>NC_073627.1:82919807-85812847 GCF_029407905.1 Bubalus kerabau
TTTGATCAATGTTTTGAGTATTATGGAAGTTTTCCTGAAAGTGAGATGTGGAAATATGGATGCCTTCTCCCTGTTGAAGGTGTCTTATTTGAGTGGATGAATCTAAACTGAAAAAGACTGATTATTTCTGCTCACTAGTGGGAAGAGTAACAGCCAAAGTGATCATCAAAATGATTGGCATGCTCTGTTATTTCAGCAAGATCATGAGTGAGAGGTACTGTTGAAAGAGAATAAAAGAAGGAATAATATATTAATTATTTTGGGGAAAAAGGGGGAAAATTAAGGAACTATGGTTGAAATACTATTATTTTTATATTTTTAAGAAAATTATGCATTTTTCCACCTTGCTCTAGCTTTATACTGTCATTTTATTCAACACAGCATCAATTCTCCTTGGGAATCATGGTGGGAAATTAATCTCAACATTTAATTGCAATGTGTTAGTGTTAAGATGCAGTTACATGCCGTATGAAGGTAGTCAGGAGACAGATCTGTGGGTTTGCTTCTCCACATTCTGATACCATGAGCTAATGGGAACAAGGTTTAGGGGGTCTTAGTGTGCTAATGGGCTTCCTAGGTGGCTCAGTGGGTAAAGAAACTGCCTGCAGTGCAGGAGATGCTGGAGATATGAGTTTGATTCCTGGATCAGGAAGATCCCTGGAGAAGGGCATGGCAACCCACTTCAGGATTCTTGCCTGGAGAATCCCATGGACAGAGGAGCCTGGCAGGCTACAGTCCATAGGTCACAAAGAGTTGGACATGACTAAACAGTGCTCAAACTACCGCACAATTGCACTCATCTCACACGCTAGTAAAGTAATGCTCAAAATTCTCCAAACCAGGCTTCAGCAATATGTGAACTGTGAACTTCCTGATGTTCAAGCTGGTTTTAGAAAAGACAGAGGAACCAGAGATCAAATTGCCAACATCCGCTGGATCATCAAAAAAGCAAGAGAGTTCCAGAAAAACATCTATTTCTGCTTTATTGACTATGCCAAAGCCTTTGACTGTGTGGATCACAATAAACTGTAGAAAATTCTGAAAGAGATGAGAATACCAGACCACCTGACCTGCCTCTTGAGAAATCCGTATGCAGGTCAGGAAGCAACAGTTAGAATTGGACATGGTTCCAAAAACAGACTGGTTCCAAATAGGAAAAGGATTACGTCAAGGCTGTATATTGTCACCCTGCTTATTTAACTTATATGCAGAGTACATCATGAGAAACGTTAGACTGGAAGAAACACAAGCTGGAATCAAGATTGCCGGGAGAAATATCAATCACCTCAGATATGTAGATGACACCACCCTTATGGCAGAAAGTGAAGAGGAACTAAAAAGCCTCTTGATGAAAGTGAAAGTGGAGAGTGAAAAAGTTGGCTTAAAGCTCAACATTCAGAAAACGAAGATCATGGCATCCGGTCCCATCACTTCATGGGAAATAGATGGGGAAACAGTGTCAGACTTTATTTTTCTGGCCTCCAAAATCACTGCAGATGGTGACTGTAGCCATGAAATTAAAAGACGCTTACTCCTTGGAAAGAAAGGTATGACCAACCTAGATAGCATATTCAAAAGCAGAGACATTACTTTGCCCACAAAGGTCCGTCTAGTCAAGGCTATGGTTTTTCCTGTGGTCATGTATGGATGTGAGAGTTGGACTGTGAAGAAGGCTGAGTGCTGAAGAATTGATGCTTTTGAACTGTGGTGTTGGAGAAGACTCTTGAGAGTCCCTTGGACTGAAAGGAGATCCAACCAGTCCATTCTGAAGGAGATCAGCTCTGGGATTTCTTTGGAGGGAATGATGCTGAAGCTGAAACTCCAGTACTTTGGCCACATCATGCGAAGAGTTGACTCATTGGAAAAGACTCTGATGCTGGGAGGGATTGGGGGCAGGAGGAGAAGGGGACGACAGAGGATGAGAGGGCTGGATGGCATCACTGACTCGATGGACGTGAGTCTGGGTGAACTCTGGGAGTTGGTGATGGACAGGGAGGCCTGGCATGCTGCGATTCATGGGGTCGCAAAGAGTCAGACATGACTGAGTGACTGAACTGAACTGAACTGAACTGAAAGTGACTGAGCGCAGCACAGTGTTAAGATGGGCAAAATACTTCCAGTGTGGTTGTTATTGAGACTGTCATTATGGTTTTATACAATAAAGCCTCATTAGTGACATCTTGATCTTGGGAGATGAGCTGACCTGTTTCTCACACCTTGGTGAGTACATTCTGTCCAGGTCATGGGACATCATGAGACTGATTTTTACTTCTCGTGCATTTATCCCTCTGCTCCCAAGCCCTTTACAAACAAATATGTAGTGATCTGAGGATGGAAACATAGGAGATGTTCGGGAAGGTTTGACAGAGGAGATGGCACTCATGCAGTGTTCTGAATATCGGCCTGTATTTCACTACACGTGCTAACAGTATCTTATGAGTCCAAGGGACAGGGTGTGTTCAGTGTCTGACCCAGCACTTAGATCTTGGTGTCATCTGAAGTGAAGTGTGTATTTAACGATGTCTTACAACAGCGTTCAGCACTTTATGGTAATTTTTAATAATTAATGTTTATTGTACACTACTATGTTTTCTAATTCTTACAGCAACTCTTCCAGGTAAACATAACTGTGCTCATTTTACAGATGAACAAACTGAGAGTAATTGGGAGAGTAACACTTCTGTAAAGAGAGAGGTCCCAGAACTACTAGTTGGCAAGGATACTGGGAACCCAGCCCATCATTTTTTCATTCTGACATGTCTCCCTGACAAGGATCCTATTCTTGCTAAGTTAATTTTTTGAATCCATGTTGGATCTTTGTGTGGCTTTACAGTAGGAACTCAAGCAACCAAACTCTAACAGTCTCTCTCTTTGCAAATTATGGCAATCTTCCTTGCACAAGAGCTATTCCTTGGATTAGCATGGTCTTATTTGCCTGGGTTTGATTAGCATGGTCCAGACTCCAGGATACTAATCAAGTCTTGGCATATTGACAGTTGAGTTTGATGGTGTAAAAAAGCAGATGACCAGACTCAGGAACTAAGCCTTCACTTACTGCTGGCATGGTGGAGCTCTCTGTTTAACCATCTCCCTGCCTTTCCATCAGGAGTAGTATGTCATGTGGTTTTGTCCTTTTAAAGTGCACTAGAACACGCTCAGTGATGGTAAGGCCGCTTTGTAGTGATCTGCTTGCTTCTTGATATCCACATCTACATTGGACCCTGGATCCCATCCTGTCTCTAGGCGGAAGCATTCTAAGGAGCCTTTGTCCAGGATGCCATGGATTCTGTATCAGTGCAGTCTGATAGCTGCTGTCTCTCTTGTGTGAAGGATTTTTTAATAGCCATTATTCCCCCCATCCTGGTATACATTCCACTTTGTTATATGGCTTTACTGATCCACTCATCTCGAAGTCTGTTTCTCTGTACCTTTAAACTGTGTTGGCATTGCTTATTTGCTTTAACTAGTACAGTCCAGGCCATAAGAGGCCTGATAGCTTTTGCTTTTCATCGTCATGGGTCACATTCCTGAGACCACCATATAAGGAAGCCTGCTGGAGGGTGAGCCCCTGGAGCCCAGGACCCCCCTGCCCACAGTAGTACCAACTTCCATATGTGTGTGAGGTTCTCTTAGACCTCCTAGTTCAGTGGACAGGCAGCTGAATGAGGGACCAAGAAAAATCAGCAGTAATATGCTAGGCATTACAAAGAATACGATGAGAAGAGCTTAGAGATGAGAAAAAAAAGACTTAACTAAAGCAGAGTCTTCAGGAATATGATCTAACTCTACAAAGGTAAGTTAGAAAAAGACGGAGGAAAAACTCGCATGCCAAAGTGGTGACTGTTCATCATAGTCATTCCCCTGTAGAAAGACTGTAATGAAAAGAAAAGTAGAAATGGAAAATAAGTTTCACACGTGTTGGTAAAAGCACCAGACATGGCTGATGAGACCTGAAGGAGGAGCCTGGTTATCTATTGTAGCATAAAGTCTTCTTGGCCTCTTTAGTGGTTTATGATAGAGCTCACGCTGCACACTGGTGAACTCTGGGACCCCAGAATTTGTGGAGGACAAAAAATTCTCACCAAATCTCCCAAAGTGAAGTTTTCAAAAAAAAATCAATAAGGCCTGTTGTTTCTTCCCGTGAGTGTGCTAACCACCACAAAGATACCATCTGTGTATAATGAGGTAGTGCTCTAGTAAGGCTTTTAAACTGCATTATTATTTTGCATGCTGTCTGGACTTGATTGTGATTGTGATTTTTCACTTTTTAGCAGAGCCATGGGAAATAAATGCTTGTAAATATAATAGTTCATAAGAGAAGGCCCAAGTGACAAGGTGAAGTGAAAATCCGTTATAAATGACGCTTGTATTGTCTTCAGAGTAGTACAATATTGAGCTGGTTTAAAACTCAACATTCAAAAAACGAAGATCGTGGCATCCAGTCCCATCACTTCATGAAAAATAGATGAGGTAACAATGGAAACAGTGACAAAATTTTTTTCCTGGGCTCCAAAATCACTGCAGATGGTGACTGCAGCCATGAAATTAAAGACACTTGCTCCTTGGAAGAAAAGCTATGACAAACCTTGACAGTGTATTTAAAAGCAGAGACTTTACTTTGCCAACAAAGGTCTGTATAGTCAAAGCTATGGTTTTTTCAGTAGTCATGCATGGATGTAAGTGTTGGACCATAAAGAAGACTGAGCACCGGGAAACTGATGCTTTTGAACTGTGGTGTTGGAGAAGACTCCTAAGAGTCCCTTGGACAGTAAGGAGATCAAGCCAGTCAATCCTAAAGGAAATCAACCCTGAATATTCATTGGAAGGACTGATGCTGAGGCTGACGCTCCAATACTTTGGCCACCTGATGTGAAGAGCCAACTCAGTGGAAAAGACCCTGATGCTAGGAGAGATTGAAGGGAAGAGGAGAAGGGGACGACAGGGGCTGAGAGGGTTGGATGGCATCACCGACTCAATGGACATGAGCCTGAGCAAACTCCGGGAGATTGTGAAGGACAGGGAAGCCTGGCATGCTGACGTCCATGGGGTCACAAAGAGTTGGACACAACTGAGCAACAAAACAACAACAACAGTGTTGAGCACCTTATCATACAAAAGCCTTAGATGATCAAAAACTAGATACTGAGGCCTTCTGATGAGGAACTTTTTAATTTTCTTCTCTCTGCTCTCTGCATTGCTTGTCCCTTCCTTTGGAAGAGGAGTCGCTACCCTTATTGTTTAGGCTTCATGACACTGATGAGGCCAGTGGGTCTCTCTACATTAAAAGGTTATCCCCATGGGTGTGACTCTATCCTGTTCTCATCTCCTGTGTGGCAAGATGGCAAGGCTGCCTCTTGCTGGGAGAAGGCCAGGCTACCCAGTATTCACCTCTTTTCTCTTTCTTGTTGTACCTGGGAACACTGAACTGTTTTTTGTTTTTTTTTTCTCAAGTGGGAAGGTTGGAAGTGGGGTTCAACTTTTGAAATTCCTTTTCGGCCCCTGTGCCCAAGCCAAAGGACTCCTGTGGAATTTATCAGGGAATTTCATATTGGAGGTTAGTGCCCAAGACCAGTGGATGAAGAGATATGACTGTGTTTCTTTGCCATTAATGCTTGAGCACATGTAACCTCAGCACCCAATAGAAAGTTGCGTGAGAGTTGACTGTTCTTGGTACCTTGGCTGTCTTACCTCTGATAGATATCAACTATAATGAAGTTTTACTTCCACAATTACTAAATGAATCCACATCCTCCAGGGTGTGAAATCTTAGAAAAGAAGCTTTAACCCAAGAGTTAAATAGTCCTAACATTATCAAGGGGCTTCCCTGGTGGCTCAGAGGGTAAAGCATCTGCCTGTGATGCGGAAGACCTAGGTTTGATCCCTGGGTCGGGAAGATCCCCTGGAGAAGGAAATGTCAAACCCCTCCAGTATTCTTGCCAGGAGAATCCCATGGACAGAGGATCCTGATGGCCTACAATCCATGGGGTCGCAAAGAGTCGGAGACAACTGAGCGACTACACTTAACATCATCAAAATATGTACCATCTTTTGAGGAGATCAGCTGTAATGTTCCTGTCCACTGGGACTAGCTTGGAGTCACAGTTAGCCAGGACAGGGAAGGGGACCAAGCCACACACCATAAAAGTTGCACCAAGACTGATGACTGATATACTTCCCATTGTACCTTTTGTGATGTTTCTTTTTGTAAGTAATAGAGAATTCCAATTCAGCTGACTTAAGTAATAAACCACTTATTATCTCACAAAAAGAGTTTAGAATTAGGCAAACTCCAGGGTTGGCTAATGCACTGACTCAAAGATATAATCAAAGATCAGATTCTTTCCATTTTTCTACTCTGCCACTCACAATGTGTTGACTTCCGTTTTCAAGCTTTTCTCCTAATTTGTGCCAGCTTTCTACAGCAGCTTCAAGCACAGAACAGTATCCAAAGGCCAGAAAGAGAAAGGAATCTTTTCTCATGGACATTTTGAATAATAGGAAAACTCTCAAAAGTTCCTCTTCAGACTTTCCCTCCTTCCTCAGGTCCAGGATTATATTATAGTTCTTCTAAACCATTTACTCTAAGAGGATTAGAACTAACACAATTGACTAAGATTAACCAAGGCATCTACTGAGCCTTAGGAGTGGCCATCTCTCCTGAAGCACCTAACTGCCTGAGAACCAACTGGAACTGAGGTTCTGTAAAGCAAGAAGGAAAGGAATGGCTATTCAGTGGGTAACTGACAGTGTCTGCCACAAATCATGGTCAACCATATGTGTATCAGTCCCTTGATTAAGTTTGGCAGGGAAAACTCTTTATCACAGTTGTGGAACAAGCCTCCATTCTTTTTCTACCTTGGAGATATTCTGTATTAGTTTTCTATTGCTGACATAATAAATTATCACAAACTTTGTGGCTTAAAATATCACAAACGTATTATCTTATAGTTCTGCAAGTCAGAAATCTGAAATGAGTCTTACCAGACTAAAATCAAGATTTGGGCAGGGCTGCATTCCTTCTGAAGGCTCTGGAGGAGAATGGATTTCCTTGTCTTTTCCTGCTTCTGTAGACTGTAACCCTTGGCTCCAGGCCATCTTCAAAGCCAACCTAATCAGGCAGAGTTCCTCTCAGATCAGATCAGATCAGATCAGTCGCTCAGTCATGTCCGACTCTTTGCGACCCCATGAATCGCAGCACACCAGGCCTCCCTGTCCATCACCAACTCCCGGAGTTCACCCAGACTCACTTCCATCCAGTCGGTGATGCCATCCAGCCATCTCATCCTCTGTCGTCCCCTTCTCCTCCTGTCCCCAATCCCATGCTGCCATCATCTCTCTGGTTTTCTCTCTTCTGCTTCCCTTTCCTATTAAAGAACTTTGTGATGTATTGGGCCCACACAGATGATCCAGGATAATCTTCTGTCTCAAAGTCAATTGATTAGCCACCTTATTCCACCTGAAATCTTAAAAAAAATTTTTTTTTAAATTTTGTATTGGATTATAGCCAATTAACAATGTTGTGATAATTTCAGGTGGACATCAAAGGGACTCAGCCATTCATAAACATGTATCCATTCTTCCCCAAACTCCCCTCCAATTCAGGCTGCCATATAACATTAAGCAGAGTTCCCTGTCCTATACAAAAGGTCCTTGTTAGTTATCCATTTAAATATAGCAGTGTGTACCTGTCCATCCCAAATTCCTTAACTATCCCTTCACCCCATTCTTCTCCCTGACAACCATAAGTTCATTCTCTAAGTCTGTTTTATAAATAAGTTCATTTGTATCATATCTTTTTAGATTCCACATATAAGGGATGTCATATGATGTCTCTACTTCTCTGATTTATTTCAATCAGTATGACAATCTCTAGGTCCATCCATGTTGCTGCAAATGGCATTGTTTCATTCTTTTAGATGGCTGAGTAATATTCCATTGTATAGATGGACCACATCTTCTTTGTGCATTCCTCTGTTGATGGAAAGTTAAGTTGCTTCCTTGTCTTTGCTATTGTAAATAGTGCTGCACTGAACATTAGGGTGCACGTATCCTTTCAGACCATGTTTTTCTCCAGATAAATATGCCCAGGAGTGGGATGGCAGGGTCATATTTCACCTGCAATCCCAATTTTCCTTTGCCATGAAATCTAACATATTCACAGGTTCTAAAGCGAGGTACATAGACATCTTTGAAGGGAAATTATTCTGCCTGCCACAAATACCGTTTTCACCCCTCAGTTACTAAGGACTCTCACGGTGGTGTCTGTGGGAATGAGTATGGAATCTGGATTTGAAGCTTAGCCTCTCTACTTACATAGTACAAGTATGTATAATTGGATGAGTTATATTACTTCTGTAAGATTTAGTCTCTTCATATAAAATAGTAAATTATTATTGATTATCTCAAAGTGTAGTTGCAAGAATTTAGTAAGGCCATATATGGAAAATGTCTGATAAACTGCCAGACTCAGAGTATATGTTCAGCAAGATGGCATCATCACCATTTCTTTCATCTCTGAAAGACTATGAATATTATATAACCATTGCTCCTATTATTAGATGTATGGATTCGAATGCTAGTCTTCTTGGTCATGTAATCATTGGCTGATTATTAAATTTTTCTGAGCTTGTAAAATTTTCTCACTAGTAAAATGGGATTAATAAAAGTCTTTTCATAGAGGAAGTAAAAATGAAATGAAATAGCATGTATTTATTACCTGGCATGATTCCTGATGTTTCACAAGTCATCAGTTAAATTCCATTCACTTTCTTTCCTCAATGCCTATTCTCACAAGAGCTTCATAACTCATTCACACCAAGGCAGTGGTTCTCAACCGTTACTGTACATCAGAATCATCTAGAAAGTTCGTGTGAAATATAACTTCTTTGGTCCTACTCTAAGCCTACTGAGTCAGGATCTTGGGGTAGGAAGTATCCTGGGTAGTCTGCATACAGACATAAATAACTGATCAAATTTTAACAAACTTCAGAGAAATACTTCAGTTGAACAAAGCATGATATTAATAAGGTTTAACGAGGAAATTTCAGGCATCAGCCTGCAGATAGAGGAGATGTTTTTGAGGGGATACTAGACCTTGCCAGTGTTTCTGAATTAGAACATATATCAGGCCAAAAAGAGTTTAGATAAGGAAGGAGAAAGAAAGCCAGCGATCACTTAGATTTCCTGAATATTGGTCCATATTACCTTTGTCTTCATTAAAGTGGAAAGTGGGGAGTTGACGGTAGAATATCTAGCATGAAACTGTAGGGATTTCACAAAGATGGCTTCCGCTGTTGCTCCTTTTTATGTGATTGATAGAAGTACCTTCATATTATCTTACCATATTCTTCTCTCTGACCAAGTTACTAATACTCGATGGGGCTTTACGTGCCTTTCATTAGTGATGTTCTTACAGAAAGGAAGAGAATGAAAGAAGGTAGAAAGATACTTGATGTTGTCATCCATTCTGCCCTGTTCATCTTTGCTGGTAGATATGCTCCATTTTCACCCACAGTGAGCTTCACCCAAATGAGAACTCCACTTTCATATTTACTGCATATGTAAATATACAGCAGTAAGACTTCAGAAAAAAAAATTTTTTTTGTTAACAGGAGTATTAAATGCAAAAGAACAAATTGCAATGAATTAGATAATATCCAATAGACGTCTTCTCAGGGAAGATCTTTTTTTAAACTACAGTTGTTACTAAAGGGAGAAATTTAATTTTCACATGCTACTGGTTATAATTTTTCTCCCCCTAGGTGGAATGAGAGGCAAAGGTATGATCAGGGAAAGGGACAGCGAAGCTGTACTGAGTATATTCCCAAGTTTGTGGAATCAGAAGGGATTCTTGCTATTCAGTTATGCCTGGCTGGAGACGGTGCATTTTCTTCTATGATGTATATGTCACTTTTCATTAATTCTGAGAGGCCTGTTCCTTTAGACACCAGGGTAAACAGAGTAGTGTATTGGATTAGATCTCTACCGTGAATAAATTTATTTTCTAGCAAGTGTAAAAAATGAGCAAGGCCCAAACCCCCCGGAGCAGAAAATGTCACAGTGATTGCTAATACATTACTGTGCAGAGAAAGGCCTAATAAAACCCCTATTAGGATGTCATACCTGCTTACGACTGAATTCTCCAGAAAGTTTATTTGATATGTCTAAGCCAATTATCAAAGTCTTAGTGATAAGAAGCCGCTCTCTGGGCCTGAATGTGTCAGAATAGAATGACTAAATTGTGGGAATTCATGGGCCTCTGCTTTGAATAATTAACTTGGCTCTTTGTAGAATGCATACACTTTGGAAACTAATTTTCTCTTTGCACAAAGCATTTTGCCCTTGTACTGCCTTTGAAAAGTAAACTATTTAGCTGTAAGGTTATTCCCTTTTTCATTATATCTGCTTTGAGCTTCCTTCCCTGTCTTTTTTGGCCCACCCTTCTCTGTGCTCTTTCTTTTGGTGGCATCATTCTGAAGACACTGATGTAGCCTTCAACAGGAAACGTGATAGGCAGTGACGACATTTCCTTTAAATAAAATTTAAGTACTTGCTCCTCAATGATATTATAATGATTTATCTGTCTTTGCATTTTGCTCTGACTAAAACACAAAGTTTATTTTTAAGGAATTTCAAGATTTTTTTTTTCCTGAAGGGAGGAGCAGAAGTGTTGGTTGCGTATTATCGCTTTGCAGATAAAAAGTAAAACTAATCTTTGTCTCTCTGGAATTACAAAGCCAACAACCTGACCTGGTTGTGCACGTGAAGAAAAGTGAAAGTGTTAGTCTTTCAGTTGTGTCCAGCTCTTTGTGACCCCATGTTCTGTAGCCCGCCAGACTCCTCTGCCATTGAAATTCTCCAGGCAGGAATACTGCCGTGTGTAGCCATTTCCTACTTCAGGGGATCTTCCCTACCCAGGGATCAAACCCAGGTCTCCTGAATTGCGGGCAGATTTGTTACTGTCTGAGCCACCAGAGGAACCCTTGGTTGTGCAAACAACTAGGCGGTTCAAAAGGCCTTTTCTCCGCCTGAATGGGTCTAACAGATCCCTTGTTTTGGTAACACACAAGGCAAGTGTTTTTCAGTCTTTGAGTTATGATATTGACAACCATCTTGTGTCCCTTCTTTAGCTCTAAGGTAGACCTTACAGTCGGGTTTCATCATTGTTGTGTGCTGACACCATCCCACAGGGACTTTATTCCCTGAAAAAGTTTTGCCAGGCTCCTTTGGAGACCTATCAGCCTACTACTGAGAGAAAGAATCACTGTTGAAAGCAGATAGAAACCTTCAGGCTACAAGTATTTTGGCTTGTTTTAGAATCTGGGACTCAACATTTCTTCTCTCAGCACTTTTGTTTGGTAAGTGCAATTAACATCTGGTAGCTCCACACCTGGCAAAGGGTCATGAAGATTAATGAGCATTTGAAAGTCATTAGAAAGAACAGGGTATATATGTAGTCTCACATTATATTTCTGGGCACAACAGTAAAGGGCTCTTCCAACTCAGACTCTAAAGAACATGTTTAGGATGACCTGCCTTGCCCAAAATAGGTGCACTAGCATCATGTCCTACATTTCAATCCATACAGAGAGCTTCTAATAAAATCTTACAGGAAAAATTAAACCATACTAAGTAACTTGCAAAACCAAAAGTTATGTATTGGGCCACATTCACTCAAATAATCAATTAGTCAGTTCAGTCTCTCAGTCGTGTCCGAGTCTTTGCGACCCCATGGGCTTGCAGCACGCCAGGCTTCCCTGTCCATCAGCAACTCCCAGAGCTTGCTCAAACTCATGTCCATTGAGTTGGTGATGCCATCCAACCATCTTATCCTCTGTTGTCTCAAATAATCAGTAAGGTCCATGAAAACAGTTTAGCATGATCGAGTCAGCAATGAAGTGAGTCACTGAAGTAACCTCCATGGAGACTGATTTTCAGGATTCACAACATTTGCCTAAATAGAATGGTATAGAAATGTATGTGAAGAAGGCATGTCAGTGTTCATCCTCTCCTCTTTTGGGTCTATTTCAAAATGTCCCATCCAGATTTTGATCCTTTCTGGACTTCGAAGATTTCTTGTAGAAATAGCTCGCATTTCAGCTTTCTTCCTTCTGTCCACACTCATTGCTGTGGCAGTGGCTATTTTATAGTACCCACAATAAAAAAAGGAAAAAGGCAAAGGGCAGAACCCAGGAAATTCTTACCCACTGCTAACTGTATGGGCCAGTGTGAGCCTCTAGGGTGATTCTCAAGGAGACTAAAAATAAAAGCAAATGCTTGAGAATAAAAATTATTTGCTCTCATTTAAAAATACACTTTGGGAGGAGGTTAGTGATGATCATAAAAGGCAAATAAATAATGATAAGATGTCACAACTCCAAAATTGATTAAGAATCACAGCTCTGAGAACTTACATTCTAAAGAAAGCATCTCACATCTGTACAAGTGTCTCTCATACATATGCTAATCAGTTCCACCGATAATTTTAGCTTTGGGTTTGTTTTCTTCCTGTTCTTCCTGTTATTTTATGTTCTTCTTTGCTAGGCTTCATATGCACATCCGGGGGAACACAATTGCTTATCATTCAAGTTTGGGGGAGTATGCTGGGAATATGTAATAGTCTTTGGCACTAGATGGTTTCCTTCATGAAGTAGGATTTGGTGAGTGCTTTTGAATAATGAGAATGGTCGGGGTGGTTGGAAGAAATCAGGGAGTGCAGTGCAGATTTATATTTCCAGTCATATTAAAACATTTATATATTTCTGGACATAATTACCTGCTGACTCCATCTCTTTTCTAAACAGATTGAATTGAAATGAAATACTTGAAGTGTGGCATTGCAGTGGACTCATGAACCATTTATTCTGGCTCTCTCTTTGTACCTGAAAATAGGGAATGAGAAATACTTCAACTATGGCCTGTAACAAGGCTTGTTGGGCTGTATCTCAGGCAGCTCTCGGAGGCTGGTAAACCCTTCGTTTGAAAATGAAGACACCTCAACCAGCTCCTTTAGAGAGTATCATTATCAGTTGGCATTCAGGCCTGCAAATCCCCATGCAGAGCCCCACCCATGGTGCAACACGGGCTAAGCAGTTCTTCTGTTTGCTGAGGAAGCGAAGCCCACCTCCTGGGTTTCTCATCCTTTACTTTATTGCTTCCTTTAGGCTCTCTGCGTCGTATTTAATTCCTCCTTTTGATTTGATGTTTCCATCTTTCTCAGCTCATTCCATCTTTTTAATTTGGTCCCTATTCACGTTAATATTGATATTTCATGTCCTTCCCTGCCAGCTTCCAGCCTCCACTCTCCTTCTGCCCCTGATCACCTGACTTTAACTTCCATTGACCTCCTTCAGCTGGAAACCAGAGATGAAGGGAGCTTACTGATGCAGTCTATGCGGATTAGCCTCCAGGTCACTAAACAGGTTGGAAAAGGGTGAATGATAACCTGGGGAGGCAAGCAGAAGATACCTAGCATGCAGGACAAAATGTATAACATGCAGAAATTATTATTACTTTTGGCTTTTGCTCACTGTAAATTTCTTGTGCAAAATTCTAAGCATATTTATTTTCCCTTTTAAAAATTATTATTTCACAAAGCAACGGGGTGCTCAGGTATGTAACATATGTTGATTATTGTCTTAAGTTATTCAGATATCTTGACCTTAACTCTAACAAGGGATATTTTATGCTTCCACATCTATACTCAACTATTTCCCTTCCTGACCGTCCGTGTTATAGCATCTTTCTAAAGTAGCTGTCTCAGGGAAAAAAAATCACTTTAGGACAGGTTGCTGTTGTTGTATAAGACCCTCCTAGGGTTTGGCAAAGTGGAATTTACTTGAAGAAGAGAGCATTCTCAGTGATCCCAAGAGATGAGGGTTATCACTTGTGTGATGTGTACCTTTCCTGCTTGAGAAATGCTGACTGAATTTATTTTAATTCTTTTAGTTTCAAGACTTTTCAAATATATCTTTAGATAAATAGACTTGTCATGTTTGTCTCTGAACTTCCATAAAAGTCCAACTCTATCTTTGTTTTTAAATTTAATTAAAACTGTCTGAATGCACACTATTTTGTCTGAATTTTAGTCTGAATTTACAAAAGTATCATTGACTCAGAATTTGTCATGTAGTGGTTTGCTTACATAAGCCCACTAAAAGTTTTTGGTTTGTTTTAGTTTGTTTTCTTGCAAGCAAATTATTAAGACAGTGGGGAACAGGAAATGGCATGTGTGTTTTTTCAGGCATCATTTCCTAAACTAACCCAACCTCAGTTCATTGACTTGTTTTTTCAAGGGTGGTGGGCACTTGGGCTGAGTAGTGAGCTCTTGGTCCTTTGAAAAACATTGATCTTAGAAATTTTGATCTTGTATTTTGAATGTAGTTGTGATACCTACAAAGGAAGGAAAACTTCAGATTTAAATTTAGGTGACATGGTCACACATGACTAAGTTATAAAAAGCATGTCCTAAGGAAGAAAAAATACAAGAAAGGAAGAATTGAGAAAATTTTTATAATACATATACTATTTTGCAGTTTGACTTTTGCTGAGTTTAGTTTAATAGCTCTAGTTTGTCCTATTAAAATGATTTGCTTTATTGTCATTTATTACTACTTTGGAGATACAATCCTTTTTGAAATCCTAACCAGACCTTGTGTTTTAAAAAAATTCCATATATGTTGGTCAGATATTGCTTTACAGAAGATGGCCTGAGGAACAAATACTTTTTGTGACAATCTTAAAATCATCAGGTAGAGCCATATTATAACAGAAGAATTGGGAAATTGGCTTGGTGTTTGTGGTGAATGTTAACTACACCACATGAAATGTACATAATCTTAATTTGGTTCAGGGTCTAGTGGAATACAGGTTATAAAGGATAGCATTGGGCTGGATGGTTTCCAGAAGACAAGACTGAGCTTTGAGTTTGTGATGGTAGAGACATTTTAAGTGATGTGGCAGGAGAATTCTTCAAGCTCTTCAGTACAGCAGATAGGGCTTCAACAGCCTGAGGAAACAGCCAAGCATCATCTTATGCCCTTGGCTAATTCCTAGGAAGCTCTGTGTCAAAGGTTCTACCTTTAGTATAGAATGTGATGGCATGAGCTCCTGGTAATAACCTTGCAGATTCATCTTATTTCCCCACCCAACCCCGTTTCCACATTTATTTATTATGTTTTATAATAAGAGAGGATTTATGTGAATGGGGGGTCTTTCCTAACACTGTTCCTGCAGAGCTTCTGGGTTCCATTTTTGTTCCATTCCTCAGAAAATCAGACTTAAAGCCTAATCCTTCATGGGACAGACAAAGGATGTGGTATCAGAACAAAGCTGGTGAGTTCACAGTATGGATATTGTGTGCTGTTTACATTAAATCCAAATCTTCTGTACTTATTAAAAATGGAGCTCTCTTCCCCTTTGGAATCAAATATAGTCTTAGCAACTCTGTCCTTGAGATCATAGGAAACGTGGAAAATTCTCAGCCCATTTGCTTCCTACAGTGAGTACATGTTTGTGAGTACATGTGAGTACATGTTTTAAAAGAACAAATATGTTATCATCACATTGGAATTAAAAATGGATGGCTAAGGATTTAAAAAAATCATTTCTCATTGAAGATAAGTGTATATCCATGTATCCTTGATCCTTGGTATCGAACATTATCAGCTTTGTGACAGTTTGATGGTTGATGTAGTGACTTGTATGAAGTCAGGTTTACAACGTAAAGACGTTAAAGATGAAAAAAAAGAAGAATATAACAAACAAATAAGTGCTTTTTAGGGTGTAGTTCTATCTGATACAATGAAAAACACCACAAAATGAAACAAGAAAAAAACCTGCATTCTCCTGAAGGACCATCTTTCAAATAAGTAGGAGCAAGAAGGCATTCAAATATGGGAGGAGTGTCTGGGTGGCAAAGGTGGGGCTAAATCACCACCTCTCTTATTTTAATAACTTCTCCAGTATCCAGAAGCTTTTGTAAAGCCAGAATGCTGTTTGTTTATTTAAAGCAGCTCATTATATAAGGATTCTACACATATCCGTTAACAAATCCAAGACAATCTTGCTTAGAGCCTTACCGAATTTATTTTCCTTTTTAAATCAGCTAACAGACCTAATAGATCAGGTTTCCTGTTTCCTCCTCCTGGACATTCCTTGTCAGTCCAAATTATCGAACCACTTTCCTCTACTCCAGTCGGTCCCCTAAGCACTGAATTTCATCACGTGGCCTTGCTCAGATCTCCTGCCAGCATTTAGGAGGGACAGGCTCTCAGTTTTACTTGCGCCCTGGGGTCAGCGTTCCTGCCTGGTGTGAATCACATGGGTTCACTTGCTGGAGCAGGTGGGGATGACGAGAAATCTCCTAGTGCTCAGTATTCTCTTCCGACTCATTATTGCTAAGGATGGCTGGATGACCAGTATCATCCAGTGTCTTCAGGTTATGGCTCATAGTTCTATTACATTTGTAGTTTCTGACAAGCAGCAGGGGCTCAGCAAATCTTGGCTGCATGTATAAATGAGTGGCATGAAAGCCTTCTCAAAGTGTGACTAATTCTTTATGGCCTTTATTAATATTATAATTTTACATCTGTTTGTATGATTCAGTTCAGTCGCTCAGTTGTGTCTGACTCTTTGGGACCCCATGGACTGCAGCATGCTATAATTTGCATGATTTGTATGATACAAATCATAATTTGTATGATTATTTGACTGATATGTCTAGTTCTCAACCTTGGTTACACTTTGGAGTCACTTGGGGACCTTTAAAAACTATTCCTTGCCTCAGGAGGTTTTGATTTTATTCGTCTGGGGTTGGCTGGGCACTGGTAATTGTCAGAACTCCCTGGATGATTTCAATATGCAACCAAGGTTAGGAGCTGCTGTTATAGATGGTAAACTCACTGAGGTAAAAGACTACATCTTCTGCTCACCATGGTATTCTCGCATCTAGTTCAGAGTCTAGCATCTTGTAGGTGCTCAACAAATGATTGTTTGGTGAGTTGATAAAAGTTTGAAAGCATGGCTTTTGAAAAACTCTTGAGGATAGCAAAATTAAAAAGAGATTAGTTGAATGTGCTTTTTCTGAATGGTTCTAGTGTGTTACCTGCGGTCAAGCTTGTCTGGCCAGTGTGGCCTTAAAGGAGCCGACTCCCGAAACATCCAGTGATCATCTTAGGGAGCAGAGGTCTCCCAATCTCTGGGGATTTTAGAGGCTGCTGCTTGCACTGTCCTTGTTCAGAACAGATAGTGTGATGTTTGAGCAGATAAAATTCTTGGAAGAATTTTTTTTTTGAACCTCAACAGCTCTTTCTTTAAACTTCTAATCAGAAGGAAAATGTTAAAGCATGGAGATTTTGTATGCAGAACTTCTTGACTGTTAATTAGGTGAGCATTAAGAGAAAAAAAAAAAAGAAGAAAAAAAGAAAGTGGTAGCTTCAGTAAATGAAGAGGAAAATGCTTGCACAGTAGTAGATCAGCAGGAAATTTAAAGATGAGAAAAATGAGCAGGGGAAAATTCAGGGCTAGGGTTACATGATTGACCAAGAAATAAAATTTTTTTTCTTTTTCCAAAGAAAAAGCTGAGTTTTAACATTTTTTTTACAATATCATTTGGAGATGATTGGATTTAGGTGAATGACTGAGTGACTAACAGTATGTTTGGAAAGAGCTTAAGTGGTGAGATTCAAAGCTGAAGTGTGGATTCCGATCCTCCTCAGTTACCTGGTTTGCTGCATGACCTTGGAGCGCTCTCTTCCTCCTTGGCAGCTCCTGCCCGCTTGCCCTCATGACTCCTGAAATGTTAAGTTGGTCCCATGCTTCAGCCTGCCTGCTGTCCCTGGTGAGGAGAGGGCAACGGTGTGGAGCACCATGGGAGGAGAGGCCCCAGCCTGGGATTACTTGCTGTCAGGGGTTACCTGCCACAGCAGCGTGAGAAGAATTTCAACATAAAGCGATGCTTATGGCTCCAGCTTATTGACTATGCTAAAGCCTTTGACTGTGTGTATCACAACAAACTATGGAAAATTCTTAAAATGATAGGAATATCAGACCACTTACCTGTCTCCTGAGAAATCTGTATGCAGGTCAGAAGCAACAGTTAGAAGTGGACATGGAATAACAGACTGGTTCCAAATTGGGAAAGGAGTATATCAAGGCTGTATATTATCACCCTGCTTATTTAACTTCTATGCAGAGTACATCATGTGAAAATTGGGCTGGATGAATCACCAGGTGGAATCAAGATTGCTGGGAGAAACGTCAACAATCTCAGATATACACATGATACCACTCTAATGGCAGAAAGTGAAGAGGAACTAAAGAGCCTCTGGAGGAGGGTGAAAGAAGAGAGTGAAAAAGCTGGCTTAAAACTCAACATTAAAAAAAACAAAACAAAACAACTAAAATCATGCTTCCATCACTTTATGGCAAATAGAAGGAGAAAAAGTGGAAGCAGTGACAGGTTTTCTTTTCTTGGGCTCCAAAATCACTGTGGATGGTGACTGCAGCCATGAAATTAAAAGATGCTTGCTCCTTGGAAGAAAAGCTATGACAAACCTAGACAGCATATTAAAAAGCAGAGACATTACTTTGCCAACAAAGGTCCATCTAGTCAAAGCTATGGTTTTTCCAGTAGTCATGTATGGATGTGAGAGTTGGAGCATAAAGAAGGCTGAGCACTAAAGAATTGATGCTTTTGAACTGTGGTTTTGGAGAAGACTCTTGAGAGTCCCTTGGACTGCAAGAAGATCAAACCAGTCAATCCTAAAGGAAATCAGTTCTGAATATTCATTGGAAGGACTGAAACTGAAGCTCCAGTACTTTGGTTACCTGATGTAAAGAGCCGACTCATTGGGAAAGACCCTAATGCTGAGAAAGATTGAAGGCAGGAGGAGAAGGGGACAACAGAGGATAAAATGATTGGATGGCATCATTGACTCAATGGACACGAGTTTGAGCAAACTGCAGGAGATAGTGAAAAACAGGGAAGCCTGGCATGCTGCAGTCCATGGGGTCTCAAAGAGTCAGACCCAGCTTAGCAACTGAACAATAACCACAAAGTTATGAGATAGAGGTTGTCACTCAAAGAGCCCAGTCCCCAGCCATCTCTTCCACACTTCTCATCTCCTTTAAACAGGTGAGAGGAAAACTTAATCATAGAGCATTTTCACAGTGTTTGACAATGGGGTCTCACAAATGAAGTGCAAACTCTTCAGTCATCTCCCCAAAGTCGTCCATACACAGGATGACCAGCCTTGAAATGTCTTATCCTTCCAAACAAGAAAACTGTGTGTCTTCTTAGATCTCTCCCTGGAGAGAAGCTTCACTCTTTTCTGGTTACTTTGCAATCAAGGATCCTTCAAAAAATTTTTATGTCATTCTGATCATGTGACATCTTTGTTTGAAACTCTTCAGCACTTCCCCTTCACCTAAGGAGAAACTCCCAAAATGTTAGCAAGGATGATATTGAACACTATAAACAACCATGATGGCATCCAAGTGGACACTGGTCTAAGAACTGGAAAGGAGAGGTCTCAGCTCCAGTCACTACCTGCTGTGGCCAGTGCAGCAGGTAAGGATTGAAAGTGCTCGATGCAGTTTGGAAAAAAGGAACTAGAGACAGAATTAAAGTTTTTAAAAATGGGACCGGAGGACTCAAGACCTCTAGGATCAAGAGCCCTGCTGATCAATTCCACATGGATTTTATTGAGCTATTGGTATGCAGAAAGTGTCTGGTTTTTTAGATAACATGTTTCCCATGTTCCTAGTAACATCCCCAGTTAATGTTTTTCTTTGAACGTCTATGTTATTTTCTGTACCAAGGGTTCCAGATGACTAGGAGCAAAGATCCCCGCAGGAACATCAGAGAAACAATCAGCGCATGCACAAGAAGCGGTCTAATTTGCACTGACTTGGGATTCCTAAGTCCACACCTCTTGCTTTCCCATTGATCATGCAGGACGCACTGACCTCTGCTAATCAGCCCACATACTCTGCTTATTTTTAACGATATTTCTTGTTGTAGTCTCAAGGCTTCAAAAAGATACATGACTGTTTTCCCACAACTACCCTTGAGTTGTGAGGAGCTCTGAAAGTCCTAGTGCAGGGAAGTTAGATCTGGAGTGGAGGATGGCAACCAGGGAGCCTGTTCCGATTTCAACAAAGAATTATGGTTTTGTAGCAGGATGTTGCAACTATGCTAGATGTAAACCCAACTTACCAGCTGACATAGATTCATCTCTATTATCTTGCCCCAGTTGATGCCTTTGGCTTATTTTCTGCTCTTCTTCTCTTATATACGAATCTCCAGCTTTGGTGCACTAGTTGAAATTCCATAAATGTTCTCCATGATTTCCCCTTTTTGTGCCTTTGCACATACTCTTCCCTGTGCCCGGAGTGTTCTTCCCTTCCTTGAATTCTGAAAAATCTCCTCTTCTTTCTTCAAGACTCTGCCCAGTTGCCACCCCTGGCCCCAGCCTCACTGCACTGGCGTTTTTACCATTCCCAGCTATGTGCCCCTGTGTCCTGCGTATGCCTCTGTGATCATCTGTCCCACTGAAATGATAATTATTCGTTCACATCTCTAGCTCTCCACTGGATTGTGAATTCCTTCCATGGCACAAATTAGACACATTTTCCATGTTTGTGTCCCTAGAACACGGTAGGTTCTTGATAAATGCTTGTTCAGTGAACCAGTGAATGATTTCTGTAATGTAAACAGAGAGCAGGGGGGTCAGCATTCTTACGTAGGGATGTTTTTATACAATTGTGAACTCCCCACACCCCTTTTTATGGTACTCTTAATACCATCTCATGTAGGTTAAATAATTCAACATCTTTTAATCTTCCTCCAAAAAACCTTTTCCTTCTTTCTAGTCAATTCTGCCTTTTTTGGCCTTTATCCTTTTCTCTCCATTATTTAAAAAGTATCATGGCCAGTACTAGACACAGGATGGATCTAAGGTGTGAGTTGATGAATGGGACATTGGAAGGTTTATTTTGGAGTCCTTGGGGATCACACGCCTTTCAGGGCATTCTGTGATCATTTTCCTCACATTCCCGATGACGGTACTTCATTGCTGACTCACATTCAATTTGTCTACTCTGATTCCTGCCAGAATTACTTGTTACTTGGTCCTTGGCTTTTCTCGTTCCATCTTGTATTTATTCAGGTCTGGTTTTGTCCCAAATGCTCCAGCTTTTTTTTTTTTTTTTTCTTTTTGGCTCTTAGGAGATGTGTATTCTGGTTTTCAAGCCCACTTTGACTTTTATCTTATCTTTCAGAATGTGTGCTGTTCTGTCTCATTTGGTCATTTCTTTGGATGTGAGGATCTTACTCTTAATAGAAGTAGTCTTTGTTGGCTGGATTGATTGAAATAGGACTGTAGCCTTGACAGTCTTTACAGACATATCGAGTAGGATATTAGTTGCAATAGTAGATGTACATAGTTATGTGCATAGTGTGTGGTGAAACCAGTAACATGTGCCTTCCTGTTATTTTAGGGGTAAAGTAATGGGACCAAAAAAAAAAGAAAAAAAATGAGTGGTGCTGGAGAGGGAGGAGGAGAGCACAGTTAGAGGAACACAGTGGTAGACACAACGCCATGTGAGACGGGTTGCCCGGGTTTGAATTAGCTCTGCCATTTCTGAGTAGTGTGAGCCTAAACTCTGGTCATTTAACTTTGCTGAGCCTAAATATGTTCATTTGTTTAGTGTTCATAATAATAATATCTGCCTCATGGGGAGCTGATAAAAATCAGTTGTGTGACTGCTTGCTCATGAAGCGCTTAGCGCTATTTTTGGCATGTAACAACTGGTCAAAGTTAACAAGTATCACTTAATCCCCTTACAGGATGTATCTACTATTGATCCCCAAATAGGCATCTTTGTCTCAATGTGGTTTCCCTTTCTTCCCCCTTCCCTACATTTATCATTAGCTAGAAATCTTCAGTTCAGTTCAGTTCAGTTCAGTCACTCAGTCGTGTCCGACTCCCCGAGACCCCATGAATTGCAGCACGCCAGGCCTCCCTGTCCATCACCATCTCCCGGAGTTCACTCAAACTCACGTCCATCGAGTCAGTGATGCCATCCAGCCATCTCATCCTCGGTCATCCCCTTCTCCTCCTGTCCCCAATCCCTCCCAGCATCAGAGTCTTTTCCAAGGAGTCAACTCTTCGCATGAGGTGGCCAAAGTACTGGAGTTTCAGCTTTAGCATCATTCCTTCCAAAGAAATCTCAGGGCTGATCTCCTTCAGAATGGACTGGTTGGATCTCCTTGCAGTCCAAGGGATTCTCAAGAGTCTTCTCCAACACCACAGTTCAAAAGCATCAATTCTTCGGCACTCAGCTTTCTTCACAGTCCAACTCTCACATCCATACATGACCACAGGAAAAACCATAGCCTTGACTAGACGGACCTTTGTGGGCAAAGTAATGTTCCTGCTTTTGAATATGCTATCTGGGTTGGTCATAACTTTCCTTCCAAGGAGTAAGTGTCTTTTAATTTCATGGCTGCAGTCACCATCTGCAGTGATTTTGGAGCCCCCCAAAATAAAGTCTGACACTGTTTCCACCGTTTCCCCATCTATTTCCCATGAAATGATGGGACCAGATGCCATGATCTTCATTTTCTGAATGTTGAGTTTTAAGCCAACTTTTTCACTCTCCTCTTTCACCTTCATCAAGAGGCTTTTTAGTTCCTCTTCACTTTCTGCCATAAGGGTGGTGTCATCTGCATATCTGAGGTTATTGATATTTCTCCCAGCAATCTTGATTCCAGCTTGTGCTTCTTCCAGTCCAGCATTTCTCATAATGTACTCTGCATATAAGTTAAATAAGCAGGGTGACAATATACAGCCTTGATGTACTGCTTTTCCTATTCAGAACCAGTCTGTTGTTCCATGTCCAGTTCTAACTGTTGCTTCCTGACCTGCATACAGATTTCTCAAGAGGCAGGTCAGGTGGTCTGGTATTCCCATCTCTTTCAGAATTTTCCACAGTTTATTGTGATCCACACAGTCAAAGGCTTTGGCATAGTCAATAAAGCAGAAATAGATGTTTTTCTGGAACTCGCTTGCTTTTTCCATGATCCAGCGGATGTTGGCAATTTGATCTCTGGTTGCTCTGCCTTTTCTAAAACCAGCTTGAACATCTGGAAGTTCATGGTTCATGTATTGCTGAAGCCTGGCTTGGAGAATTTTGAGCATTACTTTACTAGCGTGTGAGATGAGTGCAATTGTGCAATAGTTTGAGCATTCTTTGGCATTGCCTTTCTTTGGGATTGGAATAAAAACTGACCTTTTCCAGTCCTGTGGCCACTGCTGAGTTTTCCAGATTTGCTGGCATATTGAGTGCAGCACTCTCACAGCATCATCTTTCAGGATTTGAAATAGCTCAACTGGAATTCCATCACCTCCACTAGCTTTGTTCGTAGTGATGCTTTCTAAGGCCCACTTGACTTCACATTCCAGGATGTCTGGCTCTAGGTCAGTGATCACACATTGTGATTATCTAGGTCGTGAAGATCTTTTTTGTACATTTCTTCTGTGTATTCTTGCCACCTCTTCTTAATATCTTCTGCTTCTGTTAGGTCCATACCATTTCTGTCATTTATCGAGCCCATCTCTGCATGAAATGTTCCCTTGGTATCTCTAATTTTCTTGAAGAGATCTCTAGTCTTTCCCATTCTGTTGTTTTCCTCTATTTCTTTGCATTGATTGCCGAAGAAGGCTTTCTTATCTCTTCTTGCTATTCTTTGGAACTCTGCATTCAGATGCTTATATCTTTCCTTTTCTCCTTTGCTTTTCGCTTCTCTTCTTTTCACAGCTATTTGTAAGTCCTCCCCAGACAGCCGTTTTGCTTTTTTGCATTTCTTTTCCATGGGGATGGTCTTGATCCCTGTCTCCTGTACAATGTCACGAACCTCCGTCCATAGTTCATCAGGCACTCTATCTATCAGATCTAGGCCCTTAAATCTATTTCTCACTTCCACTGTATAATCATAAGGGATTTGATTTAGGTCATACCTGAATGGGTCTAGTGGTTTTCCCTACTTTCTTCAATTTCAGTCTGAATTTGGCAATAAGGAGTTCATGATCTGAGCCACAGTCAGCTCCCAGTCTTGTTTTTGCTGACTGTATAGAGCTTCTCCATCTTTGGCTGCAAAGAATATAATCAATCTGATTTCGGTGTCGACCATCTGGTGATGTCCACGTGTAGAGTCTTCTCTTGTGTTGTTGGAGGAGGGTGTTTGCTATGACCAGTGCATTTTCCTGGCAAAACTCTATTAGTCTTTGCCCTGCTTCATTCCGTATTCCAAGGCCAAATTTGCCTGTTACTCCAGGTGTTTCTTGACTTCCTACTTTTGCCTTCCAGTCCCCTATAATGAAAAGGACATCTTTTTTGGGTGTTAGTTCTAAAAGGTCTTGTAGGTCTTCACAGAACCATTCAACTTCAGCTTTTTCAGCATTACTGGTTGGGGCATAGACTTGGATTACTCTGATATTGAATGGTTTGCCTTGGAAATGAACAGAGATCATTCTGTCGTTTTTGAGATTGTATCCAAGTACTGCATTTCCAGCTCTTCTGTTGACCATGATGGCTACTCCATTTCTTCTGAGGGATTCCTGCCTGCAGTAGTAGATATAATGGTCATCTGAGTTAAATTCACTCATTCCAGTCCATTTTAGTTCGCTGATTCCTAGAATGTTGACATTCACTCTTGCCATCTCTTGTTTGACTACTTCCAATTTGCCTTGATTCATGGACCTGACATTCCAGGTTCCTATGCAACATTTCTCTTTACAGCATCGGACCTTGCTTCTATCACCAGCCACATCCACAACTGGGTATTGTTTTTGCTTTGGCTCCATCCCTTCATTCTGGAGTTATTTCTCCACTGATCTCCAGTAGCATATTGGGCACCTACTGACCTGGGGAGTTCCTCTTTCAGTATCCTATCATTTTGCCTTTTCATACTGTTCATGGGGTTCTCAAGGCAAGAATACTGAAGTGGTTTGCCATTCCCTTCTCCAGTGGACCACATTCTGTCAGACTCTCCACCATGACCCGTCCGTCTTAAGAGTTAACATTTGCATGTTTTAAATGAAGGTGATGGCCTGGATTGGTCATTTTCTAAATGGTGCTCCGTAGTAGACCTGGGAATTCTCCAAAGGCTCTTGCAGAGGGTCTGGAAAGTGGGAAAAGTAGGCATAATTTTACAGCCCTTGCTCTCCCATAGGAGAGAGCAAGCTTCCCTTTCCTGTTTTATACATTGGACTTTGGCCCTACTGTTTGCTTCAAGAAAGAGTTCTTGAAGCTAAAAGAAGTTAGAAAATTCTCTTTCAGCTTGAAAATCAGTGATTTTGAATGTGGAATATAAAATTTGATTTCTACCATTATTTTGTGAATGCTGAATTAACAATTTGGGGGAATTGCATTACATCTTGCCTCATCCAATGATGTAATAATCAAATAAAATAGATTCTAATCCTATTTAGTCAGCTTCCCTCTGTTGTTCTCAGTCTGCTTTGAGAGGATGGTCAAATTGAATCTGCTGTCCTTTGAGTTTGCCAAAGTTTATTATTTCAATTTACAGCAGCAGAGATGTTATACCCTGGTCTTTTATGTACTCTGTTGTGTGAGCTCTGATATTGTGCCAATCTGTGCAAGAGAGTAATTATGGAATGATGGGCCTTCCTCTTCTTTCAGAAAAGCAACGGGCAGGTCTTTCTGATATCTAGAGTGGTTGTGTGTTGGGAGAAGAATTGGAACTAGGGAATTTAACCTGCTTTTCTTATATTCCTTAAAAAAAATCTCAACAAAATACTATTTAAATATTTTTTTCACAAAGCCATGAAGAGGCTAATACCATGTAAAGCATGGGATGTGTTTGAGAAAACATGCTTTGAAAAAGAGGGATAAGATCAAGCTCTAAATGCATGTAATTCATTAGCCATAAAGCATGCAGAGCTGGGTCTGTAATGATATCAGAACATTCATGAAAAGATTCAGAATGAGATCTCAAAAATCCCACGTGGCGGCTCCTGGGAAGGTCTACAATCTGTTCTGTAACTACTCTCGTCAGATTATCTGTTGGCTGTAAGCCGAGAAGGAGATTAGGTTCTGCCTTTCCCATCTGCAGTTTAGCACTGAGCCCTAAGGCTTAAATTGGCCAGTGTGATAATCTATTAAGTAAACAGGGGCAAATTATTTCTTTATTTACACTCAAAAATGATGATGACCGTTATGCTTGCCGTAAAAATTCTAATGGTGCAAAAATTCATAGCCAATTCCTGGTATTCTCTTTATTTTCTGAATCCTATGCCTCAAGATAACAACTGATAATAGTTGAAACCAGATCCATTTGGAGTTTTTCTTTGTATAGACAGATACACACACACACACACACACACTCACTCACTCACTCTTGTGTTTAGTTGCTCAGTCATGTCTGACTCTTTGCAACCCCATGGCCTGTAGCCTGCCAGGCTCCTCTGTCCAAGGGGATTCTCTAGTCAAGAATACTAGTGGGTAGCCATGCCCTCCTGCAGGGGATCTTCCCAATCCAGGGATCGAACCCAGGTTTCCTGCATTGCAGGCAGATTCTTTACAGAGTGAGTCACCAGGGAAGATGTACATATAAATATATAAAAAATGCACACACATAATTATATCTACACATACTACACAGATTAAAAATATAGATGGGATTTTCTTTTTCTTTAATTTTATATTCTTGATACATTTTCATGTTACTGTGATTTATTGGATTTATCTCACTTTGTAAGAATGAGAATCACATTTCCCGGGGACTTTAAATTCCTTCTGACTTTCAATAAAAGCCCAGCAAGGGAGAAGGCTTCCGCCACCACCTGCAGTCGGAGGCCTCTGCCTCTGACCCACCTGACCTGGGAAATGGTTCTGTTTTTAAAGGCAGCCTCAGGCATGGTTAAGAAGCATGTCTCCTGTTCACAGAGGCTCAGATCCCTGTTGTGAAAGAAAATGACACCTTAATCAAGTTGGTTTTCTGTCCAGCAAATTGTACCAACTTCCCTTTGGGAAATGAGGGGATGCTGCCTGACTGGGACTCAGGGCCTGGTGAGGGGGAGGGGACCCCAGTTCCACAGAGGCAGCCTCCTGTGCCTTCTCTCCCATTAGCTAACAGAGCCGGGTTAAGTGGGCCGTCAATTCATCAGGCCTGACTGATTTGCTGATACAGTGGACAAACGGGGAAAGTTCTTAAACTAATTCACTTAAGATAAGGGGATGGCTTCTCCTCAAAGGTAAAGCAAGGAAAGATCCTCCACTTCTCAGTAAGCCTGCCCAAATTGTCTGCCAGCCACTCGAGGATGAAATTGAGTCTAACACTACAGCATGTATTACTAAGAGTAGACTTCGCCAGTAAATATTTAAAGGGTTTAAGCTCAGCTTCTCCATCATTTACTTGCGTTTTGTTTGGATGACAAAAAGTGGCAGAGTGTGCTGCAGGGTGAGATTAGGTGCTTGAAATGTGGCTGCAGAGATTCAATGAGTATTTTTTGAGGCGCCCTTCATTATGGGGAAATGGTAGAGGACAGATTTCCTGAAGGGTTTTCCACTTGGCTGCATGATTAAGTGTTCAGGGAACTATATAATTGGTAATATGCTTTTTTTTTATATTCCTGTGTAAATAATTTCTTATTTAAATTTCATAATGTATAATATTTAAACACTTGTCAAGCAATAACTCACTGGTGGCAGAAAATTCTTAAAGTCTAACAGCGGGATTAAGGGGTGATGGCTGTAGCTGATTGATCTCTATAGTTTTCTTGAAGAGGAATCTTACCACAGGGGTATAATTTGGGAAATAGAATCACACAGTGTTGGTAATTTGAGCAGTTATGTGGGAAACTCGGAATTCGTCTCAAATTGATCTGCTTTTATTTTTTTAAACAGGGTAGAAAGTCTGTTTTTAATTCTCTGTGCTTGCGTGCATATATGTATTATAGTCAGGTTTTGTTGTGCTTTTGTCCTTTTGATTTTAGTAGAAGTCAAATAAAGGAAATATATGGCTCTATCTTCATCTGTGAGATCTGTCATGGGTTTAAGTATATTGCCCATGTATCGAGACAGTGTCAAAGTCATTTGTGTAAATAATAACAGAAAGGAACACTACCAATTCATCATGCATGGGGATATAGTGTGTTGAAGGAATTTACTAGGAAATCAGTATTTGTCATCACGTTTGTCATGGTTTATAAATCCCAGCCTAATTTACAAGGGTTTAAGGCCTTTCACCCAAATATAAAAAGTGACCCATTAAAGTTAATGAGCCTTCTTTATCTGGACTCATCTTTTAAATTTACCATGTGATTAAATGTAATAAAAGGGAGATGAGGGGCATTTAAAGTGCAGCAAAGAGTGCTGTGGTGAGAGACAGGACTCAAGTAATTCTGAGACCTGGACGAACTGGATTTGCAAGTGACAGAAATAAAAACACCAAAGAAAGCTGACACTTAAAACAGTATGCTGCTCATAAATTTGATGGGATATTGGTGGGCAAACATTTCAAAAGGATGAAGATTAGTAATAGGGGCTGAGGGATTTGGGTAGGATGGAAAAGGCCCTGGAGTAATGCTATATCACTGCCAAACAGATACATGGCTTATAATTGTATTTGGGGAAGAAAAGAAAATATCATTATCTTTAGAATGTCTTTCTTAAGGAAGTGGGAACCATCCCTTTGAAATGTAATCATCAAGAAAGTTAGAGCCCTTATCTCCCAGCGTCTGAGTGGTGTGGTGGGGGTAGGAATCTAACACTTCTGAGGACAATTAAGCACAAATGGCCTCGTCCCATTGACTGCTCTTCCAAGCTTAAGTTCTCCAGCATTCTTCCATTAACTCACCCCAGCTTTAAAAATCCCTCCCGCCTTATTTTTAAACGAGTTTCTCCTATTGTAACAGTTTTGAATAAAGTCTTTACTTACCTGTTTAACTGATTCAGGGCAGTTTTTCTTTTATAGCAGTCAACAGTTGTTGGATTGAACTTGAAGAGCTTCAAGTTTTTAATTTTCATATACAGCATCAGTTTAGGAAAAAATAAGTCTTTCTGAAGAATACCAATGCTGGGAGGAATGTTATAAAACAAGGAGAAATGATTTGATTAGAAGGATCAAGATATCTACACCAGAAAGACAATCAAGGGCAGATTGAAGAATGGGATGATATTCTTTTAATGAAAGTTTATATGACACAGGGAGCCCAGCCTGGTGCTCTGTGATGACCTACAGGGGTGGGATGGAGGAAGAGTGGAGAGGCTCAAGAGGGAGGTGATATATGTATAATTATGACTGTTTTGTGCTTTGTATGACAGAAACCAACACAACACTGTAAAGCAATTTCCCCCCAATTAAAAAAAAATATATAGCTGAGTTATTTCTTTGGAATAATTTAAAGTGAGTGATATTGTATAAAAGTGCCTTGTGTGCTCAGTAGCTTCGGTCGTGTCTGACTCTTTGCAACCCCATGGACTGTAGCGCATCTGGCTCCTCTGTCCTTGGGGTTCTCCAGGCAAGAATGCTGGAGTGGGTTGAGCTGCCTTCCTCCAGGGGATCTTCCCAACCCAGGTATCGAACCTGCGTCTCCTGAGTCTCCTGCACTAGAGGCGAATTCTTTACTTCTGAGCCATCAAGAAAGCCCCATAAAAGTGCTTAGCAAATTGCAGATGCTCAGGAATGTTTATTAAGTGGCAAGGAGTAAAGTCTTTGCTGCTGCTGCTGCTAAGTCACTTCAGTCGTGTCCGACTCTCTGTGACCCCATAGACGTCAGCCCACCAGGCTCTCCTGCCCCTGGGATTCTCCAGGCAAGAACACTGGAGTGGGTTGCCATTTCCTTCTCCAATGCATGAAAGTGAAAAAGTGGAAGTGAAGTCGCTCAGTCGAGTCCAACTCTTAGCGGAGCTTATTTCACGTATAATCATCCTGATGGAATCATCCCTGTGGACTGGAATGTAGGGCTGACGAGACTTATGTGAAAGGCAATTAACAGATTTGTTTAGATGGAGAAATATAACTTGAAGAAAGAGAAGACTCTTGTTCATCCATTCTTCCTTTTGGTAAATGGCAGCTACATGGAATTTTATAGCTGACATAGATCTTTAACATATATCATCTGATTTGATCCCCAAAACCAGCTTGAGGAGGAAACAACAGCTTGATTAAATTATTTACCAAAGATCACCTGACTGTAAATGGTGGAGTAGAAGCTAGTATGAGATTTTAGTCTTACCTAGTTTTTTAAAAAAATCTACTATTGCATATTATAGGTAAGAAAAGTAGGCCTTGGGGGCAGAGTATGGACCGACAAAGAAGGAATAAACAGCAAATAAAAATATGTTTATTGCAATTTTTAAAGGTGCAAATGCAAGAAAAGTACATTACAGTGAGAATTTACAAGGATCGTAACCCCAGGCATGGAGATGGGGTTTGGATCAGGAAAGGCTGGCCCAGAGAAGTGATATTTACATTACCAGACTGGTAATCCTGGCTCATAGTTTAATGAGAGCTCAACACCAGTAGACTAGCCTCTGGTCAGAAAGCTTATCCTAGTTGGAGAAATGAGAAGTATCATGAGATAGTAGTATGTTTTTCATCAAACTAGGTGCATTTAAGATAAAAATCTTTCTCATTTCTGAGATTGTCTTTTCTTATTTAGTTTTAAAACACTTTTTCTTTTATATGATAGGTATTATGGTTAATGAAAATTGTTTTCATTGGATTACTTGGGGTTATAGAAAATCTCAAATACTACAGCATCTCCCCACTTTTATTTAAAATATTTCTAGTTAATGAAATCCCAAAGTCTGGGAACCAGTGATCTCTATCCTGCTATCTATCCCCAGCCTCACACCTTCTTTTTACTTTATGAGTGAAGTAAAGACCTCTGCTTTGACTAACCTAAGATGTCTAGGAATAAAATTGTACCTTTGCACTTATGTGGGAGATAGGATTAAAAATAATGAGACAAACTCAGAGGCATAATGTTATTTCAGGAAATGGGAATAAACAGAGAATTTAAACGTTATTTTTTAATTCTTGCTGGGAATTTTCCTCGCAGACTATCAAGTCAACCTTTATATAGATGAGGGTGAGAGACAGGGCAGGAGAGCAAGTTGAAAGTGAAAGGTGCTCTGACAAAGAGACGGCAAAGGCTGGCTGGGGTGAGAGGAGGGAGAGGTTCCTTGCTCCTCGTGACTCTTTCTGCAGAGAATTCTTTTCTCTGCCTTCCCTCACGGCCATCCTTGTACCTGATGCCTTTCATGCCTTGCCTTTGCGGAAACCTCTTAGGCTGCCGGAATACCCGCCCTCATTGGAATGTGTCCACGGCACAGAGGCCAGAAGCAATCGATGGCCCTTCCTGGCCCCCACCCCCTCCTCCTGCCCTTATAAATACTTTTATTTGCCTTCTGTCACTGTGGCTGTGGCTTATCCTTTTGCATTCACCCTTTCTAGTTGAAAGTCATTAATCTGCAAATGCAACTAATTAGTCCTTTACTGTTCCAGGAGCAGAAAACATTGCTTACGCACTGTCCCTATTTACGGGATGCCAGAAAGTGTACACTTAAGGATCAATGGATCTTGCCAATAGAAAGAGTGCTCTGTGTAATTACACAACTGGCCTGGGTAAGCTGTAAAACGAGAATTGTACAGAGGGCCTAGAACCTGCCCCAGAATGGTACAGTTTCTTAACCCGCAGGCTTGCAGTTTTTATTTTCTCAAGTAAGTTGTGGCCATTCTGTGTGGTGAGCCATCTCAGTCCATCTTCTTGAAGATAGAGGCATAGAAAATTAGGTGAAATTGGGTGCATTTCAGTCCTGACATTTTTCTTTTTGGAGAGAGGTTGAACTCAGGACCTCAAGGTTGGTATAAGATTGGAAAGGCCAAATCACTTTATCTTATTTTTTTCAACGGGGAAGAAAACCCCACAACTTTTGATCCCAAATAAAATAATAACTAAAATGCTTATGCCTAGCCTTTTTTTTTTTTCCTTAAAGAAAAAAAAAAAAAAAAAGACAGCTGACTACATGCCTCTGGAGAAAACTCTTGATATCCTTAAAGCAAAATAATTTTTCTGCAGAGGCAAATGTGTTAAAGCAAGTGAGAGACAGGGTGCCATTGAGAAGCTGAATTAGACAAGCAGTTTAAGCCACAGAACTTATTCCCTAGTCACTAACATGGTATACAGGTTGTGCTGTGGTACACACGTGTTTAGGTCTGTGTCTATATTTGTGTGATTGCTAGTTGTGTGTGTATGTGTTTGTGTGTGCAGAAATGCTTTTACCAAAGGAAAATTGAAAGTTGAAAAGCACCAGCAAGGAAGTACCAGTGAAAAGTATTACATCTACATGACAAAAAGTCCAGGGAGAAAAAAATGTCTCCGGTGACCTATACCTGGTAACTTTTGGAGAGAGAGAGAGATGGGCAATTGGGTGGGGTAGTTGAATCTCACCGGGGAGAAAGCAGGTGTTAAAAAGGATTGTTGCCCTTACTGACCACAGCTCTCTACCGCCCGCACTCCATAGCATCAGTAGAAAGCCTGGGCAAGTCTCTGGGATGGGTCTGTTGCTCTGTCTACCAGCTGTTGTGGGCTGGAGCCTTTTAGGTTCTGTGCTGAGAGCTGGGATTCTATTGGTGCAGCACCAGAGCACTTCCTGTCTTTGTATTTGCTTGGTAGTTAAACAGATCTCTGGGCTTCCCTGATGGCTCAGCATGCAAAGAAATCTTCTGCAATGTAGGAGATGCAATAGACGTGGGTTTAATTGCTGGCTTGGGAAAATCCCATAGAGTAGGAAATGGCAACCTACTCCTGTATTCTTGTCTGAAAAAATCCCATGGATACAGGAGCCTGGTGTTCTACAGTCCAAAGGGTTGCAAAGAGTCAGATATGACTGAGTGAATGAGCACACACACATGCACGCAAACAGTTCTTTGCGTACGTGGGAAAATGCGTTGAAATGGACAAGTGAGACTGTTCTCTTCTCTAGAATATTCACAATATTTTAAGAATAGTTAACAAAGCTGGTTTTTCTTGAATAGTATCTCTTTTTCTTTGAAAAACATTTACCACTTTGTTCTTTCTTTTTCTCATGTTCATCTGTCCTTTTAAATTCAAGATTACGAGGACAATGGTAATAGACTTACATTTATTCAGATTCATCATCCATACCTGCTTAGTGTTTATGTAACCTTACTAATTTCCAGAGGGACATTATCATAACAGAATAACAGAGACTGAGCCTCCTGTATTGAATGCATAGTTTAATGCAGTCATTCCTAACGTATTTTTGGGCCATAAGCCCTCTTGAGACTGCTGCCACAGTAAACCTTCCTCTCCCCAGAAATACGCACTTAACAAAAATTCATGCCATCTCATTTTTGATTTTAGAGAATTCACATATTCTCTGAAACAATTGCTTTCTGGAGTCCTTAGTCCCAAGTTAAAAACCTACGGTCAAATGCAATGCCTATGAAACAGTGGGAAAATTAGGGTATAGTAGAATCTCCGAGTACATTGTGTTACAGAATAATCACAGTTGGCTGGTTTGTGGGAATGACTAAGATTCACTCTCAGGTTAGGCAAACTTGACTCTTCTCCCTAGTTCTGTGAGAAATTACTTAACCTAAGCTTCAGTTTCCTCATTCAGTTCAGTTCAGTTGTTCAGTCGTGTCTGACCCTTTGCAACCCCATGAACCATAGCACGCCAGGCCTCCTTGTTCATCCCCAACTCCCAGAGTTTACCCAAACTCCTGTCCATTGAGTCAGTGGTGCCATCCAACCATCTCATCCTCTGTTGTCCCCTTCTCCTCCTGCCCTTAATCTTTTCCAGCATCAGGGTCTCTTCAAATGAGTCAGCTCTTTGCATCAGGTGGCCAAAGTATTGGAGTTTCAGCTTCAACATCAGTCCTTCCAATGAACACCCAGGACTGATCTCCTTTAGGATGGACTGATTGGCTCTCCTTGCAGTCCAAGGGACTCTCAAGAGTCTTCTCCAACACCACAGTTCAAAAGCATCAATTCTTTGGCTCTCAGCTTTCCTTATAGTCCAATTCTCACATCCATACATGACCACTGGAAAAACCATAGCCTTGATTAGATGGACCTTTATTGGCAAAGTAATGTCTCTGCTTTTTAATATGCTGTCTAGGTTGCTCATAACTTTCCTTCCAAGGAGTAAGTGTAAGTTAAGATGGTAATATAACATCTGCCTCATTGGGTTGCTGAGATATACACATGGCTTGGGACATAGTCAACCCTAGAGACATATAAGTGATTGTCATTTTTGTTAATAATGGGAAGTGTTATTCAGAATTGATTAAGGCAGGGCACCCTTTCTTCCCTTGCTTGTCAGTTACAATTGCCAGCCTCAGGGAAACAGACTCTGTTGTACATTCTTGAATGCCCACCTGCCTTCCCTTTTAAAAATTTCTATTTAGCTATAATACTAAGACTCATCCTACTTGCAAAAATTTATTTTAGACTTTGAAATGCAAAGAGGTCCATGTTTTGAAACAATCATTTATTTCATGTTGATTTTGGGTGAGTGTGGTCTGCGGAGCTCAGCAGAGGGAATGTTTAGTTACCTGGTGGGCAGTGTTTTCCTAGAAGATTCCTCAACTGTGGCCTGATGTTTACCTTTTCCACTTTGTTTTTATACACCTAGATTTCAACCATGAGCTCTTTGCTTTTTATTCTTCTGGCCTTTCCCTTTTCTTAATTCCTTATCAGTGGCAATTCTATGTTCATCTCTGGTCAGTTCAACTCAACAAATGATAATTGAGCCTTTTCTGTCTCCTAGCCACTGAAGTAGATATTGGACACATAGAAATAAGTCAAAAGTAGTTTTTATACATGGAAGCCTTTGGCACATGAGAGTCTGTTAGGCAGAGTATCAGCATCACTATCATCATCACTGTTGTTTATTGAGTAGTTACTCATTGTTAAGCATTGTGCTAACCAGGTTGTAACAGTATTTCATTTCACCTTTCTATTGGATACTCTTTTTAGAATCCACCCATCTTTTTACCCCCAGACTGCAAGCTTTGCTCTCTTTAGTCCTGCCCAGAAGTTCTCACTTCTCCCAGTAGTGACTATTCTCAGTATCTGCAAAGTCTTCTCTTAATCTATGACTAAGTGCTTGTCACCCTAGAGTCCTCCAAAGTCAGGGTATGGTTGTGCTTTCCACCTCTTCTAGGCTTTGAGACTTAAAAATGAGAGGGCTTACACAGCAAAGGAAACTGTAAACAACAAACAACAACAAAAGAAAACAAACTGCCGGGAGCTGGCATATTGCATATTGAGTGCATATTGCATATTGCATATTGAGTGAAGCACTTTCCACAGCATCATCTTTCAGGATCTGGAATAGCTCAACTGAAATTCTATAACTGCCGGGAGCAGGAGCTCCGCCCATGGCAAAGGTCATGAGGAAGGAGGCTCGGCACACGAAAAGGCGGGATCAAGCCTCAGGAATCCCCCTGGAAATTCTCAAGCATCTACCCCCAAACCAGAGTCTGCCTACTTTCTGCTTTGTGCTCTCACCTACACCTCTGACTTTACGGGGGCTGTCCCCCACTACCTCTCTCTGAAAAAAGAATTAGCTTACAGCTCCAGTTAATAATTCCTGGGTGTGACAGTGTTTAACCTACAAACTCCTTTGGAAATCCTCTAGCCTGCCTGAATAGGTTTTTCCGGCCACATGTGATTGTTCAGAGCCTCCCAACTGTGAGAGGCAGGAGATGTTCTAAACTGTCTAAACACAATTCCTTTGAATAGTTAAAAGATTGATTAGAAATTGTGTTGGTGAAGGGTTTTTCACTTATTGGGCCAATGTTTGCTGCTAAGTCTCCATACTCCTTACCTACTGTGTCCTTGGCAGTGTATTGATTGATATAATGGGTGTATAGAAATGTAAGTAGTAGCCTCAGTGTTTGAACCTTGGACCCTTGAGTTAATTCTTTTCTTGATTGAGCCCACCTCACCTTTGCCCTATAGGAATGCAGCTTTGTCCAATGCTTTTTTGGAGGCTGGTGCCTGACTTTGGAATAATCACCTTTAGAGAAAGATAAGTTTCTTAAAATGTTAACAGGCCTCCTGGCCAGAAGATGATGTAATTCACCTGAATTTTTGCCTATGATAAGTTTGAAAGCCTGGCTTCGATTAGGACCAGGAACTGCTGTCCTTGCATGACTCCACCCCTTCCCCCATTATCCTCTATGCACAACTTAAGGTATAAAAACTACTTTGGAAAATAAAGTGCGGGCCTTGTTCACCGAAACTTGGTCTGCCCATGTCGCTCTCTCACTCAAATTCTGGCTGAGTCTCCATCTGGAGCGTAGAACCCGCCATGCTTGCTAATTATGCCTGGGCTTCTAAGATCCGACCGGGGAGGCCTCAGTGTCTCCTCTCCTTCGGGAGAACGGAAGGACGCCTGCGGCCTATGTAAGTGGTGCAAACTTCTTGTCTTGAAGTTTTATTGGTCTCCTGCGTAAACCAAGCTACTGAGCCTCTTTTCTCCACTGAATTTTCCTACTGAGCTATCCTCATTCTATTACTCTTTACATCTGCAATTAATATCTAATTGAAGCTATTGTATCCTGATCCTCGCCGACGCCGTCCCCGCTTCGAATACCCTGGATCAGCTGGGGCTGGACCCTGGCAACAAACAAAAAAACAACCTACAGAACGGGAGAAAATATTTGCAAATGATGCAACTGGGAAGAGCTTAATCTCCAAAATATACAAGCAGCTCATGCCACTCAACAACAAAAAACAAACAACCCAATTAAAAATGGGCAGAAGACCTTAATAGATGTTTCTATTAACAAAGAAGGCATACATATGATCAGCAGGCATGTCAAAAGATGATCGACAACACTCATTATTAGAGAAAGGCAAGTCAAAACTATAATTAGGTATCACCTAACACCAGTCAGAGTGGCCATCATCAAAAATTCTACAAATAACAAATGCTGGAGAGGGTGTGGAGAAAAGGGAACCCTCCTACACTGTTGGTGGGAAGGTAAGTTGGTGCAGCCACTGTGGAAAACAGAATGGAGGTTCCTCAGAAAAGTAAAAATAGAATTACCATATGACCCATCAATCCCACTCCTGGGTATATACCTGGACAAAACTATAATTCAAAAAGATACATACAACACCTATGTTCACAGCAGTACTATTCACAGTAGCCAAAACATGTCCATCAACAGATGAATGGTTAAGGAAGATATGGTACATATATACAATGAAATACTACTCAGCCATAAAAATGAATGAAATGATGCCATTTGCAACAACATGGATGAAACTAGAAATTACCATATTAAGCGAAATAAATCAGAAAGAGAAAGACAAAGACCATATGATACCACTTGTATGTGGAATCTAAAATATGGCACAAATAAACCTACCTACAAAACAGAAATGACACTCAGGCGTTGAGCTCAGACTTGTGGTTGCCAAGGAGTGTGAGGGGGAGGGAGAGGGATGGGCTAGGAATTTGGAGTTGGTAGATGCAAACTATTACATTTAGAGTGGATAAACAGCAAATTCCTACTGTATAGCACAGGGAGTTATACCCAGTCTCTTAGGATAAGCCATAATGGAAAAGAATATAAGAAAAAGAATGTATATATGTGCATAACTGAGTCACTTTGCTATACAACAGAGATTGGTATAAAATTGTACATCAGCTATCCTTCAATAAAATTTTTTTTTTTTTTAATGATGTGACTTGTGCTTCAACAAATAAATGACTGGCCAGTTTTCAGCCTTGGATCACCTAGATTTGTTCCAAGTCAGATTTAGAGGATACAAATATGGTTCCATATAATTAGGAGCCACAAAAGCCTTCTGATTATACCAAAGAATTGGGGATTGTCCCCAAACCTGGGATTCTAGCCAGAATGGTAGTAAAACTCTATTATGAACTCACTAGCTTTAAAAACTACAATGCTATAATTTAAGGTGACAATGGAAGCAATGAAGAAGTATTTTGCAACATAAAAAGAACTATTTTAAGGAATTTCATTATCTTTCCTAGAATGTTTACAGTAGGCTGTGTCTACACAGTTATAGGATCCCTCCATACAAAGGGGTTTGTCACCTATTGATATCTTGGAGCTACATGGTTCCCAATATGTTTATGTTTGCAACCAACAACCTGTTTGGCATAGAGTGAATCAAGGGCTCCTAAATTTTCTGTGGGGGAGAAGTAACGTTTTATTTACTAGAAGACTTTGTAGCAAGTACCAGGTGCTGGCATTCAGTCTTAGATTCCACTGTGAAAAGACAAGAGTACTTCAGTGGGAGGGGTAGGGGCTGTTACCTAGAGTCATGCTCGCATCTATGAAGGAGCTTCTGGCGTCCTCAGCTGTCCTTGTTTATAGTCTCCGTTGCTGAATCGGAAGCCCCTGTAAGCATATCAAAAGCACAAGGAGCGTCTAAGATAAAAACTGCAACAATAACTGGGACGAATGTTAATGTCTAGTATACACGATGCATGTTACTGGGGACTTTGCATGTATAACTAGCACTCCTTACTAGCATGTCATGGTGTTGACCCAGTTATTCACCTTTAATGGATAAGTGGATTGAGAATGGGAAAGGTTAAGTAATTTGGTCAAGATCCTATTGCTTGAGGGTAGCTGACCTTGGGTTTTGTTATGGAGCATTTTTATTTTCAGGATTGAATCATTTTGGAAATGATTCCTATTGATTTCTTAACTATTAAAAATTTTTGTATGCAGGAATAGTTCTTTTCTGGTGCTGCTTTTATTTTGTGCAGGGTGTGGTTTGAAATGTTTCTAGATTAAAATACTGTTTGCGCAAATGGTCCAGATTAAAAATACTTGGATGTCGCTGAGTTGCAACAGACACAATTGAAAAGATGTCATGCCACTTGCCCTGTCTTTAAGCGTGATGATTAATGGACCCTTGCAGGATGATCTATGTGCCCATAGATTACTGCCTGAATCACTGTGTCTACTTTGTGACTTATTGTTTGCCTGAGATAGCCGAACATTTTACTTAAAGGTAAGTAAAGGATTAAAGCACTTCTCTTTATTTTCGGCCAGAATTTTAAAAAGTAAAAGAAGAGAAAGAGAAAGAAAGGAAATAAAGATTAGGTAGAAAAAGGACTGCGCTGATGCTCAGTTAAAATTAAGCAACTGGATTCAGATCAGTCATTTGTCAGTAAGGCATTTCCAGAGTTTAACAGCGCTGAATGGTAGCTAAACCCAAGAAATTGCATTCTGATGGGTAGTTGATATTATTTGATATCAATATTGTACCGTACACAGTAGGAGCATGGATATGGGGGTCTTAGCCACTTGTGCAATTTTACAACACTCTTGAAAAACAGCTGGGGAGGAAAAAAACGTGAAATTCAATATCCAAATTACGGAACTTTAAAAATACACATATTACTGATCTGGCTCCATTTTGCAATATTATCGGTTCATGTCTTTTTGCAGTTGTTTTTTTCCCACTGTGGCAGAAGAAGGGAAAAGCAAGCTGGTCTTTTAAATTTATTGCATTACATTAGTTTCACTATAAGATTCTTTGAAGATGATTGTCTTGTGGATTCTAGTTCCAGATCAGTGGACATTTGGCTGGAAGGATTTATATTGTGCGCTCAGAGAATGGGGCCTTAAATCAGTGTTACTGTAGGCTGCAGAGGGTTTGGTTTTTACAACTACAATAACTAACTCACTGGGGAAGTGTCTGTGTGACCCTGTCTCGATTTTCCAAGGGAAGTGTGGATGTTTGGTCATCGGTGCTTTAAATTCTAAAAAGCAATACAACCGAAACATTAGCTTTCCTAATACCAAGTGTTGGTTCACTTGGTAAAAGAGATTCTCTGTAGAGGGGAAATAGTTACATTCGTTTGTAATTTGTGAGAGAATTGAACTTTTGATTCCATTGAGAAGAACACTTTAGATTGAATTATATCAGGTTCAGGGGACATTTTAAGCAGAAGTCGGCTAAAGTCCCCTCTAACATTTTTCTTTTTATGAAGAAGACTTTTTCTAATGGTGATGGCAGAAATATCCTTTAGGAAAGATGGGAGACTATAGATTTATGTTCAGCCCTTCATTATTTGCTTTTTAAAATCCAACCACTTATTGTTCAAACAATTAAGTACTTACATAAGCTAGGCTCTGCCTTTTGGGAAGCTCCTAGTCCTAAAATTCAGAGCAGTTTAATATAGGAAGAGACCAAGAGGGTCATCTGGTCCCATCTCCTCAATGCAAGAATCCCTTCACCAGTCACCTTATATTATGACTATAAGTTTTGCTTATTTATTTATTTTTTTACTCTATTAGATCTATTACAACTCTCTGGGAAAAGGCACGGCAAATATACTCTATCCTAGCAGCCTTTTAAATGTTCATATTAAGCTTGGGGTCAATCAAAACCTGCACACATTTTTAAACATTCATACAGAGGGTTGCAAACCTTTTCTGCATCCCATTTGTGCAATTGATTGTTTTGAATCTAAAAGTAGGAGTTGGCATTCATTTCTTTACAATTTTATTGATTTTGCTTTGCTTTAATGTTCCAGCTTAAAGATCATTTCGGACCTGAGTTCTGACATCTCTTGTATTAGCTATTCTGTCCCAGTCCATGCTATCTGTAAACTTGATTAATATGCTGTCTGTATCTTTATCCAGGTCATTGATAAAAGTGGTGAAGAGACAGCGGGGCGGGCAGAGCCCTAGGGAATTCTGCAGATCCTCTCCTTTGGGGTATGATTGTTTAACTAGACATGAGTCAGTCTAACCACCCAAGCTCATTGCCTTGTCATCGAAAGGGTATTATAGATAGGATGACCATCTGGGCTGGTTTTTCTTCCAGGAGTGACTGGACTTACCTGCTTTATGCTTGTTGTTTAGCCCTAATTAAGCAGTACCTCCTTTTGTTCTCAGAAGTATTCTAGATGTTGTCAGAGACCATAGCAAACCACTTGGGGCACTCTAGGTACCATATTCATAGGCTCTTCAGATCCTCCAGTTTCTAGCCCTATCATACATTGAAATGAAATTTATTTGCCAAAGTTGTTCTTAATCTGTTCCTTGCTCCTAGTATTCCTTTATTTTTTTTCCTCAATGGTTTCAAATAGTCCAACTTTTTTTCCTGTTGGGAACCAAATTTAAATTTGTGCTGTGCTGTCTTAAGCTGCTCCCGTCATGTCCACTCTTTGCGATCCTATGGGCCATAGGCCACCGAGTTGCCATGCCCTCCGCCAGGGGATCTTCCCAACCCAGGGGTTGAATCTGAGTTTCTTATGTCTCCTGCACTGGGAGGCAGGTTCTTTACCACTCGCACCACCTGGGAAGACCCCAAATTTAAATTTAACAGTCTGTAATTACAGTTTTTGCTTATTGTGAGCTATATGTGCTAGGCATTCATCCAAATGTTTTATCTTCTTGAATCCTCATCATAAGTCTGTGAGGTAGGGATTGGAGCTGCAATTTACAGGTTAAAAAAGTGAGCTATTATAGGTTAAATAACTTCCCCAAGGTCTCAGAGCTAATAAAAGATAGAAAGAGAATTCAAAATCCAGGCAGTTGGACTTCAGAGGGCTTACTCTGTCCCACTAATTTCCAGAATTTAGCCTTTTTCCCATTTGAAATCTGTGACACCAAAAAGAAATGAAAGAAACTGGGTTCAGAAATACTCCTCCTAGAAAATCATTTAAAGCTAGGTAATAAAATGAATGTGATATAAATTTCCTAGCCCATGAGCAGGAGGGATTACATGATTTAAAGGACAAAGCTAACAGACACCCTAGAAATCTTCTGACAAACAGGCCATAAAAGTGCTCAAAGATCACTGTGGCTCAGAGACATCCTTCCAGCCCTTGAACTTCTGTGGCTCCTCGCTGGGCTTATTACATTGGCTCTCACTTTTCTATGACCCAGGAAAGGAGGGAGAAAAACAGCACCAATGAGCCTAAAACCCTGTTCTGGGAAGTTTCTCTTAGAAAAGTGATCCGTTTCCTGTTATGCCAGGGGTTGGGGGTGCTGTAGACAATAGCAACAATGTTTCAAAGTATAGCAAGCAAACAACATTGCTCCTGAGCCATTTCACTATTTTTATATTCTTATCTTAGTAAGGCCTGGCACATAGTAGTGCTCAGTGTTTGTTAAGTGAATGCACAAATTTCCACAACAATTCTCTGTGATTTGAAGAGTGTGGAAGGAGGAAAGGGTGGGGTCTATCTTAACAAAGGCCCTTTGTCTTTTTTTGCAGTTTGGTTCAAAATGCTCAGCTCTGCAATTTCTCATGCTGGAAGCTTTTCTAGGAAATCACTTACCAGGGACGGGTTGCCCTTTCCTCCTCCTCTCCAAGCACTTTCTTCATTTCAAGACACATAACTTATTTATTATGTTATGTTAATGAGGGTACAGCCTGCAGTTAGAATGTGCCACGCTCTGTGAAAGGCAGAAGGAAAAGGATCCTATAAATACAAAAAATCTGGACCAGAGAACATTTTATTATAAGACTTGCTCCTTTCTTAAAGACAGTAAACATGATGAATTTCTCTTTGCAAGTGAATTTATGAAGATAGATGATTCTCTCTGTGGTTGTTTTAACTGGGTTTGCCTTGTGGTCTGAAGCAGAGTTGCAAACCCACACAAATACATTTATTGTCATCCCTAATGATAGGCTACGCTGTCTTCTGTATAGCTGAGTGGGACTTAGGAAAATGACATTGTTTTACCATAGGGATGGAAAAGGATTCATCTGATTTACATGTTTCAGTGGGAGAGACCCTGGTATTTTCTGTAAGGGAAGCTGTGAACTGCCTTAAATCCAATTTCTCCTACAACTTTGGTCGTGCTTTTTTCAGAGTCAGACTGAAAAAAAAAAAACAAACACTCAAAACATCCTCGGCTGAGACTTTTTCAAATACCAACCCAGGAATGGGAGGCCGAGTTCTGTGCTCGATTCTCAAACATTCAGCTCACACTTTGGCTTTCTGCTGAGACGACACAGAAGGGAGAAGTCAGAGGAAGGGGAAAGGGGAGGGGAAATGGAAAGCTTCTGAGCTTGATGTTTAAACGTCTCTCTCAAAAGCGCCTTCAAGCCCCAGTGCACAGGCACAGCCGCACGAGGCAACTGGCTCCACGTTGCTAATGATGGCAGCGTGCATCATTGGCTATGCATATCACAGAAGAAAGCCATTCTGCTCAGCTCTAATTCCATCAGGATCATTTACCTTTTGAAGGATAGAAAAGAATGAATTGAAGATCAGAATCATCAGCCTTATTTGGCTTCATCCAAGATTTATGGCAGCTGCTTTCAAGGGCAACTTGACAAAAAAAAAAAAAAAAGGTTGAATTCACATCTGTACCATTTCTTGTCTTTCAATATTTTATAAATGTTATGAGCAAAGTCAACCTCTGGGGACATTATTAAAATTAAACAACCTCTATCCCTCCCCTGTATTGGAATGAGAGCATATATCAATGATTGCTATATTTAACTACTCTCTTCTGTGTCGTACCTTTCAGGATTAACTATCTTGGAAGCTTATGTTTAGTTTACTATTCATTTGCCAAAGGTTATTATAACGTGGGATCCATGTCTTTGTGATGTCAAAAGCATTAAACTTTGATTTAAATTGTTAATAATACAGTGCCAATTATTGCCAGCTTTAAACTTGAATTCATTTTTTTAAAGCAAACATTTAAGGGATATCAACCGACATTTGAAATGAAGATATATTGTTCTTAATTTAAGTGCCTTGATGTGCAGCCAAAAAAATTCAACTTAATATTAAAAAAAAATACCAGTAGGACATTTGCTCTGATCTCTGAGGAAGTAAATAAGGTTGCTTTGGTTTTCTTGGATGTTTTGATGATTAGTTTTGACAGCAAGAAATATATCTTGCATCCATAAGATAAAAGACTACAATATAAGTGAGACTGATACAGTGGCTTATCCCAAGGATCACAGATTATCCCAAGGATCAAGCACAGTGGACAAAAATTGATCAGGCAAATTAGTTTTCTATTTGCAGGATGCTCAAGAGTCTAAACTTCTCTTTTCATAGTAAAACATTTTTAAAGAAGTCCCTAGTAGAGTAGCTCATACAGATCTTCTTCATGGCGTCTTTTATTTATAGCAAATGAATTTAGCGTCAGCCTTTCTCCACTGGGTCTGCCAATCTCTTGGCTCTTAGTTGCTATGCCCCTGGTCATAAGGAAGGTCCAATGTCAGATGTCAAAAGGAGGGTCTTCCCTGGTGGCTCAGTGGTAGAGAATCTGCCTGCCAGTGCGGGAGGCACAGGTTTGATCCCTGGTCTGGGAAGATCTCACATGCCTCATAGCAACTAAGTCTGTACACCGCAACTATTAAACCTGTGCTCCAGAGCCTGTGAGCCACAGCTACTGAAGCCCGAGAGCCCTAGAGCCCGTGCTCCACAAGAAGAGAAGCCGCCGCAATGAGAAGCCTGCTTGCCGCAACTAGCGAAAGCCTGGACAGCAACGAAGAATAAATAAATAAAATTATTTTTAAAATGTCAAAGGGAAATGGGATCGAATTCAATGAAATCTGTCAGGCGAAGTGCTTAAAACTGAGTGAGTAGTCATAGCTGGAATTCCTGGTGGAGCCAGAGAGATCTAGGTTCAAATCTAAGTCCTACCATTAACTGGGTCACCTTGGGCCAGTTACTTAACATCTCTGATAGTATCTTTTCCTGCGAAATGGAGAGATTTAATAGCTTGTTCATATAGCTGCTGTGAGAATGAAAAGATTTAACATACCTGTTGAGTGTCTGAAACAGTGCTTGATGCATAGAAGGGGCTGGATTTTTGTTGATTCTTTTCCCTGAACCTCTTCTTCTTACCAGAATTTAATATGGTATTCACAAATCAGTTATAAGCATCTATTTACCTTTAGGAATGCATGATTGATTTATTTATTTGGGATACTTAGGTGAATAGGATGATTACTCCTGGGTGTAGTCCTGTATTATGGGTATCCATAGGTATATAAAATGAAGAGAGAGAGAAAGAGGGAGAGTGAGCTAGATTCAACAAGGGCCCAGCTCATTCTCTTAGGTATGTGCCTATGGGTGTGGGCATATGATTTAATTGGGGTGCATCTGTATTGGGGATGAAGTCTCTAGCTTCAGATTGCCTTTCTGTTCTCCTTCGCTTACTTTCCAGCCTTTTTGGTCTTTGTTCTCCTTTTGGCATACCCAGTTGCAGTCATATTAAGTCTGCTAAGTGTTCTTAGAACGTGCCCTGTCCCATCCGTTCTGTTCTTTGGTCACTGCACTTTCTGTTTTTATTTATTTTTTTGCGCCCGTAGCAAGTTTCATCCTAATCTTGGAACAGTTGACTTCTCATCTTATATATTAACTCCTCAGAGAGACTGGCAAAGGTAACCCCCTCACTACCATTTTCTATTTTCTCCCTTATCTGAAGCTACAGTAATTGATTTTGTCTGTTTATCATTTGTCTTCTTCCTTGCCCTCACTGTTATTCAGAGCTTAGTACACAGCACAGAACAGGTGCATATAATAATGCAATAATCATACTACTAAATAGTAGATACTAATAGGGGGGCTTCCCTGGTGGCTCACACAGTAAAGAATCTGCCTGCAATGCAGGAGGCCCAGGTTCAATCCCTGGGTTGGGAAGATCCCCTGGAGAAGGGAATGGCTACCCACTCCTGTATTCTTGCCTGGTGAATCCCATAGACAGAGGAGCCTGGTAAACCACAGTCCATGAAATCGCAGAGAGTCGGACATGACTGAGCGCGCACACACACACACATACACACACATATAAATTAAATCATATACCCACACCCATAGGCACACACACTGCTAGTAAGCTGCCTAAGTGAATGGATGCCTAAGGGAATGGATGCATGAGTTTGAACCGAGAGAGCAAACCTCTCTTTCAGCTTGGCTTTTACTCAGACTTTCATGCCTTGTACCAGTTAAGAGCTTTTCTCTGTTTAAATCTGCAAATTATTGTAGTTTCATCTTTTTCATCCTGTCTTCTCTGCTCTCCCATCTACCCCCTCGCCCACTGCATTGTAGGTTGAAATTAGACTCCATGCTTTCCCAACTGGCAAGGAGAGCACTGAATTCTGTCCTTACTTAGGTCCCTTATATAAGAAAATATTGTGATGCTCTGAGGTTTGTTTTGGGGGAATCACTTGTAAGGCCTTAGTAAAAAGTGCAAAGACATCAGAGAAAGGAGGTGCAAACACAAATAATTGGTCCTACCCTATGCCTGAGGAAAAGCATGCCCCACCAGCACCTCAGTTCTGCAAAGCAGTCATAAGATGACACATACATCCATTTCTGGGAAGTTTATTTACAGCTGAAACAATGTTCCCACACACCCTAGCAGACACAGGTGTTGCTGGGATCTCTGACCGAGCCACTTTCTTTCTACACTGAGTGTCTCAGGCCTCCTCTCCCTTCCCTGAAGGCTCAGTGTCCTCCCCTGGACATCGGCCATCTCCCAGTGTGGTGATCGGGTGACTCAAGGGGGCCGTGGGGGTGTGTGGGCTGGTGGCCCCGCGTTAAGCACCTCTGGGCCTCTGCTGGAGAGCCTGCCTGCAGCCGCGCTGCCTCTTGCTGCCGCCGTCGGCTGTCATTTCACCAGCTGTCGGGTGTCCCCCGCCGCTGTCACCCCCTGCCTTCTTTTATGTCCGCTTGTCAGAATGATGGCTGGGGGGTGGATCCACCTCTCCTCAGGAGCCAAGTGTATGGACTTTATGACAGTCATTTTCCACACAGAAGGTATTTTTTCCCTTTATTAACCTTGAGATTCTGGATGGTAGTGATGGTTAGACGTGTGGCTTCTAGGAAGTAAATAGGGCCTTAATTTTTCTTTTTGTAATTTCTATGAAATTACAAAATTTCTAAATTACAACTGTATCTTTGTGCAAGCATGCTAAGTCACTTTACTCATGTCTGACTCTTTGCCTCCCAAATGGATTGTAGCCCACCAGGCTCCTCTGTCCATGGGATTCTCCAGGCAAGAATACTGGAGTGGGTTGCCATACCTTTCTCCAGGGAATCTTCCTGACCCAGGGATTGAACCCAGGTCTCTTATGTCTCCTCCTGTGTTGGCAGGTGGGTCTTTATCACTAGCGCCACCTGGGAAGCCCAATTGTATCTTTAGGATTATATAAATGTATGCTTTTACCTTAATGCTAATATATTGATGGACTCAATGCACATGTATTTATTATGTGCCTATTAAGCACCGGACATGGTGGCTAAAATAATGCTGGGCAAAACCAGGTTGGTTTTACCTTCCTGGAGCTACTGGCTGGAGAGGCAGGCAGATCAGCTAGTAAGTGCATAAATGTCAAACTGGGACTCTCCTAAGCAATGCACAGGATAAGGTAGACTGTGGGGTTGCAGACTTGCCAAGAAGGTTAGGGAGAGTGTCCCCGTACAAAGGACTTGAGCTAAGCTGTGCAAGTTGAATCGGAAGTAGCGAGGCTCGAATTTGTGAAGTCCTCTAATTCTTTTCCAACTAGCTTTTCTTCCCATCCTTTCATTTCCACTCTCCCACCAACCCAGTGAGTCCTTTTACCCAGTGATAGATGGTGAGTCAGGTGTCAAGAGAAAACTTCTGTGACTTGCCCCAGGTCACAGAATCAGCAAGGGCTGGGACTGGATCAAGACACCCATCTTTTCACTCTTTGGAAATGGGGCCGCAGATCTAGTTTCCAGTCGTATTCCTCTAGTTTTGTTTTGGCTTTTAGTGCTGTCAGGTGTAGAATGGGGACTGTTGATCCCTGTTTCACAGGGCTGCCGAGTGGATGGGAGGAGGTGGCAGAATGCCCTAGCTAATGCTTGTTCTTTTCCCTTCATTTCCCTCTGTTATGATCTCTTTCTGTCTCCCCTGTTCCACATGTTGGGCTCTGCACAAGGGCAGCATCCAAATCCCTGTAAATCACCCCTATTTTCTACATGTATATTAGTTCTGCCGACTTTGTGTGTGCTAAGTCATTTCAGTCGTGTCTGACTCTTTGTGACCCTATGGACTAGAGCTCACCAAGCTCCTCTGTCCATGGGATTCTCCAGGCATGAACACTGGAGTGGGTTGCCATGCCCTGCTCCGGGGGATCTTCCCAACCCGGGGATCGAACCCATGTTTCTTACATCTACCTGCCCTGGCAGTCAGGTTCTTTACCGCTAGCAGCACCTGGGAAGCCCTCTGACAACTCTAAAATGCATCCCCTCTAATACATCAAGACAGGGCATTGCACATGTATTCTTAGGTATCTAAAAACTGAATCTGCAGGATACAGAAAATTAGCAATCCAATGCAGCTTTTGTATGCTGGCTCACTCAGAGGACCAGGCCAGTATTGATGATTTTTGCTCTAGCTGGCTTGCAGAAGCTCACAGTTAAAATTCAACTGTAGCAGCTAACTCATCCCAGCTATTTGTGTACATCTATTTCTCTTTTTGTTAAAATGTATTCTTGATCATTAAGCTGTATTATCAAGCTTAGATTTTTTATGGCAGGCTACTTGGGGGAAGCAGAAGCAGGCAGCAGCTTATCAAAGAGAAAGCATGGGTGTCAGAGTTAGAGAATCCTGGTTTTGAATCCAGCCTACAGCACTTACCAAATGGTGGCCTTGATTATTCAGTTATTCAATTTTTTCATTTCTTAGTTTCCTTCCTAAAAAAAATATGGTCAATAATAGCTTCTTTCTGAACGCTGACTAAATAAGAGAAATAGATAAGAAGAGATAAACCTGTGAAAAAATCCTCTTCTATAAAATGGAGAAAACAATAGTTATAGTGTGGCTGGAAGGGTTCAAAAAGATCTTTTTTTTTTGGTAGAATGTTTAACACAGGGTCATTAGATGAAAGATGTTGGCCATTGCTATGATGGACCAGATATTAGGCTAAGGGCTAGAGGGCTTGCTATAAAGTGAGCAAGATATGTGCGTGTGTGTGCGTGTGTGTGTGTGTGTGTGTTGACACACATGTGCAGAAAACTCAGGGCAGGGGCCACAGTTCCAGAGCAACTGTGAGTTCTGAGCCACTGTTGACTCTCTTGGGTAAGGAGTGTCAACCCTGAGCAGTGTCCTCCACCTAAAAAGTCACTGTTTTGTCGCTCAGTCGTGTCCAACTCTTTGCAACCCTGTCCAATGGGAAAGTCATTGGGCAATGTCGAATCCTCTTGGCGGGAGCTCCTTGCCTCTCCTGATTAGACTTCAGGACTAAGTCTGCAGCCATTTTTCTTTTTTCTTTCATCTCACCTCAGATACTCTACATGGTTAGTTTTCTTGTAAAACCAAATGACTGCAAATCAGCCCACAGAACTGGGATGTGCGGATAGGCTTTTGATGGATGAAGCTGAGCTGCAGAGCTCTGATCACTCTGGATGTTGCTGATGCCACCTCTGAAGTGGGTGGGACCTGTTAGAGAAGGTGAGGACCTGGCATTTTCGATGTGCTGCAAAGAAAAATGATAGCCGAGACAAGGAAAGGGCCAGAGGATGGGAGCTGTGTGTAAGGAGTGGGAGGGCGCTGGTTTGGAGGAGGGTAGACCATCTTATCTGACAAAGAAGAAAGGGGTTGAAGTAAGGACTGTTTTTTGGAACTGCCAAGGATGATGACTGGATACTGTGCAGAAGGTGTGTGATTTTACTGTTTGGGAGATGAAATTAGAAAGCTTGATACAAATGAAATATATTATAGACCTATGGGGAGAAGGCATCACGGTAACAGTTTTCCATACATAGAAAATATTCAGGCATGTTTTTTCAGTCTCCTATCAATGCAGGGAGATGAAGGACCTAACTCATGTTTTGAAATATGATTCTGGCTGCTGAGTGGAGAGTGCTATAGTAGAGAAGAGTTGTCCTCTGGATTTAGTTCTGTTCATTTGCTCAAATGCTAAGAGAAAGACATTCCTTTTTTGTGATAAAAGACTAGATAATATAGATAGTCCATTATTTTCTATCTTACAGAATCTTAAAATATTTAAAAATATTTTCTAATCCGAACTAAGGTTTTACTAGTTTATCCTGGAATAGGTCAGACCAAACTATGTATTTAATACAATAGTTGGTGTTAGCGTTCAGTTGTGTCTGATTCTTTGGGACCCCATGGACTATATAGCCTGCCAGGCTCCTCTGTCCATGGAATTCTCCAAGTAAGAATACTGGACTGGGTAGCCATTTCCTTCACCAGGGGGGCTTCCTGACCCAGAGATTGAACCCAGGTATCCTTTGCAGGCACATTCTTTACTGTCTGAGCCATCAGAGAAGCCCATTTAATAAAGTGGGAATATAGCAAAATAGTAATTCAGTCCTTCAGTGATTTGAGTTCCTTCTGTTGCAGAGACCTACCTGTATTCTATTTATTTGAGACGTTTGTCATCGTTAATAGAATCTATTCTGGAAATCATCATTTTCTTTTAGTTATGAGAGGGAGCACTCTGGGTAAGAGATCCTAGCTGGTACTAATGTAATCTTCCCGGGTGCCAGTAATGGTTCTAAGTATTTGAACTTATTAAATTCTCATAGCAGTCCTCTGGGTTCAGTACTATCATAGTCTCCATTCTAAGATGAAGAACCTGTGGCTCAGAGAGGTTGGGCAACTTGCCCAAGAACACACAGCTAGCTAGTATTAATGCCTGGCATGCTGGGCCAGGGACCAGTCTCCTTTCTTTACTGTCTCTCTATATAAAAAGGATTGTCACTGACCATGAAAGATGCCAGACTGCAGATCCCACCATGAAGATTACTTCAGAGATTTCTTTCCCAGGCTCTGACTCCACCTGGGGTCCAGCTTCTTCATCCAGGCTTCAGTCCTGCCTGCTGCTCCAGGTGCCACGCTCACCTCCATCACGCCGACTCTCCCGTCTCTTGTCCTGCAGCCTCCAGCCCTGTTCGTGATCTCTGCTCTCAGCCCAGGCCTGGGCTGTGATCCTGGCTGTCTGGGAAGGGGAAGGAGGACTGGCCTGTCTCTGTGGTGCTGGCTCACTCACTGCTCAGGGACAGAGAGGAAGGGTAGGGAGGCAGAACTCCCTTCAGGCAGCTGCTGAGATGCCAGTGAAGGGATCCTGGTCCCAGGGGACTCTGGCTCAGGTGGCCCACCCAGTTCTGGCTGATACTGTTGTCATGGTGATCATTGGGGTTTAAGAGTTTAAGGGACTCTGCTGTCACCAGGGAGCCCCTGTGGGGGGCCATCTGCGTCCTTTGGCATGCACTTGTCATACACCTTTTCAGACTTTTAAAAATAGTTGCAGACAAGTGCACATGTACAAGTGTGTCTGCAGGTGGTTTAATATGGGGAATCATTATTGTCCTAATAATTTCCTTAGTCACCACTGCAAGACAGCAAAGAGCTGTGAGTTTAGTAGCAACTCTTTCTGTTAATGGGCTCTACATACTTGGCCAGGGTGGACCTGGGGCTCCTGCCATGCTCCTCCCCCAGTCCCTGGGCTCCCGCATGTGAAATTAAGAATATGCTCCTCTGCACCCTTGGAGGGAGCAGAGAGTGATGGTGGGATGGGACCTTGGCAAACATTTCTTGATGCTTCACCACCAGCCCATGCTACCCACTGGGTATGCTTACCTCCTCCTGCAGCCCTGTAATGAGGTGGTGGTGGTGGTTGGGTCTGTCCCAAGGCATCACAGAAAGTCCTAGAAGGATAGTTGATCCCGATGGCTGAATACCTTCTTCAAAATGTGAGACATTTTTGGGTACTCAGCTTTGAGACATTTTACAATACAATAAGAACAACAATAGCAACAGCAAAAATCTTTTGACATCCTGATACAGAAAGAATTTTGCCCATAGATGTTTCTTGTCTTTTCATTTTCATTTTTTTTTTAAGCCAGAAAGGCTAAATTACTTGCTTAAAGGTATTCAGTAAGATGAGAGCAGATCTAGGGCTAGAGGAAAATTTATTCTGGGATCTTTTTGTCTTGTTATTGTTTTATACAGATTATTTTCCCCATAAAATATGAAAATTTGCTTTTTTCCCCATCTCTGCTATATATGAGCTAAATTATGGAGGATGTGATAAAAATAGTCAGAAGGGGCTTCCTAAGTGGTGCAGTAGTAAAGAATCCACCTGCCAATTCAAGAAATGCAGGAGACATGGGTTTGATCCCTGGGTTGGGAAGATCCTCTGAAATAGGAAATGGTAAGCCACTTCAGTATTCTTGCCTGGAAAATTCCCTGAACAGAGGAGACTGGTGGGCTACAGTTCACGGGGTCACAAAGAACTGGACACAACTGAGCACACACACATAAACACAGAGAGAAAACAAAGGTTATGAAGGAAAGAGTGGGTAATTAATTAATTACTTTAAGGTATTAATTATCTCCACAGGAAATAAAAACAGTCAAAGGCTCAGCTTTTTTTGGATTGTAGCCTGTACTACCAATGGATGGGATATTTTGGCTTATCTCATTCCTGCTTTTCTCAAGAGAATTTAGGCAAGGTCTTAACATTTGTTTGTCATGTTGCTGCTTAGATTGGAGATCTGTGTATTACCATCAACAAACTTGGGCCCTGGATGTAGAGACTGGGGCCAAAAATGCAGTAACATGAGATGATTCTTAGACTAATCCAGGCATGTAATAGAAATTGCTGAGTATCCTATGTCAAATTATAGATCATTTTCTTCCTGAACCATCTGTCCTCCACTCTGCATGGTTCTATTGTGGTACTGGGGGCTGACATATCACAAGTGGGGTCAGGGTAGTTTTTCCTGAGACTGCTCTGCTCGAGTAACCATAGAAGACTCTTCTGTGCTTTTTGAGCTCAAGGTGCTGGTGATGGAGATGTGAATCTTCCAGTGCAGATTGTCATTAGCCCTGCCATATGGAGATAGCCTGTCTTCAAACTAAAGGCTCATATAAAAGGGAGTGTAGCTGAGAGCTAGAAAGACAGATATCCAGTGGGATTATATAAGCCCCTGGATTCAGCCATGCCTGAAGCCCACATAGAAGTCAAGTATAAGTCAACTCATTTCCTTTTCTTTTTCCTCTCTATTCCCAAGGTATTTGAGTTGTATTCCTGTTGTTCACAACTCAACATCTTATAAGGATATTCTGTAAATGGTCTTAAATTATGACTAAAAACTAAAAAAAACTATAGAACTAGAAAAATTAGAAATCCTGGAAAAAGTATAAGAAAAGGCGATCACCTCTATATATAATTTTCCTTTTTGTGTCCACTGCCTATGCATATAAACAGCAGAGGTTGAGATGGCATGTTCACTATAAGGACGTATTTCTGCATGCAGATGGTTTTTATATGTTAAATTAAGTCTCAGGGGATGGTTGAAGAAAAGGCATTGAAATGGGATTGCCATTTTTAGGTCTAGCCGATTTGTGCGGTGTTGCTTGAAAGCAGGTGACAGATGACTTCCTAAATCCCTCTCAGCCATCACTTCCTGGAAGCAGCTCTGTTGGTGGCAGCAGTTGACTTCAAAGCCCTTATCACACGCCTCCATCTGTTGCAAATGCTGAAGCCAATCCTGGGCTGGCCCCCAGGTGTCTGCCTACTTCCTCAGCTTTCTGTGACAGATGAAAATGGGAAAAAACAGCAGGGTGCGGGGCCGAGGGCAAAAGTGTTTTGCTCCACAGGGGGGCTCCCTCCAGCCCTGTGTGTGTGATGTGTGTGTGAAGTCACTCAGTCATGTCCGACTCTTTGCGACCCACCCTATGGACTGTAGCCTACCAGGCTCCTCCGTCCATGGGATTTTTCCAGGCAAGAGTACTGGAGTGGGTTGCCATTTCCTTCTCCAGAGGATCCCCACCCAGGGATAGAACCCGGGTCTCCTGCATTGCGGGCAGACGCTTTACCGTCTGAGCCACCCTGAGCAGGTGGCATCTTTATGTCCCATGACTACAGAAGCCGACTCAAAACCTAGATCACCACACACAGCTCTGCTGGGAAGAAAAATGGGGGCGGGAAGGGGCTTTGTTCTTATTCTGGAGTCCTGTGTTTCAAAGGAGGAGAGTTGGGGTTCTGAAAAAGACTCTCAGGCTCTGAGGGGAGCAAAGGCCGGCTTTGGGGGTTGAGCAGGAGGATGGCACAGCTGGCCCTGGTGTTGGTGGCTCTTGCCACAAGATGGCACCCCTACTTTGGTATCTTTGCTTTTAGTTTCAATCTTCAGGGAAAGCTTGTTCAAATCATTGCAGAACAAATGCCGTCTGGATTTAGGGTTCATAATTTATGAAGCTGACTTCATATCCTGTCTCAGTGTGTTCCCATGTTTCAGACAGAGCTGTTTTGATCATGGTATCGTTATTATAAACGTGGGTGTGTCTCTTCCTCCCCTTTTCCTCTCAGTTCTGTAGCCTGGGGTCAAGCAGTGATGCTCAAACTAGCTGTGGTGCTGGACCAAGTTTGTTAAAATTTTCCAGGCTGTCGTGGGTTGACAATATCATCAAGCAACATAAAAATGAGTAACTGGAAAAATGAAATTAAAACAACATGGAGAATCCACACTCGATTTTATTACTTTTAGTTTCAACAGGCATGAAATTACATTTTAATAAATGGAATCAAAGCAAAATAACATTGGCAAAGAGATTTACAAAAACCATATGGGTGGTCTTAAAAGTGTGTGTATAGGATATTAATATAAGGAATTGCTATTATACTTGTAAATTTTTGCTGTCTCACAAGCATAACTAAATAGTAGCAATTCTCTCATTCATATTAAGCAACCTGTGTGCACACGTTGAATTAACCAAGTGTACAATACAATTATTTTTTTGATCAGAACACACTAGCTTGTTTCCTGCTTAGTTTACCTGTCTAGGTCAGATTGACACAACACTACTTATAAGAGGCAATGTATATACCTCAACCTTCCTGTTTGGTGTTCATAACATTGATGACAGAGAAAAATTGCTTCGGAAAAATTGAGAGAAAAGCTAACTATTTTTGACTTTTTCTCTCATCCCTTCCCTGTTCCAGGGAAGGTTACCTTTTCTTGTTTCTGGGCGTCTTTTCCCCACCATCTTTGGGCCAGAACCTATGACTCTTCTTGGTGGATTGCCCTAGAGAGCAGGATGTGTCTGGGAGGTTGTGTCTCATCTCCCAGGATGGCTCTGGCCAATGGCTGATGGGTGTAGCCAGAGGAAGGCTCCAGTTTCCTTCAAGGTGGGACCACTCTGAGGTGTCACTGACCCTCCGGAGTGCTCTGCAGCATCAGGCCTAGACTACCCTCCAGGGGAAAAGCTTTCCTTGCTTGTCTTTCTCTGCTCTGTCCTGCTCCTCTCTCCCTTACCAGCTCTTTTTCTGGGAGCACTTCCTTAATAAACTGTTTCCCATGAATCTTTGTCTCAGTGTCTACTTTCAGGGAACCCAGCCTAAGGCACTATCAGATTTAGAGTACTTTGGAAATAGGCTTGGCAGACCATAAAAATGTCTTTATTATTTTGAGTCTTTTGCTTCTAGAGATACTGATGTTCCATTATTGGTAACATAATCCAAATGACCACTTTAGGAAATAAATCAGCCTCATTTAACTGCCTTGGCTTTTTAGAAACCAGACAGGCTAGAGATATTTAATGTACCAATTTTCTTACCGCATATTTGGAAACATTCATCATAGACATACTCTGTTTTACATAAATCTGTGTTCTTTTTTTTTTTCCTCCTTGTTTCAATTAATCTAAACCCAATTGTTTGCCCATAGAGAAGATAAATGTAAAAGCTTCTTCTGCTCTCTAAGGGTTTGAGGTTGACTAAAAGAGGTTAAATTTTTTTTCCCCTGAATATCTTTTAAAAGAGATATCTCCATCAATCTGTTTTAGATAATAATCTCTGCAAGAACCATTCTGAGATAGTTGCTTGTTATCTAGCTTTACGTGGAATTAAACCATATGAAAAAAACATAAATTCAAACTAACTTGGAGAAATGCTGTGGTGAATTAGTGAAAACAATCAGAGGCCATGACACATGGAGAGCAGTTTTATTACCATAAAGGTTGTATGTACTATCTTGTCAATTATCCATTACTAAATACCTATTTTGTACTAAATGTTTGCATTACCTCATTTAATTCTTACAACAACCCTGAAAATAAAATGTTTTCTTTCCCCCTTTTTGAAAAAACCAGTGAGACATAAAGAGATTAAGCAACTTTTCCAAGACTCACAATTAGGAAGCAACAGAGCTGATACTTGAATCTAAAACTTTCTACCAAGTCATCCTGCCTCTACAATTCAATAAAATGAACTAACTAAATATTAGTGTATTTCATCAGTTCTCAGGAAGGGGCAACAACTGGGGATAATTGACATATTCACTTGGTATGCAAATAGTGCTGTTAAAATGCTTGTAGCACTATAAGGAGAAATAGCAAGAAATCTTCCTTGCCATATTGTTTAACAGCGATGGCTACCTTTTATTGATTTTTTCAGGCACTTTACATCCTTGTCTCATATACGCATCACAAGAATCCCAAGGAAGGTATTATTAGCCTTATTTTATAGGTAGAGAAGATGGAGAAACGCAGAATCTTTAGGTCACTTGTGCAATGTTATACGGGTAGTAAAATATGGGTTTGGACCCAGAAACTTATGAGCTCAACTGCTCTGCTTTCCATGGCTGATGCTTTGCTGAAACTTCCTTATGGAGAGTGATAAGGGGATTGCCAGGTCAACTGAATCAGTGGAGGGGATACATAAGATTGAAGTTGTGATTTCCTTACAGTATTTTGTTTCTCACTGATGCTACACAGGTCTAGAAAAGGAGAAAAGAAAGCCAGAGCTATGACAGCAGCCTGGTTGATGCGTGTGTTCTCATCCCACCGTATCATTTTTTCTCACCAGCTTTGATTCCCTTTACTGTTCACCTGTAAAGAAAACCCTTCCTCACCTTTTCTGGACTGGGTTAGCAGGAAATTCAGAAGGCTCCTCATAGCCAGATGTTTCTCTGCCCCTGGAGCACCTGATCTGCAGAGCAGAGGAATTCATAGACAAACGCAACAGGACTCATTGTAGACCGCACAATTAATCATTCTTGGTTTCTGATTTGTTTCTTGAAACTTGCTATGTTCCTGTAATGGGAAAAAGACAGGTCCATTTATCACACCACACCTCATACTGCTCCTTGGCACCCTCCCCTGGGTCCCTCACCATCCCCGAAACTTCTGAAACATCTGGCGTGGGTACCATGGCAGGCATTTCTTCACATTCCCGATTACACTCGCCTTCTCAGCATCCTAGTTTTAAACTCTCCTGTTGTGACTGAAGACTAAAAGGCCAGCATCCTCTGTGGAGATGAACAATTAGCGAGAGTTCTTTACTTAGGGTGGCATTTATAGTTCTTTGCCAAAGATTGCACTTGTGTGTATCATGTATTGGCTGGTATTGTCAAAAGAGCAGCGGACTGGGAACCAGCTTGGCTAGAGTTTTGTCTTGGCTCTACTGGTAATGATTCTCTGGACTTGCCTGGGCTGCTTCACCTCTCTTGACTTTGATGACTTCATTTAATGATAAATCCAGGTTAAATCAGTGCTTATCAACTTTGGATGCACATTAGAATCCCAGGAAATGCACAAAATACTGATGCCCAGATCATACCCCAGACAAGTAAGTCACAGTCTCTGGAGAAGCCAGAGACATGACACTGGGATTCTTGTGAAAGCTCCCCAAGGGGATTCTACTGTTGACTCAGATTTGAGAACCGTTGGCCTAGGTGATCTCTGAGGATTCCTTGGTGTGTCTCTTTCCCTCCCTCCCTGCTCCATATATACAGATAGACAGATATATGCATATATAGGTATGTATATACCTTAAGATGGGAGAATTAAGATCATATTTGTATGGTAAGGGAAAAGACCCAGTAGAGAGGAGAGTTTGATGAATAGAAGAGGGTAGGTGAATTGTAGGATCCATACCCTTGAGAAAACCAAAGGTCTAGTGCTCCAGTGGAGGGATTGGCTTTAGATAGGCGAATGGAGATATGTTCACAGAAAATAAACTGAGCTTACATCCATGCAGATGTTGATAGGTATATAGGTGCAGTGGTAGAAATCCACGGAGGTTTTCTTCTGCTCACTTCAATATTTTTAAACAAGGAAGAAGCAAGGTCATCAGAATGGATAGGCAAGGAGGTGCTGGAGAGGTTTTAAAAGAGGTGAGGTATAAAAAGTCATCTGTGACGATGGAGGGTAAATGTACCAGAGAAATGTAGTATGACTGCCAGAAGTACAGGGTGCATTTGAGGTTGGATTTGAAGTGAGACCAATTTGCCAGGTTTGGACAGTCTTTCTGCTCACTTTCAAATCCCAAATGTTGATTCCTTCCTGCATAGCATCTGCTCTGTTCTACCTAATGTTGTATCGTTTGTTGCCTTTGTACTTTCTGGAATGGTCACTCCTTTTGTCTATTTTATCCAGCTTACCTGAGATAGGATTGACATTACACATAACACTGTAAGTTTAAGGTGTGAAACGTTGATTTGATACCCTTATATGTTGCAATATGATTGCTGCCATAGCCTTGGCTAGTAGCTGGTATTTTCATTATGTCACATAATTCCGTGTCTTTTTTTTTTTTTTTTTTTTGTGGTGAGAACATTTGAGATGTACTCTTACCAACTTTCAAGTATGTAACACAGTATTATTAACCCTAGTGACAATGTTGTGCATTAGAGCCTCAGACCTTATTCATCTTTAACTTCAAGTTTGTACCAGTTGAACAATGTTTATCTCCCTATTTCTCCCCTCCAGCCCCCTGCCCCCTGCCATCCCTGGTATGGACTGTTCTACTCTGTTTCTACAAGTTAAACTTTTTTTTAGATTCCACATATAAGTGATATTATGCAGTACTTATCTTTCACTGTCTGACATATCTCACTTAGCATAATGCCCTCAAGGTCCATTCATGTTGTCACAAATGGTTGGAGTTCCGTTTCTGATGGACAAATAATACTCCATTGTATATATACATCGCATTTTCACATCCACTGCTATGAACTTACAACAGCAACAGAAAGGAACTCAGGTTGTTTCCACATCTTCACTATTGTGAATAGTGCAGCAATAAACATGGAAGTGCAGCTGTCTTTTTAATACCTTATTTTCATTTCCTTTTGATACATACTCAGAAGTGGAGTTATATTTTAAATTTTTTGAGAAGCATCCCTCCTGTCTTCCGTAGTGGCAGCACCAATTTACATCTCCACCAAAAGTACACAAGTGTTCCCTTTTCTCTACATCCTTGTCAACACTTGGTATCACTTGCCTTTTTGATAATAAGCATTCTAATAGGTGTGAGGTCTTATCTCATTGTGGTTTTGATTTGCATTTCTCTGATGATTAGTGATGTTGAACATCTTTTTGTGTACTTGTGGGCCATTTGGATGTCTTCTTTGGAAAAATGTTTATTCAGCTCTTCCTATGTTTTAGTTGAATTGTTCTTTTTGTTGTTGTTGTTGTTATTGAGTATGAGTTCTTTATATGTTGTTTAGTTGTTAAGTCGTGTCTGACTCTTTGCAGCCTCATGGACTGCACCACACCAGGCTTCCCTGTCCTTCACTATCTACCACAGTTTGCTCAAACTCCTGTCCATTGAATCGGTGTTGCTATCCAACCATCTCATCCTCTGTTACCCACTTCTCCTCCTGCCCTCAGTGTTTCCCAGCATCAGGGTCTTTTCAAATGAGTCAGTTCTTCACATCAGGTGGCCAAAGTATTGGAGCTTCAGCTTCAGCATTAGGCCTTTCAATGAATATTCAGGGTTGATTTCCTTTAGGATTGACTGTTCTGATCTCCTTGCAGTCCAAGGGACTCTCAAGAGTCTTCAACACCACAGTTCAAAAGCATCAGTTCTTTGGTGCTCAGATCTTCTTTATGGTCCAACTCTCACCATCTGTACATGACTACTTACTGGAGAAGTCATAGCTTTAACTATACAGACCTTTGTTGGTAAGTGATGTCTCTGTTTTTAATATGCTGTCTAGGTTTGTCATAGCTTTTCTTCCAAGGAGCAAGCGTGTTTACTTTTTGTGGCTATTCAGCTTTCCCAACACCATTTATTGATGAGACTATCCTTTCCCCATTGTCTATTTTTGTCTCCCTTATCAAATGTTAGTTGACTGGTCGTTCCTTTTGAGTAATGGCTCATTTTCTTGCAGCTGGCTCTGCAGCTGGCTCAGACCTGCTAACATGTCTTCAGCCTTAATAAGTGGTCTGTGGCCTGGCTTCTGGCTTACTGAGTTTCTGAGGACTCACTGTACTTCCTCTAGAACCAGTCAGAGCTGACTTGTAGAAGATGGTGAGCTACTTTGCCATACAGATGAAGGAGTGATAAAGGAATGGTTAGTGAGGGGAACCTGGTGGGCTCCCGTCTATGGGGTCACACAGAGTCGGACACGACTGAAGTGACTTAGCAGTAGCAGCAGTGAGTTAGAAGCTTGTGCAAGAGAAGCTGCCTAGGAATCTTTCATTGGTTGAAATAAGATGCACTGGGACAACACCATGCTCCTTCACCCCCTGTTTTTTAGCCATGCAAATGACAGGATGTACATGGGATAGTAAAGTCACATATCCAAGAGTAGAAAATATTTCAGTTCGATTAGGGCAAGTGGCTTTTGATAATCTAAAAGTAATCTAAAGTGGGAAGTGGCAAGAATATACAATGGATTAAAGACAATCTCTTTAACAATTGGTGCTGGGAAAACTGGTCAACCACTTGTAAAAGAATGAAACTAGAGCACTTTCTAACACCATACACAAAAATAAACTCAAAATGGATTAAAGATCTAAACGTAAGACCAGAAACTATAAAACTCCTAGAGGAGAACATAGGCAAAACACTCTCCGACATACATCACAGCAGGATCCTCTATGACCCACCTCCCAGAATATTGGAAATAAAAGCAAAAATAAACAAATGGGACCTAATTAAACTTAAAAGCTTCTGCACAACAAAGGAAACTATAAGCAAGGTGAAAAGACAGCCTTCAGAATGGGAGAAAATAATAGCAAATGAAGCAACTGACAAACAACTAATCTCAAAAATATACAAGCAACTCCTACGCTCAATTCCAGAAAAATAAATGACCCAATCAAAAAATGGGCCAAAGAACTAAATAAACATTTCTCCAAAAAAGACATACAGATGGCTAACAAACACATGAAAAGATGCTGAACATCACTCATTATCAGAGAAATGCAAATCAGAACCACTATGAGGTACCATGTCATGCCAGTCAGAATGGCTGTGATCCAAAAGTCTACAAGTAATAAATGCTGGAGATGGTGTGGAGAAAAAGGAACCCTCTTACACTGTTGGTGGGAATGCAAACTAGTACAGCCACTATGGAGAACAGTGTGGAGATTCCTTAAAAAACTGGAAATAGAACTGCCTTATGATCCAGCAATCCCACTGCTGGGCATACACACTGAGGAAACCAGAATTGAAAGAGACCCATGTACCCCAATGTTCATCGCAGCACTGTTTATAATAGCCAGGACATGGAAGCAACCTAGATGTCCATCAGCAGATGAATGGATAAGAAAGCTGTGGTACATATACACAATGGAGTATTACTCAGCCATTAAAAAGAATACATTTGAATCAGTTCTAATGAGGTGGATGAAACTGGAGCCTATTATACAGAGTGAAGTAAGCCAGAAAGAAAAACACCAATACAGTATACTAATGCATATATATGGAATTTAGAAAGATGGTAATAATAACCCTGTATACGAGACAGCAAAAGAGACACTGATGTATAGAACAGTCTTTTGGACTCTGTGGGAGAGGGAGAGGGTGAGATGATTTGGGAGAATGGCATTGAAATATGTATAATATCATATATGAAACGAGTTGCCAGTCCAGGTTCGATGCACGATACTGGATGCTTGGGGCTGGTGCCCTGGGATGACCCAGAGGGAGGGTATGGGGAGGGAGGAGGGAGCGGGGTTCAGGATGGGGAACACATCTATACCTGTGGCAGATTCATTTTGATATATGGCAAAACCAATACAATATTGTTAAGTTAAATAAAATAAAATTAAAGTGGGAAGTGGTACACTAGGGTCCTCTAAAATAGTAAACTTAAAATTAAATAGTACACTTTCAGACCAAGATGAAGCAAATGGCAGACTTCAGGAAAACTCAGGCTCCGTGATAGCATTTTTCTGAGATAGTGGGGACTGAATTAATGAAAAATTTCCCCTACTCATCTTAATGTCAACTCAAAGGAATCAGGCTACTAACAGCCAGTAGGTGATCAAGTGGGACTATTCATAGAGAGTAAAATGAACTTTATTCTCTTCATTTTGAATAGGTTCTGTATCATATCTTTAGATTTTGGCATTGAGAAGTAGGAGTGAAGAGGCCCCGCTATCAGTTTGGCAGATCTATCAAGCTGAGTTGTGTCAATTGCATTATGCCATTTCCACGAAGACAGTAGAGCTTGTGAAATGTAACAGTGTCTGTCACCATATGACGTATTGGCTAAAACAAAAGCAGATTGAGGAAATGACTCACAATAGTTAATTGTTTCAATAGTCAGTCTTTCCCATCTGTACAGTGTGTTGAATTTGATGACATCTGATGAGAACTTTGTGGAAAATGAACACACCAAATTGTTTTCAAGAAGCAAGCCCTTTCTCTACTTTGTTTCAGTAGCTATGTGTTGTTATCTGAAATCTCTATTTTATCCTTTATAGTTTAGGTAAGGCTACAGACTATCTTGACTGTGGGAATAGGGAAATAAAAGCCTGGGCATTTGTAAAAAAAGAAAAAAGTATTCAGTGAATAATAACTCAAAATCTGTTTCTTCACCTTGAGAATGGATTAGGTATTTTGGCTTTGATAAACTCATAAGTAAAGGGAAAAATTGTTCAGTATTTCACAAAGAACCAAATTCAAGGTGATATATGCAGAAAGCATTCATCTTCTGTTATCTCATGAATACACTGCACATCTGGCTTCAGAATCTATGATGCTGCTCAATAAAATTTATCATTTTTGATAGGAACTCATTAATTTGCAACAGTTTTACTGAGTGTATAGCTCTGTGGTTAAGTTCATCTCTGATAGATATAGGCCTTCTCACTGCACTGAATTCCTTTGTAGATCCCACTTAGAAATTCAATTCATGATTACCAACCTACTGACTTATCTAACTAAAAGAGTAGCTTTGTATTCTGGAGAGGTAGATGTCAAATAAGGACAGGAAGTTTTCTTTTGGGAGATCTGCCAGTGGGGATAAACTTAATGCCATGAAAGTTGATTCTTCTGGAAATATTTCTAGCATTTGTTTACTTGTTAGACATCTACAAATGACTCTACATTTCAGCTTCACTGGAAACCAGTGTTTATAGAGAAGAAAAGATTAGGGCTGTCTGTCCCCTACAGATAGATTTCCTTGGTGCTGCTCAAGGTATCAATGCCACATTTTTATAGTTATACAAGTTCGTGTTGTTTTTTGAATGGATTGAATACAAGGAATGAAGATGTCCTATTTAATAAAGAACAAAATAAATCTAAGAGGAGACTTTAAGACTTTAAAGAGCTGTGGTGGGGAAGAAACACACTTGTTCTCTATAGCTCAACAGAGCAGAACCCAAACTGATAGCTGAAATCATAAGCAAGCAGCAGGTCACAGGCCCAGAGGACATTTCCTTAAAGCATTCTAAGGAAATAGTTACTCTGGGAAGCAGTAATCTCCTTATCCTTTCAACTGGGAATTCTACTGGTGTTGACCCGGAAAATTTGTCTGTATCTGAGGCAGCCTTTTATAAACTGAGACTATGTCATCAAGCCCAAGGAAGCTCACCGTAGAATGGCTTAAAACTCAACATTTAAAAAGACTGAGACCGTGGTGTCTAGTCCCATCACTTCATGGCAAATAGATGGGGAAAATGTGGAAGCAGTGACAGATTTTCTCTTCTTGGGCTCGAAAATCACTACAGATGGTAAGAGCAACCATGAAATTAGAAGATCCTTGCTTCTTGGAAGGAAAGCTATGACAAACCTAGTTCAGTTCAGTTCAGTCGCTCAGTCCTGTCTGACTCTTTGTAACTCCATGGACCACAGCACGCCAGGCCTCCCTGTCCATCACCAACTCCCAGAGTTTACCCAAACTCATGTCCATTGAGTCAGTGATGTCATCCAACCATATCATCCTCTGTCATCCCCTTCTCCTCCTGCCCTCAAACTTTCCCAGCATCAGGGTCTTTTCAAATGAGTCAGCTCTTCACATCAGGTGGCCAAAGTATTGGAGTTTCAGCTTCAACATCATTTTTCCGATGAACACTCAAGACTGATTTCCTTTAGGATGGACTGGTTGAACCTCCTTGCAGTCCAAGGGACTCTCAAGTCTTCTCCAACACCACAGTTCAAAAGCATCAATTCTTTGGCACTCAGCTTTCTTTATAGTCCAACTCTCACATCCAAACATGACTACTGGAAAAACCATAGCCTTGACTAGACAGACCTTTGTTGGCAAAGTAATGTCTCTGTTTTTGAATATGCTGTCTAGGTACTTTCCTTCTAAGGAGTAAGCATCTTTGAATTTCATGGCTGCAGTCACCATCTGCAGTGATTCTGGAGCCCCCCAAAATAAAGTCTGACACTGTTTCCACTGTTTCCCCATCTATTTGCCATGAAGTGATGGGACTGGATGTCATGATCTTAGTTTTCTGAATGTTGAGCTTTAAACCAACTTTTTCACTCTCTTTCACTTTCATCAAGAGGCTCTTTATTTAGTTCTTCATTTTCTGCCATAAGGGTGGTGTCATCTGCATATCTGTGGTTATTGATTTTTCTCCCAGCAATCTTGATTCCAGCTTGTGCTTCATCCAGCCCAGCATTTCTCATAATGTACTCTGCATATAAGTTAAATAAGCAGGGTGACAATATACAGCCTTGACGTACTCCTTTTCCTATTCGGAACCAGTCTGTTGTTCCATGTCCAGTTCTAACTGTTGCTTCCTGACCTGCATACAGATTTCTCAAGAGGCAGGTCAGGTGGTCTGGTATTCCCATCTCTTTCAGAATTTTCCAGAGTTTGTTAGATCCACACAGTCAAAGGCTTTGGCATAGTCAATAAAGCAGAAATAGATGTTTTTCTAGAACTCTCTTGCTTTTTTGATGATCCAACAGATGTTGGCAATTTGATCTCTGGTTCCTCTGCCTTTTCTAAAACCAGCTTGAACATCTGGAAGTTCACGGTTCATGTATTGCTGAAGCCTGGCTTGGAGAATTTTGAGCATTACTTTACTAGTGTGTGAGATGAGTACAATTGTGCAGTAGTTTGAGCATTCTTTGGCATTGCTTTCTTTGGGATTGGAATGAAAACTGACCTTTTCCAGTCCTGTGGCCACTGCTGAGTTTTCCAGATTTGCTGGCATATTGAGTGCAGCACTTTCACAACATCATCTTTTAGGATTTGAAATAGCTCAACTGGAATTCCATCACCTCCACTAGCTTTGTTCGTAGTGATGCTTCCTAAGGCCCACTTGACTTCACATTCCAGGATGTCTGGCTCTAGGTGAGTGATCACGACAAACCTAGACAGTGTATTAAAAAACAAAGACACCAGTTTGCTGACAAAGGTGCATATATTCAAAGCTGTGATCTTTCTAGTTGTCATGTATGGATGTGAGAGTTGGACCATAAAGAAGGCTGAGTGCTGAAGAATTGATGCTTTTGAACTGTGGTGCTGAATGGTGCTGGAGAAGACTATTGAGAGTCCTTTGGACAGCAGGGAGATCAAACCAGTCAATCCTGAAGGAAATTAACCCTGAATATTCGTTGGAAGGACTGATGCTGAAGCTGAAGCTCCAATACTTTGGCCACCTGAAGCAAAGACCTGACCCATTGGAAAAGACCTTGATGCTGGGAAAGATTGAAGGTGGAGGAAAAGGGAGTGACAGAGGATGGGATGGTTGGATGGCATCGCCAACTTGATGGACATGGGTTTGAGTAAGCTCCAGGAGTTGGTGATGGACAGGGAGGCCTGACATGCTACAATCCATGGGGTCACAGAGTTGGACACAACTTAGCCACTGAACAACACAACTTTTCTTCTCCTTTTCCCTTCATTTCCTGTTTGAACTCTAAAATGAAGTAGGTTAAGGGTGAAATGTGAAGTGAAAGTTGCTAAGTCATGTCCGACTCTTTGAGACCCCCCCATGGACTGTGTAGTCCATGGAATTCTCCAGGCCAGAATACTGGAGTGGGTAGCCATTCCCTTCTCCAGGGATCTTCCCAGCCCAAGGATCTAATCCAGGTCTCCTAGAGCGGGATGGGGTGAAGGCAATATTCAGCATCTTTTTTGAATGCCCTGCCTAACTGAGTCAGCTTTGTATTCCTTGAACTCAGATCTCAAAGATCTAAAGTAGACTGATAAACAGCATATGCAAGAAATAATCTGCATTCTCCTTGATTTCTTTGGTGAGAACTCTGAATATGTCGATCCCACCCAACCTAAGAGGGCCAGTGTTCAAGGAGCAAGCTTGCAAACCCAGCAGTATCTCATCTTTGGAAACATCTGTGAGTTAGTTGTCATCTCTTGGCTCAATATGAAGAGCAAATTGTTTGCTGTCTTCTGGGAAAAGAGAGCTTTTAGTTTTTTGGTCTGTCTGAAAACTTGTCACAAAGTAGAAACCATGAATCAGAAAGAACATATGTGAAATAATTTTGCTCATGTAGACAGATGAGAGTTGAAAGTTCAGATGAGAGCTGAACTTTTTTTTCTTGCTGTATCTATAGATTCCTGTTCATATTTCTTCTTGTGGAAGTGGCTCCTCCTTCCATCCCACCCCTCTGCGCCTGGATTTATGTTAAGCTGAGCAAGCAGTTCTGGTAAAATTAAGCCCACATATAAACAATAGATTTGGACAGCTCAATTTTGGTCCTGAACTCCATTAGAATTTTTTTTTACCCTCCTCTCCTTTATAGCAGTTTCTGATTCCTTGCTTCTTATAACCCAGTTTTATGTTGAATATCACATTGTACAAGGGCATGCCAAATTGGTATTGGTATATACTGATTGCCTTGCTTTGAAAAAGTGCTGAATTCAAGTTTGAAATGTTTGCACTTGACCAAAGTTTTACAAAAGAAAAAAATAGCATGTCTAAAACCCAGAAACCATGACTGTGTTTCTTTGCTGTTTCTTGTAGTTTGTCTAGCAGTGGGTGAATAAGATCATATTTTAACCAGCAATTAGAATAGATTTATAACCCACATGATAGGGATGAATGAGATGAAATTAGGGAAGACTCAAAAGAGTTTATCCCAAGAAATTTCCAGAGTTATAAGAAGCATGAGTGCCTTAACTCCTGGAGTCTATAGTCAGAAGAAATAGTGATGTTTAATTAAAAATTTAATGAGGGCAAAATAAGAGTTAAGAGGGCACATTTAGGAGGTGCCAGGCAGTGTACTAATGTCTTTACAGGTACAATCTCATTAAATCCCTGAAGAAGCACTGTGATGTACTTATCGGGAGTCCCATTATACAGATGGAAACACCAAGTTTCAGAAAAGCTATTCCATTTGCCTATACTAATAGGACTGTGATCTGTATCCAGAGTTTTTGGGTTCTCAGGCCACATGTGCTACTTCATCATCTGCAGGGAAACAAAGGAGCTTGTCTGGGCTCTGTGTATACTGTCTTCACAAGGAGCTTTCAAGGAATTCTGAGCAAAAGACAGTATTACTGACAAACGAAAGCAGAAACTGGCAAGTGGATGCTGAGGAAGGAGGCAGGTTCCTCTGCAGAGTCAGGAAATATCTTGAACCTAGAGAGAAGTTGTCATTGGGCAAACAAAAAAGAAACTTGGAGATTCTGATAAAAAGGTAGATCCCAAGGTGGTATACAAATTTGAGGTAACATGTGATGTGGTTATTTTCCTCAGGGACAAATATGTAATATCAGTTGTGGGATTTTAAGTCACCTGGCTAGGAGGAAAACTGGACAGGGATGTTTAAGAGTTGGGTGCTGCAATTGTAAAGAACTGGTCATAAGAAAGGCTTGATATCTGGGATTTGGGGGAAGACACACAGTTTTGGGAAAGGTTAGCATATATTTAGGAGAAGGCAATGGCACCCCACTCCAGTACTCTTGCCTAGAAAGTCCCATGGATGGAGGAGCCTGGTAGGCTGCAGTCTGTGGGGTCGCTAGGAGTCAGACACGACTGAGCGACTTCCCTTTTACTTTTCACTTTCATGCATTGGAGAAGGAAATGGCAACCCACTCCAGTGTTCTTGCCTGGAGAATCCCAGGGACGGGGGAGCCTGGTGGTCTGCCGTCTATGGGGTCGCACAGAGTCGGACACGACTGAAGTGACTTAGCAGCAACAGCAGCATATATTTATAATTTCTTAAGAGCTGTTAATTATATAATGCCTTTAATTGTATAACTCAGTATTTATTTCATCTATATGAAACTTCTGATTTAGACTGTAAGTGAAAATCAGAATATAATCAGAGTTTATGACTTTCAAACAAGAATCTTTGAAAATGTATACTCCAAATCACTCCCTTTTCCATTACCAACACATTTATTCTTTCTTCATTTTATTTTTAGAAATTGTAAACTTAATTGTCTCAGTAGGGCATGATTTCCTTACCAAATCTCAAGTGAATTTAGCTGTTTTAAAAGAAGGGCTGTGGCAAAGCAGATCTAATATGGAGGACTGTTGGTGAAAAGCCCAGAATGTTTAAGGGAGTGTTCAGTTCAGTTCAGTCACTCAGTCGTGTCCGACTCTTTGCGACCCCATGAACTGCAGCACGCCAGGCCTCTCTGTCCATCACCAACTCCCAGAGTTCACTCAGACTCACATCCATCGAGTCAGTGATGCCATCCAGCCATCTCATCCTCTGTCATCCCCTTCTCCTCCTGCCCCCAATCCCTCCCAGCATCAGAGTCTTTTCCAATGAGTCAACTCTTCGCGTGAAGTGGCCAAAGTACTGGAGTTTCAGCTTTAGCATCATTCCTTCCAAAGAAGACCCAGGGCTGATCTCCTTCAGAATGGACTGGTTGGATCTCCTTGCAGTCCAAGGGACTCTCAAGAGTCTTCTCCAACACCACAGTTCAATAGCATCAATTCTTCGGCACTCAGCTTTCTTCACAGTCCAACTCTCACATCCATACATGACCACAGGAAAAACCATAGCCTTGACTAGACGGACCTTTGTTGGCAAAGTAATGTCTCTGCTTTTCAATGTGCTATCTAGGTTGGTCATAACTTTTCTTCCAAGGAGTAAGCGTCTTTTAATTTCATGGCTGCAATCACCATCTGCAGTGATTTTGGAGCCCCCAAAAATAAAGTCTGATACTGTTTCCACTGTTTCCCCATCTATTTGTCATGAAGTGATGGGACCAGATGTAGACTGTGCTTATCCTGTGTTCAGGGTAAGGGCTGGCCCACAAGGAACAAAGAATCACATTGGAAATAATATCTTTATTATAAACAGGGAACTTTTCCTTAGTGTATCTCTTACTGTTCCATTTCTTTTTCTTGCTCAATCAATACAAGGCAAAAAAAAGCATGCTTTTATCTTTTAATTTTCTTAGCAGCCCTTTGTCTTGGAGACAGTAATTAATGAAAATTATAGGCAAAACATTTAAAAGTTTGCATTTAATGCCTTCTTATGTTTTACAAAGGAATTTCACTCTATCTGAAGAAGGGGGAGTGCGTATGTTGGTGGGGCTGGGGGAATATATACATGTTAGCTAGCTTTCTTGAAGTTTTTCTCAACTAGTCCTATAGGGCGAGGTCTAAAATGTGGGGCCCTATATCAAAGAGATTATGTTTCCCTAGTCCTGTATCACAACTTTAAATGTAATCTTTACTTAAAATTTATTTTATAATGTTGTGTTAGTTTCAGGTATACAGCAAAGTGATTCAGTTATACACATATGTATATGTATTCTATTTCAGATTCTTTTCCCTTCTAGGTTATTGCAAGATATTGAGTATAGTTCTCTGTGCTATACAGTAGGTCCTTACTGATTATCTATTTTATACATAGTCGTGTGTATATATGTGTAATAGCCACTTTCTAAGACACCTTAGCTATCAGATCCGTCTACATGTCAAGAAACAAATAATCTAGACAATTTATTTTACTAACAAAATTAAATATTGTCAAGCTATTTTAAAAAATCTTGAAAACATGGTTTGAAGAACATGGTAAACCATATTTTATAACCTAGCTCATGTGACTATGATAAATAATGCAATTGGGTCTTCATCCAATTTTTCTATTTTAAATTGAGTCTAGCAGCAAAAAATATTGGGCTAGTTGACCTAAGAAAATGAAATTCTTATCCTCATTTAGAAGTGAGTGCATATTTTAAAAATGAGAGAATGTTCTGCCTAGAAAAGTTAAATGAGAATCACAGAATAAATTAATAGTGATTTCTCAAACTTTTCCCAGACTAATTCAAATCTTGGAGTCTTGGGTTGAAACAACTTAAGACCTCATGATGACTGTCCCATAAAATAAAATAGAATGTCATTTGGTGAAAGCTATTAAAATGAATGAAAGGATTGGTGGTGCAAGAAAAATGAGAGTAGTCACAGGTGGGGGAAAAGTGGATCATAAAATATATAACTATAATTGCATAGCTGTACTTTCTATAGACACTCAAGTAATTAATTTAAAAATATACTGATCAATTTAATGCAGCAAAAAAACAGGCACCTGCTGGCAATTGGGGTGATACAGTAAGATGAATATGACATAGTATCTCAGGGCAGTTGTAGTCTAGGATATGTCTTTGTGTGTATGTGAGTGAGTGGAGAAGGGGGAGATTAATACACATCAACAAATAGCAGTCTTACAAGACAGGTAATTCTTTGGAGGTCATATCCACTATGGGGTATGCCAGAGTCAGACTTGGGAAAAAGAGCCACAGATTGGGAGAGGAGACATGGTGTCAGGAGACAGGAGTGTCAAGCCCTCTAGTTACCGACAGTTCTGGCTGATGAAGGACATCCTACCCAGAGGCCTTTAGTGGGTTGAATGTGTCCAGGCTGACTTGTCCTGGATGGTGCCCTCTGTTCCATCATCATCCAGGGATAATGTTCATTAGAATGAGCTTGAAATAATGACGTACAGCAGCTACATGCATCATTATTGAGAGATGGTGTAAAACTGGTTACATGCCTATGGATGGCAAAAATGTTTTAAAACTCAATATTAAACTAGAATTATGGAATTATTAAAGTTATTAATATAACTCTGAATCATACCTTAGAAAACTCGTTCATCCCAGGGCCACCCCTTGCTAGCAAGAGTATCTGGACATGTAATTTAATCTCTCTGAATTTTTTCTTCATCTGTAACTCTGCTTTCTGCTGCTGCTGCTAAGTTGCTTCAGTCGTGTCTGACTCTGTGCGACCCCACAGACGGCAGCCCACCAGGCTCCCCCGTCCCTGGGATTCTCCAGGCAAGAACACTGGAGTGGGTTGCCATTTCTTTCTCCAATGCATGAAAGTGAAAAGTGAAAGTGAAGTCGCTCAGTCGTGTTCCATGTCCGACTCTTCGCGACCCCATGGACTGCAGCCTACCAGGCTCCTCTGTCCATGGGAGTTTCCAGGCAAGAGTACTGGAGTGGGGTGCCATTGCCTTCTCTGAACTCTGCTTTCTAGACTGCTTTTCACAATCCCATAAGATCCTTTACATGAAAGTCTTTGGTAAATCATGACTTGCTATACAAATGTAAGGTGTGAAAGAGAGATGAGTCTGCCAGAAGGTATTTCAGAGAGTCATTCCCTGACCGTGTGTAAGCTGTGTAGCAGGGGAGAGAAGCACTGGCGGTATGCAGATTTGTTACATAAGAAACAACAAGACTTGGCCAACATATACTCTTGCTATCAATATAAATCCCTACCCCAACATCCTTGTTGGAAAGGGAACTCTCTCCTATCACATTTCCCTATTCTCACCTCCTACAGACAATAACAGCTTTTGTTAGAGCCTTTAGGGGATTTATTACAAGTGGTATTAATGAGACATGTATAAATGATGGGATTGGCTACAGTTTTCTACATTTGGTGGGATATGTTATGTATATTTCCTTTCAAATAATTGTTGAAGCTATGCCAGACCTCAAAAGCAAAGTAGGTCAATGAGAGAATTTTTTCCAGTCTATTGCTATGTAATCCCTAATTAAACCAAAGAAAAAGGAACTTGAGGGATCCAATCATTAACTTTTGGCAGAAGTTAGTTTAATGAGCATAAAGGAAAGAGAAATGATTGTATCCAAGTATCTGTTTTTGTGGTCTTTCATTGCTTAGACATGGAAGAATAGGTTTATCGAGAGAAAGCTCTGAGACTTACAGAAAGCTCTGAAATCCAAGCTCTCAGGTATCTCAGGCAAGAGATGGATATCTCCTATGGGACAGAAGCAAACGATGTTCCATGCATGTTTATCATCATCACAGTTTTTTTCCCTCCAAGTATTTATGGCCCATTTCCCTTTATTTTGATAATTTTTGACCTGATTACAGAAAGATTTTAAAGGTAATTGGAAAATACAGAAAAGTACAAAGAAGAAAATAAAAGTCATCTGTAATCCACCTGGATATAATAGTTACATATTCCAAAGTTTTTTTCTTTGTGTGTGTGCGTGTATGTATGTGATATATGGATACCTATGTGTGTATGTGTGTGTGTTACAAAATTGAGAACAAAATTACATATAGTTGTTTTCTTTTTTCAATTAAAATGTATTTCAAATATTTTCCTATGCCACTAAAATGCCTTTAAAACATTTTAAATGTCTTTATAATATTCTGTTATGCAGATATGTGGCAATTTATTGAAACACTTCCTTACTGTTTTGCATTCAAGCTGTCCCTGCATTTTTACTCTCTTTATTTTGCCAACTAAAGGGATATCTCAATAGTTATCTCTGTAGCCGTGTGCTCATGTGCACTTCTGATGATTTCCTTAGTCTGAATGTCTAGAATTGTTGGTTCAAAGGAAATGCATGCTTTAAATTTGTTTGCTATATATAAATTAGGGACTACTTAAAGAAATGTCATCCTAATTTATACTGAGTATGCTCAGTGTCTGGGGTGGGGGTTGGGAGTTCTGCAGAAGGCAGGTTCTGCTGGGCTCTGGGTGGCAGTTACTGGGCTCAGAATGCGGAAGCACCATCCTTCAACTGTAACAGACCAAGCTGCCTTGCTCTGCCTGGGTAGCTTCAGAGAACAGTTGGGTGCTTATAGTCTTGGAGAAACGGTCAAGAGGAACATGGGCTATTCTAGGCTAAAGTCATTTTAACTTTAAAATATCAAGTAGGGCCAATAAAAATGCATGGGGGAGTGTGTCTCTTGTGAGAGACATGGGTGGAGACGGTTTGCCCGGGTCTGGCAGAGCTACTTGATTGTTCAAGTCACCCCTGAACCTTCCACAGATAAAAGCAAGAGGGTAGAAAGAGGAAGAGGGCTCGATGGTGCTGTGAAGAAGAAGCTGTTGGGCTTTGAGATTGGCGTTTGTTGCCTGTGAGGCACATACTTGAAGAATCTGTGTGGAGGTTGATCTCTCCCACTACCCAAAACAGCTCTTTCCTCCCAGTTATCCCCTTTCTATCAGTGCCTATACCTGTCCCCCAGCCTAGAAGTTTGAATCAAGATTCATCTATTACCTCTCAAGTCCAAAATGACCCGAGACCTATCATTTTATTCCACTTGGAATAGCTCTCAAATCTTCCTCCATCTCCATTCTTCCTACCAGCACCCTTTTCCAGCCTTTAACACATGCCTTCAATTCTGGAATTAATTCAGACTCCAATTTTTCCTCCAGTTGACTGTCCTCAAATGCTCCTGAACTATTTTCCTCTAAGAGCCTAAAGCTTTTGCAAATGACTTACCTACAGAACGTGAGCTCTTACAAGATTGAGGCTTTATCTTACTTATCTTTGTAGCTCCATTGCTTAGGAAATTTGCTGTCACCTAAACCATTTTTTGCCTGGCAAAAACTACATGAAGTTTTGGAATGGGAAACTGAGGCTCCGTGAGGGAAAGGAATCTGCCTAAGGTTGAGTAGCTAGTAAGTGTCAGAGCGGGGATTTAGTCCACACAGGTCTATTTTTCCCTAAACCACATGGACTCAGCTGCACTGTGCTGCCTCTATTATCAGGGCTCTGATACCTTCTCCCTCAACGTTTCTCACTCTACTTCTTGCTCTTTCCTGCACTTACTGTTATGTCACGGCATAGTACCTACTGCAAGAGATATACTTGAGCATCTTTAGGGGTGAAGGCCAGAGGGGAACAGCTGGTTGATGAAGACCAAGAGAATTTGAGGGGAGAAGCTAAGACTTAAATTAGGTCTAGAAGCTCAAGATGGGATTTGGTCAGTGGGTGACCCCAGGGTGCTGGCCATTCCATATCATGGAAGCAGATAGCAGAGGCCCTGAGGCAGAGATGAACCAATAGTGCTGTGAATTATGAAACGACTCCATGCAGTCTTTGTTAGGAATAACCTTTAGTTTTTTATGAATGCCCTGAAACTAAGCCCCATGGTTTCGTGGACTGAGGTGCTACATGTTGCAGAGAAATAGCCCACTTTCTGTTTGGGAAGAGCAGAGAGAAGAAGACTTGCTTGCGTGTGGCATTCCTTCACTTCAGATTTTGAATTGAACCTGAGGTGGCAGAGAATTCCTGGGGCATGTCAGCATAGAAACCTGGTTGGTGTCCTAACACAGCTCCAGTTTTCACAATTTTAACCTTCAGAAACATTTTCATCTCTGAGTTAAGGAACCCAGAAACATAAAATGGATTGGGAGGGGTTTGAACATATTTACATAGAGAACAGTCTTTATTGGCTAATGAACTCCTTTCTGTGGCCCCAAAGTATGTTTTGGCCAAAAGGGACCCTGGCAGATGACAAACAGGAAAACAAGAGACACTTGGAACCATTACCTGAAAACAATGACGAACTGTAAATCAGTGTCATCAAATTAAATAGGATCATTTAGAAAGTATTGGTATTGGTAAAAAAAAAAAAAAAAAAAAAAAAAAACTGCAAAGAACAGAAAAGTACACTTTATAAATAAAAAGAAATTCAAAATCTTATTTTGGTTTGATACTTGCCTTTTTAAACTTATGAATAAAGATCCAAGGAAACACTAAATATATTACCTTTTAAGTTATACTACACCTCCATGTACACACACAGAAAAGGGTTTTGGTGGATTGGGACAGTGTTTTAATTTTCTTTTGCAGACATCTGCAGGGGCTCGGGGAGAAAGTTGTCGGTTTCCCCCAGTCCCATTCCTGGCTCACATGCTCCCTCTTGTAGCAATGCTGGTCTGGGATTCCAGCTAAAAACCACACAGTTTACTCCTGGTGTTCAGCTCTGTCCTTCTCTGAGATTCCAACAGCCAAGTTGGGAGCAGAATATGTGAAATGTGTTTTTCAGCCCCAAACTCCGTCTCCCTCCTGGAGGACCCGACTGATCACACAAGCCCCTAATATGCCCAGAGATGGCCATTTTCCAACTGAGCTATTGATAAGGGAGGCAGGTCGTGCTGAGAAGGGCTCTTTGCTCAGGGGCCTTACTGCAGTTGGTTTAGAACTTTGAGGATGAAGGATACTCCACATGGGGAGAGAGGCCAGCTGCCGTGACCGTGGCTGCAGCCTCCACTTGGCTTTGCTTCTTTAAAAAGCTCATCCTTTTGAGCTCTTCTTGCCTCTTGGCTTGAAGCCATCTTTATGAGAATGATGGTTATTGCCTGTTACCTTGCATTCTTGCCCCAGTCCTGGACAGGCTTGCCAGACTTTTGTGCCTCCTGAGTCTTGATGTAGCAACCGGTTTTTCCCCAGCTGTCCCTTAACGGTCCATGCTCAGCTTCTACCTGGGAGACCAGTTAGGGCATGCTTCATCCTGGCAGGGCAGGAGCTGCCCCAGACAGTGATAACCAAGACTAGGTGAAGCCTGCCTTTGTTGTGTGTTTGTTGCCTTAACCTCTCAAAGGTGTTATTCAAGACAAGGAGTCAAGGTTAGCGTCTGGCATAGATTCCTTCCCCTCCTTCCTAAAGCATCATCAGGCCGAAACAGTCCCACCTCTCAAGCAATGGGAACAATAATGGGGGCCAGCGTTAGGAAGCCCACATCAGAGGCAGGAACAGAGGAGTCAACTTCCCGCCTCCTCTCCCGCAAGGCCATCCACACCATGAACGTAGGGTTTAGGTCTTGTTCAGGATTGAATAACCAACCTGCATGGTATCTGGTACACAGTGCACCTTCAATAAATATTTGTTGCTTATCCAGATTGAAGAGGAGTATGGGGGCAAATGGAAGGGGGGTGATTCTAGTTATTCTTATGCTCTGGGCATTTTCAGTGGACAGTGCTGTTAATTATGCAGTCATTATTTTCGTACCCCCTTCCTTGTCCCTCAGCTTTGAGGATTAAGCCTGGAGGTACTCAGTTTTTGGAATTTAAGGTTAATAGTTCAATCTCAAGATAGATTCAGCCCATGGCAGGTGGCTCGTTGTCCTCCTCCCATGAACCCATGCTTGTATCCACATTCCCAATAACAGGTCACTGTTTTTTCCCTTTATCCTTGTGGCTCCTTCGTGTTCCTCACTGCCATACGATGTGCTAGGATCACCCCACACTCTTGGAGGGTGAGTGTCTTGACCCTGGGCCTCCATCCTCAATGAGGAGCATCCTCTTCTGGATGCCAGGTGGGCCCTGCCTGCTGCAGGATGCTTGCCCAGGCTGCCAGTCTCCCACGATGCAGTGTTCTGCCCCCTCACCTGCCGATGGCTGCCAGGCCTCTTGTATGGCTGTGTCTCTGCCTGTTGCCTTCTGCTGGGGAATTCCTGCATTGTGTTTGCTTCTCATGGATGGTCTGGTCACCAACCCCTGGCCTCCCTTATTAGGCACACCACCCGGCTGCTGCTGGCTGAGTCCTATTTCTGAGACTGAGCACAGTTCTTGTTGCTCCTCTGTATTCTCTTTTAGTATCTCTACCACATCCTAATTCAGGATTCATCCTAATCCTCTCTGTCCTTTTTTAAAGTTGATTTCACTCTTGACTCTGGATTAGGAGGTATTGTCTTCTCAAAGAGTCATCCTAAATCGGGGCAGGAATTTTAGTTTTTGGAAGTTGAACATTGTGAGTGGGGCTGTATTTTTGTGGAGGTCATGTGTCTTTGGATAGGGGCCTATATTGTGTGCCGTGTGTGTGTGTGTGTGTGTGTGTGTGTGGATGAGAGGGAAAAAGACTCACCCCTTCTAGTACTTTCTGAAAAGCATGTCACTAAATAGAACAGGGAGAAAGTAAACGGGGGTGGACAGGCGTAAGATCAGGCTTTTTATCCTCCAGTTATATGAAGAGGCAATCATATATCATGTTATTTAGATGGTCCATCTTTCCCACATGATATTTTTCTGGCGTTCATTCTTGGCCTCCTAGTGAACTCAAGGTCAGAATAAAAATGATAGCCGTCATGACTTGGTAAAACTTGTTATCAGCAGAAAAATAGGAACTTTAAAAGGTAGTGCTGTATGGTTTCTGATGAAGAGACCTGCAGAGTGATTCCATGGGGGTATTATATGCTGCTCGTCTACAAACACAGATTGGCGCAGGATTTTTAAAACTTGCTCTGCCTGTATTAAGGTGAACATTGTTCCTATTTACTGTACTCCCTTTACAGGTGGAGAGAAAGGAATTGATTGAGTTTAATATGAGATTTGGATATTTTCCTTAACCTTACATTGGTGTTAAATAGTAGCTATATGAATATTACCCTGCAGCTGACCTTTTGGGGATTGCTTTTCCCAAGTGATTTTTTTTTTCTAATTATCTTTATGTGCATTTTAAACAGTTGCAGGAGGGATGGGATTTAATTGCTCTATTTGTATTTTATTCCTTTCTTTTATGTCTAGGGCAAAAGGGTGTATTTTAATAAATCTGGGAGGTAATTTACAGCTACTGCTGGTGTTAAGAAAATACACACGTGTAGCAGGTGCGTGTTTGTGAGAATATGTGGGAGGGTTGGTATGACTGGGTCTCCTCTTGAGCTGTCTTTGCTATAGTCAAAGTCTTGATTTGAGATTTCCTACCCCTTTCTGAAACTCCAATACTCTGGCTACCTGATGTGAAGAACTGACTCATTGGAAAAGACCCTGATGCTGGGAAAGGTTGAAAGCAGAAGGAGAAGGGGACGATAGAGGATGAGATGGTTGGATGGCATCACTGACTCAATGGATATGAGTTTGAGCAAGCTCCGGGAATTGGTGGAGGACAGGGAAGCCTGGCATGCTGCAGTCCATGGGGTCACAAAGAGTCGGTCAGATATGACTGAGCGACTGAACTGAACTGAACCCCTTTCTTCATGAAAAAGCTGTTTAGGATGGACAAAGTGGCTCATGTCCAGTATATACTTTGTTCTTGCTCTTTACAGCATAGCATAGCCTCAGATGTGAAATTTCATTTTTGTTTCAAAAGGGGGACAAGTCTGGTTATGTCAGAGTTGCTTTCCAGGCCGTCTGAGAGTAGATCTGCTTTACACTTTCAGGATGATCACTAGGACGCAGAAGCACTGCTGCTGTGTTGGAAGTAATGGTGATCATGCTGCCGAGGGAGGTCAGCCGCTCTGCTGCTGCTGACCTGCCTGCCAGGGGACCTGTGCAGCTTTACTGCTGTGGAGACCATGGCCAGCCGAAATCACCCTGTTAAGCCTAGACACACCTCTGGTCGTTTCTTTGATGCAGTGAGCTTGAGAGCACTCTAATAATTTATTTTGAAAAATCCAAGCAAAACATTATTGAAGTCAGATCAGATGAAAAAAGGCTACATCTGTTGTCTGGGGGTGGGGGTGGAATAAAACTATAGTGCTTAGAACTCCACAGATGCAGCCTCTAGGGCAAACTTACTTGTGCCCTACAGGATAAAAAGGGCAAATAGCAAAGTTGTAGCCTAAAAACCGTGTCCTAGAGCAAAGGTAGAGTGTGGATCTGTTTGGGGAAGTGCTTAAAAGTTGGCTAGAGATGTAGTGGCATGGTTTTGAGGACCTTCACAAAAATAATCTCACAGCTGAACAGCATCATCCTTTGGCTTACACTCTTGGTTAGAAACTTTAACAGACTTTTTTCCTAGTCAATGAAATTGAAATGGCTTATTTTTATTTTGTTGGAGGGACGCCAGTAATGCAATACAGTTAACCGTGGACTAACTTGTTCTAGTTCCTGTCAGCACAGTTTTGGAAACCAGTGGTCTAAAGGATGCTGGATGAAAAAGCATTTGCCCAACTCCCCCCACCCTACCCCCAACCCACCCAGCACTCACTGAATGACTTATTTAATAAAACCGTTTGATAAACACAAGCTTGTGTAAAGGAAGAGCGGTTTCCAAGAATATGTAGTGGCAAAAGCCAGCCTTTGTTTTGAGCATGCCAATTTCCATGACCAGTTGGAGTACACCTTGGGACTTTATTCATTAATTAGGGTTTCACATGCCCCTCAGCCTTTGTTTTGAGCATACCAATTTCCATGACCAGCTGGAGTACACCTTGGGACTTTATTCATTAGTTAGGGTTTCACATGCCCCTGTCGGAGTGAGGTTATTGTTGGGGATCCACTGTGATTTAGCTATGTGTCTAACATGGAAGGCGCTACTACAGACGTTGAGCATGTCTATTGTGGGTGAAGGGGGGCCATGGGTACCATCCATCTCAGTGCATCCCGGGAAGGGTCGTCTTTTCCGAATCTCATGCTTTAGGGCAACGGTGGGTTCAGTACCTGTCAGGACTTCTGAGAAGGTTTAGAGCATAATGTTACATAAGCAGGCTGAGAAAAGGGTGAAGATACCCCATTTTCATCTTAATCCCAGCTCCTTGATGTGGGTGGACCTTCCTCAATGGAGGAAAAGGGGGGAGTCAGGCTCCTCAAGCTGAGTGCTGAATTTGGTGCTTGGGGAAAACAGAGGAGGGAAGATTGAGTATGGACTTGGATAGTCTGAGTTGGTCTGGGCAGAGGAACAGGCCTCTGCTGGACCTAATGCCGAAAAGAGTTTGGCTTGCAAAGGAAATGGAGGGGACGGGAAGCTTATTTGGCTTCAGCAGCAAGATAAAGCTATCCCCATAAAGAGGTGTGGGGGTGGGGGAGATCTGAGGAGAGCAAGGGGCAGTGACAGGAAACAGGATTGGGATCACAGGGCTTAGACCAGAGGCCTGTCAGGGGGTCTGAATAGGATCCTTGTAGGCCAAACATGGCGTTTCATAAACAGCGTTCACTGCTACAAAGATGTGTGGATTAGAGAGGTCTGTTCCAGGGCCATGATTATTTTTGCTCTCCGGCAGATTTCCTTTTCCCTATACATGCTAAAAGCATGATGACGAAGAAAAGCTGATTGTATGACAGATTGATTGCTGTCCAAGAGACCGAGAAGAAATGCGTCTTCCTGGAAAAGTACCTGGAATTCTTTTTCCTTCGGTGCCCTTCTCTGTCCTCCTCCTTCAGGTGGGTCATATTCTTACATCCCCAACTCTTCTCTTCCCCATCACATCCCGCTGTCCGGGAAGGGATGTCTACCCACCACTCAAACACGAATAGGTTTTAAGCAGGGACCGGTTGCTCTGGAAAGCTTGATTCCTCCAGGGAGGAATAATAACACACCCAGTCACATGTCAGGGAACATCACTCACTGGGAATCTGAAGAGATTGGGGTGTTAATGGGGCACTTGTTTCAGAGGTTAGGAATTATTCCAAGTGAATGGCCTCCTTACCTCCCCACCCCCCGCCCCTTTCTCCTGCTCTTTCCAGGATGGGGACGCTATTACAATAATGGGTTGATCATCCTTTTTTCTTCCGAGGCCAAGCCCTTGGATTTGTGAGTGGAATCCATTTCCTACCAAGGCTGCAAGAGTCGGAAACCTCTCTGTAGCCCTTTCACTGAAAACTGCTTCTGTTCATAGGCATGAGATTGACTGTGTCCTTTAGGGCCCAACGGTCCTGTGATGAGCTGCTTTCAATTGTCTGTCCTTCCTGACATAAGCACATTTATGCGAATACTTCCAGGACTCGACTGGGAGCTGATGCATAAGATATGCTCCATGCTGGCAAGGGTTTAGCCATTCAGATCTTGAAAGAGAAGACAAGCAGCCTAATGCAGAAATCACCCCCAGAGTGCCTGGTGGTGGTTACCTGTCTTGCTTGAGTCCTTCCCATGACCCTCTTATTTGGCTGTTCAACCTTTTGTAGAACAGCTCCAGCCCTGACACGTGCCCTCCTCAAATAATGAACTAGAATCTGTTTTCTTGTTCTCATGGAGGAAATAAATCCCTTTCCACCATCATACTTGCTCAGGGCGAAAGGAAAAAGTGGCACCCCATTATAGATAGAGCATCCAGCAGCTCCTCCAATCCTGGCTTGGCTGACAAGTAAGCCTGCATTTGTAGGCTGGGACTAAAGGGATTCCAGGATAGGGGCTGCCTGGATCCCATGTGTTAGCTGGTCCCTCTGCCTCTGTCTTATTTGAAGTGTAGCCTGGTGTCTTAGAGGAAGACAGCTACCAAATAAGGGAAGAGGCAGGGAAGAAGGGCTTGGCTGTGGTATTTTCTTAGTGTGTTTTTGATTGCAACCTAGCCTAGGAGGTGAGGATGCAGCAGCTCCCTGGGAAGAAGACATTTTAGTAGTCTTGAGGGCCAGGAATAGGAAAAAAAAAATTGTCTAAAGTGGGCGACTGCTCAATCTTAGAGGCCAATTCTGGGCTGGCCTTGTATTCAACGTTGAATCTCTGGACCCCCCCTGCTCTTTTTCAGGTCACAGATGTTCAGAAGAAATGGGGTTTAATGAAAGAAGGATGGCATGATTTTTTTTTCCCCCTCCATCAGGATTTTGACCTCTCAAATACTAAAGGTTTTTGGCACACAAATAACTACCCCAGGTCAGGTTTCAGCTTTAAGAAGACAGCAGGATTTATGTACTAGTTTGACTCCCATACTAACAACTGACTCTTAATTCTTCCCTTCTTATTAACTTGTCAGTAGGGGCCAAACTCGGATGGGGGGCCAAAGTTAAGACAATGCTTTCCAGTTTCTCCTCTCATAGGTGATACAATTGGAATGACTGTTTTTGATACCTAAAGGTTGAGAAGTATCCAGGACGGGTAATATGTATTGTTACCACTGGCACTTGCAGGGAACTCTCAAGTTGTCTTTAGTTTCTGTTGCTGAGGTCAAATCTATGTCCTGGTCTGTGTGCACAGAAATAGGAGTCTCTGTTAAATAGGTGGGTGTTTTGGAGACCACATAGAGGAGGATTACCTGAGAAAGGGCTATTCTAGGATGATATGCTTTTCCTGGCACTCCTTACTGCTGGGGAGATTTTGTCCGATCTTAACATGAGCCTCCCCTGGTTGACCTCAGCCTGAGAGCTGGCTGAGAAGGGGTTTTCTAGGAGGGACCATGTCTTCTTCGAAAATGTTCTTTACCCTGGTTCTGCTTAACTGTTGTACAAGGGGTCTACTTCCTTTTCTTCAGTCATACCAGGCCTTGAGTTGGGAAAGAAGCATCATTCATTCATTCATTCACTACTATTTGGTTTCCTGTGCCAGAGGAAATTTCCCATTGTATATAAAGAGAAGCCCAGAACCTCACTTACTCATCCTTCCTGAAGGGGTCCTTTGACCCTCTTTCTATTCTTGCTTGGGAGCATTAGCTGAGGGCTGTGTCACGCAACCCTGGAAAGACAAGAGTTTCCAACCAATTTGAACTGGGCTGGCCTGTCTTCCTCCTGGGAAGAGTCCATGGAGCTGCTGGGCACTTGCTTGTCATCCCTTCTGTTTGCTTTCTCCCTTCTCTTCATTGCTCCTCTCCCTCCCCTCCTCCAGATGCAAGCCTATGATTTGGACAAATCTGGGGATTTTGTTTCAGCTCATCATCAGCAGTGATTTTTTTCTTTCACAATTCGCACAGAAATATCACCAAAGTCATGTTGAATGCTCGTGGTGCTCAGATCCACCTCTCAGTAGGTACCCATAGAGATCTTTGGGTTGAAATCAGTTAGCCAAACTTTACTCCATCAGGGAGCTGGGAGTCTCAGCCGGGGAGGGGAGCCCTCTGGCACCTTCTTCTCAGAGGCTGCCTCTGTTCTAGGTGCTTTAGGACATGGGGGTGGCTATGCGTCGTCGCTAATGCAGCCTCTTTCTACTGGAATCCTCTCCTCTTAACCCTCCACCTTCATTTCTCACTGTACTGGGACTGGAGGTGGTGCCTCTGGCCTTGGAAAAGGAGAGGACACTCCAAGATCCGGACTCCAGGTTTTTTTCATTTTCTTCTGACTGAGGAGTATTGTGGCCTCGATATGGAGGAATTTCAGTCTTAGTGTGATTGGCCTGCCTGTTTGATGCAGGGGCAGTTTTATTCTGTGGCCCCTTGGAGCAGGAGGCCAGAAAGCCAGGTGTCCATCCTCAGATGGAGTCCCCTCCTCCCACCCACTGAGCTACCTTGGGGAGACTCATACCAAGGGGACCAGCACTCCCCATGGTCACTCCAGGGCACTGGCCTCCTGCCCTCCTGGTCCTGATCTTGATGATCCTTCTTTCTGGCTCATTCTGTCTATCCATTCACGGAGTGGATTACAGAGCAGGCAAAGCCCTGACTCACTAGGAACCAAGAGGGCCCCAGAAATGCCTTCCATGTGGAGAAAGCCATTAGTGGCAGCCTGCAGGGTGGGGATCACCGTCTAAGGCAGCCTGGCAGGACCAGAACTGGGTTTCCATGAGCACTCCTACCTTGATGTCTTCCTCTTCCCTGTGGGGTTCACTGGCATTAAGGAAGTTTGTGGTAGGAGCCTTCCTCTTTCTGGGAAGGCAAGTCTGTGGTTGTCTCCTCACACAGTGATGTTTTGTAGGCTGCACTGCTCTTCATCATGTTTCCTCAGGTGACTCCTAACGTGGACTGGGTCTTCTCCTCTTAGAATATAGCTAGAAAGGATTTGCAGAGGCCGTAACCCAAGGAGCAGTAGTGGTCAGCACAGCCAATTCCCTTCCCTTCTGGCCTTGAGTTCTGCCTACATTCTGTACTCCCTGGAGAGCTGAGATGGCGCTGGTTGTCTCAGTGTCTGGGTTCCTAAAAAAGGCAAGGACCAGTGTGAGTTGTTTAATAGAACAGATTCAGCGTTTCATGTTTACCAGTCATGGTGCTAAAAAGTGATGACACGGAAATGTCCACACTGACCTTCCTTCTCTCCTCCTGGTAGTGTACAATCCAGATGATCGTTCCCTCCCCTCCTTGCCAGGAGAATATCTTCACTTAAGTAAACTCAGGAGACTCATCTGGTCACTCTGTTCCTCACTTGGTATCTTCCATTTCTGGGTTTCTCATGACTGTGGGATTCTCCAAACTTCAGGACATGCAAGTGTGTTGATCAATAAGGGGAGAAGGAGCTGACTTTATGCTTTCATTTGACACCTTTTTTTTCTGACCATTTTCTAAAAGTCAGTGAGAACAACTTAAAAAGGGCATCAACACCCGTGAAGTTGAGCTCTACCCAACCTACCCATTGCTTGTCTTCTTTCTGTTGATAACCTCATCCCATTTCTCTTGTACCAATAAAAGTAAGAAATAGCAAAAGCACTGCAGAGACGCATGTATGATCCGATTGTGAAATGATTCCCTATTAGACTGATCTGAGTGTATTGTCCAGAGTCATATGTGAGCCCTACCTGGTATTCATGATGTGGGAAGAGACTTAGCTGGCACTAAGATGGCAGGGGGGGCATCTGTACTAATAACTAACCTGGAGGTAAAGAAAGGCCCAGTGGAGCTTCTGACTGCTAGGACTTTAAATAAAGCCTGTGAAACCCATAGCCCATGGAGCCTTGTGGAGGGTTCCCCGATGCCCTTGAGGTCCTCAGCTCTTACTTTCAGCAAGAGCGAGTGGAGGGGTGCCTGAAGTCTTGAGGAAATGTGCTTCTCCACAGAGTGTTCTGAGCTCCGTGTCCTTCACCTCCTCTTTAGAGAGGTGTGCTGTGGTCTGGATATGGAGGCATTTCAGTCTTAGTGCGGTTGGCCTGCCTATTTGATGTGGGGGCAGTTTTATTGTTCTGTGGCCCCTGGAGCAGGAGGCCAGAAAGCCAGGTGTCCATCCTCTGACAGAATCCCTTTCTCCCCACCCACTGAGTTACCCTGGAGAGACTCATAGCAAGAGAACCAGCACTCACCGTGGTCACTCCAGGGCCTCCTGCTCTCCTGATCTTGACCTTGATGGTCTTTCTTTCTGGCTCATCCCATCTGTCCATTCACGGAGTGGATTACAGAGCAGGCAAAGCCCTGACTCACTAGGAACCAAGAGGGCCCCAGAAATGCCTTCCATGTGGAGAAAGCCATAAGTGGCAGCCTGCAGGGTGGGGATCACTGTCTAAGGCAGCCTGGCAGGACCAGAACTGGGTTTTCATAAGCGCTTCTATCTTAATGTCTTTCTCTTCCTTGTGGGGCTCACTGGCTTTAAGGAAGTTTGTGGTGGGAACCTTCCTCTTTCCAGGAAGGCAAGTCTGTGGTTGTCTCCTCACACAGTGATGTTTTGTAGGCTGCACTGCTCTTCATCATGTTTCCTCAGGTGACTCCTAACGTGGACTGGGTCTTCTCCTCCTGGAGTATAGCTAGAAAGGATTTGCAGAGGCCATAACCTGAGGAGCAGTAGCAGTCAGAAAGATGAATTCTTCTTCTCTTCTGGGTTTGGATTCTGGGTATATGCTCAACTCCCTAGAGAGCCTTGGCACCTTCTCCCTCTCTCTAAGTTTCCAAGGTAGAGACTAGGAAGTATTTGATTTCTTCATGCACCCATGAAACTGTTCTTTATTTTGTGAGTGCCTCTTATGCAATGGGCACCATGTTTCATAATTTCACTTAGGATAAGTGATCCAGCCCATGCCTTAGAACTAGAGCTTGTTGGGGAGCTGGGGGCTTTCTCATATCCCTGTCTTTGGCCTTCTATTACAGGAGTCTCTGCCCTGGGAGCCTGGAACACTATCCTTGGGAAGCCTGGTATTAGCCTTGCCCTACCCCAACTTGCTCACCATGGTCACTCCAGGGCCTCCTGTTCTCCTGATCTTGATGGTCTTTCTTTCTGGCTTATCCCATCTGTCCATTCACGGAGTGGTTTACAGAGAAGGCAAAGCCTTGACTCACTAGGAACCAAGAGGGCACTTCGTAGTGGCAGCCGAGCCTGCAGGGTGGGGATCACTGTCTAAGGCAGCCTGGCAGGGCCAGAGCTGGGTTTTCACAAGTGCTCCTATCTCGATGTCTTCCTCTTCCTTGTGGGGCTCTTTGGCTTTAAGGAAGCTTGTGGTGGGAACTTTCCTTTTTCTGGGGAGGCAAGTCTGTGGTTGTCTCCTCACAGAGTGACCTGCTATGTTGGAGACCACATCGCCCTTCATCATGTGGCCTCGGTTGACTCCTAAACTCCTAATGTGGACTGGGTCTTCTCCTCCTGGAATATAGCTAGAAAGGATTTTCAGAGGCTGTAACCTAAGGAGCAATAGTGGTCAGAATGATGAATTCCTCTTCTCTTCTGGGTTTGGATTCTGGGTATATGCTCAACTCCCTAGAGAGCCTCGGCACCGTCTCCCTTTCTCTAAGTTTCCAAGGTAGAGACTAGGAAGTATTTGATTTCTTCATGCACCCATGAAACTGTTCTTATTTTGTGACTGCCTCTTATGCCATGAATTATTTCACTTAGGATAAGTGATCCAGCATTTAGATCCAGTGATCTAAATGCTTTAGAATTTCAGAGTTTGTTGGGGAGGTGGGGGCTTTCTCTTCTGATCCCTGTCTTTGACCTTCTACTATGGGAGTTTCTGCCCTGGGAGCCTGGCTACCCCAACTCATGCCAAAGCAGGTCTCAACAGGAGCCCTTCAATATTCTTCATTCTGGGCCCAAGATCACCTCCCCATCCCTGACTTCTCCCTTCTCTGTCAATTGCAGAACCCTTCTAAGCATACTGACCCTGTATCCTTGGGTTCCCCATTATCTGTCATAATTTCATCCTTCCTCTTGCCCGCCCTCACTTAACACTTACCCTGGGATCCTCGTAGGCATCCACTCACAGACCGGAGTCTTCAGTGAAGCCCTTTCTCCCAAGAGAATAGTGATCCCATGGACTCTTAAGGCAAGTGCCTCATATCCATCTGTCCTCTGTAATTATCCCCTGTTAAAACCTAGGTTTTGATCAGGAAACATGGAGCTGCCAGAGCCTGCCAGTGAGATTCACAGTGCCACCCACACCCCTGGCTAGGTCCTCCAGAGTATTTTCACTGTCACAGAGAAGCCACATCTTGGGTTCTCTACTCCGTTGTTTGAGTTTTCAGGGATTTGTCTTCCTATCAACAATGAGTCTTGGTTTTCTGCTTTGAAGAAGGAAAGCCTTAGATGATGATTTATTTCCATGTTTGCTTCCCAGGTGGTTCCTGGTCATGACTGGCTTTAAGGAAGCAGCCGTAGAACCTTAGTTTCTGCTTAGGTGACAGAACTGCGCTGGGCATGAAGGGCAGACACAGCCCCCATCCATCCCACTGTGAATGCCAAGATCTCCCTACATCACTCTTTTTGCAGGAAGCTTGATCTAGCCCTCTGGCCTGAAGATTTCTTAACTCCCTGTTTTTGGCTTGTGGCTCAGCTTATCTTGTAGCATCCTTTTTCCAGGGCTCTTCATCTTGGTGAAGCTCTGTGGGTAGTGATATGAATGGCTTCTGGGAAGTCTCCTCATGTGAGGGTCCACTTGTCCCTAGAGCTGGTGTGTTCTTGACTTTCGGACAATTAGCTGGTAATGGTCTGCCTCTAACCAGAATGACTGCTTGCTGTGCGAGTTTAGCAGTCTCCACGGGAATAACTTGGCAGGGGGCGGTTCTCAAAACTCATTCCATTGTGACGTTCACCAGGGCTTCCGTAAGATTCTCTGTCCTCATTGGTGGATCCTGAGGGTATGGCTTCCTTCAGTTGAAAAAAAAAAAGTTCGTTTCCCATGTTCAGGATGGGGGTGAGGTTCCCTTTTACCTGTGGGAAAGTGTCCTAGGGAGAAGACTTTGGTGTTCTGAGGCACTGCTGAACATGCATGTGAAGAACCTCCTGGAATTAGGAAAGAAAGATCTTTGACTTTTCTCCATCTTCTCTCTTTTCCTTTGAGCTGCATTCTTGTGTGTCACAGTTCAGATGCTCTTTCCATTCACCTGTGCCTCCCGGGAGTTTAGACTTAACTCATGTGCAGTGACCCTCCTCCAGCTGGTGTGTTTTCCCATTTTAAAATGTTTATTGCATCAACATTGCAACAACGAGTCTATTTTAATTGCAACAATAAGTCTATTTTATGAGTGAAAAGATAAATACAAGAAGCCCAAGAATCTTTTTCTTATTTTTTTTCATGTTCTCTTTGTGCCTCCTTCATAAGTGGATGAGATATTTATGTAATTTTCATACCTGAATAAAATTTTTATACTTCCGTATAATCAGCTGCACCTGGGATCAATTTCAGGGATGCTGCTGAGGGGTTGTCAATATTAATGATCAGATACATGGCCCTTCTCTGTTTATGGCCACTTGTGCAAGGAAAGTGATGCTGGCTTCTTCAACTCTTTGGACCTTGGTATTGCTGCTCTAGTATTTGACCACCTCAGTTGCAAACCTATGAGATGGGGTTTGTCTTAAGCTTTATGAAACAGTCTCTCTCAGGGAGAATAAGTGTTCTAAGTGAGTGAGGAGTTTTCCTTCTCTTTTTACGAGCTCTGCAAACCCTTTCTAATTATATTCTAAGAGAAAATGTCCCAGAGAGCATATTCCACAGGAGTCCAAATAATAGAGGCAAAGAGGGAATTAAGATCACATTTATTTGTAAGTGCTTATTGGGCCAACCATAACGATCTTCCCTAGTGGCTCAGATGGTAAAGCGTCTACAAAATTCTGCCTACAATGCGGGAGATCTGGGTTCAATCCCTGGGTTGGGAAGATCTCCTGGAGAAAGAAATGGCACCCCACTCCAGTATTCTTGCCTGGAAAATCCCACGGACAGAAGAGCCTGGTAGGCTACAGTCCATGGGGTCGCAAAAAGTAGGACACGACTGAGCGACTTCACTTTCACATTGAGCCATTACTCTGTAGATTCTGGCTGGGAGATGGCAGACTGCCAGTGGGATGGAGTTCATATATGAATAAGAGACTGTCCCTCCATGAAGAACTTAGAAGCTACAGTATCAGAGCTTTCGTAGAACACTGGCTTCTGGGGCACTGCTTTCTTTCAGACTTGCTCTCAGGTTTTCCCTCCTGCCCAGTCCCTCCTGTGGCCCGCAGATCCATTCACAGCTTTCTCTTCACCCTGTACGCCCTTTCTGAGTTGCTTTAGACACAAGAGTGATGGTTTCCACACCGTGTGCTCTGTGTCTTCAAGTCTGTTTCTTTAGATTGGGGTATGACATTTCTTTTTTTCTTTTGTCTTTAAAAGGCTGAGGATTCTATTTGAAGAGAAACATGAGCATGAATAAACGGCAACCCACTCCAGTATTCTTGCCTGGAGAATCCCATGGACAGAGGAGCCTGGTGGGCTACAGTCCACGGGGTTGCAAAGAGTCGGACACGACTGAGTGACTTCACTTTAAAATGCAAAGTTGTGTTTTCTTTTATAAGAAGAGTAGAATGTCATTCTGGAGAGATCAGGAAATACAGATAAGCAGAAAGAACACGGACACAGGGAGTCAGTCCTTGTTAACACCCATCTGCCACCCTTGTCCTCGCTCTTTGTAGAATGGTATTTCTCCAGAGCTTCAGTGCATGTGTTACCCTCCTCTCAGTGCTTGAAATCCTGTCCTATTATCATTCTCCGCAAACGTATCCTGGACACCTCGCCCAGCCCGTCTGCATTCAGTATCCTGAGCCATTCACCCTCTGCTCGACACGTCCCACTGCCTGTTCTGAGTGGCAGCACCACCTTAACATGTCCCTGAAGTTGGAGTGACCTGAGTCTGTTCCGAGAGTCAGATCGATACCTCTGCTTCGCTGTGCTTATCAAGTTGTGCCAATTGGGTGTCACAGACACCTCTGGCATTTACTCAGCCTCCCACTGCCTTAATTTAGGCCTTTACTAAGTCTTGCCCAGATGACTTGGATTCCAGCCCCCACTCCAAATCGTCAATCATTCGCACCCTGTCCAAGTCATTTTCCTAAGTGCAAATGTGATTCAGGCATTTCTCTGCTTCACATCCTTCCCTGGCTCCCTACGGCTTATAAGAGAAAAAGTCTGAAGCTCTTAGCACAGAGGTGACTTTCTGATGCGACTACTACACAGCTCTCCTTGCTTAGCTCTTGTCCCATCGCTCCTCTTTCCATAAACTTTGAGTCCATGCTTAACCATACAGTGACTCCTAATCTTTGTGCCCTCTTTCTCAGGAATGCTCTTTCTTTCCACCCTAGGCTAACTTCCACATGTCCTTCTGCAGTCACTGCCCCTCAGCTACCCAGAACTCTTCAAGGTCCATCACGTATCTGACCTTCTTCTTGGCCAACCTCTGCTGGAGGTTGGAAATAGACTTGAGAGAATTAGGGATTTAGTTTGTGAGGGAAATAGGGCAAGTTATCTCAGCCATGGCTAACAGAAACAGGCGGCTCTTGTACAGAGCAGACCGTGGGCCCCGCATCACTGGAACAAAGATGGTGCCACCACCCTCTTCCAGGTGCTTCCACCCTGCACATTGGGCTTAATGACATTTAAAAACAAAGCAAAACACCGCCTTGTTCCAAAAAAGAATTTAAAATGTCACACAGAAATGAGATAGTCTAATAGAATGAGATATGGGAAATTAAAAAAAAAATAAGTAAAGAACTGTGCTAAAAGGGAAAAGTAAGGTCCTAGTAACTCAAAGCCAAGGACTGCTACTACCTCATTCTATTTTTGGTAGAAGGGAGCCACGAGCTTAGCTCTAAGTATTAAATTTTCCCACTTGAAAGAGGGAAATGTGATCATTACTGTGTCTAAGGATGAGTGCAGTCATTCCTGACACTAAGACCCAAGAAGCATTCCTGTGGGTTCTTTCCACTTTAGAGGCTGTCTGATATATATATATGAACCCAACTTCAGATATGCCCTGTTCTGTGGAGCTGGGCCTGGTAGGAAGAGAAATCAGAGCAATTTGTTCAGGGCCCTCAAAGCCAAAAGGGTTTGCGAATGGGTCCAACTAATTGGATGGTTTTCTTGGGCCTTGAAGTCTCCTGTGCCTGCTGCTGCTGCTGCTAAGTCACTTCAGTCGTGTCCGACTCTGTGCGACCCCATAGACAGCAGCCCATCAGGCTCCCCCGTCCCTGGGATTCTCCAAGCAAGAATACCAGAGTGGGTTGCCATTTCCATCTCCAATGCAAGCATGCATTCTAAGTCGCTTCAGTCGTGTCTGACTCTGTGCGACCCATGGACAGCAGCCCACCAGGCTTCTCTGTCCACGGGATTTTCCAGGCAAGAATACTAAGCAGTCTTTTGGACTCTGTGGGAGAGGGAGAGGGTGCGATGATTTGGGAGAATGGCATTGAAACATGTATAATATCATATAAGAAATGAATTGCCAGTCCAGGTTTGATGCAGGATACAGGATGCTCGGGGCTGATGCATTAGGACGAACCAGAGGGATGGTACGGGGAGGGAGGTGGGAGGGGGTGGGGGTTCAGGATGGGGAACACGTGTACACCCATGGCGGATTCATGTTGATGTATGACAAAACCAATACAATAGTGTAAAGTAATTAGCCTCCAATTAAAATAAATAAATTTAAACAAAAAAATAAATAAAATAAAAGGGGACTTTATCATTAAAAAAAAAAAATACTGGAGTGGGTTGCCATTTCCTTCTCCACTCCTGTGCCTAGATCTTAGTTATTTTTGAACCTATATTCTGTTCTGCTTTAAAATGCTCCAGGTTGTGCCCCCCACTCCCCTCCAAGTCTTTGCCCTCTCTCCTAGGATCTGGTTTCTCTCATCTTGCAGGGGATATTGAAATCAGAGTCAACTTAGTGTGAATTTCACTTGTGCAACAATGTGCTCTGTGGGGTGACTGCAATATATACCAGGGATGGCATGAGAGGATGCTGGGAAGAAAAAAATGCTGCATCTTGCCCGGATACCCATGGATACCTCTTTTTCTATTTGCTGTTATCATCCTGTCTCCTCAAGGTACAAAGACAGAAACCAAGTCCCCAGAGACAGTTCCGACCCATTTATGGGATGTTTACTCTTGGGGTGCACACTCTGTGATTATAAAGGAAATCACAGGTCTCTGGGATTCCAGACCCAGGTTGTGAATCTGCTGGCCCTGAAGTTGAACAGACTGGTTCTTACTGGCCTAGACATTGGAGGCACCTCGTCGCTGGAGCCTCCTGCTGATGGACTTCCCCTGCTTGCTCCACCACGGGGTCCGGGGGTCTGTGTGAAGAGTCCGCCTTGCACCTGGCACCTTTCTGTCTTACCCACCGAGTGAGTGGGCCCCTCAACTGTGGGGATGGAGAAAGTGATTGTGGTTTCTACAAGAGATGACCTCATTGGGGGTTTGCATCTCTACAGGATGGTCTGCTCTTTCCACCTTTGGTGAGGGCAGTGGATGGTCTGAATGGAGATATTTCAATCCTGGCATGACTGGTGCGGCTGTCAGATATTGGTGGGGGTGTTGTGGGGACTGGAATGGCTGGTTTTGACAATCCACCCTCGGTCTCAGAGTTCCCCCAGCTATTCAGACTTGGTTCAAGCCCATAGTAGGGACACTTCCTTAAGACTGTCCCAGGAACTGGTCTCTTGGATGGAGCTGTTCTACTCGTCTTGACCTTGCTCTTGACCTTTGCTCCTGACCTTGAGGGTACCCTCTGTTGTGCTACATACCAAAATGGTATCCTACATAGCTAAGCCCTGCCTTACCTCGTGTTTCGTGCTCCAGAAGGGCTCTAGGTTGGAAAACAGAGTTCTGCAGGTCCTGCTAAGACGATGATTCTCACCAGGGATGAGAGAATTGGGGGTCCTGGCCTTGGATCTCTTTGGCACATTATCAGGTCATGGTGGTCCTCTGGTTGCCTCTTATTTAATAGCTTTCATTTGTCATTATTGGTCCAGAAATCTGTGGTGGGCACATCGATGCTGGGAAATCAGATGATGACCACCACGGTGTCTTCAAAGTTAAGTCAGTTGCTACAGTCTTTTCTATATCTGTTCAAGTTTTCCCTTCTCTTGATTTGCAGATGCATATACAACACAGGCACAGCCCCATTCTTGAGAGACAGGTTGAGGGTGAACCACAAGACTTCTGTGAGGAAAAGAAAAGTTTTCTGAAGCCTAGGACTCTTCTCCTTTCTAGCCTGGTCCTGAATTCTTGTCAGCACCGAGTGGCTTGGCTATCGTTATCTTATTTTTACCCTTAGGATCTCTAAGAACTGAAATTAAAAAACATTTCATTTTGGGGAGTGCCTTTTCTCTAAGAGGCATTGCAATTTGGGATTTCCCATGCTGATCTCACCACTGGTGATTTTGTATCTGCAGCGGTACGTCCAGGGTTGCTGAAGGAGAGAAATTGCCCACTGACTATTCTGAGGCTGTCCCCTGACTATTCTGGATAGAGCTCTGCTTCTCCTGCTTGCTCTACCTGTTCCATTTCCCTGAGAGAAGGCTTGAGGTTGGAGTCTCCCTGAAATTCAGAACCTTGGTCCTTTCTTGCCTCTATTCCTGGGCACTGGGTGACAGTGGCTTGGTTTCCATCATCCGGAGGGCCCAGTCCTTTTCAACTCTCTGTGTCCCCTGCCTCTGTGCTTTCCCTTGTTCCCATCTGCTGCATTCTGGCTTTCCTCCCAGCATCAAAGATCTAGGAGACTCTTGGGTACTGTGAAGCTACAATGAACATGTAAGGAAAGGGAGAGGACAGAGATCTCCACAATCCCTTTATATTTGGAACTCTCCATAAGGAAATGAGCCCTTTTCTGTTTCCTCCCTAAAGTAAAACACAGCAGTGAAATCAGGAAACCTAGCCAGACTGCTGGAATCTATCACATTGTCTAGTCCCCTGCTGGAGACTCGTGGCTATTGGGCTGTGCTCCTCAGACCTGGCCAGTCAGCTTTAGTGAGAAGTGGTTTCCTTCCTCACAGGGCAATTTCCCTTTCTGTGTCTCAGTTTCTTCTTCTTTAAACACGAGGAAATGATGTTGATAGGTATCTAGTTAACCACCTTTGCACCTCTGATTGCTACCTATCTGGGCCACAGCTCTTGTTTCTGCTAAAAGAATCAGACATATGGCAGCGTGTATACAGGCATGGACTGCAGAGATAGGCGACGTGAGGAACATGAGCTTGGAGGTTAGGGCAGAGTCTGTTGTGAATTCTGCGCTTCCTCCATTTGATCCTCTTCTGGGAAGATCAGTCACAGGATAGCTCGCCCTGGCTCTCTTTCACTCTCTTTTATGTTCTTCGCAGTCTGCAATCGTGGATCCTCTGCACTGTTTTTTTTTGCAAAGGAAAACTCAGTTTAGTTATCCCTGCCTTTCTGTGCTTCCTCCACCCTATTGGACAGCTTCTCTGATCTCCTCATGATCCAGATGCTTCTTTGAATGTCTTTTCATGTTTGGGACCAAGTGCATCCTGGGACAATCCCTCAAGACGCAGGGTGCTCTTGTCTCTTTGGTTGGAATGTTCTTGGTGCTCAGACGCTTGGTGGACATTGAGATGAACTCCCCTCTCACTGAACCAGGCAGGCAGCAGCCCTCAGGAGGACCACTGTGGTTCCCGCCACCCTTTGGCTGGCCCTTTCTCAAGACTGTTTATCCTTCTCTGGAGCTCCACAGTAAACTCAAAAGTATAAAGTCTTTGCTTCATACTTCCCCAAATATTTCCTTTTTCCCTCTTCAAAGAAGAGCTCTTGCGATGGCTCCTTTTAAATGTTGTTCATTGGTAACTGCATTTAGAGATAAGTAGCTTCCTTTCTTTTGGAAAGAGCAATCTGTCATTTTCCCTCTCCACTCATGAAAAGGTTTCCATTTTCACTTTCCACAGTTTTTCCTGATACTTGATCACATGTAGGCGTGGTTCTTAAGTCATTATAATCAGAGTGTGGATACAAACTTGTTTGCAAATATTGTATTGAACATTGTCTGCATTATTATTGGCCCTTAATGACTGTTTCCAAAGGCGGTATAATAGCCAACTGATTTCATAAACCAGAACATAGTTTGGTTTCTTCCATTGTTTATTTGTCCTTTTAATTATGCTGTTACAAATATTACAAAAGAAGCCTTTTACATATAGTTCTCCTTTCATTTGAGTACATTCCCTGAGTTAGATTTCTGGGTCAGAGGGTATGAATGTTTTTGTAACTTTGGGACAATTTTTCTAAGTTCTTTTCCCCAAACAGCTAACCTGTCATTTCTTTCAATTGCCAAGAGTGTTAAGTATGTCTCTGGCCATTTAGGGGGAGTTGAGTGGAAGATAAAATGTGTGGGTGGCCTGGAGGAAAATGGTCAAACAAATGGGTTCTTTCCCAAACAGGCCAACTTATGTTCAGAAACCACAGAATTAAGGTGAATGACTGAGTAATGAGTTTTCCTCTTTTATTCTCCATATGCCATCTTACTTGTCCCCTCTTTTTATATGAGACAATACCCATCTTTCACCTGTATATCCAGGAAATTCTTGGAAATGCCCCTACTATCTCTTGCCACTGGACTGGCTTTAGGAAATGGTTTTAACAATTCGGCCTACCTTTGTCTTATTTCCTTGCCAATGTCTGTGCAAAACAAGAAATCCAATATTCAAAGAACTTATTTTTAATAAAGTTTAAAATTCTTAAAAAAATATAAACACATGCATCCCTTAGCTCCATGTGGTATAGGGGAATATGGCTAAGAGGGGGAGAGTAGAAGTCTGGCTCAATTTAAGACTAGTTTGATGACAGGATGATAGTGAGGTGTAGTGAGAGGGCAAAGCCAGGGAGAGGGCCGTTCACCCAGACCCATGTTTGGCACCCAACCCAAGCACAGCAGAGTCCTCAAAGAGATTTCTTGAAAAAGAAAGAGAAATTCTGCTTCCTGCATACAATTAGTTCTTTCATAAGGGCTTTAAACGTACTAAAGGTGGAGGAGGTGGGTGGCCCCTGGGTGATGATGCAGAGAGCCCTCGGCAAGTGCGAGCTCTCTGCCAGAGTCCAGAAGGCAAGGCAACTGCCCATCTCCCTCTAGGCTTTGAGTTTACTGTCTCCCACCCACAAGTCCATTTACATAAAAGGAGTGTGAGTGATGGGGGCCACAGGGAAGGAAAGCTAATCTGAACAGAAGATGCCCCTGTCATCCTGCTTCCCCAAAGCGTGAACCACGCAGGGCAGTGGGCGAGGATAAACCGTCACAGTCAGCCTTCAGGCTGCTCTGGATCTCTTTTAAAAACTAAGGCCAATGATGCTCATCTAATTATTCTGGAAGAGAGTAATGGATCTATGTTATGGATAAGCACAAAGATTAATGGGGCACCAGGACCAGAGGCCACCAGGGGAGTTTACTCATCGCCCTCTGACAAAGCTAATTTTAAAATACCAAAGCAGTTCCTACCTTTCTAGGAAGCCTCTGGGGACGGAACCTCAGTAGAAGAACCCAAGTAGGGCGTACTGGAATTTTTCTGAGTTGGTTTCATTTATTAATGTCAAAGCTGGCGGTTGGGAAGAGTTTTTCAATGTTTTCGATACGTCTCCAAAGAAAAGCTGGCCTTAAGTTCATCCCCAGTTGAACAGAGTTAGGTTAGACAGAGGACCTAACAGTTTTAGGTTAGACAGAGTTAACATTTTATAGGAACAGCCACCATTTCAGGACAGACTCTGCTCATCTCATTGACCTGTTACAAGTTTCCCATCTCCACCACTGTGTAGATCTTTAGATACACATGGATAGGTATATCTATGTATATAAATACAGTATCCATACCGACCTAACAGAAGTTATCATTAGTAGAAGGGGATGGTCTTCATACAACCAAGAGGATCAGGATGTTCTGAGTGGTGAGATGTAACAAGGGGCACACTGTCTTGGTTACTGGACTTGTGTTTCTGCTGCCTTGAAGATTTACCTGTTTGTGTGTGTGGGTGTGTGTGTGTGTGTGTGCGTGTGTACTTTCAGTTGCTCAGTCATTAGCAGTAGATAATAGACCAATTCTCTCTGTGATTATTTTTAAATAGGGTCTTCTATTGTAACTATTAACAGAAGATACTATTTAATGAATGCTTCTTGAGTGCCGTCTTCGTGCTAAGTCTCCACTGTCTGCAAGATCTTGGTCTTCACATTAACCTAACATGGTGCTTATATTATCCCCATTTGACAGATGGGAAAACAGGGTTAGAAAAGTTAAGTAGCTAACTTGTCCAAGTCCCATGGGTGGATGATGGTCAGTTGGTAGATGTTGATCAAAACTCAGACTGCTGGATTTCAGAATCTGCTTTATAAATTTATGTAGTGTTAGAACACTCAAGAAAGTAAACAAACCAGGGCAAATAGGTTACAGAAGAAACCACACAGAAATATGCAAAATTCAGAACCAGGAATATTTTGTTCAAAGGAAGACTGCCATTGTGAGTAGCCTTTCAGCGTGTGTTGTACATAAGGGTGAGCAGCTGGCGTTACCTGGGGATCAGTGAGATCCCCTTCTTGGCTACAGTAGTTGGGGGAGCAGCCTTGAAAGGAGGACCATGGAGGTGCCAAGCGAGTTGACTAATGATAACAAGCACAGCTAATATTGAGCTCTATGTGGTAGGTGCGGTACAAAAGGCCTTATATACAGAATTTTATGTTAGTAGATAAGGCTACTGCTGTTTCAAATGGAAAACGAACTCAGAGGTTGAATAACTTTCCCAGCGACACGTAACTAACAAGTGGCAGAAGCAGTCTAACCCCACTTTACCAAATTAGCCATCACTCTAAAAACAAAACAAAACAAAAACGATGGTTCATCCACCTTGGCTACCAGTTGGAAAAGCTGACAGTGTTAGATGAGCAGTATGTTTCTTTTAGAAGACCAATGCCTTTGAAAATTCTGAGGGGTCCTCACTGACAAGAGAAGCTAAGACATACTATATTTACTTTTATCAGATATAGTGAATCAGAAATTCTCTTAAAACACTTGTTTTGTTTGGGAGTAGTTTGTCCTCAAACTAATGAAAGTATGTGATTTGATATTGGAATAATTAATGTTCAGACACTTAAATTAAGGGAAAAAAGAAAAACTCAAAAGCCTCGAGAGAAAATGAATTTATATTTTCAGAATAGATTCCTGCAGTGTATTCATCGTTACTGAGCTCAATGTCATTATAACCATATTATCATAGCACATCTCTTTAAAAATGGAATTTCTTACCTCATTAATACAAGAGAAGTTATATGCAAATAGGAAAATGCATAAATTTTATTTTTGGTGCCCTTTGATGCCCAATCATCACTGAAAATCAATCTGTTGTTCCTACTCAATGTGCTTCCGATTTTGAAAGGTATTCATAATATAGCATACTCTTTTTTACCCTGATTTTATCACCATGGTCAAATTAAGTCTCTTAACCATGTGTAATAACCGAGTAGTAATATCTGAGCTACTCCATGGAATCAGTATTCCTTAAAGAGTTTCCTAGTGCATATTTGGAAAGTACTTATTTCCACTTCCCACTCAGTGAAGCATTCTATGAGAATTGCAATTTTTTGGTAGATACCGAATAATCACTTTGTTGTAAAGAAAACACTAGGAAACATTGATTCTATGTGCTCTACGATTCTAAATTAAATCACTTTATATTTTAGAGCACTTTGTAAAACACTTGAACTAAATCATTAATTTTGGGCCCACAGCTTTGGGGAAGCCAAGTGACATGTTCAAGGGAACATAGCTATTCAATGTCAAACCTAGAGTTCACATCCATGATTTCTTAACACCAAGGCTAAGTATGTTAGTCAACATACTTAAAACAAGCCCTGGAATGAATGCGTGTGTGCCCAGTCTTACCTGACTCTTTGTGACCCTATGGACTGTAGCCCACCAGGCTCCTCTGTCCACATGCTTTCCCAGGCAAGAATACTGGAGTGGGTTGCCGTTTCCCTCTCCAGGGGATCTTCCCGACCCAGGGATCGAGTCCACGTCTCCTGTATCTCCTGCTTTGCAGGTGGACTCTTTAACCACTTGAGCCATCTGTGGGGGGTGGGGGCATCAATTTCAATACCAATTTTAAAATATTCTTGGTAGAAATACTAGAGAACAAAATGAAGTTTTGAAAAGAGAAAAGAAACTATTGATACATGCAGCAGCATGGATGGGTCAGGCACAATGCTGAGTCAGTGAAGTCAGATGCTGAAGAGAATGTGCAACATGATTGCCTATAGAATGAAGCTCGATAATAGACAAAACAAGCTCTTACACCTGGCTAAGAGGGAGTAACTGGCTAGATTTACTCTCCTGTCTGAAACAGCTAAAATCCAGACAAAACATAGGAAACAATGGTTTTCAAGATGTTACGCAGCAAGCAGCAAAGGACAGTGATCTGTGAGAGGTGGGAAAGAAAGGAGGTGAGGCTCAGCCCCCCACAGGAAGCCCTGGGATGCAGCGCTGGGAGCAAGAACTGCAGGTGAAGCCCAGTAGTGTCTCTAGAAGAGCATATGGAGCTAAGAATCTGTGCTATCAAGGTGGTGTGAGTTCTCAGGCGGAGTATGAGAAGTAGAGGGCTGGGCTGAGAAAGAAATGCATAGATTTTCAGAGTCTCCATTGAGTCTGTAGCTGAGTACTAATCAGTGCTTGTACGTAAGGAAAAAACCACCTAACAAGTGTTAGTGGGAATAGTTCCTGTGAACACCGCCCAAGAATGTAAAAATCTCATAATTTACAGGGCATTGATTGCATAGAGTACAAACACAGAACTTAAGAGTTGAGAAAAACTAGCCCCAGATTAAACAGTGCTCTGTGCTGTGCTTGGTCGCTCAGTCATGTCTTGACTCTTTGCAACCCCATGGACTGTAGCCTGCCAGGCCAAGACAGCAGCTGTACAGCCCGCCAGACTGTAGCGCCTCTGTCCACGGGGATTATCTAGGCAAGAATACCGGAGTGTTGGCCTTGCCCTCCTCCAGGGGATCTTCCTGATCCAGGCATCGAACAAAAATATCCAGCACCCAGCAAGGTAAAGTTCACAATTCAGTTGAGTCACTCAGTCGTTTCCAACTCCTTGTGATCCCATGGACTGCAGCATGCCAGGCTTCCTGGTCCATCAGCAACTCCTGGAGCTTGCTCAAACTCATGTCCGTTGATTCGGTGATGCCATCCAACCATCACATCCTCTGTTGTCCCCTTTTCCTCCTGCCTTCAATCTTTCCCAGCATCAGGATCTTTTCCAGTGAGTCAGGTCTTTGCATCGCATGGCCAAAGTGTTGGAGCTTCAGCTTCAGCATCAGTCCTTCCAGTTAATATTCAGGACTGATTTCCTTTAGGATTGACTGGTTTCATCTCCTTGTAGTCCAAGGGACTCTCAAGAGTCTCCTCCAACAGCACAGTTCAAAAGCATTAATTTGTTGTCACTCAGCTTTCTTTATGGTCCAACTCTCATATCCATACATGACTACTGGAAAAGCCATAGCTTTGACTAGATGGGCCTTTGTTGGCAAAGCAGTATCTCTGTTTTTTGATATGCTGTTGATCATAGGTTTGTTTCCAAAGGAACAAGAGTCTTTTAAATTCATGGCTGCAGACACCATCTGCAGTGATTTTGGGGTCCAAAGAAATAGTCTGTCACTGTTTCCCCATCTATTTGCCATGAAGTGATGGGACCAGATGCCATGATCTTAGTTTTTTGAATGTTGAGTTTTAAGCCAACTTTTTCACTCTCCTCTTTCACCTTCATCAAGAGGCTCTTTAGTTCCTCCTCACTTTCTGCCATAAGGGTGGTGTCATCTGCATATCTGAGGTTATTGATATTTCTCCTGGCAATCTTGATTCCAGCTTGTGCTTCTTCCAGCCCAGCGTTTCGCACGATATACTCTGCATAGAAGTTAATTAAGCAGGGTGACAGTATGCAGCCTTGACGTACTCCTTTCCTGGTTTGAAACCAGTGTGTTGTTCCATGTCCAGTTCTAACTGTTGCTTCTTCACCTGCATGCAGATTTCTCAGGAGGCAGGTAAGGTAGTCTGATATTCTCATCTCTTGAATTTTCCACAGTTTGTGATGATCCACACAAAGGCTTCGGCATAGTCAATAAAACAAAAATAGATGTTTTTCTGGAACTCTCTTGCTCTTTCAATGATCCAGCAGATGTTGGCAGTTTGATCTCTGGTTCCTCTGCCTTTTCTAAATCCAGCTTGAACATCTGGTAGTTCTCAGTTCACATACTGCTGAAGCCTGGCTTGGAGAATTTTGAGCATTACTTTGCTAGCATGTGAGATAAGTGCAATTGTGAGGTAGTTTGAACATTCTTTGGTGTTGCCTTTCTTTGGGATTGGAATGAAAACTGACCTTTTCCAGTCCCGTGGCCACTGCTGAGTTTTTCAAATTTGCTGACATATTCAGTGCAGCACTTTCACAGCATTATCATTCAGGATTTGAAATAGCTCAGCTGGCATTCCATCCCCTCCACTAGCTTTGTTTGTAGTGATGCTTCCTAAGGCCCACTTGACTTCACACTCGAGGATGCCTGGCTCTAGGTGAGTGATCACACCATCTGGTTATCTGGGTCATGAAGATCTTTCTTGTACAGTTCTTCTTTGTATTCTTGCCACCTCTTCTTAATATCTTCTGCTTCTGTTAGGTCCATACCATTTCTGTCCTTTATCGAGCCCATCTTTGCATAAGATGTTTCCTTGGTATCTCTAATTTTCTTGAAGAGATCTCAAGTCTTTTCTATTCTATTGTTTTCCTCTATTTCTTTGTATTGATCACTGGGGAAGGCTTTCTTTTCTCTCCTTGCTATTCTTTGGAACTCTGCATTCAGATGGGTATATCTTTCCTTTTCTCCTTTGCCTTTAGCTTCTCTTCTTTTCTCAGCTATTTGTAAGGCCTCCTTAGATAACCATTTTGCCTTTTTGCATTTTTTTTCCTCGGGGATGATCTTGATCACTGCCTCCTGTATAATGTCACGAACTTCTGTCCATAATTCTTCAGGCACTCTATCAGATCTCATCCCTTGAATCTATTTGTCACTTCTACTGTTTAATCGTAAGTGATTTGATTTAGATCATACCTGAATGGTCTAGTTGTTTTGCCTACTTCCTTTGAGTTATGTCTGAATTTTGCAATGACATGTTTGTAATCAGAGCCACAGTCAGCTCCAGGTCTTGTTTTTGTTTACTCTATAGAGTTTCTTCGTCTTCTACTGCAAAGAATATATTCACAATTATCAGACATCTAATGAAAAATTATCAGGCATGCAAAGAAGTAGGAAAATATAACCCATAATGAGAAGAAAAATCAATCAGTTGAAACTGATTGAGAAGTGACACAGATGATAGAATTAGTAGACAAAAATGAAAACAATTATTATAACCGTATTCCATATGCTCAAGAAGATAGAGGAAAGATTGAATATGTTAAGTAGAGATATGAATGCTATATAAAAGATGTCAAATTAGGTGAAACTAATATACCATGATAGAGGGCAGAACACTATTTGCTCTTGGGGAATATTAATAGAGGTGGTTGTCAGGATGGTTTCTGAGATGGTGAACAATTTTTATGCTCTATACATGTGGGCACATGTGTAAAAATCAATTAAGCTGTACGCAAGATTTGCTTGCTTTCCATAAATTGCTGCTGTTGTTTTAGTCATTAAGTCATATCCAAGTCTTTTGTGACCTCATGGACTGTAGCCTGCCAGGATCCTCTGTCCATGGGACTTGCCAGGCAGGAATATGGGAGTGCACTGTCATTTCCTTCTCAAGAGGATCTTCCTGTCCCAGCGATAGAACCCACATCCCTTGCATTGGCAGGTGAATTCTTTACCACTGAGCCACCTGGGAAGCCCCTTATGTGTATTGCTGCTGCTAAGTTGCTTCAGTTGTGTCCGACTCTGTGTGACCCCATAGACGGCAGCCCACCAGGCTCCCCAGTCCCTGGGATTCTCCAGGCAAGAACACTGGAGCGGGTTGCCATTTCCTTCTCCAATGCATGAAAGTGAAAAGTGAAAGTCAAGTCGCTCAGTCATGTCCGACTCTTTGCGACCCCTTGGACTGCAGCCTACCAGGCTCCTCCATGGATTTTCCAGGCAAGAGTACTGGAGTGGGGTGCCATTGCCTTCTCCGTTATGTATATTAATCCCCCCCCAAAATATGCTTTATTATGGATACTGTTTGCAAAGCAGGTCAACCTGTATGAATAAGTGGATCTTTTATTCCATCAGATGGATCAAAGTGACTGCATCTCCTCAAGAGTCTGTAATGTAATAGAGATTGGCCATCAAGGAGGAGCTAGAAATGAACTGCATCATAGAGATTTACTAACCACATTAGTTATTTTAATCTCAATTGATCAATGAAGGCAGAGCTAGTTGCTTGATAAATATTGTTGGTTGTCACTAACTCTTACCAATTTTTATGGAAGTATAAAATGGAGAGACAGGGAAGGGAAATTTTTATTTTATGCATTGGAGAGTCTAACTTACAAAATAAAGATTGATTGATCCGATATGTTTCACTAGGAAGTCCACACATGTAGTATAGAATAAATAGAATAAATACGGTACAGAACAAGTCAGTCACTTCTAAGAGTTAGGGTATATGTGGACAAAGGTATAAGAATGGGGGTCTAGGCTGGTTTCAGTCTTTAGATGGGAGTTCTATTTTATCAATAAAAGTAGGTATCTATTGTTTTTGTTTCTCTGCGCCATTCCCACCAAACACCAAATGCAGCAAATAAGTTTTCAGTAAGTAATTCATGTAGGAATCCTATCTCTATGCTTCCCTGGGAAATTTCATAACTAAAATTGTTCTGAGTTATTCTGCCTCTACAAACCACTCAGCTCTATCTCTCACCAGAATTCCAGAAGGCCAAATTATGTATCTGAAAGCAAGGAGCCAGAATTCTTTTCCTGTAAAAGAGGGAGGGACCTGTTGGGTGGAAAAATTTCTCAGAGGAATTTCTTAAGAGACAGGGTGAGCTATTTCTGAATATTATCCTTAGTTAAAATAATAATTGTCATCCATATCCCCATGGCTTCTGGTCCCATCACTTCATGGGAAATAGATGGGGAAACAGTGGAAACAGTGTCAGACTTTATTTCTTGGGGCTCCAAAATCACTGCAGATGGTGACTGCAGCCATGAAATTAAAGGACGCTTACTCCTTGGAAGGAAAGTTATGACCAACCTAGATAGCATATTCAAAAGCAGAGACATTACTTTGCCAACAAAGGTTCTTCTGGTCAAAGCTATGGTTTTTCCAGTAGTCATGTATGGATGCAAGAGTTGGACTGTGAAGAAAGCTGAGCGCTGAAGAATTGATGCTTTTGAAATGTGGTGTTGGAAAAGACTCTTGAGAGTCCCTTGGACTGCAAGGAGATCCAACCAGTCCATTCTAAAGGAGATCAGTCCTGGGTGTTCTTTGGAAGGAATGATGCTAAAGCTGAAACTCCAGTACTTTGGCCACCCTCATGCAAAGAGTTGACTCATTGGAAAAGACTCTGATGCTGGGAGGGATTGGGGGCAGGAGGAGAAGGGGAAGACAGAGGATGAGATGGCTGGATGGCATCACGGACTCGATGGATGTGAGTCTCAGTGAACTCTGGGAGTTGGTGATGGACAGGGAGGCCTAGCGTGCTGCAGTTCATGGGGTCGCAAAGAGTCAGACACGACTGAGCGACTGAACTGAACTGAACTGATATCCCCTTGTGGGAGTGTAAACAAGGCTTGGCTTGTTGGCCCCCTGAGTTTGATATTAGTTTTTTTTAAAAAACGAATTGCCAGGCAGACTTTTCACTGGAGTGTCTTGTAGTGGGCTTTCCCCACGTGCTGTGTTTTCTTGCTGCTGCTGCTAAGTCGCTTCCGTCGTGTCCGACTCTGTGCGACCTCATAGACAGCAGCCCACTAGGCTGCTCTGTCCCTGGGATTTTCCAGGCAAGAGTACTGGAGTGGGTTGCCATTGCCTTCTCCAGCTGTGTTTTCTTAACACCTAGCAAAAGAATTGTAGAAGTGGCCAAAAGGGGAAGAAAAGAAAGAACTAGATGAATGTGTTTAAACTTTCTCTGACTCTACATCTGCCATAGGCTGGAAGCATTGATGTTGGTCATTGGTGCAGATGCTTAATTTTTTTGGGTAACTTCGGTGAATACTCTGACCTAATACCAGGAAGTGGGGAGATACTTGGGCCTCCACTTTTTGGAGGACTAAGAAGTGTTGCTGCTGTTTTCAGTCACCCAGACAGGATGCAAGAAGTAGGGCTGCAACAATGAAGCTCAGTATTTCTGTGCTTCTGCTGATGCTTCTGCGGGAATCTTGTCACTATGTATCTTCAAACTTATTCAGGAAGTTCCCGAGGGGGTCTCTGGGTGATATTGGCAATTTTTTCAGTTTACTACCTGTGTTCAGTTTTTCTCCTTTCCTCTTCTGCTTGACTGATGTTAGTATCACGGGAGCTATCATGGTGGATTGAATCCATTGATGACCTTGTTCAGTGACCTCCCTGGCCTTTGCTCTGTAGCACTGTAGGCTCTTCCCGCTCTGCTCTGGGGCTGGCTGTGTGTCTTGCTTTGGCCAATGGGAATTGCGAGATAACTTGAATGTTTTTGTTTCTTCTCTTGCTCCTTTGCCTTTGCCAATGCAACGTATTCAGGCTAGTCTCTTGGAGGATTAGAGATTGTATGGAACAAAGCCAAGCCATCAAAGCTGAGGTCCGTTCTTGCGGATCACTCAAGATTCTGGAATGCAGATTGCTTTAAGCGAGCATAGCTAAAATCAACCATCTGGTCCAGACCAGCAGAACTACTCAGTGAACCCACTAGACTCTTGAACTAAATGCTGTTTTATACCGCTGTGATTTGTGGCTGGTTGTTTTGCAGCACATGATAGCGATGGGGACTTGATGTATGTGCCTCTGCCAGTTAATCCCTTTGAATCAGGCCCTCTGCGTCTCTCATGTGCACCTTGTAAGTCTGGCTCATGGCTTAGATGGCTGTTCTCTGGCTTGTTACTGTCACCACAAGTAGGAATAGGGTCCTTTCGTTTGCTCCTCCAAGCCCTGTTTCCTTGTGCTCTCCTTCATATGGCTGACCTTGAGAGCTGATTTCTTTTTAAATATGAATAATCTCAAAAGTACAGAAAATTTATAATCTGTATCAGTTCTGTATTCCTATCACCCAGATTGATCCAGTTCTTTTACTACTTTGCAATTTGTATGTTTTCTAGTGTTGAAGTAACAAAGTTCCACGAATGAGGTGCCTTAAAACAATAGAAATGTATTGTCTTAATAGCTTTGGAGGCTAGAAGTCTGAAGTCTAGGTGTTGTCAATGTCATGTTTTTTTGAAGGCTCCGGTGGTCACGTATGGATGTGAGAGTTGGACTGTGAAGAAAGCTGAGCACCAAAGAATTGATGCTTTTGAACTGTGGTGTTGGAGAGGATTCTTGAGAGTCCCTTGGACTACAAGCAGATCCAACCAGTTCTAAAGGAGATCAGCCCTGGGTGTTCTTTGGAAGGACTGATGCTAAAGCTGAAACTCCAGTACTTTGGCCACCTCCTGAGAAGAGTTGACTCATTGGAAAAGACCCTGATGCTGGGAGGGAGTGGGGGCAGGAGGAGAAGGGGAAGACAGAGGATGACATGGCTGGATGGCATCACCGACTCGATGGACATGAGTTTGAGTAAACTCTGGGAGTTGGTGATGGACAGGGAGGCCTGGTGTGCTGTGATTCATGGGGTCACAAAGAGTCAGACGCGACTGAGTGACTGAACTGAACTGAGAGGAGCATTGGTCTCATGGCTTTCTCTTAGCTTCTGGGGTTGCTGGCAAATCTTAGCATTCCTTGGCTTGCAGCTACCTAACTCCAGTCTCTGTCTCCATCATCACATGGCATTTTCTCCTCCTGTCTTCACATCATGTTCTTAAATGAATACTAGTTTCATTGGATTAAGGACTCATCCTATTCCAGTATGACCTCATTGTAGCTAATTGTATCTACAAACAACCTTATTTCCAAGTAAGGTCACATTCTTAGATACTGGAATTAGGAGTTCAGCTTATCTTTTTGCAAAGACACAGTTCAACCCCAAACACCATTGGTTTGTTAATATTTAAGATTTTTGCATAAGTAAAAATTTACATTGTTCTCCTAAGTAAGCTTTGTATACGCTTGTGCTATTCTTGTCTGGTTTTGGTCCCAAGGTTATTTTGCCTAATAAAAATAGTTTGGGAAATGTTTTCTGTTTTATTATTTTCTGAAATAGCTTGTAAAGGGATAGAGATAATCTGTAATATTAAACTCTGGTTATACTTATCTGCAAAACTATTTGAGCCTATTGAGAGAGGGGTTATTTTTGACTCTTGATTCAATAATTAGAATGCTATTATTCAGCTTTTCAGTTTCTTCCTGAGTCAATTTTTGTAATTTGTATTTTTTTTTAGAGAATTTGAGAGGAAGTTGTTTGTAGTATTTATATCAGGTGCTTTAAAAAGATCTATACTCTGTCTTTATGTTTTTTTCGGTTTCAATATTACTGATTTATGCTACCTATATACTTTTTGTTGTTGTTTTCTGCTTTTCTTGGTGATAAATTTATTAGTATTTTCACAGAATACGTTCTTTGGCTTTATTTTGTTATTCCTTTTTTAGTTTCTTGAATTGAATATTAAGTTAATTGAAGGACTTCCCTAGCAGTCCAGTGGTACTCTACACTCCCAATGCGAGGGGCATGGGTTCTATCCCTGATTGGGTAACCAAGAGCCTGTACACCATGCAGTGTGACCAAAAAAAAAAAAAAAAAAAAAAATAGAACTTAATCTTTTCTTTTGTAAACAATTAATTTGACTACAAATTTAAAGCTAGCTACTTGATATGTTGTACTTTAATTTTCATCTAATCTTAAATGTTTGGGAATTACAGCCTTTACCAGTAAGTTGTTTAGAAGTATGTTTTAAAATTCACAAACATAGGTATCAGTTATTTTAAGAAATAACTTTAAAAATTGTCCTGTGGATAGAGAACATAGTAAAATACTGATTCTTTAATGTTTATTGAGAATTTCCTTAACAACTAGTTGTTGTTTAGCCACTAAGTTGTGTCCGATTCTTTTGTGACCCCCATGAACTGTAGCCCACCAGGCTCCTCTGTCCATGGGATTTCCCAGGCAAAAATACAGGAGTTGGTTGCCATTTCCTTCTCCAGGGGATCTTTCCCACCCAGGGATCGGACCTGCATCTCTTGCATTGGCAGGTGGATTCTTTACCACTGAATACAGTAATTATTGGATGTAGAGTTTTGTGTTCTGCTCTTAGAATAAGTTTGTGTATTGCTCTTAGAATTATACTTTAAAAAATGTTTTACTTGGTACATCAGTTCTGCATATTATTTCAGTTTGCATAGTAGTATATTAAAATCTCCTGCTATTATGATTGATTTACCATTTTCTTGTAATTTTGTCATTTATTGTGCTATGTATTTAGGCTCTTTTGTACATTATTTCATAATTTTATGTCTTCTTAACAAAGTATTATTATATAGTGTTTTGCTTGGTAAATATCAATGCATTTTCCTCCTTAAATTCTATTCTATTATCATTTCTAATCTCATTCATCCAAGGGTCTCTATTTTTAACTGATGAGTTTATTTTCATTTATTTATTTATTTTTTAAATTTTCATTTATTTTTGATGTTGCTGATATATTTAGTGTTCTATCTATTATATTCTTGTATGTAGTCTTTTAAGTAAATATTTTTATCGATGTATTCTGCCTTGTTGGAATTAATAATATTTTTTTTATTTTTGGTTTTCTTTGCTGCATTTGAAGTGATGGATTGTATTATGTATGTATTAAATTATATATACATACTTATATATAGACATACATTTATGTATTTAATACATAGTATTTACATATATGCATTAAATTATATTTATATATTATTATATTATTTAATGCACAATGAATTTATTTGTATTAAACATGCATTTTTATTGTATACATGGCATATATTCTTATGGCATGTTTTTCTGAAATGTTTAATACACACAGTTAACTATGAATTTTTCTATAAAGATACAAAGTCATTTAGTGTTACTCTTTTGCTACTTAATAATACCAGAACTACAGCATACTTTACATACTGATTGAATAATTTCCTATTTATCCTTTGTTATTCTTTAGAGCTTTAGTGTTCTTTTATTTTTACACAAAAATTTACCATTTTTAGTAATCTAATTTTAATGATATATTTTATTAATTTCTATGTGTGCCGTATTTTTTTTTTGTCTTCCTCTTTCTCTCTGCACTCTGTTTTTTCCTTTTTTTTCCCAAGTAATTCCTTTTGTAGTCTGTAAGCGAGAGACTATAGGTTCCCTTTTTATTTGTATATATAAAAATATTTAACTTTTTGAATACTAGTTTTACTGGATACAGAATTCTTGGCTGTTAGTTATTTTCTCTATAGATGTCCTTTGCTATCTATTGACACTGATTAGAAATCTACTTTCGGTCCAAATGTCATTAGCTTATGGGTCGTATTTATTTCATTGGTGTTTACAGTTTTCTCAACTTACTGTTTGTGTTAATGCGAATTTATCTCTCAGCTCTCAGACTTCTAACTTTTCAATATTGTTTCTCTGCCATCCTCTCTGTACTTTTCTTCTTAAGCTCTCATTCAATAGATGTAGATTCGTGTCAGACCCTTTCCACCTACCCTACATGTCTTGTCTTCTCACTCATATTTTTATTATCTTTATTTTACTGTGAAGAATTTCAGTTAATTTCCTTTGTATAGTCTCTTCCAGTTCACTGTTCTCTCTTTAAATTGTCTCTGGCATCTGGCATTTATTTCACCTGAATTTTAAAATTCCAGTAACTCTTAATATTTCATTTAGCATTTTGGAGTTTTAGAATGTATACACTGTTTCACTTCTGCCTGTTTTTGTTGTATCATGTCTTGTTCTTAATGGATTTATTCTTGATTATAGTTAATGTATTTTTATATAAGAATGCAAAATCTTATTTTAAAATTATTTTGTAATTGCTCCATTACTCTCCTTTGGTAGGGAAGGAAAGGGAGTTAATAGCCTATTGCTATTGGAAGTCTATTTTCGGCCCCGTGTCATTAGTTTGTAGGTCATTTTTTCCCCAGTGGTATTTACAGTTTCTCAAATTACTGTTTTTTATTGTTTTGTATTTGTATTTGTAAGTTTTGTATTGTTACTAGAGGATAAAAGACATCTCCCAGCATTATTTTTCTCATGTGTTGGGGACATTTATTTGTTGGATTCCGTCGAGTTGGTATTTTATCTTTCTCTCTGTACTAGCTTTACCCTGAATAGAGATTTTTATGGTTTCCCCCGTTGGGTAGCCCAGAGGTCTCCTACTCACCATCAGGGCTTGTACTAATGACCTAGAGTCTTGTGTTCTATTGAGATAGTGAGGATGTTACAAATTCCGTCTATTTTGTATGTCCTCAAGACCCAGCCACCCATTCAGCAATTTGTTAAAAGGTCTCATGGGGCTCCGCATATAGTTGCATTCCGGGATAAGGTTTGTTATAACCAAAGGGTACATGACAGGGTCAGCGCAGGACAAAGACACGGGAGAAGGCTGGAGAAAAGCCCACACAGGCTTCCTTGTACCCTCTCTTTTGTGAAGAGACCTACCTAACATGTTCCTTTCTCTAACAGTAAAAAAAAATGCAGAAAGATTTTGTGAAATTTCTGTCCAGGGAAGCCCATTAGAGACTTGGTGCTGTATCTGTTTCCTACGGCTGCCATAAGTTACCACAACTTGATGGCTTAAAAGAGCAGAAATGTCTTCTCTCACAGTTATGAAGGTCAGAAATCTGAAATCAAGATGTTGGCCGGGTTAGATCCTCATGGGGCTCTGAGAAGCCATCCTGTACCCTCTCCTGGCTTCTGACGGCCACCAGCAAATGTCAGTGTTTCTCAACTTGTTGATATATCACTCCAGTCTCTTGTCTCCACCTTCGTGTGGGCTTCTTCACTCTCTCTGTTTCAAATCTCTTTCTGCTCTTCTCTTACAATACCAGCTGCCATTGGGCTTGCCTTAAATCTAGGATGATCTCATCCTAGGTACTTAGCTTAGTTCCATCTGCAAAGACCCTTTTTCCAAATAAATCATCTTTACAAGTTCCAGGAATTAGGACTTGGACATGAATTTTTGGGGGGCTGCCATTTAATCTGGTTTAACACCCAAGGTTTTTGGAGGCTGGTGTTTCAGACTCCCAGAAGAAAAGTAGGGGTTCAGTATAAATTAGACTGTTTGTATGAACAGTCTAGGCACAGTGAGACTTCCTTATCAGTCATGGAACTGTTTTGAGTGCCAAGTTACCAGATGCCATCTCAGGCACTACCTTGCAAGCAGGCCCTTCAAGAGATATAGGTATCTTTTGCTTTTTGAAAGTTTGCCTGACACCACTTTGCTTTTTATAAAAGAATGATATATTTGTACCTGTTTCTGCTAACCAGAAGAAATCTGAAGAGGACTTTCACTTTTACCAAAAAGAGGCAAAAAGCAAAAATAGTGTTCAGCATTTGCTTTGCAGTGAGCCGGTAGGGAGGCAAAGTGTACCATGAGCGGTGAAGCACCCAGTCAAGCTCTGTCCCTGGGACCTACACACAGAATCTCAGCATCGAGCTGCCATAGCTTTAAACTGTGTGACCATCTGTGCTTCATCTCAATTTATTCTGTGCTTCCACCAGCAAGATGCGTCCTAAGGTAATTGCTTCTTAGCTTCATGCCATTTGGCTTATGTAGGGTCTTATAGAAACAGCCTACTTTTGGATAGTGGGGGAAACCTGTCCCGACCTCAGCCCTGCCAAATTAGGTCTTTTCTGTACAGTCCACCCTCTTCGCCTTTGTGCAAGGCATCTTACAGAAGTTACCATCATTAGGACTTCAAGATGCAGGGACCAACCTGTGGTATTGACTTCAGTTACACCCTAAACTCCTAGATTTAGCCAGTTAAATCCCATTAGTTGTAAAGAACTGTCTTAGAAGCTTGGTGGGCTTCCCTGGTGGCTCAGCTGGTAAAGAATCTGCCTGCAATGTGGAAGACCTGGGTTCGATCCCTGGGTTGGGAAGATGCCCTGGAGAAAGGAAAGGCTACCCATTCTAACTAGCCTAGAGAATTCCATGGACTGTGTATAGTCCATGGGGTTGCAAAGAGTCGGACACAACTGAGTGACTTTCTTTTCACTTTTTCAGAAGCTTGGTGGCTTCCTTAAGCGATGTGCCTCCTGTAACTTGTAGCTTTTGGCAGGAATCACAAGTTAATGGATGCAGTTAGTCCCTGTAACAACAGTATAGAGCCAATCAGCTCAACTTCAGATGGTCCCATTAGAGAACAAATCCCTCTTTGTCGGCATCTGTATACGGCTCAGGCAGGCCAGATAGCCTCCATGATGATTTTGCAGTTGATAGCCCCTCTCAGGGGTGTTCTAAAGCTACAGCAGCTCCAGAGTCTGAGTCCTATTCATTGAGTGGAGGGATCTCATCTGAATTCTGTTCAGCGCAGCTAGTACTAAGGTTACCAGAGCGCATTGTGGACAGTATAAGATTCAGATGTAAAGTCATATCTAGGCAATTAGGATCTTGAATTCAAATTCAAGAAAGGTCAACAACTAATTTTCTTCTGCAGTTGCAAACCCGAGACACTGCAGGGCCAGACAACCGGTCTCAAAGCCCAAGTAACGAGGGTTTCCTAAGGCCTTTATCCCTTGCCTGGAGTCCAGATCGACCCACTCTAAAATATGCACTTATGCGGAAAAATCATCAGTCTTTAAGGGTCAGGCATTTGATTTCAACAAGGGCTTGTTAGCAAATTAAAAACTGCTTTTTAAAACTTAAAAAAGTTTATTTCCATCTGAAGATTTTCTCTTTTTTTTTTATGTTGTCTCCCTTTTGTAAAAAGAGGTGCCAATAAGGAAAAATCATAACACAGGTCATTGGTTATGGAGATTTGCTGTTTTCAATGTTCAGAGTTTAAATTTCAGTATTCCTACTTATGGCAAAAGCATCGAAGAGTTGTACACAACTAATAATTTTTCTTTGCACATTCCCCTGATTATTGTGATCTTTCTCTAGTATTCATGAAAATTATAAGCATGTTATAATCATATGTAAATGAAATAGCCACAAAACCATTGAAAAAAATTTTTTTAATCATTGCTTGTTTTGCTCAAAGCCCCAGCAGTAAATTCAGCATTTACAGGGTTAAAGTGACAGCTACGGAGAGACCTCAGCTGGAGTGAAGGGTGAGGGGTGGTCCTGGAGCTCAGCTGCAGAAAAGGCTCCTGATGTGTCTCCCCCCCTCCCCCCACCCCCACCCCGCTTTTTTTTTCTTTCTGCCTGAAGGAATGAACACCTTACCAGCTGTTTTTTTTTTTTTTTATCACCCTGGTTCATTCAAAGCTCACCTTTGGGAACATTGATCCCTTTTCTCTCACACCAGGTGCCTCACACGAGTCACGAACAGACTTCACCAGGCCTCTCTCTTGTCTTCATTTCAGCTGGCGGGGCCAAAAGAAGCCAGGGTATCCCAGGAGTCTAGTCTTCTTCTCTTGCATCTATTTTCAAATTCCATAGGTAACGTTTACCTCTCACAGCAGAGAGCAATTCACTGCAGGTAACGATCAGCTGCTCTTTTGTACCCTGAGTAACTCCACAGTCACCCAGGCGCCAGCATTTCATCATCCCCAGCCCTTCTTTCTTTCCCAAAATAAGACTGTAGCTGTATTTCAGTGAGTTGGAGTGAATCCCACGGCCAGCACTGCTTTGGGGGATCCTCGAGGCCACACACATTTGGGGCTACTTTAGGAGGAATCATGGAACTCAGCATATAGGTGGATTCATTACTAAGGTCTATTACAGTGGAAGAATGTATGACAGGATCACTGAGGGAAAAAAACACAGATTCTGGAGAAAGCTATGCACAGGCTTTCTTACACTCTTTCCCTCCCCTGAGGAGACATACCAAATTTTTTTTTTTTTTCAGAAGCAAAAAACGTAGAATATGTGTAGAATATTTTCTGCCCAGGATTTTCTATTAGAGAATTGGATTTCTGGACTTTTATTGGAAGCTGATTGAGGCATCTTCTGCTTAGCGTGTTCCAGACTCCCAGAAGGAAAGCAGATGTTAACCATAAATCACATTGTTTGTACAAACAGTTTAGGTACAGGGCACCTGCCATATTAGGGAATGCTTCGGGTGCCACATCCCGAGAAGCTAGTCCAGGGCCTACCTTGCAAGGAGGCCCTTCTAAAGCTGGCAGCCTCGGACCTGCTATGTTAACTCCTTTATTCACACGGCAGCCACTGAGGCAGGAGGTGGGTTGGCCCAGACCGTGACTTGAGACTATGTCTGCCTCATCTTCCCGAGCCCGTCTTGGCCATGCAGCTTTGTTCCCTAGAACATAGCCCAACTCAGCAGAGTATGGCTCAGGGAAACCTCTTTAGTCTCTTTTCACAACAAGGGAGTCCCCACCACAGCTGAGAAACGAGGGTAGGTCCTATGTGATGTGTGGAGGAGAGAAACTGTCATTCAGACTCCGGTCAGCCTCCAACAGACCTCAGGCCCAGAGCCTAGCGCATCTGGAGCTTCAGCTCGCTTATTGCTATGTGTTCTAGTTTACTTTTTTTCCTCTACAAAGACATGACTGCATATTTTAGATTTTTTTTTTTTTAAATGTCATCTATCACTGCTACCTGTTTGGAGGAAAGCACCATGGAGAGGGGAGACTGACTAAGTTTACAATGTCATCTTAGCCAGAAGATGTTCTTTTACTTTTTAATACATTGTTGCGGGTTTCTCTCCTAAGATATGGGACTGAACCCATGGGGCCTACGCTGAGTTGCATGGTAACTGGTGGTACAGTGCTTTCTTCAGAATTGCCTTTCACCTAGGTTTCTGGCCTACTGTCTTTGTGTCTCTTGACTCTTGCTTTAGGATAAATTATTTCCCATGGGGTTATTAGTGGGCCAGCCTTATAGTGTCTGTTTTGAGGGAGAACCTTAGGTGCTTAAGATTCCCCTCCTACTCATGGCTTTTGGTCAAAGATATGACTGAACATGCAACAACAGAGTTTGGGCTGTCTCACCATTTCTCAAAGTCATTCTGCTCATTATAGGGAGGGACAAATAGCTAATCTCTAAGTCAACAGTTGATTCATTTTCTATTAACTTAAATGATTCTCATTATATTTTTAACATCAGCTTTTTATTACTCAGCATCGTTTTCTCCAGTGTCCTTTTGAGACGTAATCTCTATAATGTAAGGTGTCTTGGTAGTATAATAAATCGAGATGTGTGCACTTTTGACTACAGAAGTCGGAGGAGATTTCTGGAGACTTGTCACTGCTCTGGCCCACCAAAGGGTTAGTGACAAGATCTCAGCTCAGTGAGTCCTCTTCTCATAGGACGTTTGACTCTTGGCTGGGTTGAGACAAGGACTGAAGAAAATGTTGGCTTATACCCGCAGCAGTCTTGGGTCAGCCACTAAGCAGTTCTTGCCACAGTGGCCTTCTACTGGTCTATGCTGTTCTTATAATATGGTGTTGAGGAGCAGACATGTTGCTTCCGGTGAGATGTGACTGGTATATCCTTAGTGATTTCTGTTACTGGTGATTCCATGATTCAAACACCACATGTCTTAAAGGTAATATTTAATATTTAATGTAAGTAATGTTTAAACTGACTAAATTGCTTCATGTTATTCTTATGAATCCAAATCTCTTTTTAATTTTTGTTTAAACAGGCCAATAGCACAGTGTACAGGAGCAGTTAATTTTTTTAAACCCTAATTTGGTTTCAGTTCAGTTCAGTCACTCAGTTGTGTCCAACTCTTTGTGACCCCATGAACCACATCTTGCCAGGCCTCCCTGTCCATCACCAATTCCTGGAGTTTACCCAAACTCACGTCCATTGAGTCGGTGATGCCATCCAGCCATCTTATCTTCTGTCTTCCCCTTCTCCTCCTGCCTTCAATCTCTCGCAACATCAGGGTCTTTTCAAATGAGTCAGCTCTTTGCATTAGGTGGCCAAAATACTAGAATTTCAGCTTTAACATCAGTCATTCCAACGAACACCCAGGACCAATTTCCCTTAGGACTGGTTGGATCTCCTTGCAGTCCAAGGGACTCTCAAGAGTCATCTCCAACACCACAGTTCAAAAGCATCAATTCTTCAGCACTCAGCCTTCTTCACAGTCCAACTCTCACATCCATACATGACCACTGGAAAAACCATAGCCTTGACTAGATGGACCTTTGTTGACAAAGTAATGTCTCTGCTTTTTAATATGCTATCTAGGTTGTTCATAACTTTCCTTCCAAGGAGTAAGCGTCTTTTAATTTCATGGCTGCAATCACCATCTGCAGTAATTTTGGAGCCCAAAAATGTAGTCAGACGCTGTTTCCACTGTTTACCCATCTATTTGCCATGAAGTGATGGGACCAGATGCCATGGTCTTAGTTTTCTGAATGTTGAGCTTTAAGCCAACTTTTTCACTGTCCTTTTTCACTTTCATCAAGAGGCTCTTTAGTTCCTCTTTGCTTTCTGCCATAAGGGTGGTGTCATCTGCATATCTGAGGTTATTGCTATTTCTCCCGGCAATCTTGATTACAGCTTGTGCTTCTTCCAGCCCAGCATTTCTCATGATGTACTCTGTGTAGAAGTTAAATAAGACAATATACAGCCTTGATGTACTCCTTTTCCTATTTGGAACCAGTCTGTTGTTCCATGTCCAGTTCTAACTGTTGCTTCCTGACCTGCATATAGGTTTCTCAAGAGGCAGGTCAGGTGGTCTGGTATTCCCATCTCTTTCAGAATCTTCCACAGTTTATTGTGATCCACACTGAAAATTATATATGTACTTTTACTTTTAGAAGCTTGTTTCATATTGAGAAGGTAATTTTGAACTTTGATTCTGTCACCCATCTTCTTGGCCAGGTTTGTGTCATCTGAAATTTTGCCAAAGTTTGCCAGTCTTTGGTGTCAAATTGATTTGAATTTGCTAGCTTGCTCACCAAGTGGGTTTTACTATCTGGTATTCCTCAAGATTTTCCTTTAAAATACAGCAACATCATTGGTGATATCTGAGCCTATATTCTCGTTTTTTTCTCAGTATTTTAAAGATTTAGTTTTAAAATAAATTGTTTCTATCAGTTTCCTTCTTTGTGTTTTCAGCATAGCTAACATTTATCTGCATTAGCATACCTCTGATTTTTTAGATGCACAAATGGTATAAAGTTCAAAGTAGCAGAGTTCAAAACTATGAAATATATTCTCAATAACATTGCTCTGTGAAGGATACGATTACAAAACACTCAACCTCCAAAAGTGAGTATGATTTATGCCCACTCCCAATGTTTGTTGTTAGTTGGCTCCAAGAACTGGTTTTACCAAAAACATGAGATAATAGGAATCACTCCTCTTGCCCTGCTTTAAGTGATCTGATGTCCTTTATCTTTATTTAGCTAAATTGTAGATCCATACATTTTACATTTCTCAAATTTTCTCAAATCAGGTGAAATATGATATGGATATGAGTAGTTTCGTATCAGGGGCCCCTTTGGGGTGGCAGCACCTGAGGAGTCCTCAGAATTAGGGATGCTGTGCAGGGTAGGGTAAGGTGACTTGGCTGCTGGAGCCCTGGGCACCAGGGCATCTCCACCTTGATTCCAGGGAACTGTGCATGACAAGGAAGCAGCCATCTTTGGACCTCAAGGAACAACTTGGCCAGTGTGAATGTCAACTATAACTAGAGATTGTTACCTTTTCCTGTTTTCTGAGTAACACAAAATATCCTCAATTCCTCCCCTGAGAGGAGAGAAAATCTCTGTACTGAGAATATGCCTTCAGTCTTGTGGTATGTGTGCCTGGGGTCTGAATCAAATTGCTATAAAGGAAATAAAATGTGTATTACACACCTGAGTCTGTGGACTGTGATACATATCCAATGACCTCAGCATAATCTTAGAGAACTGATTTACTAAAAAGGGGAGCAAGCAAATCTTATCACAGGCAAGTATAAGTTAGGGGGAGAGCCAACATGAATCGTGTGCCAACTGTACACCAGAGCTGATGGGACACATTTCATTGATTTCCTTTGCAGAGGTCTTAACCAGATAAGCGTTAACCCCAAATTATGGATGAAAAAGCAGGTTGTATTAGGGTTCTCCGGTGAAATAAATACACATAGTCTGGTCTGGTCCACAGCCCTGAGAGCTAGTGGTATAAATTTGGGTCTGAAGGCAAGAAAAAAATGTCCCAGCTCAAGGTAGTCAGGAAGGAGGAATTCCTTCTTTTACAGACTTTTTGTTCTGTTCACATCTTGAATTGATTGGATGAGGCCCACCAGCTTTAGGGAGGGCAGTCTGCTTTAATCTGTCAAATGATGTTAATCTCGTTCAGAAATAATCTCACAGACACACCCAGGATGATATTTCACCAAACGTCTGGGCACTCAGTGTCCCAATCAAGTCGACACATCACCCAGGATAAGAATGAAATATTTAGCATATAACTGCATATCAGCAAGTAGAACAAGAGTAAACCCCAAGTCTGCAGTACTCAAAGCTTCCTTGTGAAATTTGTGTATTGCTTGCCCAGTACTTCGTAATTACTTAGGCTACTTTAGACTCAAAAAGCAATTCACAGTGCCATTCTCTGATCTTCTCTCCTATCCTACCCCTCCAAATTAGAAACCCTGGACTCCCACTTGTGTTTGGGAAAACCTGGGTTAGCTTCTTCAGGCTTCTTGTTGAGCCTTCTTCTATGATAATCACTCAGGCAGGCAGCCTACCACAGGTAATGCATTTTGTTTAAACATTCAGGCTTCCCCTTTCATTGTGACCCATATGAGGTACTTAGGACCAATTTTATTTATAAATCTTTTGTGCCAAGTCTCCAAGGATGGGCTGCAACCCCAGGTCAGATGGTTTGAGCTAAACTGCAGCCCATGTAGAAGCAGGAAAATGAAAACGTTCTGTATTCTACCACAAATAACTAATAAGGAATCTCTCTTGGAGGAGCAGAAGGGGAGAGGATAGAGGAATGTTATTGCAGCAGCTTTTCCTTTCATTCCAAAGTGAATGAGCTGCCACTTCCATGAGAACCATTTATATGATGCAGCCATTTAAATAATGCAGTTTTTTTTGTTTTCCCTTGAAGAGCATGAGTTTAAAGTTTCAGGTTCAAGTTCAAGTGGCTGGTAATAGGACATTCCTGTAGCCCCAACCTCACCTGCACACATCTTAAGGACTCTTCCAAGTCCTTATGCGCTGATGCATTACCACTACAGACCTTTAGTATATCCAGGGAAAGGCACGACACAGTTTTCACTGCACTATTTGACATCAGAAGAAAAGGAAACAAAGGCTTTTCAACAAGGCAGAACGTGTGCACATAATTGAGAAAACCTGAGAGCTAGATTTAAATGTTTTAGATTGGGTTGGCAAAGTTGTCCTCTTTGGGGACCAAGTTTCTTCTCTTTGACCATCTAATGCTCTGTCCAAACTTGCCTTTCAGACATAAGGAATTAACTTTTCCCTCCACATGGAATGGTCGCTTGACTCACTCTCCCCATGATGACAGACGATTTTAAGAATCACACTCGGTGCCAGGGTTATTGCTGCTGCTGTTGCTGCCAGTTCCTAACCTTTCAACCACAGAAAAATGTCTCTGTTGGCATTTGTGCCCCTAGCCTGCCAGTTGCTACTTTGGAAAGAAGAGAAATTTGTTTTTGATCCTTTTCCTGGTAATACAACAATAAGCAGAAATGGCCTGATATGATCCTTTTTCTTACACTAAAATTATTAAGAGAAATCCTTTATTTTCCTTAAAGTCTTTAAACATTATTTCAGCATTCTGCATTTAATAAGAAAATTTAGAATATGCAAATGAGCAGAAAAAAATAAAATTACTCCTTCGCCCTCATACAGAGGTAAACTTTAAGTGTATTTTGGAGTATAGATCTTAACACTTTTCCCCATATATTAAATATATAAGTGTACACACAATCACATTACTAAAATTGAATCATTATGTGCATACTGTTTTAAAAACTACTGTTTAGCAGCTAGCAGTTCAAGACAGTGATGTAGGACAGTCTTGAATTCATCTTCAATGGACACAGCAACTCTACAGCTAATATAGATCGATTCCCTCTGAAAAAGACCTAAACGCTAGCTGAACAGCTCCTTCACAACAAAGAATAAAAGAGTCACCATGAGGTGAGCTGCATAGGAAAGGCGGTGGCACAGTCTTATCAAAAACCTGATCCCCAACGTGGCAACCTACAAATCACAACTAGGGAGGAGCCCCCTGAGGAGTGAGGGTTCTGGGCCCCGCATCAGGCCCCGACTCTTGGGACTTGCACTGGAGAAGTGACCTCCCTCATGCCAAACGTCTGGCTTGGAAAACCAGTAGGGCTTACTGTTCAGGAGAACCACAGGTTTGTAGGGAATGGAGAGATTCCACTCTTTAAAGGCTCAAACACAGACTCACTTAACCCAGGACCAAGTGCAAAAGCAGCAATTTGAAAGGCGCCCAGACCTTATGGGAAAGAGACTCATTTGCAAATCTTAAAGCATCTGCCTGAGGGTCAGGAGTCTGTTGGGACTCCCTGGGGACAGAGGCACTAGAGAGTATGGTATTTTGCATTTGCTCTCTACTTTGCTGGCGTTGTCACTAGTAAGCACTATTTTTGCACTTTCCCTTTAACCTGCTGGCTTGGTGGGTGTGCCCCACCCTGTGCCACTCCCAGTCCCAGCAAAGAGGGGTACCAAGGCCTTGGTCTGAAGGTTGAGAGGATTGCATTTCTGGGCTCCATGGGTCTGAAATTTGGAGGGGCAGTTGTTAGAAATTTGTTAGAAAGTTACTATCCTCAGGGAACTGCAGAAAGCAGACTCATTCCCCCAGTCTCCTTGTGAAAAAGGTCTGAGAACTCGTCCTGGGACTTCGGCCTGAGGGACACACTTATGATTATCCTGCTTTTAGAGGATAAGAAGCACTCTCAGGGCATGGCAAATAGGGACAGCGTCTCCGCCCTCACCCTTGGCCTTTTGCTGTAGCTCCCTGGCACTTCCCAGGACGTAGCTCACACACTGAACTGGAGCTCTGATTTTTTGTAGCTGTCACTAAGGCACGCCTCCAGACTCTTGGATGGAAGAAAAGCAGGGTTTAACAATTGTGGTCCCACAGGGCGGTATATTTTTGCATACCTTAACAGCTGCTGCCTGTGGGTCTAGCTTCTGATGAGCCTCAAACTCCCCGTTGACTGAGGATACCTCCCTCTGCAATGCTCATAGATCTTGGCACAACGCCAGCAACTGGGACCTATCAGGGATGAATCAGGCTGTTTAGAGAATCACAAAGTTTCACATGACAACCAGAGTTAGGGCAAAGTTAAACGATAAGGTTCATCTTCTGTCTATGGCTACCCCTTCAAGACTGGGAGGGATAGCTACTTTGCTTGATATATAGAAACAAACACAGAGACTCAAGCAAAATGGGGAGACAAAAATATGTTCCAAACAAAAGAACAAGGTAAACTCCAGAAGGACCTTGATGAGATAGATATATGTAATTTACCTGATAAAGAGTTCATAAAGTAATATTCATAAAGATGGTCCCCAAACTCAGGAGAATAATGGATGAATACAGTGAAAATTTTAACAAGAAGACAGAAAATATAAGAATGTCCAAAACAAAATCACAAAGCTGAAGAATCCAATAACTGAATGGAAAACTAGAGGAATTCAACAGCAGACTAAACAAAGCAGAAGAAAGAATTAGTGATCTGGAAGACAAGGCAGTGGAACTCAAACAGAGAAGCAAATAGGAAAAAGAATTTTAAAGAGTGAAGATACTTTCATGGGACATGAAGTGGAATAACATTCACATTATAGGGGTCCCAGAAGGAGAAGAGAGAGAGAAACAGGCAGAAAACTTACATGAAGAAATAATGGCTGAAACATCCCTAACCTGGGGAAAGAAATAGATGTTTAGATCCAACAAGCCCAAAGAATTCAAAGCAAGATAAACCCAAAGAGACTTAGACTAAGACTAATTAGAACTAAGCTGTCAAAAGTAAAAGAATCTTAAAAGCATCAAGAGAAATACAACTTATTGTGTACAAAGGAACTCCCATAAGACATAAGCAGAGTTCTCAACAGAAGCTTTGCAGGTCAGAAGAGAATGAATGATATATTCAGAAAGCTTAAAGGAAAAAAAACAGTCCAACCAAGAACACTCTCTCCCTCAAGGCTACCATTCAGAACTGAAGGAGAGATAAAGAGCTCTTCAGACAAGCAAAAGCTAAAGCAGCTCATTACCAGTGAACCAGCCTTCCAGGCAATGTTAAAGAGTCTACTTTAAGCTGAAAAGAAAGGGCACTAATTTGTAACAAGAAAACCTATGGATATGATTATCTCACTGATAAAGGTAAATGTATGTTAAAGGTTGTAGATAAATATCATTAAAGCTAGTATGGAGGTTTAAAGACAAAGATAGCAAAAAAGAATTGTAACTATAATTAGTTAAGGTATATTCAAAGTAAAAGATAAAAAATGGAACATCAAAAACATAAAACCTGGGGCAGTGGGAATAAAGTGAAAGTTTTAGAATGTGTTCAAACTTATGTGTTAGAACTTGCTATTAAGTTAAAATGTGCTTAATTTGATATTAAGTTAAAAGGCTATAGGCTATTACATATGAGCCTCATGGTAGCAACAAAACAAAAACCTATAGTAAGTACACAAAAAATAAGGAGAAAGGAATCTAGCAGACACTGTAGAAAGTAATCAGATTACAAGTGAAGAGAGCAAAAAAAGAGGAAAGGAACAAAGAGGAGCTACAAAACAGCTAGAAAACAATAAACAGGTTGGTAATAAGTACGTGTATGTGTGTGATAAGTTGCTTCAGTCATGTCCGACTCTCTGCGACCCCATGGACTGTAGCCTGCTAAGCTCCTCTATCCATGGGATTCTCAAGGCAAGAGTACTGCTGCTGCTGCTGCTAAGTCACTTCAGCAGTGGGTTGCAATTTCCTCCTCCAAGGGGTATTTCCCACCCAGGGATCGAACCCACATCTCTTTCGTCTCCCGCATTTGCAGGGGGGTTCTTTACCACTAGCACCACCTGGGAAGCCCTGGTAAGTATATACCTATCAATGTTTCTAAATGTAACCAGACTAAATTCTACCAAAAAACATAGAGTGGCTGAATAGATAAAAACACAAAGCCCATCTATATGTTGCCTGTAAGAGATTCACTTCAGATGTTAGGACACACACAGCCTGAAAGTAAAGGAATGGGAAATGATGTTTCTTGCAAATGAAAACCAAATGAAAGCTGGGGTAGCTATACTTAAAACAGAAAAAATAGACTTTATTATGTTTAAAATTATTTCTTTAATTTTGACTGCACTGGGTCTTCGTGGCTGTAGGTGACTTTTTCAAATTGTGGCAAGTGGAGGCTGCTCTGTAGTCGTGGCGCGTGGGCTTCTCATAGCTGTGACTTCTCCTGTTGCAGAGCAGAGGCTCTAGGGTGCACTGGCTTCAGTAGTTGTGACACGTGGGCTTGGTTGCCCCACAGCATGTGAGGTCTTCCTGGACTAGGGTTCAAACCTGTGTCCTTGTATTGGCAAGCAGATTCTTAATTACTGGACCACCAGAGAAGTCTGACAAAAGTCTTTAAAACAAAGAGTTTATTAAAAGACAAAGATGAGCATACTATATTGATTAAGTTGTCAATCCAATAAGAAGATATAGCATTAATAAATATCTATCCATCCAACAGTGAAGGCAATAATTTGGAAAGATGTGTGCACCCCTTTGTTAATTGCAGTATTATTTACAATAGCAAAGAGGTGGAAACAACTGAAGTGTCCATCAGTGGATGAATAGATAAAGAAGATAAAGAAGATGTGGTGTATATATATGCAATGAAACACCACTCAGCCATAAAAATAATAACATCTTGCCATTGGTAGCAACATGGATAGAACTTCAGAGTGTTGTGCTAAGTGAAATAAGTCAGACAGAAAGACAAATATTGTATGACTTTCCTTACATGTGGAATCTAAAAAAACCAAAATAAATGAAAATGCAAAACTCAGAGATACAGAGAGCAGATTAGTAGTTGTCAGAGGGGAGGATTAATGGGGGGTAGGCAAAAATGGGTGAAGGGGATCAAGAGATACAAACTTTGAGTTAGAAAAAAAATGTGGGAATGTAATGTACAGCGTGGTGACTATAGTCAATAATACTGATTGTAAATTTGAAAGTTGTATGGAAGTAAATTTGAAAAGTTCTCACCACAAGGAAAAAGAAAACTATATGGTGACAGACGGTGACTAGACTTATTGTGAACATTTCACACTGTATACAAATCTTGAATCATTATGTTGTACACCTGAAAGTAATATAATATTGTATGTCAATTACACTCAATAGAATGAAACAAAAACCCCTGCTGTATGGTCATCCTTGAAAAAATTTTATCTCAATATACTTCAAACGTCATCTTTTCAAATAATGGTCCAGTATCACACAATGTGCTGTATATTGACAGTTTAAATTGTTAGATATTTAGATTAAACATTTTTCTCTAAAATAAACAGGCTTATAATAAACATTGTTTTAAAATATTTACCTAAGCACTTGTCCAAGAGTTTTGTCTGGATAAATTCCTGAAATTCATTATGTCTAAAACATATATGCTAATTCTTGACATAATAAGGTATATATTAGTTATCCTTTGCTGCATAACTACCCCCCAAATTTAGTGGCCTAATGCCACTTAAATGGGCTTCCCTGATGGCTCAGATGGTAAAGAATCTGTCTATAGCGCAGGAGACCCAGGTTTGATCCCTGGGTGGGGAAGATCTCCTGGAGTAGGAAATGGCAACCCAGTCTAGTATTCACTCTGGAGAATTCCATGGACAGAGGAGCCTGGCAGGCTACAGCACATGGGATCCCAAAGAGTCAGACATGACAGAGTGACTTGACTTTTCACTTTTCCTTAAAGTCACTAAATCATTTATTTTGCTCATAGATCTGCAATTTGGGTAGGGCTTAAATGGTCTCTTCTCAGGCTTGTCCCTCCTCTATATCATGTCAATTATAGGTTTACTGGGGCTTCTATCCGGAGAAGGCAATGGCACCCCACTCCAGTACTCTTGCCTGGAAAATCCCATGGATGGAGGAGCCTGGTGGGCTGCAGTCCATGGGGTCGCTAGAGTCGGACACGACTGAGCAACTTCACTTTCACTTTTCACTTTCATGCATTGGAGAAGGAAATGGCAACCCACTCCAGTGTTCTTGCCTGGAGAATCCCAAGGATGGGGAAGCCTGGTGGGCTGCTGTCTCAGGGGTCGCACAGAGTCGGACATGACTGAAGCGACTTAGCAGCAGCAGCAGCAGCAGCAGCAGGGGCGTCTATGGTGGCTCAGGTGGTAAAGAATCTGCTTGCAATGCAGGAGACCTGGGTTTGATCCTTGGGTCAGGAAGATCCTCTGGAGGAGGGCATGGCAACCCACTCTAGTTTTCTTGTCTGGAGAATCTCCGTGGACAGAGGAGCCTGGCATGCTACAGTCTATAGTTCACAACGAGTTGGACATGACTGAAGCAACCATACACACATGCATAGGTTTATTGCTGAGCTTCCCTGGTGGCTCAGTGGTTAAGAATCTGCCAGCAATGCAGGAGACCTGGGTTCAATCCCTGAGTTGGGAAGAGGAAATGGCAACCCACTCCAATATTCTTGCCTGGGAAATCCTATGGACAGAGGAACCTGGCAGGCTACAGTCCATGGGGTTGCAAGAGTCAGATACAACTTAGTGACTAAATCACCAACCATCACCATAGGTTTACTGGGGGAATGAAGTATTTACTTTCAAGATGGCTCAGTCACCTGTATGGTCAGCTGGTGTTGGTAGTCAGCTGGAAGTTCTGTCAGTGCTGTGGACCAGGGTCCATAGTTTCTCTCCACAGAACTTTTTCCATGGACTATTTGGGCTTCTTCATAGCGTGGTGCTCCCAAGAGTGAGTATCCTAAAAGGACAGGCAGAAAGGCTGTGATGTAGCCTTGAAAATTACAAAGTGTCTATTTCATTATACTCTCTTGGTGAGGCACTCACAAGGGCCTGCCCAGGTTTGAGAGGTGAGGGCGCAGACTTTACCTTGGTGGAGGAAGTAGCAGTGTTTTAAAAGAGCATGTGGTTTTCTCAGGGTGTATGCCCAGTAGTGGGATTGGTCATATTTGAGAGAGCAGCATTGACATATATACGCTTGCTAAGTTGCTTCAGTCGTGTCCAACTCTGTGTGATCCCATAGATGGCAGCCCACCAGGCTCCCCCATCCCTGGGATTCTCCAGGCAAGAACACTGGAGTGGGTTGCCATTTCCTTCTCCAATATATATACACTACCATGTGTGAAATAGCTAGCTAGTGGGAAGCTGTTATACAGCACAGGGGGCTCAGCTTAGTGCTCCGCGATGGCCTGGAGTACTGGGATATGGGGGTCAATGGTAGGAGCGAGGCTCAAGAAAAACGGGATCTATGTATACATATAGCCGATTCACGTTGTTGTCCAGCAAAAACTAACACACCATTGTAAAGCAATTATACTCCAGTTAAAAAATAAAGGGTATGTGGGATGAAAAATATTGCTGCTAGCTTTGGAAAATACCATCTTCCATAAAATATAGTAAAAATCAGATGATTTAAGATTTAGAATTTTGAATCAATCTAGACTGCATACCTCTGGATATTTTGTTATTGACAGCAGATTCCTGACTTTTTATTGTTCGTAAAGGGAAGATAAAGATTTGTAGGTTCACTCAGTGGTTAGTAGAAAGGTTAGCATCTACGACTAGAGTATGGTCAAGGTTCTTCCTGAGGGTCTTATAAGGCAAAGAGTAACTGGGCAAGACAAGTAGTCAAAAAGCAGTTGGGAAGGAAGGCAGTCAAATGCCAAGGAGACCAATTACAAATGCCATTTCCAAATACTCTGGTGCACCATCAACCTCAGGTTGCAGAATGAAGAATTCAGGGTTTATATGTTGGTCAGTGAAAAATGTGTGGCTACCTCAGAGGTCATGTGGACAAGGACATTCAAATTAAAGGGTCCTTGGAGGTCCCAGGCTTCAATATCATAAAGCATTGTCACTTCCTCATGTCATGCAAGACACAAACAGCCTCACCTATGTGACCACCTAGGTCTCAGGATAGTGATGCTAAAATGAACTTGGAAAGTCATTTAGACTCAGATGTCCTTCAAAAACTGAAAAAGGGATAGTGGCAGAGTAACCCTGGAGGGACTGTGAATGGATACTCCTCCACAAACTTGGCCATTTAGGAAACTGTAATCATAATTTCTTTTTCCTGAATGTCAAAAGGTAACTACTGGTATTCTGTCTTCTTGCAGGAATTCTTCTCTACAAGGCATTTTTCATCAAAACCATATGACTGGTAGTTGATCACTGCAAATGATACTGCCATTAGGACAGTAGTTTTGGTATTTTTCTTTTTTTTCCTCCCTATTGAAATTGCTCTGGAAAGTATGTGGGAAACCTGTATGAATCAATAAATGATTAAATCCAACTTTACATAGATTCAAAGTGCTAGCAAGAGTGCTGGCCCCGTTTCTTCCTTTGCCTGTCTGAATTGTTTCCAACAGTGAAGGAAGCATTTGCCACAGTCACGAGGGTAGATTGTAATGTGCCCTAAAAAGTGAACAGAATTTTTTTTTCTGAATGTGCATATGTATAGATATATTTATTTATTTTTAAAGAACACACAAACAGATGAAAGTCACGCCCTTCTTTCACTTGCATCCACACATACTTTCATTTTGTGGCGGGGAAATTTGGGGATTTTTGTTCAACATTGATAATTTAAAATTGGCTTTAATTAACTGCCCGCATGCAAATATGTAATGGTATTTGCAACAATCAAGGACCGTTTAAGACATTTCATCTGAAGAGTTTAATAAGCCCAAGAATTAAAACTTGAAATGCCCCACGATCGTCATTTGGAGCAGCAATTAACACCGTTACATGTTACACAATGCTCAATTTACATTTAGTCTAAGTGTCCCGCAATCAGGGACAATTTTGTCTCCTGCCCGCCTCCCTCTCCCACTTCTGACTGCCCTCTTCCCCCTCCCCCCACCTCCAAGACATTTTTGGGTGAGTGTGTGTGTGTGTGTGCGCACACGCATGTGTGCTATTGGTCAGAGATACCCTAAATATCCTAAAATGCATAGGGAGGTCCAGTTCAAAATTTCAAAAGCACCGAGGTTGAGGAACCCTGATTTGAGTTCAGACATAAGAAATTTACTAGTGTAACTGTTAACCAAAATCCTTGTCTCCATTATTGCTGCCAAGGCGCCAAAACCAGGCTCAAATAGATTTGGTTGGATTTTTTTTTTTTTTTTTGTAATGTTTCTGTCTTCACAGCTGAATAACATCCTTTAACTTGGGACTCTAGACACGAAAGGGTTAATTGAACAATCAGATCAGATCGGATCAGATCAGTCGCTCAGTCGTGTCCGACTCTTTGTGACCCCATGAATCGCAGCACGTCAGGCCTCCCTGTCAGAAAGAATGAACTCTAAACAGATTTTCTAAATAGTTACTTAGAAAAAAAACTTAGTTTACTTAGGCCTACCTCAAGGCATGACTTTTAAACCACTGGTTTCCCTTGTTAGAATCTGGTAAAATCTTGGCCCATAGGTCTCTGGTAGTATATAAAGGCTCATTAGAGTCACACTTAATGTTTAAATGTGAAGTTTCTCTGCTTTATTTCTTGCTGTTTTATTGAGTGTCATTTTTTCCCTCGTTTGTGCTCTTTCTTCCCTCTGTTGCCTTATGTGTTGGTGTGAACAACTGTTCAAATACCTAAGCTCTCTGATTGCCTATGAAGGGCTTTTTTAATCTTTGTGTTCCATTCTTGCTTTTTGTCTTTTTCATTAAGGTTACACCATTTCATTGACCATTTGCTCAGACCTCTCAGTTGTCTGTGGAAGCCTGTTGTTTGACTTTGTGTTAATGACATGAATATTGGGTTAATGACATCACTGACCAATATTTGCTTATTATGATCTTTCCAAAAAAGATTTGATGCCCTTTATCAAAATAAATAAAATACTTTTTAAGACTTGCTGATGACCTTGGCTACTTGACCACACTCCAGACTAATCCACAGGCAAGCTGTTTTTGATCTTTGGATATTGTCAAGCCCTCAGGATCAGGGGAGGGTTTTCTTGTCTAGCCCTGGAGAACCGAGGCAAAAAGAAGTTGTGTTTGGCAATGCCACTAGGAAGTCTGTTTCCTTGAAGATACCTTTCTAGGGTTTTTTCTTGTTCCATAGTTGGAAAGCATCCCTTTAGCTCAGAACCTGGGAGAAGAGCTATTCTTAATATGTCAACCCTATGACTCACCTTCAGACTACTGTTATCCCAGAAGTGAAGCTATTTTTATCTCTTCTAAATCTTTTCACTCTTCCCTGATCCATCTAAATGATCTGATTACAAAAGTATACAGGAACTGGTTAAGTCCTAGAGCCAAAAAGATCAGTTCTTAACGTGTAATAATAATTTAATGGCTAAAGTGGTAGAAAATGACATTCTTTAAAAAAAAATTTATCCTAGATTTTATAGATGGGACATTTGGTAAGGCTCCCAGAACACTTACCCCAGCACCCCGACAAGAAAAATAAGTCTGGGCTCTGGATCTTTTATTGAATGTAAATGTCAGTCACATACTGTCCTGTCGCAGATGAGGAGTCAGTTCTGAAATGACTCCTGCAAGAATTTTTCTCATTTTTAAAACCTGCTTGATGTAAAACCATCTTTTGGCTCTAATCAGAAATTTAATTTATTCAGAGATAAGGCAAAGGAAGATCTTAACTTCTCTGATGTGAGGGATCTGAAGAAATTAGGAGTGAGCAAGATTAATATCAGAGCATTGGCACTATACACATTTCCTAATGGATAAGATCTTTGGTTTTGTTATTTTAATTTTCTCTGCATGGAGTCAGATAGCCTACGTGCCTTCAATAATGATGATGCCAAGTCTCTGGGCTTCTAGGTCTCATCAGAAAGTTCTAAAGTAATTTTTAAATGTCATTTGGATCCAAAGGGTAGATAGACTCACATTCACTCATTCATCCACATTTCATGAAAGCTTATTATGTATGTCTTTCTGTAGTAGGTTTCTGGGTATGATAAAAACAAGAAAAAACATAGTTGGGAGTACATGACATAGTAAGGAAAATGATATAGAAAATTTCAATATGGTGATATAAGAGTGGATGATGAATACATTGTGGGTGGTTTTGGGAAGCATTCACAGTGGAGGCCACAGAGCTGGCTCTTGGGGAATGAGTAGGGCATCAGCAGGGAGATGATGTGGTACTCAAGGCAGATCTGGTGCTTGTGTGATAGAACACCCAGAGATGAGAAAGCACAGGTGCTTCTTGAGAAACATAAGCAGTTTGGTTTGGCTTTCATCCCAGGGATCAGCACTGGGTAAGGTTGGAGGAAGAAACAAGAGCCAGGGATCTGCTCTGTTTAGGAATGTGGACCTCATCCTCCTTTGTCACCTTGAGAGTTTAGAGTTACTTCTTTGTCAAAACGCACTTTTCAGATGTGTAGTAATTACCTGGCCAGTGCAGAGAGATGTGATGTGAGGGAGTGGAGGGCAGAGAAACAAAGAGAAAAATCATTGCTTTCCTTTAGAAACAAGGAAAAGGGAACATAAATGAGACCATCACTAACGGTTAGACAGGAGGAACCTGCTTGCAGAGGATATCAGTTGCCTTGGACAGTTCCTCCCGGTATTGGTAGTGAGAGGGCGAGTCACACGCAGAGAAATCAGCGAAGACAGGGCAGTGAGGATGTGAAGGGACATTGTCACCCCCATCTTTGTCCTGTGGTAGTCTGACTCTGGGGCTGGAAGTAACAAGAAATCTAACAATTCCAGTCAGGCTTTCGACACCTGAAATTTCTGTAGCTTGTTTCCAAAGCAATTGAAAACTGGCTCGGGCAGGAATGAAGAATACCCAGGGCAGAACATAAAGGAGATAGTTTTCCCATTACTGAGGTAAAAATAAATAGCAAAGGCTCTCTGGGTGTGTCTGTGTGTCTGTGTATGGGTCAACACATGTGTTTGTATCTCAGCATCTTCGTCACACACCTTTTCCTGATACCTTCAGGGTTAAGTGTTGACCCATCCCCCAAGGTAGTCTATTTTCATTAGTTTTGCTATAAGGAGTCTGCAGATGAGTTGACTGGAGAAGTTTGGCAAGAAGAGAAAAGGAAAAGTGTTAGGAACAGAGAAGCCATGCCCAGCGTTTCTCCGGCAGGTTTGTTGTCCTCTGGCCCTATTCCAACCCATGAATTCTTACCCTGGTGTCAGGGATGTTCATAACATTTTGATCTTTCTGGGAGAGTAATTCATGGAGATGTGGTATTTTACTAGTTGTGGACTGGACGTGGTTGACTTTGGAAATTGATGTTAAGGAAGGAAAGAAAGAAAGGGCTTGGTGATGGGGGTGGTGAAAAGGGATTTGTGAAGCCCAGGCATTATTTGTGGCTGCATTCTTTAGCTGCATTGTGGCCTCAAGTAAATTATTTGAGCCTCTGTGCCTGATTTTCTCCATATGGAATAGGGAATGACTCAGTGACGCTAAAAAGGTGCCTCTGTTCTAAGAGTTTTTAACCATATTAAACACCCTGGGTCAAAGGTGACAAAGAAGACAAATGGTCATAGTGTTATGACCATTACAGTTCTGTGAGAAAATAATCTGCCTTCAGTTCGACTGACCAAGCAAGGCCCAGTTGTTCATTTGTAATCTTTCTTCCCTTTGCTATTTCCCCAGTCTTGGGTAAGCTTAATGGCCGCTATGCTGTTACCTCCAAACTTTTCTCAGTTCCAATTCCTATCCCTCCTTGAAGCTTAGCTCAAGAGATTCTTGACTCTTGAGTCCTGGACACATCCTTCATCCCACTGTGGCAATTATAGTCATGGAGGGGCTGGCACAGGGCTAATATTACCCACAGAACATTTTGGATCACCTATTTCCCTTCTGTTCCTGTGTGTATCTCTTTTCTTTTTGCTTCCCTGTGTATCTCCTGTGTTCCAAATTGGGAAAGGAGTATGTCAAGACTATATATTGTCACCCTGCTTATTTAACTTATATGTACAGTACATCATGAGAAATGCTGGACTGGATGAAGCAAAAGCTGGAATCAAGATTGCCTGGAGATATATCAACAACCTCAGGTATGCAGATGATACCACCCATATGGCAGTAAGTGAAGAAGAACTAAAGAGCCTCTTGATGAGGGTGAAAGAGTGAAAAATTTGGCTTAAATTTAACATTCAGAACACTAAGATCATGGCATCTGGTCCCATCACTTCACAGCAAATAGATGAGGAAACAGTGGAAACAGTGAGAGACTTTATTTTGGGGGCCTCCAAAATCATTGCAGATGGTGACTGCAGCCTTGAAATTCAAAGACGCTTGCTTCTTGGAAGAAAAGTTATGACCAACCTATGACAGCATATTTTAATATGATAGCATATTAAAAAGCAGAGACATTACTTTGTTAACAAAGGTCCATCTAGTCAAAGCTATGGTTTTTCCAGTAGTCATATATGGATCTGAGAGTTGAACTATAAAGAAAGCTGAGTGTAGTAGACTTGATGCTTTTGAACTGTGGTGTTGGAGAGACTCTTGAGAGTCCCTTGGACAGCAAAGAGACCCGACCAGTCCATCCTAAAGGAAATCAGTCCTTAATATTCATTGGAAGGACTGATGCTAAAGCTTAAACTCCAATACTATGGCCACCTGATGAGAAGAACTGACTCGTTGGAAAAGACCCTGATGATGGGAAAGATTGAAGACAGGAGGAGAAGGGGATGACAGAGGATGAGATTGTTGAATGGCATCACCAACTCAATGAACATGAGTTTAAGTAGGCTCTGGGAGTTGGTGATGGACAGGGAAGCCTGGCTTGCTGCAGTCCATGGGGTCATAAAGAGTTGGACACGACTGAGCAACTGAACTAAACTGTGTATCTCTTTTCAATTAAAAAAAAAATCCCCTGGCTAATCTTTGGCTTTTTCCACTTCTCAAATCTTTTTGTTCATTATACCAGTTAGCAAAGTAAGAGACTATGAGGACCAGCAGGCAGATATGGGATATTCCTTTAAAAGGAGGTATGTTAGAGAGATATTATTAAGGAGATGGGCTGGAAGATGCTCACAAATGGTGTCTTATCATGGGTGGAGGAAGACCTAGTGTGGCCATGAAACAATCAATTGTCTCTATGAGAAGGATAATCTATCAAAAAGCTGACGAAAAGTTCATCTGCTTGATTATCACCATGCATCAGCAATTCTGAACCATGTCAACAATAAAATATCCCCTGCTATTTACAAATGCATGACTCCTGTTCCTGGCCTACACGAATATTTTTGGCCCTTGTTATATTAGATGACCTTCTCTTGGATCACAGGCATTTCTTCTGTCATTTGATTCTGAAACCAGTTTCATTTGCCAGGTTTTCTCTGTGAAAGAAGGAAGATGTTTAGTGAGAGGGATACTTTTCAAATAACATGGAGTATCTACCTACAAAACAATGATGTCCATTTATTCCCAAACTATTGGTTTGTGATGGGAAAGGAAAAAGAAGTAAAAGTATTCAGCCTAGTTCTCATTCACACTGTCTTGGATCCATGATTCTTTGCAACAGTATTAACTAGTCAGTTCACAAACACAAGTAGGCTGTCTCCATTGGCTGCTGCCGAGTTCAATGACAATTGTTTGCCTTGACTACAATTGTACGCGATTCTCAGAAAGAAGATAATGACTTTTTACAAGCTCTTTAGGCCGTTTTGCCTTTTGGATGTTCTTTGAAAAAGAACAGCCCCAATAGTCAATTTTTATGCAGCCAGACACCAATCTAACTTGCATTGCTTAATTGATTATGTATATGGAGAAGACAGCCAGGAGCGCTTAATTCTTTTTTTTTGTTCCACCTCCAGGCAGATTAACCTGAAAGATAAATATTGACTAAAGCAAGGACTTATTGTCTTGATGTTTTGATTTGTAGAGCTGGTGTCTCCTTGGAATCCACCCTACCAGCTTCCACGAAGGCTTGTCCTACACTTGCTCCATTTTCATCCTTAGTCTACTTTCCAATCAATGCTCCAACTGCTCTCAGCACATAACCACAACTGGGCCTAAGGAGTTCAGCGTTCAAAGGCAACTGAAAGACCGTCTCTTCCAACCCTCAGCTGGATGCTAACAACCCCTTTTAACAAAGGTTTAATCAACTATTTGTTCACTCCCTACTTGATTATTTCCAGTGATGGGGGCATCATTGCCTTCAGGTATACCTCATTTCACATTTCATGGTGTAATAGTATAGCATTCTTCTTTATAGATTCTTTGAGCTGGGCTCTATACCTTGCTTGTCTTCTTGGGTGACTGAAAAAAGAATTGGAAAATGAATACTTGCACTTCTTGTTTGCTGCAAGAAGAAGGCTAATTCTTGCAATCTCAGCGTTTCATGTATATTCCTTATAGTTTAGGATACAAAGTAAAGATGATCACTCTAGAAAAAGTGGGAATATTCAAATACTCAGAGGAAATCACATTATGTCTTTGTCCCATGTCCCCAGATTAATAGATGTAAATATATAGCAAAATCTCAAAATGATAGCTGGCTAGAATCAGTTCAGTTCAGTCGCTCAGTTGTGTCCGACTCTTTGCGACCCCATGAATCGCAGCACGCCAGGCCTCCCTGTCCATCACCAACTCCCGGAGTTCACCCAGACTCACGTCCATCGAGTCAGTGATGCCATCCAGCCATCTCATCCTCTGTCGTCCCCTTCTCCTCCTGCCCCCAATCCCTCCCAGCATCAGAGTCTTTTCCAATGAGTCAACTCTTCGCATGAGGTGGCTAAAGTACTGGGGTTTCAGCTTTAGCATCATTCCTTCCAAAGAAATCCCAGGGCTGATCTCCTTCAGAATGGACTGGTTGGATTTCCTTGCAGTCCAAGGGACTCTCAAGAGTCTTCTCCAACACCACAGTTCAAAAGCATCAATTCTTTGGCGCTCAGCCTTCTTCACAGTCCAACTCTCACATCCATACATGACCACAGGAAAAACCATAACCTTAACTAGACGGACCTTTGTTGTCAAAGTAATGTCTCTGCTTTTGAATATGCTATCTAGGTTGGTCATAACTTTCCTTCCAAGGAGTAAGCGTCTTTTAATTTCATGGCTGCAGTCACCATCTGTAGTGATTTTGGAGCCCAGAAACAGAAAGTCTGACACTGTTTCCACTGTTTCCCCATCTATTTCCCATTAAGTGATGGGACTGGATGCCAAGATTTTCGTTTTCTGAATGTTGAGCTTTAAGCCAACTTTTTTGCTCTCCACTTTCACTTTCATCAAGAGGCTTTTGAGTTCCTCTTCACTTTCTGCCATAAGGGTGGTGTCATCTGCATATCTGAGGTTATTGATATTTTTCCTGGCAATCTTGATTCCAGCTTGTGCTTCTTCCAGCCCAGCATTTCTCGTGATGTACTCTGCATAGAAGTTAGATAAGCAGGGTGACAATATACGGACTTGACAGGTAGTGGTTATTGTTGTGTGTGTTAGTATGTGTGTGTAGGGGGGGGGGTTTCCAAAAAGGAATGGGGGGATTAATCATTTTATTTTTGTGTTTTTGGAAGAGAAAATTATGATGCTATCATCTTCCATCCCCCACCGACACCCCCCTTCCTCCCAGTTACATTAGGCAACCAGAGTGTCATTTGTATTTCAAGTTGCATACCAGCTGCCTCTCTGAGCCACTGGCTTTGGCAACATCTATTTACACCAGGTTGTTCTTTCTGATAAGAGGTATAAGCCACCAGAAACAGTGGCTCACTGCTCAGCCTTAGCAGAAATTCCCCAGCCTCACCCACAACGGCTCCTTTCTCTGAGAAAGACTTGAAGAGAGCTCTTCAGATTTAAGGAAAAGAGGCCACAGGTGGCCTTTTATGGGTGATCATGAGTGGCAGCTGAGATAGCGCCAGAAGCCAGGGCATCAGGCGAGACAGGTGCCAGAGTCTGAGGGTCAGAGAAACCGCTGCTGTTCAAAATCCTGAGACTATTAGGGAAATAAATCCCAGTCATGTCAACCACATCAAGACCCTGAGCAACTGTTTTGCTCTTTCCTGGTCTCTGTCTCTTCGGCTGTAAAGTGAGTAGGTGGGATTGAGATGGAAACGAAAATTCTTTCTGCTCTCACAGTCTAAAAATCTAAGCTGGTATTGAATTTGAAGAGCTCAGAATCAGGTTTGAGCTGAGGCTGGGGGAAGAGAGACAGTGGTGTCATTATAACCCTTTGTAAAATGCTTTTGAAAATATTCACCCGGAACTTGAAAGTGATTTATTTTCTCAAACACTGGAAAAGCTTTCAAACCAAAGGACTTCCTTCTAGTATATAAGGTGGAGGAAGCAGTGTGTGACAGACTAAAGTGAGTACTTTATGTTTGGTGGGTTTCAACACATCTAAGGTAAATGTTACTTTGATAGAAAAGTGTTTCAGGGGGCGTTACAGAGATGAAAGCACAGATTTGTATAGCACAAGTTTATGGAGTGGGTTTCACTAACTTGGATATTGTAACAGATACAGTTCTACTCAAAGGAACCATGTCTGCCTGAAACAAAACCCACAGAAACTGCACAATTGAGCCCCGAGGATATTAAATCATTACTAGTGACAAGGAAGAAGAAGGTAGAGAATCACTGATCATCTGGTTTGATGTATTTAATTTTTATTATGAAATCCTTTATTGGGCCTAAAAAAGTTGGAACTAAAAAAGTTCTCTCACCCTTAACATATCCTGTATCATTTCTATTCACCACCATTATTAAACAATAGACAGTTCTGGTTACTCAAATATTTCCACTGTCGGGGATCTGCCATATACATCACACACACATCATGGATTTAAAATAATTTTTTAAAAGAAAACATGCTGGCACCTTATATTCGTTTAGCAAAATTGTCATGCTGCTAACAAAGGAAGAGGTAATTATTGTTAGACTGGGAAAAAAGAAAATAAAAATAAAAGAGAACAAACAACCTCAAGCAAAAGAGGTCCACCTTAAGGAAGTTGAAATTGGGTGTAGTAGTTGAGGAACTATTATAGTAAATTACGTTTGAATGGATACGAGGGTTCCAACCAAGACACGGGCTAGTAGAAATGGAGGCTGAGGGAGGGGGCCTGACTTGAGAGATATTTAGGAAATGAAATTCATTGGACCTGCTAATGTAGTAGAGAGGGCAGATGGGGAGAGAAGAGAGAGGAGTCAGGATGTTAAAATTTTTTGACCTGGATGACTGGGTGAATGTTAGTACCACTCACAAAGCCAGAGACAATAGAAGAGGAAGCTTGCTTTGGGGAAAAGATGACAGATTTGCTCTGACATTTGTATTTGAGATATAGATGGTCATCCTTGAGGTGAAATGTCTGGTAGGCAGATAAATACCCAGTTATATGGGTCTGTAGCACATGAGTGACAGTGAAAGTTACAGGAGTGGATGGGATTTCCAAGGGACATTGCAGAATGGGAAAACAGGAAGTATCCCCATGATCACTCCCGTTAAAGAGATCAAATAGAACGGCTCGGAGTATTAAGAGAAAAACCTAGAAATGAGGGTTTCTGAGAAGTTAAGTGGATAAAAACTTTCCAGAGCAAAGAAGTATATGTATTCCAGAAGGAACGATACTGTAAATATCCCAGAGAACTCAATCAAATTAAAGACCTGTAAAGTAGCTCTCGGAGGGTTCTGTTCCAGTCCTCTAGTCTCCATGAAGGACAATTTACCCAGACACTTTACATCTATTTCTGCATCTTTTTCTCGGGTCTTAGGTTGTTGCTATTGGTCCATTTATCTCCATTAACAGAACTAATCCAGAAGTAGGATGGGGTTTGTACATTTCTCCTTCCTCTTTTACCTGTAACACTAAGCCAGAAACTTGGGTGAAGTGTGTGTTCCTTGCAGACTCAAACTGTCCTCACATTGGCTGGTGTTGAGGGCATGGGAAGTCAATAGGTGCTTCTGGCTCTCACAACTAAGCCACATTTCTTCAACATTAGCTTCATCTTTCTCATTTGATGTGGAACTCAGGCAGGAAACAGGAATGCTATTTCTTGTGCCTCACCACAAGCCTCCAACAATAAATGGCAAACTTGGTGAATATGTCTTTGTTCCTTGTGTGAGTAGTTTGGGCCAGATTTCAGAAAGTGCTGCAGAGTGCAAGAGGAGATATGAGGCCATGAGAGAGGTTTTATTTTTAATATCATAGGCCAAATGCTTGATGTGTGTTGGGTAAGGAGCCAGGGTGAAGATTTAGGAGAGGAGAAGAGGAAATAGGGATGAATCAAAGTCTCTGAGATTGGGGGTTGAAATTTAGAGGAGAGATTGAAAATGGGTCTTGGTTAGAGACAGAAAACTCTCCCTTTGAGATACAAAGGGTTAAGAAAAGGATCAGTTTGACATTAATTATTTGTGGTCTTTTGAGGGCAAGAAAGTGGGCAACTGGAGAGTTGAAGTAGTTCACATATTTTCATGAATCTCTGTCATTGAATTACAGAATGCAAAGCAGTAGCATTAGAAAAGACTTAGGAAATTGTTGTAGATTGGATAATTGGCCCCAATTCTTGACTTCCCTGCAATAGTACGTCCCTCTGCTGTGTAATATTTCAGTGGTATTCCATTGTGGGTGGAGAAGACTTTCCACTGGTATTGAACTTGGTCATGTGACTTGCTTTTGACAAGGGAATGTTGGTAGATGTGTTGTGAGCTGCTTGTGTAGTTTGGCTTGATCTCTATGAGCTGATCATTCCCTGAATAGCCATTGCCCCTTCAGCCTGGGCCCCAGAATGAACATATTCAGAGCAGAAGTTGTCCCAACCCAAAGATGTGGATTCCAGAGAACGCCCATTTAGGAAGATACACCAGGGCAGATTAAGTATTCTAGCCTGCTCTCAGCTGCACTCAGAATAAGTCTAGTTTTTCTTCTGCGATAATGCCCTTCATGTGTTTGAAGACTCATTTTTACAAAATATCTCTTACCAGGTTAGGTATAGTCAGTTATTGTTGCCTTCTCTTCCTACATTCTTCTACAAATATTCTTATTCTTCAGGGACTGAAAAGCTAATGATTACTTTTGCCAGGCTTCCTTGAAGCCAGGGAAGGTTGCAAGACAGATTGTTTCATTTAGGTACATTGGTATGAGATTTGGGAGGCAGAAGAGAGATGGAGGTCACTTTGCTTCCCTGGTGGCTCAGAGGATAAAGCGTCTGCCAGCAATGCAGGAGACCTGGGTTCAATCCCTGGGTCAGGAAGATCCCCTGGAGAAGGAAATGGCAACCCATTCCAGTACTCTTGACTGGAAAATCCCATGGACAGAGAAGCCTGGTGGGCTACAGTCCATGGGATCGCAAAGAGTGGGACATGATTGAGTGACTTCACTTTCTTTTTTTCATTTTAGCTGTCAAGCAAGCTCACTGGGGCCTGGAGGTTACTGCATTGACCAGGCTCAGCAGTCCTCTGTCTAGTCACCAGCTCCATGAATGTTAAGAAGCAGAGGTGGTAGTGGCAGTGATGAAAGCTTCCTGATCTCTGGATTGGAGCTATGGTGGAGGTTCTTCAACTAAGTGGTGCCTCTTTGACTTTAAACCTATGCTTCTAGCCTTCCAACATTTCTGTGTGCACAGAATTCCTGTATTAAGTCCTTTCCCTACTTGAAATGTCTAGAGTGATTTCTGTGTCCTCCATTGAGCCCCAACTGACTCACAATCTAAACATTTTTCTTTCCATTTCTTTTTGGAGTTTGTAGGTTCCAGAGCTACTCAGAGTGAGGTCTCCAGTGGCTGAACTATTGAGACCAATTTGTATCAGACTGTAAATCAATTTAGTCATCAAACACACTTTTCCCACTCCTTTGATTTATTTATTTTCCATAGCAAGGTTCTTTTGTAGATGGAAGCTGTGGGTTCACTTATACTCTGACACAGCCTCCTCATCTTATTGTGTGTACTTGTAATTTCACCAATTTACTTAAAAGCCACAGGCCACATACTCTGTATTTTTTTCCTCTAGGCATTAAAACTGCTTCTTTCGCTTTTATTGATAATTGCAATTTTACCCCAGGGAGCATATGTTTCCTGGGGTTGCATTATCCATCTTGTAATGAAAAATTTCTTTAAAAATTATGTGACTCTTCCTGAGTCATTTTTTGTTTCTTCTTTGGAAATAATCCTTTTTAAAAGTAATTACTTCTTTCATTAACAAAGTGGTGCATGCCCACGATAAAATAAAAGTTTTAGCAATCTCATTAAAGTTTAAGCACAGAATAATAGAATATGAAAAGTAAAAATTCCTTTGTCTGTCTCTTCAACTCCGTAGCCAACTTCTCCGAGGTAACCTTTGACAGTATTTTCATTAAAAAAGTTATTTATTTTTTTAGTGGAAATAGCCTTAGTTGAGCCTCGCCAACTATTGCATCGTGATGTCCCTCACCCAAGGTGGATAATGTGAACTTTTGTAGGCCACAGCAATTCTGTCACGGCGACCTTTTCGAGAATCAGAGTACCAAGTGCATGTGGTCGTTAGCCTTTAGCCACAGATGGGGATTTCATTTTAACATTTTAAATCAAATTATGGACTATCTATCCTAAGATAATATCATTTTTCTGTGGTAAAATGTTAAAAAATATTCATGATATCTGTAAAATATTGGGATTAGGGATCTATATTCAGATTTCTGTTGAAAATTCTGTCATGGCTGGACTTGAACCACAAGCAGAAAATAAAATAAAATAAAAACAAGCAGTTTTTATTTTTATTTTATTTCTCTTTTAAAATATGGCAGTGTTCATTTCAATGCAAAGAAAGAAAAAAGACAAAACAAACTCTGACAAATTCCCTTAATAATTTTAAAAAAATTGTGTGTTTTTAAAATATACTGTTTATACTTTCTGTTGTTTTTCTCAATTGAAAAGATGCATTTTGTCTTCAGATGTATTTTTGAAGTTGATCATCTTGGCTTAGGCAACCCCGGGGGAGCACCAACTTCAAATACATAGTCACAACCACAGGGACTACCAAAGACAAAAATGCACAGTGTTGCTTTTATAGGTTTGGAATAAAAGAAATGTATTTTCTCAGAATACACTTGTCAGCACAGAACACTATAAAACAACATGAAGTAAAGTTTTGCCAAGCATTTGAATGAAAAAGAACCTAAAGACTTCTTACCAACTATCCATTTTCTGTATGATAATGTATATATGTTGATGCTACTTTCTCCATTTGTCCCACTCCCTCCCTCCACCACTGTGTCCACAAGTTCATTATCTACATCTGTGTTTCCATTCCTTCCTTTCAAATAGGCTCGTCAATACCATTTTTCTAGACTCTGTGTCTATGTGCTAATACACTAGTTTTTCTCTTGAGGGATGGGATGGGGAGAAGGGAGGGAGGCTTCAGAGGGAGGGCATATATGTATAATTGTGACTGATTCTCATTGTTGTATGGCAGAAACCAACTCAACATTGTGAAAATTAAATATATATATATATATATATATATATAGCATATCTATCTATCTATATATATATAGCATTACAAAAAAAGAACCTAAAGAAACTAAGGGGAAATACCTACCTTCAATATTATGTTAAATACATTGTGGGTCACCAACAATTTGAGACCTTCTTAAAGACTTTGAACTTCATATTTCATACAATCTTAAACAATAACGTGCTTTTTAAGTTGATTTAACTAATATTCTTGCTCATTTAAAGGTCCAGTTCTCTCTTAGCCCTCAGAAATGCCTCACTGAAAGAGGCACCAAGGTTTTCATGAAAAGGTCATTTCATGTGCAAAAAGCTGGATTTCCTACTTACTAAGTACATCATCTTATGCCGGTTATTTCACTTTTAAGTGCTTCAGTTTTCTTCTGTATAAATGTTTGCATTGGAATGCCCACCACATGAAAAGTGTTGGTTGCTCAGTCGTGTCTGACTCTTTGCGACTCCATGGGCTGTAGCCCACTTGGCTCCTCTGTCTATGGAGTTCTGCAGACAAGAATACAGGAGTGGGTCTCCATTCCCTTCTCAAAGGGATTTTTCCAATCCAGGGATTGAACCCAGGTCTCCTGCACTGAAGGCAGATTGTTTACCATCTGAGCCACCAGGGAAGCCCATCACATAGGTATTGCTATTGTAAAATAAGCTTAAATGATGATGTAAAGCAAAGAATTTTGTCCATGTTCCATAGTAGATGCTTAGTAAGTGTTAACTCTTGTAGCCTCCCTTGTATGTCTTTGACTTGGAACACCTTAGAATTCAGCTCAGATAGCAAAGAGAGCAATCCCATGCCATTAATATGTATTTGCGAGATGTTGAAGATAGCTCAGATAAGGAGAGACCTACAGTTACAAAACTGTGGTTATATTTTAATAATTAATGTTGGGAATGAACATGTCCTTCGAATTTTCTCAGTGCATTTCTGTGACTGTATGTCAGATTTGATTTGAAGATAACTGTGGAAATCTAAATTTGAGGTCTTTCATGAGTGAGCATCCTGGTCTAAATGACCCTCTCACTCAATGATAGACCTTGATCACAAAGATCCTTTATGTTAGTTTTAAAAGACTGATTATAAAAATAGCTTTATTGGGCTTTAATTTGTATCTGAAATTCATCCATTGAAGTGAACAGTCCGATGATTTTTAGTAAATTTATGGACCCATCATCACAATCCAGTGTTAAAACACACTCTACTCCCAAAACACCCCTCTATGCCTGTTTGCAGTCAATCCCTGCTCCCACCTCCATGCCAGGATAACACTAATCTACTCTATGTCTTTTTCAATTTGCTATTCTTCAGATGTCTTTTCCTGAAGATTTTAGTCACACCAATTCACACAAGGGTTAGGAGAATGCATGAGATTAGATTTCTCAATGTATTAATACACAGTGGCTGCTGGCTTCCCACTGAGGAAAACCAGCTTCTCAGCAGCAATTTTGAGAACTTCCATTCCTATTGGAGAGAAACAGGGCCAGCAGGCAATTATCTGGGGAACTGTATCCGTCAGGGTCCAGTCAGGAGACAGAGCCACTCCCATTATTTTAATAGTGAGAATTTAATGTAAACAATTGTTAGAGAGTATTAGAAAATTGAAAAAGCCAACAAAGAGCACTAAGATAGCACAGAAGGAAAACCCAATTTCCTAAATAAACAATGTCTCCAAAGAAAGCATACAGATGACCAACAGGCACATGAAAAGATGCTCAGTGTTGCCAATTATTAGAGGCACGCAAATCAAAACTACGATGCGGTATCACCTCACACTGATAAGAATGGCATCATAAATGCTGAGAGGGTGTGGAGAAAAGGGAACCCTGCTACACTGTTGCTGGGAATGTGCGCTGGTACAAAAACTATGGAAAACAGTATAGAGTTTCCTTCAAAAACTAAAACTAGAGTTTTTGATCCAGGAATCATGTAATCCAGGAATCCCACTCCTAGACATATATCCAGAAAAGATGAAAACTCTAATTTGAAAAGACACATGCACTCCAGTGTTCATTGCAACACTATTTATGATAGCCAAGACATGGAATCTGCCCAAATAAATCAACAGATGAATGGATAAAGAAGATGTGGTGGATATACACAATGGAATATTAGTGACTCACAAAAAAAGAATGAAATAATGCCATTGGCAGCAACATTGATGGACCTTGAGCTTATCATACAAAGTGAAATAAGTCTGACAGAGAAAGATAAATATCGTATTACTTACATGTGAAATCTGCAAAAGTGATATAAATGAACTTATTTACAAAACATAAATAGACTTACAGACATATAAAGCAAATTTATGGTTGCCAAAGGGAGAAGAGGGAGAGAGATAATTTGAGAATTGGGGATTAACAGATACACACCACTATACATGAAATAAACAATAAGATCTTATAGCACAGGGAGCTATATAAGTATCTTGAAATAATCTATAATGGAAAAGAATATGAAAAAATATATATGAATCCACGTATATATATGTGAATCTCTCTCTATATATGAATTCATATGTGAATCCATAAATATATATGAATATATATAGGGCTGTATGTACATATATATATATATATATATATGGCTTCCCTCGTGGCTCAGACGGTAAAGAATCTGCTTGCAATACAGGACATCTGAGTTCAATCCCTGGGTTGGGAAGATCTCCTGGAGAAAGGTATGGCAACCCATTCCAGTGTTGTTGCCTGGAAAATCCCATTGACAGAGGAGCCTGGAGGGCTACAGTCCATGGGGTTGCAAAGAGTTGGACACGACTGAGCAACTAACACCCACACATATATATGTACATACATACTTCAGTAAAACAAGATATCACAGAAAGGAGCACTAGCAAGAATCTATCAGTTCTTGGGTTGGGAAATGAAGGAAAATCTTGGAATTACTAAAACTGAGAAATTTAGAGAAGGAACTTTCTTGGGCTGGGACCCACACCTTTGAGGAGTGAGGAGAGACAGAGCGTCCTTTTGTCTTCCAGAAAATTTGATAGGACTAGTCTGCAAGCATTAAAAAAAAAAAAAAAAGCCCTGCAAACTGGATTCAATTGAATTCAGCTTCTCCTGGTACAAAAAATATACTGCTTCTGAGGTTCAAAGGTGTTGGTAGGATGGTGCTGGGAAAAACAGGAAATCAAAAGAAAACAGGAATGAACGAGTTTCTTTCTTTTTTTTCCTCCAGATTTTCAGTCTTCTTCTAGTGCCCCTTTTTGGTGGAGTTTCACAGATTTGGTGGGGAGTTCTGGAAGCTGGTTCACAGACTCCCAGCCCCAGCATCACAAATGTCCAGCAACCAGGCAGTGGATAAACAAATGTGGTATATCCATACAGTGGAATATTATTCAGCCACAGAAAAGTACTGATAGATGGGTACATCTAGCAAACATTATGTCCAATGAAAGAAGCCAGACATAAAAGGCCGTTCCTTGTATCATTTCATTGATATGAAATGTCCAGAATGGGCAAATCTGTAGAGGCAGAAAGCAAGTTAGTGGTTTATAAGGTCTGGGAGTAGGGAGAGGGAAATGGGTAGTGACTGCTTCATGGGTATAAGATTTCTTTTTGGAATGATCAAAACATTTTGAAATTAGATAGAGATGCACACACATCATGAGTACAGTAAACACCACTGAATTGTACAGTTTAAAATCATTAAGATGGTGAATTTTATGTTATGTGAACTTCACCTTAAGAAAAAACAAGTGATTAATAGGAAACAGATTCAGATAAAAGAGACATGTAAGATGAAGAAAGAATAACGTGAGGAAGGAGAGAACAAGCCAGAGACACAATGTTAGACTCATTAATTATAGGAAGTAAAAACTATATTTCTTTAGTTGTAATCCTTTCTGAAATTTTCAAATAAGACTTTTATTAAAAATGAAAATCTACAAAGGAAAAAAGAGGAAGAATTACTGTGTAATAGAAAATATAAAATATAGAAGTCTATTGAAGGGAATCTGCTTTTTCTTAAAATAATTAAACAAGACAGTATCTCTTGGTCATTGTGATTGGTGTCACCCATAAGCCTGTCTTTCTGTTGTGTTTTTTCCCCTCTTAATAATTTTATAATCTTATTCACACACATTCACAAGTGAAAATTAAAGTGACACTGATTTAAATGTGCAGGTTGAAGACATTAGAGCATATTCCAATCTAATTTATCCATCCAGAGGAGACCAGGGTATAATCAGAAAAGGACATGATTCAAGTCAGAGTGGCTCAGACAGTAAAGAATCTGCCTGCAATGCAGGAGATCCAGGTTTATTCCCTGGATTGGGAGGATCCCTGGAGAAGAGAATGGCTACCCACTCCAGTATTCTTGCCTGGAGAATTCCATGGACAGAGGAGCTAGAGTGCATGGGTTGCAAGCCATCAGACATAACTGAACATGCACAGAGTTTGTTGTATTGAAAAAAAGGAGCTAAAGAGTTAATGCCTGGCTCGTCAGACAGCTTGTTGGTCCCAGAGTTAGTGCTTTGGCCGTGCAATTTCTAATAGGCTGTTGCCTGTGCGATGCCACTTGCTAAGTACATTGAATACTATCCTTGGATGGGATTCATCTTTTAAGACCCTGCTCCCCATCCTGACCCTGTGAGTGTACATATTCTCAAATTAGGAAGTCCATCATTCCTGTCATTCCACTCAAACACCCTAGTATTTAGGATAGCAAGTTTTGACCTTTAATGTAGAGCAGAGAGCTTTGTCAGTCTCTTATGGTTTTATAATCTTTATAGTGGAGTGGTGTTAGTGGTAAAAATCCAGCTTTCCAAGGCAGGAGATGCAAGAGACTCAGCTTTAATCCCTGGATTGGGAAGATACCCTGGAGTAGGAAATGGCAATCCATTCCAGTATTCTCACCTGAAGAATCCCGTGGACGGAGAAACCTGTCAGCTTACAGTCCATAGCGTGGCAAAGAGTTGGACATGACTGATGAGACTTGGCATGCACACATAGTGGGAGTTGAGGGGAGACATTTGATTGGCCACTAGAATGTCAGTTTTCCCCTTGTAACTAGATTGAGGATGAGGATGAGGAGTTTGAAGAACGTCACTTAAAATTTTGCTCTTCCTGTCCTGGTCACCAGGTATCACCAGGAAAATTCAAAGATGGTATCTCTGACCAATCTTTTTTATTTTTTGAATCCTTTCAGTTCTCTTTGATTCAGGACTTCACATTTCAAATTTCTCTCAGATATTTATTAAAATTTTCAGACTTGAGATATAGCCTCAATGTTTTTTCTTTGTAGTGGTTTTGGTTTCTAAGAAATATTCAGCTGGATACCATCAGCTAAAATCATGTGTGGAAAAACAAATAAAAAAACAAACAAATGGTAGTAGGGACCTGTTACGATTTCTGGGCCAGTTTTATTTTTACTACAATGATTGGTTTGGTCTATTACTGGTCAGTAGTAAATGTGGCTGGAGAAGGCAATGGCACCCCACTCCAGTACTCTTGCCTGGAAAATCCCATGGTTGGAGGAACCTGGAAGGCTGCAGTCCATGGGGTCGCTAAGAGTCGGACACGACCGAGCGACTTGCCTTTCACTTTTCACTTTCATGCATTGGAGAAGGAAATGGCAACCCACTCCAGTGTTCTTGCCTGGAGAATCCCAGGGACGGGGGAGCCTGGTGGGCTGCCGTCTCAGGGGTCGCACAGAGTCGGACACGACTGAAGCGACTTAGCAGCAGCAGCAGCAGCAGCTGTAAATGTGGCATTCAAGAATGCCCACCTTATTGTGAGCTGGAATTATCATTTTTCCCCTCTGGAGGCAGTGGAAAAACATCTTGAGCTGTAGGCAAGTTGCATCATTTGGAAGAGGTTGGTGATAGGCAAGGACTGGCAGGGTCAAAGAATAGTCTAGTTCAAGCTCCCACCAATCTGACAGATCCCAGCATCACTGGAACAAAAACATGGAGATGGCTGATTTCCTGAGCTCAAGCAGTCCTTGCTGAGATTTTTTTTTTTTAATGGAACAAAGGGGGAAAAATCTACTCCTTTTCTTCCATCTTTTGTTAGCTGAGAGGTCTGTCAATTGGATAGTTATTTTTGCAGTCCTTAAGTATATTTCAAGGGAATTTGCTTTTCGGAAATACTGGAAGAAACAAAGGAGAAATATTGGAAGAAACAGAGAAGAAACAAAGGAGTAATGAGTCTTGTGTATCCTCAGATGCCCACTCATTCCAAATCTTTGCAACCCCATGCACTGTAGTCTGCCAGACTCCTCTATCCATGGAGTTCTCCAGGCAAGAAGACTGCAGTGGGTTGCCATTTCTTTCTCCAGGGGATCTTTCTGACCCAGGAATTTCTATTTTCTCTCCTTTCTTTCTGGAGAAGATTTTAATTAATACTCAAATTATAGTGGAAAATGCCCTGTGTCTATTATCCCTCTTTTTTTTTTTTTTCATAAAAGATTTTAAACTGGAATACTGCTTTCTGGCTAAAAGGCTGAATATCCCAGTCTCCCTTTGTAGTTATGTGTGAGTAAGTTTTGATTAATCAGTGTAATTGAAAGCATGGTTTAGGTTCTCAAGTAATGTGCTATTTTTGTTCCTTCTCTCCCTTCTTCCTTCTGCCTCTGTATGGAATGAGGATGTAGTGGCAGGAACTCTAACAAACATATTGGACCTTGAGGAGAAGGGCCAGACCTAGTGGCTAGCAGAGGATGGGGTGGCAGTGGTCCCTGCACACTTTGTGGAGACAGGATACCTGCCCTAACATTGTGTTCACCCAGACATCCCTAAAGATGTGGATGCGAAAGAAAATTCTATCTTATTTAAGCCACTCGGATTTTGGATTTCTGTTTTACTCAGAGCCAAACTAATTCTAACTGATTCACCCTCCAGTATTATTTCTACCTTGAAGGACTGAGGTTTTTATCATGTCCTCCTGTTGTATGTAACATTACATCCTTATTTATTTAATAAGGATCCACTGAAAACCTACTATGCATCAGGCGTTGTGTTAGGCACTATATATTCAGTGTTCAGCAGAACGAACATTGTCTCTGCCATCTGGAGCTTAGAGTTTAGTGAGGGAGACATGGTAAGATGTGAGAAATAATCTCTCATTTCTTACTTTCGTTGCTTTTTTTTTTGTCTCCTGTCTCCACTGAATTTCATTCAATGTGTCTTAAAGTCAGAGGAAGGGGTCATATAGCTTCATCATTTCTTGAGATAGAAGCATATTGGCACATATGATTTTCAAAATAAGAACTCCTCTGACTCAGGCTACTTTCTTTCCTCAGAAGATTTTAGAAAATCTTACAGGAGAAGTCAGTTTTAGCAAGCAGTAGGTCTTCAACTTGAGGGCTTTCTGTCTTAGTGGACCGAGGGGTTTGTGTGTGTGTGTACACAGACACGCATAAATTTGGGTTTCTTTGGTCCCATTGTGATTCATCAGATGTTAGCATTTATTTCTATCTTCATCCTGCCTCTATGAAAATCCATCTTTTAAATGGTCCTCAGTCATGTTATGGTGTTCCTAGTTAGGTATCATCAGCCCACATGTTGTCAGAGTGATGGTCAAGACTACTCTCTCACGCAAGGTCCTAACCCATAGCTAGGACCATAGCAGAAGCCATGTACCCTGTCCTTCTTACTGACTCTGTTGGCCATGTGGGTCTTCAGAGCCATTGGGAATTCACGAAAGAGAGTTGTGCCTGACACTTTGATGTGTTCCCTCGTTCTCTCTGCCGATGCTATAATTTGTGGTGTGTATAGCTTCCATTCCCATAACTCCTCATGCTTTTGGCCTACTCCTTCCTTTGTTGATCTGCCCTTTGATTTCAAGCTTTCTTGATCATCCCTTCCTCCAATATGTTGCAGCCCTTGTTCCACTGGTGCTGTCAAAGACTTTGCAGCTGAGCTGGATAGCAGACAAGTGTCAAAGGCCTGATTTCCTTTGACTGTCTGTCCCTCAGAAGAGTGATACATTAATAGACGCTGCATATTTGTATGGCATCTTTCATATAGCCAAAGAGTATTTTTGTCATTGTGTCCTTATTTTTGGAGTCATAGCTTTAGTAATTATTTTATCACACTTTGTACCATTTCAGAGACTCAGTTAGGCCTCAGTGAGTAAAATCCGAAGTATAGTCCTTTTCCAAAAAGCACATTGCAAGAGATGAAGAACAATAATTTGGCCATGGAGACAACCTGAGAGAGAATGGTTGAAGTTTATTTTCAAGACAGGAAATGGTTTATTGACTTCAAAAAGTTTAGTCCTGCTGAAACAATCTGAAAGAAGCAATGGCACTGAGTCCATTAAATTCAAGAAATGATAAATTTCAGTTATTGGCACAAACATTAAGTATCTTGATATGTAGAGACACAGGCTGATAATATTGCTAAATTTGGGTTCATCATGACAAGATATTGAGAAATCCTTGAAATTTATGACATGTTAGGGCAACATGATATGTCACTTAACTGATGAAAAATCCATCCTCTTTGAATCATGTTATGAAAGCTGCTAGCAAAGAAAAAAAAAGTCCAAAATTCAGGACTGATGGGCAGAAGCTTTGGAGGCAAATACTGATTAGACTGTAGCCATTCTTTCAAAATACCAGTCTCTTCTTTCTGTGTAGTGGGAGTTGTTCGTTTTCGTTTTCTTGAGGGGTGTTAGATGCGCTGATGGCTTGATCATCCGAAATAGAAAACCTCCTGTTGCCTTTATTTAAGCATTCTCTATGTACACACATCTGAATTCTTTCAATCCTTAGAAGAGCATAAGTAAACATAAGAAGAACCAGTGGTTATAAAAGTAAGTTTTTGTGATAGATTTATCTAGGAAACGGTGGAGAAAGTTTACAAATCTGGACGTTTGCTCTAGTGTTTAATGCCGTATTTTCTCTCTAATGGTGGTGTTAGATGGTCTGTCATGATTTCACGTTGTTTCCTCCCTTGGATACTGTCTCTCCCAATGCTGTTTTCTCCTCCTGTATTCCTGCTTCTTTAGAAGCCTAATCATCATTTATTGGATGCTACCTACTGTGAATTTTCCCTTGTTGGGTGCTGGATTTGTATTCCTATAAATACAATGGAACTTTATTATAGTACACAGTCATGTTACTTGAATGGGTTGAGCCTGGCAGGGCCGGAACACACTGTGGACTAGGGCCCTTTTTTGGTCACTATCCTTTAATATTCTACCCATTCCCTGTGAATTACAACGATTTTCCACCTTGACCCTTGAGGACAGGAGTGATCCCTAGTCCTGTGTGAGCACTCTGAATTATTCCTTCTGATCCCTCTAGGTGATTCTTCCCACGTGTGTGTGTGGTAGCTGCTAATTCATGTCTGACTCTTTATGAGCCCCCGAACTGTAGCCTGCCAGGCTCCTCTTTCCATAGGGATTCTCCAGGCAAGAATACTGGAGTGGGTAGCCGTTCCCTTCTCCAGGGGATTCTTCCCATATCCTCAGGTAATTTTTTCACTTACATGGACTCAGCTGAAGACTTGAGGGGGACCCTCTGCAGATCTCTGGAGTTCTCTCTGCATCCCTCTCCTTCTCTGGTATTCTGCCGTGTGATCACTGGCTGTCATGACTTTCCAAGATTAATGAGTCATCCCCGTCACTCTGTTGGAAGAGGTCATCGAGAGGACCTGACTGCCTCTTGATCTGCCAGCGGGACCAGGCATTTGGAGACTTGTCCCTGGAGTGTGTGGTCCATGCCCTGCTCCTGAACTGGAGTCACTTCAAGGAGCAGCCTCGGGAGAGCCCTGTGTTGTTGAGACCATCTAGACTGTGGATGTAAAGCCTCTGTGTAAACTGTTAAGATTTTGGAGAGCTGTGTGGATGTCTACTCACTTGCAGCCTCCCAAGACAAGCGTCATATGTAAATTGTTTTGCTTATTAAAAGTGCCATCTACCAATCAGAACTGGTCTGCCTCTTTCTTTGTTTTTTCTTGTTCTTCATGTGCAGGAGCCAATTTTTAATTTCACTTGGGCAACTCTGTAGGTTGTGAACGAAGAAACTCAGGGAGAACATCAGTGCCTCTTAGGTTGTTCTTTCCTGAGTTGTAGCCTGGAAACTCTGGAGGCAATAAGGTGGGGCATTCATAGGGCTCACAGTACCTGTTTTCTTATCTCAGGAATTGCTATCTTATGCTGCCTGCCCAGTGTCTGAAAATCATACATCATCTTTTTTTTCTTGTAGTTGTTTCAAGTAGAAAGGTAAATTCAGTCCCTGTGACTCCATCTTGTTCAGAACCGAAGTCCCACTGCTTCATGGATTACAGCAGGCAAGTTCCCTGGGCAGAGTCTCCACACTAAACAGAGATCTTTCCTCAGAGTCCTGGTGTCTGAGAAGGAGGACCAAAGAGGTATAAACTCATCCCAGTATAAACTCAGCTCTTTTTTATGCAATTACAGTCCACACAAGTGTCATCTCTTCAATCAGTCTTGGTCCAGGATTACATCCCTAGAAGGTTTGTTCCTTGGTTCATTGATTCATTGGTTCATCCATCCACCCCATCCATTAACTATTAGCTAAATCTCTTTTACATAAAAACACTCTCTTAACTGTTGGAGAATCAGAGAAGAATTAGACAGACTTGGTGACATCCTTCTGAGTACCTCGTCTCTAGTTGGGGAAAATAGCTGAAATGCTCCAGATGGTTAAGTGTGATAGATGCTATGAGAGAAAAACAAAGGGCGTTATGGGAGCACATAAATGGGGGCTTAACCTGATCTGGAGAGTTAGAAAGTTTTCTCAGTGGAGGTGACATATAAATTGGGACTTGCAAAGAGGTGATTATAAAATAGAGGCTGTTTTTTCTCTAAGGGGCTTGTACTATTCCAAAAATATTTTATTGAGCATGTAGCATAAACTCTAGTGTCTTATATAAAAACAATTCCGATTTATTACCCAAAAGACCAACCTCAATTGCAGAGGAAGATAGTAAAATGGAAAATGGAGATCAAAACTTTGCTAAATCATTAGACATAGATTATAAATTAATGGTTAAAATGTTAATAGTGATTCATTTAGACTGTGGACTCTGGGTGATTTTTCTTTTTTCTTTGTTTCCGTTTTCTTCAAATTTTCTGACACGAACCTACATGACTTTTGTTGTTAGAAAAAAGAAAGCAAGGAGGGGGATGTGATAAAAGAGACATATGGATGGAGTAAAATACAGGTGCTATTCTTTAACAGGTGTATTGTGAACTGTTTTTTAGCACCACATTGTGGCTTTATGTGTCATGTGGCAAAACCTAGATGCTGTTTACAAAGGCATCACAAGCTGATCAAATGAACCATTTGACTGAGCATTTAGAAAACAGTTCGAACAAGGATTTGTCTTCAATTTCTATAAAGTGTGAAGCTTGCCTTTGGTATTGGTCCTGAAAGTCCTGGGCAGGTGTGCTGGGTAAGCTGGTGGTGAGCCTAATGGTGGATGCCTGTCCCCACACACCAGTGTAGTTTCTTGGCATGTGGAAATCATCGCTGCTCTGCTCCTGGGACTGTGTGGCAATGTCAAAGGAAAGGAGAATGGGAGAAAGCTCTTAAAAATAGTACACTGCTATTTTTAAGCTAAACTCTTTTCACAGCAGAGGCATAGCTTTTCTAAGTTTGGAATGTTTAAACTACATGTACTTCTATAGAGCTTGACATGCACAGCCCTTGCGTGTCTAAAGAGAGGAATATGGGGCCAATATGGAGTTTTAAATGAGTTGTATATTGTGTTTGTGAAGAAAGTAAGGGGTTTCTGAGACCATTTTAATTTAGTGTTCAATTTTATGTCAATACTAGCCACATTCACAGAACATAACACTTGTAATTTGTGGAGGAGAGTTAACAGAAATTATTCAGCCCTGGACAGGTTTTCTAAACTCATGCATATAAGTACATGATAAATATTAGTAGTAGTAGATTTGAATATTTTAGGTTATCATCATGGGTAGAAGATTGCTAATCTGCTTTTTATCTCTATGGATTTAGCTATTCTGGATATCCTATCCAACCACAATCACACAACATGTGATCTTGTGTGTATGGCTATTTTCACTTAGCATGTTTCTGAGGCTCATCCATCCATGTGTTAACATGTACCAGTACTTTATCCCTTTTTATCACTGAATAATATGCCATTGTATGGATATAACCACATTTAGTCTATCCATTCATCATTTGGATTGCTTTCTCATCTGTCAGTTGTGAATAATGCTACTTTGAACATTCATGTAGAAGTTTTTGTTTGAATACCGACTTTCAATTCTTTTGGGTATATACCTAGGAGTAGAATGTCATATGGGTCATATGACCCAATTTCTGGGTCATATGCTAGTTATTCTATGTTTAATTTTTTGTGGAAAGGTCAAACTGTCTTCCACAGTGGCTGCTCCATTTATTACTGCCAGGAGAACCCACTGGACTTTGGTTTTTTTTGTTGTTTGTTTGGTGAACCAGATGTTTGACATCTTCTCCACCCATAATAACATTGTGTGATGGAAGTTTTATTCCTAAATAATAGTCATTGAACACACATTCACAGAAAGAGGGAAAGAAAGGTGTAGCTTTAAGGAACCTCTTCTTGAACTATTTTGACTTGACTGTGTAGCACCCAAATAGCGGCATGTCTTAGAGAATATCTGTTCATGCTGCACATGAGGAAATAAGATCACAGGAGTTGGAATGACTCAGGAGATAAAAAGAGGTCACTCAACCAGCTAGTTATTGACAGAGTTAAGGCTCAGACTATGGTCTTGCAGTTCTGAGCCCATTGTTCTTTTCCATGCATTATGCACTTGACCCATTTATCTTTTCATGGGCCCAATTCTTAGGTTATGGTTTCCTTCTTTAGCTCAGAAATCTTCATAGGAAGGTAATGGGTATATCATTAATTCATAGATTATTTGTTCAGTTGCTCAGTTGTGTCCAAATCTTTGCAACCCTATGGACTGCAGCATGCCAGACTTCCTTGTCTTTCACCATCTCCTGGAGTTTGCTCAAACTCATGTTCATTGAGTCGGTGATGCTGTCCAACCCTCTCATCATCTGTTGTTCCCTTCTCCTCCTGCCTTCAATCTTTCCAAGCCTCAGGTGGCCAAAGTATTGGAACTTCAGCATCAGTCCTTCCAGTGAATATTCAGGATTGGTTTCCTTTAGGATTGACTGATTTGATCTCTTTGCTGTCCAAGGGACTCTCAAGAGTCTTCTCCAGCACCACAGTTTGAAGGCATCAATTCTTCTAATGTTTTAATAGATTATGGTTTCCTTCTTTTGCTCAGAAATCTTAGGATGGTGATGTGTCTATCATCTAATTAGGGTCAGCTTTACTTGCTTATTTATTTCTTCATGCATTTATTCTACAAACTCCCAAAGAAAGCTTATATATGAGAGAATGTACAAGAGCTAAGGATACAATAGGAGGCAAGCAGTCATGGGACCATTTTCAGAGTGAAGAGTCTGGTAGTAAAGATGGCCACTTGACAAACAGTTACACAAAGAATGGGCTGTAATTGGGCTAAGTGCTGTAAAGGAGAAGTTCATGGTGCTGAGACTTTATGGAAGGAGACCTGCACTATTTCAGTGGTTAAATGTGTCAGAGAAAGCACTTAGGTTTATAAAATCTAATGTGGTTTGATTTCAAGGTCACCTGGAAAACTCTCTTCAGCATCTGAATTCTTCCTCCATCTGCTCATTTATGTCAGAATGTAAAGATTTGATGTGCCAGTTCTATTTTTTTCTAATGTACATTTAGATTTAAAAAGCTATTAAATTTAAAAATTTATTTGTGGACTCCCGAAAATGACCTCGTATGCCACCACTGGTCCATAGACCACACTGTGAGCACTACTGCTCTAGATACTGATGACTTTTCTGTCATTTTGAATCCAAGAAACAGAGCATTCCAACTCCAACAGAGGCATGTCATCCAGACAGAAACAGGGAAGGAAAAGGCTGTGATAAAGTTGGAGGAAAGGAATGGGAACGAGGTAGGGGACTCAGTGAGCAGAAGCGATGCAAACAGACAAGGAGGAAGACAGGAGGTAAAAGGATGAGCCTAAATGGAGAGAAGTAAGCTGGTTCTCAGGAAATCTGTGCTCTGATCATGGGCAGTCTCTTAGAAGAGAATGAAATAAACACTCTCCTTTTCCATGTCATTCCATTTATTCATTCATCAGTAATTTGGATACAACTCACACACCATGGAATAAGAAGCAGTGACATGAATCAGCTCCAGCTCTTTCCTGGTGGGTCAAATGTGAGCATAGTTGGTATTTTGAAGTTCTAAGCTGTTTTTCTCTTTGTTGAAAGGTAGAGATTTGAATTCTTCTTTGGAGCATATCATTCCTTTGTTACATTTTACACATTTATAAAAGTACTTGGGGAAAATCATGAGGTAGATTTTTTTACACTGAGAAGCTTAGTATTTTGTCTGTAAACATAAATGGCTATTTATAGTTGAGCCAGCAACCTATTTTGGAGATTCTGCTGGCTTTTATTTTTTTTCAGGGAGGTGGGGAATGATTAGGAAAATGATTTTTTTCTATATATAAGTTTTGCATTTAGAATGTTTTGTGCCTATGAACTATTTTTTTGTGGAAAATATCATTTTTCTTTTAGTAGTCATTGGCAAAACCTGTGAAACTAAGAAGACTCAAAGTTTTATCTTTTATCTACCAATGGGAGGAAGACCAAAAAGAAACTGGACTTGGTTTGACACAATTCAAACTTGGCATCTGTATTTGTTTGCTAGGATTGCTCTAACAAAGTACCACAAAGTGGGTGGCCAAAACAACAAAAATGTATTTTCTCACAATTCTGGAAGCTACAGGCTAAGATCTAGGTGTTAGGAGGGTTGGTTCCTTCTGAAGACCTTGAGGGAAGAATCTGTTCTTGGCTTGTTGATGGCTGTCTCCTCTCTTTGCCTTTCCACCGTATCTGTGTGTGTGTGTGTGTGTGTGTGTGTGTGTGTCTGTATCCAAATTTCTTCTTGTCAGGACATCAGTGGTATTGGGTGATGATCTGCCCTAATGATTCAACTTAATTGATTCTTTAAAGACTGTTCCTCTCAGGCTTCCCTGGTGGTCCAGTGGTTGAGAATCCGCCTGCCAATGCAGTTAGGGGACACTAATTTGATCCCCAATCCGGAAAGATCCCACATGCTGTGAGGCAACTAAGCCCGTGTACCACAACAACTTGCACTCTGAAGCCCATGAGCAGCAGCTACTGAAGCCCATGTTCCCTAGAGCCTGTGCTCCACAACAAGGGAAGCCTCCACAATGAGAAACCCGTGCACTGCATTAGAGAGTAGCCCCCACTCTCCACAATGAGAGAAAGTCCATGTCCAGCAACAAAGACCTAGTGCACCCAAAAATAAAAATAAATACTTTTTTTTAAAAGGCTCTTTCTCAAAAATATAGCCACATTCTGAGATACTGTGGTATAGGACTTCAACATATGAATATTTGAGGTGGGAGGGATACAATTCAGTCCTTAACAATGTTCTCCATATTATTTAAATTATGTTAACCTGGAATTGATGAGTATTTCAGTGCATATTATTTTGCAACTACTCTGTTGGGGCCATAGGTTAAGTCTATGACTTAAGTCTCACAGTAAGTCCTACTATTTAGGAAAAGACTGATCCAGAGACAGAAAAGAAAATTGAGAGGTCAGGCCAAGGATTGGAGGGAGGGAAAATCCTGTTTCTCTTTGGGCAGCTGGACCTGGATTCTGAGTTGTTGGACTGTATGGAGCACATCCGTCAGTTCAGTTCAGTCGCTCGGTCATGTCCGACTCTTTGTGACTCCATGAATTGCAGCACGCCAGGCCTCCCTGTCCATCACCAACTCCCGGAGTTCGCTCAAACTCATGTCCATCAAGTCGGTGATGCCATCCAGCCATCTCATCCTCTGTCGTCCCCTTTTCCTCCTGCCCCCAGTCCCCCCCAGCATCAGAGTCTTTTCCAACGCGTCAGCTCTTCACATGAGGTGGCCAAAGTACTGGAGTTTCAGCTTTAGTATCATTCCTTCCAAAGTACACCCAGGGCTGATCTCCTTTAGGATGGACTGGTTAATATCACAGTAATCCAAGTCTATGCCCCAACCAGTAACGCTGAAGAAGCTGAAGTTGAACAGTTCTATGAATACCTACAAGACCTTTTAGAACTAACACCCAAAAAAAAGATGGAGTAAATAGTGGTGAGCATAAGGAAAAGTCAGCCTTCTGGAAGCAGGCTGGGAGGTCAGCAGCATGATTCTTTAGGGGATACATCAAGCGTATGTGTGGGGCCCATGGGCTCCTGGAGTATCACATCTAGCAGCATGAATACATCACTAGGTATAATGTTATTTCCTTCTTATGCTTAAACTTCAAATACTTTTAAAGAAATTCAAGACAGGTCTAAGTGATGCTGTAGAGAATCAAGGGAGAGTTCACTCCCAGACCTGGGTTTGAGACTTACAGGTTTCCCTGGTGGCTCAGGGGTAAAGAATCTGCCTGCCAGTGCAGGAGACAGGGAGACATGGGTTTGATCCTGGGTCAGGAAGATCCCCTGGAGAAGGAAATGGCAACCCACTCCCGTATTCTTGCCTGGAAACTTCCATGGACAGAGGAGCCTGGCGGGCTACAGTCCATGGGGTCACAAAAGAGTCGGACATGACTTGGCAACTAAACAACAACAACAGCGGGACCAACACAACTCCCCAGACCTCCTGGGTGTCCTGTGTGCTGCAGCAGATCATGTCCAGGGACCGGAGCCTGGAGGCTTGATGAAGAACTGGAGCTAGATGAGCACAGACTCAGAAGTAAAGGTGGCTTTGTGTGTGCTTTGAGTTGCAATGTAGTTGGTAGAGGTGCTAAGCCATTGTGGTTTGAGTGTTAATATAAATGTAACTTCATTTTATTGTCATTAGCAGTGAACCTTGGGGATAATGTTCACTGAGGAATCTTTTTAAAATCAGATGTGTCAATTAAATTTTCTTTAATGAGTATTCATCGCTATGAAGGCAGCAAAATATCTGAGGAAAAATGAAAGCTTTGTAACTAACTAGACTTTTGCAAGTGCTAAAAGCAGTGGAGGCAATAGTCTCATTGTTTTGAATCTTTAAATAGCAACTCAGAGGCACTTATTAAGTTCTAACTTTAGCTTACATCAACTGTCCCAGGAATGCTTCTTGTTATTTTCTGGTCCAAGATTCTATCCAAGAGCATGTTTGCATTTAGTTGTTACATCTCATCAGTTTCCTCCAATTTGAAACTGTTCTTCAGTCAGTCTTTTCCCATCTCCCACATCCTTAACAGTCTTAAAGAATATAGACCTTTCATTTTATATTGACTCTTATTTGGGTCTGCCTGATATTTCCCCATGACCAGACTATAGTAGAGGATGTCATTTAGAAACCATCTAGGGGTTCAGCGTGATCATTGCTACTAGTGACCCCTGCATCTAGACGCTCTCAGAGGATAGCATTAAGGTATACATGTATACATTAAGGTATACATAAGGTATAAGATACATATATATCTGCATACACATTTGCACACATTGACATCAGCCACTATTTCCATATTTATCTGAATGTGTTTAATGTATACTTAGTCACCCTGTCATATCTGACTGTTTGAGATGCCATGGACTATAGCCCACCAGGATCCTCTGTCCACGAAGTTTTCCAGGCAGTTTATCTGAATATATACATTAAAAACCCTCTAAGATCACACTGAGGCTTAAAACCCCAGCCTAATACTTCAAGATTCTTTCTAGTCTCCTCTTTTCCATGTTCATACAATACCTTCTCAGACAGTGACTTCTGTTGTCCTCAATATATTTACTTATTTGCTCTACTAATTAACTTATTTACTCAGTTTCCAAGCACTCCAGTCATATATTTCCTCTGCCACTTCCATGCCACACCTTCTCAGCCAGCTGTTTCGGATGTCAGCATCTCTTTCCCAGTGTGGGAAGTGAAAGGAATGTGAGAGAAAAAGGAGTTGGAAAGGGAAGTAAAGATGGAAAGGGCAGGGAAATTTCTTTTTATTAAAGTCAGTTTGAGTTGACTTTTCTGTTACTTGCCACCTAAACCATGTGAAATGATGCAACCCATAATTGTTCAGTCACTAAGTTGAGTCCAACTCTCTGCGAGCCCATGGACTGCAGCACACCAGCACACAACCCATAATACATTATTGCAATTATTTGTTTGCAAATATGTCTGCCCACTGGATTATGAGCTACGAAAAAGACTCATCTCTTTACCTCTATTTTTTCCAGTGGTTTCCACAGTGCCTGTCACATGGTGGGTGCTTGGTAACTGCATCTGGTGCCAGTGACACAAAAACAATTGAGACATAATTGTTCTCCGAGAGCTAGTAGGAATAATCAATACAATCAGATAATCTCTAAAATAGATACAAGTGGAAAGAGTTGTGAGCATATAGGAAGAAAGCGTAAGTAGGGCTTCCTGGGTAGTTCAAATGGTAAAGAATCTGCTTGCAATGCGGGAGGCCTGGGTTCGACCCCTGGATTGGGAAGGTTCCCTGGAGGAGGGCATGGTAACCCACTCCAGTATTCTTGCCTGGAGAATTCCATGGACAGAACAGCCTGATTACAGTCCATGGGGTCGCAAAGAATCAGACACGATTGAGCGATTTCACTCACTTATTCAAATGGGACTTTACCAGAATAAACAAATCAGAGCTGTCTTCAGATAATTGTATATGTTTTAAATATATTTCTATAATTTCCATAGAATTTAAGATTGAGAAGCTGACTGAATGGTCATATGTTCTGAATGAGTGGGTTAGAATTAAAACTAGGAGCTGAATGAATACTTGAATTAAAGTCCCTGAAAACTATAAGGTGCTACCTTCCCAGTGGTAAAACCTATTTTAGTAGCATTTACTTAAAAACCTCAAAATAATTTCGTCTTTTCTAGCAGGAGAAGTCAGGACTGATCTCATTTCAACAACATTAACCACAGTGGTGACACCCTGTGTCTCCGTAGTCCTTCCCTTTACATTAAAATGTCTCTAACTCTGTGCTCTGAGAGGGCAGGGTATGTGTCTGCCGTGTTCATCAAGGCATCCTCGGCACCCAGCTAAACACTTAATGAAAATGCCATCCTGTGTAACTTTGATCCAGTTTTCTGAATGCACTGAGAATGGCAAACATGATACCCAGAATCATAGATATCTATTCTCTCTAAAGAGAGCTAAGGACCTACGTGGCTGGATGGAGTCACCTCCTGCTTTCCTGCTCCTACCTCCGGTTTCTTGTTGCCCTTTCCTGGATTTTAAAGACTCCCTATTCTTGGCTCCACATGTCTCCCTTTCTACTCCACTCAATCCCCCTCCTTGTGGATTGATCAATTTCTCTGGATTCACCTTTCTGGCAGATGACAGTGAAACTTCTCTTTAGGAAGCAGTTGTTGGGTGTTCCAGGCTCAGGCAATAGACAGAAAAGTCAGAGACTAGAGCCTACGGTCACAGACTATGTGGGTAGCAGAGCCTGAATTAGATTTTTCAACGCCAGGACAGTTCCAATAAGCTATGAAAAGGAAGCCAGAAAGGGCAGTTTTCACATTTCTGCAGAATTCTTGCAGCATCTGGGACCAAGGTCAGTTCAATTAACTCACATTTATGTGCCTTTAACAACAAGCTCATATCCCATAGTTAGACTGTACCGTCTGCAAGTAAATCAGTTCACGTGGGTCATTCTTTCTGTCCTTATAACTTAAACGATATGGTAGGTGGCCGTGATCAGGGATAACAGCAAACATGGAAGAGATCACTCCAAATAAAATATTAACTAAAGCAGGTCTGCGGTGTAAGTGGCTTGATGCATGGTAAATTGCGTTTGCACTTGGCCAAATGGTAAGTGATGTATGTTGGGCACAAGAATAATAAATACAAGGAACAATCAATTGAATTGAACTAAAGTGGTGTGGTTTTGAAGGACGGCTTAGAGTTATATCTTCCAAACATAGCTAAAAAAAAGGACTCAATTAAAAAGTAAATTGGAAAACTATAAAGTAGCTGACACAAATACAAGGTTAAGTTTATGGAAGTTATAAATGCTAAACAGTTTCCCTCTACGATTCCAATTTCTGCCCACTCTGATTCTTCTTGTGCCTTCCATTTTTTTTTATGAGTATTATTACTCAACAGGAGAACAATCAGTTATATCACAGCCGTTCACTGTAAAGTTTGTGTCAATAATTTTTATTGAAATAGGACAAAAACAAAGGAGTTTGTAGAGAGAGGCAAATTATTATGCTACCAGGGTACCATGAGGAGTCTTTGAGCTGCAGGGGAAAAAAGGAAAAACTCTCCCTGTGGAGAGAATAGAATGTGTTTCATTTCAATATCTATTACAATTATGAAAGAGCCAGAGCATTCCATGGCTTTGAACAGTCTTTGTGGACAGAGCTTTGTGTCAGGGCCGTGGGTATGATTTTCAGGCCCTGAGGCTGGTAGTTCAATAACCAGCAGAAATAGTCAGGGCTTTGGGGATGGGGAGCAAAATGAGGGGTAGGAATCAGGATGCTTTAGCCTGAGTGATCATAAGAAACCCTTCAGGGGATTTTCATTTTAAATATGGATTTTTTTTTGGTACCCTTATGGAATCTCAATCTCCTGGGGCACTGTAGAGAGGTACATTCCTAAATTAACTATCTTTCTAGTTTCAGGACTTGAAAATTACTAACATGTAATTGATGCCAGGCTTGGTGTCATGGAATGTTCTAATGGGAGGGACATGGCAACTGTGGGAAGAATGAGGTGGGAGATGGGAATCTCTCTTGCACATTTACATGGATGCTCTGCCTCTAGGATGTGAGCTCTTTCAGACAAGGGAGTGTCCTCGTTATTTTTGGGTCTCCAGCTATCCAGTGTCTAGTACATCCTGGCACCTGGTGGATGGATCCTTTTATGCTGGTATGATCACTTCCAGATTCACAGGCAGGTAAATTAACAGCAAGCACATGTTGGTGAAACTGGTTAAGACCTATTTTAAGTATCCAGCTGAAGGGTTGGGATTAATAGCCAATAAGAGAAATATTGAATGACTGATAATACCCATGGCCTAAAGGATCACCATGAAGTGAAGCACAAGGGAGAAACAAGGCAGAAGGCTTGGGCTCTGTTCGTGTGGCTCTGGGCTCCTCAGGACACCACTCTGCCCTCCTCTCTGCCACCTCCTTGTTTAACTGCTCAGGAAGAAGTTAGGTCTTGGTATGCGAGGCCGGGGCCACTGTCTGCTCTCTTTCCTAGAACGCACACACAGGAGTTCAATCAGAAGAGCCCTTTGGATGACCCATCAAGGTGGCAAGTTGCATTTTTTTTTTAAATAAGTCTTTGGGCTTGTTTGTGTCATATGCAAATAAGCCAGCCCCAGTGTGTTGATCTCAATAGAGATAACTGTTTACATAAAAATAAATGCCAAACCCGACTTGAAGCAAAACCTATTTATAGGTTAATTTCCTTATATGTCTAGTACTTCTTATTTCTTATCAGGCATATTTCTAACACTGTCCTTGTTTCTCTGTCTTTTATCATCTATGCTTGAAGTCCTCTTGCTCTTGCTAACAGCCTTGACTTGCCTTTTTAGTTCTGATATCAAAAGTCACACTGATGCTAATATATTTTGTGGCTAATTCTTTTCAACGAGGGCTTTGTTAGTGGCTCAGAGGGCAAAGAATCTGCCTACAGTGCAGGAGACCAAGGTTTGATCCATGGGTCGGGAAGATCCCCTGAAGAAGGGAGTGGCTACCCACTGCAGTATTCTTGCCTGGAGAATTCCATGGACAGAAGAGCCTGGTGGGCTATAATCCACGGGTTTGCAAAGAGTCAGACACAACTGAGCGATTAACACTTTCACTTTTCAACAAATATAACATAAACACAGTAGCAGTCAAAGATTTAAAGACCACAAGTTAGAAATCACTGATCCAAAGCTAAGTCATACTACTTGGCCAGGTAAGCAAAAGACTGATTAGCTCTAGATAGGAGTCCTTAGGTGAATTTCATTGTCTCTGCATACAGGTATGTGTGTATGAATGTGTGTGTATGTACGTGTTGGTGTGTATGTGCATTTAGTGGATTCATTGCTAACTTAAAAAGTGAGTAATTTCATATAAAGGGCTTTCCTCATAGCTCAGTTGGTAAAGAATCCGCCTGCAATACAGGAGACCCCGGTTTGATTCCTGGGTCGGGAAGATCCCCTGGAAAAGGGGTAGGCTACCCACTCTGGTATTCTTGGGCTTCCCTTGTAGCTCAGTTGGTAAAGAATCCACCTGCAATGTGGGAGACCTGGGTTTGATCCCTGGATTTGGAAGATCCCCTGGAGAAGGGAAAGGCTACCCACTCTAGTATTTCATATAAAACTGATCTCTGCATCCAAATGCTTTAAAAACTGAGAAGACGTGTGGATTGAATTGTAGGGTTTCACAAACACTGGGGGTGTGCTTTCCATTCCCAGGGTTGGCTGCTTCATTGGTTTATATGTCCTGCCTGGTTCTGGTAGGCTTTTCAGTTTGCCACCCCCAACTAGAAAAGAGCAGCCCTGGCCTCTTGCCTCACTTTGAAGATCCTTTGCTATGCAGTATTCCCTCCAGCCCCTAGCCCATTAGTTATGATCAAAGCTCTTTAACAGCAATGGGCCCTTGAAGGCAGTGCAGGTTCAGATTCAACAGCAATTATCAAATGCCTTCTAGGGCGTCAGTTTCTGTGTTTTCATATACATTGACTTTTCCAAACTTGAGCTTACTGTACAACCACTTAATCATCCTGGAGAGATTAAATCTTATCTGATATCCCTAAGAAGGTTAACCAAGACCCTCCAGGACCACTGCCAGAAGGTGTCAAACACCCCCACCCCTGAAACCCCCCACAAAGCTTTTATTTACAAGGAAAGGCTATGGCCAGAGTTGGTAAAGGTCAGGTTAAAGTTACTCTTGAACGCCCTGAATTAACTGCTTGAAATGCCCTAAACTAATGGAGGAGGAGAGGCTTTTCCACACACAGGCCTCAGATCTCCTCTCTCAAGACATTTCTGGAGTTCCTTGGGAGCTGTGAGCAGTGGTGAAGTGGAGAAGTAAGATGCTGATGAGGGAAGAACTGATTTGGTATTGGCCAGCCTGTAGGGGACGGTTGAACTTTGGGGCCGGAGAGGTAGTGCCCACCATGGGGAAATGACTGTGCACTCATGGGCTTCTGGGTAGGGAGGGAGCGCGCAGCAGCGTGAGGGGATGCCACAAGCTACATTGTGTATCTGTCTTCAGTGCTTCCCCATACTTGCCTTTCTTTCCTAAAGGGATATAGTCTTCCATTCTACAATCAAACAGCAATGACAACACCTGAAATCCTTAGCAAATGGCCTGGTATATGTTATACTAGGATAAGACATTTCCCAGGAGGATAAAGTGAAGGGAGGAGGTGCTGCACAGGGATGGGAAGAGGATGGGAAGGAGGCAGTGCCAGTCGGTCAGGAACTCAGCGTGCACAGATGGTGGGAGGAGCCTGGATGAGGACACACTGAAGCCAGAGGGATCTTACGATAAAGCAAAGTTCATCATTTCCCTTCTAGGCTTGAAGCTCTGAAGTCAACCCTGTCCCACAGATGTATAATATGATTCATAAATGTGAGCCATGTGAGTCATTTAAAAATGTTTAGCAGCCACATTATTACTGTCTTTTGCATGCTCAGTCATGTCTGACTCTTTGTGACACCATGGATTGTAGCCTGCCAGTCCCCTCTGTCCATGGGATTCTCCAGGCAAGAATACTGGAGTGGGTTGCCATTCCCTTCTCGAGGGGATCTCCCCGACCCAGGGATCCAACCCACATCTCCTGTGTCTCCTGCATTGGCAGGCCGATTCTTTACCCCTGAGCCACCTGGGAAGCCCAAATTAAAAAAAGTAAAAAGTAGGTGAAATGAGTTTTAAGAATATGTTATACTTAGCCCATATAGTGAAATATTATGATTTTAAAGCATAATCAACACAAAAATTATTGATGAAGCATTTAAATCATTTATTATCTATTTATAGTTGCACTGGGTCTTCGTTGCTGCACTTGGGCTTTCTCTAGTTGCAGTGAGCAGGGGCTACTCTTTGTTGCAGTCAGAGGCTGCTCATGGCAGTGGTTTCTCTTGTTACGGAGCACGGGCTCTAGGTGCTTAAGATTCAGGAGTTCCAGCATACAGGCTCAGCAGTTGCGACTTGCAGGCTGCGGAGTGTAGGCTCCAAAGTTGTGGTGGGGTTACCTGAGGCGTGTGGAATCTTCCAGATCAGGGATGGAACCTGTGGCCCCCGCATTGTCAGGGGGATTCTTATCCACTAAGAAGTTGGCTTAAAGCTCAACATTCAGAAAACGAAGATCATGGCATCTGGTCCCATCATGGGAAATAGATGGTGAAACAGTGGAAACAGTGTCAGGCTTTATTTTTCTGGGCTCCAGAATCACTGCAGATGGTGACTGCAGCCATGAAATTAAAAGACGCTTACTCCTTGGAAGAAAAGTTATGACCAGCCTAGATAGCATATTGAAAAGCAGAGTCATTACTTTGCCAAGAAAGGTCCGTCTAGTCAAGGCTATGGTTTTTCCTGTGGTCATGTATGGATGTGAGAGTTGGACGGTGAAGAAAGCTGAATGCTGAAGAATTGATGCTTTTGAACTGTGGTGTTGGAGAAGACTCTTGAGAGTCCCTTGGACTGCAAGGAGATCCAACCAGTCCATTCTGAAGGAGATCAGCCCTGGGATTTCTTTGGAGGGAATGATGCTAAAGCTGAAACTCCAGTACTTTGGCCACCTCATGCGAAGAGTTGACTCATTGGAAAAGACTCTGATGCTGGGAGGGATTGGGGGCAGGAGGAGAAGGGGACGCCAGAGGATGAGATGGCTGGATGGCATCACTGACTTGATGGATGTGAGTCTGAGTGAACTCCAGGAGTTGGTGAGGGACAGGGAGGCCTGGCATGCTGCGATTCATGGGGTCGCAAAGAGTTGGACGTGACTGAGCGACTGAACTGAACTGATACCACTAAGAAAGTCCTTACATACTTTTTATATAAAAGTTTTTCAAAATATTTGGTGTGTGTTTTATACTTGCAGCATCTCTCTATTCAAACTAACAGTATTTGAAATACAAGCTTGGCTCATGGTGTTAGTGGCTAACATGTGGGCCACTACAGCCTTAGATGGTTTCCCATTGCTTTTAGGAGAAAATCCAAAATCTTTGGTCTGATTCAGTAGGCCCTTGATATGACTATCCCTTTTGTTTTATCTCATGCCGTGGCCTCCTTTGCTTTGGTGCTAGATATAATAATTTTTTTGTTGAACTATTTTCCTCTCTCAGACTTCTGGGGTCTGCACATATAAATTCCATTGCTGGATAACTCTCTCTCTCACACACACACATTTGCCTGAATAACTCTTACTTATCCTTATGTATTTATATGTATTTTGGATCCATTTTGAGCTTTCTGTTTATTTATCTTAATCTGTTTTATTTAGTTATCAGTCCCATTCTGTATGACTTACTATACTTTTCAGTGCATTTTAATATAGATTCTAGAGGCTTGAATCTATATTAATTCTGGGGCTTCTCTGGTGGCTCAGACAGTAAAGAGTCTGCTTGCAATGCAGGAGATCTGGGTTCGATCCCTGGGTTCTGACGATCCCCTGGAGGAGGACATGGCAAACTACTCCAGTATTCTTGCCCGGAGAACCCCATGGATAGAGAAGCCTGGCAGGCTACAGTCCATGGGGTCGCAAAGAGTTGGACACAACTGAGCGACTAAGCATACTAGAGGCATGAAGATCCTTTTTTTCCTTTTCAAAGATTTTCAAAAAATGTTTCTCACTTCTCTATTTCCTATTGGATCTGAAATTCATTTTCCCTCTTCCAAACAATACCACTGGATCATAGAGAAAGCAAGGGAATCCAGAAAAACATCTACTTCTGCTTCATGTACTATTGTAAAACCTTTGACCATGTGGATCACAACAAACTGTGGAAAATTCTTAAAGAGATGAGACTACCAGACCACCTTATCTGTCTCCTGAGAATCCTGTATGCAGGTCAAGAAGCAGCAGTTAGAACCGGACATGGAACAACAGACTGGTTCAAAACTGGGAAAAAAGCACATCAAGTCTTCATATTGTCATCCTGCTTATTTAACTTCTATGCAGAGCACATCATGCAAAATGCCAGGCTGGATGAATCATAAGCTGAAATGAAGATTGCTTGGAGAAATAACTACCTCAGATGTGCAGGTGATACCACTTTAATGGCAAAAAAGAGGAACTAAAGAGACTCTTGACAGTGAAAGAGAAGAGTGAAAAAGCTGGCTTAAAACTCAACATTCAAAAAAACTTAAGATCATGGCATCCAGTCCCATCATGGCAAATAGAAGGAGAAAAAGTGGAAACAATGACAGATTTTCTTTTCTTGGGCTTCAAAATCACTGCAGATGGTGACTGCAGCCATGAAATTAAAAGACGCTTGCTCCTTGGAAGAAAAGCTATGGCAAACCTAGACAGCATATTAAAAAACAGAGACATTACCTTGCTGACATTACCATCTAGTCAAGGCTATGGTTTAAGTAGTCATGTTTGGATGTGAGAGTTGGACCATAAAGAAAGTTGAATGTAAAAGAATTGATGCTTTTGAATTGTGGTGTTGGAGAAGACTCTTGAGAGTCCCTTGGACTTCAAGGAGATCAAACCAGTCAATCCTAAAGGAAATCAATCCTGAATATTCTTTGGAAGGACTGATGCTGAAGTTGAAGCTCCAATATTTTGGCCACCTGATGCAAAGAACTGACTCATTGGAAAAGATCCTGCTGCTGAGAGAGACTGACGGCAAAAGGAGGAGGGGGAGGCAAAGGATGAGATAGTTGTATAGCGTCACCAACTCAATGGATATGAATTTGAGCAAATTCCGAGAGATAGTGAAGCTCAGGGGAGTCTGGTGTGCTGCACTTCATGAGGTCACAAAAAAGTAGGAGATGACTTAGTGACTGAACAACAACAAACGATACCCACATTTAATTTGGTAAAAATGTATACTTTGCAATTATTGAGACTTCCTACAAAAATGAGGTTATAACTTCTTACTTGACTTTTCAATATCCCTATATTTTTCCTTGAAGCATGCTTTTTTTATTACCTTCTGAGGTATCACAAGATGAAGGATGCGTTTACCAGGAAGATGACTTTGAGATCAGCGTGCAGGAAATTGATTAGGGAGTGCTCTTGGAATTGTTATCTGTGAAGAAGGGAAGGAAACAGGATGGGGTGGAAAATATTAGGCTCACAAATACTCTGGCCAACCTTGTGAGAGTTCTAAAAGCCTTTAGAGTTGTCTCAAATTGAGCTGATGGGCATAGTCTTTAGAACCTCTGGGTAACCTGGATATGACTATCATGAGATGTGTCTGCCCCCTGAGGAGGAGGTGTAACCCCTGAGAAGGTAGTTCTCTCCAGATGATGACAATTTCCTGAGTGGAAGGAGTAAGTCCTCCAGTCCTAAAGGGGGCTCTAGATAGCACATTACACTCCACTCTTCTGATGTACTCCCCTCATCTCTGGATGCTCAATCTTTGCACATGTTTTGCAGATTTCTTTCCCCTGGACCACAACTCTAAATATTCAAGTATAAGAGAACCTCCTAGGTTCTCTAGTACCTCCTCTCAACATTTCTTCTTCTTCAGTCAATATTTCCTGAATTACGCATTCTCCTTCAGTAATTAAAGTTAATTTTAGATGCATGTTCAACTGGAATGTAACTATCATATTAAACAAGAGATTTTACAGGTATAACAGCTTTGAAAGAGATTAAAGTGTGCATTTAAGTGAATGTTTCGGTTGATTTCTAGAAAAAGTATTAAGTAAATAAAATACATAGATGTGCTGCTACACAGATGTGGCAAAGAGCATGACTCAGTTTAGAACCATTCTCCAAGGCAATTATATTCTCTTCCTGGCTAAATATGCCATGCTGACAGCCTCCCTAGTGTCTTGAGCTTAAACCTCTCTTTGGAGTTCAGGCTCTTCTAACTGACTGCCTACTTGACAGCTCCTCCTGGACATCTCACAGGCTCCTTAAAGTTATGATGTTCAAAAGTAAACTCTGGGGCTTTCTTCCCCTAAACGCTTCCTTGTCTTCTCTTTGCCACTTCACCAAGACCTGGGTTGTTCAATCCAGAAGGCTGGAAGTCTTCCTTGATTTCTTTTCCTCTTTCATCTTGCACATATAATCCCAAAGAATTCCTTTTGACTCCATTTCTGGGATATTGCATGCATTTATTCTCATCTTTCTAGCTCCATCGCTGGCACTTTATTTTAGGCCATAATCATTTTTCTCTTGTATTCTAATCCTGCCCTCCTTAATGGTCTCTGATCCATTGTGCCTGCTGAGCCAAAGTAATTTTTTTAAACCAAAAACCTGGTAATCTGACTCTTCTGTGTATTAACCACCAATGACTTCCCACTGCACATAAAATAAAATCCAACTTGTTTAATATGGTCTCCTAGGCCACATGGGCTCAGAGGTAAAGAATCCACCTACAAGTGCAGGAGATGCGAGTTTGATCCTTGGGTTGGGAAGATCCCCTGGAGAAGGAAATGTCACCCCTCTCCAGTATTCTTGTCTGGAAAATTCCATGGACAGAGGTGCCTGGAGGGCTACCAGTCAGTGGACTCGCAAAGGGTGGGACACGACTTAGTGACTGAGCATGGCAAAACCACACTCATTTATTTCTCCATTTTCGTCTCACACCACTATTCTTCTTGCCCACTGATCTCTGAAGAAATTGGCCTTCCAGCCCCCTGTTCTTTGAACACCTCTAGCTCTTCTTGAACTCAGGACCTTGCTCATGATACCGCTTCTTCTTAAGATACTGTTTTTCTGGCTCTTTAGTGATAGACTCTTTCTAATGCATCAAGTCCCACTATAAATGTTCTTTTCTCTTATTGTCTTATCAGAGTGTCTAAAGTAGCCTACCTCCCTGTCCCATTGTCTGGGTTATTCTTTAGTACTGCCCTCTATTTGATTTCTAATGTTTATCATAATTTTAATTATAAAGTTTCTTTTTTTGCTTACTTGTGCATTAACTCTCTTTCCCACTGAACCTCAAGCTCCCCGAGACTTCTCCATTAGATATCTAGCACTTGTGACAGCAGCCAGCAGAGTAGAGCCTCAAAATATTTTTTTCTCAGTGAATGGATGAGTAAATAGAATGAAAATATTACCAAAATCTATAATACTTCAGAGAATTTTTTTTCTTCTCCTTATTGGAGACATTGCTATTTACTTGTAAGGAGGGACAAAAGTTTTGTCTCCTGTGTGGCCTCGGAGGCAGTGGCATCCCCCTGTTTGGTAGCTTCGCTGTGAGCTAACAGAGGTCTGTGTGGGCTTGGCTGTAGGACAGCAACATCTCTGACTGATCCAGACAGTAGGCCGAGCTCGGGGTGCCTCAACGCTACTTTTTATAAGAAGGCTCTTTCTCAAAACACAGTTAACTCACATTTAGGGCTTCCCAAGTGGCGCTAGTGGAATGGATAAGAAAGCTGTGGTACATATACACAATGGAGTATTACTCAGCCATTAAAAAGAATACATTTGAATCAGTTCTAATGAGGTGGATGAAACTGGAGCCGATTATACAGAGTGAACTAAGCCAGAAAGAAAAACACCAATATAGTATACTAACGCATATATATGGAATTTAGAAAGATGGCAACAATAACCCTGTGTACGAGACAGCAAAAGAAACACTGATGTATAGAACAGTCTTATGGACTCTGTGGGAGAGGGAGAGGGTGGGAAGATTTGGGAGAATGGCATTGAAACATGTGAAATATCATGTATGAAACGCGTTGCCAGTCCAGGTTCGATGCACGATACTGGATGCTTGGGGCTGGTGCACTGGGACGACCCAGAGGGATGGAATGGGGAGGGAGGAGGGAAGAGGGTTCAGGATGGGGAACACATGTATACCTGTGGCGGATTCATTTTGATATTTGGCAAAACTAATACAATTATGTAAAGTTTAAAAATAAAATAAAATTTAAAAAAATAAATTAAAAAAAAATAAAACATTGATAAATGGGAAAAAAAAAAAAAAAAAGAAGATGCCTGCCAATGCAGGAGACTTAAGAGATGAGACTTTGCTCCCTGGGTTGGGAGGATCGCCTGAAGGAGAGCATGACATCAGCTGAAGTGACTTAGCACACATTGCAAAGACAGTTGGTATTTCCCTCTGCCCCTCCTCCCCCACATAAATAAGTGACGGGCTATAGGGCCAGGGCTTTCTCCTGGGGCCCAGCTCAGCCTAGGTCTGGTGCTCATCATGATAATGAGAGCTTGGGAATCAGATGGATTCTGCTCACTCTGCTTCTGTGCCCCTGCATTTAGAACAGCAAACTGTGAGGTGTATTACAAGAAATTGATATTTGTCATTCCATTACTAATGGGATCCTTTCCCACTACATATTCTAATTCATCACTACTGATACATAGGCAAGCTATTGGTAGTCTACATTTTTTCCTACTTGGCTATCCTCCTAAAATGTTATTTGTGCAAATAGCTTTTCAGTTGATTTGCTTGAGATTTCTGAGTAAAACTATAAATTGTACCATCGGCAAGTAATTAATTTTTTTGTCATTTCCTTTCCAGTGATTATGCACCTTATTTCTTTTATTGTTGTATTTCAGTCTCTAGAATTTACAGAATAATGTCAAAGTGTCAACAATAAGCATCATTGTTTAGTTTCTGATTGGAATGGAAATGCCTCTAGTGTTTTATTGTTGCTGTGTAGTCTTTCCTACATTAGACATGCCCTCCTATTCTCTTACTTTACTAAAGAAATTTTTTTAAGTAAGTTATTTTCAAATGTTAGGCTGTCTACCTTTAGGCTCAGTCTACTTCCTCAGAACTTCTTCCTTTTGGTTCCATTTTATAGATAAGTGTGTTTCTTGCCCATGTTTCTGATATTGAAATCTTAAAATCCTGCTCAGCTTCCCGCCTTCTCAAGATTTCTCAAACTATCCCATGTGTACTTGATTTTCAGGCCTTTCACCATATGAGTTGTTCACAGAAATATATGAGGAGTCCCTTAGGAATACAAGGTCAAATTGGGGACAGTATTGACTGACCTTGATCTGAGGGTGTCACACGTGGGGACAGGGAGAGGATACTCATGCTTTCCAGGTATCATGAAATCTAGGAATTCTGTCTCTCAAATTCTGTCATTTTAGAGCCATGAAAATAAATGTTGTTCCTGACACAGCATAAACACTGGGATATGAAGTTTGTTTTAAAGAAGTTGCTATAAGGGATTTCAAATGATCATAGCCTCAAACTCAAGAAGCAAACGTCAGCTCCAAAGTCCAACATGGGAAAAATATGAGCAGCCCATAGGCATCAATAGCAGAGCTATGGAGCAGTCCTGGGAGAAGATTCTTACCTATAAACCGTGTGAATTACTGTGTGTTGTTGACCATCATAATATAATAATTTTTGCTTTGGGTTTATTGTCATGCCAACAAATTCCTCTATGGATGGAATAAATCGGCTACTTTTGGTACCTCAGAGGTTTATTTCACAACAGCTGGAAGCAGGAGCAAAGGAATGTAAGCTTCTTATCTATGTCTTCACACCGCTCTCCTAATCTCTAGAGGCATGTCACCAACTACCTCCTTGGTGCTTTTCATTAACTGTCCCCATAGATACCTTCATCTCAATTTTTATTTTGCCCTCAGTTGAGCTTGCTTCCCTGCCCTATTCCTTGTCTGGTTATGGCAGAGATTGCTTCTTCTTTCCCCAGGATCTCCTGTATCCTTCCAGCATAGCATAGTGATAGAATCTCTAGCTATTAGCTTGGCACTCCAAGTAAATCTACTGATTTTCCTCCCTTGCTTATTCTTTCTAATATGATGCTAGTGAAAGGGTCACGTGACAGCTTCTCAGAACCTCCTTTAAATAAATGTCATTGAAAGCATTTTTCCCTTTTCATTTGTTTCTTTTTTCTTAATGACTGGAATGAGGAAATAGTGGTTGAAGCTAGAGCTGGTGCAGCAATTTGAATCATGAGGTGACTTTGGGAAGAGGGTCCTTACATGGGATCAACAGATCTAAGGAGCCTTGGTCCCTGACACTGTTGGGCACCCTGCCAGTCAAAAATTGCCTAGCTGTGGACTATGCTTGAGACAGAAACAGACTTCGATGTTTCTAATCTCTGCTTTTTTTTTTTTTTTTTTGCTATTTGTAGCTGCCTCCTAAGCCTGGCTTTGACACATGATGAGATGTTTCACCGTTGTTCTTCTCATCCCACACAGACACTCAGAGCCATCCTGTTACTTAATTGCTCACTGAAACCTAGGAGTTCACATTCAGAGCTGACTCTTGATTCTGGCCATCCCCCTGTTCATCATTAACATTAATTTGACCATCATCTCTTGTCAAATTTGCTGCTGGACACTCTGAATAGTTCACTGTGTTTCTAGGCTCTTCTTGTTTTATTACATCTTTTATGCTTCCTAAGGAGAAGGCAATGGCACCCCACTCCAGTACTGTTGCCTGGAAAATCCCACGGATGGAGGAGCCTGGTAGGCTGCAGTCCATGGGGTCCCTAAGAGTTGGACACGACTGAGCAACTTCACTTTCACTTTTCACTTTTCACTTTCATGCATTGGAGAAGGAAATGGCAGCCCACTCCAGTGTTCTTGCCTGGAGAATCCCAGGGACGGGGGAGCCTGGTGGGCTGCCGTCTATGGGGTCGCACAGAGTCAGACATGACTGAAGCGACTTAGCAGCAGCAGCATGCTTCCTAACACATGAACACCATCACATTACTCTTTTGCATCCATACCCAGGATCCTCAAGGGAAAATGTAAGCTCCTGAGAGTCTCATTCCAGGCTTTGTTCCCTATTTCCCAAATTTCTTGTTCCAGCGCCTTCCCCTGCCTGTGCACAGACACTCTCTACCAGAAATTATATTCAGCTTTTCTCTCTCTAGAAAACACTGTCTTATCATTCAAGATTCAGCTCATATATTGTAGTCATAAAAGGTATCATTTTTTTAAAGTGCTTACCAGATTCTGGGCACTGTGTTATAAACCTGACATGTCTTGTTTAGTCTTTGGGACAACCCTGTAAGATGGGCTGCTTATTATCATCCCCAATATAAAGATGAAACAAAGATTAAATACTTTGCAGAAGGAAGATCCCCTGGAGAAGGAAATGGCACCCCACTCCAGTACTCTTGCCTGGAAAATCCCATGGACAGAGAAGCCTGGTGGGCTACAGTCCATGGGGTCGCAAAGAGTCAGACACGACTGAGTGACTTCACTTCACTTAGAAGACAGTATGCAACCCTGAATATTCATTCGAAGGACTGATGCTGAAGCTGAAGTTTTAATATTTTTGGCCGCTTGCTGGAATGAGCTGATTCATTGGAAAAGACCTTGATGCTGGGAAAGATTGAAGGCAAAAGAAGAAGAGGGTGGCAGAGGGTGAGATGGTTAGATAGCATCACTGTCTCAATGGACATGAATTTGCGCAAACTCTGGGAGACAGTGAAGGAAAAGGAAGCCTGGTGTGCTGCAGTCCATGGGGTCAAAAAGAGTCAGACGTGACTTAGTGATTGAACAACAATAGCAACAATAAGATTGTGTAGGGCTGGTCTGTATAGATGGTTTATTCAGCCTAAGCAAGTACCTGTAGATGGTTTATTGAAACCTAAACAGTCTGGCTCCAGAACTCATGCTCTGAGCCATGATGTTATATTGCCTTCATTATTGTGTTTTATTCAGTTGCTCATATGTAACCTCCTCTGTGAAGCTTTCTCCTATTGGCTCGGTCACGATTTAGTAATTCTTGCCCACCTCTGTGATTCTACAGTTTCTGTTCAAATCTAATAGATGGTCTGCTAATGATTTTTTTGTCTGCCTTCTCCTCTAAGAGCATAAACCTTCCTGACTGGGGTTGTGGCTTCTCTATTTTTGTTACCCAACAATTAATACAGTTCCTCATCATAGTAACGATCTCAATAAAGGCTATAAAATTAAAATGTTTAAATCTAAAGAATAATCGAACATGAATATAAAAAAACTTCTACTCTCTTAATTATACACTGAAGCTTTTCTTCTTTTTGAAATGTCTCCCCCACCACCACAAATGCAATTGTGTTAATTCAACTTTTTAAACAGTTTCTGAATTAATCTTTACCTGTAGACTCCCCCTTCCCAGCCCTGTCGCCTCAGCCCTCCAAGTGATCTTTCTACAACATGTGTGACCATGTTGCTCTCCTGCGTACCATTCTTCTTGAACCCTCACAGCCTTCACGTACATGACAAAATTCACACTCCCAGGATGACAGGTAGCGCCTCAAGATCTGCCCATCCCTACCTTTCCAGTCTCAGTTTTACCCACTTCCAAATTTGTGCTCTTTCTCCAGCTGTGTGGAACGACTTATGGGGCCCAACTGAAAAGCCACATGTGAGCATCCTTTCTTGCTTTTCCCCACGCTGTCTCACTGCCTCCATCAATGTTTGTCAAGCTGTAATGTGCTTATGGCATTGGAGAAGGAAATGGCAACCCCCGCCAATATTCTTGTCTTGAAAATCCCATGGACAGAGGAGGCTGGCGGGCTATGGTCCATGGGGTCGCGAAAGAGTCAGACATGACTTAGCGACTAAACGGCAACAATGTGCCTGCTTGTCGTGCCTGGCGCGCGCCTAGGGGCTGGGTCACATTGCAGCATCTGATTTTGTAGGTCTCAAGTGAGGTTTGACCTTCTGCATTTCTAACAAATTCCCCAGTGGTGCTCTTGCTGCTGATTTTCAGCCCACACTTTGAGAGGCATAGATCTAGACTCGTCTTTTCCTCTTCTTCCTCTTGGCAGGTATCACCTCTTCTAGGAATCATAGACGGCTCTCTCTCTCGTGAGAAGAGACAGTGAAGTTTGTCTTTGTATTCTCAGCTTCTAGCTCCCTACCTGCAGCAGAGTATTCAATAGTTCTCACCAAGTGAATGCTGACTGTTCATTTCATGGGCATAGTGTTTATGCAGTGGCAACCTAGGCTAAAGAAATGTGCATGGTGCAATGAGACACAGTCTAACCCACAAACTAACTGCTCGGAAGCCTCTGTTACATTCAAAGAACTGGGGTTGGTGTTTGGGGTACAGAAAGGAGAAAGGTACAGTCCCTGCTCACAGGGTCCTGCAGAGAAGCTGGGGAGAGAGACCAGCATCTGGATTGCTATACAACATGGCAAAAATGATTTATCAGTGATGAGCAGAATGAAGAGGGAGCTGTTTGTTCTTCACTGGCATTTGAGGATGTTTTTTGTGGTTCTATGAGTTGAGACTGGAGGAAATAGTAGACACCTGACAGCAAATTGGTGGAGGGAGATGTTTCAGAAAAATGGAATAGGATGCCCACACTTCTCGGCCTTTTCCCCCACTGACACTTACATGGCTCAGTGGTGCTCCCATACATGCTACCATGGATATGTCCATTGTTGTTGCAACTCTTCTTTCTTGTGTTACTCAGCTCTCAAGAGAGTGAGTGCCGTGTTGCTGTTGTTTAGCCGCTAAGTCGTGTCTGTCCACTTTGTGGAGTCCCACTTCCATTCTGTGTTTCCCAAGCACACTGTGCTCAGGATAGCATCATTTGCCTCTCTCTATTATATACATATTCTGGTTTGCTTAGTTTCCCTATCAGGCTGAGAGATTGCTAGGATATGGAAACTGTGCCTGGCATATACATGTTGGTTGAATTAAATAATATATTGTTTATTCTCGCTGCCCAGCATGAGAATAAAAAAAGTACAAAATAAATATTTTCTGAAGAAGAGATTGAATCAACCAGAGAGATAGGGTAACAGCATGTAGAGGAACTCGTTTAGGAAAAATTGAAAACGGAGGATGATAGGAAACACCATGAACAGAGTGAACTGGCTGGAGGAACACAACAAGAATACTCAGTTCTGGTTGTATTCTTGTAGCTGCCAGTTTACTTGCAGACTCACAGCACAGAAAAGTAGGTATTTCTCAGCGGAGGGATGTCTAAGTGACCCTAAAAAGGCGAGCCAGGTGGCAAAGAGTGAAGGACTCTTTTTTATTGGAAATGTAGGTGAGTATTCTTGCCTGGAGAATCCCAGGGATGGGGGAGCCTGGTGGGCTGCTGACTATGGGGTCACACAGAGTCGGACACGACTGAAGCGATTTAGCAGCAGCAGCAGCAACCTTGCCTAGAGAGGAGGCTGAACTGCACGAGATCTCTCTCTCAAAGCTGCAGCAAAAGTCCTCGGAAGAGGCTTGTGTGTGATGTAAGCCTGTGAGAAAGGGCACTTCTTCTGAACTTTGAGACTGTCAAAAAGTATGAGTACCAGAATTATGTTTTCCCATTTCCTTCTTCTTTCTATCCCTGTCTCCATGCAGAGCAGCTCAGAGCACAGAGACTGAACTTACTAAATGGTAACTTCAGTGTGTCCTTGTCCTGGGTTGCGGACACAAATGGCATGACTCCTTGGGGCTCAGTCAGTGGGCTAAGTGAGCGAGCACAGGAACTCCTGCAGATTCTTCACCTCCCGTCCCTGGGAGTTGGTGGCTGGACAGCTGCTTCCTTCACTGTCAGGATGATCTTCTTGGAAGACTACACCAAATGAATGACTAGTGAGGAAAAGCTAAAGAAGATGCTTCAAGTCCTCTGATAGCCCACCTGTCTCTGTCAGTTTGATAATATTTACAGCGTTCTAGCAAATAATACTGAGGCTGCACTTGTTACAAGAAATCTTACCTCCAAATAAGTATTCATATCTGTGCCAAAGATGTCTTGGGAATCTGCCACTTACTCCTATGAGGCTTCCATTGTTCAAGAACATTGGCTTCCCTGGTGGTGCTAGTGGTAAAGAACCTGCTTGCCAATGCAGGAGACAAAAGTGATGCAAGTGTGATCCCTGGAGTGGGAAGATCCTCTGGAGGAGGACGTGGCAACCCACTTCAGTATTCTTTCCTGGAGAATCCAATGGACAGAGGATCCTGACGGGCTACAGTCCACAGGGTCACAGGAGTCGGACATGACTGAGAGACTAAACCCCCACCAAACTGACTGCTCTTCATGGCTTACATTCTACTGGCTATCAACCGGCAGTAACAGCCTGCTTCTCATTTGGGGCATCACTGCTTCCCCACTGCACATGGTCCTTCAAAAGACTCCTCCACCTAGGCTGGCCAGTCAGAGAATCTTCTTTCCCTGACCACAGTGATTCAGTGATGGCAAGGCTGTATCAACACTCAGTACTGCACAAAGGTGAACACCAAAATCTGTGAGGTTGTAACATGCTATATGATCAGAAATAAACATTAGAACTGGGATGAAGACAGAAAAAGCAGTCAGTTCAGAAAATTATCTGTCTAGGGAGAAACCCATCGATTTCAAATCGAGACTCCTATATGGCCTGCTTTGCCTATGGGAGGATTTGATCCAAACTAAACAGAGCAAATCCCTAGGATACTGGCAGACACCTTTTACAGTTTATTCTTAATCCTTTAAGTCAGTGGTTGATAACATCCTGGTAAAAGGGGTACTTTTGCTTCACCCCTTAGGAAAAAGTTAATTGTCTGGTAGGTTGGAAGGAACGTGGAGGCAATAGGATTCAGTTTATAAAACAGGATTGGAAAGAAATGCACAGTTTGATTTTTTATTCGCTACAGTTGCTACTGGGTTAACAGTTGCTTCTTGGCAGAACATAAAGGGTATAAAGAAAGCCGAAGGTTTGTTTCTCAAGAAATCATACAAGAAACAAAAGAAAGCTGTTTCCATAGTCTAGAGTGGTTTTGCCAGCAATTATGTTTTGTAGAAAATAAATAATGCATTCTGTTTCCAAAAGGCCCTGACAAACCATGATAGAAAAAAAAAAAAAAAAATCTTTTCTTTTGGTTTTAGGGTGGTGAGTTTCATGATGGAAATAAAGTGAGTCTGTGTTCTCTAAGTAATTTATTACTGCATCTTACCACAGCAGCTCTAATGGGCTGGCTGCCAGGTATTCCGGGCTGCAGTTTGTCATGTCTGACTCTTTAGTTCTTCCAAGCAATTGAAGAAATGGCCTTCTGCAGGCTGTCAGTGACAGATTCTAGCCCACTCACATAGATAAAGCTCAATTAGCTCCTGGAAAAAACATCTTTTAAAAATGCAATGAGCTGCACTGTGAAAGATAGGTAGACAACAGTCCAGAAACAAAATAGAATGTTACTGTGGAGGGGAGGACGTGCACACGATGATCAAGTGTACTGCTGTTTTATGGGACAGTTCCCAGCACTGAAAACAATGCGGTGGTCATTTTTAATTTCTTCAGGAGATAGGATAGCACTTTGCTTCAGCTGCAAGGTAAGGGCAGCAGTCCTAAAGAGTTGGCATACCATTCATTCATGGCAAAGGCCCATACTCTATAACCTGCAAGGAGTTCTAGCCTAGAATAGAGGTTCTAGAATAGCCTTTCACTGATTAAGTGTAGCCTGCCAGTGCGTTGCTTCATCTATATAGTATTTTAAATATTGAGCAAACATTTGAAAATCAGAATATTTTACACACAAATACAGCTTTGACATCTCTTAAAATACTGAAACACCTGGAAACTGCGTATTTATTTCTTTGGGGGGAAAAGTGACTTATGCCAAGTACCTACTGCATCCCATAGAAGAGAAAAAGCATCCTCTGTTACCGCGATCCCTGTTGAGCTTGCTTTACTCATTTCTGCTGCCTCCCTTGCCCTGGTCTAAATAGGAGACTAGTTTGAGTTTGCATACCTCTGATCTCCAGCAGTGATTTTGGGGACCTCCTACATCAAAAGTACTTGAGATTCTTATTAACAATGGAGAATCCCTGGTCCTGCCCTGGGCTAAAAAATAAAATGCATGGATATAAAACATAGTGATGCTTTTGCTTACTAAAGTTATTGGAATAATTGATGTTGTTGAGTTGCTAAGTCATGTCTGACTCTTTGTGACCCCATAGACTGCACCACGCCAGGCTTCCCTGTCCTTCACTATCTCCTGGAATTTGCTCAAATTCATGTCCATTGAGTTGGTGATGCTATCTAACCATCTCATCTTCTGTCACCCTCTTCTCCTTTTGCTTTCAATCTTTCCCAGCATCAGGGTCTTTTCCCATGATTTGGCTCTTTGCATCAGGTGACCAAAGTCTCGGAGCTTTGGTCAGTCCTTCTAATGAATATTTAGGGCTGATTTCCCTTAGGCTTCCCCTGTGGCTAAGCTGGTAAAGAATCTGCCTCCAATGTGGGAGACCTGGGTTCAGTCCCTGGGTTGGGAAGATCCCCTGGAGAAGGGAAAGGCTACCCATTCCAGTGTTCTGGCCTGGAGAATTCCATGGACTGTATAGTCCATGGGGTCAAAAAAAGTCAGACACGACCGAGTGACTTTCACTCACTCCCTTAGGATTGACTGGTTTGATCTCCTTGCTGTCCAAGGGACTCTCAAGAGTCTTCTCCAGCACCAAAATTCAAAAGCATCAGTTCTTCAGTGCTCAGCCTTCTTTATGGTCTAACTCTCACATCCTTACATGACTACGGGAAAAACCATAGCTTTGACTCTACAGACCTTGGTCGGCAAAGCGATGTCTCTACTTTTTAATACACTGTCTAGTTTTGTTATAGCTTTCCTTCCAAGGAGCAAGCATCTTTTAATTTCATTGCTGCAGCCACCTTCATTGATCCCACTGACCAGATAGAATTATAGTCCTTAAAAACATGGATCAAAATACTAATATCATGAATGGACCCTTTTTTGAACATTACATGGGAATATATTTTTCTTCTAATTACATTAACTTTTAATGGCTCCTTTTTTCCCCCCTGAAAATACCACCTAGCCAAACTTACCCTACTGAGAACAAAATCAAATGACTTAGTGTCTGTTACTGACTTAGGCCAAATTTTCAATTTGGAGATAAAATCCACTACGTTTTATGAACTAATTTGTTCTCCAGGCAAGTGGTTGAACTTGATAGCTATATTTGTTTCTGGCACTACTAAATCATAATTACAGGAAATAGTTCTAGAGTTAGATTCAATTGGCACAAGCCTAAATGAATTAATAAAAACCCTGTATTTTTCCCCCCAGGCATTCTTCTCTGACTTCTGAAGGTCGTTAGTTGGGAAGAGTCTTGAATATCTACTGTAATAAAGATGATGATGATTCCTCACATTTGTGCGGTGTTTCAGAGCACCCTCAGATACATTATCCCCTTTGATTATCTCAGTCACCCTGTGAGATGGTGGCAGATGAAGAAGTGAAGACTAAATTCAAGGTGCAGATGCTTGTAGAGTGAGGAGAAGATTCTTAGCTTTTTACAAATTCAGGGTTGCTTTTGTTCTATGATCTCAGATCCAAATTTGTAATACAAAAATCTGTCCCCTATTGAAATATCCTTGTAGGTTTATCCCATGTTGGTAACTTACATTGTGCAATTAACCCCTAAGGATCATCAACTGAATCCAGTTGCCTCAAAGAGCCCCAGAATTGTCTTGCTCACTGACATAATTCTGCAGACATCATCATTATCATGTTCTTTGGGGAGGGGCACAATTTGCACAGCAACTTTAAGGTTGGAACCACTTTCTGTGTAATTTTGTCAAGAGATTGCCTTATCTTCTTATTTCCTTCATATAGGCAATGAATCCCCTATAAAAATTATAACATATCTGATAAATTTCGTGTGATGCCATCATTCAACATGGTAAAGAATCCACCTGCCAATTCAGGAGATGCAGGCAACATGGGTTTGAACCCTGGGTTGGGGAGATCCCCTGGAATAGGAAATGGCAACCCACTCCAGTATTCTTGCCTGGAGAATTCCATGGACAGAGGAACCTGGCAGGCTACAATCCAAGGGGCCTCAGACTTGGACACAACTGAGCAACTGACCACACACACACCATGCAATATTCTTCCAACATCCTCCCACCATTACAGGGACATATGGCCCTCTTAAAGCCACTGGATAAGCCTTTTAAATTGTCAGAGGTGCTTGGTGGTTTTGACTCTTCTCCAAGTCTTCAGGAGTGGGCTTATCCTTAAAAATGCATATTTGGGGAGCTTAATGCTTGAGTTAATATTTGAGACTGGAAAGGAAATAACTAAGTGGAAACTTGAGTATTAGTCATAATAAAACCTTAACTTTTAAAACTTCCCAAACTGTTGACTGTGTAGACTATAACATGGACCAAGAAATCATCCCTCTTTCCTTTCTCCCCTTCTAAACAACACCGGCCCCTCTCCACACTTTGACAGGGACCTCAACAATTAAGAGTGAAATGCTCTTTAAGTTTGGCTTTTGGAGTCAGGCAGTCCTGGACCACTTCTGGACAGCCAATTGCAAATGCTGTGACTTGCAGTCAGTTAAGTAACCTTAGTTTCATCATCTGTAAAACGGTTTGGTAAGAATTGAAATCACAAATAATAAGCTTTGTGAATATGCAAATTCACAAAGTACACAGCACATTAAAAGCATTTATTTATTTTTAATTGAAGAATAATTGCTTCACAGGATTTTGTGGTTTTCTGTCAAACATCAACAAGAATCAGCTATAGGTACACCCATGTCCCCTCCCTCCCAAACCTCCCTCCCATCTCCCTGTCCATCCCACCCTGCTAGATTGTCACAGAGCCCCTATTTGAGTTCCAGGAGTCATACAGCAAATCCACATTGGCTGTCTATTTTACGTATGGCATTGTAAATTATTCATATTGCCCTCTCCTCCTGTTGCCCTGTGTCAAAGTCTGTTCTCTATGTCTGTGTCTCCATTGCTGCCCTGCAAATAAATTCATCAGTACCATCTTTCTTGATTCCATATATATGCATCTGTATATGATATTTATATTTCTCTTTCTGACTTACTTCACTCTGTATAGGTTCGTTCACCTCATTAGAACTGACTCAAATGCATTCCTTTTTATGGCTGACTAATATTCCATTGTGGGCTTCCCAGGTGGTCCTAGTGGTAAAGAACCTGCCTGCCAATGCAGGAGACACAAGAGATGCGTGTTCAATCCCTCGGTTGGGAAGATTCCCTGGAGAAGGGCATGGCAACCCACACCAGTATTCTTGCCTGGATAATCCCATGGACAGAGGAGCCTGGCAGGCCACAGTCTATAGGGTTGCACAGAGTCAGACACGACTGAAGTGACTTAGCATAGGACAATACTCCATTGTGTATATGTACCACAGCTTCTTTAGCCATTCATCTGTCGATGGACATCTAGGTTGCTTCCATGTTCTAGCTATTGTAAATAGCACTGCAATGAACACTGGGGTACATGTGTCTTTTTCAATTTTGGTTTCCTCAGGGTATATGCCTAGGAGTGGGATTGCTGGGTCATATGGTGTTTTTATTCCTAGTTTCTTAAGGAATCTCTGTACCGTCTCCCATAGTGGCTGTATCAATTTACATTCCCACCGTCAGTGCAAGCAGGTTCCCTTTTCTCAGTACCCTCTCCAGCATTTATTGTTTGTAGACTTTTTGATGATGGCCATTCTGATGGGTGTAAGGTGGTATCTCACTGTAGTTTTGATTTGCATTTCTCTAATAATGAGTGATGTTGAGCATCTTTTCATGTGTTTGTTAGTCATCTGTATCTCTTCTTTGAAGAAATGTCTGTTTAGGTCTTTTTCCTACTTTTTGATCGGGTTGTTTGTTTTTCTGGTATTGAGTTGTATGAGCTGCTTGTATATTTTGGAAATTGGTTCTTTGTCAGTTGTTTCCTTTGTGATTATTTTCTCCCATTCTGAGGGTTGTCTTTTCACCTGTTTGTAGTTTCCTTTGCTGTACAAAATCTTTTAAGTTTTATTAGGTCCCACTTCTTTGTTTTTATTTCCATTACTCTAGGAGGTGGGTCATAGAGGATCTTGCTTTCATTTATGTCATTAAGTGTTTTGCCTATGTTTTCCTTCAAAGAATTTTATAGTTTCTGGTCTTACATTTAGGTCTTTAATCCATTTTGAGTTTACCCTTGTGTATGGCATTAGGAAGTGTTCTAACTTCATTCTTGTATACGTAGCTACCTACACAGCACGTTTTAAGTACAAGACCATGTTAGTTATTATTCTTGCTATTCCAGGAGGGTTAAAATTAGGTTGTTAATGTCTGTTAATACCCTAGTGAAAATTAATTTATTTTTTCATCAAGAAAGAATGTGAAATGAAGAACAGAATACTGGACAGAGAAGTTTAGATGGGTTGTAAGGGGACTTTCTTGGTGGATCAGTGATAAAGAATCTGCCTGTAATGCAGGAGAAGTGGATTCAGTCCCTCAGTTGAGAAGATCCCCTGGAGGAGGGCAGGGCAACCCACTCCAGTATTCTTGCCTGGAGAATCCATGGACAGAGGATCCTGGCGGGCTACAGTCCATGGGGTGGCAAAGAGTCAGACAGGACTGAAGAGACTTAGCACAGCACAGCACACATGTGTACACATAATACATAATGATGATGGCGTTTACTGGATGCCTGCTCTGTGCCTAGAAACAAGTTAATTAGGTTATATGCATTATTTTCATTTAAGCCTCATAATAGTCCTAGCCCTGGAGGAGGACAGACACAGAGAGTTTTCCTCAATTGTCCAAGCTCACATCACACAGATTGTAAATGGCAGAAGTAGAATTTAAAACTGGGCAGCCATTACTCTAGAGGCGCCTCTCTAAACTGTGTTTGGTAAGAAAGGCATTTTAGCCAAAGAGAACTACCCTTTGCTTTGTTAGGATTCTGGCTGAACTGCTTGAGTCAGCAAACTTTTTGCCAGGAAAAGCTGCTCGGTGGATGTCAGGAAGAAAATGAGGTTATAGATCTTTTCCTGTCTGGGGTGTGTATTTATTGTACAGTAGGATGTAATCTAAATTATTCACATTTTATATTTTATGGAAATTTTAGCCTCTGTAAATCTGAGATTTCAGGACTAGAATTATGTGTAATAAAGTTCTTATAAAATCCATTTAAAAGATTAATGATAGATGTATTTGTAGAAAATTAAATCTGGGTATTTTATTTTCTCCAGTTTCCTGGATCTTCCAATTTCATTTGCAGAGACTATCTTTGTGACAGAATCTTCTCTTAATGCCTCTTGGGCAAAACCAAGTGCAAGGCTGGTCCTGCGAGTATAGAACTTTCTCTCGGGCAGAAGAGATCAGTGAGTTTTTGGAATAGCTTTCTTCTAAGACTTCTTCATAAGTTGTCCTTTGCAAACTGGGAATCAAAAACATTCCACAGTGAAATCCAGTCTCCAGCCCTTATTAGCTGAGTGAATTGATGGAGATCATAAAACTATTAATATTTCTGAGCCTTTGTTGTTTCCTCAGCTGCAAAATGAATATAATGTATCTTATTTCGTAGGTGGTCATTAGAATTAAATAAATAACAATTGAATGGAAATGGAAAAGGTGGGTGTTGAAATATAAACAAGTCAATATGCAGAGAAACAAATAACCACCACCAATATCATGGCAACTGGGGCTTCCCAGGTGGTACAGTGGTGAAGAAGCTGTCTGCTACTGTAGGAGACGCAAAAGGCTTGGATTCAGGTCTCTTGAATCCAAGAGGTCTTGGTGAGGAAGACCCCCTGGAGGAGGAAATGACAATAGATTCCAGGATTCTTGCTGGGAAAATCCCATGGACCGAGGAGCCTGGTGGGCTACAGTCCGTGGGGTCACAAAGAGTCGGACCCAACTGACAAGTGAGCGCATCCTAGCACATGGTGCAGTCTCATTATTGGTTGATGGGTTTGACATGTGGAGAGTTTGCCATATAGAACAGCTTCTTCTGCCTAATTTAATCAGCCCATTCACTGAAAACAAAGTTCAGTTGCTAAGTCATGTTCAACTCTTTTGACCCCATGGACATGTCAGCCTTCCCTGTCCTTCACTATCTCCCAGAGTTGACTCAAACTCGTGTCCATTGAGTCGGTGATGCCATCCAGCCATCTCATCCTCTGTCACTGCCTTTTCCTCCTGCTTTCAATCTTCCCCAGCATCAGGGTCTTTTCCAATGAATCAGTTCTTCGCATCAGGTGGCCAATCTATTGGAGCTTCAGCTTCAGCTTCAGTCCTTCCAGTGAATATTCAGGGTTGATTTCATTTTGGATTTCCTGGTTTGATCTCCTTGCAGTCCAAGGGACTCTCAAGAGTCTTCTCCAACACCATAGTTCAAAAGCATCAATTCTTTGTAAAGCACAAAGCAAAGGGAATATTTGATTATTCATTCATTTCATCTCAATTAGCATTAATTAGATTGTTCCCTTGCATTAGGCTCTGGGTTAAGTTCTGAAGATCCTCAGATGAGTAACGCATGGATGCCTTGAAGTTTCTTGAAGCCACATGATAGCTCTGGTGGGAATGAGGCTCTAGAGTGACCTTTTCAGTTTAAATTGGTTATCTCTGGTTCTGATAAATGGAAACCTGTCAAAGTTTAAAAGAGAATATATATTCTTTCAGTACACATTTGCTACTGTGATAAACATTACTTAGAAGTATGTAATTATTCTTTAAAAGAGTTTTGATTACTCATCAACTGAGTGCAGGTGAGTTGAAAGATTCAGGGAAAGTGAGGCAGGAAAAAAATGATGACAAAAAAGATCAATGAAGAGGCAGTCTGGTGCTGAGGACGGAACATGAACTTTGGACTCAGACAAACCTAGATTCAAATCCTGGCTTTGCCCTTTATGAAGGAAATGTCTTTGAGTAAGTTATTCTCCTTCCTAGAGATTTCCCACCCCCATCTGTTAAGCGGTGGCAATAGTACTTGATTTGTGAGATTATTATGACAATTAAATGAAACGTATCTGAAAGACATATGTACTTTATTTTAAGATGCATAGGCTATGATGGTCTGTGATATACAAAGATCATCACTATGTTATTAAACAGAATACTCCTGTTATCAGCTCACACCACCTCCATCTGTTGAACACCTCATCATCCTCATTTTTCTGGTTAACTAGGTCAAAAATGATCTCCTCTGTATCCACGCAGTGTCTATTTTCTTTCCCATGCCTTATGGGTTTTCTCGCCGGCTGTCTGAATTGTAGCCTTGAATCTGCTGGTTTCACTGTTTCAGCTGAATTGCAAGTTCCCAAGGGATGCTGCCCATGTCCGTCATCACCGTGCACAATGTCTGGCACAGGGTAGGTAGTTGATGAATGTGGGATGAATGGAGAACAATTTATAAAGGAGATCACAGCCACCAGGCAGGACTCCTCTCATATTCTGAGTTCCTCCCCTCTCTATTTACTCTCCCCACCCCCATACCACAAAGCCATTTGTGTCTTTTGTTTCATTGTGGACAAGGCTTTCCTCCTGCAGCTGACGCTAGTCCGTTTTCTTGTGCTCAAGATCACACTCATCCTTCTCAAGAACGGCACTCCTATCCGTTAATTTCCATTTTTTCCCTCCTCCTTCTCTCCTGTATTTTTAACTTCTTTATGCCCATTATAGTGAAAAGATCCTACTCTTGTGCGTGGAAGATGCTCAATAAATGTCTGCACAAGAAATGAAAACAAGGATTTAGTTTAAGGAAGGATTTGCGGAAGGATTCCCTTCCATTGTGTGTTCCTTTGGTGCAGTGATTTTCAAAATTCTCAGATGTAAAGTCCTTTGCTCAAATGTATTCTTACCTGAAGATTCTATTTGTAACATGTAAAAAACCCACTGTTTTAGTTGGGTGGAGTCAGGCAGAGAGAATGCAGGCCTGAAGCTTTGCCACCTCGCTCTCTGCCTTTCCCCACTTTGGTGATGGAGTTTTCATGCAGTGTATTTGGCATACAGTGGGCACATTAAAGGGGCTTCCCAGGTGGTGCTAGTGGTAAAGAACCCTCCTGCTCACCCTCCTGCTAATGCAGGAGATGTAAGAGACAGGGATTCAATCCCCGGGTCAGGAAGAGCCCCTAGAGAGGGGTATGGCAACTCACTCCAGCATTCTTGCCTGGAGAATCCCATGGACAGAGGAGCCTGGTGGGCCTGGTGGGCTACAGTCTTTGGGGTCGCAAAGAGTCAGACATGACTGAATCGACTTTGCACACACACAGAGGCACATTAAAAATGAGATTTACTTACAGAAATTATTAGCCACAACTTTTGAAGCTTACATCACTTGCATTTAGATAGCTTGATTATCATGGCTGTTTCTCATTTCTAAAACTTGTTTACAGTGTTGACATTTACTGCCATTAGTGGGTAGCTTTTCTATTCAGGTCAGCTTCAATAGGAGGAATATAACAATCAAACACAAAGTGGTGTCTGAACTCTCCTCTTACTTGAGAAGGGTTGGCAGGGCAACCGGACGGAGCTGTTCTTATCCAGTCTCAGAGTAAAGTAAAGAATGATAAATACATTGTCATACATGAGAAAGAAAGAGCCGCATCCATTAATCCTATGCCTTTGATGATGAAGGAACACAGAATGCTCTGTATATGTTGTTTCCTCAATCCTCAAAGATGTTTTATTAAGACACAAAGCCTCATCAAACCTGCTTTTCTTTGCTTCCCTGTTAAAGCGCCAGTGACTGTATAGGATGAATTTGGACGGTGTTATTTGCTGGTTGCTAGGTTTTTTTCCCTCCGGTTGCTCTCACTTATTCTCTCGCTTTTGCGCCTGCTGCATTTCCTTTGTTGGGATGCCTGATGAATATTTGTAATCCTTGTGTCAGATTTACATGAGCCTGGGTTACCTTTAGAGCATCACAGCCATAGAAGCCAACAGAAATTCATATGATTCATCACAGCCATCCAGAAAGCTAAGGAAACTTGCTTGTTGGACACTTGAGTGGCTGTCCCCTGCTCACCCCCACTGATGGTGGGTTAGCTACTGTGAACCAAAAGAGATGATTTACTTAAAGTAAAACAAACCCCTTCCAATGCCCACAGTTTATTCCAAAATTTACCAGTTTTATCCAGCCTCCAGCCTCACCCTTCACACCTCCCTGCCTCCAAGGGAAACCCTGTTACTCCTGCTGTAGAAGGGAAGAAAAACAGACAAGAATGATCGCTTGAAACGTCCACCCATCTCAAGTCCAGATTTGTTCTGATCTTCTTTTACCTTTATTTTTTCGACTTCTTTTCAGAAGAGAAAGGTTCTTACTTCATTATCTTGATTCTATCTCTTCCTGCTACCTTGCGTTCATCTATCAGTTTGGAGAAGGCAATGGCACCCCACTCCAGTACTCTTGCCTGGAAAATCCCATGGATGGAGGAGCCTGGTGGGCTGCAGTCCATGGGGTTGCTAAGAGTCGGACTTGACTGAGTGACTTCACTTTCACTTTTCACTTTCATTCATTGGAGAAGGAAATGGCAACCCACTCCAGTGTTCTTGCCTGGAGAATCCCAGGGATGGGGGAGCCTGGGTGGGCTGCCATCTATGGGGTCGCATAGAGTTGGACACGACTGAAGCGACTTAGCAGCAGCAGCAGCATCTATCAGTTATTCTTTTTGACACTTCAGTTTGCAATCTCTTCTCTGGCTTGATCTCTTTCTCTATCAAACCCTAAACTGAAAATGTGTGTGTGTGTGTGTGTGTGCTGGCTTTACCATCTCAAAACACTAGAAAATTGCTTCCTTTAATGCCAGACTTCTCCAGAGAAATATCTCCTTATATTGACACCGTTGTCCCAGTCGCTAATCCCCTAGATGCGGCTTCTAACCCCACTGTTATGCACAAGCTTTCCCTACTAATGAAGGTCACTGGTTGCCTGTTTATTGTCATGTCTGTTCTTTCCTTCTTAGCCTTAAAGTTATACAATCTCTATAGTATTTGGCTCTTTTAACCACTCTTCTTTCTTTCTTTTTTTTTAAAAATTAATTTTAATTGGCCATTAGTTGATTTACAATGTTATGTCAGTTTTTGCTGTACAGAAAAATGACTCAGTTATACATGTACGTATATCTACTCTTTAGATTCTTTTCTCACATAGGTCATTACAGAGCATTGAGTAGAGTTCCCTGTGCTGTACAGTAGGTCCTTATTAGTTATTTTATGTATAGTAATTTGTATATGTCATTCCCAGTCTCTCAATTTATCATTTCTCCCACTTTTCCCCCATGGGCTTCCCAGGTGGCACTAGAGAATCCACTTGCCAATGCAGGAGACACAAGAGACATAGATTCTATCCTGGACTGGGGTATTTCCTGGAGAAGGGCATGGTAACCCACTCCAGTATTCTCATCTGGAGAATCCCATGGACAGAGGAGCCCAGTGGGCTACAGTCCATAGGGTCAGAAAGAGTCAAACACCACTAAGCGACTTAGTACACACCACCTTTCCCTCATACGTTTGTTTCCTTTGTCTTCTTTATCTTTCTATAAACAATTTCTCCTCTAAATACTTATAGCTACATTGATCAGGGGCCTGCAAGGGGCTTACCCTCTTACAGTAGGTAACTAATCAAGTAGGGTAACTAATGATGGTTAATGTGAGACTGTTTACAAAGGTGTGAGCAGGGTTAAAAGAATAACAATAAAGGGTGCTGACATTCCCGGGACTACCGCATCCTTAAACCATTACTGGAGTGGAAAAGTAGGAAGTCAAGAGATACCTGGAGTAACAGGCAAATTCGGCTTTGGGGTACAAAATGAAGCAGGGCAAAGGCTAAGAGAGTTTTGCCAAGAGAACCCACAGGTCATAGCAAACACCCTCTTCCAACAACACAAGAAAAGACTCTATACATGGACATCACTAGATGGTCAATACCAAAATCAGATTGATTATATTCTTTGTAGCCAAAGTTGGAGAAGCTCTATACAGTCAGCAAAAAACACTGGGAGCTGACTGTGGCTCAGATCATGAACTCCTTATTGCCAAATTCAAAATTAAATTGAGGAGAGTAGAGAAAACCACCAGACTATTCAGGTATGACCTAAATTAAATCCCTTACAATTATACAGTGGAAGTGACAAATAGATTCAAGGGATTAGATATGGTAGACAGAGTGCCTGATGAACTATGGACAGAGGTTTGTGATATTGTACAAAAGGCAGTCATCAAGACCATCCCCAAGGGAAAAAAATGCAAAAAGGAAAAATGGTTGCCTGAGGACGCCTTACAAATAGCTGAGAAAAGAAGAGAAGCAAAAGGCTAAGGAGAAAAGGAAAGATATACCCATTTGAATGCAGAGTTCCAAAGAATAGCAAGGAGAGATAAGAAAGCCTTCCTCAGTGATCAATGCAAAGAAATAGAGGAAAAAATAGAATGAGAAAGACTAGAGATCTCTTCAAGAAAATTAGAGATACCAAGGGAACATTTCATGCAAAGATGTGCACAATATAGGATAGAAATGGTATGTCCCTACCAGAAGCAGAGATATTAAGAAGAGGTGGCAAGAATACACAGAAGAACTATACAAGAAAGATCTTCATGACCCAGATAACCACAATGGTATGATCACTCACCTAGAGCCAGACATCCTGGAATGTGAAGTCAAGTGGGACTTAGGAAGCATCACTACGAACAAAGCTAGTAGAGGGGATGGAATTCAGCTGAGCTATTTCAAATCCTATAAGATGATACTGTGAAAGGGCTGCACTCAATATGCCAGCAAATTTGGAAGACTCAGCAGTGGCCACCGGACTGGAAAAAGTCAGTTTTCATTCTAATCCCAAAGAAAGGCAATGCAAAAGAGTGTTTAAACTACCGCACAATTGCACTCATCTCACATGCTAGCAAAGTAATGCTCAAAATTCTCCAAGCCAGGCTTCAATGGTATATGAACCGAGAACTTCCAGATGTCCAAACTGGATTTAATAAAGGCAGAGGAACCAGAGATCAAATTACCAACATCTGCTGGATCATTGAAAAAACAAGAAAATTCCAGAAAAACATCTATTTCTGCTTTATTGACTATGCCAAAGCCTTTGACTGTGTGGATCACAACAAACTGTGGAAAATTCTTAAAGAGATGGGAATACCAGACCACCTGACCGTCCTCATTAGAAATCTGTATGCAGGTCCAGAAACAACAGTTGCAACTGGACATGGAACAACAGACTGGTTCCAGATCGGGAAAAGAGTATGTCAGTGCTGCATATTGTCACCTTGCTTATTTAACTTCTATGCAGAGTACATCATGAGAAATGCCAGGCTGGATGAAGCACAAGCTGAAATCAAGATTGCCAGGAGAAATATCAATAACCTCAGAAACACAGATGACACCACCCTTATGGCAGAAAGTGAAGAAGAACTAAAGAGTTTCTTGATGAAAGTGGAAGAGGAGAGTGAAAAAGTTGGCTTAAAACTCAACATTCAGAACACTAAGATCATGACATCCAGTCCAATCACTTCATGGCAAATAGGTGGCAAAACAATGGAAACAGTGACAGACTTTATTTTTTGGGCTCCAAAGTCACTGCAGATGATGACTGCAGCTGTGAAATTAAAAGACACTTGCTCCTTGGAAGGAAAGCTATGATTAGCCTACACAGCATATGAAAAGGCAGAGACATTACTTTGCCAACAAAGGTCCATCTAGTCAAAGCTATGGTTTTTCCAGTAGTCATGTGTGGATGTGAGATTTGGACTATAAAGAAACCTGAGTGCTGAAGAACTGATGCTTTTGAACTGTGGTGTTGGAGAAGACTCTTGAGAGTCCCTTGGAGTGCAAAGAGATCCAATCAGTCCATCTTAAAGGAAATCAGTCCTGAATATTCATTGGAAGGATTGATGCAGAAACTGAAACTCCAATACTTTGGCCACCTGATGCGAAGAACTGACTCACTGGAAAAGACCCTGATGCTGGGAAAGATTGAAGGCGGGAGGAGAAGGGGCTGACAAAGGATGAGATGTTTGGATGGCATCAGTGACTCAATGGACATGAGTTTGAGTAGGCTCCGGGAGTTCGTGATGGACAGGGAAGCCTGGCGTGGTGATGTCCATGTGGTCACAAAGGTCTGGACACATTGAGTGACTGAACTGAACTGCCACACCCAGGCCTGTAGGGGCCACAGGGAACTGTCTTTGAAGTTGAGTAGTTGACAGGAGTCATGTTCTGTTGGAGTTCCTTTGGCAAAGGAACATGGCTAACCTTGGCTCCCTGGGAGGGAAAGATCCGGGAGAGTATATAGTCTGCTCCCATCATCTGCTATCTGTGGTCATGGCCAGACTCAGCTGGAAGCTAGAGGGGTGGCGTGGGTTTGATGCAGTCCCTAAAGACCAGCTTTCTCAGGGCACAGAACACATCAGAGAAACAGGGTAACTGACGTGACACATTCAGCAGTGGAAACATGAATGCATATTTACAAAATAAGTGCAGAATATATAGAATAACAACACAACACCCACCTCTATACCCTTTCTCTTACCCTCAGAGTGAAGGCTGGCTTCAGGTATTTGCTTACCCGGATGTCCTCTTTCACGTCACCACTGGCCCCTGAGAATTTCTTAATTGTCTGCTAGCTCAGTGATATATATTATTTATATTTTGCCCAGCATTCTTTGCTCTTTTCAGTAGAAGAGTTCCTCAGTGCGTCTCGTCTGAGAATCTGCTAGATACGGAAGCTCCTTGTTCCTTTTCAGACTGTTTTTATCCTTGGCTTCTTACTGTGGCAGGGTGGAATTTTCACCTGGCTGCTTATTGCACTTTTTATTCTCACAGGTAGAAGAAGTCAACTTTGGTTTTTGGTAAGACAGAGTAAGAGACAGAGATTTTCGTAAATGTGTAACATATCAAAATTACACTTATGATTTGTTAATTCTCAATGTGAGCAGAAGAACCATTACTTTGTCCTCAGACCTCTTCACTCTCCTGAGCTTCCTTCTGTGCTTTCACTCACCTAAGGGGCAGTGTTATGTAATTAGAATGCTCCAAACTAAACTCTTCTCTCCATCCAATTCTGCTTCTTGTCCTGTCTTTTCTTCTTTGTGTAGGGATTGCACTGTCCAGTCATTAAACTAGACACCTGTGTTAGTAATGGGACTCTTTTTACATGTACTGGTTATTTCCTGGAGCTTCTGAAGAGTAAATTGCCATTTTTAAGATGCAGCATGGCGTGTTTCTTCTTTTCTGCCAGGCTGGTTGTGGGCACATTGACGGTAGAGGCTGTTGGGTTTCTCAGAAGTCAAGTTAGACCTTATGGACTTAAAGGTCCTCCCATCTTTCTTTAAATTGTTTTAATTTTGCTTCCCACTCAGTACTGGCACAGCTAATTTATTTGGTCTGTAGTCAGTTTCCTAGCATGTACAGAGGAATGCGGTTATCTAAGAGAGAATCTGGGTATGTGTATTCACAGTAATATTACGACACTGTGTTCATTTCGTTGTCATGCCTTTTCTGTGAACTCTGTATAAGTCACCTCCCATTCTCTTCCAGCCTTGTTTACCCCAGTGATGGTGTCTCACACTGTGAAATGAACCATGCTTCACCTGTGTAGCCTTATTTTGTCTATTTGCATTAATTGATTTTCCTGATATTTAAACATCTTAGTTTTCCTTTATTTTCTTGTATCCCTCACCCTCATCTCACATCCAGTTCGAAATCAGTTCTTGTCAATTCTTTCCCCTAAATATGCCTCAGATTATATCTCCTTTTCACTTCTGCCCCAACTCCCTTACATAGGCTCTCATGATTTTCTACAACAGACTCCCAGTGATGCATGCTGCATCTACAGTAATCATTTCAGCCTGTGAATCAGACCACAGTGGAGGTCTGTGTGAGAACGTGGGCTAGACCTATAAGTGGGGTAGATGGTGTCTCCTCCTCCCGCAACTGCCATCTAATGTTGGCATCTGTACTCTTGGAGAGAGTTACTAGGAACATCTCAATCTACCCAAGTGATCTCCACGTCCATTGGGATTCTTGGGTTACCTTGTAGTTTTCATGGGCCTGTGCATACATGGCCTAGTATTGGAGGACCTCGTTGCTGTTTAGTTGCTAAGTTGTATCTGACTCTTTTGGGACCTCATGGACTTTTGCCTGCCAGGCTCCTCTGTCCATGGGGTTTTGCAGGCAAGAATACTAGAGTGGGTTGCCATTTCCTTCTCCAGGGGAATCTTCCTGACCGAGGGATCAGACCCACGTCTCCTGCATTGGCAAGTGGATTCTTTAGCACTGAGCCACCAGGGAAGCCAGGTCCTTATTACTCCTCAAATCTTTACTGTGGCATTGAGTTGCAGTTTTAACCAATCCGATTATTGCTGTATTTCTGTAAGAGCCAATACACAGAGGAATGAGTCCTGAGGAGGAACATTCCTTCTCCTTTATGCAGAGACATCTCCCTTTATGCCAGACATTTTTCTCTCCTCCACTACAGAGTCAGAGTCATATTTAGATTTATTAATACTGATCTATTTCACTTCAAAGCCAGTAAACCTGTGTTGTCTTTACTTCTGTTTTTTTTTTTTTTTTTTCACAAAGGTAGAGCAAATTGGGGGCTTCCCAGGTAGCACAGTTGTAAAGAATCTGCCTGCCAGTGCAGGAGATGCAGGAGACACAAGTTCAATCCCTGAGTCGGGAAGATCCCCTGGAGTAAGAAATGGCTACCCACTCCAGTATCCTTGCCTTGGAAATCCCATGGACAGAGGAGTTCAGCGGGCTACAGACCATGGGGTCACAGAGAGTCGGACACGACTCAGCACCAGCACCAGCACCACCAGAGAGAATCGAAGGGTAAGTCCTGGAAAGCTTGAAGAGTACCCCTTCCCTTAGCCAGCCTTGAGCCGAACTACTCCCACTCTTGAATCCAGAAGCTGAGGATTGTTTTTTCAAACCCAGTAAACGTGGGAGTCATTTCTTTTCTTGTTATTCCAAATCTCCTTCAAATTTTCCTTCTCAGAACTGCTTCATTGTCTCATATTTCTAACCCAGTTTCATCCTCAAACCAAAGGCTTCCTGTCAGCATACTCTAACTTCTCTCTTTCTCAAACAACTCTGAGCTCATTGAGACTTATTTCACCCCCAGAACAACTCCAGGTGGTAGGCAGAAGACAGGATGGCAGTATTAGCTTTGTGTAAGAAGACAGCGAAAAGGAAAGCACTGAATGCCTGTGTACCCAAGGTTAAAGAGACGTCTAAGTGAATTTTGACTAAGAGGGAGTGGAAAAGCTGTCCATACAATTAAACCATTTTTCAATTAAAAATAAAAAGCAGCAGCAGTCTCCAAATCAAGTGAATAGAAAACAAATTTAAATGCCATGATTATGTTCTTCTAAAACAACCAAGCAAATCTGTGAATTTAGGTAAACACGCAAAGGTCTCCTAATGCCTTTGTTAGTCTTCTGTGCTTTAAGCCATTTGTTTTCCCTTTGTAAACCCAAATTGTCAATCTGATCATGTCTTAAAAACATCAGATATACTTTAAGTGAAAAAAAAAAAAAGCTCACAAAAATTTTACTTTCGAATTCCAAGCCAGGGTGAAATTTAATTGCAGTTATAAACCCTCTGAGCAAGGGTTTATCTGGAATTGCCAACATAACCCCAAGTTCAGCAATGCAAATGACACTGCTATAATAAAAGAAATAAAAAAGCTTTCAATATGTTGTCTAAGAACTTGAGCACATTGAAAGTGATTTATAAGCAGGCAGACTAAACATTTAAATGCCTTTCCTAGCAATGGTATATTTTCCAATACAGCAAGCACTCTCATATATGATTCTGTATTCCAAGACAGTGCTGCTTCTGACAATATAAGTCCTTTCTGATAGGGTAACATTTCCAATCCAAGATTAAAATCTTGGAAACTTGTCAACAGAAAAGGATGATAATATGAGTGAAACTGCAGCTATCAAAGAAAAATGCCTCGCAAGTAATTTCTGTAATGGTCAACTTCTAGTAATTTTCCCTTCCCCTTTTACTCTTAAGTAAAGGGGTTGGCCTGAAGGTCATTTTAATATTTTGGATAAGTACAGTTACAAACCAGAAATTCATGAACACAGGAAAAAGTGAGTCATTTAATACCATAAAAATCAACTTTTTACATTGCCTTTCTTATTTCCATTTCTAATGCAGACCATAGGGAATATTTTTCTTCTGATGAATAGGGGTTTAAGCAATGAGTTGACAATAAACCCTTGAACTTCATGAGGCACTAAAAATTAAAGGATCAGAGAGTCTTACGTTTTCTTTAGTATATTTCCATAATTTTTTTCTGTTACTTTATTTAATCTTTCACTACTCCAGAGACTAGAACTGAGTGACCTACTAGGTCTTTTCCATTTTTTTCATATAATTCTCTTTTTCTGTTTAGGATGTGGGTGATCTCTTTAATATCTGGTGTGCCCTTGGCTATACCCAGGTAAATTGGGGTGATTCTCAGTTTTACTAGCTACACAGGATGGAGTATTATGGGCCAAAGAGTATGTCTGAAAAAGTTCAAAACATTTATACACTTTTATTACTGTGATATTTCCAAATTATTTTATTCCCATCACACACTATGGTAGCTAAAGTGAATTTCAAAGTCTAATTTCTTATTTTTCCTTTGGTTGGATATATCTTGCCTCTATAATATTCTTTTTTTCCCTGAATACTCAGCATTTTCCTTATCATGGTTCTGAGTATTTCAAGTCACAAATACACACATACACAGACATTCTGTTTCTTCCTCAAAACTTATGGTTTCATTTATTTGATGATAAATCAAGTATAATTCAACACTAAATTATTAACTATGTACTAGTCTCTGTCCTTCGGGCCCTGTGCTGTCCCTGGGGGATGCACTACCAAAGTAGATGTACACTTGTTTCAGGTAGCTCAAGGTCTGATAAAGGAGCTGGATGTATTTGTTAGTCATCAGGTTTCAGGGTAATGGTCCTAGGGGAGGGATAAACAGACAGGCTCATAAAGGACCAACGTACCCAGTGTCAGGGGTCAGGGAAGTCTCCCTACAGCAGCGCTTTTCAAAGTGTGTCCTTGAATTATAGCATCATATCACCTGAGAACCTGTCAGAAAGAAACTCTGAGGCTCCATCCCACGCGTACTAAATAAAAAACTCTAGGGAGGGTCTTTTGTCTGTTTTGCAATAAGCCCTCTGGATGGTTCTGATACATGCTCAGGTTTAATAACCACTGCTTCTGGGTCAGTAACAACTTTGTAAGGAAAAGATGCTTTCTTTACTATCAGGCTTATTTACATAATTGATACCTCTTGATAAGTCATCTAAGATCTCCTATTCTTTTCTTTGTCTTTAAACTATACTGAAAAAGTGCAACAGCTTCCATTTTAAACAACTGTTATTTACATATACTTTCCCTGTCCACACACATTTAAATGGTTTAAAGGTAGAAGACAAATAATTAATTACATTAGAGTTACACAATGCAAAACATCATTAACAACAACAACCTGATTCTTTTGAAAACAAAATAGGCCCAATAGTCCAAATTAATCAAATGAGTCTTCCTAGAAATCTAGTTTGGTTTGTGAATGTGAGAATATTTGTGTCCTAGTACTCAATATTTTGAAGCACCATTCTGTTTCTTAGAGATGATGAAGCAGCCGAGAGTCCATTCTTATCCCTATGCAACAAGAGTAGAATTCATATCTTCTTGCCCCACACCCTCTTCTCCATGGGAGTGAAGGCAAATGGAAGAAATGAAATAAACTAGGCAAGAGCTGAACTAAATTGAGTGGTGCTTTAATTATATGCCTTTCTTCTGAGTTGCTTTGGTCGTGTCCCACTTTTTAAATTATAGTTTTACATTATAAGTAAAATGATTTGCTGTTGTTCAGTTGCTAAGTCGGGTCCAACTCTTTGCGACCCCATGGACTGCAGCTCGCCAGGCTTCCCTGTCCTTCTCTATGTTCCAAAGTGTGCTCAAACTCGTGTCCATTGAGTCAATGATGCCGTCCATCTAACTCAAGTAAATGGAGGGTCGCAAGAGTCGGACACAACTTAGCAACTGAACAACAACAACAGTTTGAAAACTAAATGGGCATCTTAAAAAACAAAACTCAAAAGTTGTCCATGGGCAGCGGCGGTGGCGGCGGGGCGTTGCGACTGACGGCGCGGGTTGTCTCTGGAGCGCACTCTGCCGGCCACCCTTGCAGCCCTGGCAGACAGTTGTGAGGCTGGCAGCAAGTCCGTGAGTGAGATCTTAGTGGGCTGCAGGGCTTTTTAGCTGCAGGACATCCGAGAGGAAATCCGAAAAGTTGTACAGAGTCTAGAACAAACAGCTCGAGAGATTTTAACTCTACTGCAAGGGGTCCATCAGGGTGCTGGGTTTCAGGACATTCCTGAGGCATTTGAAAGCTCGAGAACATTTTGGTACAGTAAAAACACATCTAACGTCTTTGAGGAGAAGGCAATGACAACCCACTCCAGTACTCTTGCCTGGAAGATCCCAGGGACGGCGGAGCCTGGTGGGCTGCCGTCTATGGGGTCGCACAGAGTCGGACACGACTGAAGCGACTTAGCAGCAGCAGCAGCAGCAACGTCTTTGAAGACCAAGTTTCCGGCGGAACAGTATTACAGGTTTCACGAGCACTGAAGGTTTGTGCTGCAGTGCCTGGTCTTCTTGGCAGCATTTGTTGTGTACTTGGAGACCGAAACCACAGTGAACCGAGAAGCAGTTACCGAGATCCTTGGCACTGAGCCTGATCAGGAGAAGGGATTTCACTTGGATGTGGATGATTATCTCTCGGGGGTTCTCATTCTCGCTAGTGAACTGTTGAGGTTGTCCATCAACAGAGTGACCGCCGGAGACTACTCCCGGCCCCTGCACATCTCCACCTTCATCAAACGAGCTGGATTCCGGCTTCTGCCTCCTCAACCTCAAAAATGATTCCCTGAGGAAGCGCTACGAGGGCCTGAAGTACGATGTGAAGAAAGTGAAGGAGGTGGTCTATGATCTCTCCATCCAGGGCTGCAACAGGGAGCCGGCAGCTGCCTGCGTGAAGCAGGGGGCTGCCCGCCGGCCCTGCTGACTCCAGCGGTGCCCACCAGGCCCAGCCCAGCGCCTCCCATGGTAGTTAGGATACCCCGTCATTTTTTAACTGGTTGTGTGGTATTTCAGAGTTGAAACACTTTTTAAGGGGTGACAGAATAGCCTTTACAAGAACAGGTTTTTCTTTGTTGTTTTCAGTGAATTTGCTCTGTAACTCACTATATACTTCAGTTTTGTCAGCAAACCTATGTGTCGATCTCTTGCTAAAGTTCTTTTCTTGCTTACCGCACCCCCCACCCCCCAAAAAGAAATTGTCCATTGTACAATGCTAATACAAGAGTTTTCATAACTTTGTAAACATTATGCTATGTATTTTATTTAATAATGTTATTAATAATCCAATATACTATTACAATGATTCAGATATGTCATGTCATGAATTGTTCCCTGAAATATAATTACAAATCTAATGGGTCACTAAGTTCTTTAAATATCTCTCATCATTCTTAAAAATATATCTTTGCACATACAGCAGTATAAAAGATATTCGTACTCTGTTCACTTCATTCTGATTTAAGTTCCATCATCTTTTCTAAAAATTTTTTGTTGAAATAGCATTGATTTACAATGTTGTGATAGTTTCAGATGTACAGAAAGTGTTTCAATTATAGATACATATATATATGTTCTTCTTAATATTACTTTCCATTATAGGTTATTATAAACTATCAAGTATAGTTCCCTATGTTATATAGTAGGTCCTTGTTGGTTACCTTAACAATAACCTTGTTGGTTATTTATATATGGTAGTGTGTGTGTTTTAATTCCAAACACCTAATTTATGCCTCCCCTCCCTTCTCCTTGGTAATCAGTTTGTTCTCTGTGTCTATAAGTCTATTTCTGTTTTGTAAATAAGTTCATTTGTATCATGTTTTTAAATTCCACATATATGTGATATCATATGATATTTGTCTTTCTCTATTAATATAATATCATATTATATATTAACTGTCTATTAATATGATATCATATTATATCATCAGATCAGATCAGATCAGTCACTCAGTCGTGTCCGACTCTTTGCGACCCCATGAATTGCAGCACGCCAGGCCTCCCTGTCCATCACCAACTCCCAGAGTTCACTCACGTCCATCGAGTCAGTGATGCCATCCAGCCATCTCATCCTCTGTCGTCCCCTTCTCCTCCTGCCCCCAATCCCTCCCAGCATCAGAGTCTTTTCCAATGAGTCAACTCTTCGCATGAGGTGGCCAAAGTACTGGAGTTTCAGCTTTAGCATCATTCCTTCCAAAGAAATCCCAGGGCTGATCTCCTTCAGAATGGACTGGTTGGATCTTCTTGCAGTCCAAGGGACTCTCAAGAGTCTTCTCCAACTTAACTGATATCAGTTAATATGATAATCTCTAGGTCCATCCATGGTACTACAAATGGCCGTATTTCATTCACTTTTATAGCTGAGTAATATTCCATTGCATGTGTATGTGTATATATATATATATATACATATATATATCACATATATATATATATATATATCACATCTTCTTTATCCAGTCATCTATTGATGGACACTAAAGTTGCATCCATGTCTTGGCCATTGTAAATAGTGCTGCTATGAACACTGGGGTGCGTGTATCTTTGTGAAGTATGGTTTTCTCTGGATACATACCCAGGAGTGGGATTGAAGAATAATATGGTAGCTCTATTTTTAGTTTTTTAGGGAGCTTCCATAGTGTTTTCCATAGTGATTGTAGTATCTGACACTCCCACCAACAGAGTAGAAGGGTTCCTTTTTCTATACACCCCCTCCAGAATTTATTAATATTATTTGTAGGCTTTTTGATGTCAGCCATTCTGACTGGTATGAGGTACTTTTGATTTGCATTTCTTTAATAATGATGTTTGGCATATTTTCTTGTGCCTTTTGAATGTCTGAATGCTTCTTTGGAGAAATGTCTATTTAGATCTTCAGCCTATTTTGATTGGGTTGTTTGTTTTTTTGATATTGAGTTGTATGAGCTGTTTGTATATTTTGGAGATTAATCATTGTCAGTTACATCATTTGCAAATATTTTCTCTCATTCTGTAAGATTTTTTTTGTTTTATTCATGGTTTTCTTTGATATGCATTTCTATACACTACTGATGAAATATCTAAAAGAGAAATTAAGGAAACAATCCCATTTACTATTGCATTAAAAAGAATAAAATACCTAGGAATAAACCTACCTAAGGAGAGAAAAGACCTGTACACCACAAACTATAATACATTGATGAAAGAAATCAAAGATGACACAAACAAATGGAGAGATACACTGTGTTCTTGGATTAGAAGAATTAATATTGTCAACATGACTACCCAAGGCATCTACAGATTCAATGCAATTCCTATCAAATTGTCAATGGCATTTTCTACAGAATTAGAACAAAAACTTTTAAATTTTACGAAAACACAAAAGACCCCAAATAGCCAAAGCAATTTTGAGAAAGAAAAACAAGCTGGAGGAATCAGGCTTCCTGACTTCAGTGAAAAGTGAAAATGAAAGTATCTGACTCTTTGCAACTGCATGGACTGTAGCCCACCAGGCTTCTCTGTCCATGGAATTCTCCAGGCAAGAATACTGGAGTGGGGAGCCATTCCCTTCTCCAGGGGATCTTCCCGACCCAGGTACTGAACCTGGATCTCCTGCATTGCCAGCAGAATCTTTACTGTCTGAGCCACCAGGGAAGCCTATACTGCAAAGCTACAGTTATCAAAACTATATGGTACTGGCACAAAAACAGACATATAGATAAACAGAAGAGGATAGAAAGTTCAAAAATAAAGCCATGTACCTATGGTCAGTTAGTTTATGACAAAGGAGTCAAGAATATAGGAGGGGTAAAAGAATCTCTGCAATAAGTGATGCTTGGAAAACTGGACAGCTACATGTAAAAGAATGAAATTAGAACATTCTCTAATCCTATACATCATCTCTTTATTGGACTTTTTTCAGTATTTGCCAACCTGGCTCCCAGACCACTGTACTTACCCTCCACTCCATTCTAAGCACATCAGACAAGATTTATCTAAAATACATATATTATTCCCCTTATGAATATGCTTAACTGTCCTCTGCCATAAAGGCTTTTGTAATCAGGTCCTTGTTGATTTCTCAATTTTCACATTTTCACACTTCCAACTTACCACTTATTTAAAGCAATATATAAACTTATTTGCAGTTTTTTAAAATTTCAAACTCTTTTCTTGTTTCTGTGAGAGCAAGACTGCTGTTTCCTCTATCTGGAACACCCTCCTCTTCCTGGAAAGCCTGGATAATTCATACCCTTCATTCAACACTGAGCATTATGTCTTTTGTGAAAGTTTCCCACCTCCTCTGCTAAACTGGATTCCTTCATATTGTTTCCTTACAACAAGACAAAATTATTTATTTATTATTATTATTATATGTACACATGGCATGTAAATAAAACATGTAGTAGCTATGGTATACATAGTGCAAACTATCTTTAAGATGATGCTTTCTCTGGGTGGGGAAGAAGAAAGCACAACTATATGTATAATAATTTATTTCTTAAAAATGAAGCAAATGACAAAATATTCAAGTTAGATAAACTTAGGTAGTAGGTATAAGGATGTTGGTTCAGTTGTCTCTGTACTTTAGAATAGTTTTAATGTTTTCTTGATTTAAAATAAGTTGAAAAAATATGGTAGCTTATAGTTTAATCATGGGATAAATAACCAAGCAGATTGTAGAATCTTTGCTTTGGGAGATTACAAAATCTTTGTGTGTGTGGGTGTGTGTGTGTTTTGAAAACCAAAACTCTAAGATTGCAAGTTATGGGTTCCAACCACTCGATACTTGTGTTCCAGTTCACACTTAAACAGCTCCATTTATAGAAAACTCAACATCTTTTCGGGTAGCCCATCGAGAATGCCTGTTCTGTCCTGCTTCTACTTCTTGGAATGCATTGAGGTAGTTGTGAGTTTTCTCTTTTTAATGTTGCATTCTTTCTCAATATGATTTTATTGATGTCTTTTCATCATCCTGATCATCCTTTTTAGGATACAACCCAGAGTTTTTCTTAGTGTATGAAGGAATACAGTCTACATAGACAAGAGCAGAGGTATTCATTGCCTCACTCATTGTAGACACTTTATTTGTCTGACATAATCTCAGGTTTATATGGTACTTTTGAAAGTCAAATCACACAAATGGAGCATTTGAAGGTTGCTGCTGGAGAAGGCAATGGCACCCCACTCCAGTACTCTTGCCTGGAAAATCCCATGGATGGAGGAGCCTGGTGGGCTGCAGTCCATGGGGTCGCTAGGAGTCGGACACAACTGAGCGACTTCACTTTGACTTTTCACTTTCATGCATTGGAGAAGGAAATGGCAACCCACTCCAGTGTTCTTGCCTGGAGAATCCCAGGGATGGGGGAGCCTGGTCGGCTGCCGTCTCTGGGGTCGCACAGAGTCGGACACGACTGCAGTGACTTAGCAGCAGCAGAAGCAGCAGCTGCCAAGTCTGATTTCCTCTGCTCTCTGTCTGTACACTTGAATCACTAGCCCTTGACATGGGTCAGGAAAACATTGTTAATTGCATTAAAACATTTTGTTGAACTTATGACGAATCACTATTTCCTTTTGGATACTAACGTTGGATACATCGGTACAACTGTAATATCATTGAGGCTTCTTTTCCTGCATCTTGCCCTTAAGGGTATCAGGAGAGAACTTGTCAAAAGGGTCTCTGAAATCCAGCTACACTATTTCTACTCTATTTCTCTGATCTCCCAGTGTAGTAACTCTGTCACTAGAAAATGAGGTTACTGTGACAGGATATTCTTAGTGAGCTCATGTTGAGTTTACCACTTCTTTTTCTAAGTGCTCAGAAGCCATTGTTTAGAAAAAAAAAATGTTCTAGAATCTTGCCCTGAATAGACGTCAAGCTCAGTGCTCTCTAGTTCATGAATACGCATTCTTCCTCTTTTTATAAATCCAAATGACACTTGCCTGTATCCAATTTCCCAGGAGCTCTTTTCCTCTGTGGGGTTTCTCAGGTGCATTGACAATGGTTCAGCCATTTCTACAAGTTCTCTGAGGATGTTGAAACATACTCCTGGGCCAAGAGACTAGGATTCATTTGCCATAGCACCTTTTCATCTCCTTATTTATTTAAGAATACATCTATCACCTGTTTGAGAAAGGAATAGGAAATCGATTAACCCAAACTGTAGTTAAGGTCATGTTTGGTTTGATGGTCAATGTGAAAGTGAATCAAGTTAAGAGGAAAAACTGTTATTAAAGGTCTTGAAGCACATGCAGCAGTATGCTAGGTGCTAAGAGATGAGAATAAGATAAAGCCAAAGCCCTGGTCTTAAAAATCTGATAGTCAAGTTGGGGGAAATAAAACTTGTAATACCATAACCCATATAGTTTAATTTGGGAACAAAGCAGGACTTCAAAGAACACAATCCTTGCCATCAAAAGGATTTTAAAAATAGCTCAAATTGTTTCCTTATATTCCTTAATACTATCAAAAAGGTATATTAAAAATATTTTAAATGTTCCAATATAACTACGGTGTCTACTGACCGCTTCAGTGGCCAGAGGTTGTTAGTAAATTCTAAACCTAGGTGTGTGCTAAAATGAACCTTCATTTGTGGAGAAATCTGTTTCTGAGTTGAAATGTTGATACATTAATAGGAGAAGGAAGGGGGTAATGGTTCTGCTGCTAAGCCAACCTCTCATGCTACCAGGCTTGTTGGGAGAGAGGAGGGTAGGCGCAGAGAGCAGGACAGCAGGTAGAATGGCTGAGGAAGAGCAACAATGCCTGGTCCTCAGGGTCTTTCCTACATGCTATCTCCTATGCAAGGGGATTCCCATTTATTGAACACCTTGTTATGCCAGGAATGCTGTTAGGTGCTTTGAATGCCATATTACGTTTCTTCCTCCACAAGCCTGCAGGATAGTGCGTGCATCTGTGTGTGCCCAGTTGTGGCCAAGTCTTTGCAACTGGATGGACGGTAGCCCACAGACTCCTCTGTCCAGGGGATTTTCCAGGCAAGAAGATTGGGGCAGGTTGCCATTTCTTTCTTCAAGGGATCTTCCTGGCCCAGGGATTGAACCCACATCTCCCTCCTCTCCTGTATTGGCAGGTGGATTCTTTACCACTACGCCACCTGGGAAGCCCAAAACAGTCAGTGTATCCTTATTTTACAAGTGAGGAAACTGAGCTCAGAGAGCTGAAGTCATTTGCTCAAAGGTCACATTAATGCTAAGTGGTAGACCTGGGATGTAACCTCAGATGCATCTGATTTCAGTGCTATTTTCTTTTTATTACATGACACTCTCTGGATAGAAACAAATTGGGATTTGAAGAGACTTTTCTTCTTGTCCTTACAAAATGTCTTGTCACCTAGAGAAAGGCAAAATTTCACCCATGTTTCAAGCTGATTGTCATATTCTGCTAGTTTTATTAAATGTACTTTAACTTTTTATATCATAGAATAAATACAGTATATTTCAATGAAGTAATGTCATTATGTTACCATATATAGATGAAATGTATTTTCATAGACATTCTCTCTATTTGGGACTTGATATCAAGAACATGAAATTTGCAAAGATAACTCCTTGCTACCTGATTATTTACTGCATGAGGACAGCGTTTGGTGAATGGCCCTTGTCTGAACTGAGTTTCCTAGTTATCAATGCAACAGATGCTGCAAAATGAGGTCTGTGAACTGAAGGCCAGTTTTTGTGCAGAGGATAAAATGTGAAACAAGAGAAAGCTCAGGAGAGGACATGGTGTATGGGAATACAGTGTCCCTGCAAGGGACAGATGCATATTGCTGAGCAAGGGCTGTTCCAAAGAGCCCTGACCATTAATGCAATCAGAACCCTGAGCTCTAAATTAAAGCAGAAGAAAAACAGCAGAAAGATGCAGCACCTGTAACTGTAACCTAGAGCCTAAAGGTGCTGGGGGAGAACACTGCAGGATCAGTAAACCTCTTTTGCTGTTCATTTCTGTTGGTTTCTTTACAGGAATTTGGAATGCCTGGTTGTAAAGAGTTGGGTTAAAAATGCAGATGTGTGAGTGGGGATTAGATTTTGGGAGGGCAACCGACTGGAGACAACAAGAGATGCCAGGATATTCCTGTGTGTGTGTGTGTGTGTGTGTGTGTTGAGGCAGATATTAGCAAAGAGGCAGCCATTGTCAGAGAGCCCTGACCATCTCCTGCCCGGGGGGATTTTTCATAGGAATTGGCAGTGGCTGCCTGGACCACCTCTCAACAGCAGAGTGATGCTACAGCCTTTGCACTGGACTTTGTCCACTCTTTTGCCCAATTCTTCCCCTGGCCTCCATGAATGCCTATTTCCTGCGTGTGACATGGACCTTCATAGTTCATTCTCTGACAACGTACGTGGCAGTGACCTATGTGGAGTTTCACAGAGTGGGTCTTCCACAGATGTTTTATTCTTCTATCCATCCATCCACCATTCATTCATTCACAGACATTTACTGAATTTCTACTGTGTATCTGTAGCAGTTGTTGGCCCTAGGGATAGATAACAAGTTAATACCACTCTTAAGACCTCATGATGTCATGGAGCCATAGGGCCCATTAAAGTGATTACAAGCCTGAGATTCGTGCTATAACACAGATGCATAAAGATTCAGAGTTGGTCCCAAAGAGGGTATGGTTGACTGTACTTGCATGAGGCAGGAAAGGCTACAGCCAGGCTTCATACTTAAGATACCGGGTTGTCTTCAGAATCTGGCTCAATGAGTTCAAATCCTGGTTTTGCCACTTTTGAGCTAACAAAACATGAAAAAATCACTCAACTAATTTTGCGTGGCCTCATAAGATACATGACCATTATCTCGTGGATTCTTGTGAGTATTACATGAGATGATGTGGGTAGATTCGTTGGTAAATGCCTGGCATGTAGAAATCGGTCAGTAAATTTTCATGATTATTATTGTTGTTATTTCTGTTCTCATTTTTTTGTGAAAGTAATAAGGCTTCCCTAAGGACATATTTCAGCTGAGACTGGAAGGGTAAACTGTGGTCACTAGGCCAGCGGTGGGAGGGTAGTGACTGGGGTGGGGAAGGAGAGCACTTTGCAGAAGAGGAACTAGGGTATGCAATGTCCAGGGGCCGCAAGAGCATAATACATTTGGAGGGAGTCAGTCAGGTAGAGTTAGTTGAGCTCTAGCACTTTCGTTCTCCATCTTCTTATGTATCATACAACCTTGTAGTTGTTTGGACATAATCTGTCTTTCTTGTTCCTCACCTGGTGACATGCTCATTCTTCTGATTCATCTGTTTCGATCAAAGCCATCTTTCCTGTAATGTCTCTGGATTCCTGTCTCGCTCTCTGTCCTTGCTCATCATGCTGCAGTGTAATTACTTGGCAGATGTGTATTTCCTCCTCACTGGGATCCTAGAACGTCTTATTCAGCTTTGTCTATTCTGCATCGACTGGATGGACATGAGTTTGAGCAAACTCTGGGAGATAGTAAATGACAGGGAAGCCTGGTGTGCTGTAGTCCTTAGGGTTGCAAAGAGTCAGACATCCCTGGCATGCTGCAGTCCATGGGGTCACGAAGAGTTGGACACAACTTAGTGACTGACCAATTCTACACTGAGCTGGTACCTGGGATTGTGGACTTGTGCAGACTGTGAATTAAAAATAAAGCAGAATGATGAGGAATCATCCATAAGAACAGAATATCTTATTCTCTCCTGAAAGATCCAAGGAGTCATTTTGAAACAGAGAAATGGTCTGTTTTCTAAACCAAGTGCAGAGCTTCAGATGTGCTTTTTAAAGACATAGCTCTCTATATTTATTTGAACTTTGTAGTATGTAAGGAAATAGAACCCTGAATCCAATCTGGAATCCAAGCCTTAGGTTAATCATTTATACATAGTCCTGCTTGGTCCTGAGCCTATCAGAATTACTTCATTTTTACTTGCCTTGCATTCTCTCCTCAAATCCTATAATAGCTTTATCTTTTCATTTGGCTGATGAGGTGCCAAATGGCTCTTCTTCATGTGTGGTCTTCTTGCAGCAGTTAGTTAATGAGGAGTGTCCCTGATGACTTTTATCAGATGAGAATTAACAGTCTGATGGACACAGCAATCACCTCTATGCTAACTGAGAGACCCAGAGCCAGAGAGCTGATGGTTGAAAATGGGGGTTCTGTTCTAGGCTGTTCCACATGGATGCTTCCTAGTGCTGTAACCTAGACGTGTCCCCTGAGATCTCTGAACCCTCAATTTTCTCCTTTATAAAATGTAGGCAATACTAATGTTAATTTCATAATAAGATAAAAGAAAAACGATGGTTATATCATGTGCCGATTTGAAAAGGCTATGGTGCCCAGTGGACTTCCCTGGTGGCTCAGACAGTAAAACATCTGTCTACAATGCAGGAGACCCGGGTTCAAGCCCTGGGTTGGGAAGATCCCCTGGAGAAGGCAGTCATTTGGTCAAATGCTAGTTTCCATGTTGCTGAGAAGATACTCTTTAGGTTCATGTTCTTTGAGTAAAGCAAATTACTCTTCATAATGTGAGTGGGCCTCCTCTAATCAGGTGAGGATCTCAAAAGCAAAGACTGAGATTTTCTGAAGCAAAAGCAATTCTGCCTTCAGACTGCAACATAGAAAGTCTGCTTTCCTTTCCAGCATGTAGATTTCAGACTCAAAACTGTAACATCAATTCACCTGAATTCCAGTTTGCCAGCCTGCCCTGTAGGTTTCAGTCTTGCTAATTCCTTAGGTGTCAATTCCTTAAAGCCTCTTCTCTTACTCTGTGCCTCTCTCTGTCTCTCTCTTATATGTATGTTTCCCAGGTGGCTCAGTAGTAAGAAATCCACCTGCCAATGCAGGACACACCAGTTCAGGAAGATCCCCTGGAGAAGGAAATGGCAACCCACTCCAGTATTCTTGCCAGGAAAAATCCCATGAACAGAGAAATCTGGTTGGCTACAGTCCACGGGGTTGCAAAGAGTCAGACATTACTGAGCAACTGAGCATGCACACAAAATATATATTCATATACACACATATTTTCTATGGTTTTAAATGGCAACCCACTCCAGTGTTCTTGCCTGGAGAATCCCAGGGACGGGGGAGCCTGGTGGGCTGCCATCTCTGGGGTCGCACAGAGACGGACACGACTGAAGTGACTTAGCAGCAGCAGCATACACATATATTTTCTATGGTTTTATTTCTCTGGAGAACTTTGATTAATACAAGGAATAAAGCTTAACAGACTTCCAGGCACATAGGCCTCCAATAGTATGAGCAACCTCCGTCCATAGTTCATCAGGCACTCTGTCTATCAGATCTAGTCCCTTAAATCTATTTCTTACTTCCACTGTATAATCATAAGGGATTTGATTTAGGTCATACTTGAATGGTCTAGTGGTTTTCCCTCCTTTCTTCAATTTAAGTCTGAATTTGGCAATAAGGAGTTCATGATCTGAGCCACAGTCAGCTTCCGGTCTTGTTTTTGCTGATGTGTAGAGCTTCTCCATCTTTGGCTGCAAAGAATATAATCAATCTGATTTCGGTGTTGACCATCTGGTGATGTCCATGTGTAGAGTCTTCTCTTGTGTTGTTGGAAAAGGGTGTTTGCTATGACCAGTGCCTTCTCTTGGCAAAACTCTATTAGTCTTTGCCGTGCTTCATTCTCTACTCCAAGGCCAAATTTGCCTGTTACTCCAGGTGTTTCTTGACTTGCTACTTTTGTGTTCCAGTCCCCTATAATGAAAAGGACATCTTTTTTGGGGGTTAATTCTAAAAGGTCTTGTAGGTTTTCATAGAACTGTTCAACTTCAGCTTCTTCAGCATTACTGGTTGGGGCATAGACTTGGATTACTGTGCTATTGAATGGTTTGCCTTGGAAATGAACAGAGATTTTAGAAAAGGCAGAGGAACCAGAGATCAAATTGCCAACATCCTCTGGATCATGGAAAAAGCAAGAGAGTTCCAGAAAAACATCTATTTCTGCTTCATTGACTATGCCAAAGATTTTGACTGTGTGGATCACAATAAACTGTGGAAAATTCTTCAAAAGATGGGAATAGCAGACCACCTGACCTGCCTCTTGAGAAACCTATATGCAGATCAGGAAGCAACAGTTAGAACTGGACATAGAACAACAGACTGGTTCCAAATAGGAAAAAGAGTATGTCAAGGCTGTATATTGTCACTCTGCTTATTTAACTTATATGCAGAGTACATCATGAGAAATGCTGGGCTGGAAGAAGCACAAGCTGGAATCAAGATTGCTGGGAGAAATATGCAGATGACACCACCCTTATGGCAGAAAGTGAAGAGGAACTAAAAAGCCTCTTGATGAAAGTGAAAGAGGAGTGTGAAAACGTTGGGTTAAAGCTCAACATTCAGAAAACGAAGATCATGGCATCTGGTCCCATCACTTCATGGCAAATAGATGGGGAAACAGTGGAAACAGTGTCAAACTTTCTTTTTTGAGGCTCCAAAATCACGGCAGATGGTGATTGCAGCCATGAAATTAAAAGACGCTTACTCCTTGGAAGGAAAGTTATGACCAACCTAGATAGCATATTCAAAAGCAGAGACATTATTTTGCCAACAAAAGTCCGTCTAGTCAAGGCTATGGTTTTTCCAGTGGTCATGTATGGATATGAGAGTTGGACTGTGAAGAAAGCTGAGTGTCGATTAATTGATGCTTTTGAACTGTGGTGTTGGAGAAGACTCTTGAGAGTCCCTTGGACTGCGCAGAGATCCAACCAGTCCATCCTAAAGGAGATCAGTCCTGGGTGTTCTTTGGAAGGAATGATGCTAAAGCTGAAACTCCAGTACTTTGGCCACCTCATGCGAAGAGTTGACTCATTGGAAAAGACTCTGATGCTGGGAGGGATTGGGGGCAGGAGGAAAAGGGGATGACAGAGGATGAGATGGCTGGATAGCATCACCGACTCAATGGACGTGAGTTTGAATGAACTCCGGCAGTTGGTGATGGACAGGGAAGCCTGGTGTGCTGCAGTTCATGTGGTCGCAAAGAGTTGGACACAACTGAGCGACTGAACTGAACTGAACTGAGTATGAGCAACTATTCTTACTAAACTCTCTGGACCCCAGATCCTCACTTATATGATGGGTGAGTTGAGTCAGTAATCTCTGCTGTATTACCTAACTTCATACTCAGAAATCTCAATGGAGAGTCCTGCTTCATCAAAGCTATCCTCCTGGGGCAGGAAAACAAATTAAAGTGGCCAAGTCCTTTTCTATTGATTTTTCTGACTTGATTGCAGTACTGTTTATGCATTGCTACTGCTTAAGTTTCTAGATGTGCTTAAAGGTATGTCTAATGTGTTCTTGATAAGTTGAGTATAAGACAAATTTTGCAACATCCCCAAAGATTTTCACATTCAAAGAGAGCTGTGCTCTTGTTCTTATTATATCAGAGGCTGAGAATTGCTGGCCCAGAGGGAGAGTTCAGATGAAGAGGAGGTTGGGAAGGAAGCCTCATTTTCTGGGAGCCTCTGTGTCCTGTGCTGATAGATTTCACAGGGGAAAAGGGGAAAAGGGGCAAGGGGAATTATTAAAGTAAAGGCAGGGTCTCAATTTCTGAGCTTTTTTTTTGTTTGTTTATTTTGTTGCTATTTTTCTTTAGAAGGGAATAAAGCAGTACTTTTTTTTTTTGGAAACAATATCAATGTCCATTTATCAGTGATGTCAACTATATCAGTCCATTGCCCTGCCTCACTCTATTCTGTTATATTCCCCCCCTTTTCTGCTTTATTTTTATTAGTTGAATTCATTCCCTCCTGATGTGTGTTTATTTGTCACTGTTTCTATTGTTGATTATTCCCACTAGAATGTCAGGTCCTTGAGAGTGGCTATTTTGCCTGCTGTATTCTGTGTGATATCCTGAAAGAATTATCCTGAAGACATAATAGATGTTCAATAAATGCTTTTTGAATATATAAAGAGATCTGAAAACAAATTTTCTATTCTCTGACACTCTAACAATGTTATTGTCATGCCCTGAGGCCTTGGTTGCATGATTTACCTCTTTCTCTTTACGAGGCACCGAGTGAACTCGGTGGAGAACATGGCATATCTGGTCTCATCCTCCGTCCATGGAGACTGGAGAACTTCCAAACTGCAAATCAAATGGAGAGTGGTTTTATTTCTAGGTTCATGTGATGATTATAGCAACGTAGCTCCTCTTGTGTCTTCTTGTCATGTGGTATCACAATTTTAGTAACTCCAGCCTGAAGCAACAGGACAGTCCTGAGATTTACAATCAGATGACCCAGACTTTGGTCGTATCCTAGGTAAACCATCAACCTATATCTCTTTGTCTCCATTTGTCCTGTGCTTCAGGACCGTTAGGTGAGATAGGTGTGTAAATAGTCAACACCTTTCGGGTTTCTATGTCTAGTATTGCGTCATCTTCAAACAGTGATCGTTTTACTTCTTTTCCCATTTGGGTTCCTTTTATTTCTTTTTCTTCTCTGATTGCCATGGCAAGGACTTCCAAAACTATGTTGAATAAAAGTGGTGAGAGTGGGCATACCTGTCTGATTCCTGGCCTTAGCAGAAATACTTTCAGCTTTTTTCACCGTTGGGTATGATGTTGGCTGTGGGTTTGTCACATATGATCTTTATTATGTTGAGATGCGTTCTATGTTCTGGAGACACTACTCTATATAAAATAGATAACCAACAGGGACCTATCATATAGCACAGGAAACTATATTCAATATTTTGTAATAACCTATAAAGGAAAAGAACCTTAAAAGAATATATATGTATAAAATATATGTATGTATATCTATAGTCTCAGGTATATGTATGTGTATATATACATATATCTGAAACTAACAAGACATTTTAAATCAACTATACTTCAATAATGGAGAAGGCAATGGCACCCCACTCCAGTACTCTTGCCTGGAAAATCCCATGGACAGAGGAGCCTGGTAGGCTGCAGTCCATGGGGTCGCTAAGAGTCGGACACGACTGAGCGACTTCACTTTCACTTTTCACTTTCATGCATTAGAGAAGGAAATGGCAACCCACTCCAGTGTTCTTCCCTGGAGAATCCCAGGGATGGGGGAGCCTGGTGGGCTGCCGTCTCTGGAGTTGCACAGAGTCGGACACAACTGAAGCGACTTAGCAGCAGCAGCATACTTTAATAAAATAAAAAAAAAGATCCAAGATAGAATGAAGAAAAGTCAGCACCTAGTAAGCTTACTATACAAATGTTCATTACTGTAATACAAAACCAGAAAGAGTCTGAAAAGAAAGGGAATGTTAAATTTCCTAAACATCTATTATATACTTACATGCTATTTAACTTAGTCTTCATGTCAGTCTTGCAAGTTTTACAATATTATCCCTGTTTTAAAAGTGAAGAAACTAGCTCAGAGCTGTACTGAAGTTTCTCAAGGTCAGATGATGGTATAGGTGGCTCATGGGATTCAGCTGAAGGTTTCGAAGACTCTCAAGCAGGTGCTTTATTCCCTGTCACAGTAACCAACATGAAGAGCGCTACACCTGGCTTTCAGGAGCATCTGTGTGAATTGGAGAGAGGAGCCCCTTCTGGGTGGTTACAGCCCTGCACGTGGAAGGCGTGGTCAGCACAGGGAAGCTGCTGGGAGGAAAAAGTTGTGCCTCCATCTAGGTGTAGGTGATCATGCACCAGGGCAGGGGTTCTGCAAGGAGAGCATGACCCCTTTTCAGTCCCATTTTCCTCTCAGCTACAGAACCATCAAGTGTAGCATTCAACATGGAAAGGCTTCTGCTAACAACCAAGACCACCTAGCAACAGCTGACACAGCAAAATTAAACATTCATCTTCCCAAGTGTCACTTCTTGAGAAGTTATGATGTAATTGAACTCAGTTGTATCTACCACACTTTAGAGGAGAGGAGCTAGAATTGTTCCTCTAATCATCATTTGGCTGGAAGCCTGTTCTGAAAACTCAACAGGAAGTTGGGGTGTGTAGGCAAGAGCCCTGTCATTTTTGGACTCTGTGACCTTAGCAATTCGGGCATCATTGTATTATTTCTCACTGATCAGACACCTTCAAGTTGGCATCAGCTTTCAGACCCATTATGACTGCAGAGAATTACCCAGGTGTGAATACAATATTGAGGAACCTGTCTCACTGCCGGCACCCATGACCTTGCAGAGGTGCCCTTGCTTAATTTTCAGGAAGTGCAGCAACATGGAGGGGCGTGTAAGGCACCCACTCCAAAAGAGGCCATGCAGATCTGCATTTTGAGATGCATTACTTTGGTCCTTTTTTGACATTGGTCAAATAATGCAAAGGAGGAATTGAAGACTAGTAAATACCACAGGAAGTCATTTAAGAGAGTTCTAGTGTCTGAAGTTAAGCAGCGTACCTGAAACGTGCTCTTCAGGCCACAGGATGAAATTGGGTTTTGGACCGCATCTGGCTGCAGACCTTTCGCCACTGAAGGGTGTTTTCTTCCACTTAATGGGGCCCCATAGTGGTGAATAGATTCCCGGGGTATGAGGAACCCCTTTCCCATCTGACCTTCAGATCTGCTTTGAGGGTCTTCATGCTCTGAGAGTGCTTCCAGCCACAGCACCCTGTTAACAGTTACTGAGCTTATCTTTATATCTCATTAAAAAAAAAAAACCAGAATTGATGACATTTTGAACACACACCTGAGATAGAGCTAAATATCTGGTTGATTAGCCATGCCTTTACTGTGGCTATATTTACTGTGCTTATATTCAGCAGGGACTTTATTTGTGTATCTGTCGTCATGGCACATGAAGTGTCCACCCTGTACTCCTGAAGGGTGAAGACCATTCCCAGTCTCTAGAATGTTTGTTTCTCCAGCTTCTCCACTAACACAAGTATTACCATAATGCTTTCACTGAACTCTTCTGAAAAATCTAAAAATCATTTCAGTTTTTACTGTTACAGCTTTTGGTGGGCTTGTTCACCAAACTAGGTAGAGTGCTGGTTTTGAGAGACAAATTATGTGTTTCATTTTAATCTGTTTTTTTAAAGTATTAAGTTGATACAAAAACATTTAAAAATGTATGTGAGATATAAAAAGTAGGCACATAATGAACACCTCTATACCAGTTACCTGGTTTAAGAAAAGGAATATTAGCACTACTTTTGAGGTTTCCTGAGTGCCTCCCATCACTTTTTAAATTTATTTTATCGCTTATTTATCACTTATCACTTATTTTATCACTTATTTATCATTTATCTCATGCCCCCTTTATGTATCTGGCTATTCCAAATTTTGTTTTAACTTTCTCTTGCCTTTAATAATCAGTTCAAATATGTGTACTTGTAATCTTAAAATATATTGCTTTTTTAATGTAAAGGGCTTCCCAGGTGGTGCCAGTGGTAAAGAACCCACCTGCCAATGCAGGAGACTTAAGAGAGAGGATGCAGGCTTGATTCCTGGGTTGGGAAAATCCCCTGCAGAAGGAAATGGCAACCCATTCCAGTATTCTTGCCTGGAGAATTCCACAGACAGAGGAGCCTGGCCAGCTACAGTCCATAGGGTTGCAAAGATTTGAAAGCAAATTGATTATGGGAGATGTATTTTAGTAACTTTATTATTAAAATTTTTTGCTCAACAGCATGTTCTTAAGCTTCATCCATGCAGTAATTAAGTAGTTTTCACTGTGTAGACTATGTGACTATTTACTCATGTGAGTGGATGGGCATTTAGTTTGTGTTCCGTGTTTTGATATGGCGCACATTGCCACGATGGATTCTTGTTCATGGCTCTTGGAGTTTATGTGCAAAAGTTTCTCTGAGGTACATGCCCAGGAGCAGAATTGCTGCATCAAATTTGCATCCTTCTTGCTTCATCACCTAGATAATACCTAGTTAGTAGCTAAGGTGTTACTTAACAACTGATATTTTAAGCTGCTGCTGCTGCTGCTAAGTCGCTTCAGTCTGTCCGACTCTGTGCGACCCCATAGATGGCAGCCCACCAGGCTCCGCCATCCCTGGGATTCTCCAGGCAAGAACACTGGAGTGGGTTGCCATTTCCTTCTCCAATGCATGAAAGTGAAAAGTGAAAGTGAAGTCGCTCAGTCGTGTCGGACTCTTAGCGACCCCATGGACTGCAGCCCACCAGGTGTTACTAAGGTGTTACTTAACAACTGATATTTTAAACTGCTGCTGCTAAGTTGCTTCAGTTGTGTCCGACTCTGTGTGACCCCATAGACGGCAGCCCATCAGGCTCCGCCATCCCTGGGATTCTCCAGGCAAGAACACTGGAATGGGTTGCCATTTCCTTCTCCAATGCACCCAGGAGCAGAATTGCTGCATCAAATTTGCATCTTTCTTGCTCCATCACCTAGATAATACCTAGTTAGTAGCTAAGGTGTTACTTAACAACTGATATTTTAAACAGTAGCATATAAATGTCTCCTTGCTCCCAGATGTTTGCAAACCTTGATTTATCAGTTTTCCCAGTCTGATGAACACGAGTTATCATTCATATTGATATTGATTTGTTTTTCCACAATTGTATGACATGAAAGTATTAAAATATATTTACTGACCATTTTTGTTTCCTTTTCTGTGATATATATGTTTTAATGTTTTGCCTAAAATTTTAAATTGCTTGTTTAAGGAATCTTTTATATATTAGAGGTATTAATGTGAAGTTGCTCAGTCGTGTCCAACTCTTTGTGACCCCATGGACTATAGCCTACCAGGCTCCTCTGTCCATGGGATTTTCCAGGGAAAAGTACTGGAGTGGGTTGCCATTTCCTTCTCCAGGGAATCTTCCCGAGACGGGGATCGAACCCAGGTCTTCCACATTGCAGGCCCACGCTTTACCGTCTGAGCCACCAGGGAAATCTATGTTGGAAACGTCTTCTTCCATTCATAATTTGTTGGCCTGTTTTTCTTTTAACTTTTTAAAATGATGTATTTTGGAGAACAGATGTTTTTGATTTAAAATATTCAAGCTTATAAATTTTTCCCTTATAGTTTACCTTATAATCCTTGTTTGTAACTTTGTTTCTAACACTAGTCTAAAAAATATTCTCCTGTATTTTGTTTCCAAAGGAGTAGTCGTCTAGCCTTTTGTATTTAAGTCTGTTCAGATTTTTGAGCACATGGTGAGGCCAAGATAGTTGTTTTTTTTTTTTTCATATGGTTGTCTACTTGTCTCAGTGACTCTGAAAAGGCTGTTACGTCTCTGGTAATCTACATTTTGCGACACCAAAAATCAAGTAAGTGAATATGTGTGGATCTGTTTCTGAACTGCTCTTTTCCACTGATCACTTTGTTTCTGCATATGCTAATCCCATACTGTTTTTATTCTGTAGTTTGTATCAGTTTTGATATCCATTATGCTTCTTTGGGAGTTTTTCTTTGCTTTTGCATATAAATTTTAGCATGAAGTTTTCACCAAAAAAGTGGCATTTTCTTAGAACTACTTTGGATTTATAGTTTAATTTCAGGAGAATTGACATTTTAAATATTGAATGTTTAAATCAATGAAAACAATCTACTCCTTCATTTTTAGTCTTTATTATCTTTCAACAAAGTTTTATAATGTTCTTCAGGAAGATCTTGAATATCCTTTGTTAAGAGTTAGTCAAAATTTATTCTATATATATTTTTATATTACCAAAGTGGAATCTTTTAAAACTACATTTTGAGTCTTCTAATAGATGAAATAAATGCAATTTATTTTGGTGCATTGATCCTGAGTTCAGCAAACTTGCTATGCTCATTTATTTTTCTGTTTTCATTATGAAAATAACAGTCTGTTTCCCCTTCAAATTCTTATATCTTTATTTGCCATAATATACTGTCTAGGCTTTGGATGCTGTGATAAATAGAAGCAGTCATAGCAGACAATCTTTCTGGTCTTCAAAGCAAAACTTTCAACATTTTACCATTTAAGATGATGTTAACTGTCAGTATTTTGTCAGTATTCATAATTCAGTTATGAATTGATATTGAATTATATTGAATGTATTTTCTTTATCTATGGAGATAATAATTTATCACCTTAAACTTTTAATATAGTGAATTATATTACTAATTTATTTTCTAATGTTAAAATAGCATAAACATTTCTGAGATAAATCCAAGTTGGTTAAAATGTATCATTGATGCACTGATGGATTTAGTTTGTTGATATTAGGTGCATGAATGACACTCATTTATAATTTTACTGTCCTCTATGGTTCTTGTCAGATTTTAGTATCAAAGTTATATTCGCTTCGTAAATTGAGTTAGAGAATATTTCTTTTACCTACTTGGAGTTTTTTAAAGTGATTGGAATTCCTTGATTATTATGTATAACTCATGGGCAAATCCTTTAGTGCTGGTAATTTCTTTTTGGTAAGACTTTTAAGTACTGTTTCAGTTATTGCTTAATGGCTATTAAATTTTTTTTTAATTATCTCTTCTCATTTAGTTGGTGTGCTTTCTCAGAATTTCTCTATCTCATCAAATTTTCATATTTATTGGCATTAAGTAGTTTCATATTTATTGATTAATAATGTGGCTTATTTGTTCGTTCTTTCTCTTTTTTGCTATGATTTTCAGAAGTTGGGGTATTGTATTAATCTTCTCAGTTAACAGTGTTTCAATTTATTGTTTTTTATTTCATTATTCCTGCTTCTATCTTTATTATTTTCTATTTTTTTTGTTTCTGTTTTCCTCCTAATATAATAGGTTTGATACTTGAGTTATTTATTGTTAGGCTTTCTTCTTTTTTAGTATAAGTATTTAAATGCATATCTTTCTTTCTTAGTAACCCATAAATATTTGTGCATAGTATTTTTTTACCATTCAGTTGTGAATGTTATTTGATTTCACTAATTTTTTCTTTGACCTAGGAGTTATAAATAAATGTATTTCCTATATTCCCTAAACTTTAGATTTTTCTAGTAATATTTTTGTTATTAATTTCTAGCTGAAAGGGTTACCAGAGAATGTGATCTTTGATTTCAATATTTGAAATTTGCTAAAATTTACTTATTGGCCAGGTATGGGTTCATATTTGGTAAATTTTCTGTACATGCTTGAAAAGAATATGTGTTTTGCAGTTTTCTGTGTATATCCAGTGATCCAACAATTCTATTTTTCAAAACTGCTATATTCCTACTTATTTTTGTCTACTTGACAAAATTACTCAGGTTGTTTATATTAAAATTTGTCACTCAGATGCAGGATTTGTGTATTTTTGTAATCCTTTCACTTTCATGCATTGGAGAAGGAAATGGCAACCCACTCCAGTGTTCTTGCCCGGAGAATCCCAGGGACGGTGCAGTCTGGTGGACTGCCGTCTATGGGGTTGCACAGAGTCGGACACGACTGAAGTGACTTACCAGCAGCAACAGCAGCAGCAGGGTTATTTTATCAATGTATACACATTTAGAATTGTTATATTTTCTTGGTCAACTGAAACTTGTATCATTATGCGGCTACATGTTTTTTATCTGTAGTAATAATGCCTTTTGTTCAGTGTCTGCTTTGTCTGATATGAGTACAGGTATACCAACCTTGTTTTGGTTTAGTTTCATATCTTTTTACTTTCATTCTTTTTGGAACATACACGTTGTTTATATGTCTCAGCAACAGCTACAACCAGATGACAATCTGTCTAACAGCTTTGCTAACTAGAATATTGAATCTATTACATTTATTGTAATTACTGATTGAATATTTTTTCTAGCAATTTATTTGATGACAGTCTCATTTATGTTTCTTTTTCTCCCTCTTCTTGACTCCTTCAGGACTGATTCATTTTCTTCTCATTCCTTTTTTGCTGTCTGCACACTATTGGTATAAATGCTGTTTGCTTATGTGATGTGGTTAGTCACTCAGCTGTGTCCAAGTCTTTGCGACCCCATGGACTGTACCCCACCAGGTTTCTCTGTCCTTGGAGATTCTCCAGGCACGAATACTGGAGTGGGTAGCCTTTCCCTTCTCCAGGGGATCTCCCCAAACCAAGGATTGAAACCAGGTCTCCCACATTGCAGGCGGATTCTTTACCATCTGAGCCACAGGGAAGTTGTGTCTGACTCTTTTGTGCTGTATTCTTTCGCTATATTTCTTTACATTTAGTTGCTGTCCTATAAACATCACTATGATTACTTCTCAAAGGCTGAAGTAGCTCAGTATTTCTGCCTTTCCCCCAATAATATTAAGACCGTCCCACACTTCAGCTCCATCACCGGCCTCCCTCATCATCTCTTGTGGTTTCTCTGCTATTGCTACCACATATATTAGTGCCATTTGTATTTTTTTCCCCTAGCCACACAGACCTTCATTACTTTTGTTTTATATACTCTGTGTTTGGATTATCCCATGTATTTATTTAGGCCTTTGTCCATCACTCCTTGAATCTCAGAATTTTCGTTTGGAATCACTTTCCCTCTGCCGGCACTTCTTCTTTTGGAATTTTACTGTTGTCTGGTATCACTATTGCTGTTGGGTTTCATCTCTTCCTCTTTCAGTAGTAAACTGCCTCTATTCTTTATCTGTTTATAAGATTTATTGTCTTTGGTGCTTTTCAATTAAATCTTGGTATGTCTAGGAATGGTTTTCTTGTTGTTTATTCTGCTTAGGATTTGTTGACCTTCCTGAGTCTGTGGTTTGATGATTTTATCCATTCTTAAAAATTATAGCCATATCTGTTTTTAGTATATTCTCTCTCTTTTCCTCTGAAATTTGAATTAGATATTTATTAAACCATCTCAATCTATCCTCAATGTTTCTTATCTTTCCAGTTTTCAATATCTCTGTCTTTATGTCCAGTATCCTGAATTTTTTTTCTCTGTGTTCTAACTCTTTCTGTTTTCAGTTACGTCTAAGTTATCCATTAGTTATCCATTTCTATGTAAACAGTTACTCTAAGATTTGGCAGTATAAAATAACAAGTCATTATCTCTCAGAGTTTCTGAGCATCAGGGGTCCAGAAGCTGTTTACCTCTGTGATTTGGCTCAGGGTCTCTAATGAAACTGTGTTCAACCTGCAGGCTAGCCATGCAGCCATGTGAAAGTGCGGGAGGACCTACTTCCAGGCTTCCCCTTGGGGATGTTGGTAGGAGGCCTCCTCATTGTATGGTGGTTGGCTTCTGCTAGTGTGATGAGGTCATGAGGATGGTGATGATAATGATGTGTGAGGACCACAGCACACAGCATCTTTTTTCTTTTAATGAACTCTGGTTTATTTTCCTTATGAGCTTATAAGCTACACAGGAAACAGTCATGAATACTTGGCCAGAACAATGTTTTGTGATACAAATTTTGTCATCTATCTTAACAGGAGTACTTACTCCTGAGTTCTGGGGTGCTGAGGTGTCCTTAGCTCTGCTATTACTGACCTTGACCAGCATTCTTTCCTGAGACCTCCCTGCAGGGGGTTGTGTTCCTGTGGCCTTAAATGCTGCAGATCTGGTACAACATCTTTTAAAACCTAATCTCAAAACAAACAAACAAAAACCTAATCTCGGAAGTGCATACCATCTCTTGTGCCATATTCTGTTGGTCACAGAGACCACTTCTGGCGCATTGTAGGAGTGTATCATACAGGGGTGTGAATATCAGTAGGGATTATTTGTGGTCATTTCAGAGGCTGGCTACCATAAAGTGAAATCTACTCATTGAATTTTTAATGGGAATGATTATATTTTTCATTTCTGGATATCTACTGTTTTAAAATATGCTTTTCTCTTCATATTTTTAATCTCTTTTTAAAAGTACATCAAATACATTCATATTTTATCTCTGGTAACTTCAGTATCTGAAGATTTTGCTGGTCTGCTTTTGCTGACTATAATTTCTTCTGGCAGCCATTCAAGGTGTCTTGCCCAAGTCCCTTTTTATTTTATTTTAGTACCATTTCCCGCTGCCCCGCCCCCGCCTCGCCCCCCAGAACTTCATTAGTAGGCATTCTTTGAGAACATATTTGGGGCATGCTCTTTCAGAGAAAATTTACATTTGACTCTGTCAGTTGCCTGAGGACACTGTTAGCCCAGAATCACTTTAAAATAAAGTCTTGGTTTGTTTATTTATTTAATTTTTTTAATGTCACTCAGGTAGTGTAAAGTGAAGCTACAAAACTTCATGAGGATTAGTTTATGTTTATAAACTCCGAGGGAAATCTCCCTTTCAATCAGTATCAAATTTAAGATGAATAATTATTCTTGCATCCTCTTGAACTAGGTTTATTTCTGGTTTGCCTTTACACTAAGGTCAAGTGCAGTCTTCTGTTATTATTCCATTATCTCTCTGCCTTTCATGGTATAAAACTGAAGTTCAAGTTCGCCTGCAGCATATGTGCTCAGAGTTCTATTTCACCTCACTTCCTAATTTGCCTAGTTTTTTGACCTCTGAGCGTAACTTACTAACTCATCAGTGCATTTTTAGAAACATATTCTTAATAGCTTATTTTAGTCAGTATTTTAATTATTTTTCAGTTGGGAGGGTTGGTCAGGGTGTCTCTTCCCCTATTTTGTTTGAAGTAAATTTTCTGCTCTTCATCACTTTCCAAGTTCTGTTGGACTTCACTGTATACAGTCCAGAATTGGAATATAGTGATAGTTTACATGATGTCTTTTGACTATTTTTACAAGATTATATTCCAGAACAGTATGCAAAGAGTAGTCTCTGGCTTTCTGGTCTTCTCAATAGATATTCAAAAAGAATGTCCGCATTTCCTGGGATTTAGTAAGATTTCTAAAGCAGAATCTGCTGGCCTTGGAGAAATGTAACTTCTTTAATTTAGTAAGTGTATATTCTGAATGTTCAAAATATGTAGAATATACAGTGATCTGAATAGGAACACAAAGCATCATTCTTTCCAAACACAGAAGGATGGGCTAGTGATAATGGAGAACCTTTTAAAACTATGATTTCTCATTTATTCTTGATATGTATTTTCTCTTTTCTGGTTCCATCTTTCACATTAAATATCCAATTTTAAATTCTATTGTCTAATTGATTTAATGATTAAGGAAATTTTCCTGATATTCAGCTTAAATTTTTCTTCCTAATTTATTCCCATTACTCCTGGTTAAATCTTGAATAACTAGGATTGATGAGGTGCTGAGGACTAATTAATTGATCGCTAAAGCATCATGGTGTTTTCCAGTTCCACAGTGAATTCTCTTAGTTTTAGAAACACTTTTAACAGTAAACTTCATCGTAAGGCTGTTTGCTTGTTGTTATTTCTGTTATTTTCCCCAAAGATGTCACATGAAGGCATAAAGTAGTCAAAGACTCAATTTTTACTTAGACGTACTTATTCACTTGTTTTTTCTGTAGCGGAGTTTATCTTATTTGTGGAAAAGGCTTTCAAATTTAAGTGACCCTCAAGGAACCACAGTCTTGATGATGCCTTGTAGGTACCCTTGGGACATCAAATGACTCTTACTAAACATGCTGTCCGCTACTGGGTCCAAAACTTGCTGTTTCTTTTTACTCTGAACTCTTCTTACACTCTGCATTGTACCATTAAGTACAGCCTTATGTGGTTTTCTTTGGTGAATTTTCTACCCCAAGGTGTCTGAAGCTCCTTGAAGGAGAGTCTTCCCATCTCTTTCAGAATTTTCCACAGTTTATTGTGATCTACACAGTCAAAGGCTTTGGCATAGTCAATAAAGCAGAAATAGATGTTTTTCTGGAACTCTCTTGCTTTTTCTATGATCCAGAGGATGTTGGCAATTTGATCTCTGGTTCCTCTGCCTTTTTGAAAACCAGCTTGAACATCTGGAAGCTTGCAGTTCACGTATTGCTGAAGCCTGGCTTGGAGAGTTTTGAGCATTACTTTACTAGTGTGTGAGATGAGTGCAATTGTGTGGTAGTTTGATCACTCTTTGGCATTGCCTTTCTTTGGGATTGGAATGAAAACTGACCTTTTCCAGTACTGTGCCCGCTGCTGAATTTTCGAAATTTGCTGGCATGTTGAGTGCAGTACTTTCACAGCATCATCTTCCAGGATTTGAAATAGCTCAATTGGAATTCCATCACCTCCACTAGCTTTGTTCGTAGTGATACTTCCTAAGGCCCACTTGACTTCCCATTCCAGGATGTCTTGCTCTAGGTGAGTGATCACACCATTGTAATTATCTGGGTTGTGAAGCTCTTTTTTGTACAGTTCTGTGTATTCTTGCCACCTCTTCTTAATATCTTCTGCTTCTGTTAGGTCCATACCATTTCTGTCCTTTATCAAGCCCATCTTTGCATGAAATGTTCCCTTGGTATCTCTAATTTTCTTGAAGAGATCTCTAGTCTTTCCCATTCTGTTGTTTTCCTCTATTTCTTTGCATTGATCTCTGAGGAAGGCTTTCTTATCTCTCCTTGCTATTCTTTGGAACTCTGCATTCAGATGCTTATATCTTTCCTTTTCTCCTTTGCTTTTTGCTTCTCTTCTTTTCACAGCTATTTGTAAGGCCTTCCCAGACAGCCATTTTTCTTTTTTGCATTTCTTTTCCACGGGGATGGTCTTGATCCCTGTCTCCTGTACAATGTCACGAACCTCCGTCCATAGTTCATCAGGCACTCTATCTTTCAGATCTAGTCCCTTAAATCTATTTCTCACTTCCACTGTATAATCATGAGGGATTTGATTTAGGTCATACCTGAATGGTCTAGTGGTTTTCCCTACTTTCTTCAATTTAAGTCTGAATTTGTCAATAAGGAGCTCATGATCTGAGCCACAGTCAGCTTCCGGTCTTGTTTTTGCTGACTGTATAGAGCTTCTCCATCTTTGGCTGCAAAGAATATAATCAATCTGATTTCAGTGTTGACCATCTGGTGATGTCCATGTGTAGAGTCTTCTCTTGTGTTGTTGGAAAAGGGTGTTTGCTATGACCAGTGCCTTCTCTTGGCAAAACTCCATTAGCCTTTGTCCTGCTTCATTCTGTACTCCAAGGCCAAATTTGCCTGTTACGCCAGGTGTTTCTTGACTTCCTACTTTTGCATTTCAGTCCCCTATAATGAAAAGGACATCTTTTTTGGGCATTAGTTCTAAAAGGTCTTATAGGTCTTCATAGAACCGTTCAACTTCAGCTTCTTCAGCGTTACTGGTTGGGGCATAGACTTGGATTACTGTGATATTGAATGGTTTGCTTTGGAAATGAACTGAGATCATTCTGTTGTTTTTGAGATTGCCTCCAAGTACTGCATTTCGGACTCTTCTGTTGACCATGATGGGTACTCCATTTCTTCTAAGGGATTCCTGTCCACAGTAGTAGATATAATGGTCATCTGAGTTAAATTCACCCATTCCAGTCCATCTTAGTTTGCTGATTACTAGAATGTCAACGTTCACTCTTGCCATCTCCTGTTTGACCACTTCCAATTTGCCTTGATTCATGGACCTAACATTCCAGGTTCCTATGCAATATTGCTCTTTACAGCATTGGACCTTGCTTCTATTACCAGTCACATCCACAACTGGGTATTGTTTTGCTTTGGCTTCATCCCTTCATTCTTTCTGGAGTTATTTCTCCACTGATCTCCAGTAGCATATTGGGCACCTACTTACCTGGGGAGTTCCCCTTTCAGTATCCTATCATTTTTCCTTTTCATACTGTTCATGGGGTTCTCAAGGCAAGAATACTGAAGTGGTTTGTCATTCCCTTCTCCAGTGGACCACATTCTGTCAGCCCTCTCCACCATGACCCGTCCGTCTTGGGTGGCCCCACACAGCATGGCTTAGTTTCATGGAGTTAGACAAGGCTGTGGTCCATGTGATCAGATTGGCTAGTTTTCTGTGATTATAGTTTCAGTGTGTCTGCCCTCTGATGCCCTCTCCCAACACCTACCGTCTTACTTGGGTTTCTCTTACCTTGGACGTGGGGCATCTCTTCATGGCTTCTCCAGCAAAGCGCAGCCGCTGCTCCTTACCTTGGACGAGGGGTATCTCCTCACTGCTGCCCCTCCTGACCTTGAACATGGAGTAGCTCCTCTTGGCCTCCTGCACACGCACAGCCACTGCTCCTGAGATGGGAATACTAGACCGCCTGACCTGCCTCTTGAAAAACCTATATGCAGGTCACGAAACAACAGTTAGAACTGGACATGGAACAACAGACTGGTTCCAATAGGAAAAGGAGTGTGTCAAGGCTGTATATTGTCACCGTGCTTATTTAACTTCTATGCAGAGTACATCATGAGAAATGCTGGGCTGGAAGAAGCAAAAGCTGGAATCAAGATTGCTGGGAGAAATATCAACAACCTCATATATGCAGATGATACCACCATTATGGCAGAAAGTGAAGAGGAACTAAAAAAAGCCTCTTGATGAAAGTGAAAGAGGAGAGTGAAAAAGTTGGCTTAAAGCTCAACATTCAGAAAACTAAGATCATGGCATCTGGTCCCATCACTGCATGGGAAATAGATGGGGAAACAGTGGAGACAGTGTCAGACTTTATTTTTCTGGGCTCCAAAATCACTGCAGATGGTGATTGCAGCCATGAAATTAAAAGACGCTTACTCCTTGGAAGGAAAGTTATGACCAACCTAGTAGCATATTGAAAAGCAGAGACATTACTTTGCCAACAAAGGTCCATCTAGTCAAGGCTATGGTTTTTCCAGTAGTCATGTATGGATGTGAGAGTTGGACTGTGAAGAAAGCTGAGCACCAAAGAATTGATGCTTTTGAACTGTGGTGTTGGAGAAGACTCTTGAGAGTCCCTTGGACTGCAAGGAGATCCAGCCAGTTCATCCTAAAGGAGATCAGTCCTAGGTGTTCATTGGAAGGAATGATGCTAAAGCTGAAACTCCAGTACTTTGGCCACCTCATGTGAAGAGTTGACTCATTGGAAAAGACCCTGATGCTGGGAGGGATTGGGGGCAGGAGGAGAAGGGGACGACAGAGGATGAGATGGCTGGATGGCATCACCGACTCGATGGACATGAGTTTGAGTGAAGTCCGGGAGTTGGTGAGTTGGTGATGGACAGGGAGGGCTGGTGTGCTGCAATTCATGGGGTTGCGAAGAGTTAGAAACGATGAGCAACTGAACTGAACTGAAAGGAGAATCTTAATGCCACCTTCCATTTCCTAAGGACAATGCTGAAAAATGCAACAGTAAGTTCTTGTGAAAATGTTAGTTGCTCAGTTGTGGCTGACTCTTTGCGTCCAATGAACTGTAACTTGCCAGGCTTCTCTGTCCATAGAATTTTCCCAGGCAAGAATACTGGAGTGGGTTACCATTCCCTTTCCAGGGGATCTCCCTGATTTAGGGATTGAACCTGGATCTCCCACATTACAGGCAGATTCTTCACCTGGTGAGGCACCAGAGGCTCTAGTACATTCTTAGTTAGGGGCAAAATGTGCCCTTAATAATCCGAATAATGATAGTAACTTAGGTTTTAAAATCAAGAAAGACTCTCAAAAGAAGTTAGGTGTGACCTGAATGTAGATGGTTGTGTAGGTTTCAGGCAAATGGGGAGGTGAAGACAGCCTTTTTCAATAAAGGGCACTGACTGTGGAAATTCCATGCTGTTTGGGAAGTTGCTGGTGGTGGAACAAGGGGTACGTGGGTGAGGCAGATGAAGTCAGGTCTCAGAGCACCTGTGTGTCATGATTAGAACTTAGAATGAATGAGAGGGGAATTTTCATCATAGGGCACTTCATAAGTATTGGTGTTTATGATGATAATGATTTTTTAATATATTTTTTTTTGTTGTTCAAAAAGAGTGGGTTGAATAGGAGAAAAACCACTGAATCTTTTATTTGCCGCATGTATTCGGTGCAAGCTGCTGCAAGATTTCACATCAAAACACTGCTTTGCTTTTCCCTGTTCAGATGCTTTTAACATCCTATTCATGAGAGAAGTTCTTGTGGAAAATTCACCCCTCTCCTCCCCTCCCTCCCACCCCATGCAGCAGGTCTTGGGGAAGAAAAACGAGCCAACAAACAAACAAAAAACAGACACCTGACACTTCTGGTGTGTTCAGTTCTTAGATACTGAGCTGACCTGGAGGGCTGTTAGACATTTCTTTTCTCATCTGCTTGACAGACAGGTGAAGCATATCATTGCATCTAAGGAAAGAGCATGAAAAGGATAGACTTTAGCTTTATAATTTGAATATTATTAGCAGTAGGATGGAAATGGCATATATTTTTATTGATTTATCAATTTCTTTTAAAATTTTCTATATTAGCCTTTCGAAAAAATAGCTTTTTATGTTCTTTTAAAATATGGCATGGCATTGAAGTCTGTCTTTTTAGTAGTCTTCTAGAATTTTAGGCTTCTGTCTTCATTCTGATGAGATCTGGGAAATGTTGCCTTGTAAGTGCCTCATCTTGGTGATGTATTAAAAACATGACGGTGACATTATAAAATTATTTCAGCACAGCCCAAAGGATCCTTCTGGAGTTCACCTTTTCCTGCTAATGAGCAGTGTGTGGAAAGCAAACAGGGTCAAGTCTATTCAACTATATTTTGTGTATAGCTTTTGTTGGCCAATGTGGGATTCATCTTGATACAGTCAGAATTTATTGGTTGGTAACTATATTAATAAGGAAAAATATTTTTTTCTTTTCTAGGAGCTCTGTTAGAATCACTGTGAGATCCTTTATATGTTGTTAATCTAGTTTTGGATGAGAAGCTCACGGATGCTCCACACCTTCTTCCCTTCAGACCTTCCTGTCTGCTCACTCAGGTATGTTGAGAAGGAAAGAAAGAAGGTGTTCATGGAATAAGAAGCTGGAAGATGAGAGATAGAGGGAGGTGGAGGAGAGGAGAGTAGAGATGGGAGGAAGGAGAGGGAGGCCAGAAAGGAGGGGAAACATGAAAAAAAAAAAGGGAGGATAAAGGGAAAGAGAAAATGAAAAAAGAGATTCTCTTTTCCATCTTTGAGCATTTCAGTTTACTCAACACATATTCATGGAACAGTGCCTTGGGAGCATGGAGGAAGAAAGAGAGACTTACTGGGTACTAAGCAAGAAAATTCAGAGGAACTCATGGCCTCTGAAACCGTTTGAGACAGTAGCTGTAAAGAAAAGTAATAAAACTAAAATACATTGGACATGTGGTTGTAACTTTCATTTGTATGAAGGCAAAATGCATTCATGATTTATGTCCTTTTTGATTAATGCCTTGAAATGTAAATGTTTACACGCAGAGGCACAGCTTATTTACAGCTTTGTTTTGTCAGTCATCTGGCATCTAAACCACGTATTGAAATATTGCATGGGGTCAAAGAAACAATTCTTAAAATTGGTAATAATGGAAATTAAAAAGGTAAAGGAAATGGAGGAAGGCAGTTTGCCACGGAGACATCAAGTTTTATTTTAATTTTTCAGCCTGAAGTTTAACGCAAAAGATAAATCTTTCCTGACAGGATAGGCTAAGGAATATATCATATCAACTTGCAAGTTGGTAACTGGGTTTTTGGAGACAGATATCACCTTGGTAACTGTTGCAAATGCATTTACTTTATTTTAAAGGTTGTTCTTTCCATTATTAATGCCATACTGAATCACAGAGCCGTTTATGATGAAATGTGCTACTCTAAAAATCCCGTAAATGCATTTGCTATGGTAGCTGATGTTTCAACTCATCCTAAGATATACTGTAAATTTTTGGAAGATGTTTTTATCTTATTGCATATTCTCTGAAGACTGTTAGAATCCAATTTATTAACTCTCTGGAAGTTGAAAGCCACGCTTGAATAAAGTGATACCAATATTTGTCAGGATTGGCTCAAATAATGTATTTTATGGGGTAACAGCACAATTCCAGGCTTTGAATGCCTTATGTCCATAATGATGCTGGTGTTGGGAGCGTAGACAGTTTTTAATGAGTTTCAGAAGGTATTACTTTGCTCATTAAAGTAAATATATATATATATATATATATATATATATATATATATATATATATCTTCCCTGTAGTACTTTTGGTGTCCCCACTAAAATTGGGACATTTTACTGAAGAAAAAAAGAAAGGCTTTACTCAACTCAATAAATGGTTTTAAAACTTACTCAGCTGTAAAGATACACAGAGAAGTTGCATGGGAAACTTTAGCCAGGATCCCGGAGGTTTAAGGATCCTGAGTTTAAGTAAGATTTTTTTTATCATGCTGGCTGGACAACTTTGGCTAGTCACGTAACCTCTCTAAGACTCACTTACATCAACTATAAAAAGGGAAAGCTGAACATGCTGGTCTTTATTTCAAGACATTTAGTCTAGACTAGTTATTCGATCCCTGGGTTGGAAAGATCCCCTGGAGAAGGGCATGACAACACACTCCAGTATTCTTGCCTGGAGAATTCCATGGCCAGAGGAGCTTTTTGGGCTACAGTCCATGGGTTGCAAGGAGTCAGACACAGTTGAGTGACTAACACACATACGGTCATCTCTCTAGATCAGATGGGGTTTTCCAAAGCTCTCAAGCAAGAGAATGTGTAGATGTTCATTTACTGAGGTGTGTGTGCCTGTGTGATGCCAAAGCTACTTAAGGAAAAGAGAGGTGAATAATGTTAATCTAGATTCCACATTTGGATTCTAGGGCCATAGAAGACAAAATGGCTGATCTATGGGCTCTTGTTGAGATCACCAAGGTCAATTTGATCCATGCCTCTCACTTTACAGGTGAGGAAGCTGAGACCTAGAAAGAATGAGGGATTTTGGAAGTTTCACTCCTTCATCCAATGTGGGCAAGGCCTGAAATCAAGACTCCTAAGCCCTTGGACTGGATGGTATTTGGTAACCCATTTCTCTTTTTCTACTCCATTTTCAAAGTCTGTTCTCCAGAAAGGACAGTATAACCTCATTGTAGGTACAGATGTAAATGACTCATAAGTCTTCAGTTCTTTTCCTGTGGGGGGCTGTAATAAAACTTGATTATTGACTGCAGTCAACTGAGAGAGATCTGGTATTTGGAGGGTACATGAACATTATTTTTAATGTCTCTCAAATCAGTCCTTCAGACTTTCTTATTACCCGCATCATCATCATCATCATTATTTTTTTTTTCTTCTCTTGCTGTTCAAGTAAAAGCAGATTGCTACTCAAGCATTAGCTGAAAATTCAAAAACTTGGTCCACATGTTTGCAGAGCAAGAAAACCGATTTTTCGCTTATTTAACAAGCATTTATTGAGGGTCTGTTATCTCCAGGTACTGTCTGGGTCCTGGGGATAATAGCAATGAGCAAGACTCAGAAATTGAGCTGGGAAGTTTTTAGTCCAGGGTCAGATGTCTGTCTCTTGGGCCAGCAGAAGAGGAATCAGCTGTGATGTACATGTTCAGGAGTTCCTGACTGAGTCTATACCATCCTGTTTTCCCTCACCTGCTCTTTCAGAGACAGAAATGCCTTTAGAAGAGATAAAATGACAGAATTCTTTCTCACCATCATTTTTCTTGGTATCCATTCTAAATATTAGATTTTCTTAAAAGAAATGCCTTAATATCAGTTCATCCTTCCTGACTTTTTTGCAACCTATGTTGAACCCAACCTGGGGAGCACAAAGGTGGCCATCTTCAGACTCTCAAGATTCAGAATGGGTCAATAAATATACAGTTTGCAGAGGGAAGCACAAGACAGACTGCATCTAGTATATTTTCAAAACCTGTAGCCCGCAGTCTTTGTCACGGCAATATTTTGGTTCTGCATCAAACAATTTCTTCCACCTTGTATAATCATGGCAGTGAATAAATGTTCAACATTAAAACAGTTACTGCTTTTCAGCTCCAGGATGGCTGTGTTTCAGAAGCGAGGGAAGCCTGTGCTTTCTGGATGAAAGGTGTAGTATAAATGCAACTTATTACCATTTTAGGCAGGATTCCCAGGCTGGCATTTAGCAATTAAAAAAGCAAAGCTAAACAAGCCCAGGAGATCAACATTCCCTTTTCTTCCAGCCCAAGATGCTCAGTTATTGTGGACAAAGAACGAGAAGGCCCCACTGTCCTTTGTCAACTCTCCTCGGCGCCTCTAGAGCAGCGCCGGTGGGAGGGGCGAGAAGTATGTTTTCATTTCCATTAATCAGTGGAGAGTCTAAATGAAGAGGTACAAATGGCTCTTTCAAGAATTTGTCAAAGCAGAATTCATGTTATAAAAGATGTACTGATTTTCTCTTCTCAGTTGAATAATCTCTCTTGATATTTCCAGCCTTTATCTTCTCTTCAAAGAATGCTCTGTCCTAGGCTTAACTTTGCAAGGTACATGGTTGAGTGGGAGAGATTAACCTTCATAGGACAATGTAGATTTAGAAAAATTTACTTCTGGGAGATCATGGTTTAATAAAATAGATGTTTTTCCTAACTCAAAGAAAAGAAACTCAGCATTTTCAAAACCTCATATACTAGTGATTCTGGAGTGATGGATAAAGTATTTTCCTCAGAGATATACATTCTTCTCTGTTTGGATTCAGGACTTTGCTGTGAGACTAAGTTTTTCTCCCAAAAGTTGTTACCTTTAAGTATTCATATTGATTTCTGCCTATTCTCTCTCCCCAGTGCAAGGTGATGAGTTCCTTGATTAGTGTGTTAGGCATCTGTACTTAAAAGGAAAATGAGGGACCTTCATAATGTCTCTAATTCTGCTGATATAATAAATCTGGGAAATCTAATGTTAAGGCCAACTAATTTACCATTTGTGACCCATATTTGGGGAAAACACACCATCAGAAGGTTTGATGATAATTTTCATCATCAAAGCAAGTGTATTGGTTACAAGTTTATGAACCTAAATTTCTCTTGAACATATTTTAAAATCTTTTATCTGTGAATTTCTTCAGGAATAAGCAACAATAGCATAGAAATATATATTAAACTGAAGAAAAAAATCTTTCAAATGGAGCCCTAGCTGCTATCTTTTTAACATTTTTGTTCTGTTTGCTATTTACTGGGCACCATGATTGTGAACTGAGTTTCAGTTCTTCCTTAAATCTCAAGCTCTGATGCTTTATTTGATGTTTTTCCTGGAGAGCAGCATCCCATTACACCGCACACTTAAGGACAAGTCGGAGTGTTACATGCCCAGAGAAAGGCCCATACAAGTGTTTGGTTACAATCAACTTCAGAGTTAATGCTTGGTATTTGCTCTAGGACTAATGGTAATTAGATTGAGCAAAGCAGGCATGAGGAGGACAATGCATTCACTAAAGCAATGACATCATGCGAGAGCACAGTATTCTAAGTCCAGCCGAAACTGTCCTGCATGACACTGTAATGATGGACATAAGACCTCGCACATTTTTCAAAAGCCCATTGAACTTTACAGCCCAGAGAATGAGCCTTAATGTATGTATTTCTTAAATCTGAGACAGTCATTTAGGAGGTCAGAGGATCCTTGAGTGGAAAGAAATCTATGACAAAAGAATCTAACTGCATTACAAATGTGTGACATATCACTAAAGGAGCTGAAGAAAAACCATCTGAAAATACCCAAGAAAAGTGTTTCTCCTGAGAGGACCAGGGAACCAGTGATATACATGAATACAGCCTGTATCAGAATCACGTGTGTAGCTTTTAAATTCTGTGTTTAAATACATGTGAAGCTATCCCCACAGCTCAGATATTCCGTGTCAGTAGGTGTTGGGTGGATCATTTTTTAAAGAGGTCAATGATGGTTAATAAAACAAGAACCTAATATTAATCACAGAGAGGCTTAATATTCATACAGAATTGGGATGAATTATGCAGAAAGATTTTATATATCTTTCTTCTCCCTTTTCATCTGGGTTTCGACCAAAAAGCTCTGCAAGTTACACATTCCCTGAGGCTGAATTGACTTGTTTATGTAATTGCCCTTTTTCTTCTCCAAGTTAAAATTTTTATGATGGAAAATATATTTCTTTCTTTATCTTCTGTATCTTTCATTCTATCAAAGGCAAATTTATGCATTAGACTTCAGTGGTTATGGCACAGGAAAATAATATATATATATATATATATTTTCAAGTTTTGTTATAAGAGCTATGTGAAAAAAGATTTTTCATGTATTTGGATACTGGTCCTTAAAGAATAATACATAAGACATTAAAATACACATGCCAGGAATTTGGAAATATTTAGAAATGTAAAATAGGCAGGGCTTATGTAATGCTTTTGCAGTGGTAGAAAGAAAGTCATAAAGAAGATAAGACCCCCGACGATGCAAATTTCACTAACCTCCCTCTCCTGGTACTGGTGTTAGCAATGGTTTGAGTTGTTTTCAGTGGAATTTAGGTGATTTTAGTGATGAGTTAAGGGGGAATTGGGAGATGACAGTCAAAAATACTGTAACATTGGGCAGTGGCTCTTCATAAAATCTTACTGAAGTGTTATTTTTCCTGTCCTTGTTACTCTTGAGATGGGGCTCAAGGGTTTTGATTGGGGCCATAGGTATGGCATCATATGGTCAATTAAACCTCCTACAGCTGTGTGTCCATCTGGCCTATGCTCACTCCTGTGCTCTATGGTAGCCCCAAGAGGCCAAAGGAGACGCGGTCTGGTGTTACCCTCAAATCCCCTCAAATCCATCTCTGGATTTGCTCCAGGAGATACTGAAGTAAACAGCAGTTTGAAAACCTTCTGAGAACCTTCCATTCATTGATGCCTTGGTGTATTATGTGAAATGGCATTTTATATGGTAGTATCTATCTCCATGAAACTTTTATATATAGCAATGATTTTAGAAATCATTTATGAAATCTGATTTTACAAAGAGGAAATCAAGATGCCATAAAGAAGCACAATGGCAATTCTTATACCCATTAGGATACGGGAAGGCAGGGCTCGAACCCAGCCCAGTGCTCTTTCTGCCATGATAACAAGAAGAAGTGGATCTGAAGATATAGATATACCCATATCATAAAATTAGTTGGAAACAAATAATTTCCAAACAATCTAGTATGAAACAAAACCTACTTATTCTAGCTTGAGTCTGAGTATTTTGTTATTAATTTTTTAAATGGAACACATACATCCCATAGAGAAAATTACTTAAAAGCCCCAATAATCTTGATTACTTAATGTCATAACTGATGCATACAGGCTTCAATAAATGCCTTAGTTTTGTAGATTCTGTGTAATCAGACTTTGTAACATTTATAATACCTACTACTGAGTTTTGACTATTAGTAGTTCTAAGTAAATCTATATTAATTAATTGAAGGGATGAAAGGCAGGCATCTCTCAATTTATTGTTAATGAGCGACAACTTTATCTCATCTCATCACAGACTTCTGTGGCGCTTCCCTGTGGATGACTACCTCTGCAGGTACACTGTAATGAACGCCTGCTCAGTGTTGCTGTTGTTGTTCAGTCACTAAGTTGTGTCTGGCTCTTTGCGACCCCATGGACTGCGGCATGCCAGGCTTTCCTATCCTTCACTATCTCCCGGAGTCTGCTCAGATTCATGTCCATTGAGTCAGTGATGCTGTCTAACCATCTCATCCTTGCCGCCCTCTTCTCCTCTTGCCGTCAGCCTTTCCCAATGTTAGGGTCGATTTTTTACTGTCTGAGCCACCAGAGAAGCCCTGCCTACTAAGTGGTAATCACTTTATATCTATTGTCTTATTTAGTCCTTAGCACATCCTTATGCCATAAGAATATAATCTCTATTTACAGGTGAGAAAGTACATCAAACAACAAGAGAGAATATTTTCAGGATTGGAAGCAAATGATCTCTGACCACAAATCCAACCATTTCTCATACTTAGTCAAATCCATGATATAGTATAAAGGCTTCATAATATGCTTTTTCAATAGTTATTTTCAAATGCCTATGTGCCCAGGTGGATCATAAAAAGAAAAAGAAAGCAGAGTCAAGAATTTCAACCCAAATGGTATACACTTTCTTTGTATGGTTTCTCAGAGCATCCCAATACTGTGCAACTCTATTCATCTCAAGACATATGGAAAGAGTTTTATGTTTTAAACAATTAGACTTGACAGCACCATTGTTTCTTTCCTATCTAATATCCTTCATCCCTGGAGCCAAGCCGGAATCTGTATTCTCTCTCCAAATTTAATTCTGATTCCTTGTACATATCACTTGGTTGTCAGGAGACAGCAACTTAATGGCATTTGTTCCTGTGGCTTAGGAGCATCTGGGTTATGTCACTTTTTTAGCTGACCTCTTAGCTCAGAGGGAATTAAATTCTTTGTCTAATGGTCTTTCAGAGGCCCTTATCATTGGTGATTTGGCTTTCTAGATCCTATGTTGTTCTATAAATGTCATGAGATGACAAGATTTCTAGATATTAATTTGTTTCTGTTCAAAGGAGGATGGCAGTTATAAATGTAGAAGAAGCAGTGAACAAGGAAGGATATTATAGAGGAGAAACTAACAAAGTCATAGTTGCTGGTGTATAACTTGATGGATTGACAAGTCTAAAATTCCAGAGGACGTGGAGACAAAGGCTGTGTAATGGGGAAAAAAAAATGCATCTCTAAATTTTGTGTCCTTTCAACGCAATTCAGTTCACTTTCAGATCGGTTCAATTCAACATATATTTCTTTGAGCCTTCAGTGAAGAGCAGGTACTATCCTAGATGGTGAAAGAACTGATGTTTCCTTAAGATTTCTTGCAGTTAAGCAAAACAGAACTATCCTGTGGATAACTTTGAGAAAGTCATTTCACCTCCATGGGTCTCAGTTTCCTCATCTCTTAAATGGTGATCTCTTCTAGTCATTCACATTTGGTGACATTCCTTATGGGAAGGCTGTATTATAATTGAAAGAGAGCACTTGCTTTAAAATTGGTGATTCACATTTTTGTCCAACTCTGCTACTGTTTAGCTCTTTGCACTTGGTAAGTCACTTGGTTTTTCTGGGTCTCTTCTGAGAGATCAAAGAAAGTGATTTTGAAGGTTCCCTTTTTGCTATACAAGAAAATTTATATATTTCTGTGACTGGCTATAACCTCACATGTCCACATTCATATTGCATGGTGTAAGTAAGCAAACTAATGGAGATTTTGTTTTTGTTCAGCTTAATTGTTATTCTTTACTGACAGGTGGTGTACATACTGGTATGGTTTGTGAGACTGTAACCACACAGACATGCAGCTAATGCCTATGGCAGAAAACATGATTTTGTGAAAAAAGTCAAAAATTTCTAAAATGTACTCAATATTCTGTGATAACCTATATGAGAAAAGGATCTGAAAAAGAATATATGTATATATAAAACTGAATCACTTTACTGTGTACCCAAAACTAACACAACATTGTAAATCAACTCTATTCCAAAGAATTTTTTTTAAATTCCAAAATGGATATCTCTTTGAATAACAGCGAACTTTCTGGCCAGATGGTAATTGGTGTGGGGTTTATGTTTGTCAACTTGCAGCAAAGAAATATTTTATTATTTCTTTGCAATCTGTTGTATCTATTGTAGTAGGTGTTGTTCAGTTGCCCAGTCGTGTCCAACTTTTTGCACCTTATGGATTGCAGCATGCCAGGCCTCCCTGCCCCTCACCATCTCCCTGAGTTTGCCCACGTTCATGTCCGTTGCATTGGTGATGCCCTCCAACCGTCTCATCCTCTGTTGCCCTCTTCTCCTTGTGCCCGCGATGTTCTCCATCATCAGAGATTTTTCCAATGAGTCAGCTGTTCACATCAGGTGACCAGAATGCTGGAGCTTCAGCTTCAGCATCAGTCCTTCCAATGAATATTCAGGATTGATTTCCTTTGAGACTGGCTGATTTGATCTACTCACTGTCCAAGGGACTCTCAGGAGTCTTCTCCAGCACCACAGTTCGAAGATATCAATTCTTTGGTGCTCTGCCTTCTTTACAGTCCAGTTCTCAGAGCTGTATGTATCCCCTGGAAGACCATAACCTTGAATATATGGACCTTTGTCAGCAGAGTGATGTCTCTGCTTTTCAACACACTATTGTATCTACTACAAGTCACTAAATATTGTAGTTTCCCTGTTTGTAGCAACCTTTCTGCATAGGGATTTCCCATCAGATTGACATCAGGTTTTGCCATGTAACTTGCCTGAGCCAATAAAATGTGAAGAGAAATTATATGTCCACTTCTGAATGGAAGTTTTACAAGAGGCAATGAAAAGTTACCAAGTTTCCTTTCTTTCTACTATAAGATAAGCAACATTTTAGGACTTGGGGCAACCATCAGCCTGAGACTTGGCATGAAAACACTGTGGAGACATCCTATGATTACTGTAGTAGAATCAAGTGTGAAAGGCACTCAGTCGTGTCTGACTCTTTGCGACCCCGTGGACTATACAGTCCATGGCATTCTCTAGGCCAGAATACTGGAGTGGGTAGCCTTTCCCTTCTCCAGGGGATCTTCCCAACCCAGGGATCGAATCCAGGTCTCCTACATTGCAGGCAGATTCTTTATCAGCTGAGCCATAGGGAAGCCCTGTGTGATCAAGGACTAATCTTAAAGAAAAAGGCTTTGCTGAAACCCATCTGGGAGTTTGGGCTTTTTGAGCACTAGCTGTACCAGACTCCTTGTTTGGCACCTTTCCATAAACACTGCACTTTCCTTCGCCACACACTCAAATACACACACACACACACACACACACACACACACACAAAGACTAATCTTTTGTTCTTGTAATCTGCTAAGATTTCTTTCTCAGTTGTGTTATAATCCAGTCTACCCTGAGTACCTGTGCTTGCTACTGAGAAATACAGTTATGAGCAAGGCATATCTAATCTTGGATCCTTTATGGACATTTCAGTTAAGAAGATTATAGTAATGTATGATGCATCTTACTGTAGAGGAATTGCAATTGGGGGAAGCAAACCTTGATAATAGGCATTTGAGCTAACAGTTTATGTATTAATAGGAGAGAAAGTGACCAAAGGCAGGAGGAAGAAGAGAGTGTTAAAAACAGAAAAAAAAAAATCACAAGCCGAAACATAAAGACAAGAAAGATCATGGAAAAGTGAGGAACTCATTGCCAAGTGTGGCTGCAAGATAGAGTCCAGGAGAACAGAGAAGAAACAGGGCTGGTGAGATACCATCAATAATAATAATATTGAATGTTGATTAGCTTTGTGCTAAGTGCTTCACTTATATTTTCCTCAGGATTATTATCACCATTTTATAAAAGAGGAAACTGAGCCAGAGAGAGGTTTAATAACTTGCCTGTAGGCACACAGCAGGAATGTGATTTTATCTGAAGGGCAGTAGGAAATCGCTGAATGGTGTTACACAGAGGAGGCTTGTGAACAGATTCACGTTCTAGACAGATCATGCGGCTGCAGTAGGTTCCCAACTCCAATTCCCAGTCTGGTTGGAGGAGGCGTGGGCCTCAGCTTCTGTCTCTCTTATCCATGTGACTCTGTTGACTAAGACCATTGGCAGGAGGGAAGCTGATAGCTACAGCTGCAGAAAAGGCCACTCTTAATTTTTGTTCTTTAAATTTATAAACTTTATTATTTTTTAAGTTTTAAAAATAGGGAGTGTGTCACAGATTTTCATGTCATCCTTGCACTGGGCCATGCTTGTCTTCTCTATAATGTTCTGATTTTAGTATGTGTGCTGCAGAAGTGAACACTGAAAAGGTCATGATTTGAAGGAATAAGGGGTGTTCTATGGGCTTCCCAGGTGGTGCTAGTGGTGAAGAGCCTGTCTGCCAAGGCAGGAGACATGAGAGATGCGGGTTTGATCCCTGGGTCAGGAAGATCCCTTGGAGGAGGTCATGGCAACCCATTCCAATATGCTTGCCTGGATAATCCCATGGACAGAGGAGCCTGGAAGGCTATGGTCCATGGGGTAACAAAGAATTAGAGACACGACTGAGCGACTTCCCTTTCACTTTTCACTTTCATGCATTGGAGAAAGAAATGGCAACCCACTCCAGTGTTCTTGCCTGGAGAATCCCAGGGACGGTGGAGCCTGGTGGGCTGCCATCTCTGGGGTTGCACAGAGTTGGACACGACTGAGCGACTTAGCGGCAGCAGCAGCAGCAGCAGCGACTTAGCACATGTGCAGAGGTGTTCTATGAAGGAAAATATGTTGTGGGTCTCACGAACATTTAGATTTGGGTAATAGTTTTAATAACAATATAAAAATAATGAATTGATTTGCCCCAATGAGCACTAGTACCTAATTCAAATAATGAATGTGATGTTACTTTAATATTTTGAGCATTCAGTTTACTTTTGACTATAAAGTAGGTAATATAGTGCATGAGTTAAAGACAGAGCTAAAAGTCTTTAAAGCAGATTTAGTGGTCCACGTGTTATGCCCTTGTTGTTGACTGAGGTTGAATGATAGCAGTCATGATTTGCACTTCTCTTTGTCATAAATAGGAGGTGTATAGACCTTGCAGGGAGAGGGCCTGTGTGAAAGACAGTGACTGTCCCTGTACAGACAGTTGTTATCTGTCACTTGTTTGGTATCTGTCAAAAGCTTCCTGCGACTTGAGCTTGACTGAAGAGGTCTCCAAGTCAAGATGCTAGGGACTGTGATTCATATGTATGCTATTCAGGTTTTTGCAGTATCTCTTCTGTTTCAACAGAATTCAGTTAGAATTGTAGGTACTTTTGACAGTTTGGGTTTGTTTCTTGTAACCTCCTCTATACATCATTCCTGGAATCCAGACTCTTGCTCTTTCCCTTTTCTCCCTCCTGTTTTGTTTTTCTTCTGCTCTTCCCTCCTTGCTCCTTTGACTACTCTCTTTCTTTTTTTAAAACAACCAGAAAAAAAATCCAGTGTCTGCGGAAAATGACATACTAGAAATGAGCTGACTGCCAATATGCAGAGGAAGATTTATTGCAGCAGAGAAAGGGTGCTATGAGACATCAAACATATTAATCTTTTGCTTTTGCTCTATAAAGATCCAAGTTTGGCTCCTTTCACTTACTTACTCTTAAGGAGATGCTGTTAGGTCACAACAGGAAGTTTGGGGGTGGGGTTGAGAGGCAGAGATTTTTCAGCTCAAGTGTCTGGGAACACAGGTTGGCTCTGTGATCGTGGCCTAACAGTCCCAGGCACTGCATCCTTTGAGGTACCATTTCTAGGGCCAGGCTTGGCAGAGGTTTTTAATGCCTGCTCTTTTCAAACCAACTGTCTGACCAGGGAGGTTGTCTGAAAAGATCAGTGCAGGTTTGGGGATGGTTTTTTGAAGTTTTCCTGAAATAACCAATAATGAGTTGCCAGCTTTGATAGCTCTTTTTATAGATCTTGCAGCAGCTGGATCAAAATCTAATGAAGATGTTTGCATCTGACAATGGCAGGCCTGCACGTTCCTATCCTACTTCTTGAGTGCGCGAATGCATTTCATTTGGGAACATGAAAGGCATATTTAGTGACAACTGATGGCTCTTTGTTTTTTAATTCTCAATAATGTCTCCAGTAAGTGCTTTTGTTAACATTTTTGCATTATACAATAGGTGACATAGAAAGATAATCGGTGTGCTGAAAGCAATTAAAGAGTTTATATCCAACTTGTTCTGCTTATTAAATGGATCCATTCTGCATAGAGGCACATTAACATCTTCACAGTGGAATGACTGTGGAAATAGGTTATTCACGGGGCCTGCGCATCCTCCTCCTGCAGCCAGAAGACCTGTCTTCAACACTGGAGCAAAGGAATGAGCCATTTTTCTCCCCTTGGAACTGTAAACAGAAGTAAAACTATTAATAGATGCTGTAGCTAATCCTAAGAAGCTGCAAGTGAGAGATTAAATAATGTCGTGAAGAGAGAAAACCGAAGTGAACGGAGGGGAAGGGAGGGAGGGAGGGGGACGAGGCGGGGCGGAGCCGGGGAAAGTTCGCTGACGACAGAGCTGAGTCAGACAAGGACAAACTGAAGGGCTCCAGCTGATCCGAGGATTGCCAGTTGGTGTAAGAGGGGATTCCTGGTTGCAGCAAAGTAAATATCACTTCGTCTGTTTCCTGAAAACTGTGCTCTAAGGGGGAAGATTTATGTTTTATTTTTTAAGTAGTAGTCAAGATGATTTTAAATGGGGTTTCCATGCAATGGTGATGCAGCTGAGCCTAAGAAGAACGCATGGACATTGTGAGCAAAAAATTGTATTCTGTGATTAAAGAGAACCGGGAGGCCTTTCGGTGTATTCACAATTTGAGACTGGGATCCCATTTTAATTGCTATGGAGAATGCATTATAACAAGGGGGATTGAAATGTAATTAAGTCTTGTACCTGGCATATTAGAAATGATTGAACGTCCCCAACTTTTCTTCGTACTAATACACTTGGACTTTTGTTCTTCTTTTCAAAGAATACATGTTAATTGAGAGGTGCTCTGAGTCAGCAGCTCTGCTAAGCATCCTCCCATCGTTTCAGATCTTTACTCGAATTGTGACATTGAAGTTACTGGGACAGTTTGGGACTATTCAGAGTATGCTCCATGGACAACATGATCATTATCATGACTTGGAAACTTACAAGACATGCAAGTCCTCTGGCTCTTTACTAGACCTAGTAAATCAGAATCTCTGAGCTCAGGCACCAGGAATATGTTTTAATAGGCTCTATGGGAAAAGCTGGAGAAGCAACATTTTATAGTTGAAGAATCTGAAGCTTAGAGTGTTTGAGTAATTTTGATATTAAGACTACACACTGTCAGAAACACAGGGTTGAATTTTGGCTTATGTCCCCAGTGGGATCTTTTACAGGATCACTGAAATATCTGCTCAGGGACACACTTGGTCTCTGAAGATGGTTTTTCATTAGGGAATGGTGACTAAGGATGCTTGGAATCTATGACTGATTTGAGCTGTTGTTTCTTTACCAGAATATAAACTCTCTTGTCTCTGCCAGTGTGCCTCGCGTTTGATGGAGGCCCAGCTGGCCCCACTCCTGTTGTGTAAAGAGACTAGGAAAACTCAAACAGTAATTGGCAGGTGGGCTAAAGGATGAAAGTGTGTGGTCCCCTTTGAGTTCACCCACTGAAACATCATGGAGCGGACTGAATGTTGATCATCTCTCAACCTTCTTACACTTATTAAGCTCTTGAGAAAAGAATAGCTCCCAGCATGTTATAGAAGTAAAGGAGATTTATTTGAGATTGCAGATCACTGAAAATCAGCAGTAAATTGACCTAGATGTGGGAGTTTATTGGGTGCATGAGAATATAGACCAGCACATGGGGAAAGATGCTTGTTGAGGCCTGGCCCTATTGACTGTCATTCTCCACACTTGAATAAGCATTAATTCAGGCTTGTAGTATTCGGGCAGCACTGAGTCCTTAGAAAGAGCCAGATATTAGCTAGCATGTGATGCCTTTACTGGCCTCATTTGGCTTTTACTTCACCCTTTTCCTCCCTATTTCTTGATAGCATTTGAAAATCATAACTCAGAGCTTGAAATGTGTTACTCACTCAAGGCAGGCTATCAAAACAAAATTAATGCTCTTGTTTGGCAGGTGATATCATGACTGATGAATTCCAAGAAGGGAGGTAGGTTAGAGGAAAGAAGCTTTTGTGTCTTACACACTGAGGTTCAACCCTGAGTCTGCCACTCACTAGTTTGTAGGTCGTTGGGCTCATTTCCTTTAACCTCTCTGAATCATAGTTTCCTCCTGTAGAACAGGGATTGTTTCATATCTCATTCATGAGTGATTTCATGAATTAAACAGGGGGGAGCCATGCAGTTTGCCCATCCAAGACCATCTTGCCAATCCTGGTTATCTAAGATGACACCTGCTGTCTTGAAGGAAGTGTAGCATCCCCTTTCACTCTGAAAGTGTCCTTATTTAAGTGATAAATTAGATAGTCATGTTAATTAAATAAGGTACTGTTTACAATATGTCACGTCTCCTTGGTATTCAGTAAACGAGAGCTATTATTTGGAATATTCCCTCTGGGAATGAGTTGTACCTTCTCACTAAGCCGGACTTAGTTTTCTTCCCTTAAAATGGAGTGTGGAAACAGTCCCATGCCTATCTGTGCTAGAGGGTCTGATGAGGCCATACTTCCATTTGCCCCTCCTTCAGCAAAGGAGGCAAAACTCACTGGTCACTTCTGCAGGATCAAATGTTGCCGTGGCCTGTGGATAATTGGGCCATTGCTATGGTGTTTTGGAGCTTTTACATGGCAACTCATGATTCAGCATGGAAGTATATTACATTTATGAGTATACATTTAATGTACATTTACACTCAATGCCAGCTGCTATAAACCTCTGAACTCAATATGGGCATTATTAATTCTATCTCACACAAGGAGCCAGATTCTGACATGTTAATAAATGTTTTTAAGGTCACCCATTTACTTAGAGGAGAAAATAGAAGTCAAACTTTTGTCTCTCTGTTTCCTGAGCTCTTTCCACAACAGTGCTCAAATGCCATTTTGTTGTTCAGTCACTCAGGCATGTCCGACTCTTTGTGACCCCAGGGACTGCAGCATGCCAGACTTCTCTGTCCTTTGCCATCTCTTGGAGTTTGCTCAAATTCATGTCCATTGAGTCGGTGATGCCATCCAACTATCTCATCCTCTGTTGTCCTCTTCTCCTCCTGCCTTCTATCTTTCCCAGCATCAGGATCTTTTCCAGTGAGTTGGCTCTTCACATCAGGTGGCCAAAGTATTAGAGATTCAGCTTTAGCATCAGTCCTTCCAATGAATATTCAGAGTTGATTTCCTTTAGGATTGACCGATCTCCTTGCAGTCCAAGGGACTCTCAAGAGTCTTCTCCAGCACCAGAGTTTGAAAGCAACAATTCTTCGGCATTTGGCCTTCTTTATGGTCCAACTCTCACATCCATACGTGACTACTGGAAAACACATAGCTTTGACTAGATGGACCTTTGTTGGCAAAGTGATGTCTCTTCTTTTTCATTCACTGTCTAGGTTGGTCATGGCTTTTCTTCCAAGGAGCGAGTGTCTTTTAATTTCATGACTGCAGTCACCATCCACAGTGATTTTGGAGCCCAAGAAAATAAAGTCTCTCACTGTTGCTGTTGTTTCCCCATCTATTTTCCATGAAGTGATGGGACTGGATGCCATGATCTTAGCTTTTTGAGTGTTGAGTTTTATGCCAGCTTTTTCACTCTCCTCTTTCAGCTTCATCAGTGCCATTAATGAGGAATAATGATAACACCACACAAAATGATGAGTAATACTAATCCGCTTAATATATCCTTGGCTTCCTGTCTTTGGCAGGTGGAGTAGACACTCTGTGTCTCAAGGAGGGAGGATATTTCTAAAATCAACCTACTACTTCTTTGATCTTTCTCCCCCACATGCCCATCATGGATACAATTGTTCAAAGATCATTGAGCACCCTGGGTATAAATTGCTGCTATCCTGTTGCCTCTGCCAAACATCCTAAAGTTAGGATTATTCAAAAGCAGAAGGTTTCATTTGGGCTTGACGTGGGAGACATGAATGGATGAAATGAGAGCAAGAGGACAAAGAGGAAGAAAGGCAGGCTGGCGGTCAGATCAGACCCATCTATGCATAAACAGATGGAGACTTTTTGGAGAAATCTATTTCTTCCCAGTTCTCTAGCCATTTTAGGCTCATTCTGACCTGCACTAGGTAGATAAAGATAAATGTGAATTTTAAATTATATTTAATCTTCATTAAAGTAATTATCTCTCTTAATGAAGAATTTGCTGGGTTGTGGTTGTGCAATGAAGTATAAAATCCTAAGTGAATAAAATCAATTTCATTTTCAGGCTAGCTTTTCTGTCCATTAATAAACAAGGCACAGAAAATATATTTGCTCAGAGTCATGCAGCCTGCTCATAGCTCACACAAAGCCAACACCACTTTCAAAATCAAGGAAGTTGGCTCTCTCTTTCTTACCCTTCATTTTTCACCCTGAAGGAGATTTTTCGCCCTAAGGAAGTTCCATGTGTTTCCATACAGGGGCTCTTGACTGGGCCAACTGTGGGTGATATCTCACCCCCAAATGACCACTCTAATGGGATAGTGTTTGTGTGGTATAGTGTATTTCATCTAAGTGCTCTGGTTTATTAATCACATAAGTATGAATTAGACTCTGGCATGCTTATGTTTCCTAATGTATGAAAATTGCTTATTTATTTCCATGCTGTTACAATGGAAAGAAACAGACTGGCTCTGAATAGCAGTGTACTGTAGTGTGAAGCAATTAAGTGAGTTCCGCATGCCCTTCAGGAGGATGATAATGGGGACGTGGCGCCAGCTAGTCCTCATGGCTGCTGGTGAAAGGGAGAAAAGGACGTGGCACAAAGGGACAGAGACTTGTCCATATTTTGATGCAAACATATGAGCCTATTATCATAGTTTAATCTCAAGATCTAGCTCTTTTAAACTTGATGGGCTTAGTTGCAACTTGGAAAAAAAATACAGTAGAGATGAAAATTGCATCACCCATGAGACAGTAAGAATTAACAATGTTGATAACAAACTTCACCTTTATCTTTACTTTTCTCTCTTTCAGGCACCACTTTCCCCCTAAACTTTGACAAAAAGAGACACAAACCGCAACCTCCCCAGCCACACACACCCAAGAAATAGTGTCTGCCCGCCATCATCCCTGCTGGATGGCAGCTGGAATTCCACGTAAGGAGAAGCTCTATGCCTCCTTCCATGGAGTATGCATTTCCATATACTGGGTTAACTTATTAATTAAATTATGCAGTACTTATTCTATGCCAGACTGTTTGAAGTACTTATTTATATAACATTAATAACAAGCATATGAAAGAGTTTCCCTTACTGTTCTTGTGTTACATATGTGGAAACTAAGGCACAGAGAGTTAATCAACTTGCCTGAGGTCACGTAGCTGGGATTAGAGCCCCGCCAGCCTGGCTCCAGAGTACAGGCTCTTCACTGCCACGCCTCTTTGATTCTGTCATTTTTGTGACCAGCATCACATCCCTGAGCTCTTCAGGACTTCCATCCCTTCGACTATAAAACGGAGGTGGTAACGTTCACTGATGTCTTTCTCGGGTCCATGTTAGACAGTTTTTAGACGTCATCTTATTTGACCTTTACCTTAACTTGTAAGGTAAGCAATTTCTCCCCATTTTACACATGAGAAAATTGATTTAGAGATATTTTGTAACTTCAAGGTCACATGGTTTGTAAAGGACACAACAAAATTTCAGGTTCAAGTTTACCTATTTTAAAGCCTCTGTTTTCTCTACTATATTACACTATAGGGCTCTGAAGGGTCATATGAGACAATATATGTGAAAGCACCTAACACCTCCATTAAACAAACCAGTAAAAGTTGACCTTGCAAGTTCTTGGCAAATATATAGAAAGGTTTGTTATTATTATCACTTTCTTGGTCTGATGGTTGCAGAGCACTGTTGCTTATGGGAGGATAAGCTCTATAGAAGGGCTTCCCATGTGGTGCTGCAGTGGTAAAGAAGCCACCTACCAATGCAGGAGACATAAGAGACGTGGGTTTGATCCCTGGGTCAGGCAGATCCCCTGAAGGAGGAGTACTGGCAACCACTCCAATACTCTTGCCTGGAAAATTCCATGAACAGAGGAGCTTGGTGGTTATAGTCTATAGGGTCGTAAAGAGTTGGACGTGCCTGAAGTGACTTAGCATGCACACCCTGTAGAAGGCTGATCTGTTAATAGCCAACAGTGATGTTTACTGCACTTGTCATTATGAGACTTTAGAAAGTTATGAGCTAGAGAAGGCTGGTCGAAATTGCTTAATCACAAAATGATAGACCACATTTTCTCCTGAGTTCTTTCCTAAAGACGTGGCCTCTGTGGCTATCCAGGAGACGGATAGGCAAATTGCTTTTTGAAATCTTTGTTTTGGGTTGAGAGAATAAAAGAATGTAAAAGCACACTGGATCAAGCACCAAGTACTCACTACCCAAGTTGTTGCTGTTGTTCCATCTCTCAGTTTTGTCCGACTCGTTGCGATCTCATGGACAGCATGCCAGGCTCCTCTGTCCTTCACCATCTCCCAGAGTTTGCTCACATTCATGTCCATTGAGTCAGTTCATTTCATTTTCTGCCACCTTTTTCTCCTTTTGCCTTTGTTGTTGTTCCCAGTTATCAGGGTCTTTCCCAATGAGTTGGCTTTGTGCGTCAGGTGGCCAAAATATTGGAGCTTCAGCTTGAACATCAGTCATTCCAATGAATATTCAAGTTGATTTCCCTTAGGATTGACTAGTTTGATCTCCTTGCAGTCCAGGGAACTCTCAAGAATCTTCTCTAGCACCACAATTCAAAGGCATCAATTCTTTGGCCCTCAGCCTTTTTTTGTGTGGTCCAACTCTCACATCCATACATGACTACTGGAAAAACTGTAACTTTGACTTTATGGACCTTTGTCAGCAAAGTGGTGTCTTTGATTTTTAATACACTGTCTAGGTTTGTCATAGCTTTCCTTTCCAGGAGCAAGCATCTGTAGATGAGCATATTATTAGTAATATTGATTTCAGATCATTAAAAAAATAATAAGTAACTACAGATAGATTAAATTCCCCTATATTCCTGTTATATAAATCATATTACTCTCCTCTTTCCTTCCTTTTTTCTTTCTGTTCAACCACCATCATAAATTGTGTGAATATACAATCCATATCATTTACTTAAAAATTCTTTTTATTGATGTGTAGTTGATTTACAATCTTGTGTTAGTTTCTGCTGTACAGCAAAGTGATTCATCTATGAACCAGAAACAGACTCAGGGACATAGAGAAGAGACTTGTGGTTCCCAATGAGAGTGGGGTGGGGAGAGAAAGATTGGGAGTTTAGGATTAGCATATTATTTACTTTTTAACTAATATGTATGTAAACACAAACACAGAATGGCATTGTTTTTGTTTAAAGTGGTATTTCCATAAATAGTAACATAGTTCAACTTGATATTTCATTATCAATCTCATGTAAGTGAAATTTAACCATGTAAATACACATATCTCTGGTTTAATCTGCTGATTTCTGGATAGCATTTTATTCTCTGAATATGCCCAAATTTATCAATATCCCCCTTTTTTTGGACAGCTGAATTGTTTACAGTTTTGATCATACAAAACTGATTACTGATTTTTCACTTTCATAATTACTATTGTGTGAGTATTGCTCACAGCTGCATGATTAGATTCCCATTTCTTTTTCTTTTGGTAATATTCCTGGATTCTTTGGCCCTCTTGCTTTGATTTCTACAAGATCTGGTATTTTATAGTCCTCCCAGACTTCTCTTCACCATCATTCTGGGAATCTCTTTCCTTTCTCTCTGGTTGGCCTGTTTCTGGGTCCCACATCTTGCTGTTGCTGTGAAAGATTGTCTGTTGTATATGTTATTGTTGTTTAGTCGCTCAGTCATGCCCACTCTTTTGAGACCCCATATTGCCCACCAGGGTACATGGGATTTTTCCGGGCAAGAATACTGGAGTGGATTGCCATTTCCTTCTCCAGTGGATCTTCCCGATGCAGGGGTCAAACTTACGTCTCCCATGTCTCCTGCATTGGCAGGAAGATTCATTACCTCTGAGCCACCTGGGAAGCCCCCATATTACTCTAGATTATTGCATTAATGCTATTAATGCATTTTCCTTTAATTTTGTTTTACCTAACAGAAATAGTGCTCTGCCAGTTCATTTATTCTTTCATTGACTAACAATTTCATTGAGGCAAAATGCATAAAGATAACTGCATCTGTTTATTGGAGAAGGGAGTGGCACCCCACTCTAGTACTCTTGCCTGGAAAATCCCATGGATGGAGGAGCCTGGTAGGCTGCAGTCCATTGGGTCGCAAAGAGTCGGACATGACTGAGCGACTTCACTTTCCCTTTTCACTTTCATGCATTGGAGAAGGAAATGGCAACCCACTCCAGTGTTCTTGCTGGAGAATCCCGGGGATGGAGGAGCCTGGTGGGCTGCTGTCTATTGGGTCGCACAGAGTCGGACACGACTGAAGCGACTTAGCAGCAGCAGCAGCATCTATTTATAATGCACAATTTGCATACATCTCTGAAATCCTTATAAAGTGAACATATATAACATCTCAGAATTCCCTTGTGCACTTCTGGAATCATCCCTTCCTGGATTTTCCTGCCCTCTACCCTGGCAACTGTGATTTACTCTCACTATAGGTTAGCTTGTAGTTTTCAGAATTTTATCTAAATGTTATTATACATTGTATACTCTAGTTTGAATGGCTTCTTCCACGGTACAATTACTTTAAGATTCTTATTGCTTGCATTCTTCTTGTTGACATCTATCTTGGTTTTGTTTTTCTATTCAGTCTTACAGTATCTGTCTTACTTGAGGTGTGTACACCATATACATTAAAAAAAAACATTTTTATTGGAGTATAGTTGATTTCCAATGTTGTGTTAGTTTCAGGTGTACAACAAAGTGAATCAGTTATACATATATCCACTCTTTTTTAGATTCTTTCCCCATATAGGTTATTGCAGAATACTGAGTAGTATTCTCTGTGCTATACAGTAGGTCCTTATTAAGTATCTGTTTATATATAATAGTGTGTATATGTCAAGACCCTGATGTTGAGAAAGATTGAAGGCAAAAGGAGAAAGGAGTGGTAGTGGTAGATAAGCAAAGCATCACTGACTCAATGGGTATGAATCTGAACAGACTCCAGGAGATGGTGAGGGGCAGGGAAGCCTGGTGTGCTGCAGCCCATCCGTCACAAAGAGTCGGACATGCTTTAGCAACTGAACAACAGCAACAACAAATATGTCAACCCCAGTCTCCCAACTTATCCCTCCTCTCTTTTTTACCCTGGTAACCAGAAGTTCATTTTTTTGCATCTGTGACTCTATTTCTGATTTGTAAATAAGTTCATTTGTACCATTTTTTTTAATATTCCACATATAAGCAACATCATATGATATTTATCTTTCTCTGTCTGACTTGCTTCACTTAGTATGACAATCTCTAGGTCTATTCATGTTGCTGCAAATATTCCATCGTATGCACATGCCACATATTCTTTATCTATTTCTCTGTTGAAGAATAGATTTAGGCAACTTAAATGTCCATCAATATACAGTTTACATTTAATGTCAATTTGTAAGTCTACCAACTGACTATTTATTTTCTCTTTGTCTCACCTATTATTTGGTTCTTATTTCTCTTTGGTTCTTTTTTCACTGTCTTCTTCAGATTAACTGAATATTTAATCCAAAATAGTTTCATTTTATCTGTTCGTTTGGCTTATCAGTTTTAATTATTATTTTAATATTTGCTTTTGGGTTCAAAATATATGTACTAAACTTTTCAGTCTACCTTGAAGTGATAAACTTCTTCATATATAGTATCTAGAATTTCTTTCCCCTATTATGTTTTAGAAATACCCATATTAATAGTGGGACTTCTAATGGTCTAATTTTCATATCTCTCTAAACTTGGTTAATATCTGCCTATCTTTAGCTTACAATTTTTGTAATTTTTGTATACAAATATTCTTTGTTTGAAGACATTAAACCTATTTTATGTCAAAGTGTTTCTGAGAGTTTTCCATCATTTCCATTTTCTTGGGGCTAAATTTATCTCATTTATTATTGTTTGTGGTAATCTTTCTACGTGTTATGAGCATTTCTTAAACATTTTCTTTACTATCTAGCAGATAGACATTTGTATCCACCTAGTTTTCAGCTCCCCTAGCCTCATATTAATGGCCCAGGCTCCTATTGGGTTTTAATTTTAATCTTTCTTAAGGAAGATGCAGGCCCCTGGACTAGAAAGCAACTTGGCTCTGTTATTCTTCATATCTGTTCATGTGTGTGTGTGCGTATGTGTTTTAACACAGTGGTTTTCAACCACACTTAGTTCTAGAAGCACTTGGAACTTTTATTCAGCCTTCTTCTTCAGAGGTAAGCTTGTACCAGTCCTCAATTCAGTTAGTGATTCTATATCCATTTTGTGTAATGAAAAGTACTGTTTTCTCCTGTTACTGTGCAGCAGGGCAGGAATTAAATGTATAGTTACTTCTGTCTGCTTGCAGACCTGCAGCCCAGGAGGCTCTTGGCTTCAGCCCTGTTTATCATTTTGAGTTTCCATTCCATTTCTTGTGCACTGTACTACATATCTAATTTGTGGGCCTAAATATGTCTTTAATTTTAGTGTTAAATATTTTATTTTCCATGCTTATTTTTGAGTAATATATGGAGAAACTCACAGAGTCATAGTTACTTGGTGTTTCCTCTCCTTTTCTTTCTGAAGACATTGATGATAAATACACATTGATGACAGTTTCATTCTTATGTGTTTACACAGCAACAACAAAAGTATATTAAAAAAGTCACCCAAAAGTGAGGAGAACCCACTTTACTTTGTTCCCAGAGACTCTTATTTGTGATACAAATATTCTTAGTCCTTTCCTTAACTCTATATGAATTTGCCTTTTGGTGTAAGAATTTGGGAAGAAGTAGAAAATCAGTTATAGGTCTAGTAAGACCTATACTGTAGGGTTAAGGATGATTTGTAGTTTTTTTAATAGTTATATTTCAAATTTCAAATTGAATTGAACTAGAAAAATAATTTACAGAGACATGGCATTTTCTCCAAGCAAGATAAGCCTGTTCAATAGAGTGAGAAACAAATGCAAGTCTTCTTGGGGTGTTCTGGGCCTCTCTCTAGAATCAACACTTTACATCTTATATTTCCCATCACCAGCCTCTGCTCTCCACTTCCAGTAGGGGCCCTCACAATTATGGAAATTCTTCACTTAGAAGAAGCAGTTCATTGTCTGTTTCCATCACACGAGTGCTTCGATGTGTCCCTTTTCTCCCAAAAATAAGCTGGAGATGGAGGGAAAGAAACACCTCATTTTTGCTATTCTCTTTCCCAGCAAACTCGCACATCCTCATTAAAGCTCCACAAACTTGACAACACCTGCATCGGGGCACCTGCTTCTGTTTGTGTGACACAAATAGATTCCTCTCCGAGGTGACATTGGAACTGCTACAATGCATCTGAAGATAGGAGGGATTCTTGATCCACCTTCCTTTAGAAAGGAGGTTCTTGCCTTGGTAGAATTTAGGCTTATGTTTGAATTTCTAATACTTTAAGAGAAAAGCTTAGATGAAAGGTAAAAATAAAATCTTCACTAAAACACTGAACTATGTAGCAATGATTCATAAGTGATTTTCTGAGATGATCTGCATATTTAGCTGTTTATTTTTGAGGAGTTTCCAAGAGCCTGGATTCTGAAGACAGGCTATCTGTGCTCAAATGGTTCTGCCATTTATTTCCTGTGTGGCCTTGAGCAGTTTACTTAACCTCTCTGTGCCTTGCTTTCCTCATCTGTAATATATGAGATTGTAGCTGCATCATAGGATGTGGCATGTATTTAAAGAAATGCTTATAACAATGCCTAGAGTATGGTTCAGTTCAGTTCAGTCGCTCAGTTGTGTCCGACTCTTTGCGACCCCATGAATCGCAGCATGCCAGGCCTCCCTGTTGATCACCAACTCCCAGAGTTCACTCAGACTCACGTCCATTGAGTATGGTTAACACTTAGTAAATGAAAATTTTTTTATCATCTATGATGTAGTAAGCTTTGGACACTAGGCATACATTGATAAGCATGATACAGAAGTTCTCCGGTGTCAAAGAGCTTCCATTCTGATGGGAAAAAACGTAGTAAATCAAGATGATTTCAAGTAGTAATATGTGCCATGAAGAAAATAAAGTAATATTTGTAATTCCTAATACAGGAATTGAAATTGCTAACTGGAATTGAGTGTTTCCTATGAAGCTGAGCAAAATATAAGCCCTCTGCTCAGATCGTGTCAGATTCTCAGAATGGTTTGACCTGAGGCCATATAAAAGGTATGGATAGTAGGTCCAGAACTTGAACTGCCACACTCTATGTTGGAGAATTTTGTGTTCATTTTTTGCCACCCTCTTCTATTGTCATAGACCACTCTTCTTTAAGGATTTCCCCTTAGATCACTGATCTTGACTATTCTCAATTTAATAACTTACATATAAGTGAGATCACTTGCTTCCAAACTCACCATTGCAGTGGGCTGCAGCTCAGATGAGGGCTGAATCAATATAAAGTTTTATCTTATGTTTATTCTTTTATATGCTTGATTCCAATAAATATATATCATAACCCATGAGCTCGTGCAATAGAAATGGAATTACTTCAGAAATAAAAATATAAGCATATAAAACTTTGCAACTAAAAATGATGGGGCAATTTATTTTGCCTATGGTGCAAATGGTGAATTCACAAGACCCCAAATGATAATGCTTCTGAACCTACAGTTTATTTTCAGAAAAGGACACGCAGGAGAAACAGAATGTTGTGGCAGAATAGCAGTAAAGATGTTTTGGGCAGCCAGAGGCTCCTTCACAGAGAAGGGTTTGAAGAAGCCAGAAGTCAGCTCCATTGCCCTTCCTCTGCTGGGCCATATCAGATGTGTCTTCCCTCTCAGATCAGGAACAAGTCACGTATGTGTGTGGAAAGCCTCAGAACCAGAAAGCCCAAGATGGCTTCTCAAGTGAGGCTCTTACCCGGTTGGGTATGTTGGTATATTATTGCTGTATGACCAGACCCAATGGCAGAGTCCTCTGGGAGTTTTGCTGAAATTGCCTGCAAACCATCAATCGTGCTCTAATTAATAAACTAGGCTAATGGGCTGGTAGAGATAACCCCCAAATTTGCTCCAGAACAATGCTATTAAAAACTACACTTCATGCCTTGACCAGATGTCAGTACCATGCAGGTATTTCAGAAAAACAGATCAGACCAATTCCAGGCCTGCTGAAGTTAACTCAGTACACCTATTTTAATGATGAGTTAACCTAATCCCTTTAAGGTTTCCACAGTTGTCTCTATATTTAGCACAGAGACAATTACTACAGATTCCTGAGTTAGAGTATTGTATAGACTATAAATGTAGCTCTGCTCTGGGAAATACAGATAGTAGAAATACAGAGTGATGGAATTTAACTGATTTCTGTTAAAATTCTTGCAGTATTAAGCGATTTGGGAAGACTTAAAAGAGAAAGCACTGATCTTTAGACATCACCGAGAGTTCATTAGAACATGTCACACTATAGAAATTAATTTTATTTCTGATGTCTAAATAATACACCCATCTGATACATTTTTTTAAATTATGAAAATATGATAGCACATTTACAGAAGGCTTAGAAAATGCAGAATAAACTTACATATAGCTCCACTATACAATCTGGTGCATTTCTAATTTGCAAAGCATTTGACAAAGGACATTCTGATATTTTTGTGGATAAGATGAAGTAATATAGTATAGACAGATATATATCTGCTAGAAAAATTGTGCCCAATTTTTTTTTTTTTTTTGTTAATGAATTCATGCTAATGTGGGAAAAGATCTTTAAGAGGCATGCTCCAAAGATGCAGAGATGGTGATAAATTGTAAATCTGGGCCAAAATGATTAAAACTGAATTTCATTGGCATCTATCTCTCATTTATTGGGCTTCCCTGGTTTCTCAGATGGTAAAGAACCTGCCTGCAATGTGGGAGACCCGGTTCAATCTCTGGGTCAGGAAGATCCCCTGGAGAAGGGAATAGCAACTCACTCCAGTATTCTTGCCTAGTGAATTGCATGGATGGAGGCTACCGTACACGCAGTCACAAACAGTCAGACATGACTAGGCGACTAAAAATTGTCTCATTTATTAATAACACTGCCTGCCTCCATGCTAAGTCACTCCAGTCATATAGGACTTTGTGCGACCCTATGGACAGTAGCCCGCCAGGCTCCTCTGTCCATGGGGTTCTCCAGGCAAGAATACTGGAATTGGTTGCCATGCCCTCCTCCAGGGTATCTTTCTGATGGGATTGAACCCATGTCTCTTATGTCTCCTGCATTGGCAGGTGGTTTCTTTACCACTAGCATCACCTGGGAAGCTCCATTAATAGCACTAACTACTATTTATCAAATACTTACCAAATGCCAGGCATTCTGTTAGGCCTTTGTAAGTGTTAACTCACTGTGTCTTTATAACCTGATGAGGTAGGTATTACTGCCTCTGACATCTAGATGTGATCATCAAGGCCCAGAAACGTTAAATAACTTGCTTGAGTTTATAGAGTCTGTACTGGAGGCAATTTACTCCAGTTGCATTTACTAATGGCAACCCATTCCGGTATTCTTGCCTGGAAAAGTCCCATGGACAGAGGAACTTGGTGGGCTACACACAGTCCATGGTGTCTCAAAAGAGGCAGACATGGCTGAGTGACTGAGCACACACCCATACAGCCTCTAAGTGGTGAAGACATGTTTCAGTTTGATTCTAAATCTCATAGGTCTCAGTTGGATTCAAGAAAAGGATTAGGAAAACTTGACTGATAATCTTAACAAAATATTTGAAATATACAACATGCTTAATGTAAACATTATGAAATACCCTCTACAGCTACTGAAAAACAAGCTGCATTCATTTTCCTCCTGTTTTTTTCCCTGTTCATTCATGTTGCTTTATGAGTAGGTAATAAAGTCTGGTTTTATGTTACCACTTAGCTGAAAAACTTTGGATAACTCTCCATTGCTCACTGAAATCCTTTTGTTCAACGTTCATTCTAGCCTCATCTCCCATTCCCCTTCCTACACTACACACTAGTCCCTTGAGGCTATTTCTGTTTGCACAAATCTGTCCTGGAAGTTCCTATCCCCTTGCAAATTAAACTGTTGAAACCTTATCTTCTTCAATGTTCCAGGTCAAATACTCTCTTCCCCAGGGGTAGCTGAGAGGCTGACAGAACTATGTAAGAGTAGAAATTATTCTTATGTTTATGATGTGTTAATATTAATTATTCGTGTGCCAAGGACACCACATACTTGTTTTTAGTTCAACCGCCCATGGAGCCTTAGTCCTGCTTACTCTCGAGAGAAACTGGACTCAAATATGCTGGCCTTTTATACACATACAGGTAAAGCTGAAGCACAGCCTACCTAAGGCTGTCACAAGACACAAAATGTCCCCAGACTGCTATAGCCATGTAGTGGACCTCAGCTATGTAATCCTCAGCTGTGTAGCCCTATATGATGTCCTCAGGGTTTTAGAAGTGGGATGTACTATGTATCTCATCAGCCTATCAGAGTTGTCAGTAACCTGTACCTGAACATTTTCTACATGCATTTTCCCCCAAGAAGTTTCTTAATCTTGCTCCTAATGCCCCAGCTCTATGAATTACTTTTGCCTTCTGTTTCTTATATGATTCAAAATACATAGTTATTATTAAAGAAACATTTGACACTTGAAAAAAACTTAAGAAAACATTCCATCTCAATTCCAGATATGATTTTTCTTTTTCTTACTGCTATACCCACCAGGAATTATCTTAGATTAAAACAGACATTTATTTTTATTTTTAAATTGAAGAATAGTTGACAAACAATATTGTATTAATTTCCGGTGTACAACATAGTCCTTCAGCATCCATATATATTATCAATATTATAAGCATCATGATAAGTTTAGAAACCATCTGTCATTGTACAAAGTTATTGCAGTATTATTGATTTATTTCCTATGCTGAACATTATATATCTGTGACTTATTTATTTTGTAATTAGAGCTAAGAGTCGGACACGACTGAACGACTTCACTATGACTTTTCACTTTCATGCATTGGAGAAGGAAATGTCAACCCACTCCAGTGTTCTTGCTTGGAGAATCCCGGGGATGGGGGAGCCTGGTGGGCTGCTGTCTATGGGGTCGCACAGAGTCGGACACGACTGAAGTGATTTAGCAGTAGCAGCAGCAGAGTTTGTGCCTCTTAATTCCCTTCACCTGTTTTGCCCAACTCCCTAAAGTAATGCTCAAAATTCTCCAAGCCAGGCTTCAGCAATACGTGAACCGTGAACTTCCAGATGTTCAAGCCAGTTTCAGAAAAGGCAGAGGAACTAGAGATCAAATTGCCAACATCCACTGGATCATTGAAAAAGCACGAGAGTTCCAGAAAAACATCTATTTCTGCTTTATTGCCGATGCCAAAGCCTTTGACTGTGTGGATCACAATAAACTGTGGAAAATTCTGAAAGAGATGGGAATACCAGACCACCTGACCTGCCTCTTGAGAAACCTATATGCAGGTCAGGAAGCAACAGTTAGAACTGGACATGGGACAACAAACTGGTTCCAAATAGGAAAAGGAGTACGTCAAGGCTGTATATTGTCACCCTGCTTATTTAACTTCTATGCAGAGTACATCATGAGAAATGCTGGGCTGGAGGAAGCACAAGCTGGAATCGAGATTGCAGGGAGAAATATCAATAACCTCAGATATGCAGATGACACCACCCTTATGGCAGAAAGTGAAGAGGAACTCAAAAGCCTCTTGATGAAAGTGAAAGTGGAGAGTGAAAAAGTTGGCTTAAAGCTCAACATTCAGAAAATGAAGATCATGGCATCTGGTCCCATCACTTCATGGGAAATAGATAGGGAAACAGTGGAAACAGTGTCAGACTTTATTTTTTGGGGCTCCAAAATCACTGCAGATGGTGATTGCAGCCATGAAATTAAAAGATGCTTACTCCTTGGAAGGAGAGTTATAACCAACCTAGATAGCATATTGAAAAGTAGAGACATTACTTTGCCAACAAAGGTCCGTCTAGTCAAGGCTATGGTTTTTCCAGTGGTCATGTATGGACGTGAGAGTTGGACTGTGAAGAAAGCTGAGCACGGAAGAATTGATGCTTTTGAACTGTGGTGTTGGAGAAGATTCTTGAGAGTTCCTTGGACTGCAAGGAGATCCAACCAGTCCATCCTAAAGGAGATCAGTTCTGGGTGTTCTTTGGAAGGACTGATGCTGAAGCTGAAACTCCAATACTTTGGCCATCTCATGCAAAGAGTTGACTCATTGGAAAAGACCCTGATGCTGGGAGAGATTGGGGGCAGGAGGAGAAGGGGACGACAGAGGACGAGATGGCTGGATGGCATCACCGACTCGATGGACATGAGTTTAAGTAAACTCTGGGAGTTGGTGATGGACAGGGAGGCCTGGCGTACTGGGATTCATGGGGTCACAAAGAATCAGACACGACTGACTGAACTGAACTGAACTGAACCACCCCTTATTCCCTTAATGACCAACATTTTGTTCTCTGTGTCTATCAGTTTCTGTTTTGTTCTATTCATTGTTTGTTTTGTTTTTTTAGATCCCACAAATAAGTGAAATCACATGGTATTTGTCCTTCTCTGTCTGATTTCTTTCACTAATATAATACCTCCAGGTCCATCCATTTTATAGCAAATAGTACATTTGCTACAGCAAATGTACAGCAAATAGTACATTCATTCCTTTTATGGCTCCATTGCATGTTTTTACCACATCTTCTTTATTCATTCATCTATCTATGGACACTTAGGTTGCTTCCTTATCCTGACTATTATGTGATGTGATGAACATAGGGTTGCAGAATCTTTCCCGATTAGTGTTTTTGCTTTCCTAGGATAAATAACCAACAGTCACATTGCTGGATTGTATGGTAGTTCAATTTTAATTTTTTTGAAGTATCTTCATAGGGGTTGTTGTTTTTGTTGTTGTTCAGTCACTCAGTCATGTCCTTTGTGACTCTCTGTGACCCCATGGACTGCAGTATGCCAGGCTTCCCTGTCCTTCACCATCTCCTGGAGCTTGCTCAAACCCATGTCCATTGAGTCGGTGATACCATCCAACAATCTCATCCTCTGTCATCCCCTTCTCCTCCTGCTTTCGATCTTTCCCAGCATCAGAGTCTTTTTCAATGAGTTGGCTCTTTGCATGAGGTGGCCAAAGTATTGGAGCTTCAGCCTAAGCATCAGTATGAGGTGATATCTCATGGTGGTTATAATTTGTGTTTCCCTGATTATTAGTTATATTGAGCAGCTTTACATGTGTCTGTTGGCCATCTGTATGTCTCCCTTGGAAAAATGTCCATTCATGTCCTCTGTCCATTTTTGAATTGGGTTGAATTGAGTTGTTTGTTTTTTTGATATTGAGTTGTGTGTATTCTTTTTATGTTTTGGACAGTAACACTTTAATAGATACATGATTTGCAAATATCTTCTCTCATTCAGTAGGTTGCCTTTTTGTTTTTTTGCTAGTTTCCTTTACTGTGCAAAAGATCTTTAGCTTGATGTTGTCTCACTTGCTTATTTTTGTATTTGTTGCCTTTGCCTGAGGGGACAGAACCATAAAGTATTGCTAAGGCTGATGTCACAGAGTGTAGTGCCTAAATTTTCTTTCAGGAGTTCTATGGTTTCAGATATTACATTTACTTCTTAAATCTGTTCTGAGTTTATTTTTGTATATGATACAAGAAAAAGGTTCCCTTTTATTCTTTGGCATGTAACTGTTTGGTTTTCCCAACACCATTTGTTGAAGAGACTGTCATTTTCCCCCTGTATGTTCTTGGCTGCTTTACTATAAATTAATTGACCATATAAGCATATGTTTATGTCTGGACTCTCTATTCTGTTCTGTTGATTTGTGGGTCTATTTTGTGCCAAAGTCACGCTGTTTTGATTACTGTAACTTTGCCATATAGTCTGAAGTCAAGGAGCATCATACCTCCCCCCTTCTTTTTTTAAGATTTCTTTGGATCTTTGGGGGTCTTTTGGGTTTTGTACAAATTTTAGGATCATTGTTCTAGTTTTGTGAAAAATTCCATTGGTATTTTGATAGAAATTGCATTGAATCTGTATGCTTTTGCTTTAGGTAGTATGGACATTTTAACAATGTTAATTCTGAGTACAGATCTTTTACCTCTTTGGTTAAATTTTTTCTTAGTTACTTTATTCTTTTTGATAAAATTGCAAATGGGACTGCTTTCTCAACTTCTCTTTCTGATAGTTAGTTATTAATATAGGAATGCAGTAGATTTCTATATATTGATTTTATATCCTGCAACTTTATACTTCTCTCAGGTTAGATTCAGTTTATCTCTCATTTTTTTGGTCATAATTATTGTTACCCAATAATGTAGCTGACACATATGATCTTTATTCATTTCCAAGGAAGCAACTAGGGAGTGAATGAAAAAATCAGACCTTTCCATAGAGGGGGTGACTTTTTGACCCTTTGTCCAAACTTAGGAACTTCTATAACTGCTAAATTTCTGAATTTTTTAGGGGGAAATTTGATTTTGGGAAATTTGAAGCTTTGTGAGTAGAAGGCAAGGTACAAAGTGAAAGACTTATGGTCACCTATCATTAATCTCCTTAGATAGTATTTGGATGATTATCATTGTCACAACTTTTTGAGATAGGATAAAAATAGTAGTTTCACAATTTTAAGGAACTGTTTGAAAGATAAATACTATAATTTCTGTAATTACAACAATGATTATGAGCCAAATCTCTATAATTATGTTGTCACATGGAATCTTCACAATGATAGGAAGTAACTCCATTTTATTAATGTGACATTAGGACTCAGGAAGATTAAACTATTTGTTAATTTCCTGTAGATAAACCTCATTAGTGTTATTAATCAGATTATTTAAGGTAGTGCTTGTACTTACGATGAGTATATACGATGTTCAAAAGTTACAAAATTTTACCATAAACATTGCCAATAAATTTTCCTAGCCTTAATGATCTTCATTTATAAATTCAGACATGAAAGTGAAAGTGAAGTCGCTCAGTCATGTCCGACTCTTTATGATCCCATGGACTGTAGCCTGCCAGGCTTCTCTGTCCATGGGATTTTCCAGGCAAGAGTACTGGAGTGGGTTGCCATTTCCTTCTCCAGGGGATCTTCCCTACCCAGGGATCAAACCCAGGTCTCCTACATTTTAGGCAGACGCTTTACAGTCTGAGCCACCAGGGAAGTCCAGAAAATTCAAGCATACTCTCCTAAAAATATTAAAATAAAATAAGTTACTTAACGATACCCTGTTTTCACATGTATGTTTTGTTTTCAATATTTATTTACATGGTTAGTGTTTCTAGAACATCTTCTTGAGTGTAATTTCTTTTTATTTTGGGGGGGAGCAGCTTATTAGTTATTCCTTTCACAATTTCTTTTGTTGTAATGCAAAAAGAATGATCATCTCTTCTGATATCTGATAAAGCACATTGGATTATGCTAATTTTACCATGATTTGACTTTTTTATATTTAAATTTTTTATTCCGTATGAGATACTTCATTTTTCAGATAAAGATATGGATTACTTTGTTCTTTTTCATATTGCTATTCCAAAATTTCAGTTCATATTTAAAATAATCATTTTCAGCTTATTTTTAAAAGTGTAATTATAATAGAGAATGTTCTTATATGTATTTGGGCCAATTCTAATCTTTCTCTCCTCTAATCCACTATAGAATATATCCATTTCAGTAGTAGTGACATGGAGTTTTCTTGTTTATTTCTATGTAACACATTCTATTACCCGCTAAAGTAGTCCTTCCTTTTCCCCTACACACTGTTGATGTTATTTTTAGGTATTATGTGATATTTTCCTTGTTTATAAATAAATTTCAGAATCATTTGGCTTCAATTTCTCACACACATAGACAAAAGTCTTGATCAGATTTTAACTGAATTCCATTAACTCTATAAATTTACTAGATTAGACCTGATTGGAGAAGGAAATGGCAACCCACCCCAGTATTCTTGCCTGGAGAATCCCATGGACAGAGGAGCCTGGCGGGCTACAGTCCATGGGGTCACAAAAGTGTCAGGCACAACTTAATGACTAAATAACAGACCTGATGGCAGCATTTACTTTTCCTTTTCTAAAATAAGCACACTTATCTACATGTTTCTGTCTACCTCTCTATCTGTATCCTAAACTATGGGTTATACATTCTTTTTTCTTTTCTTCTTTTTTTAAAAAAAATTTTGTTTAATTTCAGGTTAAACTAATGAACTGAGTACAATTTTTTGGTGTAATTATGTTCCATTCATATATTTATTATTATCTCAAAACTTTAAAGTTTTAGAATAATTTTAGATATGTTATAATAATTTAAAAATAACTATTTTTTAACTTTCCAAAACTTGATAATATTAGTTTTCATCCTTACTAAATTTCCCAGAACTCTTCAAGTAACACCATAGAATAATACTTGATTTAAAATTGTTTTAAAAGTAAATGGTGGGATATGTATTCTTCATTTTATAAAAAAATAATTTCTAAATAATGTAGATAATATTTTATCACTGAGTTGGTGTTGTTTTAGGCAAAGAGATTCCTTAACAATTAAAGATAAGTTAAATGCCCTGGAGAAGGGAATGGCAACCCACTCCAGTATTCTTGCCTGGAAAATCCCATGGACAGAGGAACTGGTGGGCTACAATCCATGAGGTCACAGAGTCAGACACGGCTGAGCGACGTTCCCTCTACTGCTATTCTATTGTATTTCTCATATATTTATTGAGAAGGCTAAAGTTATCAAATAAGTTTTTTGAATCTATTGAAGAAGTCACATGATTTATTTTATTTAGCTTTCTTGTATTGTACATTACATTTACAGATTTGATGATAAACTACTCTGATTTATACACTGAATTACTATTCCTAATATAATATACTTGGTCAAGGTGTAAGAGCCATGTTTTTAAGATTTTTTTTTAATAAGAGGGAGTAAATTCAGGTGGGTGACCAAGATGGTAAAAGATGTGGGAATGACATCATATGAAAACTAGAATATTTAGTCTGAAGTAGAGTGCACTTAGATTATCCCTCTTTGGGGAAAGAATGGTGGTTGATAGGTAAGTTTAAAAATCTTTCATGTTAAAAAATTATTTTTGATTCAAAATTTTCCTAGAGGGAAGACCTCAATAAGTTACAGAAATAAAGATTCAGTAACATTTTTAAAATTAAGTACAAAGTTTTAAAATCTAAATGTCCTGATTCATAAACAAGTGAGTCTTCTTATCAGTATAAATGTTGAAGCAGAGACCAGATGAACTGTGATCTATAGAAAAGCACCTGCATCTCTCTAGGTCGTCCCAGTGCGGGGAGGGAGGAGGGAGGAGGGTTCAGGTTGGGGAGCACATGTATACCTGTGGCGGATTCGTTTTGATGTTTGGCAAAACTAATACAGTGTTTGAAGTTTAAAAATAAAATAAAAAAAAAAAAAAAGAAAACACCTGCATTGGTTAGGGGGTTGGTCTGGATAAACATTAAGGTCCTTTCCAATTGAAAAATTATAAATCTGTAGTTTTTTGGGGAAAAAAACACATTTGCTACATTATCTCTGCTCTGTAAATGATTTTTTTAAACTGATGTGATAGGCAGAGTTCTAACAGGGCCCCCTGATTCTTTACTCTTGGTGTAGTTAGATAGGAGGGTAGAAAACCAAGCCGTCACAGACATATCACGACCAGGGGGAGAGAAGAGTCTCAAGAACATAGATATCTGGATAGAGCAAATAATTTAAACTGTGGAGAAAAAGCACTAGTCTTCTAGTCTTAAAGAGACTAGAAGAGTTGGCCAAAAGGTAATTTTCAGAAGGGTATTAAAACTAATGATAACTATATTTTAACCAGAAGTAAAAGTTTGAATAGAAATGGGGGAGGGATAAAAGTTAAGTTCAATTCAGAACACTGGACCAGAGACTATAAAATGTGGGAGGGCAGCTCCTGAGTAGAAAGGCAGGGATGACCAATGGCCAAAGACTTCTGACTCCTAAATTTGTGAAGAAGGCCTTCATTATATTTTAGGAAGCATTATTTTGCTTCCTAAATTAATAGGATTGTTGTGGTTTACAAATAGCAAGTAGAGCCAAGTACTATATATACTGTTTTTGTTAATATTTATTCATGTACCTTTTATTATAGGTTTCCCAGGGGGCGCTAGTGGTAAAGAACCCTCCTGCCAAGGCAGGTAGACATAAGAGACACAAACAGGTTCAATCCCTAGGTCGGGAAGATCCCTTGGAGGGTAGCATGGCAACCCACTCCAGTATTCTTACCTGGAGAATCCCATGGACAGAGGAGCCTAGCAGTCCATAGGGTTGCACAGAGTTGGACACGACTGAAGTGACTTAGCATGCACGCACATCTTTTGTTATGGGTACAATGTAAAAATAAAATATGTATACATTTTACTTTTTAAAGAGTACTAGGGAAAGTATCAAGTAGTATAACACTGCTTTCTTCAGTAACTGCCTGTTGCATGAATAACCATAGTAGCTTAAGATGAGGCACTTAAATCATCTAATAAAAACGTTCTCTGAAGAAGGCTTGATGTCTTGGAGGTAACTAGGAAAATGTATTTATAATTTGCTATGAAATCTTGTTGGTTCACACTCTTGGGCATTCCCCTGGGTAAAATCTGAAACTGGCCCCTGTACCCAGAGGGCAAGGAGAAATTAAAGAAAGGGGCAGACCACTTCAGATTGGTAGGTGATGGTTCTAATAAGCAAGGAAACTTATGTATGAGGCTTGTCTTGGGCAGCCTCAAGACAGATAGATCTCTGAACCTACTCACCAGAATCTTAGAAGTTTCTAGAGAGGCCTTAACAGGATTCGTTCCCTGGAGGTTGCATCCCTGTGATGGCTCTGGCTAGAGAATGATGAGCTTCCTAGGTGGAGTTAGTGGTAAAGAATCTGCCTGCCAACGAGGGTAGACATAAGAGACACGGGTTCGATTCCTGGGTTGGGAAGATCCTCTGGAGGAGGGCACAGCGACCCACACCAGTATTCTTGCCTGGAGAATCCCATGGACAGAGAAGCCTGGGGTCCATAGGGTCTCACAGAGTCGGACAAAACTGAAGTGACTTAGCATTCATTCATGGAATGATGGGGAGAATGTATATTCCCAGGACAGGGAAGGAGGAGAGGAGCCTCAGATTGCCTGTGTCCAGTTCATCTGGTGACATCCTCTCAATTACTTCCTTGGTCAGATCTCAGGATGTTTTCAGAGATAGAACCAACACCATGTCCTACAATAGCTAATTATTGATACCACAGTTAGGCCCCTACATACCAATGAACTCCATTCCCAGAGTATTCATAAGTTCACTTTGTAAGTCCAGCAAAGTTAACCTAGGCACCCAACTAGCACAACTGGCTATGTAGTACTGCACTGTAATAGGTTTATAATACTTTTCACACAAAAAATCATTAAAAAGACACAAAAAATAAAGAATTTTAAATCTTACAGTAGAGTACCTTGAAAAGTACAGTAGCGTAGTACAGTACAACAGCTGGCATACAGGGTCTGGCATTGAGTGAACAGGCAAGAAGAGTTACTGACTGGAAGAGGGAGGGGAGGTGGGAGATGGTAGAGCTGAAGGACTGTCAGCAGTTGGAGACAGGGGGCGAGCTGCAGTTTCTCATGCCTGACTTCGATGGAACACGTGTTCCCGTCTTTGAAAGTTTGTACCTTGAAGGTTCGTATGTAGCAGACTTACTGCACCATGAACTGAATTGCGTGGTGGTGAGCGTTCACTCATAGTTGTTCCTTTTTTTCCACCTCGGGATGAATTCCCTGTAGACAGAACACACTTCCTTGCCACACTGACTTTGGGGTTGCCCACGTGGCTCACTATGAGCAATAACAAGTGTGTAGAAGTAATAGTGTGTGAGGTGTGAGCAAATACCCTCCAGCTTTCTCATACTTCTGCTATCCACAATGAGAAGAGCATGCCTGAGATGTTCGTTTGTCCTGAACCCCAGAAAGAAAGACTTACAGAGCAAATCTGAACCCAAACTGCTACATGTAGGAGCCGAGTGCACTTGAACTGGACAAGTGGGCTCAAACTGACTCAGTGCAGTTCAGTTCACTTCAGTCGCTCAGTCGTGTCTGACTCTTTGCGACCCCATGAATCGCAGCACGCCAGGCCTCCCTGTCCATCACCAACTCCCGGAGTTCACTCAGACTCACGTCCATCGAGTCAGCGATGCCATCCAGCCATCTCATCCTCTGTCGTCCCCTTCTCCTCCTGCCCCCAACCCCTCCCAGCATCAGAGTCTTTTCCAATGAGTCAACTCTTCGCATGAGGTGGCCAAAGTACTGGAGTTTCAGCTTTAGCATCGTTCCTTCCAAAGAAATCCCAGGGCTGATCTCCTTCAGAATGGACTGGTTGGATCTCCTTGCAGTCCAAGGGACTCTCAAGAGTCTTCTCCAACACCACAGTTCAAAAACATCAATTCTTTTTTTTTTTTTTTTTCAAAAACATCAATTCTTTGGCGCTCAGCCTTCTTCACAGTCCAACTCTCACATCCATACATGACCACTGGAAAAACCATAGCCTTGACTTGACAGACCTTTGTTGGCAAAGTAATGTCTTTGCTTTTGAATATGCTGTCTAGGTTGGTCATAACTTTCCTTCCAAGGAGTAAGCGTCTTTTAATTTCATGGCTGAAATCACCATCTGCAGTGATTTTGGAGCCCAAAAAAATAAAGTCTGACACTGTTTCCACTGTTTCCCCATCTATTTCACATGAAGTGATGGGACCGGACTCAGCAGAGCCACAGATAACAGGAAGATTTCTGAGTAAGAGGCAAACATTTGCTGTCATAAATCACTGAGATTTCAAGATAGTTATAGCTTCTTTATTTGAGCAAAACCTGACTCATACAAATATTCAATTTTCTAGGTGTGAGGGAGCTCTATTTTTGTTATTTCGACTCTACAAAGCTATTATAATAAACTATTATAACAATATAATAATTATTAAAATAAAGTAGTATTAATCTCTCAGTGTTATAAATGAAAATACAGCCTCTGAAAGATTAAAAAATTTAACTTATGTCATGCAGATAATCTGTGGTTTAATCTGAATTGTGTCTGAATCTAACAGCTATTTTTTAAAAAATTCTTGCAGTATATTTAAGAAGGGGTCCTTCATTATTTTCCTGCTGCTGCTGCTGCTAAGTCACTTCAGTCGTGTCCGACTCTGTGCAACCCCATAGATGGCAGCCCACCAGGCTCCCCTGACCTGGTGCCTGTTAAATACACTTCATGTTCTGACAGTCAGAAGTTTTTCTTTATTTGAAAAAGAGATGTTAGCTTTTCAAATTAAATAGCACTTTTTGAGTATGACTATACATAGGAAGGTATTTGCAAATGCATAAATTTTGGCTCTTAATGAATTATAACATAAAAACGTACATTGAAGTTACTTTAAAAGTGCAATGCACGTGAAAGGATAATATGTGGCAACCATATGCAGTAAGTGGAGATGAGATGAGAACGTCATTCTGTTACACTTACATGAACTCTAATCACATTTTGTAGCTGATGCTCTTATGAGGGCTGCCAACTAACATTTTAGGTAAATGAAGAGCTAGGATATATAGCCTCCAGAAAGCAGGCACCTCTCCTGTCAAATAGGTAATTACAGAGGCTATGACTCCATTAGGAAAATGGTGGCCAATCAATGTAAACTCTAAGAGCTCAGATCCTTTGTAATTGATTGAGAGATTCCGTGACTTCAATGCAATTGAGTTTCAAATGTAAGAAGCCAGTATTTGGCTGGATGGCTGACGTGAATTCCAGAGGGAGTGTGTGAATTTTGATGAGAGTGACAGCTACACAATTTGAGTCACATGTGCTAATACTGAATGAAATATGCAGATCAATATTGAAGCTGCAGCCTGGGGTAGCCACGCTTTCATTTTTTATGTCCTAATACTCATGTTTATTTCTGCAGGTATGCAATTGCTATCATACAAGTTCTGGAGGAACTTGTTAATGCAAATCACAATTGATATTTGGGATTATAGCCTACTTCTTATTTCTGCTGAGATTTCTCATTATATAGTTTAGGATAATTTAGAGGTTCTATTTCAGAAGTGTCCAGTTTATGCAAACAAGAAGCATCTGGGTTTATTCATTCACTTAACAGTTCCTGCAAGGTTAATGTGAGTAAGATGCAGGATATGGAGGTAATCAATAGTTGAATCAGACATGATTATGGATTCTGTCCTAAAAGAGCTTCAAAATCTAATAAAGGCAGAGATAGAAATATAAATATTTTAAAAAATCATTACAATACTAGTTTGCAACTGATGAGTATTGTAGGAGAGGTGGACATAAAGCAGTAGTTCTGTTTAGTAACTGGGTCAACTTACGGTGAGTAATTAAAAAATACGAATAAGGGAGAAACCTGCACTTCTGGTAATAGCATTTGAGGTAATTCTAACCAACATTCTCAACAAAAATAATAAGAATAACTGGACAACATTATGTACTTGAGGGTACAAATGTGTTGAAGGATTGTGGAGCCAAGAACTGGGTGAAGACAAATATTTAGAGAGATGAGGGCAGCATTAAGGTTGCTTTACATTTGCAGATTATTGAAGAGATGATCAAAATCAGTCAGTTCAGTCACTTAGTCATGTCTGACTTTTTGCGACCCCGTGGACTACAGCATACCAGGCTGCCTTGTCTATTGCCATCTCCCGGAATTTACTCAAACTCATGTCCATTGAGTCGGTGATGCCATCCAACCATCTCATCCTCTGTCGTCCCTTTCTCTTCCTGCCTTCAATCTTTCCCAGCATCAGGGTCTTTTCCAATGAGCCCGTTCTTCATATCAGGTGGCCAAAGTATTGGAGTTTCAGCTTCAACGTCAGTCCTTCCAATGAACACCCAGGACTGATCTCCTTTAGGATGGACTGGTTGGATCTCCTTGCAGTCTAAGGGACTCTCAAGAGTCTTCTCCAACACCACAGTTAAAAATCATCAATTCTTTGGCACTCAGCTTTCTTTATAGTTCAACTCTCACATCCATACATGACCACTGGAAAAACCATAGCTTTAACTAGATGCACATCTGTTGGCAAAGTAATGTCTCTGCTTTTTAATATACTGTCTAGATTGGTCATAACTTTTCTCCCAAGGAGTAAGCGTCTTTTAATTTCATGGCTGCAATCACCATCTGCAGTGATTTTGGAGCCCCCCAAAATAAAGTCTGTCACTGTTTCCATTGTTTCCCCGTCTATTTGGCATTAAGTGATGGGACCGGATGCCATGATCTTAGTTTTCTGAATGTTGAGTTTTAAGCCAACTTTTTCACTCTCCTCTTTCATCAGGAGGCTTTTTAGTTCTTCGCTTTCTGCCATAAGGGTGGTGGCATCTGCATATCTGAGGTTATTGATATTTCTCCTGGCAATCTTGATTCCAGCTTGTGCTTCATCCAGTCCAGTGTTTCTCATGATGTACTCTGCATATAAGTTAAATAAGCAGGGTGCTAATATACAGCCTTGATGTACTCCTTTCCTGATTTGGAATCAGTCTGTTATTCCACATGTAGTTCTAACTGTTGCTTCCTGACCTGCATACAGATTTCTCAAAAGGCAGGTCAGGTGGTGTGATATTCCTATCTCTTTAAGAATTTTCCACAGTTTGTTGTGATCTCACAGTCAAAGGCTTTGGTGTAATTAATAAAGCAGAAGTAGATGTTTTTCTGGAACTCTCTTGCTTTTTCGATGATCCAGTAGATGTTGGCAATTTAATCTCTGATTCCTCTGCCTTTTTAAATCCAGCTTGAACATCTGGAAGTTCATAGTTCACATACTTTGAAGCCTGGCTTGACAGACTCACAAGGCTAAGAGGACAGAAGTTGGAGTCTAGGGTCTGTCAGAAAACCTCGCTTTGTGCTTTAAGTTTGGACCCTGAAGGGCCACACTGAGCAGTAAGGAAGATTGGAAAGCTTAGAGTCAGATTTGTGGTTCAGAAAAGCTCAATCCTTACAGGTGATTTCTGGTTCCTCAGGGTGCCTGACTTAAGCAACAAAATAAATCCTTTCTGTAAGAAGATAGTATCATTGGAGGCTTAAAATTATTTCTAGGAATACAATGTCCATTACATGATATAAAAATTTCCTGGAACACTGAGACACAAGCTGATAAAAATGAGACTATACAGAATTATTAAAGATTTAAAAATAACTTGACTTAGTAGATTCAAAGAAATAAAAGCAAAGCTTAAAAATTTTAGCAGAGTTGGAGATGATTAAAAAAAACAAGAAATTCTAAAAAGAAGGAAAAATTTAAAAAAAGTTAAGAATCTGAGTAGTAGTCTTTGCTTTAAAATAATTTATTTCAGCTGTGCATTTAAGTGTCCTTTTCTCTATATGTAATATTGTTGCTGTTTAGCCGTTTCCGACTCTTTGCAACCCATGGACTGCCGCCACTAGGCTCCTTTGTCCATGGGATTTCCCAGGCAAGAATATCGGAGTGGTTTGCCATTTCCTTCTCCAGGGAATCTTCCTGACTCAAGGGCTGAACCTGTGTCTCTTGCATCTCCTACATTGATAGGCGGGTTCTTTACCACTAGCATCACCAAGTATATTGCCTAATAAAAATGTGTAAAAGATATACAAAAGCTAAATTATATGTTTTTTGTCAGATTCTAAAGAATATTTTAAATCTGTGAACCTATTATTTTCTACAAATTTTTGTAGCAGTTTAAAGAGATAAGTGATGTTATTATTTCACCATGAAAAGTGAAAGTATTAAAAGGTTTTCTGGGCACGGAGTGAATTTCTGCAAGCTGTATAAAGGTCATAATGCTCACTTTGCTGCTACTGCTGCTAAGTTGCTTCAGTAGTGTCTGACTCTGTGCAACTCCATAGACGGAAGCCCACCAGGCTCCCCTGTCCCTGGGATTCTCCAAGCAAGAACACTGGAGTGGTTTGCCATGTCCTTCTCCAATGCATGAAAGTGAAAAGTGAAAGTGAAGTAGCTCAGTCGTGTCTGACTCTTAGAGACCCCATGGACTGTGGCCTACCAGGCTCCTCTGTCCATGGGATTTTCCGGGCAAGAGTACTGGAGTGGGGTGCCATTGCTTTCTCTGTAATGCTCACTTTAGAGGGTGGTAAATTGAGGGTACAAGCTGCTAACCAAACCTGTTAGCCATTCCTGCTGCTGCCCTAACAGAAAGGAAAGGGGCTCCTCATAGCTGCCCAGGCAGACTAAGGCTCTACAGACACGCAGGGACAAGTGGCAGCACCTCTGGTTAGGAGTACATTACTCCACGAATTGGTCCTCGCCCGCTTCTCCATTCCGACTCACCCATCATTTCTCGTCGGCCTCTCAAGGGCTTTCCACCTCCAAGGTTCTCAAATCGCATTGTAATTGCCCTGAGAGTTTCTTAAAAAAATGGCTCCAGAGACTCGAGTTAATTGGTGCAGCCTGGGCAAGGGGAGTTTTACGAGCTCCCCAGGCGCCTCTAATGTGCAGCCACGTTTGAGCGTCAGCACTCCACCGCGGCAGCGCAGGTCTGCTTGCTCTTTCCTGAACACACCCAGCGTGCTCACTCACACCTGTGCCTTCTTCGTTTCCTTCAGTGTCCCACTCCCACCTGGAAAACTTCTCATTCTACGACACTCAATCAGAAGAAGCTCTGCCAGAAACATCGCCCCATTTGGAGATGGCAGATCACCTCATATATCCCTTTAATAGAGCTGACAGAGACCATGTAATCTATGATCCCAACCAACACACTGTTGAATGTAAACGAGGACACTACTAATAATTATGCTGGGTGACAGGTGTCAACTAGGACTACCCCAGGCAAACTGGAACGTCAGACCCTTCTGATGATAGCTCCTATGATATCAATCAGGAATCACAAACTTGTCTTCTTGTCGTCCACTCTTGTGTGAAAGTCATTAAGGCAGGGACAGCCCTTCCTCATCTCTCTAACCTCAGTACCCAACACACGTTAAATATTGAACTGATGTTTCTTTAAGAAGTCCTCTATTTTATAATGATTAAATGCATGGGCTGTGTTACCAAAGAAAGTGAAAGTGAAAGTTGCTCAGTTGTGTCCGACTCTGCAACTCCATGAACTATACAGTCTGTGGAATTCTCCAAGCCAGAACACTGGAGTGGGTAGCCTTTCCCTTCTCTAGGGGATCTTCCCAACCTAGGGATTGAACCCAGGTCTCCCTCATTGCAGGTGGATTCTTTACCAGTTGAGCCAGAAGGGAAACCCCAAAATACTGAGTGGGTAGCCTATCCCTTCTCCAGCAGATGTTCCTGACCCAGGAATCAAACCGGGGTCTCCTGCATTGCAGGCGAATTCTTTACCAACTGAGCTATCAGGGAAGCCCATATTTCACCATCCAGATGGGAAAATAAGACAGCAAAGAAAAGTTTATGGTCACACAGCTGGGAAATTGCAGAGCTAGGTCCCCTAGATTTGCTTGAGCTTACTCTAGCTCTCAACTCTAAGTTAAAGAGTAAAGGGCTAAGTTCTTTTGAGGAGGAATTGTTTCTGGTGGTGGTATCAGTGATGTTGCAATGGTTAAATCTTCTGCTCCAGTTAGTCATTCTTAAAGGTATAGATGATCTTATTTGCAAACCAGAAATAGAGATACAGACATAGAGAACAAAGGTATGAACACCAAGCAGGTAAGGGGAGGTTGAGGTGAATTAACAGATTGGGATTGACATATATACACTATTGATACTATGTATAAAATATAAGATAGATAACTAATGTGAACCTACAAATAGCTCAGGGAACCCTACTCAGTGCTCTGTGGTGACCTAAATGGGAAGGAAATCTGAAAAAGAGGGGCAGGGTATATAGGTACAGCTGATTCACATTGCTGTACTGTAGAAATTAATGCAACATTATAAAGCAACTGTAATCCAATAAAAATTTTTTAAAAAGAGAAGATGATCCTACTGCTGCTACTGCTAAGTCACTTCAGTCGTGTCTGACTCTGTGGGACCCCAGAGACGGCAGCCCACCAGGCTCCCCCGTCCCTGGGATTCTCCAGGCAAGAACACTGGAGTGGGTTGCCATTTCCTTCTCCAATGCATGAAAGTGAAAATGGAAAGTGAAGTCGCTCAGTCCTGTCTGACCCCTAGCTCCTGCATCCATGGGATTTTCCAGGCAAGATTACTGGAGTGGGGTGCCATTGCCTTCTCTGGATGATGATCCTATTCTATTGCTATTGGGCCTCTTGGTTCTCATGCAAGGGATTTCCATGACAACTGACTGGGGCCTCTAAGCTGACAGCTTCCTGGGTTTATCCACAGTCTCCTCTTTAGATCCTAAGGGTATGTCCCTGGGGTTGGAATGGGGAGCATGGGGTCCCAAGTTTTGAAAACTTCCAGTTCTGTTTTCCTCCTTTAACTGCAAGGAGAAAGCAGCTGTCTTCTCATATTGCTTGGTAGTTCCATGCTAGTGTTGTCTTGGTGATGCCATGGACTGCAGCCCTCCAGGTTTCTCTGTCTGTGGAATTTTCCAGGCAAGGATACTGGAGTGGGTTGCCATTTCCTTCTCAATTTCAGGAGCTTGGTTGCTTTTTCCTACCACTGGGTCCTTTCTCTCTCAGAAGGTGCCCTCCTCCACACACACACACACTCTCTCTCTCTCTCTCTCTCTCTCTCTCTTTCTCTCTGGGCAACTTGCACTTTTCCTGTTCCACACCAGAGCTTGGAGCAGCAGAGGATGTTGGGAGAAACAGACTTGGCCAAACTATAGAGACAAAGATTCTCCATGATGCTGGGCAAAAATTTGCCTTACGATTTTATTCCCAAGGCCATCCAAATGATTCTTCTGGAAATTAAGGACTTATTTTGAGGTTATTTTCTGGTTTTATTTCTAGATATAAAAGTGGCTGGTGTTTTCGGTTCTCAGCCCTCTGGTTTAAAAAAAAATAAGTTTCCCTCACTTAGGCATTCTGCCACACAAGATATACAATGAGGCAACCTAAAAAAGGCCCATCAACAGCTGTTTGGACTTCCCAAGTGGTCCTAGTAAATAATCCACCTGCTAATACAAGAAACTCAAGAGATGCTGGTTCAATCCTTGGGTTGGGAAGACCCCCTGGGGGAGGAAATGGCAACACTTTCCAGTGTTCTTGCCTGGAAAATTCCATGGACAGAGAAGCCTGGCAGCCTATAGTCCATGGGGTCACAAAGAGTCGGACACGACTGAGCGACTGAGGGTGCACACACACACACACACACACACACCGGCTGTTTGAGTCCTTCAGTGACTTCATATTCAGTAAAACAAAATAAAACCCCACTGTCTGGGCTGCAGTAATCAGTGCCCTACTGTGCTAGCCACACATATCCAGTTCTCTCCAGCTGTGCACATCACATTACAGAAATGGCATTCGAAATGAGACGGAGCATATTCAGGGGCATGGGCGCCGGAATCCCTGTCAGGAGAAGTAATTCAAGGAATGGGGCACGTGCACAGTGGAGAAGTGGAGATGAAACTAGCAGACGGCTCCCTGAGTCGTGATAGGAGGATCTGCCAGGTGGCAGGGAGACTGTAGCTGAATGTGAGTAGTTTTTAGCTCATGTACCAAGAGAGATGTCCAACAAAAGACATGGCCTGCCTTAGGAGCCATGAGTGCATCAGTAAAGTCCTTTAAACACTGGGGGTTCAACCATCTGTTATGGAGCTTAGATACAAAGTTTTCTTATTGATACAATATGCTGCTGCTGCTAAGTCGCTTCAGTCCTGTCCGACTTTATGCGACCCCATAGACGGCAGCCCACCAGGCCCCCCCGTCCCTGGGATTCTCCAGGCAAGAACACTGGAGTGGGTTGTCATTTCCTTCTCCAATGCATGGAAGTGAAATGTGAAAGTGAAGTCACTCAGTCGTGTCTGACTCTTTGCGACCCCATGGACTGCAGCCTACCAGGCTCCTCCGTCCGTGGGATTTTCCAGGCAAGAGTACTGGAGTGGGGTGCCATTGCCTTCTCCAACTGATACAATATGGGTATAATAATATGTGGACTCGCCTCCGAAGTCAACAGGTATAGTTTCTGTGGGAAATATGTTCTGAGTTTTAGTCAGCTAATGTACAACTTTGAGATGATGGCCCTCTTGAAAGTGGGAGTTTCTTATATAAAATGTTATGCTTTCCATGATTCGGAAAAAGTGGGAAGAATTATAAGTCAGTGACTATATCAATGACCTTAGATGCTATATCACTGACCTAGGAAAGAAATTTAAGGTTGCGTTGGTATTCAGGAGTTTTCAGGCATTATAAAACTTGAGGCTCAGAAGAGAGCATTAGGGTTTTATTTATTTCCTTCCATGTCTTTATTTTTTAACTCTCTTGATAAATTGTATAGCTGCCATGATGCCAGGTGGAGTCCGTAGAAGTCACTTTGCAGTTGAATCAATAAGTGGCGTGGCATTCACCAGTTTAACCCAGAATTGGATAAAGAATCTGTGCTCTGAGTGTTGTGTGTGGCAACAGAGATAGATGTGTTGAGGCATTGCTTTTTGAAACCTGGTATAGAGCTAATACAGCTTTCACTTACCAGGGGGAAGTCTTTTAATAATAGAAAAGTGGGAGAGCTCCAAGCACTCTGCTCCCTGCTTCTCTGACCCATTTGGTACTGGGAGTTAGAGAGGCTTGGTTTTCTAATCAGTTTTATCTCAATAATCCTGACTTCAGAAGCAGCAGTAACAGAACTAACTGGGCAGAAAAAAATTCCCTTGAGAACCATTTCAATTTGTAAACCCTTGGTAAGCAGTTTAGCACAAGGATCTTCAACCCTGGAGGAATCATATCAAGGTTTAATAAACCTAAGCCACAAAAGAGACTTTTAGATCTGTGAGATTTTATTTGAAGGCAAAAGTGAAGACAGTAAGGGGGAAAGTAGACTTCTGGTTTCAACATAGAACAAAAGCCATTGATGGTTTTATTTTTAAACTTAATCACAGCTTAAAAGAATGATAATTCACCTTAAGTTTTAGATTTTTTTTTCCATGTTGTGCCTGAAGACCTGAGCTCCTTACCATCTTAATCATATGCCTCTGAGTAGGTGGATTTGCACAATGGAAGAATAATTCCCTTTTTCCAGGACAGGAAAAAAAGTTAGATATGGAAATGTGTTTCTTTGACTCTATTACCCAATACCTGTACTTCTCCTGATTGAAAGAGCCATATTTTACATTTGTAATGTGCAAAACACAAAGGTTTCACATCAAAGTTTCTGGTGGTTTAAAATATTTCTTGAGTCTGATCACGAGGGTTTTCTCCCACTTTGAAATTTCCACCATTTATAATCTAGCTCCAAATATTACAACTCTGGAATGGCTGCTTTTATACTCAGTTTTTAGATATGTCCTTTTCTCCTTGTATATGCATTATGCATTACAAGTGATTCAGAATGTTGGTGAAGTTTCCTTCTGAAAATGATTCCCTGGGAGTAAGGTATAAATGAAGGGAGAGTGGAGGATGGGTGGGAGGGTGAGCTGGGTGATGGATAATTCCAAGGAAAAAGATTGGAGTTTTAAAAAATAAATTGCAACTTAATTGCATTTTTTAAGATTAATTCTGTACTGTTAAACTTCTTCTTGACCGTAGGCATTTTACCCAAGCCTGTGGCTGTATCATTGTCTTACTTGCCACAAGTCTGTCAGCTAGGATCCTGCATTTTATAAACAATTTATAGAAGTAACCATTTCCTTTGTGATGGTTTTTCAGACCCCAGAAGTGATTAGATTCAGGGTATTTTTTTTTTTTTTTAAGGCACATTTATATAAATGAGGCAAGTCAAAGTGACAGGAATATATGGAGAGCAATATGAAAAACGATCCTCTGTTTTAAGCACTGGATGGTCCTTTACAAAAGAAGTTTCTCTTACGTGAGTGAATTTAATCTTACATGAGTGAATTTACAGCTGGCCTCAAAACGGCTAGTCAGTCCCATCTAATCACTTTAATGATTTCAAAACGTTTCCTACTTTCTATGTTTCAGAATAATTTCCGGTTTAAGTTGAATAGTTCTGGGACTACTCTTCAGTTCTTACGATATGTCAGCCAATATGCTAAGCACTTTTGTATGAATTATATCACTTAATCCTCATAAGAGGATTAAATCATAAGAGGATCACTATTTAATCACATGTGGTGGGTTCTATTATTATTTTGATTTTATAGATGGAGAAGTCGCTGAGGCTTGGAGAGGTTAAGTTGCTTACAATCATAGGGAAAATGTTTATTCAGCTGGTATATTGAGGAGCCAGGCTGGAGGGCCAGGCAGTCTAACTTTGGGGGATGTATACTTAGTCACTCTGCTCCCCTGCCTTGTGATCAGTTATTTCATTCATAGAGAATGGGAAGGTTAAAGTATATATTATATATCTTTATATATGTATATAGTATATGTACATACATATACATTTATTCCTAGTTTTTTTTTCATGATATTTACTGTTAAATTTTATGACTTCTTATGGGCATAGTTCTCCTCTCTAGTAGTAGGCTATGTGCACTTTTTAATGAAACCAGACAGATAAATGCTGTCTAGATCTCCGTTCTGGCAAGTGCACTTTATAAGCTTAGTTCAGGGTCAACAGGAAGTATTGTTTTTTATCCTTTTATGGCCTCCGCGTTTCTCCAGGGCCTATGTCAGCTTGTTCCTATCAGGGGCAGAGACTAAGAGGAAGACTGAGCTGACAGCTTTTAACCAGTTAACAAACAAAAACAACTGTGGATTTTGAGACCACTTATGAAGTTGAACTAGGATAAGATCATACTTTGGCAGATGTTTTTGTGTTCACGTGTGCACGGCATATATATTTTTCACAGAGCAAACATTTTGAATGCTTCTTGGGTTTCCATGTACATTAAAGTAGTGTAGAGCATGCTCTGGGGCTTGCCTGCTGGCTCAGTGGTAAAGCATCTACCTGCAGCTGCAGGAGACGCAGGTTCTGTCACTGAGTCAGGAAGATCCCCTGGAGAATGAAATGGTGATCTGCTCTGGCACTCTTGCCTGGGAAGTCCTGTGGACAGAGGAACCTGGCAGGCTACAGTCCATACTGAAGCAAGTCAGACACAACTTAGCGGCTAAACCACCAAAACATGCTATATGCCTTTGTTTCAGAAGTTCATTAATAAATATGCAATATCTTTATTATCTGGAATTCTCTTGAACAATATAAATAACAATAGCAAAAAAAAAAAATGATCATTTCCCTTTCCAGGCTTCTAAGTATTTCCTTTCAGAGGATTTTGTCTCCCTAATATGATCCCAGTTTTCCCATCCTTCATCTCTTACAATTTTGATTCTCTTTCTTTTGAAATCCTCAGTCTTTATATCTTTTAATTTAACACCTACTCCCTCCCTTTCCCATACAGTTGTACTGCTCTTGAGGCCTTTTCTTCCTTTTCTCCCCCTTTGTAACTCTTCTTGATTCTTTAAGACTCAACTTGAGCAATCTCTTTTCTAGAAACGCTTCTACCATCTTGCTCCCATCAGCTTTGACCAGTCTAGTTTGAGTAAATGACCTTCTCTGGGCTCCAGAGTATATCAGACAGAGAATAGCTTCTCTGCCATAATGATTCACATGACACTTGGGTTCTCTGTTCACAGGTCTTATTCCCTTTCAGGACATTCAGCATCTTGAGTGCACCACTCTAGACGACTTTTTTGTCTCCACAGTTCCGGTGTGCTGGAGAGGGACTATTGATGGGTGTCGGTGAAAGACTGTTCAAGTGACGTTTAAAGACACAACTCTCATGTCCTCTCAGTCTCTTTTCTTCAGAAGTCCTTTCTTTCCTGACCTTCTGTGGCAGGTACCAACTGCACCATTTCCTGGGGAATTAATGGTGTTGCTTTGAGACTCTCCTTTACATATGTGTACGTGCATGCTAAGTCGCTTCAGTTGTGTCTGACTCTGTGTGACCCTATGAACTGTAGCCCACCAGGCTTCTCTGTCCACGGGACTCTCCAGGAAAGAATACTGGAATGGGTTGCAATGCCCTTCTCCAGGGAATCTTTCTGATCCAGAGATCGAACCCATGTCTCTTACGTCCCCCATGTTGGCAGGTGGGTTCTTTACCATTAGTACCACTGCTGCTATTTAAATCCTATAGTGTTATTGAATGTTTTCTCCATGTTCTCAACTAGATTTTGAACTCCTTGGGAGTACGAGGAAGATTTTATAATTTGGGGTGTAAGCTAAGTACCCCTAATACTGCCTTGTACATATTACCTTCTTGATAATGTTAGTTCATGAATTGTTAAAGCACTTCAAAAAGCAACAAACATGAGATCCTTCAAAAGCACATCTTTCAGGGCAATTGCCTTTTCACTCTCCATTTCCTCAAACAGTGGGTACATTGTGTGATTACAGAGACTTCAGACAAGTCCTTTTATTTCTCAAAGGACTCACAGGAAGCTCACAGTGCGAATAGATTTTAGTTGCTTTTTTTCTTATAGAAAGATAAAACCCGGTGACCGTGGATATCTTCTTCATTTTTGAGCTTTACTTTCCTTATCTGTAAGCTTGGTGTAATAGATAACATACTTTCCTGCTAGGAGTCGTGATGAAGGGTAAATGGAATAATGTATGCAAAGCATGTGATGGTGCCTGAAACTAGTGACTCATCAGTGTATGTTATGATGAGCATTCACTACGGGCATGGTCATTTAGAGGAGTTCCATGGGAAAACTCATTCAATTTGCTTATCCATTCTTTTTACAATATTAAGAAAGACTCATACAGTGCTTCAGAAATTTAAGTACTATCCTCTAAACACTTTGCATATATCAACTCACTTAAACTTTTAAACAGTCCTATTAAGAACATTCATTCCATTATTATCTACATTTGAGAGATGAAGTCACTAAATCACAAGAAATGGTCCAGTCACACAGCTAATAATAAGTGGCAGAGCTGGAATTTGAGCCCAAAGACTCTGCCTGCAATGTAGGAGACTCCGGTTTGATTACTGGGTGGGGGAGATCCCCTGGAGAAGGGATAGGCTACCCACTCCATATTCTTGGGCTTCCCTTGTGGCTCAGCTGGTAAACAGTCCACCTGCAATGCAGGAGACCTGGGTTTGATCCCTGGGTTGGGAAGATCCCCTAGAGAAGGGAAAGGCTACCCACTCCGGTATTCTGGCCTGGAGAATTCCACGGACTGTATAGTCCATGGAGTTGCAGAGTCGGACACAGCTGAGCGACTTTCACTTTCACGTTTTACTTTCTTTGATAACACAGTCCATGCATTTAATCGTTATAAAATAGAGGACTTCAATTCTCATTGTCTGATAATTCTCTGTCCAGTAACAAGTAAATTATCACTGTATTTGAGGTTATATAAGTTTGAGTTTTAAAAAGCAATCTGGAAGTCCCTTTAATTGAAGAAGTATATGCAAATCCATTTCTTCCAGTCTCTCTCACTGTGAAAAACAAAATCTAGAAGCATATTGTACAAGATTCAGAATTTTCATATTTTTCATTAGCAAGTCATTTGCAAGTTTCGAAGAAGGAAGGGATATATTTTCAGTGTGTCTTCCACAGAGAGTTTCATAAGGAAAATAAGTAGTTGATTTAATTTTTATTGTATCCAATTTAAAATTTTTAATGGTATTTAAAATCTAATGTTAAAAATTTAAAAGTGTTGCTTTAAAAAATGAAGTATAATGTATAATATTATTATACGTTACAGGTGTACAGTAGAGTGATTCACAATTTTTAAAGGTTACATTCCATTTATAGTTATTATGAAATATTGGTTATATTCCCCATGTTGTACTGTATATCCTTGTGACTTATTTTATACCTTATGGTTTGTACCTTGTAATCCCTTGCCCTGCATATTGCCTGTCCCTTCCTTCTCCCCACTGGTAACTACTAGTTTGTTCTCTGTATCTGTGCGTCTGCTTCTTTTCTGTTACATTCATTAGTTTGTTAATTCTGCATGCCATACCATACAGGGTTTGTCTTTCTCTGTCTGACTTCTTAGCATAGTGCTCTCACAGTCTATTCATGTTGCTGCAAATGGCAACATTTCATTATTTTTTTTTATAGCTGAGTAGTATTGCATTGTGTAATGGAATACCACTTCTTTGTTCATTCATCTGTTGATAGACATAAAAGTGTAGTTTTAATATGATGTCTTCAAATGGTGGTGATATTGGGTGGAGAATATACTTAGCATAGGGAACATGTTTATTAATCAATTACTGTTTTAATATTCATAAGATGAATAGCATTGAGTTCTCCACTGGAGTAAAAAAGTTAACTTATTAATAAAGATAACGGATAAAGTGCAATGGAAAAAAAAATAGAGGACTTCTTAAAGAAACATCGACTCAACAGTTAACGTGTGTTGGGTACTGAGGTTAGAGAGATGAGGAAGGGCTGTCCCTGCCTTAATGACTTTCACACAAGAGTGGACGACAAGAAGACAAGTTTGTGATTCCTGATTGATATCATAGGAGCTATCATCAGAAGGGTCTGACGTTCCAGTTTGCCTGGGGTAGTCCTAGTTGACACCTGTCACCCAGCATAATTATTAGTAGTGTTCTCATTTACATTCAACAGTGTGTTGGTTGGGATCAGAAATTGCATGGTCTCTGTCAGCTCTATTAAAGGGATATATGAGGTGATCTGCCATCTCCAAATGGGGCGATGTTTCTGGCAGAGCTTCTTCTGATTGAGTGTCGTAGAATGAGAAGTTTTCCAGGTGGGAGTGGGACACTGAAGGAAACGAAGAAGGCACAGGTGTGAGTGAGCACGCTGGGTGTGTTCAGGAAAGAGCAAGCAGACCTGCGCTGCCGCGGTGGAGTGCTGACGCTCAAACGTGGCTGCACATTAGAGGCGCCTGGGGAGCTCGTAAAACTCCCCTTGCCCAGGCTGCACCAATTAACTAGAGTCTCTGGAGCCATTTTTTAAAAAAACTCTCAGGGCAATTACAATGCGGTTTGAGAACCTTGGAGGTGGAAAGCCCTTGAGAGGCCGACGAGAAATGATGGGTGAGTCGGAATGGAGAAGCGGGCGAGGACCAATTCGTGGAGTAATGTACTTCTAACCAGAGGTGCTGCCACTTGTCCCTGAGTGTACTTCTGTAGAGCTCTATTTCTGTAGAGCCTTAGTCTGCCTGGGGCAGCTATGAGGAGCCTCTTTCCTTTCTGTTAGGGCAGCAGCAGGAATGGCTAACAGGCTGTACCCTCGATTTACTGCCCTCTAAAATGAGCATTCTTCTGGCCTTTATACAGCTTGCAGAAATTCACTCCGTGCCCAGAAAACCTTTTAGCAATACTAAGTGTACCAAGGATGATTAGACATGTGAGGCAGACTGCGCTTTTATATCATAAGGGTGGGCATAAAAACCCCTTAGAACAATTCTTTCTGTGAAAACAAAATCCCTAAAGTACGTTATGTATAAAACAACATTCTCTGTAGATTCCTGGGAAGTAAATCGAAGGTTAATTAGCTTGTCCTGTCTCTTGCTTATTTACCAGTCTAGCTAATTGTTTAGAAGGTGGAACCTGCTAATTATCAAGACTGATGTGATTCAGAAGGTGAAATTACCAGGGTTAATAATAATAGCCACATTTTCTATCGCAGAAGGACGGTCTGCTCTGGGGCCACTTTAAGGGTACTATCCAGCTCCCTTGCAGCGAATTTATTAACACCCTGCCCTTCAGGATGGCAACTGGACTGAGGAGTAGATAAATTCACTCTACTGAATAAATGGGTTTTACTGAGCTAGGGGAAAGGGACCCCTGCATGGGCTCTGTGTATCGGCTTCCTCTTCTTTAGCTCTCCACTGGTTCTTCCCACCTTTCTCCATGTGCCGTGTGTCCTCCATGGCCACTTGGAGCCTGCCTCCCCCACTTCTGGACAGATCTTTGGATATTTGGGACCCCGAACTTTCCAGCCTAGGTAGTACTGAGCCTGCTTCCAGAGCCCACATGGGCCTCATTCCTAGAATTTTCTCTTGAGGGAGGAACAACCAAGCTGTTGGTGGGCACACCAGTGGGCTTGAAAGATGGTCTTAGGTGGCTGTTTGGGACAGCAGGGAGTGGAGGTGGAATTTGGACGTGAGGATTGGAAGGTCCACATGCATGCAAGTTGCCTCGCAGTGTAGGACAGAGCCAGGGTGGGAGTGAAGGAGGAAGAGTTGGCTCTCCCCATGTGCCATGGCTCAGCACAGAACTCCTAGGGGTCTGAGAATTATGGTGCTTTTGTTTAGGTAAGAGGAGTGTGTGCCTGTATGAGTGTGCTAAGTCACTTCAGTCGTGTCCTACCCTTTGTGACCCTATGGACTGCAGCCTGCCAGGCTCCTCTGTCCATGGGATTCTCCAGGCAAGAATACTGGACTCGGTTGCCACTTCCTCCTCCAGGGGATCTTTCCGACCCAGGGATTGAACCCATGTCTCATGTCTCCTGAATTGGCAGGTGGATTCTCTATCACTAATGCCACCTGGGAAGCCCAGATAAGAAGATAGAAAATATTTAAATTTTGTTAACTGTTTTATAAATTTTAAATATATAAGTATATGGTTTTCCATTTGGGTTCTTGCTCTGGGCCTTTAAAAACTTAAGGATGTCACCTGAAGCCTGGAGCTGGATCACATCAATGATACGTAAAGAAACATGGAGGGCTGGGTGTCAGACTGTATACCGTTTCTTTGAATGGGTTTTATCATTCCCATTTCAAAATGTAGGAACCTTTGTTTGGAAGATTAACAACTTGCCTCACATCCTATAACAAATAACAGGATTTATTTGTTGGTCTTCAACAAAGACTCAGCTTCTTGAGGTCAAGCTTTTTTTCTAACCCTGATTCTCCCGCCGCCCCCCGCCCTCCCCCCGCTCCCCCATCAGAGATATCTGTTGCGGTGAAATTATCCTAAGATGTTAAGTTTAACTCTTTCAAATTGACTTTTGTTTTCTTTTTCTCCTGTCAACCCCTACCCAGCTGTCTCCCTTCCTTTTCCTCTACTTCCCTTGCCTTTTGAGTAAATCACCCTAATTATTAACATTGTAAGTGAAGTTCTAAATAAGCTATTTAAGTTTATTCCTATTAGATGGGACAACAGATTAGAAATCCAGTGCCACCTGGGGTGGGAACGTGTTAGATTTCCATGCTAATGCCTCATGCATGTTTTATGCCTTAGATTAGCAGCTAATGTGGTCATTGATCATCTCATGTCATATGAACTACAAACCTGCTGCTTTGAGCTAATTCTTTCAAAAACTTGTTTCCAAATCAGTATTCAAAGTCCAGACAAGGATTTCTGGTTGACAAACAAGGTCATATTTGCTTTGGGTAGCACTCAAAAACATTTTTCTAACTATTTATGCTCTTTGTAGATAATAAACAGGGTGTAATATATCATTGAAGCAAGTTAGGTTTGAGAAATTGCCAAAGGAAAAATATATCCTAAAATGTAGTCCTAGGAATCCTTTTTGTACCCTATATAGTTTCTTTCTATGCTATGTATAAGTAAAAAGTATGTTAAAAGTTATCATTTGAAAGCCTATTCAATTTGTACTTAAATTAGCTAAGGATTTACCCCATTAAGTCGGAAATTGAGGACATTTTTATTTAAAGTTATATGGCTCTGCCATTACTGAGGTCTAGTTCAAATTCTGGTCTGTTCACTTAGCAACTGGGTGACCTCAAGGAAAATCCTTATCATCTCTGAGTGTGTTTCTTCATTGAAAACATGAGACTCATGAAAGCACTTATCTCACTGGGCGATTATAGGGTTGACCAAGGCATTGCATGGAAAGCTTTTACTTACATGTTTGGCACTTAGTAGATACTCGTATAAACGTTTGTGATTACTTGATTCCTCTTCCATGTAGAAAGTCATCTTGGCTAAAATATATGATGAATGAAAATTTCACTGATGAAGCGGGGCAGTAATTGTTTGCCTTTTCTTTTTTCTGAGCAAGTGTAGAAACCAGCCATATCTCAGTAATATGCATTGGAAAACTGGTAATGGGTTAATATGGAATTATGTTTATGCTTCAAGAAGGACCTTTCTATCTCTTTGGAATCTGAGCTGGACCTCCAGCTAAGTCAGAGGTAGAAGAAGGAATAGAGGACCCCAACCAAACCCAGGCAATGGGGGAGCCATCTCAACACTGAGCAGGAACACCACCCCTTCAGCCTAGAAAGAGGGCAAGTTCAAATTGTGATTTACACAGTTGGTCATGGAGGGTATGGGTCATCACTCGGCTATGACCACTATAGGGGGAGAAGCTAAAAGTTGACTGATGTCAACTCCTCTCCTTAATACCATTCTACCTCCCCCTCTCTCTGTGCATACATCTCTGTAAACCTTGAAATTAATGCAGCCCTATGGAAAATGGGCAGGGAGAGCAGGGTGGTTTTGTTGTTGTTGTTGTTGTTGTTGATTTCTGGGGAATTTCTCCAGGAGCACCCATGGGTGCCAGGGCTGCTCTGGCGCTGGCAGAGAGCAGGCAAGGCAATCTGAGCCCTGGGTTGGGCTTTCAGTTCTCTCTCTCGCAGCTGTATCACAAGAGCCTGGGGAGCATTAGGCAGCCGTACGAGGCTCTGGATGATTCTCTGGCTGCCAATAACCTCATGCATTTGAGATGGAAGAATAGAAGTTTTGGCGATTAGGGAAGATTTGATTCAACAGTAACATCCCTGAAGTATAGAGGAACCAGCCACTGCCAGTGACAGTGGGGCGTGGTCTGCATGAGACAGTTCTTTCTGAAAGTGTTTGCTGGGCAAAATTTCCTGCATAATCTTGTTTTTTTGTTTTTTTGTTTTTTTTTTGCTTGGTGGTTGAGGGGATTGGGATGGAGCCGTGTCACCAAATCAACAAAACTATTGCAGAATTCACTTATTTAGATTTGTTCTTTCCCTTTGTAGAACCTCTGCCATGTGCTTTAAATTATAAGGAATTGTTTCAGAGATAATTACTGGATAGTGTCTTCGCAGGAAACCTGAACTTTTCTTGATCCATTTGATTTCTATATATGGAAAGAGTGACTTTAAACATACGACTATATATATATATATATATATATATATATATATATATATATATGAGTTAGGCTTTTCTAAGTAGAGACCAGATGTATAATTTCATAATTCATTGAAAACAACTTTCTTTAGATATGTTATCCTCGCTATTGGATGTATAATTAGGACCTTTGTTAACAAATCAAAATAGTGTTCCCATTTAGAAATGCTATCCAAGCTCTTAGCATAATGCTGAGAACATGATATGTACTTAGCTCATTGATTAATGAACTAGGTTGGATTCAGTAAAGAAAAATGCAAGGTATTAAACATGATAAGGAAGAAATATTCAGAGACTCAAGATGGTAATGGGCTTCCTAGGTCACAGAGTTGAAGAATATTAGACTGCAAAAATAAACAGGAATAAAACTGTGATTGTAATTGTTATGAAAAGTATGCAGGCTAGAAATTGCCTCTTGTATTAAAAGATGGACTAACAGACAGTGACTGCAGCCATGAAATTAAAAGATGTTTGTTCCTTGAAAGGAAAGCTATGACAAACCTAGACAGCAAATTAAAAAGCAGAGACATCACTTTGCCAACAAAAATCTGTATAGTCAAAGCTATGATTTTGCCAGTAGTATGTGCAGATGTGAGAGATGGACCATAAAGAGGGCTGAGAGCCAAAAGATTGATGCTTTCAAATTTTAATGCTGGAGAAAAATCTTGAGAGTCCCTTGGACAGCAAGGAGATCAAACTAATCAATCCTGAAGGAAAGCAACCCTGAATATTCATTGGAAGGACTGATGCTGAAGCTGAAGCTCCAATTCTTTGGCCATGTGATAGGAAGAGCCAGTTCATTGGAAAAGACCCTGATGCTGGGAAAGAATGAGGGCAGGAGGAGAAGAGGGGGATAGAGGATGAGATGGTTGGATAACATCACTGACTCAATGGACACGAGTTTGAGCAAATTCTGGGAGATGGTGAAAAAAAGAGAAGCCTGGCGAGAGGCAGTCCATGGGGTTGCAAAGAGTCAGACACAACTGAGCAACTGAATAACAACAACACTAGCAGTCTGGTGGATGTCCTAGATTACAGATTCTGAAGACAGACTGCTGGTTATAGATCCCGAGAATGCTCTTTCCATCTATGGGATCCTAGGCAAGTAGCTTAGCTGCTTCTCTGTAAAATAACCATAGTAATAATATCTGCTTTAGAAGATTGTTGGGAGTATTAAGAAGTCACATAAAAGGGACTGGGTCATAGTAAATAGTTACTAACCAGGGCCATTATTATATCCATTCTTTGAGAGGATGATAAACCTTTCAATGAAGTTGTCTTGATGAGACTTGTATATTCTTCTGGGCTGCTGCTTCAGATTTCTGACTTGAAATCTGATTTCTTTACAGATGCCAGAGTCAGAGTATAGGCTGGGCTTATAGACTCTATAGTGGCATAATAGGGTGTTGGGTATCCGATAGATACAGATCTCTGAATCCTGTACGGGCACTGCTGCACTTTCTCTTTTCCCTTTTGATGCTGCTCCTCCCTGGAGCGACTTCCCGGGGTTCAGCTACTGCCTTAGGGGCATAGCCAGGTTGGTCCCTCTTCCTCCCTTTCTATCATGCTTGAAAATTATAAAGGTAGTATGCTTATAAAATCTGAGGCTAACACTGCTCTGAGAGGAAAAGCTAATGTCCTGGATAACCAAACAAGTATTCAGAGGTTAACAGCTAATCTGAAAGATAATATTCGCTGAAGATAAATACATAGTCTATCATTTATATTAAGATTAAAACAATAAATTATCCAAGCTTGAGCTTGAGAAGAATGACTCAGTAATCCAGAGAATTTTCTTGATTTCAAGGTCAGGATGAGACAGAAATATGCCTTGGTATGTTCCATACTACAGTTGACTGTTGGCATTCATTAAAGAGTTGGTCTGCACGTCTCATGTCCCCAGATCTAAAATGACAATCGCTGATGTAGGAAGACTAATCAGCCAGCTAGGCTGATGCATTATGGAAGCAGCTTACTACTAAACACTTGTCTTGAAGTGCATGTGCTGTAATTTGAGCCACCCATTTTATCTTCATTATCTAATTTAATTGAAGTGTCCTGTAAAATACATGTCATTTCCTCGTTAGTGTACGTGTGCCATGGAACTGCTGGTTTGCCTTCAAAAATTCAGAAGAATCAACATTCCATCAGAAATGCTAAGTCCTCTGGTCCACCACTCAGGACAAGGAAGGGCAGAGTCCAAGGACAATCTCAAGGTCAGCTCATACCTATAATATTGCTCTTCCGTTTTGATGCCCCCACTTAAATGGTTGTTGGCAAACAGTTGTAGTGATGGAAGAGCAATCAGTGTTTTCTGAAGACTATGTTGTATGAAAAAAGTTGAAGGAACTTAGAAGTATTTCACTTAGAAATAAAGGAGGTTTGGAGGAAATATAACTGCCTTCTTCATAAACATGAATGTCTTTTATGGATTGATATGGCTTATTTTGTGCTGTTCCAAGGAATTAAGTCAGGACAAAGAGGTGTATCAGTTACACAGATTCAATATAAGGGAGGACTTCTTAAACTGGAGATGTCCAAAATACTATGGGTTGCCTAGAGAGAAAATGAGCGTCCCTTCTTCAGAATTGCTTAAGCAGTTACTGAAAGGCTGTGCCTAACCACAGAGGTGGAAAGGCTGTCAAGTGTAATGGATAAACACAGGAAACCTGCCACCAGAGGGTCTGAATGCTCTTCCTGGCTCTGTCTGCCCCTTACTAGCTGGGAGATGATGGGAAAGTTACTCTCTTTCTTAGTAAAGTGAAAGTTGCTCTATCGTGTCTGACTCTTTGCAAAACCATGGACTATACAGTCCATGGAACTCTCCAGGTCAGAATACTGAAGTAGGTAGCCACTCCCTTCTCCAGGGAATCTTCCCAACCCAGGGATTGAACCCAGGTCTCCCACATTACAGGTGGATTCTTTACCAGCTGAGCCACAAGGGAAGGCCAAGAATACCGGAGTGGGTAGCCTATCCCTTCTCCAGCAGATCTTCCTGACCCAGAAATTGAACTGGAGTCTCCTGCATTATAGGCAGATCCTATACCAGCTGAGCTACCAGGGAAGCCCTCTGTCTCAGTATCCACCTCGTAAATCCTTATGGATGTTCATGGATGTAAAGTGGCATTTATTAAAAACATAGATAGTATTTCTTATGATTATTTTCTAAAATGCTGTAGAGAGATTTCTGTAAAAAGCAAAAGGTTCGCTAGAGCTCTTTCCCACTCTAAAACAACTGCTTATAATAATATGGTCAGACTCTTAATTTTATGGATGCACCATTGAGTCTATAAAACACCATCTATCCTTAGACAGGGTCAATATGACATATTTTACTTCATCACTATAAATACAACCTGAATACAAATGGAGACATACAAATAAAAGAAAAGAGATGGGCATGCATTTTATAAGGCTGGTACGCTGATAGCTTTTCCGAAGAGACTGGCTTAAATGTTAACTTTGTTAATTTCATTTGCCTATTCCACCAATGAGTTATAGTGTACATAAGTAGCATAAGGTGTTTTATGTTAATTCTTGTGGATGGTTTTTTAAATTTCATGTGAGTAAACCAGGCATATTGTTAACAATATAATTTGGGCTAAATTGAGCTCTTAGTAAATTGTGAATGGTTTATCATTATTCACTGGAATGCATTTACTCTGCTAATGCAATATTGCAGCTTTTTAATTATATGTTAATAGTTTAACAGCCAAAGTTAAGTGCTATTAATAAAATGGTATAACTAAAAGATCCCATTTGTAGTGTTCTATGCTTTTCTTCAGTGTTTTATTAGAAAAGTTGAAAAATGAGATGTGACAAAAAGAATACAAACAAAAGCAATTATTACACTCAATGTAATTGATGGAAAATTTGGGTTGTGTGCTCTCAGCTAAAGCAAAGCAAGATGTAACACAGTGCCTGGTCCATTGCTCTACAATGGCTGAATTAATGGTGGTTGATCAAGAAACAATTCTATTGACAGTTTCATTCCCTTAATTTAGAATTCTTGTTCCAACTGTGTATCTACAGGTAAAACGAAGCAGAGAATTGATATTTGTTTGGTAAATTAAGCAAGAAGAAAAAGAATGCAAACAACACATTCCCTCTCTCCATTTTCTCCTGGAATGAAAGATCTGTGTCCAATAGTTAGATGTGTTCTACTGTTTTTCCATTTTATCTGTGAAGAAGAGAATGGTGTGATCACCATATGTAATGGAGAAGGAGTGTGGCAGTTTTCAGGTTTTTTTTTTCTGTCATAAGCTGGTTGTTCTTGAGTAATAAGTATATCCATGTTAAATAAATATCTGGGATAAATCTAGAATCCTGTGAAGTGAAGTGAAGTTGCTCAGTCATGTCCGACTCTTTGTGACCCCATGGACTGTAGCCTACCAGGCTTCTCCGTCCATGGGATTCTCTAGGCAAGAATACTGGAGTGGGTTACCATTTCTTCTCCAGGGGATCTTCCCGACCCAGGGATCGAACCCAGGTCTCCCGCATTGGAGGCAGATGCTTTAACCTCTAAGCCACCAGGGAAGCCCTGTACTTATACCTAAGAATATAGTGATGTAATTACAGAGAGGAGATAGGACTTCATGAAAATAAATTAAAAACATCATGGGATTTGCTCTGCTCAACTCAGTGTCAGTAAAGGATGCAATTAAAACTCCAGGAAGATGAACATTCTTCTATTGCCCTGGTACCCAGAGGAAGAGCCATGAGTCCTGCTCTCTCAGCACTAATCAGTGCAACTGGGAGTACTGAGTGCTATAGTAGAAATTGCAGCTTATGAAAGCTGGAGATGAATGGCGATGATTGAGCAGAATGGAGAGAAAACCCAAACTGTGTCAAATGAGTTGTTATGGGGAAAACCTAATAATGGGGGGACAATCAGGGGGACAGTGATAGCCGTGCTCAAATATTTTAAGGGCTATAATGAAGAAGATGGAATAGATTCATTTGGTATCAAGGGCAGCCAGTAATGCATATGTGTGAAAACCATAACAAGAAAATGCATTAATAGTATATTGTGATGTGCTACTTTTCTAGTGCTAATTCCACTATTTAGGGTTCTTTTATCAAAACCTTTTCAAAACTTGAAAAGGATGCTATGGAAGGTTTTCAATCCTAAATTGAGTGATTGACAAGATTATCTTGTGATTTGGGGAGTTTGCAAGTTAAATAATCAAATTTTTATCCCTCTGCCATAATCTTGATATGAAAATGAAAGTCACTCAGTTGTGTCTGACTCCTTGTGAGTCTATGGACTATACAGTCCATGGAATTCTCAAGGCCAGAATACTGGAGTGGGTAACCTTTCCCTTCTTCAGGGGGTCTTCCCAACCCAGGAATTGAACCCAGGTCTCCCATATTGCAGGCAGATTTTTCACCAGCTGAGCCACAAGGGAAGCCCAAGAATACTGGAGTGGGTAGCTTATCCCTTCTCCAGGGGATCTTCCCAGCCCAGGAATCAAACTGGGGTCTCCTTCATTGCAGATGGATTCTTTACCAGCTGAGCTATCAGGGAATATAATAGTTGTTAAATAGTTTGAATTTCCTAAGTGAAAAATTCTATAAATATAGAGATTATTTTTTCATAAGGAGTTCAATGAAAAAAAGATAAACAAAGCTATAACTAATATTGTTTTCCTCTTTTCAACATGGTAAATTATAAAAATTATGAACTATTTTTAAGTAGCAATAGGTTTTAACTAAAATATGTGAGGGTAATATTAATATTATGAAAGTAAAAATGCATTTACTAATTAAAACTCAAAGGAACTGTTTTCATGGGATTTTCTGTCCTTTTCCACCACACATTTCTCAGGAGAGGTCACATGATCACTGATATTGTTGTTCAGTTGCCCAGTCTTGTCTGACTCTTTGCAGCCCCATGGACTGCTTGCAGCATGCCAGGCCTCCCTGACCCTCACAGTCTTCCAAAGTTTGTCCAAGTTCATGTCCATTGCATTGGTGATGCCATCCAGCCATCTCATCCTCTGATGTCCTCTTCTGCTTCTGCCCTCAATCTTTTCTCAGCATCAGGGACTTTTCCCGTGAGTCAGCTGTTCCCATCAGATGACCAAAATACTGGAGTTTCAGCTTCAGCATCAGTCCTTGCAACGAGTATTCAGGGTTGATTTCCAATAGTATTCAAGGTTTATTTCCCTTAAGATTGACTAGTTTGATTTCCTTGCTATCTAAGGGACTCTCAGGAGTCTTCTCTAGCACCACAATTCAAAGGCATCAATTCTGCCTTCTTTATATCACTGATATAAACACCATCTAAAATAGTGAACTTTGTGCACGTAAAATTAGCATTGATTTATATAGTTTTGGACATAAAAAGGGAGATAAGTAGAGGATAATGAAACTCATTTAAACATTTTCATAAAAATAATTGCAATTATATCTATCTATCTATATATATGCACATATATATGTGGCTTCCCAGGTGTCTCAGAGGTTAAAAATCAGCCTACAATGCAGGAGACCTGGGTTTGATCCCTGGGTCAGGAAGATTCCCTCGAGAAGGAAATGGCAACCCACTCCAGTATTCTTGTTTGGAGAATCTAATGGACAAATGAGCCTGGTAAACTACATTCCATGGGTTTGCAGAGTTGAACATGACTTAGCAACCAAGCAATAACATATATATATATAAACAACTATATATATATATATATTAAACAGGTATATGATGTTTAGCAACTAAGCAACATATATGTATATGCAACATATATATATATGTAAAATGATGTGGATATCATCATTGGATAGTGAATATGAAAAATCAGTTAGATAACAGCAGTTGGTATGAATTTCTGCCATATAAACTAGTGGTAGAATATAATGCTGTTCTTATGGTTGTTATTGTGCTTTTCTTTAGAATTGCTTCTCTTCTTGCATCCGTGTTTATATAAAAGAGGTTTCAGGCATGAAGTGCATTTTAATATCATATAAGGCCTGTATGTAAAATATTTTTTCAGTGAGAATTTGAGTTGAATTCTCTTTCATCTTCACACCATTGACCTGAAAGGCTAAGACTTTACTTAAAATTGTTGTAGTAAACAGAAAGCTTTCAATCTTCATTGGCCATTTATTAGAGATACTCTGCCTCTCTTGGGCTTCCCTGGTGGCTTGGATGGTAAAGAATCCACCTGCAATGTGGGAGACCTGGGTTCAATCCACGGGTTAGGAAGACCCCCTGGAGAAGGGAAAGGCTACCCACTCCAGCATCCTTGCCTAGAGAATCCCGTGGACAGAGAGCCTGGCGGGCTATAGTCATGGGGTCCGAAAGAGTCAGACATGACTGAGGGACTTTCACTTTCACTTTCTTTCACAGCCTCTCTTATGTAGCCTAGCATTTGTTTCTCAGCTCTCATAATTTATCAGAGAGTTTGCATTACCTACTGGACGTTTATATTAAGATGAAAATTTTAGCTATGGACAAGTCCAAAGAAAATGTAGGTTTTAACAACTTTCTGATATGGGGTATATATAGTCATGACCTCAGGAAGCTACTGTCTAGACTATGATTATATAGCAAGTAAAACCATGGAAATAAGCAGATCCCTATGTAACATTTTATTTTTTAAAGAAATTCACGGTGATGTATTTGTTTCTTTTTATAATTTTTATTTGTGTGCTTATGTTTTGGCTGTGCTGGGTCTTCGAGGCTGTGTGAGCTTTTCTCTAGTCGCCTCGAGCCAGGACTACTCTCTAGTTGAGATGCGTGGACTTATTGTGGTGACTTCTCTTGTTGCTGAGCACAAGGCGCTCAGGCTTCAGTAGTTGTGGCTCTCAGGCTCTGGAGCACAAACTCCATGGTTGTGGTGCATGGGCTTAGTTGTTCTGCAGCATGTGGGATATTCCTGGACAGGGATTGAACCACGTCTCCTGCATTGGCAGGCAGAGTCTTGACCACTGAGCCACCAGAGAAGCCCAGGACAGCGTATTTATTACCTTGAGCAAGGTTTCCACATAACATTAATCATAGCTCTTGCCTTTGTTGTTGTTCTAGGATCGTGTTATCAAAGTTTTAAAAGAAAGATTATTGGATAATAACATTAAATTAACATAATTTAAATAACTATACATTTCATAATAGATATCTGTATATTACATGCATCATATAGCTATGTTTAGAAATTACTTAATTTTAGACATTCATACATATTTTAAAATATCTCAGTTGAGAAAAAAATCCAAAGACATAAAGAGGCATCTGAAAAGAGAATTGTTACCATATATTAAGAAAATTATAATTTAAATGTAAAGTTAACTGCGTCAGAGATAAATTTAATTAAAAACAGGAAACTCACTTGCCTGTATTCATGCAATATTGAGACTTGGCAATTTGATTTTTATGGCATTTTATTTTTTCTGATTTTGTGTATTTTTCTTTATTTTTAATCAGAAAAAAGTTTCATTTTTTTCTCTTTTCAGTCAACCTTGCTAGAGGCTTACCAATTTTTAAAAAATCTTTAAAATATTTATCTTTTAATTTTGTTGATTATCTCTGTTGTACTGATATTTCCTATTCATTTCCTTTTGCCCTTCCTCTTCTTTCTGGTACTTTCTTTACATATGATATATTCTTAGATTATGTTTTATACTCTCTTATTTCCTACTATACCTATTTTAAAGCTATATGTTTTCCTTTAAACGCTGCTTTAGTGCATTCTCCTGAATATTGATCTGTTCCATCTTCATTATTATTCAATTCAAAATATTTTCTAATTTCTATTGTTATTTATTCTTTGACCCATTGTATAGAGAAATATTGACTAAGTTTCAGGGAATTAGGGTTTTATAGTTGTTTTTTTGTTTAGCTAATTTCACTGTGATCAGAAAATATATTGAGTAATTAACTCTTTGAGCATTGTTGAGGCTTTCTATAAGGATTCTTTGTGGTTGATATGGTAAATATTCCACAGGAACTTGAATGAGATGTGAATTCTACTGTTGTTGTGTGCAAAGTCTTCTCTCTGTTTCTATATGATATTTGGGTACTGTGTTAATTGTGTGATTTTTAAGACAATTTCATTGAGGTATAATTGACATATGACAATGTAAAGTATACATAAAGTGTACAATTTCATCAGATCAGATCAGATCAGTCGCTCAGTCATGTCCGACTCTTTGCGACCCCATGAATCACAGCACGCCAGGCCTCCCTGTCCATCACCAACTCCCAGAGTTCACTTAAACTCACATCCATCGAGTCAGCGATGCCATCCAGCCATCTCATCCTCTGTCGTCCCCTTCTCCTCCTGCCCCCAATCCCTCCCAGCATCAGAGTCTTTTCCAATGAGTCAACTCTTCGCATGAGGTGGCCAAAGTACTGGAGTTTCAGCTTTAGCATCATTCCTTCCAAAGAACACCCAGGACTGATCTCCTTTAGAACGGACTGGTTGGATCTCCTTGCAGTCCAAGGGACTCTCAAGAGTCCTCTATAACACCACAGTTCAAAAGCATCAGTTCTTTGGTGCTCAGCTCCAGTTGAGCTATTTCAAATCCTGAAAGATGATGCTGTGAAAGTGCGGCACTCAATATGCCAGCAAATTTGGAAAACTCAGCAGTGGCCACAGGGCTGGAAAGGGTCAGTTTTCATTCCAATCCCAAAGAAAGGCAGTTACCTTAGAGATTACTAAAAGTATTTTTGACTTGTTACTGTCCAGTGCAGGGCTCGGAGAAGGCAACGGCACCCCACTCCAGTACTCTTGCCTGGAAAATCCCATGGATGGAGGAGCCTGGTAGGCTGCAGTCCATGGGGTCACTGAGGGTTGGACACGACTGAGCGACTTCACTTTCACTTTTCACTTTCATGCATTGGAGATGGAAATGGCAACCCACTCCCGTGTTCTTGCCTGGAGAATCCCAGGGACGGGGGAGCCTGGTGGGCTGCCGTCTATGGGGTCGCACAGAGTCGGACATCACTGAAGCGACTCAGCAGCAGCAGCAGTGCAGGGCTTCCCGGGTGGTGCTAGTGGTAAAGACTCTGCCTGCCAGTGCAGGAGACTCAAGAGACGTGGGTTTGATTCCTGGGTTGGGAAGATCCTCTGGAGGAGGGCATGGCAACCCACTCTAACATTCTTGCCTGGAGAATCCCATGGACAGAGGAACTTTTGGGCTATCGTTCATGGGGTCACAAAGACTGGGATAGTTCTGAAGTGTCCTAGCATGCATGCATGCAAAGTCCAATGTATATTATTTCTTTCCAATGCCCTGATAATAGTGGAAACTTACCACCCTCTAGTTCCATTTGCCCTCTATTTTTAAAATGTGTTTAATGACATTACCAGTATAGTTTTTAAATGTGTTTTAATTTCACCTATCTTTTAATTTTAAACATTGGTACTATTATTTTATGTTGAACATTAATTTATATATGTATACACATTTAGCTTTTTCATCATCTTAATTGCTTTTACTTCCATGTTTCCATTTGGTATCATTTTTATTCTACCTCAAAAACTCCTTTTAGTATTTCTTATATGTCAGGTCTACCAGTGATGAATTCTCTCAGTATTTTTCTTTGATAATGTATTTGTTTCAGTATAAATTTTGAAAGGTTATTTTGCTAGGCATAGAATTCTAGCTTGGCAGTAATTTCCTTTTTGTGTTATAGAGATGTTGATTTTGCTGTTTTTTGGATTATACTATTTCCTTTGAGAAGTTGGTTGCCAGATTTATTGTTATTCCTTTCAAGATAACAAAGGTCTGGTGTCATAAAAATTTTCTGTTTGTTCTGGGTTTTAGTAGTTTGACTCTGATGTGCCTAGATGCACTTTAAAAAATTCTACTTAAGCTGCACTGAGTTTTTTGAGTTTGTGTGTTGGAGTTTTTTCTTTTTTTATCAATTTTGGAAAATTCTGGGCCATTATTTGTTCATATAATCACTTTATTTCTATGTCCTCTCACTCCTCTCCTTCTAGGACTCCAATGATATAATTTATATTATCTGAAATTTTCTTTCTTTTCTGTCTAAGCTTCAGTTACACATTTTCTATTAACCTTTCAGTTCATACCTCTTGTCTATTTCTCTCAGTATGCTCTTAGACACATTCCTTGAATTCTTAATTTCAGTTATTATATTTTTCAGTTCTAGAGTGCCTGCTTGGGTATTTTAAAAAACTAATTCTCTTTTGAAATCCTTTTTCCTTTAATTTATTCTACGTATCTTTTTTTTTTATTTTTTTTACAATTTTGAACAAATTAATCATAACCATTTTGAAATCGTTAATTTCTCTCTGTGGATTATCTGTGGGTTGGCTTCTGATCTTTGCTTATACTTCCTTTTAGTTACTGATTGTATATTCCTATCTTTCATGTCCCTTGTAATTTTTTGATTACATATTGGAAACTGTAAAATCTGTAGAGGTACTAGATGATGCTCTTTCTCACTAGAGATGATTTGTCTTTTCTTTTGCCAGGCAGGAGAGTAGGGAGGGAGACAGCCATAACTTTAATCTAATCAGATACTGCACTATGTTGGAAAAGAAATTTCTGTTCTGCTTCTCAGGGATTTTCAACTTAGTTCTTTAATCTCGAGTTATGTGTAGTTTCACAATTTGACAAGAGTTTAAAGGGGAGACGGGAAGTGTGTTTGAGACACCTGAAGTCTCCAATGTTGCCATTCCAGGCCTGTGCAGTCACCAAATTGCTAGGGTCTCTTGGTCCTTCTGCAGTGGCTGTGGTCAGGGCAAAGTATAGATTTCAAACCCCTAGGCCATGCCTGGGATTGGTAAATGGACCCAAGAAGAGAGGCAGCTTCAGAAATTCAGTTCACCTCTGAAGGCTTAGAATTTATTCAATCTCAAAAGTTTTGGTCTTAGAGATGTTATTTTCCTATTCTTTCTTGTTTTTACATTTTATGGTGTAATACCATAATTCTTGCTCTTTACCTGCCTTTTCTAGTTGTCGTCATTGGAGTAAATTACTTCATCATATCTAAAAGCAGAAATTTGTATCCCTTTTTATTCCAAAATAAAAATATAGGGATGCATGTACCCCACTGTACCAAATATGCAAAATTATAAAGTAAGTCCAGATTTTTGCTTATGTCATGCTGAAGCTAGACATACTTATGCGTTACTTTCAGCATTATTCTTTTTACCGTCTTCCTTTCATGCTCTTTTTCTCATTATCCCATAAAATTCTAATTTCAGGACTTAAGTATATATACATATGTGTATACATATGCCAGAGATTCCCATTGTTTGTCTTTATAGATATACTAGACTTCTTCTGCCTTGCATCCTTTCCCATGTTTATTCTTTCAGGATCCTCTAAAGGAACCAGTTGATTATTTGCATAAATTCATTACAACCAAAGAGTTCATGACTTATAAACTGTTATGTTAAAATGGCATTTCTAATGTTTTCTCACATTACAGTAGAAACAATGGGTGAGATATACGGAAAAGTGTGTTCCTTCTAGCCATTCATGTATTGTAAACATTAGAAAGTTCAACTTCTTTTATTCATTGACCTATTTATTCATGCAGCAAGTATTTCTTAGACTGCTACTATTTACAAGTCATTTTGATTCCTGGGTAGCTCAAACAGTAAAGAATCTGCCAGCAAGGTGGGAAACCTGGGTTTGATCCCTAGGTTGGGAAGATCCCCTGGAGTAGGGCATGACAGCCCACTCCAGTATTCTCGTCTAGACAATCCCAGACAGAGGAGCCTAGCAGGCTACAGTCCATGGGGCACAAAGAATTGGAAACAACTGAGCGACTAGCACATACACATACACAGAGAGTATAGAGATGAGTAAGACTGATCTCTTTTCTTAAGAATATTATAGTCTAACAAAAGAGATAAAACAAATACACAACTAATAATAGTATATAAGGTATAATGGGATAAGCACCAGAGGAGGAAGAAAATAAAATAGTGTGGGTGGACAGAGAAAGAGATCTTCTGTCAGTCAATCATACTAGAGTTTCAAACTTGCTTCTCAGTGGGTTTTAATAAGACGGTTGAGATTTCTAATGCAGATATGTGTGGAGGTTTGGAAGGGAATTTCAGACAGAGAGAACATGATGAACAAACATGGGAAATGTGAGAAGTATAGGGAGAAGCGCTATCACAGGGTCTTGCTTGCTCTAAGGAAAGAGAGGAAGATCAGTGACCTTTAAATGGCTTCTTCTAGCATACTGAAGATTGAATCCTTGTTATCTGTACTAATTAGCTTACCGCGCACTGCTGTTGAATATCAACAGGCCCTGTGCTATCAGAACCTGACATTTCTAAGCTCATTGCATAGTGAGATTCTCTTAAGGTATTTTATTTACTACAAAGAGAAGAGAGAAAAGTGCTAATAGAAGTGTGAACAAAGTTTTATTTCAGCAAAAGAGGCCACCTTGCCCAGGGGTTTTTCTCTTATTTCTAAACACAGAAATCATCGTTAATTTTTTTCAGTGTTATACAAGTATTTATACCATCTGTCTTATTTTATCAATGCTTCCAGCCAAACTTAATCCTTTAGATGAATATATTCGTTTTGTATGTCTCAACTTTTATCACTTTATCCATTTATTTACCCTTTCCCTTGACCCTTTCTGCCTTCCCACCCTCTTTTCCTTTCTTCCACTAATATTTTCTGGGTGAACCTGTAAGACAGATACTGTAATGGAGGCAGAAGATGCGGTTATGTATGAGCCATGGTCCCAGGTTTCTGGTGACATGGTCCCAGACCAAGCTGATGGGTGCTGTGAACTCCGGAGAGCAGCAAATATCCAAGGACAAACATTTATTTTCCCCAAGTATCAGAAGCCTGATTCCAGAGCTTGTGTAGCATATACATAGTTTTGCTGAATTTGGACCTCTGGAAGGGCTTCCTCGAGTATCAATTAACCCCTCTTTCCATCTTTCTGCTTCTGCTAAGTCACTTCAGTCATGTCCGACTCTGTGCGACCCCATAGACAGCTGCCCACCTTTCCATCTTTAGATCTGCTTATTCCTGTAACTGCCAACAACAAAGAGAATGTTAACGAACAAAACCCTCAAACCTCTTATCCGAGTGCAAGGCTTATCCCCAAGTACAACCACCTCTCATCTGAATTTCTTTTCTCCTCACATTCACTTACAACCCAGATATAATGAAATGCCAGGCTTTTTCACTGAAGCTTTATTTTTAATGGCTGCAAATGGAAACAATTTAAATATCTATCATAGACAAATAAAAGAACAAATTGTGATATATTCAGACAATGGAGTACTACTTAACAATGAAAGAACAGAGTATGTACACACATGATGAATAATTCTTAAAATAATAATGCTGAGCAAAAGAGGCTACATAAGTAAGAAAATATACTGTGTGACCTCACCTACACAAAACTCGAGACAACGCAAGCTTGTGACAGAGACCAGATTGGTGGATACCAGGGAAGGAGGCATGTGGGGAGGGTCAGGAGGGAAAGATTACAAAGATGTACAATACAAGAAGACCTTGGGGAGGGTTATGTATATGGAGTTTAGGTGTGGTGATGTTTTCATTAATGTATACATATGTCAAAACTTATCAAATGATATACTTTAAATATGTGCAGTTTATTGAATGTCAGCTATTTCTCACTAAAAGTTACTCTTGTATTAAGACAAGCACAGGCTCCTATTTAATTATTTGTTTAAATAGACTAAGTGACCTGATGAGAGTGACCAGGGCTTTTTCATTCAATATCTCTGCCAGTGACTGGTCCAAGGTGGATTTTCAGAAGATACAGGATAGATGACTATAGCAGGAGTTACGATATACTGCAGTTGAATGATGTACTATTTTGGCCTTGCTTTGGTTCACACATTAAAATACTGATCAGGCTGTAGTGTTAGCTGTTAACCACATTATTTCCCTTGTTGTAAAGCCAACTATAGTATAAATGTCCTTGAAGAATGTTTTTATCTTTAAAAGCAACTAAAATAAGCCCAAACTCAGCTACCAATTTTAATAGGAATTTATGTTAGAAATGAAAGCCACGAAAGGTTAGTAAACATCAAGAGACAGCGAAACATCTTGCTTGTAATATTTAGAGATAAGTTAGCTGCTAACAGCATCCCATGGTGTGTAATCCCATCTGGATAGGTGAATTAGTGTCATGATGAAATGACTAACTTCTGCTTTGCCAAATGTTTATGACACAGATGATGTCCATCACAACAGTGGGGAGACTTACTGCACTTTCCTCTGTCTACGATGATCGTCTCAGAACGGTGTTGTGAATGGACACTCAGTAAAGAGTCTCTGTGCAGCCCTTTCAATGGCTCCCACTGTCATCAGATTTAAATTCTGATTTTTTTTTTTTTAAGGCTTAGAGGTTGTTAGTTATTTAGGCATCCCCATACAAAAATTTCAACTCTGAGCCATCGGAGAAATTGTGAGGGAGTTAAACCTGGAGTCTGTCTTGGAAACTGATCTATGGTTTTCTTCCCCATAGTCTCAACAGTGACACTGTCATGCATTAAAATGGTTAAAACATACTTTACGACAATCCCATCAACCATCTTCTCCATAAATGCAAACACAGAGGCCGAATTACCTTAGAAGTCGCAGCCCTTCCTTTTTTCACCCTGTTTTATATTCTCCATCCTGATTCATTTTATCCTGACTCCCTCTGCCTGCCAGCTTCCCTCGCCTTAAAATAGTTGTTTGAGCAGCTGCGAATGTGCTCGATGACAATTGCTTTTGTGATTTACTTGAAATTCTGCCAATTTTTAGGCCTGGAAAAAAAAAAGCCTAAGATCTCTGGGGATATCACTGTTCGAGATACTATTTAATCTTCCTGTAGTATCCTCTCTTAGCCCTTTCCTGGTGCAGTGTGCTGCTGTGGGAGTTGTGGAAACACCCTCTACTGTTTTCTTTCTTCTGACAGGTAGTATTTTGAAGCCCGTTCTTTTATTTCATTTGTTTTATTTCATTTGTATGCTAAGTCGCTTCAGTCAAGTCCAACTCTTTGAGACCCTATAGACTGTAGCCTGCCAGGCTCCTCTGTCCATGGGATTTTTCAGGCAAGAATAATGAAATGGGTTGCCATTTCTTCCTCCAGGGGATCTTCCTGACCCAGGGATCAAACCCGTATCTCTTATGTCTCCTGAATTGGCAGGCGGGTTCTTTACCACTAGCACCCCCAACAATGTCTGAAAATTGTCTTTGGCTCTGTTCACCTAAAATAATACTCCTCAGCTTGCAGGGTATAATCTGTCCTTTTACATTCTTGTTCTAAGGTCCATGAGGATTAAAAAAAGAAAAAAGTGGTCACTGTTACTGGCCCATCTTTGACTGACAGCTGGAAACTGAGAAAATGAAGCAGGAATAGTCGGTTTTGTATCTAAAAATTCTAAATTCATTATAAATAGAGACCTCTAATTCACGGAGTTTGCCAATGTAATCTTATAATATCTTGACAAGAAGTAATTGCATTGTCTAACTTTCCGAAGTTGTCACTTTTCCATGGGCAAATTAGTGAAGAAAAAAGGTTTTTGTAATTTGGTGAAAAGTCCAGATAAACATGGCTCCCCTGGTGGCCCAGCAGTAAAGAATCTGCCTGCAATGCAGGAGACGCAGGTTTGATCTCTGGGTCAGGAAGATCCTCTGGAAAAGGAAGTGGCTACCCACTCCGGTATTCCTACCTGGGAAATACCATGGACAGAGGAGCTTGCAGGCTGTAGTTGATGGGGTTGCAAAGAGTCAGATATGACTTTGAGTCTAAACAGCAACTATGACCACAAGTATACAAGGATCAAAACAAGTCAAATGTGTGTTTCCCCATTTGAATAATAATAATTCCTTCTATTTTTCAAATTGTTTATGTAAGTTTCTTATGAGTTATGAGGGTTTTGCAAATCTTTTAGAATATTTCTCTGTTCACTGTTATAAAAACATTTTACACTGGGTATCATTGTCCTAAAAAAACTGGAAGAAATAATACTTTGTTCTAACAGCTTACATATTTCATTTTATTACCATAAACAAAACAAAACCTACTGAGCTTATACTTTGATGATTCTAATTTTACAGATGAGAAGATGAGAAAAAATGAATCTTGGAAAACTTATAAAGTTTTCCCAAGGATCCATGTCCAATAGCTGAATATAGTACCAAGGCCTGTATCCATCCATTTTAGCTACAATGCCCCACTGATACACTGAATTTCCTCTAGAATTCTGAAGAAAGAGGAATTAGTGGGTTCCCTTGCCATTTTCCCCTGAAAGAGGAAATGGCAACCCACTCCAGTATTCTTGCCTGGAAAATCCCATGAACAGAGGAGCCTGGCTAGGTACAGTCCCTAGGGTTGTGAAGAGTCAGACAGGACTAAGCACATAGGCGCTCCATTTTGGACGCTTGCTATGAAGCAAGCCATGCAATACTTGTCATTGTTCAATCTCTCAGTCATGTCTGACTCTTTGCAACCCCTTTATGGACTGCAACACACCAGGCTTCCCTGTCCTTTACCATCTTCTGGAGTTTGCTCAAACTCATGTCCATTGAGTTAGTGATGTCATCCAACCATCTCATCCTCTGTCATCCCCTTTTCCTCCTGCCTTCAATCTTTCCCAGCATCAGGATCTTTTCCAATGAAAATTGTGAGTTTAAGTATGGAATTGAAGTGTAAGAGGTGTAGTGAACTACTATTGCATGACTATGAATAAGAATAACTTGGACATCTTGGGAAAAATCTTACTCAGCCTCATGTTTAAAATAACAATTCATTAGGCCTTAGGGTTCAGAGGGTGAGGGGCGATTTAAAATTTTTCCCAGGTGATTCTCATGCTCACTCAACTTTGGGAGACATCAGATTTGATGTGTTCTGAAGGGGGCAACAGAGGATGAGGTGGTTTGATGATACCAGCAAATCAAGGAACATGAGTTTGAGCAAACTCTGGGAGATAGTGAATGACAGGGAAGCCTGGTGTGTTGCAGTCCATGGGGTCGCAATGAGTTGGACTCGACAGAGAAACCAAATGACAATGGGACCACTTAACTTCCGATTTTGTTTATGTGACTTTAAGGATTCTAGGAGTTCATCTCACCTCCCTAATCTAGACCCTCACTATTATTTCCCAATCTCAGAAAAGCATTCCTTTGTTATATGGAAATTTCTCTTGTTCTAATATAGAAATTATTGGGATGGTCATACTTTAAACTAGGTCTCCCACATTGTAGGCAGATTCTTTACCATCTGAGCCACAAGAAAAGCCCAAGAATACTGGGGTGGGTAGCCTATCCCTTCTCCAGCAGATCTTCCCAACCCAGGAATCAAACCGGGGTCTCCTGTATTGCAGGCAGATTCTTTACCAGCTGAGCTATCAGGGAAGCCCCCTGAGCCTGATCAATCATGTATCATTTGGAGAGACAATGTGGTATCTGAAGGCCAACACTAGAAGTGAAAGCTTTTCTTTCCCCACCACAAGATGACCTTATTTTATTCAACCTTTTATATCCAGTGCCTCTCAAACAACCTGAGGAACAGGTTTTCAGTATTGTTTTTCTATGCAGTTGGCACATTTTAAACCAACTGTCATCAAAGTTCATTCAACCATCTTTTTTTTTTTTTTTTTTGACAGCTATCTGTATCTTGTATCTAGCACCAGGCAACGTGCCAAGTGTTGAGGATAATTTGGTGAGCAAAGTTGGTTCAGTTCTTGCTCTGACACTGTGCATTATCCAGTGAAGCTAACAGACCAAAAAAAATCATCTAGAAATAGAGACTTACAAACAGTTAATTTCACTGTCAAGCGTTGGACTTGTGTAAGAGGCTGCTAGCCTCAGAGAAATCCTCCAAACCTCCACACTCCCAGAGGAGCCTGGTGAGGGGAGAAACCCCCAAGCGCTGGATCAAGCCAAGGGGCCCTGCAGAACCTCCTGCCCATGATCAGATCCCAGGCGAGCCCCAGGTTTGTTAGCAAAGTTCTGACTTACTGTGCACCAATGCCAAACAGAAATACAGAGCCTATCACTGTAGAAAGCTGTGTTCTCCAGGCAAAGGAGGAACACAATAGGCTAGCACTTCAAAAGCTGTGTCTGAACCACCCTCCCGAAAAGAAATGCAAGAAGGCAGAGTGGCTCTGAGGAGGCCTTGCAAATAGCTGAGAAAAGAAGAGAATCAAAAGGCAAAGGAGAAAGGGAAAGATATACCCAACTGAATGCAGAGTCCAGAGAATAGCAAGGAGAGATAAGAAGGGCTTTGTAAGTGAACAATGCAAAGAAATAGAGGAAAGCAATACAATGGGAAAGACCAGAAATCTCTCCAAGAAAATTGGAGATATCAAGGGAACATTTCATGCAAGAATGGGCACAATAAAGACAGAAACCATAAGGATCTAACAGAAGCAGAAGATAATAAGAAGTGGTGGCAAGAATACACAGGAGAACTATACAAAGAGGTCTTCATGGCCTGGATAACCACAGTGGTGTAGTCACTTACCTAGAGGAAGACATCCTGGAGTGTGAAGTCAAGTGGGCCTTAGGAAGCATTACAATGAACAAAGCTATGGAGATGATGGAATTCTAGCTGAGCTATTTAAACTCATAAAATGTAATGCTTTTAAAGTGCTGCACTCAATAAAGTGCTACTCAGTTTCAGCAAATTTGAAAAACTCAGCAGTGGCCACAGGACTGGAAAAGGGCAGTGATAAAGAATGTTCAAACTACTATACAATTGCAGTCATTTTACACGCAAGCAAGGTTATATTTAAAATCATTCAAGCTAGGCTTCCTCAGTGTGTGAACCAAGAAATTCCAGATGTACAAAATGGGTTTCAAAGAGGCAGAGGACCCAGAGATCAAATTTCCAACATTTGTTGGATCATGAAGAAAGCATGGGAATTCCAGAAAAGCATTTGGTTCTGTTTCATTGACTATGCTAAAGCCTTTGACTGTTTGGATCACAAGAAACTTAAAAATTCTTAAAGAGATGGGAATACCATGCCACCTTACCTGTCTCCTGAGAAATATGTATGCAGGACAAGAAGCAACACTTAGAACCAGACATAGAAAAATGAACTGGTTCCAAATTGGGAAAGGAGTACATCAAGGCTGTATATTTTCATCCGACTTATTTAACTTCTATGCTGAGTATATCATGCAAAATGCCAGGTTGTATGAAGTACAAGCTGGAATCAAGATTGCCAGGAGAAATATCAAGATTGCCAGATGACACCACCCTTATGGCAGAAAGCAAAGAGGAGTTAAAGAGCCTCTTGATGAAGGTGAAAGAGGAGAGTGAAAAAGCTGGCTTAAAACTCAACGTTCAAAAAACTAAGATCATGACATCCAGTCCCATCACTACCTGGCAAATAGATGGGAAAAAAGTGGAAACAGTGACAGACTTTATTTTCTTGAGCTCCAAAATCACTGCAGATGGTGAGTGCAGCCATGAAATTAAAAGACACTTGCTCCTTAGAAGAAAAGCTATGGCAAACCTAGACAGTGTATTATAAAGCAGAGACATCACTTTGCTGACAAAGTCAGCATAGTCCGTATAGTCCGTATAGTCAAAGCTATGGTTTTTCCAATAGTCATTTATGAATATAAGAGTTGGATCATAAAGAAGGCTGAGTGCTGAAGAATTGGTGACTTCAAACTGTGGCATTGGAGAAGACTCTTGAGGGTCCCTTGGACAGCAAGGAGATCAAAGCAGTCAGTCCTAAAGGAAATCAACCTTGAATATTCATTGGAAGGACTGATGTTGAAGCTGAAGCTCCAATACTTGGTCCACTTAATATGAAGAGCTAACTCATTGGAAAAGACCCTGGTGCTGGGAAAAATTGAGGGCAGGAGGAAAAGGGGATGAAAAAGGATGAGCTGGTTTGATGGTTGGATGGCATCACTGACTCAATGGTCATGAGTTTGAGCAAACTCCAGGAGATAGTGAAGGCCAGGGAAGCCTGGTATGCTGCAGTCCACGGGGTTGCAAAGAGTTGGACACGACTTAGTGACTGAGCAACAACAACAAGAGACAGCCAGTTGTCCTCTAATATTTTTTTTCCTTATATTCCAGAGTAGCAGAATTTGTAGCTGTCAATATGGTGTTTTTTTTTTTTAATCGAAGTGTAGTTGATTTATAATGTGTTAGTTGCAGGTGTACAATAGGTGATTTACTTGTACATACATATATCTAGTTTTTTCAGATTCTTTCTTTTCCCCTATACGTTGTTATGAAATATTGAGTATAGTTCCCTGTACTATGCAGAAGGTCCTTGTTGGTTATCTGTTTTATATATAGTAATGTGTATACATTAATTCCAAGTTTCTAATTTATCCCTCCCTTTTCTCTTTCCACTTTGGTAACCATAATTTTGTTTTCTATGTCTGTGGGTCTATTTCTGTTTTGTATATAAATTCATTTGTATCATTAAACCTTTTTTTTAGATTCTACATGTAAGTGATATCACATAGTATTTGTCATTCTCTGTCTGGCTTACTTCACTTAGTATGACCATCTCTAGGTCCACCCATTGCTATCAACCTTTTTTTTTTTCAATGAAGGAGGTCATGTAACTAAGTTCTGATGAATAGGATAAATGTGAAAATATCATGGGGCACTTTCCAGCAGCCATCCCCAGGAGCACCTGATGGGTATCCTGTGGCCCTTGTTTTTGTCCTCTCCTCTGTTTTTGCTGATTGGAATGTAGTATTGGTCACAGCTGCATCTTGGATCATGAGAATATGGGTAACTTCTTTGGGTCTTGGAGTAAAAGACCAGAGTGGGCTTGAGTTCCTGAAAAGTTTGGGGAATGGCACAACCATACCATCTCTAGGTTACCTTCCTTAGAAGTTTCACAGAATAAGTGAAGGGAAAATGGAGATCAGATCTAGTCTGGGAGTCAAGGAAACCTTCCCCAAAAGACGTTTCATTTCAGCATATGTTTAGAGGTTAGATGGGTGATGTGTTGAAGATAAGGTGAAGCAGAGAGGACGAAGGATAATAGAGGATTTCAATCTACAGAAATTAGGTTACTGGGAGGAAATAATGCACGCGAACATTATTTGCAAAGCAACACTGCTCTAACCATAAGATATTCTTATTATGAAACCTGTGCTTCTCAGCACATGTTTCCAGGCCTGCTGGAGTTAATCTCATATGCATAATCTCTTAATGCCCATATCTCACTGCTTCCATCTCTCGTTACACCCTGCCATGGATTTCAGACCAGGCACCTCAGTTTGCAGTTGCCTTCTAGCATCCTTCTCTGCCAAGCTACACCATTTTAGACCCTTTAAACTTTGCCTCCTTCATGGAGAATATTTTCTTAATAACTCTGCCTCCTCTCCAGAGCTCTGATAATGAGAGTCCTTCCACTCTTTTCCATTTACCATCATTCTTAGGCGGAGTAATTTTCCCTGTATCTTTCTTCTTAATCCATTTCCCCTATGGGTTACCCAAGAGCAAGGTCTAGGCTCTGTATTTTCGTTTATTTCTGGGAATACCTGTCTCCAACCTCTGCTCCAATACATTTTGGTGACTGAATGTCTGGAGTCCAGGTTGAAAGTCCCGTCCATTTGTGTCTTGCCCCTAGATGTGGTCCTGTTCTGTGATGAGATTCTTTGAGGACCAGTCAAATATAATCATTTCTCATCTTGAAAGCTCCAATATTAAGAGTGGCCCTGAAAAATTCATCAGGGGAATAAAGTTTTACTTGTCACTTCTGCTTCCCTGCAGGCTTTTGGGTAAATAATGGTGAATGTATAGGAGCTCTGATGGCCAAATGCAATATTAAATCTACTTTCTGTCTCTCTCTCTAGTCTGCCTGGTGGAATTTGATGTATTGAATTTTACATTTAGGAACCAATTTCCTTGTGATAAATTTGTGCTCCAGGCTATACAGTGGTGACCACTGCATTAGGGGCTTTCTGACAAATGAACAGGTATGTAGGTTGCTTGTGTCACCCGTGATGTGGGTGACTTCCCCCGAGTCCTTGATCCTAAAGAGATTTAGACTCTTCAGTACTCACTGCTGGCTGTCAAAATGGATACAGAAAGCTTGTCATATTTGGGAACTTTTCTTTCTCATCTTCACTGAACCATCACACTCGAGTCCTTCTATAAGCATACAATGTCAGGACTTCCCTGGTCCAGTGGTTAAGACTTTGCCTTCTGATACAGAGGGTGTGGGTCAGGAAGCTAAGATCCACATGCCTCACAGCCAAAATCCAAAACATAAAACAGAAGCAATATTGTAACAAATTCAATAAAGACTTTTAAAAACTGGTCCACATCAAAAGAATCTTAAAAAAATTATTCAGTGTCAGCCCTGAGAAGGAAAACCTCAACTATACAGAGTCAGGGGCAGAAGGAACTATTGTGGATAATTGAGATGGTTCCATATTAATCAAAAAACTGACCAAGCTAATATAATTTTTTAAAATATAAGCTCTATTGAAGAGCCTTTCTCTAATTTTTTTCATTTGTCTCCTTGCCTTCTTTCCTAGAAAATGTGTGACATAGTTACCTTTTCTCATTCATTTATTCAACTAACAGTTGCTGAGTATCAATTAAATGCTAAGTACTAAGAACAAGACTGTAAAAAAAGAATTTTTCTGTGACCTACAAGGGCTCATAGCCAAGAAAGAAATAGGCAGACATTTTCTGTTAAGGGGCAGATGGTAAATGTTTGTGGTTTTGCAAGCCACAGAATGTCTGTCACAACTACGGTGGCGTTTGTCGTACAAAAGCAGCTTGAAACCCTAAGTCCCGTTTTATCTGTCTGCGAAACACCTACTCATCATTAACACTCGGCTCAAAGGAATAACTTTATATGAAACCTTTCCTGACCATGACAAATGGAAGAAATTGCTCCCTCTTTTGTGTCCTGCCGTATTCTGTCCAGCTCTTTCTCAGGGCACCTCTTAATACTTGATTGCACCCATTTGTTCCTTATTTGTGAAAGGCCATCCAAGCGGAGGGAGCAGTGTCAGCAAAGGCGTACAGGCATGTCCTGGGATGTTTGTTACACTGACTGGCTGGATCCGGAGTCCTGAAGGTGGGAGGTGCTGGTACAGTGAAGAAAAGTGCTGCAAGTGGGTGCAATCGCTAGTGTTAGGCGTTGGCCAAGCCGTTTCTAAAATAAGGTCTACTCAGGCCTTCTGATGCTGGGAGGGATTGGGGGCAGGAGGAGAAGGGGACGACAGAGGATGAGATGGATGGATGGCATCACTGACTCGATGGACATGAGTCTCAGTGAACTCCGGGAGTTGGTGATGACAGGGAGGCCTGGGGTGCTGCGATTCATGGGGTCACAAAGAGTCGGACACGACTGAGTGACTGAACTGAACTGAACAGGGCTTTCTGAAGGAAAATGTGTGATCAGATGAATGTTCAGAAACAGCATTCCAGTAGTCTTGTGAAGTGGGTTAGGGCTCGAGGAAAGGAGACGAGATGGATGGATGCTGGCCTGTCAGGATGACAGCCGCGGAAACCAGAGCATCATTTTTGGTGTAGAAGTCTTGGTTGCCACCACTGTGCAAACGTAAATTGCACAATAGAACCCTGGCTTTAGTTGGCTCTGAATCAGAACTCAGAAAAAGCCCTTCTAGGTCTAGTGTCAGCTTTCTTAAATGTATGACCCTGGAAAAGCCATTCACCCTCTCTTGAGTTTATAGCCTCAGCAGCAATATGAGGAAGGTAGTTTAAGTGATTTCTAGGCTATTTTCTAGCTCTACATGCCTGTGAGTTAATTGCTTGATTCCTGGTATCATTTTTCATATGAGAATTAGTCTATGTCTTCCTGATCCCTTTTTGCTAAATTTGGACAGCCTTAATTGAATCCTAATATTTTTAAAGAGCATAGTTTAGAGTTTAATTTTATGAAAGCTGTGTTGAGGAAATTTCAGAGATAACTTAGAGTGCTTTTGTTTTCTTCTCCTTCACCCTCCCCTCCCAGTGATTCTCCTGTGAAATATTTCATGATCTACCCTGCCTTTTTTTAAATCTCCAATTCCACATTTAGCTCCTGAGTCTAGTTCATTATCCTATAGCTTTTGTGGCTCTTTACTCTGGCACTAATTGCTCTTTCCATGCTTATCATCTCTTCTTCCCCATGCTCCAGTTTAAAAAAAAAAAATATTCCCCACTTTGAACCTATTTTTTTGTCCTATTTCACATCACCTTTTAGTAATTTGTTTACTTGTCTGTCTCCTGCCTGAGGGTGTGACTGTGTCTTATTGATCCGTATCTCCAGAGACCAGCAGAGTGCCTGATATACACAATGAACCCAAAGAGTGAGTGAACCTGGAGACGGTTTAGGTTTATGCCAGTTCTTCCCTCTTCCTAGGGTATCTTTCTCATCTCCCAATCCCAGCCCATGCCCAGGCTTCTCAAATACAACCCTCTTCTGCAGAATGTTTTTTCTGTCTCAGCAGGTCAGTTCTCTTTTCTTAGAGTTTCTTGTAGCATAGTTTTTTATTTCTCTTCGGCATCTCTCATTGTTGCTTATATTTACTTATTATGTAGGGATCTCTGCCCTCTGTGGGACTGGATTACCTGGGATACACAGAACCTGTGTCTTACTTTGCTTCTTCTGAAGTATCTATGGCAATGCTTTCAATTAATGGGTATTCAATTAAGGTGCTCAAGCATAGATAAATCCAACTTCCTGTGGCAAAGACTCAACAAACATCAGACTGTCTGTTTTATGCCAAACAAATGTGATTTTTGTAGAAATGAACAGCACCACTGCCCTCTTCCCTTGTGGTCTGGTTCTGATAACCTGGGAGCAGTTGAAAGTAGGCTTTCTCGAGAAAAAAATAAGAGCACCCACAATCTCTGCATTCTAAATGCTGGAAGGATTTACCTATGGGGTCTACAAGCAACAATTTACATCTTGGTTTATGTGAAGGATAGAAAGCATAAGCTTGTGAGTGGGGTTGCTGACACAGCGGGGAGGCAGGAGGCAGCAGAGGGAGCAGGATCTGGGGCTCAGGGCCAGGATGAAGAAATTAATAATCCACTTATTATTCAGAACAGCAAATGGCTGCAGGCTATTGGCAAGAGGTTCAGCAATTATCTGATTAACTGCTAATGTTACACCAAGAAACCTCTTCAAGACTGCACTTTTTTTTTTTTTTTTGGCCAATAGCAGAATGGCAAGAAGCTGCTATTTTGTGTGAAAAGCTGAGAGCTGCAGGTAGGTGGGCTGTACCGAGACCCTGGTGGGCCATCATTCTTTCAAAGTTGGAAGCAAATGGCCCTTTTTGCTGCAGTTATAACTCTTCCTGGAAATATCAGCTTCTCTGTAGCACCATAACTCAAATTTAATATGAGGCTGAAGTTGTTGTCCTTTTCATTTTGAGCTCCTGCTTAGGATAGGAGATCCAGGTATCTATCTATCTGAAAACAGTGGGAACTTAGAAAATAGCTTGCATATCTCTCCTGGTGACACCCACGCCACACCAGGGCAGGAAGATACCTCCCCTTGCTTTGTAATGTTGATTCAAAGCTCACCAGCCTCTGCACTCTGTTCTAGTTGCTCCTAAGAAATTACCCTTATTTTAAAGTCAGATGCCACCACTAGAGCATACAGATCCTTTATTCACCGCCATGCCTGCCTTTCTTTAGGACACTGACTTTTGAAGTAGTCACCAAAAGACTTGGAAAGCCCACTCTGTCTTGAGATTATGCTATGCTATGCTATGCTATGCGAAGTCACTTCAGTCGTGTCTGACTCTGTGTGACCCCATAGACAGCAGCCCACCAGGCTCCCCCGTCCCTGGGATTCTCCAGGCAAGAACACTGGAGTGGGTTGCCATTTCCTTCTTCAATGCATGAAAGTGAAAAGTGAAAGTGAAGTCGCTCAGTCGTGTCCGACTCTTAGCAACCCCAAGGACTGCAGCCTACCAGACTCCTCCGTCCATGGGATTTTCCAGGCAAGAGTACTGGAGTGGGGTGCCAATTGCCTTCTCCTGTCTTGAGATTAGAGCTTGATTAAGATTCATTGAGACTGGACTGTGTGAGTTGATTGTAAGCTACCTTTGCCAACATTTAAAAATAAACTCAGTTCTCAATTATTTAAAAATAAATGTGAAAGTGCTTATTTCAAACTGGCAATGATCACCAGAAACATAATCACAATTGATCCCCCCCTTAGTTTGTGTTCCTGATGATTCAAGAATCTGTAGGAAGTCTGTAATAATGTTCAAAAGCAATTTTCTATTTCTACTGATAATATCCTGAGTATTCTCAGTGAGGCCTACTCTACCCTTCAGTTCTCTGCTGCAAATTCTTCCCACTCTCTCCTAGAATCTGTGGAGGGAAAAGTGACTTCTCAAATGCAAACATGTGGTGTGGTTTTCAGCAGGATAATCACTGAAGCCAGTATCAGGCAAAAGTTAACCAGGAGAACGTTCATGTAGAAACCTTTCACTTGGTCACAGTTCATGAAACAGAGGTGCTTTGAAAGCAAAGGCATTTTTGCAGCTGAAAAGGCCTTTAAGTAAGAAAAATCAAAATCTGTATAGACGTATAACAGTAGCTTTATTTCCAGAATTGGTTAATGGAAAGTCTTTTATGTGGATATCAATTATACCACGGCTAAAAAGTCAATTATGTAGTAATTGGAGGATAAAATAATGGATTTACCTCAGGTAAATTCAAAGTCGTGTTTGAAATGTAACTCTTCATTATTGCATTCTTGATGTATGAAATTACTTTTATCTATATAATGGTATTCATTAAATGTAAAAGTTTAGTGATAAATGTCTTATACTAATTTGAAAAACACAGTATAAAAACAAAGAGGGTGTTGAATTTTTAACTGATATTTTTTTCCAATTACTAACCTCACTTGCTAACTTACTCCTTAGGTTAAGAGTTTATATTTTCTTAATGGAGTACATTAAGGGTGAACTCCCAATTCCTATTTGGTAATTACTCAAGCTTTGTTTTAGTCTTGGTGAGCCTTCAGTAAGAACAACAATAAGGAACAAACTTTATTGAATATAGTTCTCTGTGTTGTACAGTAGATCTTGTTTATCTGTTCTACATATGAAAGCTTGCATCTTGGTAAGCCATAGATGGAAAAGAATATGTATTTGAAAGTATATATATACATATATATATATATATATATGTATGTATATTCAGTTATACATATTTGTGTATCTGAATTTCATATATATGTATAACTGAATCACTTTGCTGTATAGCAGTAATTCACATAACATCATAAATCAACTGTACTTCAATAAAAATAGAAGATCAATAAAAAATGGTCATAGAGACAAAAAGGAGTGAGATTTAGCTGAGAACTCATGTTGTTCTACACACATCATTTCTGCAGTTTTACCCTGACACTTCACTCCCTTCCCTGTGTGAGCACACTGCCTTGTTACAAAGCAGCAGTGATCTTGTTAGAAGAACAGCAGGCTCAGCCTGGGCTGTGTCCTGCAACATTTCAGAGGGAAGACAGCTCTTGTAGGTCTCTAGAATAACAGGTATTTCCAGAAAACCAGGAGGAAATACCTAGAATTCTCTAATGTTTTGCACAAACTAAACTGACTGAAGGTCAAACACATTTTCCTCTGAGATGTAATCAACTTGTGTTCTGTCTCTAGTTAATCCCTGAAACCTAGAACCTAGAACTGATTAAAGCTGTCTATTCATTATCCTTAAAGATTTAATTTAACTTTAAAGTTAAGTTTAAAGTTAACTTAAAGTTAAAATTCTCCTTTAAGTTAAAATCTACTTCCAGGTTTGGAGTTATAATCCCAAATGCTGTTTCATATTCAATTATTCATTCATTAAACAAATCATTGTTCAGTGTCTACCTAATATGTACCAGACATGGTTGCCTTTGGGAAAATAACTTCTTAATGTAGAATATTAAGATGTAACTATTTGAAGTCTTCTCTATTATAGTTATCTGATATCATTGTTGTTCAGTTGCTCAGTTGTGTCTGACTCTTTGCTACCCCACAGACTGCAGCATGTCAGGCTTCCCTGTCCTTCACTATCTCCCAGAGTTTGCTCAAACTCATGTCCTTTGAGTTGATCATGCCACCCAATCATCTGATCCTCTGTCACCCCCTTCTCCTCCTGCTCTCAATCTGTCCCAGAGTCAGAGTCTTTTCCAGTGAGTCAACTTTTTGCATCGGATGGCCAAAGTATTGGAGCTTCAGCTTCTGATATTATTAACTAACTTTTAAAAAGAGATTAAAAATAGGGAAAAGAAACCCACCCTAAATATTTTAGATATTAACTGCTGCTGCTGCTAAGTCACTTCAGTCGTGTCTGACTCTGTGCGACCCCATGGACTGCAGCCTACCAGGCTTCTCTGTCCATGGGATTCTCCAGGCAAGAACACTGGAGTGGGTTGCCATTTCCTTCTCCAGTGCATGAAAGTGGAAAGTGAAAGTGAAGTCGCTTCAGTCGTGTCTGACTCTTAGTGACCCCATGGACTGCAGCCTACCAGGCTCCTCCATCCATGGGATTTTCCGGGCAACAGTACTGGAGTGGGGTGCCATTGCCTTCTCCTAGATATTAACTAGATAATCAATTTATAATGTCTGAGTTGCAATTCCAATTATAAAACATATCGCAGCCAGTGTCATAATAGAGCTCTTTTTGTCTGTTTCCCCTTCTAGGCTGTAGATGCCTTCATTCATGTCAGAGAGCTTGTTAGTCGTGGTCATCATAAGTTTTGAGGTACCTCAGGAAGTTCTTTGCACATGGTAGGAAGAATATAATGCTGACTGAGCTGAGTGGCAAGGATTTTACAGAGGTGCCACTGGGCTTTAGTTCCCTTCAGGATATCCTTTTGGGAGCTTATGTGCCAAGACCCTGCCTAGTGTATCTGCTAAAGAGAGGCAATAGGAAAGGCTCTGTGCATGGAAAATGCGAGCTGGGGTTAGAGGAACAAGACTCACAGCATGGAACGATTAAAAACACGTACTGGTCACCTTGTGAGTAAATGTAGAGGATAGAGTGATGTCCTGTAATGTTGCCCAAACTTGAAATGTCATGGATCCTGAGAAAGGCTCTTTGAATTGTGTGACATCTGTCAATTGCTTAGATGTTGTTTAATTTTTCTGGTTATGAAAACAAAGCATTTTTGTAGTTATTATAAATGTATAATTTGTAAAGATGCTGTTAAAATAAAACTTAACATTCTCAAGAGAAAATTTTTCACAGTGGAAAACTCTCAGACTTGGAGAATATGACTGAAAAATCCTGGAGTGTAGAAAGACTACTGGACTCTGTTCCCGCTCAGTTCTTCTATTGATTGGCTTCAGGATCTATTGGCCAAAGCCCTGATACCTCTGCAGTTGCTCTACCTGTGAAATAAATGTCTCAGATCTGGAGAAAGTCAGTCTGTTTTAAATGGACTGGTTCTTCCCATTTGTGTTTTTGGATTGATGATTCATTAAGGCAAGCTGAGGCTGGTATGGGAAATCATTTATCTGTTCTCCAGAATACTTTTCCAAAAAATCAATAAAGGGCAATATTCCACACAGGAATCTGAATCTTTAAGGACAGCCGAATGCTGCAAGTGTTTTGTGTGTCTGTGCTAATAATTTGAGCTTTTATTTCCTCTGTTATCCTGACAAACAGAATTAATACCAGGTTCAGGGGTGTGTCCCTACACGTATTTCTGTGTATAAATGTTTAAAGGCTGAGGAACTCTTTAATGCTGAATGTTAGAGAACCAAAATGTAGCAAATTAGCCATATGGGTTACCCTCAGTTGTCTTATATAGATCTGAAAAATAGTGTTGCTTTGTAATCATAGAAGTCATATTTGGTGCTAAACAGATTATGCTTATCTTCCTTGTCCAGAAATGCCTCCAGTTTTTCAAAATGATGCTTTGGCCACCTGCTGTGAAGAACTGACTCATTGGAAAAGACCCTGATGCTGGGAAAGATTGAAGGCGGGAGGAGAAGGGGACGACAGAGGATGAGATGGTTGGATGGCATCACTGACTCAAGGGACATGAGTTTGAGTAAGCTCCAGGAGTTGGTGATGGACAGGGAGGCCTGGCGTGCTGCAGTCCATGGGGTCACAAAGAGTTAGACACGACTGAGCGACTGAACTAAGCTGAACTAAACTGATGCATTTGGCTAAAAAGTTGTTGATAGAAAATCTGGTGTTTCTTATTATAAATTTTGTGAGCCAATATTCAGTAATTGATGACTCATTACATAATTGTTTCATTCAATAAAAATTGGATAAATATTCTAGAAATTTAAATATCCAGTATAATTGGTGGTGCTAGTGGTAAAGAACCCACCTGCCAATGCAGGAGACATAAGAGATGCAGGTTTGATCCCTGGGTTGGGAAGATGCCCTGGAGGAGGGCATGGCAACCCAGTCCAGTATTCCTGCTTGGAGAATCCCATGGACATAGGAGCCTGGTGGGCTACAGTCCATAGAGTCACAAAGAGCCAGACATGACTGAAGCAACTTAGCATACACACACGCACACACAATCTAATCAGAATGCTGAGTTAATGATAAAATACTCAAACTCAAAATATTTGCAAAAATACACATTATTCTGAATAATAAGAATGCCCAACTGCTATATAGTTGCACATTTGACCTGCTTATTTGGTTGGAGACTTGGGTATTTTTCCTATTCATTCATTTTTTCAGTGAATCATGCCTGGGAACTCACTTTATGTCAGACAGTGTTCTAGGTGCTGAAGACAGAGCAGTAAAAAAAAGAAAAAAAAATCATAAAATTCATAGAGGAAGGAGAAGAAAAATAGGAAATATAAAAAGAATTACATAATGTGCCAAATGGTGAAAAGTACTGTAGTTCAAAATAAATAAGCATAACAGGGGATACTGCAGGGTGATCAGGGAAAATCCTCCTGGATGTGATGACATTAGAGTCATAAAGAAGGTGAGGAATAATATATGCAGATGGCTGAGCAAAGAGTCAGAGAAAAGAACAGCAATTGCAAAGGTCTTGAGATAGAGCCTTGAGAGAGTTCTCGTCTCACTAGCTGTGCTTTCTTAGTGAAATAGGAAGCCAAACGTCATTAGGATGTGGGTGCAGAAGAAAGTATTAAGAGATTTGAGAAGAGAGGAGTAGATATGAAATGGTCTTCTAAGACCTTGGGATAAATAATGGAACATGGAATGGTAGTAGCATTTCTTGACTTTGGGAAAGACTTGCTTGAAATCGGTGGTCATAAACCAAAACCTGTTGGCATAGTCATGTATTTTCCTTCAGTTATAATGACCTGTTCGGGGGCTGCTGTGAATAAACAGAGTAGGATTTATCTAGGCTTCCCAGGTGGCTCAGTGGTAAAGAATCCGCCTGCCAATGCAGAAGTCAAAGATGTGAGTTTGATCCCTGGGTTGGGAAGATCTCCTGGAGGAGGAAATAGCAACCCACTCTGGGATTCTTGCCTGGGAAATTTCTTGGACAGAGGAGCGTGGTGGGCTACAGTCCATGGGGTTTCAAAGAGTCGGACAGAACTGAACAACTGAGCATGCATGCATGCAGGATTTGTCTAGGGTTAGTTTTGTCAGATGTATAGGACTGAGGAGAGAGAGATGAGGGAATTGAAGATGTAGGAGGGCAGTCAAAAGCAGGTTGGAGCAAGGGAGTTTACATGACATGGTTACATGGTTGGTTGTCTCAAATACTACTATTGATCACTGTTTCCCCTCCCACTCATCCGTGAAGTTGCTCAAGTCATGAACCTATGAGTCATTGACTCCTTGTCTTGGATTAGGTGGCCTAGAAGCATATCTCAAGAGTCCTTGCAAATGACTTATTAGAAAGGGCTCACGGGGGAAGGGAGTAAAGAAGTTGGGGATTCGAGGATGATAGGAAAAGACACCTAGCAGGAATGAAATGTCAGGCAAAATTCCATAGAATCTCTCAAGGAAGCTCAGGTCTGTAATTTAAGTCTCAGGGTTGTCTTGACCCTAGGAAGGGAGTTGGAGCTTTCATACTCCTTGGCTTGTTAGTCATTGGTTAAATTCTCTCCCAGCAGCATGTGCATTCCCAGGATCTAAGCTTTCTATGCCTGTAAGTCAAGTTGGTACCAATAGCTGGAGATCAACACTTCCCCCCAAATCAGAAGTACTGGCTGTTGGAAGCAGAAGTACACACAAAAAAGAGGTGTGAAGTGCACGAAAATTGTTAAAAAAGGATCCAAGGGGTTCTAATCTTTCCTCTTTTTCATCTTTAGTATCTAATTTATCATTTAAAAACTGTCAATTTTAACTTTAAATATATATTAATTCTCAACTCAGCCAAACAATGTTTTCAGAATATAAGTCATAATGTGTCATTCCTTGACTTAGAATACGATCTAAATTCTTCTGGAACTCTTCACATTCTGCCCCTATCTCTTCCATCTAACTTGTTTCACTCACTCCTTTCCTATTTTCTCTAGCAGAGTTTTAGTTTAAGTCCTTTGAACGCCCCAAGCTACTTGCTGCCTTGGGCTTTCTTTGCCTGGGGAACTCTTCCCATGCCCTCCTGCACAGATGCGCCTCAGCTACCACTAATGCATTCCAGCCACGGCACTGTGTGTACCATGTAAAATCAGACAGTGGCTATTCCGTCACAGTGCTTACCGCAGTCCCGGGGACTCATCTGACAGTAAATAATTGCCAAACTGAGTTGATGCCAGGGTGGACTGGTTGTTGGCTGCTGTTTCCTTGTCCTTAGCATAGCTAAATAGGAAGATCACTTCCTGTTAAATATTTTTGACATGCATTCCTGTGCATTTCTGGTGTTGACTGACTCTGAGCCTAAATCCTGATGCCTTCTAGACGTGCAAAACCCTCTAAACCTAAACCTGCCAGTTACTGTTATCTTTGTATGAATGCATGCTAAGTCCTTTCAGTCCTGTCCCACTCTTGTTGACCATATGAACTGTATCCTGCCAGACTTCTCTGTCCATGGGATTCTCCAGGCAAGAATACTGGAGTGTGTTGCCGTGTTCTTCTCCAGGGCATCTTATCGAGGGATTGAGAGCTTCCCAGGGATCGAGCTTGTATCTCCTACAGCTTCTGCACAACAGGCAGATTCTTTACTGCTGAGCCACCAGGGGAAGCCCAGTCTTTGTATAAGTGGTCATAAATTGATAAGGCTGTAGATAGTTGAGGATTTTGATACATTTTATTATTATGTTAATTATCTTGTTACTATTCAACAGACAATATTTGTAGCTGTTAAAATAAACAAGTCAATTATTTATTTGCATATATGCATTTGAATATTTTTATTGTAGGGTTGTTATTATTACACAAATGATTTAAGTGCTGGGAATTTTGAAGTACAACCTCTACCATGGAATCTGAGCTCATGAATAGATGCTAAGAGAAAATTCTTTGAGGACCAAATTACAATTTACTCACATTCATTTAGATGGATTCCTTTAGATGATAGCCTAACAATGGAAATAGACAAAATTGTTTTAAAATATAAATTAAAATAATTAGAAATATTATGTGTATTAAAAAATTCCAAGTCTTGAGTGGAATTTCAAGATCTCTAGTAAGGAATGAATTGTGTCTATTCTTTTACATTATATATATATATATATATATACACACACACACACACATATATGCATATCTTTGTGTGCGCTTCAGTCGTTTCCAACTCTGTGACCTTATAAACTGTAGCCGACAGGTTCCTCTGTCTATGGGATTCTCTAGGCAAGAATACTGGAGTGGGTTGCCATTTCCTACTACAGGGAGTCTTCCTGACCCAGGGATCCAACCAGCCTGCATCTCTCATGTCTCCTCCATTGGTCGGAGGGTTCTTTACCACTAGTGCCTCCTGGGAAGCCCATATATACATATAAAGCTATGATCAACCTAGACAGCATATTAAAAAGCAGAGACATTACTTGACCAACAAAGGTCTGTCTAGTCAAAGCTATGGTTTTTCCAATAGTCATGTATGGATGTGAAAGTTGGACTATAAAGAAGGCTGAGTGCTGAAGAATTGATGCTTTTGAACTGTGGTATTACAGAAGACTCTTGAGAGTCCCTTGGACTGCAAGGAGATCCAACTAGTCTATCCTAAAGGAAATCAGCCCTGAATATTCATTGGAAGGACTGATGCTGAAGCTGAAGCTCCAATACTTTGGCCACCTGCTACAAAGAACTGACTCACTAGAAAAGACCCTGATGCTGGGAAAGATTTAAGGTGGGAGGAGAAGGGAATGACAGAGGATGAGATAGTTGGATGGCATCACTGACCTGATGGTCATGAGTTTCAGTAAGCTCCAGGAATTGGTGTTGGACAGGGAAGCCTGGCATGCTGCAGTCTATAGGGTTGCAGACAGTAGAACACGACTGAGTGACTGAACTGAACTGAATCTTTATATGTACATATATATCTTTACTGTTGGCTAAAATATAGACAATTATTAAAGCATGATTTTATTTTAAATATCCAGAGGGAAACATTAATCCCACATTTGTCATTTTACACTCATGAAGCCTATTGATTTATAAACTGCTTGGCTACAATGATACAATTTAGAATTTAAAATCCCACAAAGATGAGATTGTCAAGTTATGAGGAAATTTAGATGCTCAGTACCCAAGTCACTTTTTATTATTAAGCTAGACACTTGGGGAGCCCATCAGCTCTTTTCAACTGCAAGAAAACCATCAATGCATTAGAGCTGCACTTAATCTCACTGTGGTCTGACCTCGCATGAAATTTCAAGAATCCTGGCTTTTGATATGGAAGCAATATGTTTGTTTATGACTCTGTGAACAAAGCATAGACCCAGAGGGCCTGTTCTCTCCTATTTTGAACTGTTCAAGGCTTCAGCAGTATTAACACCTACAAGAAGCTGACATCAAAGGAAAAAAACCTGAATTCCACTGAGCAAGCAGGTTTCTGAAAACTTTTATTGAGGCATAATTTACATATCATAAAATTCACTCACTTTTAGTGTACAATTCAATGATTTTTAGCAAATTGACTGAGTTATGTAACATTTTTATCACTCCTGTAAGATCCCTCATGCCCATTTACAGTTACTCCCCATTCCCACCCCAGTCCAGACAACAGCTAATCTAGTTTTTATCTCTATAGGTTTGGTTTTTCTGAGCATTTAATATGAATGGAATCGTACAGTGCATCATCTTTTATGGATCTGACTTCCCTTACTCAACATAGCATTTGTGAGGTTCGTCTGTGTTGTAGCGTATGTCAGTGCTTTAGTTCTTTTTATTGTTGAATAGCATTTCATTCATTGCATGGGTATGCTACACTTCGGTTATCCATTCACAAGCTGATGAGCAGTTGGGTTGTTTTCAGTTCTCGACTATGAAGAAAGGTGTTTCTCTGAACACGCATGTGCAACACTTTGTGCAGACATTTGTAGTCATTTCTCTAGGAGTGAAGTTTGGGGCCGAATGTTAGGTCTTACAGTAGCTGAACTTTTAAGAAACTAAAAAAAGAAGTTTTTGAGTACATGGATTGGTGAACTGCAAGGTTTACAAAGATAAGTGTGAATAAACAATTATTTCCTTCAAGAAGCTTATGATTCATAAAAAGATAAAATAATTTTACAAGTTGATAGACTCCTAGAAATGATTAGACTATGAGATAGAGTGTGAATACTATAGAAAGGGTATAAGAGTTTCTAAAAAACAGGTCTCCTTAATTTGTGAGTAGAGAGAGAATGTGGTCTGAAAAGTCCCTTTGAGATCTATCTTTAAAGATAGGAAATGGTTTAAAGAACTTAGGTTGATGACAATATAAGCAAAGAAAAGAAGAAAGGAAAATACTGAATGTGCTGAGCAACCTGCAGGTGGCCTAGGAGAGCAGGATGTTCAAACAGGACTCTTCGATCTCTTTGGTTGAGACCAAAAGACCTGGAATTTTCAATAGGCACTAAGTCACCAACATTCTAAGTGGAGTTGCCATGGACATATACAGAAAGTGCAAAGAAATTAAGAAAGCTATTTTGGCAGCAACCACTTATCAATGGGTATGATCAGAGACGTGGAGAAAATAAATATTCGGGCACGAGAGAGTTTTCTACACTGTGATTGTCTTTGAGCTTTCCATTTCTCAGTCAGTTCTGTTCAGTTTAGTCACTCAGTCGTGTCCAACTCTTTGTGACCCCATGAATCACAGCACGCCAGGCCTCGCTGTCCATCATTAATTCCCGGAGTTCACTCAGACTCATGTCCATCGAGTCCATGATGCCATCCAGCCATCTCATCCTCTGTCGTCCCCTTCTCCTCCTGCCCCCAATCCCTCCCAGCATCAGAGTCTTTTCCAATGAGTCAACTCTTCACATGAGGTGGCCAAAGTACTGGAGTTTCAGCTTTAGCATCATTTCCTCCAAAGAAATCCCAGGGCTGATCTCCTTCAGAATGGACTGGTTGGATCTCCTTGCAGTCCAAGGGAGTCTCAAGAGTCTTCTCCAACACCACAGTTCAAAAGCATCAATTCTTCAGCACTCAGCCTTCTTCACAGTCCAACTCTCACATCCATACATGACCACAGGAAAAACCATAGCCTTGACTAGACGGACCTTTGTTGGCAAAGTAATGTCTCTGCTTTTCAATATGTTATCTAGGTTGGTCATAACTTTTCTTCCAAGGAGCAAGTGTCTTTTAATTTCATGGCTGCAGTCACCATCTGCAGTGATTTTGGAGCCTAGAAAAATAAAGTCTGACACTGTTTCCACTGTTTCCCCATCTATTTGCCATGAAGTGATGGGACCAGATGCCATGATCTTCGTTTTCGGAATGTTGAGTTTTAAGCCAACTTTTTCACTCTCCTCTTTCACCTTCATCAAGAGGCTTTTTAGTTCCTCTTCACTTTCTACCAAAGGGTGGTGTCATCTGCATATCTGAGGTTATTGATATTTCTCCTGGCAATCTTGATTCCAGCTTGTGCTTCTTCCGGTCCAGCATTTCTCATGAAGTACTCTGCATAGAAATTAAATAAACAGGGTGACAATATACAGCCTTGACGTACTCCTTTTCCTATTTGGAACCAGTCTGTTGTTCCATGTCCAGTTCTAACTGTTGCTTCCTGACCTGCATACAGATTTCTCAAGAGGCAGGTCAGGTGGTCTGGTATTGCCATCTCTTTCAGAATTTCCCACAGTTTATTGTGATCCACACAGTCAAAGGCTTTGGCATAGTCAATAAAGCAGAAATAGATGTTTTTCTGGAACTCTCTTGCTGTTTCGATGATCCAGTGGATGTTGGCAATTTGGTCTCTGGTTCCTCTGCCTTTTCTAAAACCAGCTTGAACAACTGGAAGTTCGTGGTTCACGTGTTGCTGAAGCCTGGCTTGGAGAATTTTGAGCATTCCATTTCTCACACTGACTCTATCAGAGAGGAAAGTGGTAATGATCTTTTTCAGATACAGGTAAATTAGAGGTGCTTCAAGGAGGCCACGTGATTCAGCTGATGTATGACTCCTGTGATTTCAGCTTGAGGGAGCAGAGCTAGCATAAAGAGGCTGCTTTGGGCGCCAGCAGGACGTGTGCTGCCTGTGAGTGGGTAATATGTGTGAGATTTCCGTGGGCTAAGTATGTAGATAGGATGGCCAGGGGTTATTTTAAGAAGGACTTGCCTAAGAGGACTGTGTGATGGAGCAGAAGACTGTAATACCGATTCTCGATGGGGTGAACTGCCTGAATCCCAAAGGAAGAGGGTTGGGTTCTTAGATAGCCAGCAAGAGAAGGCCTTACTCCATCATAGGTTCTCCCCCAAAGCTGTAGAGCCCCTGCAAGGGAAAGAATATTTCCCTTTCATCAAATATTTCCTTTCATCACCTTCAAAGGGAGCCTGATCAATATCACCCATGCAAGACTGAATTGAGCTGTCTTCTGTGAACCCCTTACCTACTCCCTCAACCCCAGGGTTGTAAGAAGCCATGACTCCTTAGATGGGAGTAGATAGAACAGAATGGTCCACAGTGCCCTTTCCTCACTGTAAGTTCTGAACTTGAAACCCACATGGCCTGGAAAGAGAAGAGAGAAGTTTTAGGTTGAATGGAGGGGCTGGATGGAAGTTTTGTTATCACAGTGGATGCCACTTTTAATTACAAAAGTACCATTGTTCTTAAGATGGAAGGAAACTAGAGGATCCTTTATTATCCACAGATGACTAGGTGAGCTATGAGACTTGCCTGAGCTTTTCAACAAGAGTAGAGAAAGAACGATTGGCAGTGTATTAATTAATGGTGGAAAGATGGGAAAGAAGTGATTTCCTTTGCTTGCACTGTGTCCCTACCAGCTTATTCAAGACAATGATTGAGGACTTGTGTAGAGTGTTGGGGAAGCTGAACACACAAAGGTAAATTGGAACCAATCTTTTTTTTTTTTTTTTTTTTATGGTTTCTCTTAAACCCACAAACTGTGTGGTTATGATACTATAACATACTTGCTTTACTGTTCACACTGGTAGTGCTGGTGTGTGTATGCGTGCAATGTTGCTTTAGTCCTGTCTGACTGTAGCCCAACTGCACCCCCCCTCCCACCGCCACCCGACCCCGCCTCCTCTGTCCATGGGATTCTCCAGGCAAGAATACTGGAGTGGATTGTTGTGCCCTTCTCCAGGGAATCTTCTTGATCCAGGAATCGAACCTGTATCTCATACGTCTTCTGTATTGGCAGATGGGTTCTTTACCACTAGCACATACAGGTCTTGAAGAAAGAACTCAGGCTGAACAGACTTCAGGAAAATACCTGGTTTGGAACCTGGTAGTAAGAAAACAGCTCTCTCACACCTTCTGTTACCGAAGGGTTAAAGTCAGGAGGCTTCCTAAATTGCATGGCATCCCTGAAAGCAGTGTTTTTATTTTATTGTATTTTTGTTTTTTAAAGTTGCTATCATTTAAATTCTTTATTCTTCAGTAGTAGTATTTTCTGCTTCACAGATTAGGCAGAGAATGATTAGGCTCCTTGGCTGATGGGAGTCGCAGGATTGTGACCACTATGTTGCTGTAGGCAGTGATGGTCACAATGAGGGATAGCAGAATGACAAACGAAGTAACAAAGAAGAAATATGTTTCAACAGAGCTGGTGTCGGAGCAGGAGAGGTGAATTAAAGAGCCAAGGTCACAGAAGAAATGAGAGATGATATTGGGGCCACAGAATGATAACTGGGAAACTCTGAGCATCAGACCAGTGAAGAAGATGAAGGACAAGGAATAGCACAAGAAAATCAGGAGGAAACTAACCCTCAGGTTCATGATGGATGCATAGTGCAGAGGCTTGCAGATGGCCAGGTATCGATCCAACGACATCACTGCCATGAGAAAGAAAATCACTGCACCAAGAAATAAAAAGAAGAAGGCTTGAGTGAGGCAAGCAGGAAAGGGAATCGTTTGCCTTCCTGAAAGGAAGATGGACAGCAGTTTAGGAATGACTGTGGTGATGAAACAGCATTCGCAGAAGGAGAAAGTGCTCAGCAAAACATACATTGGCGTCTGGAGGCGATGGTCAGCCCAGGTGATGAGGATTATGATCGCGTTTCCCACGATAGAGGCCAGGTATGCAAGCAGGTGCACCAGGAAGAGGAGGCCCCTCAAGTGCTGGGCGGCAGGAAATGCCTCCAGAACGAACTCCTGGACGGTGGACTCATTTTTCACCCCCACAGTTCTCTCTGGAACCAATCTTTGAAAGATGTTTTAGGCCACTCGGAGCAATTTACATGGGAAAAGAGAAGATATATGACAATAATTCTGTGTTTTGAAGATCAATCTGGAAGTTATCTGTGCAGTGGTTAGATAAGGTAAAATTCAAAATCCAAAAAATCCCGAAGACTGTGGATTAGTCAAAAACGCATGATGAGATTACAGGGGTGGTAATAAAAAAATTAAGATGGCTTCTTTTAAAAGAGATATTTACAAGAAAACTGCCTTTCAAAGTAAGCAGGGAGTTTCACAGCCATTTTTTTCCTCCCTCTATTTAACATCTTGGGCTTCTCCACTGGCTCAGAAGTAAAGAATCCATCTGCCAACTCAGGAGATGTAGGTTTGACCTCTGAATCAGGAAGATCCTCTGGAGAAGGAAATGGCAAGCCACTCCAGAATTCTTGCCCGGGAAATCCCAAGGACAGAGGAGCCTGGCAGGTTACATCCAAAGGGTCGGAAAAGACAGGATTTAGCGACTAAGAACAACAACAATTTAACATCTTAGTTCCCCTAGACTATCCCCTGGAGGCTTGGAAGAGTTAACATTCCAGCCTTAGAACAAGGGACTTCTTAGAATGGGTGGCAAAGGAGAGAATTTAGTCTGTTTATTCACTGAGCTCTCACAGGGCTATGAATAAACTTATCAGAAAAAATCCAAGAAAGGGAGTAAGATCAGTGTCTATCACCTCACTGCCAAAATTTTAAACCAAACAGCATGTTTCTACACATCTCTACTCCCCCAAAGACCAAGAGGAAATGAGAAAGTTCAGACTGTAAATGTCAGTGAACTGCTTGAGTTACTGGGAAAATATATTTGCAATCCTTCATGTGGTTAAGCAGAGCTTCAGGGAAAATCTGGGATTTTCTAATAGAAGCTTTGATTTGTAATCAGTGTGCTCTGTCTATTGTTAGAATAGGCTTGATGTAGTGCGAGGGTGGGGCAAGTAGCATCCCAGTTTCCATTTAAATACAGTGTTCACTTTTACTTTTTAAGAACAGTCAGACCTATTCAAAATCTATTCCACTTTTGTGGAGGGACTTTTGGATATTCCGAATGACCAGGCTCATGTGATTTGTAGGTCCATGTCTCCTGCGATCCTTTCATTTCACAATTTAACAAACCTCAAACACAGCAATCTCTCCCCTCCGGTTCTTTATTTGAAGAATTAAGTCCTTGTATTAGGTTGGTGCAAAAGTAATCGCGGTTTTGCATTGTTGAACTTTGCTATTTGATACTGGAATACATTCTTAAATAGATGTAGTTATGTTGTACATCATTTTGATGCACATTTATCGCTTAATGGTTTTTTTTTTTTTTTTTTGCTAATGATATTACTTGCTGTGTATTTTAAATTTATTTTAGACTAGGGAAATGATGTCAGACAAAGAGCAAATTCAAGCGATTTTCTTATTTGGGTTCAAAATGGGTCACAAAGCAGTGAAGACAACTCACTACATCAGCAATGCATTTGGCCCAGGAACTGCTGACAAATGTCCAGTGCAGTGATGGTTCAAGAAGTTTTGCAAAAGAGATGAGCGCCTTGGAGATAAGGAGCACAGGGGCCAACTCTCAGAAGTCGACAATGACAAATTGAGAACCATCATCAAAACCGATCCTCTTACAACTACATGAGAAGTTGCTGCAGAACTCAATGTCGACCATTCTATGGTCATGCAGCATTTGAAGCAAATTGGAAAGGTGAAAAAGCATGATAAATGGGTGCCTCATGAGCTGACCGAAAAAAAAAAAATTGTTGTGAAGTGTTGTCTTTTTTTATTCTATGCAACAACAAACAATTTCTCGATCCAATTGTGATGTGTGACATAATGTGGATTTTATATGACAACCAACTCAGTGGTTGGACCAAGAAGAAGCTCCAAAGCTCTTCCCAAAGCCAAACTTGCACCAAAAAAAGAAAAAAAAGGTCATGGTCACACACGGTTTAGTGGTCCGCTGCCCATCTGATCCACTACAATTTTCTGAATTCTGGTGAACCCATTACATCTGAGAATTATGTTCAGCAAATTGGTGAGATGCACCAAAAACTGCAATTCCTGCAGCTGCCATCAGTCAACAGAAAGGGCCCAATTCTTCTCCACGACAACGTCTGACTTTACGTCCTACAACCAACGCTTCAAAAATTGAACGCATTCGGCTACGAAGTTTTGCCTCATCCACCATATTCACCTGACCTCTTGCCAACTGACTAACTCTTCTTCAAGCATCTTGACAGCTTTTTGCAGGAAAACCAGCTGGAGGCAGAAAATGCTTCCCAAGAGTTCATAGAATCCCTAAGCATGGATTTTTACTCTACAGGAATAATCAAACATTTCTCGTTAGCAAAAATGTGTTGATTGTAATGGTTCTTATTTTGCTTAATGAAGATGTGTTTGAGCCTAGTTATAATGATTTAAAATTCATGGTCTGGAACTCCAATTATGTTTTTACCCACCTAATAGTTCCGACATGAGGTTGTTAATAGTAGTTGTTACTGTTTATTGAGCACATGACTAAACAGCACACACTATCTCATTTAATTGTAGTAGAATCTGCAAGAAGTGTGTTTTTACAGCTTAAGGACTCTGAGACTTGCCTGTAAACACTCAAGTTAAAGAAATGATAGATCAGAATTAAAAGTAGGTCTGTTTTACTCCAGTCTGTTCTTTCTCCAGTGAGTCACTGCCAGAAGCAAAACTGTAAGGACCACACGGATCCAGAAGTGATGTCCACACCTGGAGAAGAAGGTCATTGCCATGCTGACCTAATACCCAAAGCTTTATGTGCTGGAGAATGGGCCCTGTCATTTGACAGGCATTGTCGTATAGGCCTTTTCATGAAATAATCTACATGTACCTGTTTAAATCCTACCTCTGTTTCCAGTAATACATAGTAACAGTAATATATCAATTTTTTCCCTTTTCCTTTTTCTAAAACATGATCTTTAATTCCTAAGGCATTACTTTGATCTTCCATGTCCTGAAGTTACGTCCTGTGTGCTTATTTCAAGCATGTTGAACTCATGCCTTTTGAGGTTAAATTTCCCCCTTTTGGTCTTTCCTCATTTCCTCTTTTTCTGCCTCTTATACCGATGGTCCTTTTTTTCTATTTCTTGTGATTTTGCTTAATTGCCGTGTTTGTTGAAGCCCTTTACTTTGTTCTTTATCTATGTTAATGGAATAACCACTTCTCTCTGCCCTTTATTTTTCCTTTATGGACTTCCTAGGCGGCACAAGTGGTAAAGAACCTGCCCGCCAATGCAGGTGATGTAAGAGATGCAGGTTTGATCCCAAAGTCAGCAAGACGCCCTGGAGGAGGGCATGGCATCCCACTCCAGTATTCTTGTCTGGAGAACCCCATGGACAGAGGAGCCTGGCGGGCTACAGTCTATAGCGTTGAAAAGAGTTGGACATGACTGAATCAACTTAGCCCGCAGGCACGGAGTTCCCATAATCTCACTGTTTATGAAAGGAGTGCTTCCTATCTCCTTTTTCTTTCTTTTCTACTTCTTTGGCTTTCAGAATAAATCAAGTCTGGAGTCAAATAACTATTACGAGAATTGAAATCCTACTAACTGTAGGGTATTGGACAGTTACCTAATGTGTTTAGCCAAAGTTGTTCTGTGACTAAAATAAGAATATTCACTTCACAGTGTTGCTGGGAATAATAAAACACATCACACATGTGATGTTTCTGGGTTTTAGTAGGTTTTCTTCTTTATGCTTTGTTTTTCTTATCCTTGTTTTACAGTCTTAAACCACTATTTTAACTTCTTTCTGTAGTACTTCCTCTTGCCTCCAATGATAGTCTACCCTGATCATGGTCTAAGAAATAGCTCTAAGTGTTGCATTGATGCACTGAACCTGACCTTTCTATTATCTCCTATTGCTGTTTTTATAGGTTTAAAACTAATTAAAATAGTTTTTAAAATATGTGACAGGCAGCAAGGATACAGCACTGAACCAAACAGGCAAAAATCCTTACCCTCCTAAAGCTTGGGCTTCCCTGCTAGCTCAGATGGTAAAGAATCTGCCTGCAGTGCGAAAGACTTGAGTTCAGTCCCTGGGTTGGAGAAGGGAATGGCAACCCACTCCAGTGTTCTTGCCTGGAGAATTCCACCGACAGAGGAGCCTGGAGAGCTGTAGTTCATGGAGTCACTGGGAATTGGACATGACTGAGCAACTAACACATAAAACTTATATTCTGTTGGGATTGGGTAAGGAAAGACGGACAATTTAAAAAGAGTTAAAAAAAGTGTAGAACGAACTTCTGGATTGGACACATTGAGGTGCTGAAAGGGTGGTGTACATTGAAGAGGGCACGGAAGCTCCATGCCTCATTCCATCCCCATAATGCACCGCTTCCATTTGGCTTTGCTGGCCTGCTGTGATTCATGGGGTCGCAAAGAGTCGGACACGACTGAGCGACTGAACTGAACTGAATTACATCCACACACACACAAAGTGAGTCTAGACAGAGTTTACACCCTTCACAAAAATTAGTTCATAATGGATCATAGATCTGAATGTAAAATGCAATAGTATAAAATTCCTGGAAAATAACAATGGTAAAAATCTAGATTACTTTGGGTTTATTGATGATTTTTTTGGATAGAACACCAAAGGCGTAATCCATGAAAGAATAAAAATTTGAACTTTATTATAATTGAAAACTTCTGTTATATAAAAGATACTGTCAAGGCAGTAATAAGACAGCTACAGACTGGGAGAAAATATTTGGAAAAGTCATATCTGGTAAAGAGCAATTTTCCAAACTATTCAAAGAACACTTAAATGTCTACAATAAGAAAATAAATCTCTTGATTAAGAAATGGGCAAAGCTTCTAAACAGAAACCTCAACAAAAGAGATATATAGATGATAAATAAGCAAATGAGAAGCTGCTCAATACCTTATGCCTCAGGAAACTGCAAATTAAAATGATAATAAGATACCACTACACACCTATTCGAATAGCAAAATCCAAAACAATGACAACACCAACTACTGGCAAACATGTGGATCAACAAGAACTCTCTTTCATTGCTAGTGAGAATACCAAATGTACAGTACGTCATGCTAAATGCCAGGCTGGAAGAAGCACAAGCCAAAATGAAGATTGCTGGGAGAAGTAACAATAACCTCAGATATGCAGATGAAACCACCCTTATGGCAGAAAGGAAAGAGGAACTAAAGAGCCTTTTGATAAAGGTGAAAGAGTGAAAAAAAATTGGCTTAAAATTCAACATTCAAGAAACTAAGATCATGGCATCTGGTCCCATCTCTTTATGGCATATTGATGGGGAAACAATGGAAACGGTTGACAGACTTAATTTTCTTGGGCTCCAAAATCACTGCAGATGGTGACTGCAACCAGGAGATTAAAAGACGCTTGCTCCTTGGAATAAAAGCTGTGACCAACCTAGACAGCATATTAAAAAGCAGAGACATTACTTGACCAACAAAGGTCCGTGTAGTCAAAGCTATGGTTTTTCCAGTAGTCATGTATGGATGTCAGAGTTGGACTATAAAGAAGGCTGAGCACCAAAGAATTGATCCTTTTGAATCGTGGTGTTGGAGAAGACTCTTGAGAGTCCCTTGGACTGCAAGGAGATGAAACCAGTCAATCCTAAAGGAAATCAGTCCTGAATATTCATTGGAAGGACTGATACTGAAGCCGAAGCTCCAGTACTTTGGCTACCTGAAGCCAAGAATTGACTTATTGGAAAAGCCCCTGATGCTGGCAAAGATTGAAGGCAGGAGGAGAAGGGGATGACAGAGGACAAGATGGTTGGATGGCATCACCGACTTGATGGACATGAGTTTGAGCAAGCTGCAGGAGATGGTGAAGGACAGGGAAGCCTGGCGTGCTGCAGACCATGGGGTCTCAAAGAGACGGACATGACAGAACAACACAACAGTCACTTTGGAAGACAGTTTGGCAGTTTCTTACAAAAGTAAACATATTCTTACTCTATGATCCAATATTCTCACTCCTTGGTATTTGCTCAAATGAGTTGAAAACATGTCCACAAAAACCACATCTGTACCCAGATGTTTATAGCAGCTTAATTCATAACTGCCAAAACTTGGAATCAACCTTTCACTGGATAAATGAACTGAATAAACTGTTATATTCATTCAGTGAAATATTATTCAATGTTAAAAAGAAATAAGCTATCCAGGCAGGAAGAGATATGAAGGAAAAAAATGGCATTTTGCTTAGTGAAAGAAGACAGTGAAAAGGCTACATATTATATAATTCCAACTATAAAAAAGCTTTGAAAAGGCAAGACTATGGTGATGTAAAAAGATCAATGGTTGCCAGGGGTTATGAGGGAGGGAAAGATGAATTGGCTGAGCACAGAGGATTTTTAGTGCAGTAAAATTATTCTGTTTGATACTCTAATGGTAGATTCATGTCATTATGCATTTGTCTAAAAACACACAGACTGTACAATACCAAGAATGAACTCTAATGTAAACTTTGTGCTGCCAGTGATAATGATGTATCAATGTAGGCTTATCAATTGTAATGAACATACCACTCTGCTATGAAAAATGGCAAGCTGTTTTCCTTCTTTATGGTAAGTATTCTCTCAAGTAACTCAGTGAGTAAAATGTATCTAGGTTCATAATAACTCTATGAGGCAGGAAGAACATCTAATATATTTCTGTTTGATGACAGAACTGGTTTGCAGGGAAGTTAAGTGACTTGTTATGGCAACTTAGATTGTTCAGAGCACAGTAAAATTAGAGTTCTAGTCCTTTAAATCCCAATCTTGCATCCTCTTCCTTCTTTCTATAGCTTGTGATGGGCTTCTCAGGTGGCTCAGTGGTAAAGAATCCATTTTTCAATGTAGGAGACATAGGTTTGATCCCTGGGTCAGGAAGATCCCCTAAGAAGGAAATGGTGACCCACTCGTATTCTTGCCTGGGAAATCCATGGACAGAAGAGCCTGGTGGACTACAATAGTCCATGGGGTCCCAGCAAAGTCGGACATGACTTAGCGAGTAAACTACAACATAGCTTGTGGTATAATTTATAAATAGTACTTTTATTATACACTAGAGAGTTGGACTCATCTCATACGCTAGTACAGTAATGCTCAAAATTCTCCAAGCCAGGCTTCAGGAACATGTGAACCGTGAACTTCCAGATGTTCAAGCTGGTTTTAGAAAAGGCAGAGGAACCAGAGATCAAATTGCCAACATCTGCTGGATCATCGAAAAAGCAAGAGAGTTCCAGAAAAACATCTCTTTCTGACTTATTGATATGCCAAAGCTGTTGACTGTGTGGATCACAATAAACGGTGGGAAATTCTGAAAGAGATGGCAATACCAGACCACCTGACCTGCCTCTTGAGAAACCTATATGCAGGTCAGGAAGCAACAGTTAGAACTGGACATGGAACAACAGACTGGTTCCAAATAGGAAAAGGAGTACGTCAAGGCTGTATATTGTCACCCTGTTTATTTAACTTTTATGCAGAGTACATCATGAGAAACGCTGGGCTGGAAGAAGCACAAGCTGGAATCAAGATTGCCAGGAGAAATATCAAGAACCTCATATATGCAGATGACATCACCCTTATGGCAGAAAGTGAAGAGGAACTAAAAAGCCTCTTGATGAAAGTGAAAGAGGAGAGTGAAAAAGTTGGCTTAAAGCTCAATATTCAGAAAATGAAGATCATGGCATCTGGTCCCATCACTTCATGGCAAATAGATGGGGAAACAGTGGAAACAGTGTCAGACTTTATTTTTTTGGGTTCCAAAATCACTGCAGATGGTGATTGCAGCCATGAATTTAAAAGACACTTACTCCTTGGAAAGAAAGTTATGACAAACCTAGATAACATATCAAAAAGCAGAGACATTACTTTGCCAACAAAGGTCCGTCTAGTAAAGGCTATGATTTTTCCAGTGGTCATATATGGATGTGAGAGTTGGACTGTGAAGAAAGCTGAGCGCTGAAGAATTGATGCTTTTGGACTGTGATGTTGGAGAAGGCTCTTGAGAGTCCCTTGGACTGCAAGGAGATCCAACCAGTCCATCCTAAAGGAGATCAGCCCTGGGTGTTCATTGGAAGGACTAATGCTAAAGCTGAAACTCCAATACTTTGGCCACCTCATGCAGAGTTGACTCATTGGAAAAGACTCTGATGCTTGGAGGGATTAGGGGCAGGAGGATGGACTCGATGGACATGAATTTGAGTGAACTCTGGGAGCTGGTGATGGACAGGGAGGCCTGGCATGCTGCGATTCATGGGGTCGCAGAGTTGGACACAACTGAGTGACTGAACTGAACTGAACTGAAGAAGTTGGAATATTTGACAACTGCATTCAGAGTGACTGGTTGATAGTAGTATTAAAACCCCTGTGATTTTTATGCAAGAGGTGAGTCTTTTCAGGTCAGATCTAAGATGTATATTGCATTCTATGATAAGCTACTAAAATTTCCTGCTCTTGAAGGGCATCAGAAATTCTTAGAGAACTGAAAACAGAAAATATAGCAAATACATTGTAGAGGACATTCTCATATAACCCTGCATAAAGACACAGATAACAATTTAAAGCCTGAATTTTGGGTATTTGCTGACAATGGAAGGGTTTCTTATGCAACCATCAAATGAAATATTAGGAAGTGACATTTTAATGCCCAACTTTAAACCAAAGGTACAACAGGAATACAATTGGATCAAATGAGAAACCAATTCCCTTAGCAACACCTGCTAAGGATCTTCATCACTTTTTATTTTTTCAGTTGCAGCAGAACATCCATTCTTCCTTAGTCATAAGGTACTGGGCACAGAGGAACCTGATTAAACACTGCATTTCTCAGCCTTGTTGGAAGGTTTACATGACCATGTGACTAAGGTCTGGCCAGTGGGTTATTATTGAAAATGATATGTTCAAGTTCCCTGTTGTATCTGAAAACGTAGGGGTTTCACTTCTCCCAGACTAGAATGGGTATGTGATCATGGGATCTGGAGCACCCTTGCTGGACCACAAGATGGAGCCAGATGTTGAGGATGGCAAAGCAGCAGGATGGAAGTCTGCCTACCTACATTTTAGTGAGAGAGAGTAAACTATTCTCTTCTTTAGGCAAGTGTCATTTTGGTTTCTCCATTCCAGCAACTGAAGCAGTTCCTAACACAGAAGTCAATGTAAAAACTATATTTTATTGAATTTATAATTTGTTACATATTATTGTTCTAAAACTAACAAGAGTAACCATGCATATTGTTCTCTCTCCAGAGTATTACCTTAGGCATTTTCATTCTAGTTGATGTCCTTTTGAATGTTACAGTTAACGGGGCCTTCTGTGTGTTATTATAGTTCATTATTTGGGTTGAATGGACCTCCAAATGGGAAAGAAAGTGAGAGCAGGTGAGAGAGCACATTCAAATGATAAGAGTAAAGATCTGGTGCCTCGTGTGGGCACATCACTTCCAGTGCTGCACACAGCGTGGGGTGTTGCCCTGACCTCTTTTAGCTAAGTGATCCAAATGCAGCACTATTGTAAATTTCCTGAATTAATTAATCTTTGCTGTGTTAGGCCGATAGTTTCAAATTGAAACAACATGTCTAAGATTTTTTCCTTTATGTTTAAAATGCAGATAATACCTTTCCAGTTTCCCTCAAGCCCCATTTGGTGGTCCAATAATGTTAGTGTCTTGTGATGAGTATACAGACAGATAATGCCGTATACATAGAATAATAATAATAAAGCATATATATAGGGCTTTCCAGGTGGTACAGTGGTAAAGAATCTACCTGCCAATGCAGGAGATGCAAGTTCGATCCCTGGGTCAGGAAGATCTCCTGGAGAAGGAAATGACAACCCACTCGAATATTCTTGCCTGGAAAATTCCATGGACAGAGGAGCTTGGCAGGCTATAGTCCATGGGGTTGCAAAGAGATGGACACATGTGTGTGTGTGTGTGTATATATATATATATATATATATATATATATAAAATACCATACACACACACACACACACACACACACACACATATATATATATATATATATATAAACTTTTTTTTCTATTAAGTAGTAGAGTTGATTTACAGGGAAAAAATGACAGGGGAAGGAGAGCAAGGTTGGCTGCTAATGCACAGACCCATTCACTTTCACACTTCGGGGTTAGTACCTTGATCCAGGTATCCTTAGTACAATAGGCTTTAATTTAGGCTGGCAGTTCCACGAGAAGAAAGTAGGCACATTGTGGAGAGACTTTTCGATTTAATCTGCATCTATTTTGGATGTGTTAGTTAGAGCTGAAAGGAATAAGTACATAAGCTGAGAATCTATTGATTCAAGCAGGACCATTTTCATATGTTCTTTTTCTTCCCACTGCTTTCTCATTATTCTTGCCTTTTTACTTGCTCTTCAGACCTCTGTTGCTTAATGAGTTCACACCTTCATTGAATTCTCCACCAGGATGCTTATTTCCTGATCCAGGAAAGTTCATTAACATGTACAAATAATAGAGACTCAAGGTAGAAACGTCCAAAGCAATGGATTGGCTCCTTGTCACAATTTTGTAGTCTTTCCTATCCCTTGACCTGTGGACTTCTTTGTCTATAGAGAAAGTTCAAGAACTAGTCTGGAAAGAAAATAGAAGGAAAGACCTGGAAGGTATTGTGTGAAGGTATAGGATTCAGTTGACTTGTTTTTGTCTGTTTTTTAGTTGCTCTGTTGTGTCTGACTGTTTTGTGACCCCCATGGACTGTAGCCCACCAGGCTCTTCTGTCCATGGGATTTTCCAGGCAAGAATATTGGAGTGGGTTGCAGTTTCCTCCTCCAGAGGATCTTCCCAACCCAGGAATTGAACCTGCGTCTCCGTGTCTCTTGTATTGCAGGCAGATTCTTTACCGCTGAGTCACCGTTTATGAATAGAATTAAAGTTGCAGCTTGAAAAACTTCATACATGTAACATTTTCTAAAGGAGTACATTTCCCAAACTTTGAGCTTTAGTGTGTTAGTCAAATTAAAAAGAAATGTGAAGACTGGCACATAATCATGAACTCCTTTTCTCTTTCCCTGAATGGCTATAAGTTGTGATGGGAACACAGAATAAACTTATATCATCTTAAGCACAGAAATTTCATGTTAGTTATAGCAGAAAGGAGAGAATATTAGAATATACTTACCCTAATATAACCAACCAAAAAATTAAGAGATATAATTTTAATGTTAAGAAATGAAAGTCTTTTGGGGGTGAATATACTTGTCTCTATTAAAAACTCCATATGTGGGTCTTGTTATATTTTTCTGAATTTTAATCAGGGTAGGGAATGGTGAGATATCCCTTTTAACCTATAACTAGATTGCCTGCATGCATGCTATGTCACTTCAGTTGTGTCCTACTCTCTGTGACACCTGCCAGGCCCCTCTGTTCATGAGATTCTTCAGGCAAGAATACTGGAGTGTGTTACCATGCCCTCCTCCAGGGGATCTTCCTGACCCAGGGATCAAACCTACATCTCTCACATTTCCTGCATCAGCGGGCGGGTTTTTACCACTAGTAACTGGTGGCTCAGACAGTTAAGAATCTGCCTGCAGTGCAGGAGACCTGGGTTCAATCCCTGGGTTGGGAAGATCTCTGGAGGAGGGCATGGCAACCCACTCCAATATTCTTGCCTGGAGAATCCCCACGGACAGAGGAGCCTGGTGGCTACAGCCCATGGGGTCACAAAGAGTCGGACATGACTGAGCAACTAAGCACAGCAACACCACATGGGAAGCCCTATAATTAGATTATGGATACACATTATTGAGTGCACATACAAACAACTCCGTTTATTGAGAGTTACCTGAATCTGCTTCTTGTGCAAATCCTTTTTGCCCAATTACCCACATTTGCATTCCTTCTGAGGCCTCATGCTTCTTCTTGGTCTGGAGCTGATCTTCCATTGTTGGCATATTTTGCCTTCTTGCTTTCCTGGCTCCTTTTGGTCCTTGGGATGTTAATAACAATATTGAACACCGTCACATGGTAGTTATCCATCAGTTTAACCTTCTATCTCCCAAGAACCTTTCCTGAGATACAGCCGCACTGAGCTGGAGCTTAAAGTCAGTTTGCACAAATCACTGTGACTGGCTTCTTGCTAAGGTAGGGGAAGCTTGAGAGCTGTGACAGAATGCTTCTGGATAAAATGCAGTGAGGGAAATGGCTGAAACCATCGTTTTAAATAGAATCAATGTTTGTCAGCTGCCTCGCCATCTTGTACCAACATGACATTGGTAGCTAGAATATAGGTAACAAATGAAAAATACCTCTCCTAGGAACCCTCTCCTCAAACAAATATTGTAAAGTAACCTAAGTGAAGTGAAGTGAAGTGAAGTGAACTTGCTCAGTCGTGTCCGACTCTTTGCGACCCCGTGGACTGTAGCCCGCCAGGCTCCTCTGTCCATGAGATTCTCCAGGCAAGAATACTGGAGTGGGTTGCCATTTCCTTCTCCAGGGGATCTTCCCAACCCAGAGATCAAACCCGGGTCTCCCTCATGGCAGGCAGATGCTTTGTCCTCTGAGCCACCAGGGAACGCCTACCCAAAGAACAGAGTTAACCAACAATAGAAATGACATTTTGAAACTCCTTTTTCAAATGTTTATCTCTATTAGTTAACTGAAATTCCTTATGAGAGAGCTATAATAAGCAAAATGTAAGAAAATATTTGTCAGACTTCTGTTGCTCAGTAAGTTAAGATCACAGGCTTATGGTTATTATATGATTTCTGTGTATTTTATGTGCAATGCATCTTTTTAGAATTTAAACAAATGTCATTGCACCTGCTTTCCTTGGGGTCCCTTTCTTGATATTAACCATGTGAATACCATAAAGCCCGAATATTAAGGGTTTTGCTTCTTTCCATTATAAGAGTTCTAATAATTAAAGCAGAAGGATAATTGTGACATGGCGGCCAAAAACAACAAGAAAAATCTCAAGATGAATTCCAGAAACACTAGGGAACAGCTGTATTATCACACCTAGAAAATTAATTCAGATGAAAATTAATTCAGAAATAAGTCCCCCTTCAATCTCTCTTCTTGAAAAGAAAACGTGGTGAAAATTATGGCTTGGGAAAACCCAGAAAAAATTTCCTTCATGTGCCCAACTTAGAAATTTCTCATGCTTTTGCTTGCTGTTTCACATCTAATGACAAGGAAGTAATTAACTATCTTATTTCAAAGAAAGGACTTTAAACATTGTTCTTTCCAAACTACTGGCTTATAAAATTGAAGTAGCAGTGGCAGCAAAGGTATTATTTAAGGAGAATGAGATAAAGTTAAAACTTTTTTATATTAATTTAGCTAATAATTATTTATTGAGAAACTCACATGGTAGTCATTTTCATGGTTATTGGAGAGACAGAGATATGAAATATGCTACCACAGCCTTCAGTGAACTTGAATTCTTTACAGTGAATGATATTTTGCTTTATATGTAGCAGTTGACACATTTATTGACTATAGTACCTAAATTCTAGATTTTATAGGAGTGGCTATGTTTGGGTTTACTTGAAAGCAGAACTCGAAACACAAGCCTTTTATGCAGGTAGTTTAGCTGGGGGATGATCTCAAAGGTCAGGAGTGCCTGGGATAAGAGAGGAGGGACCAGTATAAGGATGGCTACTGCTGCAGGCAACCGCTATGGTAGCCAGTACAAAAGATGCAGAGAAATGTGTCATTTATAATCAAGAACTGAATACATAAAATTACCGTTCTAAAACTACAGTGAATAATGTGGACAACATATAAATGAGGACAAAACTGTTTCATTATAGATCAGTGGCTCTCAATTGAGATTGACTTGTCACCCCTGAAGGTGATACTTGGCATTGTCCGGAGATACATTTTGTGGTCAAGAAGGTGACAGGGGTGGGTATAGAGAGATGAGGGATGGAAATGGGGAGGGATGAGACGGTAGCTACTGGTATATTGTGGGTAGAGGCCAGGGATGCTGGCTTTCTATAATCACCTTATAATGTACAGGATAGCCCTCCCCTTCCCCAGTACAAAGAAATATCTGGCAAAAATGCCGGTTATACTGCTGTTGAGAAACCCCCCTCAAACATTACTATATAGCAAAGGGAACTCTACTCGGTACACTGTGGTGACCTAAATGAGAATCGAAAAGAGAGAGGCTATATTAATATGCATCTGTTCAGTTCAGTCGCTCAATCGTGTCCAACTCTTTGTGACCCCATGGACTGCAGCATGCCAGGCTTCCCTGTCCATCACCAACTCCTGGAGCCTACTCAAACTCATGTCCATTGAGTCGGTGATGCCATCCAACCATCTCATCCTCTTTTGCCCCCTTCTCTTTCCGCCTTCATTAATATGTATGCATATAGCTAATTCATTTTGCTGTACCACAGAAACTAATACAACTTTGTAAAACAACTATACTCCAATAAAAATTAAAAAAAAAAAACATGGAAATGATCATGCCATCAGGGCATTTGTTGAAATGTAGATTCTATTTGGTAGGTCCAGGGTAGAACCTGACATCTTATTTCTTATAACATTTCTCAGGACTTTTCTAAATTGATTGCTCTTTACCTGAAATTTTCAGTTTTATAGAGGTCAATATAGGTATCTACAACCTATCCTCAATGTTTCAAAATGCCTAATATACACCATATATTTATGTCATGATAATAGGACACTGGTCTACAAAAAATATCAAAGTGATAGGTTTTTTAATGGAATTATACAACTCATTGTCTCAGAATATATATCTCATACTAATCATAAAGTAATAATAAAATTTCTTACAGAAAGTGTGGGAATCTTTGATCTATAATATTGTCCATCCTTGTCAGGACAAGATCAAGCCAATTTACATATAAAATGCTTTTTGTCTATGAAAATCTGCACTCTCATCAAACAGAATCACCAGTTTTCCTGACTCTTAGGGACATTTTTGACTCATCTGAGGAAGGCACCTGGGTTGAAACCTCTTTGACTCCGACCATTTCTGAACATGTCACATAGTCCCTTGTCTCCCTTGGAAAGGAGAAATAACATGGTTTTCTTTCAGCAGCAGAGACTGTGCTTGGGCAAAATGTGTCATCCCTGGTTTTCCATTCTTGATATTCTCTGAGGGGGATGTAGGTGGGACAAGAACATACTTGGGATTTTTAAAAAAATAAATGTGTCATAAAATCTATTGTGACAGGTTTTAAAGAAGTCCCTGTAACTGGGCAAAAATGAGAAGACAACACTGGGAGACTGGACAGAAATACAACAGCCCTGCAAATTTCTTTATTTCCCTTGTCTTTGTCTCTCCTGCTGAGTTGAAATGTTCCTTCCACGGAGTCTGTGATGCTTGCAGAGTGGAAGGTCTCTGGCACTCCAAAGCAAAAACCCTCCAACAGCCTCCAGTTCCTAAAGAAGAGGCAATTACAACCCCTCTTTCCTGGGAAGTGTCAGTCATGAAGGCAAAGGGGCCTTTGGAAATGGGTTGGAGTGTGCCAGTCATTCAAAGGGTAAATCCGATAGTGAGCGAATGGTGCGGTCCTGCGTGCAGTGCCAGCAGGCAGCTTCTGGCTACAAACTCTTTTGCAGGGATAAAAGCCTTCCAAGTGGAGTTTGAGCAATTCTAAATATTTCATACCTGTGTTTGAACAAAAAGTTGCCATGGGAAGGCTGGCATGAAGATGTATTTTATCAGCTTGGTATTTTCTAAGTTAGTTTCTCATTAACTTGTCCTTCTCTGCCCCATTTCCACCCAAGTCAGAAACTCTGATGGCAAGCATTCTTTAGAAATTACTGTTCCTATCTTAGGTATCTTCTGTTGAAACCTGTCAGCTCTACCTTGTGAGTCTTGCTAAAGCTATTGCCCCCGCTCATAGGAGAGGAAGCAGAAGCTGCTGTTAGGGTATGTTTAGAAACATTTGTGAAAATCAAGTTATATTAGTGATCAATTGTTTAACAACCCTAAAACTGAATAGCTTAAAAAATATATATATCATCTCTCTTGGTTCCTGAGGGTTGGGATTTCAGATAGGGCTCCATGGGGCTATCTTTGTCCACGTGTTCTACCTCAGATGGAATATTTGAAGGCTGGGCCTGACATCATCTCAAGGCCCATTTGCTCACATGTCCAGTAGCTCATATTGGCTTTTGGCTGAAAGGCTATGTAGGCTGACCATGTGGCTTCACCTTCCTGAGTCCAAGGAGGCTGGATTTCGAGAGCAAGTCTCTTGAGAGACATACTGACTTTTATGGCCTGTGGAAGTTATGCAAGGTCATTTCTGTCACATACTTTTGGTTAATACAGTTATAACGTCCCAAATTCAAGGGAACCTCTCCATGAAGGCATGTTAACATTACATTGTAAGAGAATGTGGGATGGGATACATATATATGTAATATTCCATGGAAAATGCAATCTATTTCTCAAATGCAGTTGAGAAAAGTGTGTAGCTAGGACTTTGGGAGTATTGCTTATGTTTACTAATTTTGGGCCAGGTAACTTACAAACTGATGAAAACTGTACAGTTGTTATAATCTATCATATCTAGATAATGTTTTATAAGATCTCAGTTGTCTTTTTATTTGGTATTTAAGTATCACTTGAAGTTGGTAAGTCAAGGACTGTCACTTCTGCATTATGAATAAAGTTGCTGGAACTCAGACATAACATCTTAAAATCACCCAGGTATTTAATGATGGATTTGGGACTAGAACACAGCTTCTCTAACTCCTAGACCATTGTTCTTTTCATCAGAATTTGTAACGTCTACAAGCTGTAACACCCTCAACGCATGAACAGCTTACTGAATACTTTTCATAATGGAGTTACAGTGGTAGACGCTGAATTTATATGCTGATGAATATGACACAGTCTCTCCCTTTAAAGAGCTCATGGACAGATGGAGAAAGTAAACACATAAACTCAGATATTCAAGTGTAGAGATGAAAGTAGAATGTAGAGATGAGCATAGAAAGCCACTTAGTTCATTGGGGTTCAGGAGTGACTTTTGGAGGGGTAATAAAATATTTGAGCTTAAATTTTCATTGCTCAGCTCTCTAAACTAGACAGCTGTCTGAAAAAGGGCACATTGGGTGCTTAAATTTCAATATACCATGTGTATATTTAAATAATATATGTTTTACTTGATATATGGTAAGGCAAATTCCCTTTCCTTTTGTCCTTCAATAATTGTGTACTTTTGTAGTATTTTTGATTGTGTGTAAGTTTTACTTTTTTTTTTTTTTTTTTTGCTATTTTAGATATAGCAGTTTCTAATTGGTTGTTACTGGTTCATAAATTTCCAGTGCTTCACTTGTATGGATCCTGCTGACTTCTACCTACCCGAGCAGGATGCTTAGCTTATTAATTTTCGGCTTCTCTTCTTTCCTATTGTGTGCATTTAATGCTATGTGTTTCCCTTTTATTATATGTTCCTTCCTGCAAGAAAGGTATTTAGTGATTTAGGTTTTCTTCATTTCTGTGTATTATAATTATCATTATAAATTCTTCTTGAAATCAATGCATTTTTAAGAACAGTTTCTTTTACTATATATTTAATAAATCTTAAATATATATTTCTGTACACACACACACACACACATTATTTTACTGTTGGTCTTGTTTATCTGAAGAACCCTAATTAACACACTTGGAGATAATGTATTAGTCTTTTTCTATAATGCTGGACCCATACTCCTAATATTTTGGTGACAATTTCTATGTTTGTATTCATATGGGAGGGTGGTCTATACTTTTTTTGTTATTTTGATGCTTTTGTTAGGTTTGATATTCAGGTTATACTGGTCTCATAAAATTATTTGGAAAATATTTCTTCCCTCAGTATTGCCTGAAAAGGTACTCATGCCTTACATAAGTAAGGTTGCTGCTGCTACGTCGCTTCAGTCGTGTCCGACTCTGGGCGACCCCATAGATGGCAGTCCACCAGGCTCCCCCGTCCCTGGGATTCTCCAGGCAAGAACACTGGAGTGGGTTGCCATTTCCTTCTCCAACGCATGAAAGTGAAAAGTGAAAGTGAAGTCGCTTAGTCGTGTTGGACTCTTTGCGACCCCATGGACTGCAGCCTACCAGGCTCCTCTGTCCATGGGATTTTCCAGGCAAGAGTACTGGAGTGGGGTGCCATTGCCTTCTCCTAAGTAAGGTTAGTAGTTCTTAAAATATTTGATAGCACTCACCAATAAAGCCACCTGGACATGGAGATTCTCTTATGACAAGTTTCTGACCAACTCTTTGTTTTTTATTTATATATTAAAAAAATTATTTATATATTTTTTTATTTTTGCCTTGCTGGGTCTTCACTGCTGCATGGGCTTTTCTCTAGTTGTGGTAAGGAGGGGCTGTTCTCAGTTCTGGGGCACAGGCTTCTCATTGAAGTGGCTTCCTTTCTGGTGGGGCATGGATTGTAGAGCGCCTGGGCTTCAGTATGTGCATGTGGGCTCAGTAGCTGAAGCTCCCAGGCTCTAGGGCACAGGCTCAATTGTTGTGGCGCTGGGCTTAGTTGCTCTGTGGCATGTGGGATTGTCCCGGTTCAGGCATCCAACCCGTCTCCTGCATTGGCAGGTGGATTCTTTACCACTGAGCCACCAGGGAAGTCCAGCTTTTGTTTTTTAAAAGCACATGCAATGACTGTTCATAATTTTTATTTGTTATTGTATCAGTTTTGGTAAGTTTAATCTTTCAAGGAGATGCTTCCTTTTTATCTAAATTCTTCCATATAGTGTCATAAAGTTGGTCATATTATCCTTTTATTTTCCTTTTAATGACCATTGGTTCAGTGTGTATAATCTCTAATCTTTATTCCTCATATTGATAGTTTGTGTTTTCTCCACCTTTACCTTGATTATCCTTTCTTAGGGTTTACTAGTTTTGCTAATCATTTTCAGAGGACCAACTTGTGTGATCCTGTTACTATCTATTTTTCACCTTCTTTTCTTTTTTCTTTGTTGTTAGTGTTGCACTTCTTTTTCTGCCTGAGATATAAGTTTAGATGATTAATCTTCAACTCTTCTCACTTCTAATACAAGCATTTAAAGGCATAAACTTTCCTCTAATAATTTTAGCCATATTCCCTAAATTTGGATACATTTTATTTTCATTACGTTTCAGATTGAAATATTTTCTAATTTCCTTTATACTTTCTTCTTCACCTATGAATATTTAGAAAGGTATTGCTTAATGTCTAAACAGTTAGATATTTTATTGTTTGGGCTTATAGTTGAATTAGTATGATTGGAAAATGTATTCTGAATGCTTTAATTTTTTAAGAAAAATTTTGGGGGACTTCTCTATGGCCCCAAATATGGTCTTGGGAACATTTTTGTTTGCTTGAAAACAATATATATTCTTTAGTTTTTTGAATGCAATGTTCTATAAATCTCAGTTACACCTGGTTGGTTGAATGTGTTTAGATACTTTATATTATTCGGATTTTTTTCTATTTGTTTTTTTTTTCAATTACTGAGAGAAGAAGGTTAAAATCTCTGATTATGAATATGAGTCTCTCTGTTTCTCTCTTTTATTCTTTCAATTTTCCTAGTTTAAGTTTCTGTTAGTATTTTGCCAGTGATAATGCAGGCTGCTGTGTTTCTTGCCTCTGAAATGAATTTCATTCCTTTAACCATCCTATTACTAAACAAACACCACATAATCTAAATTTCATTATGAAATCATTACATGTCAAGGTACTGATTTCTCTGTTAGCCTAAGTAGGCTAAAGGTTAGTCCAAAAATTGCAGTGATTTAAAGTTTACTTCATGCTCATGTCACAGTTTAATGTGTGTTGCCAAGAAAAAGGCTCTTGTTCACACAGTCGCTCAGGAATTCTTCTTCGAGTGGCTACGCACTTCCCTATGGCACCAGAGTTACCAATGGATTCCTTGAATCTGGCTAACAGAAGAAGAAAGAAAGTGGACCTGGAGAGGGGGGATTTCTCTTTGCCTATATTCCGTGGTATATAATGCAGTTTCCCAGCCATTCCTATTAAAGCAGAAAGCTAAGAAGTGTAGACTGGCTATGTGACCAGTTCAGTTCAGTTCAGTCACTCAGTCGTGTCCAACTGTTTGCGACCCCATGGACTGCAGCACACCAGGCTTCCCTGTCCATTACCAACTCCTGGAGCTTACTCAAACTCATGACCATAGATTCAGTGATGCCATCCAACCATCTCATCCTCTGTCATCCCCTTCCCCTCCTGCCTTCAATCTTGCCCAGCTTCAGGGTCTTTTCCAGTGAGTCAGTTCTTTGCATCAGGTGGCCAAAGTATTGGAGGTTCAGCATCAGTCCTTCCAATGAACACTCAGGACTGATTTCCTTTAGTATGGACTGGTTGGATCTCCTTGCAGTCCAAGGGACTCTCAAGAGTCTTCTCCAACATTTCAGTTCAAAAGCATCAATTTTTTGGCACTCAGCTTTCTTTGTAGTCCAACTCTCACATCCATACATGACTACTGGCTGTGTGGGTAGCAGAAGGAAATGTATTTTGGTGCCGTGTAGCATTCTTTCTACAACATTCTCTATTTCCATCAAGATCAGCTCGGCATTATGCTTAAGTTATATTATATAACTAACATTTCATTTCATTCTAAGCACTGAAGCAAAAGTAAAGTTTAGTATAGTGGGTTGCATATAATAAATTGAATTCCTTATCACATAAAATGCCAGTCTTCTAGTACCTGGACTGAAATTAATTATTCTGGCTTCTGTCGTTTTATGGCTTTTGCTTAGAAACTTGGTTGAAATATTTACCATGGTCCTTCTTGCATTAAAGGTAGTTGTAGATTCATTTTTGTTTTTTCCTCTAGATGGTGAACCCCTTGAGGTAAAGAAATTATGAATTATTAATCTTTGTATCTCCCAGATGCCTAGCACAGAGTTTCAACCTCTGGTTCATAGGCAACCAACAGATGTTTGCTGAACCAATTTGAGGGAAGACTATAATTCAAGGAGCTATCAAACAGTTTGTAGACTTTCCATTTTTTATCATTTGATTGCTCCACAAACTGAGGACCAGAGAAATTACATACCATACCCATGCTTATATAGCTAGTTAAATGTTCAGACTGGAAGTCAAACCCAGGTGTTCTGATTGGTATTTGGGGTTTTTTTTTTTTTTTTTTTAAGTTTTATTTTATTTTTAAACTTTACATAATTGTATTAGTTTTGCCAAATATCAAAATGAATCCGCCACAGGTATACATGTGTTCCCCCTCCTGAACCCTCCTCCCTCCTCCCTCCCCATTCCATCCCTCTGGGTCGTCCCAGTGCACCAGCCCCAAGCATCCAGTATCATGCATCGAACCTGGACTGGCAACTCGTTTCATACATGCTATTTTACATGTTTCAATGCCATTCTCCCAAATCTTCCCACCCTCTCCCTCTCCCACAGAGTCCATAAGACTGTTCTATACATCAGTGTCTCTTTTGCTGTCTCGTACACAGGTTTATTGTTGCCATCTTTCTAAATTCCATATATATGCGTTAGTATACTATATTGGTATTTTTCTTTCTGGCTTACTTCACTCTGTATAATAGGCTCCAGTTTCATCCACCTCATTAGAACTGATCAAATGTATTCTTTTTAATGGCTGAGTAATACTCCATTGTGTATATGTACCACACCTTTCTTATCCATTCATCTGCTGATGGACATCTAGGTTGCTTCCATGTCCTGGCTATTATAAACAGTGCTGCGATGAACATTGGGGTACACGTGTCTCTTTCCCTTCTGGTTTCCTCAGTGTGTATGCCCAGCAGTGGGATTGCTGGATCATAAGGCAGTTCTATTTCCAGTTTTTTAAGGAATCTCCACACTGTTCTCCATGGTGGCTGTAGTAGTTTGCATTCCCACCAACAGTGTAAGAGGGTTACCTTTTCTCCACATCCTCTCCAGCATTTATTACTTGTAGACTTTTGGATCGCAGCCATTCTGACTGGCGTGAAATGATACCTCATAGTGGTTTTGATTTGCATTTCTCTGATAATGAGTGATGTTGAGCATCTTTTCATGTGTTTGTTAGCCATCTGGATGTCTTCTTTGGAGAAATGTCTATTTAGTTCTTTGGCCCGTTTTTTGATTGGGTCATTTATTTTTCTGGAATTGAGCTGTAGGAGTTGCTTGTATATTCTCGAGATTAGTTGTTTGTCAGTTGCTTCATTTGCTATTATCTTCTCCCATTCTGAAGGCTGTCTTTTCACCTTGCTAATAGTTTCCTTTGATGTGCAGAAGCTCTTAAGGTTAATTAGGTCCCATTTGTTTATTTTTGCTTTTATTTCCAATATTCTGGGAGGTGGGTCATAGAGGATCCTGCTGTGATGTATGTCAGAGAGTGTTTTGCCTATGTTCTCCTCTAGGAGTTTTATAGTTTCTGGTCTTACATTTAGATCTTTAATCCATTTTGAGTTTATTTTTGTGTATGGTGTTAGAAAGTGTTCTAGTTTCATTCTTTGACAAGTGGTTGACCAGATTTCCCAGCACCACTTGTTAAAGAGATTGTCTTTAATCCATTGTATATTCTTGCCTCCTTTGTCAAAGATAAGGTGTCCATATGAGCATGGATTTATCTCTGGGCTTTCTATTTTGTTCCATTGATCTATATTTCTGTCTTTGTGCCAGTACCATACTGTCTTGATAACTGTGGCTTTGTAGTAGAGCCTGAAGTCAGGTAGGTTGATTCCTCCAGTTCCATTCTTCTTTCTCAAGATAGCTTTGGCTATTCGAGGTTTTTTGTATTTCCATACAAATTGTGAAATTATTTGTTCTAGCTCTGTGAAGAATGCTGTTGGTAGCTTGATAGGGATTGCATTGAATCTATAGATTGCTTTGGGTAGTATACTCATTTTCACTATATTGATTCTTCCAATCCATGAACATGGTATATTTCTCCATCTGTTAGTGTCCTCTTTGATTTCTTTCACCAGTGTTTTATAATTTTCTATATATAGGTTTTTAGTTTCTTTAGGTAGATATATTCCTAAGTATTTTATTCTTTCCGTTGCAATGGTGAATGGAATTGTTTCCTTAATTTCTCTTTCTGTTTTCTCATTATTAGTGTATAGGAATGCAAGGGATTTCTGTGTGTTGATTTTATATCCTGCAACTTTACTATAGTCATTGATTAGTTCTAGTAATTTTCTGGTGGAGTCTTTAGGGTTTTCTATGTAGAGGATCATGTCATCTGCAAACAGTGAGAGCTTTACTTCTTCTTTTCCAATTTGGATTCCTTTTATTTCTTTTTCTGCTCTGATTGCTGTGGCCAAAACTTCCAAAACTATGTTGAATAGTAATGGTGAAAGTGGGCACCCTTGTCTTGTTCCTGACTTTAGAGGAAATGCTTTCAATTTTTCACCATTGAGGATAATGTTTGCTGTGGGTTTGTCATATATAGCTTTGATTATGTTGAGGTAGGTTCCTTCTATTCCTGCTTTCTGGAGAGTTTTGATCATAAATGGATGTTGAATTTTGTCAAAGGCTTTCTCTGCATCTATTGATAATCATATGGTTTTTATTTTTCAATTTGTTAATGTGGTGTATTACATTGATTGATTTGTGGATATTGAAGAATCCTTGCATCCCTGGGATAAAGCCCACTTGGTCATGGTGTATGATCTTTTTAATGTGTTGTTGGATTCTGACTGCTAGAATTTTGTTAAGGATTTTTGCATCTATGTTCATCAGTGATATTGGCCTGTAGTTTTCTTTTTTTGTGGGATCTTTGTCAGGTTTTGGTATTAGGGTGATGGTGGCCTCATAGAATGAGTTTGGAAGTTTACCATCCTCTGCAATTTTCTGGAAGAGTTTGAGCAGGATAGGTGTTAGCTCTTCTCTAAATTTTTGGTAGAATTCAGCTGTGGAGCCATCTGGACCATGATTATTGCTTCTCAGTTGACATATAACTATAAAAGTGACATGTTTAAAAAAAGCTTTTGTTGAAAACACCTCTGTTCAGAGCTATTGCATTTTCATGATAATGTTTGTTAATATCACCTGTGCATCTCCAAAATATGTTTCCCTGCAGCTTTTTGAAGATTGTTTTCATTTTGGTAGTTGACAGATAGGAATGATATATGTCAAAAAGGAGCAACAGTGTATCATCTTTGCAACAAAGAAGCATAAATCGTATACATCAGACATAAACTATGCTTAATTTTTACAGTTGAGAAAAACAGATCATCATGAATTATTATTTCCTTTTCTGGTTATTAGAGTTAAAACTGAATCTCGTGTTCTTTTTGAGACTATGTAAAATGGAAAGAAATTTCTAACATAATTTAGCCCATGTCACTTTCACCACAAGGCGCCCAGACATTTGATCCAATATTATTCTGGATATGTCTTCTGTGAGGGTGTTTCTGAATAAGATTAACATTTGAATCTGTAGACCAAATGAAGCAGATTGCCCTTCCAAGTGTGGGCGGGCTCCTTCCAATCAGTTGAAGGACAGAATACAATGAAAAGGCTAACCCTACAGTGAGTAAAAGGGAATTCCTTCTGTTTGACTGTCTTCAAGGGGAGATATCACTTCTTTCCCATTTTGGACTTGGAGTGAAGCATTGGCTCTTCTTAGATCTTAAGCCTGCTGACTTTTGGACTAGTGCTGTATCTTTATTATTGTTCAGTGGCTAAGTCATGTCTGACTCTTTGCAGCCCAATGAACTGCAGCAAGCCAGGCTTCCTGATCCTTCACTATCTCCTTGAGTTTGCTCAAACTCAGTGGCCAAAGTATTGGAGCTTCAGCTTCAGCATCAGTCCTTTCAGTGAATATTCAGAGTTGATTTCCTCTAGGATTGACTGTTTTAATCTTCTTGTTGTCCAAAGGACTCTCAAGAGCTAATGCTTTGGCCTTCCTGTTTCTCAGGCCATTGGACTAGGACCACAATGACACCATCATTTCTCCTAGGTCTCCAGAATGCCTTGCCAACTGCAGATCTTGGGACTTGTCAGCCTCCATAATCACATGAATCTAACCCTTATAATAAACAAACAAACAAGTAAATAATACATTTTCCTTTGTTAGTCAGCATTCTCCAGAGAAACAGAACCAATAGAATGTGTGTGTACACGTAATGATTAAACTTGGGTTCTATAACATTTCTATCCAGCCAACAGTGCTACAAGAGGGGCAATACAACTAGGTTTGCCCAGATAACAAAGAGTTAATTGAGCCTCTTCAGATAAATACATGAAAAAAAAATTATGCTTGGGGTGCTTCCCAAAATAGCAATGCTTACGTTTAAAATTCTAAATAAAAATGTAATTACTGAGTAATTCCTCTTGATTAGCACCTCTGTTCTCATGATGAGCTAGGATTCTATAATAATGTTAGAAGAATGACACTTAGTCAAAAGTTCAAGTGATATGCCACTGTATTAGCAGTACAATGTGGATCTCTTCAATTAAGTATATTTAACAGCAAGGGAGAAGTTATTTTTCTCTACAGAAATAGAAGGAAATCTTTTCCTGATGTTCAAACCGATTGTTTTGTTAACAGTCTATCTAAAACAAAAACTCTTCCTTGACGGCTCAAATGTCCAGTATTTTATTATTCCATATATCATCTTGAGGAAATTATTGACAAATAACCTCTTTCTAATGAGAATACTGGATTATTCTTTCATTTATGGCAAGGAGTTATGCTGCTACTGATGAGAAACGAATACCATCTGGAAATGGCAACCCACTCCAGTCCTCTTGCCTGGAGAATCCCATGGATGGAAGAGCATGGTAGGCTATAGTCCATGGGATCGCAAACAGTTGGACACGACTGAGTGACTTCCTCATTCACTCACTCATTGAGAGAAAATGTCCCTGTGCAGGTCTGAGTTGTTGAGTTTGTGTGTGTGTGTGTGTGTGTGTGTGTGTGTGTTTTCCATCTCCAAGTGATTGTGACTTGGATTAACACTGACATTATCATTTTAGCATAAATCTGAGATCTTGGTTCCTCCAATTCTAATTTTGGGTTAAAATAAAGCCAGATATCCTGAAGTATATTTTGTATGCAGGGAAGAAAGTGATGAAAAGAAAAATTTCACCCTTCGTACAGTGAAAATAACACTTTGCCTAAAACCAAGTGACCTAGCCACATACCTGTTTTTCCCCTCTCAGTTGTATGATTTGGGTAACCATGTCATCTCTCTGAACTTAAATTCCTCATGTATAACCTATGAGTTTTTTAGTCCCTTTCAGTATTATGAAAGAGACAAAAAAATGTATTATAAGTGTTTGTAATTATTTTCTATAATGAGAACCACTTAATTACTCCAAAACTGCTTCTGCTGTTGTGTGCCCATGAGTATCACTATTGTTATATTTAAGCAAAAGCATAAAAGGGTATGGGGGATAAAATGGTTGGACAGCATCATCAACTCAATGGACACGAGTTTGAGCAAACTCTGGGACATAGTGAAGGACAGGGAAGCCTGGTGTGCTGCAGTCCATGGGATCATAAAGATTCAGACATGACTTAGCAACTGAACAGCAACTACAGAAGGCGAGGGCATAGACTTCTTTGAGTAATCTTGTGATATATTTGGTAAATTGAATATTTGAGGGAAGAAATATAAATAAGTAACAAAACGCTTAATGAGTTTGAGGAAATAGCCCGGAGTCTCTCTTCATCTTCATTCTACTTCTATGGTGTTCTTTGGAGGAATGAATTCTTGTTTATTCAACAAATGTTCAATGTTCAACTACATAGTAGAGACTGTTTTAGAAACTGTAAATGGAGCAGAAATCCCTGCCTTCATGGCACATGTAGTTTGGGGCTTATTCCTTTTTGTGACCTGTCCTTGTATATGCCACTTATGTTTTTAAAGAAAAATAAGTTTCAGTATAAACACAAACAGAGGAAAATGTTTAGTATTGAATAAAAAATTGTTCTGGGAAATTAAATAATTGGAGACAAATTTTCCTGCAAGAGATCTGAGAGGACAGAATTCAACAAAACTTGACTCACATTTCATGCTTATAAATGGAAAGAGCCAACAAATGGCTCTTTGGATGGATCAAAGCCAGATCTATCCAAAGTCACCCATCTTTATATAAAGCCATCTAGCACAAATGCCAGAGAAGGCAATGGCACCCCACTCCAGTACTCTTGCCTGGAAAATCCCATGGACGGAGGAACCTGGCAGGCTGCAGTCCATGGGGTCACTAGGAGCTGGACACGACTGAGCGACTTCTCTTTTCACTTTCCTGCATTGGAGAAGGAAATGGCAACCCACTCCAGTGTTCTTGCCTGGAGAGTCCCAGGGACGGGGCAGCCTGGTGGGCTGCCGTCTATGGGGTCACACAGAGTCGGACACGACTGAAATGTCGCAGGGGCAGCAGCAGCAGCAGCAGCAGCACAAATGCAGCCGTCATCTGTTACAGTTTTCCCTGCCAAAAAATTAATTGGCTCAATCTGACTTTGAATTCATCCCAGATGCGTAAAACTTGCTGAAAGGTTTGTCTACCTCAAGAAAACTTTTGATAAACCAGTTCCAAGTTTCTGAATTTTACAAAAACCTGAAATCAAGCAAGATTTTCTTGGTTTCCTGTTTGGTACAGCAAACTCTAATTATGAGGCCTCAAGGGAACATAGGGAAAGACAGATACACAAAAATGTCTGAAACAGGTAATTAAGGAGGAAAAACACATCAGGAAAACAAATAAGAATCAGGAGTTTAGCTGAAATCATAAAATTATTAATAATATATTTACATTGAAAAAGTTTATGTGGCATAATGGAGCCTATGAGATATGCATTTCTGGATGCATTGTGTTGTTAAAAGTTAAGAATTTTCAGAATGTATGCCAAACCTGTACAGAGGATGATCAGTAATAGATAATACAGTTATTATAGCACTTTCTTTCTTACCCTCAACATTGTAAAGTTTTACATTTTTTCTTCTTATTTGCTGACATTCAAAGATCAATTAGCATAAAATAGAAAAATGATTCAATTGGAGATGATATTTGAATCATATTCAGGACATACCGCACAGTTGGGATTTAAATGATCAAATTAATTTGCCTTTGGGTGACTTAACAAAATTGGTCCCAATATTTGATTTCAGTGTTTTTATTCAAAATGGTGCCAGATAATCAAATTGTGTTATTATGTTTCCCCATCCATCCTCAGTTTTAGGTCAAGATATATCAAGGGAGTCAACTCAGATTGTTTTTTCTTTGACTCTCTTAAATTTGGAGACAGTTGAACTGTTTTTATTTTTGTTTAATTTTTTATTTTTGTATTGGAGTATAGCTGATTAACAATGTTGTGATAGTTTCAGGTGGCCAGCAAAGTGACTCAGCCATAAACATACATACTTTCATTTTTGAGTCAGGGAGTATTATTTCCTATAAGTATTAGTCTGATATGTAAGATGTGTTGGGTTTCTCATTGAAATGGAAACATCTGTGAATGTGTTGTAATTTCATTAATGAAGTAGATTTTTGAAAACTAACTATATGCTCAATCTCAGGAGGAATAGAAACTCAAGGGTTTATTCACCAGACACAACAGAACTGTGCTAGAGTACAAAACCAGACAACAAATTATGTTGAACATTTACAGTGTTTAAACAAATATTAGAGTGGGAAAGGAAGGGTAGCATAGCTGAGGATATAATTTAGCTGGATAGTTAAGGACACAGAAGTCTTGAAAAGAAGTAATTAAGATATTAAGACAAGAAATTGGTAAGATTAAAGACAAGGAGGAGGAAGACTAAGTGACTGATAAAGACATATTTACTAAAGTTATTTTTCCTACTTAGGAAGTGTCTGAATTGCCCAAAAGATTACACTTGGGGATCCATTGTGGGTCTGGAATTCTTTTCTTTACTAGATTTTTGAGTTCCCCTGGTAGCAGGGGCTTATGAATAACTGTCCTCTTGAATAATGGGATTATTTGAAGCATCCTAACCTCAAATCCCATCTTGAAGACAAATCTCATCTTGAAGACAAATATCATTAGTTTTCTCTAGTCAAAGGTGCAGACAGTCACTGGTGAGTTTGGCTACTGTTGTTGCTGTGTTGTTTTTACCTGGTTTTTATTTTCCATATATAACAATAATACAAAATATGCATGTAGTGCTTACTCTGTGTTTGCCACTGTTTTGATCACATATATTTACTCATTTGCACTTCATAACAACCTCACCATAAAGATACTCTTAACAGTCGCATTTTTCAACTTGTTGTTCAGTCGCTCAGTCGTGTCCAACTCTTTGCAATCCCATGGACTGCAGGCCTCCCTGTCCTTCAGTACCTCCCAGAGTTTGCTCAAATTCCTGTCCATTGAGTCAGTGATGCCATCCAACCATCTCATTGTCTATTGTCCCCTTCTCCTCCTGCCCTCAATCTTTCCCAGCATCAGGGTCTTTTTCAATTAGTTGGCTCTTCATATTGGTGGCAAAGTATTGGAGCTTCAGCTTCAGTAACAGCCCTTCCAATGAATTTTCAGGGTTGATTTCCCTTAGCATTGACTGGTTTTATCTGCTTGTTGTCCAAGAGAGTATCAAGAGTCTTCTCCAGCACCACAGTTCAAAAGCATAAGCTAAGAGAAGATAATAATTTGCCTAAGATCACATAGTAAGTGGTGGAGCTGGAATCAGAACCCATGTAGCCCCATTTAAGAATCTGTGCTCTTCCTCATTATGGGAATCTGCAGTTTCAGAATCCCAAGTCAAAATGGATGAATCATCATGTATTAATTTACTTACAGGTGCAATTGGGAAGTAAATGTGCAGTCAGGACAGCCCCCTCAATTTAGAAATACAAGGTCACTAAATCTAGAAAGTACCTTCTTCCTCAAAGCCAAGTCTCAATTCCAAGACTGCCCAAGTTATGAGTTTCCTAATTCAGCAGACAAAAATGGTAAAAGATAGATCAAGAGTCATTGCTAAGATTAGGAAAAATTGTTTCAACTTTCTGATCATATTAGGTACACAGAGATTTTGAAAGATAGAACATATATTTCAAATAAAAGAAATTATCAAGAGATTTTTAAAAAACAGCTAAGAGGACAGGTACTGTTACTATATGAGAACAATGGATTTTAGATGTGAGGTACTCTCAGTTGGGAATTAAATAATTCAAAGAACTTCCCTCTGTGGTGCTTAATATTTACTTGTTTATGCCAATTTACTAAGCAGAGATAAGCAACTCTTCATTTACATAGGAAGTTAAAATTTCAACAAAATAAAGTACTAAAATGTGGTTCATCCGTGATGACACCCTGGAGTTAGATGTTTCTTATCAGTGTCTACCAGAAAGCCTCAGGGAATTGAGATAGCATATTAAAAAGCAAAGACATCACTTTACTGACAAAGGTCCATATAGTCAAAGCTATGGTTTTTCTAGTAGTCATGTATGGATGTGAGAGTCAGATCATAAAGAAGGCTGAGTGATGAAGAATTGATGCTTTCAAATTGTGGTGCTGAAGAAGACTTGAGAGTTCCTTGGACTGCAAGATCAAACCAGTCAATCTGAAAGTGAAAGTGAAGTTGCTCAGTCGTGTCCGACTCTCTGCAACCCCATGGACTGTAGCCTACCAGGCTCCACCGTCCATGGGATTCTCCAGGCAAGAGCACTGGAGTGGGTTGCCATTTCCTTCTCCAGGGGATCTTCACAACCCAGGGATCAAACCTGGGTCTCCTGCGTTGAAGGCAGACGCTTTAACCTCTGAGCCACCAGGGAAGCCCAATCTGAAAAAGAAATCAACTGTGAATATTCATTGGAAGACTGATGCTGGAGCTGAAGCTCCAATACTTTTGCCACCAGATATGAAGAGCCAACTCATTGAAAAAGATCCTGATGCTGGGAAAGAGTGAAGGCAAAAGGGAAAGAGGGCAGCAGAAGATGAGATGGTTAGGTAGCATCAGTGACTCCGTGGACATGACTCTGAGCAAACTCAGGGAGATAGTGAAGGACAGGGAAGCCTGACATGTTGCAGTATATGGTGTTGCAAAGAGTCAGACACGACTTAGGGACTGAACAACAAATATTTATATTTTCTAGTATCCTGTACAATATTTTTTCTTTATTTTTTTCCCTTTTGCCTACAAATAACTTTTTGTTCTCAATATAATTAAACACACAAAAAATTGAGTGATAGCCTAATAAGAGCGTATTGAGGGCAAAAGCATTCAAAACAGAATAAATAACATAGAAAGAGAGTAGGCTCAATTTAAGGTGAATATACGTGAATGAATAAGCACATTGGAAATCTAACTTGTTTTCTAAACTGAATTGACTTTCTAAGGGATATGGGTTTGTTTCTTCTCTTCGGTGCACGTACAAGCTTAGTGTTATGGAATGAAGGACATTAAAGGTGTTCGGGTTGTGGCCAATGCTTTGGTTTCCCATCTTTACTGGCTCACTTCTGCTTGTCCTTTAAATGTTTGCATCAAGCATTGTCTCCAGCAAGGCATTCTTTCTTTGATTGCTTGTTTTGTCACTTTCCTCCAAGCTATTAAAGCACCTTGACATCTCCATTTTGTATTTATCTAGTTGATCTGGAATTGTCCATTTATGAATATCACATATACTTGACCCTCTTTAAGGACAAAGGTTATATCTTGTTAATATTTGTAGCATAATGTTTAGTTTGACGTAGATATTTCATAAATGTTGAAACAAACTGAAAACTAATACATCAAACTAGTACATTGATATTATTGGTGATGCAGCAATGATCAAAAGCAAGTTGTACTATTTTTTTAGACTTCTTTTTATTCAACAAATAGTTTATTATTTATCAAACTTTTTAGAATATAATTGAACTTGTTTAGCCTGGTTCCATGGTGTGAAGTTCAGAGCTTGTACAATTTAAGCATATCTTTGCTTAAGCTTATTTGCATAAGTTTATCTAATAAATGACAAATGGCCTTGGATGGTAAAAGTGAAAAAATTCACTTCACCTATTTACTTTTGACCCCAACTAGACATTAAATAAAACTTTTAAAAAATGAAGATGTATACAAGTATTATCATACTTGTTTTATATAAGTTCATTTGTAATATATATAAATAAAGTATTTGTAAAATGCACAGCTATATAATTTTAACATAGTGAAGTAAGGAAGTCATTAATTTAACCAAGAATAATATAATAGACCCATTTTTTTAATGCATAGGGTTTACATTTCAACAGCTATAGAACTTGAATTGTCAGTCTTTAACTTACGAGCTTTGTGATTTTGGACAAGTTATTTAAGCTGTTTCATTCTCAATATTCCTCACATATAATGTGGGGCCAACTATATAATATGTGTCTTGTAAAATTCTGATTAGGATTAAATTAGATTATTTAAAATGCTTATGATAATTCCTGCCATCTGGCGTATAGTCAGTAAATGGTGGACTTTCTGTTTTTGTGGCTGTTGTTACAGCATGTGTGTGTGTCAGCATAAGAACAAGAAGCTGAAGTCAAATGGTTCTATGAAGACCTGCAAAACCTTCTAGAACTAATGCTCAAAAAAGATGTCCTCTTCATTATAGGGGGCTGGAATGTAAAAGTAGGAAGTCGAGAGTTCTCTGTACTAACAGGCAAATTTGGCCTTGGAGTACAAAACGAAGCAGGTCAAAGGCTAACAGAGTTTTGCCAAGAGAATGCACTAGTCATAGCAAAAACCCTCTTCCAAAAACACAAGAGAAAACTCTACACATGGACATCACCAGATGGTCAATACTGAAATCAGATCGATTATAGTCTTTGCAGCCAAAGATGGAAAAGCTCTATACAGTCAGCAAAAACAAGTCTTGGAGCTAACTGTGGCTCAGATCATGAACTCCTTATTGCCAAATTTAGAATTAAATTTAAGAAAGTAGGGAAACCACTAGACCATTCAGGTATGACCTAAATCAAATTCCTTATGATTATACAGTGGAAGTGATAAATAGATTCAAGGGATTCGATCTGATGGACAGAATGCCTGAAGAACTGTGGATGGAGGTTGATGACATTGTACAGAAGGCAGTGATTGAGACCATCCCCAAGAAAAAGAAATGGAAAAAGACAAAATGGTTGTCTGAGGAGGCCTTACAAATAGCTGAGAAAAGAAGAGAAGCTAAAGGCAAAGGAGAAAAGGAAAGATGCCCATTTGAATGCAGAGTTCCAAAGAATAGCAAGACAAGATAAGAAAGCCTTCCTCAGTGATCAGTGCAAAGAAATAGAGGAAAACAATAGACTGGGAGAGACTAGAAAGCTCCTCAAGAAAATTAGAGATACCAAGAGAACATTTCATGCAAAGATGAGCATGATAAACATAGAAATGGTAGGCACCTAATAGAAGCAGAAGATATTAAGACAAGGTGACTAGAATACACAGAAGAACTATACAAAAAAGATCTTCATGATCCAGATAACCACGATGGTGTGATCACTCACCTAGAGCCAGATATCCTGGAATGTGACGTCAAGTGGGCCTTAGGAAGCATCACTACAAACAAAGCTAGAGGAGGTGATGGAATTCCAGTTGAGCTATTTCAAATCCTAAAAGATGGTGCTCCTAAAGTGCTACACTCAATATGCCAGCCAGTTTGGAAAACTCAGCAGTGGCCACAGGACTGGAAAAGTTCCATTTTCATTCCAATCCCAAAGAAAGGCAATGCCAAAGAGTGTTCTAACTACTGCACAATTGCACTCATCTCACACGCTAGCAAAGTAATGCTCAACATTCTCCAAGTCAGGCTTCAACAGTACGTGAACCATGAACTTTCAGATGTTCAAGCTGGATTTAGAAAAGGCAGAGGAAGCAGAGATCAAATTGCCAACATCTGTTGGATCATTGAAAGAGCAAGAGAGTTCCAGAAAAACACCTACTTTTGCTTTATTGACTATGCCAAAGCCTTTGATTGTGTGGATCACAATAAACAGTGGCACATTCTTAAAGAGATGTGAATACCAGACTACCTTAGCTGCCTCCTGAGAGATCTGTATGCAGGTCAAGAAGCAACAGTTAGAACTGGACATGAAACAACAGACTGGTTCCAAATCGAGAAAGGAGTACATCAAGGCTGAATATTGTCACCCTGCTTATTTAACTTCTATGCAGAGTACATCATGTGAAATGCTGGGCTGGATGAAGCACAAGATGCAATCAAGATTGCCAGGAGAAATATCAATAACTTCAGAAACACAGATGATACGACCCTTATGGCAGAAAGTAAAGAAGAAGTAAAGAGCCTCTTGATGAAAGTGAAAGAGGAGAGTGAAAAAGTTGGCTTAGAACTCAACATTCAGAAAACTAAGATCATGGCATCCTGTCCCATCACTTCATGGCAAATAGATGGGGAAACAATGGAATCAGTGACAGACTTTAGTTTTTTGGGCTCCAAAATCACAGCAGATGGTAACTGCCATGATGAAATTAAAAGATGCTTGCTCCTTGGGAAAAAAGTTATGACCAAACTAGACAGTATATTAAAAAGCAGAGACGTTACTTGACCAACAAAGGTCTGTCTAGTCAAAGCTATGTTTTTTCCAGTAGTCATTTATGGTTGTGAGAGTTGGGCTATAAAAAAAGCTGAGCATTGAAGAATTGATGCTTTTTAGCTGTGGTGCTGGAGAAGACTCTTGAGATTCCCTTCGACTGCAAGGAGATGAAACCAGTAAATCCTAAAGGAAATCAGTCCTGAATATTCATTGGAAGGAATGATGCTGAAGCTGAAACTCCAATACTTTGGCCACCTGATGCAAAGAACCGACTCATTGGAAAAGACCCTAATGCTGGAAAATATTGAGGGAGGAGAAGGGGACGACGGAAGATGAAATGGTTGGATGGCGTAACCGACGCGATGGATGTGAGTTTGAGTAGGCTCTGGGAGTTGGTGATGGACAGGGAAGCCTGGTGTGCTGCAGTCCATGGGGTTGTAAATAGTCAGACACAACTGAGCAACTGAACTGAACTGAAGAACAAGTAATTTCATACTTTTGTTTTCTTACCTGACTTTAGTTTCCTCATCTGTCCAATGGTAATCATACTTTTCACCTCACTGATGGTTACAAAAGTCAAATGCGATAATGTCTCAGAAAGTACTTTCTAAAATGTAAGTTTTTGTCACATATAATAAAGTAACAGTTAAAGCTCATTTCTTTTTATTTTAAAGCATAGAATACCGGCTAGAGACAACACACTTTTAAAATGTTTCTGAAGTGTAGTTTTATAAGCTACAAAACAATCTCTCTAAATTTCCTGCTTCACTTCATTTTCATTTTCTAGTATTTGGTCACCAGGAGGTTTTTTTTTTTTTATTTCCTTCACGTCTCACTGTGCGGGAGACCTAATCAGTATTGAAGCAGGCTCTGCCAATTAATTGGAGGATGCACTTGTCTCTTTTTTTGATTGTGTACAAAACCCTGGGCTCTGTTTTATCAGTTTAAACAGGTTTGCTACATGACTGCATCTTCAGAAATGTCAATAAGTGTATTTAGACTTCTTGAAAAAAATTGAGGTCCATGTAAAAGTTTATTTCTTCCTGGTAAACATTCTTTCCAAGTGAAGGTTTATTTATTCCTGTTAAACATTCTTTCCAAGTCTGCAGGGGTCACTTTTTTTTTCATATTTCTAATGTTTCAGTTAAACTTGGTTTCGTTCTTTAAGCTTTTTTTCAAATTCATTATTATTTCTAGTTTTGGTATTTATGTAATCACAGTAAGTCTGAGTGTTTCAACTTGACAAAATTCTGCCCCGAAACACTCCAGCCCTAGTTATTTTTGAGAGCTATATTTTCCCTTCTTGGAATTCAATAGCAATTTAGTGTCCTTTAAAGTTTTGAAAATATTGTATAGCAAAAAGTCAACATGTTATATTTATACTTGTTTCTGAGCAAGAATATTATCAGAAACTTGATAGAAGCTTTAAAATTATTTTGTGTTAGTAATGCCCTTCCAGAGGGCTCAAGATACCACACCATAGTTTTTATTTTCCAGTTTTTATATGCCTCCCTTTGCTATCTGTTTATAAATGAGGCATAAAAAGAATAAGATCTTGACTTGACTTCCTTGACTACCATTGAATACTCCTCTTTGGAACTGCCAGGCTGTTCTTATGCTCTCACTGTTCAGTACTAGGTCTTCCATTGGTCAAAATTTCATACCTTTCTAGAATACGATGTGCAAATAGGTGGACCATGGAATTCCAAGTATGAATTCCAAGATATTTGACAAAATGTTCAAGAAATGTCTTTTAATCTTAGAGATGCCATGGTTAAGAGCATGGACTTTCTAGTTAGATAAATGTAGGTCCAATGAAATACTACTATGCCATAAAAAATAATGAAATATTGCCATTTGCAGCAACATGGATGCAACGAGAGATTATCATACTAAGTGAAGTAAGTCAAAAAGAGAAAGACATATACCAAATGATCTCATTTAGTGTGCAATCTAAAATATGACACAGATGAACCTATATATGGAACAGAAACAGGCTCATGGGCACAGGGAACAGACTTGAGGTTGCCAAGGGGGAAAGGTTTGGGGGAGGAATGAAGTGGGGTGTTGGAGTTAGCAGATGTAAGCTATTATATATTGCATGGATAAATAACAATGTTCTACTGTATAGCACAGAGAAGTATATTCATTATGCTACCATACACCATGATGGAAAAGAATATTAAAAAATAACATGCATATATGTATAACTGAATCACTTTGCTGTACAGCAGATATTATCACAACATTGTAAATCAACTGTACTTCAGTTTACAAAAAAGTAGGTTCAAAATCTAGTGTTACGCCTTAAAAACTGGCTGATATGGTGCAAATGACTTACTTTCTATGAGTTTCAGTTTCACTTTCTGTGAAATAAGAATAGAAGTACCCCTTTTATGAGGTAAATTTATGAGAAAATAAAATAAGACAATTGATGAAGCACTACTGCTATAATTACTGTTTATTCATAACATATAAAAATATCAAATCACCATGTTATATACCTGAAGTCAATACAATTGTAAAAAAATAATGCAAAAAATGTTGAAGTGAAATTCCCCTATATTCTTGAGTAGTTGTAAAATATGCCATTCCCCACATTGCACTTAAATCAGATAGGGATGCTTTTAACTGCTAGTGAGAGGAATCCCAACTGTTCTGGCTTATACAAACAGGGATTTAATTTTGTTTTAAAAAACATTCCAGAGGTAGACAGTTGTTGGCCTTGGTCTCAAAGTTTAATAATGTTGGAATGAATATCTCTGAAAATCTCTTGTACTTTATAATTGCAAAAATGTTGCTGCAGCCCTGGCTATGATATAGATGCAAAAATCCTTAACAGAATATTACCAGGTTGAATCATGTAATGTATAAGAAGGAGAAAACATCATGACTAAGTGAAAAACATCATGACTAAGTGATATTTTTCCCAGCAAGACTTCAATATGATGTATAATGCTAATCAGGCTTCTCTGGTGGCTCAGACAGTAAGGAATCCACCTGCAGTGCAGGAGACCTGGGTTCGATCCCTGGATTGCGAAGATCCCCTGGAGGAGGGCCTGGCAACCCACTCCAGTATTCTTGCCTGGAGATTCCCCATAGACAGAGGAGCCTGGCGGGCCACAGTTCACAGGGTCGCAAAGAGTCGGACACAACTGAGCACTCACACCAAGCACACACACATAATGATAATCAATGGAAGCAATTGGATTAATGTTTTTAACAACAGTAAAAATCAGTTGTTATTGTTCAGTTGCTAGGTCATCTGACTGTGACCCCATGGACTGTAGCATGCCAGGCTCCCTTATCCTCCATTCTCTCTCAGAGTTTGCTCAAATTCATGTCCTTTGAGTTGGAGTGATTCTATCTAACCATCTCATCCTCTGCACCCGCCCCCCCTTCTCCTTTTGCCTTCAATCTTCCCTGGCATCAGGGTCTTTTACAGTGAGTCAGTTCTTTGCATCAGGTGGCCAAAGTATTGGAGCTTCAGTTTCAGCAACAGTCCTTTCAAGGAATATTCAGGATTGATTTCCTAAGTTTATATAATAATCTTAATAGGTGTAGGAAAAGCATTTGATAAAATTCAACAGTTACCACCTAGGAAATAAAAGGGAAATTCCTCAACCAAATAAACAACATCCACAGAAATCTACAACTGGTATCATGCTTAATGATAACCATTGAAGGTTCTTTCCCTAATATTGAGAATAAGACAAGGACTTTTATTCTTACGATTCATTAAACATTGTAATGGAAGTCCTAGCTGGTGCAACGATGGAAGAAAAATAAAAGGGCATAATGATTGGAAATAAGGAGTAAAGTGTCCCTCTTCACAGATGATATAATTCTTTATGTAGAAAGTCCTAAGAAATTAACCAAAAGGCTGCTAGAATAACTGAATTTACAAATATCACAAGATACAGTCATAAAAAATTTAATTGGATTTCTGTATACTGGTGATGAACAACTAGAAAAACAGCACCATCTACCATAGCATTAAAACATAAAATACTCAGAAATAAAGTTTAGAAAATATGAATCCAAGAAAAATGAAAATATATATCCACACAAAGACTAACATATTAATAATAGTCCCAAACTAGAAACACCCCAAATGTTCATCCAAGATGAGTAGGTAAAAAATTGTTGTATATCCAAGCAATGTGATGCTACTTGGCAATTAAAAAAAATAGACCACTGATATATCCAACATCATGGATGAATCTCACAGGCTTTATGCTAAATGAAAGAAGTCATGTAAACAGAAGGCATATTGTACATATCCTTGTCTATACAAGGCAGATCAATAACTATTTTATTTTTGATTTCTAAATAAATTTTTATTGGAGTATAGTTGATTTACAAAGTTGTATTAGTTTCTGCTCTACAGCAAAGTGAATCAATTGTACATATACATATATTTATTCCTTTTTAGATTCTTATCTGGTATGGATCATTAGAGAACACTGAATAGAGTTCTTGTGCTATGCAGCAGGTTCTTATTAGTTATCTATTATATATATATCAGTTCAGTTCAGTTGCTCAGTCATATCTGACTCTTTGTGACCCCATGGACTGCAGCATGCCAGGTTTCCCTGTCCATCACCAACTCCCAGAGCTTACTCAAACTCAGGTCTGTTGCGTTGGTGATGCCATCCAACCATCTCATCCTCTGTTGTCACTTTCTACTCCCACCTTTAATCTTTTCCAGCATCAGGGTCTTTTACAGTGAGTCACTTCTTCACATCAGGTGGCCAAACTATTGGAGTTTCAGCTTCAGATACATTCCTTCGAATGAATGTTCAGGACTGATTTCCTTTAGGATTGACTGGTTGGATCTCCTTTCAGTCCAAGGGACTCTCAAGAGTCTTCACCACCACAGTGCAAAAGCATCAATTCTTCAGTGCTCAGCTTTCTTTATAGTCCAACTCTCACATCTATACATGACTGCTGGAAAAACCATAGCTTTGACTAGACAAACCTTTGTTGGTCGAGTAATGTCTCTGCTTTTTAATATGCTCTCTAGGTTTGTCATAGCTTTTATTCCAAGGAACAAGTGTCTTTTCATTTCCTGGCTGCAGTCACCATCTGCAGTAATTTTGGAGCCCAAAAAAGTAGAGTCTGCCACTGTTTCCATTGTTTCCCTATCTCTGTGCCATGAAGTGATGGCACCAGATGCCATGATCTTAGTTTTCTGAATGTTGAGTTTTAAGTCAACTTTTTCACTCTCCTCTTTCGCTTTCATCAAGAGTCTCTTTAGTTCTTTTTTGCTTTCTGCCATAAAGGTGGTGTGAACTGCATTTCTGAGGTTATTGATATTTCTCCCAGCAATCTTGATTGCAGCTTGTACTTCATCCAGTCCGGCATTTTGCATGATGTACTCTGCATAGAAGTTAAATAAGCAGGGTGACAATATATAGCCTTGATGTACTCCTTTCCCGATTTGGAACTAGTCTGTTGTTCCATGTCCAGAACAACTATTTACATATAGTAGTATGAATATGTCAATCCCAATCTCCCAAATTTATTCCTCCCCCATACACCTTTCCTCTGGTAACCATAAATTTGCTTTCTACATCTGTGGCTCTATTTCTGCCTTGCAAATAAGCTCATTTGTTCTAGATGACTAGTATGAAGAATATATAGAGTGGTACAAGAAAACTTGGGCCGGGTGCTAGAAATGTTCTATTTTAATTATGATTATATTTTGTCAAAATACTTTGTCAAAGCCTTTGATTGTGTGGATCACAACAAACTATGGACATTTCTTAAAGAGATGGGAATAGCAGACCACCTGACCTGCCTCCTGAGAAATCTGTAAGCAGGTCAAGAAGCAACAGTTTGAACTGTACATGGAGTAACAGACTGGTTCCAAATCAGGAAAGGAGTACATGAAAGCTGTGTATTGTCACCCTGCTTACTTAACTTATATGCAGAGTACATCATGCGAAATGCTGGGCTGGATGAAGCACAAGCTGGAATCAAGATTGCTGGGAGAAATATCAATAACCTCAGATATGCAGATGACACCACCTTTATGGCAGAAAGTGAAGAGGAACTAAAGAGCCTCTTGATGAATGTGAAAGAGGAGAGTGAAAACGTTTGCTTAAAACTCAACATTCAGAAAACTAAGATCATGGCATCTGGTCCCATTACTTCTTGGGAAGTAGATGGGGAAACAGTGACAGACTTTATTTTGAGGGGCTCCCAAATTACTGCAGATGGTGACTACAGCCGTGAAATGAAAAGATGCTTGCTCCTTGGAAGGAAAGCTATGACCAACCTCAACAGCATATTAAAGAGCAGAAACATCACTTTGCTGACAAAGGTCTGTCTAGTCAAAGCTATGGTTTTTCCAGTAGTCATGTATGGATGTGAGAGCTGGACTATAAAGAAAGCTGAGCGCCAAAGAATTTGATGCTTTTGAACTGTGGTGTTGGAGAAGACTCTTGAGAGTCCCTTGGACTGCAAGGAGATCCAACTAGTCCATCCTAAAGGAGATCAGTCCTGAATATTCATTGGAAGGACTGATGCTGAAGTTGAAACTCCAATAGTTTGGCCACCTGATTCAAAGAACTGACTCATTGGAAAAGACGCTGATGCTAGGGAAGATTGAAGGTGGGAGGAAAAGGGGACGATAGGGGATGGGATTGTTGGATGGCATCACTGATTCGATGGACATGAGTTTGAGCAGACTCCGGGTGCTGGTGATGGATAGGGTAGCCTGGCATGCTGTAGTCCATGGGGTTGCACAGAATCAGACACGACTGAGTGACTGAACTGAACTAAACTTATATTTTGACAAAATTCACTTAAACATTGATTCTGGGCATATTTTTCTGTGTGCAAACCATACCTTAGTAAGATTGACTTATTAAAAAAAGAAACATTATCCTTTCTAGTCACAGTTATTCTTAGAAAATGTTCTAGGTAGAAAGGGCAAGGATGGTGGTGCATCATTGACTGGAAATGATACAAGTGTCCTCAAAAGTCAGGGAGTTAACTCTGGTGCCTCTATGCTAATCAGAGCCTGTTGAGCCTCTTAAGGGGAAAAATTTACTGAGTCGCAAGATTTTAAACTGAATGAAAATATGTCCAATTTACAATCAAATGAAAATGCTATGGGCATAGAGCCAAAGAATATTCTTAGATTGGACTTTGTTTAGCAGTCTAAATTTAACCAGCAAGAATTTTTTAAGGACATTTTTATTCAACATTTTGAAGTGGAGTATTTACTTTTCATGTGAAAAATTATACTTCCTCTGAAAGACAGAACAAAGTGCTTGTTTTTTTTTTTTGTAATAAAGAATGGGCTAACATATTATAGGTTTAGTATATAGTGAGCACAAATTGCAAGCATTTCCTTCCCCTACTCCCAACCCTGGGACAAATTTGAGGCAAGAGTGGTGAAAATGTAGAAAAAGTAAGTTGAGCTGCTCTACTTGTGGGAGTGACATTGTTAACCTTCACCTCATGAATAGAGATGTATGTAGGTCAAATGGATGGAACAAGGAAAGAGCTCTGTGATATGTGATATTATAATTGTTGATAGTGAACAAATGTATAGGATATGGGAAATTCCCCAGCACCATAATACTATACCTCTTAGATAAATAAAGTTGAAAGGCTCTTTTATTATTTTTCTATTTTTTAAAATAAGCTTTTTTCCCAACCCAAATGAATGAAATATACATTTAAAATTATGAACTTTTTTAATACTTCTCAATACTCATTGGTGTGCATTGGTTCATAGATGATCTGTGACAATGAAAATTCTTTTCATTGTAGTGCTTCATATAATGAAGCCAACTATTGAACTAGTTTTAACGAATTTGGGGAAGCATTTTACTTTCTCTGTCAAGAGTTATTATTTCCTTTAGGGAATTGAAAATTATATCTGAGATAGTAATTTCCTCATAAAGAGATTTGGAGGGATTATTTTTCCCATAGAGCCAATATTCCAATTAATTCATCCAAAGAAGGAGGTTTCTCATGTTGAGCCAAACTCAAAGCACCAGAGTATGATGTCATGAATTTTAAAAAGGCAGCCACTCTGCCAGATACTTGAGGTGCCAGTGCACACACTCGGTGATTCACAATTAGGCTGGTTGAGTACATGATTTGTCAAATAGTCATTCTGCTAGGTAAACATTTTCCAATGGTGAAACCTTATTATTTTTTCTTTTCTTAAAAAATTTTTATGACAACATTGAATGAAATTCTCATTCTTTAAAACATTCAGCCTTTTTGAAAAGGCTTCTAAATATTCTTTGCCTCAAAGGAGTGGCTTCCCTGGTGGCACGGTCGGTAAAGAATATGCTTTCAATCCAAGAGACTGCCTGCAATGCAGGAGATCCGGGTTTGATCTCTGGGTCGGGAAGAACCCCTGGAGAAGAAAATGGCTACCCACTCCAGTATTCTTGCCTGGAGAATCCCACGGACAGAGGAGCTATGGGCTATAGTCCATGAGGTCACAAAGAGTCAGACACAACTTAGTGACTAAACCACAAATCACCACAAAGGAATAAAGAGAAATATAAGACAAAAGGAAAGATAGATACTATTGATGACTCACCTGATTCATGTACTTATAAACACTTCCACTAACATAGATCTGATATTTGGTTGTGTGTAGTTCTCATCAATTCAGGCAAACTGATTACTGGTCTGAGTGTGGCTCTGTGGTATAGAACCCTCTGTATGGAGAACTATGAAGTTTCAAGGCGTCTCATGTCCCTGGCTGAAATGGAGCAAGGATCTATGCATCTAAGTGTCAGGGACAGAAATTAACAAAAACATGAAGGCAATGATATTCCCACTTGATATGTTGAGTATTTTCCCACTTTGCTTCCAGATAGAAATATGAGCTATGAAGCTATCTGGCTCAAAATTTGGTGTCAAGGGATACTAAGTGAGATAGTGTTAGTCACTCAGTTGTATCCAGTCCTTTGTGACCCTATGGGCTGTAGCCCACCAGTCTCCTCTGTCCACGGGATTCTCCAGGCAAGAATACTGGAGTGAGTTACCATTCCCTTCTCCAGGGGATCTTCCCTACCCAGGCATCAAACCCAGGTCTCCTGCATTGCAGGAAGATTCTTTTCTATTTGAGCCACCGGGGAAGCCCAGTAGTACCTTGATGAAAAGTCTGTTATTCTACTTAAGCAATATTAAACAGGAAGAAGTAAAATAATTTATTTTTAAAACAAGAATGAACAGTTTTAATAAGAAGTTTGTGAGACATGTTTTCAAGAGGCTTTCATGTCACAATACAAAAGCAGGATTGTTTATTCACAAATACTCAGAAATACTTCATAGAACATTCAGAGCAACAAATGAATGTAAAGTTAGAGAAACACACAGAGAGGTACCCTGAGCAGCACTGCCTGGAATTTTACAAAGTTTATCAGAAGCATAGTGGACTTCCTAAATTAGTTACAATTAAGAATAGATTTCAGTTATGGAATGTGCTATCGAGCCTTTGCTTCCTGATATTTAAATGTGAACTAGTTTCATAGGGCTGCTGCTGCCGCTTCAGTCGTGTCCGACTCTGTGCGACCCCATAGACGGCAGACCACCAGGCTCCGCCATCCCTGGGATTCTCCAGGCAGGAACACTGGAGTGGGTTTCCATTTCCTTCTCCAAAGCATGAAAGTGAAAAGTGAAAGTGAAGTCGCTCAGTCGTGTCCGACTCTTCGCGACCCAATGGACTGCAGCCCACCAGGCTCCTCCGCCCATGGGATTTTCCAGGCTAGAGTACTGGAGTGGGGTGCCATTGCCTTCTCCGTCAGGCCACTAGGACAAGCTTATTATACACAAGTCCCCTCCTGAAAGTGTTAGTTGCCTAGTCGTGTCCGACTCTTCGCGACCCCATGGACTGCAGCCCACCAGGCTCCTCCATCCAAGGGATTTTCCAGGCAAGAGTACAGGAGTGGGGTGCCATTGCCTTCTCCGGTTTCATAGGGAGAGAATGAAAATTCTCTCAGTATTAATAGACTTTACATGAGGAAGTATGTATGTAAACATACACTCAGTATTAAATCACTTTGTTGTGGTAACTCATAGTCTCTACATTTCAGTGACTTAAAACAGTAAATATTCATTTTTTTGTTGCCAAGTCTGCAGACTGGCTGCAATCCCATTTGGTTTTGATCATGTCTATTTTATATATCTTCTCATTCTCAAATCTACAGTGATGACATTGTAGTTTCTGTCTGGACTGTATTGTAATTGTTCTCATGGCCTAGGGAGACCACACAGACACGCAAAAGCAAGTCCACTTGGAGCTTCTTTGGATATGGCATGCATCATGGCTGCCCGCATTCCAGGCCAAAGAAAGTTGCATGATCAGACCTAAAATTGACGTAGAGGAGTATCTGCCACTTACTTTGGAAGAGTAACACGTGGGAAACAACATGTGAATCTCATCCTTAAGGATTAAGCAGCGAGTTGGAGAATTTCAATACACCAACCATGGTTACATGTGCTGTTTATTAAGCCCCCAGTAAAGTGTGAACTTCCCTTGTGCCAGGGCAAGTGTCAGTTCCTCAGCTGTGTGTGACTCTTTGTGACCCCGTGGACCATAGCCTGCCAGGATCCTCCGTCCATGGAATTCTCCAGGCGAGAATACTGGAGTGGGTTGCCATTCCCTTCTCCAGAATGTCCCATTACAACATGTGATTTTAGTTATTAAAATTTTTGACTTTTTTCCTTATAATTCCCCTGTTAAAAACCTGTCAAACATTTAACTATCTGCCTAGGACTTTGGTGGATGTGATAAAATTTTCTGTGCTCAGTCTGAGTAAGTTAGACCCCTTTGAGAAGATTTCCTTAAGAAATTCTGGGTATGATGGACCATACATAGAGATTTTTTTAAAGGGAGTTTTAAAAATGTGTTAACTATGATACCAAGTTGAAATTTCTGAATCCTGCTCAAAATTTGTTTTAATACAAACAACAGCACCTTGTTATAGAATTCGTCCATCTAAATTCTAGACATTTTTCACAAATAAATTTCCATATTTATTTCCATAGGCCTGATATTATTTTACTACTCTTTTTAGCCTAGAGAATAAGCATGATATGAAAGTCAAACTGGAAAATTTGAATGTCAAAGACATTATTAAAGCAACAGATATATGCTATAAAGGAAAAAAAAAAAGTAAATAGGAAAACATGTGTTTAATTTTTTTACCTCATTGTTGAAGCAACCACTGAACAACTTCAAGTGCAGTCATCTCAAGGGTTTCTATACTGAGGACAAGTTTTTCCCTATGAAATTTCTATTTTCCTAGGTTAGGGGGTATGCCCTTTGGTGGAGATATCAGTCCTTTTATGGTTTGTTGGTGTGAATCTCCTTTGCACGCTCTGGTCCTTTCTGACACTTTCAGGGTAACTTGGAAGAGTGTTGGAGCAGTGGTCAAGCAGCTGACTAGGAGTCAATGGAAGAAACAGAGGAAGCATGTGGGGAATTACAAGCTCTGTAGAGAATTGAATTCATATGTGAAATATGCTGTGATGGAAAACATAAAATGCGGAGATTTGCAAATTATATATTGATTGCAAAGTGTGAAGACAAATAGTGACTATTTGCCCGAAAAGGTGTTCATACATCTTCCATCTGGGTTGCAGTAGAAAGATATTACATCAAAAATATATATTTAAAAATGTAGTCCAATCAAAGCATATGCACATGAGGTGTATGGAGTGACTTATTTTCTCTCCTGTGAATCTGGGCTTTCATCTGGCATTCTTTCCCTGCAGCCTGAATAAATTCTTTCATCACTTTTTGTCCTGCAGGTCTACTAGTGATGTATTATCTCCATTTTTGTCTCTGGAAAAATATTCTTTACTTTTTGCCTTAACTTTGAAAGATATTTTAGCCATTGTGGAATTACATTTGATTGGTTTTTTCTTTCTGTTCTTTAAGTTTGTTCTTTCATTGTCTTTGTCTTCAATTGCTTCTGATACATCAGCCATGATTCTTTTTTTTTTTAATTGATAGATAATTGCTTTACAGAATTTTGTTGTTTTCTGTCAAACCTCAGCATGAATCAGCCATAGGTATACATATGTCCCTCCATCATGAACCTCCCTCCCATTTTCCTCCCCATCCCAACCCACCTAGGTTGGTGCAGAGCCCCTGTTTGAGTTCCCTGAAACATGCAGCAAGTTCCCATTGGCTATCTATTTTACATATGGTAATGTAAATTTCCGTGTTACTTTATCTATACATCTCCACCTCTCCTTCCCTCTCCCTGTGTCCATAGGTCTGTTCTCTATGACTGTTTCTCCATTGCTGCCCCGCAAATAAATTCTTCAGTACCATCTTTCTAGAGTCCGTATATATGTGTTAGTATATAATACTTATCTTTCTCTTTCTGACTTACTTCGCTGTGTATAATAGGCTCAAGATTCATCTACTTTCTCAGAACTGACTCAAATGTGTTCCTTTTTATGGCTGAGTAATATTCCATTGTGTATATGTACCACAGCTTCTTTATCCATTCATTTGTCGATGGACATCTAGGTTGCTTCCATGTTCTAGCTTTTTTAAATAGTGCTGTAATGAACACTGGAATACATGTGTCTTTTTCAATTTTGGTTTCTTCAGGGTATATGCCTGGAAGTGGGAATCCTGGGTCATATGGTGGTTTTATTCTTACTTTTTAAAGGAATCTCCATACTGTCTTCCATAGTGGCTGTATCAACTTACATTCTCACCAACAGTGCAAGAAGTTTCCCTTTTCTCCACACCCTCTCCAGCATTTATTGCTTGCAGACTTTTTGATGATGGCCATTCTGATGGGACAGAGGACAGAGGATGAGATGATTGGATGGCATCACTGTCTCGATGGACATGAGTTTGAGCAAGCTCTGGGAGTTGGTAATGGACAGGGAAGCCTGGCATACTACCAGTGCATGGGGTCGCAAAGAATTGGACATGACTAAGTGACTGAACTATCACTAACTATTCTGATGGGTGTGAGGTGATATCTCATTATAGTTTTGATTTGCATTTCTCTAATAATTAGTGATATTGAGCATCTTTTCATGTGTTTGTTCGCCATCTGTATGTTTTCCTTGGAGAAATGTCTGTTAGGTCTTTTTCCCACTTTTTGATTGGGTTGTTTATTTTTCTGGTATTGAGTTGTACGAGCTGCTTGTATATTTTGGAAATTAATCCTTTGTCAGTTGTTTCATTTGCTATTACTTTCTTCCATGCTGAGGGTTGTCTTTTCACCTTGTTTATAGTTTATTGTTGCCATTCTCTACAGAGTATGTCTATGTCCATTTTAGCTTTAAGTTTTCCTCTTTATTTTTGATTTTAGCATTTTGGCTAAGACATGATTGTATGTGATTTTAGTTGTAGCATATTTATGCTGCTTGGGGTTCATGACATATTTGGCCTGTAGTTTTGATTTTTTTGACAATTTTGGAACTTCTCAGCCATTATCTCTTCAGGTAGTTCTTCTGTTTTATTCTCTTTCTCTTCTTCTTTGGGGACTATAATACCTAAGCATGAGTCAAGAGCATTAGATATTGCTTTCCTGCTCTCATGTGGTGTTTATTTTCCCATTCTTTGTCACTTTATTTTTTTTTTTTTTTTTTTTTTTTTTTTTAAATTTTATTTTATTTTTAAACTTTACATAACTGTATTAGGAATACATTTGAATCAGTTCTAATGAGGTGGATGAAACTGATGTCACTTTATTTTTTAATTTATATAATTTCTGTTGAAATGTATTAATGTCCACCGAGCCCTTCTCTTAAGATTTCCGGTCTTCTCTGAAGTCTACTGAGTGAATTTTTAAAATTTCTGTGTCATATTTTTCATTTCTAGCATTGGCACTTAGTTGTATTCTTGATGCCTCAGTTTTCCTCTTTGTAAAATTAAGTTGAGTTAGATGATTGTTTTTAATTTTCTCAACTCATAGTATACTACAGTTAAAGCTCAACTTTTCAGCCAGGCATTTTGTAAGGAGACAGTCTAGGTCCGAGCCTAGCTGATTAGCCTCTTCCCTGAACAGGTGAGTGTACATTTTTTTACGGTTGCCAATCACAGGTTGGATCATGAAGAGAGCTTCTGTGGATAAACTGACAGAGGTAGAGGCTAAGAATTTAAACCACTTACTTTGCTGCTTACTTTTTGAATGCAAATTATAGTTTAGCCTAGCGAAGGAGAAAGTGAAGAAAAATGTAAAGCCTTGCAGCAGATTGACAAGCTTAGTCATTGGTACTCTGTGAAATGGATAATTAACCCTTAGACTTTGGAAAGTAGTTTATAAATAGACAGCTGCCTACATTTCAAAGACTGGTAAAAGAAGACCATATGTGAGCTTTAAAAACTTTTGTTGCTTAACACAGAGTGAATATGTATAGACAAAACAACTGAATGAGTTACGCATCTCAAGTAGAGTCAAAATCATGGAAAGAACCTGAAAAGCTATAGTTGTTTTTGCTTTCAGCTACTCCTTGGCTGAATTGACTGTGAGGCTCAGCCAAATCTCTATAGTTGCTGAATAGTTTTTATAGTAAACAGCCTCTGAGATGGCCCCAACGGTCTACTTCCTGGCATCCACACACTTGTGTAATCTGTCTTGAGTGTAGGCTGGACTGAATGACTTGCTTCTAACAAAAGTATGCAGCCAAGATGATGGGAAGCTCCTTCTGAAATTAGATTATAAAAAAGATTGTGGTTTTCCCTCGGGCATTCTTTCTTGCTTTCTCTTGGGTACCTCATCCTGGGAGAACCTAATTGCTATTCATGTTAGTGAGGCAGCCCTGGAGGAAGGCCCATGTAAATGAATATGAAAACAAGTCTTCTGAGGCCTGCAAATAGCACATGAGTGAGTGTGGAAGTGGATCTTCTGCCAGCTTCCACATGAGTGAGCTTGGAAACAGATCCTGCCCTAGTTGAGCCTTGAGCATACCCTAGTTAATACCTTGACTGCAGCCTCCTTGAGGGTCCCTGAGCCAGAGCCTTTCAATGAGGCCACTCCCAGATTCCTGATCCCTAGAAAGTGTGAGATAAGAAATGTTTGCTGTTTGTAGCTGCTAGATTTTAAACTAATTTGTTACATAGCAATAGATAATTAATAGTTTTAAGTAATGTTGATTCTCTGTATTACTTCTCTTTTCATAGTTTACACATGCCTTCCATCAAGTAAATTGCACAATGACTCTGTGTTATTGTCACACTTTATGATAAAAGAACTGAGGTTTGGAATCTTGTTTAAGTTTTCAAAGCTAAAATAAATTGAATCAATGTGTGAATTTATACCTTCTGACTCTAAATATAATGTTTTTTCATCTATGACCCTGTTCTTCATTCCTCTTTTTACTAAATGCTGACCAAAAAAGGACACCCATTAATTTAATTAATGAGTTTGGTGAATATACTAATGGGTTGTGATTTTCTATCTTCAGTGTCCAGTGGTTCTTATAAGATCAAATAGTGGCACACATATCATACTAAGCAGTTAAATTCTTGGTTTAGAGGTTATTGTCATGTATGACAGTGGAATCTAGAGTTGAATCCCTAATTTCCTTGGGAGATATGTGAGCCTTTTGATTTCATTAAATTAGTTCTTCCTGCTCCATTTCAATGAGTTATGTGGCCCCATTTTAAAGGACTGCAGTTTGCCTTATCAGTATTAAAATAGTATCTGCATGAAGGTGACATTTTGTGCCATCTCTTTGGGTTCCTCTGCCATTGACTTCCATCATAATGTCCCCAGTGCTTTTCATCTCCTCATTCTAATTGCTGTACTCTTGGATGCTGGTCCTGATTGGGACAGGCAGTTGAAATGACATGCACTGGGTGATTGACACCGCCTGTATAAATACCTATTCTCTTAAGCCCACACCATGTCACAGGCTGTCAGAGCTAGTCTACTGCTAAGGCCTTTTCAAAATCATAATTAAAGCATGATGCTCACTAGTCAATTATAAGTTCATAAATTAGGTTCTATGAAAAAAATCTACAGAGAAAAGTTGAATACTCTTTTCCTTTCCCTCTGTTTTTGAACAGACTTGGTATTTCAGTCCATGGTTCTGGATAAAATTGTTATTTGAATTCATCATATTTGAGTAGCTGTAAAATCTGCTAGAGTGTCAAGTACTCTGTTCCGTCCCCAGTAAAGATTGTTGATGGGTGGACAGCTGTTTTATATAAAAAAGAGGAAGCTTATGTGGCTTATAAGAGAGTTTTACTGGGTAGGGAGGAAGACAGAGGATATGGGGTGTCATACAAACGTGGGAATGATTCTGAAATAATTCTCAGAATAAATCATGGTTATTAGAGTCCAAGAAGTCAGTAGTAAAAGGAAAGAACATATTTCTAAATGCAAAGCAATCAATCAGACACAAGTTGAATAAATTGCTTAATTTTCAGAATCTTTAAATAGAAATTTCTAGAAAGTCTTGTGGTTAGAATTTTATTTCCTACTCCCTGTTATTTCTTATTGTCTTTCATCCTTTACTTTGTGGTCTAGGATTAACTAACTTAAGCCTCAGTTTCCACCTTTGTAACATTGGTAGTCTCACAACTTTAAGGTTGTGAGAGTTAAAAGAGCTATATAGGTAATGCAACTGCCACAGAGCCACAGAAAGGGCTCAGTAAGTAAGAGTTATAAACACCAATTCTATCTCAGAGCCTCCATGCTAACTATGAGTCTGGACTTACATGTCTATGAGAAACTATGGTAGAAATCAAGTGCTGCTGTTCCTGATAAGATCCCTGACCCCACCCCTTGAGGTGGATGAGGGTGCCCATCACAGGAAGAAGGAGTTTAGGAGATTCTCCTTACAGACTTTGTCCCCTCTACATAGTGTCCTCACTTGTCCCTGGCAGCACCTGTGTGGTCCTGGCCCCCCTGGTTCCCTCTGCTGATGTCTAGTGGTTTTATTTCTCCATCTTTCTGTCTAACGTGGATACAAGGACCTCAAGTCCTATTGCTTCCTACATTTGATATTGGGTTTAAATACTGTGCATTGTGGTGTGAAGTGAAAATTGCTCAGTTGTGTCTGACTCTTTGCGACCCCATGGACTATACAGTCCATGGAATTCTCCAGGCCAGAATACTGGAGTGGGTAGCCTTTCCCTTCTCCAGGGGATCTTCCCAACCCAGGGATAGAACCCAGGTCTCCCACATTGCTGGTGGATTATTTACCAGCTGAGCCATAAGGGAAGCCCAAGAATTTTGGAATGGGTAGCCTATCCCTTATCCAGGGATCTTTCTGACCCGGAAATCTAACTGTGGTCTCCTGAATTGTAGTCAGATTCTTTTCCATCTAAGCTATCAGGGATTGTGTTCTGAAATTAAAGTGCCAAAAATAAAAATGTAGTTTTAAACAAACAAACAAAAAATGTAACTACCGTACAATCCAGTAATCCACATCTAGGAATTTATCCTAAAGAATTGAAATCAGGTTTTGAAGAGATATTAGTACAATCATATTAATTGCAGCATTATTCACAGTAGTCAAGACATGAAAACAAGCTAGATGTCCATCCATAGATTAATGGATACAGAAAATATGGTATATACACACAATGGAATATTATTTACTCTTTGAGAAAAGAAAAGGAAATCCCACCATGTGTGACAACATGGATGAACCTGGAGAACTGTATCTGAAGTGAAATAGACCAGTCACAGAAGGACAAATACTGCTGGGGGATGAGTTTGCTGCCTGGGAAAGGGGATCTGGCTTGGGCAGGACTAGGAACCCCTGCAGTTGCCGTGCTCAACTCGCTGTGTTAAGTCAGTGGGGCAAAGAGACTGGAGAAGGTGGTACTGAGTGCATATACTCTTCAGAGTGGACTAATGAACTTTGGAAAAACTGGGCCCTTGAAGGGAAGAGTCTGATAATTTATTCAGGCAGATTTTTAGACACTGAAGCATCCAGCAACAAACAGTTCAGTTGTGGAATGGGTTCTGTTACTGTGAGATCCCTTTTCCCTTAACAAATCCACAGTGTTGTCAGATGAAATAGACCCTATCAGACAGACAGCATCTTTTCTGCTTCTTCTTTCAGCAGCTTTCCCTCTCATTCCTTGAGGCATGTCATGCAGCAGTGAGGAAGATGGCTGGGAGCTGGAAGATGAAATCAGGGAGAATAACTCCTGATCCCTAACAGATGATGATGTAAATAAAAATGCTAGTTGTTTTCTCGGATATAAACCATCAACACCTCTGTTTATGTTTTTTATTTGAAATTGTATTTACGAAATTACCCTGCTGGGCAGAGAACATCTAATGTAGGGTTGGATGTGTTAAGTATTAAATAATACTCATTATCATCATAATAGACTTGTTATTAGGGTGTTTCAATACAGAATGAGAAGGCCAAAGCACTGTATGTTAATGATGCAGGCAATGATTTCTAATTGTCTTGCACTCCAATAAAAATATTATTTCTGTCAATCATAGTCCAAAAGATGTAATCATCTGCCCAAATAACTATTTTTACCCAAAATTTTCAAAGAAAATTATATTTGATTGAAAATTATCCTCTAGGCTCCTGTAGCTACTGTACTGGATAATAAAAGGTTTAAACCACAGATTAAGATAAGTGATCAGGGAAAACAGCAGCATTCATAGGAGGGATACCTTCAAAGTTCAGTCTCATGTGTGTCCTGCCCTCTAATTAATGAGCTCATTTCCAAAGGATAATTCTTATGTCCGAATTTCAGGGTATGATCTACCCCACCTCTCCTACCCTTTCCAGAGTGTCCCTTGGAGGCTTTCGGCTTTCAGTTTCTTGAGGGTACGTGTGTAGAGGTGATTAGCTAGTAGATGGAGAGCCTATTGTCAAGGTGTCTATCCTTTTCCTCACATGACCTCTGACCTTGTTTTGAGTAAACCTGTCTCTTCCATCGTATTCTGCAGTTATGCGGTAGGGCAAGACGTGACTTAAGTGTTACTTTACTGACCGACCCAGGAATCTTTTATCTTCTGCTCACATTGGGAACAGAAGAAACCTTTGAGAAATATATTAGAAAGCAGTGTTTCCTAGAGCGTGTTCTGTCGGTGTCCCCCTTCTGTAGGTGCGGACACCTACAGAACACCCCCACTCCCCAAGGTTCCTGGTCAAAATATTTGAGGACCACTATTTGACCCCTAAAGACATCACAATGCACAGAAGCCTATTAAATCCTTTATCTGATCTAGTGTCATCCCAACATATTTAACAATGAAGTCCTGTTTACCTTGAGACTCTCATTCATCCTTGAAAGGACTCATGTATTTTCTAGAAAAGTGTTTCTAGCAATGAGAAGTGACAACAAATAGTCTTTGTCAAAAGGACAAATGGTTGGGATTACCGTTTGGATACCCTGTGATTTTTCCCATTTCATTTGTCTATCCCCTCTGACCTCTATTGCCCCTTGCCTTTGTAGCACCTCCATCCTTTCAAATGAAAAAAAAAGCAGGAAACATTGTGGTCTTTTCAGAAACACATCATGGTCCTGTTTTGAGATCCAAATAAGAGGACATCAGTGTTTTCTATATCTGAGATTCTATCTGTACATCTTTGCTTTTCACAAGTGAAAATTCTTGGGTACCAACAGGGATAGAGGAAGAGAAAGAAAAATCATAGTTAGCATATTTCTTTCCTCTAGTACCTAACCATTTAAACAATATACATGCATATAGATATATTAAAAGCCAAACAGCCCTAGCAGAGATGAAATAGTATATTTAAACATTTGAACATCAAAATCTATTAAATGAAGGCTGTGATGGAGAAATACCCAAAACATTCAATAAAGCTTTTCAACCTGAATATAGGGTTACCATGACAACGGAACTCAGAAATCCCTCTTCTTCATATAAAGTTGCTGAAAAAATGCCCATGGTGGAAGCAGCATGGAGTCCTCAAATTTATAACTATTGAACAGAGGTACAAAGAATCTCCAAAACATTTGATAAAGCTTCAGGGTGAACATTTTAATATCCTCCTTTTAAAAATAATAGTAATAAAAAGACCCAAGCCATTTCTGCACTACCTCATTCCTCTTTCATCTAAACCATTTTGAGGATTTCATGCTATTTCAAAATAATTTTCTATGAAAGAAAACTGTCAATTACAGCGGCCTAATGAGGAATATTAATAATATTGATCTTAAATATGTTTGGAGAATACCAAGCATGACATGGAAGGAGTTTCTACACAAATCAAGCAGCAGCTGTCAGATTGATGCTGACTCAGCACCATCAGTGTGGCCTCATATGTCCCATGTAGTCCTGGGAAGCCTTTAAAGATGCAAAAGACACTTGGTCATCTCTGTCTGCTACAGCAAATAGAAGCAAGACACTTGGCTATTGTTTTTCCAACACTCAAAGAACTTTTTAGGAGGATAATATGTATGCGAACATGCAGGTGTATGCGTGTTTTCATCTCATGTACTTATCTGTGTGAATTTTATGTATGCAGCTGTGTGCATTGTTTGTGAATATCTTGGGTCAACACAAAGGAATGGTTGTATACAGGAAGGGTGGACTTACTGGTAGTTCAAATTTCCTCTCAATAAGGGGTGTCAGGAAGGAAATTGAGATAATGCATTTACCATCACGGATGCAATGGACATGAACTTGGGCAAACTTCGGGAGATGGTGAAGGACAGGGAGGTGTGGCATGCTGCAGTCCAGGGGGTCGCAAAGAGTCAGACACGACTGGGCAATTGAACAACAATAATAAGTAGTTTCCCCTGTCTTTTTACTCCAAGTGGAAAAAGGTAGAATTTAGAGAGGAAAAATTTCATCCCAATGTTCTCACTAAGAAAGCTTTAGAGTCAGGTAACTGGTATCCAGATGTTCTGAAAAATACACATCAAGGAGAAAGGCATCAGAACTTAGATATCATTTCTCATTTTCTGGAAGAAATTTATGACTAAATGGTCTGAGAAGGTGTTCTTTAAGTTAACCTGCACTGCTCTTGGATTGATTTTGTTTGTATGTTAGCTTGATTGTTTATGCTTTTCCCAGCTCAAGCCTGGTAAGTTAGTTCATCAAACTGAGGGGAATGGTGCTTCTTTTCAGACTGTTTTTATTTGGCATAAAGGAGCTGACCTTATACTCTCTTCTTACAGTTGGTACCATATTGCATGCCAGGAATGGAAAGCAATGACGTTTTCCTCCAAGTGCATTGATCTACAAGGTAGGTCAGGCAGAGTTTTCTAAAAACACACGTGTAAAAACTCCTTAATATCCCTTAGGCAGTGCACTTTTGGAGTTAAGTGCCCATTTTTCTCCCACATGTAATGCTAGTATTCTAATTTTGCTTTTGTGAATGCATTGAGCGGTAGTTTGCAAACTGTGGGCTGGACCACCAACACCATCATTATCATCATCACCTGGGAACTTAGACATGTCAATTCTCAGGCCCTACTCCACACTTAACGTACCACACATGCAGGGGATGAGGCTCAGAACCTGCATTCCAATAAGCCATACTGGTTCTTTGGATATATACTAACGTTTGAAAATAACTGCTCCACAGGAGAGATTTTGAGAGGATGACGATGTTGAGGACATGGATAAAGATAATGGAGGGTGGGAAAAGGCGAGGTGGAAAAGAAGGGGAGAAACTTAAATCTTGAGACTTGAAAGGGAGGTGGGGACCACTTGAGGGATGATTTGGTCACAACCTTACAGAATCTGCCTGCCAATGCAGGAGACACAAGAGATGCAGGTTCGGGTCCTGAATCGGAAAGGTCCCCTGGGGTAGGAAATGGCACCCCACTCCGGTATGCTTGCTTGGACAGTTCCATGGACATAGGAGCCTGGCGGGCTACAGTCCCTAAGGTCACAAAGAGTAGAACGTGGCTGAGCATGAGGACTGTCTCACTGTTAGACTGTTTCATTTCCTATATGATCCACAGAAAGATTAAGTGGCTTCCCAAGGTCAGAAGCACAGTTAGTAAAAGAAATAACATTTGCTGACTCCTGACTCCAAGATGAATAAAAGTGGAATATTAAATAAGAAATATAGAAAGGACTTTTCCTATCTGCGAAGCACATGTCTTCTTTGACACCGCAGTCCTTTCACGCAGTGAGTTCAGCATCCAATCAAACCCAATAACTCACAGACTTTACTCCAAAAGAGCCATTTTCAACCCACAGCTGTGAATGTTGATGTTGCTTTCCTATTTCTGGAGAAATCAAAATCGATCACTGTGGGAGAAACATGCAATCTTTAGGTCTGTACTACAAAGGCTAATGTCTTACCATTGCAAAGAGCATCAAAATTATGTGAGAATCGCCTACAAAATGTATGCTTTCTGTATAAAAATATGAGCAGACCTTTTGGGACCCAAACTTCTGTGTCAGCGCTTCTCCAAATTGGAAGCTCATTAGTATCACCTGAGGAGTTTTAAAAGTCCTGAGACTCAGCCCAGACTAATTAAATTGAAACCTCTGGTAGTGGGACCCACGGATGTGTGTTTTAAAAAACTCTCCAAATGATTTTGGGGTACAGCCACATTGGAGAGCTAGAGTTCTACGCCCTTACCCTAAAGTTGTTGTTGTTTTTTAGCTGCTAACTCATGTCTGACTCTGTAACTCCATGCACCTCTAGCCCACCAGGCTCCTCTGTCCATGGAATTTCCCAGGCAAGAATACTGGAGCTGGTTGCCATTTCCTAGTCCAGGGGATCTTCCTAACCCAGGGATTGAACCCATGCCTCCTGATTGGCAAGCATTCTAACCCTAAGTGGGGTCCTTGAATTGGTAACACTGGCATCACCTGGGTTCTTTTTAGAAATGCAGAGTCCCAGATCCCCTGCAAACTAGTAAATCAGATTCTGCATTTTAAAAAGATCAGTAGTTGATTTATAAGCATATTAAACTTTGAGAAGTCCCGGCTTCTCAAAAGAAAAAGAATTCTCTGCTGATTAGGTAATTTTTTAACAGACTGAAATTAAGAGAGGGAAGTAAAAATTATCCAAAATCTCACCATTGTTATTTCTAGCCTGTCTCTATAAATATACTATTTACATTATACTTTTGTACTTTGTATTTCATATGCATTATTCATGCATTTCATACAGTTCATATCTTCATTTTAGTTGTTGCTACATCATGGGACACTGCTTTGGGAGAATTTTTCCACAACCAATTGAAAAAGTATTTGTAGAAAGTCCTACAATGTGTTTATTATTTACATGTAATAAAATTCAATTATGATTTGAAATTCATTTTTGACATCACCAATATTAAATTAATTTTTTAAAGTCCCACTCATATCTGATCCTAGGGGTTCATGCTACTGGTCTTAGCCTCTAGCTTCAGTGGATATAAAAAAAGTGAGAAAAAAATATTTTTTAATGATGAATCAAGACAGAACAACCTCAACCTGCAAATAACACTTAGAGAGATATAATTTCCCTTTGTTTATTTTGTTATTCCCAGGTATCTTCATGCTTCCCAAAATTCTTAAAACAAATCCATTCATTAAATTTGCTTTAAAGAACACTCAAACTTTTATGGAATGAAAGTGAAGGGGGGTGGTGGTTAATACTGAGCAGTTGTAGTAAAAAGAGAGTTTTATGAAATCAAGCTGTCTATTTTTATGGGCTGTTGAATTTTATGGACTTATAATATGCATCCAAGGAATTATGAAATGAAAGAAAATTGTTTGAATAACACTTTAGACTGACTCTCACTACTTCACTGTGCTCAGTAGAATGTGGGCTCCTGGGCAGTGTGGTATAGAGATAGGGCTAGTCAACAGAAAAGAGGTCAGACCATCAAGGGACTGGGGGCTTTGAAAGCACCACTAAGTCCCAGTTTGCTAAAGACAGTTCAGGTTGTTACTTGTCGTCATGGAATAACCTTAACACTGCTGTCTTTCACTTTTAAAAGTGCCCTGATTTAGAAATAAATTATATGATTTTACACAGAGAACACAAAATCCAGCTCCATTAATTTATGGGAGAGGAGTTTCTGAGTGGCTGACTGTACTCAGCAATAACAAACACATCTCTTGTCCTCTGGATGGAGCCCAAACTCTTTAGGGCACAATACAGAATCCTGCAGGATTGAGCCCTGGTTCCCACTGAGTCTCTCTTCCTCTCTCTCTCTGCTTCCCCATATTTCTCTTTCACTTTTGCACTTGTTCACCTCTCATTATTTTATGTCATATATTTGTGGGGACACACCAAAGTAGTATTAGTATTGTTTTCTCAATATTTTCAGCTACTCTCTTTCTTTTAGATACCGAAGAAGATTGAACCTACCAGCTTCTAGGTGATACCAGTTGATCACACTGAGTAGCAAGCGGGTAGGCATTTTCTTCTTGAGCCATGTATCAGAAGCTGAAAATAATTCCATTCTGGAGGTCATCCATTTTTATATGCTCTAGTTTCTGTGGGTCTATCAGATTGTCTTATTCCCATTTTCCTTTAATTTCACTTGTTTTTGTGGCTTGCTTTTCAAAGGTGAGGCATAAACGAATATTGAAATGCCAGGCATAGTGCTGGATGCTGGAGATCCAAGAGTCAATAAAACAGGGACCCTGCCCTGGGAGACTTCATCATCAGTGGGGAGAGTTGCACCAGTCCCAAGCAAGGAAAGAGGTGTGATATTTATGGGGACCTCTTGGAGACTCCAGCACTGGGTGCATGGACCAGAATGGTGAACACTAAAAATCAAAGGCTTGAAATAAGGGGAATCAAAATACACCCTGGAAAAACTTTTGGTAAGCCAGGCTGTTGTGACCTTGACAGTTTGCGGAGGCTTCTATTAGGCCAGGGGGAGTGTTATAGTTGGGTTGTTTGCTTTTAACTGCTGTGGCCTGGGCAAGAGGCTTTAAACCAGTCACATGGTCTTCTGACCTTGGCGATTGACTATATGGAAGTGCCTATTATAAAAGTACTTGGCTGTGGTCAAACTGTGCAGAAGGCCCACATGAGTGCTGTGAGAATGGGCCCGGCTGAGCCAGAGAGCCTCGCTGGGGGACAGTGGGCCATAGAGTTCTTAGTGAAGAGGCACAGTGGAGGCAAGGATCCAATCAAACCATGCGTTTCTGATCTCCACGTGCAGGCAAGGGAGCAAAGGCATGGGCCTGAGAGCCTCATCACGAAAGGATTGCAGGCTGGAGCTACAGCTGGGGCTGAGGCAAAGAGTTATTAGAGGAAAAGAGAACCTTCCAGCCTGTTAAGCATGAGTGAACAGAAACGATATTTGCTGTTTTGAGACGGTAAGACACCCAGCTTCCGCAGGGACCTCTGAACACTAAGCCGGTTTTGAATTTCAATTGTCAGTGGAAGCCTAGAGAGGCAGGGCCTTGATGGGCTGCCCCGAGTTCCATTCTGTACTTGGGACCAGGGATAAAAATGGGGAGACTGCAGGGACTTCACTGACGGTCCAGTGGTTAAGACTCCGCTCTCCCAATGCAGGGGGCACAGGTTCCATCCCTGGTTGGAGAACTAAGATCCTGCATGCCTGCAGGGTGTGGCCAAAAATAAAAAACAATAAAAGAAGTGACTGTAGTTATATTGAAGTGGATTCACCTGGCAAGAGGCCCCACCCATATGCTGTATCGCGTTGGCTCTGGCTTGGTTAATTACTCAGAACACAAGGAAACTCTGGATTGGTTAATACTGAAAACACGAGGACTCTTCCTCAGGTGTCCCGTTTCTGACCTGCAGAGAGCCCTGGTGGAAAGAGACGCTGCCGGTGCCCGCTCACATGGGAGTAAGGATGCTATACCACGACAAAGAACCTTTGTTCAACTTGGAATTATCAAAGCTGGAAACCAAGAGGTTTTAATAAACTCCGTGGGAGAAAAAAAAAGATACGACCTGGTGAGTAAGACTGCTACAGTTGTAGATTTCTAAAGCATTCTAGCTAAAGGGGCTGTTTCTGAAAAGTGATGAGGCATGCATTATAGACCTTCTTCCCCAAAATTATAAATGGAAGGGTACCAACATTAATCTGTAAAGGAGAGATTTCTGGAGTCAAGTTCACAGGCTAAGAATTCTGAATAACTAGCATTGGCTGACAGTCAGTGAGGCTGAAGCCAGGATGTTCTCCATTTATCCTCTTTCCTCTAGATACTATTGAGTTTCTGTTGTGGTCTTTGCAAATAATGCTGAAGTTTGGGAACATAATTTTGAAGTTGTTCAGATTTGGTCATAAGATGAATTATAAGATTCTATATATGGTGTTGTGGCTTCCCTGGTGGCTCAGTGGTAAATAACCTGCCTGCCAATGTAGGAGATGCGGGTTCCATCCCTGGGTCAGGAAGATCTGCTGGAGAAGAAAATGGCAACCTACTCCGGTATACTTGCCTGGGAAATCTCATGGACAGAGGAGCCTTGTGGGTTGCAGTCCATGGGGTCGCAAAGAGTCTGACAGGACTTAGTGACTGAGCACACACACATATATGATGTTTAATGTAAATTCTCAATTCTGGTTGTTAGCTAAGACGTCCATGTGGACTTATTGGAATAGCTAAAAGGTACTATAATTCAGTGGCTACAATTGCATTATGCGTTGAAGGCTGTTCTCTGCTTTGGAAATCTGGCTTGCTTTTCTTGGAATCAAAGCAATTGAACAAACTGAGAAGACATCCACATTACCATTACACATACAGTATAATAAAAAGCATGCTGTGAGTTTATTTTAAAATTGAGTCTATGACTGCAGTCAGATTGCTCGCTAAGGATTTTTAACACAGCTGAAATCCATTCTCTAGAGAGATTCTTTTGTGTTTCCCTTGATTCTACATCTGCTTCTTTGAGTATCTGGATAATATCTGTGTGCATTCTGTTACGTTTATATCTTGCATTGTATACCAAATGTCTTCATTCATTAATCTGTGCATTAATATTGTTCCTTTACTAGTTGGTTAAATGTTTTTCCATTTGTTTCTTTGTATTTAAAAACATGTGTTTCCATTTGCCCCTTGGTGTTGATAAAAGGTTGGAGTTGGAACTGAAACTGGGTGGATTTAGTTTTGCTTGAGTAGTAATAAGAATCAAGAGTTTACAATGATTTGAAATTGTAATATTTAAGGCACTAGAGTGGCAGCAGTAGACAATGTTGTGGCAAATATAAATGTTACTGTTCTTTGCTTTCTCTCTTTAATCAGAGGTTTTTTAGTCCTTAAAAGGCAGCTGCTGAGCAGGTTATTTCTGTGTTACTGCAAGCAGGAAGTGACCATTTTCAATCTCAGAGGCAGTGGAGTGAGCTACCTCAGACCCTTCCAGCGATCTCACCCAGTAAGGGTTAAAGGTGCAAAGCAAAATGTTTTCAATGAAAGGCTTTTTGGTTTTAAGAAAATATTCTGCTTTTGTTTCCTTAAAAAAAAAATCTCCCCAAAGGATTGTATCTAGGATACACTTTGTAGCATAGACTTTGTGTAAGATGCTTTTGTTATCTCTCTTCTCTTGTTCTGATTAGTAGGGCTAAGCCCCTGTAAATTTCAGGCAGGAAACTTCCCTTTGCACTGCAGTTAATCCTTTAGGTCGGTCTTGTCAGCAGAGTGGACGTGCACCACTTTTCCAACAGAGGGCAGTATGTATTTGCTGAACAACGGAGCTCTCCCTGAGTCCCAAGGTGTGGAAAACTGTCCTCCGCAAAGAACAGAAAGGACACCAGGAAACAATTTCTTTCTTTCAATTCTGCTTCTTCTGTAACTTTGACTACAGATGCCATTTTTTTTTCTTTTTTTTTTGGTGAAAATTATTAAAAGAAAAACCCGAGACCCGTTTCCTTTCATGGGGGGATGCCCAAAGAAAAAGTGGAGAAAATAAAAGACAAAATGCACAGAGTCCTAGGCACCCTGTCTGGCATGCCACCCAGATTTGCCCCCTGCTGTGCCTGCCCTCTGGTCCTTTTACAGATACTTCTTGTCTGGAGATAAGAGAGTCCACGATGGGCTCTATCAATGCTGGGATTCCTTTTGTACCTTTTCTGTGCATTTTGAGTATTTCCTTGACAGCAAAGCAGCTTGGAGTAAATTGTGAAATAAAATTTGTAGGTAAGCTTAAATGTTAGTCACTTAAAAGATGTTCAATTTGTCCACATAATGAGCTCTGAACTACCTTCTTGGTCAGGAATCCTCATGAAATTGCAGTTGATTAATGTAAGAAAATGAATATTTATTGAATGTTGTAGTGGCTGGAATTAAAACCTTATATAGTTTATCCCATTTAGCTTTCATGACATCTTTAAGAAGTGGGCATTGTGAATATTATTTTATAGGGGAAGAGAGAGAGAGGCAAGATGACCTCTTTAAATCTTGGCCAGCAAATGGCAGAACTAGGAATTGAACTTGGGACTGTCTGATGTCAAACGCCAGTTCATTCCCAGTTTCTCATCCTTATTACCCTTCTGTTAAAGGACTGGTTCTGGGAATTCTTGAGTACTAATGCTATTGCAATTTGAAATCATAGAAAACCTTGACTCAGTGTGTTGGAAACCTACCGTATGCATGTAGGGTGCTCAGTCTTTCTCTTCTTCTCAATGTATTTTTTAATTTTTTCTCTGCCCTTAAAAAATATGCTTTTTTCTATGGCTTCTTTTCTGCTATGTGTGGATGAAAAGGACCTATAGGCAAAAAAAAAAAAAAAAAAATTAATATGTGGAAACTGAAGCTCAGCAAATGGATCCAGAAGTTCTCTGTATTTATACAGATCTTCCTCAAATTTTGTAACTTGAAAATACCCAAAGTGGAAAATGCATTTAATACACCTAACTTACTGAACATCAGAGTTCAGTCTAGTCTATATAAAATGTGCTCAGAACACTTGTCAGCCTCCAGTCAGGCAAAATCATCTCACACAAAGCCTATTTTATAATGAAGTGTTGAATAGCTCATGTAGTTGACTGAAAACTGTACTGAAAATGAAAAACAGAATGGTTGTCTGGGTACAGAATGATTGTAAAGGCATCAGCTGTTTACCCTTGAGATCATGTGGCTGGCTGGGAGCCACTGCCCAACATCACAAAAAATCCCTAGGAAAAAAATCTTAAAGCTTTTTCTGTCATTAAAATTTCATGTATAGTTAGAGAAGGGCTCCCCAGGTGGCACAGTGGTAAAGAATCTGCCTGCCGATGCAGGAGATGTGGGTTTAGTCTCTGGGTTGGGAAGATCCCTGGAGAAGGGAACGGCAACCCATTCCAGTGTTCTTGCCTGGAGAATCCCATGGACAGAGGAGTCTAGAGAGCTTCAGTTCACAGGGTCGCTTTTGGAGTCTGACACGACTGATCTGACCACACACACACACATAGTTAGAGAAGCAATGGTATATACTAAAGGAAAGGGAAGAGATTTTCTAAAGCACCACTTATAAAGGAATATTATCTCAACCTCCTGGAAGAAACAGCCAAAGAGGAGGCCAGTAGCAGAACCACTGAAAATTCTTGAGCAGAAAGCAAGTGAGCAACTGAGCACAGACCAGAGGGACTCAGGCTTCAGAAAGAAATCAATATGATCTCAGACATCCTCATCAGCCACCAGACCACCAGACAGAGTGGGCGCAGATTGCATTAGCCTCTCCATTATTTGAATTTCTTTCCCCTAAACACGGCAGTCTGCCTTTTGAAGGGTATTCCTATTGTCACAGAGAGCCTCTTGCCTTTTCCTTCCCCCGCTTTTTTTCCCATAATGAGTAAACACAGAGGTCCAGGCAGTCAGAGGTGGAAGCCAACTGAACACAAGTGTTTTCAAAAAGCCTCTGGAATAAACATTGAAGTGCTGTATTTCATAACCCTACACAAAACTGACAGTAGCCAGCTGTTGTCTGAACTAAACACCATCCTAAAGAGCCAAGAGCCACGAGGCAAAATGGGAGAAAGTGAAAATAACTCCTCTTCTACTGAACCATAGATGACAGATCAGCCAAAAAGGATCCTGGAGGGAGCAAAAGTCAATGAGGCGAAAGTCCTTGCAAATGACCCCTGCCTGCTTCCCTTTACCTTTCTAGAAATCATGCACCCACATGGCCTTTGATTTGTGTAGCATCCGAATGCAGTCTCTTCCTTTAGGATTCTATGTATTTATTCATGGAATCTTGCAATAACTAGATCTCCTATCTCTAACTTTCCCCCAGTTTGGGGATTTTACTTATGGTTTTTCCCTTATCCTGTTTTCTGTCTTTCCATCTCTTCACCTCTTTGGCTTCCTCAAAGCACAAAAAGTAAGAAAAACTTGAGAACGCTTGTTATTCTCACTTTTATGTACTCAGTGATCAGAAAAATTTTCTCAGCTGCTAAAAGGCTTTCTAAACTAACCCTGTAAGTAGCTCTTCTCAGAAAACAGAAATTAACAATTATTTAAAATAGAAGTCCTGGTTGGTAATAGACGGAACTCTGAGAATTTTGTTTGGCCTAAGGTGAGAAATGATGAATTTCAAGGCTCTTTTTAAAAATCTTAGTTTGTAGTAAGAGTAGAGGTGTGTGCTTGTCGTTGTTCAGTCGCTCAGTTGTGTCCGACTCTTTGTGACCCACTGTGTGACTGCAGCATGCCAGGCTTCCCTGTTCTTCATCCTCTCCCAGAGTTTCCTCAAATTCATGTCCATTGACTTGGTGATGCCATCCAACCATCTCATCCTCTGTTGTCACCTTCTCCTGCTGCCTCAGTCTTTCCCACCGTCAGGGTATTTTCCAGTGAGTCACTTCACATCAGGTGGCCAAAGTATTGGAGCTTCAGCCTCAGCATCAGTCCCTTCAGTGAATATTCAGGATTGATTTCTTTACAATTGACTGGTCCTTTGCAGTCAATCCTAAAGGATGTGTTGTAGGCAGCTATTTTACTAAAACACCATAAAGTTTATTTTCTGAGTATGTGTGTGGTTATATGTGAAGGTGTACATCTGGGAGCTATGCATTAATAGGAAAAGGTTTGAAAGTTCAATTTTCATTTATAAAAAAAGGTAGCATCATTTTTCGATATCCCTGGTGGTCCAGTGGCTAAGAGTACATGTCCAACACAGGGGGCCTGGGTTCAATATCTGGTCAGAGAATTAGATCCCATATGCCATAACTAACAATAGAACAATAGAATGGGGAAGACTAGAGATTTCTTCAAGAAAATTAGAGATACCAGGGGAACATTTCATGCAAAGATGGACAAATAAAGGACAGAAATGGTATGGACTTAACAGAAGCAGAATATATTAAGAAGAGGTGGCAAGAATATACAGAAGAAATACACAAAAAAGATCTTCATGACTCAGATAATCACAATGGTGTGGTCACTCACCTAGAGCTAGACATCCTGGAATGTGAAGTCAAGTGGGCCTTAGGAAGCATCACTACAAACAAAGCTAATGGAAGTGATGGAATTCCAGTTGAGCTGTTTCAAATCCTAAAATATGATGCTGTGAAAATACTGCACTCAATATGCCAACAAATTTGGAAAACTCAGCAGTGGCCACAGGACTGGAAAAGGTCAGGTTTCATTCTAATCCCTAAGAAAGGCGATGCCAAAGACTGTTCAAACTACCGCACAATTGCACTCATCTCACATGCTAGCTCAACATTCTCCAAGTCAGTCTTCAACAGTACGTGAACCGAGAACTTTCAGATGTTCAAGCTGGATTTAGAAAAGACAGAGGAACCAGAGATTAAATTGCCAACATCCGTTGGATCATTGAAAAAGCAAGAGAGTTCCAGAAAAACATCTACTTCTGCTTTATTGACTATGCCAAAGCCTTTGACTGTGTGGATAACAACAAACTGTGGAAAATTCTTAAAGAGATGGGAATATCAGACCACCTGACCTGCCTCCTGAGAAATCTGTATGCAGGTCAAGAAGCAACAGTTAGAACTGGACATGGAACAACAGACTGGTTCCAAATAGGAAAAGGAGTACGTGAAGGCTGTATATTGTCACCCTGCTTATTTAACTTATATGCAGAGTACATCATGCAAAATGCCAGGCTGGAGGAAGCACAAGCTGGAATCAAGATTGCCAGGAGAAATATCAATAACCTCAGATATGCAGATGCCACCACCCTTATGGCAGAAAGTGAAAAAGAACTAAAAAGCCTCTTGATGAAAGAGGAAAGTGGAAAAGTTGACTTAAAACTCAACATTCAGAAAACTAAGATCATGGCATCTGGTCTCATCACTTCATGGGAAACAGATGGGCAAACAATGTAAACAGTGACAGACTTTATTTTTTTGGGCTCCAAAATCACTGCAGATGGTGACTGAAGCCATGAAATTAAAAAATGCTTGCTCCTTGGAAGAAAAGCTATGACCAACGTAGACAGCATACTAAAAAGCAGAGTGATTACTTTGCCAAAAATGTCCGTCTAGTCAAAGCCATGTTTTTTTTCCAGTGGTCATGTATGGATGTGAGAGTTGGACTATAAAGAAAGCTGAATGCCAAAGAATTGATGCTTTTGAACGTGTGTTGTTGGAGAAGACTCTTGAGAATCCCTTGGACTGCAAGGAGATCCAACCAGTCCATCCTAAAGGATATCAGTCCTGCATATTCATCGGAAGGACTGATGCTGAAGCTTAAACTCCAATACTTTGGCCACCTGATGCAAAGAACTGACTCCTTAGAAAAGACCCTGATGCTGGGAAAGATTGAAAGTGGGAGAAGAAGGGGATTACAGAGGATGAGATTGTTGGATGGCATAACCGACTCGATGGACATGAATTTGAGTAACCTCTGGGAGTTGATGATGGACAGGGAAGCCTGGCGTGCTGCAGTCCATGGGGTTGCAAAGAGTCAGACATGACTTAGTAACTGAACTGAACCAAAAAACATAGCATGTCTTTGAATCCATTCTTGTTAAGAGGAGACAGAGACTTATGAGGCCATGAAGTGTAAAGGAGAAGGGGTGTGTCTTTAAAAATGTGGTCTACAACATGGTAAGATACTGGGGCTTAGTAAAAAGCGTATCTGTTAAGCCATAATCCTGTGTTGACTCTGTCCAAGAAAGAGTCCATGTTACCTGCTGTTGACTTTCAAGTTGGCTACTCTTCTGTGCTCTGGTCCAGTCACCCTGTGATGTCTTTAAAAGCACCGATACGAGTTCACTGTGTGCAGCTGCCTTATAGTGGTGATACTTTGATGGATGCAGAGGAGGGACAGTAGCCAAATGTAAGTTACACTGAAGGACTTTCTAGAGGGTCCAAAAGAGGAAGACAGACACAAAAATAGGGACAATGGAAAAGTTCTGAGAGATCATTGAAAGCAGAAGTTCATAAAGGGAAGTAATGAGAACAAAGAACACCACCCTCACCTCAATCTACAGGTGCTCCAGGAGAGTACAGACCGTACTACAGTACATGGAATGGGGGGCCTAATTCATTTTGTTTCATCATTAAGGATAAAAAAGGGAGAGAGAGCTGTGTATCCCTGAGAGCTGTGGATACCTAATTATATTTGTTTCTTTATAAATTTTTCTTTTTTTTTAGCTTGGTGTGAAGTTGTTTATCAGCTTTGAATTTCCTCTGCTGAATGTTGTCCTAAATTAAATTGGAGCTTAAACTTAAGGTGATTTTTAGTTTGATTATCATTGAATTTTCAGGTGGAATTTAGCCCTGGTTTTGCATTTTAATAGAGAAATGTTGAGTTTTTTTAAGGTCAGTAATATCCACTTAAAAGTTTTAATATGCTCCAGTTTATCTTTTAACACCTGGTATTATGGGAAACATACGCATCCTAGAAAAGAAGTGGGTGAGAGGACAGGGATGGAAGTCTATAAATTATCATTATATGACTATTAACAACTCATTTTTTTAAATTCAGAAAGTATATAAAAGTAAATTTAAGAGTCTGTTTGAGGAAACATCGGTTCAAATTGAGCAGCATCCCATCTAGCAGATAGAAAGGAGTTCCAAGGAGCTGTACAAAATGCAAGACTTTATAGGCTGAAAGAAGCAAGAGCAAGGAAGTTATACCAGGCAAAAATCAGGTTGGTTATTACAAGATTGTTTTTGGTGACAGAGGACTTAGCATAAGCAACTCTATTTTAGCATCCCCCCTTTTAAATTCTGGTATACATCATTCTTTATTGCTGTGAAAAACAAAAGACAAGCTTGTCATTTCTCACACCAGATATTGTGAAACCACATGATATAAGAATGGACACATGATACAAGAATGGAAAAAGTACTATTAATAAATTAATTAAAAAAAAAAGAATGGAAAAAGTAAAGTCTTTTTCTGCTCCCTAGGTCCTGCTATGATGCTGTAACATAGAATTTTTTATTCAGAAAAAACATTTTGATGAGCTAACTCTGTTTTTGTTCATTCAATATGCCCAAACTCTTTCCTCATCATCATATGTGAGGACATACTTCTTTTCCCTTCCCAGTTATGATCATGGTGCTGATGGTTTAGTTGCTCAGTCATATCTGACTCTCTGCGACCCCACTAGGCTCCTCTGTCCATGGGATTTTTCCAAGGCAAGAATACTGGAATGGGTTGCCATTTCCTTCTCCAGGGGATCTTCCCAACCCAGGGATCTAACCTGGCTCTCCTGCATTGAAGTCGGATTCTTCCCTGACTGAGCCACCAAAGAATCAGTCATTGACACCTTTGATTGTTTCCACATGGAGATATTCTACAAGTTGGCAAAGAAAGTTTCCTGATTTATTACTGTTTGTTTTATTTTACAGTGAAACATTTACTTCCTCCAATTTTATTTACTTAATCTTTCTTTAGGGATTTATACTTTGAGTTTGAACCCCCCTGGTACTTCCTTGTCATTTGTCTGACTGTCACCGTAGACGTTTCTGTCTTCCAGTTCTGCTTTGGGTTGGCAGAACAGTTACATTGTGGTGATTACTTACCCCATACTTTGCATAGTTCTCAGGGTATCCTGTTCCTGGCACATCTACTTGAACAGTTTCACTATTTTCTTCCATGTGTTTGTTCTTTAGGTGAATGTGCCAGATTGAAGACTCCTCTTTGGCAGAGGTCGATCTCATTCCTGCCCGTTGGCATTTCTTACTGGTGGCATTACCCATCTCTCTGGCTTTGGGTTCTCTGTCTGGTGCATGGCAGGGTTGTTCCTGGGCACTTCTGATGACTGCACCTGCCACTGGTCTCTGGTTCAGAACATTGAGATTGCTTGAGCAGTGCTAGCCATGACCTCCTATCTCATAGTGGACGGAGTTGCCTATTGTAAAAAAAGGTCAAGTTTGGCCTTCAGTTCTCTCTCTGTGGTGTGTTTGGGTAACTTCTTTTCAGAACAAACAGATACAGAGTTCCCTTGAATTAAGTTGTGTATCTTACTGGTGTAAGTGACTGTAATTCTGGGTGGATAGTGCTGGGTTGGGGGTTATGTATTGCAAGAAGGAATGAATGAAGCAGATTCAAAGATGAGCCCTTTTAACTCTATATTCTTTGCAGGATCAGTTTGATTAATAAGTAGAATGTGACCTTCAGAGCTTCAATTGGTAGAAACCTTTCATCTGCTCCATAGTTAAGCTGAGTACATATTCTGATTTGCTCAGGTTTTCACCCCTTATCCTGGCATTTTGGCCATTTATCTCAGATTTTCTACTTTCAAATAAAATTTTTATTATTCATAGCTGCATTAAAATAAGCCATGATACAAAATCCAAAATTACTAGGTATACAAAGAAAAGGAAATTGTAACCCTAAAAGGAGTCCATTACAGGTGGCGCTAATGGTTAAGAACCCACCTGCCAATGCAGGAGCCATAAGAGATGTGGATTCAATCCCTGGGTTGGGAAGATCCTTTGGAGAAGAGAATGTCAACCCACTCCAGGTTTCTTACCTGGAGAATCCCGTGGACAGAAGAGCCCAGTGGGCTACAGTTCATAGGGTCTCAAAGAGTTGGACACGACTGAAGTGACTTAGCATGAGCATGCAGAGACCAGCACCCTTTTCCAAAGGAGCTAGGACACTTGTAGCAATAACACAAATTTAAAATGAAGTGCCTGAGAAGAATTTTACAAATTTTTTTATTGGAGTAAGATATGCTTATACTCTAAAAATGAAATACTCTGTGAAGCACCAGAAAGCACAGCAGTTCGTAAACACCCTCTGCACACTCCAGCACTTTTCTCAGAAGACAATTTCTTCTTTTAGGCATTCTTTCATTATTTAGAAATTTGATCTCATATTTACCTGTCATTTTTCTGAACTGATACTGTGTTTCTAGAATTTTAAAATGTAAATGTAGACATCCTTAGCTAAGCCATTGTTTAAGTCAATTGTTATAAAACATAGTTAATGATTATCACTAAATGTGGAATTAATGAATATATTTAAATCTATACCTACTTCTAAGTACTATAATCAAAAGAGGTAAGATAGGAAAAATAATTACCAGCCATCACTATATTTGCAGAGTTGAATTTCTTGCTAGGAGGCAAAATTTACAAATTTCTCTTCCAATACCAGATTTTTTTTTTAATTTTATTTTATTTTTAAACTTTACAATATTGTATTAGTTTTGTCAAATATCAAAATGAATCTGCCACAGGTATACCTGTGTTCCCCATCCTGAACCCTCCTCCCTCCCCATACTCTCCCTCTGGGTTGTCCCAGTGCACCAGCCCCAAGCATCCAGTATCGTGCATCGAACCTGGACTGGCGACTCGTTTCATACATGATATTATACATGTTTCAATGCCATTCTCCCAAATATCCCCACCCTCTCCCTCTCCCACAGAGTCCATAAGACTGATCTATACATCAGTGTCTCTTTTGCTGTCTCGTACACAGGGTTATTGTTACCATCTTCCTAAATTCCATATATATGTGTTAGTATACTGTATTGGTATTTTTCTTTCTGGCTTACTTCACTCTGTATAATAGGCTCCAGTTTCATCCACCTCATTAGAACTGATTCAAATGTGTTCTTTTTAATGGCTGAGTAATACTCCATTGTGTATATGTACCACACCTTTCTTATCCATTCATCTGCTGATGGACATCTAGGTTGCTTCCATGTCCTGGCTATTATAAACAGTGCTGCGATGAACATTGGGGTACACGTGTCTCTTTCCCTTCTGGTTTCCTCAGTGTGTATGTCCAGCAGTGGAATTGCTGGATCATAAGGCAGTTCTATTTCCAGTTTTTTAAGGAATCTCCACACTGTTCTCCATGGTGGCTGTAGTAGTTTGCATTCCCACCAACAGTGTAAGAGGGTTCCCTTTTCTCCACACCCTCTCCAGCATTTATTACTTGTAGACTTTTGGATCGCAGCCATTCTGACTGGCGTGAAATGGTACCTCATAGTGGTTTTGATTTGCATTTCTCTGATAATGAGTGATGTTGAGGATCTTTTCATGTGTTTGTTAGCCATCTGGATGTCTTCTTTGGAGAAATGTCTGTTTAGTTCTTTGGCCCATTTTTTGATTGGGTCATTTATTTTTCTGGAGTTGAGCTGTAGGAGTTGCTTGTATATTTTTGATATTAGCTGTTTGTCAGTTGCTTCATTTGCTATTATTTTCTCCCATTCTGAAGGCTGTCTTTTCACCTTGCTAATAGTTTCCTTTGTTGTGCAGAAGCTTTTCATTTTAATTAGGTCCCATTTGTTTATTTTTGCTTTTATTTCCAATATTCTGGGAGGTGGGTCATAGAGCATCCTGCTGTGATGTATGTCAGAGAGTGTTTTGCCTATGTTCTCCTCTAGGAGTTTTATAGTTTCTGGTCTTACCTTGAGATCTTTAATCCATTTTGAGTTTATTTTTGTGTATGGTGTTAGAAAGTGTTCTAGTTTCATTCTTTTCCAAGTGGTTGACCAGATTTCCCAGCACCACTTGTTAAAGAGATTGTCTTTAATCCATTGTATATTCTTGCCTCCTTTGTCAAAGATAAGGTGTCCATATGTGCGTGGATTTATCTCTGGGCTTTCTATTTTGTTCTATTGATCAATATTTCTGTCTTTGTGCCAGTACCATACTGTCTTGATAACTGTGGCTTTGTAGTAGAGCCTGAAGTCAGGTAGGTTGATTCCTCCAGTTCCATTCTTATTTCTCAAGATAGTTTTGGCTATTCAAGGTTTTTTGTATTTCCATACAAATTGTGAAATTATTTGTTCTAGCTCTGTGAAGAATGCTGTTGGTAGCTTGATAGGGATTGCATTGACTCTATAAATTGCTTTGGGTAGTATACTCATTTTCACTATATTGAGTCTTCCAATCCATGAACATGGTATATTTCTCCATCTATTAGTGTCCTCTTTGATTTCTTTCACCAGTGTTTTATAGTTTTCTATATATAGGTCTTTAGTTTCTTTAGGTAGATATATTCCTAAGTATTTTATTCTTTCCGTTGCAATGGTGAATGGAATTGTTTCCTTAATTTCTCTTTCTGTTTTCTCATTATTAGTGTATAGGAATGCAAGGGATTTCTGTGTGTTGATTTTATATCCTGCAACTTTACTATAGTCATTGATTAGTTCTAGTAATTTTCTGGTGGAGTCTTTAGGGTTTTCTATGTAGAGGATCATGTCATCTGCAAACAGTGAGAGTTTTACTTCTTCTTTTCCAATTTGGATTCCTTTTATTTCTTTTTCTGCTCTGATTGCTGTGGCCAAAACTTCCAAAACTATGTTGAATAGTAATGGTGAAAGTGGGCACCCTTGTCTTGTTCCTGACTTTAGAGGAAATGCTTTCAATTTTTCACCATTGAGGATAATGTTTGCTGTGGGTTTGTCATATATAGCTTTGATTATGTTGAGGTATGTTCCTTCTATTCCTGCTTTCTGGAGAGTTTTGATCATAAATGGATGTTGAATTTTGTCAAAGGCTTTCTCTGCATCTATTGAGATAATCATATGGTTGTTATTTTTCAATTTGTTAATGTGGTGTATTACATTGATTGATTTGTGGATATTGAAGATTCCTTGCATCCCTGGGATAAAGCCCACTTGGTCATGGTGTATGATCTTTTTAATGTGTTGTTGGATTCTGATTGCTAGAATTTTGTTAAGGATTTTTGCATTTATGTTCATCAGTGATATTGGCCTGCAGTTTTCTTTTTTTGTGGGATCTTTGTCAGGTTTTGGTATTAGGGTGATGGTGGCCTCATAGAATGAATTTGGAAGTTTACCTTCCTCTGCAATTTTCTGGAAGAGTTTGAGCAGGATAGGTGTTAGCTCTTCTCTAAATTTTTGGTAGAATTCAGCTGTGAAGCTGTCTGGACCTGGGCTTTTGTTTGCTGGAAGATTTTTGATTACAGTTTTCAATTTCCGTGCTTGTGATGGGTCTGTTAAGATTTTCTATTTCTTCCTGGTCGAGTTTTGAAAAGTTGTACTTTTCTAAGAATTTGTCCATTTCTTCCACGTTTTTTTATTGGCATATAATTGTTGATAGTACTCTCTTATGATCCTTTGTATTTCTGTGTTGTCTGTTGTGATCTCTCCATTTTCATTTCTAATTTTATTGATTTGGTTTTTCTCCCTTTGTTTCTTGATGAGTCTGGCTAATGGTTTGTCAATTTTATTTATCCTTTCAAAGAACCAGCTTTTGGCTTTGTTGATTTTTGCTATGGTCTCTTTTGTTTCTTTTGCATATATTTCTGCCCTAATTTTTAAGATTTCTTTCCTTCTACTAACCCTGGGGTTCTTCATTTCTTCTTTTTCTAGTTGCTTTAGGTGTAGGGTTAGGTTATTTATTTGACTTTTTTCTTGTTTCTTGAGGTATGCCTGTATTGCTATGAACTTTCCCCTTAGGACTGCTTTTAAAGTGTCCCACAGGTTTTGGGTTGTTGTGTTTTCATTTTCATTCGTTTCTATGCAAATTTTGATTTCTTTTTTTATTTCTTCTGTGATTTGTTGGTTATTCAGCAGTGTGTTGTTCAGCCTCCATATGTTGGAATTTTTAATAGTTTTTCTCCTGTAACTGAGATCTAATCTTACTGCATTGTGGTCAGAAAAGATGCTTGGAATGATTTCTATTTTTTTGAATTTACCAAGACTAGCTTTATGGCCCAGGATGTGATCTATCCTGGAGAAGGTTCCATGTGTGCTTGAGAAAAAGGTGAAATTCATTGTTTTGGGATGAAATGTCCTATAGATATCAATTAGGTCTAACTGGTCTATTGTATCATTTAAAGTTTGTGTTTCCTTGTTAATTTTCTGTTTAGTTGATCTATCCATAGGTATGAGTGGGGTATTAAAGTCTCCCACTAGTATTGTGTTATTGTTAATTTCTCCTTTCATACTTGTTAGCATTTGTCTTACATATTGCGGCGCTCCCGTGTTGGGTGCATATATATTTATAATTGTTATATCTTCTTCTTGGATTGATCCTTTGATCATTATGTAGTGACCATTTTAGTCTCTTTTCACAGCCTTTGTTTTAAAGTCTATTTTATCTGATATGAGTATTGCTACTCCTGCTTTCTTTTGGTCCCTATTTGCATGGAAAATCTTTTTCCAGCCCTTCACTTTCAGTCTGTATGTGTCCCCTGTTTTGAGGTGGGTCTCTTGTAGACAACATATGTAGGGGTCTTGTTTTTGTATCCATTCAGCCAGTTTTTGTCTTTTGGTTGGGGCATTCAACCCATTTACGTTTAAGGTAATTACTGATAAGTATGACCCCGTTGCCATTTACTTTATTGTTTTGGGTTCGATTTTATACACCATTTTTGTGTTTCCTGTCTAGAGAATATCCTTCAGTATTTGTTGGAGAGCTGGTTTGATGGTGCTGAATTCTCTCAGCTTTTGCTTGTCTGAAAAGCTTCTGATTTCCCCATCATATTTGAATGAGATCCTTGCTGGGTACAATAATCTGGGCTGTAGGTTATTTTCTTTCATCACTTTAAGTATGTCTTGCCATTCCCTCCTGGCTTGAAGAGTTTCTATTGAAAGATCAGCTGTTATCCTTATGGGAATTCCCTTGTGTGTTATTTGTTGTTTTTCCCTTGCTGCTTTTAATATTTGTTCTTTGTGTTTGATCCTTGTTAATTTGATTAATATGTGTCTTGGGGTGTTTCGCTTTGGGTTTATCCTGTTGGGGACTCTCTGGGTTTCTTGGACTTGGGTGATTATTTCCTTCCCCATTTTAGGGAAGTTTTCAACTATTATCTCCTCAAGTATTTTCTCGTGGTCTTTCTTTTTGTCTTCTTCTTCTGGGACCCCTATGATTCGAATGTTGTAGCGTTTAATATTGTCCTGGAGGTCTCTGAGATTGTCCTCATTTCTTTTAATTCGTTTTTCTTTTATCCTCTCTGATTCATTTATTTCTACCATTCTATCTTTTAATTCACTAATCCTATCTTCTGCCTCTGTTATTCTACTATTTGTTGCCTCCAGAGTGTTTTTAATTTCATTTATTGCATTATTCATTATATATTGACTCTCTTTTATTTCTTCTAGGTCCTTGTTAAACCTTTCTTGCATCTTCTCAAGCTTTGTCTCCAGGCTATTTATCTGTGATTCCATTTTGATTTCAAGATTTTGGATCAATTTCACTATCATTATTCGGAATTCTTTATCAGATAGATTCCCTTTCTCTTCCTCTTTTGTTTGGTTTGGTGGGCATTTATCCTGTTCCTTTATCTGCTGGGTATTCCTCTGTCTCTTCATCTTGTTTAAATTGCTGAGTTTGGGGTGTCCTTTCTGTATTCTGGCAGTTTGTGGGGTTCTCTTTATTGTGGCATTTCCTCGCTCTGTGTGGGTTTGTACAGGTGGCTTGTCAAGGTTTCTTGGTTAGGGAAGATTGTGTCCATGTTCTGGTGGGTGGAGCTGTATTTCTTCTCTCTGGAGTGTAATGAAATGTCCAGTAATGAGTTATGGGATGTCTATGGTTTTGGGGTGACTTTGGGCTGCCTGTATCTTGGAGCTCAGGGCTGTGTTCCTTGTTGCTGGAGAATTTGCTTGGTATGTCTTGCCCTGAAACTTGTTGGCCCTTGTGTGGTGCTTGGTTTCAGTGCAGGTATGGAGGCATTTGATGAGATCCTGTCAATTAATGTTCCTAGGAGTCAGGAGCTCCCTGGAGTCAGGGTTTGGACTTAAGCCTCCTGCTTCCAGTTATCGGTCTTATTTTTACAGTAGTTTCAAAGCTTCTCCTTCTATACAGCACCCTTGATAAAACATCTACGTTAAAGATGAAAAGTTTCTCTACCGTGAGGGTCACCCAGAGATGTTCACAGCATTACATGGAGAAGAGAAGAGGGAGGAGGGAGTTAGAGGTGACCCGAATGAGATGAGGTAGAATCAATAGAGGAGAGAGTGGGCTAGCCAGTAATCTGTTCCTTATGTGCACTCCACAACTGGACCACTCAGAGTTGTTCACAGAGTTATACACAGAAGAGAAGAAGGAGGAAGGTGACAGAGGTGGCCAGGAGGGTAAAAGGGGGGAATCAAAAGGAGGGAGACAGATCCAGCCAGTAATCAGTTCCCTAAGTGTTCTCCACCGTCTGGAACACACAGAAATTCACAGAGTTGGGTAGAGTAGAGAGGGGTTAGGGAGGAGACACAGGCGACCTGGTGGAGAAAAAGGAGAGTCCAAAGGGAGAGAGAGCAGTCAAGCCAGTAATCTCGCTCCCTAGTGAAAAATGGGTCCTGAAGATTGGGTTCTTAAAGGTACAAAATTGGTAACAAATACATAAAAGCAAAAATTAAAAATCTAGAGTCGAGTTTGGAATTTCAAAAATACGATGTTAAGGAAAAGAAGAAGGAAAAGAAAGAGAGAAAAAATGAACAAACAAAAACAAACAAGGTCATGAAAATTATAAAGAAAATATAGGTACAAAATTGATAACTAATATCAAAAAGCAAAAGTTAAAAATCTAGAGTAGAGTTTGGAATTTCAAAAATACAATGCTAAAAAAGGAAGAAGAAAAAGAAAGAGAAAAAAAAACCAAACAAGAACAAAGTCGCATACATTATAAACAAAATACAGGTACAAAATTGATAACAAATACCAAAAAGCATAAATTAAAAATCTAGAGTAGAGTTTGGAATTTCAGATATACAATGTTATTTAAAAGAAGAAGAGAAAGAGACAGAGAAAAAGAAAAAGAAAAAATAAAAAAGGGTCACAGAAATTATATAAAAAAAGTATAGGTACAAAATTGATAACAAATACCAAAAAGCTAAAATTAAAAATCTAGAGTAGAGTTTGGAATTTCAAAAATACAATGTTAGAGAAAAGATGAAAAAAAAAAAAAAAACCAAGGTCAAAAAAATTATAAAAATATATATATATGAAGTTTGCTTTAAAAAAAAAAATAGGGTCTTCTCTCCCTTTTTTTTTGGCAAAGTAATTGGTTATAAAAGTGATAATTAAAGGAATAATAGAGGACTTAAAATTTTTTTAAAAAAATTTAAAAAAATTAAAAAAAAGGAAAGAAAGAATGATCGTAAAAATAGTAGAAATATATCTAGGACTTTCTTCTGTTTTGTTTTGAGTATTGTGGGTTCAGTTCATTTTTGGCTAGTTCCTTGGTCCAACGTATATTTCTCAAGATCTATAGGCCCCTTCCTATGTAGTTGGTACTAACCACAGGGTTTTAATCTATTGCCTGTAGCTTCCAAGGCATTTCCCTCTGTTTTAGCTTCTTCTGTTTGCTGGACTCTTCAGTGTCTGGTTTCCGCCCTGACACAAAGGGGACGGTGGAGGACACTTTTTTTTTTTTTTTAGGCTCACTTGTTCAGTCGCGCTGTAGGGAGGTAGGGAGGGATGCTGCAAACAGATAACACTGGCGTGTGCTCGCAGTACCTCAGCCACACTGGGTCTGCCCCGCCCCCCGTTCATGGTGGGCGTGTAGCCTCCCTGCCCACGCTGCTCAGGCTCTAGGTTGCTCCACCAGGAACCATCCGTGGCCAGCCCTGGGCTGCCTGCACTTCCCAGGTGCAAGCTGCTCAGATTCAGGCACTCGGGTAGTCCTCAGAGGCGCAGACTCTCAGTTGGGCCTGCATTTTGTGCCCTTCCCAGATCCGAGCAGCTCAGGTGATGAGGTGTTTGGCGTGCACGATTGCTGTGACTTATCGCCTCCCCGCTGCTCGGTTATCTAGGTGTGCACTGGCGCACCTTCTCAGGCAGATGTTGACCGTCCAGACCCCCAAGAAGTTTTAGTCAGCAAAGAAGCCTGCTTACAGTTTTACAGATAACGTCTCTCTGGGGCTGCGATTGTCCCCTTCCGGCTCTGGCTGCCTGTCACCGGAGGGGGATGGTCTGCTGCCGGCTATCTCTGTTCAGTCCTTTGTTCCGTGCGCAGGCCTGCCGGTGTCTTAGGTTAGGGCTGGCTTTTCGCGTGGTAGATATCCCACAGTCTGGTTTGCTAGCCCAAATTATTTCACTCAGATAGCGCTCGGGGTATTCAGGCCAGATCCTTGTGATGCAGCCTGCGCTGTGCCTCCCTGCCCAGCCCCCGCTTGCTAATGGCGGATGCAGGTGTCTGTGCTGCTTCTCCGCTGGGGGAGTTACTGTAGGGCTCGCAATGTGCGGGTTTTAGTTGTTTGTTTATTTTTCCTCCCTGTTATGTTGCCCTCTGTGCTTCCAAGGCTCGGCACAAATTCGGCAGTGAGAAGGTTTCCTGGTGTTTGGAAACTTCTCTCTTTTTAAGACTCCCTTCCCGGGACGGAACTCTGTCCCTCCCTCTTTTGTTTCTTTTTTTGTCTTTTATATTTTTTCCTACCTCCTTTTGAAGACTTTGGTTGCTTTTCTGGGTGCCTGATGTCCTCTGCCGGCATTCAGAAGTTGTTTTGTGGAATTTACTTGGCGTTTAAATGTTCTTTTGATGAATTTGTGGGGCAGAAAGTGTTCTCCCCATCCTACTCTTCCGCCATCTTAGCTCCTCCCCCAGATTTTCATTTTAGTTGCACAGTATTATAATTAGTTAAAGCAATGATAATCTGAGTATTACATATTTTTTTATCAGATCAGCTTCTTGATCATAGGAATTATCAATGGATCATGATTTTAACTTCAGGGGCTTTGAAAAATTTAATGGCTTTTCATTCCTTCTCTCTTCCATCTGAAATCACTCAAACCTAATGTGTTATACAGTAAAGAATTCTGAGCTTAAGGAATGAGATTTAAGTTTCAGTTTTGTTATTGATTAAGTCAATGATTTTGGCAAAATAATGAATGGTATTTTCTTCAATGAATAAAACAATGCAAGCCTATTGTAAAGATTAGATGGGAAAGCACATCTGAATGAAAATATCATTATATCTTGCTTAATGTAATAATTCATTATATATACATATTATACTCAGAATTGCTAGTATGGCAATGTGAGATAATCCTGTTTTTTAATTTAAACCATATTGTTTAAATGTTGAGAAACTTCTCATTTTTTGAGTTCCAACTGTAATTAAGAATTGGAAGATTTCCCTTTGAGGGAATGCTTGTTTCTGGAGGGTACTGTGGCAGGCAGGAGACTACACTTTGATGTAATTCCTAGATGAATTGACAGAACTGTCATTACAGAAATGTTCATAAGTGCCCTGCTGTTGCTGCTAAGTAGCTTCAGTCGTGTCCAACTCTGTGCGACCCCATAGACGGCAGTCTACCAGGCTCCCCGTACCTGGGATTCTCCAGGCAAGAACACTGGAGTGGGTTGCCATTTCCTTCTCTAAGGCATGAAAGTGAAGTCGCTCAATCGTGTCCGACTCTTCACGACCCCATGGACTGCAGCCTACCAGGCTCCTCTGCCCATGGGACTTCCCAGGCAAGAGTACTGGAGTGGGGTGCCATTGCCATAAGTACCAAATGGTTCACACCTCCATGAAGTAGGTGGAGCATATGGAAAGGGCAGAGTTGTAGATGCTCAATATTTCTGAATGAAAATCGGGGATTCCATCCATCCATAATCCACATTCACTGTTAACACTTTAGGGCAGGATTTAGCTAAGCAGATTAGTAATAAAGTTGAATGTGAAAATAGAAGCCTTGTAACCTATTGTTAAGGAAATTTGTTTTCAAAGCTATTTGATAATCCTCTGGTCAGACTGATATAAGACTGTATGTTTTTATAAACAGAATATTTTATTTTCTCTTTATTCCTTAAATTATAGGAGTAACTTATCACATTATTGAAGCAGAATATTCAAATAACAGGACAGCATATAGAATAAAATGTATGCCATAGGCTGAATGTTTATGTCTCTTCAAAATTCATGTGTGGAAGCCTAACCCCTTATGTAACAGTGTTTGGAGATAAGGCCCTTGGGAGTTTAACAGGTCATAAGGGTGGAGCCCTCACATGTAGGATCAGTGACCTTATGAAGAAGGACTCTTGAGAAACCTATATGCAGGTCAGGAAGCAACAGTTAGAACTGGACATGGAACAACAGACTGGTTCCAAATAGGAAAAGGAGTACATCAAGGCTGTATATTGTCACCCTGCTTATTTAACTTATATGCAGAGTACCTCATGAGAAACACTGGGCTGGAAGAAGTACAAGCTGGAATCAAGATTGCTGGGAGAAATATCAATCACCTCAGATATGCAGATGACACCACCCTTATGGCAGAAAGTGAAGAGGAACTAAAAACAGCCTCTTGATGAAAGTGAGAGAGGAGAGTGAAAAAGTTGGCTTAAAGCTCAACTTTCAGAAAACTAAGATCATGGCATCTGGTCCCATCACTTCATGGCAAATAGATGGGGAAACAGTGGAAACAGTGTCAGACTTTATTTTGGGGGCTCCAAAATCACCACAGATGGTGACTGCAGCCATGAAATTAAAAGACGCTTACTCCTTGGAAGGAAAGTTATGACCAAAACTAGACAGCATATTCAAAAGCAGAGACATTACTTTGCCAACAAAGGTCCATCTAGTCAAGGCTATGGTTTTTCTAGCAGTCATGTATGGATGTGAGAGTTGGACTGTGAAGAAAGCTGAGCATGGAAGAATTGATGCTTTTGAACTGTGGTGTTGGAGAAGACTCTTGAGAGTCCCTTGGACTGCAAGGAGATCCAACCAGTCCATTCTAAAGGAGATCAGCCCTGGGTGTTCTTTGGAAGGACTGATGCTAAAGCTGAAACTCCAATACTTTGGCCACCTCATGCGAAGACCTGACTCATTGGAAAAGACTCGGATGCTGGGAGGGATTAGGGGCAGGAGGAGAAGAGGGCGACAGAGGATGAGATGGCTGGATGGCATCACCGGCATCGATTTCACATGTACATCATGTACATGTACATCATATTATTTGTAGACATTGGTACTTCCAAGTAAAGGAAGGCTGCTCTAAGGTTTCTTCCTGTCCTCCTCATCTTCCCTCCTCTCTACTCAAAGGAAAGCAAATTGTCAAATCAGAGCATCCTTAAATTCATTGCTGATCTACACCATACCACCATACTTGCTATGTGAACTTTAGCATATTTCTTCAATTTTCCAATCTCACAGTTTACTCACCTTTGGAATCAAAGTGAGAATACTGTGCAAAGTTTTGTAAAGAATACATTAGGGAGGAGTTGTGGGTTGTTGGAAAATAAAAATAAAATACTGTACACATAACTGCTAGCATAATGCAGAAACAGTATGTTTCTATCTTTCCTTCTTTGTCTTAATCAGTTTTCTTTTCTTCCTTTGCTAATTACTATTGTGTTAAGGATGGATTAAAAAAAGAGAACAGATTGCTTTCTCCTTGAGAAAGATATTGTGTCTGTAGTGTTAAAAATTATCAGGGCAAAGTGAAGAGGGACATCTCTAACCTTTTAATTCATAGAAATTTAAAATTGGACAGATGCAAATAGAAGATCATTTAGTCTAATATTTCTCTCTCTCTCTTTTTCATTTCCTCTTCTGAGTAGTGTTGTTTAAATGAGATTTGACTGGAGCTGCTGGTGGGGAGGTGGTGTGTGTGGACAGAATAGAGTCTCACAGCTTAGCTTCTACTTTATTTGCTGAAGAATCTAAGGTCCCAAATTCTATATTAATCTGAAAGATGACCCATCTGGTCCAAACTCTCTCATCTGTCAGATGAGGAAAGTCCTGTAGACTTTTTATTTCAGTCAGTGATCACCAAAATTTAGGGCATTCAGCCTGCTTGGAAATTATCATTTTTGACCTTTCAAACTTGCATACCCCACACCTTGAAAAATCGCATCAATGATGCTGGATCTGCAGGTGTTCATGTTCATGTCCAGTTTCCAGGACAGCAGAGGGGAGCCAGTGACCTCTTCAGTGGTTTATCAAAGACCCCTCAATTTTATTCTGGCATTCATTTTATCTGCCACAGAAACCATTTATTGCTTCATCTTCCTGAGTAACGTGGACACTGTCACTTAATTAACTTACCATTTGAGTGCATGTTTAAAACTGTCAGGTGGGAAGTAAATTTAGTGCTGTCTTATGATTAATAAAATGTTAAAAGTCTTTTTTTGTGAGAGCCAAGTAGCTGGCACCTCAACAAAAACGGCTAGGTTTGTTGATTGTTATTTTGGTTACTGTAATTATGTGGACTGGCAGGAAAAACGCTGTATTTATTCGTGCTTTTTATATATTTGTTTTTAAGACAAGTCAGTATGTGTGTGTTGATGGTGTGTGCAGTTGATTAAACATAGGATTACATCATATCTTAACAGGTGAAATGAATTATTGTGCTCTTTATAGGACGGGGGAGCCTGGTGGGCTGCCATCTATGGGGTTGAACAAGTCAGACATGACTGAAGTGACTTAGCAGCAGCATAGGTATGCTTTGAAAAGAAATGCCTCAGGTCCTAGAATTGATAATTGTATATTTATTGAGTGATTATTTATGCTAAGTGCAGACCTAGGCTCATTTACTTATGTTGTTCCAACTAAACTTCCAAGAAATCTGGGAAATAAGCATTATTTTACCCATATTACAGATAAGGAAACAAAGCTCTGAGATGTTCAGTTGTTTGCACAAGGTCACATACCTAATATTGACTGAAATAATATCAAAATAGTTTTATGTCTAAAATCAGTACTTCTAAAAAATAAGTAAAATCAGTACTTCTTTTTATTCCACTGGGAAAATTGCTTTGATTAAACCCAGTGAAATTGTTATGCTTCAAATATACTTGAAGGCCTTGGTCATTGTTTATTTTTCCTCCTGCTTCATGCTCCACTCACAAAGGGATTTGGACTGGGGATTCCCAAGATCACTTCTGTGTTTGGTGATTTGCTAAAAAGAAACACAAGACTCAGCATATAGTTGCACACATGGCTAAGATATATTATAATGAAAGGATAAAAAAGCAAGATAAGCAAAGCTCATGGCTCATGGGCAGTCTGGAGAAAACCCGACACTTTCAAAACTCCTCTCCTAGTGGAGGCACGGTAGATGCGCTTAATTCCTCCAGCAATGAGTTGCGACAGTGTGTGAGTCTGGTCTACAGAAAAGCTCATTAAAGACTCAGCACTCAATGCTTTTTGGTAATAGTTACAAAGGTACTCTGATTAGCACGCACCAAAATTCCACAAGGACAGTAAGTGTTCCGCGTAACCACATTGTTTGCATAATTTAGGCACAGTGAGATGTTCTTATCCTTTAAAGAAAGTTTTACAACAGAGTAGGGAAATTTAACCAATCAAGCTTCCAGATGTTGGTTAGGGGCCATGTTTATAAGAAGGCCTTGTAAAGTATAGCAATCTCAGGGCTAGTATGTTAATTCTCACACAGGATTCGAATAATGTTATTGAATGACCCCAAATTAAGCTATTATGTCATTTGTAATTCTTGAAATTAAATCAAAAAAGGAGTAAGGCTCATGCCTTGGAGTGCTGAAAGGGACTTGAAACATGTGAGAAATATATCAAAATGTCATTCATTTAGAGATTTTATTCCTTCCTTTATGTATTTATTCTCAAAGTATTTACTGAACACTTACTGTGTTAGGTAAGTTCCCCACAGCAAAGGAAAAGGACAGTTCTCTTTCCAATCCCAAAGAAAGGCAATATCAAAGAATGTTCAAACTACCATGCAAATGCACTCATCTCACACACTAGCAAGGTAATGCTCAACATTCTCCAAGCCAGGCTTCAACAGTACATGACCCGTGAACTTCCAGATGTTCAAGCTGGATTTAGAAAAGGCAGAGGAACCAGAGATCAAATCGCCAACATCCGTTGGATCATTGAAAAAGCAACAGAGTTCCAAAATAATATCTACTTCCACTTTATTAACCTTATCAAAGCCTTTGACTGTGTGGATCACAGCAAACTGTGGAACATTCTTAAAGAGATGGGAATAGCAGACACCTGATCTGCCTGCTGAGAAATCTGTATGCAGGTCAAGAAGCAGCAGTTAGAACTGGACATGGAACAACAGACTGGTTCCAAATCAGGCAAGGAGTACATCAAGTCGGTATATTGTCACCTTGCTTATTTAACTTCCATGCAGAGTACATCATGTGAAATGCTGGGCTGGATGAAGCACAAACTGGAATCAAGATTGCTGGAAGAAATATCAATAACCTCAGATATGCAGATGCTACCACCCTTATGGCAGAAAGCAAAGAGGAACTAAAAAGCCTCCTGATGAAAGAGGAGAGTGAAAAAGTTGGCTTAAAGCTCAACATTCAGAAAACGAAGATCATGGCATCTGGTCCCATCACTTCATGGGAAATAGATGGGGAAACAGTGTCAGACTTTATTTTGGGGGGCTCCAAAATCACTGCAGATGGTGACTGCAGCCAAGAAATTAAAAGACGTTTGCTCCTTGGGAGAAAAGTTATGACAAACCTAGATAGCATAATCAAAAACAGAAACATTACTTGACCAACAAAGGTCTGTCTAGTCAAAGCTATGATTTTTCCAGGAGTCATGTATGGATGTGAGAGTTGGACTATACAGAAAGCTGAGTGCCAAAGCATTGATGCTTTTGAACTGTGGTGTTGGAGAAAACTCTTGAGAGTCCCTTGGACGGCAAGAAGATCCAACCAGTTCATCCTAAAGGAAATCAGTCCTGAATATTCATTGGAAGGACTGATGCTGAAGTTGAAACTCTAATACTTTGGCCACCTGATGCAAAGAACTGACTCATTGGAAAAAACCCTGATTCTACAAAGATGGAAGGTGGGAGGAGGAGACAGCAGTGGATGAGATGGTTGGATGGTATCACCGACTCGATGGACATGAGTTTGAGGAAAATCCGGGAGTTGGTGATGGACAAGGAGGCCTGGCATGCTGTAATCCATGGAGTTGCAAAGAGTCAGACACGACTGAGCAACTGAACTGAACTGTGTTAGGTGACATCAGAGAATAGTGATGAAGATCATAGGCTCTGTATCCAGATGCCTGGGTTTAAATTCTAGCACTGCCATTCATAAGTTACATGACCTTTGGCAAGTTTCTTAACTTTTCTGTGGTCGGGTTTTCTTATCTGTATCCTAGGTGCCACCTTGTAAGATTAGGGAAGGTAAGAAGCTGTCTGGTACTTGGTAACTAAAGAGAACAACATAGATGGTAGAGGCAAACAAGTATGGGATTATCTTAAAGAGTGATCGCTGCTTCAGTGGGTGAAATTTGACATGCTTTGAGAGCACATGGGAGAAACTGTGTACAGTTTGGAGGAAGGTCTTAGCTTAAGTGAAGGTCTTAGCTTAAGGCCTGTTTCATAGCAGGTCAAAGGAACATCACAGTTAGAAGGCATTGGGTAGAGAGATTGGTCTGTTTGAATAAAAAATAATAAGTGGTATGTCTGGAAGATAGATGAACTTGTAGAGACAAGCAGAGACCATATAGTGAAGAGTCTTACCAGTCCTGTTAGGAAATTTTTACTTGGCATGAGGATAATGAGACATCCTAGGAGAACCAGTGCCTTTTGGAAACAAGTCAGCATGACCCTCATAGAACTTTCTTCTAGAACTTTCTTACATAGTGCTTTCTTACTAAAGATTGCATTGGCAGCTTCTCTTTTCAAAAGACAGTCCTGACTCCTCTTTCTCTGCACTTCTCTCTGGGTAGAGGTCAGGAACATTCTGGGCTGAGTTGAGACAATTTTAGGGACTGCCAACAATAGATCAGATCAGTTTCAATCTGCCTCATCCTATGAGAAGTATGCATGTGAAAATAACAGAAGGACAGAATGGGGAAGTTTTATTTTATTCATGTCTAGCAAAGGAAGCCAAGGAAGCCACCTCTAAGCACTAATACATTAGTGCTCACTGAACTGAGGCAGAGTGCAGCCCTAGACTGAAGCCCAGTGGAAGGTCATTTCCATGTGTTATGGGAAGGTGCTCATTCTGCAGTTTCTTGGCTTCCTACATTTTTTGACTGATGGTTTATTCCTCCCAGTTATTAGTATCTCTTAAAACTTTGTTATTTGCTTTTTCAATCTTTTTTTCACACACAAATGCATACAGGAAATGATTTATAATGAGAGCACCAGCTATAATAATGGGTCTGTCGTTGTTTGTGGGGTAAAGGGAAATGGAAATTAGTAATTTCCTGCTGCTTTTGCTGATTTTACTTTGGTAATAATGCCACTTTATGTGAGATACATGTTTCCATTTGGCTCTAAGTGAAAATATCATCTTAAGCTAATTTTATACAACATATAACCATTAAACTAAATTTTCTGATTGCTTTTTAGTGTGAGGCCACTGTAGTACTTCTTAGACAAAAGGGTTCTCAGCCAAACCCCCACATTTTACAGAGGTCCTTTATGTTTTTCTGTCTGTCACATTTATGGAGGGATATACAAGCACCTCTGTCACAAGCAGTTGGCATAGAGAAGCCTACTGTGCCAAGCATTTCATCTCATGTTCAGCACTGGCCAGCCAGGGTAAATCGTCTCCGTACCTTTTGCCCCATGTCTTTGAAATAAAAGGTAGTTGAGTAAATACAGTGAATGTTCGTGAGTTGGTCTGCTGCCGACAGTGCAGATGGACCTTGCTTCAAAGACTGGAGCGATGGAAGCACTTTAATAGATAAAAGGCAAATCAATTTAAGTGTCAGCTTTCCCTCTGTTTTCATGAACATGAAAGATCTTGCATAGTGAAGAAAGTTTCCCATACAAATGTCTGTATTCCGGTTGCTTATTCTAATGCGTGTTTCTCATGAATAGCACAGTTTTGGCAACCATTGCATATGGCATCTGAGGAACATTTTGTAGGTCTATACCTCGCTGCCTGATGTGGAAACCAATAGCTATAGAAGACTATTGAAATAAAGTAACGTTAACATTTAGTTCCTCAGTTGTACTAGCCGCATTTCAGGTGCTCATTCTGCACACATGGCTAGTGGCTAGGATACGGATGACGCACTTATGGGACAGTTCCATCATGGCAGTTGTGTTGAACCACACTTGCCTAGATGTAATGTGTATTTCAGTTCTTTATCAGTGCTGTATGCTGGCACCTGTATAGACACTGCATGCTAGAATCATTAATATGAATAGTTAGAATTAAGTATTTAATTTTCTTGTAAGTTTTAAATATCTAGGCATGTGTTATGTTGGCCTCCCTCTGTGCTTTTCCCCAGAGCCTCACAAATAGCAGCTGAGGTCCAGAGGCCCTTGTCCTTTCTTAAGATGACCTGTATATTAGGAATACTGATTTCTGTGGGTCTTTTGCTAATTGCACTATTCTGAAATCTTTGGCCATGTGTGAACTGGATCCACGATGACAGTGAGTGGAAACATAACCACTTGAAACTGTAATTTTGTTGTACAACTCACCTGATAAATAATTTCAATGCTACAGATAATCTTTCATTAAATATATGTTAGTAATCGGTGTGCTAAGACATTCTGGCATGGCTTGGTGAGATCCGTGTTATGTTAGTGCCTCTTGGGTTTGCTAATCATATTCCATATTGTGACCATTGAAGATGGCAGAATATAATTTCCACTTGACTTTGATTTTAGGGCGGTGAGTATTGCAGGAACTTAGAGATGGATTCCATTTTATTTCATGATTAATTCTCTCACTTTCTTTCCAACACCACGCAAACACACACACGAAATTGCACTTTTTCTGTAAAGGAAGAAAAGATATTTGGCTGTAGGAATGACTGACTGACAATGTCATGGTCTCTGCGGTGTGTCTGTCACGTGATCTTTAGCTTGCTTTAAATCCTATTGTATGGTTTTTACCCTAAGAGAACATCTCAGCATGCAAGTTTCATAGAGGGGTTTGTTTGGGGGAAATAATACCAACAAGTCTGAAATCTTTACATCAAGTGATGAATTTTTTCCCTTCCACTAAGACCATGAGGACCTATCAAATAGGAAAAATTTTTTGTTCTTGTTGTTTTGTTAGAGACCTAAACACCCTCCGTGTATTTAAGGAAACCTATAGAAAGACTCTGATGCCGGGAGGGATTGGGGGCAGGAGGAGAAGGGGATGACAGAGGATGAGATGGTTGGATGGCATCATCGACTCAATGGACATGGGTTTGGGTGAACTCCGGGAGTTGGTGATGGACAGGGAGGCCTGGCGTGCTGTGATTCATGGGGTCGCAAAGAGTCGGATGCGACTGAACTGAACTGATAGAATGTGATTCTTCTTTAGATTTTTAAATCTTCCCCTGCAAGTATACTTAATTTTTTTTCCAAAATGAAAGGGAAGAATTAAAACTCTTTTAAGTTTTAGTAAAACTAAAGATGTTCAGCTTTTCAAAAGAACCATGAAAAGGACTAGAAGCAAAGGTGGTCAATATTTTAGGGGAAATTGCATTACATTGTTTACATTTATAACACAGGCTTTTGGTTTTGTTTATGGAACATTTCCATACAAGGCTCATTGATTCTCAGACTGCTGAATCACAAAGCAGCTGCTTCTATTAGAAGCACAGTTATTTAACTTACTACTGATTACCTCATAAGTACATAATTTCTCAGTCACAGTCTCTGGTATATATTTCTTTCTCTTCAGGTCATCTTTAATGGGGCAGAAAAGCTCTTCCCATAACTTGCCCATCAATGTGGCGATATTTTGATGTCATTTGTCCCTGTTTATCATCTCTATTAGGAGGCTTCTTTTCTAAGAGAGAAGAGGTATTTGTTGTGCCAGTTCAAATCATCTCTGGGCCAACATTCTCTTAATTTTTAAAATTTGGAAAAACAGAATTAGAACTGCCATAGCATTTGTTTTGGTGTTGAAGTGGGGATGGGATAGGAGACTACTAGCAAATTGCTTTGTAAGTGCTTAATGATAACACTAATAAAAATTTTAACAATATTGCAAACACTCATTAACTAGACAGGGCAATGCTTCTGTAAAACTATGATTCATCTCCTTGTTCTGAAATGATTCACGATGGCAATGATTTTGGGTGAATTGTCCATTGTGATACAAATTTTGGATCCATGACTTCATTAATTGTAAGTTTCTATGTTAGATTGTCTGGCATCATTACACTGATTTGCATAGACTGAAGAACACCTTCAAAAGTTTGCTTGCATTTCCTCTAATGTGGCAGGTAGGTCATTCTCTGTCCCAATGGAAAAGATGAATCCACTGCAATGGCAGAAAGCCCTGGAGTGGCTAAGGTACCATTTGGGGGTAGAAGGCAATGGCACCCCACTCCAGTACTCTTGCCTTGAAAATGCCATGGACGGAGGAGCTTGGTGGGCTGCAGTCCATGGGGTCACTAAGAGTCAGACACGACTGAGAGACTTCACTTTCACCTTTCACTTTCCTGCATTGGAGAAGGAAATGGCAACCCACTCTGGTGTTCTTGCCTGGAGAATCCCAGGGACGGGGAGCCTGGTGGGCTGCCGTCTATGGGGTCACACAGAGTCGGACACAACTGAGGCAAATTAGCAGCAGCAGCAGGATATTTTTTGGAGAAGGCAATGGCACCCCACTGCAGTACTCTTGCCTGGCAAATCCCATGGATGGAAGAGCCTGGTAGACTGCAGTCCATGGGGTCGCTAAGAGTCAGACACAACTGAGAGACTTCACTTTGACTTTCCACTTTCATGCGTTGGAGAAGGAAATGGCAACCCACTCCAGTGTTCTTGCCTGGAGAATCCCAGGACAGCAGAGCCTGGTGGGCTGCTGTCTATGGGGTCGCACAGAGTTGGACACGACTGAGGCAGCTTAGCAGCAGGATATGAAGGCTTTGGACATGAAGGCTAGGCTCTGAATGATGAGGGGATTGAGATGTTCCAACTCTACTTTCAGAGGAAATTGTTAGGGAGAACATTAGCTTTGAAACCAGGGGAATCTAAGTTTCAGTCTCAGCTCTGTCATTCAGGAGCCTGTGGATTATTAGAGCACACAGCATGTGTAAGATAGCGATTGGTGGTGGTGATGGTGAGGGTGGTTGTAATTATAGTGTGATGTGCTGTGCTTAGTCACTTCAGTTGTGTCCAGCTCTTTGTAACCCAGTGGACTATAGCTCGCCAGGCTCCTCTGTCCATGAGATTATCCAGGCAAGAATACTAGAGTGGGTTGCCATGCCTCTTCCAGGGGATTTTTCTGACCCAGGGATTGAACTCACGTCTCTTATGTCTCCTGTATTGGCAGGTGGGTTCATTAAGACTAGCACCACCTGTGAAGCCCATTATTTCTGGCACCATCTTCTCTTCCATAATATGCTGTATCCCTGCTGACTTAATCTTTTAAACTTTTTACTTCCTTATTGGAGGACAGTAACATCTACTCGATAGGGTCAAATTAAAGTGAGAATTGAAATTTGGAACCTAGTAGGGGACAGTCAGTGGCTGGAGGGCATTGCACTAGATTCAGCTGTGTGCTTCTGCTCACTGTCAGTTCTTGACTCCAGCCTGTACTTGTGAGCATCTCCTCCCCTAAACTCCCTGATATGTATACACGTATATCCATGTGTTGTTCAGCTACAGCCTATGGAGACTTTGTGAAAAGGACATTCTTGATAACATATGAATTCAAAATCCCCTGGAGGAGGCATGGCAACACAGTCTAGATCAAAGAATCCATTGACTGATTCTGCAAAACCGTTATTCCTTTTTATAATTCCGTTGGGATGTGGTAAGTAAAGGCTAGAATTTGAAATATGAAAGAGAAGAGCTAAACACCTTAACTCTTCAAAATTCATAAGTGAAACACAAAGACAGAGTGTTTCATTGTTATCAATTATTCATTGATTCTTAAAAGTAATAATAAACATCCTCGAGGCTGCTGTGCAGCATGAGCTCAGGGCTAGGGCAGTGGCAACATAAAGACGTAATAAATAGAATTGATACTCAATTCTATGTAACTATAGATTCTATGTAACTAATAAAACAATGTAAAAAATATGTAACTAATAAAACAAACTACATAACTGAGCAGAAAAGATGCCTTTTAAAAGGGACTAAAATTGTCTCCTTTGGGTTTGAAAAAGTGTATTTCTCCCCATGGAAATTGTTGTGAACCAAAATAGCACATACTAATAGTTATCATTTACAGAGGACCCACTATGTAATGATGCTTTTTATTTCTAATCCCTATGGCAACCTTGCAAAGCAGATTTCATTATCCCTATGTTCCTGATGAGGAAATTGAGCTTGGGAAGGGTCATATACTTGTCTGAGGAAAATTTTACAAAGCTACTAGGAAAACAATTATGTTTGGAATGTCTCAGATGTCACTCTTACTAGATCCTTTGTCATTCTATCCATAATGACATAGTAATATGTCCTCTTATTAATCAAGTAATGCAGATGATATTCAGGTACTTAAGTATTTATCTTTCAAGAACCAGAAAAGAATGATTATGGATTCTTATATGTGGTGTTATGGATTAGGATGTGTGGTTCTTGATGTTTGTGCTGGGCACTGTGGCAGGCATTGAAATGAAAAAATAAAACACATTTCATTACCTTCCAGGATTCACAATCTAGGGCAAAGATGCCAGACAGTGGGTCCAAAGACAGTTCTTCTCCCTTCTGGTTCCAATAGTAGACAGAGCTTGAATGCAGGTCAAGTAAGCTTCTCAACAGTTCTCTCTCAATATTGATTCTAGGCAACCTCTAACCATTGATTAAAATTAGCATACAACAGAAACAAAACGAGCTTGTCACTCTTCTCTTAGAGAATACGTATAATTGGTCACTTGCAACATACTGTGACAGGCTTAGTGAAGAGCTGTGAATAGTTGTGTCTCTAGAACTGTGGGTCACTATGGATTCCCAAAGGACAGGATGATCACTTCTCACTCTAGACATTGGGAGAGAGCAAACAGAGAAAGCTTCACACAGATTATCTTCAGGGATGGTAGAGTTATCACAAGGAATGAGATGAGTGATTTAGGCAGTGGTCAAAGAATGGAGGGATTTATAGATTACTCTAAGGGGTTTTGATTCTATCTTGTAAGTAAAGGATTTTCTAGAAGATTTTATAAAAGGAGTAAACCAATCAGGAAAACCTTATAAAAAAAAGGGCAAGATTCACAGGAATATGACTGAGTGATGAACCTTGAAATACTGCAATCCATCTTGGGAAAAGTAGGTGAAGACCTAGATTAGAACAATAAAGTCAGTAATAGAGACTGGAGGCATGATTGGAAAGCAATCTACAGAGTTTATATACGTATAGATCTGATAAACAGTGATTTAGATATAGTGAAGGATGATGTGATTGAGAAAGTAATACCTAGGATAACTTTTGATTTCTGATTTGGGCTAATGAGTTGACAGGAAGAACAGTGAGGTTTAAGAGAGAGTCAGTGATTTCAATGGGAAAAACTACAAGAGCATTACTTTCTGTTATACAGGAATATTTTTTTTTGGGGGGGGGGGGTGTTAAAAGACAGGTAACTGTAAGGCAAACTTTAGAATATTCTCATTGATATATTCAAAATTTAATTTTGATGGCAAACATAAGTAAATTTTGCATGCTACTCATCTTTATTTTTATATCCTTTATTTATTGGTAAAAGTTAAAATCTGTAGAGACTTGAAGTTTATTGATTCAAGACTGAGTATGGAACTCCTTAGAGGCAATGATTATTACAGAATCAGGTGTGTTTTTCTTCATGAATACCAGGGATCATTGTGTTCTTCCCTGTGGATATCCATTTCCACTCTGGTTTAGGTCGCCTTTAGCTTTCTGGGTTATCATGACTCCAAGTAGACAACTCAATAAGTTTTTCTTACTGGGGCATTCAGTCATGCCAAATTCATCAAGGAGAGTTTACAGAAATCTTTTATTCTTTGCTTTTATTTGAAAAACACTGAACACGCAAATAGAAATCACCAAAACTCTAATCAAAAGTGGAAATATTATGAAATTGGTGATCCTCATTTATTATGGTCTGACCACAGTGGATGTTCCAAGTAGCGCCTAGAAAAAATCCATTATATGGAATATCTTGTGTGTAGCGAGGGATGTTGGCTAGAACAGTCTGCATTTGAGTTGTATGGTAGCTCTTGATTGTATCTGAATCTTTTTACCTCTTGTGATGGTAAAACTGTGTGTTTGTGTGTATACCCATGAGCACATGCACATTGGAACTTGATTTTTTTCAGAGAACTTCATCTATGTGTTTATGGAGAGGAAGGACCACTGAAAATTCCTACTATTTAGAAAACATTTCCACTATTTTCCTGACTTGAAGATAAAGATGACATTGAGTAGTTTTACTAATCCTTTGCTTTTGTGAAGACTCGTGTTAGAATTCCTTGATTTACTTATTTATATTAATTTTGTTTATTTAGACTGTATTATACAACACAGAGACAATTTAACTATTGGAGAGAGTCATTAGTTCTGCTCAACCTATACGAGAATTACTGAGTGTCTGCTTTTCAAATAATATTCTTCCACTTGCCTGGTGGTCTGAATAAGCCTGTTTTTTTGTTTTGTTTTGTTTTGTTTTTTGTTTGTTTTTTAAACAGCCTAAGCTCAGAGAGCTTTGGATCCAATTGTTAAGACAAGAGATGTAGTGTTAATGCTATAAGAAATCTTATATTGGTCTTCAACTTATTGTAGATGTAGACAAGGTTTTTTTTTTTTTTAATCATCTAAGTTAAAGGCTATGGTTTTTCCAGTGGTCGTGTACGGATGTGAAAGTTGGACTGTGAAGAAGGCTGAGTGCTGAAGAATTGATGCTTTTGAACTATGGTGTTGGAGAAGACTCTTGAGAGTTCCTTGGACTGCAAGGAGAGCCAACCAGTCCATTCTAAAGGAGATCAGTCCTGGGTGTTCTTTGGAAGGAATGATGCTAAAGCTGAAACTCCAGTACTTTGGCCACCTCATGTGTAGAGTTGACTCATTGGAAAAGACTCTGATGCTGGGAGGGATTGGAGACAGGAGGAGAAGGGGACGACAGAGGATGAGATGGCTGGATGGCATCACTAACTCAATGGATGTTGAGTTTGGGTGAACTCCGAGAGTTGGTGAGGGACAGGGAGGCCTGGCGTGCTGCGATTCATGGGGTCACAAAGAGTCGGACAAGACTGAGCGACTGAACTGAACTGAAGTTTTATCATCTTCAAAATGAGAGAGTTAGGCGAAGTAATTTTGGACCAAGTGTTCTGAAATGTTTTCCCAATGATAATAATCACAATTTTCAACCTTATTGATTGTGAAGTGGATGAAAGAGAAAAATGCAGTTTCAGAAATTGAAGAGAACACTGGTTGGACTTGAAAAACCATTCATCAGATTTGGTTGCTTTTAATAAAGGAAGAAACCATGTGAGTTGATAGAATTCTGTACCAGAGGATAGCTTCTGAGTTTGGGCTTTGATTTCCTTCCCTCCACTTCTACTCTCACATGGAACTCATGAGTATCAGTTTGATATCAGTTTGATGTAGTGATCTTCCAGACTGAGTGTGCTTCAGGACAATCTCAGCTCTAATGGACCCTTACCCAACTAACTTTGTCATGGTGGGGGAGGGGGGAAGAGTATGGGGCACGTTGTAAGAAGTTGTAGAAATTTTGGAAGAGGGAGGGGATAGAATTTTTGTTTAGAGGACAGAACTAGAATTTCATGCAATTTCTGTTCTATCATCAACTATTAATAAACACAGTGAAAAGAGATTAAAGATGAGGGAAAATGATAGGATGAATAAACAAATGAATATGAATTTATCAGTTATTTTTTTGCAGTTTGTGGCATTATGTTTATCACCTGGGTTTGGTTTTCTTTTATTATTATTCTTTTCTCAATACTTAAATGGTTTCCCTGGAAGAATTGTATGATAAATAGCAACAGATACATGGTCTAGAATTTGGATCTGTTGTAAAAGCATCTCCCAAATTGGTTGAGTTACTTACTTGTCTATGACCTGTTTCTCTTGAGTATCCTTTTAGTTATTGTTTTCTTTTCTGCCTTATTATGACCATGGGTGAGAGTGAATTTAGACTTGCAACGTATGGTTGTTTACACCAGAAGATTATAAGGACCAGTTCTGAATAGAACATGTTTTATTTCCATTAAGTGCATGTTCTTTTTGTTTGCTGAGTTTTGTATTTGTGTTTAAACTGTCCTTAAAAATCTGCTGTGCATTTCCAGGGGTGGAAAACATGCTTTTATATGTAGTAAGTCTGGCTAAGGTTTGGGGATGAGTTTTGTTCTTCATTTTTTGCTCTCTGTCTCAGAAATAACAAAACCTAACTGTTATTCTCCCCAGTTCTATCATATTGTTGCACTTAGTAGACAAGAAGGTGTTCCTATGTTTTAAATAGAATTGAAATCTACATGGCTGTGTAATTTTACACAGCCAATCCACTTCATAATGTCAAAACACTTTTATTTCTGCATGGAAGATTTTTCTACCTTGGTCTCATTAATGTTGCACCTGTTTCTTTAACTGATGGAGTGCTAAATAGAATCCAGAGAGAATCTTTATAAGTATAGTGAATTTGGTTTGAACTAATTGAGAAATTATGAATTATTTTTAAGATTTGACCTAGACTTAAGGTAACTTTTGCACTATTGACACTAAAAAGCTCTGTGAAGCAATTTAAAATAAATCAAAAGATTGCAGACAAGCAAATACTTTCTTTTGATTTTTTCATTTATAACTTTAAAGTTTTCTGGGTATATAAGTAAATCATACTACTTATAAATTCTTAAATAAAAAGCAAGAATAAATAATTGTGTATAATCCTACCAAAGAGGAAAAGCCACTCTTAAATGTTTAAACTCAAGTCCTTTTGTTTAAAAATAATATACTTCATATTATTTTTAAGTGCTATGTTGTTACATAAAATATTCCATACAACACTTTAAATGTCTACATAATTATATATATAAAAGTTTATTAGATCAGCTTATTATAAGATCTTTAAGCTGATATCGAATTGTTTATAGTTATTAATTTTAGATGAATGATTATATGTAAGAAAAGTAATGCTGAGCACTTATTAAAGTCCATGCTCTATTCTTTATTCCACTAATTTTAGCCTCCTAATAATCCCATGAAGGAGATGATATAATTGTCCCCCTTTTAAAAAGGAAATGACTTAGGGTTAGAGATTTTTTGTAACTTGATAAAAGTAGCTCAGCTAAGTGTGAATTTAACCTTTGTGCTGCCAGACTCCAAAGTCCATGTCTCCAATTACTGCACCCTGTGCCTGCCAGTGCAGGAGACATAAGAAATTCAGGTTCGATCTCTGGGTCAGGAAGATCCTCTGAAGAAGGATATGGCAACCCCTCCAGTATTCTTGCCTGGAGAATCCCATGGACAGAGGAGCCTGGTGGTCTGCAGCCATGGGGTCACAAAGAGTCAGACATGAGTGGTCATCTGAGCATGCAACACATCTGACTTCACAATCTGTAGTCCTAACCAATAGGGAAAATTGGGATGACCACTGTTCCTTTATATTTCAGTGCAACTTATGTGGACAAATGTTATATAAAGGAAAAGAAACCTCAGCGTTAGAGGTTTTTTTTTTTCATTATGTGTAACTGTGGGCATTTGAAAATTAATTATTTTTGCAGTATAGTTGCTTTATAATGTAGATTGTTTCTACTGTACAGCAACATGAATCAGCCATGCATATACATATAACCCCTCCCTTCTGGACTTTATTCCTGCACAGGTCACCAATCATGGACATTTGTTAATCTCTGAAATTCAATGCCATTGCTTTTCACATTGGACTCATAGTTCCTGCTTCCTGGTCATTTTGTGAGAATGCCTCTTGTTCACTACTTCAGCCCTCAGAGGCTAGGGACAGAGTTCAATGTTCATGAAGCAATAATGAATACAGATGTACTTGATGCTTGGATCTACACAGGTTAATTATTTGTTTCATATCAGCCCACTTCATATTTGTGCTCTAAATTTCTGAAATCTTTACATATCTTTTACCCCTAAACTATTTCAAGAAAATCTTTTTGTTCCTTTGGTATCAGAATCTAGCAATCTTTCCTGTAGAGAAAATAGTTTTGATTGCCCAGGGTCTGGTCCCTTGTCAATATAAATGACTTTTGAATTATTTTCTCTTTAGCTCAACAAACTCATTGGACTCAGTTTTCTGCTTAAAAAGATTTGGAAATGCCTACCATTGAGTCAGTGTGATCTTGCTTATTAATCTTATCATTTCTAAGTTAGAAATGTTGAATCAAGGCTAATCTTCATAATTCATAGTCTTAAAATTTCCTATCCTTTGGGAACATCTGTTTATGTTCTTTTGCAGCTTTAACAATATCCTTCCCATTTGTATAGTGAGGCTTAGCATGAAGTGATCAGGTCTAAAAAGTATTAGGCAGAGGGTGTTAGCCATAGGTGTGCTTTTTTGACATTTATCTTGAATGTGAACTCTAGAAAAATAGAATGTGAATTCTAAAGATTCAATGGAGCTTTTTGACAGACATGTATCTAGGCTTGATAGAGCATCAAGCAGACTGGACAAAAGATGAATTTTCATTAAGAGAAAATAGCTTTTTTATTGGGCTGACCAGGTGGCATTTGTGGTGAAGAACCTGCCTGCCAATGCAGGAGATGCAAGAGACATGGGTTCGATTCCTGGGTTGGGAAGCTCCCCTGGAGAAGATAAGTTACAAGATTTACTTGTATTGAAAGTAAATACGATAGCAAAATCACAAAGCAAGAACAATGGAGAAAAAGTGTGTATGTGCCTATGCAGTAATTCCAATATTTGATTTCATTCAAAAAGGATAGGTATGCAAAGTTAAATAGAGGTAGATGAAGATTTATATACATTAAAGATTAAATGCAATGGGAAAAGAACAGTAGGAAAGGCAAGCAAAGAAATAAATGTAGAAAAAATATAATAGGTTTAAAAAAGTTAAAAATTAAAATTATAAAAAAGTGAAAAAAAAAAAGGGGAAGAAGAAAGAAAAAAGGGAAAAAAAAGGAAAACTCCTCAGAACTGCAAAAGCCCTATGTAGAGGCAGGGGTTTATAACAACAATAGAAAATGTGACTGAATAGACATATACATATACACCCATGAGCATACTGAAGAAATTATTTACAGGGCAACAGTGGAGAAACAGACATAGAGAATAGACTTATGGACATGGGGAGAGGGCAGGAGAGGGTGAGATATATGGAAAGAATAACAAGGAAACTTACATTGCCATATGTAAAATAGATAGCCAACAGGAATTTGCTCTATGGCTCAGGAAACTCAAACAGGCACTCTGTATCAACCTAGAGGGGTGGGGTGGGGAGAGAGATGGGAAGCAGGTTCAAAAGGGAGGGGACATATGTATACCTATGGCTGATTCATGTTGAGATTTGACAGAAAACAGCAAAATTCTGTAAAGCAATTAGCCTTCAATAAAAAATAATTAAAAAAAAGATAGGTAACTATTAAACATTTTCTTGATCATACTCAAAAATAAGCCCAAAGAAGAAGGGAAGACTAGGTCATGCAAATCAAACAGCATCCTATAGTTTCTTTATAAATCATTGCTGAGGTCACAGTTGATCCAAATGTTAAAAGGTTCTTTTCATGGTTCAGAAGCTGATAAACTGAATAGATTCTTAACAGTTAACCTAGGAATCCAACTTCCCCTTTATAAAATTAACCTGAGGATTCATCTTTTTAACCAAAAAGAACACATTGAAAAATGAACTCTAGTAGCAAAATAAACTCTGAAGCTGGAGTTTGCATTTGAGTAAGTGTAAATGTATAACTTTGAGCCATATAAAAATAAATGATTATGTGTATTTCATTTATGTAGAATTTCATAAATACTGAGCACGACCTGCATGTCTGACACATGCTAGACTGAATACATTTTAAAATGATTAAACCGTGATTTCTGTAGATGCTGCTTTGGGATTGCCTTTAGAATATAAAATAGAGAGATTTCAGAATAAAACTCTAAAACATACTTTAAAAGAATATGTGGGAATGTGGAGGTAAAACCCATATTTATTCAATTACTTATCCAAAAATCATCCGTTGAATACCTACTATATGCCAGGTACTGTATTAGACACTAGGAATATTGTGGGAAGTGAAATAGGCAAGGTTTCTTACCTCCTGGGATTTACATAGTGTGAGAAAAGAGAGAGGATAAACACATAATTCAGAATGTACCAGATAATCTTAAGAACTGTTAAGAACAAAATAGAGGTGATAGAGAGTATCTTGGGTGGCTCCTCTGGATCTCATGCTAATAGGCTTTTAGAGGCAGTGTCTGTGAAGCTAAGTGAGCCGAATAAAGATTGAGAAGCAGAGTATTTCATGCTGAAAGGATGGTTGGCTAAATGTCCTAACCTGAAAATTAGCTGTGTGCTCTGGGATCACTGTGGTTGAGGTACAGTGAGTAAAAGGGAACAGGGAGCAGGTGAGATTGGGGACATGTGCAGGAACATTCTTCTTAATAGAAATCATATCACCAAGGCCAGGAAAGGGAGTTTGAATTTAATTCTAAGTGCTGGTGAAAAACCATTGGAATAATTGACTCTGGGAAAGGCCACATTCTAATTTATGCTCTAAGAAGATCAGTCTGGCTGCTGTACAGAGAATGGACTTGAGGGGTTTGTTAGTACAGAATGGAAGCAGTTATTATGGGCATTAAGTAAGGGAGCAATGAAAACACCATTTCTAAGCAGGATAGACTCAGGCTTCACTGTCTTAATTCTAAGTAGTGGAGGGCTCTGCAGAAGAGAGAAATCCAAATGTTTATTTCTTAATAAACTTTTATGTACTGCTGCTATATTGACAATACTGGTCAACACATTCAGTTCAGCTCAGTTGCTCAGTCGTGTCTGACTCCTTGCAACCCCATGAATCGCAGCACGCCAGGCCTTCCTGTCCATCACCAACTCCCGGAGTTCACTCAAACTCATGTCCCTTGAGTCGGTGATGCCATCCAGCCATCTCATCCTCTGTCGTCCCCTTCTCCTCCTGACCCCAATCCCTCCCAGCATCAGGGTCTTTTCCAACGAGTCAACTCTTCGCATGAGGTGGCCAGAGTATTGGAGTTTCAGCTTTAGCATCAGTCTTTCCAATGAACACTCAGGGCTGATCTCCTAAAGAATGGACTGGTTGGATCTCCTTGCAGTCCAAGGGACTCTCAAGAGTCTTCTCCAACACCACAGTTCAAAAGCATCAATTCTTCGGCGCTCAGCCTTCTTCACAGTCCAACTCTCACATCCATACATGACCACTGGAAAAACCATAGACTTGACTAGACGGACCTTAGTTGGCAAAGTAATGTCTCTGCTTTTTAGTATGCTATCTAGGTTGGTCATAACTTTCCTTCCAAGGAGTAAGCATCTTTTAATTTCATGGCTGCAGTCACCATCTGCAGTGATTTTGGAGCCCAAAATAATAAAGTCTGACACTGTTTCCCCATCTATTTCCCATGAAGTGATGCAACCAGATGCCATGATCTTCGTTTTCTCAATGTTGAGCCTTAAGCCAAATTTTTCACTCTCCGCTTTCACTTTCATCAAGAGGCTTTTTAGTTCCTCTTCACTTTCTTCCATATGGGTGGTGTCATCTGCATATCTGAGGTTATTGATATTTCTCCTGGCAATCTTGATTCCAGCTTGTGCTTCTTCCAGTCCAGTGTTTCTCATGATGTACTCCGCACATAAGTTAAATAAGCAGGGTGACAATATACAGCCTTGATGTACTCCTTTTCCTATTTGGAACTAGTCTGTGGTCCAGTTTTAACTGTTGCTTCCTGACCACCGTATAGGTCTCTCAAGAGGCAGGTCAGTTGGTCTGGTATTCCCAGCTCTTTCAGAATCTTCTGTAGTTTATTGTGATCCACACAGTCAAAGGCTTTGGCATAGTCAATAAAGCAGAAATAGATGTTTTTCTGGAACTCTCTTTTTCGATGATCTGGCGGATGTTGGTAATCTGATCTCTGTTTCCTCTGCCTTTTCTAAAACCAGCTTGAATATCTGGAAGTTCACAGTTCACATATTGCTGAAGCCTGGCTTGGAGAATTTTGAGCATAACTTTACTAGTGTGTGAGATCGGTGCAATTGTGAGGTAGTTTGAGCATTCTTTGGCATTGCTTTTCTTTGGGATTTGAATGAAAATATAAACACAAAAAAGAAAAAGTGACCTTCATTGCCCTCAAGGAATTGACAGGACAGCAAGAGACAAATATCATTTGAACAAGTTTTTCTATTACAGATAGAGAAATAGGAAGTGTGAGAGAATTTCCTCTAAGATGGGCAACCAAGGGAATGGCTTTGCTGCTACTTAAATGATGGAAGAAAGGGGATGAAGGAGAGACAGGAATGAGGCAGTGTCTGCTGTCAGACTGGAACTTAGATTTTTAGAGGGTTTTGATCACTCCAAAATACTGCAGATAGTGATTGCAGCCATGAAATTAAAAGATGCTTACTCCTTGGAAGGAAAGTTATGACCAACCTAGATAGCATATTCAAAAGCAGAGACATTACTTTGCCAACTAAGGTCCGTCTAGTCAAGGCTATGGTTTTTCCTGTGGGCATGTATGGATGTGAGAGTTGGATGAAGAAGGCTGAGCGCCGAAGAATTGATGCTTTTGAACTGTGGTGTTAGAGAAGACTCTTGAGAGTCCCTTGGACTGCAAGGAGATCCAACCAGTCCATTCTGAAGGAGATCAGCCCTGGGATTTCTTTGGAAGGAATGATGCTAAAGCTGAAACTCCAGTACTTTGGCCACCTCATGCGAAGAGGTGACTCATTGGAAAAGACTCTGATGCTGGGAGGGATTGAGGGCAAGAGGAGAAGGGGACGACAGAGGATGAGATGGCTGGATGGCATCACTGACTCAATGGACATGAGTCTGAGTGAACTCCAGGAGTTTGTGATGGACAGGGAGGCCTGGCATGCTGCGATTCATGGGGTCGCAAAGAGTTGGACACGACTGAGCAACTGAACTGAACTGAACTGATCACTCCACATCTAGTGGCGGAAGGACATAAGGGAGGGAGGCAGGAGTCCTGACTTCCTGATGAGGGATTGTGACCTGGAGACGGGGATCTGACCTGATAGATTAGTACATGAACAACATGGATGATTTATTATTAGAAACAATAATAATTCTCAGGTATTTGAAGGTGGCTGTTTAAGGTGGCATAGAAATTCATGCATAATCCTTTTATACATTTTCAGAACACTTAGAGGTAATTGTAATCCTTAAAACAGCCCATGAGGAAGGTAGAAAATCATCCCCATTCTAGAGCTGAGAAATAAGCTGTAGAAAGTTTCTCTGCCAACAAGCTAGTGGTTGACAGAAGAATAGAGTTTGGACTCCTACTCTATTTCCAAAATACATTACAGGTGCTTATAAATGTGATTAACCTGTAGACAGTATATCACATGGGGCAGATTACATTTATGATCTTCACTATTTTATGCCATTTTGGTAATATACAAATCTTTTAAGGATATTTGATTAAAAAATGATATTTTCACCCTTGCTATTTTCTACTAAACTATAATCCATAAATGTTTGCATCTGTCAATGACTTCTACCTTTATTCTGTAACTGAAATCAGTTGCTATTGTTTTCTTAGCTCTTTTTATAAAAAGCAGGATTGAATTAAGCCCTTTGGAGGGTACTTACACAAGATGGTTAAAGTGTTAAAGCATGGGGTAGCATTAGCCTCAGCTCTATTCTCACTAAGAAAATATAAACCATTTAGGATTTAAACCTTTATTTACTTTTTAATACAGAAACTCTTGTCTGATATTCTGTTCTTCTGGAGTGATAAATTGCTTTCAGTTAAGCTCACCGGGTAAGAGAAGTTTCTAACCATTTCTGACCTTCCACTTTCAACTGTCTTCTAATTTCTGAGCCTAGTCATCTAAACATCGGTTTGCCTGATATCTTCAAGACGTCCCGTGTTTGTGGTTGCATCAACAATTCAAAGACTTACTGCTTCAGCAAACTTGTCAGTATTTTTGTTCTGTGTCTCCTTTACCGTGACACACCATGGTTCTAGATGATAGTTGGAAAACCTCTGCTGTGTCCCCTGTGTATGTATTTGAAATGTAGCATGTATCATCACTATTCAGTGCGTTGCAGAAAATGAAGAAGGTGTTTCAAGGTATTAATACTAAAGCTACCATGGCTTTCCAGAAAATGGGATCAGCATGCACAAGTGGCGCCAGTGGTAAAGAACCTGCCTGCCGAGGCAGGAGACATGAGAGACCCGGGTTCAATCCCTGGGTCTGGAAGATCCCCTGGAGGAGGGCATGGCAGCCCACTCCAGTATTCTTGCCTGGAGAATCCCAAGAACAGAGGAGCCTGGTGGGCTTACAGTCCATAGGATTGCAGAGAGTAGGGCATGACTGTAGCGACTTAGCAGACATGCACACATACAATGGCACAGAGTAATAAAAGGGCCAGTGATGTTGCATGCAATTCTGTATAACTACTAGAATGTTCATTATTGTGGATCCTTCCAGACAGTGTCTGTGACATTTATCTTTGGTGCTCTAAAATCTTAAAACAACTGTTAAATGGTAAGTGCTTAAAAAATCAGGTCAATTTACAAAAGAAGGAATAAATGTGTTTTATATATTAAAAGATAATAAAAATGCAAATTTTATCTGATATTGTTTGTTGAAGCTCAGAGTTACTATACCAGAAATATGACCCATATAGAAGAGCTGCATAATCCATTTTCTGATCTAAAAATATTCTTTCAAATATTTATGATGCATTGTCTAGTTATTAGGGTCTGTGATAAACACAATCCTTGTTCTCATTTAAATGGAGCAGATAAACAACTAACAAATGATTATATTTGCAAAGAAAACAAAGAGGTTTTAGAGGATATAGCCCAAGCCAGATGCTGGAAGTTGGTGGCCTTAATATTTGAGTCCTAAAGGATGATGAGGAGTTAATCATGGGAAAAGCTAAAGGAAGAGCATTCCAGGCTGGGTGTATGTTATTTTAATTAGTTGAATTTTACAGTTAATAGAAAATAAAAACTTATTGATATTTTGTTTTCTTCTTCCTTATTTGATTTGCAACTTCTGATACGTTTAAATTTCAAATGCAGCACTAAATCCACTATGTCTTACTGGAAAATGTTCTTTAAGAACATTCAATGCTCGGTTGCTTTCCAGTATTAGAACTGTGAATGAAAGATTAGAGTTTCAGTACAAGTCAAAAGCCTGCCTGGGGACCAGGTAGGCTTCAGACTAAGCTGGATTTCTGGCTTCTTTATGATACAGAGCAGAAAAACTGTGTTTACTAGATTGTCTAAAAGATTGACAATAAGACACAGTTCTGCTTCCTAAACAGCAGTGAGAGAAGCTTGCCCCTAACTGATTTCCCACATGATCAGATTCAGCTTACATTTCCCAGTGATCTCTTTATTGAAGCTTTTCTATATTGAAGTCTTTGCAGTGTGGCTCCTCCCAAGACATAGAAATTCCTTCCTCACCTCTTTTCTGGTCCTGCTACTCTACAGTCATCTTTTCCTGTCTTCACTCCCTTGGTTTTCATGGTTCTTGTATCTCCAGAGAGTAGTTCTTCTGTGGGTTTTAACAGCCTCAGATGCTCTTATGGAAGGAGCATGCTTCCACATCGCATAGAACCTAGAGGAAAACGTGTTCACCTTAAGCATATATGTAGGTGGATATAGCCATGCTGCTGCTGTATTTTGCCTTCACAGTCAAGTTGCTTAAAACAGTCACAATCATATAGAATTTAAATCTCAGGATGCTCAATTTGACTTTATTAGGTGGAAGTGCAAAAGCAAAATGATAAACTGCTGGCAGGGTCTCTTTCAAACCACACCGTCTCAGTGCTGCGATTTATAGCAGCAGCAATGGGAACATACTAAAATTGCGGAAGTTTTATGCCTCTTCCCTTACTACCATTTTCTTCAGAAGCTATTTTCTTGCTTACTTGACTTTATTTTAAAAAGACACCACTTGGAGCAGTAACTTTTTCTGTTGCCAGCTGTAGAGGGAAATGCGGGCGCTAGGACCTGAGGAAGTCTACCAGACCCACTGAAGTATGGACTCCTCGAGATAACAAGGCATTTCTCTTCCTGCCCAAATGCTCTTTGGTGCCTTTCCACCTAATCAGTTACAGTGTGATGCATTGGGAAGGGCAAAAACTCCAGTGCCAGATTGCAACGGCAGCCCTCCATATCCCATTTTTATGCCCATCCTCTCTGGAGATGATCACAGCAAGAGTTGCAAGTGGAACAGACAGCTGCTGCGACTGGGAGATTGAAATGATAGCCAGTGGGTTAAATACAGAAAGATGGGTGTTTCTGGTATTTAAAGTATACGGACCAGTGCCCAAATGGAAGAGTTAGACTACTTTAGAATATAGGGCACCCGAGTCACTCTGAAACGCTGACATTGTCCTTACTGTAGGAACAACTAAGATTCTGTTGCAGCATGTTCAGTCCTGGATAACTCACAGAAATGCTTTTGTAGAAGTTCTATTCCTTTGCAATGAGTCAGTCTCTATAGACTCTTTTTTAAGCATTAAAAAAAAAATTTATTTGGCTGTGCTGGGTCTTAGTTGTAGCACACGGGATCTTCCATCTTCCTTGTGGCATGTGGAATGTTTGGTTGTGCATGTGGGATCTAGTTCCCTGACCAGGGATCAAACCCATGCCTCGTGCATTTAAGCTGCAGAATCTTAGCCACTGGACCACCAGAGAAGTCCCTGTGTGTAGATGGCACTTCCTTGCTTGTTTGTTGTAAGCTTTGTTTGAAATGTGGATATTTTGAATGATATATTGTAGCACCAATGAATTCTGATCTCTTACTCAGGGTTGGTAGTTGCTGCTGGTGCTTTTTGTTCAATTATTTAATGACTTGATTGGACAAAATTTTGTAGATGTCTTTCATGGATTCTATGGCCACTGATATCTCAGATCATCATTTTTATTCTTGACTGGCTTCTTAGCTATTGCTTCCTTCCTAGGATAGCTTTGTTGTTGTTAAGTGGCTAAGTCATGTCTGACTCTGTGACCCCAGTGACTGAAGCAAGCTAGGCTTCCCTGTCCTTCGCTATTTTCTGGGGTTTGCTCAAACTCATGTCCATTGAGTCGATGATGCCGTCCATCTTCTGTTGCACCCTTTTCCTCCTGTCCTCAATCTTTCCCATCATATCACATCATGCAGTTGCTCAGTCATATCTGACTCTTTGGGACCCCATGGTCCACCAGGCTTCTCTGTCCATGGGATTCTCCAGACAAGAATACTGAAGTGGGTTGCCAGTTCCTTCTCCAGGGGATCTTCCTGACCCAGGGATTGAACCTGGGTCTCCCATCTTGCAGGTGGATTCTTTATACTAGCATAGTTTAAAGGTCAGCCAGTGATTGGTTAGAGGTTATACATAGACATTTTGGGCCAATGGCTTTCCAGTTGTTGCTGAGGGGTTCTATGTGTGGGGTGGGGCATACGTTCAAAGTTCAGTTTACAAGTCTTCCCCAGCTTTCACTTCTTGCTTGTGCGAGTCTCAGATTTAACTAGCAATAGATATATAAGTGGGAACTTTTCCAGTCCCTTTTAAACTTCCATGTAACTTTTCCAACCTCTGCCCCTGGGAAGTTTATCAGAGTTTATTTGGGAGCTTATCAAAGCCCACTACGACTATCTCATTCCCCTAGAATTAATTTTTTTGCTGGTTACTTACTTTCCCCAACCAGTATTGAAGTCTCAGGCAGTGGTAATGTTCACTTTCCTTGATTGTTTGCCACTGAGATTGAGATCCTTTCATTTTCAAAAAAGCACTTAGGCTTTTACATAGTGTTCCAGGTCAGATCATACCAATACACAGCTGGGGGTGCACCTCTGGAATAGTGAAGTAAAGATTTCTGAAAAAAAAAAAAAAAAAAAAGGAAAAAAAAATCTTCATAAAAGCAACAAGAGCACTAGCAAGTATCAAAGTCAACTGAGAATTCTGAAAATTAATGAAAGGCTTGAAACAGTCTGAGGAGCATTTATCCCAAAAAAATGCTGTTTTGAGATTATGTGATTTTGAAAACATATGAGATCTTTAGAAAAAAAATAATTTTGCCATTATTTTTTGAATAATTGAAGTTATATGACAACTCATCTTAGAGGTTTAATTATTCTGTTTTAACTACATTTTTAGCTCTAAATCTGTGGTTCTTAAAAATTTCTTGGTCATAGACAGCTTTGAAAATTGATAAGAACTGTCAAACTTTTCCTTAACAAAATGTAGAATTTGCAAAATTTTGTATATAATTTCCTGAACTTCATGGAGTTCTAAAAGTCCATCAGTGACTCCCTCCCACCACCCAGGGTTTAAGAAAACCTACTGTTATGAAAAAGTTCATAATGTATACTGCTTTCTATCCTTTTAATATTTAACATTAAACATTTTAAATTCTCAGTATATAAGTATTTTTTAAAATTATTTTCAGTGGAGATAGCTGAATATTTCCAGTTAAATAATTACTCAACTGGGATGGGATAAAAGTATTTTAATATTAATTAATTTTGCTGTGTGACCTTGAGAAAATCTTCCAACCTCAGTTGAACCCTGTTTTTGTCTACCTCCTATAATCATTGTTATGGTCACATGAAATGATTGAAGGAATTCTCAAAATGATACATTATGTACACACGAGGCACTGCAATCATTTCCTGCTTAATTAGGTTTCCTATAAATTGTGAAAGATGTACCAGAGGCTTTCTTTGCTTTAAGCCTGAATGAATCATATCTGTCCTTGGCTACACAAGTTAAAAAGAAAAAGAAAGTGGGATTCTCTGGCATCTATTTGTCCCTGGATTCTGCTAACTGAAGTTCTCAATTTTAAGTAGCGATGCAAGGAGAAAACAAGTTGATGTAACTGATTTGCATAGTTTGGGCAGCAAGTACTTGCGTGCCTGTGATAATGTTTCATGTAGGAAGGACATATGAGGAAGGACGTAGAATTAGGAAGCTGTGCACAAGACATGGAGGAAAAGAACCAGGATGTGGAGGCAATAAGATATGAACAAATGTTTTCAGAAAGCAAGAAGAGCTAGTAGCCCACCCAGGCCAAGACTAAATCTCTTTTTAGTGGTTTACATTACAATTTCTCTTTGTGGAAGGACAAATTAAACTAAGAAGCAGTGTGATAATACAAGGAAAATACAAGTTTTAAAGCCAAACATCACTTTGAATACAGATTCCCTGACTTAATAGCTATATGAACTTGGATAGGTTATTTGAACCTCTGTAAAGCAGTTGCCTCATACCTAAACTTACAGAAACATAAACAGGTCTTGCTAGATTTCTGTGAGGAGAATAATGCTCTGGCAATTGATCTGGATTCATGATTGGTGCTCCGTAAATGTAAGCTATTGTTTTTACCAAAGGTTGGCTAAGAATGGATTAGAAGACAACGAGAGGTTTAACTATTAAATAAGAGCAAGCAAGGTCTTGGGTGGTGTTGTGTTGTATATGAAGTTGAGAGTGTGTTCATCAATAATGAGTAAAAATCATTTCCAGTAAGAGTGAATATATCAGGTAATTAGAAGTTGATAAAATGAACCATCTTAGTTGTCACATATTTTTCATCCACTTTGAAAGTAGATTTTGATTATAGTATGGTAATTACTTTGAGACCTGAGTGAACCTCTGGATCACTGAGTTCATGGGACTCATTTTAAGTCACAGTGGAGTGTACAAGAATAAATCTAAGCAGTGGCATACCACTAGTTATCTATTATCCCAGGAGATCTTAGTGTGGCCTTTAAGTAAGAGAGGGCACTGGGCTAAAACTGGTGTCTTGGTGAAATTTTTCACATAGGAAGAAATGTCTATAGTATGGGATGAACTAGGTACTTGCATGTAGGTGATAACATGCTACTTAAATATTGTAGAAAAGGATTTAGTTGGATTACAGAGTCTCCCCAGATGGGAAGAATGTTCAGAAAAATGACTATTGGAGAATTTAGGGTCATGTATCATAGGAACTGTAAACTGATTTTCAAGTAGATATTAAAAAATGTGTTGGGTTGGCCAAAATGTTCATTTGGGAAAAACTGAATGGCCTTTCTGGCCAACCAGTACTTTCCCCCTCCACCTTACCAACCATGCCTATGCTTAGGAAAGCAACCCTCTTGAGTCCAGCATGCTCTGGGATGTTCGTGCAGCCTCCTTTCTGGATGTAGACTAGCATTGCTCCCCATTAGGCAATCCTCTCATTCTCCTGTTGGTTTCTAAGATTGATGCTCTTGTCCATGTTTTAGTGTTGTGAGAGTTGACTCTTAAATGAGACTCCTTTCCCCACTTGTGGCCTTTTCTGCTCTAGAGACCACAAAGCTATGCTTTCTTGGACTTTTAATATCTTTAGGTTCAGTTCTGTATTTTTTCCTGTTTTCTTTGCCTGGCTTTTGACAAAAGTTTCATCAGAAAAGTTCAGACCAGAGACCAGGTGGAGAACAGTGCTACCACTCCGATCACCTCTTCTCTTTTTTTGTGGATTTAATTCCCTCATCAGTCTTGGTCTTCTACATCCTAGTCTTTTATGGTGATTTTCCTTGCAGACAACATTTTTCCCTAAATAAATTATTCCAGGATAAATTATCCTTTGTTTCAGCAAATATTTTCAACTTTGAGAATAATATTCCAAGTAATATTTAATGGAACTTGGGTGAGAGAGAAAGAGGAGGCTCTTTCTGAAGGTGCAGAAAGTAAATTAAATCTGTCAATTAAAAACTTAGTGGAAGACTGGCATGTTTATAAAAGTTCTTACATGTAATAAGCCAAATGATGTCTAGCTGCGAGATTAAGTTTGAATTTCACATTGCTCACTTTCAAATAGCAATTTCTGCATTGTGTTTCGGAAAGCTCAGGTTTGCTGCCGGCCACTTCATTAATAAATGCTCTTCAGTTTTCCCTTCAATGAGAAAGGAAGACATTAAATGTCTGTGGCATGTATAGAAATGAACAAACCTCCAAATTTTAATGAGAACAATGCCATATTTCTAGAATCATTCATTCCTTATCTTGTGGCTGCATGCCTGCTAAGTAGGCCTCTGTATTTGCTTCAAATTCATCAGTTTGAGATGGCTGCTGTATTCCATTCTTGCAGATGGAAAAAAAAAATGGATCCTTTACTGAGAGGAGAAACACATATTTTTAGTTTCACACCATGCCACATCGTTGTTGAATAGGTTTTTATGTTCAGTGCTTCAACTCTTGTAGGTGATCAATTCAAAATTTACTCAGAAATCATTGAGATGATTATGAAGCCATAAAAACCAGAGAGCTTGTTTTGTTTTTTTAAGCACTAAACTTTCACGTTAACGCTGGGCTGTTGCACATGGCATCCTTTTCACAGTATCCTCAATTTGTCTCACAAATGGATAGGCCCAGTGGCCCCAACTTCACTAGACAGCTTTACCATAGGTTAGTTAGGAATGTAAATGAAACGGGCATTAGGATTTTTTTTTTTTTCTTTTCCTGGAGATAGTTTTCTAGGAGAGAGTGATAATTTCTTATATCATGTACAATTAGAGCTGAAACAAAGATCTTTTCTTTCCTCCTCTTTAGTTGTCACATACTCCTGTCCTCTCATTCACAAAGGTGATAAACAAGGCTCAGAGAGCCACACAGGGTCACCTAACCATAATGTGTCAAAAGCAAGCCTAGGACCAGATTTTCTGGTCCCAGTTGAGGGCTATATCATCAATAATTCTGAAATAGCTGGTTTAATATAGCCCCACAGTAGATTCAAAGAGCCAACACATTGGAAAAATGGAGAAGGAAATGGCAACCCACTCCAGTATTTGTGCCTGGAGAATCCCATGGACGGAGGAGCCTGGTGGGCTACAGTCCATGAGGTCGCTAAGAGTCAGACATGACTGAACGACTTCACTTTTCACTTTCATGCATTGGAGAAGGAAATAGCAACTCACTCCAGTGTTGTTGCCTGGAGAATCCCAGGAACAGAGGAGCCTGGTGGGCTACAGTCCACGGGGTCACACAGAGTCGGACACGACTGAAGCGGCGTAGTAGCATTGGAAAAGACTCTGATGCTAGGAAAGTTTGGGGGCAAGAGGAGAAGGGGTGATAGAAGATAAGATGGTTGGATGGCATTACTGACTCAATGGATATGAGTTTGAGCAAACTCTTGGAGTTAATGAAGGATAGGGAAGCCTGGCGTGCAGTTCAGTGGGGTGGAAAAAGAGTCCAATACAACTTAGCAACTGAACAACAATGGTAGATTAAACAATATTTAATACATTTGATGTAAAATTAAGAAAGGATTCTTACTATAATTGTAATATGAACTCAAGTAAATAATGGCGATAAGAAGCCCAATACTGAGATGAACAAGGACTTGGAATAAATGAACTAACAATTCCAATTAAGGACATTTAGACCACCAGGTGGCTCAGTGGTAAAAACCCACTTGCTGAGGCAGGAGACATGACACTGTGGGTTCAATCCGTGGGTTGAGAAGATCCCCGGAGGAGGGCGTGGCCGCCCACTTCAGTTTTCCTGCCTGGAGAATCCCATGGACAGAGGAACCTGGTGGCCTACCATCCATGGGGTCACAAAGAGTTGGACATGATTGAAGCGACTTAGCTCACATAGCACACATGCATGTATTTATAAAAGCAGCAGTTATTGAAAGTATCCATATGTTGAAAATGGATACTTGGGCAAAATAATACTTCTTGACAACTATAGTGGTTGATCTTGAGGAATCCATTCTAGATCTGCATATTAAGGTTCTTCTACCCAATGGGCACTTGGCATGACTATGCTCTGATGCTACCAGGTAAAAGTCAAAGTCTTCTCTTTTCTTGAGTTCTCCCATTGGTATATCATGGTCATTTTTTTTTTTTTTTGGTAATCCTAAAGTCCACCAACTGACTCTAAGCTCCTTCTTTTGTTGACATTTTGCTTATTTGAAACAGTAACGTAAGTCCTACCATCTGTGATCCTACCAGCCCATATGTGTTTTGGAACTTCTGCACAAAAGAACATTTTTAAAAAAGACGACTACTCCTCCATAGTACTTGGTCCATCACATACTTTAGAGACTGCATGACATAACAAAGCTTTGTCCACCTACTCAGCCACCTGTGATCTCCTCCCTCAACACTTTGCAGGAAGCAATGAAGCAGTCTGATGGATGGCCACAATTTTGGTTCCCTGGCTGGCTAACATAGGATGATATGTCCATACTGATGAGGCAAGATCTGAAAAAGGATGAGCTGATGAGTGGGCTGTAATACTCAGAACTTATGTTCTTAATGTTTATGCCAAATTTTAATCTTCTTTTCATTTGATTTTTTTATGCCTACATTTTTAGATTTGATATTTATATTTTTAATAATCAAATAATTTATTGTTTACATTTCAACTGAGATTGAGGAGGCCAAGTCTACATTAGGTAACAGGAGTGATTCATTCCAGGGTATGCAACTCTTATTTTCCACGAGGCTGTGGTTAAAATTATTAACCTGTTTTAGATTTCAGAGTCGCTAAGTATATAACTGATATTATGTCTATAAAAATGAGGTAAATAATATTTACACAAATCAAGTAAGATGCTGCAAATCAAAGCCTTATTACAGTGCCTGGCACATAGTGAGGCATTCGATGAATTTAGCTATAATAATATTAATAGTAGTAATGATAATAGTAATGTCTTTTGCAGTTAGAAGAGGATTGAGGTAATTAAGTTTAATTGTCACTAAGTGAATCTGTGTGTGACTAGGAAGTAAAATTCAATTTGTAGAGAGTATTTTTAATAACTGCTAAGATATTTTATTCTTTATAATTTTATATGCTGTTTTAAACTTATAAAATCATGCTCTCTTGACCAAAGAATTTAAGGAGGATTGTAATAAAAACAAGATGTTTTGTATATGGTAGGAAGTCAGAACTAAGAAATAGAAAAGAATAGTATACCCAGCACAGGATCCTTCATTGTTCCTCTGTTGAACATCAGATTGGTTTAAAATTTGATGCAGCTAGGACAAAAGGGTCATTTCATTCAGGCCTCATAAGCATGAGAGGCCTTGAATTTAGAATAGTAGCATTATCTACTAATTCATGTATATCTGAAGACCCAGAAATACTCTGAGGCCAACATCTCCATAATAGAAGTTTAGTTCTGTGTCCTTTTGCTGAACCCACTGTCTTAAATATTTTAATTAATTTTTATAAATCCTGCAAGTATCTTGGATAGCCTAATTAAATTTTACTGAATCTGTGTATATGCCCAAGACAAATCATAATTTCTAAAATATAAACATTTTAGGTATACCACCATTTTTATAACTCTGTTTTATTATTTCTTTTTTTTTTTTTTCTTTAATATAAATCGGGCCTCCAAAAGTAGAAATGAGCCAGGCTTCTCCTGACCTTTGGGATTGTTTAGCCAAAAGATCCAAATAGGATTTTATCAGTATTTAATGGGAGAGGAGGGAGCAGGAAACCAGAGAAATTGTGGGGTAGCCCACTTTCATGCGTTGGAGAAGGAAATGGCAGCCCACTCCAGTATTCTTGCCTGGAGAATCCCAGGGACGGTGGAGCTTGTTGGGCTGCCGTCTATGGGGTCGCACAGAGTCGGACACGACTGAAGCGACTTAGCAGCAGCAGCAGCTTGAAGGCTTGTTAAAAATTGCTGCAGAAATGGAGATGGTTAGTTCTACTCTGTAGGAAATAAGAGTTAGGCTCCTACAGAATGTAGCAGTAAATACTGCATCCCTCAACAAAAATTATTGAAAACCCTTTCCCTGGAGTTTTAAGTCATTAAGCCAAACATTTAACCTTCTGTCTCAATGTGCCTAGTTGATATATACTGCTAAGACACAAAATACATAAAAAGTGTAAAAATATCAAAGTGATAGATTTGCAGTTGAGATGTATGAATAACTTGAGTTATTCCTATTTGCAACACAAACAAACAGCCCATTACCTGATCCTGAGTATGACCAGATAGGATGCATAAATAGCAGCAAAATTTATGTTAATTTTAGAATATGTAAATTCTGTTTATGAATGCATCGCACTGAAGGTGAAATGTGTGCTCCACCACTGCAGACCTTTCATAAAAAAGAGCAACAGAAAACCCATCGTTTATATGATGGACATAAAATACAAATTAAAAATCAGAGTAGGGGAAAAAGAAAATTGTTAGATGCTGAAAAGGAATCTGTTTATTCAAATATATTTGTCCTTTAGCACTGATAAATTTTGTATCTGCATCAAAGAACAGAAAATATTTTTATTATTTTGCTTTGGGTTAATACAGCCATATGTAGGTCTCAAACAAATTTATTACTAGAAATTGCATTCAAATTGATTCCAGTATATTGATTGAAGTTACAGAAAAAAAGATATTACTTAACACTTGAATTTTTTATTGCGTTGTTGTCCTAAGCTCAGGTAAGGTCATTTTTGTAATCTAGAAGTAAAACTCTCATTTATAAAGCCTTAATTTTAATACAGGCTTATTGCAAGAACTCTTCTAGTTTATAAATTATATACATATATATACACACACATATTTATGCTACATATATATAGATCCTGATTATTAAAGTATGGGCACTTGGTATATTTCTACTTAAACAAAGGTGACATGATCAAATGTCTTATAATAAGTGGAGGCAGAAACATATCTTTTTATAATAAATACTGAGTAATTACTCCTTAAATCAATGCATGCATAAAGTGAAGGATTAGAAAACTGAAGCAGAATGGCAGTAGTCCGCATATGAATTGGTAAGGTGCTATATGTAAAAGCACTATTATGGGTAAGCAAAAATGTAAAGGAAAGTAGTTACCCAGGTTGTATGGAAACTGTGGATTCTGCCTCACTATTACTATAAAAATACTTCCGTGGTTCAGTTCAGTCCAGTCGCTCAGTCGTGTCCGACTCTTTGCAACCCCATGGACTGCAGTACACCAGGCTTCCCTGTCCATCACCAACTCCCAGGGCTTGCTCAAACTTATGTCCATCGAGTTGATGATGCCATCCAACCATCTCATCCTCAGTCGTCCCATTCTCCTCCCTCTTCAATCCTTCCCCAAATCTGGGTGTTTTTCAATGAGTCAGTTCTTCACATCAGGTGACCAAAGTATTGGAGCTTCAGCATCAGTCCTTCCAGTGAATATTCAGGACTGATTTCCTTTAGGATGGACTGGTTGGATCTCCTTGCCGTCCAAGGGGCTCTAAAGAGTCTTCACCAACACTACAGTTCAAAAGCATCAATCCTTCAGCTTTCTTTATAGTCCAGCTCTCACATCCTGAATGACTACTGGAAAAACCATAGCTTTGACTAGTCAGACCTTTGTTGGCAAAGTCGTGTCTCCGCTTTTTAGTGTGCTGTCTAGGTTGGTCATAACTTTTCTTCCAAGGAGTAAGCATCTTTTAATTTCATGGCTTCAGTCACCATCTGCAGTGATTTTGGAACCCCCCAAAATAAAATCTGATACCGTTTCCACTGTTTCCCCATCTATTTCCCATGAAGTGATGGGACCGGATGCCATGATCTTCGTTTTCTGAATGTTGAGTTTTAAGCCAACTTTTTCACTCTCCTCTTTCACTTTCATCAAGAGGCTTTTTAGTTCCTCTTCACTGTCTGCCATAAGGGTGGTGTCATCTGCATGTCTGAGGTTATTGATATGTCTCCCAGCAATCTTGATTCCAGCTTGTGCTTCATCCAGCCCAGCCTTTCTCATGATGTACTCTGCATATAAGTTAAATAATTAGGGTGACAATATATAGCCTTGATGTACTCCTTTCCTGATTTGTAAAGTGGTAAAGAATCCACCTTCCAATGCATTTTCAGTCCCTGGTGGGAGAACTAAGATCCCATGTGCCCTGGAGCACTAAGCCCACATGCCACAACTAGGGAAGACTATGCTCCTCAAGAAAGACCCAGCACAGCCAAGGAAAAAAAAAAATAACAAAATCCCCAAAACATAAAGACAAACACTGTAATAATGTGTAATAATGCTTAATTTCAACTTCCTAGATAATTGCTAGAACTTTATTTTCTAAAAAAAGGCATTGGGTAAAATTATGATTAGTCTCTGAAACAGTTTTATCTGTTAGTAAGTAAAGAAAGTGATGACATCTTAGAAGGCACACGGATGTATTTGAATTCTGACTCGATCATTACAATCGTGAATTCTGATCCCAGATCCCCCCACCTTTAAAAGGAACTGTAGTAATGTTCAGTCTAGATTAATTTTGTGTCAGTTAAACAAAACAGTGCTTTTTTCCCCCTAGTTCATAGCATGACATATAATATTGAAGTAAATGTTAACTATTTTTCTTCCTAAATCAGAGAAAGAAAAACAGTGAGTTCTATGAACAACAGAAACCTTAGGAAACGTGAAAGTTGACAGTATCATTTGAGACTCTATTATGGACATATTTGTACATGTATCATACATTTTAGGAGAGTCAATAAAAATATGCAAATGTCAGTGTAATTTCATGGCAAGTGTCACTAAAGTAATTGCTTCTTCTTTTCTCCATCTTTTCCCTGTTTTCTTTCGACAGACTGACCCAGTCAGTGCATACCTGTTGGCTTAGCTTAGAGCCACTTCTATCTCTGTGTGTCTGAATCATTGGATTCCTTTGTCACATTGCAGTTTTCTGTTTTATTCTCCAAGTGACTTATACTTTGGCTTTTATTAATCCTAATAACTGAGTTTTCCATAACCTATTTTAAGTCTTTAAGTCTTACTGGACATCAGTTCGCTTGGTCTCTACTCATTTTTAGATATTAATTCAGTCATGTTTCTCTTTCTTACCCAACATGGTTTTCTGGTATTCATCTAACTTGATTCTTTCTTTGCAGATTGGCATTCTTTTCTCTTGTTGCCAGAATAATAGCACCTTGAACTCTTTGCCAAACATTCTTGGCATGATTTGAGTTTGCATGGACCTAACATCTCATGTGTTGTTGTTCAGTCACTAAGTCACATCAGACTCTTTGCGACCCCATGGACTGCAGCACTCCAGGCTTCCCTGTGCTTCTCTATCTCTCTGAGTTTGCTAAAATTCATGTCCATTGAGTCAGTGATGCCATTCAAGGATCTCATCCTCTGTTGCCCCTTCTCTTCCCATCCTCAACCTTTCCCAGCATCAGGACTTGTCTTTTCCAATAAGTATTTGTTGTAATACGGTATTAACATTGTTACCTAAATCCAATTATGACCAGAAGCTGAGGCACCTAAGGCCTCAGACTTAGAACCAATAGCCTGAAGGTGGCAGGAAATCAGTATACCAGATTTGTAAAGAGAGATCAAAAGTCAGTTTTAGATGGTGGACTTCTTTACCTTCTTAAGCTACTTTGCCTGGGAGCGCTTTCCTCTGGTGACTCCTGATTATAAAAAATGATACTTCCTTCCTACTCCTTCCAGTAATTTGTTTACTACCAAGAAAGTTCTTCCTTTCTACCCTATTTTTTGGAGAAGGCAATGGCACCCCACTCCAGTACTCTTGCCTGGAAAATCCCATGGGCGGAGGAGCCTGGTAGGCTGCAGTCCATGGGGTCGCTAAGAGTCGGACACAACTGAGCAACTTCACTTTCACTTTTCACTTTCATGCATTGGAGAAGGAAATGGCAACCCACTCCAGTGTTCTTGCCTGGAGAATCCCAGGGATGGGGGAGCCTGGTGGGCTGCCGTCTCTGGGGTCGCACAGAGTCGGACACGACTGAAGAGACTTGGCCGTACTTAGCCGTACCCTCTTTTTGCCCAAGAATTTGGAAATAACAATTTTCTTTTAGAATTAAACTAAAATATTATTATATTACTATATCATAGATCACAGTAAAAATACATATTACCTTGTAGCAATTTAGGACTCATTATTTAATAATAAAAAAAGTAATAACAAAGGAATTCAAAGCAATAACATAAAGAGGAATTATTAGCTGTGTAGATTAGGCATTCCAGAGGTTGGATCGCATATTATTCTTCTAATATTGAACAAATTATGCCAAAATTTAGCAGATTAAGACAATAAACTTTTTCCCCCCCATAGTTTCTGTGGTTCAGGGATTATGGAAGGACTTTCCTGGGTGATTCTAGCTCAGTTTCTCATGAGATGGCAGTCAAATGTTAGCTAGGGCTTCCATTATTTCAATACATGCCTAAGCTTGGAGAAAATCCCCTTCCTCATTACTCATGTCATGGTTAGGAAAAGGCATCGGCTTCTTCCTGGCTTTTAGTAGGAGGTCCCAGTTCCATACCATGTGGGCCATTCTATAGGCCACTTTGGGTGTCCCCTTGGCATGGCAGCTGTCTTCCCCAAGAAACAGGGAGAAGATGGGAGAGAGGGGAAGAGGGGAGGAGGGAGAGAAAGAATGACAGAGAGAACAAGAAGATGCTGCAGTGTCGTCTCTGGCCTAATCTTGGAAGTTACGGTTACTCTGCCACACTAATTGTTACAGATGAGTTACTAGATTCAGTTAAAGTGAAAGGAGTTAATTTTAGATTTTAAAGGAAGATGTATCTGACACTTAGTGGACAGATTTTAAATCTTCCACAGTTTGTCTTTGTATATTTGTCTTAATCAAATATGATTTGATTAAGCATATCAGTGATGTTACCTTAGAGCAATTCCTGCCTTTGGGTTCTGCCTTTGCAGAATGAGCAAAGCCATCCAAGCCTGGTTCTCTATGTGATAATAAAATGACCTTAGTATCTCACGTTACACTTTCCAGAAGAGAATGTGTAGTTTTCTGAGTGGAACAAGACATCATCTTTCGCAAAGGTTACTAGCACACCATGCTTCATTTTTCATTTGCTTGAGCTCGTTCACATGCTTTTTTATAAATCAGGTTTATGGGAATGAGGCATTTTGATCATTGCCTTTGGGATGGGTTATCTGCACCAATCAATATGGCAGAGGTTTTGGGAGTATCCTGATTGTTTTGGAAACTCTAGGGTTGACCCTGAACTCAGGTGGAGTAATCTCTGTCTACCCCTTCCATATTCCTACCCAAACAATGTGGCCGCTCTGCTGGGGGGAAAGAACTGAATGGATATTAGTTGGGCAAAAAAAAAATCTGTCTCATGCTGTAAAAAGATCAGATTTTGGGCTGGTAAGAATAGACTAAATAACTAAAAGAAATAGTATATTTCACATTTTCTTTTTTAGTTTTCTAAGGGCAGGCATAAACAAAAATTAAGAGATGTAGGCAGTGGCAATTAACCTGTTATCAAGGCCAAATTAAAAAGACCATCCCTACTGGGGAGGTGGATATAGAAAGCCTTATCCAAAAGATTTTTAACATTCCACTGGGAGAAGCTTCTATGAGGGAATAGCTTGAGGCCAATAAAATTCAATTAATATAAATCCTGTTCTGAGGCCAAGCACCTACCAAATGACTCTTTGGCTCAGAGAATGGAGATTAAGAATTTACTAGTCTGTATTACCTTCATATTTTTCATCATGCCTTAGCAAATTAGAATTCTGCTTTACATGTTAGGTTTATGAACTAAACTAGTTAAGACAAGTCTACAGGATTTTACATTCACTTGATGTACTGTCAGAATCTGAGCCTAAAAGGCAAACTGGCCTCAGATAAATTTGGCTATAGAATATCAGGCTTATTACCAATATTTCTGAGACAGTTAAATATTAACCTTCAAATAAATCTCAGTATCTGCATTGACCATACTTTACTCATTTTTTTTTTTTTTAATTTGACTTCTGTCGGATCTTAGTTGCAGCACAGGGTGTTCTAGTTGTGGCAGGAGGGCCCAGTTGCCCCATGACACGTGGGACCCCAGTTCCCCAAACAGGGATTGAAGCCATGTCACCCACATTGCAAGGCAGATTCTTAACCACTAGAAGCGGCTTGTCCCACTTCAGATGGAAAGGAAAGTCCCAACATTACTCATTTTGATAAGGATCTAGAACCCCCTCTAAAACTTACTGCTCTACCCCCTCTAACTTACAAACATTATATCTAGTTGTTAGTAAAGAAAAATAAGTGTAAGCACTTCTCATGGTTTCAGTTTTTAATTATTCTTTGTTGAGGAAAACTTTTTGCTGTGTGTCAAGAAATGCTTATTTTTTTCTTTTTCAGAGTAACTTTTCCCATGATTTCTCATGACTTGAGGCTATTATATTTTTATTTTTTTCCATTGGCTCCTTTAGATTCAATAATGGAAGCAAGCAGTTTGGCATTATGGGAAAAAATTTAAATGACTGTACCACATCATCTCATAGTTGAAATATTAAATGATTTTTACTTTCTAATGAAGAGTGCCTAATCTATCATACCTAATAGTGTTAGATGTAGAATTCTGTGCTGCTCAGAATGAATAATGCTATAGGATAAATAAGTTAATATCTTGATGAATCCACTTTGGTGGTTATTTAACCAAATCCATATGATTTTGAGAAGAGGGCTTGGAGTATGAATTTTGTACATGAATGACTGATTTGTTCCTAATGTGGACTACTCCTTATGTTCAGATTTTAAGTCTAACAAAATGCTGTTTATGTTACTAAGGAAGTAATATACTACTATTTTTGCAACATTTCCCTTATAATACTAGAGTGTCTAAAGTTCTGCCTGAACAAAGTCCATATGTATATATATAATTTAAATTTATATTTGGCTGCACTGGGTCTTCATTGCTCACGTGGGCTTTCTCTAGTTGCAGGGGGTGGGTAGTGGTGGCGGGGTGTGGGGAGGGCGGCTACCTTTCATTTTAATGCAGCAGCTGCTCATTGTGGTGACTCCTCATTGCTCAGCATGGGTTCTGGGTATGTGGGCTTAATAACTGTTGTGCACCAGCCTAGCTGCTCTGCAGCATTTGGATCTTCCCAAACAAGGGATTGAACCCATATCCCCTGCATTGGCAGGTGGATTCTTAACCATTGGACCATCAGGGAAGTCCCCTAATATGGTTTTAAAGACATTTGATAACTGTACATCATACCAAGAATATAAACTATGATTTATATGTAGATAGATTTGTATATTTATGTGTGTGTATGTATATTTTGATTATACCTATTGATAGTTTTATATAAATACCCTAAATCCTGGATATCTTCCACCAACAAACATAGATTTCAAGATTTCTGACTTACTATAAGTGCTTTTATTTAAATTTTTCTTGTCAATGAATCCATAAGGGTAACATAAATTTGTAGATAATATTACTGAATTATGTAAACAGAAAATAATTTTTATAAGTGTTCTTAGGTAAATATTCTGTGTAAACTCATCTTTTACCCACTTCACCTTTGATCTGTGTAGACAATAATGTGATCAGTGTTAAAGGTCATGAGTACAAAAAAAGTGAATTAATCCTCTCCCCTCCACACAATATAGTTAAGTGGAATATATGAAAAGATTAAACTCTGTTCTCAACAATAGAGGAGGAGGAAAATTGAAAAGAATTTAGAAAATTAAAAATTCATTGAAACATCTAAAATATTTTCTTAAAGGGCAAGTACAAAATACTTGAAAATATAGCTCTACATATGATTGGAAATAATCTACTTAGAGGGGAAGAATCAATATTCAAACACACACACAAAAGTAAAAAACAGCTTGACTTAGTTTCTGAACATACATATTTGGGATTTGTCTTTTATGCCCCTCCCCCCCTTACACATAAATTGTATTGTTAAGAAAGAACTAAATTTAAATTGAGCAGTCATTACTTATTGGGCACCTGCTGTCTGCTGGACCCTGGACTTGCGTTATATATGCCTGATAGCTGTTCTTATGTCACTCAGTGGTGTCCTACTCTTTGCAACCCCGTTGACCGCATCACGCCAGACCTCTCTGTCCTCTACTATTTCCCAGAGTTTGCTCAAGTTCATGTCCATTGAGTCAGTGATACTCTCTAACCATCCCATCCTCTGTTGTCCCCTCTTCTCCTGCCTTCAATCTTTCCCAGCATCAGAGTCTTTTCCAAACAGTTGGCTCTTCACATCAGGTAGCCAAAGTATTGGTGCTTCAGCATCAGCCCTTCCAATGAATATTCACAGTTGCTTTTTAGGTTTGACTGGTTTGATCTCCTTGCTGTCCAAGAGACTCTCAAGAGTCTTTTCCAGTACCACAGTTTGAAAGCATCAATTATCTGTGCTCAGCCTTTTTTTATGCCTAATAGTATTACTTCTATATAAGAATGTATCATTGAAACACATACTCTTTTGACACCACTTTCTAAATAGCAAACTCGTGTTTAGAGAGGGTAGTAAATTGGTGTAAGATTAAAAGCTGATAATTGTTGGATCTGAGGTGTAACCCTATATCCATTGTGTTTTACTATTTTAATTTTTTTAAATTGACTTTATTTTGTAAGAGCAGTTTTAGGTTTACAGCAAAATTGAAGGCAAGGTACAGAGATTTCTTTTATACCTCTTGGCCTCACCTATGCATAGCTTCCCCTATTATGAACATTCCCTACCAGAACAGAACATCTGCTACAACTGATGAACCTACTTTGACTCATTATAATTACCCAAAGTCCACAGATTATATTATTGGTTCACTTTTGCAGTTGTATATTCTGTTGGTTTGAACAAATGTATAATGGAGATGTATCCATCATTGTGGTCTCATACAGGGTATTTTTGCTGCAAATCCTGTGTTCCGCCTATCCATGCTTCCCTCCACCATTAACCTCTGGCAACCACTGACCTTTTTGTTGTCCTCTTAGTTTAGCCTTTTTCAGAATGTCATTTTGGTGACATTGTATAGTTTGTAGCCTTTTCAGATTGACTTATGTTTTTTAAAAAGTTGTAAAATTGTTAAGGCTTTTGACATTTCTAGAAAATCATTGAGCTTGTTTCTAAAGTTCAAAGACTACAAAAGAAGACATGTTAGATAGGTGGTTATCTGTGTCTGGCAGACCCACTAAGTGTGGATTTTAAGTACCAAAGCAGCTAGAAAATAAAAAAGATAAGTCTGCTTCCTCTCATTCCTATATATCAGATCATTTTCTTAACCAATGCAGTAAAGTCATGTATTAGAAATGCCTCTGAACCTGGATGGTTGGCTGCAAAGGAGGAGAAACAATTGTTTGGTTCTTGACTTTGACACTGAGTTGGAATTTAGGTACCTTTTTTCTACTCTTCCCTACCCGCCTTTCTTTTATTTTTTGTCTCTTCTTCCTCTTTTTAAAATTTCCTTTTCACAAACACTTAGATATTTATTATAGCCCCAGAGATCCTGCTTTAAAGGCTGGCCAGCCTAGGTGGGCTGAGGATGGGGCAGGGGTCCTTCTCGGGGCACAGCTCAGCTCAGTGTCCAAGCTGCAGCAGAGCTGGGACAAGGTCCTGCTCAGAGCTGTCCCCGATTTCCTCTGCAGACGTCAGCACTTGATGGAGCTCCTCGGTGTCCAGGGTCCCTTGAGGGCGGCACAGGTGTCCCAGATGGCCTGGAGGCTGGGAGTAGGGTACTGGAGCCATCTGCCCAGCTGCTGTCTTTTCTCCACTCATTCTTCACACTTGTTTCACCCTCAGGGCAATAGCTCCCGCACAGATGGGCTTATTCTAGACAGCTCCCGCACAGAGAGTGAGGAGAGAGCAGAGAGCCTGGTGGTCCCTGATTCAGGGTCCCCTGGGATTCTGCAGGGGTGACTCCATGGGGTGTGGCCCTGGTAGAGTCCCACCAGACCCCTCGTCAAGAGGGCCAAGTGGGGAGCAGACTCCTTATTGTCCTCTGCGCCCTCCACAAGGAAACCGTGGACCACCTGGGAAATGGAGACAGCTGGCAGCAGCCAGGCTCTGCCACCCTTGCACTCACTCAGTGCCAGGGGATGCTGTGTGGCAGCAGGAATAGCACTCCCAGAGGTGGCCTTGGCTGCCACCTCCTGCACTCGACCATGTGGTCCTGGACTAGCTCCCTAGGCTTTGATGCTGGGGCACTGGGCCTGGTCTCCTGCACCACCCACATGAAGTCCCCAAGTGCCGCTTGCGTAGCCTGTGGGTGCCATGCAGCCACTCGACTCCTAGGCCTGTGCGTGGCAATATTGGTTTTGCTGAGGTCCACTCTGCACACAGCAGAATCTGTGCTTCAGGCCTGGCCCCATGGTGAGTTCTTTGCAGTCAAATGTAGGATGGCTTTGATGATGCATCATTTCATAACCTAGTTACAGCTCATAGAGATGAAGGATCTCTCAAAGTTTCTTCACAAGTGATGGCTTTAAATATATATGTGTATATATATGTCATACATTATGAACAAAATAACAAGCATAATATTTAAGGGTCAGTGCCATTGGTGGTTTTGTAATTTATTCTGTAGAGGTGGGCAAAGAACTTAGGGATTACTGTTTTTCACCAGAGCATATGACTGCCACACCCAGTTATTACTGAAGTAAATTTGACTTTCTTTTCTAGATAACATTAAGTAGAAGGTGTGTTTTTACCCCTTCAAGCATGGCTTTTCATTGAAAGTTTTTTTTTTTTTTTTTAATCAGTTTGGAACTCTATAGCTAATATTGACTACATTTGATTGTCTAATAGATGAGTCGTAACTGTTAGTTTAGGATAATCTACGTTTTTAATTCAACTTAGTCTGAATAAATGCTTTTTTGTAGTGAGTGCCCATGGTCAGAAATTGATTAACTGAACTCTGGGAAAATTATGCATCTTTTGTGCTTTGGGGGTCGTTTAGATGTCACATATCATCACATTTCTCTATAGAGGAAAAAAAATTACAGCATTTTTGAGATTATTTCTTTTGATTTAGGACTTCTTCCAATTCTTTAGTGTAAATTGAATTTATTTTGGTAATGAAGTACAAGACAATATGATTAGCCAAGAGAAACTTGAGACCAAAATGATCTTTCAGTTTTTAACCTGATGATCAAAAATCTGAGCAAAAATGGTACAGAAGTCCTAGGAATTATTTCTGATAAAAATAGTCCTGTTCATTGCAGTAGAACCACAAGCAAGGGATCTCTCACTAGGCACACATGCTCCCAATGATTGTTTAATACAAAGACATCAATGTAACACGCAGAAAGTTTACTTTCTAACTTTTGATGACTTTCTAAAATAATATGAAATAAAAAAGTAGCACAAAAATACTTAGATATTCCCTAGAGTGTCTAAGGGGTTTTTGGCTACTTACTTAACTTCTCTCATTATCATACTTACAGTTGTGAAATGAAAATAATAAATTCTACCTTGTTGAGTTGTTGGATCTAATGAAATGTTGTAGGTGAAACACCAAACACTTGGCAAAATATGTTATTTGTCTTCCTTGCATTCCCTTAATCCTATGAAGTTATTGCAATTAGTGTGGACAATTTCTGGTATTAGCATATAATGAACATTTTCTTGTAGAACTAAGAAGAAAACAGCAAGCTATATGCATTTTAATATTTGGATATTTTGAATGGAAGCATTTTACAGATTTTACTCTAAGAAATTATTTGAAGAATCTTGATATTTGTAACAGCAAATGCCTTTTCTTAAAATGGCCTTTCTAGAGCATAGGATAAGCACTAGATATTTGCAATCTCCCAAATTTCTGTCAGATAAGTCTTATTCATTGTCCTTTTGGAAAATACTAAAGGGCTACAACTTGTTCATAAATATGTTCCAGGAAAGTGTTCTTTGTCACTTTCAAAACTTCAACATTTTTTCCCCTCAGGTATATCTCATAGGTATTTCATTTCTATTTTTTATTTCCTATCCTTATGATTTAACTTTTGTCTGGCATAAGTCTAGTTTACATTTTCTTTTTTGGCAAATATTTATTTAACTAAATGAAGCTATTGTTAGCTCATTATATCTGAATCAGATAATTTTTTACACTTATCAATGGTCCTTAAGTATATGTTTGAAAGTTTTGCCTTGAAAAGAAATATGAGCAACATGCTTGCAGATTATGCTAAAATGAGTTGACTCCTGATGAAAAAGATAAGGTGGTAGTTTTGAACTTTCAGAGTTCAAAATACAGCATTTCCCTCAGTAATTAACTAGAATTTTTAAAAAAATTAAAAGAGGAATCAATTTAAGCTCAAAATAGTATATATTTTAAGGATTTTTTTCACCACAGGTATTTTTTTTTCCTGATATAATAAGAGCTTGACTATCTCTGAGACAGTCTGCCTCAGTCATCAAGTTGGGGAGAGCTCTGATGTTATCACCAAGGCATATGGACAGCAGATAAATATGTTTTTGATGACGGTGGTATTTTATATATTAGGAACAAGACACATCTAAAACTTTCTATTATACTCGGGGGGTTTCTTACTAGGTAGATTATGAAGAAGCTGAAAGTGAAAGAGGGAAGTGGAAGTATGATGGCCGCCAGGTCTAGTCAATACCCCAAAGCCCAACAAAGGAAAGACAGAGATGCAGTTCTACTATAATTTAACTGAACAATGTGTCTCCAAGGGGAATGTAGATTGTAATCTGAATAGATGGTGCCAGTATTTTTGGCTCGAAAGAACTCCTGAGATAGAGATTTTATGTCTTTTACTCAGGTACATAAACACAAGGACTTAACAGCATTTACTATACAAGTGATTTATCCTCAATCTCTCTGGATTTAATATCATTCTATATGTTCCCTCCAGAAATGGGAAAGAGATGGCTTAGCTCTTTTTGTAAAATCTCATATGTTTCAATTATGAGGCCCATGGAATTCCTGAATGTCCATATGATAGCTCTCCAAGGGATTCTTTTACTTTAGCTGAAGTCTCCATATTAGCAAAGAGAGGGAAGCTTGCGTCATATTCTGAATTTAAAAAGTTCTGGTAGAAATTTTACTGTTCTTTGTGATGTGTTATCCTGGGTAAAGAAAATGTCAAGTTACTTTCCTTTTAGCTAGAAGGATATGAATTCAGTGTTGAAATGGTACTTAACCTTAATCTTAATGATTAGAGGGCCCAATTGACAGAATACTATTTAAAAAAAAAAGAGATGAATTATCTTTAACAAATAAAATGTTGAAGTGGATATATTTAATACCTACAGTTACTGAGCATAATGCATGAAGGATGGACATGTACCTGGGGCCTGAAGAGGGTAGGTATAAACAAATTTTGTAGGAATAATCTGGGCTACTGATATACAGAATATTCTGGAGTCATGGAATTTTTTGGATGAACTGAAGTGTTTTATGAGTTAAAGAGTCTTCAACTTCATGAAAGTGAAACCCCCGGTGATGTATTGATTCAAAACTCAAACTGAGGGAGAATTTTAAGAAGGGATGGAGTCTAGAAGGAGCTATGTGATGATGAAGCATTTGATGAGGAGAGAGTAGTGGTGGGCTGTGAGGACTATTAGGACACACCCTGGAGGAATGAACAGGATGATATGATACTGCGGGGAAATTCTGGAAGGTCTTCCTACATCATCACATTGCTCACCATTCATCATGTTGTATCCTAAAGACAAAACCATTAGGTGCTGTGGGAGCCTAGGGAGGATTAACTCCAAGGAGAGTTGTCGTTAAAAGAAATCAGTTTCTGTGACCAAGTCCATAAGAACACTATTGGCACTAGTAACAAAGAACCTACATGGAGTCCAGGAAAGTGGGACCCAGGACCGTTAGCTGCAAGTAAGCACTTGGAGTTCTATGGAAGTGTGGGTGAGGATGGAACCATAGAATGTGCAAGTCTTTGGTAAACATAATCACAGTGGAATCTCTCAGTAAAAACACATATAGAGAACAGTAGTGGGTATTTTATATTTGTTAATGGGATGAAATTTTCTTTTCAGAAAAAGAATTGCCAAGACAGTCTCATTTATCACAATTGTTAATGGTTTTCTCTCAAACTGTATATTCTAGCCATGTTGATCTATTTATAGTCCCTTGTTCTTGCCTGGTTCTCTCACCACACTTGGTACTGTGAGCTTGCTATACCTCCAGCCAAAAACTCTTTCCTTGTAATCTTTGCTTCTTTCTCTTAAACCTCGATGGAGACTCCTCTGCAGTAGGCCTTCCTTGAGTCATCCTGGCCAAGCCTGTTTTTCATACTCTCTTGGTTCTCTGTGCTTCCATCTATCATAGCATCGGACACATTGTCTTGTTTTTAGTGAAGTGTGAGTGCTGTCAGATCAGAGGCTGTTTCCATTCTATTGTTTACATCATGATGCTGGGTCCTGAGTAGGTGTGCTCAATAAATATTTGTTGAGTAAATGAATAAATTAATGAATGAAAGTAAGCAGCACCAAGTACTTTCTGGCACTATGTGTACTTAGAATTCCATAGTCTTTGAACCATGAGACTAAAGTTTTTGCAGACAGAATTTTTTTCTGAAGTTTGAACACGGGCTTTTCTTCTCACTGAACAGGGGAAAGATTTCTCCTGACTTTATGCAAATTACATAGAGATAGAAGGTTATCTGACAGATGAATCAGTGTATCAACTGTCCCAAATTGCTGTGTTTGTGTGCTTTTCTCCTCAGTTACACACCTAAGTCTCTAACCTAATTAGTGTCTAAGGATATGTGGGTTTTAATATTAGGTTAAGCACCAAACCTAGATAGCATATTCAAAAGCAGAGACATTACTTTGCCAACAAAGGTCTGTCTAGACAAGGCTATGGTTTTTCCAGTAGTCATGTATGGATGTGAAAGTTGGACTGTGAAGAAAGCTGAGCACCAAAGAATTGTTGCTTTTGAACTGTGATGTTGGAGAAGACTCTTGAGAGTCCCTTGGACTGCAAGGAGATCCAACCAGTCCATCCTAAAGGAGAACAGTCCTGGGTGTTCTTTGGAAGGACTGATGCTGAAGCTGAACTCCAATACTTTGGCCACCTCATGTGAAGAGCTGACTCATTGGAAAAGACTCTAATGCTGGGAGGGATTGGGAGCAGGAGGAGAAGGGGACGACAGAGGATGAGATGGCTGGATGGCATCACCGACTCAGTGGACGTGAGTTTGAGTGAACTCCGGGAATTGGTGATGGACAGGGAGGCCTGGCGTGCTGCAATTCATGGGGTCGCAAAGAGTCGGACACGACTGAGCGACTGAACTGAATTGAACTGAGCAACTGAACAGAACTGAACTAAGCACCAAAACTGAGAATAAATGTAGATACATTCTTTTAGTGTTCTATAGCCATATTCACATTAAGATAATCATATTTCTTCTTTTTTTTTGTATGCTGCCTCAAAGCCTTTGTAGAACGGAAAAGGAAAAGTGAAGTCGCTCAGTTGTGTCCGACTGCGACCCCATGGACTGTAGCCTATCAGGCTCCTCCATCCATGGGATTTTCCAGGCAAGAGTGCTGGAGTGGATTGCCATTTCCTTCTCCAGGGGATCTTCCCAACCCCAGAATCAAACCTGGGTCTCCTGCATTGCAGGCAGATGCTTTACCATCTGAGCCACCAGGGAAGCCTCAAAATAAGGATGTAAATAAATTCAGTACAGCTGCCACATGAATATTACTCTCTAGGGATAGTGTTGGAGAAGACTCTTGAGAGTGCCTTGGACTGCAAGGAGATCCAACCAGTCCATTCTAAAGGAGATCAGCCCTGGGTGTTCTTTGGAAGGAATGATGCTAAAGCTGAAACTCCAGTACTTTGGCCACCTCATGCGAAGAGTTGACTCATTGGAAAAGACTCTGATGCTGGGAGGGATTGGGGGCAGGAGGAGAAGGGGATGACAGAGGATGAGATGGCTGGATGGCATCACGGACTCGATGGACGTGAGTCTGGGTGAACTCCAGGAGTTGGTGATGGACAGGGAGGCCTGGCGTGCTGCGGTTCATGGGGTCGCAAAGAGTCGGACACGACTGAGCAACTGAACTGAACTGAACTGAGGGATGGTTTGGGAAATTGTGTTTCAGCCTATCCAGTTGGGTAATAAAATCTTTCTGTTGGAGTCTTCTGAAGGAGAAAGTACACAAACAGATAGATTCATGAAGTATCCAGATTTCACTGGAGAATATTGACACACCTAGTGTGAACCCCAGTTGAGTTGTGTCTCTAGCTGTCAGCATTCCCCTCATCTCTAGCACTATCTCCTCCTGTCTATAACTCACTTGATTATAAGAATAGCAGTCTGGCTTCCCAGTATGATCTTGGCTCAAGAGTAGCCAATGGTATGGAATTGAGTCTAAGAGATTCTATTGTCTAAATACATCTTAGTGACTTGGTATGGAGGAGACGTACGTAAGCTAGAGAAATGTTGGCAGTAGTTGTTTGCCTTATGTAAACCAGGAAACAATGGAATCTGTTCTTCACTGAGGGAGAAGAATGAAGTAGAAATGAATGAATAAAGCAGAGAGGCATATGGAGAACTTGGTGGGTTATCTGTATTCATGAGGTATTGGTTCATTTTTCCTAAGGATATCCCCAGATACTCTGTATTCCTACAACAATTAAATCCCAATTATGAGTTCCAGCTCAAGGACATTTCCGTTACTTGCAGCCTAAAGAATCTAATTCTTAGGTTACTCTTGACTCACTCATCACAGAGACACAAACCTGTGCTTCCTATCACGGCTGCAGGCACAATCAGGAGTGGTAATGGGTGTTAAGACTTGAACACTACAATCAGAAAACTGTGGAAAATGTGCCCTAGTTTTCAAAATTTGCTCTCAGGAAAGAGAACATGACTGATAATATCTCAGAACCCAGTCTACCTCTAATCAAACATCTTAATTTGTTAAGGAATTCAGAATTTGATCTAAAGAAATGGCACTTCGTGAGAAAATTTAGGAATCATGGGTTGTTTCCTTCCTCCTTTCTTCCCTCTCTTCTAAGCTTCCTCCATTTTTCATTGAAAGAATTAGTGGAGAGAGAATGCTGGACCTCTTAACTCATGGCAGCAAGTAGATTTCTATTTTGTCTGAGGGTAGAATACACTTGAAAATCTTGAGCCCCTCATTGGCAAAGCAGCTTCAATCCCTGTTTCTCCACATTTGTGAGTTTTAATAATGCAGTATGGTGGAGTGATTAAGATAGAAACTCAAGGGTCAAGCCAGGGATCCATTATAGGAGATGTTGTAAGTTACATTTCTGATTCTCAGTATCTTTCTCAGCATACCAGACACAATGTTACCTACAGTTAGGACTGTTGTGAAATTAAATGTGATAAAGCATGTAATACAGCTTTATCACACTCATAGACGGCACTGCTTCATCCTAATGCACTCTTGTTCATAGCTCATCTCTATTCATCTTCCACTTCCAGCTTGAGACCAGATGTCTTCATCTCTCCCTCAAGCAGCATGAAGAGGTGCCTCTTCTGGTAGCTTTCCATTCCCTAACTCTGCCCATGCATATCATGGATTGGTGTTGAAAGGTAACTTAGAAGCCTAACCTGGTCACCCTGTTTCTCTGTTGAGGAATATGAGTATCAGAGAGAAAACTTGGCCTGAATTCCTAACAGTCACTAGTACAAGGTCTCTAATAAGTGATATTTTCCTGTTGGTGTGACTGGATGACAGAAAGCTCCGAGATAAACACCTCCTGTCTAGTTGGATTTCTCAAGAACCCCTTAGCCCAGTGCTCCCCCAACTTTTGCCCTGGGACACTTCTGAAAGTGGATGGGAGATAAATCATCTTTAGCGACCTGACAGAAGAAATTTCCCAATCACTTAAAAAAAATTTTTTTTATTTTATGTTGGAGTATAGTTTATTAACAATGTTTCTGCTCATTTTATGTGTTCAGCAAAGTGATTCAGTTCTATATATGCATGTATCTATTATTTCTCAGATTCTTTCCCCCATTTAGGTTATTACACAGTATTGAGCAGAGTTCCATGTACTATATAGTGGGTCTTTGTTGGTTATCCATCTTAAATATTTTTTGAAGTCATGTGTTATCTCTAAAATTCCTATACATTTTGCATTTTCTTTAGAATCTGGCCATGTCTGTTTTAATATAAAAGATAAATTGTAAGTAACATACTATTGAATAACATTGTTCCACACAGTTAAGATTATCCCATGGCTTCTATGTTCCCAGAACACTACTGTGTACTCAGATTTCTACAACTTGAAATAAGAAGGCATTTGGATGTCATGTTTTAATAAGATGGCTATTTTCTCCCTGGCCCTCTATGTATTCAGACTAGAAAGGCTGACGCTAACAGTAGCTTGCCTTACAGGAATAACAGCAATAAAACAACAGTTATAAGTAGATTGCTGTTTATGCGGTGCTTATATTTTGCAATGTTAGTGATGTAATCTCACATTTCTTGACTCTGGTGCTTTGGAAATATCATTGGGCTAAACGAGCTACTTTCTGGCTCTAATTTATTCCTATTTTAATACCTTTAATATTTATCTATATTATAAGCATAATACAGCAGTTGGTTTACAAGTGGAAACTAAATTCATACTTTTTGAACCATGGAATTAATATGTTGGGTATTGAAAAATGAGGGGGAGGGGCGGATATTGGTTCCATAACCAGACAGAAAAGGAATAAATTTATTCATAAACTCAATGAATTGCAAAGGGTAACTTCCAGGAAGGCATTATGGGCTTCTATGCATGGATTCTTCATTACATAGAGAGCAAGTGTAATTAGCAGAATATGTTTTTAAAGTACACATCAACCCCAAGGATGAAATGCAGCTATGAAATAGGCTTCTCAAGTTCTGGAAGCCATAAATTACCAATGCTGTAACTTAATCTTCCGGATATTCTCCTCATGGCAGCCCTGAGTTCCCCGGAGTGATAGGCTCTCCTTTTCTCCCCATGTGCATTCAACTCTATTCTTTATTGAATTAAACAAAAAGGATTTTAAAAATGTGCTTGGTTTATTGCTCCTAATAAAATAAATGTAATCTGAATACTCAAGGATATAATCAGGTCATAGCATTTCAATTGTATTACTAACAGGGCCGTAAAATAAGTTGTACACTAAAAAAGCCCACCGTGCAAGCTCATCTTGTCGCGGTGCCCCATCCATCTTTTCTTACCGTTTCCAGTCTGTCAGCATTTTCCTTCCACTCTTAGGTTGCACCTAGTGATTTTTCACACATCTTTCACTGACATCTTATTACCTTCTAGTTTAATATATAGAGATAGAAAGAGTCTGTTGTACTCCATCTGTGCATCCTTAGGCTTCTCAGTTGCTCAGTTGTGTCTGCCTCTTTGCAACCCCTTGTGCTGTAGTCCGCCAGGATTTTTAAGGCAAGAATACTGGAGTGGGTTGTCATTTCCTTCTCCAGGGGATCTTCCTGACCCAGGAATCGCACCCGCATCTCTTGTATCTCCTGAATTAGCAGGTGGATTCTTCACCACGGCACCACCTGGGAAACTCCTGGATCCTTAGGTTTTGGACTCCAAATTCATCACCTGACCACTACACCTGTTCATTTCTGTCTTTGCTCACCAGATCAGATGCTAATGCAGGAAAATGGATATTTTTCATATTCATATTTCTCAGTGACAAACCTTTAAATTCTTTAGAAAAGTGAAGCAATAGGAAATGTTTCTTTAACTTCCTAAGTAAAATTTGAAATCACAGACAATATAAAAGAATTTCTATATAAAGTTTTTAAATAAATCTTTATAAGAAACAACTTAACTGGTACTTTAATTTTTGGAGGAGAGAGGCTAACTAGTATTTTTCCTTTTAGCTTTGTAAGCTTTTAATTTACATGGGGCAGTTTATTTAAAAATATTCTTATTAGAGCATCTTAATTTTGACCATTACTAAACCCAATTCCCAGATTTAGTACAGCATAATTCATTTGAATCTGTAGATCCTTACTCAGTAAAAATTTGAGCAATGTTATATAAATTCTATTAAAAGAGAGATTAAGTTCTAAAGTGGTCAACAGCATTCACTGATGGACATTCCTATTGCTCAGGTGAGAAATATTATTTAATAAAGAAAATACTTCAGATAAATGAATATTTTATTTTTATACTCAATTCTGGAATGATACTCTACTTTCCCCTGCCATGTGGGTACTAGAAGGGAGCCATATGACAACACAGTTGAGTTTCAGCTCTAGTTATTGACCCCTGGTAGTAAAGGAGATGCCCCTGGAGTTGACTGACTCCTATGAGAGCCTTCCCAGACAGAGAGATTTAGGACAGATCTTTCTTTCCTCTATTCTAGTTGAAAAACCATCAAGTTACAATAATATCTCAAATATACCACATCATTGAGATTTGTTCTCGGAAGCAGTCTCCTTGTAATGTTCTTTTGTGCAAAAAGCTTTGTGTTACCTTTGGAACTGAGTGTGTTCTCTAGGGGAAAAAAACAAAGCAAAAACGAAAAACTCTCCATGTCTGCTAAGGATTATGGGTAGAACTCTTGTTACTTAAGTATTCAGTCCAATAAGTCACTGAATTGACGCCTCCTTCCCACATTAGGATTGGTTTGTAGCTTGCCTGATTTGAATAGATAGTTGCTGTGCCTTATATGGGCAAAGTCACTGCCACCATAGGAAAGTACCTTTAGAAAATATGGCTGTGGTAGTCAAAAGAGAAAAGAGCGTTTCACATTCACAGGCCTGCTTTGAATCTCACAGTATTAAGTCTCCACAAGTCCTTCAAATCAGCTAGCATTTTAAAGTGGTAGACAGTCTGAAATGGCTCACCAAAGCCATCCTTTCTGGTGTTCCAAAGAGCATGCACGTGACAGATGCTTAGTTGGAGAAATGTCAGCTGTCCTACAGATCCTTAGTCTTTGAATTCCCTGACTGCAGATTTCCAGACTTCCTACTCTTGCCACTGCTCCTCTGCTGAACAGTCATAATCCCCCATACTCAGGGTTACACTGTCCTTTAGTGATTATATTATTGTGTTATATTGTTTCGGCCAGAGAATCTCTACAAAAGATAGGCACTTTGAATGTGGGCATAACTGACCTTTGATAAAGCAAAAACATCAAATCTAAACAAAAGCAACACACCAAAGGAGATTTCCTGGATTCCAGGAGGTAAAAAGGACAGAAAAAGAGTATGTCACATAGTATTGAAAAATCAAAGTAAGTGAATAAAGATATTGCAACGTAAGTTGAGAAGGTGGATACAGGAATAAAAAGAGGACAACTAGAGGGGCAATTCATATTCTGGTCTCTCTATCTGGTACTTTAGCTTGACCTTGATTAAAATGACTTGAAAAGTTAATTGATGGGGAGGGGGGCAATAGGAAAATACATTGAGCACTGGCAAACTTGACACTGGATGTTGAAATTCCTTTACATGTTATGGAAAGGATAGCCCAGTTGGAACACATTTTAATTTACTAAAAGCTCTGCTTGTCATTTTCTGGGTCTACTTTCTGTATATATCATATGCAAAAGCTGTAGAGGTAAAAGCATTCTTAATTTTAGTGTTACTGATATTATTCATTTCAAATAAACTTGAAATAATTGTTTTTGTATATATTTTGGATCTCTGAATGTTGTACACTTTATTTGAAAAATGTGCATTACTCACATACTAATTTATTTCAGTGTATATATCCGGGCTTCACTTCTTTGTAAAACAGAGTATCTCATACTTTGAGAGGATAACTTATTTGATCTTTGGGTCTTTCAGTTCAGTTCAGTTGCTCAATTGTGTCTGAGTCTTTGCCAGCCCATGGCTTCCCTTCACCAACTCTTCACCTTCCTTTACCAACTCTCAGAGCTTGCTCAAACTCACGTCCAGAGAGTTGGTAATGCCATCCAGCCATCTTATCCTCTCTCATCCCTTTTTCCTCCTGCCTTCAGTCTTTCCCAGCATCAGGGTCTTTTCCAATGAGGCAGTTCTTTGCATCAGGTGGCCAAAGTATTGGAGTTTCAGCTTCAGCATCAGTCCTTCCAATGAATATTCAGGACTGATTTCCTTTAGGATGGACTGGTTGAATCTCCTTGCAGTCCAAGGGACTATCAAGAGTCTTCTCCAACACCACAGTTCAAAAGTATCAATTCTTCGGTGCTCAGCTTTCTTTATAGTCCAGCTTTCACATCCATACATGCTGCTGCTACTGCTTCTAAGTGGCTTCAGTTGTGTCCAACTCTTCGCAACCCCATGGACTGCAGCCCACCAGGCTCCTCCGTCCATGGGATTTTAAAGGCAAGAGTACTGAGTGGGTTGCCATTGCCTTCTCCAATGCATACATGACTACTGGAAAAATCATAGCTTTGACTAGATGGAACTTTGTCAGCAAAGTAATGGTCTCTGCTTTTCAATATGCTGTCTAGGTTGGTCATAGCTTTTCTTCCAAGGAGTAAGCGTCTTTTAATTTCATGGCTGCAGTTATCATCTGCAGTGACTTTGGAGCCCCCCAAAATAAACTCTGTCACTGTTTCCATTGTTTCCCCATCTATTTGCCATGAAGTGAGACCAGATTCCATGATCAGCCTTGACGAACTCCTTTTCCTATTTGGAACCAGTCTGTTGCTCCATGTCCAGTTCTAACTGTTGCTTCCTGACCTGCATACAGATTTCTCAAGAGGCAGGTCAGGTGGTCTGGTATTTCCATCTCTTTCAGAATTTTCCACAGTTTATTGTGATCCACACAGTCAAAGGCTTTGGCATAGTCAATAAAGCAGAAATAGATGTTTTTCTGGAACTCTCTTGTTTTTTCCAGGATCCAGCGGATGTTGGCAATTTGATCTCTGGTTCCTCTGCCTTTTCTAAAACCAGCAAATAAATAAATTTAACAAATCAGAAACAGATTCATAGATATAGAGAACAAGTGGTAACTGGGGAGAGGAAAGGGGAAAAGGGTAAGATATAGTTAGGAGATTAAGAAATACAAACTATTGAAAAAGCAAGACAGTTCCAGAAAAACATCTGTTTCTGCTTTATTGACTATGCCAAAGCCTTTGACTGTGTGGATCACAAAAAACTGTGGAAAATCCTGAAAGAGATGGGAATACCAGACCACCTGACCTGCCTCTTGAGAAACCTATATGCAGGTCAGGAAGCAACAGTTAGAAGTGGACATGGAACAACAGACTGGTTCCAAATAGGAAAAGGAGTACGTCAAGGCTGTATATTGTCACCCTGCTTATTTATCTTCTATGCAGAGTACATCATGAGAAACACCAGACTGGAAGCAGCACAAGCTGGAATCAAGATTGCCAAGAGAAATATCAATCACCTCAGATATGCAGATGACACCACCCTTATGGCAGAAAGTGAAGAGGAACTAAAAAGCCTCTTGATGAAAGTGAAAGAGGAGAGTGAAAAAGTTGGCTTAAAGCTCAACTAAGATCATGGCATCCGGTCCCATCACTTCATGGGAAATAGATGGGGAAACAGTGGAAACAGTGTCAGACTTTATTTTTTTGGGTTCCAAAATCACTGCAGATGGTGACTGCAGCCATGAAATTAAAAGATGCTTACTCCTTGGAAGGAAAGTTATGACCAACCTAGATAGAATATTCAAAAGCAGAGACATTACTTTGCCAACAAAGGTCCGTCTAGTCAAGGCTATGGTTTTCCCTGTGGTCATCTATGGATGTGAGAGTTGGACTGTGAAGAAGGCTGAGCACCAAAGAATTGATGCTTTTGAACTGTGGTGTTGGAGAAGACTCTTGAGAGTCCCTTGGACTGCAAGGAGATCCAACCAGCCCATTCTGAAGGAGATCAGCCCTGGGATTTCTTTGGAAGGACTGATGCTAAAGCTGAAACTCCAGTACTTTGGCCACCTCATGTGAAGAGTTGACTCACTGGAAAAGACTCTGATGCTGGGAGGGATTGGGGGCAGGAGGAGAAGGGGACGACAGAGGATGAGATGGCTGGATGGCATCACTGACTCGATGGACGTGAGTCTCGGTGAACTCCGGGAGTTGGTGATGAACAGGGAGGCCTGGCGTGCTGCGATTCATGGGATTGCAGAGAGTCGGACACGACTGAGTGTTGAACTGAACTGAACTGAACATATAAGTGATAGTGTGTTTGTCTTTCTCTGACTTATTTCACTAAGCATAATACCCTCCATGTCCATCTATATTTTTGAAAATTGCAAAATCTCATAATTTTTATGAATGAGTCATATCCCATTGCATATAAATATGCCACAACTTCTTTATCCATTTGTTGGACACTTAGGCTGCTTTCATGTGTTGACTACTTTAAGTAATGCTACTGTGAACATTGATTTTTTTTTTTTTTAAATTAGTGTTTGTGTTTATTTCAAATATATACCCTGGAGTGGAAATGCTGGATCATGTGGTAGTTCTGTTTTCAGTTTTATGAGGTATCTCCATACTGTTTTCCATAGTGGCTCCAGTGTTTTCCATAGCTGTGCCAGTTACAGTCCCATCAATAGTGTACAAGGGTTTCCTTTTCTCTGCATCTTCCAACATTTGTTATTTGTTGTTATCTTGATGACAACCATTCTGACAGGTGTGAGATGGTATCTCATTGTGGTTTGATTTGAATTTCTAGTTAGTGATGTTGAACATTTTTTTAATGTGCCTATTGGCCATCTGTATGTCTTTTTTGGGAAAAAAAAAGTCTATTCAGATCTTATACCCAGTTTTAGTTGTTGTTGTTGTTTTTTTTGATATTGAGTTATATGAGCTGTTTACGTATTTTGGCCATTAATCCCTTATCAGTCATATGATTTGCAAATACTTTCTCCCATCCAGTAGGTTATCTTTTCATTTTGTCAGTGGTTTCCTTTGTGCACAAAAGCTTTTTAACTTCAGTTAGGTCCCATTTGTTTAGTTTTGCTTGTGTTTTCCTTCCCAGAAAAGATAGATCCCAAAAGATACCGCTAAGAACTATGTTAAAGAGTGTACTGCCTGTGTTTCTACCCTGGAGTTTTATGGTTTCAGGTCTTACACTTAGGTCTTTAATTCGTTTTCTGTTTGTTTTTGTATATGGTGTGAGAAAATGTTCTAATTTCATTCTCCTACATGTCGCTGCCCAGTTTTCTCAGCACCACTTACTGAAGAGGCTGGCTTTTCTGTTTTGTATATTCTTGCCTCATTTGTTGTAGATTAATTGACCATAGGTGCATGCGTTTATTTTTTGATTCTCTATTCTGTTCTCTTGATCTTTGAACAGTACCATAATGTTTGATTGCTGTTGTTTTGTAGTATAAAGTCAGGAAGCATAATATCTCCACCTTTGTTCTTTTTTTCTCAAGATTGCTTTGACTATTGTGTCTCTCTTGGTTCTATATAAATTTTAGGGTTATGCTTTCTAGTTCTGTGGAAAATGTCATGGGTATTTTGATAGGGACTGCATTAAATCTGTAGATTGCTTTGGGTAGTATGGACATTTTAACAAGATTAATTCCTCAAGTCCTTGAATCCAATTGTCTTTCATTTCTTTGATCAATGTTTTATGCTTTGCAGGGTATAGATCTTTTACCTCCTTAGTGATGTTTATTCTTAAGTATACATTGTGATTTAATTTGAAATGGAATCACTTTTTTGCTTTCTCTTTCTGTTAGTTATTACTGTATAGAAAAACAAATTTTGGTATGTTTTGTATTCTGCCACTTTGCTGAATTCATATATTAGTTATAATAATTTTTGGTGGATACATTAGGATTTTCTATGCATAGTATGATGTCTTCTGCAAACACTTATAGTTTTACTTCTCTCTTTCCCATTTCAATTCCTTTTAATTTTCTTGTCTGATTCCTGTGGCTAGGACATCTAACACTATGTTGAATAAACATGGAAAAGGTGGGCCTTGTTGTCTTGTCCTATTTTTAGAGGAAAAGCTTTCAGCTTTTAACCTTTGAGTAGGATGTTAGCTATAGATTCATTATAAATGAATTTTGTTATGTTGACATATGTTCATTTTCTCCCAGCTTTGGGAGATTTATCATGTTAGATGTTGTATTTTTATGAAATACTCTATCTATTGAGATGATCATGTGATTTTTATTCTTTTGTTAATATGGTATATTGCTTCTTGGCCTTTTGCCTCAGATCAAGTGTTAATGTCATTTATCACATTGATTTGTAGATACTCGACCATCTTTGCATCCCTGAAGTAAATCCCACTTGATCATGGTGTATAATCCCACTTATATATTGTTGGATTCAGTTTGTTAATATATTCTTGAGGATAATTGCATCTGTGTTCATCAGTGATATTGGCCTGCAATTTTCTTTCTTTCTTTTTTTTTTTTTTGTGGTATCTTTGTGTGGTGTTGGTATCAGAATAATGCTGGCCTCATAGAATGAATTAAGGAGTATTCCTTCCTCTTCAATATTTTGGCATAGTTTGAGAGGATAGGTACTAGTTCTTTTTTATATGTTTGGTTAAACTTTTCTATGAAACTGTGTGGTCCTCAACATTACTTTGCTGGGAGTTTTTATTGTTGCTATTTTAATTATGGTATTTCTTCATGTGACTCTCTTTAAGTTCATCTTGTCTGGGACTCTTTGTGCTTTCTGTACTTGAATATCTCTTTCCTTCATCAGATTTGAAGTTTTCAGCCATAATTTCATCAAATATATTTTCAACCCTTTACTCTCTCCTCATTCTGGGACCTTGCTAATGAGAATGTTGGTATGTTTGTTGTTTTCATAGAACTCCCTTTAAACTGTTCTCATTTTTCAGAATTTTTTTTACTGAGTTCTGTTTGGGCAGTTTCCATTTTTCCGTCTTCTACATCACTTGCATATTTTTCTGTATTACCTAACTCTGTTGTTAATTCCTTCTGTTGTTTTTTTTTTTTTTTCATTTCAGTTATTGTATTCCTCAGTTTAGACTGGTTCTTTTTCATATTTTATATTTCCTCATTAGAATTATTATTGTCTTTATTATTACCCATAGTTTAGTTAGTGTTCTTATTACTAATCCTTTGAATGATTTATCTGGTAAATTATCTCTGTTAAATTAGCTATTTTTTCAGTTTTCTTTCTTTGTTACTCCATTAGAAACAAAATCATGTGTCTTCTCATTTTGCTTAACTTTCACTTTCTCTGTGAAATTTAGGGGAAACACTTACCTACCTTGATCTGGAAGGGGTGTTTTTATGTAAAGTCTGCATGTTTACAGTGGCTTGGGTGGGAGAGCTGGACTTGAAGTAAGCACGGATCTTGTCTTCCCCCACAGTGTCCTGCAGCTATTGTCTTGGTAACTGGTGGGGCTGGAGATGGAAGGGCTATAACTAGAGTCAGGTGTGAGCCAACACTTCTGCTCTTCTCAGGGGTTAAACCCCCACCCTACCTGAGGTAGGCTCAGGTTCCGCACTGCTGGAGCAGAAGCCCTTGAGTGCTGGGTCTGATCAGGCTCAAATCCTAGGAATGTGTACTCTTCTCAGCTGCACTGTGCAGCAAGAAGGGCCTGAAGAGATGCTTGGTGTCGGCTGGGGCAACTGCTGAGCTATTCCCAGCACCAGTCAGAGCACCAGACTAGTCTTTGACCTTTATGTTGGCCTTTATGAGTATCAGTGATGGCTGCCTTTGCCCTGTTTGGATGCTATGCCGTGTCTAAGCTGTCTCCAGGCCCTGTAGTTACACATTCTTCTTGGCTGGGACAGCCTTTGCCCTTCTTTGGATCTGTACTATAGGGCAAGAGGAGCCAGAGCAGAAATTCGGCTTGGGCTAGGATACTCACTGGTTCAGTTCCCAGCAGTGTCAGTTTGCTTCCTTGGCATTGTTTCAGGAGTAAGCAAGAATGTACCTGTTTGTCATGGGTGGAGTCTAAGTTTCTTATATCCTTGATGTCATACCCATTGGCTTTCAAACCAGTTAAGAGCACTCAGCCTTCTGTGTGGGACTTCACAGTTTGGGATCCCAGTATGTGTTTCAAACTGCTCACTCCCCAGGGAGCATCTCTGAGCACGTGTAATCACCCTCCTGTGTGTCCTCTTCTAACTGTGCAGATTCTGACCTGATTGCTTCACTTCCATCCCTACTGGGTTCTGTGTGGATATTTCTTATAGATTTGGTTGTATAAGAATTTTTCTGTTCTATACATCATTGTCTCTTTTGCTGTCTCATATACAGGGTTATTGTTACATCTTTCTAGGGAGAGGGTGGGATCATTTGGGAGAATGGCATTGAAACATGTATAATATCATATGTGAAATGAGTCGCCAGTCCAGGTTCAATGCACGATACTGGATGCTTGGGGCTGGTGCACTGGGATGACCCAGATGGATGGTACCGGGAGGGAGGAGGGTTCAGGATGGGGAACACGTGTATACCTGTGGTGGATTCATTTTGATATATGGCAAAACCAATACAATATTGTAAAATTAAAAAATAAAAATTAAAAAAAAATAAACTTTCTGATTTTTTGGCAAAGAAAAAAAAATAATTTTTCTGCCAGTCTTCATTTTGTTTTCAGTGAAAATACTCCACACTTGGATATATTTTTGCTGTGTTCATGGCGGGAGGGGATGTGAGCTCTGCATCCCATTATTCTAACATCTTGATTTCCTCCTCTATAATTCTTGAACTAAAAAATTCAGTGCCTATTGTCTGAGCACCTGCTATGTGATAGACTTATATTGATCCATTTATGTACCCAGCAAAACTGTGAAGACCTTAAAGGTCTACTTGAAATTCAATTAATCAATAACATAAATAACCTAAAATACTTTTTAGTTTGAATCTTCAGCCATATTTATATTTACTGCTCCCTTTGTCTTTGAAAAGTATTGTAATAAATATTTTGCTCAGTTAGCTTACTTTTTGGATAAGAAGATACAGCCAATGAGATTTATTGAATATTTTCAGGAGGTGATTGTATAAATAAAGGCTTTAAAGGTGGGCAACCAAGAAATATCCAATTTTCTTCATAGAAGACAATATAATAGAATAATTAATTTCATACCTGTCAGTTACTGAATCCATATCATGGGATGGAACTGATTTCCTATTTAAGAGAGACAGACTTTTGTAGCATGCACACTATAGCTGTTGAATTTGATTTGGAAACTGTTCAGACAAAGAGTTCCTGTTAGATTCTCTCAGAATTGACCTGAGTCCCAAGGCTATTCTGAACAAAGTGTATCTGCCTTCTTTAATACTGAATGGTTTCTGGTTTGGAAATTGTGACTGAGTGTGACCAAACCTCCTGGCCAAATCAGTCTAAACTCTGAATGCCCTAATTCTTGAATATTTCTGTAGGGATGCAGGGAGACCATTCTTGAGGTCAGTTGGCTTATACAAGATGTCCATAAACCAGAGTACAGCTTGCCAAGACATCTGCTCAGTTTCACCTCTAAGCATGTGTATGCCAGGGTAGAGTTGAATTAAAAAGGGGAGCAGCCACTCCTGAGATATTTTGAGGAAAAAAGTACTGGTACATTGGCATTCATCTCAGGTTACAGCTGTTCTCCAAAACAGACACTGTTCCAAATCACAGACTTTTGAGGAGAACCAGTTATATGTTTCCTGACATATAGTTGTATCTTATTTTTCTAGACCACATCATCGGTATTGTACATAAGTAACATAAATGAGTAAATTAGCAGTTTTATATTGATCATGTAAAGAGTACCTCTCTAATGTTAATATATTATTCATGGTCTTAGTGCTTTATTTTTTGCCTAAACCATATTCAGTCATATTTTACAGAAATTAGGGATGATAACTTTTTTGAAAAAAATTTAAGTTTTTTTTAAACTTTTGTTAAACTTTTATTTCATATGGGGGTCTCGCTGATTCACATGGTTGTGATAGTTTCAGGTGAGCAGAGAAGGGACTCGGCCATGCATATATATGTATCCATTCTTGAGGAGTGATAACACTTGAGGTTCAATTGTCCACGAGCAGTTAGGAGCATCTCATGTGTCAGAAATCACCTTATTTCTTCGCAGATCAGTAATGGTTTTATGCTTTTTCATCTCAATGTCAAAATTCTAGCCGTGGCTAGCAGTTGAAGACTTGTCAACATTCCTGCTCATTTTCAATCCCTGTAATAGCTCAGCAATTACACAGCAGGTACATTGGTATTTTTCTTCCAGATAGTAGTCTCCTCCAAAGCAAAGGTGTCATTTTCAGAAGAGCTAAACACAGGAGCTTCAAATAAGACCTTAAATATACAAATATTTTCTTCATGTGCTCTTTTACTCTCTTTCCCTGAATGGAAAATAACCTGAAGAGAAATGGTGAGACAGATGATTCAGAAAAAAACACAAAAACTAAGAAAAGATGAAATAATTATACACACACACATATCTGTATGTGACTTCATAACATTTTAGTTGCTTTAAAATAAAAATGAGTTATGTAAAAGGAGAACTGTGTTTGTAGCTTGGTAGGAAATGGAGAAGACGAAAGAAAGGATGCAGAAATAAGAAAATGGGATAAAATACTGTCATGAGTAAAGAGAAAGAGAACAAAAATATGCCCTTTACACCTGTTCCTCTAACATATTTGCTATTCTAGAACCTCTGGATTATATTGAGAAGTTTTTTAAAGTCAGGAATACTAAAGCTGGCCAAGATTTTAGATATCATTTAGGAGTTATACATTTAGAGACATTATATTCATCATAATATGCCAAAATAAATGATTGACATTTTAATTAGATGAAAAAAATATAATTATATTTTTAACTTTGAAAGGTGCCCTTGTAAGAAACATGGACATTAAATAAATTTAAAAAGAACACCTCATCTTAGGGAGAAAGTAGACAATGAGGATAGAGAAAAGAAGTAGAAAATCAGAACTGGTAAAAATGATAATAATAATTGAGAATAGAGGAAGAAGAAAAGAGTCTAATAGACAATCTTCCAGTATGCATTTCTGGAACTTTTTAATTCTGAAACTCAATATACAAAATTACAAGGGGTGGTAGAGAAGAAAGTTTATATGCATTTATTTCCCTGCCAGTGTATAACATTTTGGTTTCCAGCTGTTTATTATCCAAATCATTTCATGCACTAGATAAAGCACTACCAGCAGGACTCTAAGATGTTTTATGCTAATGAGGGGAAAAAATCTTGGACAAGTTGCAAAGCATAGATTTTTGAGTGACATGACAAAATAATCAGAATCTAAATGAAAAGAAAACTTGGGTAACAGCCATTATACTTAATATGCCAAAATAAATGATTGACATTTTAATTAGCTGGGAAAATATGATTATATTTTTAACTTTGAAAGGACCCCTTACAAGAAAGATGGACATTAAATAAATTAAAAAACACTTGCAGGAACACAAAGGAGTACAAAAATGTAAAGATGCACTCCATTTTCAGTGTTCATGACATGAGTTATTAATTCCATGGATCATGAAGCAAAACTTTTTAAAAAGTTAACTTGCATTTACCCTTTTGACAACAGTTTGCATCATAGTGATTGAATTTTATTAAGAGAATTGTTTGCTAGAGCTATTTGTCTTCATTTTGGCCGCTCTGGCATAAATATTTAATTTATGTTCCCAAATTAAAAAAATGTCTCATAAAAACTGAGTGGCTGTGTGGTACCTGTTCACTATAAAAAAAAAAAAATGAGGCTTACATATTGCTGCACATGATGTAAAGTACATCTACGTGAAAGAAGGCTTCATTTGACTTGAGGATATTCCCTATTTCTAGCGTCTGTGGAAAAGAAGAGCTGGAAAGCGACTTCCCCAGACAAACCTTGCTTTTAAATTTTACCTCTTGTCATGTACTTCTGATTCCTACTTAACACAGATACTCTCCTGAAAATAATTAAGTAGAAAATTTATATACGGGAGGATGGTAATGATTATTGTTGTTGTTTAATTGCTAATTTGTGTCTGACTCTTTGTGACCCAGTGGACTCTAGCCCAACAGACTCCTCTGTCCATGAGATTTCTCAGGCAAGAATACTGGAGTGGGTTGCCATTTTTTTTACCAGGGGGCTCTTTCTGACCCAGAGATTGAACCCAGGGCTCCTGCACTGGCAAATGGATTCTTTACCACTGAGTCACTAGGGAAGCCTTTTCCAAACAATGAGCTTGCTTGCATTTTAAAATTTCTTCTTGTATTCTCAGTTACCTGTTTATTTGCATTTTCCCTTAGTCTACATGCCGATTGTAATTTGGATCTTCAAAGTGGGAATATGTAGCAAATACTTCTGGGAGTCTTGAAGGTTTTAGATGGTAATGCTGTATGTTCACTTCTAAAGTATAGGTTGTAGTTTCCATTACTGAAAAGGGGATATTACGACCATACAATGATTTTGTTCTGTGTGCAACAGAATTCATAAGGGAGGATTCAGGCAGTCAGAAATACAGAAGAAACCTGACTGTACGATGTTATCATAGTCTTGTGTGCAAGTACTGACCTGTGTATATCTATATGCATATATACTTTGTGGATCATAGAAGGGTTCTGGCAGACTGAGTTTGCAAAGGTGGCCACCACAGTATCTCCCGTCTCACATGGTCCAGTGTAATGTGAGCAACAAGACATGGAGTCTGATTATCTTGCCTTTGAATTTACAAGGTTGATTTCTGTGACTCACTTGTTATGATCAAAATACAGTGAAGTAATACTGGGTGAACTTTGGAGTTTGTTGAAGAGGAACCATACAGGTTTCTCCTCATACTTTTGGAACGCTTGCTGTCAGGACACTCCATCTCAACTCAGCTACGGGGCTGTGAAAAACCCAAGCCACCTAGAGAGATTCTGTGTAGATGCTTTGGTTCAGTCTCAACTGAATCTAGCCTTTCGGTTGTCCCAGTCTAGGTGCTAAACATGATGCTGTAAACATTTCCAGGTTAGGGCTTGGCCGACTTACCGTGTGAACCAAATCCAGACTGCAGGCTGCTCTTGTGACACCTGTGAGCTAAAATTTATTGTAAAATGAATTATAAGTAGAAAAATACAAAATGCAGCAGGCATTGTTTGTGAACCACAAGGCTGTAAATATTTATCATCTGGCATTTTAAAGAGAGACGTTTACTGACTTTTGTTCCAGAAGATTCTAGTCCTAAATGCCATGGAGCAGGATCAAGTCATCTTGCCTGTGGGTTGTGCACATGCCTGAATCATAGACTCTCTGAGAATGATAAACTGGTAGTGTTCTACTGCAGGAAATTTTGAGTGATTTGTTACACATTAGTTGGTAACCCAGAGAAGAATTAGGTGCTTATTACTAAAAATTGAAAAGCTATAAGCATGGCCTCCATGCAGTAGATACCTAGTGACCAAGTGTTAGCTGCTTAGTCATGTCCGACTCTTTGGGCTTTCATGGACTGTAGCCCACCAGGCTCCTCTGTCCATGGGATTCTCCAGACAAGAATACTGGAGTGGGTTGCCAGTTCCTTCTCCGGGGTATCTTCCCTACCCAGGGATCTCTTATGCTGCAGGCTGAGTCTTTACCGTCTGAGCCACCAGGGAAGCCGGTGGAAACCTAGAGATGACTATAATAACAAATTGTCCATGACAGATGATGCCCAAGTTACTTGGTTGGTATGATCTTACTATCATGAATCTGGATTGCTCTTAGCTGAATTTGTAGTTTTAGAATATTTGCCCACATTAGCTTCTTAGTTAAAAGTAAATTTTTTGTTCTATATTGTCTTAAATGTTTAAATGGACAATAATGAAGACGGTCTCCTAACAGTGTCCTTAATTACAATAATTGAGAGTTACACGATGCAGAAAAATCTGTCTTGTTGGCTGTATTATTCTAAAGCTATACAAATTCAGATGGTGTGCATGTGCCATGCAGCCATTCTTCTCTGCAGTGTCTTCATGTCCAATATTGAACTTCCAATATATGAGCTTTCCAGGTAGTAGCAGTTAAAGCATTACCATAGATTAAAAAGTCCTTTTTAGTAACACACTGAAAAGTCAAAGTGAAGTCGCTCAGTCGTGCCCGACTCTTCGCGACCCCATGGACTGCAGCCCACCAGGCTCCTCCATCCATGGGATTTTCCATGAAGAGTACTGGAGTGGGGTGCCATCGCCTTCTCCGAGTAACACACTATGCTATGCCATGCTACGTCGCTTCAGTCGTGTCTGACTCTGTGCGACCCCATAGACAGCAGCCCACCAGGCTCCGTCATCCCTGGGATTCTCCAGGCAAGAACACTGGAGCGGGTTGCCATTTCCTTCTCCAATGCATGAAAGTGAAAAGTGAAAGTCAAGTCGCTCAGTCGTGCCCGACTCTTCGCGACCCCATGGACTGCAGCCCACCAGGCTCCTCCGTCCATGGGATTTTCCAGGCAAGAGTACTGGAGTGGGGTGCCATTGTCTTCTCCAGTAACTGCATTTAGGCTAGTAACACACTGCTGCTGCTGCTGCTAAGTTGCTTCAGTCGTGTCCAACTCTGTGCAACCCCATAGACGGCAGCCCACCAGGCTCCCCCGTCCCTGGGATTCTCCAGGCAGGAACACCAGAGTGGGTTGCCATTCCCTCCTCCAATGAAAGAAAGTGAAAAGTGAAAGTGAAGTCGCTCAGTCATGTCCGACTGTCAGCAACCCCATGGACTGCAACCCACCAGGCTCCTCCATCCATGGGATTTTCCAGGAAGAGTACTGGAGTGGGGTGCCATCGCCTTCTCCGAGTAACACACTATGCTATGCCATGCTACGTCGCTTCAGTCATGTCCGACTCTGTGCGACCCCATAGACGGCAGCCCACCAGGCTCCGCCATCCCTGGGATTCTCCAGGCAAGAATACTGGAGTGGGTTGCCATCTCCTTCTCCAATGCATGAAAGTGAAAAGTGAAAGTCAAGTCGCTCAGTCGTGTCTGACTCTTAGCAACCCCATGGACTGCAGCCTACCAGGCTCCTCTGTCCATGTATTTTCCAGGCAAGAGTACTGGAGTGGGGTGCCATTGCCTTCTCTGGAGTAACACACTAACCTTTCCTTATTATTCTAGCTCTTTGAGGGATTAGATGGACCTCTCTTAGACTAATACTCTAGTTTAGCCTTTTATATTTTCATAAGAAAATGTCACTTTTGCTACTTTATGAATCTAAAATCTAAACTGTTGGACATTGTTTAATCAACCTCTGACTGGTTACACTGCTGATGTTTGTAAGTAAATCCTTAATTGGTCTTTTTTTTGTCCATTGCTAAAGAGGTGACATTTTAACCATTTCTATTTTTGGGGAAATTTTATGCATATATATAAACATATATTAATATATAATCTTTTTCTCTTACACAGTTGGGCATACTGTGTATCTCATCCTCAAATTTGCAACCTTTTAAGAATATCTTTTCATAGTAACACACATAGATATATATTATTCTTTTTGATGATTATGTACTTTTCCAGAATATAATTTTATCAAAATGTATTTAACTAACTAATGGGCTTCACAGGTGGTTCAGTGGTAAAAAGTCCCTCTGTAAATGCAGGAGATGCAGGAGAAAGGGGTTCAATCCTGGGTTGGGACGATCCTTTGTAGAAGGAAATGGAAACCCACTCCAGTATTCATGCCTGGAAAATGCTATGGATGGAGGAGTCTGGTGGGCTATAGCCCATGGGGTCTCAAAGAGTCGGACACGACTGAGGGACTGAGCACATGTACTCATTTCACTAATCCTGTATTGTTTTTCACGTTAGACAGTTTTCATGAGCAGCTTTTAGAGTAACCTTGCCCAGGCCCTAATGAGATGTTTGATTTTGTGCCAAAGACTTCTGGTCTGAGTTCTAAATGTCACATTTAATTATTCACATGAATTAAACAGGTCCATCAGTCTCCACATGGAATAAGCAGAGTGGACCAAGTTCAAGGCAGTATCGAAAAAAGTAAAATACTCAGTGATTTGGTTGTTGTAGCCACGGGTCTTAGAGAAGATCCTCAGGTTGACTGAACATTTGATTTAGTGCTAACAGTAGCCCAAACGTTGTATCCTTTCTTTTACCAAAACTTGGGAACTGTTAGGAAAATGTCTTATGCAGGTATAAACAAGAGTCAATTTATTTCCAGTTCATAGTGGATGACTCTAGACACGTGATCCAGAGTTGGTCACACGTCTGTCTCCAGACCGTGCTCTTCTCTTTTCAACCTTTCACCAATGTGTAATACAAAGAGAAAAATAAAGGTGGTGTAGTGGGTTTCTGTGAGACTAGATTTAACTATTCAACCTAACTGTTCAATTTAAGGGACTGTTTTTATTCTAAGATTGTCTTTTCTCATTTTGACAGTTAAAGTGTACTTAATCATGAACTAATCATAAATAATAAGTTATTGTGGGCCTTTCCCCCTCCAAATGTGCTTCTGAAATATGTAAATGCCAGGAACCAATGGTTTGATCATCTCTTATTCACCTTGTTGATGAATTCACCTTTTTTCCACCATAGTTTGAGATGGCTGAATATATGATGCCTGGCATTTGACAGGTGAACTTTACAGTAGTTTATTAGGCATTCTCATGGCGTGGGTGGGGGGAGAGTACACTGCACACCATGCTGAGCCATACAAAGAGAGAAGAAAGGGCTGTTGGAGACACTCTTTGTAGTAACAGGAGGGTGGGGTACCCTCTGATCCCTGCACGAGTGTGTAATTGAATTATTGGAACAACTCCATGGATTGGCAGCAGATTGAAACTTATTGGGTTGAGGACCAGGTGGAGTGAAGCTAATCTGGCTGGTGGGTTAAGTTGCCAAGATGAGAAGCCTTCCCCATTGGGTATGGGGTCAGGGTATAGATCTATTGAGAGTAGAGGGAATACATGGTGAGGCCCTTGTGGTCCTGTGAGGCTCAAAGATGTGAAGGCAACACTTGAAATTTTAGGTCTTAAAACCATTCATTTTAATTACGACCAATTCAATGTGCAGCCTTAGGTTGGCTGCTTTTTAACTTCTAACCAATTGTATACATTTTGACTTGTGGAGTTCACATCGATGCCTCAGGCGTTGCCTCAGGCATTGCCTCTGGAGGATGAGATAAGGAACTTAATAAGAATCATGTGGGGGGCGGTCAGAGCATCCCTTCAACGGGAACAGACAGCTGGAAGTGACTTGGTGAGAATAAGATGCTGAGTGGTAATGAGCAAAAAGGCTAGGACAGTCTCCAAGGCTGCAGGCAGTTTTGGAGTTGGTTCTGATTTAATAACCAATGTTCCATGAAGCTAAGGAAAATGTTTTCTTACCACATATACACAGTAAATGGACCTACTATCCACTGCCAAGCCTGGAGGAGATGGGTGGCAGGAAGAGAGATCTCCAGATAGGAAAACACAGACTCACACTGTTAGTGATAGAGTGGAAGGGGCGGTTTTGCAGTGACAGCGGATGCATACCAAACATATCTGTTATCTCTGTGCTCATTATTGACAAGACTCACTTAGACCAGAAAACTCTTGGGCTTTAGGGTCAAGAGCAGTGATTGAACCTCTTTTAAGTCTAGTTTTCTCCTGTGCAGTGTAGTGATTGATGTTGCTATCAGCCTCATAGGGTTGTCACGGGGAGTGTATAAAATAGCACATGCAGAGTTCTCCACAAGATTGGTTCACAGTAGGCGTGCAGTAAAAGGGAGACTCAAACAATGAGAGCCAGTGGCAAAGTGACACTGATTCTTGGTTTTTAAAGTTGTGTCCAGATTTTCAGGAACATTTCTATTCTGAATGCAGAGGTCACAGCCATAAAGCTTTTGCAAGTAACCCTGTAAAAAGACTTGAATTAATGTCAGGAAGCCAACAAATATATCTATATGTATAAAACTCCTCAGATGCTCATTTCAAAGTGTGAAATGTGCACAGGGTAATTCAAAACAAATTTTAGGGAGTTTCGGATCATAAATTCCCTTAGCCTAGATCAATGTCTTCACTCCACCACTGCTTACCGCCCCCCCCCCCACACACACTTTAACATGGGTTTTGCTAAAGAGGAATTAAAAAAAAAAAAGACCAGAGCATCCTGATTTATTTTGGAATCACCTCACACATTTTAATAGCAATTAAGTTATCAACAGGCATTCTGCTGTCCCCCTCATTTTCTGTAGGTGCAAGAGGGCAGTGTCTACTTGGCTGTCCCTTGCGTACTTTGTTACAGTTACACAAACTTTCTGTGAGTCATAGATTTGTCCTAATGCACCCCAAAATAATTTCATGTTAGGGTTTAAATATTATGGCATACATTCAAATGACATTGTGTATCACATTATTTCCCCAAACCATATTTCAAGCTATCTGTATGTGTAAAAAAGTGTTGGATGAAAAGGTAAAAAGAAGTGATGATTTTAATAATAGAAAATAGCCTTTAAGAAACAACTGTACACTATCACTGTGAAGTTAATTATTATCCACAGAAGGTATTTATTTGTTTACACATAATTGGAAAAAGATCAAGAATCCATAGGGTCAGTTAAGTTCAGTCTCTGAGTCATGTCCAACTCTTTGTGACCCCATGAACTGCAGCATTCCAGGTCTCCCTGTCCATCACCAACTCCCAGAGTCCACCCAAACCCATGTCCATTGAGTCAGTGATGCCATCCAACCATCTCATCCTCTGTTGTCCCCTTCTCTCCTCCTGCCCTAAATCTTTCCCAGCATCAGGGTCTTTTCAAATGAGTCACCTCTTTGCATCAGGTGGTCAAAGTATTAGAGTTTCAGCTTCAGCATCAGTCCCTCCAATGGACACCCAGGACTGATCTCCTTTAGGATGGACTGGTTGGATCTCCTTGCAGTCCAAGGGACTCTCAAGAGTCTTCTCCAACACCACAGTTCAAAAGCATCAATTCTTCCGCACTCAGCTTTCTTTATAGTCCAACTCTCACAACCATACATGACCACTGGAAAAACCATAGCCTTGACTAGATGGACCTTTGTTGGCAAAGTAATGTCTCTGCTTTTGAATATGCTACCTAGGTTGGTCATAACTTTCCTTCCAAAGAGTAAGCATCTTTTAATTTCATGGCTGCAATCACCATCTGCAGTGATTTTGGAACCCCAAAAAATAAAGTCTGACACTGTTTCCCCATCTATTTGCCATGAAGTGATGGGACCAGATGCCATGATCTTAGTTTTCTGAATGTTGAGCTTTAAGCCAACTTTTTCCACTCTCCTCTTTCACTTTCATCAAGAGGCTTTTTAGTTTCTCTTCACTTTCTGCCATAAGGGTGGTGTCATCTGCATATCTGAGGTTTTTGATATTTCTCCCGGCAACCTTGATTCCAGCTTGTGCTTCTTCCAGCCCAGCGTTTCTCATGATGTACTCTGCATATAAGTTAAATAAGCAGGGTGACAATATACAGCCTTGATGTACTCCTTTTCCTATTTAGAACCAGTCTGTTGTTCCATGTCCAGTTCTAACTGTTGCTTCCTGACCTGTATACAGGTTTCTCAAGAGGCAGGTCAGGTGGTCTGGTATGCCCATCTCTTTCAAAATTTTCCACAGTTTATTGTGAGCCACACAGTTAAAGGCTTTGGCATAGTCAATAAAGCAGAAATGGATGTTTTTCTGGAACCCTCTTGCTTTTTCGATGATCCATCAGATGTTGGCAATTTGATCTCTGGTTCCTCTGCCTTTTCTAAAACCAGTTTGAACATCTTGAAATTCATGGTTCACGTATCGCTGAAGCCTGGCTTGGAGAATTTTGAGCATTACTTTACTAGCTTGTGAGATGAGTGCAGAATCCATAGGCTAAAGAATGTTAAAAAAAAAAAATGAAATGTAGAGTCTGGATGTGTTTGGATCACCCTGCTAAACAGATGAAGGAGAACTGACCTCATAGTAAGTTCCAGATACTCTATTAAACTGCCTTAAGGTGGAGCTCAGTTGGTAAAGAATCTGCCTGCAGTGGAGGAGACTGGGTTCAGTCCCTGGGCTGGGAATATCCCCTGGAGAAGGAACCCACTCCAGTATTCTTGCCTGGGAAATCAATCCCATGCACAGAGGAGTCTGGCAGGGTACAGTCGTGGGTTCACGAGAGTCAGACACGACTTAGTGACTAAACCACCACCATCAAGTTTCTTACAGTCATCAATTTATTTTACCCCTCACTTGCTCTTTAAAGTAGATTTTTGTATTAGTTAGAGTAGGCTTACTGCCGTAATAAATCTTCACAGCGTATTAGTGGATCAACTCAGTAAAATATCCTTACTCACATCACAGTCCAGTATAGGTCAGTGGGGGTTGGCCTGATGTGGAGGCCTGAACAAGCACATTCTATTCATTAGAATTATTCAGAATCCAGGCTTCTTCTATCTTATGATTCTACCACCCTCAATGACCTTGAGGTCTGTACAAGAAGACTGATTAGCAGGTGAAAGGAGTATGTGCTGTGCTGTGCTGTGCTAAGTCACTTCAGTCATGCCCGGCTCTTTTCGACCCCATAGACTGTAGCCTGCCAGGCTCCTCTCTCCATGGGATTCTCCAGGCAAGAAGACTGGAGTGGGTTGCCATGCCCTCCTCCAGGGGAATTTTCTTGACTCAGGGATCCAACCCTCATCTGTTTTGTCTCCTCCATTGGCAGGCAGGTTCTTTTCCACTAGTGCTGCATATGAAACATTAAAAAGGATGTTTTAGGAAATCAGTTCAGTTCAGCTGCTCAGTCATGTTCGACTCTTCACAACCCCATGGACTGTAGCACGCCAGGCCTCTCTGTCCATCAGCAACTCCCGGAATTTATTCAAACTCATGTCCATTGTGTTGGTGATGCCATCCAACCATGTCATCCTCTGTCGTCCCCTTCTCCTCCTGCCTTCAATCTTTTCCAGCATCAAGGTCTTTCCAAATGAGTCAGTTCTTTGCATCAGGTAGCCAAAGTATCGGAGTTTCAGCTTCAGCATCAGTCCTTCCAATGAATTTTAGGAAATAAGACCAGGCTTATTAATGGCTTATTTACTTTTCCCCAATGTTTCATTGACCAGTTGAGTCTCATACCCCAAACTTACCATAATGGAGGCTGAGAAATTTAGGCAGCCAGTCTTCCCAAGATAAAAATGACTCTGGTTTCGGTGAACATACTGCCCTGTTTTGGCTGCAGTGTAATTATGCCAATTTTATGTCCTGAGAAAACTGAACTTCAGAGAAATTAATTTACCTAGGGTGACATTTTAAGTCCGGTTTGTCTGTCTTGAAAGCCAGTGTAGTATCGCTGCATCTGAAATTCTCTTTAGAAAAATTTGGGGAAGATAAATTTTCAAACTTAGTAACTTTAATAAAACTGTGTAAAGATGTCTTGACAGCAGAAAAAATCAGAACATTTTAGCTTTTAGTGGACAATTCTAGACAAATCTATTACAGTGCTTGAGTTTCAAGACTTAAATATGTATGATACATATATTTCTTAAATTATATATATCTTTATCTGGCATTCATTATTTCCCCTAAATCATCGTATGGCTTTTTAGAGACATTATGAATTAGGTTATCAAGGTGTTCAGCCACCTTTCTTACAGTGTTTCCGTTTATGTAGCAATTGGATGGATATATTATCACCATACTTTCTTTTTGATGTCTCGTGATAACTCAGGCTAGGTTGTGGTTTTTACGCTGGCATGAAATTCGGCTATTATAAATCTGAGCTGTTCACTCAGTAACCTTAATGCGTAGGCAAAGATGCTAACTGATCGCTTGTGTAATGATCTACTGCATTCATTCTCCATGATCCATTTGTTTCACTCCTGAAACCAAAATCTTAAAAACATATTGGAATCCTTTGATACTAACTGATGTAGAATTTAAGCTATGCATTTTTCTGTGCCCTAAAATTATATAAAATACAGGATGAGGACATGCTAAGAAAAAATCTGACATCTTAATCTGGTATAACATTTTTTCCTTTCTAACCTAACAATAGTATATTCAGACACCTATAGTCTGTTTTGATATTTAATTTGGATAAGTGGAAAGTACTGTGAAGTTGGTCTGAGAAATCTTGAATTTAGGTTCTGGCTTTATGAATATTTGTTATAGATTTTGATGGATTGATTCATTCATTCATTTATGCAATATGCTTTGTGCATTAATTTATTCAGCACACATCTAACAGGGCCTGCAATGTGCTGCTGGTATACAAATACCCTAGAGAGAAAAGGGAGAGAGCGTTCCGTGATAGTAATACCTTGTGCTTAGTCACTCAGTCGTGTCTGACTCTTTGTGACCCCATGGACTCTAGCCCTCCAGTCTCCTCTGTCCATGGAATGTCCAGGCAAGTTATTGGAGTGGGTTTCCATTTTCTACTCCTGGTAAACACTTTAAGACCTACAAATCCATGAAGGATCAGGGTAGAGATACATACAGTTATCATGTAAAGACAAATTAGTCTCCAAATACCCTGACTAATCCTCGCTTGCTGCGATTCACAGGGTCGCAAAGAGTTGGACACGACTGAGCAACTGAACTGAACTGAACTTAATAGTAAGAATGAAATATATAAATCATAAAAGGGCATAATATAAAATTTTATGTATTTATCCTTACTTTAATGCTAGTGGAAGAATTACAGGGACATACTAGGTGGTTGTACTAAAGGTCAAAGCTATAAAAACAAATCCTTATGGTGGAGTGCGTTAGAAGAGGAGAGGGCAGCATGAATAAATTACTGAGACCACCTCTGTTATCTAGATGGATTTGGATTGTCCAAAGTTGCAGTGACTTTCCTTGCAGTGACTTTCAATTGGTAAAGAATCTGCCTCCAATGCAGGAGACCTGGGTTCGATTCCTGAATTGGGAAGATCCCCTGGAGAAGGAAATGGCAACCCACTCCGGTATTATTGCCTGGGAAATCCCATGGACAGAGAAGCCTGGCAGGCTACAGTCCATGGGGTCTCTTAAGAGTCAGACACGACTTAGTGGCTAAACCAGCACCACCAAATTTGTAGTAAAGCAGAAAGACCTAGAGAGGCACTGAGACTACAAGAGAGTGATGCGCACCAAACTTCAAAGAGGGTCTCCTGGTAAATTAGTCTAGTTTAAAGGGATGATGAGTTGAACTTTAGCTCTATTGGTAATCCCAGGTGGTGCTAGTGGTAAAGAATCTGTCTGCCAATGCAGGAGACATGGGTTTGATCCCTGGGTCAGGAAGATGCCCTGTAGAAGGAAATGGTTACCCATTCCAGGATTCTCGCCTGAGAAGTCCGATGGACACAGAAGCTTAGGGGGCTACAGTCCATGGGATCACAAAAGAGTTGAACATGACTGAGCACCAAAAAGGATACCTCAATACAAGACACCAAATTTTTATCCACTGTTCAAAAGCAGTGGACAGGATATATATTGATTTATTGTGTTTTTTTTTTAACTGTGCAGATCTGAAATTTTTCTTAAATTAGAAGAGGTTTTTAGTAACAATTTGTCATAAAAGAAACTAGAGTGTTAACCTCTTTTTATTATCTATGGGTCCAAAGCATGTTTTAGGCATTCAGCCAGCCTAAAATTTACTGAAAATGGGCATAACATGAAATGTTTGCAAAATAGATGGTGTACAGTTGACCCTTGAACAACATAGCTTTGAACTTTGTGGGTTCACTTATATGTGAATTTTTCTTTAATAAATATGTAACTGTACTAACGATCTGTGGTTGGTTGAATCTGTGCGTGTGAGACTGGGTACAGAGTGCTGACTGCAGAGTTAATTTCCTATGTGTATGGATTAGCGGTCACCTACACAGGTGTAAGCCACTTCTCCTCCATTGTTCCAGGGTCAACTGTATTTTGAAATAACATTTAAGGATGGGCATTTAATGAAGACTCATAGTATTATTCAAAGATGCCAAGTGTATTTTGTTACTATCTGGTGGTGGTTTCCTTTGTCTTGTCCTTTCTCCACCTTTCTTTTTCCAGCCTGTTTTTCTTTCTATTCCATATTTTTCTTCCTCCTGCCCCTCCTCCCTTTCTTGCCTTACCCTTTTCTATCACTCTTCTTGCCCTCATCTTCACTCTACAAGGTCCTGAAACTTGTATTGACCCTACGTTTAATATTGGACTTTAACCTTTACCTAATATTCAGTGGAACTACAAAATACAGGCATATAGTGTTTTGTTGCTCTTTTTTTTATTGTACTTTGCAGATCTAACTTTTTTTTTTTTTTTAAAGAATTTGGTGGTTCATGGCAATTCTGTGCCAAGCAAGTCTATTGGTGCCATTTTTCCAACATTTGCTCACTTTGTGCCTCTGTGTCATGCTTTGGTAATTCTTGCAATATTTCAAACTCTTTCATTATTTTATTTGTTGTATTGATCTATTATCAGTTAAATTTGATGTTACTATTGCAAAAAAAATGATGATTTGCTGAAGGCTCATATGATGATTAGCAGTTTTTTAGCAGTCAAGTATTTATAAATTAAGGTATGTACATTTTCTTTAGATATAATAAAATTGGGTCCTTAATAAACTATAGTCTAAATGTAACTCATATGCACTTGGAAAACCAAAAAGATTGTGTGGCTCACTTTATTGCGATATTCACTTTATTGAGATATTTACTTTATTGCTGTGGGCCAAGATGGAACCTGCAATATCTCAGAGGTATGCTTGTACTGTGAACTGTGCTATGAGAACAGGAGGAGTCAATATTTTCACCAAGGAAGAAAAACGAAATTATGATGCAGCTGGGTCTCTTTTCCCTGTGAAACATTTGGACACTTTTTGTTTTTTTTTTTTAAATCCAAAATCAGAGAGACGCTATGTTATTTTTCTTCCCCACACTAAGCTATCCTAGGAGAATGAAGTGAGGGTGTCAAAGAAATGTTATCTAAATAACTTTCCGTGTGGGGAAAACTTCAGGTAGGAAAAGAGTTTCTTAAGGCAGCTGTGTCATAAATGTACCACCACAAGGCAGATTGTAAACACTGACTTAGTTCTATAAAGATTTTTTTGAAAATTTAGGTATTATGTCCATTGTGACCTTCTAAAGAAGCAATGTATATTTTTTCTTTAGAATTTTAAACTCTCTTTCCCTCACCCATAGTCAAGTAGGGTCATCACTCAGTATCTAAGGGGGGATTGGTTCCAGGATCTGCCACCAATACCAAAATCTCTGAATGTTCAAATCCCATAGTTGGTCCTTTGTACCCAAGGATTCCACATCCTTGGATTCAGCCAGCTCCAGTCATAAGCATACTAAATGATGAAAGGTTGGTTAAATCCCTGGATGTAGAGACCCTGGATATGGATGGATGACTGCAAATAGATTACTATACTATACTTATTGAAAAAGTGAGAATTTTTCTTCCTCAAAAGACACTTGAATAGAGTACAAACCTACTTTTTAGAGTCAGATAAAATGTTTGAAGTGCACATAACCAACACAATATTGATATTCAAAATGTTAAGTTTTCTGTGAATCAATAAGAAAAAGTGATACCCCCTTTCTCAGTGGGCAAAATATTGAACAAGACTTTCAGGAAAGAGGAAATTCAGTTGATTGATTAACTTATGAAACGGTACTCCACCTCATTAGTATCATGAAAAGTTTAGTACACCTATTGAAGTGTATACACTAGAGTGTCTCAAGTGAAAATGATTTAGAACGTTATTTCAGGTTGAGGTTTCTCCTCCTAACTGCACAGGAGCGAGAATCTAGAGGGTGGAAGAAGAACCACTGGGGAAAGGAGGATGTATCTGACTCACCCACGGTTGCAAATGTGGAGCCACTAGAATTCCCAGACAGTGCTGGCGGGATTATAAATTGGCCCAGCTACTTTGAATAACTATTTGTCAGGGTCTAGCTTAATGGAACATGTGTATTCTCCTATTAGCATAGTGAGGTAAGTTTCTTGCTTGTGTGTGTGTGAGTGACTGGATTATTTCACTTAAGAAAAGGGGAGTTGTTGTCTAATGATTATAGACTTAGAGATTTGTAAGATGAAAAAGTTCTGGAGGCCTATTTCACAATAATGTGAAATGTGCTTAACACTGCTGAGTTGTCCACTTCAAATGGGTAAGATGATAAAATTTATGTTTCTGTGTTTTACCACAATTAGAAATGTTTCCTGCTCTGTGTTGCCAGGCTGCCTTAGGGTTAGCTGATCTAAGCTGAACTCAGCATGACTCTGCTTTATGCAGCGTGTCTCTTGGGTTTGGCCCCTTTGGGTAGGTTGGGATCAGATGTGTACTAGCTGTTTTCATTCTGGAGCCCAAGTTTAAAAAGACATTAGCTACTCAGAGAGCACTCATTTCATAGTGATAGTAGAAAATCTGCAGTGCTTCTTGGCCTGGGCGTGCAACTGGCAAACTATCACTTCTGCTTGCATTTCATTGGCCAACACAAATTCCAATACCAAGCCCAAAGGTTAAGGCTGGGAAATTATATTCTGCCTTTAATGCAAGCAACTACAAAGTCACATTGCAGAGGAGACAGAATGGGCTAAAGAGCTTCAGCTAAAATTTCAATCTACAACAGTTAACTATGACCCAGCAATTCCACTGGGTAGACCGGATAAAAAATCATATGTTAGTAGAAGGCATATATGAAAGTATATTCTTAGCCCGAACCTGGAAATAACCTAAATATCTAACAGCAGTAGAATTGAAGTACATCATATAATTTGTTAGCAGTGAAAATTTATTACAGCAGTTAACATCATGGGTAGATCTCATAAACATAATTTGAGTGAAAGAAGCCCAAATGAAAACAATATACATTTTGTTCTCTGTCCATACATTTTAAAAACTGGTCAAGTCAATTCATGGCGATGGAAGTTAGAACAATGGCTCTTCAGGCAAGGAGGTGAGCAATGTTCCACTTCTAAATATGGTTGTGGACACATAGGTGTGTCACTTGTAAATTCAAGTATAGATATTCACTTACTTTAAATAGCATGTCTTTGACAATTTTGTCCCTTCCTCATCTGGGAAGAGGTGGGAGATGGAAGGAAAACAGATATGCAGAAAAGAAAGATCAAAGAAAATGTAAGATGTCCTTTCTATTAATACATAGAAAACTATTTGATATAGTGAGAGAAACGTGGTGAATGAAATCAGAAAGTTTGGATTCAAACCTCTTCTCCTACCCTATGAGATTGTACAAATAGCTTCTCGTTCCTTATTTTGCATATATCCTTTTATAGAGGTGTTTAATCATTCCCATCTCTTGCATTGCAGTGAGAAGCACCTATCATAGGTATTGGTTCATTGTGGTGATTAAACTATGTTAGTGTCTTCTCCTCCTCTTCCTTTGCAAATTCTCAGTTTAGCCCAGATATTGTTGCTGCCAATGGAGGTTTACAAAAAAATCCATATTTAGAAACTTATTTTGGGATTGTGTGTTGCATTGTCTTTGGTCACATTCTTTTTATAGGACCAATGATGATTTTGGTACTTATTCATTTGGTTTCTGATTGTAGTAAACAATAAGAATTTTAAATGGATTTCTCATTTTACACAGCCCCCAGTAATAAACTACACATCATGGTATATTAGAATTGTAGGAAATATTAGATATCATCCATTCATCCATCTCATCTTGAAATAGAAAAGTTGAGTCCTAACACTTATAAGTCACACTTAACATAGCTAGTTAGGAAAGAGTTGAGGTATGCATTCAATTCTGATTTTAGTTATGCTGGCTTTCCATCACATCATACTACCTGCTTAATATAGGAGCCTGAGTATCAAATGTTTCTGATGCTTATCCATGAGGGTATGGATCCTTGTTGTACTTCTAGTGCCCAATATAGTAAATGACATGCTGTACACATTCAATGCAGAGAAGGCAATGGCACCTCACTCCAGTACTCTTGCCTGGAAAATCCCATGGACGGAAGAGCCTGGTAGGCTTCAGTCCATGGGGTCGCTACGAGTTGGACACGACTGAGCGACTTCACTTTCACTTTTCACTTTCATGCATTGGAGAAGGAAATGGCAACCCACTCCAGTGTTCTTGCCTGGAGAATCCCAGGGACGGGGGAGTCTGGTGGGCTGCCATCTATGGGGTCGCTAAGAGTCGGACATGCGTGAGCGACAAGCACACACATACTCCCATCAATTCCATGGTGTATAAAGGTACAAAACCCTTTAAAATATTTCTGCAAATTCAAGGGGTCATTTTCATGTCTTCTTTGGCCTTTGTACTCTTGTTTCTACCCTTGCAAACTTTACTCTTAATTCTATTCATCCTGTTGGAAAATTTCACATTTGCTTTGACTTATACACAAACATAGGCTTAGAAATGTTACTCAGAAAAAATTTATACATGAAGTATAAATTCATACATTTATATGTGAAATAGCCTTATTTAAAATTTGGAAAGGGAGAAATATCTCAATAATACAAGTAACTTTAAACATTTTCATCACTGTTCTTAAAAATCTTTTAGTCATGCTGCTGCTGCTGCTGCTGCTGCTGCTAAGTCGCTTCAGTCGTGTCTGACTCTGTGCGACCCTATAGACGGCAGCCCACCAGGCTCCTCCGTCCCTGGGATTCTCCAGGCAAGAGCACTGGAGTGGGTTGCCATTTCCTTCTCCAATGCATGAAAGTGAAAAGTGAAAGTGAAGTCGCTCAGTTGTGCCTGACTCGTAGCGACCCCATGGACTGCAGCCTACCAGGCTCCTCCACCCATGGGATTTTCCAGGCAAGAGGACTGGAGTGGGGTGCCATTGCCTTTTCCTTAATCACCCTACACCATGGAATTTCACTGGTCCTCCTTCCCAATCAGTTTAGCCACTGTTCATCTTGGTGAGCTTGCCTGTCACTTCTGGCTTTTACATCCCCTCTGTTTCTAGAGTCAAAAATATCAGGGTTCTTGTGTCATGCAAATCAAGTTTTTTCTTTCAGTTGACATCTTGAGTAGACTACAGTCCTGATCCTTGGGTTATGGAGAGGGCTGAGAGGAGCAGAGGTGCTAACTCTTGTCTTCTACCTCAAGTCTAAGATATTTTCCCTTCTCATGTGTCTGTGTCACCCCTATTCATTCTATCTCTTTGAAAAGGAGTGACTTACCTGATTGATAAGATATGTCTCAAAGATAAACTGAATGTGACAGGTTCAGTTTATTTCCCCTGTATATCTTAGACTTGTCTGCACAGAGAGACCCATTTTGGAACAGAATTATGAGTATATTGCACACTAGTTAATATCCTGCTTTTTTTCACTTAACATTAGGTGGTGGGCATTTTCTAAATAGTTCTTTTAAACTTTGAGCTTTTTAAAAGCAACAAAGCATGAATTGTGTGGAACCAGTAATATATCAATCATCATCATACCTGCAGAAGCTGATAAAAATATTCTGTTGGCTTCTCTATAGGATTTAACATGTTTTCTTTCCTATTATACATTGATAACATATCCTATGTATAAATTGATACACACTCACTTCCTTCTTTGAAAAGGAAATAAATATATTTCCCCTCTACTTATTGATATCTTTTCAAATTTCTACTGTTTCTAGTCTATTTCTCCTGTTTTTGCCTTCTTCCTCTAATGTGATATTTCTGTGAAGTCGGACAAAGAACACACAGAGAAAGACAGGGTGTTTGCTGTGGGTTGGAAAAAAGTAACCACCCTTGAAATGATTGACATACCAAAGACCTGGAGCCAAGAAAAACCTGGAGATAGGGTATCAAATAATCTACTGTATCAAGACCTAGACAAGCTTTGCCTATGGGCACATTGGGGAACTCAGCAAGGACTAAGCAATGGGAGTGGGAAGAAAGAATATTTGCAAAGCGAGCTCTGCACAAGACCAAGATCAGAAAACTCATTGGATTATGGAGCTGGCTACAGGAAGGATAGTCAGCAGTTCTGACTACACTGTGGGAAGAAAGGGATAAGCTCAAAATTGATCTGTCATCTAGAAGTGTCCAATGGGATGAGTCACATTTTTAGAGGTCTCCAGATGGTGATAACTGAAGCCAGAAGGTGATAGGGATCTTTGTGGTCTACCACGTTTAAGACTTCTTACTGGCTAATAAGGGTTTGGGATCAAGATCTAGTTTCTAAGAATTCCAGAATGGGACAGGCTAAGAGGTTGTCACAATTCCTGTTGAGAGGGCTCCAGTTAGCCAGGGCACAAATCAAATACTGAGATTGAAGTCCAAGTGCCTCTTGGAGCACCTACTCCAAGGTGCTCACCTTGGAGCACCTACTTTAGCCCATGAAATGTAGGGGCGAGGGTAAGGCCCAGAGACCTTGACGTACACACCTAGGATTCACCCCAGGCACAGGACATTTTGTGGTTGAAGAAACATTTTTCTTTGAAGTTTAACTTCTTTGCTTATCTCCATACATTTTAAAAGTATTTCTGTTTCATACCTCCTCAGTTTATCTTGGATATTGATTACTTTTCTTCCAGCTTAAACTTATAAAAGCTGGGTATGGAGGTGTATACTAATTTGTGTATGTTAAAGGTAAATATATACACCCAGACAAAGAAAACCCACCTTCAAAGAAAAGCTCCCAGGGTTCAAAGAACCACTTTGTGTGACAGTGCAATGAACGCTTGTGTGATCACATTGGTAGAGAGGAGCCTACAGTGAAGTAGCTTTTTCTGTATCTTAGCTGCAGAAGTCAATGTTAAAACTGTAGTCTGAACACTATTGGGGAAAAAAAATACCCACAGTGGGTTAATTTTTAAATATTTGATGCCCATCAGAATAAATATTCATTAATTTTTTCCTACGTCTTTGAGGAATACACCATTTGACCATTCACATCATCCATAGATCCTGTAGACCTTCTAACTGTTGCCACTCATTCCTGAGAATTTCAGACAACTGGCTCACTGTCTCTTGCAAACATTTCTTCTTCATAAATCTTGAACATTCCAATTTTCACAGAAGAGATGCTCCCAGTAAGTTGTCCTCTGAGTTTTTGAAGCACCTCATCTCCAATGATGTTCTCCTGCACTCCACCCTAGCTGTCTAACTCCATTTTTTCCAAACCCCTATTTCAGACACACAATTTCCAACTGCAACCCCCAACTTGCCATCTTACTTCCTCTAATGTCCTCATAGCCAACAGTTCTTCAATCCCTCTGCTGTTTCCAACCCACTGGACTATTTTCATCTTTCACTCTCTCTGACCACAACCTAGCCTCTCCTCCCTCTTAGCTGGCTGGCATCATAAGGCCTATCATTACACTCTTTTTCTTGCATACACTCTCAATTCCTCTGCCCCTCATTCTCTCCCTCTGTCATCATCACCTGGCTACATTTAAATACCAGTCTTCTCTCAGCTGTACTGACAGATAATATAAGTAAAAAAAATCACACAACCACACTGTCTGGTCTCACTTTAAATTCATGGCAGATATGTGTTGTCCTGTTATCCAATTATATTCCCCTTGTTTCATCCTGTCTTAGGCAAATATTTTAAAATGTCTCCTATGCCTTCAAGTCACCAATAACTCCTTCCTCCTCATTATTTTTCCTTGATTTTTTTTAATGTTTGACTAAGAAAATAGAGACAAATGCAAGAGAACTTTTATATATTTCTACAACAAGTATGCCAGTTTATCTGAATTTGAACCTGTGTTTTGTCTTTCTTCTTTATAATATTGTGTTAATATTTCTTTTTATGGCTGATTCTTCTGTTTACACTGAAATCCACCCTCTCTTCTATGGTTATGACATCTGCTTTTTCCTTCTTCCCCATATTATCAAGTTTTCTTTTTCCTGGATCATTTCATCTAATACACATATGTGCTAATATCTCATTAAAGTAGTTCTCTTGGTCTTATATCTGCATGTTGCCCCCCACCCCCATTTCTCAGATCTCTTGCTTAGCAGAACATCCTTTCTTCACTCAAAAAAAAACTGGAAATAGAACTGCCTTATGATCTAGCAATCCCACTGCTGGGCATACATACTGAGGAAACCAGAATTGAAAGAGACATGTGTACCCCAATGTTCATCACAGCACTGTTTATAATAGCCAGGACATGGAAGCAACCTAGATGTCCATCAGCAGATGAATGGATAAGAAAGCTGTGGTACATACACACAATGGAGTATTACTCAGCCATTAAAAAGAATACATTTGAATCAGTTCTAATGAGGTGGATAAAACTGAAGCCTATTATACAGAGTGAAGTAAGCCAGAAAGAAAAACACCAATACAGTATACTAACGCATATATATGGAATTTAGAAAGATGGTAACAATAACCCTGTATACGAGACAGCAAAAGAGACAGTGATGTATAGAACAGTCTTTTGGACTCTGTGGGAGAGGGAGAGGGTGGGATGATTTGGGAGAATGGCATTGCTGCTGCTGCTAAGTCACCTCAGTTGTGTCCGACTCTGTGCAACCCCATAGATGGCAGCCCACCAGGCTCCCCCATCCCTGGGATTCTCCAGGCAAGAACACTGGAGTGGGTTGCCATTTCCACAAGTCGCCAGTCCAGGTTCGATGCACGATACTGGATGCTTGGGGCTGGTGCACTGGGACGACCCAGAGGGATGGTATGGGGAGGGAGGAGGGAGGAGGGTTCAGGATGGGGAACACATGTATACCTGTGGTGGATTCATTTCGATATATGGCAAAACCAATACAATATTGTAAAGTTAAAAAAAGAAATTCGCTTTGACAGCTCTCTGCCACATGGTCTTAATAAGGCATCGATGACATTACCTTTGCCAAATTTGATCAAATCTCAGTCCTCATCTTACTTTTCCTGTGAGCAGCAATGAGCAGAGCTGATGACGTTTTTTCTTGAAATACTTCTTTACTTGATCTCTTAATACTTCTAATAGTGATCCTCTCAGTTTACTCATCTTTAAAGTCTCTTACTGATATCTTTAACTTCGGGACTTCTGAGCAAGGGAATATTACAAGCTCCAACTTTCTTCCTCTCTATTTTCACTCACTGCATGGTTGATCACATCCAATATCATGGCGATAAATAATTTAAGTACTTTGTGTATTCTGACTCAACCTTTCCTCTGAATTCTAGACTCATATGTATCATTGTCTATTTATATCCCCACCTGGATGTCTAATGAACAAACTTAAAATGTCTGGAGGTGGACTCTGGATTCACATCCATCTCCTGATATACTTCTTCCTTCTATAATCAATTTATCTCTACAAGTAGAAACTCACATCTCTTAGTTTCTTAGGACAGAAAAATTAGTCACCTCCTCTCTTATGCCTTACATCTGAATCTTCATCAAGTACAGCAAATCTTATTAGCTCTAGATTTGAAATAATTCTGAAACTTGGCTTCTTGAATAATCATTGTTACTATTACCCTTTTCTAAGTCAAATACCCACTAAACACAGATATTCAGACACATGTATTATATATCTATCTCTCCATCCATCTACACAACTTGAATTTACACACAAACACACACTTTCAATGGCTTCAAGATGTACAGCTGAGTTTAAGAAAATATTTAATTTATTGGGGCTGGTTAGAGTCCATATTGGTATAAATCAATAATTGTAGAGTGCCTATAATTCATACTTGAGGACTAGTTATTTTTTCCCCTTTGGGCTTACCCATTTTGCTATTAAGTCAAAACCAGAATATTTCTGGCCTGGGAATCAGAATAATGATTTGTAGCAATGCTATTAACAAGTTGTATTATACAGATATATTTGCTTTACCACTTTGCTTCAGTTTTCTCAGCCATAAAATAGGCCCTGAAATATATTCATCATTAGCCTTTAAAAAAAAAATGTGGCTCCTTGGAATAACAAGAGGAAAATATTTTGAGAATCTGAAAGAAGAAAATCAAGATACAGTTTAAAATATTATATACCCACTGGGGATCTTGGAGGAAAGCAATTCCATTTCTCACCTCTTTTTCCCCAGCTCTGCTTCCCTGTGACTGCGCAATTTAACATCACAATCTGATGCCCAGGAAGTAAACTTGTGCACTGTCTATTCATCCTGCCAATCAAAAGCAGGGTGAAATGCAATCCCACCCTGGAAACGAGACCAAAAAAAAAAAAAAAAAAAAAGATTCAGTTTAGAGAGCTGGGGGAGGAAGAGAACTATTTGAAGATTATTAATATCAAAGACTTAATTTTGTCATTTTACAGAGTTGACTTAATGGATTGAACTTGTGGCTGTTTAATGTAGTTTTGTCAGAAAGTGATGTGTCAGAATTTTTACATCTGAGATACTTGCTGTTTTAAGCTGACTGGAAGCATCAATCATAGGTAAAAATTTCCTGCTGATAGTTCTCTTTTTCTCTCGTTATCAGAAAAGAGGAATTTATATGTGATTTTTTCAATGGAAATAGGAGGAGAAGAAAGCCAGCTTGTTTCAAAGACACTTTAAAGCTGCCTGCATTTCTATTTAACTTTGAAAACAAACTTAAAACTGATATTCTGAATTCTATTAGCAATCATGACTGCCCAAGACCCTATTATCATTCCTTACATCTTGACTTAGGTGTTGTAACATGAAACCCTCCAAAGTATGATGTTATATTTTTGGGGGATTGGAGTCTGCAGACTCTGAGTGAGAGAAAGGAAGTTAACTTTTTTATGGACTTAGTAGGTTCTGAACTCTGTTCTAATTTGGCTCTTTGCATTCAGAGTTTATCTCATATATAATCATCACGGTAATTATTTGAGATAGGTGTTAACATTTCCCATTTAACAAATGAGGTTACAGAGGCTCTGAGAAATTGAATGACTTGCCCAAGGTTATTCAGCTAATAAATAGCAGATTCAAGAATGAAGCTCAGATCTTTTTCTTTCAAAGCCTGAACTCGGGCATAATCTATTTATAGTTAGGATTACTTTCTGAAAATTATGAAGTGAATATAGCCCAATTTTAGATATACATTTGCAGTCATTAATTTTAAAATGAAATATGCAAACAGAAAAAGAATAGAAATCTACCCAAATTAGTGTGATTTAATACCAAATGGATTAACATGGAATTCAGGAGAGATTCTTTTTGGTCTCAACTGTCATACTAACTAGCTTTGTGACCGGGGGCATCACTTGGGACCTTAGATTTCTCATCTGTAAAATGAGGATATTGAACTCAATGATCTTTATATCATTGCTAGCATAAAAATATTCTGTGTTTCTGAGTGGGAATTAGTTGCAATGCATTTTCCTTGTCTCAGAATCACATTAGTAAAGCAACTGAAGGGGAGAAAAAAATGGACAGGGGAACAAAACCACTTGCCACACTTCTATGCCATTGCATAATCTCTTTAAATTCCTATAACCAACCTGGGTGTTCAGTTTCACTGAAGGAAAAAGACTCAGAAGTAAAGCAGTTTACCCAAGTTCACTAGCAAGATACAATACTGGAGTGTTTGAAAAGTTTAGCTGGAGGGAAAAAAAAAAAAAAAAAAAAAGCCCTGTTACCATTCTGTGAAACAAAGTGCTTTGAAAGTCTTATTTACTTGGAGTAGACTCATGTGATCATATAAAGTTAGGTAAATATGGGTTCTAATATGCAAGGCACCTCTTTATTGTATAGTTTCCATGTGAGTAGAGCATGTTTGGAGAAGACTCTTGAGAGTCCCTTGGACTGTAAGGAGATCCAACCAGTCCATTGTGAAGGACATCAGCCCTGGGATTTCTTTGGAAGGAATGATGCTAAAGCTGAAACTCCAGTACTTTGGCCACCTCATGCGAAGAATTGACTCATTGGAAAAGACTCTGATGCTGGGAGGGATTGGGGGCAGGAGGAGAAGGGGATGACAGAGGATGAGATGGCTGGATGGCATCACTGACTCGATGGACGTGAGTCTGGGTGAACTCCAGGAGTTGGTGATGGACAGGGAGGCCTGGCGTGCTGCGATTCATGGGGTCACAAAGAGTCGGACACGACTGAACGACTGGACTGAACTGAGAGCATGTTTACACAGTGAAGGAAAGAAAATTTGATCCTGCATGTTTCCAAATGTTTATGAATGCCCAGATCTTAGTTCTTAATGTGGTGAACCAAGTTTATTATTTTGAATGTTTCTTTAAAATATGTATATTAATTAGCTCTTTGCAAAGTAATATGGAGGAGAGCAACTATTGTACAATACAGTTTTAAGCATCTGTTCTTGTTGAGATCAGTACGGAAAGGTAGGAGGAAAATAAAGCCCAGTGGAGATTGGTGAGGTAGGGAGAGAGGCTGCGGCAGGCCTCACAGGGCTTATTGGCCAACCTGTGGATTTTTATTTTTTCCTTAAGGAAAATAAGACATTTTTTAAGGATTGCGTGATCCAGATTGAAATCCAAAAAGGTAATTCGAGCTGCACTAAGAATAATGGTGTTGGAGAAGACTCTTGAGAGTCCTTTGGACTGCAAAGAGATACAACCTGTGCATCCTAAAGGAACTCAGTTCTGAATATTCATTAGAAGGACTGATGTTGAAGCTGAAACTCTAATACTTTGACCACCTGATGCAAAGAAGTGACTCATTGGAAAAGACCCTGATGCTGGGAAAGATTGAAGGCGGGAGGGGAAGCGGGTGACAGAGGATGAGATGGTTGGATGGCATCACCGACTCAATGGACATGAGTTTGAGTAGGCTTGGAGAGTTGGTGATGGACAGGGAAGCCTGGTGTGCTGCAGTCCATGGGGTCACAAAGAGTCGGACACAACTGAGCAATTGAACTGAACTGAAGAATAATGGTGAGTTTAAGTGAAAGTCAGTTGGTCGTGTCCGACTCTTTGCAACCTCATGGACTGTGTCCATGGAATTCTTCAGGCCAGAATACTGGAATGGGTAGACTTTCCCTTCTCCTGAAGATCTTCCCAACCCAGAGATTGAACCCAGGTCTGGTTTTAGAGTCTCTAGAGAGGGTCAGATGAACTAGTTATGATGGTATTGCTATAAACCATGGTAAGAAAAACCAGGTAAGAAAAAAAGATGACATACGTTCAGATAGGTGTGTCATATAGATAGAGTGAGGTGGATTGACTTGATTGACAAATATATGGGAAATGAAGCTGACAGGACTTGCATATAGTTGTTGAAGCAGAATAACTCCTACATTTCTCTCTCATGCAACTGTATGACAGTTCTGGAAAGGCACCAGGTTGAAAGGTTGATCATAGTGGGAAATGGATATTCCAATAAATACATTACAGAGTGTGGTGCTCTGCAGCTGAAATTTCTTCTAAAGAATGCTTTCTGATATAGCCTCTTGTTAATGCCACTATGCTCCTTAGAACACAAAATTCTCAAGAAGAGAATGAGTATAATAAACATAATGATGTATATTTGAGAGAAAAAAGTCTTGATAACTTATTATTCTCTATTTCAGTCTAGCATTTGTACTTTCCCCTTAATAGGCTTGTCACAAAATGTGAAATCCCATTTATTGTGAATAACTAACAGCTGGCATTTCTGAAGAATGAGAGAAATACAGGTGCATTTGGCTTGATGAGAAGCATTAAACATACATGATTATCAACTTTTTTTTTTTATCATAGACGTAGTTAGGTATTCAGGGGCTTAAATGTATTCAGGGTTATTGACTCTGTAGTTTCTCAGTGGTCAAGGAGGTGTATCCTCTTCATTTGTTGTATTGCTTAACTCTTGATGTCTTTTGGATGGAATGCTCATTTAACATTTTTGTAGTGGGCTTTAGAAATTATTTATTTAATTCTGGCATGGTCCTGGCATTGGCTCTCAGCAATTTCCATTTGAAATTGGGACTCCTAGAAATTGACCTGGAGAAGGAAATGGCAACCCACTCCAGTGTTCTTGCCTGGAGAATCCCAGGGACGGGGGAGCCTGGTAGGCTGCCGTCTATGGGGTCGCACAGAGTCGGACACGGCTGAAGCGACTTAGCAGTAGCAGTAGAAGCAGAAATTGACCTAAACTTGTAGAAGCTCTTATTGGAAACACTTCCAAACTCATTTTATATGCTCTAGGTGCACGGTTAGTATAGTGACTATTTTCTAAGCTCTCCTGCATTTTAGATCTTATGCTGTTGTAACTGGGAAGGGTCAATTCTGAATTTATACTGGATCTGATTATGTGACTTTAACCCTTATTTTGCTGCTTTTGTTATTATAAGCATACACAATGGCCTGCCTCAGGGGAGATAACCTGAGCCCCAGGTGTGAAGGACTGACTGTAAGGAACTAAAACTAACATATTCCCCTGACTGAAGCTTGCCATTCTAGGGGACATTTGCAAGGATTGAATAGTCTTTTTTCTTTGTTTCCTTACCTCCCCCGCATCTCTGATCTAGAAAAGAACCTGGCAACCAGGCACCCACAAGATGGTTATTTTGAGTCACTAGCCTGCCATCTTCTTGGTCAGCAGGCTCCTGAATAAAGTCCCTTTCTGACCCTAACACCTTGTCTCAGATTCACTGACTTACCTTGCTTGCATTGAGTAGAGCGAGCTTGGACTTGGTAACACTATGTACTTTCAGATGTTATCCTGTTTATTTCCTAATGAAACGCTCTGAGGCAGGTACCATTTTTCTAGCCATTTGACACAAAAATGACAACTCTGGATCTCTATTTTTGTACCTTGTTACCGCCAAAGCATTTGTGTAAGAGAGAAAAGTAAGAGGTGGAGGAAAGAGAGAAAAGGGAAAAGGAAGGGGATTACCTCAGTTATTTCAGAATAAGGAAGTGCTTTCTGTTATAAACACCTGCCAAGAATCATAGCTCTTTGTATATTCGGTCATGTTGATTCTCCTCATGACAGCTGTTTGGAATGTTCATTCTGTTCTTCTGAGGCTGTTGGAAGAGTGGACTCCACAAGTGGCCAGAGACAGCCAGAGAACATAGGACCCAGAAATCTGTCAGAGGTGACTCACTCAAGTCAATCTACAGGGGAACCTACTTAACTAAGAAAATCTGCCCCATGGAGTCATAGAAATACAGCATTCTTCTGGGGACACAGAAATGTGGTTGAAATATCACCTAAATACAAGACTTCTTCCTAGAGTTCTCCCCAGAGTAATGAGAACTTTTAATAGTCTCCTTTCACAGCGCCACTCCTCTGGCCTCTTAATCTTCAGATACTAGTTAACCCTGGTGAAATGCCTACTTCATTCTCGATACTGTGCTGCATATGAAGGATCCCAGATGAAAAGCATTTTGAAGCAAAAATTAAATGTAGACCTCGAATAAGTAGAGGGACAAAAGAAACAGGTAGAAAGGAGAAGAGATAGGGTACAGAGGATGTGGGGAAGACTTCATCCAAGCTTAGAATTGTCTAACTTTGCCAGTCTGTGATGTTTAAAATCAGCAAACCAAAATATTTTATATTTCTTATTCAAGCCCTGTTGTATTCTAGAGATTAGATTTCATTTTTTTTTTTTGAAATACCACCAACATTCTGATTTGGGGAATATGGAATAGGGCCCACAGATCTGCATTTTAAATACAGCCTTCCAAGTAATTCCACTAAAGGAGGAGCATCAGTTGTCTACAGAAGTCAGTTTTTGTCTACACTGTGTCTTTATTAAAGAACAATAGTCAGCCAAGTCACAAAAGTAAAAGGGATTTAAATAGAAGAAAATACACTTGTCTAGATGAGTAGTCATTGGGGGCATAAATTTCCAGTGAGTTGTACTTGAGAATTGACTTGCTGCCCATTTTTAGTTTGGATGAAATGCTGCATTTCAAAAAAGAAAAAAAAGCCCCAGTCTTTTTGCTGTAGCTATTAACAATCAGAAGCATATGCTGTCCCCCGGAAGTTAAAATTTACAAGGAGATCAGAAAGTGGGGTTGGTGAGTAAGGTGGGAAGTGAAAGCACTTTCATTGAGCAGCTCAAGATTGGAAACGTTAGAAGGTCATTCACTCAGGTACAACACTTTATTTTTATCTCCTCCCTGGAATATTTAGATCTGACCGTTGTGCCTGACGGCTTCTCTCCCAGAGCTGCCGTGGGCTGCCTTAAAAGGAAAATGCTTATGTAAAGAAGACAAGTGTGGGAAGGCAGGCATCAGCTTAACAGACCAAGGAGCTCAGCAATTCCACCCACTGCTTCTTTGCCGGAGCATACTCCCGAGAGATGCTCTTCTAGCGAGATGTCTGGTGCTTTACAATGCTTCCCCAGCCCTGATGCGATGATTTCCCCCTGATAGCTTAATTTTATTAGATCATAGGAGCACAGCCTGGAAATGTGAAAACACTTAAAGGGAAAGAGAAACTTTCAAAGCAGCTGTTTAATGTAGGGTTTAAGGGAAAAGAAAGAATCTGGGAGGGGAGGGAAAAAAAAAAAAGAAAACACCTAAATCTGAAACCTTACAAAATAAAAGCTATTTAGGCAGGCTCCTTTTCCCTGTATGAGTAAAATATTCATGAATTTCGCTGCTATGGTATTGTATGCTAGAGGCAATCAAGACTCTTCTGCAGAGCAAAAATCACTGAAAAGCGTACTGTTACCTTAGAATGCTTCATGGAAAATCCATGAAATCTGCATTGCAAGGCACTGTCTCTTACTGTAGCAATGTTGCTTCCTAAGTTTCCAGGAGAAGGAGCAATGATCTTTACTTTCTGTTATGCTATTCATAACAAGATGCCTGGGGGAGGTAACTGGCTGCTGATGGGAAGATAAAACATAGAAAAGGGTGAATGATCTCACGCATAGCCTAGTCAATATCAGAGCCCTGTGATTCAAGCCAGAGAAACATTTGATGATTTAGAAAGCAGGTATACTTCTTTACGGGGTAGAAAGACAACTCCAAAGGCAGTCTAGGTCAAAAGAGAGCTCTTTTTTTCTCCATAGGTGATAGTTCACACAGTCTCTTTGAGCCACGAAGAAGTTGCTGTCTCTTGTGTCCATCCATCTACCCATCCATCCATCCTTCTTCCATTGATCTGTATGTTCTTGTATTTATCTGTTCATTTAGTGACTGTTTTAGAGTGCCTGTCCTGTTTGATGCACTGTGCACTAGAATCAAAAGGATGGATAAGATCCCTCCATCTCACTGCTGACTAGGAAAAAAAAAAAAAAATATATATATATATATACATATATACCACCTAAAAGTTGTTTTTTATTTTTATCTGGGGAATGCACTTAGAGCTATAGCCTGGGAGACAACCTCTCTGCTCTGAGATGCTGTTCCAAAGAGGTAAGAGAGGAACCAGGTTTACAGGAATTTTTTCTGGGGGGAAAACCCCACATAAGGGAACATCAAAATATAACTACTAATCACAAAAACCAGGCGTCTCAAGTAAATGAGTTTAGTGCTTTTCTATGTATGCTTCTGCTGCTGCTGCTGCTAAGTCGCTTCAGTCGTGTCTGACTCTGTGTGACCCCATAGACGGCAGCCCAACAGATCCTCTGTCCCTGAGATTCTCCAGGCAAGAACACTGGAGTGGGTTGCCATTTCCTTCTCCAATGCATGAAAGTGAAAAGTGAAAGTGAAGTCGCTCAGTCGTGTCCAACTCCGAGCGACCCCATGGATTATAGCCCACCAGGCTCCTCCGTCCATGGGATTCTCCAGGCAAGAGTACTGGAGTGGGTTGCCATTGCCTTCTATGTATGAGAAGACCCCAAAATCTGAACTCATTAAGATAAATCCTTTGTGCATCTCAGGTATCTAGGACTGGTATCCTGTTTTTCTCCATCCCGTCAGGGTGCACTGTCCTTGTGGGCTGCTGTGGCTAATGGCTTGATGGTGAGCAACATTTGTTGTTTACTGAAATTGCAGGCAGTGTTCTTTGTCTACTAAAACCCCTCACATTTAAATAGAAAGGTGTATTGACGTATTTCTGGTTAAAAATAATAGACTGAACACATAGTTACCTCAGCTCAACCTTATCAGAAAGATGGTCAGAACAGGAGAGGATGAGTAGTAATTTAATTTGATTTATTTTTGGCTGTGCTAGGTCTTTGTTGCTGCGTGAGGGCTTTCTCTAGTTGCAGCAAATGGGGGCCATTCTCTAGATGTGGTGCTCAGGCTTTTCATTTGGGTGGCTCTTGTTGCACAGCATGGGCTCTAGAGTGTGCAGGCTTTAGTAGATGTGGCCCATGGGCTTAGTTGCTCCATGGCATGTGAAACCTTTCTGGACCAGGGATTGAACCCATGTCCCCTGCATTGGCAGGCAGATTCTTCAGAATAGTAACTCATCTAGAAGTCTCTAGAAAGCAGACTAATACATGGACAGCAGGGAGGTCTAAAAAACCCCCCAGTTTATTTGTGGTGACCTTTGAAGGGCTCAGATGATACTTAAATCTTAAGAAATGGCTGAAAGTTTGCTTAAGAAGCATTTAGAACACCAAAAGTTTCTCCATCCCATCCTGCAGACAGGCAATGGTCTTTCTACCTCTAGATAGAACACATAGGGGTTTCATTCTCTGGCGAGTAATACCAGAGGATCTGTGTACTGTAAATGCAGAAACAGTCTTCCCTATTGAAAACAGGCCACATTAGTACTAAATTATATGCTGAAGGTTGAGACCTTCGTTCTACTGTTGTCCTCTGTCAGCTTTTTGGACACCTAGAGCTGGATATGCACAGACCAGCCAGATGCTGAGAAATGTTTTCTGTTGCATCTAACAACCTGAATGAGTTGACATGGGGGATTCACTAACTGTAAAAATAAACAAGTCAACATTATTTGTCACTTCCATGTGCAAAAAAGACCACCATCCACAAGCCCTATCCACAAACATGTACTTCTATTCGGATGTTAATTTTCACACTTTCATGTTGTGGGGAGATCCAAAGATCAGGTTAGAAGGAAATCTCTAATATGAAAAGGACCAAAGCAAATAAAGAATAGAAAAAGCGTCTTGAGAAAGTAGCCTCTTGAGAAAATAGCATCTCTATGGGAGAAAAAGAATACTAAAACAAAACTATTCTTGAGCAAACTGAGATAGGAGAGAAGGTATTGAAGTTACTGGAAAAATAAAGTTTCTCAGGTGGTGCTGGAAACAGGGGTGTCATTCTAAATCTATACTGTAGAGTGCAATGTAGCTGCCCTCTACAGTAATCACTGGCCACGTGTTGCTATTTAAATTTGATGACATTAAAAATTTCCTTTCTAAATATTTGCTGAATGGGATCATGTCAGTGCTAACAGAGTGGTGGAGGAATACTGAAGAAGGTATTAGTATCTTTGGCTCAGGAAGCTGAAAAGGAGCCATTTCACCTGAGTCATGCTTTGACAAATTGGAAATGGGTAGAGAACATCCTCAGAGAAGGCAATGGCACCCCACTCCAGTACTCTTGCCTGGAAAATCCCATGGACGAAGGGGCCTGGTGGGCTGCAGTCCATGGGGTCGCTAGGAGTCGGACATGACTGAGCGACTTCACTTTCACTTTTCACTTTCCTGCATTGGAGAAGGCAATGGCACCCCACTCCAGTGTTCTTGCCTGGAGAATCCCATGGACGGGGGAGCCTGGTGGGCTGCCGTCTATGGGGTCGCACAGAGTCGGACACGACTGATGCAACTTAGCAGCAGCAGCAGCAGTAGCAGCAGAGAATGTCCTGAGTTTGAGACCAGCCAAGTCTTATGTCCTGTCAGGCTTTGGTCCTCCCTGTGCCCTTTCCTGTGACTTGAGAGTTTGAAGAGGCTGTGAAAGCAGAAATGAGTGCTCTAGGGAGGGATGCAGACGTAGGAAGCCTGAGAAGACCAGAGGACATAATGTTAAAAAAAATTCTGAGTTGTTGGTTAGTTGGAAACAGAAGTGAAATATTGTCGGATAAGCCTTGGGTAAGAGTATAAAAGACCACAAAGAACATGGGTAGTGTGACCAATGTTGTAAAGGTGGAGCAAAATCTGGTTTAGTTACTGTTCACAGAATCATGTTCTAACTCTGGCTATTATATGTTTAGCACTCCATTCAAGTATAAGGTTTGCACCTGCATGATGGAAAACAGTGTTAAAATACAGATAAAAAAAAAACACACAAGAAAACGTTGCTCCCTCTAATTACATTCAAAACTGTTTATGACGTCTCACATGTGTTCTGTTGAGAGCCACTGTTTTCTGGCCAGTGATCCACAAAATAAGAAGATAGAAAGGACCAGAAGGGCAGTTGTCAGATGAATTCAAATCAACTTTAAGGTAGGGAAAGAATGAGAAGATGAGACACATGAGTCAGCAACAAGTTTCTGAAGTAAAACAGACAAAACTTGGGGCTTTCTGAAGTCTTTTTTAATAGAGATAGGTATAATTTATTATTCATAACTGTTATGAGTAAGAGCAAGTTAAAAACTGAAAGCAGAAAGGTATTCATGATCTTATTTCTAACACAACAGAAATATTATTGATAATAGCAGGGGTTTAATTTTAAGACTGCTTATTTATGATATTAATAAATTTACATATTTGCAATTCATATTAGCACCTTTCAGGATTTAGGCATTGGATTAACTGTACAAAGTATCATTGGTCCTGTTAGAGAATGTCTATTGCAGGATTCATTAATTTATTAAGCATGCTTTGAGTAATTATTAAGAGTTATGTTTCTATACTTTAAAGACAAATGTGCCTAAGACAAGGTGTTTGTCCATCATTGAAGATAAATAGGGAGATATTTTACCATTAAAGTATGTATGTGTACATGTGTGATGGGAGAGAATTCAACTATTTCTGGTAGTTGATAAACAAAATTTACTAAACTACTTTTCAGTCGCAGACACTATGCTATATTATTTAGTCATTTAAACCATTTTGATAAGGAACTATGATGTTTTTCCTTTGAGCATCAGATGAAGTTCAGGCTTTTTAATAGGCACCATATTCTGCAAAGTGAAATGTAAAGGGATTGAAATGCATCTTGAACAATTAGTAAATTATTTAATTTAGTTATCTAGAAATAATACATTTATTCAACAATTATTCATGATCACTTGCCAAGAGACCAGCTCCATTCTAGAAGCTGCAAAACAAAACAGGCTGAATAGGTTTTCTCGTATATTAACGGGAGAAATAAGATAACAAATAAGCAAATAAATGGATATTATGCCAGGTGGTGATAAGTGTGCTGATGGAAAATGAAGCACGCCTGGGCACTTTCTAAGGGAATTAGAAAAAGAAAGCAGAGTGAGCCTCCACCCACTTTCTGTATTTCAAGCCTATGAAGGTATCCAGAGGAAAGTGTCACTGGCTTTCTAGCAACATTCCTGCGCTGATGGGCTGACCAGCATTACTCTCCTCCTGCCTCTAGAGGGCAGTTCACATCAGTGTGACAGCTGCTTCTCTGAAAATGAGTCTTCTTAGGGATAAAGTTATATTTACACATAGTAAGTTCCAGATATGTGCTGTACATCATAGTTCCTATAGTTAACATAAGATGTTGCACACTTAGCATGAGATTTGCTCTCTGCTAGCAAATTGCTCTCTACACACATTAATTGCTAATTGCTCCACACACACACACACACACACACACACACACACACACACACACACACACACACACACACAGAAAATAAAAACCGACAGAGGTACACAGGAAAACTTTTGGAGGTGATACATCTATTACCTTGATAGTGGTGATGGTAAGGTGAGTGTATACATGTGTCCAAATTATGTACATTAATTATGTGTATTTTTGGCATACTGTTTATACTTCAATATAGCTGGAAAAATAAAATGTTTAAAAAGGAATCTCTTTGAGCTGGATTGACCAAACTCCTGGGTGATAGCCAGTAACATCACACCTTTGGTCGCCCTCCTCAGTTGTCTTCTGCCCTGTCCTGGATAGGGGCTTCTCCTAAAACCATGAGATCCTGAATCCCCCCAGTAAAACCTGTTGGGGGCACTTCCCTGGGTCTGTTGATTTCATCAGTTCTTGGATCTTCACGATTCCCCTGTAGCCATGGAGACACCTGTATACACTGGGTCAGACAACTACACAGGGTAGGTTATATTTCCCCAAGATAGAAATGTGAATGTATGTCAGATGTGTACTCTTGTGATTTTTCGTGTGGGTTTTAGTCTCTCCAGAGGTAGAAGTAAGTCCCTTGGGGAGTGGGGCCACGGTTTTTACATTTTTTTTTATTACCTCCATTCCCTTTCCTCCCTCTCTTGTGCTTTGAGTACAGTCTGTTGCCATTCAAAGAGGTCTACTTAATTATTCAACAAAACTTTCTGAGTATGTACTGCAATACCTCCCCCATAGTTCATAGCTTTAGGGTTGCAAAGGTGTGGACAGATTGGTTGCTGCCTTTGAAATGCTCGTAAACTGTGAACATAAAAACAATAAATGTATGGATAGCTATAGGGCATCTAAAGGCAACCTATGGACAGGAAAATTATTGTGGTGAGAGCTTAAAAGGTCAGTGTGGGCTTAGGCTCAGGGCAAAGTTAATTTGTGAATCATGAACTATGACAATGAAGATCAAGAATTGAAATTGAGGAGGCTATTCACAATGTGTGGAATGTCATAAACAAAGGCGTAGCTTCTGGAAAGTCTTAAACACACGTGGAACATCGAATGTGCATCAGCCTGGCTAAGCCACAGTACTAGGAATGAGGAGACACGAGATCGGATAGGCTATTTGTTAATAGAAGGTGAAAGTGAAGTCAGTCAGTCATGTCCAACTCTTTGTGACCCCATGGACTGTAGCCCACCAGGCTCCTCCATCCATGGAATTTTCTAGGCAAGAGTACTGGAGTGGGTTGCCGTTTCCTTCTCCAGGGGATCTTCCCGACCCAGGGATCGAACTTGGGTCTCCCGCATTGTGAGCAGACGCTTTACCGTCTGAGCCTGGAAGCCCAAAAGAAGGATCTTTTATGCTAAGTAGTTTTATGCTAAGTAGAAGGAGCTGATATCCATTTGTAAGTTGAATATTCATTTAGGGAAATGAGAACATTAAAAACATCTTAGCATTTACAACTGGTGGTCATTTATATGTTGTTCTAAAATAATAGTAATAAACACTCTGGCATATGGAACAAAAATGCTAACTATGGCCCATCTGCAACTTAGTTCCTGGTGAGGATGGCTCAAGCACCTAGAACACATCTGTACTATGGCAGTCTACTTCCCACTCCTGTGTGTGTGAAAACGCACACCCACACACACTTGATTCTGCTCATATAGGACCTTCTTTATGTGAAGGAGATCTCTTTCAAGTGTGAGCAGATGAAGAGCCTTAGTTCATAGACAAACTTAATGTCGAATGTTAATCTTTCTTAAAAATTCTTGTTTAATAATCCTCTTATATATCCCCTCCCTTCTTGCAACCCTTCTTTGCTCTTTTCTTGGAAACAAAAATTAACTATAAGTAAAAAATTAGTACAAAAACTGTCATGACTCTCTGACCTCATGAACAGAGATACTCAACTTCTCCACGCCTGTCTCCTGGCCACTTTTAGAACTATGGGTTCCCCTGCAGTGAGGAGACCACTTAACTGGGAAACGAGGGAGGAAGATTCTGAGGTCTGTAAGTTGCTCTCTCCCTGACCCTGTAGCTCTCCAGGTTTTCCTACCAAGTTGCTGTACCTAGTAAATACAGTAAAGGGAGGCATGCCTGTCCCACAAATTATTCTGAAGACAGATTTACAGAAATAAAGAGCCTGTTAAACATGCAGCTCTGGAGGCCACCAGGTAACAGCAGATTCTTTGCTTCATTCCTTTTGCTGGCAAAGCCATCGCTTCATCTCTTCCTCCCTGCACAGACTTTTGTTTATCTCTAAGGGTAGCCTTTGCCCTTGTTTTTATTTTTGAATGTCATAATGGGAAATGAAAACCTCTTTGGGTATCTTAATGAAGTGGATGATTCAAACACAGTATCTCTATTTCAGAATCACAAATCCTGCCTCCTGGTTCAGGAAATTTCTAGACTTCTCTCTGGACACTCTACAGTGCTTAATTTCAAGAACCCAGTATCTCTGTAGAAGGGCTTTTGTGTGCTTTCAGAGCAACGCTTGTGGCTGTTCAATTCAGTTACACCCATTTGTCTGCTCATTTTCTCCGTCTCTGATTTGTAGAACTCAGCATTCTCCAAAACACGGACGTTGGCACAGGGCTTGAGGCTAGTCTGTCCTGTCTACTGTGGCTGGGCTGATGCCCTCCGTGAGGAGGGCTGGGAGAGTTCTTTTTTCTCCACCAAGGGCTGGGTCTGAATGTTCACTGCTGCCTATGCAGAACTCAGCCTAAATGATATAGGACGTGAGGGGGCGGCAGCCAGTACAAAGCAGTGAAATAAATTACCATATAGATCATGTTCTGGTGGCTAAGATAGAAGTGATGTGTGTAATGAATCAAAGCTGGAAGGGGTCCTGGTGCGTGGTGATAATGAGGGAGACAGAGTCCTCTGTGGCTCAGCCTGCGCATCAGAGGGCCCTGTGAGGAATGTGTGAGTAAGCAGAAAGTGCTCTGTCATGTGACAAGGGAAGGCGTTTGTGAGGGCCTGGGAGGCTTCTCGTTACCATAGTGGGGATCCGTTATTTCACCAGCCCAGCACTTTGACTCTCCGGTGGGGACGTCTCCTCCCCTGGCATGCGCAGCCTTGCATGGATTCAATTTTTGAGCCCTCCTCTCTCCTGCCGGCCTCAGCCCATCACCCAGGTGGGCGCACGGCCTCCCTCTCTCCCTCGACCTGAATCTTGAGTGGGGATATCTCATGATGCAAACAGTCAGCGGCTCATTTGTCCTGATAGCAGAGCCCCGAGGACATGGCCCATTTGCTTCTACTCCCCAGAGTTAACCTGGTTGCTCTCTATGCTTGAGCCCTGGCTCTTCTGGTTCCTTTTGATTATGTAAGCTAACATGTATGCCGAGAATACCTTTTGTGCTCAAGTTAGCCTGGGTCGGTTTCTTTTGTTTGCAACAAACTCTTCCAATTGTTGAAATTTTCAGAATATCAGGGTCATCAGTTTCCTTTCTTTTAATTTTTATTCAATTAATATTTTTTAATTGGGAATGATTGCTTTACAATATTGTGTTGGTTTCTGCCATATGTCAACGTGAATCAACCATGTGTCCTGTGGACTAAGTTGCTTCAGTCGTGTCCCACTCTGTGCGACCCCCCACGGACTGTAGCCTGCCAGGCTCCTTTGCCCATGGAATTCTCCAGGCAGGAACACACTGGAATGGGTTGCCATTTCCTCCTACAGTACGGATGTCCTCCCTGTCTTGAACCTCCCTTCCACCTCCCACCCGTCCCATTGCTCTAGATTGTCACAGAGCACCGGGTTTGAGCTCCCTGAGTCATAGAGTCCCACTGGCTCCTCAGTTTCTTAGTGGTGTGTTGTGCCAGCAGGTAGGCTGTTAGCGTAAAGGTTATCTGCATGCATCTCTTGTGGTCAGACTGGAAGAGAGACATGGGAAGATAGGGTTATGGTTAGACTTAGGGTATTGTTCTGACAACTTTCATAAAGAAAAGAGACAAAACATGGCCTCCTGTGGATGATGTCACAGAGGGTTTTCTAAGGCTAATTGTAGGACAAGTGTATGAACTGAATTCTGCTTCCTCTGAATTTGTCTATGGCAGAGTGATCATTAATCCTTCTTCTAGCTGATGTAAGAGTTAGGTGGTATCGTTAAATGTCTGACACAGGTCTTGGTATATTTAAGGTGCTTCATTAACAGTTAATCCTTAATCTCCCAACTTCCCTTGGACGAGTCTACTGCAGCTGGAACATTAAACAATGCATTGGGATCAGATATGTCTCGTTTCCAGCTTCTTCTTCACCTGGGCTGCTTTCCATAGTGGGTGACGATGGGGAGTGTTCAGATACATGAAATATATTGTCAGCAATCATCACAGCAAAAGTCTTTTAAGAAACTGTTTGGTTTAAAGATGATATATATACAACATGTTATATAAATTTCATGGCCAAGGTCTGACTGGATGTAGGTATGAATTATATTCCATTAACATGATTATCTTCATTTCATTTTACCTCTAAAATCCATTTGCTAATGAACAACCCCCCAATCATGTCTCCATCAGGGCCCAGTGAGAGATCTGCACTGGGCCTGCCATTAGTTGCAATAAGTGAGCACTGCTGCTTTGTGTTTCTACGTTGCAGGCATAATTCAGTTCTGCTGCTGTCCTTGGTCCTGATGTGAGGAGGCACACTGTATCCTCCCATTGCCCAACACCCACCTTATCCTGAATTCATGTATTATTTGGTTTTCGTGCTCCAAGGCAGTCCTGATTGTCTTGAGTCAGCCTGTTCAGTTTTGAACTCTCTCCCTCCTCTTTGAGGCTTCCCTGATAGCTCAGTGGGTAAAGAATCTGCCTGCAATGTGCGAGACCCTGATTCGATTCCTGGGTCAGGAAGATCCCCTGCAGAAGGGATAGGCTACCTACTCCAGTCTTCTTGGGCTTCCCTTGTGGCTCAGCTGGTAAAGAATCCGCCTGCAATATGGGAGACCTGGGTTCTATCCCTGGGTTGGGAAGACCCCCTGGAAAAGGGAAAGGCTACCCACTCCAGTATTCTGGCCTGGAGAATTCCATGGACACAGTCCATGGGGTTGCAAAGAGTCAGACACGACTGAGTAATGTTCACTTTCAGTGGCTCAGTGGTAAAGAATCTGCCTGGCAATGATGGAGATGCAGGTCCCTGGGTTGGGAAGATCCCCTGGGGAAGGAAATGATAACCCACTCCAGTATTCTTGCCTGGGAAATCCCATGAACAGAGGAACCTGCTGGGCTATAGTCCATAGTGTCACAAAAAATTGGATATGACTTAGCAATTAAACAACAACAGCCTCCTCTCTGAGACTCAAAACTAGTCTGGTAGGCCAAACTGAGGATAAGAGTATAGCTGGACAGAGGCTATATCATGATGACAACCAATGGCATTTTACCATTTTCTCACATTCATGGCTTAATTATTTCATTCTTTGTGTGTGTGTATATGTAAAATTGAGCAAACGGATATGTTAAGAGGATGGTTAAGTTAGATGGTTAAGCATTTAATTCCATGCTCCACATTCTAGACCTGTCCAGTTTCAAACCTAGACCGGTTAGGATACCATGCTACATCTCTTAGAGAAAGCTAAATCAGGGGATACTGTTTCAGTGACTAAACTATTTTTGTGCTCAATCATTATTTGATGTAAATTCTATACTGTTAGCAAAGAGGACTATTTTAACTATTGAATATAATCTTTGAAAGAGTAATAATGTAAGTATTGATGGTGCATTTTCCCATCTATTGCAAAGAGGTTACATTAATGATTAACAAACAATCTGCAGGTACTGAAAAGAGAACATTATATTAGCCAAAAAAAAAAAAAGGTGGTTTTCTTCAGAGAAAGGTAAAGAAGCTCTGGCTGCTTTGACTAACTTCTGTTCAACATAAATTATGTGATTTGATATTACTGTAAAAATTTTTCTTTAAGAAATTACAAGCCAATTTTTGCTGTTATATTGAAATTAATTGTTAATTATAAATTTTAGCATTTCACCTTTTTTTTTTTTTTTTTTTGCTAATATACAGAGAGCATCTGACCATTGCCAAAACTCTGGAAAACAAATTGAGTTTAGGGAGGTGCAATTTGTGAAATTATTGTCAATTTATTAAAATTTATGCTGACTTGGAGGACTTCTTTTCTGAGACTGAATTATGGCAAATAATGCTGGCTGTTTTGCACATCGGTAAGGCTTTATCTTATTTCCTTTCTTTGTATACTGAATTGAGATTCCAAAATTCTGTATGAATTCTTTTTAAAGTCTGCTGCCATATATTTGTTCAGTTGCAAGTTCTTGGATTTTACACTGTGCCTTCCTTTTTGCTAGTGGTTATGAAATTACAGTTAATTTGACATACAGATACTTTGCAAGGGAAGGAGTAGAAACTTTCTTGTGGTTACTGCATCCTACTATAATGCAGAAAAGAGGAATTTTGAAATCTGGTGGCAATCAGTTCAAACTGTGGATTTCCCATTTGTTTGCTGTATGACCCACTTCCCCCAGCACCTCATTGCCTTTAGGTATAAAATGACAGTGAGTCTACTTACCTCAAAAGGAAAAAAAATATTTTGGAAAAGTTAAAGATGTTTTGACTCAGCATCATCTCCAAAATAGAAAAGTAAAATGTTTTTCTCTGTCTTCTTCTTGAAGGCAAACTCACTTTTCCAAACCACCCAACTGCCATTTGAAAAATGATTTTTTCCCATTATCAGAGGAGCTAATGACCAGTAAAATGGAAGGTGCTTAGTCTTTTTACAGAAGGAGCAGTTCTGAGAGACACAAGATGGGTCATAAATGCTCCTTGTTTGCATAGATGGAACAATGGGCCAGTTGATGGATGTTCTTAAGGAACTCATCTTCAACTCAGGATTTTGATGGTTAGGATCTGAATAGTACCTTTTCTAAGCACTTAATGCATTGTTGAGTACATGCAGCTGGTTACTGAATATACTTGCTGAATGCATTTTAAATTATCAGAAGTACACTAACTGTGTGTGTGTGTCTAAGCATGCATATATTTTAATGCGATATTTAATATTTTTCTGTTTGTCCCAAAGAGAACACTGTAATATTTCATGCGGTCTTTGAAAATAAAAGTGATTGAAAGCCTTATTCGTAAGAAAGACAAATATCATATGATTTCACTTATATGTGGAAACTAAAAAAAAAGGTACAAATGAAACTGTTTACAAAACAAAATAGAGTCACAGATGTAGAAAACAAACTTACACTTACCAAGGGAGAAAAGGGTAAGGAGGGATAAACGGGGAGGTTGGGATTGACATATATACACTACTATATATAAGATAGATAATGATTAAGAGCCTACTGTATAGCACAAGAAACTCTACTCAGTACTCTGTAATAACCTATATGGGAATAGAATCTAAGAAATAGTAGATATATGTATATGTATAACTGATTGATGTTGCCATACAGCAGAAATTAATACAACATGGTAAGTCAACTATACTCCAATAAAAATTAGTTTAAAAAAATTTAAATGAAAAAAATGTATGTTGCAAAATTATTTAAAATTGGGTTAGTTAATAATTAGTAGACAATGCTTAGGTTAATTACTCTTTACCTTTATAACAGGAAATGAAAATATTTTTAAAATTTTGTGTATATTGTAAAGACAAATAGGAAGAAAAAAAAGATGTTTGTGCCTTGAGGATGTTGCAAAAGTGCTTCCTGTCATAAAGATAGGAGACGTTTGTTTTTTCTTTGGTAAAGCCCATTAGCTAACAGATGGTCACCTCAATTGCCAGGTAAAGTTAGGAACAGTTTGTGACAAATGGTGCTGTCAAGTCATCTTATTTGAGGACTAGTTATTATTTATCTTGAAAATGTGTGTGATGGGTTGTATCTGCTTGGCTGTATAAAAGGGTGAGATGTCTTTCTGTCTTTGCAATCCCTTGGCAGATTGCTTGCAATGCAGATCACATTTTGGTTAAATGGTTATTCAATAATACAAGTGTCTTCTTTCTCTTCTGTCTTTGTTGGAGAGGATTTTGGGGTTAGGAGAAGATATTGTTCTTAATTGTATTACCCCAACAAATGTCAAGGTCTCAGTAATGTAGAAAATATGTATGAAAGTGTAAGTTAAAATCCATATAAAATTATATATACATGTATTTTTTCATATATATCCCCTACATCTTCAATATATATAAAAAGACTAGAAAGGCATGCACACATTTTTTAAAAGGTGGTATTATGGGTGATTCTTATGTTCTTATAACTGTTTTCAATATTTTCCTGTAATTGCACACAGTACTTCGAAGGCTAGGAAATTATTATTTTTTTAAATTTGATCTTTTTAAATGATATACTAGAACTTGAGTGTAATCATCAAATTCGTGAGAATAAATTGCATCTCTGTTTTTTTTTTTCCTTCTAAACATTGCACATGTCTCAGAGAGCTGTTATTCATGCATTGTGGAAGAGGCCTTGTCTTCAGAACTGAGGAAAAGAAGTCGTGGGTGGGAAACGTCAGTAAGCTTTTAGACGAATGGTCTCATCTGACGGTTGAGCACGTAGAGTAGACATCGTCCATACACTCTGGCAAAGGAGAACAGAAGACAAAAAGTTGTAAGGAAGTAGGCAGAAAATATCTTTCAGCTATTGGGTATCATGTTACCTCGGCCCCCCTGTTGAGCTTCTCTCCTAGTGACCACATCAAAGGTAAAATAATAGATGATTAAAAAGAGGGGACTCCTATGACTGTGCCAATGACAGCGATGAGTTAAAAGCAGAAAAGAGCACATGGATTCTGGCACAGGAGAAAATCCAGTAGCAACCCTCCACAGGCAGCAAATAATTTGTTTGAGTGCATAATTAATAGATTTGTCAGAAAGTACTTAGATTGTGAAATATTGCACGTAGCCCTCTTTCCAGATGGATTAAGATGAATGGGTCCTCCAGCAGCGTATGAAACCTCATTGCTCAGCGGCTGGAGAATTGCTGCATCTAGAGTTGTTTGAATCTCTGCCTCTCTGCACTCTACTTTCTCTTTCCCTGGCTGCAGGGGGAGAAATGAATAGAATGCTTCTAATTCTGATATTGAATGGTGTCCTTTACCTAAAGGGCATCCAAGCAGACAAAATTAAATCAGATGCTCAATGGGGGAAACTTTCCACTAAGCAGGAATTTAAAATAGGGAAATGTATTAACATGTTGAAAAATGGGTAAATTAAGCCGATCTGTGGATCAGAGGTGTGACTTTTCAGCAACAAGCCACAGAGGTATTTTATGTGCAGTTGCCTGCACATTGAGAGGTGACACATGCCTTCTTTACCCTTGGAAATATCCGTGTAATACATACCTGGGGGACTCATATAAATTGGCTGGTTTAAAACAGTAGGATGAGAATCCAGATTCTGTTTCTTTTTAGACTAGAGTCGATGTGATGGAATTACCTATCAGCATTTTCCATCTGAGAATTCTTGCAAAGGATGATGATTCTTGCCTTAATGAGTGGAGGAAAAGCTCTGTTATTTTTGGTCCCCAGAATGGTTAAATGAAATTGTTTCATTTTCCAAGCTTTCGTTTATGGTAAAAATTATGCTATGTTTTAAGGAAAATGGACAGTGTTTTTAGGCTTTTTTCTTTGTTTTGTTTTTCTCTTTTAGTAAACAGAGGAGATGGAGACAAGGGCCAGCATCTCTCCAGGGACCTGAGGCCACGCTCTCATGTTACTCTTTAGTCTTTTCTCCTGAGCAGGTACATAGCAGAGCCAAGGTCAAAGCAACTTCTCATCTCAAGGGGAGGGGCTTTTAAAAATGATTGGTCCTTAGTGGCTTGTACAGATTATTTGCTAGGGCAAACCACTGTGAATAGTACTGCTGCTGCTGCTAAGTCACTTCAGTCGTGTCCGACTCTGTGCAACCCCATAGACAGCAGCCCACCAGGCTCCCCCGTCCCTGGGATTCTCCAGGCAAGAACACTGGAGTGGGTTGCCATTGCCTTCTCCATGAATAGTACTGCTGCTGCTGCTAAGTCGCTTCAGTCGTGTCCGACTCTGTGCGACCCCATGGACTGCAGCCCTCCAGGCTTCTCCGTCCATGGGATTCTCCAGGCAAGAACACTGGAGTGGGCTGCCATTGCCTTCTCCGTGAGTAGTACTAGTAAGCACTTAATAAATTGTTAACTGTTATTTTATCTTCCATTAGAAAGTATTGACTTATCTCCTAAATCACTGAATTAGATTCTTTGAACGTGTGGACTTAAAACATAGTTACAACTTAAAAGTTGAGAGTTATATTTTATTCAGTGGGAATTTTTAGGATTTCAAGCTTGGGAGACAGCATGTCAAGTGACCCTGAGAAAACTGCTCTGAGGAGGTGAGGTGAGGAGCCATGTTACCTAGAAGTTTTACAACAAAGGGCAGGTAGTCTAGACATCATAAGATTACTGTTAATTAAAGAAGACCAGATAACCCAAGTTAAGGAATTTAGCACTTTTTATGTATGGGAAGAGTCTGGGCTCACTGAAATCGTTCCTTTGATATGTACCTCAGCTATCTAGGGCCAGTATCCTGTTTTCCCATCCTGAGCTTCCTCAGGGGTCACCATGGAGAGTGGCTGTGGTCTGATTGCTGCTAGATGGCAGGTATTCTTCTTTCTGAGTTCCCTCAGGGCTCACCAAGTCACCGTCCATGGTGGCTGCAATCGCTGATGGCTGTCACATCCTTGTTTACTGAAACGGCAGGAGATAGTCCCTTTCTCAACTGTTAGGCCTGAGAATCAGCATTCACCAAACTTGTTTGGGAGTACTTTTACATACTAAGACCTTAGCATCTTTGGCTATATGAGAAGTGGAATGTTTTATCCCTTCAGCCATTTCTGGACCACTGCTTGGAACCTGAGCCAGGAGATCTCTGATAAAAAGAAAAGAGATGGATAGACATGGTTTCAGAATTTAGAGAGACTTTTCAGTTATGTGTGGTTTGCTGCATTAATTTTTATTTATTTACCCATTTAGTTATTTTTTCTGGTTTTCAATAAATATTTCTTGAGAATCTGTTCTGTATCAGATACTTGGTAAATTCTGGAGATATGAAGGAAATAAGATGTTGCTTTCACCATTTGCTCTGGAATCCATCCAGGTACAAGTTCTCTAAGGCTCAGAAAGCATAGTTGACTCTCAAGTCTGATGGGGTTCCTGTCTCAGGACTCCTGCTTTTACTTATTTTAGAAATTTCTCTACATTGACCTTCTGAAGTTTCTGAGCCTCAGCTTTCCTATACGTCTTTGCTTTTTTTATTTTTCCTTTGGTTTCTCAGGCCTAACAGTTGAGAAAGGGAATATCTCCTGCCATATCAGTAAACAAGGATGTAACAGCCATCAGCGATTGCAGCCACCATGGACGGTGACTTGGTGACTTTTTTTTTTAATTTTGATTGCTTCATTATCTCAGAGGTTGGGCAGTTGGGAATTGACATGAGGGAGGAGAAGAAATTATATAATGTTACCAGAAAATTCAATAAATGAAACTAAGCCTTCATTTAAGAAAATGTGTTTTAGATCAGAGAAATCTAATAACTAGGGATCTCAATAGCTTGGGATATACTTTAAGAGCAAATTAGTATTAAAATAAAAAATGGACACCTGTGATATTTTGACATCACTTCAGTGTAAGGAAAAATGCAGGAACTTACTTCATGATAAATTAGATTTATTAAATATCACCATTTTCTGTTTTCCCATAATTTGCTGGTTAGAATCAGATAGAACTCTGGATTTATTCAAATAAATATAACCATGATGCTGAAATCCTAGAAGTCTAGTCAAATAAATTACCTTGACACAGGGGTTTCTGATAGATGAAATAAAAATATTCTGGAAATAGAAGAATTGTGGGCATTAGATGACCTTTTTAAGTCACTTTGGGAGAAAAATTAAATGGCAAATGAATTCTAATTCTTATCTCTCTCAATATATCACAGCAAACTATATGGAAATATATTCCCATGGTAAGCTAGAGGGAATGGCTTAATGATTTAAAACATCAGGTTTGCAATGATTAGAAACCATGGAACAGTCGGTTTGAATATCAAAACACTTAGCTTAATCTTCCCTCCTTCCAAAACATGTCAATAGAATATCTAATTCAGGCTGGGGGTGTGTGCGTGTGTGTGTGTGTGCATATGTTATAAATGAAGTGATACCCTGACAGAGCAAAAGATAAGGAGTTTTAGAGAAGTAAAAGTTTCAAAGGATTATTTTCTTTGGAAACAATTGTTCTCCTTTTATGATTTCTGTAAAGCACTTGATAAAGCTGGGAAAATTCAATGTTATTTCTCCATTCCAGGAGAGGAAGCTTAGATGTCTTTGCATAATGTTCCAGTGTCCATTTTTAATTAACCTCAAAGAATCGTGAGAATATGTGATCGTCTAAAGGGCTTGCTTGATGCCTAAGCCCATTGCACATGATAAAATCATATATTCTCAGTCTAGGGAAAGAGATGCTGAGGGTGACAGTTCCTCTCAAAAACATCAAGGTTTTGAAAGACCTTGAAAAAAATCAATAATCATCTAGTGGTATATTAAATGCCTGTGCAGCAAATGTAATTTTTAGATATAACTATTGCAAAAAATTCCTAAAATATAACCAATTTAGGTGTAAATTGTGTCAAATAGGCATGACTGGGTGCTAGAGAAGATATGGATGCACACTATGCTTTCTGCAGATCAGAAATCCATTTTCTCCTTCGATGTGTGAAGTTTGGTGTTTTACTCGGTACAAAAGTCCTACCAGTTTTAAAAATCAGAATATATCAATTTAAGAGCCTAGTATCATGAGGAACACTTATAAAAGTCCTCCCTGTAACTCCAGGCAAACAAGTATCAGTCAAAAATCAGGCAGGAGACATTGATCTTACTTTAGCAAAGCAAACTGCCTGAATTATATAGTCCAAGTCATCCTTAGAAATAGAAAAAATAGAGGCTTAATTTGATCATTTGCATTCTTTGGTGAAGTTTTCATCCTTGAGGACCTAAATTTCAGTGCCAGGAATAAATCATCCTGCCCCACTGATTCAGATGATAATAAATCTCAGCATCCATGTCAGTAGTTAACAAAGTAAAGGCAACTCTTTTAATGGTTTTGAAAGGAATCCAAAGTAAACTTCTGTTAACTCTTCAAAGAAATGATACCTTCTCTAACCGAATCACCTTTAGTGTGATAGCAGCCTAGTTTAAGAAGGAATCTTCGGAGGAGAGCCCTAGATATGTTTTTAAAAAAGTAAGTAAAGTGAAGTGAAAGTCACTCAGCTGTGTCTGACTCTTTGCGTTCCCGTGGACCATGGAACTCTCCAAACCAGAATACTGGAGTGGGTAGCCTTTCCCTTCTCCAGGGGATCTTTCCAACCCAGAGATTGAACCCAGATCTCCCACATTGCAGGTGGATTCTTTACCAGCTAAGCCACAAGTAAGATAAATTTTATTCTAAAAATAAAATAAAAATATTCTTATTGAAGAAAAATTAGGAAAAGTTAGATGTAGAAAGAAGTATGCAACAAAAGTGCAATTCCTTCACCAAGAAACAACTCTTAGTAATATTTTGGTATACATCCTGTTACCCAAGGAATTTTTCTTGAAATTCTGGATTATTTCTATGTGTAAAACACTATAAATAACACACAAAAAATACTATGTATTCACAACTCAGATTTACTAAAAATGAACAGTTTGCCATAACTGCTTCAGGTGTTATTTTTAATTTCAAATTTTCCAATCTATTATTGAAACAAAGTATAACTCTCTCTTTGCTATCCCTCTCCATGGAGATGTAGCTACTGCCTTGACCTGAATATAATTTTACGAGAGACACATGTATCCATGACCAAACAATATAGAGTTCTTATTTGCATGTATTTACATTTTACATAAATATATTGTATATGTTTCCACATCTTTTTTTCACTCATAATTATTTCCCATATTCATCTGTTTAATTAGGTAATATAGCCCTTTCATTTGAACTGTTTTAAAATGTTACACTGTATAAATATTAGTCACTTAGCTATTCCCCTATTGATGAGTACTTAGGCTGTTTCTTTTACCTTTTTAATATACTATAAATAATGTTTTAATGCCTATATTTGTGCAAGCATGCACACATTGCCTATATTTAATAATACCAACTTGTTCTCAGTAGTGGTTATAGAGTAGATAATCCCTCTGGTTATGGAAGCTGGTTCATCCTCTACCTCCTTGTCAGCAGGTGGTATATTCAGGTTTTATTTATTTCCCTATAGCTCTCTGCAGTAATGTGTTACCTTAATGTCATTTTAATTTTTTGTGTCTCAGACTACTAGTGAGGTCAAGTGTCCCTTCATAAATATAATGACCATTTTTATTTCCCCTTTTATTGCCTGTCATATTCCTACAGTTTTCTTCTACAGAAGTCTTTGATTTCTGTATTGATTTCAATGTACATATTAACCAATTAATTTTGACAATTTTATGCCTTGAAAATATCTCTCAATCTGTTATTGATTTTTAAACTTGGCACATAGTTTCTTTGGGTACATTAAAAATAATATATCCATATTTACAAGTGTTTTTAATTTATGGTATGCACTTTTTATGTCTAAGAAATCCAACTCCATCCCATTATCATAAAGATTTTCTCCAGTATTTTCTTCCAAGAATTTAAAAGTTGTTCTTTTTCTTTTCACACTAATTAATGTATTTTGTTTATATTATTTTATTTGTTGTGAAGTAGAGATTTGCTTTACCATATATACAAATATTAGCCTAAAGCCACTTCATGATTAGAGTATCACTGTGTGTATGTTTTTAAGAAAGTTAATTTTGCTATAAATACTTAATTACTAGATACACAGAGTTTTCATTATTTTAAATAAGTTCTGATCTCAATGGTGAATTCTTTAAAACATTAACTACTGGAAAGTACTCTTTAATTTCTAAGGTTTTTGTTAACCCTCCATTTTTTTTTGTTAATTTCTAGTTTATAACATGATCATCAAATAACCTATTCTGTAAGACAGTTGTTTACTATTGTTAAGACTTCCTTTGTTGCATAGTTTATACTCAATTTTTAGGGATTATTTTTCTATGCTTAAAAAGAATAAAACTGCTTTTAATGATGCACAAAGTTCTGTAATTCAGGCTTAACATTTTATAAAAATTTGATGCTATACACCAAATCCATGCTATTACAGTTAGAACAGCTATCTCCTAGAAACTAATGGAAGCAGCAGATAACAAAAGTAATAAGAATACAGGCTTTTTGCATGTCAGTATAAAAAGCTTGATCCTATGGATGTATCTAAAATCCTCTGACCTTTAGATTTGTTCTTACCAAGAATAAGTGACATTCACAAAATGTCCATATACAAGGCCAAAATGAAGATACTGTGTATCCTGAATAGCAGGTTTCATACAGCTGTAGATGTGATGCAGAAGTTCTGTAGGTACTGGAGGGAGCAGAATAACATAAAGTAAATATTGTGCCTTTACCATGAGAAGGGAATGCTGTCGCTTCCTCCCATGAGGCTTGATCTAATCAAGTGGGAGACTGGGAGAAGATAAGCAGTTACGGTGATTCAGGACATGCTTGCTGCTGCTGCTGCTGCTAAGTCGCTTCAGTCGTGTCCGACTCTGTGCGACCTCATAGACGGCAGCCCACCAGGCTCCGCCGTCCCTGGGATTCTCCAGGCAAGAACACTGGAGTGGGTTGCCATTGCCTTCTCCGCAGGACACACTTACCTCACAAAATAACACCTGGGTTAGGGATAGAGCAGCCTATGGAACTAGAAACGGACGGTGGAAGATTTCAGCAGCCACGTTGCTCCCTGGATGTTCTCAAACCAGTAGAAAGGAGGAAATGGTCAAGAGAGCAGAGGTGGGGACCATCACGGAAAGGAGACTTGGGTAGGTACCTCTCCTCTGCAAAGACAGCTGTTCAGTGTTTTGCAGCTGAGAGGGTGGAGCTGTGACAGAATGATCTTGTGTTGCCATTTGAGTTGTAATTATGTTGCCTTTATCACTGATTCCTCCTGGAACCTCATTTGTGAGTCACACATTAATTCCATTCTTTCTGTACTTAATTAAGCATGCCAAAGGAAATATTTGTCACCTTTACCTATGACAGTGCTCCTTTTACAAATACAACTTCCAGCTTAATATAGAATACATTTCTTAATATCTATGGTTTTATATATGAAACTGAGAACCAAGCAGGAGACCCTGAGCCCCCTCAGAATGGATTCCCTGTAACGTTATTAGTTCTACAATGATGTTATATTGATTGTCATTGTTCTCTTGACTTCTGATGGTATGTTTTTGTGTCCATCTTAGTTCAGGATATTATATCATCATGGTGAATGGTTCCTTTAATGATTATGAAACATTTCATCTCTTCCTTAATAATATATTTTGCCTTAAAGTCTTGTTCATCATTTTCCATCCATTATTTTCTGTCATTTTTTCATTGTGCCTAAAGTGGGAATCTTGATTTTTATATTCAAGGCAAGTGTGGATTTATCCACAGATTTATCAGCTTCTGTATACCTATTAATTCTTTTATCTCACATGTTCCTTACGTGTTGAATTTCCTCTTTTCATTGTGTACTTTATAGTAATTATCAGTCATTGGTAGGTTTTTCCTGAAAATTTTGCCCTCACTCTTGAGTGATAGTTGAGCAGGTCATAGACTTTTAAGCTTGTGTTTCTTTCCTCTTAGTTACTAGAAGACATAAGTCTCCTGTCTCAAGGCTTCTGAATTTGATCTGGAATACCTTTGTCTTCAATTGTCCTTCAATTTTAGGTAATTTGTCTTTTTTCTTTGACAGCATTTGTTTGCCTTATTCTTCTATGGTATTCTGCATACAATATATGATATATATGACCCAGCATGATTTTTTTCTATCAGTTATTCTTGGGAATTCAAACTTCACACGTTTCTTAATTTCATTATTTCATTAAGTGTATTAATATATTTTCTCATCCAGATTTTCCTTTCTCTTTCTGGAGATGCCATTTACATGATTTTGAACCTTTTAAATTTAATACTTCATGCCTATTAAGAACTTCAGTATATATTTTTGATCTTATCTTCCTGGACTGCATTTTAGGTGATTTCTTTAAACCTGCCCCAAAGCCCACTAATTACATCTAGTATTTTTTTAACCGTCTTACATGTCTTCTAAAATTCCTATTTGTACTTGTACAGATCTACTCAATATTCTTTTAAGAGCATGGTTTTGCTTCCTGATGGCTTTTAGATTTCTTTTAATCCTTTTAGTAGCTTTCATACTACTTTTACTGTCTATGTTATATTATTTCTTATACTTTGAGTGTCAGTTCAGTTTCTGTATCTATATTTGTGGACTCTTCTGTATGGATTTGTTTGTTTTGTGTGTTGTTGGTAACCTTTTATTGTAGACTCAACTTCAGCTGGAGTTGTCTTCTGTCTACAAAGTCCTGTGTACTGGAAGCAATAGAATTCCCTTCTGCTGGGGCCCAAGTGTATCTTTGGTTTTAGATCCTACTTTCAAGGTTATATACCTTTGTATTCCACGTATGAGCATGGCAAAGGTTTGAAGGAAATGCCTTCACCTCCTTTTACCCACCTAGAGCCCAGAGCAGTTACCAGGTTTCTTTCCTATTGCTATGGGTCTGTGTACAGCTCTTTAATCTTCCTCACACAGAGGAATTAAGAGTCCTAGATTTATGGAGCATTGATCATTTCATCTAACTTACTTATCTTTGTTATATATTTTTATCCAACTTTCTTAAGTGTAGCAGAGGAAATGGTCAATATTAAAATATTCATCACTTTGTTGGCAGAGCTATACTATTTTTTCCTATTCAGTTTTCCTCATAGTTGAAATCATATTTTGTATGCAGCTTCAGGCCTTGGTTTTCCACTTAATAGTATAACAGTTAATATTATATATGTTATTACAAACTGTGAATACAGCTTAATTGGTTACCCAGTTTTTCCTTGCATGCGTGTCTCATAAGTTATTAGCCAGTTTACTATGTTTTGACAGTTAGATTGTTTGTAAGTTATGTACTCTCATAAATAAATCTACAGTGAGCATTTTTGTGCTCCCATTTTTTCAGATTATTTCTTGAGGATTATGTAGGATTCTAAAAATTCTAAGCATTTAATAGCAATTTTTTAAAAGTAGTATTGATGGATGATTCAGATATGTGTTTATATAAATATGCTTAAATTGTGCCTTTTAAAATCACTAAAATTTAAAGTAATCTGAAGAGGATATTCTAGATAAATATCCACAGATGATAACCAGAAGATGTAATTAGCTCTAAACCATCATTTCCCAACAGGTGGCCATTTCTTCTTTGAATACCTCTAGTGACAGTCATTATGCAACCTTTCTTAGCAGTTTGTTCCCTTACTTAATTTTCTAATATTACTGTTATAAAGATTTTCATAATATTTAATCTAAATTACTGCAAGCTTTCATTTGAGCTATAAATATGTATCTGTGCCCTCTCACCTACACATTTAATAATTAGCAGCTAATCGGTATTTATGTAAAAATGTGTAGCTCATAGTAAAAAAAAAAAAAAAAGATCATGTGTTCAAATTTCTTCACATAAAGAAATGTAAGCATCAAGAAATAAAACAGAAAATGGAGCTCAGAGGTAGTATCAGAGAACCTCAAAGAGAAATAAATTATCTAGCTGCCCAGCTACAAGCCAAAGCTGGCCAAAGATCAATAGTAGTTACAAAACATTAAGTCTTCTGCCTTCAGGCAAGCAACTGAAATCTCTACCAGCAATTAAATAGCCCAAAGCAAGAATGTGAACCAATTGATCAAAGTTATAGGAAGGCAGATTTTGGCTTAGTGGGAGACAAACTTTCTAAAAGTTGAAGCTATCCAAGCCCATAATGAGGTGGTGAATTCTTAGCGTTTAAGGTTCTCTTGCAGAAGTTGGATTGTTTCTTATCAGCATGTTATAGAGGAGATTCTCACATAGGTGGCCTTCGAAGATATTTTAGAATCGTTACTTTGGACAAAAACTTTAACAAGGAAAAGCTATATAAAACAGAGGGGCTTTCGTTGAAGCATGAGCTAATCTTATCCATATGGCTGCCTTCTTCTATCCCCAGTTGATGCTAAGGCAGCATAGAACAGTTTTTTATTTAAGTGAAATATAGTTGATTTACACTGTTATGTAAGTTACTTGGGCCATTAAACCAGATGACCTCCAGAGTTTCTCCATGAGCCGAGATGCTGTGAAATTCCCTCTTTCTCATTGCCTGTGTATTTTGTAGTGAAATGAGGGATCTGTGTGGTGAAAATCTGATAATATTTTTGAAATCATAATCTGTGTTATCTGGGACTTGTGGTTTCAGGGAGTGGCTCAAAATGACAAGGAGACCAATCGCATGAGCTTTATTTCTTCATGAACTAACCAACTTTACTGTATGCTATGTTCAGTGTTCTTGGGACCTAGCCTTGATAAGCAGAGGGGCAATGGCACCCCACTCCAGTACTCTTGCCTGGAAAATCCCATGGACGGAGGAGCTTGGTGGGCTGCAGTCCATGGGGTGGCGAAGAGTCAGACACGACTAAGCGACTTCACTTTCACTTTTCACTTTAATGCACTGGAGAAGGAAATGGCAACCCACTCCGGTGTTCTTGCCTGGAGAATCCTGGGGATGGGGGAGCCTGGTGGGCTGCCGTCTGTGGGGTTGCACAGAGTCGGACACGACTGAAGACACTTAGCAGCAGCAGCCTTGATCAGAGGCATTTAAAAAGAAGTATTTTAGTGACTATTTACCTTTAGCAGAAAATTCATCCACATAGTACAATAATAAACATATATAGATGCGTATAAACAGAAAAATAATTCTGTATCTAAACCATTGTGAGCTATCTAGTTCTCCTTCATAGTCTACCACGCTTACCAGTTTCTTATACTTACTGTTGATCCTTGAACAGTGGGGCTCAGAGGCACTGACCCTCCACACAGTAGAAATCCCGCTCTAATTCATAGCCAGCCCTATGTATACTCTACACACTCATTTCCTCTGTATCCATGCTACTGTGTCAGTGGATTCAACCAACCATGGATCATGTAGTACTGCTGTTTTTACTATGGAAAAAGAAGCTGCAATAAATTGACTCATGCAATTCAAACCCACTGTCCAAGAGTCAGCTGTATACTTACATAGGTATTCTGTGCCTTAGCAAACATACACACGTTTTCTTATTTTCCTGTAATCATCGTACACATTGTTTCATCATAGAATTATGAAAATGACATTCTTCAGTGAATTGTCACCGAGGACACCATGATTTCAAAAACAGCTCTGTAGTGGATATGTTGAACAGAAACAAGAAATCCTGAGAGGTTCAAAATAGTGATTGTTTAATCATCCTCAGAGCAAAGCTCCCAGCTGATCCAGGATGGATATGAAGAAGGAACAATGGCATTTTTTTTTAGAATTTTACTGAGATTTGGAGATTATTATTATAATTATTATTACAGCATAACCTAGTATAGCTTTACTGTACTATTGATTCTAAAGTCACTCTACCCCTGAAGGAATTTACTGAACATTAAAATCACCATTCAATACAACTTAAAAAAAAAAAAAATCAGTAAAGCTTCCCAATAAGTAGAAAGGAAAAAAAGGTAAGAAATCCCTCTTTATTCCATCAACTGAAAAGACTATACTGGCTTCTACAATTTTAATGTGATCTCTGATTAATAATAAATAATGGGCAAAGTAAATATTATTTTCTCTGAATAGATTATATCAAAATTTGTAGCAAGAATGATAATTTTTTTGGCTTGGCTTTTGACTTTATCCATTTTAACTCTCAAATTTTAAAGAAATAGGCTCTTAACTGTCCTTAATAAGAGATTAATAAGTATTTCTATTTTGTTATTGCAATTTGAGAATTTGTAAACTTTTGCTGTGACTTAAATTAAGATTATATTGAAGAGGGTATTCAAGAAGCTCTTATCAGAAAGTTTCTTTCTGTGAGCTCTCCTCATCTTAGCTGAGGGTTCCCAACTGTCTCCTTCTGTAAAGCCTCAGGCCAGTTACACCTGGGAGTTATGGGTCCTTCAGAAAAAATGATAAAAACTAGGATAAAATAATCCTTTGTTTTAAATCCTTTCTCTTTACCATTGTCTCAATTATGTTCTTTCCAAATGTTTATTTCTCAATAACCTAATACCATTTTGACGTTCCCATCTGTGCCAGTTATTTCTGAAATCTGTACATTCAAACAGGTAAAGGCTTAAGTGATTTCTCCCCTGCTTCCCCCAACCATATCTTGATTGAAAATGACACTTCCTTCCTCCCACAGAGCCCCAGAAGATACTCTGTTCTTTGACTGCCTTTGCTTGGTCATTTCATTGTAAGATAAACGCTGATTCTGAAATTGAAACATAGAAACTTCTGAAATTGAAACTCAGAGGGTAATATGCCAAACCATGTCAGACTGAAAAGAAAGCTAGCAAGAATTTTGGATAGAGAAGGAATTCTAAATAAGCCAGTTTATAAAGAAGAAAATGAAACAGGCTCAGAAAGAAAAACAGAGGTGACAGGGTGGAAGGGAGAGCAAGGGAGGAAGAGACGGCAAGGGAAACCAGGCAAACAAGGAAAATGAGAGAGCATGGCGATTTCCCTTGAATGTAGGGAAAAAGGGAACAATTTAGGGGAAAGCCAAGAAAGCAAGCTCTATCTAACCAGACATTTGAAACTTTGGGGTGAGGGGTAAAGCATTTTCTAAAAATGGCATAAAGAATACCCCCAAATAATTGTGTATGCTGTGAATTTCTATCTGTAGTTAGCTATGTGGTTGAGAGTTTGAATACTTGAAATATTTTCTAACACAGTGGTTCCTTCATTAGGTGTTGATTTAGTACCTTCAATCACTTTGGAGAAAAATATGTATACACACACACACACACATATATATATATATTTACAGTCCGTGGGTATATGTATACACACATATATATATTATTATATGTATTAAGTGTATCTACCAGATGGTGCTAGTGGTAAAGAACCTGCCTGCCAATGCAGGAGACATAAGAGACACTGGTTCAATCCCTGGGTCAGGAAGATCCCCTGGAGAAGGAAATGGCAATTCACTCCAGTATTCTTGCCTGGGAAATCCCATGGAGAGAGGAGCCTGGCAGGCTACAGTCCATGGAGTTGCAAAAAGTCAGACACGACTGAAGCGACTGAGTACACATATGTATTATTAAGAATATACTATATATATATATAAAAATATACACTAAGTTTCTAAGAGTTTAGTAACTTCTCCAAGATCTCTTACAGTAAATTTCCAGTTGGACCTGAGTTAGAGCCAGGTCTGTGTTTGAAGTTCAAACCATTTTTCATCACACTGTGCTTCCTTTTTCTGTGGAATTACGATAGCAGTGACAGAATTATCAAAAGAAGCAATGTTTTATTCCATGTATTTGCTTTACTAAGTAACTGCTGATGAGTTATATTTTCATCCCAAAGTTTATATCCGGAAATACTTTTATAAGATCTGTAGAAACATTGGAAAATTTGCATCAACTGTAGAATGGGAATGGCCACTGATTTGCATAAACCTACTTTTCTCAGATCAATGATTTTTAAGGAGATAGTCTTTTTTTTCTTAACTATCAAATTTTGCTTCTGATCTAACATTTGTAAGAATTGCTTTTTGATTAGAATCTGTCTACCTTAAACATTTCCATGCAGGTTTTAGAAAAACAGACAAAAACATTTATAGAGCAGACTTTTACAAAGGAAATCTACACTGAGACGCCTGTCTCAGCAGCCTGCACCCAGCTTCTCCATCCCCATCAAAGTGTTGAAGGCCAGACTTCACCACATTTTAGATTTGTGTAGATTACGATGTGATTAAGTCCACAGTCTCAGAGATAGCTAGATCCTAAAGAGATTTGAGAGCGGAGTTACTCACCTAAACACCTTGAAAGTAGACTCAGTATTGAACTTTCTTGCCCAAGGCTAGGCAGCTAGTTAATCATAGAACAAAATGAACTGTATTTTATCACCGCATGGATTTGTAAAATTTCCTTTCCACCACTAAAATAAGTGAAAATACAAAAAACAAAGGGAGAGAGATCATTTACTGAGCTGTAGTTCTCATGAAGTAATGTAACTCTGGCACGGTCAGTTGTTGTTCAGTTGCTAAGTCGTGTCTGACTCTGCGACCCCATGGTCTGTAGCCCGCCAGGCTCCTCTGTCCATGGGATTTCCCTGGTGAGAATACTGGAGTCGGTTGCCATTTTCTACTCCTGACCCAGGGGTTGAACTTGTGTCTTCCTTATCTCCTGCACTGACAGGCAGATTCTTTACCACTGAGCCACCAGGGAAGCCCAGCATGGTCAATTACCACTGCAGTATTTCCACGTTGGCGGGGGGAGGCTAAAGATTTCCTGACTCAGGATGAGCAAAATCATACTTTCTAAATGCCAAAATGTGTTCTAAAGGTGCTGATGACTCAGGCCGACCCCCTTCTGAGGATCTCTGAACCACAGTCTTGGGCTAAGAAGACTCTGCAAGATTGAAATTAGATATTCGGGTCAAGGCACATACACATTTGAATTCACAAACGCAATGAAGGGATCCACTATAGATTTGCTTTAGACTATGTGTTCCTCTACTAAATTCAAAATCTGATTTTTTTTGGGGGGAAGAGGTATTTCCCTCAGTTTTTAGAAACATTGCTGTGTTTAGAGTGTCGTTACTTCTTTGAGTATATACTGCCTTGAGCACAAGGATGAATGTGTGGAAGGAGCGTGAGCCTGAGATTCAGGGTCCCTGGGTTCCCATTAGGTGTGTCTACTTACTGTGTGTGTGTTAGTCACTCAGTCGTGTCTGACTCTTTGCAACCCCATGGACTGTAGCCTGCCAGGCTCCTGTGTCCATGGAATTCTCCAGGCAAGAATACTGGAGTGGGCTGCCATTCCTTTCTCAAGGATGGTCTTCCCCACCCAGAGTTTGACCCTAGGTCACCTGAATTGCAGGCAGATTCTTTACCATCTGAGCCACCAGCAAAGCCCTTAGTTTGTAAAGAGGAGAAAACAAAATTATAAACAAAAACAGGTGTTTGTCATATACCCGAAACTCCGGGGACAGGGCTGGCTTTGCACAAAGCAGCACACAGGAGCTCTTTGTCCTGAGTTGGACACCACTGTCCAGAAGGTATCTTCCAGTAAGTAACTCCAGGCTCAGCCCCATCCTGTCAGTAATTCTAATGGATTAACCTACCTCTAACCTGAAGGCTTGCTTAAAAGCCCTGGACTGAGTCTTTTGGGCTCTGATCTGCCTTAAGTCATAAAAATTTTTTTCTAACGAGTTACTGTGGCCAGAGAGGTTGAATAAAACTAATTAGCCAAATATCTGCTACTGCAACCAATTTGATAAGGACAGTGAGGGAACTGTGGCATCTTCAGGCAGTTCAGGGACCCAAAGAGGCAAAAATAAATGCTGGGAAAGCAGAGCAACAGATTTCCGTCTCAAATGATTAATCATTTTCTTAAAAGGCCTTCAAGTTTTACTATTGATGGACTTAACATAGAGTTGTTGTTGTTTTTTAATACAGTATGTGAAATAAAGTAGGGACTTCCCATGTGGCTCAGTGGTAAATAATCCTGCCAATGCAGGGGACTCGGGTTTGATTCCTGGGTCAGGAAGATTCCCTGCTGAAGGAAATGGCAAGCCACTCCAGTATTATTGCCTGGGAAATCCCATGGACAGAGGAGCCTGGCAGGCTACATATAGTCCATGGGGTTTCAAAGAGTCAGACACGACTGAGCACACATGAGATAAAGAAGAGCTGCTCTGTTTAAAGCTGGAGAGGGTGCTAGAGACTTTTCTTTTGAACTCATCTTCCTTCCTTTCCTATGGTAGGACTTACAGGAGGACAATTTGAAAGCTACCAGACCTGATAAACTCTTTAGGAGACTTTTAAGTAGCACATTCTGTTATTGCATCTCTTCTTGACTCAGTCCTAATCTCCTGGGGGAGAGTACTCTGTCTTTGCCCTTCAGCTCTCATATGCTCTTATCCTCTGGTCTGGGTATGTACTTATAAAAGTATAAGTTGTTTGATGTGTAGATACCTGTTCTTCTGCAGTATCAGCCTCTAAATACTTTGCCCAGTTTACTCTGCCTATTTTGGTTCTTTAGGACCCAGAGTGCTCATAAAACTGTAAGATAAATGGAATGGTACCCTCCCCCCACCCATTCAGACAGAAATTGCTCCTTGCTGGGGAGGTAAATGCTACTTACCAGTCTGGCTCTACAGAGGTAGCTTTCTTTTTTTTTTTTCCCCCTCCAAATGGTAAAGACATTAAATCTTTCTGCCTAGATGCTCCATTCCATTTTAGCACAATGTGGAGTGAAGACTAGGGAGAGTTTTAGTCAGATCTGGCCCTTGAGATAGCAATAAAAGTCAGCTGCCTAAGCATTAAACTGCCTTGTGAAACTCTCTGTAAATCTCCACCAAACTCGTGCAATGATTTCCTCTTCCCATCTCACCATTCAGATTTACTACTGCCATTGTGCTACTAATAATGCCTATTTTTAATGGTGCTGGTGTCTTGATTTTTTCCCAAACCTTTTGGGATATTTTAATGCTTAACCTGCATAAACTACTTGTTCTCCTTCAATTTTCTAGTAAGCAAGACTCTGATTTAGTTCTGTATGAGCTATAGGCTATAAACATTTCACACTGCAATGCATTGTGAAAAAGGAAAGAAAAGTACATACAGATAACTCCCATAGTAATATTAGCTTTTTGTTTGCCAGAATTTCATACATCATTGCATGCTTTTATGTATTCTATTATGCATTCTAACATAGCATAAACAAATCACATTGTCATTCTTTTGAGTCTGAACTGTGAAAGGAAATGAATTTGGTTTCTTTATATAAGGACCCTTGCCTCAGACGTGCTCTCAGAACACAGAAGTATGGTATATCTGCATGATACCGTGTGCCACATAGGTGATACTATGGCATTATACTATACTTAGGCATTGAGAAGAAAAATAAGCTTTTTTAACCTTCAAGAGTTCCTATTATTGTAGAGAAAGGGAAAAAATATTAGAGGTGCGTCTTTGGACCGGTTTTCTTGGCCTTATATGTTTGTATGACTGACACAAGTTTTGAAATTATGTTCTTATTCATTGAGAAAAGGTTGAAGAAACATTAAATGAAATGTGATTTAGTGTCAGGGTAACTGTAGAGATATTGTTGAAATCAGGGTATCCTGATGTCAGTCTTTGAAGAAATATATTTTTCAAAATTCTCTGACAGAATAACTTTGTTTCTCCTTTGCATTGAAAATGTTTTCACTTTCTTTAAGAAGCACACATGGTTATTTCCTTTTGCCCTTTAGTTGTCTGGAAGCTCAGAATAAAATTCAGTTCATTAACTATTTAGCATTAATTTGACTATTCATAATTTGTTACTTTTATTCTGCTTAAATTTTCTCTGATGCTGGACTTATGTACATATTTTATTTTTCATAGAGTGTGAATTGTCTTGCTTTTGAACCATTTTAAATATTTGATGGAAGAAGGAGATTTATCTATAAAAGAATGCATAGTATTAGATTTGTATCTTCCTCATTTAACACTTACTCAGAACTTTGTATCAGGAGTGTTCTGCATTGTATGAATCCTTTTTGTTTGAAAGGATATGATAAAGACATATCTTAGGTCAAATTGAAGCCTGAGGTAAGAAGTTTATTCTTGAAAATCCCTAAGGGAGATACCACCTTACAAACAAAAATGCCTTTCTCAGTCACAATACAAGAAGGAGTGAATACAGCTTAGTTAGATATCCCCCCAGAATTAAATATCCATTTTGGTCACCCATCACGTAAAGTCATTGATTTGTGTTAGTGAGCATGATGCAACTGTACGTATAATCTTTTTTTTTTTTTTAATTTTATTTTATTTTTAAACTTGAAACACTGTATTAGTTTTGCCAAACATCAAAATGAATCCGCCTTGAAACATTCGAATAACACTGAGCAGGTGAAGTGCTCCAGTATTAAAAGGTGGATTTATACCAGGCGTTTTATTCTCATTCTAGAGGTTCACAATTTCAGATGTTTTTCTTCTCTTGTTCCCTCACTACATCTTTTTCCCGTTCCAGTTATTCACTATTATGTAATAAATGTGGAACATTAGTCCAGATTCAAGGGTATGGGAATTCAATTTCACCTCTTTGTTGGAACAGTGTCAAGGACTTGTCATCATCTTTAATCTTATCTTCTCACCTCTTTACTTGGCTCAGATGGTAGAGGAGGCATCTGTAATGCAGGAAACTCACGTTTAGCCCCTGGGATGGGAAGATCTCTTGGATGAGGGAATGGCAACCCACTCCAGTATTCTTGCCTGGAGAATACCCTGGACAGAGTAGCCTGGTGGACTACAGTCTATGGGGTTGCAGTCGGATTAGTGAATAATCTTAATCTATCACACTCCTCTTTCTTGTTCTCCTACCTTCTTTCTTCTGTTTTTCTATTCCTAGACCCTGTAGCTTGAAATTTATTTATTTTGCTGATTTTTGCATTAGTCAGAAATTTGAAAAAGATTTTTCTGGGGCAGTTGGTAATTTACACCTTATGTCTAGAAATCTCTTCAGGCAAATCCAAGGGTTCATTATCTGACAGGCATCCAGGTTGCCAGCTCATAATTATGACATCCTTTTTGGAATATGATGTTTTCTTTCCTGATTGTTCTTCAAGCCATCACCATTAGATTCCCCAAAGTCCCTCCAGTTTTTGCCTGCTACCTGGCCCAAAGCCAAGGCTATATATTTTAGGTTTTTATCATGTAACCCACCTTTAGGTACTGGACTAAGCTCCATTTGTTTATTACCATGTAACAAATTACCAGGAAACTTAATAGCTAGAAACACTTTTATTTTGCAGATCAGGAATTCTAGATGGAGTTGCTTAGGCAGATTATCTCAGAGTCACAGTGTCAGCTTCCACAATGACTTCTTCCACCTGCACCCTGTTGCTTCAGCAGGGATTTCCCAGTGGTTGATTCTCCCTGTTGACTGGAAGCTCAGCTAGGGCTGTGGATGGATGTCCACATGTAGTTTTTCCATATCGCTTGTGATTCTCATTATATGGATGGGTTGTAGGTTCCCATGGGGAGCATTCCGAGACCAGATGTTTCTGTTTCTTGGGGATGAGTGGCTTAAAACAGCAAAAAAATTATTCTCTCATAGCTTTGGAGGCTAGAAGTCCAAAATCAAAGTGTTGGGGGTATGGGGGGGGTGGGGTGCTCCCTCTGAAGGCTCCAGAGAGGAATCCTTCCTCACCTGTTTGTAACTTTTGGTGGTTGCCTTCCTAGCCTGTTTGTAACTTTTGGTGGTTGTCAGCAGTGCTCCACATTCCTTGGCTTTTAGCCGGGTCAATCCATTTTCTTCCTTTGTTTCGAGGTGTCTGTGTTCCCTTTCTGTCCTTCTGTCTCCTGATAGCTCTTTCCATATAAGGATATCATTACATTTAGGGCCCACACGCATCCACTATAATCTCATTTCAGCTTTATTACAACCACAAAGACTCTATTTCCATATAATATCACTTTCACAACCACAAAGACTCTATTTCCATATAATATCACTTTCACAGTTGAACTTCAACAAATTCATTGGGGGGAGGGGGAGAATGATTCAATCCACAGTACTAAGTGTTCCAAATAGCCGGGGCTAATGCGGCAAGGCTAAAAGGTATAGTCGTCTGCCCTCACAAGTCCTAGAACGTCCCTGAGACTGCATTCTATATATTGATCAAGAAAATCACTAGGACCAGTTCAAAGGTCGAGGGCAGGAAAACTAGACTTCGTGTCTCAGTGGGAGGAGGGTCAAGGATTTGCCACTGTGTGTAATCTATCGGGCTCCTCTTTTCTCTTTTTCCAACCCTCCTTCCTTCTACTTCTCTTCCCTGTCCCTTTCCTTCCAAGGATATGTGTGAGTGTGTGCTAAGTCTCTTCAGTTGTATCTGACTCTGTGCAATGCTATGGACTGTAGCCCGCCAGGCTCCTCTGTCCATGGGATTCTTCAGACAAGAATACTGGAGTGGGTTGCCATGCTCTCCTCCGGGGATCTTCCTGACCGAGAATACTTGAAATTAAATATACATATTATGTAGCTCCACTAAATGATCCTTAAAGCATTTGGTAAAAAACCAAATGTTTTTTACCAGTGTTGTTTTATAGTGACTTCTGTGATTTTTATAATGTTAAATTTTCCTGAGAGAATGTAGGGGTATATTTGTGTGTGTGTGTGTGTGTGTTTGAAAGAGAGAGGGAGGGAGGGAGAGAGAGATGATAAAGAGAAGGTGAGGATGAGAGTTGGAAGTGAGAGGCAATGGTGGCAGAGGGGAGAAGGGAGAGGAGGTTTGTGCGGTGAAAGCATTACAATGAGTAACTTTCATTGTAATGTACACATTGTGATGAATACTCTTACAGACATCCATAACTGATGCAGTATTTTCTCACAAAATAGCAAACACAAGCACCCTTTATTTTTTTCCAGTTTTACTGAGACATAATAGACATATACAGCATTGTTTATGTTTAAGGTGTACAAAGTGATGATTTGATATACCTGTACCTTGTGAAATTATACCACAATAAGGTTAGTAACACATTCACCACTTCATATAGTTACCTTTTTATGTGTAGGGTGAGAACTTTTTAAGATTTACTTTCTTAGCAACTTTCAAATATGCAATTCAGTAGTGCTGACTGTGGTCCCCATGCTGTATGCACATTACATCTCTAGAAAGTGTTCGTCTTATAAATGGAGTTTGTACCCTTTGACCACTCATTTCCCCCACTGTCTCGCCCTGGTGCTGACCAATTTACTCTTTCTATTTTCAGAAGATTACCTTCTTCTTACTTAGAATATCCTAGGACTCAGGCAGAAGTCGAATAGCTTTTTTAGAGCTTCTATTTAAGAGACGATGGAATGGGTTCAGAGAAAAGGAAAGAAATTTGTTGAGTCTCTCAAAGGAAGGTGGTGAAAAAAAGAATCAGAAGATCCACTTTCTTTGGGGACATCTCTGCTGTTTTACTGTTTTGAGATTCTAAAATATGGAACATGTCCATTTCTGGCATTTAGATGCCACATCAGAAATGCTTTCTCCAACAGAAACCACTAGGAAACATACAGATATGGGCATTTTGAATAATAAACAAGTTGTTTTTTAAATGACATTACCTCTTATCACTTTTCAGTGTATTTGTATGAAGGCTGTATTATTTTTCAAAAATTTTATTCTTTCCTGCTAAGAATGCTCTTCACCTGGCCTCTCCCTAATGCCTAGCCTCCACCCCTCAAGGGAAGGTACAATTTCCTGCCCACTGTCTTTACACTTGACCGCCTGGTTGGCTTTGACCATGATCTGTGCCACTTCTGAGCAGAAACATTGCCTCTCCAGATAGTTTATCACCTTGCGAGAGACTGATCTGTCCCCTGAAAGTCCTCATCCTTGACTCACATCCCAGGACGATGGAGGAAAGACATTCAGGCCACGTGAGAGTGACAGTATATTAATAACTGGAGCCAGAAACAAACTTTTGATGCTCTAAGCCACTAAAACTTTTACCTTCCTTGTGTCTGCGGCATAACTCAGTGACTCATACATTGTACATGTAAATAAAAATTTTGCAGGGAACTGATATGTGCCCCTTTCTGAAGGAGTCTCTCCATTTCACTGTGGCTGGGAAGATGTCTGTGGATACATAGAACTTGATTTTATGTTCATCTGGGTCCTTGAGTGAGGTTGTCTCATCCAGTGATTAAATTATGGGCCATTTGCCAATGATTGGATTTCCACTTTCTGTCTGTGTGACCTTGGGCAAATTGCTAAACTCCTTGTTTCTCTCATTTCATCTACAAAATGGAGACAATAATATATACCTCATGGGATTATTGAGAGAATTCAATTATTGAAAGCAGTGGTTCTCAACAGGAGTAATTTTGCCACCCAGGAGATATGTGGCAATGTCTGGAAGCATTTCAGTTAGAGGGCTGGCTTCTAGAAGGTCAAGGCTATGGACACTGCAAAACATCCTATAATGCACAGGACAGCTCCCTACAAAAGATAATGCCCCAATCCCAAGTGTCAGAAACGCTAAAATGGAGAAATCCTGAGCTACAGTGATTATTTAACACAATTCTTGGCACACAGTAAGAGAAAATGAATTTTTGTCATGTATGGGCTTCCCAGGTGGCTCAGTGGATTCAGTGGTAAAGAATCCACCTAACAATGCAGGAGATATAGGTTTGGTCCCTGGGTCTGGAAGCTCCCCTGGAGAAGGAAATGTCAAACCCTCTCCAGTATTCTTTCCTGGAGAAGCCCATGGACAGAGAAGCCTGACAGGCTACAGTCCATGGGATTGCAAAGAGTCGGACATGACTGAGCAACTAAACAGCAGCAAGAACACAGCCTGGTGTTATTCTTATGCTCATACTAAGAGCATAAGCATTATACTCAGTTGTGTCCAAGTCTTTGTGGCCCCACGGACTGTTTCCCCCATGATATTATCACATGGGCTTAATAACAACCTGGGAATGCTTGCAATGATTTGTTATAAATCAGTCCTAGTTTTGCAGATTTATTCTGAAGATCTGTGTTCAAATGTAAATATGTAAGTAGAGGAAAATCATTGTTCTTTCAGATGAGTTGGCGATGACATTCTGTGAATTCCACAGTGGGTATATCAATAGTAAAATAAAAAAGGCTAGAAATTCTCTGAATTTCTTACAGTGTTTCATGATATGCTTCAATTTCTAATAATTATTGTCAGCCTATAGTGTACATTAGACAGGGTTTATGAAACTATGTGCATTTAAAATGTTATAAAAATATGTAATGCATGAAAGTAAACTGCCTGAATGATATATTTACCCAAAGTATAAGTAAAACAGCTCATAAGAAGCTGTTCCAATTATTCAGGTAAACACTACCCTTTATGCTTGACTTTCTTTCATTGCTTTGAGTCATGAGAATAAAACCTGGAAATAACGTCTTGCAGTGGAATTGGGAAATGACACCATCTAGAGCATCCTCAAATCTGATATAAATCGTCCTGACTCTTTCTTTTTGTCAGTGTTCAAGGGCAATCCAGGATTGCTTTAGAGATCTACTCTTCCTCACAAGAAACTTTGCTGATAATTAAAGCCAGGAATGAACAGTATGGAAAGCTGTTGGTCTCAATGGAAAGACTGGCAGACACTCGGCTTGCAGTGTTAGTGACCAACCATCTGGTAACCTTGGGGGAGACATTTTCTAGGCGTGAATTTATTCATCTTTAAGATGAATATGTTAAGTGAGTTAGATCTCTGCCTTCCTCTCCAGTTTATATATAAATTACATAAATCATATAAATTTGTGTCTTTGCATGCCCATTTTATATACACAAGCTTTCAGGTTCATGGAAGGACCGCCCTTGTTTTGAGTGTCTTTTCAATGCGAAGGCAACTGAATTAAGTATCTTAAGATCATTGCTGATCGACTGTTTTCTTCTATGTTTGGCTACTGTTTTGCTTTTAGGCTGTGGCTGACTTTTTCTTTTTCTTTTAATTTGAAAATGTAGTGGGAGATTAACCTCTAGCATTGAAGGATAGGAAAGCACAGTAAAAGTTCCTCTTAGATACTTCCGTAGCAAATAATAATAGTAATGATAGCTATCACAGTTCTGATACAGGGTTCTATGCTGTAGTTTACATACATTATCTAAGTAAATTGTAACAATAACCATGAGATGGAGACATTATTATCCATTTTTCCTTGTGTGTAAATGGAAACTTAATGAACTTTCAAAGCCAAGTAGCATGTGTGAGTCTAACCAAGGCTGTCAGTACATATCTTAACCATTGTGCCTTCATAGCTAAATGCCCCTGCTTGATTCCTTTCACAAAAAGCGATAACAACATGGACTTCTTAGAAAGTGAGGACATATTTCTTTTCTCTGAATATGTGGTTTACTTTTGCTTCTCTGAGGCCATTAGTTTTTCTTTCCATGTATGTGCTTGCATTTATCTGTACACTTGCGTTGCTACCCTGGAGGAGGAAATGGCAACCCACTCCAGTATTCTTGCCTGGAAAACCCCATGGATGGAGGAGCCTCGCAGGCTACAGTCCATGGGGTCGCTAAGAGTCGGACACGACTGAACGACTTCACTTTACTTCCTTTCACATTGCTAACTTTGCAGTCATAATTCTTTCTCTCAGGCCAGCTGAATGGCAGTGAAGAGGAACCATAGACCAGCCCAAAGGTTGCGGCAGTACAGAAAGTTGATGAAACACTAGCTATTTACCAATCACGATAGCTCATGTCTTTGAATATCCTTTCTCTCTACATGGAAGAAGATGAGTTTTGAGCATTTTGGGGGAAAGATAAGACTATGGTCTCCAGATGACATTACTGTGGACTTCAAGACCCAAGACCTCTGTGTCCTGTTCAGGAAGATGGCTCAAACTATGAGAATGCCTATTTAATTTTTTCAGATATATAAATTGTCGGTCAACTATCGGATATATAAATTGTCTATAAACTATCAACTTCTTGGGGAAAACATAAATAGTATTTCATTTCTGTTAGTTATTTGATATTAAAAATCTCTAATGTCTAGACCACCAAAAATATATATTCTAGGATTTTTTATTTCCACCTTTACAGACTGCTTACTGTGTGCCACTTTCTCATGCATTATGTTGTTTAATCAACATAACTCTCTGGGTTAATTGCTGTTGTTATCATCATTTTACAGATGAGAATACTGAGGCTTAGAGAGTTAATAACTTTATCAGCGATCCACAGCTAAGAGATGGTAATTCCAGGACTCAAACCCAGGCCTGTGCCCTTAAGCATTATATCACTCTACTGGGCAGAAAGAAATCAGATTCAACCAGCTCCCGAATTCTTCCATCCTAAATTTTTAGAAGTCTTGCTGAGGAGGCATTTGTTATTCAAAAAAATCAAGCATTTTTTCAGAGTTCAAATCTGAGAAACTTATAGAAAATTACTTGAGGAATTGATATTTGTGAAGGGTGGATTCATGAAAATGTTTGTATCATTTCATACAAAGGTCTCTCTGACTTCCATGAACACTTTTTGCTAAGGAGTAAATATATTCTAGTTTACTGCCCTAGTGGCATTGCTTTCTGTTAATTACTTTGGCTCTGAAAGTCAAATTGTGATCTGAGTTTCATTATTATGACTGATAATAATTCTGAGCTTCCCTAGTGGCTCAGACGGTAAAGAATCTGCCTGCACTGTGGGAGACCTGGGTTCTATCCCTGGATTGGGAAAATCCCCTGGAGGAGGGCACGACAACCCACTGCAGTAGTCTTGCCTGGAGAATTCCATAGACAGAGGAGCCTGGTGAGCTATAGTCCATAGGGTTACAAGTCGGACGTGACTGAGCGACTAAGCACAGCATAATAATTTTGAAGTTAGAAATAGATTTGGTAGACTGCCCATTAGGCTAACAAAAGTTGTCACATGTTTATAGGCTGGCTTGGAGCTTGAACGGGCTGTAATCCGTAGCTCAACTTAGATGTCAGAAGTTCTATTGGTGTGTACATTGATCTTGCTTAGTATCTTAAATTGCATCAAGAAACAATTTGTTGCACGGTTCTTTAAAAGTTAAAGAAGAAATCTCATGGGGCAAAATAAAATTGTTTACTCCACAGTAGTTTTGTAGATTCAATTTCATAATTTGTATGCTTATCTGTTATTGAATTTATAGAAGAGTCCTCGGATTTTTTTTTTTTCATTTTATGGTGTCTGCATTTGTTTATTTGTATAATTAATATAAAATGTTTTCTTTTGGCTTCTATTATTTGATTTAGAAAATTCCTTGAGATATGGTTGTATCCTTCAAAAATGGGAAAGCTTCTGTTTAATCTTAGTACATTCTTACTTCCACTCTTATGGAACATTTGTTTCTGGCATGCTCCATTCCTTTTAACTCTTACTCAGTTTCACTATTTCTTTTTCACTCAGTCATTCCTGGAATCAGCACATTCCCTGGAAATTTTGTAAAGAGAAGATTTGTTTGAAAAAGTAGGGACGGGTTCTTCAGAATTTTCCTAAAATCGAATTTAGGAACATTCCCTGAACATAGCTAGAAGGAGGAGCCTTAAAATGTAAAGCCTGTCTTGTTTTGAGGTGCTCTGTTTATGATTCAGGCCTATCCTGAGAAAAATTTACAGGTAGTGAAAGCATTGTCTTAGGGAGTCCTGTTTTTTTCTGTCTGTGTTTTACACCCACTTCTATTTCCCATCCTCTTCCACTCTAACCCCAATACCTTGACAGGTTCTCAGAATCCACACGAAGTCCTACTCATGCTTCAAGGGGAACTCACTTCAAGGGAAATGATACTGTTCCGTGTGTGTGTGTGTGTGTGTGTGTGTTTGTATTCTTTTAAACAACCAGTGAATACATTGATTTTCAATCTGGATATTGGGATTAAATTCTGGAATAGAATATGAATAAAATAGAGTCCCAGAGTTCCAGGATATTAACAAGAGAGTTGAATGGGAGAGATAAATCAGGGTACTATTTAACTGTGTGAGTTCTGTGATATGCTCAAATAAGATGTAAGCATTTATACATTTCTGCAGTATACATTATAGATAGAAATTTTGTCTTTCCCAGGAATATGTTAAATATAGTCTATATTCAAGGCATCAGTGCCCTTAAAGTTAGCCTTTAACAGATTAATCAGTCCTGAGAGCGTTAACAAAAATCTACTGTGGCTAAACAGAGTAAACTAAAACTACCCTTAAAGCTTTATGGTATAACTCTCAGTAGTAAGACAGATTTTTGAAGAACTAGAATTAACGTGTTGTTCAAATGCTGGTTTGAACAGATTCACTCACATATTTTTGGTGGCAAATAGGGACACATGAGGTTACTTATCCTGAAGACATTAATTATGTAAATCATCCAGGCCACTCTCTTGTCTTTGAATCCCTATTCTCGAAGTGGTTATAGTTTAGTATCCAATGCAAATCTGCTCAAGAGATACAGAATATTCTGGTTGTATATTCTACATGATTATTGCAGTTTTCATTTTGATTAATAAAGTGATAGTTTGTTTTACATGTCAATCTCTATAAGCTTGGCTAATGTGGAGGGCCCTCTTCTCTCCAGATCTGATAAATTAGGTTTCTGTGCAGCACTGGAATGACTTTGAGGAGATACCCCCTGTCCAAGGGTGAAGGAAAAACCCCAGAAAGATGATAAGAGGGGTGAAATCACATTTAGAATCAAGCCCCATACCCACCAGAGATGCTCAGAGGGCTCAAACAAACCTTGTGGACACCAGGACCCAGAGACCCCACAGAGAGTGAGACAGAACTGTGTGTGAGTGTCTTCTGTGGAGGTATGGGTCAGCAATGGACTGCCGCAGGGGCAGGGGCTCTGGGTGCAGTAGACTTGTGTATGGCAAAAGTCCTCTTGGAGGAGGCCTCCATTAACCCCACCATAGAGCCGCTGGAACTTACACAACACTGGGAAACAGACTCTTGGAGGGCACAGATAAAACCTTGTGTGCACCAGGACCCAGGAGAAAGGAGCAGTGACCCCACAAGAGATGGACCCAGACTTGCCCATGAGTGTCCAGGAGTTTCTCTGGTGGATGCGTGGGTCAGCAGTGGCCTGCTGCGGGTTGGGGGCACTGCATGCAGCAGTGTATGCATGGGACCTTTTGAAGGAGGTAGCTATTATCTTCATTACCTCCACCATAGCTTGGCCCTCAGGTCAAATAGCAGAGAGGGAACACAGTCATCAACAGAAAATTGGATTAAAGATTTACTAAGCATGGCCCTGCCCAGTTTCCCCCTCAGTTAGTCTCTCCCATCAGGGAGCTTCCATAAGCCTCTTATACTTCTCCATCAGAGGGAAGACAAACTGAAAACCACAATCACAGAAAATTAATCAATCTGAACACATGGACCACAGCCTTGTCTAACTCAATAAAACTATGAGACATGCCGTGTAGGGCCAACCAAGACGGATGGGTCATGGTGGAGAGTTCTGACAAAATGTGGTCCATTGGAGAGGGGAATGGCAAACCAATTCAGTATTATTGCCTTGAGAACCCCATGAACAGTATGAAAAGGCAAAAAGATAGGACACTGAAAGATGAACTCCCCAGGTCAGTAGGTGATCAATATGCTACTGGAGATCAGTGGAGAAATAACTCCAGAAAGAATGAAGGGATGGAGCCAAAGCAAAAACAATACCCAGTTGTGGATGTAACTGGTGATGGAAGTCAAGTCTTATACTGTAAAGAGCAATATTGCATAGGAAACTGGAATGATAGGTCCATGAATCAAGCAAGGCAAATTGGAAGTGGTCAAACAGGAGATGGCAAGAGTGAACATCGGCATTTTAGGAAACAGCAAACTAAAATGGACTGGAATGAGTAAATTTAACTCAGATGACCATTATATCTACTACTGTGGGCAGGAATCCCTTAGAAGAAATGGAGTAGCCATCATGGTCAACAAGAGAGTCTGAAATGCAGTACTTGGATGCAATCTCAAAAACGACAGAATGATCCCTGTTCATTTCCAAGGCAACCATTCAATATCACAGTAATCCAAGTCTATGCCATGAACAGTAATGCTGAAGGAGTTGAAGTTGAATGGTTCTATGAAGACCTACAAGACCTTTTAGAACTAATACCCAAAAAAGGTGTCCTTTTCATTATAGAGGACTGGAATGCAAAAATAGGAACTCAAGAGATGCCTGGAGTAACAGGCAAATTTGGCCTTGGAGTAGAGAATGAAGCAGGGCAAAGGCTAATAGACTTCTGCCAAGAGAACACACTGGTCATAGCAAACACCCTCTTCCAACAACACAAGAGAAGACTCTACACATGGACATCACCAGATGGTCAGTACCGAAATCAGATTGATTATATTCTTTGCAGCCAAAGAAGGAGAAGCTCTATACAGTTAACAAAAACAAGACCAGGAGCTGACTGTGGCTCAGATCATGAACTCCTTGTTACCAAATTCAGACTAAAATTGAAGAAAGTAAGGAAAACCACTAGACCATTCAAGTAAGACCTAAATCAAATCCCTTATGATTATACAGTGGAAGTGAGAAAAAGATTCAAGGGACTAGATCTGATAGACAGAATGCCTGAAGAACTATGGACAGAGGTTCCTGACATTGTTCAGGAGGCAGGGATCAATACCATCCCCAAGAAAAAGAAATATGGAAAAAGGCAAAATGGTTGTCTGAGGAGGCCTTATAAATAGCTGAGAAGGAAGAGGAGAAGTGAAAGGCAAAGGAACAAAGGAAAGATATAAGTATATGAATTCAGAGTTCCAAAGAATAGCAAGGAGAGATAAGAAAGCCTTCCTCAGTGATCAGTACAAAGAAATAGAGGAAAACAATAGAATGGGGATGACTAGAGATCTCTTCAAGAAAATTAGAGATACCAAGAGAATATTTCATGTAAAGATGGGTACAATAAAGGACAGAAATTGTATGGACCTAACAGAAGCAGAAGATATTAAGAAAAGGTGGCAAGAATGCACAGAAGAACTATACAAAAAAGATCTTCATGACCCAGATAACCACGATGGTGTGATCACTCACCTAGAGCCAGACATCCTGGAATGCTAAGTAAAATGAGCCTTAGGAAGCATCACTACAAACAAAGCTAGTGGAGGTGATGGAATTCCAGTTGAGCTATTCCAAATCCTAAAAGATGATGCTGTGTAAGTGCTGCACTCAATATGCCAACAAATTTGGAAAACTCAGCAGTGGCCACAGGACTGGGAAAGGTCTGTTGTCATTCCAATCCCAAAGAAAGGCAATGCCAAAGAATGCTCAAACTACCACACAATTGCACTCATCTCACACACTAGTAAAGTAATGCTCAAAATTCTCCAAGCCAGGCTTCAACAGTATGTGAACCATGAACTTCTAGATGTTTAAGCTGGATTTAGACAAGGTAGAGGAACCAGAGATCAAATTGCCAGCATTCACTGGATCATCGAAAAAGCAAGAGAGTTCGAGAAAAATATCTACTTTTGCTTTATTGACAATGCCAAAGCCTTTGACTGTGTGGATCACAACAAACTGTGGAAAATTCTTAAACAGGCAGGAATATCAGACCACCTGACCTGCCTCCTGAGAAATATGCTTGCAGGTCAAGAAGGAACAGTAAGAACTGGACATGGAACAACAGACTGGTTCCAAATCGGGAAAGGAGTACCTCAAGGCTGTATATGGTCACCCTGCTTATTTAACTTATAGGCAGAGTACATCATGTGAAATGCCAGGCTGGATGAAGCACAAGTTGAAATCAAGATTGCCAGGAGAAATATCAATAACCTCAGATATGCAGATGACACCACCCTTATGGCAGAAAGTGAGGAAGAACTAAAGAGCCTCTTGATGAAAGTGAAAGAGGAGAGTGAAAAAGTCGGCTTAAAGCTCCACATTCAGAAATCTAAGATCATTATGTTTGGTCCCATCACTTCATGGCAAAGTGGTGGTGAAATAATGGAAACAGTGACAGACTTTATTCTGGGGGGCTCCAAAATCACTGCAGATGGTGACTGCAGCTATGAAACTAAAAGACGCTTGCTCCTTGGAAGAAAAGCTATGACCAACCTAGACAGCATATTCAAAAGCAGAGACATTACTTTGCCAACAAAGGTCCATCTAGTCAAAGCTATAGTTTTTCCAATTGTCATGTATGGATGTGAGAGTTGGACTGTAAAGAAGCTGAGCGCTAAAGAATTGATGCTTCTCCATCACATCTATGGTATTCGAGATGACTCTTGAGAGTCCCTTGACTGGCAAGGAGATTCATCCAGTCCATCCTAAAGGAAATCAGTCCTGAAAGTTCATTGGAAGGACTGATGCTGAAGCTGAAACTCCAGTACTTGGGCCACTTGATGCAAAGAAGTGACTCATTTGAAAAGACCCTGATGCTGGGAATAATGATTCAAGGCAGGAGGAGAAGGGGACAACAGAGGATGAGATGGTTGGATGGCATCACCGACTCGATGGACATGAATTTGAGTATGCTCCGGGAGTTGGTGATGGACAGAGAAGCCTGGTGTACTGCAGTCCATGGGGTCGCAAAGAGTCGGACATGACTGAGCAACTGAACTGAACTGAGCCTATATAAGCTGAAGGGCAGACCTTTGACTATGATGAATTCAGTAAAAGAAATGTCCTCTTTTAGCCTCTTGGTAGTTAGCCTGCCTGCCTCTCTGGAGACATTGTCATTTTACTGTGTCCCTTTATTTTGAAATTCCACATTTATAATTAGAGGAGAGAGCTCAACACGTAAAATGGGTTTTGTTGCAGGGCATTTGTCTCCTTCCAGCTAAATGTGTAGAGAGAGGATTTTTTCCTTTCTTTCTCCTCCTTTCATTGTTATGAATTTTACTTGGATCTTGCCTCTAGAATTAACTGAGATTAAGAAATATTTATACCAATACCTTGAAAACCCTAAGAAGAGTTTGTAGGGCTGTTGATGGTAGGAAGAGTAGGAGGAGAAAGAAGTTTCAGCATCATGTTTTCATATTTTATGAAATAGTTCTTTTCTGTGCAGCTGAAAGATGTATAATGTATATTGTAGCTGTTTATGCTGGTGTCAAAGAGGGCAAAGACAACTTAAGTACTTGGTTAGTTTGTAAGTATGTTTGATGCAAAGGACAAATAAACATAACTTCATGAATATATAATGTTGCTGATGGCAGCTGAAATTATTTCTGACCATCGTTATGGCTTTTCTCCAAGGTCAGTGCTGCCTGTTTGCTGGTAAAATTGTCGAATGGTTTTGTTATCCTATTTGAACTGTGTCAAAGCAGCCACTTGATTTCTGGATAACTTATTTGGGATTCTGTGCTTTGAGTTACTTCTTTTCCTGGAGTCTCACAGGATTCCAGGACTTTGAAGGACTGACTAGGAAACAGTATGTCTTGTCCTTCTCCTGTCTTTAGATTGGAGAAGAATTACTCTGTCAAATTCTAAGTGAAAGTGGCTTGATTTCCATATTAAAAAGGAGCCTTCATTGTGGTACTGTGGGGACATTTCTCAAGGCACTGATCAGTTTTATGAATAAAATACAGGGACGTGAGTTAATACATAGAGACAATAATGGCGTGGTCACAATAATCTAAGTAGCATGCTCTTTTTTTTTTTAAGTTAATTCTTCTCCCTCACTGTAAATGCAAACCCATATATCCTAGAGAAAATTTGAAAATATTTTTGTCCAGCATTTTTTCTAGACACAAAAATATTCAAATATATGCATTTTGAATGAGTATTAAAGGAAACATAAATGCATACTTGCAAGGTAAACATTCTTAATTTCAACATTATCATTGACAACCCCCTAGCTTTTTGTAACATTTTAGGATTTATCAAACATTTTCACATATTTGCCATTAGGGAAAGGCAACATTATAATTTTTGGATTGAAATGAAGGAACTAAAATCAATTAAATGTCTAATGTCCAAAACCAATATCACATATCTTGTGAATACTATGATCAGTGTAGGGTTATACAGAATAACATGGAAAAAGGCTCTCAATTTTTTCTTATTTGTCTCATACTGTTTTCATTACACTGTACTTTATATTAATGTAAGAATACAAAAATATAAGCTTAAGTGAGAAAAGTGTAAAGTTCATTATACTGTACTGAAATATGAAAAATTAATGAACTTGTAACAATAGCTCGTAGAATACAGGGAAGGTGTGAAAACAGTATCCAACAGTTATATTCATTCATTCATTTAACCATTCAACAAGTACCTAAGTTGTATTTGCCAGTTGTTATTATTCTAGGTTCTAAGACATCATCATAAACAAAATAGACATGATCCCAGCTCTCAGTGTTTAGTCTGGGGGGTATGCTGCTGCTGCTAAGTCACTTAAGTTGTGTCCAACTGTGCGACCCCATAGATGGCAGCCCATCAGGCTCCTCTGTCCCTGGGATTCTCCAGGCAAGAACACTGAGTGGGTTGCCATTTCCTTCTCCAATGCATGCATACATGCTAAGTCGCTTCAGTCATGTCCAACTCTGTGCGACCCTATGGACAGACATTGATTATATGAATACATAGTTACTAACTCACACAAAAGCAAAGGAAGGAAATCAATGGAGAGCTATGAAAGTAAAGAGCAGAGGCAGCTGTTTTGGTTAGAGTTATCAGGGTAGGTAGCTTTGACCTACTGGGCTTCTTGGTGAATTCTATAAAAAATTCAAGCAAAGAAAAATGACCAGTCTTTGACAAATGGTTTCAGAAAAAAAGAGGAAGAGGAAACATTCTCCATTTTGTTTTTTGAAGCCTGCATAATTTCTGTGTCCATATGTTCATTACAAGAAAACTATAAATACTGGCCAATTTGGAAAACTCAGCAGTGGTCACAGGACTGGAAAAGGTCAGTTTTCATTCCAATCCCAAAGAAAGGCAATGCCAACAAACACTCAAACTACTGCACAATTGTACTCATCTCACATGCTAGGAAAGTAATGCTCAAAATTCTCCAAGCCAGGCTTCAGCAATATGTGAACCATGAACTACCAGATGTTCAAGCTGGTTTTAGAAAAGGCAGAGGAACCAGAGATCAAATTGCCAACATCCGCTGGATCATGGAAAAAGCAAGAGAGTTCCAGAAAAACATCTATTTCTGCTTTATTGACTATGCCAAAGCCTTTGACTGTGGATCACAATAAACCGTGGAAAATTCTGAAAGAGATGGGAATACCAGACCACCTGACCTGCCTTTTGAGAAACCTATGTGCTGGTCAGGAAGAAACAGTTAGAACTGGACATGGAAAAACAGACTGGGTTCCAAATAGGAAAAGGAGTATGTCAAGGCTGTATATTGTCACCCTGCTTATTTAACTTCTATGCAGAGTACATCATGAGAAACGCTGGGCTGGAAGAAGCACAAGCTGGAATCAAGATTGCCGGGAGAAATATCAGTCACCTCAGATATGCAGATGACACCACCCTTATGGAAGAAAGTGAAAAGGAACTAAAAAGCCTCTTGATGAAAGTGAAAGAGGAGAGTGAAAAAGTTGGCTTAAAGCTCAACATTCAGAAAACTAAGATCATGGCTTCTGGTCCCATCCCTTCATGGGAAATAGATGGGGAAACAGTGTCAGACTTTATTTTTTGGGGCTCCAAAATCACTGCAGATGGTGACTGCAGCCATGAAATTAAAAGATGCTTACTCCTTGCAAGGAAAGTTATGACCAACCTAAGCAGCATATTCAAAAGCAGAGACATTACTTTGCCAACAAAGGTTCGTCTAGTCAAGGCTTTGGTTTTTCCAGTGGTCATGTATGGATGTGAGAGTTGGACTGTGAAGAAGGCTGAGCACCGAAGAATTGATGCTTTTGAACTGTGGTGTTGGAGAAGACTCTTGAGAGTCCCTTGGACTGCAAGGAGATCCAACCAGTCCATTCTAAAGGAGATCAGTCCTCGGTGTTCTTTGGAAGGAATGATGCTAAAGCTGAAACTCCAATACTTTGGCCACCTCATGTGAAGAGTTGACTCATTGGAAAAGACTCTGATGCTGGGAGGGATTGGGAGCAGGAGGAGAAGGGGACAACAGAGGATGAGATGGCTGGGTGGCATCACTGACTTGACGGATGGTGGTTTGGGTGGACTTCAGGAGTTGTTGATGGACAGGGAGGCCTGGCGTGCTGCAATTCATGTGGTCGCAAAGAGTTGGACATGACTGAGCGACTGAAGTGAACAGAACTGAATATACCTAAAAAATATAGGTATAAAAATCTTTAACAAGATGTAAGCAAGTGAAATAAAGGCATATATAAAGAGTAATACATCATGCCATGTGAGGATTATCTGAGGAATGCAAGGTTGTTTATTTACTTTTAATTAATTTATTTTTGGCCACATCCTGTGAGATGTGGAACTTCCCTGACCAGGAACTGAACTCATGCCACTTGCATAGGAAGAGTTGGAATCTTAACCACTGGGCTACCAGGGAAGTTACCTGCAAAGTTGTTTCAGTATTTTACGTACAATCAATCTAATAAGTCATAAAAGGTAAAGGAGAAAAAGTCATGATTATCTTAATCAATTCAGAAGAAGCATTAGATAAAAGTCAACACCCATTCATAAATAAGACCTATCAAAATTTAGAAATAAAGGAGGGAAATTCCTTATCCTGATAAAGGGTATTTTAAAAATCCATAAGTTACCTTATATGCACTCTTTCATTTAATACTATCATCACTGCTAAGAGCCAGAAGATGTGAATGCTCTTTTCAAGTCTTTCACTCACTAGCACGATAGTTTTATCAGTAACTCATTAAACCTCTGGCGGAGTCTTCAGTTCATATATTAATATTGAAATGTGTATGTTGTGTGTGTGAGTCGCTCAGTCGTGTCCTATTCTTTGAGACCCCATGGACTGCAGCCCACCAGGCTCCTCTGTCTGTGAGATTTTCCAGGCAAGGATACTGCAGTGGGTTGCCATTTCCTTCTCCAGGGGATCTTCCCAACCCAGGGGATCGAACCTGGGTCTCCTGCATTGCAGGCAGATCCTTTACTGACTGAGCTATAAGGGAAGCCCCCAATATTAAAATGGGGCCACTGAAAATACTTCATACAGTTTTTTGGAGGCTCAAATAATTTAAGTATTTAGAATTGCTCTAAATCTTATAAAGTACTAAATAAGCATGGTTTGTTGGTGATAATGATTATGAACCTAGAGAATTAAAATTCTAAAACTTTCTCTAACCAATACCTGGAAGGCCCTAGAATAGGATTTACTCACTGTATATTACTTCAAAGTGGTTCCATTCTTTATAGCCTAGAAAGCAGTCTAGATATTCAAAATTCTTGCTTGTCCACTGTCTCCTTTTGAGTTATTTGACTTGTCATTAGCTCTTTCATCATAGCCAGATAGACACTTTCTAACCAGGAAGATTGTTCCATAATGAGGCCACTTCCTTGACCCCCTCGTATAGAGCTATTAAAAGGAAGTAGAGAAATAACATTTAAATTATTATTTGTTAATTTGTTGATAGATCTTAATTTTTTTAGATTTTTCTCTAGCCCCCACCAGCAAGGACCATTTGTAGTCACTCCATCTCTTTTTCTTGCAAAATAAGTCATATTCTTCTTTTTCTGTATATGGGGTGGGGAAGGGAAGGAAGAGAGAGAGAGAGATTTCCTAAAAAGATCTGCAAAATATAGAAAATGATCTTAATATTTTTTAATATTCCTCACTTCTTGCACTATATTGATTGTAAAAGTATGCCTTTGGTACTTGGCAAAAGTTTATAGCAGAAGAAACTGGAAAGTGCATGATATTTATGCAGAAATTAGCATGTCATTATTTTTTAAACCTATTTCTATTATTGATAACATAAATCTTAATGAGATTTCACCCCTTAGGGCTCAGGTACTTTAATTCAGATGTCAAAATGTAAGAAATTATAATTCCATAACAATAATTCTTTTTTCACATGGCTCAAAGAAATTCACAAATCTTACATTAATCCATTGATTGTCACAAGTCCTGCCTTGCAATTCAGAGACATTTCTCCATTTTTATTATCATTTGGTCTGAGTCAGCCAAAGGGAGGTCTAGATCAGAGACTTTAATGATGAACCAGACATTTGATAGACCCAAATGTAATAGGCTTTGGGATTGGCAAGGGCTTTAGGAATCACTTCTTTATAACCTCTTATTTTAGACACAATTAAAGAGTATTTATCTGGAAATAGGGCCTCAGAGGTCAGTGGCTTAACTCTGGACTCCCAAAGAATGTATGGGTTAGGTTGGGAAGAGCCTAAGATTCAGAGATACTGTCATATGGGGTAAGAATCATTAAGCTTGGATTCAGTTGGCTTGAACTATAACCTAGGAACTGGAGGTGAGTTTTAAAGCAAGATATTAGCCTCATCTTGCCAGGCTAGAACACAGGTACTTGTTCATTCACTCAGTTGTCTCTGATTCTTTGTGACCCACTGACTGCAGCATGCCAGGCTTCCCTGTCCTTCACTATCTCCTGGAGTTTGCTCACACTCATATCCATTGAGTTGATGGTACCATCCCAGGTACTGGGATTAGTATTTAACCTCAAAACACTCACAGCAAGAGTGGTCTCAAGTGAGCCAGAATGTGGTAGACTGAAAATTTCTTCTCCTTCTCCTCTGGTGAAGGAATGCTCCCAGGTTCTGACTCCACACTGGGACATAAACCTTCTGAAGGGGAGATTTGAAGCCTGGGGGTCAGTTTCTAAGGAGTGAGCTTCTAACTATAGTTGGTTGGGCCAAGAATGAAGAATACTCTGGCTGTTGTTTCCCTGCCTGTACCCTACCTCAACCCCCTGTTCTTCTACTTTGCCCCTGTCCCACTAACCTCATTAATACCTCAAGGACCATTCCTTTGGAATGACATCACCTTGGTTATATCCACTGAGTTAGTTCACAGTGTGGACTATTTCATTAGACCTAAAGAATTTAATCACTAATACCATGTGATTGTCACAGTGGTGACTTCTCTATTTTGGGCAATCACAAGGACTGAATATAGCCAGTGAAGTGAAAGTCACTCAGTCGTGTCCAACTCTTTGCAACCCTATGGACTGTAGCCCATCAGGCTTCTCTGTCCATGGGATTCTCCAGGCAAGAATATTGAAGTGGGTTGCCATGCCCTCCTTCAGGGGTTCTTCCCGACCCAGGGATCGAACTTGCATCTCTTATGTCTCCTGCATTGGCAGGCAGGTTCTTTCCCACTAGTGCCACCTGTATCTCTTAAAGCACATGAAAGGAGATCTGAATTATAATCCGTAGCATGAAATTCTCCAGGCAAGAATACTGGAGTGGGTAGCCATTCCCTTCTCCAGGGCATCTTCCCAACCCAGGGGTTAAACCCAGGTCTCCCTCATTGCAGGCAGATTCTTTACTGTCTGAGCCACCAGGAAGCCCATAACACATAGCACTAATTCTTAAAGTCTATGGTTTTTCCTTCCCAGTTCGGTTATACTATAAAGCCTCCCGAGAGGTGCTCATCCTTTGAATGCTGACTGTCTCACTCTTAACACTGTAGACACTGCTCCCACCTCACTTACTGTTTCTCCACTGTGCACCACAGCTCTGGCTTCTTGCCTGGGAGAGGCTGCAGGATTTCTTAATACTGAACTACTAAAAATATTGAATGGCTCCAGAATGACAGAAGGACACAGGAAATTCTATTGCTTCCCTAATCATAATCCCTGGGTTGGAAAGATCCCCTGGAGGATGAAATGGCAACCCATTCCAGTAACCTTGCTTGGAAAATTCATGGAAGAGGAGCTACAGTCTACAGGGTTGTAAGAATTGGACATGACTGAGCATGCCCAAGAGAGAGCCATAATACACAGAATCCACGGTGCAGGTTTTTACAGTCTGACTCTTTCTCACAAAATGTCTAGGAAGTATTTCTAGGTAATTAAAATTCTTCACTTCATTGATAATAAAGTGAAAGTCAGGGACTGTGAGACTGCTTCTAAATTTGAAATTGAGTGTGAGTGGACACAGAATGGAAATTTATATGTGAGTTTAAATTTGAAATATCAAGGAATGATCCCTTAAGTTATGGTTTAATTCATCAAAATTAGCAGATACAATCACTGGGTGGTTCTATTCTAAGAATGTTCTAGCCTTAATTCTTTCTAAAATACTAAGTAAATCCATGACCTTCAGTAATTTACTTAAACTCTGGTCTGCATTTGTGTCATAAGTTGCCAGGAGCCGGCGAGAGACATTCCACTCATGACAAAGGTCATGAGGAAGGAGGCTCGGCATATGCAAAGGTGGGATGGAGCCTCAGGAGTCCCCCTGGATATTCTCGAGCATCTATCCCCCAAAAACCAGAGTCTGCCTACTTTATTGCTTTGTGCTCTCACCTCTGACTTTACTGGGGGCTGCCCCCCACCACCATCTCACTCTCTCTGTCAAAGAGTTAACTTACAGCTCCAATTAATAAAGTTTCTGGGCAACTAGGAATGTTTAAATCCAAACCCCTCAGATAGCTCTCTAACTCGCCTGACAAGTTTACCCAGACTCCTACAGCTATGCATACGATTGTTTACAGTCTCCCAGCCTCGAGAGGCACGGGAAGCTTAAGATATTCAAATAGCTTAGAGCCTCTCAGAGAGTTAGAAACTGTCAGAATAAAACTAGTAAAAGATTTCATTGATGAGCCAATGCTTGTTGCCAAGTTTTCACATCCCCTGTATTGTATCCTTGAATATGTATTAATTAATAGTTGGTATGTAGAAAAAATAAGTAGTGGCCTTGGTGTTAGCAACTTTAGACCCTTAAGGTAATAAATTCTTTCCTTTGTTGTAAATGCATTACACATCTGCCCTATAGGAATGCAATTTTATCTAACACCTTCAGAAGATGGCGCCAAACCTTAAAATAATTACTCTTAGAGAAAATAAGTCTTTGTTGATAAGTCTTTGTCAAGAGTCATAAAATGTTAATAGGCCTTCTGGCCAGAAGATGATGTAAATCACCTAAACCATTTGTATACCATAAATTTGCAGGAAAGAAACCCTGGTTTTTGATAAGGATCAAAGACTGCTGACTTTGCATCCCCTATTATCCTCTATGTGTAACTTAAGGTATAAAAACCCCTGTTGAAAATACAGCTACGGGCCTTGCTCACCAAAGCTTGGTCTCCCCATGTCATTCTTCCCCTCAATTTCCAGCTGAGTCTCCACCTGGAGCGCGGAGGTCCTCTGCGACCATTTATTTGCCTGGGCTTCTAAGACCCACTCGAGAAGGTGTCTAAGGTAGGGCACCTTCTGCTATTCGAGAGGGCGCCTGCGGCCTCCGTGGTCAGAGCTAACCTGGTGTCACAGGTTATACTGATTTTCCACATAAACCAAGCTACTCAGCTTCTTTTCTCCACTGAACTTTCCTACTGAGCTATCCTCATTCTATTACTCTTTATATCTCTAATTAACATTTAAATAGGTCGCCGAAGCTGTCTCTCCTTCGAATACCCTGGATCAGCCGGGGCTGGACCTCGGCAATAAGTAAATGTAGGGAATTAGTCTACATTTCGGAGAAGGCAATGGCACCCCACTCCAGTACTCTTGCCTGGCAAATCCCATAGACGGAGGAGCCTGGAAGGCTGCAGTCCATGGGGTCGCTAAGAGTCGGACACGACTGAGCGACTTCACTTTCACTTTTCACTTGCATGCATTGGAGAAGTAAATGGCAACCCACTCCAGTGTTCTTGCCTGGAGAATCCCAGGGATGGGGGAGCCTGGTGGGCTGCTGTCTATGGGGTCACATAGAGTCGGACACAACTGAAGTGACTTAGTAGTAGTAGTAGTAGTAGTCTACATTAATTTCTCATTTTCCTATGAGCTATAGAAGTGTACAAAACAATAACCAGGGATGGAATAAATTTCTAGGATAGCTGCTATTTACATGTAGCATTTTCTCTTTGAGTTTCCTATAACTTTACCATTCATCACCTTTTACTTGACATCATTCATGCTAAGTCACTTCAGTCGTGTCTGACTCTGTGCAACCCCACAGACGGTAGCCACCAGGCCCCCCCCGTCCCCAGGATTCTCCAGGCAAGAGCACTGGAGTGGGTTGCCATTTCCTTCTCCAGTGCATGAAAGTGAAAGGTGAAAGTGAAGTCGCTCAGTCATGTCCGACTCTTAGCGACTCCATGGACTGCAGCCCATCAGGCTCCTCTGTCCATGGGATTTTCCAGGCAAGAGTACTGGAGTTGGGTGCCATTGCCTTCTCCAGACATCATTCATACTTAACTGAAATAAGTTCTCAAAATTTCTTTTAAATACTTTTGAAACACAAAATGTTTTTAAAATGTCTTTTTATGTGATGATTATCAAATTTGGAAATTATCATTAAATTACTTTTAGGTAATTAATTAAAATGAATGAATTATGCACATCTTTCCCCTTAAAATTACAAGGAAATATGTATCCTTCTATTTTGAGTCTTGGTGATATTTCTTTTGGTTCCAGTGTGTTATTTTTAAACACGTACTCTTATTCTTTTCCATGGAAATCAGCCTCATATGACATGTTGGATTTTAATGCAATTCAAGTGTTTTGCATAAAATAACATTCATTTTGACTTATTGTTTTCAATTTAAGGCCTAATACAAAAATAACATCTTCCAACTAAAGCTAGTTATTAGCGCCAGAAGAAAATGGAAAGGAACTAGGTATGTGTGTGTGTGTGTATATATATGTATTCATTTATTTATTTATTTTTAATGAGAAATTGCTGTTGCCTCCAGAGTAGTAGACTTTTATTTCTTAAGGACTAAAAAACTAGACCTTTGGAAATACATGTTTACAACAAAGAAACATCATAATAGGAAACTGTCTCAAGTGTCAAGTTCATTTACTAGGTATATGATCTTAGGAAGATTTCTTAAGCTCTCTAGTTTATTCACCTAGTAAAATGTTAACTATATTGGCTATCTCCGTATATAAATTAAGAATAAAGATAATACATATAGAGTATTAGTACCTAGTGAAATACTCAATGGCTAATAATTCTGTTTCTTTAAAGGGGTTTCTTATGGGTTATTAAGAATAAGTAAAGATAGGATGATTCTCAGAAAGAGAGATGGACGAATGGGGCTTGTGTAAGGTGATATAAGAATCATCTTTATTGAATCGTCAGTATTTTACTTATACCTGTGTTGTCTTTTCAGATATTACAGATAAAACTGAGTTAATGTAGACATAAATCATTGTTTCATAAACTGAGTCATCTAAAAGTTGTTCAGTTGATGTGAATTGCCTTACTCTGTAAAAACTGATGCATGCAATAGGCCCAGATATCCAAACTGACATGCACTTAGTATTTGATGGCCTATTTTTCTGTCTCTGTAGAGGTAAGGATATTGGAGTTTGCTGAGGTATTGAGTTGGGTAGGGGGGAGGCAGCATTTGCCTAGAAGTTAGCAAACCTGACTTCTGCTCTCATCTTCAGCCAAAACTCTATTCATTCTTCCATTTATTCAAGGGCTTCCCATGTTCAAAGCACATAATGAAGTGCTTTCAGAGAGTTTCCTAATATGAAGCCTAGCACAGAATGCATGCTTATTTGATATTACGTAAATGATGTCACAAGGAAGATGATATGGACAGTCAAAGGAAAACATGATTCTTAAGAAGTACTAAGGTGGTCCAGAGGAATGAGAGAGCAAATCTTGTTGTAATCATGAAGGCTCAGTAAGGAGGTGATATTGATGGATGCAATCAGATATGAGTAGGATTCAAAAGGGAGGAATGGAAGTAAAGAGACAATGGATTCTGGAAGAGAGGATCTGAAATGGTGCTTAAACCATCACTGGGTCACTGTGTTGTCAACAGGCAGAGTTATATGGACCCACACTAGTTTCCAAGGAGGTGGGCCTGACTCAGTTCCTCTGTCACTGCATTTGGCGTCATGTTGCCCCAGACAGAGGATTAGTGTCACTGTCAATTTCTGCTGGACTTTTCACTCCAGACCTTCAGGCAGTATCTTTACCTTGTTCTCTGCGATGGAGAAACACTTTGCCCAAGCCACCATCACGCTCTATCTTGAACACTGCAATAGTTGCATTAATAAGCTGGTGTCTCTACATCCTCTCTTGGCTGCTTTCCTCTGTTTATTATCAACCTAGCAAATAGAGATTGTGTGTGTGTATGTGTGTGTTTGTGTGCTAACTCACCGCAGTCATGTCCAACTCTTTGTGACCCTATGTACTGTAGCATACCAGGCTCCTCTGTCTGTGGGATTCTCCAGGCAAGACTACTGGAGTGGGTTGCTGTGTTCATATTTAAGTCAAAACATCTCTTGCTGTTGTTCAACCCTCCAATAGATAAGGTAGATTCAGGATCTACAAAGCCCTATGGATGTGACTTTTTATTACCTCTTAGACTATTAAAACAATTTCACCCTAAGGACCTCGTACCATCAAGGCTGGTCATATCCATCAAGACTGGTGACTGTTTCTTGGTAAATTCATTTGATCTCTCTAAATTTTTATTATCAAAGTATCAATGGACTTTTCAGTAGAACTTTTCATGAAAGATAGCATTTACCATTGGCTTTCAATTGTGTATTGTTAGTCTCCAGTAGGGAGTAGCTGAGTGGAAATGACACGAGTGGATGAAGTGATGGGGTGAGAACACTTTAGAGTGTGTAAGGTAGGGAAGAATCATAAGTATGTACTGAGGCATAAGATATTGCTTCTTGTTGATGTCAAATTGGGTTATGCATTTAACTACTCTGAATATGCTCAACTAAATTTAGCAAGGTAGAAAAAGCATTATTAAGAAAGTAAGGAAAATATAAATACTGTGTCAAGAAAAATAGTCTAGATGAGAACTTCTGCTTTCTTTCTGTAAGACAAAAGGAGAGAATTGCTTTTTTTTTTTTTTTTTTTTTTGATCCAAGGCATACCCACAGGTCATTCTCAGCCACTGAAATCATAATATAGTTTAAATGTGGAGAAATGGCATAAATCAGACACCTCACATGAAATATATTACTATTTCATGCTTCCCTCATTGCCTTTGACTCACATACCTTATTTAATGAAATAAACCATCTAGATTTTTACATCTTTCACTTCTAAAGCAGTCTGCTTTTCACTGACTCCTGGAGATCTTTGCCTCCTTACTGGACTTCACACGCAGCTCTTTAACTTTATGTTGAGATCACTCTTGGCTGTCAGTGCTAAAAATCTTGTTTTCCCCTCTTACTCACCATGTATCTGTGTGAATCCCAATATCCAAAATAATAGTAGAAGCAAATATGGAAGGTGTTGTCTCCTTCCCTGAAATCTACCTTTATCACCATCAACCTCAACCAACATCTTTTTCACAAATATGCTGTTTTACTTTATTTCCTCATTTCCTCTGTGTTGTAGGTAATATTGTGTAGTAGGTGGAAAGAGAAAGATGGATTCAGACACATTTTGACTGGAGTTTTGCCTCTGGCACTTAATATCTGGGCATCTTGGAACAATTTGCCTAGCTACCTTTTCTTCATTGATAATAGAGAAATAATTATGTCTGTCTTTAGGTTGTATTACGAATATTTAACAAGAATATGTTAATATTCAATAAAAAGCTAAGAAGCCATATATTCGTAAAAGATGTTGATTTATTTTCTCTCCCCATTCCCACCTTCCTTTCTTCAATGAACGATGACAAAGTGATTGTTAAGATCTCACAATTTAGTTCAATGTATGGCTGCTGGTGGGGGTGGGAGTAATCTTATTTTCCTTTTATAAACAATATTGCTTATTTACTAAAGGTTTTTTCCTGGCTGGCTTATAACTGTTTCACTCCTCTTCTAAGCAAGATACTGCTTTTCCTCTGGCTTAGACTATTTCCAGGAAGAGCAGGGTGCATTGTTTGGGAGCAGCAGGCTTCTTTATTCTCTCCACTAAAACCATGAACACAAAATAGAAAACTGATAAATAATTTTTATGAATTCAGTTCAGTTGCTCAGTCATATCTGACTCTTTGCAACCCCATGGACTGCAGCACACCAGGCCTGCCTGTCCATCACCAAGTCCTAGAGTATACTCAAACTCATGTCCATTGAGTCGGTGATGCCATCCAACCATCTCATCCTCTGTCATCCCCTTCTTCTCCCGCCATCAATCATTTCTAGCATCAAGGTCTTTTCAAATGAGTCAGTTCTTCGCATCAGGTGGCCAAAGTATTGGAGTTTCATCTTCAGCATCAGTCCTTCCAGTGAATATTCAGGACTGATTTCCCATAGGATGGACTGGATGGATCTGCTTGCTGTCCAAGGGACTCTCAAGAGTCTTCTCCAGCACCACAGTTCAAAAGCATTAATTCTTTGGCACTCAGCTTTCTTTATAGTCCCACTCTCACATCCATACATGACAACTGGAAAAACCATACCTTTGACTAGATGGACCTTTGTTGACAAAGTAATGTCTCTGTTTTTTAATAAGCTGTCTAGGTTGGTCATAACTTTTCTTCCAAGGAGAAAGTGTCTTTTAAATTCATGATTTCAGTCACCATCTGCAGTGATTTTGGAGACCCCCCAAAAAGTTTCTCACTGTTTCCCCATCTATTTGCCATGAAGTGATGGGACCAGATACCATAATCTTAGCTTTCTGAATGTTGAGTTCTAAGCCAACATTTTCACTCTCCTTGTTCACTTTCATCAAGAGGCTCTTTAGTTCTTCTTCACTTTCTGCCATAAGGGTGGTGTCATCTGCATGTCTGAGATTATTGATATTTCTCCTAGCAATCTTGATTCCAGCTTGTGCTTCATCCAGTCCAGCATTTCTCATGATGTACTCTGCATATAAGTTAAATAAGCAGGGTGACAATGTATAGCCTTTGATGTACTCCTTTCCCAATTCGGAACCAGTCTGTTGTTCCATGTCCAGTTCTAACTGTTGCTTCTTGACCTGAATACAGATTTCTCAGGAGGCAGCTAAGGTGGTCTGGTACTTCCATCTCTTGAAGAATTTTCTAAAGTTTGTTGTGATCCACACAGTCAAGGCTTTGGCATGGCCAATAAAGCAGAAGTAGATATTTTTCTGGAACTCTCTTGCTTTTTTAATGATAAATGGATGTTGGAAATTTGATTTCTGGTTCCTCTGCCTTTTCTAAATCCAGCTTGAACATCTGAAAGTTCACAGTTCATGTACTGTTGAAGCCTGGTTTGGGGAATGTTGAGCATTACTTTGCTAGCATGTCAGATGAGTGCTATTGTGCAGTAGTTTGAGTATTCTTTGTCATTGCCTTTCTTTGGGATTAGAATGAAAACTGACCTTTTCCAGTCCTGTGGCCACTGTTGAGTTTTTCAAATTTGATGACATAATGAGTACAGCACTTTCACAGCATCATCTTTTAGGATTTGAAATAGCTCAACTGGTTCCATCACCTCTGCTAGCTTTGTTTGTAGTGATGCTTCCTAAGGCGCACTTGACTTCTCATTCCAGGATGTCTGGCTCTAGGTGAGTGATCACACCATCATGATTATTTGGGTCATGAAGATCTTTTTTGTATAGTTCTTCTGTGTATTCTTGCCACCTCTTCTTAATATATTCTGCTTTTGTTAGGTCCATACCATTTCTGTCCTTTATTGTGCCCTTCTTTGCATGAAATGTTCCCTTGATATCTCTAATTTTCTTGAAGAGATCTCTAGTCTTCCTCATTCTATTGTTTTCCTCTATGTCTTTGCATTGATCACTGAAGAAGGCTTTCTTATCTCTCCTTGTTATTCTTTGGAACTCTGCATTCAAATGGCTGTATCTTTCCTTTTCTCCTTTGCCTTTTGCTTCTCTTCTTTTCATACCTGTTTGTAAGGTCTCCTCAGGCAACCATTTTTTCTTTTTGCATTTTTTTTTTCTAATGAATTAGCTGATTGTTTTTCTAGGAAACTTCACATTTATGTATGCTGTTTCACTTGGGTCCATTCCCAAATCAATAATTCATATTTAACTCTCCTTAAAGCTTCATATGGAGAAGGCAATGGCAAGCCACTCCAGTACTCTTGCCTAGAAAATCCCATGGATGGAGGAGCCTGGTGGGCTACCGTCTATGGGGTCGCACAGAGTTGGACACAACTGAAGCGACTTAGCAGCAGCAGTAGCAACAGCAAAGCTTCATATAGTTTTTTCTTTTATCACTCCTGCTCTATTTTCTTCCACATTAGAAAGTCTTCAATCTGGTTTGATGATTCTTGCTAAAATTGTACAAATTTCAGCAATGTCTTCTGACATTTTCCCCAGAATGTGTAAAAGTATTTTTTTTCTGTATTTTTTATTTTAGGCTAATTGCTTTACAGAATTTTGCTGTTTTCTGTCAAAGCTCAACATGAATCACCCATAGGTTTACATATATTCCCTCCCTTTAGAATCTGCCTCCAGTATCCCTCCCATCCCACCCTCTCCTCCCCTCTCTCATGTCCTTAAGTCTATTCTCTGTGTCTGTTTCTCCATTGTCCCTGTTTTCAGGAAGCTTTTAGATACTGGAGCTTTATATGCAAATAAGGGTTAGTCATTCAGTCGTGTCTGACTCTTTGAGACCCCATGGACTGCAGCTTACCAGGTTCCTCTGTCCATGGAATTCTCCAGGTACGAATACTGAAGTGGGTAGCCATTCCCTTCTCCAGGGGATCTTCCTGACCTAGGATCAAACTCATGTCTCCTCCATTGCAGGCAGATTCTTTATCATCTGAGCTACCAGGGAAGCCCATATGCAAATAAGGTTACAGTAATTCAGTAGATACTCAGGGAGATGTCTTTTTAGGCTATAAACAAATACACAAAGAAAGAAGAGACCCTTTGTCATCCCGGCTGAAATGAAAAATAATTAAGATAAACTAATGCTAATGGTTACTGCTGTGAAAATTCAGGAGGATTGATAAATATATTTTATAACTTGATATAATCCTTAAGCCATAAGATAGTATTTTAAAAATTCAGAAAATTTGAGAAGAGCTCCATGCAGATGAATTTTCAGTTCACAATATTTCTGTATTTTAAGTTGATGTGTGGCAGAAGTTCTCAATTACTGAGTATCTATAAATTCCTTGAAAAGATAGGTCCCGGTATGTGTAGGAGTTCAAGTGCATTCTTGTGAGTAAAGAGTCAGTAGCTTGTATTAGAGTCCCAAAGGGGTTTCTGACTCAAAAATGATTAAACACCTTTTTGAATATTTAAAATAATTTGGTAATTCAAGTTTCACCAATGGAAGTTAAGTATTAATTTCAATGATTAAAGTTTAAAGCCCAAATACCGTGAAGTGCAGAGTATATGGAGTTGTAGCAAGTGATAGATTTCCAATAAGTAAATGTATCTGCTATTCCTAAACAGATTAGGAAATCTCTAAATCCCTAAACATAGCAGAATTAGGCCATTTTCATTTTGATATTTTGACTTCTATAATTCTAGTTAAAAATAATAAGACAGATATCTGTAGCCTGATTTACTGTTTAGCAGATATGAGACTAACAAGCACTTGTCTTGTATTGATGTTTCAAGAACTTAAGAAAATAGTCTTTCCATGTATCTACCTTGAAAATAGCATTACTGTATTATATAGTAATAAATTAATTCTATATTACCTTGATTTACATTGAATGTTGTATGTACTGTTTCCTTCTCTTTATATCATTAAAATGATAGGTTATGTAAAATTAACCTTCATTTAAAGTTATGATAGAAGCATTTTTACAATTGTGTTAACATACATCTTTATCATTAAATTCAACCCCAGCCATAACACATCAGACTTTCCTGGTAGCTCTGTTGGTTAAGAATCTGCCACCAATGGAGGAGACCTGGGTTTGATCCCTGGCTTGGGAAGATCCCTTGGAGAAGGTAATGGCTGCCCACTTCAGTATTCTGGCTTAGAGAATTCCACGGACTGTATATCCATGGGGTTGCAAAGAGCTGGACAAGACTGAGTGACTTTCATTTCACATAACACTTCAGGCAATCACAGGATAAAGTTATTAATGTTTTGAGAAACATTTGTAAACTATGGTATACCTGGATATTAAAAAAAAAAAAAACACAAAACTTCCAGTTTTGGAAGTTAGTTCACTGTTAATTTGGTTCACTGTTTTAAAATAACAGTAATATTAGTCATGGAAATAGTGCAGCAATGTGTTGAAGCAAATGATAGTTTCACTTGCTTCTGTGACTAAACTTGAGTTCATGTTATGAAAAACTTGACAGGTACGGTTTTTATTTCCCCTTCTCAATTATGTCGGGTCAGATGATATAGCCAGTCTCAGGGGGACCCAGAATAGCACAGCGTAACTGTACAGACTTCGATGGTCTCATCCTGCCATTTATTGGCTATGTGGCCCAAAACAGGGAGTTCAGTTCTGTTTCTGAGAATCAGACTCTTCATGTATAAAAATAACACTAGCCCTGCTATGATAATTGATAATGCACATATGTTTTACATATGTAAGTGATTAGTAATATTATCATTATTAATTGTCATGTAGAAAGAAACAAATTCAGATGATTAAAAAAATAGTATGTACTGAAAAATGAATGAAAAATCATGCATTTTTCTCTAAACTTCAGGTTTTCATCTACAAAATGAAATTGTTGAGGCATTCTAACATCCCATCCAACTTGAATTTCCCTACTTTTATGAAAAAGAACCGAATGTGTGTCTGTATTAGAAATAAACCTATTCACTTCTTTTAGCTCAGTGATTTGGGCCAATGGAGTAGATCTGATCAGAGAGTAAGAAGGTGCATTGTTCACAGAGATGAAAATAGATGATGTGACACCAGAAATCATTGTTATCTAACTGGATGTGTTTTTAAAAATAAATTGTTTAGAGATATCTTGATCCAATTTTATGGTAGAGCCCGTAGAAAAATAGTATTATTTCTTCATTGTGCCACTTTCTAAAAATGTTTTCGGCATTTAGGCTGTTCTGTGTCTTACAATGCAACTTGGGAGCATTATCTTGACAAAATATGATAGATATTATACGTCAGAAGCCACAAGAGAGAAGTAAGTCTTACTTTTAAGCAACTCTTCAGTATTAGATATGTTTGATTTTTGCCATTATTCTTTATTCTGTCCTCCGCAACTTATTCTCCTAGGTTGCTTTATTTAGCACGACTCCCTCAAGGAAATGAACTGAGCCTCATTTAATGTTTGGCTGTATAGGTGGGTGAATAGCAACCTTATCAAATCAATTTGACAGGGTGGTGTTTCTCATCTCAGGGGACTTCCAGGTGAAGAGAAATCTATAAATAAAGTAATGGGGATCAAAATAGTGCACTCATTTCAATCAGTATGACTGACAGAAAGAAAACTTTATTAATGATTATTTTGTAACTAATTTGGTTACTGAATTTATTAACACAGGGCGAAATAATACTGCATTTCCTGAGCAATAAGCGACTGTTGCAGGAAAAAAACATTTCTCCTGCCACAATTCTGATTTTTTCCTTATAACTCCATTTCCAAATACACACTACCAATAATTTTCTTTGAAAATGAATGGTTTAAATGGGAAGAACTATAGGAAAGTTAAAACTACTAAATATATGTGAATCTATGTTTGCTGAGGGAAATTTGGGGGTCTAAAAAGCTAATGAGTCAGTTTATAAAAGTTATTTATTATAGTCTATGTTGATTTATTTCATGATGTAAATATATTTGAAAAATATGTCAATAAGAGAAGGATTTTCATTTGAGGAAAGAGTGGTTAATTTAGATGTTAGCTACATTATCAATAAAAATTGAACTTAACTAACTTATTTCAAATCAAGGTCATACACGTCTAAGATTTTGAGTTAAATAGACCTATGAGGCAGATGAAGAAAACGCTCAGAAACTTGGTCAAATTCATAGGGTAGCTGTCTTTGTCCTTTGCTTTCTTTTTTTTAACTGTAGACAGTTTCTCTGAGTTCTCTACCCCATCTTCCAGTCTTGTTTTACTGATTTTTAAGCCCTCTGAACAGCATTTTCCAAGAACACCCATTTACTGATCCTGAGAATGCCTTTCACCTCTCAAGACTGTCTTAATCCTTATTCCACCATGCCCCCAACCACCCCCAGGTCTGAGATCTTTTCTTTTTTGGTTTGCTCTCTTGATTTGGTGACTTAATCCCCAGTAGCTTCCTAAGACATAAAACTTTGATGTTAAATATTGAGTTTACCCTGCTACATATGATTGCTGTTTTATCTGGGAATAGAGTTCTGGGTTAAAGATCATTTTCATATAATTTTAATGGCATACTTCACTGACTTCTGACCTCCAGTATTGCAGTTGAAAGTCAGACAGTGTTTTAATATCTGGTCTTTGGTTTGTGATGGGACTTTTTTCTTTCTGGAAATTTTGATTATCTCTTTCATCTTGGTGTTCTGAAATATCATTATGATATCACTTAATGTCATTATATTTTTGTTTTTATTCATTTTATTATCCTCAGTGGGTCTTTTCAACCTGAAAATTCTATGTTTTAGTTTTAAGAAAGTCTCATGCTACTTCTTTATCTCCATTTTCTGTGATCTTTCTTTCAAGGCCTTTAATTACTCTGATATTGGCATTCCTGCATAGACATTCTTATGTTTACCCATACTCTATTACCTTTTTTATCTCCTATTGCTCTTCTCTTCACCTTTTTGTTTTTCATCTTGCTGGAGATTTCCCAACTGTATCTTCTAATACTTAATGGGGTTAAAAAATAATTATTCTGCAATCCTATTTTTAATTTCTTAAAATTCTTTCTTGTTTTTCTAAAAATTCATATAGCATCCTGCTCTTATTTTGCACACATGCAAATATATTTTCATGTCTTATCTCTCTGATAACATACATGAAAGTTTTTAATATTCTTTTCTTCTCTCTGACTTAACTCCACTTTCCCCACTTCTAGTTGTTCAAGTTGGTCTTTGTTTTCCATGTAAGAGCTATTCCTCAAAGGTTTAAGGAATATTAGTTGTGTATTCTGACTCAAGATGGAAGGACTAAAAAACTGAGTTTTCTTTTTCTGCATGGGGAGAATTAATGGACTGGTGGTCCTCAGGATTGTATAGTTAACGTAGAGCTTTTCTATCCCATTGGGAAGATTCCAGAAGTCAGCTCCTGAAGCTTTCTTTCTCTAGAAGGGTTAATTTTATTGGAAAGAAATTATGAAAAAATACTACTTTTGACAGGTTCAATTGTCAGTTTCCTGAAAGCCAAGAATAGAAAAACAATTTTAAACTTCAGTGTACAGAGTTTCACTTGCTCTACCACTGCCCTCATCTGTGCCAGATATCCCCAAACCCAGTGTTTGTTGGTTCAGGGTCTCCAGAGAGTAACCTTCTATTATTCTACCTGGGCAGGCTCCTAACTTCATGGGCTTAGGAAGAATTCTGGAAGATTAATCTATTCTACTTTAAACCTCCACCATTAGAGTCTCCTGGTGCTTCTGATTCCTGAGCTTTTATGGGTTACATGGTCTGAATCCATTTTTGTAGTTGTCTTGTGACTTAATCACTTGGGTTTCAGCTTTTTCTTGTCACTTGTCTGTATCACTTATTCTATCTTTCTGTCATCTAAAATTTTAAGACTCACTGTTTTATTTTTTTATCCGTGTGGTTTAAATTTGGCTATTATTATTATTTTTACTATTTTTTAGTGAGCTTTCGAGAGAGCCGAAATAAACAGGAGTATTGAATCCACCCTGTTTAATCTTCATTCTATAGAAATGTTGAAGGAAGGAATTAGAATATTTGCATTGCATAAATTTAGGCTTATCTAAATTCAGATTTTGTGGGGCTTGGGGGCAGGGGATACTTTCTTTGTTAGGGGTCTCTTTTGCTGTTCTTCAATAGTAATTGGAGAAGGCAATGGCACCCCACTCCAGTACTCTTGCCTGGAAAATCCCATGGATGGAGGAGCCTGGTAGGCTGCAGTCCATGGGGTCGTGAAGATTCGGACACGACCGAGTGACTTCACTTTCACATTTCACTTTCATGCATTGGAGAAGGAAATGGCAACCCACTCCGGTGTTCTTGTCTGGAGAATCCCAGGGACAGGGGAGCCTGGTGGGAGGCTGTCTATGGGGTCACACAAAGTCGGACATTACTGAAGTGACTTAGCAGCAGCAGCAGCAATAGTAATTGTTAGATGTTACAACAATTGATGTTGTTTATGCTCAGACAGTAAAAAAAATCTGCCTGTAATGCAGGAGACCCAGATTCGATCCCTGAATTAGGAAGATTTCCTGGAGAAGGAAATGGTAACTCACTGTAGTATTCTTGCCTGGAGAACTCATGGATAGACTATGAGGTTTCAAAGAATCAGACACAACTGAGCACCTAACACTTTCACTAACACTTCAAGCAGTTGTAGGATTGAGGTCTCCATTCCTTTGCTGTTTGTCGATGTAAGGCCATCTTGGCTTCTAAAGGCCACACTCTTGTGCTTGGCCATGGTCCATATATCTCAGAACTCACTATATACACTGAACTGTCCTCGCGCTTGGAATCTCTTTGATTTACTTACCTGCTGCTGCTCTCCTGTTTTCCTCTTCTGCCTCCTCTCTGATTGATTCTTATGCTTTTAAGTGAAAGAAAGGGCTTCCCTGGTGGCTCAGGGGTTAAAGCCTCTGACTGCAATGCAGGAGACCTGGGTTTGATCCCTGGGTTGGGAAGATCCCCTGGAGAAGATCTTCCTTTCTGCCTCCTCTCTGATTGATTCTTATGCTTTTAATGCTTTTAAAGGCTCATGTAATTACATTGGGTTTACCTAAATAATCCAGAATAATCTCTTTATTTTTAGGTCAAAAGATTAGTAATCTTAATTCTGCCTGCAAAGTCCCTTCATCATGGTACCCAGTTAAGTGTTTTATTGAATAACCAAAATAATGAGAATTTTGGAGAAGGGGATGTGTTTTTGGAATTTTGCTCCCCACAGGGCCCATAGACACATCTCATCTATATTCATTTTCTGGCCAATGGAAACTTCCAGACCTCCTAAAATAGGATTTCTCTAGACTAGCTGCTCTCAAGTTTTAGTGTGTTTATTAGAAACACCTGAAGAACTGATATGGAGTTCAGAAGCCCCGAATTCTAAAGGAGTATAGAGCCTCAGTCTTCATATTTTTGCCAAGTTCCTTGGTGATCCCAGTATGCACCAAAGTTTACTTAATTTGGGCTACAGCATTACTTGTGGAGCCTTTTAAAAGCCCAAAACATAGGATGTACCCCCATCAATTAAGTCAGAACCTCTGAGGGTGGTGGTCTATGTGTCAGTATCATTTTTCTTCTCATTTTACAAAATTAGGCATAAGTGACATATGACGTTATTAGTTCCAGTGTGCAGTATAATGGTTTGATATCATGGAATGATCATCACAAGAAGTCTAGTTGTCATCTGTTACCACACATAGTAACAGAACTTTATCATGTGGTAAGAACTTTTAAGATTCACCCTTTTATGACTTTTAAACATGCAATAAATTATTATTAGCTATAATCCCAGGCTGTATATCACGTCATCGTGACTTATTTTAGAATTGGAAATTTGTACCTTTTTACTCCCTTCACCCATCTTGCCTACCTCCACTCTACTACCTCGGTCAACCACCATCTGTTCATTACATTTTCATTCTGCTTTTTCCAAGATTCCATGTATGAGTGAGATAATTCAGCATTTGCTTTCTCCGGCTGATCTACTTCACTGAACATAATGCCCTAAAGGTTCATCTGTGTTGTTGCGAATGGAGAGATTTCTCTCTTTTGATGGCTGAATAATATCTACTGCACTGAATAATATACCACATCATCTTTATCATTTCATTTACTGATGGACATTTCGGTTGTTTCCATATCTTGTTGTGGTGGTTGTTTACTCGCTCCGTCATGTCTGACTCTTTGCGACCCCATGGACTGTAACCTGCCAGGCTCCTCTGTCCATGGGATTTCCCAGGCAAGAATACTGCAGTGGGTTGCCATTTCCTTCTCTGGGGGATCTTCCCAACCCAGGGATTGAACCCGTGTCTCCTACATTGTAGGCAGGCTCTTTAATACCGAGCCACCTGGGAAGCCCTTATATCTTGGATATTGTAAATAGTGCTTCAGTGAACAAGGGTCTGAATGTACCTTTTCTTGTTAGTTATTTGGATAGATACCCAGAAGTGAAGTTGCTGGATCACTGGCTAATTTTATTTTTAATTTTTTTTAAGGAATCGTAGTTTTTCTGTAGTGGCTGTTCTAATTCACATCCCTGCCATCAGTGCACAAGAGTCCTCTTTCTTCCATATCCTTGCTGACACTTGTTATTTCTTCTCTTTTTGATGCTAGGCATACCAGCAGATGTGAGTTGACATCCCATTGTGGTTTTGATTTGCATTTCCCAAACTATTAGTGATGTCAACCATCTTTTCATGTATCTATTGGCCATCTGTATGTTTTCTTTGAAAAATGACTATTCAGGTCCTCTGCCCATTAAAAAAAATCTTTTTTGGCCACACTGCATGGCTTGTGGGATATTAGTTCCCCGACCAGGGATTAAACCCAGGCCATGGCAGTAAAGGGAGTAAGTCCTAATCACTGCACCACCAGGGAGTTCCCACTCTGTTCATTTTTAATTAGATTGTTAATTTTTTTTCTAACTAAGGTTTTCCAGAGCAGTGCTTCTCAAATGTTAATTCACATAGGAATGACATAGGGATCTTGTTAAAGTACAGATTCAGATTCAGTCCGACTGTGGTGCGAAATGAAATGATGTGTTTCCAACAAGTTCCTTGACCCTGGCATGCTGCTGGTCCATCAACCACACACTGATTAGCAAGAGTGTCAAACATTTTTGTTATCTCATCTTGGAAGTACATCAGAAACAATGCCAAAGTCTCCACATATATATCTGTTTTAGTTAGATTGAATGTTTCGTGTACCAAATTATAGCCCAAGCATTAAGATAGTTAAGAAGAATTGGCTTAAAAAATGGGCTTAAAATTCAGGCAAGAGTTAGTGGTGGCAGTAAATTGAAGTGTGTGTGTCTGCACACACATGGATACTTCTTTGTTTTTGTTTTGTTCTTGGTTTTCCATTCAAATGCATTCTGACATCTGGAAAGCACACTATGGGATTTGACATAAAACAACCATATACTCTAATATCTACTGTAAGTGAAAACATAGAGATTAATCCATTACTCTGTACACCTTTGACCATAGTGTTACTCAGTGTGGTATCTCAAACTTAACTGTTGCAGCTGTTAAAAATTATACTATTTATACAAAGGCAAGAACAATAATATTAAAAAAAAAAACTGTGCTAGGTTGCTAAAGTTATAAATACATGTGGACTAAAACGGTCTTATGGATTCTTCAGTATAATCCATTCTTAAATAAAGAGTTACTGAATCCCTATTATGTTGAAGCACCCTAAGTCTAAGGGGTTATGAAGATGAGAAAGTCGTATTCCTCAAAATGCTGAATAACAGTTACAGAAAGAGATGCGTGCTGGGAAAGAAGTTTTAAAGGCTGTGGGAAGGCTGAAGAGGGACTTCTCAGAAGTGCCTGAAAATATTCCGGAAAGGCAAATAGAGAAAATGGCGTTTGTACTGGTCTTTGATATAGGAGTGTAATTGGGGCCAATGCAACAGTATATAAGAAAGACTAGTTCAACTAAACATAAGAGAGATAGAGTATAATAGAAGTGGTAAGGAATGTTTGCACTGGGAAACTTTGAATGGTAGCATTCAAAACTCTCGGAATTTATTTGCCAGGCAGTTGAGAACAGAAAACATTAGAGCAGAGAGATGATATGATCTGAATTATACTCTAAAAATTCACTCTCACATTGCACCTTGATTAAAAAAGTCACTGTGACAGTGATGGAGAAGATAGATTAGGGCAATGCCAAAGGGCTGACTTCACTAATTCAACATAGAACTCCTTCCTACTGGGGCTAAATGTGTTCTTAGAATCTTTCTCAAGGTGGCACTCTGGGCTTCCATTCCCAATCAATTGGAGTTGGCACAGGGAACAAAAACAGTTTGCCATTCTGGGTTAGGAGGCAGGGGAGATACATTGGGATATTATGATGAGAGTAAGGATGTAAGTAGGACATGAAATAGCTATTAATAGTGGGAGGGTATTATATAAGAAGAGAAAGATTCTTGGGCTCTTTAGGTAATAGGTTTGGCAGGACTTGGTGACTACTTTTAACTGGTGCTTGGGGAGAAGAAGGCTGGACTATTTCTTTCATGAGAGAGTAAAGCTAGAGTTACATAATTGGTTGCCAGTAAATAGAGATGATATTTGAAGAAACAAGACAAGTTTACAGTATTGGGTACAGAGAGGAAAGAGAAGAGTGGAGATAAAATCCCTGGAGAAATCTAGATTTCAGAGGCAGAAGCAGGCATAAAAGTTAAAGTAACAGAGAATTAGTAAGTGAACTAGCGTGTACTAGATACCAACCGAGAAGAAAACTTGAGAATAAATAAATGGTTACACACTGTCAAATGGCCACAAGGTTGAGAAGGATGCTGCCTGAATAAATGTCGTTGGTAAAAATGAAAGACCACTATAGTTCCAAAATAAAAAGCAAGGGCAGATTTATAAGAATGTCCTTAGACATGAAGACCTATAATACTGCCTAGATGAAAGATCTGTAAATCAAGATTCTGTTGTGTTTGCAGTTTGGATGAAATTGAATTAAAATCAATAATCGAAGAAATAGTCTGACCAACCACATGTACTGAAATTGAAACTTTAATTTAAAGACTTGAAACAAAAGACCAAGACCAGATGGCTTACACAGGTAAATTCTATCAAGCATTTAGAGAAGAGTTAGCACCTATCCTTCTGAAATCCTTCAGAAAATTGCAAAGTAAGGAGTAACCCCAAGCTCATTCTATGAGGCCACCATCACTCTGATACCAAAATTAGACAAGGATAGCACAAAAAAGGAAATTTGTAGGTCAATATCACTGATGAACATAGATGCAGAAACCTTCAATAAAATACTAGCAAACCAAATCTAGCAATACACTGACAGGATCATATACCATGATCGAGTGGGTTTTATCCCATGCATGCAAAGAGTCTTCAATCTTTGCATCTGGTGCAAAGACTCAGTCTTTGATCTGGTGATCAGATAGCAAACTGAGAAAAAAACATGATCATCTCAATAGATTCAGGAAAAAAAAAAAACACACACACACACAACTGTTGACAAAATTCAACACCCATTTATGATTAAAAACTCTCCAGAAAGTGGGCATAGAGAGAACCTGCCTCAACATGTGCTGTGCTGAGTTGCTCCATCATGTCTGACACTCTGCAACCCTGTGGACTGTAGCCCACCAGGCTCCTCTGTCCATGGGGATTCTCCAGGCAAGAATACTGGAGTGGGTTGCCATGGCTTCCTCCAGGGGTCTTCCCTACCCAGGGATCGAACCCAGGTCTCCTGCATTGCAGGCAGATTCTTTACCATCTGAGTCACCAGGGAAGCCAGTAAAGGCCATATATAACAAACCCACAGCTAACATAATTCTCATTGGTGAGAAACTGAAAGCATTTCCTCTAAGATCAGAAACAAGGCAAGGTTGTTCACTCTGGCCAGTTTTATTCAGCATAGTTTCAGAAGTTTTAATGACAATCAGAGAAAAACAACAAAAAATAATCCAAATTGGAAAAAAAGAAATAAAACTGTAACTGTTTGCAGATGACACAATACTGTACACAGAAAGTCCTAAATATGCTACCAGAAAACCACGGGAGCTCATCAGTGAATTTCGTAACAGATACAAGACAGATACACAGAAATCTCTTGCTTTCCTATACCCTAACAGCAAAATATCAGAAAGAAAATTAAGGAAATAATCCCATTTACCACTGAATCAGAAAGAATAAAATACCTAGGGAAAAAATATAGCTAAGTAAACAAAAGACCTGTACTCAAAACATGATAAGATGATGATGGAAGAAATCAAAGATGAGACAAACAGATGGAGAGATATGCTGTGTTCTTGGCTTGGAAGAATCAATGTTGTGAGAAAAAACTATCCAAACCAATCTATATTGTGAAAATGACCACACTACCCAAAGCAACCTACCAATTCAAACCAATCCCTATCAAATTACCAATGGCATTTTTCATGGAACTAGAACAAAATATCCTACAATTTTTGCTGCTGCTGCTGCTAAGTCGCTTCAGTCGTGTCCGACTCTGTGCGACCCCATAGACGGCAGCCCACCAGGCCCCGCCATCCCTGGGATTCTTCAGGCAAGAACACTGGAGTGGGTTGCCATTTCCTTCTCCAATGCATGAAAGTGAAAAGGGAAAGTCAAGTCACTCAGTTGTGTCCGACTCTTAGCGACCCCATGGACTGCAGCCTACCAGGCTCCTGCGTCCATGGGATCTTCCAGGCAAGAGTACTGGAGTGGGTTGCCATTTCCTTCTCCAATGCATGAAAGTGAAAAGGGAAAGTCAAGTCATTCAGTTGTGTCCGTCTCTTAGCGACCCCATTGACTGCAGCCTACCAGGCTCCTCCATCCATGGGATTTTCCAGGCAAGAGTACCGGAGTGGTGTGCCATTGCCTACAATTTTTATGGAAATACAAAACCCTGAGAAACCAAAGCAATCTTGAGAAAGAAAAATGGAGCTGGAGGGTCCCTAATTTCAGATTATTTTACAAAGCTACAGTCATCAAAACATCATGGTACTAACACAAAAACAGACATGTAGATCAAACAGAACAGAATACAAAGTCCAGAGATAAACCCACACATCTATGGACAACTAATCTATAATAAAGGAGGCAAGACTATACATGGAGAATATAAATGGAGAAAAGATAGTCTCTTCAATAAGCACTGCTAGGAAAACTGGACAGCTACATGCAAAAGAATGAAAATAGAACACTAACACCATACACAAAAATAAACTCAAAATGGATTAAAGACCTAATTGTAGGCTGGATACTATAAAACAGGAAAACATAGGCACAACCATCACTGATATCAATCTCAGCAATATCTTTTTTAATCCACCATGTAGGGTAATGAAAATAAAAACAAAAATAAACAAATGGGACCTAATTAAACTTAAAAACTTTTGCACAACAAAGAAAACTGTAAGTAAACCAGAAAACAATCCACAGAATGGGAGAAAATATTTGCCAGTGAAGTGGCTGACAAGGGATTAATCTCCAAAACATACAAACAACTCACGCAGTTCAATATAAAAAAAAATAAAAAAATGATTGGAAAATATAAATAGACATTTCTCCACTGAAGACATACAGACGGCCAAAAAGACAGATGGCCAAAAAATATGTGAAAAGATGCTCAGCATCACTGACTTTTAGAAAAATGAATTGTTCTTTTATTGAGTCACTTTCAAAGATGTGTTAGTAAAAACATTAGTTTAATCTTTAATCAATAATAGAGTAAAATGGTATAGTGTCTGATGAAGCAAAATCTAAAAGTAGTTGGCAGTTTCACACATGTGTTTTTGATATAGTTGATATATTCAGCTTTAAGTTTTTGATGTCATTGATTAAAGATTACTGATCTTTTACTGAAAACTCATCTTTGGAAATAACTCAATAAAAAAATTCAGTGTAGTCAATACTTCTGACCAATTTTGACTTGAGTCTGGTGCTGCTTTTTGTACTTTCCCAATTTTTGTTGAATTTTCAAAAATCTATGTATGGCTTTTTCAACCATATATAACAACTGCTAAGTGAGGTTTCTCATGGGGAAAAAAAAGGGGGGGGTTTACCCCAGAAATAATTTTGTCAGCTTTCAGGGAGCACTCAGGAGAGATTACTTGCTGTGTTTTGATGCTGTATAAATTCAACTGAGACATATATTTGAAACAACAAGATGTTAACACTTTTAGATTTTAAATGACATACAGAGATTATGTTATTTTATGCAATATTTTAAATTGATCTTTGAATTTCATGGCGAGTTTGATTCCTCTAGTCTGATGTGGCACTGCCTTAGATGAATACCTTTTATTTGCCATTAGAGGCAAACTATTTTTCTCTATGATTTTAATTGAAATATTTGAGAGTAAAGTTTTGTTTTTTTCAGGCACACTCAGCTCAACCATCAATTACATCAGCTCCTGTAATGCAGAAAGGAAGCGATAATATAATCTATCTTGTATATAACTGAAGCAACTGTAGAAAAATGAAAACATTTAATATCATATGTTTTGAGAACTCATATTTTACCTAAAAACTTTTCTTTCAACTAACAAAAAGTAAAAATTATGTTCAGTTCAGTTCAATCGCTCAGTCATGTCCAACTCTTCGTGACCCCATGGACTGCAGCATGCCAGACTTCCGTGTCCATCACCAACTCCTGGAGCTTACTCAAATTTATGTCCATTGAGTTGCTGATGTCATCCAATTCTCCTCTGTTGTCCTCTTCTCCTCTTGCCTTCAGTCTTTCCCAGCATCAGGGTCTTTTCTAATGAGTCAGTTCTTTGCATCAGGTGGCCACAGTATTGAGTCAGTCCATCCAATGAAAATTCAGGACTGATTTCCTCTAGGATTGACTGGTTAGATCTCCTTGCAGTCCAAGGGATACTCAAGAGTCTTCTCCAACACCACAATTCAAAAGCATCAATTCTTTGGTGCTCAGCCTTCTTTATGATCCAACTCTACACCCCTACATGACTACTGGAAAAACCATAGCTTTGACTATATGGACCTTTGTCAGTAAACCTAATGTCTCTGCTTTTTAATATGCTGTCTAGGTTGGTCATAGTTTTCTTTCATTGAGCAAGCAATTTTAATTTCACAGCTGCAGTCACCATCTGCAGTGATTTTGGAGTGCAAGAAAATAGAATCTGTCACTTTTCCCATTGCTTCCCCTTCTATCTGCCATGAAGTGATGGGATCGGATGCCATGATCTTAGTTTTTTGAGTGTTGAGTTTTAAGCCAGGTTTTTCACTCTCCTCTTTCACTTTCATCAAGATGCTCTCTAGCTCCTCTTTGCTTTCGGCCATAAGGGTCGTGTCATCTGCATATGGGGTTACTGATATTTTTCCCGGCAATCTTGATTCCAGCTTGTGCTTCATCCAGTCTGGCATTTCACATGATGTACTCTGCATATAAGTAAAATTAGCAAGATGGCAATATACAGGCTTGATGTACTCCTTTCCCAATTTGGAACCAGTCTGTTCTATCTGGTTCTATCTGTTGCTTCTCGACCTGCATACAGATCTCTCAGGAGGCAGGTAAGGTGGTCTGGTATTCCCATCTCTTTCAGAGTTTTCCACAGTTTGTTGTGATCCCCACAGTCAAAGACTTTAGCATAGTCAGTAAAGCAGAAGTAGATTTTTTTCTGGAATTCTCTTGCTTTTTCTATGATCCAATAGATGTTGTCTATTTGATGTCTGGTTCCTCTGCCTTTTCTAAATCCAGCTTGAACAACTGAAATTCTCAGTTCATGTACTGTTGAAGCCTAGCTTGGAGAATGTTGAGCATTACTTTGCTACGTGTGTGAAATGAGTGCAATTGTGCGGTAGTTTGAACATTCTTTGGCATTGCCTTTCTTTGGGATTGGAATGAAAACTGACCTTTTCCAGTCCTGTGGCCACTGCTGAGTTTTCCAAATTTGCTGGCATATTGAATGCAGCTCTTTCACAGTATCATCTTTTGGGATTTGAAATAGCTCAGCTGGAATTCTATCACCTCCACTAGCTTTGTTCATACTGATACTTCCTAAGCCCCACTTGACCTCTCACTCCAGGATGTCTGGATCTAGGTGAGTGATTACACCATCATGGTTATCAAGTCATTAAAATCTTTTATATATATATTCTTCTGTGTGTTCTTGCTACCTCTTCTTAATATCTTCTGCTTTTGTTAGGTCCATACCATTTCTGTCCTTTATTGTGCCCATCTTTGCATGAAATGTTCCCTTGGTATCTCTCATTTTTTGAAGAGATCTCTAGTCTTTCCCAGTCTATTTTTTTTCCCTCTATTTCTTTGCATTGATTACCGAGGAAGGCTTTTTTTTTTTTAATCTCTTCTTGCTATTCTTAGGAACTCTGCAATCAGATGGATATATCTTCCCTTTTCTCCTAGGCCTTGCACTTCTCTTCTTTTCTCAGCTATTTGTAAGGTCTCCTCAGACAACCATTTTGCCTTTTTGCATTTATTTTTCTTGGGGATGGTTGTGATCACTGTCTCCTATACAATATCACAAACCTCTGCCCATAGGACTTCAGGCACTCTATCAGATCTAATCCCTTGGACCTATTTGTCATTTCCACTGTATAATCATAAGGAGTTTGATTTAGGTCTTACCCAGATGACCTAGTGGTTTTTCCTACTTTTTTCAATTTAAGTCTAATTTTGCAATAAGAAGTTCATGATCTGAGCCGGAGTCAGATCCTGGTCTTGTTTTTGCTGACTTTATAGAGCATCTCCATTTTTGGTTGCAAAGAATGTAATCAATGTGGTTTCAATATTGACCAACTCTTGATGTCTACGTGTAGAGTTTTCTCTTGTGTTGATGGAAGAGGGTGTTTGCTATGACCAGTGCATTCTCTTCACAAAACTCTGTTAGTATTTGCCCTGCTTCATTTTGTATTCCAAGGCCAAGTTGGTTCAGTTCAGTTCGGTTCAGTCTCTCAGTCGGGTCTGACTCTTTGCGACCCCATGAACTGCAGCATGCCAGGCCTCCCTGTCTATCACCAACTCTCAGAGTTTACCCAAACTCATGTCCATTGAGTCGGTGATGCCATCCAACCATCTCATCCTCTGTCATCCCCTTCTCCTCCTGCCCTCAATCTTTCCCAGCATCAGGATCTTTTCAAATGAGTCAGCTCTTTGCATCAAGTGGCCAAAGTATTGGAGTTTCAGCTTCAACATATTCCAAGGCCATACTTGCCTGTTATTTCAAGTATCTCTTGACTTCCTACTTTTGCATTCCAATCACCTATGATGAAAAATACATCTTTTTTTGGTGTTAGTACTAGAAGGTCTTGTAGGTCTTCATAGAACTATTGAAGGTACTAAAAATACAAAGAAATGACTGTGGTATGATCTTATACCACAGGTGTTTGGAATTATGTCTGAAAGGATATTTTTCTTAGTGACAACATGATCTGAAGGTTTTTTTTTACTGGAGAGGTGAAATATGCATATAAAATATGATTTATACATATCTTCATTTTCTGAAAGTAAAACAAAGCTGGATGATGGTCAGCAGTAAAAAAATTCAAAACTGTATTTGATTTTTGTAGTTAACATTTTGGCTTCCTGGAAGTAACCATTTGCAACCAAAGATACAATTATTTTTAGAAGAAGAAAGTTTTAATTTCTTCAGTTTACATTTTGATTTTGTTTACAGACAAAACATGGTTAAACTGATTTCAGTTCCTCATATTTAGTTTTAAAAAAACTATTTATTATGATTGAGGGAGGTTTGTAATATTTTTCATATGGTTGTTTATAAGTTTAAAATATGAGTTACTGTTTTCATCAGGCAATCACAGTCCTGAATCAAGTCATCAGGAAACGTGAAAATATGTAAATACTTCAGATGGGTTTAATAGAAAAAGTGAAATGACTTATCTTAATATAAGCTTTCAGTTCAGGTCAGTCGCTCAGTCTTGTCTGACCCTTTGAGTCCCCATGAATTACAGCACCCCAGTCCTCCCTGTCCATCAACAACTCCCAGAGTTCACTCAAACTCACCTCCATCGAGTCAGTGATGCCATCCAGCCATCTCATCCTCTGTTGTCCCCTTCTCCTCCTGCCCCCAATCCCTCCCAGCATCAGAGTCTTTTCCAATGAGTCAACTCTTCGTATGAGGTGGCCAAAGTACTGGAGTTTCAGCTTTAGCATCAGTCCTTCCAAAGAAATCCCAGGGCTGATCTCCTTTAGAATGGACTGGTAGGATCTCCTTGCAGTCCAAGGGACTCTCAAGAGTCTTCTCCAACACCACAGTTCAAAAGCATCAGTTCTTTGGTGCTCAGCCTTCTTCATAGTCCAACTCTCACATCCGTACATGACCACTGGAAAAACCATAGCCTTGACTAGACGGACCTTTGTTGGCAAAGTAATGTCTCTGCTTTTGAATATGCTATCTAGGTTGGTCATAACTTTCCTTCCAAGGAGTAAGCGTCTTTTAATTTCATGGCTGCAGTCACCATCTGCAGTGATTTTGGAACCCCAAAAAAGAAAGTCTGGCACTGTTTCCACTGTTTCCCCATCTGTTTCCCATGAAGTGATGGGACCAGATGCCATGATCTTCGTTTTCTGAATGTTGAGCTTTGAGCCAACTTTTTCATTCTCCTCTTTCACTTTCAACAAGAGGGTTTTTAGTTTCTCTTCAATTTCTGCCATAAGGGTGGTGTCATCTGCATATCTGAGGTGATTGATATTTCTCCCAGCAATCTTGATTCCAGCTTGTGCTTCTTCCAGCCCAGCTTTTCTCATTGATGTACTCTGCATATAAGTTAAATAAGCAGGGTGACAATATACAGCCTTGACGTACTCCTTTTCCTATTTGGAACCAGTCTGTTGTTCCATGTCCAGTTCTAACTGTTGCTTCTTGACCTGCAGACAGATATCTCAAGAGACAGGTCAGGTGGTCTGGTATTCCCATCTCTTGAAGAATTTTCCACAGTTCATTGTGATCCACACAGTCAAAGGCTTTGGCATAGTCAATAAAGCAGAAATAGATGTTTTTCTGGAACTCTCTTGGTTTTTCCATGATCCAGCGCATGTTGGCAATTTGATCTCTGGTTCCTCTGCCTTTTCTAGGAATTTAAAAATAATCTTTGCCATTAAGATGCTAGGAGAGTCACTTTCTGTTGAGGATCTTAACCTATAAGTTCTGTCTCCAACTTTTTATTTTGCTTTAGTTTATACGATTCACTGTATATACTGTCTCTTCTGAGATGAAAATTCAGCAAAGCAATTTGAATTTGAATATTAGTTTAAGAGCACATACTATCTCATAATTAGGTATGGTGTTGCCAGTTTCCTTCCAACCTTTTCATAATCTATCTAATGGATATTTTAACTCTGTTTCTAACACTTGCAGCCCTTTCTTAAGCTTCCCCTTTGCTTATCCCTCTTCTTGACCTCCGCCTTTCAAATTTGCTCTGAGAGGGCAATGACCAGCCTGATGAGTGGGGAGACTGGCCTTTACTGACTCCATTTAATGTTGGGTGATTATCGTATCTAAAAAGATGGACTCAAGTTCAGACCCATAAGGGCATGTTTCATTTCAAGTCTCAGCTTTTAAGTTAAGCAACCTGGCCATTTTTGTTCTGGCACAAGTACACAGGAATCCTTGTACCTAAAGCATATTCTTCAGTAGAGCTTTCATTTAAGCAGTTTGGACTGGATGCTGAGGGGTGGAGGGGGTTGCTGTTAGAGATCTCTAAACATGTATTATTAATAAATTTATGAACTACTTCTGAGTAGGCATTTTTTCTCACATTTCCAGTGAGATGGTAAACAGTAGGATTCAGGTACCAAAAGCCCACCAGAAACATTTTAACAGACACATAAATGTAAGTGCTCATATTCCCTAGGCAATTAGAGTCAAGGCACATTTTTGAGATGTTGTGTCCCATGTCAGAAATCGACAAAGAACCCTCTTTTTATTTGCCATTCCCTTTAAAAAGCCCCTCCTTTTTAAATAAGACTAATACTGCTAAGAATATACTGCCATTTAAAACATCTTTAATATCAAATAATAGCAGATAATAATTCAGAGCAAACATTTGAAAAAATATTAGCAAGGCACGGCTAGAAAGAAGGTCAGTTCATTCAAGATTATCTCATTCCATTGAGAGTTAGAAGGTAAACTGAAATTCTCTGAATGGAAAATGTTGTTCATTCGCTAAGTCATATCTGAACTTTGCCCCCTGTAGACTGCAGCATGCGAGGTTTCCCTATCCTTCAGTTTCCCGGAGTTTGCTCAAACTCATGTCCATTGAGTCAGCGCTGCCATCCAACCATCTCATACTCTGCCACCCTCATCTCCTTTTGCTCTCAATATATCCCAGCATCAGGGTCTTTTCCAATGAGTTGGCTCTTCCCATCAGGTGGCCAAAGTATTGGAGCTTCAGCTGCAGCATCAGTCCTTCCAAAGAATATTTAGGGATGCTTTCATTTAGGATTGATTGGTTGGATCTCCTTGCAGTCCAAGGGACTCTCAAGAGTCTTCTCCAACAGCACAGTTCAAAAGCATCAATTCTTTGGCACTCAGCCTTCTTTTGGTCCAAATTTCACATCTGTACATGATTACTAGAAAAACCATAGCTTCAATGTTGGCAAAGTAATGTCTCTGATTTTTAATGGGCTGTCTAGGTTTGTCATAGCTTTTCTTCCAAGAAGCAAGCATCTTTTATTTTCATGGCTGTAATCACCATCAGCAGTGATTTTGGAGCCCAAGAAAATAAAGTATGTCACTGTTTCCATTTTCCCCCATTCTGTTTGCAGTGATGGGACTGGATGCCATGATCGTAGTTTTTTGAATGTTGAGTTTTAAGCCAGCTTTTTCACTCTCCTCTTTCACTCACCTGTGGCGGATTCGTTTTGATGTTTGGCAAAACTAATACAGTGTTTCAGGTTTAAAACTAAAATAAAATTAAATTTAAAAAAAAAATAAGAACAGGGGAAAAAAAAAAAAAAAGAGGCTCTTTAGTTCCTCTTGGCTTTCTGTCATTAAAGTGCTATCATCTTCATATGTAAAGTTGTTGATATGTCTCCTGGCATTCTTGATTCCAGCTTATGATTCATCCAGCCTGGCATTTCTCATGATGTACTCTGCATATAAATTAAATAAGCAGGGTGACAATATACAGCCTTGATGTACTTATTTCCCAATTATACACCTTAAACTTATCCAATGTTGTCCAAAAACTGGGAAAAAAAAGACCAAAACTTTGTGTTTTGTTGCAAAAAAGTGAAGTCCTGCAAGTTAGTGAAAAGATGAACTAAAGAGGGAGTTGTTTGAGAGACTTTGTAAAAGTGAAATAGTTAATCCCATTTTACTTAAAATCGTAAGGCATGCCCTGTGAGATTTAAAGAGAGATACATTTCAAACATGTGTGAGCTTCTTTAATAAGAGTGATTTCTTAAACAGGGTCTCTAAAAGGCACTTGCATTTGCTTATCTCTTGGAAACAGACACTAATCTATGAATTTAAGGCAATTGTTTCTCCAAAAATGCTGTTGAAATCACCAGCATTCTAACTTGTCATTTTCTGCTGAGGAAGTAGGTAGTTAAGGCAACAGAACTCTAAAGTAGTAGCTGCCACGTTTCATGATGGTCTTCCTACAGAAATCACAGGCACCTCAAAGTTTAAAAGATTCACTTCCTACATGGTAATTTCTGGTACTGCCCACCAGTCTATGGTATCTGAAAATTAGGGCAGTGTAAATATATATCATTGTCTATTTATGCAAATGCCTTTCAGAAAAATGGGAAATCTAGATATTCTGGTACAAATTTTGTGCTAATGCATAAATTTAGGTAATGCACTTTATCTGTTTGAATCAACTTTTCCTTCAGACTAAATTGAGAAACTTGATTATATCATTTCCTGCTGCTGCTGCTGCTGCTAAGTCACTTCAGTTGTGTCCGACTCTGTGCAACCCCATAGATGGCAGCCCACCAGGCTTCCCCATCCCTGGGATTCTCCAGGCAGGAACACTGGAGTGGGTTGCCATTTCCTTCTCCATATCATTTCCTAGGTCACTTTATATTTAGACTGTTGTTATTTTTCTATGACTGCATAAGAGTGATAAAATTATTCTTATTTCTTCCTCTGAAAGATATATTGATCCAAAGCACATCATTTAATGATGTGTGATCCTCCTTTGAGCTTGATGGGGAGTTAAGTATAAGAATGTTGCTGTATTTAAAAAAAATGTATATGCCTGACAGTGGTAAAGAAGCAATTGAAGAAATTTAGATACAAGAAAGTAAAAATAGGAAAATAATAAAGCCAACAATAAAGTTAGTAGAAATTAATATCATACAATCATATATTATTGTCACAGGTGGGAGCAAATTTGGTTCTAATCTTTCTGCAGCCAAAGAAATAGAGAAAAACAATAATTTAAAAAATTTATTGAATAAAGAAGTATGACTTTTCCTGAGAAAGTGCATTTTTTTCTTCTCTGTTCTCAAAGGGAACAGTGTTTGGTGTGGTAGATTACATCTTCAATATCTCAAAATTCTGTAACAGCTGAGTCTCATAATATTTTCAATAGCTTGAGGGTGAACGTCAAAGCACACATTCAGAGTAGCTCTAACGCCATCAAGCTAGGCAGAGCTTCTGAATGTTGGCTGTAATGTCATTTGGGGCTTGGATGACTTTTTGTTCTGAGGGGTTGTCCTATGTGTTATAGGTTATTGGGGAGCATCCCTGACATCCCTCCACTAAATGCCAGTGGAAGCCTTCCATCTACTCTTGCTGTGACCACCAAATGTGTCCTGTGGGGACAAAATTCCCACAGCTGAGAACCCCTGAGCAGTGGTAATTAACTAATTACCAATTATTCAGCTACAATGGTAGAAAATGCTGTAATAGGGCTGGGGCTTAAGAAATGCTTTCTGAAGGAAATAAGATCTAATTGGAGAACTGAAGCCTAAGGCATTCAGTTCAGTTTCAGTTGCTCAGTCATGGCTGACTCTTTGCGACCCCATCGACTGCTGCATGCCAGGATTCCTTGTCTATCACCAACTCCCGAAGCTTGCTCAAACTCATGTCCATTGAGTTGGTGATGCCATCCAACCATCTAATCCTCTGTTGTCCAGTTCTCCTCCTACCTTCAATCTTTCCCAGCATCAGGGTCTTTTCCAATGAGTCAGTTCTTTTTGCATCAGGTGGCCAAAGTATTGGAGCTTCAGCATCAGTCCTTCCAATGAATATTCAGGATTGATTTCCTTTTAGATTTACCGGTTTGATCTCCTTGCAGTCCAAGGGACTCTCATGAGTCTTCTCTAACACCACAGGTCAGAAGCGTTAGTTACACAAAAAGTGGGATGAAGTATATTCCAAAAAGGGGAAGAACGTGTGTGCTGGCCTTGAATTAGTAGGGCAGGCATAACTTGCCATTGAATCAATACCAATGACCAAGATGACAAAATCAATTTCTTGTCATTGTCCAACCAAGAAATGTTGACTGAGTAGTGGTCTCCTGGCACTCTGGAAGGTGAGGTCAAGATTTTTTAACTAGTAACTTTCAATCTGGTCAAGAAAGCTAAAATAACAGACAATCAGATCAGATAAGATCAGTCGCTCAGTTGTGTCCGACTCTTTGAGACCCCATGAATCGCAGCACGCCAGGCCTCCCTGTCCAGCACCAACTCCCGGAGTTCACTGAGACTTACGCCCATCGAGTCGGTGATGCCATCCAGCCATCTCATCCTCTGTCATCCCCTTCTCCTCTTGACCCCAATCCTTCCTAGCATCAGAGTCTTTTCCAATGAGTCAACTCTTCGCATGAGGTGGCCAAAGTACTGGAGTTTCAGCTTTAGCATCATTCCTTCCAAAGAAATCCCAGGGCTGATCTCCCTCAGAATGGACTGGTTGGATCTCCTTGCAGTCCAAGGGACTCTCAAGAGTCTTCTCCAACACCACAGTTCAAAAGCATCAATTCTTCGGTGCTCAGCCTTCTTCATAGTCCAACTCTCACATCCATACATGACCACTGGAAAAACCATAGCCTTGACTAGACGGACCTTTGTTGGCAAAGTAATGTCTCTGCTTTTGAATATGCTATCTAGGTTGGTCATAACTTTCCTTCCAAGGAGTAAGCATCTTTTAATTTCATGGCTACAGTCACCATCTGCAGTGATTTTGGAGCCCAGAAAAATAAAGTCTGACACTGTTTCCACTGTTTCCCCATCTATTTGCCATGAAGTGATGGGACCAGATGCCATGATCTTCGTTTTCTGAATGTTGAGCTTTAAGCCAACTTTTTCACTCTCCACTTTCACTTTCATCAAGAGGCTTTTGAGTTCCTCTTCACTTTCTGCCATAAAGGTGGTGTCATCTGCATATCTGAGGTTATTGATATTTATACTGGATAATAATTAAAGATTATTTGGGAAGTAATTACTCTAAGTTAAACAGGACAACAGAAGAGGAAGAGGTCAGTATGAGCTGGGGAAATTCCAAAGAGCTGTGATGGAAATTGCCATTTGCAGGGGTGGTCTGATTGTGAAAACTAAATAGTAAAATTAGGCACCTATTAGGATATGTGCATGCGAAGTTGCTTCAGTTTGTCTGACTCAGTGAGATCCTGTGGACTGTAGGCCATCAGGCTCCTCCATCCTTGAAATTCTCCAGTCATGAATACTGGTGTGGGTTGCTATGCCCTTCTCCAGGGGTTCTTCCTTACCCAGGGATTGAACCCATGTCTCCTACATCTCTTGCATCAGCAGCCAACCTCTTTACCACTAGCAACACCTGAGAAGTTCACCTCTTAGGATGGGAATAGCTTAAAGTGGCTGGAGATAGAAGTGAATTTGAGTACTAGTCAAGGACATACTGAGTTTCACAGTCCTTGGTTAGGGATTCAGGAAATTTTGGACTCCCAAAGCCAGTCCTATCTTTTCCAGGGCCAGGAGATTCTAGCCTGGTTTGCAACATTATTTTAGGAGCAGGTTAAAACTGACATGAAGGTTAGCAGTGAATAGGAAAAAAGAACCTCAAAAACAGCTGCTATGATAGAGGCTTCCCAATGGTAGAATCTCTGCAGAACTGTCATGGTGATTTTGATAGGTTAGTGGCTTAATTAACACAGAAAAGATTTTTACTTTGGGGGGGGCATAATTGTAACATGAAATAGCCTTGAAATTTTGGAGTCCAGGGCAATTGCCCCAATTATTTTTCCTCTCTTAGAGATTAAACAGGATTGACTGTACTAGGATGTGTGTGTACTATCTCACTTCAGTCATGTCTGACTCTTTGAGACCCTATGGACTGTAGTGCACCGGGCTTCTCTGTCTGTGGAATTATCCAGGCATGAATACTGGAGTGCGTTGCTATGCTGTCCTCCAGGCTTTATAGGAAAATAGATTAGAAGTTGACATCACACACGAAGTTTCACAAACCATCAAACCTCCCATCTACATCCCATCAAACCTCCTACATCCCACTCCTCTTTTCCTATTGAGATGGCTTTCATTCCTGAATTCTAAGCTATGTTGAAGAGATAGTAATTTTTCCTGGGCATCTCTCATGTATGGGAGGTTTACATGCTAATAAACTTCTTTTTTTCTCTTGCAAATCTTCCTTTTGTTACAGGGATCTCAGCTATGAACTCAAAAGGGTAGAAAAGTTATTTTTATTCCCTACCAAAAATAAAAAAATAGGTGATGGGAGTACCAGCAGGGAGGTCAGTCTTAAAAATGATTTGATGGGCAAGAAGAAAAAATTTATGTTTTCTAGCTAAAATGATGAATATAATGTTATGATAAGGTGAGTTTGCAGTGATGCTCTGGAAGAGAGGGAAAATGGGGCCAGGAACACCTGCCAGTAGGTATTTAAAATAATAAGTTGGATACCTGTGGATGCAGGATCACTGGAAACTGGGAATGGGAGTCAGAACAGTTTGAATTGCTGCATCGATACAAGTACTTTTCTACTCTACATTTCCTGGTTTGATTTCTTAAATTTTGTTTAATCAGTGGTTTGCTAAATACAATTTATGTTGTATACCTTTCCTTCCGACTCACTGAATCTTAATTAAAGCTAATTGCATTCTTTTGGTTTGTGAGTAGTAGAAACCAATTCTGGCTGGCTTACTCAGAAAAAAGAATATTGAGAGATTGAATTTATTGAATTCAGTGGGTTTATTAATTAATCTTTGCTATTTATTGAATAGCAAAGTAAAGCCTTAAGAAGTAGGAAACCAGGTCGACTCTGGGATGCTCAAGAATATTGTTTGGTAGTCAATTTTCTAACGTGCTTCTATTCCAAACACTAAGCTGTCAAGAATCTCCTTTTTCTCTATCACAGATCCTCAAATTCAGGGAGAGAAAATCTTCCCAATCCAGGGTAGTCCATGAAACTATATTACAGCATTGGAATGTGACTGCTGAATGTCTATACCCTGTTCAGAAGGGAAAGAAATTCTCGGAGAAGGAATCATTCTGAGCTGTGAAGATGAGCGTCACATCCTAGAGTTGATGGGGTGGTAAGCAGGAAGGGAATGCCATAGCAGTCTGCTCCAGATACACATTCCCTTTGGGCTTAGCAGCACAGAAGAAAGAATGCAGAAGTGCTAAAGAGCACATACCAGCTACCCTTTAAGATTTCCCCAAACTGTCATATGTTTCTGCTTACGTATCACATCACTCTGTGTGTGATATGTACAAGGCCTGCATTTGTGCTTGGTCTGTCTGACTCTCTGCTACCCCCTCCATGAGGTTTCCCAAGCAAGAATACTGGAGTGGGTTGCCATTTCTTCCTCCAGAGTATCTTCTCAAACCAAGGAGTCAAACCTGTGTCTCCTGTGGCTGCTGCATTGGCAGGTGGATTCTTTAACACTGAAAGCGCATGGGAAGCGCATTCTTTAACACTGGGAAGCACATGATATGCATGAATACAAGGGAGATTGTGAATGAAGGCTTTGTTCTTGGTTGCAATTTGCCTAGCTAAAAACTGGAATCGTTACCAGGAAAGAACTGTAGAGTGGATATTGAGATAAAGAGCTAGCAACTTTTTGCTACTCTTGGGGAAGTACATTATACATGTACACATATGCATATATACACATATAAATATATATGGATGCGTATGTAGAGTATTCTGTAAATGTGTGTATATGTATGTGTATATACATATATACACACATATATGTAATCTTTAATATTTTACCTGGTGTTTCCAGGAAATGTAAACACTGAAAGAAGTTATTTCATGATTTTTAATTCAGCCATTATTTATGACGATCTTGTAAATTGTAGTGTGGAGATGCTTCATAAAAACAAGTAACTGATGATGAACTATTCTTAGGAAATGCTTTATGCGGTTCTGGAGGATACAGACTCGGGATGCACATCAGCATGTTAAAAGTCATAGAAAGGTCCAACAGTAAACAAGCTTAATAATGTTAACTCGTAGTAGTTTGAACCTAAGCACATTTTTATTTTTGTAAATGTCTATCTATAGTACATGTTTCCATTTTGAGAAAACTTGAGCTAGCACAACCCAACTAGAAATTAGATTAAAGAATAAATGATTGAGTTAATAAATTAAGAAACATAGTTTAAAAACCATAGATAGGGAACATGTTTTGTGTTTAATTTTATAAATTATATTGATATAATATTTTATTGTTGAAAGTACAGGGAATTATAAAGCAGAAAATGCCTGCTTTAATTTTTGTCAAACAGATTTTATTTAAAAAAATTAACTTTGAAATGAATATTTAAAATTTTGTTTTCAAATTATTTCAAAATTAAAATTTAGGATATCACATCTATACTTTTACTTACAATAAGTTGAAATATTCAGATATAATGTTGTATGACCTATACAAATTACCTGAAAACTAGTTGTCATGGTGTTTATAGAGACAGCTCTATGAATTCAAAGATTGTCACTTTTATGCAGCATCCTTTGGGCAAATCATTTGATTTTAGTAGTCCAACATTTTAAAAGTAAAAATCTCATTGAAGTAGTTGTCCTTTAATTTTCTTTAATAAGATGGAAAGGTCATTAATTTTAATAGGTCTTAAATGTCCCTGTATCTCACACCTTTGAAACTGACAAGGGAAACAGTTTAACTGTCTGAAAATTCCAAAGGCAGTATTACATTAAATGTATGTTATGTAATTGCTTGTGGCAAATTTTCCTATTGATAGAGAAATATGTACTCAAGTTTCATGTGGTTATTATTTCTTTGAACATCAGAAATGATTTTAAATGAATGTCTTCAAAGTAATCTTTTGAAATGAGTTAGCTGTCTTTAGTTTGTAAATTACACAATATGTACTATTTTCAATCAAATAGTGACCACTAGAAATCAAAGAATTTGTATATTAGAGAGATGACTTTCAAAGCTCACTGCTTGAAAACTCACCTAGAAATTAGTTTTATTTTATCTCCCAGATGCAGAGGTTTAAAAAGATGTGATGCTATTGAAATTATGTTTCAGTTTTTTAAATCAGCTTTTCATTTTAATTCCTGTAACAGTGAAGAGAGACTTGAGAACAGACTTTACTAGAGCTTGAAATTTTCCCCCAAAATGCTTTGTAAATAAACTCATTGATTAAAGTTTTGAGGAAATGTTATATTTTTGGTTAAGTAAACATTAAGAAAAAAACTTTTCTTGTTATAACTCCTATTTTCAAAAAATGTCCATTGTCATGAATATAAAAGTTGGAGTAAGATTTATGTAACTTTTTATGTTTAACTGAGATTTTCCTTGTCTCAGTACGTGTAATTTCATAAGCACAATTAAATCTTTTCCTTGATATACACTGATTTTGAAAATGTTTCAGAGGCATAATTGAAGAATTCATTTATGGTGTATGCTGCTGCTGCTTCTAAGTTGCTTCAGTCATGTCTGACTCTGTGCGACCCCATAGATGGCAGCCCACCAGGCTCCCCCATCCCTGGGATTCTCCAGGCAAGAACACTGGAGTGGGTTGCCATTTCCGTCTCCAATGCATGAAAGTGAAAAGTGAAAGTGAAGTCGCTCAGTCATGTCCGACTCTTAGCGACCCCATGGACTACAGCCTACCAGGCTCCTCCGTCCATGGGATTTTCCAGGCAAGAGTACTAGAGTGGGGTGCCATTGCCTTCTCCGTTATGAGAACTGTATTTATGTATGAGAACTGTTATTAACTTGAAATTGAGTATAATATTTGAATTTGTGTAGATCACTTAATCTCTTTGATCCTCTATTTGTTTATTTGTAAAATTATTAATCTCTGAAGTCCATTCTAGAGTTCACATTTCTTTAGATCTAAAAACTATGACACTTCACATTGTAAGTTTTCAAGATGTCAAAGATTTGAAAGGTGATCATTCAGTCTTGAATATACTGTAGAAAACTCTTTTAAACAAATTGTTGTTATTGTTCAGTCGCAAAGTCCTGTCTGACTCTTTGCGACCCCATGGACTGCAGGGTGCCAAACTTCCCTGTCCTTCACTATGTTAGGTAGTTAGAATAGGAGACAGGAGTCCAAAATGGCAGTGGCTAAAAACAAGGAAGGGAAAACCTGCGAAAATAGAACAAAGGAAGGTCAAAAGAAGATCTGAGGACCGGAGTGAGGACCTCAGGTAGAACAAACAGCATGGGGCAGGCCCAGGGGGAGGAAAAAACATATGAAAAGAGGAGCCAAAGGGCTCGCTCACTCTCTCTCTCTCCCCCTCTCCTTCCCGCTTGCTGGGGTGCTGTTCTTTTCATGTCTTTGGGTCAGCATGCCCTCACTCCTTGAGGATGGATTCTCCTGCTATTTTCTAAATAAAATAGAGCTGTAACGCGGAGCTGTAATACTGATTTATCTAAGAACTATAACACGGTCTGTTCAAGACCTGAGAGCTGTGATGCACCGAGGGCTTTAATGTCCGTCACTCCAAATCTTTGTTGTGACGAGACAGAACCAAGGAGAATACACTCGCTTGACAACTATCTCCCAGGGTTTGCTCAAATTCATGTCCATTGAGTCTATGATGCTATCTAACCATCCAATCCTCTGTCACCCCCTTCTCCTTTAGCCTTCGATCTTTCCCAGTATCAGAGTCTTTTCCCATGAGTCAGTTCTTTGACTATATGGACCTTTGTTGTCAAAGTGGTGTCTTTGCTTTTTAGTACACTGTCTAAGTTTGTCATAACTTTCCTTCCAAGGAGCAAGCATCGTTTATTTTCATGGCTGCAGTCACCATCCACAGTGATTTTGGAGTCCAAGAAAATAAAGTATGTCACTGTTTCCACTTTTCCCCCTTCTATTTCCCATGAAGTGATGGGACTGGTTGCCATGATCTTAGTTTTTTGAATGTTGAGTTTTAAGCCAGCTTTTCCACGCTCCTCTTTCACTTTCATCAAGAGGCTCTTTAGTTCCTCTTCACTTTCTGCCATTAGAGTGGTGTCATCTGCATATCTGAGGTTTTGTATAACAAGAGAAGCCTCAAAGCTATCCTCTAACTTTTTTGAATTGCTAAAAATAAAAGAACAGCAAAGAAGACTTTTGTCAGGAAAATACCTGTAATTTGACCATTCTAAATCAACAACCTTTCATGTATATGGATTTTTTATGGTAGCTATACATGCTTATATGTATTTTATATATTTATTAATATAGCATGCTGCTAAGTCACTTCAGTCGTGTCCGACTCTGTGCAACCCCATAGACGGCAGCCCTCAGGCTGCCCCGTCCCTGGGATTCTCCAGGCAAGAACACTGGAGTGCGTTGCCATTTCCTTCTCCAATGCATGAAAGTGAAAAGTGAAAGTGAAGTCGCTCAGTCGTGTCTGACTCTTCACGACCCCATGGACTTCAGCCTACCAGGCTCCTCCATCCATGGGGTTTTCCAGGCAAGAGTACTGGAGTGGGTTGCCATTGCCTTCTCCGTAATATAGCATAATTGGGTATTTTTAATGCTACTGCTGTTACCAAATGTTTTGTAAAATATTGCAATAAAGTCTCTCTAGTTATTTCTTTTAGGTAGACATAATATCACTTTATAAAATGTCATAATCTACTCAAACAATTCTATTGTGCTAAATATTTACACTTTTCAAATAATATCGCCCAGCACAAAACAGCATTATGGGTAGAGCTATTTTTCTGTTGAATTATTTCCCAGGAGTAAATTACAGGATCCTAGAGTATGAACATTTTAATTTCTCTTGTTGTAGAGTCTCCATTGTTTTCCAGAGATTCGGAGACAATATCCTGTGCCATTATAATTGTATATTTACCTTATTTTGAATAATTTACTCCTTTTATTCAACAAACATTTATTGGATACTCAGTGCATCCAAAGTCTTGAGTTGAACATGTGAGTAAGATTTAAAGCTAATCTTATCTTCGGGATTATCCGAAGGGCTGGGACAAGATACAAGCCATTTGGTGCCATAAAAAGAAACCCAGGGGATGCAGGGGAAGAGTTTGTTTTAGAAAAGCATTTCACAAACTCTATCACAGTGAAGCATTGAAACATGATCTCTTTCAAGTCTGGTTTCAGCCAACATTGACCTCTGTGCAGCTTCCTGGTGATCCATCCAGCTCACTCTGCTTCTCCCTGTAGACTGCTTATGGTACAATCAGCTTTTCCAAGTGGTCTTCCTGCTTATTGATGTCCTGTCTAAAAAAATTCAACAGATAAACACAGTGCTGGCCTGAACAGCGATAGCAAGGTAGCACAGCTGTAGCTTAGCCAGAAGATTATTTTAAAATAGTCAGGCATTATTAAGGCTTCATATTTTCATCTCTATTTGAGGAAGAATCACCAAGTCAACAGAGCTTCTTTCATATTCCATCAACAGCTGCTGCATCCCAGCCTACATACAAATGCTGCACTATTTAACCCTTTTATGCTTCCTCTCCTATTTATTAAATTTCAGAGCCTTACTTATGCTATTTCCCTTAATCCTCACCACCTCTAGGTCATTTGTTATTAACTCCTTTTTAGAGATAAGGAAATGGAGGCTTAGAGAAATTAAGAAGTCTGTTTAATTTCATACAGTTTGTAAATTGTGGGTCTGGGAATCAGACCCAGAACCGATTGACTCTGAAAACTTTCCACTCGGTGCCACTGCTCAATTTTTCTTTTGATGTCCTCTTAGATGAGAACAGTCTATAAATGGGACTTTATTTCTCACTTATTTTCCCTCTTCTTGGTGACGCAATCAATTTCTAATGTTTATTGATCAACAGTTACCGTCTTTGCCCTAACCAATTGTCTCATTTAATTCTCACAACAACCCTAAGAAGTAAATACTATTGTTATTACTATTTTGTTAATCCTCAGAACAACCCTAAGAAGTAAATGCTATTGTTATTACTATTTTGTAGTTGAGGAATTTGAAACGTTAGAAAAGTATAATAAAATACCAGGATTCCTTAGTAATTAGGTGGAAAAACTGGGAATAAATTATCTCAATAGGGGTTCAAACTTATTGTTACAGAATCAAATCATTATATTGATCACGAGTTAGATCAATAGTTTTAAGGTTTTAGTCTTGAATATATCTTTGGCCCCTGACTAGGGTTGAATTGGAGGGGCAGCCAGGCAACAACCTTAGACCTAAATCTACAAGCAACAATAAAACATCACTGAGGTGAATCAGAAAAATAACTATTGCCAATTAACTCAGGTTTCCACCTTTGGCTGCTAGAGGTTGAACCACCAAATTTATAGCAGATACATGAGTCTCTTGATAATTGTGTGAGATGAAATTTTGTAACTGAAAAGTGCATGGTATAATGCTATTTATCTATAATGGAATTTTAGAATCTTATTGTTACCTTTATTCTGAGAGTTGGCTAATGACATATATTAATAATTAGGAATTAATAAATACTGAAATAAAAGACATCTTCAAGTAATTAAAAATGTTATGTTGAACGTTTAGCACATCTATCATATTTTAGACATGATGAGATTCAACCTTTTTTTTTTTTGAAACAGTTAACTTCTTTGTACTTAAACAAGTAAATTTTGAATAAGACATTTAAAGCAGTTATTTTGTAGGACAGTACAGTGTACTCTTGTCCACTGTACCTCAATATTTTCTCCAGCTCCTGCTCCTGGTAACAGTAGACTTGTTCTACCATCTCTGATTCCTTAGGCATGTTCTGTGTTGGCCACTGTCTACAAGATACATGGAGTCCAGTTCACATTTTTTTTGTTCAAAGGGAACTTAGAATTTTTCTGTGTTTGGAAAGGTTCAGCAAGTATGATATACTAGATTCATGTAAGTTAAATTATGTGTAAATAGAATCAGAATAGATCTCTGTAGATATAACACATTAAAAACCTTTAGGAAGCTATACTATCCACTGGCTTAAATATTTTATCCTGGGGATTCATTTCAGTCCTACCAAAAAATTCTTGCTGTAAAGTACAAGGCTCTGAGCCAGGCATCACAATGGACACAGGTAATAGAACATACTTCTTTCTCTCTGGGATTTTATATTCTAGAGGGCTTGACAGAAACAAGTAACTCATGGATCTGGAAGAACTTTTTAATTGCCATTTCGAACCACAGGCAATGTGCTGTTTGAGGATGGAACTTCTAGAGACCATTGACATTAGTCTGGTTAGGGAAGACAGTAGAAACAGCCTTTAGATGGTATTTTAAAGAGCATGGGATTTACCAAGGCTCAGGTTGGGGTGGGGGGAGAGGAGTAGGAGTAGAAAGTGAAGGAATGCTTCAGTTGAAACACTTACACAAATAGTGGAAAGGGGATAGCATTGCCTAGGAAAAGACTTGTAGGTGAAATGTAGCCAGGAGTGGAGCTAGTGCTTAGTAGAGGAAGGTACAGCTTAAAGACCGTGGAAGTAGTGTCTTCAGATGGTACTGTTGCCGGAAGACTACAGAGTGGTAGCATGTTCAGGGCATTTGCTCTTGTATGTTCCTCCTGCAGTGAGAGTGCAGCACATTATGAACTGTTTTCCAGATGGTTGGCTAAGGCCAGATGAGAAATATGCAGACAGATAATATACTCTCCATTCTTTTCCTTATTGATATACTTTTATTTATTGAATCATTGACCTTTTTTCCTATTGTCCTCCAGTTCCAGACTCCAAGGGCTGAATCACAAACACCATCTCCCCATCCTTTTGTTCACCCAGCAGATATTGAGTACCTGCTGTGTTCTACTTTCCGCACTAGACATTGGAGTTACAAGCGAAGGCTCTGACCTCAAGAAGTTTGTGGTAGTCTAGTGGGGGAAAATAAATGCTCCCAAGTAATTAATGCTCCCAAATGCATGTTGTTCCATGAGGCAATAGAAGGGAAATGCATAGCTATGACTTTATATTAAAAAAAAGGTGATTTTTTAATTTGAGTTACAAAGGATAAATAGATGTTGTTCATATGGAGAAGGAGGAGAAGGAATGACAGCCATTGAGTGAACTCTGCTATGCAGCAGGTGCCAGATTGGGTTTTATTTTATTTCAGTAATATCGGTTAACCATGGGACGAGTTGTCTTATCTCTATTTTACAGATAAAGAATGGGATCAGAGAGATGAAGTGACTCTCAAGATTAATGGGCAGGGTTGAAACCAAAACTGAAGCTTAATCTGCAAAATCAAGACTCATGGTAGTTCCACTCTGACATTGTGAAAAAGTGAAGATGTTAATTGCTTAACAATGAGAGAGAGGGAGAAATAGGGAAAAGGCCAACCCCAGCTGTGGAGGAAGCAGTTTATCTCATCTATGTCACTGTCTGCTGCGACTTACCATGGCAGCTGTCTTTCATACTAAAGAAGTGTTCAATGATCTGGACTTTCAGTCATCTTCTCAATAGCAACATTCACCTGTCATATTTTCCCTATTCTCAAAGCCTCTTGTTCTGCCAATATGGCAATGAAACTAATGGTTTTAAATAGGTTGATGGATAAAAAAAAAATCAATAAAATTTCCCAATCCATTGTCTTTAGCACATCAAAATTATTTTCCTAGCATAGCAATTTTCAATAAAACGTTGAGTCACAAATATAAATTTCTATAAACTACAATAAAAAGCGAAAGTGTTATTACTCAGTTGTATCGTCTCTTTGCAACCCCATGGACTATAGCTCATCAGCCTCCTCTGTCCATGGAATTTTCCAGGCAAGTAGACTGGAGTGGGTAGACATTCCCTTTTCCAAGAGATCTTTCCGACTAAGGATCAAACCTGGGTCTCCTGCATTGCAGGCAGATTCTTTACTGTCTGAGTCACCAGGGAAGTTGACAATAAAAAGTGAACACAAGTGAAATTATTTTTATTAGTATATTTTTCCATCCATGGTCAAACTATTTCAATAAGTATTCAACATTATCATTTTTGTGTTATCTCTTATTCAGTCTTTGAAATCTGGTGTCTAGTTTACTCTGAGAGTATCTCAGTTTGGACTACCTACATTTTAAGCACTCAATAGTCCATGTGGCTAATTGCTGTTGTATTTATTGGACAGTGTAGCCCATGGGAGATGTACAATGAATTATTTTAGTAATGGACTATCGCATACTGCAGCAAGTTAGCAGAAAGGATACTTCTGTTCTGGAATGGTTTTCTTCTCACACCACAACAAATTAGTATGTGAGGATTCTCAACCTTACTTGTACTTTAGAATTACTTGGGGAACTTAATAGCTCAGTGTTTCACCAGAGTTTTGATTTGGTTGCCTACTGTAGGGTGTAAACATCAGTGTTTTGTTTTGTTTGTTAAGTATCCTGGATAATTCTAGTATGTAGCCAGGGTGGGAATCACTAATGTGTATAGTGATATGTATTTTTCCTCTTGCTATGACTAGTGCCCAAAAAGGATCAAGGCAAACATATGAATAGAAAGTGCTTTCTTGTTCTTTACCTTAGTGAGAAATAGACTGAAAACAGACTTTCCTTGGAAATTTCTTTCTTTTTTTTTTTTTCCAGCTTTAATTCTTTTTTTTTTTTTTTTTAGTATTTTTTTTTTTATTTTTAAACTTTACATAATTGTATTAGTTTTGCCAAATATCAAAATGAATCCGCCACAGGTATACATGTGTGCCCCACCCTGAACCCTCCTCCCTCCTCCCTCCCCATACCCTCCCTCTGGGTCTTCCCAGTGCACTAGCCCCAAGCATCCAGTATTGTGCATCGAACCTGGACTGGCAACTTGTTTCATACATGATATTTTACATGTTTCAATGCCATTCTCCCAAATCTTCCCACCCTCTCCCTCTCCCACAGAGTCCATAAGACTGTTCTATACTACTAACCTAGTAATGCATATACTCCTTTGGTTTGAAGATGCTGAATCCCGAGTAGGAATTATGTACTTGAAAGTATGGAATGGGATTGGTAATCCCACCCTTATCAACATTTTATTGATTTTGGCTCTTTTTTGAAAAGTTAGATTTGACTCACCGATGCAATGGACATGAAATTGGGCAAACTCTGGGAGATGGCAAGGGACAGGGAGGCCTGGTGTGCTGCAGTCCATGAGGTCGTGAAAAGTTGGATAGGACTGGGTGAACAACAACAGAATTGACTCAGATCTTAAAGATTTGTTTTAAGCATATGATAAATTATTTAACTAAAAGGCTTTAGTTAAATAATTTATATTATATTTATATTAAATAATATTAATTTAATTAATATATCAAATATTAAATAATATGTATTACTTTATTTAACTAAAGGCTTTAACTAAAATACTATTTACAGAGTGAAAAGTTAGGAGTATATAGCTTTATGTAGGAACTGAGTTCTGTAACATTGGGGGAATAATGATGCTTTAGACCTTTGCATTATGTGAAACAATTTAGACCTCTGCATTTGCATCTCTCTGCTTGATCGTCATGGTCTTGATCTTTGTGATGTGACGAGGATCAGGAAAAAGACAGAGTGTAAATATTTGCTGTCTGTGCCATAGGCCTGATCCTTTGTCAGCCATAATAGAGCATAAAAATTCATGATTGTCCTCCACTCCTCCTTAGCTAATGTCCCATTTGTATCTAACGTTATAGACACCATTGTAAATTACCCTTAAATTAAGAATTTCAATCTCTCAATAACAGGGTCAAGTTAATAACTCGAGTTTAAAAGGAAGCCATCAGGCCTTCCTAATGCTGAAGCAAATACCATTCAAATGTGTAGACCAATATGACTTTGTCTTCATTAATATAATAAAATTATTAGCACCTGGTTACCCAGAGACTATCTAATACCAGTATGCAATTGCTTTTTTTATGATTATTACAATGGTGATTTATTCTCTTTTAACTCCTAAGCATTCTCTTTGGAGAGTACTTTTTTCTAATGTTTATGAAGAAGCCTTAGGCTCATGAAACGATATTTACAACTCTCAGTATTAGGATGTTTCTCTATTTTGTATCCGCTTACAACATTCATAAAACATCTGCCAAAGTGCTGAAATCAGCTTTGGGAAAGTAAACTGATGGTGCCCTGTGAAATGAGGAGGTTTGAGAGCTTAGGATTTGGAAGGCTGTAATTACTCCCGTACTCACACTGTAATCTGTATGTTGAGCGCTGGGACACATGGTGACTCATGAAAAAACACTGATGTCCACATAAGCCTCCTGTAAATGAAGCTACTGTGCTAAATGGAAGCACGACCTGAACCTATGCACACACACACATGCAGAGACTCACCAACTCCGGAAGCAGAATTGGAAAATGCTTCCAAGAGAGTTTAAGAACTTAGAAGCTTCATGACCTATATTCATTGTTTAAATGGCGAAGTAAGGTATCATTAGTGATAGCCTTTATTTCCACTTTTGTACCCTCCTGATATTTGCTAGTGATATGGCCATATCCTCAGATTTGAAATTAGAAATCAAAGCTTTAAGAAAAGAGCTAACTTTCCTGAACACAGGGAACCAAATGTAGAATCCAAGTATAGAATCTATAGTCTATAATATTATGATATAGTCAATCAGATTAGGGACAATTTAATATAGCAGGAAACCAGTCAGCTGCATTGAGTCAGACCCCAAGGGTTCCATTAAAATCAGATGAATCAGAGCAATATGGCTGCTAATCTTGTGCTCATCCAAATTATATATGAATAGGCTGAGCCTGCAGATTTGGGTTGAGAAAACTAAATGCAGTCTCCCCTTAGATATTTAGTACACAAGCTGATTGGCACATTTCTAAATGGGCTTCAGTTAGATTCACTGAACAAAGTTTGTCAGGAACTTCCAGTTCCTCTCAGACATACATTTAGAGATCGATCTGTCATTTTTAATTTTTTTGTTGTTGTTTGTTTGTTTTTGATTCACTTGGTAGGAAGCCTAATGTAAAGAGTGTACAAAGATTGAGTCTATTTATTCAGTCTGCAGGGGTATGCCTGAGTTCATCAAAGGTGACACACATCTCCAAAATGTTTTGCTTTGGTTAAATACTTCCTACCCAAGTTTTTTGACATAGACTTCATCAAGTCTCTCTGGATTAATCTTCTCTCAGCTAACAACTGTAAATCATGGCAGTATGATCATTAAAAAAGATTTTTTTCCTGGTTGAGATGAATACCTATTTGAAGATGCTACAGCATGTAGTGGGGAGCATTCTTATCAGCAAGGATAGTGGAAGATTTCTGTATAAATCATTTCATGGGAGACAAGCAGAGTTTAGGTTCATTATGAGTTGGAGGAATTGTAGCAGCACTTAGCAAAGAGTATCTAAGACACATGGAACACTTAAAAATATACCACTGAATTATTAGGCACCTTTTCTTGTTGAAATTACTCATGCAAAATTCCTATTAGTTTCAGACTGTCTGCTGTGACTAGTGCGTAGAATTATATTTGACCCAGGTCTGCAGCTGGCATTTTTAACCACTTAGAAGTGATACTATTGATAAAAGAAAAAACAAGTTAAGAGATTTCCAGGCAAAAATACTTGTCAGATTCACAATGGAAATTCTAAAAGTACCTTTGCAGTCAAATTTGAAACAGAATACTTTATTTTACCAATCATGTGTCAGCGATACTTTAAGGGGAAAGACATTTGATGTATGTTAATTTTATGAAAACTCATCATGTCTTCAGTTTTTCAGTCTTGTGTTCCAGCATTGTAGAAGCAAATCAATATCTTGGTTTCCATATATAGTTTAGAATTTATCCACACTGGAATGTGGAGAGAGGCAAAAAACTGTGATTCTGGGAGAAAATTAGCATTTTGTTGATCACCTGTTTTGAACCAAGGTTATGATGAATATTTTTATATATTCATCATTTCAGTTTAGCTCGTGAAGGATTTGATGCCCATTGTAATTAAGGAACACATGTACAACTCCCCAGTTATACAGTATAACAGAGCCAAGAATTTGTCCAGAACCAAGTTCTGGTTAACAGGCACTGCAGAAAAGCGCTGAAGTTAAATCTCTCAAGCCACAGTTTTATTTCTGACTCATCCAAATTAAACCAACATTTACTGGGCAAATGGACTGTGCAAAGTACTGTGTTCTCATAGTTTACAATTGAGTAGGTGATAAGGAAAAACATCATGCATGCTCATGTATATACAAGGAATCGTTTCCTGCCCCACCCTAGCTTGGATTAAATATGCTTTCTGTATGCCCCATGTGGCATCCACACAAATCTGGATGATTTAGGTTATGGTATAGTAACAAACAAAACCCAAGATCTCAGAGGTTTGATAAATTATATGCTCATTTCTTACGTATTCTACATGTTTATCAAAGCTCTGCTAGGAGACCTGTTCTGCATTCTTTGGACTGCATGACCCAGGTTTCCAGGTCAAGCTCCCTTGGGAATGTCAGTACTATGGGAAGGAAAAAAACAAAGGCATGGTAAATTGTATCCTGGTTCCTAAAGATTTCATCCAGTAAGCGGTTCATACGACTTCCACTCCATGTCATTGGTCAAAGTAAGTCACTCAGCCACCACTGACTTTAATAGGGCAGGATGTACAAGATACCATGTGCATGGGAGGAGAGACAGAAGAACTTTTTGATGATGCTAACCACCGTGGCACTCTGTTTTTCCTCTGGTATAGGACTCATTAGCCTTTACTGTAATTGTTATTTAGCAGAAATCCCGCCATGGTTTTATTCTTTTTTTTTTTTTTTTTAAAGAATTATTTATTGCAACAATTCTCAGTCGTGGCACACGAGATCTTCATTGCATCATGTGGGGTCTTTTGCTATGGCTCACGGACTCTAATTGCAGCACCCAGGCTTTATAGCAGGCACGGTAGTTGTGGCAACATTCTATCTCAGGAAATTTTCTCTCATATCTTTGTCCAAGTGTGATTCCTTTCCCCTTTTCATTTTGAGATGAAACTGCAATCAGTAGAGCCTGTATCAGTGTTTTTACTTGACATAAAACCATTTACTATCTTGTCCTTATCCTCTTGTTGTATGAATTAGGGGATTTATAATTTTTGAAACTTTAGTTTCTGAAAACCATAGATTTTAGGCCCTTTGCGGCACTTGGGATCTTAGTTTCCCAACCAAGGATTGAAGCCATGCCCCTTGCATTGCAAGGCAGACTCTTAACCACCGGACCACCAGGAAAGTCCCTCATTATGTTCTTTATTATGTCTCCAACACCTACCACAGTGTTTGGTGTCGTCAATATTTGTTGAATGAATGGCAATGCTGTTGTGTTTGCATATTCACAATAGTTTTAGGTCTATGGTCAGGTGGAAAATTTAGAAAATCCTTCAGTATCTGGATTAAGATCTCAAGAGAAATCCTTGGGCTATTCCAACATATGATACCACAAAGGATATTTCAGGGGGGAAAAAAAAAAATCAAGTGAAGATTCCAATGCTCTAGAGAGCCTGAGTTTAACTTCAGAAAATGATTGGAAAATGTCCACCCATCTTTCATGAAATGAGGGCTTATTTTTCCTGCTTGTCAAGTTTTGTTGCACCAATCACATATAAACAGTCACATCCAAGAGACATGTTCATCAATTATAGAGTGCTCTAGCAGCATTCTATCTCAGGAAACTTCATAGCTTTTTCCAAGTGTGATTCCTTTCCCCTTTTCATTTTGAGATGAAACTCCAATCAGTATAGCCTGTATCAGTGTTTATACTTGGCACAGAACCATTTACTAACTTGTCCTTATCCTAAAAAAACATCTTCTTGTTGTATGAATTAGGGGACTTATCATTTCTGAAACTTTAGTCTCTGAAAACCATATTTGGGGTAGATTTTAGTACTACAGAACCTCTTCAATATATTTAAAAACTTAAATTTACCTGACATAACGTTAAGCATGCTAACAAAAGAACCGAAATTCCTTTGCTTTGAGTCATATAAAGAACCTCAAAAACCTAGTTATTTGGTCAGAGGCTCTGATTAGAAGTTATAAATAGGAGTAAGCAAGATTTAATAAAAATTAAATTCTTAAAGATTTCAGGTTGTTTGGAAGACACATTTTTTTAAAAGTTGGGCTTGTTGGTTATTATATACGCGGTAGATGGGTAACTGCTCCACAGAGACTACTTTTGATGTATTTATAGGGACAAGAGTGCTTACCAGGCAAGGGATGGAATGCTTGAAGACACTTGTGTTACTTGAAGTCCTTCTTACATGCATTCCCCTGCCATCCATCTTTGTTTCTTTGTTGAGTGGGAAATGGACTGTCTAACCCAATGTTATTGATCATGGATTATTGAAAAGTGAGTGAAAGGAAGGGGAAGACAACAAGAACAGAACAGAGAAGGTAGAAGCTATAGAGGCTGTGGTGGGGGGAGGGGTGGAGATAAAGAGGAGGGTGAGGGAGAAGGAAATTGTGTTCTCTGGAGCTGCCCAATTCCTTCACTCCTAGAGCTAGGATTCCTAATTTTTAAATAAGTATTGTTTCCATAAATTGTTTGTTTTTCATTGGTAACCTGAGCAAGACTGTGGTTTCTGCAAACAGTGACCAAAAATAACCTTATTAGAATCATTTGTGTAAACAGTGAGCTCTCCTAGGGCATCTAAAAAGGAACTGATGTGCACTGAACATTTTAGGAAACACAGCTCGTAGACAGTTGTTTCTGCACTGGACTTTTGTTTTCTCACCTTCTGGCATGCCCCGGTGGTGGCCCTCTTGTCACTCATGAGGCAGTGAGGATTGTTATGAACTGCCCCTTCTTTTGATATATTCAGATGCTTTAAAAAGAAAATGAAACAAAAACAATCGAAAACATCAACACACTCTCCCCAACCATAAACCACTGCCTTTGCTTGACTTGACATGAATATGGCCTTATGAGTTCTATTAGTCACATCTTCAGGTATTTATTTTCTTTATGCAGTTTTATTTTTTATTAGTAATGCCTTAGAAGCTTTTAATAACTTAAAATAGACAAAGTGCTAATAATAGCTTGGATTAGACGCCAGGTCGTCTGATTTTAGAGCCACTTTACCCATCAAGCAGCTATGGTTACCAGGATCTTTGATCATACCTGGCTGTAAGGATCTTTAGAGAATGCTAAGGTTCAAACTTTGAATTTTTTTGTGCATATGTTAACCCTTTAAATATCATTATTAGGAGGTTCACATGTGTATTGTGTTCTCTCAAGAATAACCTCACTCTCAATTTATTTTCTCCTAAAAGCATAAGCTTTTCATGTTCTGCTTGCAGACTACTAATCTTGTTTTTTAAGAGAAGCTCATCTACTGTTAATAGAAAACATACTGCCTTTTTCCCTCTTTAATCCATTGTTTCAGACACGTATTACCCTATTAAATTCCTACTTGAGCACCCTGGATGGAAAAATAATTCAGAGTGTATTGTACTTAAAGAGAAGCTTGGATGAATTTAGTTACCAGACTAGCCATGCCCTCTTCTTCACAACTGACCTTCTTCTCAAGGCTTATATCTATCTGTCTTTTTTTTCAACCTGTGTCTAATTTTTGTTCTATACTTATAGAAAGCAATGGCATCAGTTCTTATGGATCCAAGTGTAAGCATTTATAATTCCTAGGGAAGGTTTGAAACCATTGCTTTCGCTTCTGTTGGAGCAGAGAAGAAAATGAAGGGGTTTCCATGGTGGCTCAGATGGTCAAGAATCTGGCTGCAATGAGGGAGACCTGGCTTGGATCCCTGGGTTGGGATGATCCTCTGGACGAGGGCATGGCAACCGACTCCAGTATTCTTGCCTGGAGAATCCCCATGGACAGAGAAGCCTGGCAGGGTACAGTCCATGGGGTCCCAAAGTCAGACGCGACTGAGCAACTGAGCACAGCGCAGAAAGTGAAGGCTATTTTTTTCTAGGTGTGTTGTGATATACATGACAAAAATTATATATATATAAAGTGTACAACACGATGACTTGATGTGTAATACAATATGAAACGGTTACCACAACCAAGCTAGTTAACAGATCCATCACCTTACACAGTCACCACCCCTTTGCATGTTGCCTGTGTTGAGAACTTTTAAGACTTTTAAGAACAGCACACTTCAGGTACACAATACAGTATTGTTAACAGAACGTGAAGCTTAATTGCTTGAGTAACTGGTCCTACTACCCAAAGGAAATGCCAAAATTCTTCCTTCCCATTAAAACTGTAAATGCAAGGCCAATGCCTTCATAACTCATTAAATCTAAGTAACTGGCAGTTTGCAAGTCACTGAGAATAAATTTGAATGTTCTCAGTAATACATGTAATGCATTATGTTTGCATCACTGGATTATTCAAAGGATAAAGAAATATTTAAATTTTAGTCTTTGGTCTTTTTATGTAAGGAATTTTTTGGTCTGTTAGAAAATATAATCACCTGCCTATAATATGCTTCATCTTAGAGTTGCTGCTGCTACTGCTGCTGCTAAGTCGCTTCAGTCGTGTCCAACTCTGTGACCCCATAGACGGCAGCCCACCAGGCTCCCCTGTCCCTGGGATTCTCCAGGCAAGAACACTGGAGTGGGTTGCCCTTTCCTTCTCCAATGCATGAAAGTGAAAAGTGAAAGTGAAGTCGCTCAGTCGTGTCCGACTCGAGTGAACTCATGGACTGCAGCCTACCAGGCTCCTCTGTCCATGGGATTTTCTAGGCAAAAGTACTGCAGTGGGGTGCCATTGCCTTCTCCGATAGTGCCTGCAGAGGTGGTCAACAGCGTGAGATCTGGAGAAGGAAGAACCAAGTGAAATGTTTCCATTCTGGGATCTTAGGTCCATGGCTCACAATCTCTAAGCCCCAGCCTCCTAACCTACAAAAATACATGTGTCATATTGGGACCTACTCAGGGTAGTTTTGAGACTTGAATGAGATAATGTCCCTTAAACCTTGATAAAGGGATTTGTGATTTGAGTCTTAAGATTTGTGGCAAAAGGAGAGCAGTTAGTCAATGTAACTGATTCTGATATCCATGTCTAAAACACACTGGAGGCTTAATGCTGGGGGCGGGGGGCAGAATTTATGCATGTCCAGGAGTTTGTGTTGAGATCTGTGTAGGACAGATGCCCGAAAAGGTAGCCCTTGCTCTTTAGAATCCTTTGTAGTAAAAAATGACAGCAGTAGAGATAGAGATAAAGATAAGAAACAGGCAGAAGTAATAAAATCCTATATGACTTTACAAATGTAGAACCAGTTTACATGTAGGTGAAGGCATCAGGGAAACTTTTATGGAGGAGGTGACTTTGGATAGAAACAGAAAAACTGAACATTTAGATTTATGGAGGTACCATGATTTTGGAGATAAAGCTCTGAGAATATAAAGATGTATTTTTCCCTGAGGGTTCTGTCCTCAGCAGAGGATGTGGAGAGTAATGGTATTATATTTGGAAAGAGAAAATACCATTTCTTTCTAAGAACTGGCATGAATTCCTCTCCTAAATGAATAGTTGTGGTAATTGCATAGGACTTAGGAAATTGGCTAAGATTTCTCTTGGACTTGTTAGGAAAATTAAAACCAAACTGGGTTTAAATTTTTAAATGTTCTTTCCTTTCAAGTTCTCTAGCTTATTAAATACTTTTATAAAATTGTTGCTGTATTATAATTTTATAATATTGTCTCGGAAAGAGTAAACAGACCCCATTCCTATGTACTAAGGTCTTGGCTGTATTTAAACTTCTTCATCTCCTTTCCACTTGATTGTGCTTATAAAACACAAGCCTGTCCTTGCAGCAGAGAGAAGGATGGTAACAAGTACCTGGCACCTGAGATGCAATTAAATAGGAGGTGCAATTTAATCACACAGCCTATGCTGTGATTTATCTGCATCTGACTTAATCATTAGAGCCTTTTGAAAAACCAGCACTTTATTTGAGGTCAATCTCCATGCTTGTTGCAGAGTCTAAAGCGACCATTAGTGCCTCGTGCTGGATTTCCAAATGGCATTTGGGACAGAAACAATTTATTGAGCATGTTTCCTATGTTAGCCACTGTGCTAACTGGATTATTTCAGTGCTCTTCTCGGTGATTCTGTGAGGTAGGTAATAGCATCATCCTTTTCTCCCTAATGGGACCATGAAAAAGGCTTAGGAAAAGAAACTGGTGCTAATCTCATACCCAGGTCCTGGCAGGGTAGCCTGGAAACTTAGTTCTGATTTTAAGGACTGTGTTCTTAATTACTGTCTGAACTGAGGTTGCCCGAGGAGAAATTACTCTTGAAGAAGTTACATTTGTACATGCATAAATATATTTCACACAATATATAAGATTTTCTCTGTTTATGTTTCATTGTATTCTAGCTGCCTGCTGGTTAAGGGATCAAAAAAAAGACATTTCTTATAATAAATTGAGTTTTAATACTTGTGTGTTTTTGCTAATGTTCAGTCAGAATGCATTGAGATGGATTTGGAAATGAAAGGAAACCTCATCATTTTCTGAGGAATGCAACTAGATATAAACCAATTGTGACGTACTATAATCAGCAAAATCGTTGGACCATTGATACTCCTTGTCACAATTTATTCAGTGATTATGTTTTGCTTTCTCTTCTTGTGTTTGCTCAGTTCCCTGGTGCCTCAGCTTCCCTTGGGGAACCACGTGTGTGACGGGAAGAGTGTGTCTCCAACAACCAGGATTCGGTCCCTGGTAGTTGTGTTAGCTTCAGCAAATCATTAAACCTCTTAATGCTCCAGTTTTCTTATTTTAGAAGATGGACTAAAAATATATGCCTTCCAGGGTTAGTCTAAAACGGGAGCAGATGATGCATGTGAAGTACTTACCAGTAGATCTGGGACATAATAATCTACCTAAAAAGTGGAAATATTGTTTTATTTTTAACCTCAAACTTCTGTTTCACTTTTTTTTTTTTTTTGGTAGCAAGTGAATGATGCCTACTTTCCAGGTGTGTGTGTGTGTTTCTGTTTGTGTGTGTATGAGATGACTAAATATAAATATGTAGACAGCATAGCACCAGGTAGGGTCTCAGTCACTGCATCTCCTCTATTCCCATTAATTCACATTAAAAACAAATTCCAGTCATCTTTATTTTCTTTTCCTTACTGGTGTTCCTATCTCTTTATTGTCCTCCACAATGTGGTTGGCTTGTATGAACCTTGCGGTTTCCAAGTTTTAACTTGAATAATCAAGGAAGAGGAAAGCCCACATAAAATGCAATTTCAACAGGAAGAGAATAAGCCACTTTTCAAGCAAAGAGAGATGATGAACTTAAAATGTAGGCTCCTTTTCAATATTTCAGGGAAACACTTTACATACAGTTCTGGGAATGTAGCCAAAATGAAAAAGCCATGAGTTATATCCAGCAGATATTATGAGAGGGTAAGAGGAGTCGCAGATATCCAATTACTTCGATAATAAAAGTACAACATCCCATACCTTTCTATCCACATCTTTGTTTTAGAAGGAAGGGTGGCGGTTATGAAGCACATCTTTAAAGCTTCTTTGAAAAGCTTCTCTCTTTTCCTCTCACACTCTCTGTCTGCTGGTGCAGGTATAAGCTCAAAGCCAGACGAACTCCTGTACAGAGCATTATTCTCAGGGAATTCTCTGGAATCAGATTTAATAGTGTACACAGATCCATTCAGTAAATTTTTTGAACACCTACTATATGCCGGGCACTGTGGATGATGTTAAGAATTCAATTAAGGAATGGGAGGAAACTTTCTATATGCTCACAGGCCAAATCTACCAATGTTTTACCAATGTCCCTGCATCTGTGCCCAAAACACTCCCTTTTTTCTTCTCCCCCACTGCCCTCCCTGCCAGCTCCTGATCATGGCCTGTTCCTTCTGTTGCATAGTGTGTCTCTTGCCTACTCTTCTACTCAAACTGCAGTCTTGCAATTGCCCCCGCCCATCAGTTTTCTTCACTTTCAGTAAGCAAGATTATCCTTTTTGATAAAGTAGGATCCCACTAGCAAAATCTCTCCCCATGACTCACATTACTCTCCATTTTTCTAATTCCTTCTCTTTGTGGGGGGGCAAAATCCCTTGAAAGTGTTGTCTATACCTGATTTCCTTTCCTTCCAGGCTTTCTTGTAACTGCTTCATCTAAGCATTCATCCCTGTTAATTCCTAAGACTGCACATGTCAAGGCTGTCTGGCACTGGCCATATTGCTCCATTCTCAGTCCTCACATTACAAACCCAGAAGCAGAAATAGACCCTTGGTTTCCAGGATGCCAGCTTCTCCTGGCTTTTCATCTACCCCATAGGTGAATCCCTCTCAGTCATCTTTGTTCTTTCCTCTTCATTTCCCCAAGCACTAAATGCCTGAGTACCCTGAAAGTCAGCACTCACAACTTTACTTTGTTTTCTTCATAACTGAATTCATCTATTCCAGTGTCTTCAAGCACCACCTATATTCCAGTAACTTCCAAATACATATCTTCAGTCTCAAAACTCTTTTCTTAATCCCACAATTGTGTAGACAACTCTTTACTTGATATTCCCACAGCTGAAACTTCACCCAACTCAAACTTAACTCATCATTTCTACCTTTGAGATTTCTCTCCAAGCATTTCCTGTTTTGATCAGTGCAACTCTAATCTTTGAACTGTGGATGCCAAAAATGTCACCCTTGATTCCTTCCATTCTGTCCTCCTCCCATCCATTTTGTCAGCAAATCTAATCATCTCTATTTTACAAATAAATACAGAATCTGACCAGTGTCCATCACTGCCACACCGATCACTGTATAATTCTATCATAATCACTTAATGCCGTCATGATCTTTCACTTTCCTGCAATAATCTCTTAACTGTTCACCCTTGACCAATCTTTGCCAGGGTATTCTCCACACAACAGGCAAAAGCAGTTCTTTTAAAACATAAATCGGACGCTATCATTCTCTACTCAGAACTCTCCAATTTTGTCCCCACCCCAGCCAGAATAAAGTGAAAAGCCTTATCAATAGGGCTTCAGAGTGCTATGTGCTGTTCTGTGCTTAGTCACTCAGTTGCATCTTACTCTGTGCAGCCCCATGGACTTCAGCTCACCAGGCTCCTCTGTCCATGGGGATTCTTCAGGCAAGAATACTGGAGTGGGTTGCCATGCCCTCCTTCAGGGGATCTTCCCAACCCAGGGATCAAACCCAGGTCTCCTGCATTGCAGGAGGATTCTTTAATGTCTAAGCCAGCAAGAAAGCCCTTGTAGTGCTCTATATCCTTGCAATATCACCTCTTCCTTCTCTTCTCCTTTTCTGTCTTGCTGTAGCTACAATGCCTGATTCCTAGATCCTATGCTCCCAGTTTTTGCACCTACTGTTTCCTCTATCTGGAATGCTCTTCATCCTCTTTTCATCATGGGTCCACTTATCAGGAAATTGAAAAAGTGAAATTGTTAGTCAGTCAGTCATGTCCAGCTCTTTAGCAACCCCATGGACTATACAGCCCGCCAGGCTCCTCTGTCCTTGGAATTCTCTAGGCAAGAACACTGGAGTGGGTAGCCGTTCCCTTCTCCAGGGGATCTTTCCAACCAAGGGATCAAACCCAGGTCTCCTGCATTGCAGACAGATTCTTTACTGTTTCAGCCACCAAGGAAGCCATTCCTTAATCACCTTTGATGAAAAAGACTCCACCGTGTCAACAACTTCTCATTGCTGCAATGCAGGAGCCATCTTTAGCCCCTTCTACTGTCGATTCTTCATAACATCATTGGCTATCATTTTTTTTTGCCCTTTGTTTGTTTCTCACAGCTGGAACATCAGTTCAGTGCTGTGTCCCAGTGCCTGGAAACAACCCCTGGCACTGTATGAACTGAGTAAATATTTCTGAACGCTGATGAAGATGAATGTGGTCCCTTGCCCTCATAGAATTTACATTGTAGTTGGTGCTAATGACAAATATAAAATAAGCAGACAGAATAGCATATAAATTTTGAGAAATAATTTTGATAAGTATTTCAAAAGCAATTGCCAAGGCATTGAGATGGAAATTTATAGGGGAAACTTAATTTAGATTGACTGGTTGAGGAGGCTTTTCTGAGGAGGTGGCAATTCATGATGAAAAGGGGCTAGACATTCTGAAATTAAAGGGAGAACACTTTATTTCTTACACATGCCAAAAAGTGTAATGATTATCAACAATTAGTCTATAACCTTCTGACAGCGCAAGTACACACACCTTTTAGTAAAAATGTGTGTAGGATTGGAATAGTAAAGAGCATGTTTTTACTTAGTGAATAGTAGGAAGAAAATCTTATATGGACATCAGTGAGATGACTGTGTACATAAATGGGAAATCCTAACTCAGGGTATATAACAGGTATGAATTTAGCCTAATGCAAGGTACTTGTAGTCAGTCTAAATGTTTTGGATCTCCTTGAGAAGGAGTATTTGTCTTAAATTTAGGCTAGAATTAGAATCGAAATCCTTCATTCCAATTTTGTCTGGCATTAGGGTAGTGATAGATATGTGTTAAGAATATCTTTGAGGTTAGGGACTAACTAGGTAAAAAGAATAATTTCAATGCCAGTATTAATGGTAGCCACAATTTATTGAGCAACTAACTAAAGGAGCTCAGTGGTAAAGAATCCACCTGCCAAGCAGAAGATGCAAGTTCAATACCTGGGTTGGGAAGGGAAGGAAATGGCAATTTACCGCAGTATTCTTGCTGGGAAACCCCATGGACAGAGGGCCTAGTGGGCTACAGTCCACGGGGTTGCAAAAGAGTCCATCATAACTTAGCAACTAAATGGCAACACAAAATAGGAGTCTAGCACCTTAAAACAGAACTTCAACTCGGGTACCTCATTCAGTTTTGAGAATTGTTTAAGAGAATTGATTTAATATGCTTGTGCATATATAGAGTGCCAATTCAATCTTAGCTTTTAATAGTAATAATAAAACCATCGTTTCTTTGTTATACGTAAACCAATTACATATGAGAAAATTAATAATTTAAAATTGGTTACAGTAGAGCCAAGTCATTCATTTTAAAAGCATCAGATCTTAGATTACTCAGATTAGTCTGCTTTTTAATATGTATCTGTGTACTATCTTTCTCTTTTTTACATAATGATCTTGTTTTCCTGTCCTTCTTTTCTTTGGTGGTGGTTTAGTCACTAAGTCTTGTCTGACTCTTGCAACCCCATGGCCTGTAGTCTGCCAGGCTCCTCTGTCCATGGTATTTCCCCAGGCAAGAATACTGGGTGAGTTGCCATTTGCTTCTCAAGGGGATCTTCCTGACCCAGGAATCAAAACGGTGTCTCCTGCATTGCAGCTGTCTCCTGTATGGGCAGGCAGATTCTTTACCGCTAAATTACCAGGGAAGGAATTGAGTGGTGATTCAGACAAGAAAGAAACTGTCTGCAATGCAGGAGACCTGAGTTCAGTCCTTGGGTTTAGAAGATCCCCTGGAGAAGGAAGTGGATACATACTCCAGTATTCTTGCCTGGAGAATTCTATGGACAGAGGACCTGGTGGGCTACAGTTCATAGGGTCAGAGTCAGACATGACTAAGTGACTAAAATTTCCTTTCTTTACCCAATGATTTAATGTAACTGGTACCAAATGAACTAGACCAGGCTCCCTTTATGGAATATGCTAACTGGCTAGGTTTCTTAAGTTCACGGAAGCTGACCTCTTTCTGTCCATTCCTTCCAGCTGTCCCTTTTGCTTGATTGTATTACTGTCCTGCATCTGTTTCTGGTCCCCCATATCCACACATCAACCTTCTTTGCACGTTTCAGGAGTGAGTGTTCTGTACCCTCCATGTGCACTGGTCTCCATCCTCTCACTGGGCACCACGATTCCAGCTGGCACACTACCTTGCAGCTTGTTTCCCCCCTTGGTTTCAGTACGCAAGTGCCAATATCTCCTGGCAGCTCTTTGAGCAGCCACTCGTTGTCAGCCTCCTTCTGATGCACGTGGCGCTCCCCTGAGTAGCCGTAAACTATTCCCAGCTGCCTCCTCTACTTCTGGGTCTTGCCAAAGTTTTCTTTATACCAGCCAAGTGTCTAATCTTCAGAAAATTACTTGATGACTGCAGATGGATCTTTATCCCTCATGAGCTTTGTCCTTTCTGAACCATCACCAAGCCCACACATGTGGAAAATTTAGGATGTAAAATGCCTATGAAGAATCTAGGTAGTGTTTTAAAATTGTAAGTGCAGCTATTAAAGGCAAACACACATGTTTCTGAAGTATGTTGTTCAGGAGCATTGACTTTTATGACCCCAAACCCCAGAATTTCTTTTCACTTTGTACTAATATGAAGGGGCAGGTATGCATTACAGGCTCACATTTCCTTTGAGAAGAATCAGTAGTGTAATTGCCAACACTGAATTTCACCCAGCCTGCTCAAGCTCATGGTATAGATGCTACAGAACTGAAGATGAGATAGCTCTGGAGTCAGAAAAACTTGGGACTGAGGCCAGAACCATCATAAACTAGCTAGGCTATCTTGAGAAGTGACTTAAATATCTTTATCTAGGTTTTCTCATATATAACAAAGGAAAGAGTAATTTGTAATTCATAATGCTGTCATAGGGATTAATTGAAGCTTTAAACATGTAGTGTGAATGAATCTGGACTCATAAATCCAGGGGTGGAAGAAAACAAGCTTTTTTCATTTGCTGTAACTGGTCATTTCTGATTCTGAACCCTTCTTCTCTAGGGCTAGGAGAGAGACAAAGATAAAAACTCAGTATCCTCTGTACCTGAAATACTCACTTTCCTTGAGCAGCAATATGTGCTCTTTGAGAATATCGTGCAGTGGTAAGATTTTGGCTCTTTTGTCTTGGGGGGAATGTTAGGTGTCTTGTCTAAGGTCATAGATTAACCCATACGGCCTCGGAGATGTCCATTGCCTCAGTATATGTGACCCCTTCAGATAACAGGATTCTCAAATTCTCTTTTCATTGCTCAGCTTGAGTGCTGAGTATTTGATATCCTTTAGAAGTTCATATCCAGCCCTTTTGCCCAGGGGGTAGGTTTTCTCTGCTCTCAGGATCCATAGAATTTTCTTTCTTTGTTTCTTACCCAAAACAAAGAAAACATTTTACTAATATAGGTATGGAGAGTTCCCTGCCTCTCCTAGTTGTTTAGTCTATATATACCAGTACCTTTTCCCCATGTTTCTCTAGGGAGCATCCAGCTTTATTTGCTTAGTAGGTGTGGAAATTCTGAACACAATCACTCTTCCCTGAACTTCTTTGAAGAAAGCAAACAAATTCTGTCATCAACCCTTGAATGAAAGTTGGGAGAAGTGTGCATTTGTTGTTGTTCTTGTTGCTTATTCACTCAGTTATGTCCCAACTCTTTTGCGATCCCAGGGACTGTCACCTGTCAGGCTTCTCTGTCCATGAGACTTTGCAGGCAAGAATACTGGAGTGTGTTGCCATTTCCTTTTCCAGGGGATCAAGTCCATCCGGACACTAGCATCTCGTCCAAGGCCATGGGAATCATGAACTCCTCTGTCAATGACATTTTCGAGCGCTTCGCTGGCGAGGCATCGCACCTGGCACATTACAACAAGCGCTCGACTATCACATCCAGGGAGATCCAGACCGCCATGCGCTTGCTGCTACCTGGGGAGCTGGCCAAGCACACCGTGTCCGAGGGCACGAAGGCTGTCACCAAGTATACCAGCTCCAAGTAAATATAATATGCCTAGCTGCTGTTAACAGAGAAGGCAATGGCACCCTACTCTAGTACTCTTGCCTGGAAAATCCCATGGACGGAGGGCCTGGTGGGCTGTAGTCCATGGGATCGCTAAGAATCAGACAGGACTGAGAGACTTCACTTTTACTTTCCCAACCCAGGAATCAAAACTGCATCTCTTGCATAGGCAGGTGGATCCTTTACCACTGTGCCACTTGAAAAGCCTGAAGTGGGCATTAAAAGGGGCAAAATGTCAGAAAAGAAACACCTAAATTAATACTCTAAATTATTATCCTGCCTCACATGTGAAAGCACAGTGACTGGTCCATAGTAGGTGCTCAAGAAACCAGAGCTGCTATTGACATTGAAAATGGGTTCTCTAATTCTTCTTTCTTTCCTCACAGAAATTGAATTTTCTTGTACCTCTCTGCAGAATATCTGATTCTGGGCAGTCATTTTGAGACAGTTGACTGGGGTCAGAAGAGCAGTCTGTGACTGTGGAACTGAGCAGATTTCATTGGAACAAAGTGATGGAGGGATGGAGAAGGATCCAACTCAAACTTTAGGTTTCCTGTATCCCATGGAGTCCAGCCACCTACAAGTCACAGTCTCTAAGACACCAGAGACGAGATCACTCTCCAGGGGACACTTAAGCCACTCACATAATCACCTGCTGGTACATTTTGGCTTGCTAAGCCTAATTCATTTGTGAAGAGTGCTAATGAGGATGGGCATTTGCTTGTGTGGACAGGCTAAGGATGGTCCAGCATCCTTAAGTGGTCAAAGGATAAGACGGTGATGGTTAGAAGAACCAAGATGTCATAGGGGCCAGACTGCTAAATATTATTGAGGAATGCCAACAGCAAGAATTCTGCAGAACACAGAAAATGTGATTGTCTCCTCGGGTAAGTAGCAGCAATTCATATTTATGTAGTGCTTTTCAGTTTTATAGCACTTTTATATACTATAATTTTCTCTTACACCCTTACGATATTTGTCTAAAAATATGTTAGTGGTTCTGATAATTTCTGCCTTATGGGTGAAAAAAAACCCACAAAAAAAAACCAAAAAAAAACCAAAACCAAAAATACAATGTTCAGAAGAAGTTACCTAAGCTCCACCAACTAAGAAACAGTTCAGAGGTCAAAAGAAGAGTGCTTTTTCCATGACACTCCACAGTCTCTTGAAATAAGTGGAAAAGATTCCTCTGCATCTAGTTTTTGATCTGCAATCTTAAGGTTGACAGGAGCTTTATATGCAATGGTGGCTTCTCAGAATTACTCCTTTATGAGACTTCTTAGTTGTTATATGGGACAATTACTGCTTTACAGAATTCTAAAAATTCAGATGAAAGGCTTTGTTTGATTCTTTAATGTTATTTGATATCTGGATCAATTTGTGTGCTTGACCATAGCGCACTCTCTCTCTCTCTCTTTTTTTCCCCACTGTTTGATCTTTTATCATGCCTAGACTAGTATCTTAACCTTGTCATGTTTTATTCATTATTTTCTATTTTGTATATTACTTTTAAATGAGAATCAGAAAGCATGGAGAAAAAATGATGTGGTTTTAAAAATAAGTCTTGCCACAAGCAAGTGAAACTGACTGGATTCTGATTGTATTATCTAGGATCTTTTTATTCAGTTCCTTAAAGACCCTTAAAGAATCTCAGAGCAGATATTCCATGTAATTCCCACTAAATACCTTGATCCTAAGTTGAGTCAGCTAGAACACCCTGTATTTCAACATAAAAAAGTCACTGAAGATGGTATGCCACGTTAACCACAGACACCATTTTTTAATTTTAAGAGATGCTCTGGAAAAGCAGTGAAGCAATGTACACTCACTTCTAGAGTATAGATCACTGATTAGTGACCTTATGATCACGCTTTGTTCCAACCCTGGGATAGTATTAATGCTAACAGGTTGTCTTCAAACTGGACTTAGAAAATTTAGTTTGCACTTCTATCTCTGTGATTCCTACGGGGTGATAGAGTGAAATGATAAAGTCACTCTGTTAATGAAAGATATCCAATAGCTTCACTTTCTTATACTTCAGGTTTTGTCTTTGACCTTGGCACTTTGAGTTTGAAATTTGTACTTCTCCCTAGCTAACTCGGACATGTTCTTCCATGTCCTACTACTCCAGGAGTACCTGAGCAACCTGACTGATGTTAGCATGGATGCCTTGGCATTCTGTTCTGATTCTCACTATCTGGCTGGTACTCTGCCTTCTCTGTGGGGAGAGCAGTGAGAAAGATTTCACTCAGGTCAGCCTTACCATGGGTGGAAGGTGCCGGTTAGAAATACTTCACCTTCAGTTGATACTGAATACTATCTTTGGACAAAAAGCCTAATGGAAATTGCCATGGAGTATCGTATCTATCAGGTAAAAGAAAAACAGCCCTAGCTAAGATGGGGTTTGAATCAAAGCATTCTCTAAAAGAGAAATATAAGTAAAGTGAGGCTGGGTTAAAAGAACACACTGCTTTTCTTCGATTAAATCATATACCTTGATCTGTGAGTCTGCTCAGTCTTATATTAGGAGATATGGGCCAATTTATGTTTATTTTATTTTTAATACTTTGGTATCTTTTACTCAATTGCAACTGTGATATAATCGTATAAACTACTGGGATTATACATTGGTATAATCTTCTCCAATGTAGCTAATGCTTCTTCCTTTTCCACCAAGTTCCAGAGTTGGAGCAAATTTCTATCTTTTATTGAGAAGCAAGGTAGGGAATGCACATTCATGTTCTTTAACAAAAGAATCAGTTCCACTGGAGGAGCCACAAAACATAGAGGCATTATCAACATGCCTACTCCATATATTTTTTTAAGTATAGTCAGTACAATGAAAACTCTATTGATTTGTTTATGAGCTCTGTCATCATAATAAAAAGTCAGGCTATTGGTTTGTATAATTGATGAAGTCCTGCCACTCAGTTTGCAGAACTATAATTATTACTTGCTCTTCAGCTAAAGAAGAATGGTTTCATATGTTACATTATGAAGCATTTTTGCTTTTTCAGTTAAAAGAGTAAAACAACACAAGTTAAACTGTCTTACAGGATAATCGCTATCATTAAAAACATCTTGAGATAGGAAGAGACTGGAGAGGCCATCAGTCAGTCCTTTTCCTTGCCTTATATTTACACCAAAACCTTCAGGAATGCTTTGATTGTACAAAACATTATTTTTATTTTTGCCTCACATATAATTTAATTGTTAATCTGTTACCCTTGGATGTGCCCCATCATTCTATTTGCTGTCTTGGATCGAGATATAGTGTATATCCTTAGAATGACACACTTAATATTAACCTCTTGTGTAGATGGAAGGCTACTTATATCCAAATAATATTGAATGATTATTAAAATAGTCCCTGAGCCTAGAAGTTTGCCTTCTAATAATCACACCAGAAAATTTCACTGTGACTTTGAAGATCCGCTAGTAAAACTATTTGTGTATGACCCCAAAGGTGCTTGTCGTATAGTTAAATATAATTCATTACTTCCCCAAGTCACTAATTAGAGCCAAGGGTCCTAGATTTAGGGTATGTGTCCTTAGTGAATGAAGAAGGGGATGTGGCTACTCTCTTCATCTCAGAGTGCCATTTGCTCTTTAGACATGAACTCTGCAGAAGCCTTGTTTCACTGCATTTTATGAGAAAGTTACATGCTTTTTGAATGTTTGAGATGTTCTCAGGACCCTCATCAGTATCAAGATCCTGCCATTTTGTAACTTAAAATGCCTTAAAAAATATGTTTTGGCTAATTTTTCCCCTGGTTTCTTCTTCACAGTCTTTACACTCCCTCTAGAGATTGTAGCTTGTGTGTGGCATGGTTACCTACACATATAGAAAGGGTTCACATGTATGATTCCATGATGATTTTTTATTCCATCTGTTAGCTAATGGTACCTTTCTATTATTTGCTAATATCACCTTATCGTTCTTATTCGATTCAATGTACATTTGGTACCTAATCTTTTTTTTTCTTTCATGCAACTTTTCGTTGATCCTTCTCCAGCTGAATAGGTTTGTATTCGTGATCATTTTTATACATTACTTGAACCTTTTCAAGTTTATCTCATCTTGTTATTTCTTTTTTTTTTTAATTTTATTTTATTTTTTAAACTTTACATAATTGTATTAGTTTTGCCAAATATCAAAATGAATCCACCACAGGTATACATGTGTTCCCCATCCTGAACCCTCCTCCCTCCTCCTTCCCCATTCCATCCCTCCGGGTCATCCCAGTGCACCAGCCCCAAGCATCCAGTATCATGCATCGAACCTGGACTGGCAACTCGTTTCATACATGATATTTTACATGTTTCAATGCCATTCTCCCAAATCCTCCCACCCTCTCCCTCTCTCTCAGAGTCCATAAGACTGTTCTATACATCAGTGTCTCTTTTGCTGTCTCGTACACAGGGTTATTGTTACCATCTTTCTAAATTCCATATATATGCATTAGTATACTGTATTGGTGTTTTTCTTTCTAAAGAAGACATACAGATGGCTAACAAACACATGAAAAGATGCTCAACATCACTCATTATCAGAGAAATGCAAATCAAAACCACTGTGAGGTACCATTTCACACCAGTCAGAATGGCTGCGATCCAAAAGTCTACAAGCAATAAATGCTGGAGAGGGTGTGGAGAAAAGGGAACCCTCTTACATTGTTGGTGGGAATGCAAACTAGTACAGCCACTATGGAGAACAGTGTGGAGAGTCCTTAAAAAACTGGAAATAGACCTGCCTTATGATCCAGCAATCCCACTGCTGGGCATACACACTGAGGAAACCAGAAGGGAAAGACACACGTGTACTCCAATGTTCATCGCAGCACTGTTTATAATAGCCAGGACATGGAAGCAACCTAGATGTCCATCAGCAGATGAATGGATAAGAAAGCTGTGGTACATATACACAATGGAGTATTACTCAGACATTAAAAAGAATACATTTGAATCGGTTCTAATGAGGTGGATGAAACTGGAGCCTATTATACAGAGTGAAGTAAGCCAGAAAGAAAAACATCTTGTTATTTCTTGCCCTATAAGTCAAATCTTTCTTTTTCCTTTTATATGTTTGCTCTGTCCTGCTTGGTACTGACTCTTAATTGATTATGTCCCGTGATTTAAAGCATTTCTTTCCACCTCTTCATGTAGATCATTATTAACTGCTTAAAAATTAGGACAGGTTAATTTTTGCTTCCATTATTTTTCCAGCCACTTAAGATTTTGCAAGTCATTGCTTCTCTAGGTTTCTTGTCCTTCTTATGAGTTATCCTATGAAGCAAATTTTTACACTAACGATGCACAAAATGTGTTAGCTAGAACTCACTGGTTAAATTGAGTCCAGCCTTTAGATTTAATATATATCTAAGGAAATCAGTTTAGCTTGCTCAGACTTACCTATGTAGAACATTTATGACTTATTTGTTAATGCAATCTTTTAGTAAGATTTTAAAAGCCACGTGTGTATACGTGTGTGACAGAGATAGAACTTTATTGATTCCCCTGCTCAGTGATGATTGCCGTTATCATCCTTGTCCTTTTTAGAAAAGGTCATATCAACAAATAATAGTCCTTGGAAAACAAACAAAATGCTTGATAGGGATGATCAATGCCCAAATAGAGCAAATACTTAACTAGTTCCGAAATAACTGCTCTTCTAAGGTCTTGTCATCATCCTGAGATGACAGGTACAGCCTGGCTTGCATTTATTCTATGTGAGTGTGAAGTCACAGACATCTATCAAGTCTGAATAGTTACGGCTTCATTAGCGATAAGTGAACGAAGGACAATATGCAGAGCCACGTGTTCAATGAGGAACAGAATCCTCCTTTTTATTTATCCTATTTTGATTAAGTTATAAATATAGAAAAATCTCTATTGTTCAATCGATCCAATGTAACATTTACAGTACCTACTAAGTGCAGAGCATTATGCTAAGCCTGGAATAATACAAATATTGTTCATGTTAATGATCACGTGGAATTTTACCTCTTTCCTCAGCAATGTTACCCTCGTTGTAATCGTCACCTGATAAAATATGACACGTTACTGTTTCTTCTATTCTCACCACCTCACTGAGTATTTCAGTATTCATTCCTAATGGCTTGTAAGAGTGCCTGGTATACACTATATGTTTAACAAATATTAGTTAAATAAGCACATCAGTTCCACCATATTCTGTTGGTCACGAGGGTGCAGGAGGGACTATACAAGTGTTATACAAGGGTCTGAAGGTCTTTGTGGGAAATCCTGGCTATGGCAAACAGCATCCATATACTCATAAAATTATCTACCACATCACATTTTCCACACGTGTGACCTCTCCACCTAGTGGAAAACACTAAAGGGCAGTCTACCAGAGCCATGCCCTCCTTGTTTACATGTACTTTCTTTTATTCCCTCTCAGGAAGGATTTCTTAGAAGAACCAGTACATGTAGAAGTCAGAATGTGATACCTATCATAGTACATCATAGTACTTCATACTTAGGGTAACTTTTTCTCTCTCCCTTCTGACCCCGATCAATGCTTAGCTGTCACTCACCATCTCTTATCTCCCATATCTAGTCCACCAACAAATTTAAGCAAATAAACCCGCTTCACAGCTCTGGAATCCATTTACTGCCTAGTTTAAGCTACCACATCTCTTTATTGAACCATCTGCATGAGCCTCAGCATTGTTTTCCTGGCCACAAGTTGTTTCTCCCTCCAGTTCATTGTTTGGGGATAGTCAGAGTTAGTGTTTCACAATGCAATTTCATTAATGTCTTTCCTATGTAAAGTCCTTCAGTAATTAATATAAGGAACAAAATCTTTGCCAAAATCTGTATGCTTTAAATTTTCTAGCTTCTTTCTTCATTCCCTAGATGGTATTTTGCCCCCTTGCCCTTCTTTTTCTGTGTTTCAGCCCAACTGTCACTTCTGTGGTTTTTGAATGTTCCCATGTTCTTTCTTAACTTGAGCCCCCAGTACAGGATTTTTCTCCCCACCTTTTGACCTAGTTAATCCCTCTCCATCTCTCAGATGTTGGCCAATTTGTCTTCTCTTCGTGTGAGTTGTTCTGATCCTTGGACTTAGATTTTCCGTGAGTATTCTCTCAACATTTAGTATATTTTTTCTTCATGTGACTCAATACATTATAATTTTTACATATATATATATATAAATAAATATATATATAACTCATTTATATACTCGAATATGTAACTCATTTATAATTATGTATTTGTGTGATTTATTTTGATTATTTTATTTGTCTTTACTGGACTGTAAGCTTCATAAGTCAGGTATGCATCTAGATTTTATTGGATTTCCAAAGTACATAGTAGTGCTTCAAACTATTATATAAATAACTGACTGAATAAAATTTGTTTCATTTTCTTCTCTTAGGAGGAAAGCAGATCTATCACTGGAGAAATGTGTTTTTTATTTTCCCTTTCATTTATAAATTCTCGTGATTGTGAATCATGAAAATGCCCTTTCTGTGGTTTGACTCCATCCATCAGATAAGAACTATACCCTTAGGGAAACAATAAGGAACAAGTCAAAACCAATTAATGTGCAAAATATTACCATGGCAAATCTCCACTATAGTCTTCATCTTATCTTTTTCCTTTCTTGATAATACTTTTTCATCTATTATTTTCAGAATGAAAGCTATTCATGATTTCCCTTCTTTTTTGTCTAAGCAAGAGAAGAGTTGGTATACTAAAAGAGATTGGATTATGTTGAACATTAGAAGCAAAATACCTGCATACAGATCCTTTGAGTGAGATTAAAACAACTTCTTCACAGTAACATTGTTTTGTAAAATTTCTATTCTATTCCAGCCACTGTTTTAGGGACTTCATCTCATATATCTCAATAAATGTCATAAGAAATCTTTGAAAACCTTATCAAATATTTCTGTTGTAGAGAGAAAGAAAGAAAGACTCAGAACATTAGGTAACTTCCTTAACATCACTCTAGTTTAATATAGGGCCTCCCAGGTGACTCAGTGGTAAAAAATAAATAAATAAATAAAAATCCTCTTGCCAGTGCAAGTTCAATCTCTGGGCCCTATGTTGGAAAGATCTCCTGGAGAAGGAAATGACAGCTCACTCCAGTATTCTTGCCTGAGAAATCTCATGGACAGAGGAACCTAGAGGGCTACAATCCATGGGGTCACAAAAGAGTTGGCCACGACTGAGCAACTAAACAACAATCATTTGGGGAAGGGATCAGAGTCTTCATCCTTTTCCACTGTGTGCAGACTAGCTGGCTGCATTGTTCTCCTTTTCTGATATTGTCTTGTTTGTGTAGCCTAGTCACAAGTCTGATGTGGAGAAAGGGTCTTGATATCCTTTAATCACATACTCATCATTTCCCTACCCTTAATCCAAGAAAAGGATGAACATGTTAAGCAAGGTTGCTGCTGCTGCTAAGTTGCTTCAGTCGTGTCTGACTCTGTGCGACCCCATAGACGGCAGCCCACCAGGCTCCCCCGTCCCTGGGATTCTCCAGGCAAGAACACTGGAGTGGGTTGCCATTTCCTTCTCCAATGCAGGAAGATGAAAAGTGAAAGTGAAGTCGCTCCGTTGTGTCTGACTCTTAGCGACCCCATGGACTGCAGCCTACCAGGTTAGGGGTTAACATATAACTCGGTTCTAAGGTCAAGAGGCTGCTTATTTCCATGACTTTCCCCCACATGGCCAAAATGTTATCCTGTAATCTTACCTACTTGAGATCTTCAGGTTAAATGATTGACCTTGAATTTCTCTTTCCAATCCAAATTCTGTTGCAAATCATCCACTTCAAGTGGTGAGATCCTTGAGTGTTACTTAGTAGATCCCAAATAATTTCTAAACTGTATCTCACACTGTTCTCCATAGTGGCTGTACTAGTTTGCATTCCCACCAACAGTTTAAGAGGGTTCCCTTTTCTCCACACCCTCTGCCTTATTATCCAGCAATCCCACTGCTGGGCATACACACTGAGGAAACCAGAAGGGAAAGAGACACGTGTACCCCAATGTTCATCGCAGCACTGTTTATAATAGCCAGGACATGGAAGCAACCTAGATGTCCATTAGCAGATGAATGGATAAGAAAGGTGTGGTACATATACACAATGGAGTATTACTCAGCCATTAAAAAGAATACATTTGAATCAGTTCTAATGAGGTGGATGAAACTGGAGCCTATTATACAGAGTGAAGTAAGCCAGAAAGAAAAACACCAATACAGTATACTAACGCATATATATGGAATTTAGAAAGATGGTAACAATAACCCTGTGTACAAGACAGCAAAAGAGACACTGATGTATAGATCAGTCTTTTGGACTCTGTTGGAGAGTGAGAGGGTGGGGAGATTTGGGAGAATGGCATTGAAACATGTATAATATCATGTATGAAACGAGTTGCCAGTCCAGGTTCGACGCACGATACTGGATGCTTGGGGCTGGTGCACTGGGATGACCCAGAGGGATGGTATGGGGAGGGAGGAGGGAGGAGGGTTCAGGATGGGGAGCACATGTATACCTGTGGCGGATTCATTTCGATGTTTGGCAAAACTAATACAATATTGTAAAGTTTAAAAATAAAATAAAATTAAACTTAAAAAAAAAACTATATCTCATTACTGAAGTCTTTGTGTGTGTGTGTGTGTGTGCTTAGTTGGTTAGTCATGTCTGACTCTTTGCCACCCCATGGACTGTAGCCTGCAAGGCTCCTCTGTCCATGGGGATTCTCCAGGCAAGAATTCTGGAGTGGGTTGCCATGCCCTCCTCCAGGGGATCTTCCCAACCCAGGAATCGAATTCAGGTCTCCTGCATTGCAGGCAGATTCTTTACTGTCTGAGAAGTCTCTGCTGCTGCTGCTAAGTCACTTCAGTCGTGTCCGACTCTGTGCGACCCCATAGATGGCAGCCCACCAGGCTCCCCTGTCCCTGGGATTCTCCAGGCAAGAACACTGGAGTGGGTTGCCATTTCCTTCTCCAATGCATGAAAGTGAAAAGTGAAAGTGAAGTTGCTCAGTCGTGTCAGACTCCTTGCGACCCCATGGACTGCAACCTACCAGGCTCCTCCATCCATGGGGTTTTCCAGGCAAGAGTACTGGAGTGGGGTGCCTGTCTCTAGGGGTTATTAAACCTTTTGTACTAGTTCATTTGATTGTTGTTTTTCTGTTGTGAAAAACTGGGTATATTTACCTTATATGACATTGTGCAAAGGACTTGTACCAATATTCACAGTCTCAAGACATTATAGAGTTTTCTTCCTTAAAAGATGTAACAAGGGACAGAGAAGTCAACTTCTCCAGTGTTACAGTTTCTTTAGAGTAATTATAGTACTCTGAATCACTAAAGATTCCTTTTATCCCTAACAGACTCTCTTTTCTCTTTCCCCAGAGACTTAGTTCATACATCTACTAGGCAGTCACCAGGAAAAGTTGTTTTTCAAATGACAGAAATAAGCAGAACTCTCAAATTCATGGATATGGCACAAGAGAGAATTTGGGTAGCCCCTAGCAATGCTTCTTGTTGTAATTGAAAATCTGGCACCGTACTTTTTCAGGGAATCATACTAAAGGATGAAATAAAGGGATATTTCTAAACCACTGATGAACTGGCAAAGTGTCTAGTTAGCCACAAGCGCAAGAAGAGGAATCGAATGTGTCTGTACAGATGTAGACTGTAAGGACTTTGATGAAACTAATTAAAATGAATTTTCCCTTGGCATGGATATCCATATAAGATATTTATCTTCCATTTTGGAGGAAGCTAAACAAAGTCAAGTCAAATAATTTACTGCTTTTTCCCTGTGTGAGCTTGCAAAACTTGGCAGTAAGAACAGATCAAGAGGCCACTCCAAGCTTCTCTCACCTAGTAAGAAGAGTGGTGTCCTGAGAAAATATGTGAATCCTAGAGACTTGCATCTCTGGATTCAGGTCTTATCTATGCAACTTGGATCTATTATCCTGGAAATATTAAATGGCTTCATTACCCTTCATTACCTTTTCTGACTCTTCCAAGATGGTTACATGATTTGAGCTAGGTCGGTACACATATTATCATAATTATACATTAATTTGCCCATTTTTCTTTCAAGTTTCTAAATTCTATGAAAGAAAGGATAATGCCCATCTTTTCATATTGCACTTGAAGGTTCTTTTCTGTGACTGGAAATAGTATGTGTCCAGCAAATACTGGTTGAATGATTAATATTTTAGAACATAAAATGGTGTCTGGTGCTTAATAGATATTTGAAAATTCAGAGGTCTTTTTCCTTTTTGTATCCTTCCCTTGCACCTGAACTATGTTAAAAGAAAAAAAAAATTACATCCAAATTGGCCATATTGATTACTTTCCTATAGTCTTAAAATCCAAACCTACATTTCTCTACCCTGAGTTTGGATGCTGGGGTTGGGACCCTGAAAACTACATTTCTTAAGACTTCTTGCCAAACGGCCTCTGGTAGTTTCAGTCACTAAGAGACACCAGATGGAGACTGAAAGGCGGGAGAAGGGCAGCAGGTACCTTCTCACTGTTGCCTTCCTCTTGTCAGTAATTCTTTGGCAGAAGTAATTACCTGCAGGTTCTTTCGGGCTCATGTCCTCTCAAAGGTAGTACCTCCTACTCATAGGTCTAAACAGCAGTTGTCTCTAGATTTTCTTCCTTGAGCTTTTAAATTTTAGCAGTTTCACTTCTTCCTTTTTGTTTCCCAAGCAATGTAGATGATAGCCACTTTCTGAAATTACTGTCTGTGGTTTTATCAGTGCTGCTTTTAGACTCTTAACTTTTCAACACCTATGGGATCAATTTTCCATAAATTAAATTTCTTTCTGCTGAAAGATCTGATAAGGCTTTGGTTTCCCTGAATGGATCCTGATTGAGATAATGTGCTACTGTGACTACATACACACAAAATTTAACAATGTCCACAAATAAGTGCTCATGTATTGAATGTATTGAATTCTGCCCATTTGTCTGACAACAGGTCCATATTTGGAAAATCTAAAGATGAATAGGTATAGCCTGTGTCCAAAGGAAGTAAGAGCCTAGTGGGAGAGCAAAAAAGTCTGATCAAACCAGTTTATCACAGAGTTTACAGATGTATGTACAGAGTGCTAAGGACAAATAGAACATTGAAAATTAGCAGAATCATGGCAGATAAGAAAGATAATGTTATTAGAAATTTTGAAGGAGTTAGTGGAAAGTGGTTAAAGGATTTTGAATGGAATTTACAGAAAATATTGACATATATACATGAGACTACAGATAGATTTATTAAATAATATTTTTATTTTGCCATGGTCAACAAATAAATATCAAAAAGTTAATATGTTGAGACTTAGAATGTTCCCTTTAAATAAAGAAAGTAGATAAACTCTTTCCTTTTAGTAAATGCTTCCGTATTTTACTTCAGAGCTCTACTTCACTAAACAAGATTTATTAGAGTTTTTAAAAAAATAACAGACTAGTCTGAGAAGTGAATAAACTAATTTTAAATGAATTATGACTTCTGTACAATCTTTGGATAAGAAGGACCACTGGTAAGCATAGCCTCTTTATGAAGACAGAAACACAACAAAACCTGTATGGACCAACTGAGCAATAATCATAGGCTTGACTTGAAGGTTGTATGTCCTGCGCTTTAATTCATGCCCTGAAAATGGACTTAACTCCTTGGAGTCATCCCCTTGACCAAGCTACAAGAGGTAGAGAGGCTAAGTGATATTCAAGATGTTGTCCAAGAGAAAGTGCTGATATCCTTTGCCAAGTGGAGTCTTCTGTAGCATATTACGTGCATGCTCAGCTGTGTCCAACTCTTTGCGAACCTTTGGACTCTAGCCCACCATGCTCCTTTGTCCATGGAATTTTCCAGGCAAAAATACTGGAGTGGGTTGCCATTTCCTTCTCCAGGGGAGGGATTGGACCCACATATCTTGCATTTCCTGCTGTTTCTTTACCACTGAGCCACCTGGGAAGCCATCCTGTAGTATTAAAAATGTCTGGATTTTGGAACTGAGGTGGGACAATATGAGTGATGGATGCTATTACTTTCTACTTTCCCATTGAATCTCCTAATAACTAAGACTCTGCTTTTAAACATCTAACTATGATGAATAACAAATTTAGCTAACCAATGGTTAAGGATACAAACAACAAGTTTATTTCCACCGCTGAAATCATTAAGTCACATAAGCTCGGCTTTTGGTCTGAAGATATACATCATGACATAATTTGGAGAGGCTGAGGTTTTGGGTCTTTAGCCCAGAAAAAACAAAGGCCAATATTATTTATTAAATCACCCATCCTGATGACCTCTTCTGAAGCTGATCATCTGCAAAGACCTATTTCAGAAAAGAGTCACATTCATAGGTACTGGAAGTTAGGACTTCAGCATCTTTTGGGAGACACAGTTCAGCACACAACATGGAATAAATCTAAAAGAATAAGCACAAAAATTTAATTGTCTCTTTAACATAAAAAGAGAATCCTCAGTGCGGAAAAAGTATATAAGAGCCAGCATAAGAAAAATATTTTGTTCCAAGTCTGTATCAGTTTAATATCAACTGTGTTTTGGTGGGCAGGGGGTGGGGTACATGCACACTAGCTTTTTCCACTGAGAAGACCTAGAAACAGTATGAATCCATAGCCCAAGTATATACAGCATATTTAGCATATTATATTTACCTCCCAAAGCATATGTACATCTGCAAATGAACCAGTTATCAAAGAAAATTTAAGCGTAAATAGTGTGGTTCAACTGCAGAAAACTCTCTAATAGGCACCATCTGTCTTTATTTTTCAAACGCATTTGACTGGGCTCCTTAGCTTTACAGTACTTTTCTCATTTGGTACTTGACATCAGTCCTGTTTAAATACCTCAACTCAGTAAAGTCTGGAAACAGATTTAATTGGATGCGCAGATCAATATCAGGGACAGAACAGAAAACTTTCAGGGCCTAAAGCAGGCATTGCACTAGGCTATGGTAAAGAATTCACAAGTTTAGATCAAAAAGTGTTAGCTTTCTCAGTATTTAAAAGCTACCCTCCCCAAATGCTATTTGAAAAAATAATAGAAAATGTGGGGGAAATAATTTAACTTTTAAAAAGTCAATGTACCTTTGAATAGATTTGCAAAATATTGCCTGGGTTTTTCTTCACATAGTAACCCTCAGGAATAAATAAGTGTAAACTTTGAACCCTTGTGAGTCATTCAGTCTAAACAGCTTCAAGAAAATGTCTGATTGCATTTATGCACATAGTTTGATAATAAATTATTTGTTACTTGCAACAGTCTATGCCCCAGTTGACCACAAATACATAGAAAAAGTTGTGAATGACAAAATCAAATACATTTTAATCAGCTGCTGAGGGAAGAGAATAGTGCTGGAACAGGCGTAGTTCTTTATTGCAATGATGAATATGGTAACTTATTTTACATGTTAAAGAAACAAGAATAACAAAGCTTGCTGGGCAAACAGTAAGTTAGCCTATCCCAGTGTGCTTCAATAAAAGAACTGAAGAAGCAATTCAAGAAATGTATTCAAGAGGGAAACAGTCTTTTAATATTAACTAATGCTAATTATAGGTAGCTCACATTATCATATGCAGCAATAGAACCTTTACTGATTACTGATTAGTATAGTCTTTTCTCACATCTGAATCATCATTGTAATTATTTTGCACCTTTATTTTGTACAGTTAACATTTTCCCTTAAAATGTTTTTGCAATACTTTTCAGTCAGTTCAGTGCTCAGTCACGTCCGACTCTTTGCGGCCCATGGACTGCAGCACGCCACGATTACCTCCATCACCAATTCCCGGAGCTTGCTCAAACTCATGTCCAGTCAGTCAGTGATGCCATCCAACCATCTCATCCTCTGTAGTCCCCTTCTCCTCCTGCCTTCAATCTTTCCCAGCATCAGGGTCTTTTCCAATAGGTCAGTTCTTTGCATCAGGTGGCCAAAGTATTAGAGTTTCAGCTTCAGCATCAGTCCTCCAAAGAATATTTGGGACTGATTTCCTTTAGGATTGACTGGTTGGATCTTGCAGTCCAAGGGACTCTTGAGTCTTCTCCAACACCACAGTTCGAAAGCATCAATTCTTCAGTGCTCAACTTTCTTTATGGGCCAATTCTCACATCCATACATGACTACTGAAAAAACCATAGCATTGACTAGATGGACCTTTGTTGACAAAATGATGTCTCTGCTTTTTAATATGCTGTCTGGGTTGGTCAAGCTTTTCTTCCAAGGAATGAGCATCTTTTAATTTCATGGATCCTATCATCATCTGAAGTGATTTTGGAGCCCAAGAAAATAAATTCTGTCACTGTTTCCATTGTTTCCCCATCCATTTGCCATGAAGTGATGGGACCAGATGCCATGATCTTAGTTTTCTGAATGTTGAGTTTTAAGCTAGCTTTTCCACTCTCCTCTTTCACTTTCATCAAGAGGCCCTTCAGTTCCCCTTCACTTTCTGCCATGTGGGTGGTGTCATTTGCATATCTGAGGTTATTGATATTTCTCCTGGCAATCTTGATTCCAGCTTGCGCTTCCTCCAGTCCAGCATTTTGCATGATGTACTCTGCATATAAGTTAAATAAGCAGGATGTCAATATATAAACTTGACATACACCTTTCCCAATTTGGAACCAGTCTGTTGTTCCATGTCCAGTTCTAACTGTTACTTCTTGACCTGCATACAGATTTCTCAGGAGGTAGCTAAGGTGGTCTGGTATTCCCATCTCTTTAAAAATGTTCCACAGTTTGCTGTGATCCACAGTCAAAAACTTTAGCATAGTCAATAAAGCAGAAGTAGATGTTTTTCTGGAACTCTCTTGCTTTTTCTATGACCCAACAGATGTTGGCAATTTGATTTCTGGTTCCTCTCTCTTTTCTGAATACAGCTTGAACATCTGGAAGTTCTCAGTTCATGTACTGTTGAAGCCTGGCTTAGAGAATTTTGAGCATTTCTTTGCTAGCATGTGAGATGAGTGCAGTTGTGTGGTAGTTTGAACTTTCTTTGGGATTGCCCTTCTTTGGTATTGGAATGAAAACTGACCTTTTCCAGTCCTGTGGCCACTGCTGAGTTTTCCCAATTTGCTGGCATATTGAGTGCAGCACTTTCACAGCATCATCTTTTAGGATTTGAAATAGCTCAACTGGAATTCCATCACCTCCACTAACTTTGTAATGATGCTTCCTAAGGCCCACTTGACTTTGAATTCCAGGATGTCTGGCTCTAGGTGAATGATCACACCACTGTGGTTATCTGAGTTATCAGGATCTTTTTTGTATAGTTCTTCTGTGTATTCTTGTCACCTTTTCTTAATATCTTCTGCTTCTGTTAGGTCCAAATCATTCCTGCCCTTTATTGTGCCCATATTTGCATGAAATGTTCTCTTGGTATCTCTCATTTTTTGAAGAGATGTCTAGTCTTTCCCATTCTATTGTTTTCCTTTATTTGTTTGCATAGATCACTGAGTAAGGCTTATTCAGTTCAGTTCAGTTCAGTTCAGTCACTCAGTCGTGTCTGACTCTTTGCGACCCCATGAATCTCAGCACACCAGGCCTCCCTTTCCATCACCAACTCCCGGAGTTCACTCAGACTCACGTCCATCGAGTCAGTGATGCCATCCAGCCATCTCATCCTCTGTCGTCCCCTTCTCCTGCTGCTCCCAATCCCTCCCAGCATCAGAGTCTTTTCCAATGAGTCAACTCTTCACATGAGGTGGCCAAAGTACTGGAGTTTCAGCTTCAGCATTATTCCTTCCAAAGAAATCCCAGGGCTGATCTCCTTCAGAATGGACTGGTTGGATCTCCTTGCAGTCCAAGGGACTCTCAAGAGTCTTCTCCAACACCACAGTTCAAAAGCATCAATTCTTCAGCACTCAGCCTTCTTCACAGTCCAACTCTCACATCCATACATGACCACTGGAAAAACCATAGCCTTGATTAGATGGACCTTAGCAAAGTAATGTCTCTGCTTTTCAATATGCTATCTAGGTTGGTCATAACTTTCCTTCCAAGGAGTAAGCGTCTTTTAATTTCATGGCTGCAGTCACCATCTGCAGTGATTTTGGAGCCCAAAAATATAAAGTCTGACACTGTTTCCACTGTTTCCCCATCTATTTCCCATGAAGTGATGGGACCAGATAGCATGATCTTCGTTTTCTGAATGTTGAGCTTTAAGCCAACTTTTTCACTCTCCACTTTCACTTTCATCAAGAGCTTATTAATATCCAACATTTATTGAGCTTACGGAAATGGCAACCTACTCCAATGTTCTTGCTTGGGAAACCCCATGGACAGAGGGACCCAGAGGGTTACAGTCTATGGGGTCGCAAAAATGTCAGACACAACTAAGCTACTAAACAACAGCATCATGTATCAAGCCTTCCTTAAAATGATTTACATATATTCTTTTTTTATGATATTATTCATGTTTTAATGCCATTCTCCCAAATCATCCCCCACTCCCTCTCCCATAGAGTCCAAAAGACTGTTCTATACACCTGTGTCTCTTTTGCTGTCTCGCATACAGGGTTGTTGTTACCATCTTTCTAAATTCCATATATATGCCTTAGTATACTGTATTGGTGTTTTTCTTTCTGGCTTACTTCACTCTGTATAATCGGCTCCAGTTTCATCCACCTCATTAGAACTGATTCAAATATATTCTTTTTAATGGCTGAGTAATACTCCATTGTGTATATGTACCACAGCTTTCTTATCCATTCATCTGCTGATGGACATCTAGGTTGCTTCCATGTCCTGGCTATTATAAACAGTGCTGCGATGAACATTGGGGTACACGTGTCTCTTTCCCTTCTGGTTTCCTCAGTGTGTATGCCCAGCAGTGGGATTGCTGGATCATAAGGCAGTTCTATTTCCAGTTTTTTAAGGAATCTCCACACTGTTCTCCATAGTGGCTGTACTAGTTTGCATTCCCACCAACAGTGTAAGAGGGTTCCCTTTTCTCCACACCTTCTCCAGCATTTATTGCTTGTAGACTTTTGGATCGCAGCCATTCTGAGTGGCATGAAATGGTACCTCATTGTGGTTTTGATTTGCATTTCTCTGATAATGAGTGATGTTGAGCATCTTTTCATGTGTTTGTTAGCCATCTGTATGTCTTCTTTGGAGAAATGTCTATTTAGTTCTTTGGCCCTGATGAACATAGATGCAAAAATCCTTAATAAAAATCTAGCAATCAGAATCCAACAACAGATTAAAAAGATCATACACCATGACCAAGTGGGCTTTATCCCAGGGTTGCAAGAATTCTTCAATATCTGCAAATCAATCAATGTAATACACCACATTAACAAATTGAAAAATAAAATCCATATGATTATCTCAATCGATGCAGAGAAAGCCTTTGATAAAATTCAACATCCATTTATGATAAAAACTTTCCAGAGAGCAGGAATAGAAGGAACATACCTCTACATATATTCTTAAGTTGTCTCCAAATCAATCTTCTATAAGAGGTGCTATTTTGTTTACCTTATAAATTGAGGACGCTGAAGTATGGAAAATATAAGTAACTTGTTGAAGTTCATCCAAACTCAGGCAATGTGAGGTGACCTACTAAGAGCAAGACTGGAATTTAACAAATCTATGAATACCTCGTACATATCACCTACAGCACTTCCCAGAGCAAGTGACCCCAAAACTGTGGTAGGTGAGCTGTTTCTTGACAGATAAGGAGATGTTTTCCAAGTTGATAGTTTGGGTGAAGACTCTTCAGGCACAAGTAATCAAAGAGACCAAGCAGAAGAAAACTGACAGTGACTTTATTTTATTGATGTCAATTCATAAGATATACATTTCTATTAAATATTAAAATTTTTATATGAAACAGTAATATTGTAACTGTATATAACTCTTTGTTCATTTTCTACTAAGGAAAGACACAGAGGAGAGTTTTAACTGTACTATGTTTATGCACATCGTATAGTTAACCTTTCAACAATGTAAAATTTGAACAGTATTGGTTCACTTATATGTGGATTTTTTCCAAGAGTAAATATTGCAGTCCTATGCAGTCTGTGGTTGGTTGAATTGGAAGATGTGGAACCACAGATACTGAGAGCTGACTGTAAATAATATGGGGATTTTTCGCTGTTCAGGAGTCAGTGCCCCAAACCTCATATTGTTCAATGGTTAGTTGTATACTGAGTGTAGAATATTTAGACTGTAGTTTATTTGGAATAGAATCACAGTTACATTATGATTTTAATGATCTTGGTTGTTATGTATGGTGACAGCTGATTAGTTGAAGGCTTAGACTTGGAGAAATCCTAGAGCTTTGGAATTAATTCCGTGACATTATTATGAGACCTTTACCCTTATATTGCACAATGTGTAAACTTACCAAACCAGTAGATTATTATGAGTCAGTAGTGCTCGGACTGCTGTAAATGCATAGGCCAGAGGCTAGGATTCATTTGGGTGATGAAAGGCATAATTGACAATCTAAATAATAGAGACTACATTGATTTTTAGCCCTATGCTGAAATGAGTCTGCATGATTGCAGTGGGTAAAAAGCCAAAACTAATTGCCGTTGATCAAGTTGTCTACTTTTACTACTAGGACTGATTAGCATGGTGGTCGTTATTAATGCTATCATCTAAAATAACTTCCTTCTGATTTTTAGGGCTAATTAGGGCCAATATGATTGAAGTAGTTACTAATTACTGGTGTCCAGTAAATTTCTGATCATTATTGAAACCACTGTAAAACAAGAAATCCATTACTTGAGGAATGGAAAAATGAAAAAAGAACTTTTCTGTGTAATGAGGCCCAAAATAATTAATAATCGCATTAATGTCAAAATGCTTTGGGAGGAATTTGGAAGTATTGACAATTGGTTCATCAGCAACATGTCTACATATTCTCTAGACTATCATGCAATTAACACAATGATTTCAATGTCCTCATAACCACAGATAAATATGGAATAGTTTTAGTGTGCATTTAATAGAGAAAATATTAGTTTAAATAAAAAAATCTGCTAATACCTTGCTTAACTGATAACATAATTAAGAAACAAGTATTCAAACATTATTTCCAATCTTTTCAAATACTTTTTTATATTTCAAATAGAAATATAATACTCCAAGGATTTTAAGGCAATTTGGAGAATTATTATCTTTGTGTGTGTGTAGTCAAACACACATGCACATCTATTGTTCATATTTAAGAAGGGGAATTGGCATGTCTGAGCTTACAAGTCATCCAATGAGGAATAATAAAGTAAAGTAAATTTGTTTTATGGGGCTATAATCAAGTCTTAAAACTGAATCATATTCTTTCCACAGATAGAACATCATGGGAATTATTAAAGGACCCCAAACTAATAGCCATCCTAGTAAGACTTATAAAATAATAGCAATACATAATTTCATCCTCTTTCAATATTGTGCTATAGTAATTGAAATGTCACTGAGCATTGATTTCCCCAAAAGCACCAAGAAATATATGAAGAAAAGGCTCAGAGTAAATGTTCTTCCCAAATGGAAGGTAAATGAGAAGGCTAGAAGTGGTAATGGGTATTTCAGAAATTAAGACAAGTTTAAAGCACTGGTTTGAGGGCAATGTGAAGTTTGAGTGATTACAACAAGCCTTATTCTATGTATATAAAATCTTCTTTCATATAATAATCATACTGGTATTGGGGGAATTTTCTGCACAGGTATTTAGCATATAACTGTGGTGGTCAAACTAAGGCATACACCATTTGAACTTGTATATTTTAATGCACATGAGTGTGTGCTAAATCGCTTCAGTCATATCTGACTCTTTACGACTCTATGGGCTGTAGCCCAGCAGTCTCCTTGGTCCATGGGATTTTCCAGGCAAGAATACTGAAGTGGGTTGCCACGCCCTCCTCCTGGGGATCTTCCTGATCTGCATCTCATTGTCAGGTGGGTTCTTTACCACCAGTGTGCCACCTGGAAAATCCATTTTAATGCACACTTAAGCCTTAATGTGGTAATGATATGGCATCCTATTTGATAATTTTGTTCTTTATTTATTAAACAACTCTCAAGTGGATTAAAAGAGTTAATATTGCTTCTTTCTTCTGATATATAGTCTCAGTTCAGTTCATTTCAGTCGCTCAGTCTTGTCCGACTCTTTGCGACCCCATGAAACGCAGCACGCCTGGCCTCTGTGTCCATCACCAACTCCCGGAGTTCACTCAGACTCATGTCCATCGAGTCGGTGATGCCATCCAGCCATCTCATCCTCTGTTGTCCCCTTCTCCTCCTGCCCCCAATCCCTCCCAGCATCAGAGTCTTTTCCAATGAGTCAACTCTTCGCATGAGATGGCCAAAGTACTGGAGTTTCAGCTTCAGCATCATTCCTTCCAAAGAACACCCAGGACTGATCTCCTTTTAGAATGGACTGGTTGGATCTCATTGCTATATTGTTTTCAGGTATACAACATAGTGATTCCATTTTAAGTTATTGTATAGTAAAACATTGGCTATATGCTCTGTACTATACAATATATCCTTGTAGCTAATTTATTTTATACACTGTAATTTGTACTCTCAGTCTTCTTCCTTTTTCATGCCCTTCCACTTGCCCTCTCCCACTGGTAACCACTAGTTTGTACTCTATAACTGTAAGTCTGTTTCTGTTTGTTATAATCATTTATTTTAAAGATTCTACATATAAGTGATAGAGTATTTGTCCGTATCTCTCTTTCTCACTAAGGATAATGCCCTATAGGCCTATCCATGTTTTTGAAAATGGAAGAATTTCATTCTTTTTGATGGCTGAGTAGTGCTCATTGTATATCTTCTTTACTCAATCATCTGTTGATGGACACTTGTATTGTTTCAATATTTAAGCTATTTTAATGATGATATGAACACTGGAGTGTATTTATCTTTTGAATGTTGTGCTTTCATTTTATTTTAGACATATACCCAGGACCAGAATGGATTTGTCATATATGGCCTTTATTGTGTTGGATTGTATTCCCTCTGTACTCACCTTGTTGAGAGTTTCTATTATAAGTGGATGGTATATTTCATCAAATGCTTTTTATGTATCTTTTGGAATGATCACGTGATTTTATTTTTATCCTTCACTTTAAGTTGTATCACATTGCAGTTGTTGAACTATTCTGATATCCCTGGAATAAATCCCACTTGATTGGGTATATGATCCTCTTAATGTATTGTTGAGTTTGGTTTGTCAATTTTATTGAAGATTTTTACATCTACTTTCACCAAAATTGTTAGCCTGTAATTTTTTTTTTTTTTTTTTGGTGGTGTGTTTGTATGAGAAGAGTTAACACTGGTCTCATAAAGTAAATTTGGGTTCTTTTTTCCTTCAGTTTTTTGAAAGAGTTTGAAATGAATAGACATTAGATCTTTGAATGTTTGGTGGAACTCATAAGTGAAGCTCTTTGGTCTTGGAGTTTCATTTGTTAGGAGTTTTTGGATTACTGATTCAGTCTCTTCACAAATGATGGGTCTGTTCTGATTTTCTAATACTTCATGATTCAGTCGTATAAGATTGTATATTTTCAGGAATGTATCCATTTCTTCTAGGTTGCCCGTTTGTTGGTACATGATTGTTCATAGTCATCTCTTTTGTATTTCCATGGTGTTAATTGTAACTTCTTTCACTTCTAATATTAATTATTTAAGTCCATTCCCTTTTTTCTTGGTTAGTCTGTTTAAAGGTTTGTTAGCTTTATTTTTTCAAAGAAAAATATATTGAACTTTTTATCTTTTCTATTACTTTATTCTCTGTTTTACATACTTTCATTGTGATTTTTATTATTTCCTGCTTTCTCTTAACTTAGGGCTTAATTTGTTTTTCTAGTTCCTTTATGCAGAAAGTTAGGTTGATTATTTGGGACTTTGTTTATTGAGAAAGGCCTGTTTTGCTAAGAACTTTCTTCTTTTTTTTTTAATTTTATTTTATTTTTAAACTTTACAAAATTGTATTAGTTATGCCAAATATCATAATGAATCTGCCACAGGTATACATGTGTTCCCCATCCTGAACCCTCCTCCCTCCTCCCTCCCCATACCATCCCTCTGGGTCGTCCCAGTGCACTAGAACTTTCTTCTTAAAACTGCTTTTGCTGCATTCTATAGATTTGGAATGTTTTATTTTAATTATTATTTGTTTTGATGTATTTTTATTTTTTTTAATTTCATTATTGACCCTTTGGTTGTTGACTATCATGTTTAATCTCCATGTATTTGTATTTTTTCCAGTTTCTTTCTTATAATTTTTAGTTGCATACTATTGTGGTCAAAAACATATTTGATATGATTTCAGTCCTCTTAGATTTATTGATACTTCTTTTGTGGCTTAATATGTGATCTGTTCTGGAGAATGTTTATGGGCATTTCAGAAGAATGTGATTCTGCTGTTCCCCAGTATTTTTAAAGAGTTGTGTATGTTTTAATATATTTTTAGAGCTTATAATTGCTATCTGTTAATAGATTGTCTAAGGCTGCTTACACCGTATTTGGAACCAGACCCCCAAAACACGGGGTTTTAATTATCTCAGTTAAGTAAAAGTCAAAGTATAAGCTTACTGATGTTTGCTTTCTTCAGAGCATCTGATTTTACCCTATGTGCTAAAGGCATCAATGGTTGGTTGATTGATGATTAATTTAATCTGAGCTACTGAGCCATATTAGAGAAAATGACACCACAAAGCAGATTGATATCACTATAAATTCATGATCACTAGCTTCAGGTCCAAACATTGCCTCACAGTTCCACTATATTTCTGTTTTCAACTTGTTCTCATTTTTATGACTGTTTTAAAGTTTGTCATTTTTCTTAGATTTCTGGCAACCTCTTCCCATCAAACCCAATATGCCATTGCTATTAGTATATGACCTCACTTTTTACTGTATAAAGAATAGAAAGCCATCAGAAGGAAATGCTTTCAATGTTTTGTTATCAAGCCTACAGTCTACCAATATCCCCATCTAACGTGTAAAGGGATTGAAATAGTGACTGGCACATAGTAATCACTAAACAGAAACCATCATCATCACTATCATCTTATCATTTTTATTATACTAGTCAGTGTTTTATTATGTATATATTATTATTTTTCATCTTGTTATTAAGTTTTTCTTAATCACTTAACTTGTCCTTCCAACCATATTCTTTATTGAGTTTTCAAAAATATTATGTTATTATTTGATCCCTATCCTCTTTTTCCTTTTCAGTTGGATTGTTAAATACAATTCTAAACTTAAGCTCTATTGATCTATTTTTAAACAAGATTTATTCTGTTAAAAAAAAAAACTTTCTTCTGTTCATGCATTTCTTCAAATTTCACCCATTTCCCCCCTATTCTCTGTTTCCCAATGAAATTTCTTCAGTAAATCATCTTTACTTAAAATCTCTATTTTCTCCCAGTTTACTTCATCCATGCATCACCACCTCAGTGGACTGAGTTTGAGTAAACTCGAGGAGACTGTGAAGGACAGGAAATCCTGATGCAGTGCAGTCCTGGGGCTCACAAAGAGTTGAACATGACTTAGCAACTAAACAACAACTTAATCCATAAGCCAGTCTCCTAGATTGGGTAAATCAAAATAGCTCTCTTTATGCTGAAACATGACCTAAATTAACCATATTCAATAACTTTTATAATCCTCATCTTACTTAATCTTGCTGCAAATTTTGACATAATTTACCACTCTATCCTCTGAAAAGTTAGTTTTCTTTAGGCTTCTTTACTTGTCATGTACTTCATAATGATCCCTACCAAAACATACATCTATATATCTAATTCTGTGTCAGACCTCAACTCTCAGTTCCTGATGTGGTCATTTGGCTGTATATTCAACATTTCCATTTCGATGTCTGAAATGAAACTCAAACTTCTCATGTCCAAAATTGATTTTATATTTTCCAAATAACATTTTCCAGTCACTTCTGACTTCTTTCTTTCCTTAATATCCAAAGTTAATCCATTATTATATGCGTAACCTAAATGCTTCTCGAGTCTACCACCACTACCATCCAGCAATGTCCATTACCACTGTTACCATCGTTGAAGTAGCTCATGTTACTTCATCTTTCACAGTAACTATTACAGTAGTCCACTTAACTGAATTTCACATTTCTTACCCCAACGATCAAATATATTGCATCCACAGTGATACAATAGAAAATGCACAAATATGTAAGACATGCACTAGCTATAAAACTTTTAAGACCTTTCCATCACTTTTAAGATTAAATATGGCTCTGAAGACCCCAGATATTCTGGTCTCTGTGTATATTTCTTATCAGAGTTAATCCAGTCATATTGACTTTCTCTCACTTGCTCACATGTTTTATTTCCCATTACTTTGTATCTACTGTTCACTGTCAAAAATTGATTGTATGGAGCTAGACTTGAAATAGTATCTAGTTGCTCAATTTTTATAAACAGAAGTATTATTGCAGTGTGTATTATCTGATTAATTCAATTTATCCTTAAATTTTCAACTTTAGAGTCACTTTCTCAGGGAAGCCATAATTGACCCTCTCCTTTGTAGGACTGATTCTATTATCATGCATTCTCATAATACAATATTCCTTTTTTCAGTGTACAACTCTATATAATTTGATTGTTTTACTGATGTCTGTATCTAAGTAGGTTAAAGGTTACATTAGAACTTGAACCACATTCAATGGTGTTCAAAATTTTATCCCTAGAGCCTAGCACAGTCCCTGTTTCAAATATGCTCAGTAAATATTTTTTTAATGACTAATTCACTGAATAAAAGAACAAAACTTAATTACAGCATATTCCTAGAATAGGATTCAAGTAGAAATAAGAAAGAGCTTAAGTGGAAGAAAAAAGAAAAGCTAAAAATTGAATACTTTCATCAATATTGAAATCTGCCCCAACTGAATGAAGAGGTAGAAATTAGGTCTATAACTGGCATTTGCTCATAAGTTGAATTTTTTTTATCTTTGTCCTTTTTTTTTTAACTACAAAAACTCGATTTCATATGAGTCAACCTAATAAAATTCACTGGTTCATTAATTTATTAAGTGATACTCTAAATAGTTATTAATAACTATTCTTGAGGCATTTTACTAAGTACCTGGCATAAGCACAAACAAATCATGGGCCCTGGCTTCATGTTGCTGAGACTTAGAAGAAGATAGACATGGGCAGACGACAGAAGTGTGATAAAGGCCATTTTGATTCAGTAGGAATGGAAAAGTAAGTATGTATAAGAAGATGATGACTTCAGAGTACAGATTGACTGGGAGTCGTGCACCCCATATTATCTACAAAGGAAATGAAGAACGCTGACAGTGGCATCCATTAACTGCTGAATTGAGCTGACAAGGAAATCTGTGACATCCTGGCAGAAGTAAAAGTGATAACTAAATGATTAGTTTGAAACTCCAATTTTGCTTTTGATAACAAATAAGGGTAGTACTTGGAGAAGACAATGGCACCCCACTCCAGTGCTCTTTCCTGGAAAATCCCATGGATGGAGGAACCTGTGGGATGTATAGTCCATGGGGTCGCAAAGAGTCAGACACAACTGAGCGACTTCACTTTCCCTTTTCACTTTCATGCATTGGAGAAGGAAATGGAAACCCACTCCAGTGTTCTTGCCTGGAGAATCCCAGGGACGGAGGAACCTGGTAGACTTCCATCTATGGGGTTGCACGGAGTCAGAAACGACTGATGCGACTTGGCAGCAGCAGCAAGGGTAATACTCCATGTTTAGAAGTATGTATCAAAGCCGGTGAATCAAGGATTGTGGAGAATGCAAATGAACAGTAGGGAATTCTTTATGGGTCACTTGGCTGATCAGTGCTGTATTTCCTTACCTATTCTTAGGTTTGGTTAGCTATGAGATAATTGTTAAAGTCTTGTACAGCTAGGAAATGGTATGATTCTAAGGCAACTGTGTCTCAATGTCTGTCCCTATAACTGTATAATATCAGGCCTGGACATGGGATTATAGACCATCCAGTAGCCGGTGTAGTCATGTTACACATGAAAGATTGGAAGCTCAGTTGAGAAATCCAAATCTAAAATTGCATAATTAGACAATTCTAAAACTGAGACAGAAACACAGCTCTCTTATTTCAGTTGTCATTTGAAAGACAACACAATTTGGATGAGCAAAAGCAATGTATAAAAATAAATACTTATTAGATGCTTACTATGTGTCTGTCACTGTGCTGAGTGCTATACATGTGTTATCTCATTTAAAGCTCTAGACTCTGTGAGGTTAGTATCAATACTATTCTTATGGCCATTTGGCACCTTAGGACACCAAGATTTATGAATATTAATTCAGTTGCCCTATATCAGCCAGTAAGGACTGAGACTCTCACATAAATTTATTATATGTAAAGTTATCTCTCTCACTTTCTCATCTACATATCAAAAAATCTATTGTGGTTTTTTCTACTTCATGTTTCAGGTAAATCCACTTACAAACATGTTATCTTTTATTTTTAAATCTCTTGCATACTGTTCACAATTTCAGGGAGTGTGAGCTATGTGTGCGCAATGAATCTGCCTTCAGAAACTGTATCCTGATCAATGTAGGGCAAACGATATTTCCTTGCTGAAATAAAAATGATAGGTACTACCAGAGTAAAGGCAACCAGGTTTGATTATGGTTTTTACCTCTGTGATACACACTTTAGAGTCCACAGGATTCCTGCAAAATTATAGTTCTCCAGCCTTCAGTGTTTCTAATATGTTTTTATTTTTACATTGGCAGCATGTCCAGTGAAAGACAGTTTCTCTATTGATATATTCTTGCCCAATGCATCCCAGAGAGTTTTTTCCATCTTCATTATACAGGTAACACATATAAATCTCAGATCACAAATGAACATTGCCACAAAATAATATAGTGTTTTGTTTCGTTGAAGACAGGACTCTTTTTCTTGCATCTCTCATTTCTTCTAGTGTGAAAATATTTAATCTTAGTCCATCTGAGGTAAATTCATTCATTTGATTCGGTGCTTCTCAGTCAATTCAGGTGTTTTTCGTTTCCAGTTTATCTTTGGGGTACATCTGATATGTATTTTCAAAAGGTTTCAAGTAGCATCAAGGCTTCAATGGGAGAAGAGTAGATGACTGCGGTTCTCAGTCACCTATTCATCTTGATATCCTCTTAAATTTATATCACTCCATATAATCATGTGCCTTATTATCTATACTCTTCCATTTGCTGGGAAATTCATGTTTCTCTAATGATGTCTGAGCACATAAAAGGCCATCACATGTGCTTTCTCCTGATGATGAGTCCCCCAAAATTCTAGCACTCTCTCTCATCATTTACATATCACTCTTGGAGGGTATGTAAATAATTGATTGGTTTCCAGTTCCCCTCCAGGGTACTAAAAGCTCTCTGTGATTGTCTGACTTTCATATAAACATATTGTTGTCGTTTAGTCGCTAAAGCATGTGTACCTCTTTGTCACTCTATGGACTGTAGCCCACCAGGCTCCTCTGTCCATGGGTTTTCCCAGGCAAGAATACTTCAGTGGGTTGCCATTTCCTTCTCCAGGGGATCTTCCTGACCCAGGGATCAAACCCACATCTCCTGCTTGGCAGATGGATGGCCTTTTATGGGCTAAATTTTGTATCCCAACAAAAGATGTGTTGAAGTCCCAAACTCTCTTATGAATGTGATCTTATTTAGAAATAGAATCTATATAATAAATACATAAATTTATAAATATATAAATTAAATAAATCTAATTAAGTTGAATTCATTAGTTTGGGGCCTAATTCAGTATGACTGATGTCTTTGTAAGATAATGTGGAAACAGACACACACAAGGAACCAACAGGCATGTCACGACAGAGGTAAAGGTTGCAAAGATGTATCTACAAAGTCAGGGCACATCAAAGATTGCTGTCCACCATCAGACACCAAGAAGAGGAAATGAAGGATTCTACTCAGAGTCTCAGAAAGAGGAAAAAGCCCTACTGACACCTCGATTTGAGATTTCTAGCCCCTCAAACATGTGAGGTAGTAAATTTTTTTTAAGTTATTAAACCTGTAGGTGGTATTACAGCAGCCCTAGGAAACGCATATAGGTCCTTATGCCATGCTGGCAGAGACATTTATCAACTCCACAAGTCCCAAGAATTTGCCCAGCTTGAGGTGTACAAGTTCTTGTATTTTTGGATCCTAAAGCTCATTTATGAACCTTATTATATATCTAATCCTGGAAATTAGTCTGAGGAAGAAGTTATTAGAAAGACTTGGTATGAGTCCCTTTCTTGGGGCAAATATGTAGTTCTAATTCTCTTGCCTTTGGCTGCATCTCCATTCCAGTTTCATTTAGAATGGGTTTATGAAAAAAAATATTAAATGGATCACTTATTCTTCTATGTCTACTGTTTGGTATAGGCATTATTTCTTGAACTGTTAGGATTTTGGTCTTCTTATACAAAGTCGAGTTTCTAACAACTTTAGCGTTTTGTTCCCTCAAGAATTTGTCTCTGTCAGGTATTTCCAAAGCATATTTTGAAACCTAATGGCTGAGAATTTACCTTTTCCACTGTGCTCTTCTATTTAATCATCCTTCTCCCAAGTGGCATGGATTGAATGCAGGAAGACAAAGAGGAACAGAAACTTCCAGCAAAAGAATCACTTTGATTAATCTTGCAAAACATCCTATCATTATTTGGAAAAATCTTCTGAAGTTAAATCATTAGATTTGGTAATTTTGTTTATTAACAGTGTATATGGTTTCACAAAATTCACTCTTTGGTTCTGTTATAACTGAGAATATCCTCCCAGATGGTAGTGGAATTGCACTTGAAAATGTTAAAGGGAATTAAAATGTATCACTTTCTTCTTTATAAAGAGAACTGAGAAATCTTAAGGGAAAGTGTGGGTTTAGGAGTGAAATTTTAGATTGTGCTTTACATCTTACTGGGGGATTTTGTATATGCTGGTTCTGTTTAGGACTTTAAGTTGGTATTAACCCTAGGATCAAGGATTACCTGATTCTTGATATTGACCCATTTTTACATGGGCCCTGAAGGAGAGATATGAACATAAGAGGGAAATCAACACAAATGAATATGAAAGCTTTTGACCTCAAGCCACAAGCATAATTCTGATGAGCTAGACTGAACCTTGTGGAGAGGTCTGTGTGAAAGACTTATATTATTTGGCATTTATGCTAGACTTTCTGTTGGCTTCTTGACACAATTCCATGATGTATTTTATTCTGTAGAGGATAGAACTATAGATTCTATATTTCAGATATCTTGACAGTTTAACTTTTTACCAAGGTGGGATATTTTGGCTCAGGCAGCCTATCGTGAACATTTACTTTTTGGGTGGCCAAGGGAAGTTCAAGTCTATCTTCTTCTCCTATACTTGGAGGAATGTGTTTGACTTTCAGAATGTCAAGTGACATATGATAGGGCTCTGATCTTAGAGTAAAATGATAGACAATTCAGTCTTAACCTTCTTGGTAATTTATTATTAATTTGGGTATGTCTGGGCCTAAACATAATTATCTTTTTCTGTAAAGTGGAAGAGTCAGGACAGTTGACTTGGAATTTATTCTGGTTAGTCCTTAAACTTTCTCACGAATAATGCATTTGTTAGACTAAACATTGCCTTTAAACTCCTATTCAGTTTTAATTCCTTAAACTTTCCCAAAAGTTCTTATATAGTGATAAAAGATACTTGGTATAGACATCTTATTTTAACAGAGAGACTCCATACTTTTGAGTACACCCAGATCCTGATTAGAAGCTGAATTAGTCTTATACATTTATGGATGTTAATCTCATAAATCCTTGGGAAGTGTCATCTGCTTCGATTGAGCCCTGTATTGACTTCCTGGTCTTGATCGCTTCAGATGAGCACTGCTCCTTGCAGGAAGAATTGGCAAGAAGAGGAGGAACCATGATTTCCTTATCACTACTCCACTATGTCAAACATATATATTCCCATTTATTCATTTCCACAGTGCTAGAAAGTGAGTGCTATTATTTCCAACTCATAGATAGTATAGATGGTATAAGTAACCTGCCCAAATTTTGGTCTTCATGAGTTGGAAGACACTTTATTTAAGTGTTATGGTTTCACATCCAACTTTCTGTCTACCATGCTCCAGCCAGTTCGCTCGTTTACTATCTACATGCAGAGAAAAAGGCATTCTCTACTCATCGCTTTCAGGGTTTGTTCTTAAGTGTTACTGATTTGATTATATACTTAAACTGCCTCACCTCTCAGACACTGTGTTCTTTTATTCAAAAATGGGGATAATTATTGCTGGCTCCTAGACACTTCACAAGAATAGTTTCAGGTTTAATTAGAAAATGAGCAATAGTTTTAGAAACCTCAGTGCATCCTTGGTTATTAATGGACTGAACTATTTTCAGCCAATTAATAAGACACTCTTTTTCTATTCCAATTTAAATCTTCAGTTGTCTCTAATTGTGAACTTGCATCACTCCTTTTACAGGGACTCTATGTAGATGCTTCTCTTTTTCTTATATAAACTTATTCTTCGCAAGAAAACTGAACATAATCATTTATACCTTTATTTGAATTTCTCAGTGAACTAACTCCTCCAGAATAGTCTCTATTCCTTGTAAAATTATCTGAGTATTGAATTTACCTGTCAAAAGGAATTCAGATGTTAGTAAGGAAACATTTGGAAAAGTAAAATTGTCATCTCCATGCCCTTGAAATTGGGCATGTTTCTAGAAATAACCATCTATACTTTTTTCCATTTATCATATAAAACAGAGAAAAGTATTTGATAACAAACACGAAGTTTGATATCCATGCTTCACCCCAATTATAATTTTCCAAGTTCTAATAAGGAGATAGCAGAGTATGGTTCCTATTAGAAAATCTGTTACTTGATTCAAGTTAAGCATGTTTTCTCTTTGATCCTCAACAAGGATTGCAATTAGTCCCTTCTAGCATATACAGGAATACCTGACAGTTTTGTTTGCACAGTGCAATGTACCATGACTATTATGGTAAAAAAAACTCCACTTAGAGTAAAAAAAAAAAAAAAATCAGAAGAGGAAAATAACTGTTTCAGCCAAGATCACACAGCTTGGAAGTATTGTGGCAGAGCAAGAACTAGATTGTAGGTATATATGACAAACCCAAGTTTTGCCGATTACACCTCAAAATTCTCCAAATGAGTCTTCAACAGTACTTGAACCAAGAACTTCCAGATGTTCAAGCTGGATTTAGAAAAGGGAGAGGAACCAGAGATCAAATTGCCAGCATCTGTTGGATCATAGAAAAAGCAAGAGAGTTCCAGAAAAACATCTACTTCTGCTTTATTGACTACAACAGAGCCTTTGTCTGTGTGGATCACAACAAACTGTGGAATATTCTTAAAGAGATAGGAATACTAGACCACCTTAGCTGCCTCCTGAGAAATCTGTATGCAGGTCAAGAAGCAACAGTTACAACCAGAAGTGGAACAATGGACTGGTTCCAAATTGGTAAAGGAATACATCAAGGCTGTATATTCTCACCCTGCTTATTTAACTTATATGCAGAGTACATCATGAGAAACGCTGGGCCTGATGAAGTACAAGCTGGGATCAAGATTGCCGGGAGAAATCTCAATAACCTCAGATATGCAGATGACACCACCCTTATGGAGGAAGTGAATAGGAACTGAAGAGCCTCTTGATGAAAGTGAAAGAGGAGAGTAAAAAAGCTGGCTTAAAACTCAACATTCAAAACTAAGATCATTGCATCAGGTCCCATCATTTCATGGCAAATAGATGGGAAAACAATGGAAACACTGATAGTTTTTTTTTTTTTTTTTTGGCTCCAAAATCATTGCAGATGGTGACTGCAGCCATGAAATTAAAAGACACTTGCTCCTTGGAAGAAAAGCTATGACTAACTGAGACAGCATATTAAAAAGCAGAGACATCACTTTGCCAACAAAGGTCTGTCTAGTCAAAGCTATGATTTTTCCAGGAGTCATGTATGGATGTGAGAGCTGAACCATAAAGAAAGCTGATACCGAAGAATTGATGCTTTTGAACTGTGGTGTTGGAAAAGACTTCTGAGAGTCTGTTGGACTGCAAGATCAAACCAGTCCATCCTAAAGGAAATCAGTCCTGAATATTGATTGGAAGGACTGATGCTAAAGCTGAAACTCCGATACTTTGGCCACCAAAGTGGCCAAAGCAAAGAGCTGACTTATTTGAAAAGAGCCTGATGCTGGGAATGACTGAAGGCAGGAGGAGAAGTGGATGTCAGAGGATGAGATGGTTGGATGGCATCACCGACTTGAAGGACATGAGTCTGAGTAAGCTCTGGGAGTTGGTGATGGACAGGGAAGCCTGGTGTGCTGCAGTCCATGGGGGTCACAAAGAGTCAGACATGACTGAGCAACTGAACTGAATAGGGAGGATGATGATCAATTCTAAATGAAGATACTCTAAATCTTGTTCAGAGTTCTGTCATCAGAAGATGTTAAACATGGAAAAGAGATTTACAACAATTTATTCTGGTGCTCTTCTGTCAAGAAGAGAAACACAGACTGAGAAAGTTTAGTGGACTTACCTCAAATTCAGTAACCCATTATTGGAGTGGGTTCATGCATAGATGGACTCTCAAGGCCCCTGACAATCTCTCTGGTGAATCTTTGTGGTGTTCTGATTTCACAGCACGAGAATGCTTTATGTCTTCCCACATACAGATATGCCAGTGAAACTGCAAGAAGGGAGGCTTTAAAATGAACCTTTTAAATTTCATTCTTTAGTACGTGTATGAGCAGAATGCAAATAGTGTCAATTTCATTATCTTTCGCACAAAATGTTCCCTTCTCAGGGCCAAATCAGGGGTAGGAGATATGGAACTGTGCCCCAAGTACCTCAAGGGCAGCTGGCCACTTCTATTTCCAGATCCCAAACACCTGCATTTCTCAAAAGCTGGGGCTGTTTCTGAAGAGACGTTTGGAAGTCATCAATATACTGCTTACTTACTGTGGATTTGAGAACCTTGAAATGTCAAGTTTTAGCTTCAGGCCACGTTGGATTTGTGAGCCCTCATACTGATGGGTGATGAGATCATTTACATTGGATTATACCTCTGGTGTGTGAGCAATTCAGTAAGTGATGAATACACTGGAATTACTGCAGTGCGTCTGCTGGATACTTTTATAAAATAGCTCTCTCATCTCACCTCCTAGGTGTGCAGTCTTCAATCAGGAAACATATTTGAAGCAAGAAATCAGTTCTCAACCTGGGGCTGTATCATCCACTCCTGTCTCTTCTGCAGACTGTAATCTTGTCTACTGACACGCTGCAGAGTAGACAACTATAGAACAGGGATTCCTGGCCATCAATAATGCCGTCTGGAAAACACCTCCAAAGTTATGACTGACCGTTTGCTGACAGTTGTTAGGAAATTATGATTAACATGCTGAGAGAGAGACGGAGACAGATCCCTTTCTTTCTTAAATACACAGACATGTCAGGCACTGAGCTAGATTCTTGCAATTCAGTCAGTTGTAATATGAACATGTCCCTGGTTCTCACTGAGTTTTCAAACTACCTGTGATACAGGCGATTTTAATGTGATAAATTCTGCCACAAATTAAATAGAGTGTTAAAGTAGTGAATAGTAAAATAACTTAAGTCAGGAACACCTTTGCAACTTGTTCCTGAAGAAGATACATTTCAATGGACTGTAGAATTGGTCAGGTGAGTATTGGGGTAGAAACATTGAATGTTTCTAAAGAAAAATGCATGCGTGTAGGATTAGGGTAGAAATAAAACCATAACTGCAAGGGAAATGTAAATAGGACAGTAAAAATGGAAATATTCATTCAGGCAATAGTTATGTAGAGTCCTATCCTCTATCAGCTGTTCGCTGTGTAATAAGGATCATTTTGGGTTCAGTTCTACTGGCTTCTACTGGTTCAGTTCTTCGTTCATTCATCAATCCTGTATTCAGTGTTTGGTGTGTTTCTAGCACTATAACGGTCATTGGTCCTTTGAGCTGAAAGCTGGAGATTCATCTAAATTCTTGATATGTTTAAAGTCAACCATTGAGTCAACTAATAGTTTTGATTTGATACCAGTAATAAAAATGTAATTACAGTGGTTTAAACACATAAGGGTTTATTCTCCTTTGTAGGAATCTAAATGTAGCCTGTTGTAGAGAAATAAAAGTTTTCTTTAGTATTTAGTACTCTTGAAAAGCATCTGCCTGCAATGCAGGAGACCTGGGTTTCTATCCCTAGATAGGGAAGATCCCCTGGAGAAGGGAATGACAACCCACTCCAGTATTCTTGCCTGGAAAATTCCATGGGCTGAGGAGCCAGGTGGGCTACTGTCTGTGGGGTCTCAAAGAGACATGACAGAACAACTAACCTTCTTGTAAAAAGCCCTGGCCTCCCCAGTCACAGGTATTGATGTAATATGAAGGTAGGAAATGCTTGCTTTCACTTTCCCTAGGAATATTTTACTCTTTATTACCATGAAGATTTGATTTATAACTATTTGTCTAGTTAATTGCTCTGATCTGAGGGAACTAGTCTGGACTAGGTCTCTAAGTTAAGACCTGAGATGTTAGGAAGACTGGAGGCAATACCTTCTTAGGCATTGCCATTTTAAAGTGGAAATGAGATGAAGAGGAAGAGATGAAGCTCAGAACTTGAAGACATCATTCTCGCTTAAAAGTCACCAGAGATACCCAGTGGTTTCTCTGATCCCTGGAAAGATGTATTTACCTTCTAAAAAGGTTCCCATCCTTTTTCAGAGAGATTATTATCCTATCGGCATAATTTTTCTCCTCCCCTTTCTGGAGGAGTAATGGCTATCTCTTTTCTGAATATAAGTGGAGAAAATCTATTGTCTGTCCCTCCTCTATGCAGTATCCAACTACCAACATTGGATGGTTTGACCTGGCTTTCACCAGGTCACTGCAGGGTTAAGGCCTGGGTAAGTAGAGGTAGGGTGACAGACTTAACTACTACAGAGTAATTAAGAAGAAACCAGTCTGATGATCCACAGAACCTCATGTTACACATTCAAGACAAAATTAATAAACAGTAATATTAAAAACGGAGAAGGCAATGGCAACCCACTCCAGTACTCTTGCCTGGAAAATCCCATGGATGGAGGGGCCTGGTAGGCTGCAGTCCATGGGGTCGCTAGGAGTCGGATACAACTGAGCGACTTCACTTTCACTTTTCACTTTCATGCATTGGAGAAGGAAATGGCAACCCATTCCAGTGTTCTTGCCTGGAGAATCCCAGGGACGGGGGAACCTGGTGGGCTGCCGTCTATGGGGTCGCACAGAGTCGGATACGACTGAAGCGACTTAGCAGCAGCAATATTAAAAACTTAACATTGGTTCAGCCCAGGTATGGTAATACCAGGAAGCCATTAAGAATCCAGGGTTCTTCAATAATTTCTTAGCTTGTGGTTCCTGTTTTCAAGATTATGATATAGCTTCTGGGTCTCTAACTATTATAGTCATATTTCAGGCAAGAATTAAGAGTCCAGAGGTTCAAAATGATTATTTTTAGAAATCTTTCCATGAAACTACTCAGATTTAATTCCTCATCCCCATCTGCAAAGGACACTAAGGAACACAGCATTAGTTTCCCCTGGACAGTATTTAGGGGATCAGTTAATAAAGGAGTATATGGTTGAAAGAGATAAAGCATTTCCTGCCTCCAGTACTTGTGCCTGGAAAATTCCATGGACTGAGGAAATCTGAGGAAATCTAAGGTAATCTGTGATTACCTTAATCACAGATAACATTAGTCTCTCTTTCAACTGTATAATTTAAGAGAGAAGAAAACTGATGGAAAATTGAGTCATTTAGCACAAACACGTTACTTTCCTGGAAATTTTAAGGCCACAGGTAGGTACAGTGGGTTGATTAAGGACATAACATTTCATGACAATGAATGATTGCCATCCCAACTGATTTTTCTGTAACAATCTTTGTTTTCCCTGCAGATTTCCATATTTTCAAGTATTGGCTAGTTTAGTAGAAAAAGTAGTGTTTCCACAAGACTACCTGTGAACATGTATTTCAACATGCCAATACACATCACAGTAAATAAAAAATGGGGGAGTGGAAGTATTTTTCATATTTCACTGTTTCCAGAAAAGTTAGTATTCTTAACATAGTTTTCTTCTGGATCTCTTATTTCAATAATAGTAAATGTGTTAAGGACAGTTTTGACATCTTCGAAAGCATGAGCTGGCCAGATTGCAGCTAAAGTCAGAACATTCCACTTAATCAGTCTTTTTTGAACTATAGTTATTAATTCTTTTATGCATTGAGCATTTTGTTGGGGACTCCTCTGTGTCAGGCATTGTGTTAGATATCTGCTTTAACTAGGTGACTCGTAGCTCTTGTTAACAAGGGTAATGCCAGATGCTCATGAACACTTTGTCTTCAGACAGTTAGTGTTATTTATTAACCTAAGTTCAACCATCTCCACAAAACTGTATTATTAAATGATGAGTGAAATCTCAGATCTTATTTGCAATCTGCATCGTGGGCCGTGTACCCCTGATATTATACTGGCCTTTCCAGTCCAGCATTTGAATTAGGTCGTGGTAGAGTGTTGATGCAATGATCATGTTAGATATTTAAAAGTGAAAATATGATAACCTGCCTTGGTTAATAGATTTATTATTAGCAGTCCACTTTTCATGCCTACTAAAAACAAGCTTAATATTAAGTGGTGTAGAAAGAAAAGCATGATGGTATAAACTTGATTTCAACTGTTCTGAAGCTATGCAGTATTGGATGTTACTTGAACTTTCTGATCTTTTGCTCCTCAAAAAAAAAATAGAGAAAAGAGGGACAGAAAAGAGAGTGAAAGACACAGATTTAGAGAACAAACTAGAGGTTCCTAGTGGGGAAAGGCAAGGGGAGTGAGGGGTATGGGATTAAGAGAGACAAACTGCTATGTATACAATATTAATAAGTGGCAGGGTATTATTGTACAGTACAAGGAAATATAGTCATTATTTTGTAATAATTTTAAATAAAGTATAAACCTAAAAATATTGAGTCACTATTTTATATACTAAAACTATAATAATATTGTCAGTTGACTATATTTCAATTAAAAAAAGGAAAGAGGGAGAAGAGGGAAGGGGAGACTAACTTTCTCATGAGCTATTATTGAGAATTAATATGAGGTTTTATGAAAATTGAAAATAAGATTTAGAAAATGTTTATTAGATTATGAAACAAATTTTAGACCCTCAATTAATGGTAGCATTTATTCTAGCACTTTCTAACCCTCCCCTCCTTCCTTCCCTCCCCCATTCCTTCCCTCTCCCACTTCCTTCCTTCCCTACCTCTTTCCTTTTTTCCCCCACTCTTCTTCCTTAAAAGAAATACTACACATGTAGTTTTATTTCCTCTTTCATCTTTTAATGGAGTTACGATGTATAGTATCAAAATCTTAACTGAAAAGGCATATGGAAGGACAGGGAAGTTTCATAAATTACAGAGTCAGACTTGGTAAAATTGACGCCTCTCCATCTCTCTGCACATGCAGTCAACCTCCTATAACTGTTCTCAGTTCTTTGTTTCCCTACCCCACTTCTTTTCTCTTTTCTTTCTCCCTTTTCACTTTTCTTAGTTGCACTAACTATTTCTTTCAAAGGCATGCCATTTATCTTTGTCTTAATGGTGTTAAAGTTATTAACAAAGGAAGCAGTAAAAGTTGGGTAGTTTGTATGTATTACATTGAAAATCTTTGTTCTGTCTGCCAAGGCTGAACAATCCTAACTGATCTTAATCTGGAAATCAAATTGCCTCCCATTCCTTCTGCATGTGAAGAAGTGTTGTCTTTGGCATGGTTTGTAATCCCACTGAAGTCTTTAGAACCAAATAAAAGTCAATTCAGGCAGACAATTATCTATTATTTCTGTCTCTTTCACACCCTATCTGGTATCTTTGCTTAAGACTGCATAGTCTAAAGGTTAGACGGATATCTTAATGGCAAAGAATAATATGATTTTGAGCTCTCCTGGAAAATGACCAGAAAACAAATTAAGGATTTGGTGGTAGTCTTAGTTTGTCCTGCTCTTTCCTGTTTTGCTGTTTCACTTCAGCTGAGGCAGCTCAACAGTTCTGTCTTCACCTCTTCTCAACAGTGGAGAGTAAATAAATAGCAAAAGCTCACAGGGTTGTTAAAAGGAATGTATCAACTTATTTTTAATAAGGGTTTTTAGGCAAGAGAATTGAGTTCACTGACTTTTACAGTTGTTCTGGGATAAAAATTCATTACTCCCAGTGATACATTTAAGCTACTACGATGCATATTTCAAATGATTCTCCTTCTGAGGAGCCTGATTCTTTCCAAACATTCTACCTTTGTATTTATTCTTTGTATAAGAGTGTTTTTAAATGATGAATAGTTACGACTTCTCTTTCTGCAGAAATTTGAATTTGATAATGAAGATAGGCCTCGTGATTTGCTGTCTGTGGACAGAGACTCCTTTAGACTGAAATAAATTCCCTCAGATCTGAATTTTGCTTTCCTTGGCAGAGGTACCCATGTTCAGGTAGAAATATCTTGGGGAAAAAATAATTAAAATATTTTCTTTTCTTTATATGAGCAACGGGGAAGGTGGAAAGTCAAATAAAATCATAGACTGTATTGTCAAAGAGTGTTTTTATTCAAAGAAAAATAGTTTGTGGTAGTTTGCTTCTCTATGGTAGAGTGTTTGATGATTCTTTTACACTGAGTTCAGTTAGTAACTTCAAAAGTTTTATCATATATTGTGCAACAATCCTTTTCACTTAAACAGTCTAAACTAATTTGTGGATCTTTACACTGGTGGTAGAAAAGGGGTTGGTCAAATTTAAATTCAGTGTGTGTGTATGTATATGATTAATTTAACCTTCAAACCTTTTCTTTCTAATCACAAGTACTTCTTGACTCTTTCAACTGAACTAAATTTGTTGAAATGTTTTGCAAGATAATAACAATGTAATTTGACAAATCAAGACCTTGTATCTGATGCCTCAGGCTTACTAAATTAATGGGATAGTGTCTCTTAAAGTCAGTAACTTTCATCTCAACTCCTGGGGCCTTTTGTAGATCTTTTCCAGCAGTCCTGGAAAGAAGAAGTTCACTTTCTTTTTTAAGGCTCTTGGGGCCAACAGTCTATTTAAGCACTGCCTCTAAGTAACAACTCTCCCATCATAATATTACAGTCATGTATTAGAGGGTGATTTCTCTAATGATGTATTACTCAAAATGTGGTGTCAGTCAGGGTATCAGCAAGGGAGATCATAAAATTTTATTTAACTTTTTGTTAATTCAAAGGTTCCAATACGCTCTAATTTCTTTATTATGCATGGGGAGGGGGGAATGACAGCAACCTCAAAAGCTACAGGCTATTGTTTTCACTGTGTTCAGAAAATATACCTCACCAATGGAGCAAGGAAAAGATTTAAAACCCCCAATTAAAAATGCTTGTAAGACTCACAAGAACAAAAGCACTGAGTGGAGACCATGTAGAATATATCTCAGAGGCAAACAAAGCTTACTGGTCTGGACATTAGGGGAGAAAAACTCAATAATACTATTTTTAGTCTTTCTAATTAAAGCATTTTCAAATAAATTATACTTTTTCATCTGTATACCAAGGAAAATAAATCATTTCTTAATTCCAGAAAGATTCCAAGATGCCATTTTACTAGTGACCCATGGGCTGCATTCTGGGCCCGTTATGGAAGGATGAGCACCAAGCTCTGCCTTCTGTGCAGACCTTTCTGAGACAGGTAGGAATAGCACTGTAACATTGCCATCATGGTGATTTACGAATATGCAAGAATCCACATAAAGCTATTAGCACAGTGCTTGGCACGAAGTAGTAATTCCTCAAAAAATGTTAGCTATTCTTTTTGGTTAATTGCTACTTAGTGTTAAATTAAATCATGAATGACATTTTGCAATAATAATGCATTTGTTAGACTAAATACTACCTTTAAATTCCAATTCAGTTTTAATTCAAAAAGTGTAAGTCACTTCATATTAGTAAAGGTTCTTTTACAATATTATTCCTTAGAATGTAAATGGAAACTCATGACACTCAATTATTCCAAAAATTCAATACTAAAATGTTATTCATGCTTAAATTATCTGGCTTCATCTGACAGGAATGCATTTTATCTGAATTATCAGATCAATTATCTTGATTTCTGCACTCAACTCTGCAAGCACACACGTACTCTGTGTCCTCTGTGTGGTGCGATTGGATTTCTTCAGGTTGAAGTGTGACCCAGTTAGCTTCCAACCAGGCACTTAAGGCCTGTTCTGAGAGGAGGCCTTTGAAGCCTGTTGTCCATTTCTGAAATAGTTCTAGCCTTTTAGAAATGTGACAATTAGTGATTGCAGAGACAGAACACAATTATTGAAATATGCTTAGGAAAACTTCCTCTAAACCAAAGAAATGTATACTCACAGTGCTCCCATTGTGAGTTAATCTGCAAACTCTGTTTTGTAACTTTCGTTGTTTGAAATTTTATTTATTTTAAAGAAAACCTCTTTTCATCCAAGCAGTAATATTTATTTCCCTGTTTTCTAGGTGATAGCTCAAGGGGAAATTGAATTGGCCATTCAGTCCCAGGTGAGCAGTGAGCCAGACCTTGAAAGTATGGCATATTTTAGGGTAGACTCAAGAAGAAAGGAACATAACAAGCAAATCTTCTCAATAGGAGTTTAAATATTCATGATTTGCTTATTAAAACATTTTTAAAATTGTGTCTCTGAGCATCAGGTTCTTAATATGCAGAACAAAAGAGCAAAGTACTGAAAACAACAAGCATATTGTCATGGAATGTGCTTAAAATATCTCAAAGCTAAAGCTTAGTGTTTTTAGTATGTATTTGATACATCAAAACTTTCTTCAGAAACTAGAATATAAATATATATATATATATATATATATGCTGTGCTTAGTCACTCAGTTCTGTCTGACTCTTAGTGACCCCATGGACTGTAACCCGCCAAGCTTCTCTGTCCATGGGGAGAACTGAAGTGGGTTGCCATGCCTTCCTCCAAGGGTCTTCGCAACCCAGGGATCAAATCCAGGTCTCCTGCATTACAGGCAGATTCTTTACTGTCTGAGCCACCAGGGAAGCCCATATAAATTGTGTGTATGTGTGTGTGTGTATATATATATATACACACACATATATAATTATGCTTTGAGACTTAATCTTTAAAAATCAACATGTGTTGGGAGAGAGAAAAGTCATGCAATTTGTAATAACAATGGATAAAAGGCCTCAGGCTGTGGTCATAAATTTTATGGGTCATCTTGACTCGCCAAGGGGTGCCCAGATTAGATATGACTTGTGGGTGTGTCTGTGAGAGTGTTTCTGGTGGAGATTAGCATCTGAATTGCTGGACTCACTAAAGTAGACTGCCCTCTCCAACATGAGTGATCATCATCTAACTCATTGAAAGTCTGAATAGACCAAAAGGCTGAGGAAGGAAGAATTTGCCCTGTTTTCCTGCCTCACTGCTTGAACTGAGCCATCTCATCTCTGGTGCTTTAACTCAGATCACTCTATTGGCTCCTCTGGTTCTCAAACCTTTGAACTCAGACTGAATTACACCCCCCCCCCCCGCCCCAGCTTTCCTGGATCTCCAGTTTGCAGATGGCAGACTGATTATATATATCTCTATATATCTATATATCTATATCTTTGCTGGTTCTTTGGGGAACCCTGACTAATGCACAGATTTATTACATTAACATGTATAATTATAGATTCAATTAGAAGAGGTTACTCAACCATGGGAAAAGAGAGTAAATGCAAACCTTGGTGATGCCCAATGAACCTTCAGTCAAGAGATTTGCAATATTCTACTTCCATGTGGTCATGTATGGATGTGAGAGTTGGACTGTGAAGAAAGCTGAACGCTGAAGAATTGATGCTTTTGAACTGTGGTGTTGGAGAAGACTCTTGAGAGTTCCTTGGACTACAAGGAGATCCAACCAGTGCCTTCTGAAGGAGATCAGTCCTGGGATTTCTTTGGAAGGAATGATGCTAAAGCTGAAGCTCCAATACTTTGGCCACCTCATGCGAAGAGTTGACTCATTGGAAAAGACTCTGATGCTGGGAGGGATTGGGGGGCAGCAGGAGAAGGGGACGACAGAGGATGAGATGGCTGGATGGTATCACCAACTCGATGGACATGAGTCTCAGTGAACTCTGGGAGTTGGTGATGGACAGGGAGGCCTGGCATGCTGCGATTCATGGGGTCAAAAAGAGTTGGATACAACTGAGTGACTGAACTGAACTTCCATTATAAAGTCATTTACAATATGGGGTAGATTTAATAACTCAGGTTAATACCAATGATCCCAGTGTGTTAAACCAACCTCAGCAGAAAGTAGCTAGAAATAACTAACAGGATGTCTAAGGATTTAAATGCACCCAACTGTATTTATTTAACTTATATGCAGAGTACATCATGAGAAACGCTGGACTGGAAGAAACACAAGCTGGAATCAAGATTGCCGGGAGAAATATCAATAACCTCAGATATGCAGATGACACCACCCTTATGGCAGAAAGTGAAGAGGAACTAAAAAGCCTCTTGATGAAAGTGAAAGTGGAGAGTGAAAAAGTTGGCTTAAAGCTCAACATTCAGAAAACGAAGATCATGGCATCTGGTACCATCACATCATGGGAAATAGATGGGGAAACAGTGGAAACAGTGTCAGACTTTATTTTTCTGGGCTCCAAAATCACTGCAGATGATGACTGCAGCCATGAAATTAAAAGACGCTTACTCCTTGGAAGGAAAGTTATGACCAACCTAGATAGCATACTGAAAAGCAGAGACGTTACTTTGCCAACAAAGGTTCGTCTAGTCAAAGCTATGGTTTTTCCTGTGGTCATGTATGGATGTGAGAGTTGGACTGTGAAGAAGGCTGAGTGCTGAAGAATTGATGCTTTTGAACTGTGGTGTTGGAGAAGACTCTTGAGAGTCCCTTGGACTGCAAGGAGATCCTACCAGTCCATTCTGAAGGAGATCAGCCCTGGGATTTCTTTGGAAGGAATGATGCTAAAGCTGAAACTCCAGTACTTTGGCCACCTCATGCGAAGAGTTGACTCATTGGAAAAGACCCTGATGCTGGGAGGGATTGGGGGCAGGAGGAGAAGGGGACGACAGAGGATGAGATGGCTGGATGGCATCACTGACTCAATGGACATGAGTTTGAGTGAACTCCGGGAGTTGGTGATGGACAGGGAGGGCTGGCGTGCTGTGATTCATGGGGTCGCAAAGAGTCAGACACAACTGAGCGACTGATCTGATCTGATCTGATCTGAACTGTATTTATCCATGTCAAGGGAACCCATCAACTAAAGAAAGACCCTCAACTCTGGGTGAGAGGAACAGATATAGTTCTGAAGGACCCACAAAGGTGGTAAGAAAGGAAGAAGCAATTTTAAATACCTGACTCCCAGAAATGTCAATGCTTGATCATCACAAGCATCTGGTAAAAATTTCCTGCCCTTCTTCTCATCTCTCTTTATACTTTGCTTTTACCCTAGAGATACAAAGCAAAACAAAACTGTGGTTAGGAAGATTGGAAATAAGAGTTTGATATGGTTGGGGTTTTCCTGGCTGCGTGCTTCCTACATAGAGCAGGAATAAGAGATTTGGAGTTTTGATTATTACATGAGACTAAACATTTCAATAACAGAAGCGTGGGTAGATTTGCAACCTGAAAGACTGAAGACCTACAAACTGAAAGACTATAGAATGACTAAGGAAGTCAGGGAGCTAGTTGAATTTATTTTCAGGCCAGAGAAAGAATACTCTAGAAATAAATGTGAAGGCATAGTAGAAGGCAAAATAAAGTTGCTTTCTATTTGACATAATACACACAGAAGGTGATGGAAGTATATTGAAAGGAAACAGGGTGATGAAGGGAGAGAGGACATTTTTCATAAACTATGTGCCAGGCCTAATGGATAACTGAAATGGTATTTTAGACGGTACTGCATCTTCACTGGCCAACTGATGTTTTGAGTAGCCTTCTGTTACCTCCATTCAACTTCTTTGTTTAGATTTGGTGCTAGTGTTTTTACTAGTCACTGATGGCTTCTCTGTATCTGTTTGTTTACTTGATGGCTTCTGCTTATTCATAATTCCACCTCCCTACTACTTCCTTTGTGTCTCTTGACTGCTGTTAACCTTTCTGCCTATGCCCCACTCTTTCTTTTTTATTGTGCAAATGCCCAAAGAGGTAGCTGAGTGGCCTTGTTTATGAGCACAGAGCCTTCTTTTTGAGCTTAGTTCTTGTGACAGAGTACTTCATAGACCACTGTCAATACCATAGAGGTGCAATGTTCAGTACGACAGCCACTAGCCACAGGCGATCACTGAGTAGTTGAAATATGGCTAGTGTGAGCCGAGATGTGGTGGAATTATAAAATGTACACATGACTTTTAAGACTTCCAGTGGACAAAATGCTGTCAGTATCTCATTAATAAATTTTATATTGACCACATAAAAGCATACATTTGATTACATAAAGTGATATTATAAAATTTTGAAACAAAATATATATTAAATTAATTTCACTTATTTATTTTTATTTTTTAATGCAGCTATTAGAAATTCTAAAATAACGTATATGATTTGCATGTGTGATTTATACCACATGTATCTGTTGTACTGATATCTTTCCTTTTAATCCTAGACCAGTTATCAAATCGTAATAGTGCAGAACAGGTCACACTTTGATTAAGGAATTACTTCTAGACACATTTTTTGAAAACTAATCCATATTTCATGGATTCCTCTTAAGAGAGAATAAAGTTTATTTTTTACCATTAATACATATAATGCAACATATTTTCTATATTAGATGCTATTCTATGCATGTGTGCTAATGCTCATTCACGTCTCTTTGGGACCCCATGGTCTGTAGCCCACCAGGCCTCTCTGGGTATGGAATTCTCCAGGCAAGAATACTGGAGTTGTTTTCCATTTCTTTCTCCAGGGGATCTTCCTAACCCAGTGATCAAACTCACATCTCCTGAGTCTCCAGCACTGGGAGGCAGGTTCTTTACCACTTTACCACCTGGGAATCCCAGATGCTATTTTATAGTACTTTCAAAGTTTTTTCACAGATATTATCCTTTTATCTTTACAAATGACTCTGTCCCTTTGCAGATGAGAGAACTGGAATTCAGAGAGGAAAAAAACAAAAAAAATGTTACCCCATGGACAGATGTATATGGTGGAACCTGGTGGCTCAGACATTAAAGAATCTGCCTGCAATGTCGGAGACTTGAGTTTGATCCTTGCAGAAGGGAATGACAACACAGTTCAGTATTCTTGCCTGGAGAATTCTATGGACAGAAGAGTCAGATGGGCTGCACTCCATGATGGTTGCAACGAGTCAAACAACTGAGCAACCAACACTTTCAATTGTCATATATATAGTAGAACCAAAAATACATCCCCAGTTCACTAGCATTATGGAGTTTGTCTTTTGAGACAGGCCAGTCTGGATTTGTGTAGTGTATCTGCTACTTACTAGCTTGTGACCTTGGAGGAAGTTACTAATTTGTTTGTTTGTTTTTTAATCACATAGTGGTAGTAGAAGGAGTGAAAAATACTGGCAAACAGTTGCTGCCTAACAATGATCATTTACAGCCAATTCCAAACCTGTGTTTCTCAACAGAGATAGCTAAACAAAACTTATTAGAGATAAAAGCGTTAGATTTTTAAAATACATTCGTTTCTACATAGTGGCATAACATGTTCATCCATCTGTTAAGGGATATTCTCTGAATATTCAATTTTTAAACATTTTAGTTTGTATTATGAAAACATAAAAGTAAGTCATCAGTTTTGATGTGTGATAATTTGGAGGTAGAAATTGAAAAATTTATCTTTCATATTTTAGTCTGGATTAGTGATATGGCATTATTGTCTGGGGAAAAGGGAAATATTTTCACGAAAACTAAAACCACCCTAAAAAGATGCAAATATGTCTATTACTTAATCTGAACCAGTTTATTTAACCTGTGTGTGTATCTATCTGCTGCATCGTCACCACTGTTTCCTTTAAATTTCTTTAAGTTTCCTTTAAATTTCCTTCCTAAACATTTCTTAGGACTTGCCTTGTTTCAGTGAATGATACCATAATTGTGCTAGTCACTCCTGAACAAAATGGTCGTCATCTGATTTTCTCTTCTTTTTTTTTTCACTCATTGGGTTTAATTAATTGTGAGGTTCTGCAGTCTCTGTCTCAGCAATATCTACCAAATTTGTCTTACCACATTAACTCTCAGACAGCTCTTGAGCTGCCTTAATTCAAGTTTCCAACATTCCTCATCTGGATTATGGCAGTAGTTTTCTAAATCTACTTTCAGCTTCCCTTCATATCCACCTCCAAATATCCTTTTCACTGAGCCTATGGCACTATTACTAAAACCCAATACTAGTTTTATAAAATACAGTTCTCTCCTTCATCTATGTATTCTCAAACATTCATCTTTATCTATAGAAATAAGGCCAAGTTTCTTAACATGTCAGGGATGCAGCATGAATGCCCCTTTCTTGTTGTTTAGTCCCTAAGTTGTATCCAACCATTTATGACCCCATGGACTGTAGGCCACCAGGCTCCTCTGTCCATGGGATTTCCCAGACAAGAATACTGGAGTGGGTTACCATTTACTTCTCTAGGGGATCTTCTCAATCCAGGAATTGAACCCAAGTCTCCTGCATTCCAGGTGAGTTCTTCATCACTGAGCCGCCAGGGAAACCCTTATATTTATTTATTTTTCTTGGGGTATAATTGCTTTACAATGTTGTATTAATTTCTGCTGTACAGTGAAGTGAATCAACTATATGTATACATGTATCCCCTGCCTTGTGGACCTCCCTCTGCCCTATCCCACCTCTCTAGGTTACCGCAGAGCACTGAGCTGAGCTCCCTGTGCGACACAATAGGTTCTGACTAGCTGGTGGCTAAGAGTCAGACACGACTGAGCGACTTCACTTTCACTTTTCACTTTCATGCATTGGAGAAGGAAATGGCAACCCTCTCCAGTGTTCTTGCCTGGAGAATCCCAGGGACGGCGGAGCCTGGTGGGCTGCCGTCTATGGGGTCACACAGAGTCGGACACGACTGAAGCGACTTAGCAGCAGCAGCAGCAGCAGTGTATATATTGGGCTTTCTAGGTGGCGCTAGTGGTAAAGAACTTCCTTGCCAATGCAGGAGACACGTAAGAGACGTGAGTTCTATCCCTGGGTCAGGAAGATCCCCTGGAGGAGGGCATGGCAACCCACTCCAGTATTTTTGACTGGAAAATCCTTTGGACAAAGGAGCCCGGTGGGTTGTGGTCCATGGCATCGCAAAGAATTAGACACGACTGAAGCAACTTAGAATGCAGTGCATATATGCCATTTCCAATCTCCCAATCATCCCACCCCTCCTGCTCATCCTTGTATCTACAAGTCTGTTCTCCACGTTCTCTGTGTCTCTCTATTCCTGCCCTGCTAATAGGTTCATCTGAACCATTTTTCTAGATTTCACATATACATGTTAATATACGATATTTGTTTTTCTAACTTACCTCACTCTGTATGACACAGTCTAGGTCCATCCACGTCACTATGTATCACCTAGTTTTGTAATTTCACGGCTGAGTAATATTCCATTGTGTATATGTACCGCATCTCATCTCATCTTCCATCATATTCTCACACATACCTTCTGCTTTTACTCGAGTTGTTCCATTAGGTGGAGTAGTTTCCTGAATCTCATATCTCTTAGTCCTGCCTTGTAAACCCTGTTTTAACACTGTTTGTTCTCTATCATTGATATTCTTGTATTTTTGAGTTCCTTTAGTTTTTAACCCAGCAAACCAAATTTTGTACTAATTGAATTATGGATTATTCAGGTGTAGCTCCAGTACTGGCACAATGCATGCTGTACACGTTAAATATTTTTTTGAAATTAATACAAGAATGAATAAATGAATGAATATCAGAGTCTAGTGCTTAAAATTGATTTCACTAGAAAGTGAGTCCAAAACAGTATGGTCTGCTTAGCTACCTATAGGAAACCAGTCAAAACAATTATTTTGGTCCCTTAATTAATTTACTCAAGGTTTGTAAAAAATATCTAAATCATAGGAATTTGGAATGTCTTAAATATTTAAGTTTTATTTTACTTAATCATTGCAGAGACCAGATAGGGGATTTATACTGTGATACTAATGGGGAAATTATATTTATTGTTTTCTTCTTACTCACATGATAGGAAAATGCTAGAAAAGAAAAATGCATGTACTTGGAGTATTCCAGATAAGAAAAATTATTTTTAATCCTTGCATAATAAATTTATCACTGTCTAGATGATTCCCAAATTATTAGAGGAATAACATAAGAGATCTCTGTGTAATAGGAAATATGGTTTAGTGAAGATCTGGAAGATTTTCCTAGATTGTGATAAGCTACTTGAGCAAGTCGGGAGTCTAACAGCTGCCTTTGCCATGATCTAGTTCAAGTTGGGGAATGAAGTCTTACCCTCTAATCCTAGCACCCTCGGGACTACAGGAAATTACAATGATAGAGTGCTCTCTGTTAAGCTAAGGACAACGTGCCTTGGCCTCAGCTCAAGTGATTAACTCATGCTTATTCCTTTAGCTTTAAAAACACCTTATTCTACCTTTCTTCCTATCCCAGTAAACTAAATTTAGTATTTATTAAACAAAAGTTCTTAAAGCAGCTTCTATTTTTTAAAAAGATGTCACAGGGCTTGTGGACAGAAAGGAAGAACTGGCACTCATTGTACATCCCTTTCAAGTCACTCATCACTATCAGAAGGCAGGATGCAATTGTGGAGTGTGCATTTTCCCTTACTTAGGATGGGCATTGTTAGGGATAGTATTATACTAGAGAAGGGTTGGACCAAAGCATTACTTGAACCATAGTGTTTCTTCTGTTGAGTATCTTTATGCAATACATGAATCAAAGGGCGGGGGGGGGGGGGGGAAACAGTGAAGTTTATCAGCTCTCAGGGAATCATCTGAAGGATTAGCAAGAATATTTTAATGCTTCCAGTCCAAAAACAGTCTTAGCTTATGGTCAGAAATGGAATTAAGCATACAGGAGGCAACAGTTAGAACTGGACATGGAATAACAGACTGGTTCCAAATAGGAAAAGGAGTACATCAAGCCTGTATACTGTCACCCTGCTTGTTTAACTTATATGCAGAGTACATCATGAGAAACACTGGGCTGGAAGAAGCACAAGCTGGAATCAAGATTGCTGGGAGAAATATCAATCACCTCAGATTTGCAGATGACACCACCCTTATGGCAGAAAATGAAGAGGAACTCAAAAGCCTCTTGATGAAAGTGAAAGAGGAGAGTGAAAAAGTTGGCTTAAAGCTCAACATTCAGAAAACGAAGATCATCGTATCTGGTCCTATGACTTCATGGGAAATAGACGGGGAAACAGTGGAAACAGTGTCAGACTTTATTTTTTGAGGCTCCAAAATCACTGGAGATGGTGACTGCAGCCATGAAATTAAAAGACGCTTACTCCTTGGAAGGAAAGTTATGACCAACCTAGATAGCACATTGAAAAGCAGAGACATTACTTTGCCAACAAAGGTTCGTCTAGTCAAGGCTATGGTTTTTCCTGTGGTCATGTATGGATGTGAGAGTTGGACTGTGAAGAAAGCTGAGTGCCAAAGAATTGATGCTTTTGAACTGTGGTGTTGGAGAAGACTCTTGAGAGTCCCTTGGACTGCAAGGAGATCCTACCAGTCCATTCTAAAGGAGATCAGCCCTGGGTGTTCTTTGGAAGGAATGATGCTAAAGCTGAAACTCTTAATACTTTGGCCACCTCATGCAAAGAGTTGACTCATTGGAAATCCCTCCCTCCTGGGAGGGATTGGGGGCAGGAGGAGAAGGGGACAACAGAGGATAAGATGGCTGGATGGCATCACCGACTCAGTGGGTGTGAGTTTGAGTGAACTCCGGGAGTTGGTGATGGACAGGGAGGCCTGGCGTGTTACAATTCAGGGGGCCGCAAAGTGTCAGACACGACTGAGTGACTGAACTGAACTGAACCCTAAAAAAAAAAAAATTTGTTAGTAGTAGGAGTCTTTTTAAAAAAAATTAGTTCAATTGCTTCATCTATTAAAGTAATCAATGATTAGCAACATAGGGGGAAAAAGAAAAAAAGATATGGAGCCGTACCTAATGATGAGTATGTGAGTTTAGCTAGCTCTTTGATTCAGAAGAGTACATTCCGAACATAAATGTTCTTTCCTTTCTCATCATCTTCACTTTCCCTATGCCTCATGTGAGACAAACTAAATAATTTTGTTAAGAAACTTTATTTTCAATCAAAAGCAAATATTAGCCTTGATTCTAGTTTTAGTTATGCCCTTTGACTAGATGAGCCTGGGACCATCTTTTGTTGCCTCTGTTTAAATATTCATAATAAGAGGTTCCCCAAATAACTGAGATCCCTAGCATTGAGAACAAGCTCCTGTCTGACATCTAGCCTAATCTGACGGTTCATTTTGGTGGGGTGGAGTCTGGACTGCTGCTGAGAATCCTGAGAGGCAACATGTTGCAGGGAAATGAGTTCCCTATTAGCACCAGGGGAATTTCAGCTAACTCCATTAGTGTCATTGTCATTTAAAACATGCCCACAACCTTGGATTTGGTCCTTGAGCAAGGCTTTACACATTTATAAAGAATCTCATTTGAGGAATTCTCTCAGGCAACTGACTTCTGCAGCCATTAAAGTCCTAGCTTTCTTAGTACAGAGAACTCATTTTGTTTAGTCCTAGCTTTCTTAGTGCAGAGAACTAATTTTGTTTTACATCAACCAAAGTACTATGGCTGAAGCAACGCCTGTCATGATTCGTCCAGCAGTGGCTTGAACACTGGGCTTCCCATGTGGTGCTGGTGATAGAGAACCTGCCTGCCAGTGCAGGAGACATGAGAGATGAAGGTTGAATCCCAGGGTCAGGAAGATCCCCTGGAGGAGGGCATGCAACCCACTCCAGTATTCTTGCTTGGAGAATCCCATGGGCAGAGGACCCTGGTGGGCTGCAGTCCACTGGATCACAAAGAGTCGGACACGACTAACGCAACTTAGCTCCTACGCATGCCTTAAACACTGATGCCCCTTTTACAGCCCTGTTAGTAGAAGCGTTTTCTGGAGAAAAGCTGGGCCTGGGAGGTTGGTATAACCAACTTTTCCTTTTGATATTACAACTCAGATTCCCATTCCTGCACAGTTTTTATTTAACCAAAAGTATTTCCTCTCCAATGGACACTGAGTGAATGAAGTCGCTCAGTCGTGTCCCACTCTTTGTGACCCCCTGGTCACTCATGTGACCAGGCTCCTCCATCTGTGGGATTTTCCAGGCAAGAGTTCTGGAGTGGGTTGCCATTGCCTTCTCCAGAGGATCTTCCTGACCCAGGGATTGAACCCACGTCTTCTGCATTGTAGGCAGACACTTTACTGTCTGAGCCACCAGGGAAGTCCAAGTAAGATTTAATTTGAAATCAGTCTAATGGTGTATAATCAACTGCTTTGATTAATCATGGCTGTTATTCCCACTAAAAGTTTATTATAATAGCAGCAAGTCACAGTCTAAAAGGGATAATAAAAAAAAAAAAGCTTTCACAAATCTGGGATTTAAATGACAAGCTCCTGATTTGTAGTTTCAAGAACTATTTCAGCCTAATTTAAAATAATGTAACAGAAGGAATGTCTCCTACTTTGGGAAAGTTTAAGAGTTAAGCTTTTGAAAAAAGTTTGAGTAATTAGGCTCCTGATTTTCTGAAACATTTCTGCATTCTTTTTGCTTTTTTTTTGGGAAACTTTTCAACCCTGCAAAAACCTAATCTTTGCCCAGCATCCCCACATTCTTTTTCACTTCGCACTAAAAATAAGATCTTTATCTCTATATTAGAAACAGTGAGATACGCATCTCTCTTGGCTTGGCTGTTTCATCTTTCTGGAGGAAAAGCAACCACGCAATTATACACAGCCATAAATTAACTTGACAAGCTGCATGCTGGAACCGCCACCCTCACCGGAGGTGTTTAAGTTGCTCCTGAGTTCCGAGTCTCTTTTTTGCTTCCCGAAGAGCCTTATATGCCCCTGCGGAAATTGTTTTCTTTCTGTTTCAGAGGTACAAACAGTCCGCTCCCTGCCATAGGTTCAGCAGTTACACGCTTCCCTTTCTCAGTGGACTCATTATGCAAAAGACATCACCTCTCTCCTTCTCACAACTCTATCCCCGGTAAGTGGGTGGAGGTCCCCAGTGGGCCATTCATCATCCATTGCAGAGGGCTTGGATACCCAAGTCTGAGAGCTGACTAATTTCATGGCTTTGCAATTTGGGAATGTCTCACTCCTCTCCCAAGTCTCTTCACTACACTTTCATTGTGAATATTATTCTGAAGTCTTGTGATATCCAGAGAGGCTACTCAGGGAATCTAACATATAAGTTAAGTGATAATCCAGTTCATCTGGAAAAAAGTGAAACTATGATTGCCTTTGAGTATGCCTCTGTGTTAAATTTATTATTTGCTTGCTCTCCTAATTAAAGGAAAATGCAATGTGTAATAGCTTTACACTTATTTTACAGTAAGAGTTTGCATACACCTCATACATAATGATATAGATTTTAAAATAAATAAAAGTGAATTTTCATGCCCATCTGATGATCAGTAATGCCATTTCTTTTACCCACCATCAACTACTCTCACTTCAGCATCTTGCTTGATGTTCCTTCTACTGGTTACAAAGTCCTAAAATGGAAAAAAAAAAAAAAAAAATCTGAAGAGAAGCCATCTTGTGATGCCTGGAAGGGCTGTTTCCATTTCACCCATTCTCCACCCGGACTCTGTGTTTAAAGATAGCAGTTCAGTTCTTCTCCTATTTAGATGGACTTTAAGGAGGATGGAGGGAGAATTTTAGCTCCATTGGGCTGCATTAGTGGTGAAAATTGCCCTCAGAAACTGTTTGCTCTGCTCTGAGAGCCCAACAGCCATTCCCAGTATGCCTTCCTCTTTGTGTCCTCCTCCTGTGCAAAACTTTCTCCTTGCCTGGTACACCAGTTCATCAACAGCATCTCCCACTTTTCATTCTTCTCTTTCCTATCTAAGTCTCAATTCTGCAACCTTTGGGGGGAATTTATTATACTCCCCTGTCATCACGGTGCAAATAAAAATGTCAAAGTTGTTAGCAAATGTTTGGGGTAGTAAAACCCATTACAATAAAGGCGCATGTTCTATGGCAAACATCCCAGCCTACACTGCATGAATATGAAACAGCTTACAAAGGACTATTAGAGAGACTAGTTGGAAACCCTATATCAGTAGGAATGTGTTCTACCTGAAGGGAGTTTTCATAAACTCTCTGGGAACATTTGGTTCTTCCTTCTCTGATACTGAAAAAAATCTGAGTATCTCTTTACTTTTTCCCTTCCTAAATTAAGATCTTCTCTTGTGTCAAAGTATCCCAAATTATCTCTTCTGACTCATCTTTCCTCCTGATCCTTTTATTCCTTGAACATTTGTCGTGAGGGTGAAAAAAGTTTGTTTCTTGCTAGGTTATATCTTCCTGGATTACTACAGCATAGTTGATATTAAACTCTTAGTTATTCTTCAACACTGAGTCCCAAAATAAATTGATATTCACCTGTCCAAGTTCAAATTGCAGCTATAATACAATTAATATTTCTTCAGAGAAGGTATTTATATCTTAAAATGAGACACTGAAAGAACCACCAAGTGGTTCTTAGGGCTGCCCTGTTGGCTTTTCCAGACAAGTTTAAGATAGCCTGGTGTATGACCTCGGCAGGTGCTAGCCTAGTTAGAACCACCCAGATTCAGCTCATGTGAACATGGTCATTCCTTTAAGGGCTTCTCGCCTTTGCCTTTGTTATCCATGGATACCTGCTAGTCTAAGATCTTCCTGCCGTCCTCCCTCCCTACTCCTCCATCAAAATTGGAAAATGACTAACACTATTCATTTATACTTTATTGATTACATTTTATCTGAAACTTACTAAAAATTTTACCCTCCAGACAGGCGTTTTCTTTTTTCATCCTCTTCTCTTTAATTTTGGACTAAAGGCTGCCCCACTTTTGCATATGAAAGCAATCTCAAGCATCAGCAAATAGATTTTTCTCTCACTCAGGGACAGTACAGAAGTGTCTCTGAAATCACTCAGCACCTGGTTCCGCAGAAACATCTGATTTTGTCTTTGTAGGATTATTTAGGTGGTGATCAATGAGTTAAAGGAGCTGGTCTCAGTTTTCTTACTCTGATATCTTGATCCAGTCTTCCTTGGGGGTAAGGGTGATGACTCAACAGGAATAGTTATGCTGGGGCAGGTGGAAATACCGACTGAGAACGTCACCCAGAAAGTCCCCATCTCTTATCCCTTTCTAAGTATTTGTCCTTATAAACCAGTAGTTGTGCCAGTTACAGACCTGACTCTTCATTTCTCCCATCAGCAGATTGAGGCCCTACCCTTCCCTCTCTTTCTTTGTTCTATTCCTTATTATCCTGGGCTTCCCCTCTGAGTGAAAACAATATATTTTAACTGCAGGTCTAAAATACATCTGTATCCACTCTCTATAATTTCTACCTGTGGCAAAAATGCTTCCAACAAGATAAGCTTTATTATAACATTGAGTAACTGTAACAAAACATTTAAGGTAATAATTATTGTTGTAGTTTATTTTTTTACTGAAACCTCATTGTAGGTCAGGTATGCTGATAAAGAGTTAATGTGTATAATTCCTACCTCACAGGTAATTGTACACATCAAATAAAATATATATATTTAGCTCCGTATTGGGCATACAGTAATGCTACAAAAGTTGGTTAGTGAATTACCATTATACTCATTCTTATAAAGTTATTAGAATCTGCCTGCAATGAAGGAGATCCCAGTTAGATTCTTGGGTCAGGAAGATCCCCTGGAGAAGGGATAGGCTGCTACCCGCTCCAGTATTCTTGGGCTTCCCTGGTGACTCAGACAGTAAAGAATCCACCTGCAATGAGGGAGACCTGGGTTCAATCCCTGGGTTGGGAAGATCCCCTGGAGGAGGGAGATGACAACCCACTTTAGTATTTTTGCCTGGAGAATCCCCATGACAGAGGAGCCTGGTGGGCTACAGTCCATGTGGTGTCAAAGAGTAGGACACGACTAAGGACATCAAGTTATTAATTACCATCATTGATATAGTTGACCCTGGAACAAGATGAGTTGGAACTATGCAGATTCACTTATATGTAGATTTAAAAAAATCAATACAGACTATAGGATCTGCAGTTGGTGGAACCCTTGAATGTGGAACCACAGATACACAGAAGAACTGAAGATATGGAAGGCCGACTGTAAAATTATATGCAGATTTTTTTTTGGGGAACATATTTTGAGAACTTTATTCAGTCTAGTATAGCCAGATAAAGTGTGTAAAGAGAGTTTTGTGAGTTTTGTTTACATGTGGTCTGTAAGAGTCTTCTGCTGCTGCTGCTAAGTCGCTTCAGTCGTGTCTGACTCTGTGTGACCCCATCGACCGCAGCCCACCAGGCTCCTCTGTCCCTGGGATTCTCCAGGCAAGAACACTGGGGTGGGTTATATGCAGATTTTTGATTGAGCAGGGTTTGATGCCCCTAGTCCCAGTGTTGTTCAAGGTCAGCTGTATTGTTCCCGCATTTGACATCATCCCTATGTAGTATGAATCATTATTATTCCTCCACTTTAGAGATGAGGATGCAGCAGTGCCCATTAGTGAGGTGAGCTAGAAATAACCCTGTCCACTCACAGCCTGTGTTTCACAAATGTAGTGGTTAAAATTATGTGTGTATAGTTTTCGTCTATCCTGGTGTGTGTGTGTGTGTGTGTGTGTGTGTGTGTGTGTGCACGTATATGTATGTATGCATGCTCAGTTATGTCCGACTCTTTGCAGCCCCATGGACTATAGCCCATCAGGCTCCTCTGTCCATGCAATTTTCCAGACAAGAAATACTGGAGTAGGTTGTCATTTCCTTCTCCAGGGGATCTTCCCCACTCAGGAAGATCCTTGTGTTTCACACAAGATACACAAACCTGCATCCCTTGTGTTTCCTGCATTGGCAGGTGGGTTCACATAATCTTTATTTAGTTTTGAATCAAATCTTTTTTTCCCCATTTTATTGATCTCATTGATATTAGCACAAATGGTACATATCCAATGAATACAATTTGATGAGTTTGACATATACATATACTTGTGGCACCAAAATGGCAAACCGGGTAGTAAACATACCCATCAAGTCCAAAAGTTCCCTTACATCCATTGTTTCTTATTTTTGCGGAGGGTCACTTAACACGAAGACTTACCCTCTGAACAAATATGGGCCACTTATGTCGTTTCCTTTGGCAAGTGAGCCAGAAACCTTGATTCTCGAAGCATGCCAATCATAGATCACCAGTGGTGTTTCTTCAGCACAGAAATAATCTAGAAAGGAAGAAAATCAAAACTATAAACAGGTGCACATACCATATATTATTACCTATGAGCACCGTGGTGTATTGTGTATCTTCAGAACTTATCTTGTATGGCTGTAACCTCATACCCAATGAACAACTCCCATCTCCAGTTCCATGGGAACCACCATTCTATTTTCTGCTTCTGTTAAGTTTGCCTGTATTAGATACCTCATATAAATGGAATTATGCAGTGTTTGCCCTCTGTGACTGACTTATTTTGTAAGTAGCATAATGCCTTTCAGGTTCATCTGTGTTGTTAAATATCATCCTTATCCATGTTCTTTCATTTCTACCTCCAAAAAGTAAACCTTCTGTAAAGGATAAAATGTTCTTGAAACAGCTATTAAAAATAAAAAAAATGTTCCACTTGTAATTGTGTTCCGTTCAAGTGCAAGGTCATTTCGTATTGACACTGCCAGAAATATTCCTCCTGAACATACCACAGTATAGAATTCATTGTCATGTGTTCCCCTTTTCCTCTGCCCCGTTCTCTTTACCTTATTTTCTCTCCAACAAAGGACAACCATAAAAGCAATGAAGGCAACTACTCTCCAGAAAGCAATCAGAGCAGAAAAAGAACTTCGAGCCCAGGGGTGTTTTCACGGCACACAGAGGTGATGTGCGGGGAGCAGGTTATAAAACACTAAATAAGCTGGCCCAGAACAGAGAGAAGGCCACAGGACCCAAGCAAGGGAGGGTGAGCGAGAGGAGCAGGGGAAGGCTCTTGAGAGTTTCAGAGGGTGAACTGTTCCTGGACTAGCTTTGGTTTTGTTTCACTTTTTGTTTGAGGAAGTTTTAGGAAGAGCATATAATCCTGTGAGCCAGATTCCTTTCAATGCGGTATAGTCTGACTCAGGAATGGGTTTGTAATGAGTGTGTAAGTGGGTGAATTTTAGGCGGTGTCATGGATTTATAATCATCATAGACAGAAAACCAAAGTATCACATTTACAGGTAATGTGGGTATAGAGTAGTTTAGGAGTATTCCAAATTCACTCTCTGGTTTTGGAAAACCATAGGTAAGTTATATTATCTTGATGCTTATAGGGTTTGAAAGAAGACATTAGTTTAGTGAGAGATTTGAAGAAATAATATTTATAAAGTGTCTAACAATATCTGATATGTAGTGTGTACTAACTAGATGTTAACTTCTGTTGTTATATGAATGCATAATAGACATGTGTATGTATTTGTGGAAATTGAAACTTAAAGACTTACAAAATTACATTTATTTGTGATATTAACTAATACTTAAAACTTTGTTTCCCCTTGGTTGTACAAGATCCTCTGTACTTCTGTCCTCTACACATTCAGTTCTTGCAGTCCCAAATTACAACACTGTTTACATGTATTTAATATTCTCAAGTTTCCAGAACACTTCCCACACAAATATGTTTTTTAAAGTAGAGTGCCTGAAATTTCACCCCTAGGAATATGTGCGTGCGTGTGTGTGTGTGTGTGTGTATATATATATGTATATATATATATATATATATATATATTTGAGCTTGGGAGAGGCTTTGTGGGAAAAAAGTAAGACGTAAGTTCAGAAATGCTTATCTAGAGGAGAGGAGAGGGTGAGATATATGGAGAGAGTAACATGGAAACTTACATTTCCATATGTAAAATAGACAACGAACGGGGAATTTGTTGTATGGCTCAGGAAACTCAAATAGGGTCTCTGTATCAACCTAGAGGGGTGGGATGGGGAGGAACATGGGAGGGAGGCTCAAAAGGGAGGGGGTATATGTATACCTGTGGCTGATTCATGTTGAGGTTTGACAGAAAACAACAAAATTCTGTAAAACAATTAACTTTCAATTTAAAAATAAATAAAAGAAATGCTTATCTAATATTTTGCCTCATTGATCACGTCAAGAAGCACATAGGGAAGTGATTACCTAAGAAACTGAGCCAGACGTGAATGTAGCGCTTCCCCAGCCCCTTGGCTTTGTCTTACCCATGGAGAAAACATGGGGATGAGCATTGAGTTCTGTTCTGGGCTCATCTTAGGGAGAGGAGAATTAGGCAAATACCTGAGCCCCCTGGTAACAACTCCACATGAAATGGTCTCCAAGATGCATGGTCAAGAGCAGAATTCTAACCAATTAAATTTTCTTAGACTGACTTCACCATTTGACTACTTGATATACTTTGGACTCTCTAGCTATTCTTTCCTAAGATATCATGGGAGGAGATCTTCATGGATCCTTTTGTTTGTTCCTGGGGACCTATGAAAAGTAGCCTTTCTTGTGTGTCTCTTATGCCTGCCATTGGTCTTGGGATGGCAGGTGGAAATTATCCTTTCATGGAACATAGGTCCTGCAGCCCCTTCATGTTTCTGTTTCAGGGCTATAATGCAGAGGAGATTCCAGATTGTGGTCTGCATGCTGCAACTTAGGCATACACAAGTTTACACAAAAGATGTTAATAATCCTTCAACAAAGTGAAGTTACCTGCAATGGGAACTATCTAGATTATATTTACAATCATTTTAAATAAGTTCTATTACCAAACAGCTTATTGTAGTATAATTGTTTTGGTCATTATTAATTTTATTAACCTCTGATAAATCAATATTGATCTATAGTGTGGATAATTAAGTTCATATATGTGTGTGTGTGTGTTTATATATGTATGTATGCATGCTCAGTCATGTCCAACCCCTTGGACTGCAGCCCGCCAGGCTCCTCTATCCATGGGATTTTCCTAGGCAAGAATACTGGACTGGGGTGTGATTTCCTTTTACAGGGTATCTTCCCAAGCCAGGGGTCAAACTCACATCTCCCACCTCTTCTGCATTGGCAGGTGGATTCTTTACCACTAAGCTACCTGGAAATCCCATATGTGTGTGTGTGTGTGTGTGTGTATATGTGTGTGTGTGTGTATATATGTGTGTGTGTATATATATATATATATATATTTTTTTTTTTTTTCTCTTAAGAAAGGACATTGTCAAAGAATTTAACACAACAAGGAAATTTCTTAATCAGTAATGCATTAAATCAACCATATCTCAGCCAAGTTTATTTAAATTGCAAATAGTAAAACCACTTCAAAGCAGCTTAAGAAAGAGAGTCCTGGGCCAAGGATGCTTCCAGTTCTCACAAGAAGTAAAAGCCATCAGATGTCAGATAGTAATATCTCTTGCTCTCTCTGCACATAAAAAACAAACAAACTAAAAAAAAAAAAAAAAAAAACAACCACCTTTTACTCCTCTGCTGTCTCATTTTGCTCTCTTTTGACTGGCATTGCTTATGTACGCAATCGGTAGTTTTCCAGTTTGTATTTCTCAGTTTACAAGAAGAGCATAGGGCGATCTTATTTGTTGTTCAGTCCATAAGTTGTATCTGACTCTTAGCACACCAGGCTTCCCTGTCCTTCACTGTCTCCTGGAGTTTTCTCAGATTCATGTCCATTGAGTCAATGATGCCATCTAACCATCTCATCTTCTGCCACCCTCTTTTGCCTTCCGTCTTCCCCAGCATCAGAGTCTTTTTCAATGAGTTGGCTTTTTGCATCAGGTGGCCAAAATTTTGGAGCTTCAGTTTCAGTCCTTTCAATGAATATTCAGGGTTGATTTCCTTTAAGATTGATTGGTTTGATCTTCCTGCTGTCCATGGGACTCTGATGAGTCTTATCTAATCCTCACTTCTAAATTTTCAAGAAAGAGTCCTGTTTGTTCCAGCCTGGTCCAGTGTCCATTCGGATCCAGCCAGCCCTGCAGGACCCCTGCATCGAAAACTGTTTCCAGCAGAGTCCCTGTAACTGTCATCTATGCAAAGGGCTGCACTTACAGCCAAGCAAGACTGTTATGGTGATGTCTCCCGGGGTTTTGAAAGTGAAAGTCTCACCGTTGTGGCCAAGGGTACAAGGTCATATGGAAGAAATGTGGAAACAGGGAACATATCCCATTTTTAAGGGATAATGGGAGACCCAAATTTGTATCCTATTACAATCAATGAAAAAAGATTCCAAAGATTGTGTTCTAACTTTAGAAACCATGCTGCTGCTGCTGCTGCTAAGTCGCTTCAGTTGTGTCCGACTCTGTGTGATCCCATAGATGGCAGCCCACCAGGCTCCACCATCCCTGGGATTCTCCAGGCAAGAACACTGGAGTGGGTTGCCATTCCCTTCTCCAATGCATGAAAGTGAAAAGTGAAAGGGAAGTCGCTCAGTTGTGTTCAACCCTTCGCGACCCCATGGACTGCAGCCTACCAGGCTCCTCCGTCCATGGGATTTTCCAGGCAAGAGTACTGGAGTGGGGTGCCATTGCCTTCTCCATGCATGCATGCATACTAAGTTGCTTCAGTCGTGTCCAACTCTGTGTGACCCCATGGACAGCAGCCCACCAGGCTCCTCTGTCCACAGGATTCTCTAGGCAAGAGTACTGGAGTGGGTTGCCATTTCGTGTATATAAATAGGTTCGAACAATTTTAAAAGGCGGTCTAGCTCATGTCCTAATAACTAGGTTGGGCATTTTGCATTTATAACATAGAGATCATAAATCACAGCCCATTAGAGGTGGAAGGAGACTTAAAAATATTCTGGTCTATTTCCCTCATTTGACAAAAGAGGGAAGTGAGGCTCAATTAGACAGAGGACATGCCCAAGTTTACATGGCTCATTAGTTGCAAAGCTAGAATTAGGAGCTGGTTCTCCTGAATCCTGAAGAATGAGTGGATGGCTGCCTTTGGAACTTTGGCCCAAAAGTCTGGTATCACACTTACTTGCTTGGTTTGCTTTTTGGAGATAATCCAAACCTGGTTATAAACAAGAATTGCTTTTTAATTGGAGTATTTTGGTAAGCCTGTTGCCTTTTAAAACGGTCTGCCTTTCAGGGTTCCTTGGCAAGCTCTTGGCAAGAAATGCCACTCTCTCTACATTCTCTACAGTTGATATCTTCTGATATGCTGGGTTGAATACTGTCCCTCAAAAGTTCATGCTTACTTAGAACCTGTGAATATGACCTTACTTGGAGAGTCTTTGTAGATGTAAACAAGTTAAGACAAAGTCATACAGGATAAGTGTGGGCCCTATATCCAGTATGACTGGTGTTTTTATAAGAAGAGAGAAATGTGGACAAAAATAACAGACGCACAGGGAAAGCATCATGTGACAATACAGGTAGAGATTGAAGTGATGTGTCTGTAAGACAAGTGAGGAAGGATGAGGATTAAAGGCAATCATCAGAAACGAGGAGAAGGACCTCAGAGCACCAAGGAGACATCAACCCTGCTGACACCTTGATTTCAGATTTCTAGTCTCTAGAACTGTGAGATAGTAAGTTTTTGTTTAAGTCACCTTGTTCATGGCAGCTTGTTGCAGCCACCCTGGGAAGTTAATTTGCCATGTGATACACATCTATATATAACTTTCTTAACAGATTGGTATTTGGAAGTTGTACAAAATAAACAACAGAATAATGTTAATTATAGATACATGCAAGGCCAGTTCTGGGTTTTCTTAAGCAGCAGTTCTGAGTGAGATGTGGGCAGGTCTTTACTTCTTTTCAGCCTTTTGTTTTCAATGGCAGGGAAAATTATGCAAAATAGCAGAATGAAAAAGACACTGTCTTTAGTAGAAAACTAGGCATTATCTAGGGTACCTTTTCAGGTTGTCTCTGCCTTTCACTTTCCACCTCTGAGTTGTAGAAAATTAATACTGATGTAGATGATTCTTGTCCACAGCAGTGCATATTAATTGTATTCAGGGAAGTGCAGTTATCTAGTTTTTCATCATCTCTTTGCAAATTCACTTAGCATTCCTGATTGCCTATATGTGTGTTGTTCTTTGAATCCTCTTTTGAATTCCTTGTAACATCCTGTTTCCTCATTAACTGAGTTAAATATTAATAAAATCTTTGACATATGCTTATTTTGTATTTTCATAAAGGTCATGGCTTTACTCTTTATAGAAATGTATCCTTTAATAAGAATCTAGTCTGAATTCAGCATGTAATTCTTAATTTTGATAGTCTCCTTCAGAACCTAAGGGAGAAAAAAAAAAATCACAAGGACAAAACTTCCATTTTTTCCCTACTTACCCTGTGTTGAAAGCCTTTCGAAATTTCCAAAAGCATTTTTGTAAGATTCTGACTTCCTGAGTACTTTAACAGCTAATATCTATTATGGATGACAAAAGTAATCGAAGAAATCTTGAGAGACACATTCTGGATTATTAATCCAAGACATGCCCATGGTCTTTTGAGCAGTGCCAATCTAAAAAACAAAGTTCAAAGTTATTCTGCTCCTTTTCATACCTTGGCTAAAAACCAGCTTCCATGACCTAACACAACCCTGAGATAAGTTGACAACAGGAACTTAAATCTAATTTTCAAAGCTTCTCCAGTGATGTGAAGCAGCTTTGAAAGGATAATTGATATCGCCCTTTAAATTCTTAAAAGCTGTGATGAGGCTCACACAAGCATGAAAAGCGATGTAGTGATGAAGTTGTATCGGCGTGACAATTTCATGTCCAATTGGGATAAGAGAAACAAGAGTATTCAGGGGGCTTAGGGGGGAAAGGCAGCATGCCAGATGTGTCCTGGGCAGAATGCAGGCTATTTTGCAGAACATAAGGAGAAGTAATGACCCATAAAAACTCCTGGTTGCTGCTCTAACACGAGAGAGGACTGGGAAAAAGGCAGAACATTTCCTTGCAGCTTGGGCTACCCCAGAGGTTTTTTTTTTAATAGTTTTTTTCACATGCTGAGCTGCAGAATCAAGAGTCTGGCTGAGAAACTGACTCAATTTTTAGGCCCTGGACATGTTTGATGCTTAAGTTTCTTTTTATTCTTCTTATATATTTTCTTAAGGGGGGAAGTACGAGAATCCTAGAGAAGAGTCAGACACGACTTAGCAACTGAACAAGAGACCTATAACCTAATGGCTTAGGGTGGCTAACATCCTACATTTGTATAGTCAGTTTTTGAATATGGTTGAGTTTATTTTCATGTCTTAAGTTTTTTCATTCCTGCTGACTTTGTTACTCAATTCAAAAATGCATGGAGTTTTTTCTTTTCGGCTGACATAAGGGCCTAGGATGTTTGCATCTCCTCTGGATATTCCTGCAGCTCCTGTCTCTGCAGCTCATACCAGCTCTGGCTTTCACAGCTCCTCAGGTGGCTGAAATTTTCACAGCTTGTTAGGTGGCTCTGGCTTTCACAGTTTGTGGACCCAATGACTGCTTGGGGAACAGTGTTTGCACTCCCTCCTTCCCAAAGCCAAGCTTCACAGTGGAAATGTGTGAGTCGTGCCAATAGCCTCCCTGAAATCCTGTGGTTGTGGCAGATGCAAGCTAACTCAGCATGGAGATGAGAATTCTTCCAGATTGGGAATTGATGTCCCAGACAGAAAGTGAATGTATTACTGACTTTATTCTCAAGTAAGTTGTCACGAGTGGAAAGAAGAGCATCACCACATAAAATGGCTGGCAGAATAAACAGCACACAGCATTATCTGTAGAGTACTGGTCCCTGTGTATCTTTTTTCTTTTAATAGTTGTTAATATGGCCAAGATGGTAAAATGTATTTAATAGAGGTTTCCCTTGATATGGCACCATTTTCAGGAGCCAGGGAAAAGGAGTGTTTTATCAGGAAGAAGGTAATAAGCAGGAATTGAAATGTTTTCATTTGGATCCTAAGTGGTGCCTGAGGTAAAATTGCATAATGTTAAAGCAACAATAATTGGTTCCTCCTGGCTTTCTCCATTGAAGGAAATTGAAATTCAATTGACTTTCAATGGAATAGTCATGGAGTTCCAATTGTCATTGCTCTGACTTTGTGCTTGTCTATCCCAAGAATGGTATGGGAGCCAAAAAGAAAAGATCTGAAACAGCTGGGAGAATAGTACAATTACATTAGGACAGATTGGAAGGGAATGGGGTATTCTAAATATATGAATAAATTTCAGTGTTTCTCAAGCCTATAGCTGATTTGTTGCCAATGTCTATATTAATTTGGAAACATTGGAAGTGGGATGCAATTTTTGTCTTGTAATTTTTATTGATGGTAAAGCAAAATTTAATAAGAGGTTAAATTATGACAAAAGAGGATTGGAGACAAAATGAAAGAGCTGCGTTGAGTCTGTTCCTGGAAAACACCAATCTGCTTTCTGTTATGATGTTATTGTTTTCTATTTGATTTCCTTTTTTGCTCTTAATATTCTGTAAAATTTATTTTAGCTTAATTTTCTCTTATTTCTAGCTTCCTATGGTAAAAGTTTGATAACTGATTTAAATATTTTTTGCCAAATGTAAGTTTGTAAAACTAAATTTCCTTCTAAGCACAACTTTTGTTGCATCCTATAAACTTTGCTATATTGCATTTTAATTTTTTCAAAATATTTTAAAATTTCTTTTTTTCCTTTAACCCATATGTTATTTAGAATCTTGTAGTTTAATTTCCAAATATTTAAGGTTTTTTCCATAAATTGTTTACATAACTTACTTCTAATTATTCTATGTACATCTATTTTAAATTGCTATGTCCTCTTGAGGCATTGATACATTTATCTTTTATTCTTTTTCTGATATATATTTTACCTCATATTTATATAGCCGATCCACTTTTTTAACCTTTTATTTTTACGTGATATATCTTTTCTCATTTTTTAATTTTCTGCAAATGGTCTTCAGAATTTAGTGGTTGTCTTGTAGAGAATTTATAACTGAGTCCTGTTTATGTTGTTTGACACTTTTTGCTACTTAATTGAAGTATTTAAAACATTTACATTTAATGTAACTATTGATACGGTTGAATTTTAATTTGTTACCTGTTATTGTATATTCTATTTTTCCTATTCTTTTTTTTTCTTTTTAGCCTTGTGTATTATATTTAAAATAATTCTACTCATTTATTTTATTCTTTTCAACTGTTGCTTTAGGATTTAATTTGTTGTAGTCCACTTTCAAATAATAGAATACTACTTGACGTATAAGGTCTTTAAAATTCTCTACTGTCTCCATTTTTCCTTTTTGTGCATTTGTTATACATTTTAGTACCACATATAACTCAAAAATGATACATTGTTAGTATTTTTCATTGAAACTGTCAATTATCTTTAAAGTAAGTTTAGACTAAGTAAAATAGTTATAGTCATACATATATAAGTTTATCTGTCGCAAGTTTTAACCAGTAGTTTTTCTAAGAGATATTAGTTTGTTTTAGTGAGAAATTAAAAATCTAAAGTCTGGGTGCCAAGGTGCTTATTGCTACTGCATTGTTCATTGTACATTTTCTCCTAATAATGAGATGTTTTAGTTGTCTACTCTTTCATAATGATTTTCACAATCCTAGCAAATTTAAACAATACACATATATATATGTGTATTGTATTTCATATATACAGTTTCTATTCTTTAATTACTTTGGATGGATACAATTGCCAGTCTTTCTTTTTTCTTCTTTATTTCTCTACTTTTCAGAGCTTCTCTTTTTTACTGGTTTTGAGTTATTTGTTAGTATTCCATATCTTGATATTGTTTTCTTTGTGTTCATCCCTTTTAATGTCTGATGGGCTTCTCACATGTGTTGGTTTCTTATTTTCATCAAACATGGAAAATTCTTATCAGTTATTTCTAAAAAACTTATTTCTGTATCTATTTGGGGGATTAAAATTACATATATATTAAACCATTTGATATTAGCTCACATGTGAAAAAAAGTCTCTATTTACTTTTTTCAGTATTTTATTTATCTCTGCTTCCTTTGGATGGATTCTGTTGTATGTCTTAAAGTTCATTTGTCTTTTATTCTGCAATGTCTGATCTGCCATTAAGCCCATATATTGCATTTTTCATTTTAGATATGCTATTTTTCACCTCTTTTCTTTTTGGTTCTTAGGGTACCATTTCTCTCCATTTCTCATATTTACATTTTCTTTTCTGTAGACCTAGACTAAGGTGTGAATCTTCTGAGATCTCTACTGAGTGTAGGCTCTAGTCATGCATTGCTTATTCTAAATGTATAATCAGTTATTTCTCTAAGAAGCATTAGCTTATTCAGGAAAAAATTGAGTCTGCCCTGGTTGTTAGAGTGTTTGTTACTTCTGAGTTAGGCATTGTAAGTTTTTTAAAAAAAATAAGTTATATGTATACTTTTTTATTTCTACATAATAAATTATCACAAACTTGGCTTAAAACAATATATATTTCTTATTTCATAGTTTCCACAGGCCTGGTTTCTGAGCATGACTTGGCCTTGTGCTTTGCAGTGAAAGTAGTAACCCACCTGTATTGTCATCTGGAGGCTAGGTGGAGAATATACTTCCAGGCCCAGAGTACATTCGTGTTTTGGAATCCATCTTTTGCAGTGTATAACTGAAAGCCCCAACTTTTTGTTGGCAATTTACTGGAAGCTGCTTTTATGTTCTCCAACTCCAGTACTCTTGCCTGGAAAATCCCATGGACGGAGGAGCCTGGTAGGCTGCAGTCCATGGGGTCACTAGGAGTCAGACACAACTCAGCGACTTCACTTTCACTTTTCACTTTTATGCATTGGAGAAGGAAATGGCAACCCACTCCAGTGTTCTTGCCTGGAGAATCCAGGGACGGAGGAGCCTGGTGGGCTGCCGTCTCTGGGGTCGCACAGAGTCGGACATGACTGATGCGACTTAGCAGCAGCAGCAGCAGCTTTTATGTTCTAGTAAGTGTCAGTTTCTTGCCTTAAGAACTTTTCCATCATGGCTACTCACTTCATCACACTGATAAGAAAAATCTCTCACTCTGCTAAGATGGAGTATGATATATTCACAGGAGTAACCCTATCATATTTGCCAAATAAAACACTCTAATCAAGACAGTGTATCCAGCAACCTTGGCCATATTCTCTTACTGAGAAACAACACAGATCTCACTGCTACTTGGGGAGGATATTTTACAGAAGTGTAAACATCAGAAGTGGAAAATCATTGTGGTCTGTCTAGGAAATTAGAATTTTTGTTAAAATAATCCATGAATTCATAGTAATCAGTCTTATATAAATTCAGGAGTATAAGATTTTTACTTTATTAATATATCTTATATGTATACGTCCTCTTTCCTATGTCCATAATCCTAGTTCTCAACAACATAATTTTCCATTGTCTTTATATCAAAATCTACATACAGCAAATTGATAATAACAGTATCATCATCATGTTCAAGAAATAGCTTCTAAGTTTTTTCCTGCATTGCTTAATTCTTAAAATAGATTAAAATAAACCACTAGATTTATTATAAAAATGTATTAAGTAGACAGATTGTCTTTTTTTTATTGAGATGTAATTGGCATATAACATTCTGTTAGTTGGAGGCTTCCCATATAGTGATTCAATATATGAATATAATATGAAATGATCATCACAGCTGTGAAAGTGCTGCACTCAATATGTCAGCAAGTTTGGAAAACTCAGCAGTGGCCACAGGATGGGAAAAGGTCAGTTTTTCTTCCAGTCCCCCAAAACAGCAATACCAAAGAATGCTCAAACTACCGCACAATTGCACTCATCTCACACGCTAGTAAAGTAATGCTCAAAATTCTCCAAGCCAGGCTTCAGCAGTATGTGAACAATGAACTACCAGATGTTCAAGCTGGTTTTAGAAAAGGCAGAGGAACCAGAGATCAAATTGCCAACATTCACTGGATCATCAAAAAAGCAAGAGAATTCCAGAAAAACATCTATTTCTGCTTTATTGACTATGCCAAAGCCTTTGACTGTGTGGATCACAATAAACTGTGGAAAATTCTGAAAGAGATGGGAATACCAGACCACCTGACCTGATTCTTGAGAAACCTGTATGCAGGTCAGGAAGCAACAGTTAGAACTGGACATGGAAGAACAGACTGGTTCCAAATAGGAAAAGGAGTACGTCAAGGCTGTATATTGTCACCCTGATTATTTAACTTATACGTAGAGTACATCATGAAAACGCTGGGCTGGAAGAAGCAGAAGCTGGAATCAAGATTGCTGGGAGAAATATCAATAACCTCAGATATGCAGATGACACCACCCTTATAGCAGAAAGTGAAGAAGAACTAAAAACCCTCTTGATGAAAGTGAAAGTGGAGAGTGAAAAAGTTGGCTTAAAGCTCAACATTCAGAAAACTAAGATCATGGCATCTGGTCCCATTAGTTCATGGTAAATAGATGGGGAAACAGTGGAAATAGTGACATACTTTTTATTTTGGGGGGCTCCAAAATCACTGCAGATGGTGACTGCAGCCATGAAATTAAAAGATGCTTACTCCTTGGACGGAAAGTTATGACCAATCTAGAGAGCAGATTCAAAAGCAGAGACATTACTTTGCCAACAAAGTTCCGTCTAGTCAAGGCTATGGTTTTTCCAGTAGTCATGTATGGATATGAGAGTTGGACTATAAAGAAAGCTGAGCAGTGAAGAATTGATGCTTTTGAACTGTGGTGTTGGAGAAGACTCTTGAGAGTCCCTTGGACTGCAAAGAGATCCAGCCAGTCCATCCTAAAGGAAATCAGTCCTGAATATCCATTGAAAGGACTGATGTTGAAGCTGAAACTCTAATCCTTTGGCCACCTGATGTGAATAACTGACTCCTTAGAAAAGACCATGATTCTGGGAAAGATTGAAGGCAGGAGGAGAAGGGCATGACAGAGGATGAGGTGATTGGATGGCATCACCGACTCAATAGACATGAGTCTGAGTAAACACCAGGCTTTGGTGATGGACAGGGAGGCCTGGCGTGCTACAGTCTAGGGGGTCACAAAGAGTCAGACGAGACTGAACGACTGAATTGAACTGAACTGATCATCACAGTATGTCTAGTTAACATCCATCACCACATACAGTTAGAACCTTTTTTTCTTCTGATGAGCACTTTTCCCTTAGCAACTTTCAAAATAGAATACAGTGTTATTAACTATAGCCACAAATCATTCTTTTTTAACTACATTGGTGTAGTTTCTGCGAGTGAGTATATAATACAGCCTTTTTGTTTCACTTTAACTTTTAGGATTTACTTTTTTATTTTTATTTTATATTGAAGTATGGTTGACATAAAATATTATTGGGCCTGTGAGTACAGCATATTAGTTTGACATTTATGTACAGTACAAAATCATGATGTCAAGTAACTATCTTTTACCATACAAAGTATTGCAATATTGTTGACCTATGCTATACTTTCTACCCCATGACTTATTTAATGACTTGAATCTTGTACTCTTAATCCCCTTGCCTATTTCATTTATTCCCCAACACACTCTCCCCTCTGACAATTACTAGGTTGCTCTCTGTATCTGCAAATGTGTTTCTCTCTCTCTTTTTTAGATTCCACATACATGTAAAAATATGCAGTATTTGTCTTTGTCTGATTTATTTTTTTCACTTAGCATAATGCCCTCTAGATCCAGTCATATTGTCACAGGTGGCAATATGTCATTCTTTTTATGGCTAATGTTCTATTAAGTATGTATACCACTGCTTTATCCATTCATCTATACATGGGCACTTAATGTTGCTTCCATATCTTGGCTATTGTTAATAACACTGCAGTGAACATAGGAGTGGCTGTATCTTTTAGAATTAATGTTTTTGTTTTCTTTGGAAAAATACACAGAAATCAAATTGCTAGATGATATGGTAGCTCTATTTTTAATTTTTTGAGGAACTTCCATACATTTTCCATAGTATCTACATTATTTCAGATTTCCACCAATAGTGCACAAGGGTTCCCTTTTTTCCTTATCCTCATCAACACTTGTTATTCCTTTATTTTCCTTTTTGATAATAGTCATTCTGATAGGCGTGAGGTGATATGTCATTACAGTTTTGATTTGAATTTCCTGATAACTGGTTTTCAGAATTGTTCCAACAAGCAAAGTCCAGGACCAGACACTTTCACAGGTGAATTCTACCAAACGTTTAAACAGTTACTACCTATCCTTGTCAAACTATTCCAAAAAATTGAAAAGGAATGATCATTTCCATTATTTTTTTCTATGAGGCAGGTATTACATTAGTATTTAAATCAAAGATACTATGAAAAAAAAAAGAACTAAAGGCCATTGTCCCTGATGAACGTAGATACAAAAACTCTCAACAAAAAATTCAGTACTCGCAAACCAAATTCAACAATACATTGAAAGGATCATACACCAAGATCAAATGAGATTCGTCTCAAGGGTATAAGGATACTTTGATATTTACAAATCAGTCAAAGAGCTATATCACGTTAACAAGACAAAGGATGAAAAATCATATTATCATCTCCATAGATACACAAAGAATATTTGACAAAATCCAACATCCGGTTATGATATAAACTCAACATAGTGGGTTTAGAGGGAATGTACCTCAACATAATAAAGACCATGAATGGCAAATGAAACTTGCTCAGTCGTGTCTGACTCTTTGTGGCCCCATGGACTATACAGTCCATGGAATTCTCCAGGCCAGAATACTGGAGTGGGTAGCCGTTTCCTTCTCCAGGGGATCTTGCCAACCTAGGGATCAAACCCAGGTCTCGCACATTGCAGGTGGATTCTATACCAGATGAGCCAGGTATGGGAAGCCATTCCAGGGAAGCATGGCAAACTGATCGCTTAACATCATACTCAATGGTGAAAAGCTGAAAGCTTTTCCTCTTGGGATCAGGAATAAGACGAGTTTGCCTACTCTCACCACTTTTACTCATCACTGTTCTAGAAGTCTTAGCCGCAACAATCAGACAAAAAAAAAAAATAAAAGGAATCAATATTGTTTAGGAAAAATTAAAACTGACACTATTTGCAGATGATTTGATACTGTATATGAAGAATGCTAAAGATTCCACCAAAAAATGTTAGCGCTTTTCAAGCTAATTTTAGAAAAGGCAGAGGAACAAGAGATCAAATTGCCAACATCTGCTGGATCATTGAAAAAGCAAGAGTTCCAGAAAAACATCCATTTCTGCTTTATTGACTATGCCAAAGCCTTTGACCGTGTGGATCATAACAAATTGTGGAAAATTCTGAAAGAGATGGGAATACCAGACCACCTGACCTGCCTCTTGAGAAACCTATATGCAGGTCAGGAAGTAACAGTTAGAACTGGACATGGAACAACAGACTGGTTCCAAATAGGAAAATATGTACATCAAAGCTGTATACTGTCACCCTGCTTATTTAACTTATATGCAGAGTACATCATGAGAAACACTGGACTGGAAGAAGCACAAGCTGGAATCAAGATTGCCGTGAGAAATATCAATCACCTCAGATATGCAGATGACACCACCCTTATGGCAGAAAGTGAAGAGGAACTAAAGAGCCTCTTGATGAAAATGAAAGAGGAGAGTGAAAAAGTTGGCTTAAAGCTCAACATTCAGAAAACAGAGATCATGGCAACCGATTCCATCACTTCATGACAAATAGATGGAGAAACAGTGGAAACAGTGTCAGACTTTATTTTGGGGGGCTCCAAAATCACTGCAGATGGTGACTGCAGCCATGAAATTAAAAGATGCTTACTCCTTGGAAGGAAAGTTATGACCAACCTAGATAGTATATTCAAAAACAGAGACATTTCTTTGCCAACAAAGGTCCATCTAGTCAAGGCTATGGTTTTTCCAGTAGTCATGTATGGAAGTGAGAGTTGGACTGTGAAGAAAGCTGAGCCCCAAAGAATTGATGCTTTTGAACTGTGGTGTTGGAGAAGACTCTTGATAGTCCCTTGGACTGCAAGGAGATCCAACCAGTCCATTCTGAAGGAGGTCAGCCCTGGGATTTCTTTGGAAGGACTGATGCTAAAGCTGAAACTCCAGTACTTTGTCCACCTCATGCGAAGAGTTGACTCTTTGGAAAAGACTCTGTTGCTGGGAGCGATTGGGGGCAGCAGGAGAAGGGGATGACAGAGGTTTAGATGGCTGGATGGCATCACCGACTTGATGGACGTGAGTCTGAGTGAACTCTGGGAGTTGGTGATGGACAGGGAGGCCTGGCGTGCTGCAGTTCATGGAGTCGCAAAGAGTCAGACACGACTGAGTGACTGAACTGAACTGAATAGATGAATTAGAGTATACTTTCAAATATTTATATTGTTTTATAAAGATATACAATTTACATGACTCCAATGTCAAGTCTATAAAACATGGTACATTGAAAGCTTTAGTCTATATTCTATCCCTTTGCATCTACATGGCCTCAATCTAACTGCAAAAGAAGTGAAATAAAGAGGAGTACATTGACATTTGATTTGTCCATAGGGATGAATCATAAAAGCCTTTTCTTCACCAAAGGTCAGGAATCTGAGGATTGCCTTATGGCAGTTGAGAAGAAATAGATTTGGAAAATATGGGAAAGAGCAGAAGAAGGAAGTGTCTGGAGAGAGAGAGAGAGAGCCCCACCACCCCCAATATTGTAGCAGTCCAGCTTATATTGAAGTCACAAAGCAAATGAAAAATTCCCTGTTTTTGCGATTACATGATACAGTTTTGGGAACAGTTATATCTGGCATCTGTTTTAAAGTTGTATTTTGCTTTATGCTATAATTATTTTTAATTACCCACAAATATGCCATGACGATACTACAGAGAAACAGCCTTGTGTGCTAGTAGATGATCATTTAGGGAAAACACATGGAGAAAGATTTCTTCAAGTATGGCATAAAATGGGGTTGAGAGAAACATTCTCAGAAATTGAGACAAGCTAAGGAAGATAATTAAAATTAAGTTTTCAGCAGAACAGAGTGAGAAATTACAGGAGATCATAAACCAGGTCTTCCCTCACTCTGTAATCCTGGCAGAAAAGTATGGCGCTGAAGCTTCTGCCTCTTTGCAAACATGACATGGTTCTAACCATTGAAAGGTGAGAGTTACCCTGTAAAGGTGCAAGATTTAGGATTTTTGTGTTTAAACAAATTATACTCTATTTACTGATTTCTTAGTATTCAGTAAAAATTGTTATGTAATTTGCAAATTATCTCATTTAGATCTAACATAGTAGATATCAGCTTTTCTATTTTATAGATTAGATAACTGAAAGTTGAAATAACTTGCCCAGAATATATATGCAGTAAAGGAAAAAAGGAGGATTCAAATCAAGATGAATGCCTTTGGCTCTGTTCTTATTTAAAGTATATGCTGATTTGCAGAGTTTTTGCCATCAGTAGAGTCTGCACTTACAGGAACTTGGTATTTGTGAAGCACTTATTTTGGTTGGGCTTCCCTGGTGGCTCAGGCAGTAAAGAATCTGCCTGCAATGCAGGGGACCTGGGTTTTATCCCTGGGTCAGGAAGATCCCTTAAAGAAGGGAATGGCAACCCACTCCAGTGTTCTTGCCTGAGAAATTCCATGGACAGAGATATAGTCCATGGGGTCACAAAGAGTCAGACACAACTGAGAGACTAACACTTTCACTTAATTTTGATTAAGAAATTTAAAGGACTACTACTGTACTTTCCAAAGGGTTGATCAGATCATTTCTAGATTTATTTTGAACCTGTAGATTTTGAGGCAGCTTTTTTCTTGCTAACTAAGTTATAACGGTAACTAAACACATCCTAGGTTCATGATGCATCTAATTAGGTAAACACACAGGTGGCTGTCAAAGGGGAATAATTAAATGTCACTAAATAATTAAATGTCACTAAAAATATTTAATGGCCGAAGTTAGGATAATATAGAATGCTTGTTCCAAGGCTTTAGGAGCCAGATTGTCCTCATTCTTCACAAGAATTCACTCTTGAAAAAAGTTAATCTATGGAGAAATCCTTTTACAAATTGCTTGATTCCAACCAGCTACCAGTGGAATAAGCAATCTGTTCTTGCATTAACAGGCTGCTACCTAGAGGAAACACTTAGGCAAGACTGCAAGCTGTCTTTTAAAATTCTGGATAGCAAAAATATCAAAGAGGCCTGATTTCTCCAAGTTGGCTGCTGAATCCTAAACTGCTTATTAACACTTGTGTGTTTGGAACACATGTAGAGTGAACAACCCATTTATTTCATGTAGGACAATTAGCCAAAACCGAAATCACTAACTGCTTAGTCCTTTGGTTAGGAAACAGAAGTTCATATGTTGTTTACTCATTTTGTAAAATTTTGTTAGGCTTGAATAACATTTTTGTTTGCTCTTGACTTCTTTATGTTGAATATTAATCTCTTCTTTAAGTAAGAAGGCTTCTAAAAATACATATAAGTTTACATATCCAGAACCACTTCCTAAAATCCCAGTTAGCTCCATCCTGTTTCATAGCTCATCCCTGGTGCTGATCAAAACTTGTACTTCTTAACTACATTATATATTTTAGTACCTATATATTCATTTAAGAAATATGCTGAGATAATTCAATTCCAAAAACATATATGGTTATCTTCCATTTCCACTGAGGCCTGCTCTGTAACACATAAGAAAAACTGATTACAGAAACCACACAATGCTCTCCTAAGTAACTAAATCCTCTTGAGGTAAAATTATCTTTTTTCTTCATGAGCAGAAATAACAGGTTTATATAAGCAATATTAAATGTGTTGCTAAATATTAGTTAAAAAAATTCAATTGGAAAAAAAAATAGGTAAGGCTGAACAATCGATTTATATCTGGTTCTGAACATGTTACAAATACCAAGAGATTTCAAAGTGTTGAAATGAATCACAGCAGCATTCATGACTGAGCAGCAACAGGAAATGATATAAAATAAGTTCCCAGCTTGGGGTTTTCTGTAGGTTTCTCTGTTTGCCATGTAATCAATCATGTGCAGTATTGCATTCTTCCTATTTCTGCATTCATCACTGTACTAGCAATTGCACTGGGGAAATTGTACAGAGCAGAGGAGGAAAGGAGTATGCTGGATTGCTTACTGACATAGGTGTCAGGCCTTTTCCTTTGAACTTGAGGTTGGGAGTTCCATTTGGTTTCAAGATGAATTTATAGGCATGGAAACTTGAATATTGGGAATATTCATTCTTGCTAAAAAGCAGAGTGCAAACACTTAATAAGGGAATTCTGATCTGGTATAATAAAGATAATTGTGTCTCAACATGGAGTTTTAAGGACATTTGTGTTTAGGATCTAAAACTTAAGTTGGGTTAAAGATTTACTGAGCATGTCCCCGTCCATTAGAACAAGACCTCTTTTCCCCCACAGTCAGTCTCTTCCATCAGGAAGCTTCCATAAGCTTCTTATCCTTATCCATCAGAGGGCAGACAGACTGAAAACTGCAATCACAAAAAAATTAATCAAACTGATCACATGGACCACAGCCTTGCCTAACTCAATGAAACTATGATCCATGCCAAGTAGGGCCACCCAAGATGGGTGGGTCATGGCCAAGAGCTCTGACTAAACGTGGTCCATTGGAGAAAGGAATGGCAAACCACTTCAGTATTCCTGCCTTAAGATCCCCATGAACAGTATGAAAAGGCAAAAAGACAGGACACTGAAAGATGAACTCCCCAGGTTGGTAGGCGCCACATATGCTAATGGAGAAGAGTGGAGAAATAATGAAAAAACAGAGCCAAAGCAAAAAAAAAAACCCAAAACGCCCAGTTGTGGATGTGACTAGTAATGGAAGTAAAGTCTGATGCTGTAAAGAGCAATATTGCACAGGAACTTGGAATGTTAGGTCCATGAATCAAGGCCAATTGGCAGTCAAACAGGAGATGGCAAGAGTGAACATTGACATTTTAGGAATCAGTGAAATTAAAGGGACTGGAATGGGCGATTTTAATTCAGATGACCATCGTATCTACTGCTGTGGGCAAGAATCCCTTAAAAGAAATGGGAGTAGCCCTCATAGTCAACAAAAGAGTCTGAAATGCAGTACTTGGATGCAATCACAAAAAGGACAGAATGATCTCTGTTTGTTTCCAAGACAACCATTCAGTATCACAGTAATTCAAATCTATGCCCCAACCAGTAATGCTGAATAGCCTGAAACTGTATGGTTCTATGAGGACCTACAAGACCTTCTAGAACTAATACCCCGAAAAGCCCCTTTTCATCATAGGGGACAGGAATGCAAAAATAGGAAGTCAAGAAATACCTGGAGTAACTGGCAAATTTGGCCTTGGAGTACAGAATCAAATAGGGCAAAGGCTAATAGACTTTTGCCAAGAGAACACACTGGTCATAGCAAACACCCTCTTCCAACAGCACAAGAGAAGAATCTACACATAGACATCACCAGATGGTCAACACCGAAATCAGACTGATGATATTCTTTGCAGCCAAAGATGGAGAAGCTCTATACAGTCAGCAAAAACAAGACCGGGAGCTGACTGTGGCTAAGATCATGAACTCCTTATGACCAAATTCAGACTTAAAGAAAGTAGGGAAAACCACTAGACCATTCAGATATGACCTAAATCAAATACCTTATGGCTATATAGTGTAAGTGACAAATAGATTCAAGGGATTGGATCTGATAGACACTGTGCTTGAAGAACTATGGATGGAGGTTTGTGACATTGTACAGGAGGCATGGATCAAGACTATCCCCAAGAAAAAAAGACGCAAAAAGGCAAAATGGTCATCTGAGGATGCCTTACAAATAACTGAGAAAAAAAAAAAAAAAGATAAGTGAAAGGCAAAGGAGTAAAGGAAAGATACAGTCATTTGAGTGCAGAGTTCCAAAGAATAGCAAGGAGAGATAAGAAAGCCTTCCTCAGTGATCAATGCAAACAATAGAGGAAAACAATAGAATAGGAAAGACTAGACATTTCTTCAAGAAAATGAAAGATACCAAGAGAACTTTTCATGCAAAGATGGACACAATAAAGGACAGAAATGGTATGGACCTAACAGAAGCAGAATGTGTTAAGAAGAGGTGGCAAAAATACATAGAAGAACTACACAAGAAAGATCTTCATGACCCAGAAAACCATGATGCTGTGATCAGTCACCTAGAGCCAGACATCCTGGAATACGAAGTCAAGTGGGCCTTAGGAAGCATCACTTTGAACAAAGCTAGTGGAGGTGATGGAATTCTAGTAGAATTATTTCAAATCCTAAAAGATGATGCTGTGAAAGTGCTGCACTCAATATGCTAGCAAATTTGGAAAACTCAGCAATGGCCATGGGACTGGAAAAGGTCAGTTTTCATTCCAATCCCAAAGAAGGGCAATCTCAAAGAAAGTTCAAACTACTACCCAGTTGCACTCATTTCACATGCTAGCAAAGTAATGCTCAAAATTCTCCGAGCCAGGCTTCAACAGTACGTGAACCATGAGCTTCCAGATGTTCAAGCTGGTTTTAGAAGAGGCAGAGGAACCAGAAATCAAATCACCAACATCTGCTGGATCATCAAAAAAGCAAGAGAATTCCAGAAAAACATCTGCTTTATTGACTATGCCAAAGCCTTTGACCGTGTGGATCACAACAAACTGTGAAACGTTCTTAAAGAGATGGGAATACCAGACCACCTGACCTGTCTCTTGAGATATCTGTCTGCAGGTCAAGAAGCAACAGTTAGAACCGGATGTAGAACAACAGACTGGTTCCTAATTGAGACAGGAGTACATAAAGGCTGTATATCGTTACCCTGCTTTTTTAACTTATATGCAGAGTACATCATGTGAAATGCTGGACTGGATGAAGCACAAGCTGGAATCAAGATTCAGTTCAGTTCAGTTGCTCAGTCATGTTCTACTCTTTTCGACCCCATGAACTGCAGCACGCCAGGCCTCCCCATCCATCACCAAGTCCCGGAGTCCACACAAAACCCATGTTCATTGAGTCGGTGATGCCATCCAACCATCTCATCCTGTATCGTCCCCTTCTCCTCCTGCCCTCAATCTTTCCCAGCATCAGGGTCTTTTCAAATGAGTCAGATCTTTGCATCAAGATTGCCAGAAGAAATATCAATAACCTCAGATATGCAGTGGACACCACCCTTATGGAGAAAGTGAGGAGGAACTAAAGAGCCTCTTGATGAAAGGGAATGAGAAGAGTGAATAAGCTGACTTAAAACTCAACATTCAAAAAACTAAGATCATGGTATACGGTCCCATCACTTCATAACAAATAGATGGGGAAACAATGTAAACAGTGAAAGATTTTATTTTCTTGGGCTCCAAAATCACTGCAGATGGTGACTGCAGCCATGAAATTAAAAGACACTTGCTTCTTGGAAGAAAAGCTATGACCAACTTAGTATTTTAAAAAGCAGAAACATCACTTTGCCAATAAAGGTCCATCTAGTCAAAACTGTAGTTTTTCCAGGAGTCCTGTATGGATGTGAGAGTTGTACCATAAAGAAAATTGAGTGCCAAAGATTTGATGGTTTTGAATTGTGGTGTTGAAGAAGACTCTTGAGAGTCCCTTGGACTTCAAGGAGATCAAAGAAGTCAATTCTAAAGGAAATCAGTCCTGAATATTCTTTGGAAGGACTGATGCTGAAGCTGAAACTTCAATCCTTTGGCTACCTGATGTGAAGAACTGACTCATTGGAAAAGACCCTGGTTCTGGGAAAGATCATAGGGAGAAGGAGAAGGGGATGACAGAGTTGGTTGGTTGGCATCATTGACTTGATGGACATGAGTTTGAGGGAGCTCCAGGTGTTGGTGATGGACATGGAAGCCTGGCATGCTGCAGTCCATGGAATCACAAAGAGTTGTACATAACTGAGTGACTGAACTGAACTGAAGATTATCAAAGCTCAGACATAGTAGATTAAATTTATTTGGCTTCTACCAAGTGCAAAGCTCCATGGTGGATATTTAAGAGGATACAAATTGTCTCTTTTAAGGAGTAGGAATTCTTCAAGACGATTGTGAAAAGCTATTTTGTGACTCAGCTGAGTCCATGGCAAGGGCTAGATAAAGCTCCAGAAAGATCAATGTCATCAGTCCTTGAAAGAATTTGGAATAGGGAAGCCTACGAACATTTGATGGAAAGTGTGAGAAAAGTGGTTCAAAAATGAGCATAGGGCAAAGGAACAGAGGAAGGTGTGACAATGTTCATGTCCAAGACAGAGTAGGAACCAACCCATCTGGAATGGGGGCCTATTACAGTCCTGCTTTTTTAGTATCTTATTGGTCACAGGGACCAGAAGAAGACAACAACATGTAACATAGACAATTTTTATCCTTTGAAAAAAAGTGTCATGAACAATGGTAAAAGTTTTTGCAGGAAAACTGAAAATACCTGATCTTCCGCCTACCAGATAGTCAACATATCTCATGTATTCATACTAGTAATAGGGGACATATGATGTGAGAACAGAGAGCCTAGATTTAGGTCTGTTATTTACTTCTACATGAAATGTTTGCTTATGTTTATTTTACATGTGAGACATTGATCTGTCAATTAATTTTGATATATTCTAGCCATTCAGTTTTGTAGCAATTTAATGTTCACTCTTGGATGACAGATTGTATTTTATGAAAGTTGTTTGGTACAAAAAATGGTGTTCTTTTGAAAGTATATTTGAGGAATCAGTGGCTCAAGGCTATGTCTCTAAACTCTGCTAATTTGAGGTGGGATTATAAACTTGTGTTAAAGGGCCAGTAGATTCTTATATTACTAACTATGGTTTAAAGTTTGGAGTTTCCACTATGAATTCTGTTCACAAGATTTATACCTGGTCTCTTCTAGAAGTACCTGGATATGGTGTTTCTTTACAGAGGAGTCCATTTAGAATCTGGTTTCTGAAAAAACAAACTTATACTTAGCCAAACAACTCCGAATTAATATATTGCAGAATGATTTTCTGTCATATTCTTGTTTTTATGTTTGGAACAACTTGCACAGAAGATGGAACAAAGATGTCACGCCTGGGTTTCTGAGTTCTTGAGTTTCTCAAATAGGTACACCATAATTAGGGACTCACTTTCTTTATACAGACATCCTAGTTCAACCTGATAGTAAGGAACTTTCAGTCATTTTCTATTCATCAAGAAAAGGTATAGGCAATTGGCCAGAGAAGGAGTTAACTTGGCTTTATGCACACTGTTGGCCGGTAGACATGATATTTTCCCTTAATTTTTATTCAGTATTGATAATGAAAGTTATACAAGCAAATTTTTCTTTACATTAAAAAATCCATCTAATTTATCTGGTTCCTCTATGTCTAAAAGACCCGTGCTGCTGTTGCTGTGTCGCTTCAGTCGTGTCCGACCCTGTGCGAGCCCATAGACAGCAGCCCACCAGGCTCCCCCGTCCCTGGGATTCTCCAGGCAAGACCACTGGAGCGGGTTGCCATTTCCTTCTCCAATGCATGAAAGTGAAAAGTGAAAGTGAAGTCACTAAAGTCGTGTCCGTCTCTCCGTGACCCTGTGGACTGCAGCCCACCAGGCTCCTCCATCCATGGGATTTTCCAGGCAAGAGTACTGGAGTGGGGTGCCATTGCCTTTTCCACTAAGAGACCCATAGTATATTTTTAAAATAAACGAATTTAATACTAAACACATTACTTTCATAATCTTCTTAGAAAAGTAGGAAGAAGGCTACGGTCAATTCTGTGTTATTTTTGTGTGTATCTAAAATGACATTAGAATTTCACTGATATGATATGACTCATCTAGGTATGTATCTTAGATAAAAAATAAGTGAGAAGAATGCCACCCAATTTGGGATTTTTGGCAGCACAGGGATACTTGAATTTCTATATGAATTACCAGTTTATGGTATTCATATATTATTCCTCTTGGTTAATATCAATTTAGATAATTTCTTTTTTAAAAATTTTATTTTATTTTTAAACTTTACAATATTGTATTCGTTTTGCCAAACATCGAAATGAATCCGCCACAGGTATACCCGTGCTCCCCATCCTGAACCCTCCTCCCTCCCCATACCCTCCCTCTGGGTTGTCCCAGTGCACCAGCCCCAAGCATCCAGTATCGTGCATCGAACCTGGACTGGTGACTCGTTTCATACATGATATTATACATGTTTCAATGCCATTCTCCAAAATCTCCCCACCCTCTTCTTCTCCCTTATACAGAGAACTTGTTCTGATTTTCAGAAAGGCTCAGGAGTAATAAGACAGATAAAAAGAGTATTATGTGATAATAATACTCCAAACATAAATTTCTTTGGGAATTTGTGAGAGTGTTCTAAATATGAGCTCATGTAGAGGCATTTAGGTTATTAATTTTTTATAGATTTTTCCTGTGGTTTAAGATTAGATATTTAACAAGAAATAAAAAGTATATAAACTTTAAAGTCTTAATTTTGATTTCCTCAAGTTCTAATTATTCTTAAGAACGATTCCTAGGACACATCTATACAAAGGTTAAATGTGAAATATATTATTAAGGAAATCAATTATCTGAGTAATATTTTGGTTGAGTGAAACTTTGTTTCTAATATCACTGATCTAAGGGAAATAAATTGATGCGTGTAGAGTGAGATGGAAAATTAGGTGGTTTTACAGGCAGTTTGGGTCAAATCGATATTGATATTTCCTTAAATTACATAAACAATGTTTTTTTTATATTATCAACATCATTCTAGAGTAGATGTTCCCAAGTGTCTCTGGGATATCCCATTTATGAGAGATCCATAACAGTATAGGAGATATCTTCTAAAAATCTCATAGTTAAGTGACTTTCGGAACACAACTTACATAGTTAAAGAATTTTATTTTCCTTAAAACTTCTCAGGTATCTCAATATAGGCAAGTACTTTGGGATTCTCTGAGTAAGAAAGAGTGTATATTAGATACAATGGTTGGTTTTGGTAGCATTAGGAGTTTATGGCCAGGAGACACAAGAGTGTCCTAACTTGGTCTTGTAATAATCACATCTTCTTTCTGTGAGATCCCCAGAGGAAACTGTATATAGGGTAAGCAATAATAATAATAAATAGGAACTCAAAGCAACATCTTAATGTATGCATGCCTGACAATCCAATGAAGTCTCTTAAGTATACTAGTAAGATACACAGGAATAAATGATTGCTGTTTGTTTACACAAACTTACCAGTCTGATTCTATTCATTTTAAGACCAATACGGCCAGCTGAGCCAGGCTGCAAGTCCATTACCATCCATTTCAGTGAAAATAGGAAGTAAATGACAGAATATGGGGACTTCCTCTGAGTGAACACTAACACATTTCCCAACACAGTCCTTGAAGGGAATGTATACAAGAAAGAAAAGGAGAAAAGCCAGAGTCAGACAGCCTAACTCACCAAGCTGCCTGGCAGCTGGAAGAAAAGTGTGAAAAACACACTTACCAGCCCCAAACCAAGAGATGAATTTGGAGACACGGAGCACAGCAAAAGTGAGACTTTTAATGATGATCTTGCAAGATTGGGTGCCTGGTGGGCAGGCATACCCAGAGCAGTTACAAAAAGCGAATTATTCCCTAACACGCAGGTCCCTCCCGCAGTTCCTTATTGGCTGAGTGCTAAGGGGGTGAACAGTCTTCCCTGAGGTCACCTAAGTTTCATTATTTCCTTATTGCATATCTTCTTTCTCCCTTCCCAACTTACATCTGCATTTTTCAACAAAGGCTTTCTTGCTAGTTTATCCCTTCCCCCAGCATCTTGTTTGCTTAGGCACTGTCCATGTGCACGAGCTTTGTGTCAGGTTCCCAAGTCCTTAGGCAAGTTTAGAGCCAGGGCACAGGCAATGGGTGAATTCCTATCTCTTTAGAATCCAGTCTGATGTGCCTCCCTCAATGCTGACTTGATCTAAAGTGTCCAGGCTTCAGCTTTGCCTTGAAAATGGACCACTTCAAGTTTCTATATCTTACAAAAGAACACACAGAAAGAGAAAGGTCCAAAGAAAGGAGCCAGGTTGGTGGACTGGCTCAGCTATACCCAAATAGGTGTTAAAGTGCACGGTGCCACAGGTATACCCTTTGGAGCGTCATTTACCCAACCCAATAATCAAATAGATTCAAAGACGTGTTCTGAAATATGTTCAGTCAGAACAACAAATCATCATCTTTGGAGGAACAGGGAGGGATAAGAGACATTAAGAAAAAGGAGCATCCTCCATTCATACAGATTTATCATTGGTCAAATTTATTGACCAGTCTTTTTAAAATAGAGAATCTCATTAGGATCAGCTCTTAGAGAATATACTTGAGAAAACAATGCATTACACTGTACACATATCCTTAAAGCCACAGCTAAAATGAGTGAATCTAAAATACAGAAGTTGCCCTCCTTTCCTTTAGTAGTATTATAATTATACATCTCAACTAACTGGGGATTTTGAGACCTGAAATTTGAAATATTATAGATCAGGAAAAGCTCTCATTTTTCTAGCAATGGATAGTAGTAGAACCTTTCCTGGATCAGTTACCTTGATGCTGAGTATATGGAGGATTATGAAGCTGGACAGAGGGAGGAATTCATAAATCTCGAAGAGCATCTGGCCACTTCTGATACTTCACAGCCTATTGAAGTTAACTTGAATAGAAAGGAAACACAATGCATGGTTTGGGCCGGATGACTTTGTGCTTTACTTTCTACCTAGGATGCTGTTTTATCACAGGGCAGTTATTTATAATGGTAAAACCTACTGCTTTTGTGATTAATTTAGGGTGCTGTTTTGAGTGTTCCTGCTAGGGTAACAAAAAATCAGCCTCCTAAAGCCATCATCATTTCCTTTGTTATATATTACTGTTTTTACTATTCATAGTAAAGAATATATTAGTACAATTGCCCAGTCAATTCTTAACGTTCTTGAAGAATTGAAAAATAGCTACAGTGGGCGACACACTGGTTGTTTTCTATGCACCAAAAAGCAAGTTCACCTTGTATTTTGTTTGCACTGTTTTCATTTCCTTGCAGTTCTGGATAACCTTCCATCAGCATATTCCTTGAAATGAGCTTGAAGTATTTGTTCTATATTTTATATTGAACTTGGGCTCCTGTCTTTTGCAGACAAATGACTTGTTAACATATTGTTTTTGAAGCACAATTAGCATTTCTGTGAACCAGGGATTAGGCGTTGTGTGTAGATTAGGAATAATTTATGTCTAATTAATAATTGATGTTTTCGCTACTCTGACTGAGATTTTGTTCTGCATAATATGAGAAGAGCAGAGTACTCCCTAGTGATGACAAGAGAAAGCATTTTTCAAGTGCAAAGAACACTAAAACATTGAAATCTGCTTCAATGGGATTTTTAACCTCTTGACTGCTAAATAATGGAAATTATTGGATCCCAGATTTTTTGGTCACTGTTTTGCCTTTTGAAATTAGAAAATGTGTGCATGTAATAATGCCAGAGTTCAAAATTCAAAAACTCAGTGACCTCACATATGTAGAGGGCACCGATAAAGTGAAAAGGACACTAAGAAGACCTTGGGGCAGTCTGAAAAAGGAGCCACAAAGCTTATACATTAACATTCACTAATTTTTGTTGGGAGAAAGTCCCTCAGATGCTCATAAAAGTAATCAATCTACATATATTTTTTTCAAATAGGCTTTTTAAATTTAAAAGGAATTATAGACTTATTATAATAATTCCAATAATACAGAAGTATTTACAGTAAAACATAACTCTGCTGCCTCCCCTACTCCCATTCAGCTTCCCAGCAAAAGTAAGTATTATTTCTAGTGTGTAAAATTCAACAAGCCTGAGTATTTTATTTCTTAGATTAAAGCAAGCAATTAGTATTGCTGAGAAAGGCACCTGGAAGGAGCTGCTGCTGCTGCTAAGTCACTTCAGTCGTGTCCGACTCTGTGCGACCCCATAGACAGCAGCCCACGAGGCTCCCCCATCCCTGGGATTCTCCAGGCAAGAACACTGGAGTGGGTTGCCATTTCCTCCTCCAATGCAGGAAAGTGAAGAGTGAAAGGGAAGTCGCTCAGTTGTGCCCGACTCTTAGCGACCCCATGGACTGCAGCCTACCAGGCTCCTCCGTCCATGGGATTTTCCAGGCAAGAGTACTGGAGTGGAGTGCCATTGCCTTCTCCATGGAAGGAGCTAGAAACCCTAATAGTCTGTCTATGAGAAAGGAAACAAAAATACAAAGTAAAAAGAAAACAACCAAAACACATTTACACAGTTGCAAATACTCCAGAATCATGACACTCCGTAACATTTAGTTTACACCAGGCTTCAAGCAGTAAATGAAGCATTGCAAGAATGTGTTCAAATGTGACAAAAACCTTCCAACAGCTTTTTCCAAAGTGTGGGATTAGAGTTTGTTACATGCAATATGTTTAGCACAGAGAATATCCCTCCTCAAAAAAAATCTCATTAGTGTTACAATAGATCACCCTAGCCTCAGTTTTACTTTTAATATTTTCACCCACCTGTCATTGTCAGAAACCCACTTTCATGGTCCATGTCAAAATGCATTCCAAAATGTTAAATTGAAATATAGAAGCATATTAATATTTACTGCCATCTCCTGTACATTCACCTGTCTGTCATGTTCTATACTTTGTTCTTAAACTCATGAAAACACTCCATGTCTTAACATTTTTATTACCTTTCAATCTACCACTTAGATTTGACTCTGCGTATAGCAGAAGTCACTGTCTTCCCATTGACCAAGAGGACCTTAATATTCCTCCCATTTTGACTAAAGCTGGCTCCCTGAGTCTAGGTCTCTGACTTTCCTTTTTCTAGAACATTTACATAAGAAAACTTAAAATTGTAAATTCTCTTTGTCCCCCTTTGAGATTGAGAGCTTTTAAAATGGTTTTTGCCTATTGTGCTACTTGGTAATGTGTTTCTCTGTCTTGGGAGGCATTCCAGTGATAATTAATCTTCAAGGAATATGGTGCCCCTATTACCCAGTCTGTGGGAGAGTATACCTGAATTTCAGTGGGTACTTTGCTCCAAGATGTAAATCTGCCTCCTGTCATGAAAATATGAAGTATCCTTTTCCTTTGGATAGTATCACCGATTCAATGGACATGAACTTGGGCAAACTCTGGGAGATAGTGAGAGACAGGAAGGCCTGGTGTGCTGCAGTCCATGGGGTCACAAAGAGTCGGACACAACTTAGTGACTGAACAACAACATCCTTTTTCTTTGGCTACAGCTGATTAGCAAGCAAAGGTGGTCTAAGGGTTTCCACTTTTCTCAGAGGAGTTGAGTGGATTAAGACTGAGCTCTCATCTTTCTCCCCATGTTACTGCAATAGTCTTGAAGAAAGTGTTTCTTGTCTGTTTAAATATGTCTAGTGCTGTTTTTGATTTCATATTGTCAATATATTGATCCACTTTACCTTCTACTTTTCTAGTCTTAACCCTCATATCAAGTCAATACTTCACCTTCTCTACTGTCACATCATGCTTGCTTTGTATGACTGTAGAGAATTAAACAAGCTTTTTCACATTTACATGGGAGTTTTCCCAAAATTTTAACATTTTATTCAATCTAGATAGTTATCAGCTATGCTAATACTAGGTATTTACACTTATTAAAGAAAACTTTATCAATTTGATAGCATGAATGACATTTCAAATTAATTTCATTTATTTCTTCCTTACTCATTGCTACAGTTGTAATCTCAAATATATATGTATATCAGTTCAGTCACTCAGTTGTGTCTGACTCTTTGTGACCCCATGAATCGCAGCATGCCAGGCCTCCCTGTCCATCACCAACTCCCAGAATTCACTCAGACTCATGTCCATCAAGTCAGTGATGCCATCCAGCCATCTCATCCTCTGTCATCCCCTTCTCCTCCTGCCCCAAATCCCTCTCAGCATCAGAGTCTTTTCCAACGAGTCAACTTTTCGCATGAGGTGGCCAAAGTACTGGAGTTTCAGCTTTAGCATCATTCCTTCCAAAGAACATCCAGGACTGATCTCCTTTAGAATGGACTGGTTGGATCTCCTTGCAGTCCAAGGGACTATCAAGAGTCTTCTCCAACACCACAGTTCAAAAGCATCAATTTTTCGGCGCTCAGCTCTCTTCACAGTCCAACTCTCACATCCATACATGACCACTGGAAAAACCATAGCCTTGACTAGATGGACCTTTGTTGGTAAAGTGATGTCTCTGCTTTTGAATATGCTATCTAGGTTGGTCATAACTTTCCTTCCAAGGAGTAAGCATCTTTTAATTTCATGGCTGCAGTCACCATCTGTAGTGATTTTAGAGCCCAGAAAAATAAAGTCTGACACTGTTTCCACTGTCTCTCCATCTATTTGCCATGAAGTGATGGAATCGGTTGCCATGATCTTTGTTTTCTGAATGTTGAGCTTTAAGCCAACTTCTTCAGTCTCCTCTTTCACTTTCATCAAGAGCCTTTTTAGTTCTTCTTCACTTTCTGCCATAAGGGTGGTGTCGTCTGCATAACTGAGGTGATTGATATTTCTCGCGGCAATCTTGATTCCAGCTTGTGCTTCTTCCAGCCCAGTGTTTCTCATGATGTACTCTGCATATAAGTTAAATAAGCAGGGTGACAATATACAGGCTTGACATACTCCTTTTCCTATTTAGAACCAATCTGTTGTTCCATGTACAGTTCTAAGTGTTGCTTCCTGACCTACATATAGGTTTCTCAAGAGGCAGGTCAGGTGGTCTGGTATTCCCATCTCTTTCAGAATTTTCCACAGTTTATTGTGATCCACACAGTTAAAGGCTTTGGCATAGTCAATAAAGCAGAAATAGATGTTTCTGGAACTCTCTTGTATTTCAATGATCCATTGGATGTTGGCAATTTGATCTCTGGTTCCTCTGCCTTTTCTAAAACCAGCTTGAACATAAGGACGTTCACGGTTCACATATTGCTGATGCCTGGCTTGGAGAATTTTGCTCATTACTTTACTAGCGTGTAAGATGAGTGCAATTGTGCGGTAGTTTGAAAATTCTTTGGCATTGCCTTTCTTTGGGATTGGAATGAAAACTGCCCTTTTCCAGTCCTGTGGCCACTGCTGAGTTTTCCAAATTTGCTGGCATATTGAGTGCAGCACTTTCACAGCCTCATCTTTCAGGATTTGGAATAGCTCAGCTGGAATTCCATCACCTCCACTAGCTTTGTTCATAGTGATGCTTTCTAAGGCCCACTTGACTTCACATTCCAGGATGTTTGGCTCTAGGTCAGTGATCACACCATCATGATTATCTGGGTCATGAAGATCTTTTTTGTACAGGTCTTCTGTGTATTCTTGCCACCTCTTCTTAATGTCTTCTACTTTTGTTACGTCCATACCATTTCTGTCCTTTATTGAACCCATCTTTGCATGAAATGTTCCCTTGGTAGCTCTAATTTTCTTGAAGAGATCTCTAGTCTTTCCCATTCTGTTGTTTTCCTCTATTTCTTTGCATTGATCACCGAGGAAGGCTTTCTTATCTCTCCTTGCTATTCTTTGGAAATCTTCATTCAGATGCTTATAGCTTTCCTTTTCTCCTTTGCTTTTTGCTTCTCTTCTTTTCACAGCTATTTGTAAGGCCTCCCCAGACAGCCATTTTGCTTTTTTGCATTATATATGACAGTGATAGTCCTCTGTCAAGACCTAAATTATTCCCACTGCCTTTACTGCTAAAAATTTACTTTTAGTTTAGAACAGGTGTTTTATCATCTAACCCTGCCTGTATCACAGTCTTTATATGCCCTACAGTGTAATCTGTGTTCCTGTCATACTGACTGACTGACAACTTACTAATGTTTCAGAGTGTTTTCTCTATCTTTGACTTTGCTGACACAATTCTGTCCCATCATACTACTACTACTACTACTACTAAGTCGCTTCAGTCGTATCCGACTCTGTGAGACCCCATGGACTGCAGCCCACCAGGCTTCTCCATCCATGGGATTCTCCAAGCAAGAACACTGGAGTGGGTTGCCATTTCCTTCTCCAATGCATGAAAGTGGAAAGTGAAAGGGAGGTCACTCAGTCGTGTCCGACTCTTAGTGACCCCATGGACTGCAGCCTACCAGGCTCCTCCATCCATGGGATTTTCCGGGCAACAGTACTGGAGTGGGGTGCCATTGCCTTCTCCCATCCTATCAGAGGTATACCCATTTATTCACCCATTCATTCAAAGGTTCTCTGAAATATTTATTAGCCACATATTAAAGATCTGTCAGAAATTTTCCTTCCGTTTGTGCCTCATGACGTGATCTCCTTTTCAAGACTCAGGTTAGTGCATATTCTATAAAGCATTTTTAATGCCTCCTATAATGTTGGATTAACCTCTCTCCCTTTTGCCCAACTTTGTTACCTTCTACCGTCATATAACCTATAGCAATTTTGGGCACATTTAGCTTATATGCAGAGTACATCTTGAGAAACGCTGGGGTGGAAGAAGCACAAGCTGGAATCAAGATTGTCGGGAGAAATATCAATAACCTCAGATATGCAGATGACACCACCCTTATGGCAGAAAGTGAAGAGAAACTAAAAAGCCTCTTGATGAAAGTGAAAGAGGAAAGTGAAAAACTTGGCTTAAAGCTCAACATCCAGAACACAAAGGTCATGGCATCTGGTCCCATCACTTCATGGGAAATAGATAGGGAAACAGTGGAAACAGTGTCAGACTATATTTTTTGGGGGGCTCCATAATCACTGCAGATGGTGACTGCAGCCATGAAATTAAAAGACGCTTACTCCTTGGAAGGAAAGTTATGACCAACCTACACAGCATATTGAAAAGCAGAGACATTACTTTGCCAACAAAGGTCCATCTAATCAAGGCTATGGTTTTTCCAGTGGTCATGTATGGATGTGAGAGTTGGACTGTGAAGAGAGCTGAGCGCCGAAGAATTGATGCTTTTGAGCTGTGGTGTTGGAGAAGACTCTTGAGAGTCCCTTGGACTGCAAGGAGATCCAATCAGTCCATTCTAAAGGAGATCAGTCCTGGATGTTCTTTGGAAGGAATGATGCTAAAGCTGAAACTCCAGTACTTTGGCCACCTCATGCGAAGAGTTGACTCATTGGAAAAGACTCTGATGCTGAGAGGGATTTGGGACAGGAGGAAAAGGGGATGGCAGAGGATGAGATGGCTGGATGACATCACCGACTCGATGGATGTGAGTTTGAGTGAACTCTGGGAGTTGGTGACGGACAGGGTGGCCTGGCGTGCTGTGATTCATGGGGTCGCAAAGAGTCAGACACGACTGAGCGACTGAACTGAACTGAACTGAACCGAACATATTTAAGGACTGACAGGCCAGAAACTGCTTTGATTCTAGTAAACAATGAGTGTTTTAATGGGTGGAGGGACAACCTTGTCTATTTTGACTAAATTTTAGTTATTTTTGTTTCTTTTTGACTGAATTAGTTTGGCTGCCTCTACCTGTTGGTTTAGTGCTGTGAATGCAACATCTCCTACAGGTACTTCTTGCATAAGCTGAGTTTTGATCCTTGGTCAATGACCTCTTTTAATGGTCTATTCCTTATATAAAAATATGATGCAAGTTCTTCATAAGATAGTCTGTTGAGGAAAAAAGTCCTTGAACCTGTTTAATCTTTGAAATGATTATACTTCACAAAAATAATTACAGAAACATCTTGTCTAACAAGAGCCCTCCATGCATGAATCATTCTGGGTATATAATTTTTTTCCCCAGTAGCTTAGCACTTTAAATACCCAAATGTTAAAATGTTCTAGTGAAAGAAAATATTTCATATATTTATGATATATGCCATTTATTTTAATTAGAATTTATGGGATTGAATTAATATCTTCTAATATTTTCTTTACCATATAGGGTCATCAGTTTGGACAGCCTGTGACTTCAAGTTATGGTACTTTCAGGAGCTAGTCAGTGTTCTAGAACTGTGAGCCCTCTGGCTGCTCTTCACATATCCTGCCTTTCATAGAATTTCTCTATTCAATAATACACTGCTTTTTGGAAGCTTGAAAACCATTCTCTAGTTTGTAAAAGTTTTATGTCAAACAATAGAAAGGACACATTAACCTTTTGGCCAGTAGAATTTCTTATAATGTTATTACCTCTTAAAAAGTTAAAAAAAAAGATCATTTTATGATTATCATTTGGGATTGCAGATGGTTCCATTTCTTGGACAGTTGAGTTCTTGGTAGGTAAATTAATTTTGATAGGTTCTGATATTGAGATATTAGCAATGGAAACAATTCCTTACTACACAGTAATGTTTTATGATAGCTAAGTAAGATTAGAAACACCCTTTTTGGTCATTGTGAATCTAACCTGGTACACTATGATGATTAGGGATTAATAATTATAATGCAATTGGAATTTTCAGAGACACTTAAAAAGAGCATGTCCTTAACCTCCTCTAAACTTGCTAATAATCTGAAATTACAGGCTAACCATCAGTTTGCATATTGCACATAATTCTTGTCAAACTTGGCAATATCCATAATTTGAAATCTTAAGTATTTGCAATTTTGTGCCAATAAAACTGAATTGATTTGGAAAGCTGGAAATTTTACACTATCACTGCCTCTTATTTGCTGTCATTTATTCAACAAATCTATAAGGAAAATGGTGCAATGGATAGTATGATCAATTTTATGAATTTCAAAATCTAAAATGAGCATATAATTAAATTGCCTGTTTCCTGGCTTTTCTTGAGTGAATTGTGTATGGGGCTAAGAAGGACATCCAACAGACTTGCATTTCCTTAGGCATGCAGTTTTATAATGAAATGCTTTCTTGAGCAAATGTATCTGTGTAAGGGGAGAGTGTTAGGGATGGCAAGGGCTTTAGGACGTTCTGTAGAAGTGCTCATGGACAGATTCTATGCATGTCATGAACTCCTTCTAAAAATGGAGGTGCACACTTGAAGGGAAGCATCCTGCTCTGTGAAATGTTTTAACTGACAGGGGTCAGTAGGGACAAATCACATTTTTGACTTGCTGTTACTGGAGAGGAACATTTGAATTTAAAAGTCAAATGTGAATTAGTGGCGGGATAGGATCAACATGGCATCCCCTTTCCAACCTAAACTCTAAAAATGACAGATGATATTGACACAATTATGGAAAGAAAGCAAGCTGATATTGAATAATGCATGGGGGTTAGGGATGTCAACTCCCCATGAAGTCAAAAATCCACAGCATAACTTTATAGTGGGCCCTTATTGGGTCCTATAGTATCTGCAGTTTCCTATCCTCGGGTTGTGTAGTACTCTAGCTTGTATTTGTTGAATCCATCTTGTTCAAGGGGCACCTGTGTAGATATATATATATGAGCATAAAGGTAGAAATATAGATATAAATGTCAGCCTTGAAGAACAAGTGTACTATCAATGGAAATACCCTAAAAGAAACCTCCTACTTATGGCTACCCATGCCAGTATTCTTGCCTGCAGAATCCATGGACAGAGAAGCCTGGCAGGCTACAGGCCATGGGATCTCAAAGAGCCAGACATGACTGAGCATTTAACCCACGCATCTGTTACTTTTTTCTCCCTCATAACCGCCCCATCTCTGGACCTAAGCAACTACTTATCTACTTTCTGTCTCTTGAATTTACCTATTCTGGACATTTCATATAATCTTTGAACTATTTTTGCAACTCTTTAGGAAGTTAAAAGTTACCTCAGAAAAGAAAAACAGTATTCATTTTTCTATTATCTTTTTGGATGAATATTTGTCCTTGTATAGAACATTAAATATGTTATATAACTAATATGAAAATAGAAGGTGCAGAAACATAGACTAATGTCTAGTTTGACTCTGGATATTAAAAAAACAAAAATCCAAGTGTGACTCAACATCCTGCATTTTAAGCACTACACTGCATCGCTACATATTGCACAAACCTTGTCCTTCTCTACATCTGCTCCTGCATGTAGCAGTTCTGGCATACTCTAGGTAATTAATAAATTCTTGTTGAATAAATGCCAGCATTATGGCATATATTAATAAATGAATAAGTGAATTAATCATTTCATTTTATATAAGCAAAAAATACTGGTTTAATTGAATGGACTTTCAAAATGAGTTCCTTTAAAAACCATTTGCATATCATCAATCCGTTGTATTGTTTTTAATCAGAACATGTAAAACTTTAATCCTGATTCTGCCCTTTACCATCTTGATCAAATGATCTAATCTTGTAAATATGCTTTAGTTAATTTACCTAAAAATGACCAAGGTAATATGTCCCCATAACATTGTTATTCAAAATTTCTGTAATGATGTAATTTTTTGAAGAATCATGTGAGGAATTACTATATGAAGAGCTGTGAACTGGAAGATACATTTTCATATGATGGTATGAAATGTTTTTAAACATATCTGATGCATTCCTATATGAATTCGCTAGAGTACCTCACAGTAATAAATGGTTGAATTTTCTTGAGTAACATAAAACCATTCTCAGACTTATCTGGCTGGCCCAGATGGGTCCTAGAGAAGATTCTTTCCATAGAAGAGTTTTCATTTACACATGTGAGTTCCCATTGATGTCAAAGCAAATATCAACCAAGAAAGGATGCTCTTAAGCTGTCGAGCTGCTCAGATGTCTGACACAGGGATTCAGAGGGAAGAAGGATAAAATATAAAAATAGGTCTCATGGTGTTTGAGAAACAAGTAGATATAAGTTAAAATGCAAAAAAAAAAAAAGGTTTTTGCCATGAGTCAGAATTAAAGGTGCAAGACGAGCAAATGAACAACAAATACAGATCAATTTAATTATAATTGGTATCTAAAATGTACATAAGGAATAGAATAGAGAGTTCTTTCATAGTTTTAATCACACAACAAAGCACATTTTAGCCAATATGAGTATGCTTATATGTTCTGAGAAAGGAAAGGCAAGCAAGTGTCAAAGAAGATGACGTAGGACACCAAGCGACTCTCCGTATTAAAATAGCATAACAGTAGAAAGACGAAGATTATCATGGGCCTAACATAGTCTCAGTGGAGAAGGAAATGGCAAGCTACTCTAGTATCCCAAGAGTTGGACGTGATTTATGAGACCAACAGAGTCTCAGTGTGTCCTGAATGAAAACCTGGAAAGGGAACAAGAGGGAAAAAAGGAAAGCAGTTTTAGTATTGTGCCTGTTTATTATGTAATGTTGTCAAACCCTTGTACTCAAACTTGAAAACTTAACTGCTTCAGATTTGTTTTCCTGATTGAAAGTCAGTATTGCTTGCAAATCATGTGTTTACAAATTCACATCACTTTGCCTGAGAAGGGGGAAGGGTTTTTATTTAGTCGAAGATTTCAGGTAATTTTGAACTCCTATTTAGCCTATCAAGCACCATAAGAAACAGAGAAAGAGAAATAAGTTTGAAGTCAGTCAATTCAGTTCAGTTCAGTCGCTCAGTCATGTCCAACTCTTTGACTAGACAGCCCTTTGTTGGCAAAGTAATGTCTCTGCTTTTTAATATGCTATCTAGGTTGGTCATAACTTTTCTTCCAAGGAGCAAGCGCCTTTTAATTTCATGGCTGCAGTCACCATCTGCAGTGATTTTGGAGGCCCCCAAAATGAAGTCTATCACTGTTTCCACTGTTTCTTCATCTATTCGCCATGAAGTGATGGGACCAGATGCCATTATCTTCGTTTTCTGAATGTTGAGCTTTAAGCCAACTTTTTCACTCTCCTGTTTCACTTTTATTAAGAGGCTCTTTAGTTCTTTGCTTTCTGCCATAAGGGTGATGTCATCTGCATATCTGAGGTTATTGGTATTTCTCCCAGCAATCTTGAAGTCAGTGGTGACTTCAGATAATCTACATAGGAGTGGCTTGGATTATGGCTGATTCACATTGCTATAGGGTAGACACCAACACAACATTGTAAAGCAATTATCCTTCAATTAAAAGAAGAGATTAAAAAGTGGCTTAGAAGAGGCAGCATTCTGGTTGGAAATATTTGTTTAGGGAGGAGGTTAGGGATCTTGTCTGGAAATCATATTTGCATAGTAATCACAACCTTTTAATTTAGTTTGAATGTTTGTTTTGGGTGACTTTAGGTACTTGATTTCAACATAGAGGCCACGAACTCTCCCCACCACTAACACAAGTACTGCTGTTTGCAGTACAAAAAGTTGGAAAGAAAACAGTAACAAAAAATAGTAGGTAACTCTGTAAGGTAATGTATGAGTGAGTGGTGGATAATCCAGTATGAATATTCTGTGCTAAAAAGGAATTGAGAGGTAAGAGATATCTTTGTGCCTTAGAGCAACTAGGGGGCTTAACACAGGAGGTAAGAAGAGCTCGAAATAGAAGTTGAAACTGGTGGCACTGGAAGAAGATAGAAGAGGGAGGACTTGTTACTGATCAGCATTTGGAAAAATAATTATATAAGAAGTAATAGGAAATGTACCATCTGTTTAGAAGTGGGGCTTAGCCATGTCTTTGAATTTCAGAACATACCTCTATAATGTTTGAACATTGTTCTAATTCTATGCAGGATGGAGGACCTTGTAGACTTCTTTTAAAGTTTGCAATGTGTGTGTGTGTATGTATTATCTAGCATGTAAAACTTAGTGCAGAAATGACAGTTTTTATCTAATTTATCAGATCTGGTCCAGTAGTGACTTACTGAAGTACTCTCTGGGCCTTGGCCCAGTTCAGCAAGAAAAACATCCCTGGAGGGTATTAACTTTATGCCCTGAGGAGAGATGAGACAGTGGACAATAATACTATGTATACCAAAACCCAGATGTAATACAGTGAGCTTCACACTTTAAAAATGAGATATTTGATTGAAAATTCTAACTCCTTCACTTTTACCTGGGTGACCCTTGATCCAACATTCAATAATTTTAGACCAAAGATTCTGCGTGAGTGAGATGAAGTTACTAGTTACATTACAGAAGTTGTATAGAAATTAAATGAGATCACAAGTACTAAACCTCAAGTAGTTCCTGAAAGTACAGAAGCACTCAATATGTGTTAGATTTCTTTCTAGTTTTTCATCAGAAACATTACAGAAGCTGTTAAAGAGAACGTGAAACTGTATTTCAAGATGTGACATATATAATCATCATAAAAAGAGTGAATTTTAATCTTTTCATGTAAGCATCGTGGGACATGGCTACCATTTTCTCCCACAAGTGTTCATTTGTATATATCAGACATATATCACTTAGCTGGTGTATCATTCATCTGAACAAGTATGTTATTTTTTTAATGCTTTATAGAAGACATGGATTGACTTCAGTGCTAGTCAATTTACCATAAGCCTATTGTAATATTGCCAAAACATCACAATATGTTTTTATTTGGACCTATTCAATATTTCCTGCTTTTTCTTCTCTTTATTGAAATTCTACGATTCATCAAATGTGATCAGTTGTCTCAGTCTCCTGAAGAACTGTTTAGGTTTTTATTTTTAATCCTTCTATTTGATTTTTTAAATTAATTTATTTTAATTGGAGAATGATTACAGTATTGTGATGGTTTTTGCCATCCATCAACATGAATTGGTCACAGGTATACATGTGTTCCCCCCCATCCTGAACCTCCCCCCATCTCTCTTTCCCCCCCATCCTTCTGTATTGTCCCCGAGCACTGGCTTTGGGTGCCCTGTTTCATGCATCAAGCTTGCACTGGTCATCTGTTTTACATGTGGTAATGTACATGTTTCAATGCTATTCTCTTATGCTAAGGCATCAGTCTTACATTGAAGCTTCGCTCTTCTCATGATTTAATGTTTGATCTGGGGCAACTTGCTTAATACTCATGGGCTTGATTTCCCTGTCTGTAATGTAATGTCCATATTTGCCCACCATAGTGTCAGGCTTATAAAAGATTAATAGCCTAAAATATTTTCAGAATATCAGGAGCTGCTCCTTTATCATTGACATTATCCTCTTTGATGGGGTGGGGATGGGATTTACATTTACATTTTAGTAGCTGGATCTCAGTGACTATTAGTATCAAAGATCCAGTGAGTTTAAAATTGGAAAAAAAACAAATAGGCAAACCTCTAAAGATCCAGAAATGTCTGGAATATGTTGTATTTATATAGGGATTAAAACTGAGCAAACCAGTTTTAGTGTCTGATTTTGTCTTTTTTTTTTTTTTAAATGTGAACAATGAATTGATGATTGCTTTTGTTCTTTTTAAACTTGGGTGTAGCCAAGTTTCTAATCTTGGGTAGAAATTATTTTGAATGTTTCTTAATGTTACTCATCGTCTCTGGAGAATCTAAAGAAGGTTCATCAATTTTGACTTTAAATAGTTAAGAGTCACAATTCAGTGGAAGAGCCTGGAAATTATGAGGAGAGGTAGAGGAAGGAAAAGAGCTATGGACTGGTTTGACGATAAACATGTCCCAATTCTGGTGTGAATGGAAGATAGATCACATTCCCCTAGCTTGCCTTACCTCTTACATGGAGGGGGAATGTTTCCTCTAGTTGCTGAAGTGACAGTATTTTGGTAGGTTGTTTCCAATAGAAACTGGAAAGGAAGCTCCTTTTCAGTGAAATCAGAGTGCTATTGTTTATCATCTGGGTATCACAATGAAATATGAAGGTGTTTGGGAAGTTAGCCTTTTCTGAGAGTCCTGAAATACCAGAAGAGCTGATAGGCTTCAACTCTTGTAGATTTGTTTGCTTTAACCAGATAGAAGTCTTTGACTTGTGGATAAACTCAATAGAAAAGGATCAGTGGAACTCAGTGGAAAACCATTAGCTATTGGGAGAAGAAGGTATAGGATATTTAGTGAAGAAATACCAATTTAATATGCCAACCATTGAATTTGCATATTATTAATTATGCTTCCTATTATAACTTGTTGCCAAAAACTGCTGGCAAAATACGGTGATGTTTGGGGCTGGGGTGATTATGAAAAACTACCTTATTTAGCTTAATAACTATCTCGAGTATAATTCAAACCAAACAGGGTGAGGTGTTAGCAAAGAATACTTATACATTTGTGACTTCAAGAATTTTCAAAGATGTTATATTCAAATAGGGTTCTCTGGTGTCTAGGTAAGATTATTTTGTAGATGCTGTATTGTTTCTAAAGGTATGAACCGTGATTCACATGGTTCAACATTTTCTGTAATGTCTTACAGCTGGGTATGTCACAGTTGATGGTCAATAAGTGCTAGTAATTAATGGATGAGTTCTTCATTTCTTTAAGACTCCAATTTCCTTCTCATTTTGATTCAGATACGGTATTCCTGGCATCTCCTTGGGACATTATTTCATTTGACTTTACATGGGAATAGAGGAATTCTTGGGAAGAGGAAAAACTCTACACTTTTTGTGTTGCTGTGTTGACTCTGTGGGAGCTGAAGGGGTTCATAAAAACATGGAATATGCAATAATTAAATATTTGAATGAAGATAGTCACAAGATCATAAGATACTGTTTCCTGGTTTTAAAGATAAAGTGAGGCCAACTAGTAGGACTTCCCTAGTGGCTCAGCTGTAAAGAATCTGCCTGCAATGCAGGAGAGGCGGGTTCAATCCCTGGGCCAGGAAGATCCCCTGGAGAAGGAGATGGAAACCTGCTCCAGTAGTCTTGCCTGGGAAATTCCCTGGATAGGGGAGCCTGGAGGGCTACAGACCATGGGATGGCAAAAGAGCTGCACGTGAGTTAGCGACTAAAACAACAACAGAGAGAGGAGAGGATTTGTAGCAGGCAGCATTAGTGTTTCAAATACTTCAGTGTTTTAATTTAGCACTGATTCTTTTTTTTTTTTTTTGCTGTGGGAATCATGTTTTTTATTCTGGAACAATTACAGACTCTTAAGATGATAGTAAAAATTCAAATTGTAGTGTAATAAGTATATATATCATTTAAAGTACTTAAGCTTTGTCAGCACTCTTGTGCTCTATCTGTGAAATGGGAGAGATCACTTTAATCCTTTTACTGGCTGAAATCACTGTTTGAAGATATGAAGCATCTTCATTTTTCTGAAAGGAAAGCAGAGTGCTTTCTACTAAGTCTTAAAAGCAGAGTTTAGAGAGGGTGGTCATTCTTCACACCTATGGTCTGTCTTTGTAAATGGGCCTCCTACTGAATCAAAGATTGTGTGGGTGCAGTATGATGAGAGCCTCTTTCAATTTCCTCCTGTGCTGCCAACTATTTAATCTGAGGCTGTTTACACTTCCTTGGATATAAATGATTTTATCTCCATTGCTGACAATGTTGAATTCAATGTTCTTCTTTTTGATACAGTATTTGCTGAAGAAATTGTATTGATTTACAGAGTCTCTCTTCTGTAATTCCCCCAACATCTCAAGGCCTTTTAGGTTAACCAGTTTCTTTCAAACACCCTTCAAGACAAAAACATATTGGTTTTCAAAATCTCAGCAGGATCTAGCACTATGGGAATCAGTGTTGGCCCTCGCAATTAATAATTTAAGTTTATACAGCTATCTTTACAGATCCAGTTCTAGCAGCATTTAACTTTTTATACCTCAGTTTTTTAAACCACCAATGGTTCTTTTTTTCATGATGTGTTTCCTTCAGATGTATAGGTTGAAAGCAATGATTTATATGTGTGAAGTAAGGAAGAAGCAAGGGAAATTAACTGCCCCCACCCAGTCCCCCTTTAGACAATCAATAATTCTTGTTCTCATCCCAGGTTTAATCATTGCCTGTGTGGGTTATTGCAGACTACTTCTTGGTCTTCGTATCTATGACCTCCCTTCTCACTAGAGAGTTCAAAAACTTTGGCTAAATTCGTCTTCTTCTCCCTGAAACTGTATTACTAGTATTCAAGTGTTTCTCTCACTTTTGCAGTTAAGTTTGAATTTCTTGATTGTGGTCAACCTAGTGGAAACCAATTTAATTTTCTTCTACCCTGAAGTCAGAGTGCTTTTTAGTTCATCCGTTTTCTTTAAGTCATCAAAAGTTCCTTAAGAGAGTTTTCTAAATGGTCTGTTGAATGTGAGAAGTGATTTTTAAATCATACTCTTTTGATAAAATCTGAATCTTAAGTGTGAGGTTAGCCCAGAATCTATATAATATCTTACATATTGTTGCCAATAATGCACGTGACTCTAAGCAAGCATTTCATTAGTGTTGTAAGATGCTTTTTCACACCTGTCATTCAAGTTGGGATAACTCATATGGTTCTGGTGATGGCTTGCTGGCCATAATAAATTCACCAGAGCTTCCTTGTTCTTACCCCCTGTTTTGTACTCCTTTGGGATTGCTTTTGAATAAAAACTCTTTGTTCAAAATCAAGGGGCAGGGGCATAGGTGACTGGAAAAATGAATTAGGAAAGGTAAAAATGAAAGAAAGGGTGGAAGCGATGAGTCATATACCAGATCCACAGAAGCTATCTTTTCAGGTGGTGGGTGACCAACTAGAATCTTATAGGATGTATTAGAATTGTTCTGGGCTATTTGACCTACACCCACTGATATTTCCTCTACTTTTTATTGATGGAGCTACCTTTTGTTTAACCCATTTTCACTTCGTTGATTAACAAAGTGAGAGATTGCTATGCTCTTTGCATTATTCTGAGAACCTGGGCATGGACAAGGCAGACAAGCCCTTCTAATGGTGTTTATTTTCTAGAGAAAATTGGGGATAAGATAGAAACATGAGAAATAATAAATATGTGATGATTGAAATTGCACTAAATGCAAGAAAAAAAGAAAAATATAGGAGGGTGAGGCATCCTAGAGCGACAAGAGAAATCTCTCTTAGTTGATGTAGACAGAGGAGGCCTCTAGTAATGGGAGAAATTTTGAATAAATCCTGATGATAAAGGGTCCTGCTATATGAAGAGCTAGAAACAAAGCATTTCAGGCCAAAGGAGAGCAGAGAAAAAAGGCTAAATCATGCATTGTGTTTGAAGAAAAAAAAGACATTGTGGCTAGGTCAGGTTGAGTGGGCAGGTTCCTTCATGGCTCAGACACTAAAGTGATCTCTCCCATTTCACAGATAGAGCACAAGAGTGCTGACAAAGATTAAGTACTTTAAATGATATATATACTTATTACACTACAATTTGAATTTTTACTATCATCTTAAGAGTCTGTAATTGTTCCAGAATTGAAAACATGCTTCCCACAGCAAAAAAAGAAAAAATAATAATCAGTGCTAAATTAAAATACTGAAGTATTTGAAACACTAATGCTGCCTGCTACAAATCCTCTCCTCTCTCTGTTGTTGTTTTAGTCGCTAACTCACGTGCAGCTCTTTTGCCATCCCATGGTCTGTAGCCCTCCAGGCGCCCCTATCCAGGGAATTTCCCAGGCAAGAATACTGGAGCAGGTTTCCATCTCCTTCTCCAGGGGATCTTCCTGGCCCAGGGATTGAACCCGCCTCTCCTGCATTGCAGGCAGATTCTTTACAGCTGAGCCACTAGGGAAGTCCTACTAGTTGGCCTCACTTTATCTTTAAAACCAGGAAACAGTATCTTATGATCTTGTGACTATCTTCATTCAAATATTTAATTATTGCATATTCCATGTTTTTATGAACCCCTCCAGCTCCCACAGAGTCAACACAGCCAAGACAAAAAGTGTAGAGTTTTTCCTCTTCCCAAGAATTCCTCTATTCCCATGTAAAGTCAAATGAAATAATGTCCCAAGGAGATGCCAGGAATACCGTATCTGAATCAAAATGAGAAGGAAATTGGAGTCTTAAAGAAATGAAGAACTCATCCATTAATTACTAGCAGTTATTGACCATCAACTGTGACATATCCAGCTGTAAGACATTACAGAAAATGTTGAACCATGTGAATCACGGTTCATACCTTTAGAAACAATACAGCATCTACAAAAAATCTTACCTAGAACACCAGAGAACCCTATTTGAATATAACATCTTTGAAAATTCTTGAAGTCACAAATGTATAAGTATTCTTTGCTAACACCGCACCCTGTTTGGTTTGAATTACACTCGAGATAGTTATTAAGCTAAATAAGGTAGTTTTTCATAATCACCCCACCCCCAAACATCACCGTATTTTGCCAGCAGTTTTTGGCGACAAGTTATAATAGGAAGCATAATTAATAATATGCAAATTCAATGGTTGGCATATTAAATTGGTATTTCTTCACTAAATATCCTATACCTTCTTCTCCCAATAGCTAATGGTTTTCCATTGAGTTCCACTGATCCTTTTCCATTGAGTTTATCCACAAGTCAAAGACTCCTATCTGGTTAGAGCAAACAAATCTACAAGAGTTGATGCCTATCAGCTCTTCTGGTATTTCAGGACTCTCAGAAAAGGCTAACTTCCCAAACACCTTCATATTTCCTTCTGATACCCAGATGATAAACAACAGCACTTTATTTTCACTGAAAAGGAGCTTCCTTTCCAGTTTCTATTGGAAAAAACATACCAAAATACTGTCACTTCAGCTACTAGAGGAAACATTCCCCTTCCATGTAAGAGGTCACCATCTGCAGTGATTTTGTCCCTCATACTCAACCTGAAAATGAAAGCGTTGGTTTCTCAGCCGTGTTCGACTCTTTGCAATCCCATGGACTGAAGCTCACCAGACTCCTCTGTCCACAGAATTCTCCAGGTAAGAATACTGGAGCGGGTAGCCATTCCCTTTTTTAGGAGACCTTCCCAACCCAGAGATTGAACCCCATTCTCCCACATTGCCTGCAGATAGTGACTGCAGCCAGGAAATTAAAAGATGCTTACTCCTTGGAAGAAAAGTTATGACCAACCTAGATAGCATATTGAAAAGCAGAGACATTACTTTGCCAACAAAGGTCTGTCTTCTCAAGGCTATGGTTTTTCCAGTGGCCATGCATGGATGTGAGAGTTGGACTGTGAAGAAAGCTGAGTGCCGAAGAATCAATGCTTTTGAACTGTGGTGTTGGAGAAGACTCTTGAGAGTCCCTTGGACTGCAAGGAGATCCAACCAGTCCATTCTGAAGGACATCAGCCCTGGGATTTCTTTGGAAGGAATGATGCTAAAGCTGAAACTCCAGTACTTTGGCCACCTCATGTGAAGAGTTGACTCATTGGAAAAGACTCTGATGCTGGGAGGGATTGGGGACAGGAGGAGAAGGGGGTGACAGAGGATGAGATGGCTGGATGGCATCACTGACTCAATGGACGCGGGTCTGGGTGAACTCCGGGAGTTGGTGATGGACAGGGAGGCCTGGCATGCTGCGATTCATGGGGTCGCAAAGAGTCGGACACGACTGAGCGACTGAACTGAACTGAACTGATGAGGGACAATGGTAGGAGAATGAAGATGGAGAGACAAGCAAGGAGTTCAGACTACAGAAAGGAGTCTGGATCTTATTTAGATGCAGTTGCAAGAATTTCAACCAAAGACTGGTTACCTGATTTTCAAGGAAATGACTGGCATTTATATGGAGGAGTATCAAAGAGGAGCATGTGTAAAATCAGTGTGTGTATTTCCTAGTCCATTTTACAAACCTGAAACCATTCCTAGTCTAATAAGCTGACTTTCTGTATAATCAGCAAGAATTAAATTATTTTCTTTTGATTCCAAATATTTGTAGAATATTGTACAGTTTCTCATGTGAACAACAGTGGTTTTCCAAACTCTTTTATGAATGTTGACTAATTAAAAGTTGTGAAAAAAAAATTAAAAAAAAAAAAAAGTTGTGAGGTAACTGGGGAGGCCTTGCAGTCTTCTCTCTTTTATTCATTTTATTTGTGTATAAATTGCTCTGCTCATGTTTTGGATACAAAGAAGTATGTGACTAAACTCTGTATGGAAACCACTGATTGGTAGACTGCTGTCCATGGTGTAATACCTGGGTGTCTTTTAAAACTCATCTCTTGGCACTCTTTCCCTGGCGCCTCATACTCAACTCATCCTCTGTATACAATCACACAGAATTCTCAAAATATAACTTCCTGCTTTACACTTCACTGCTTTGTATATTCTGTCCTAGCTGCTTAAAACGCCTTCTCACAGGCAAATGCCTTTTTCAGTCATTAAAACTTGAAAATCTTTCTTTTATTCTATTACTTTATTCCAACCTAACACTTCACAAGAATCATTGTACTAGAGCTTACTTCTTATAATCCTATATTGTATTGTTTATACTTGTTTCCCAAATTTATTCAGTTCTTTGATGACAGGAACAATGTATTTTTCACTTTTCCATCACTGGTGCCTATAATAATGTCCAACACTTAGAAGGTCAAAAATGTCATTGGATAAAATAATCATTTAGCATGCAAGTGAATGAAAAGTGATTATTTAAGCATGTTCAAACCACTTACTGATATTATTCCATTAAATTAATAATACTTGATACCATTGGAATATTTCTTTTTTCAAGCCTAGGATCATACATAGAGGAGAAGCAAGAATAGAAAATATAGTCAGGCTGAATTTTGAAGCAGCATTAATGGTTACTGGTAGATGTACAAGCAATAAAATGTTAAGATTTCAGAGTATATTGTCAGGCCTAAATAAAAGCCTCTGTCCCAGTCCAAATGGACCTATTCACTTCAGTTCACTTAGTTCAGTCACTCAGTTGTGTCCGACTCTTTGCAACCCCATGAATTGCAGCATGCCAGGCCTCCCTGTCCATCACCATCTCCCAGAGTTCACTCAGACTCACGTCCATCAAGTCGGTGATGCCATCCAGCCATCTTATCCTCTGTCGTCCCCTTTTCCTCCTGCCCCCAATCCCTCCCAGCATCAGAGTCTTTTCCAATGAGTCAACGCTTTGCAGACAAATAAATAAAAGGGAATTAGGATTTGGCTTTTAATTGTATCTTCATCACTGTACTGACTGCATCTGGTAAGTTTGATAAATATTAATTGAATAATAAATTTAAGCAAAAGAGTATAAAGCTTGTACACTAAGGAGTACCAATCATTGCTGAAAGAAATTAAAGAACTAAATAAATAGAAAGATATCCATTGATCCTGGATTGGAAAAATTAATACTATTAAAATGACAAACTCCCTAAATTGATATACAGATTTAATGTAATTCCTGTCAAAATTCTAAAAGACTTCTCTTTCAGAAATGGAAAAGCTGATCTGAAAAGTCATGTGGCACTTCATAAAAATCAGAGTAGTCAAAATAATCTTCAAAACAAAAAACAAAGTTGGAGGCGTTAGACTTTCCAGTTTCAAAACTTACTGCCAAACTACAGTAATCAAAACAGCTGGTAGTGGTATAGGACAGGTGTATCAATCAATAGAATACAATTGAGAGTCCACAAATAAACCTATACATCTCTGGTCAATTGGTTTTCATCAAGGATATGAAAATTGTTTAGTGTAGAAAGAATTGTCCTTTTAATGAATGGTCCTTGGACAACCACATGCAAAGGAATTAGCTTCGACCCAAACTTCACTGTGGACAAAAATTAAAAATGGATCAAACGCCTAAACTAAGAGCTAAAACTAAAAACCTCTTACAAATATACATAGGGGTAAATCTCAATGACCTTGGATTTGGCAGTGTGTTCTTAACATGACATCAAAATTGTAAGCAACAACAAAAATAAATAAATTTGATTTCATCAAAATTAAGACTATTGTACATCAAAAAACACTATCAAGAAAGTGAAAAGATAACCTGAAGAATGGGGGAAAATATTTGCAGGCCATATATCTGATAAGTGTTTAATATCTAGAACATGTAAAGATCTAAAACTCAACAACTCAATTTTTAAAATGAGCAAAAGACTTAAAATCTGCATTTCTCCAAAGAACATGTGCAAATTGCCAAGAAATAATGAAAAGATGCTTAATGTTATTGCTTATTAGGGAAATACAAATCAAATTTATGAAATATCAATTCACACCCCTTTAGGATGGCTATAACTTATAAATGGAGTGAAAAATGTGAGTGATGGCAGGGAAAAATTGCACTCCTCATACATTGCTGAGGGTCAGACAGGACTGAGCGACTTCACTTTCACTTTTCCCTTTCATGCATTGGAGAAGGAAATGGCAACTCACTCCAGTGTTCTTGCCTGGAGAATCCCAGGGACGGCAGAGCCTGGTGGGCTGCCATCTATGGGGTCGCACAGAGTCGGACAGGACTGAAGCGACTTAGCAGCAGTAGCAGCATACATTGCTAATGCATTTGCTCTAAAAAAACAGTTTGATGACTCGTCACAAAGTTGAGCATAAAGTCATCAGGTGAACCTGCAGTTCCACTCCTAAGTAAATATCCCAAAGAACTGAAAGTAAGTGTTCAAACAAAAGCCTGTACATGAATGTTCACAGTAACATTATTCGTAATAGTAAAAAGTGGAAGCAGTTCAAATGCCCATCAACTGAGAATTGGATAAACAAATCATGGGATATCCATACAGTGCGATTGAGTTCAGCCTTAAAAAGGGAAGAAATATGGATTCATGGTGCAACATGGGTAGAGCTTGCAAGCATTATGCTAAGTAATGGCCTCTTGTGTCTGGCTTGTTTTACTTAGCCTAATGTAGATTAGTGGTTTCCAGGGACTAGGGGAAAAGGGGGATGGAGAGTGTTTAATGAGTACAAGATGATTTTTAGGATGATGAAAATGTTCTGGGATTAGGTAGTGTTGATGGCTGCACAACATTTTAAATGTACTAAAAGCCATAGTTTCGTGTACTTAGAAGTTAAAACGATGGATTTCATGTTATATAAATTTTATCTCAATTTAAAAAGCAACCAACTAGGTTAAAATATTATTGTAATAAAAAAATTAAAATTATATTTTATATAAGTATACTAAATTAAATTATAATTATATTTCATTACTTTATTCATATAATCAATAAGAAATTATTTGAGGACCTTCTACTAGCCACTGAACTTAAATCATGGATATAGATGTATAGACAGATGAGGGGATGATATAAAAGGAAAGAAAGTATAAAAGGAGAGAAAGATAGATGGACTGGTGAATGAATGAATGAGTTACCTACTAAGAATCATTGGGTTAATAATGTTGTAGATCTTTAATCACATTTAATTATCTCAATGTTTTTCCTGTTCCATTTGGCTTCCCCAAATGCTTGATCTGACCAATGCAGAGACTCCTGTCTTTTAATGCTTGTGTGTATTTTTATAGGGAATTTTCTGAAAATACTATGAACTCTGATCTGCATCTTTTTGATATTCCACACTTCACCACTCACTCAATAACTTTTTTTTTCTTTCCTATTTGAACTCAGTTTAGTGACAGGGACAATTTTAAAATTCTCTGTTGCCTTATGATTATTCTTAATATACATGATATATGTTTATTATTTTCAAATGTGAAAGACGTTTCAACATTTAAGAAAACTTTATAGTTAAACCTTTAAAGTTATCAGTATCTTACTACATTTGGATTTTGGTGTTATAGATGTTCCCAATTGGAGTTATCCTGAAATAAGAGAATCAGTGGAGAGAATAAAGGAAAAAAAAAAAACATGTTTGAGAATTGATTAAACATTGTTTTAAAACAAGTGTAAAAGTGTTTAAATTGAACTTAGTTGGTCCAGTATTTTCATTTCAGAGAGAAAAGGGAGAAAGGACCAAAACTTTCAAATAAAACATAAGGGGGTTGATCCTAACAATCAGATGGGAGTGAGCTGTTCTCTTTTTGGAGGATCGTTAACGCTTCCCAGTCACTGGAATGTCATTTAGTGCATTGAAACTGACAGGTGATACACACAATCTGAGTACAAGGAGTGGTGATGGGCAAGCCCTGGCTGATTCCCAGGAATGTGGGAACTCAAAGATGGGCTGGCAAACCTGATCTCAGCTCTGTCATAGAAGTTTTGACAGGTGGGCAGATCTGCTCCACCCATGTGAAAACCAACTCTATGTATTTATCAGGTTTGCCTGTGATGACTTGAAGCTGGCCAGTATTAAGAAGATAAAATAAGAAGATAAGATAAAATATGAACGTTTCCATTTATTACCAGTTTTGTTTAAAAACAAAAGTTTGGGCACCATTCCGTTCCCATTGTGTGTGTGTGTGTGTGTGTGTGTGTGTGTGTGTTTTCATTTATTCTTTTATTTTTTAACTTAGCAGACATACTTTGAGCATTTACTCTTGATGACACTGTGCTAGACCTATTTTGGGAATTGAGGATGGATACTTCAAGGGCCCTTTATTCAAAGTGTTTTAAATGTAGTTGGAGCAATAAGCCGATATAATTGTTGTTCAGTCACTAAATCGTGTCCGACTCTTTGAGACCCCATGAACTGCAGCAAGCCAGGCTTCCCTGTCCTTGACCATCTCCTGGAGTTTGCTCAAACTCATGTCTACTGAGTCGATGATACCTTCCAACAATCTCATCCTCTGTTGCCCCCTTTCCTCTTGCCTTCAATCTTTCCCAGCATCAGAGTCTTTTCCAATGAGTTGACTCTTTGCATTACGTGGCCACAGTATTAGTTTCAGCATCATTCCTTTCAGTGAATATTCAGTGTTGATTTCTTTAGGATTGACTGGTTTGATCTCCTTGCTGTCCAAGGGATCCTCAAGAGCCTTCTCCAGCACTACAATTTGAAAGCATCAGTTCTTCTTCATTAAGCCTTCTCTTTGATTCAACTCTTATATCTGAACATGACTATGGGAAAAATCGTAACTTTGACTATATGGACCTTTGTCAGCAAAGTGATGTCTCTGCTTTTTGATATGCTCACTAGGTTTGTCATAGCTTTTCTTCCAAGGAGCAAGTGTCTTTTTATTTTGTGGCTGCAGTCAACAGCCAATATACAAAAAAACTAAAATAGAAAGGAATTATATTTTTAACTGACATTTCAGGATGCCAGACATGGTTCCCAAGTAGAGATGGAGATCATAGAACTGCTGGAAAGATATATATTGATAAGAAGCAAAAATAACTGTCTTTCTCAGCAAGACAGAAAGATGTGACTTGCTCAGAAATACCAACTTGGCATTACAGAGAAAAGGAAAGACTTTGCTCTTCTTATCTTTAGAAAGCTATGACATCTCTTGGACTGACATCAAAATAACCCAGAAAACCAAACATTTTAGTGATATATGTGGGATTTGACCTAGAAAAGAGTGCTGCATCTCCTCCAGACATGTGACAGGAGTCAAAACAAATCTACAAATGGAAATTTTGATAGCATATGTTATTTTCAAACCTTTGTGAAAATTCTGGATCATAATTTTTTGGCATGCTATTTGGAAACAACAATTCATTTTTCATTCCAAAAACATCCCATATTTACAAAATCCCCAGGAGGCAGAAAAGGAGGTAATTAAGCCAACATGGCAAAATTCCATTAAATAATTATCTGAGGGGATTAATGGAATAACATACTGAGATGACTGCTACATTTGTAGGAGACACACAAAAACAATGCACTCAGGACTAGGGGTCTTGCATCGCAGAAGACTGGAGCCGGGGTGCAGAAAACTCACTGCCGTTACCAGCATGCTTGTTTCCCTGCCTCCAGCCCTAACATTACTCATTCTGTCCTCTATTTTTAGAAAATGTTTGGAAAAGTGGCTGCAATATCTACCAACCTCGGAAAATAACATTTGTAGGAGTTAGGTTGGACACCAGTTTTATGAATGCTTTTTCCCCATTATGGGGCTTTGGAGGATCTGAGATGCTTTTTTCCTTCTCCCTGATAATGGAGTTCCTGGGTGCATGCGTGTATTACGCTTAGTCGTGTCCAACTCTTTGGGACCCTTTGAACTGTAGCCTGCCAGAGTTCCTGTGTAGCATTAGATAAATCACAAAAGCTCAGTTTTCTTTTTCTTAAATCTGTAGTTGCACAGTACTCTCAATACTTCAGTCATGTAGAAAAACTTAATTAATATACCAAGAGAACTTTGATATTCTTAGATTAAAGGCCTATGTATAAGAGGGAAGAAAAGGATTATCAGAAATTATCCATCTAATCTAAATTAAGTGATTGAAACAAATAAGCCATTGGGATATTAAAATACCATTTGGAGAAGTTATATTTGTGTTTGTTTCCAGAGTGGTATTTATGCTATCTATTTTTCCCTCTTGCTAAGTATGCCATTATAAAAATCATTCCAAGTTATGAGCCATTTCTAGGGGAATATGAATTCACTGTATCATCAGAGGGGTTTATTTTGTTGTTACAGCCAGGAGTTCAATAAAGACTTCATAGAGGAGTTAGCATTGAGCTGGGTTCAGAAGAATGAGTGACAGGCAGGCAGAGTAAAAAGTGCGTGTGAAGAGCCACAGTTATGACAAAGTTTGGAATGTTTGAAGAATGATAAGTTCAAAATTGCTGAGATTTGTAAGTAAATAGCAAGAGATGGGAGCTTGGAAATATGAAGTAGATTGATAGCCAATACTGCAAGTATTCCACGCCTCACTAATACAGTAGGGGTTTATTTTACAGGTAACTGACATACTGAAGAAGTTCTAGGTACAGGGTCAGGTTTTAATTTGAAAATCTTAAGTATAGTGCCAGGAAAATGTGTGGATTGAAATGCCCACTCAAGAAAGAAATTAGAAGGCTTTTACTGTAATCAGGGAGAGTTTCATGATGATCCTGGTAACTAGAGAGGAGGAAATCTAGAGATATTTACAAATACCCCAAACTGACCAGATTGGATGACCTTTTGAATATGGGATGGAAAGATGCCAGCTTTGAGATGTAATGCAAAGATCAGTCAGTTCAATTTCCACCAAATTCTCTTGTTGAGCTATGGAAATGTTAATAAAAGCAAAAGAGACATACGGCTCATGTCTGTTGCCAACAGAATATCAACAAACAACACAGTTGGACCAGATGTAAAATCAACTGGAAATAAATCTAGGGAGCCAGTTGTGACTGTTATCATATTTTCGTAGTTCTCTTTCTTTTTTTCCCCCACACATCTGTCATTCTGCACTGTTGTTAAACAAAACAAAACAACAACAGAAAGAAAAAAAATAGGAGAAAGACACAGATTTTAATAGGGTAGAAGCCAGTGCAATTTTTGCCTTTTCAAATAATTTCAATAATTGAAAGCACTTTTCATCCTAACAAAGTGAAGCATTTTAAATTTATTCATATAATCTTTTAAAAGAGTGATTCACTCAATTCCTTAAGAAGTGGCATTTTAGGAGGAGCTGGTTCAGAGAACATAACATTCATTTCTCTTATAGCCTCACTTTATTTGATTTTATGTATCTCCTTGAAGAATTCATGCTTTTGAACTGTGGTGCTGGAGAAGACTTTTGAGAGTCCCTTGGACAGCACAGAGATCAAAGCAGTCAATCCTAAGGGAAATCAGTCCTGAATATTCACTGTTAGGACTAAGGCTGAAGCTGAATCTCCAGTACCGTGGCCACACGATGTGAAGAGCCAACTCATTGGAAAAGACCCTAATGTTGGGAAAAATTGAGGGCAGGAGGAAAAGGGGGCAACAGGTTGAGATGGTTGAATGGCATCACCAACTCAATGAAAGTGAGTTTGAGCAAACTCTAGGAGATAGTGAAGGAGAGGGAGGTCTGGTGTGCTGCAGTCCACGGGGTAGCAAAGAGTTGGACATGACTTAGCAACTGAACAACAATCTAGGAAAAATACTTTTTCTTCTAGCCTAAATGTTTGTTCATTGTCTCTGCTTTTAAATTTGCTTTTGTATTATTTCAAAAATTCTATTAAAACCTTGTGATGTAGTGAAAGAAGGTAGAGGCCCCTTTCCCAAAGCTCAGAGAACAGTGAAGAGAAGTAACTGATGTCATGTAACAATTTAGACTTGGAAGAAGAATTCAACTTTACAGACTCCTAGACCTTTCATTAACAGACTGCTAGTGACTATATAGGAGAAGGTGATGGCACCCCACTCCAGTACTCTTGCCTAGAAAATCCCATGGATGGAGGAGCCTGGTGGCTGCAGCCCATGGGGTTGCTTAGAGTCGGACATGACTGAGCGACTTCACTTTCACTTTTCCCTTTCATGCATTGGAGAAGGAAATGGCAACCCACTCCATTGTTCTTGCCTGGAGAATCCCAGGGATGGGGGACCCTGGTGGGCTGCCACCTATGTGGTCGCACAGTCGGACACGACTGAGGTGACTTAGCAGCAGCAGCAGACCATATTAAATGATAATACCTGAGATAAAAAATAGTGTGCACTTTCAGTAGATGATTCTGTTTAAATCTACTAACATTTGGAATATTTGAATGAAAAGAGAACCAGAAGATGAATTTTACTTTTCCTTCTTTCTCTACGTGTTGATTAGTCATAGAAACATTTCAATGCTCTGTCCGTCAGGAACATGTCTGGAGCTTATAACAATGCTTTCTAAACTTGTTTACCAAAATAACTAGTGGCATTGCAGAATCATGTTATTTCCTTGGTCTAATAAGTTAGATGAATTGACCATTTGTAAGACACATTTAGCTGAAACTCCAGTACTTTGGCCACCTCATGGGAAGAGTTGACTCATTGGAAAAGACTCTGATGCTGGAGGGATTGGGGGCAGGAGGAGAAGGGGACGACAGAGGATGAGATGGCTGGATGGCATCACCGACTCGATGGACATGAGTTTGAGTGAACTCCAGGAGATGGTGATGGACAGGGAGGCCTGGCATGCTGCGATTCATGGGGCTGCAAAGAGTCGGACATGACTGAGTGACGGAACTGAAGACACTTTTATTTGGGGAGGGGAGTGTTCACTTACTTGTCAAAATCTCTGTGATTTGAATTCTGCCCTATAATTTATTTATACATTTTTTTCATTATCTATAATTTATTTATGCTTATCTAAACATACAGATGGTAGTTTTCACTAGACTTTGAATATAATCTAAGCTCCAGAAAGATAGGTATATTATTCTGTAGCTTCACCTATTCCTTGAGAAACTTAAGACTTCTCATCTGTAGTACATAAACTCCAGTTTGAAAATAATGATACTGTTCCACTGCATGGCAGTGTTTGGTAAAGTACCCAGAAGCGGTGGGGATCTGGTAAACACTGCCCAGCCACTGCTGTGTTAACCTGCCCAGGTTAACCTACTCATACAATTATGTACTTCTGGGACTCAGGCTATGATTTAAACCACTTAAAAGAGATAACTTGATTATATCACTCTTTACTGACACACCATGAAATAAAATAAACAGACGAAAAGAAAAAAAAAAAAGAATACCTCCACAACAAGCAGAGGATGGAAAGAAAGTAAGAGAAACATGACAGCCCTCCCATGGCTGCCTGATACCTGGAGACAATTGTATAGACCCGCTCACTTATACCTCAGCACTCACACCATAATCTTCCTAATGATTATCCCCTTCAGGAATTTGATGAGGGGTCAAATCCTGTCCTGTGTAGTGAGCACTGCTGAGCAGCTGATAAACCATCTTAGAACATAATGTTATTGGTACATATTCATAAGTGACTCCTGTGTTAAAGACTCAATTCCCTTGACTAAGTAGCAATGGCAGTCTTCAGAATAGACTCAGTATGGTGGCGGATTGTATCACAGGTAAGTCTGGCTGATGCAACGGAGGCTTAGCATTGGATCACACTGAAATTTCAGAACTGTACTGAATTTTCCACTTTTGTTTATGGTAGAACAAAAAAGATTCTTTAAAATACAGAAACTACAGGTGATTCCTTTGATTACCCAGTCTTTTTTAACCTGTGATATAATCCCATGGATGGAGGAGCCTGGTGGCTGCAGTCCATGGGGTCGCAAAGAGTCGGACACGACTGAGTGAGTTCACTTTCACTTTTCACTTTCATGCATTGGAGAAGGAAATGGCAACCCACTCCAGTGTTCTTGCCTGGAGAATCCCAGGGACGGGGGAGCCTGGTGGGCTGCCGTCTCTGGGGTCGCATAGAGTCGGACATGACTGAAGCGACTTAGCAGCAACAGCAGCAGCATGTAGATAAGCTAAGATTATGAATGAATTTGAGTTAAAAAGGATATGTGTAAATGTGAAGTTGCTCAGTCATGTCCAACTCTTTGTGACCCCATGGATTGTAGCCTACCAGGCTCCTCCATCCATGGAATTTCCCAGACAAGAGTACTGGAGTGGGTTGCTATTTCCTTCTCCGGGGGATCTTCCCAACCCAGGGATCAAACCTGGGTCTCCCACATTGCAGACAGATGCTTTACTATCTGAGCCACCAGATAAGCTAGATTATGATTGAATTTGATTTAAAAAGGATAGTTGGGTACTTTTATTTTGGAATCTGATGACTTTTTCTGGCCTTTGAAAAATAAGGACTAGGTGCCTCTCTTTTAAAGCTCTCAGTTTGCTGATAAAGAAAATGGATAAGTCTTAGGCTCAGGTATCTCAGTATTTGGAGATGATAGTCTGCCTCCAACGGGACATCTGTTTTTGAAAGTGAGATAGAGGAGTACTTGTGCAGACCCAGTGTTCTCAGACTGGGACCTGTGTACCAAACCCACTCACTGCCTTCTTTCAATTCTCCATGGACTGTAGCCCAATGGGGTCCTCTGTCCATGGAATTCTCCAGGCAAGGATACTGGAGTGGATTGCTGTTCCCTTCTCCAGGGTATCTTCCTGACCCAGTGATTTGAACCTGGGTTTCCTATACTTCAAGCAGATTCTTAACCATCTGAGCTACCAGGAAGCCCTTTGAAATGTTTGGAACATATCAAAAGAAGAATAATACTTTGTGACATGTAAAAATTATATACAATTCAAAGTTCTTTGTTACTGACCATTTTTTTTTTTTTTTTTTTTGAACGAAGTCATTCCCAGTCATTCCCATGTTGTCTAAACCTGCTTTCACCTCCTTGACAGAATTTGCAGTTGTGACAGAGACGATATGGTTCACAAAGCCCAAAGTGTTTACATAATCCTTTATAGAAAAAGTGTGTTGACCCCTTATGTACACTGATGAGAGAGGAATGCAAAGGGGTATGAGGGCTTCAATCATGAGGCCTCTGAAGTGGAATTCACAAGATCCTTTTATTTGCAGAAACAGCTTTTAAATGGAACATAACAATGGTCTGAGCAGGTCCAAAAGGCCTTCCTTGTCAATAAGAGAAGAGAACCTTCTTTTCTAATGTAACTGAAAGTTCTACATTTGACAGGTGTTTTTCCTTCCCCTCTCTCCACACCATGGATTTAGTACATTATTTGTTTTCTCAGCATCCGAATACAGATGCAAAACACAAAAATATAAAGCCTATCGATAGACAGCTTTCTTAAAAGAGGTGGGAGAACAGAGCACATGGGAAGCCTCAATTTAGCATCCACAGCTGTCTCTATCAAAAAACGATGCCCCAGGCATCAAATCTGACAGTTGTTGTGTCTGACATTGCTATTTTTATCTGAGCACATGCAGCAAGAATATGCTACTGATATGGCGCATAAGGAGTTATGCCATTACGGAGCGTGCTGGAAAATAATTTTGGCTTAATGAACCTTTCAAATGTTGTCAGAATAGGATAAACCAAAAGCAAGATATCACTGTGACTACAGGGCATTCCATTTACTGGTTGTTTTAGTTAATGTAGTAGAAATATCACCAAACTAAGGAAAACAATCAGTCACAGTGGCTATTTGATTCCATGTACAGCAGCTTATCTAAGTAGCTTTTCTACTTTTAACTAATCATGTTATCTATTCAAATTTTACTACTACTAAGTAACTATGGAGAAGTTTCAGTGGGGAAATAGTCTAGGTGTGTATAGTTGCATGGAGTAAATAGAACTCCTGCTATGCCTTGAAGAATGTTTGTAGATTCTGATCTGAAATAGAGGAGTCCATGGGGGAAAAAGACAGAAACATGCATACCGTCGGCACTGCAAGGAGCTCGATGTAGGTAGAGAGTAATAAGGCAACTTGACTCTGGTGTAAAACTAGTTTGTCAAGAGAACTAGAAGAAAATATTAGATAAAAAGTTTGAAGTCAGGTAATAGGAGGCCTGGAAAGTCAGCAGGAAGTTTATCATGTCTAAAATTATAATAGGGAATCATTGTATATATCTGAGCAAAAGTAATATCTGATAAAAGCATTTTTTTAAGCCAGCAGGATCTGAAGAACAGAGCACAGAACATTAAAGATGGGGAGGGAAGCCTGACATTTCAGAGGACTAGCATTTGGGAATCACGTATGATGGTGTTTTCTGTATTGCATTTGTTATCTAAGCATGGGAATTGCCAGCAACAGATTAAAACCCGCAACTGAGTGACATAAGAAACACATTTCCCCCCACGGCAGCACTGGGTCAAGTTTGAGTCTGAATGTCAGTGATTCCCTTTGCTTGTCTGTATGCTCACCAAGTCTTTACCTACTCACCCTCATCTCTTTTTCCTTTCTTCCGTTTCCACATCAGTAAAGCATCATTCTGACTAAGCTCTTCTTTCTTATGCTCTTTTATTTTCTCACTTCTGTGATCATCAGTAGAGTTTTGGGGTTGTTTTTTACACTTTATTTATTTTTAAGCTTTTTACTTTGTATTGGAGTATAGCTTATTAAAAATGCTGTGATAGTTTCAGGTGGACAGTGACGGGACTCAGCCATACATATACCTGTGTCCATTCTCCCATCCAAGCTACCGCATAACATTGAACAGAGTTCAATGTATGCTATACAGTAGGTTCTTGTTGGTTATCCATTGTAAATATAGAAGAGTGTACATGTAGAGTTTTAAAGAATGTATTAGTTTGCACCCTGTTTTGAGTTATTATCTGATTGGCTTTTGAAAATTCCCAGGAAGCCTTGGAATACTGGGCTAGTTTGATTGTAATTAGGATCAAGTCAAGTTTCAGTTCTGTGGACATTTCAGAGGCACATCCGGAAAAACTTGCAGACAGATGAGACTGAAAACATGGAGGAAAAATGAAAGCTCAGGTGAAATAAAAGGTATATGAAAGGCTCACTATAAATTTGAGGTTCCACTGGCAGAAAAGCTAGGATATTTGAGATACAAAGTGTATTTCTCAGGAAGAGAGAGAGTGGTTTATTTGAGTGTACTCTTTTTTGAAGTGTCAGGAGGAGATTGTCCAGATGGAGATGCCCCCTCTGAAATGATTAAATCAGAAGGAAGGGTGAGACTTATCATTTGGTGAATACTCATTTTGGAATTTATCAACTTGGTATCAGAGGTTGAAACCACAATTAGATGACAACTTTAAGATGATGAAGATTCTAAGTGGTAGATGGCAAAGCAGAAAACACTGAGGGAGAGTAGTATCTAGAAAATGCAGATGGGAAAAAGTAAAAGCAATCAGAAAAGGAAAGTGAAAGGGAGTGATAAAAAGTGTATGGAACAATTTGAAAGATACTGTATCCACTTCCTGGATATGGAGTGGTAGGTGAATAGCAAGATACTTCTATAGATATTTGTTTGATTTTTTTTTTTCAAAATGTAGAACTAAATGTATTGTAGCTCAAGGATGCCATGTGTGGCTTCCCTCATGATGTTTGTATTTTTTTCAAACCCTTGGCAGATTACTCTGAAGGCAAGAGCTTCCAATTTCTTAAATGCCTACCAAGGAGAAAGTAGTAATGGCTTACATTAATATGTTCCTACCCAATGTAAATATGTTTGAATTTATTTTATAACTTTTAGTGCACATAATAATCCCATTAGATAGATCTTCTAGTCAACATTTCACAAATGAGGGAAATGAGATTAAGAAATGTGAATTTGGAATAAATATTTTCCAAATGCTCAGATTCAATCTTAAAATCAAAAGGCAAGAACTACACACACACACACACACACACACACACACTCATTCTTGCACACACTCCAACCAGGGATATTTTCAAGACTTACTAATGAAACTTCTATAAGTTACTTGCTATTGAATAATCCTTTTAATAATTCTGTCTGCAAAGTAACTCATATGTAAACATCTGATGTTTTCCTGTGAAATGAACTCTCTGTTTTCTAAAAGTTACAGAAAGATATACCTGTGTCCTTGTGTAGTTATTGTAGCTACATGACTCTTTGGTCAATTTCATGATTTTATTGCCTTAGCCTTTTTATTTTTTGTGTTCAGCATTTTAATGGCCCCAATATATCAGTATGCAGTATACATCTGAAAGTTAAATTGCCATCTTTCTTATCTTTTATTTTTTGCCCTTCTTTGTACAAAAGGCTTATTTTATGGTCAAATCAATTAGAAATCTTTGAGTATGAAACTGTTATCTCACTGACATGAACATAAAAGATATTATGGAAATATTCACTGATTCTATTATAGCTGCTTGGAGAACAGAAATTAGATTTGAACTGTAATGAATATTTTTGCAAGCATGTGGTAACAATAGTTCTCATTAGTTTAAGAATGTTGGATTGAATTTGACCTATTTTAGAAGTACTTTTTTTTTTTTTAATCTAATGGAGTTCTGTTGTTTCTGCCTTTGTTCATTTCGTGAGAGGTACTTTTTGTGAATGAGAAACATTTAATTTGCTCTTTGTTCTTGCGTTTGTATGTATATTTGTGATTTTCACTCAAGGGATTGCTAACAATGTAAAAAAAAAATGTAACTTGAAACATACATTATGAAAACTGAGAAGGGAAATTGATTTTGGAGAGAGTGTTGTCCAAATTGCTTACTTTACAAATGAGGCTATTGAGACATGGACTAAGAGGTAGAATTCACTCATAAAAGCAGGAGGCAAGCTGGAACACAATACCTTCTAATTTCCAGCTGATCAGTATTTTTCATAAAAACTTCATTTTTGACCATTAATAATTATTCCCACGCTACAGAGATACTTGGAAAGGCATATTTTTGTCCAGCTTTTTTTTTTTTTCTTCCTTTTTCCAGTTATGTTCGTATACAAATAATTTTCTCTTTCTATTTTGGAAGTCATAATCAGCTCTTGAGGTCTCCTCTTTGAGTTTGATTTGTGGTACTGGTATTTTGGATATAAATCAAATAAGATAGTTTGAATGAAAACACTGAACTTGTTTTGCAAAGTGAGTTGTTGAGTCAACAGAGTAACTTAATTCTCTCCAATATGGGTCTGTTGCCTTATATGGTGGCTGTCGAGTGAATTAGACTTTGCTTTTTGGCTTTTTGGTTATCTTACCAGCTCTTTATTTTCTACTATGTGATTTAAGATTAAAGAAGATAAGTCCTGATATTATTCATTTATAGAACATCGTCATTGAGAGCTGGATGTATTGGGGTTAGGGTAAAGCATCCTTTCACAATGTAATGAAATAGATTGTGTCTTCTGTAGATAAACTACATTTAAAAAATTAACTTTCAATAGTTGAAGATTTGATATTGCCTCTGATAATACCAAATTAAATAATTTGAACAGAACTTGCAGCTAAAGTAAATTTTAAATAGTGAGAACATAGTAACTAAAATATCAAATAAATCATATAAGCAATACTAGATAAATAATAATAGAAAATAAAAATATAGTAATAATTGCCAAATTTAGACCCAGAAGATATCAGTCCATTATTTTAACCCCTTTAAGAGATTCTCTTTGCTCTGGTCCTATGGGAGATTTCAGGTCAGCTGGTATTTTGAGTTTAAAGGACTCCAGCACAGAGGGAAGGCCTTAAGTATGGTGGCATGGTAAATTACCTCAGTTTTATTTGGACTCTCATAGGAAGAATGAAACAGAAGTAAACTAAGTCTTGCATAGACTTCAGACCAGCTTACCGGTGGTCAGAAAAATTTCAGTTATAAAATTGGATTGAGATGATCTAGAAATTGTGACCTAGGTAGCTTGTAAAATTATACGGCATCATTTCTGGAGGATTGTAATATCATTTTTGTTCTCAAATTGTTTATATAAATTTTCACATATGGTATCCAAAAATATAATAATAAAAAATCCAGGATGTGAGTAGATAAGACCTCATGATTAAGAACTACCTGAAATAAGAGAAAATATAAAGAAATCTACTATGACTCCAGAGATTGAATTATCAGACACAGACTATAACTGTAATTCTCACATTCTAGGAAATAAATGACAAGATTCAAACTTAGAGCAGGGACTAAAATATTAAAAGTTATCTAGCAAATTAACAAAACCCAGAAATTTAAAAAAAAACTGAAAAATACAAGTAAAGTATATTTATTTTATTTTATATAAAAATAGAATTAAATGGCTCGGTTTAACTTCTGAGGAGAACATCAACTTGAAAAATAAATAAATGAAACATAGACAGATGAAAAACACAGAGAATGTAGGAGCATAGAACATAAAAGAGGAAGATCCAAGATAGTTAGAGTCTCCAAAAGGAGAGGAAAGAAAAACTGGGAAAGAAGAAATACTGGGTTGTGAATAAGAATTTCCCTAATCTAATGAAAAACGTCTGTCCAATAAACCCCTGGGAGTATAAAAACAAATCAATAAATAATTCCTGTCTGTAGTATCACAATAAAATAAAGAATACCAAGTATCTTATAAGTAGCTAATGAAAAAAAACCATGTGACTTTTGGAGGAAGCAAAACTTAGATTACAGTGGACTTTTCAAAAGAAATAATGAACACGAATGAGAGTGTAGCTTCAATGTGTTGAGAGAAAATAAATCCTAAGCATGAATTTTATATTCATTAAAATAAACTTTAGGTATAGAACCAAAATAAATGTATGTTTACAAAATCCATCTGAAATACTTTGTCACCAGCATGCTTATATTAAAGAATATTTTTCAGGTATGTAAAAAAGTTTCTAAATGGAACTCTGGAGATCCAGGAAGAAGTAAAGATTAATATTTTGCCTTCTTACCTGGTTCATGATTCACATATTCTAATTAATACTTGAAGTATTAACTATCTTATTTGGATACATGGTAAACATGTTGTTTATTAATCTCATAGAATATGCTCTATTATCTAAAAAAACAATTAGCAAATTTAAACAATAGTGTAAAGTATTTATCCTTCAAAAAATCAATGTATATTTCTTATAAAAAATAGATAACATGTCAAATTTGTATGGATAGTTGTATAACAATAATTATTTCAGCAGTTTTTACTTTGCCAGAGTATCACGTGTTCTTTAAAATTTCTTGAAAAGTATTTGAATGACCATAATATAAAGTTTAATCATTTTATGAAATTTAGATTCTATACTTTGGGTCTTCAAAGGGTAACCTGAATTATACCTGTATAGTTAAATTGATAATAGATAACAAATATTGGGTTGGCCCTTAAGATGGTACAGAAAAATCCAAATGAACTTTTTGGCCAATCTGATATTATCTGAGGGAATAGAAATATTTTTCATTAAAAAAATTTATGTATTTTATTTTCATCGCTGCGCAGGCTTTTCTCTAGTTGCAGGGAACAAGGGCTATGGTCTAGTTGCGGTGCATAGGCTTCTTGCAATGGCTTAGCTTGTTGCAGAGCATGGGCTCTAGAGCACGCAAGCTTCAGTAATCACAGCTCGTGGGTTCCATAGCTGTGGCTTTCAGGCTCTAAAGCGCTGGCTCAGTAGTTATGGGGCGTAGGCCTAGCTGCTCCGGGGCATGTGGGATCATCCCATGCCACGGATAGAGCTCCCGTCTCCTTCACTGGCAGGTGGATTCTTTACCACTGAGCTACCAAGGAAGCCCTGTTTTTCATTTTTGAGTAGCCTAGGGAATGGAAGTTTATAAGCTAGAATAAACTGGTATCGATTTGAACAAATAAAAATCAAGTAATTTAGGAGATTCAAATTTTAGCTGAATTAAAAATATCAAAAAATATTTAACCTGATTGTTGTTGCCCATTGTGGAAACGCAGCAAAGTTTAGGTATGTCATATTTTAATTTTTTTAATCATATGTCTCTCTTTCTCTGTGGCTATAGCCTTTAAATGACTACTTTAGAATGAATTGATTGAAAATATGAATACCCCAAATGAAAGTCAATTTGTCTCTTAGGTCAAACATATGTTAAGGATTAAAAATAATATCTAGAAGCTATCATTGGTTATTTAGTTGATGGAAATAAATAGACACACACAATTTGTGTATATATATTTGAGACATGCCAACAATTGTTGGCTGTTTATCTAAAATATAGTCTTAATTAGGAAACCTGTATTTTATGTGGTAATTCTATTCTTCAGTCTTATGAAATCCCTGGAACTGATTTGATAAAGCCTACCCCTAATGATTAGCAGCCTCTAGACAACTACATCTAATTTGACTGAAGTAAAATTGCATTTGCCCAGAACTTTTTGTATTTCTGCAGAGACATCAGAACATTTTGGATAGATGTACTGACTCTGATTTCATTTGTCTAAGTAGATAAATCTTTGGTATTGAACTTGTCTCCATCAGTATGGCAGTACTTCTCCCTCATTTAATTTTCAGCCCCCCTCCCACTCCTAAGGAAAATAAATGTTTAAACACAATAAACATGAAGGTAATCCAGGTCATTCTGTTTTATTAAGGACTTCCAGGTCAAATTTTAGCAAAAATATGTCCCCCAATTGATCATTTTCTCTCTTCCCTAAGTCATTCATTTGATTTAACTTCTGGAGACACAGAAGAATTGGAGAAGAAAATGACCTCTTATGTGAGAATACACTGGCAGCATTATTTTATTTGCTGCATTTTTCCTTTAATAATACTGTAATTTTGTTGTTGTTTTTGTTTTTTAATTTTCATAAAATAGCTTAATAAAGTCTAACAAGGAGAAGGAAATGACAACCTACTCCAGTATTCTTGCCTAGAGAATCCTGTGGACAGAGGAGTCTGGTGGGCTGCTGTCCACAGGGTCACATAGAATCAGACACAACTCAAGCGACTTAGCATGTATGCATGCATTGGAGAAGGAAATGGCAACCCACTCCAGTATTCTTGCCTGGAGAATCCCAGGGACAGAGAAGCCTGGAGGGCTGCTGTCTGTGGGGTCGCACAGAGTCAGACATGACTGAAGTGACTTAGCAGCAGCAGCAGCAGCAGCAGCGTCTAATAAAGAGACATCACTGAAAAGGATCAAGAATTATAGGCCACATGTAATTGACCACCCAATTACTTTGTTATTACCATTTGCCTCAAGTCAGTACTATTAATAACATCTGAAAAAAAAAATCAGATGTTACTAATTGGAATTTTGGACTTAATTAAACTCAATACTCTATTATGAACCAAAGCTTACACATTTAAGTTGTGGATTTCCACAGTTCCACTGGCTGGGACTAGAATCAAATAGTTGTTACTGTTTAGGCGCATTTTCTTTTCTTTTCTTTTTTTTTTAATTTTATTTTATTTTTAGACTTTACATAACTGTATTAGTTTTGCCAAATATCTATCAAAATGCATTTTCTTAATAATCATTATAATGACTGAAGAAACTGAAGAGTGATGACGATGCTTTATTCTGGTGTTGAATGCTCACACCACCATGTTGGATATTAACACCAGTGAGAGTTTATTTAGCACTGTAGGCAACACTAGTCGTAAAGAATCCATCTGCAATGCAGGAGACACAGGAGATGTGGGTTTGATCCCTGGGTTGGGAAGATCCCCTGGAGTAACCCCTCCAGTATTCTTGCCTGGGGAATCCCACGGACAGATGAACCTGACAGACTGCAGTCCATGAGGTTGCAGAGAGTCAAAAAGGACTGAGAGGCTCAGCTAAGCTAAGCACCTAAAATGTGTTTTCTGTATCATGATTAAAGCAGTAGAAAGTTAGGGATTATTACCTATGATTTTCCTAATGAGGAAGGGAGACTTTGCAAAGCTAAGCATCTCAGCCAAATTCATAACTGTAATTTAATGCCCTAAGTCACCTTCTAACTAAAGAATTATTCATGTTAATATAAGTTAACTGGATCAAGTCACTATTTGTACTGATGCTCCTGGCTTCTATTTATGACTTTGTCGTACATTTTTCGATGCTAAATTTATAATCCTCTACATAGTTATGCAGCATTTAGGAAAATATGCATTCAAGTAAATAAAATAACACAACTAATGGCTAATAAATGTTCCCAAACAAAGGCCCTGAATAAAAATTATTACTAATTTGCATATGAATTGGTTGCATGCAAATGATTGTTCCTCAGGCACTTGAAGATCATTTGTCCTTTAGAGTAGGTTAATCATCCCTTCATGTTTTTCTTATATTGCCCAGTTGACATTGTCTTCTTTAATGATACAAAAATAACATCTAGAGAACACTGAAGCAGCCTTCCAGGGCTCTAAAGCTGCTTGTTCCTCACAGTGGGATCTTGGGCTATCTGGTGAATAACTTTCCTTGAGACTTCTGTTATCTCACTTGAAAAATGAAATAGTTTTCCTAAAGTGTTTCTAAATGTATTTTTAAAAATACAGTTTTAGGGAAAAAAAAATCAACATATAAAACAGATTAAAGACAATACTTTGAGGAAGATGTGGATGGGGTAGGCGTGACCTGTAGGTCCCCTGGGAGACTCTCTCTCTCTCTCTCTCTCTCTCTCTCTATATATATATATATATATATACACACACACACATACACACACACATACACACACACAAATGCAGTCAGAAAAATTATATCAGATGGAATTCAGTAGATAATAAAGACTTTATTTATGACTATTTCTATAAGAGTCAAGACTATTGTAATGGGGAAGAGAGATTCAGCTCTACTCTCCTGAGAAAGAAAGGTGGGAGAAGTTTCCATCCCTGGGTAAACTAGTGGCAAAGTTCTGGGGCACATTAGCCGTTAGTGGGGAAGTTGGTCAGTGTGGTCAGGCCATGAGTGTTTGCTAATTGGTGCCCATTGCAGTTCATTGATATTAGGCTCCTCCCTACCCACAGAGTCTGTGAGGGGGCCCGACAGTCATTATCGGTTTCAAAGGGGTGGCTTGCAGTTCCTGGAGTACAACAATTCCCAGGCTGAAGATTTACATCTCTAAGGGACAAAGTAAGAATTTACAACTGTAAGTTTTCTAAGACAAAAGCTATAAGATACAAATCAGGGGACTTCAGTCAGGGAGAAAGCTGTCTAAAGTTGAGTCAAGTCCAGGGAAATCTTAAGACTGTCTTAATCAGCACACACACAAACCCCAGCACAGTGGTCAAGCATTCAGCCTTGACGTTCTCTAAGAATTCTTCCACTGCCAGCAACCTAAGAGCCTGTGAGTCCTCATCCGCATTACCATAAATTCTAAGTTAATGAGTCAAAATTAATGAGTTTGTATGTCGTGTGTACTTAGATGCCCTATAATTCTATGTATAGTTATAGTGATTGGTTTTTATGCATTATATAAAACTTGCAGGCTTCCTTATTTGAATTTGTAATTGATTATTCTTTTAGTTAAATTGTCTAGATGATATAAAATAAATATCATGAGCTGTTTGTTGTTGATATGACCTCCTCATATTTTTGATCACACACCCTGTGGTACCTGGATGTCTTGGTCTTATTTCAGTGCTTCAGAAAAATTTAAATTCTAAGCAGTAAGAGATTCCAAATCTATGATTCCCACGTCAATTATAATTTAGTCTCTTGGCACATCTCATTGGTAGTATTTTCTATTACTATATAGACTCTTATATTTATGCTTTAATATATATTTGCCTTACAGCCAAGTTATGATTCCTTTGAGGACCATAGCTTTACATTTCATGATGCTTGTTTCAAAATTCTCAGCCATAAAATTACATTAATATATTTTCTGTTGCTCTTTCCTCCCTTTGTTTTAAAGAATATGTAATGTTTATGTGTTCATCTTTTCCTTCTGCATACCAAAATGTATTCCAGAATGTGATTCAGGGTTATATTTGAAATTCTCACCTTTATAAATAAATGAATGTGATTAATCCTGAGCAACATAAGGGCCAATGTGCAAGAATAATTTTACATAGGTCACACATAGGGCAACACTTTCATTCACTCAGAAAATCTGTTGTCAAAGCAAATATTTAGAGAGGGAAAAAAAAAAGTCCTTCCCTTTGAAGAGCTGCTGTGTAGGAAGTATTGTAAATGATCAAAACCAATGCAAGGAAGTGGTGAGAAAAGGTTATTTGCAGAGGCGTGACTTCAACCATGCTTCTCAAACTTTAATGTGTCCTTATATCCTTTTGAAATCTTGTTAAAACGCGACTCCTGATTCATTTATTCTGGGTGGGACCTGAGGCCCTGCATTGGTAATAGGACAGAGCAGATACTCTGAAATTTACCACAGCCCCTCAAAGTCCTTGGTTTCTCACAGCTGGCTATCTACACTCATTTATCTATCTGGGTCTGCTTATTAGAATTTGACATCACCAAGAGGATTTCTAGATAATCTACATTCTACCGTCATGTCAGTTGTCAGCCTGTCTGCCTCCACTTACTCTGATCAGTGCAGTTCTTTTGTTCTTTATCATAGTTATACCTTTTCTCTCACTCATAAACAGTCACTTTATACTCTCCCACCTCTAAAGACACATCTGACTCTCATTTTTCTATCCCATCTGCAAGGGGCTATATCTCTTTTTTTCCTTTATTTTTATTTTTTAAATTACAAAAGTATAACACATTTACAGGAGACTTGGAAAATACAGAACAAAGTTACATATAGTCCCACTATATATTACAATTATATTTCATATATTTTAATTGTTAAGTGGATTCAGAGTTCTAGTTGGAGTTTCAACATCAAACTCTCAAAAATTAATAGAATGAATAGACAGAAAAGTAGAAGGATATAGTAGACCTGAAAAGCACTATCAACCAAGTCAACATAATTTGGATTTATACAACTTCCAGACAACAGAATACAAATCCTATTCAGGTTCAGGACTATGTCTCCTTTACAAACTATCTTAGGAACTTAGCCCTTTGAATACTGACCAAAGTGACTTTGACTTTCCCCTCACTTGTCTGAAATTTAGACAGACTTTTCCTGACCGTAGCCCCTGATCTCCCTTTTCTTAGAGCTTTTCTTTAGAAAACTTGAAATTGTAAATTCTTTCTCTGCTCATTTAAGATAGGATATGATGTTCTATTACCCAGGAATGTCTTTCTCAAGAAACTGGGAACCATCCTAGGACCCCTGACTGCCATTTTCTCTTGGATGGTAGGAACCTAACTTCTATAAGCACCAGTTAACAAATGCCAATGACCTCTCATGTTAAAAGGTAGCACTCCTGTGAATATTTTGCAGTCTTGCTTTTCCCCTCCTGACTTCATCTTGGCCCCCTCCTCATGATGTAGATGGTAAAAGGAGAGGAATCCAAGGACAGTGTTGGCTGAGTGGGCACAGAAGCAACAGTGAGGCTGGGATCTAAAGATATAGTTTTAATATATCATATGTTAAGTTACCAGTAAACAAAATCTGTGAATTCTGGTGTCAACTAAAAAGCACAACCTAAAAGTTGAGAATAATGTTTTACTCCTAAAGATTTATGTCCAGGAGACTGTCTCTCATATAGCTCTGAGGGGCTGTTCTGAAGAGGAAAGAAAGGAGCCAGGATAAATAGGAGTTTTTGGAAAACAAAACAAAACAAACAAACAAAACCCCCAGATAACCAGAACATCAAACGATTGTGTGTCTGTGTGTGTAGCTCAGTGGTGTCTAACTCTTTATGATACCATGGACCCATGGACTGTAGCCTGCCTGGTCCTCTGTCCATGGAGTTCTCCAGGCAAGAGCACTGCAGTGGGTTGCCATGCCCTTACTGTTAATTAAGGAAAACCAGAAGCTTTCTTTGTGGTTCAGTGGCAAAGAATCCACCTTCCAATGCAGAAGACATGGGTAAGATCCCTGGGTCGGGAAGATCCCCTGGAGAAGATCCCCACTCCAGTATTCTTGCCTGGAGAATTCCATGGACAGAGGAGCCTGACAGGCTACAGTCCTTGGGTTGCAGAGTTGGACATGATTGAGTGATTAACCAACAACAAAAAAATCAAACATCTCAACTTAAGTGAATTTAGTGCTTTTCTGTGTATGCTGCTGCTGCTGCTACTGCTAAGTCACTTCAGTCGTGTCTGACTCTGTGCGACGCCGTAGACGGCAGCCCACCAGCCTCCCCCGTCCCTGGGATTCTCCAGGCAAGAATTCTGGAGTGGGTTGCCATTTCCTCCTCCAATACATGAAAGTGAAAAGTGAAAGTGAAGTCGCTCAGTCGTGTCTGACTTGTAGCGACCCCATGGACTGCAGCCTACCAGGCTCCTCCATCCATGGGATTTTCCAGGCAAGAGTACTGGAGTGGGGTGCCATTGCTTTCTGTGTATGGGAAGATGCAAAAGTATAGTCTTACTGAAATCATTCCATTGATATACAGCTTAACTATCTAAGGCCAGTAGTATCCTGTTTTTCTCCTTCCTAAATCCCCTGATGATTAAAATAATGACTCCTATATCTTAACATAAATATAACCTTTCTTATTGTTAGAATTATATTTTGGATGGTAATATCTGATGTAGTAAAGCTATATTTCCCTGTCTGTTCTTTCTTCAGTTCTATGTGAATTTACTTAAGTTAAAATAGAGTAAATTAATTTTGCTATAAAATTCAACTTTATGAATATATTTATCAGCTAGTTATCTATTCCATTAGTGTTCCAAGGTGGAGTGTCATTGGGAGGAATCTATTCTGATGGGAGGAGTGTTGTAATTATAGTTATTGTTTAGAATTGCTGGTATAGAGTGATAATAAAAAGCAAATTTTAATTTTACTAATATTTCCAAATTATCTATAGTCAATATACTCTCTTATTGACTGTATCCAGAATGGAGCACTCCCATTGCCCTCCACTTCATGCCACAGATGATCTATGACATCATCTTTTTAACTCCATTAATACTCAGAAACGTGTTATCAGACATTAATTTTTTCTGGGTAATTCAATTTGGAGATTCATTTTTAATTTCTTTGTTGTTCTCTATATAACTTTGCCTTTAAAATGATCTCTACCATATTTCCAATAAAATAAAATTGTGATTTTTTTTTTAATTAAGGGAAATTAAATACCATATTTTCAAGTGTCACAAATGGGAATTGATGGGGTATTTTCTTTGATGAACATTCAATTAAAATAAGCTCTACTTTGATCTATTACTGCATGCAACTACATGACCTCAGTTTATTAAAAAAATACATGTTGGAAACAAATGTATTCTTCCTCATATATTTTGATTATGCATACCACCTTTCACTATTTTAGAAGTATGCTTAGAGGAGCTACATTTGTTTTGGGACTTCCCTGGTGGTCCAGTAGTTAAGAGTGATAATAAGTATGCTTATATAAGTTACATTTATTAAGAAGGCAATTTATTATTGCCTTCCAGTGCAGGAGCACAGGTTCGACCCCTGGTCGGGCATCTAAGATCCCACATGCCTTGTGGCCAATAAAAGAAAACATAAACAATAGGTGCAATGTTGTTAACAAATTCAATAAAGACTTTGAAAACAGTCCACATTAAAAAAAAAAATCTTTAAAAAAAGTTTCATTTGTGTCTATCTGACCTCTAAAGTGGAGTGTATTTATGACACAGTACAGTAAAGCTACTAAGATCTGAGAGAAAAATGTTTCTATTTATACTCTGTCATTTCTGAATTTCTACTTTGGAGTATGCCTTGAAATGTTAACTCCATATTAATGCAGAAATGTGTGTGTGTGTGTGTGTGTGTATGCATATGCGTATATATACATGTATGTGTATATAAGCACAATCATAATCAGTTGTGTGCACACACATGGATGCATGCATCTATGTATCTAAGCATAGACTGGAGTGCTAACAATTATTTTAGAAACAGAGTACATCATTGGAAACATTTTGAAAACTAGCATTTCTGTTATAAATTGCGTTATTATATTAAGAAAAGCATAGTCTTTGCCTTCAATAAAGCTCTATTTTTAGAAAAAATAATCGTATCATTTTATTTACTTATTTTTGGCTGTGCTGGGTCTTTGTTGCTGTGTGGTCTTTCCTCTAGCTGCAGCAGGTGCAGGCTTCTCATTTGGTGGCTTCTCTTGCTGAGCAGGGGTCCTCAGGCATGCTGGCTTCGGCAGTTGCAGTGCGTGGGCTCAGTAGTAGCTGTTTTGGGCTCTGGAGTTGCTGTTTTGGGCTCAGTAGTCGCTGTTTTGGGCTCTGGAGTGCAGCTTCACTAGTTGTGGTGCAGGAGCTCAGTTGCTCCGAGGCACATGGGGTCTTCCCAGATCAGAGATCAAACCTGGGTCTCCCGCGTTGATTGTCAGGTGGATTCTTTACCACGGAGCCACCAGGGAAGCCCTCTATATTTTAAACTCTATTTTTGTCCACATTTCCTTTTTACCTTTAAGTCCTAAATTTGTGATATTTGAAAGCCATGTATGGTATTAGCTCAGTAAATCACTCATCCAGAAAACAGGGTCATTCACATTCGAGTTAAAAACTGGTATATCTTAAGTTGCTACTCTCAAGCCTAGACATCTGAACTTTCTGGAAAATTTCTTTGAAATATTAAATTACCTGGAAATTTTATTCCTACATCCTATTACATAAATGCAGGTTATATTTTCAACATTTGTCCTCATGCTCTCCAAAATGTAAAGAAAATGGGATTTCTCAGATCCTAGATCTGGGAAATCATGTGAAATTTAGTTTGTCTTGTTTTAGATTTAATCTGTATTCTCAGTTTGGGTCTTACCTGGGTCTCTTCTTGGATTTTATTGTACTTTCCTCTCTGATGTCCTGGGTGGATCCTCATGAATTCTATTGTCTCTATTTCAATAATATTTTGCATACTTTCTTCTTTTAAGTCATACTGCACTGGGTCCTATGATATTGTAATGCCTTAGAATATGAGATACCTTATTTTCTAACTTTAATCTCAGTGATTTGAAAGCATAGCAATACTGGGATGCAATTGTAATTAAACTACTACTAATTATAATAATTCATGTGGTAGTACTTTGTTACCCTAAGTAATAATTCTCTCAAAAAGATGCCAAAATATTCCTTTATAATATCCTTGTATAATTCTACGATTGAATATTTGAAGTTGAACAGAAATGTATCAAATAGAACTACTTTTTAAAAAAAGAAGTGAAAACCCAGCAAGAACCTTTTTCCTTTGAAGAAAGTTCAAAGTCCTGATAAAGGTGATTTCTGATGATTCTAATTGCTGGATGTGATCCTGCTGCTTCACATGCTGGCTACTAAAGGCCTTTGAAGTCTTCTCCAATCTAAGAAACAAAAATATCTACAAAATTTTCATTAATTGAATGAGGAAACAGACATTTACATTTATTTTTATTTAAAAAAAGTCATCTCAGAGAAAGTAAAATGACTTTATCTCATCCAGAGGACAATTTAACCTCTATGCAAATGAATGTGTGCTTTTGTAGTTTTCTCTTAAAACAATTTGGAAAAGAATTATTGTTATCTGAAAACAAAGCCTCTCAAAGGAGACAAAGGAGGAATGTTTAGGGTTTTTTGCAAATTAAAATTAAGTTCTAAATTTTCATGATCGATGGAAAATCTACAAAATCTATAGAATTTTATAAAAGGAAATACCTTTTTAAAAATACCTAAAACAAAGGTTTTGTCAAATTGAATTCTTTAAGCTACCATTTTCTTCATGGAGACTCAAAGAGTTCAATTCATTTGAAATGAAGGATTTCAGAGTGTTTTAACAAGACAGATACATGATAGACTTTTGCTTTTTGACATACCTGATTGGTCAAAGAAACCAATTCTTAAACTAATTGTGTGTGTGTGTGTGTGTATGTGTGTGTGTGTGTGTGTGTGTGTATATATATAACATATGTGTATATATATATAAAATATATGCATGTGTGTGTGTGTATACATATATATATATGTATATGCTGCTGCTAAGTCACTTCAGTCGTGTCCAACTCTGTGCAACCCCATAGAGGGCACCCACCAGGCTTCTCTGTCCCTGGGATTCTCCAGGCAAGAACACGAGTGGAGTGGGTTGCCATTTCCTTCTCCTATATATATATATATATATATACATATATATATATACACACACACATATATATATATACACACACATATATATATATATATATATACATACAGTAAATGATATAGCCTGACAGTTTTTTGTAGCCAGTGGCCTAAAATTGAATATGAACTGGTATATATCCTTGAGTCAAGAATGCTATCAACTTGACAGTATTGTAGCTTAGATCTTAGGCTGGAGTTGTGTGAACCTGAGTTTAAAATATGACTCTGGTCCTTCCTAACTCTGACCTTAAAAAAGTTACTCATTTAAACAAAGTGAAAGTCACTCAGTCATGTCCGACTCTTTGTGACCCCATGGACTGTAGTCCATGGGATTCTCCAGGCCAGAATACTAGTATGGGTAGCCTTTCCCTTCTCCAGGGGATCTTCCCAACCCTGGGATGGTCTCCCTCATTGCAGGCAGATTCTTTACCAGCTGAGCCACAAGAGAAGCACTCATTTAACTAGGTATCTTCCTAAAAGGGTTGTTATCAGGATTTCAGGATTGCTTTTTCTATAGGTTGAATTATTTTTGCAGATTCACAGTGCCCTCCCTGTGCTCCACACATTTGAATGTGGGCAGAAGTGACCATGGTCTCTTCTGGGCAAACATCTTCGCAGACTAGATGCTTTGTCACTTACTCTTGTATTCCTGCTATTCACCTTAAGAAAAACATGGTCCAGGTAGCATTTGGTCCAAGTAAAATGAGAGTTATATAGAGCAGACCTAAACCCAATCTTCAGCCTTGAGACTGGAACATAAAATACAGCTTATGCCTGCTGAGTGGCTGATAACTCACAAACCTGTAAGTCAGAGTTAAATACTTCTTGCTGTAAGTCAGTGAATTTTAGTGCTGTTTAGTATGTAACCACATTGCAGTGATAGCTGACCAATGTACTTTTAAAATGCATATATGTATTTGACAGTCCCTGGTACATGCTAAGAGCACAATAATTATTAACAATAAAATTTTTAATGAATATTCTCTATCGCCTAGTTTATAGTAATAAATGCAACTTAAAATCAGGAAATAACCCATTCTTTAATTGGCTTACTGATGAATATGACTTCAGAATATTTTTTTCAACATTTCTGTTCCTTGTAGTTGATAAAATATAAATATAATCATTGCTTTGAGATAAACTTGAGTTCACTTCTGTGATTTGTGACTTTGTACATGTGGTCATTCAGCTAATTATAGACAATTTATTGTGTTTCTTTGGCTGTTGGACTTTTAGCTTCTCTTTATATAAATGGGGAGGTTAAACACTTTTTATGTCATAATGAGATTCATCATAAAGTAAATAAAGAACAGCACAGATTATGGCACATGAAAAATGCTGAGATTGTTGTAGTGCTGTTATTTTTAAGCAACCCATTAACATGTTGTGTTTGTGAGCCATCTGATACCTTTGCTAAAAGATAAATCACCTTTATGTTTGCCATCAGGCTAAAATTGTCCCTTATTTTTCTTGCGTCAGATTTAATTTGCAACAGGTTACCAAAGAGATACTTTGTTAATGTCGTATTGTCTCTCTATTTTCTAGAAAACAGAATGACCAAAATTTAGGACAATTAATTTTCATTAAAAAATATTTGAAATTCAGTTGATCCCATAGGAACATGAATTTTGGAATCAGAGATGGTAGGCTTCAGTGTCTGACATTTGTAGCATCTTGGTTTTAGTTCCATGCTGAATGACGGCAGGCAGGGTTTCTCACTTGAATCTCCATATGCCAAGTCTTGTATTCATTCATGCATAGTTGGAAACTAGACTTTATTGGTTCATTCAAGAAAAAGAATCTCAAAGGACAGACTCATTCTAGCTTAATCCACATGAGACAGGTTGTGACAGAGGTTATTTATCTGCTTAATTGTCTTGTCTTCTCTCCCTGGGAACACAGGAAGGCTATTTGCCAAGATTCCCTTTTATTAATTTTGGTCCCATGTGCTTGGTTTCTGATCAGTATTATCTGGAGGTAAGCAATGTGTATTATCCCCATGACTGGTTCATATAATGTCACATGCAACTGTCCATCAGTTCAGTCCAGTTTAGTCGCTCAGTCGTGTCCAACTCTTTGCGACCCTATGAACTGCAGCATGCCAGGTCTCCCTGTCCATCACCAACTCCTGGAGCTTACCCAAACTCATGTCCATTGAGGTGGTGATGCCATCCAACCATCTTATCCTCTGTTGTCCCCTTCTCCTTCTGCCTTCAATCTTTCCCAACATCAGGGTCTTTTCAAATGAGTCAGATCTTTGCATCAGGTGGCCAAAATACTGGAGTTTCAGCTTTAACGTCAGTCCTTCCAATGAACACCCAGGACTGACTTCCCCTAGGATGGACTGGTTGGATCTCCTTGCAGTCCAAGGGACTCTCAAGAGTCCTCTCCAACAGCACAGTTCAAAAGCATCAATTCTTCAGTGCTCAGCTTTTTTTATAGTCCAACTCTCACATCCATACATGACCACTGGAAAAACCATAGCTTTGACAAGACGGACCTTTGTTGGCAAAGTAATGTCTCTGGCTTTTTATTATGCTGTCTAGGTTGGTCATAACTTTTCTTCCAAGGAGTAAGCGTCTTTTAATTTCATGGCTGCAGTCACCATCTACAGTGATTTTGGAGCCCCCCAAAATAAAGTCAGCCACTGTTTCCACTGTTTCCCCATCTATTTCCCATGAAGTGATGGGACCGGATGCCATGATCTTAGTTTTCTGAATGTTGAGCTTTAAGCCAACTTTTTCACTCTCCTCTTTCACTTTCATCAAGAGGCTCTTTAGTTCTTCTTCACTTTCTGCCACAAGGTCTTAACACACCAGCTAGGTCAATGGACCCAGAGGATGACTCTAAAGAGGGCCCGCATCCGACAGAGCCACAGAGTAATTGCAGAAGGAACCCTTCAGTCATTGCTTAGAAAGAAGTCACAATACTTTCTTTTTTAAAATTGCTTTTTATTTTTATTAACTGGGACAGAATGGCTTTACAATGTGTTAGTTTCTGCTGTACAACTTCACGAATCAGCCATATGTGTGGAGAGTTGTATTGACATATATACACTACCATGTGTGAAATAGTTAGCTGGTGGGAAGCTGCTGTGTAGCACAGGGAGCTCAGCATGGTGCTCTGTGATGACCTAGGAGGTCATCCGCCTGTGGATGAGGAGGTGGGAGGGAGACTCCAGAGGGTAGGAAAGTATGTATACATGAGCTGCTCAGTTCTGAAATGAACAAGAAATAAACCTTTCTTGTTTTAGGCCACTAAGATTTGCGTTGTTATATAAAGTTGGTGGCATTAGTAACCCTGGCTAATTCCGTGATATATTGATCAGGATGTATATTTGTCTCTAATCTAGATATCTTTCTGTCTAGGGGGTATAATACTTTGATTTCCTATTCAGAGAATACCCAGTTGCATTGTATGGAGTGGAATATGGCCAGAACTATGAAATATGAAGAGAAGAAAGGCTGCTTCAGGAAATTTCCATGGGCAGAGGCTAGGAAGAAGAGTTAATTTGGGATTCAAATGACTTTAAGAATATCAAGCTGGAGGGCTAGATTAAATACGTAATATCCAGAGAACCAGAAGACATATCTCCAAGTCTGCAGATGTATATGTCGTAGCACTTCCACATACATAACTTTCTTTGAAACAGTATGATGCAAAAGATCCAGAGTAAGTAAAATACTAACTAGTACCTACTTGTTGTTCAGTCTCTCAGTCGTGTCTGACTCTCTGTGACCCCATGGACTTCAGCACACCATGCTCGTCTCCCAGACCTACTTAGACCAAACTCATGTCCATTGAGTTGGTGATGCCATCCTACTGTTTTGTCTTCTGTTGTCCCCTTCTCCTGCCTTAAATCTTTCCCAGAATCAAAGTTCTTTCTAATGAGTCGGCTCTTCACATCCGGTGGCCAAAGTGTTGGAGCTTCAGCATCAGTCCTTCCAATGAATATTCAGGACTGATTTCCTTTAGGATTGACTGGTTTGATCGTATTGGTTATATTTAAAAAACTGCTGGATAAATATTCATTTCTTTCCACTCTCCCTTGTTCTTCCCAGAAGAAAAAAGGCCATTGCTATACCTACCACCTCATGTGGTGAAAGCCAGGATATGGGAGATAGAAATGGGTTAAAAAACCAAAACCTCAACAATAAACTGAGTAACTTGGGTTATTGCCTAATCTCTCCGAACTACGAAATGTGACCAATAATGCTTTTTTATATCGTTGCTATGCACATTAAATGCAAAAATTATTTAAAAGTAGTCCATTCATTCACAAATAATTTTAGAGATTCAATAAAGAGTGAGTATGATCTGGTCCCATCACTTCATGGGAAATAGATGGGGAAACAGTGTCAGACTTTATTTTTTGGGGCTCCAAAATCACTTCATATGGTGATTGCAGCCATGAAATTAAAAGACGCTGACTCCTCAGAAGAAAAGTTATGCCAACCTAGATAGCATATTGAAAAGCAGAGACATTACTTTGCCAACAGAGGTCCATCTAGTCAAGGCTATGGTTTTTCCAGTGGTCATGTATGGATGTGAAAGTTGGACTGTGAAGAAAGCTGAGCGCTGACAAATTGATGCTTTTGAACTGTGGTGTTGGAAAAGACTCTTGAGAGTCCCTTGGACTGCAAGGAGATCCAACCAGTCCATTCTAAAGGAGATCAGTCCTGGGTGTTCTTTGGAAGGAATGATGCTAAAGCTGAAACTCCAGTACTTTGGCCACCTCATGCGAAGAGTTGACTCATTGGAAAAGACTCTGATGCTGGGAGGGATTGGGAGCAGGAGGTGAAGGGGATGACAAAGAATGAGATGGCTGGATGGCATCACCCACTCAATGGACATGAGTTTGAGTGAACTCTGGGAGTTGGTGATGGACAGGGAGGCCTTGCATGCTGCGATTCATGGGGTCACAGAGTTGGACATGACTGACCAACTGAACTGAACTGAACTGATGATAGGAGTGTTGATTTTGAGCAGAATAAAAATTATAACATAAGGAAATGGCACTAATGGTAAATAATCTACCCTCCAATGCAGGAGATGCAAGAGATGTTGGTTTGATCCCTGGCTTGGGAAGATCCCCTAGGGTAGGAAATGGCAATCCACTCCAGTATTCTTCTCTGGAAAATTCCATGGACAGAGGATCCTGGTGGGCTAGAGTCCATGAGGAGGCAAAGAGCTGGACATGACTAAGCGACTGAGTACACAAATGTAGTTGGAGCTTTCCTTTTAAATTCCCCTAAAGGATATCTCTATGAGTCTAGGTCTAGTTCATTTATTTATATAGTATTCCAGGTTCTAAGACAATTACTTATAACTCACAGTCTCTTGGAAGTCTTTAGCGAAATAGACTCACCCTCCCTCCTATGATGAAGAATCAGGAAAGCACTGGGAGAACCACTTACCTCCAAATTTCAAGCACCTAGTCTACACAGAAATATGTTAAGGTTTATTTTTAAAAGTTTACCTGTCCTTAAATAAATGTGTTTCATGTATTTGTTTAAACTCTGTGTTCGTCTTTCATTTTCAATATTTTCCCACTGTCCATGATAATATTTTACACAATGGATTATTTAAAATCTCTGTGAAATTTGCCTGGAGGCAAGCTTGCAGTTCAAGAATAATTAAAGTGACAGTTTAAGAGCAACTTATGCAAGCCAGAGATGTACAGTGGGTTTGTCACTCTCATCTCTGTACTCTGTAAAAAGAAAGTGATTCAACTTAATTTTTCATCAAGTAGCATCTTCCCAGGAGGCATTATGGAAAAGTGGGGTATGAAAGAATATATCAACTTTCACAAAGTGATGACATGAATAGCATATGGTATTCATATTTGTATGTGTGTGAGTACACGTGCAAAAAAGAATGGACATAGCTCAATTTTACTTCCTCTTTGACATAATTTGAAAAAAAAAATCACATGGTCTGTGTTAACAGCAAAACAGGCCATGTGTTATATTTGTTAAATAAACTGTTTTCTTCTATTTATACTAAGAACATTCTTAAAGCTCTTGAAGATTATAATCTTTAATCTTGTTTACAATTTGATGATTAGACTGATTAAAATCCTTCTTTAAAAGCTAGACCTGTAGTCTCATCCTCAGATATTTCAGTTTTTCTAAAATTTTATTCTGGGTGAGTTACATATTCAGGTAAATGATATACTTTAAATATTTTCTGTATGGAAATTTTTTAATGAAAATAAATTATTCTCCTGAAAACATTGGGAGAATGTTTAATTTCAGTCAAAAGATCATGACCATATTTGTTGTTAATCTGAACAGTCAGTATGATAATCTTCATGATGGTCAGTCTTAATCATGGACAGATGTTTTGTAATAATTTATTTTTTCCTTCTATACTTTTTATGCATTCAGGAACTGGGATGTAAATGTAGTATCATTCAAAGACTATGACTTTCATAGGAATGACATCTTTTTTGGTTATTAGTTCTAGAAGGTTTTGTAGGTCTTCGTAGAACCATTCAACTTCAGCTTCTTCAGCATTACTGATTGGGCATAGACATGGGTTATTGTGATGTTGAATGGTTTGCCTTGGAAACGAACAGGGATCATTCTGTCGTTTTTGAGAGTGCATCCAAGTACTGCATTTCGAACTCTTTTGGTGACCGTGATGGCTACTCTATTTCTTCTAAGGCATTCTTGCCCACGGTAGTAGATATAATGGTCATCAGAGTTAAATTCACCCATTCCAGTCCATTTCAGTTCACTGATTCCTAAAATGTCAACGTTCACTCTTGCCATCTCCTGTTTGACCACTTCCAATTTACCTTAATTCATGGACCTAACATTCCAGGTTCCTATGCAATATTGCTCTTTACAGCATCAGACTTTACTTCCGTCACCAGTTACATCCACAACTGGGTGTTATTTTTGCTTTGGCTCCATCCCTTCATTCTTTCTGGAGTTATTTCTCCAGTGATCTCCAGTAGCATATTGGGCACCTACTGACCAGGGGAGTTCATTTTTCACTGTCCTTTATTTTTGCATTCTCATACTGTTCATGGGGTTCTCAAGGCAAGAATACTGAAGTGGTTTACTATTCATTTCTCCACGTTCTGTCAGAACTCTCCACCATGACACGTCCATTTTGGGTGGCCCTACATGGCTTGGCTCGTAGTTTCATTGAGTTAGACATGACCATGGTCCTTTACCTTTATCATTTATTAATTTTTATAGTGCCTACTCTGTAACATACATGATACTAAGTATTTTATTCATAATCACACATTGAATCTCAACTATATAAAGTTGATAAAATTATTACCTATAATAATAATTTCATTATTATTATTACATATGGGGAAACTAAGGCAGAAAGATTGTTTTTCCTGTGGTTCTACAGCTGGTAATGTAGAAATCCAAACTCAGGAATTTTTTTTTCTAACAGTAGACTCCTAATCATTAAGATCCATATGCATAAAGTATACATTTTTCAAGGGAAGCAAGACCTAGTTCTTTATCTCTCCTAAAATTAAAAAAAAAATAGATTAAAAAAAAAAACATTGTCTCAAGATATTTGGGAGAAAATATTCTCCATGCTAATATTATTTCCTTATTCTGACATCCTTTTAAAAATAAATATACCACTTTTGATAGTTTTGAGTGTCTTGACCTGCGAAACACATGTGTTTCATACATGTGAATATCTAAGTACTAGGAAAGTAACTTCTCTGTCTCTGGCTGCCTGTGTGCATTATCAGTTATCAGTATCCAGGAGAATTCCTTTGGAGGAAGAGAAGACCTAGACAATTACTTTAGAACAGGAAAATTGCCTTTAAAATAGAAATAAGCTAGAAGAATGTGCAGAGCCTACATATAATTAGTTTTAATAGTAAATTCAACTTATATATTTTAAACCTACAATTTTCTTGTCCTCAGAGTATCTTTATGATCACTCTTTTTAGACAGCTCAAAGAATAGAAAGGCAAAGTTTAAAATACAGAGTTTCATGTATTCCTGAAAATTGACAAAAAGTGAAGCTTTAGTAGGAGAGATTTAAGTTTAGCCCTTATTCTAGAAAAGTATTTTCTATTAGCATTGAGTGTGGGGTTAGATTTACCATGAATTATGCCACAGATTGGGTTTAGATTTGGAAATAATCTCTTCCAAAAATAGAATCCAATAAAAACTTTTCTTCTGTATAACATTTTTCTATTGGGAAAATGCTCAAGTCCAGTGAATATTTTTCTCAGGAGAATCTAAGCAGAGAATTTTGTCCATTTTACAGATGGTCATGAGAAAGAAATGCTATAGTCTAACCTATTTTCTCAATTTTATAACTTGAAATGGTGTGAAAACTTGGGCTTTGATGAATTTACTTCTTTCCTGTTTCTGAGGAAGAAGGAGGCATCTGTATAACATCCGGAGAAGGATTCACTGGTTTCTCCTCCTTTATGGGTTTCCCAGGCAGTGCAGTTCACCTGCCCATGCAGGAGCTGAAAGAGATTTAGGTTAGATTCCTGGGTCAGGAAGATCCCCTGGAGGAGGGCGTGGCAACCCTCTCCAGTTTATTGCCTGGAGAATCCCTTAGATAGAAGAGCCTGGTATGCTATAGTCCATGGCGTTCCAAGGAATGGAATACAATTGAGCATGCGCACACACACACACCCTCCCTCAGAGGAGGCTTAAGCTTGACCAGTTGGGATATAGACCTGATCTTACTGTGACATAGATTTTATTTTTCCTACATTACACATTAACTAGAATAGATATAGACTATGTAATGTAACAAATTTCACACAGTATAAACAGGGGATTATTATTCAGGTCAGTCTCCAAATTCTTTCTCCCACTGAATCAAGCTGACTTTCATCATCCTGCTTAGGAAAATGTTTGTCATGAAGCTATAGCTAAATAAAACACTAGCTTCCCTGGTGGCTCAGATGGTAAAGGAATTATCTGCCATGAGGGAGGCCTGGGTTTGATCCCTGGGTTTGGAAGATCCCCTGGATGAGGGCATGTCAACCCACTCCAGTATTCTTGCCTGGAAAATCCCATGGACAGAGGAGCCTGGTGGGCTAGAGTCCATGGGGTCACAAGGAGTCAGACGTGACTGAGGGAGTACACACATTGATCATCCACTTTAACATCGAATGTGTTATCAGGAAATAATTTAGGCAAGCCCTTGAAATGAATTCTGAGACTCAATATATCAGCAAATTTGGAAAACCCAGTGGTGGCCACAGGACAGAAAAAGTTCAGTTTTCATTCCAATCCCAAAGAAAGGCAATGTCAAAGAATGCTCAAACTACCACACAATAGCACTCATCTCACACGCTAGTAAAGTAATGCTCAAAATTCTCCAAGCCAGGCTTCAGCAATATGTGAACCATGAACTTCCAAATGTTCAATCTGGTTTTAGAAAAGGCAGAGGAACCAGAGATCAAATCGCCAACATCCGCTGGATCATGGAAAAAGCAAGAGAGTTCCAGAAAAACATCTATTTCTGCTTTATTGACTATGCCAAAGCCTTTGACTGTGGATCACAATCAACTGTGGAAAATTCTGAAAGAGATGGGAATACTAGACCACCTGACCTGCCTCTTGAGAAACCTGTATGCAGGTCAGGAAGCAACAGTTAGAACTGGACATGGAACAACAGACTGGTTCCAAATAGGAAAAGGAGTGCGTCAAGGCTGTATATTGTCACCCTGCTTATTTAACTTATGTAACTTATATGCAGAGTACATTAAAGAAACTAAGGGCTGGAAGAAGCACAAGCTGGAATCAAGATTGCCATGAGAAATATAAATAAACTCAGATATGCAGATGACACCACCCTTATGGCAGAAAGTGAAGAAGAACTAAAGAGCCTCTTGATGAAAAGTGAAAGAGGAGAGTGAAAAAGTTGGCTTAAAGCTCAACATTCAGAAAATGAAGATCATGGCATCTGGTCCCATCACTTCATGGGAAATAGATGGGGAAACAGTGGAAACAGTGGCTGGCTTTAGTTTTTTGGGCTCCAAAATCACTGCAGATGGTGACTGCAGCCATGAAATTAAATGACACTTACTCCTTGAAAGAAAAGTTATGACCAACCTAGACAGCATTTTAAAAAGCAGAGACATTACTTTGCCAACAAAGGTCTATCTAGTCAAGGCTATGGTTTTTCCAGTAGTCATGTATGGATGTGAGAGTTGAACTATAAAGAAAGCTGAGTGCCAAAGAACTGATGCTTTTGAACTATGTTGTTGGAGAAGACTTTTGAGAGTCCCTTGGACTGCAAGGAGATCCAACCAGTCCATCCTAAAGGAGATCAGTCCTGGGTAGACTGATGCTGAAGCTGAAATTTCAATACTTTGGCCACCTGATGTGAAGAACTGACACATTTGAAAAGACTCTGATGCTGGGAAGGATAGAGGGCAGGAGGAGAAGGGGAGGACAGAGGATGAGAAGGTTGGATGGCATCACTGACTCAATGGACATGAGTTTGGGTAAACTCTGGGAGGACAGGTAAACTCTGGGAGGACAAGTGAACTCTGGTGATGGACAGGGAGGCCTGGCGTGCTCAGTCCATGGGGTCGCAAAGAGTCGGATACAACTGAGTGAACTGAACTGAATAATGCCATGTTTACTTAGTTGTACTACTTTTGTCCTGTAAACATGTATGACCACGTTAATGCATGTAGTGATGAAGGGAGGATCAAGAGGACTGGAATCTTCTGTGTATAATACTATTAATATGTTTTCCAGCAAAGTCTGCTTCCCATGGATTTTTCTGTTTACCTTGTGTGCCTCTTAATGACAACTGCATGTGGCCTTTGGATAGATCAACTGATAAAAGCCTTACCCTATGTGGGCTCATGTCTGCCTTTTGTTTTATAACATTGTATAATGTTATAGATCATGCACTGTTATAACATTGTCACTCATCAGATAATCAAAGATGAAAAACAATATTTTTCATCAGTCAGGGTATGAATATGAGAGCTACAAATCCTTGGCCTTCTAATGGACTGAAATTCAGTCCAGTTGTTTTGAAATTTGGCAGTATGTATCAAGAACTTTAAAGAGTTCGTAACCTTCAACTTTGTAAATTCTTCTAGAAGTTTGACCTAAGTGATCAAAGATATTAACCAATATTCTATACACAAAGATGTTTCATAGTCATTTTTATTTTTGTGAAAAACACTGTAAATATCCTGTGTCTAGGAGTTTGGGATTGGTTAATTAAATGTATTTATGTCTTGAAAAGACTGTAGGGGAATTAGAAAATATTAATCAATTTTTTTCTTGATGGTGCGATTACAGGTGTTTCAATCTTTGTTCCATTCTGTATTTTTATCTGGTGTTTCAACCTTTTTTCTTTGTTCCATTCTGTACTTTTATCTAAGGTAAACAGTTGCTATTTTAATTTATTAGTGAACAAGTTATTTTCAAGACAGAATTGGTCAAGGTTACTTCTGATTCTCCTAGTTTTCTGTGTTTTGGAAATTGCTTCAGCAAATGTATTTGTTAATGTTGTTTTCAAGCATTCACACTAACACATGCACACGTGCATGCATGCAGGCACACCATGCACACACCAACACTCCAGTCCTGTTGTTTACCCTCGCCTTCCACAATCAATAGCCAATGTGTTTTTATAACTTTATGTGATCATATCCAGAACTTGACTGATCCTCCCACTGGAAGGAAGTATACTAGAGCATCTGTTCTGTCTTCACTGGCCTAATAGTTAACATACTAATAAGAGTTGGTAGAAATTTGATTTCTGAAGATTAGGTTAATATGCTTGAGAGAATATCCCAGGGTTTTCATGTATGCTGGTGTATGAACAGAGAATGTTGCTGTTAATTAAGTTTATAATTGAAATAGCTGTCTACTTTGAAATATTTCAGCTGTATTTTTGCGCATGAATCATAGGATAGATTTGGTTGTGTTTTGGAAGGTGATATTTTTGTCTGGTTTTTGTATCAGGGTAATATTGAAAAGTGTTTTCTCTTTTTAACCAATTCTCTGAAAGAGTTTGTGTAACACTGACGTTATTCTTAAGATTTTTGAGAGAACCAACAGGGAATTTAACTGTATCAGCATTGTCTTCATGGAAAGTTTTATAGTATCCAATTGAATGTCTTTACCAATATTAAGATATTTATATTTTCTCTTATACTTTGTGTCAACTCTAGTATTTTGTGATTTTGAGGGAGGTCTGGTATTAATATAGGCACTTCAGCTTTCTAGACTTAACCTCTTTTGTGATTTATGTTTTCTCATCTTTTTACTTTTTCTGTGTATTTACATTTAGGATATTTCTCCTAGGTACCATAAAGGTGGTCTTATATTTTTATCCCTCTGATTAAGTAATTGGATTGTTAAATCCATGTAATTTCAATATAATACTTGATATGTTAGTATTAGCTTTATAATTTTGCTATTTGTTTTCTTTTAATTTTTCCCTTATTGTCCCTTTCCACTTGATCTTTATTAACTATTTTTATTCAATTGTATTTCTTCCATTGACATTTTTGGGTAGAAGTTTGGTTTTTTAAAAATGATGGTTTAGGTTTGGGATTTTTTTTTTTGGTATAATCAACTTACAATATTGTGTTGGTTCATCTGTGACTTTTATAGATTATCCTCATATGAAACATTGACTTGAATCTCTATACATTACATCCATTTATTTTATATCTAATAGTGTGTGCCTCTCTGTCCCCTTTCCTTATATTACGTCTTCCATAATCCCTCTCCCTGCTGGTAGGTAACCGCTAGTTTCTCCTCTTTGAGTCTGATTCTATTTTGTTATATTTATTCATTCTATTTTTTTAGATTCCACATATAAGTAAAGACATATGGTATTTGTATTTCTTTGTCTGACTTATTTCACTGGTCATAATATCCTCCAGGTCCATCCATGTTGTTGCAGATGGCAAAATTTTAGGGCTATTTTTTAAATTTTATTTATTTAGTTAGTTAGTTTTGGTTCCACTGGGTCTTCTTTGCAGCATACGGGCTTTTTTGAATTGCAGCAAGGAGGGGCTGCTCTTCATTGCAGTCCTTGGGTTTCTCATTGTGTTGACTTCTTTTGTTGCAGAGCATAGGCTCTAGAGCACAGGCTCAGTAATTGTGGCATGTGGGCTTAGCTGCCCTGCAGCATGATAGGATCCTGCCAGACCAGGGATCAAACCTGTGAGCCCCACACTGTCAAGCAGATTTCCAACCACTGGACCACCAGGGAAATCCATGTCTATTTTTAATGACTCAGTAATACTCCATTGTGTGTGTGTGTGGTGTCGTATTTTTCCATTAAACTGTTGATGGACACTCAGGTCGCTTACATATCTTGAGTATTGTAAATAATGTTACTTTAAACATTGAGGTCCATGTATATTTTTGAATAATATTTTTGTTTTCTATAGGTATATACACAGAGGAAGAACTGCTGGATTGTATGGTAGTTCTATTTTTTATTTTTTTGGAAACCATATTGTTTTTCATAGTTCAGTTCAGTTCAGTCACTCAGTCGTGTCCGACTCTTTGCGACCCCATGAATCGCAGCACGCCAGGCCTCCCTGTCCATCACCAACTCCCGCAGTTCACTCAGACTCACGTCCATCGAGTCACTGATGCCATCCAGCCATCTCATCCTCTGTTGTCCCCTTCTCCTCCTGCCCCCAATCCCTCCCAGCATCAGAGTTTTTCATAGAAGTTGTACCAATTTACATTCCCATCATCAGTATTCTTGGGTTCCCTTTTCTCCACTTCCTTGCCAACACTAATTATTTTTTATCTTTTGGATGATAGCCATTCTGATACGTACAACATGATATCTCATTGTGGCTTTGATTTACATGTCCCTGGTGAAGCAGCATCTTTCCATATGCCTATTGATGATCTACATGTCTTCTTTGGAAAAAGGACTATTTGCATCTTCTGCAATTTTATAATTGTGGTGTTTTTGTTTGTTATGTTACATGAATTTGTATATTTTGGCTATTAACCCCTTATCAGATATGTCATTTGAAAAATATCTTCTCCCACCTTGTAGGTTTTCTTTTCATTTTGTTTATGGCTTCTTTCACTGTGCAAAAGCTTTTTAGTTTAATGTAGTTCCATTTGTATATTTTTGCATCAGTTCCCCTTGCCTGAGGAGGGAGATTCAAAATATATTGCCAAGTTCTATATCAAAGAGAGTATTGTCCATGCTTCTGTCCAGGAATTCTATAGTTTCAGGTCTTATATCTTTAATATATTTTGAGTTTATTTTTGCATATGGTGTAGGGAATATTTTAATTTCATTTTTTAAAGATACTATCTTTTCCCCATTGTTTATTCTTGCCTTCCTTGCCATAGATTAATTGACCATATGCGTGTAGATATGTTTTTGGTTCTCTATGTTGTTCTGTTGATCTGTACGTCTGCTTTTGAGTCAGTACTATTCTGCTTGTATACTTACTGTAGCTTAGTTGTATAGTCTAGTTGGGGGACATGATACCTACAACTTTTTTTTTTTAAGATGGCTTTGGCTTTTTGGAGTGTTTTGTGATTGCATGCAAGGGCTTCCCAGGTAGCTCAAACAGTAAAGAATCTGCCTGCAGTGCAGGATACCCAGGTTCAATCCCTGGGTCAAGAAGATCCTCTGCAGAAAGGAATGGCAACTCACCTCAGTATTCTTGCCTGGAGAATTAAATGGAGAGAGGAGCCTGGTGGGCTACAGTCCATGGGGTCACAAAGAGTTGGAGATGACTGAGCAACTAACAGACACACACATAACAAGGATTATTTGTTCTAATTCTATGAAAAATATCCTGGGTATTTGAATAAGAATTGCATTGAGTCTATAGATTGCTTTGGGTAGTGTAGACATTTAACAAAACCAGTTTTTTTCAATCCACGAACACAGGGTACCTTATTTGTATGTTACATAGTTTTTATAGTATAGATCACTCACCTCTGTGGTAAATGGGACTATTTATTTCTCTTTCTGAAAGTTTATCATTAGTGTATAGAAAGACAACAGATTTCTATATATTAGTCTTGTATTCTGCAGCTTCAATGAATTCACTTATTCTAATAGTTTTATACTGGAGTCTTTAAGGTTTTCTATTTTATATATATTATATATATATATAAAATATCATGGCATCTGCAAATAGTGACATTTTTACTTCTTCCCTTCAAATCTGGAGGTCTTTATTTCTTATTCTGGTCTGATTACTGTGAGTAGCATTTTCAATGCTGTGTTTAAATGGAAATGGTGAAGGTTGACATGCTTGTAATGTTTCTAATCTTAGAGGAGAAATGTCCAGCTTTTCACCATTAAGTATAATCTCATCTGTGGGTTTATCAAAATGGCTTTTGATATGTTTTAATTTTCCTCTTTTTTTTGCAGTTGTCATTATCTTTCAGTTCAGTTCAGTCGCTCAGTCGTGTCCAACTCTTTGCGACCCCATGAATCACAGCACACCAGGCCTCCCTGTCCATCACCAACTCCCGGAGTTCACTCAAACTCATGTCCATCAAGTCGGTGATGCCATCCAGCATCTCATCCTCTGTCGTCCCCTTCTCCTCCTGCCCCCAACCCTCCCAGCATCAGAGTCTTTTCCAATGAGTCAACTCTTTGCATGAGGTGGCCAAAGTATTGGAGTTTCAGCTTTAGCATCGGTCCTTCCAATGAACACCCAGGACTGATCTCCTTTAGAATGCACTGGTTGGACCTCCTTGCAGTCCATGGGACTCTCAAGAGTCTTCTCCAACACCACAGTTTAAAAGCATCAATTCTTCGGCACTCAGCTTTCTTCACAGTCCAACTCTCACATCCGTACATGACCACTGGAAAAACCATAGCCTTGACTAGACGGACCTTGGTTGGCAAAGTAATGTCTCTGCTTTTGAATATGCTATCTCAGTTGGTCTTAACTTTCCTTCCAAGGAGTAAGCGTCTTTTAATTTCATGGCTGCAATCACCATATGCAGTGATTTTGGAGCTCCCCAAAATAAAGTCTGACACTGTTTCCACTGTTTCCCCATCTATCTCCCATGAAGTGATGGGACCAGATGCCATGATCTTAGTTTTCTGAATGTTGAGCTTTAAGCCAACTTTTTCACTCTCCTCTTTCACTTTCATCAAGAGGCTCTTTAGTTCTTCTTCACTTTCTGCCATAAGGGTGGTGTCATCTGCATATCTGAGGTTGTTGATATTTCTCCTGGAAATCTTGATTCTAGCTTGTGTTTCATCCAGCCTAGTGTTTCTCATGATGTACTCTGCATATAAGTTGACTAAGCAGGGTGACAATATACAGCCTTGACATACTCCTTTTCCTATTTGGAACCAGTCCATGTCCATTTCTCAGTGTTGCCTGCTGACCTACATACAGATTTCTCTAAAGGCAGGTCCAGTGGTCTGGTATTCCCATCTCTTGAAGAACTTTCCACAGTTTGTTGTGATCCACACAGTCAAAGGCTTTGGCGTGGTCAATAAAGCCCAAGTAGATGTTTTTCTGGAACTCTCTTGCTTTTTTGATGATCTACCAGATGTTGGCAGTTTGATCTCTGCTTCCTCTGGCTTTTCTAAATCCAGCTTGAACATCTGGAAGTTCATGGTTCACATACTGTTGAAGCCTGGCTTGGAGAATTTTGAACATTACTTTACTAGTGTGTGAGATAAGGGCAGTTGTGCAGAAGTTTGAGCATTCTTTGGCATTGCCTTTCTTTGGGATTGGAATGAAAACTGAACTTTTCCTGTCCTGTGGCCACTGCTGAATTTTCCAAATTTGCTGGCATATTGAGTGCAGCACTTTCACAGCATCATCTTTTAGTATTTGAAATAGCTCAACTGGAATTCCATCACCTCTACTAGGTTGTTTGTAATAATGATTCCTAATGCCCACTTGACTTCACATTGCAGGATGTCTGACTCTCGGTGAGTGATTATCTGGGTCATGAAGATCTTTTTTGTATAATTCTTTTGTGTATTTTTGCCATCTCTTCTTAATATTTTATGCTTCTGTTAGATCCATACCATTTCTGTCCTTTTATTGTGCCCATCTTTGCATGAAATATTCCCTTGGTTTCTATAATTTTCTTGAAGAAATCTCTAGTCTTTCCTATTCTATTTTTTCCCTCTATTTCTTTGCATCGTTCACTGAGGAAGGCTTTCTTATCTCTCCTTGCTGTTCTTTGGAACTCTGCATTCAAATGGGTATATCATTCCTCTTCTCCTTTGCCTTTGCTTCTCTTCTTTTCATAGCTATTTGTAAGGCCTCCTCAGATAACCATTTTGCCTTTTTGCTTTTCTTTTTATTGAAGATGGTGTTGATCACTGCCTCCTGTACAATGTCATGAACCTCAGTCCATAGTTCATCAGGCACTCTATCTATCAGATCTAGGTCCTTAAATCTATTTCTCACTTCCACTGTATAATCGTAAGGGATTTGATTTAGGTCATACCTGAATGGTCTAGTGGTTTTCCCTACTTTCTTCAATTTCAGCCTGAATTTGGCAATAAGGAGTTCATGGTCTGAGCCACAGTAAGGTCCCTGTCCTGTTTTTGCTGACTGTATAGAGCTTCTCCATCTTTGACTGCAAAGAATATAATCAATCTGATTTCAACAGTATGGACAGTATGAAAAGGCAAAAAAAAAATAAGACACTGAAAGATGAACTCCCCAGGTCAGTAGGTGCCCAGTTAGCTACTGGAGATCAGTGGAGAAAAACTCCAGAAATACTGAAGAGATGGAGCCAAAGCAAAAACAACACCCAATTGTGGATGTGACTGGTGATGGAAGTGAAGTCTGATGCTATAAAGAGCAATATTGCATAGGAACCTGGAATGTTAGGTCCATGAATCAAGGCAAATTGGAAGTGCTCAAACAGAAGATGGCAAGAGTGAACAACAACATTTTAGAAATCAGCATACTAAAATGGACTTGAATGGGTGAATTTAACTCAGATGACCCTTGTATCTACTATTGTGGGCAAGAATCCCTTAGAAGAAATGGATTAGCCATCACAGTCAACAAAAAAGTTAAAAATGCAGTACTTGGATGCACTCTCAAAAATGACAGAATGATCTCTGTTAATTTCCAAGGCAAACCATTCAATATCACAGTAATCCATGTCTATGCCCAACCAGTAATGCTGAAGAAGCTGAAGTTGAATGGTTCTATGAAGGCCTACAAGACCTTCTAGAACTAACATCCCCCCAAAAGTTGTCCTTTTCATTATGGGGGACTGGAATGCAAAAGTAGGAAGTCAAGAAATATTTGGAGTAACAGGTAAATTTGGCCCTGGAGTACAGAATGAAGTAGGGCAAAGGCTAATAGAGTTCTGCCAAGAGAATGCACTGGTCATAGCAAACACTTTCCTCCAACAACACACGAGTAGAACATACACATGGACAGCACCAGATGGTCAATATCAAAATTTGATTATTTTCTTATTTCACGTTACATCATTTTACTTTTCACTTGAAGGAGACTCTTTGTCTTCTCTTATAAGGTTGGCTTCATGGTGGCTTGTCTGGGAAAATCTTTCTTTATCTTTCAGTGATCATCTTGCCAAGTAGGGTATTCTAGATTGTAGGTTCTTTTCCTCTTAGCACTTTGGTGTGTATCATCCCACTCTCCTGTGGCCTGGAAAGTTTCTGTCGAAATCAGTTGATATTCTTATGAGAGTTCCTATGTGACTCTTTCCACTTTTAAAATTCTCTCTTTAATTTTTGCCATTTTAATTATGATATGTCTTTGTATTGTTCTCTTTGGGTTCACTTTATTTGGGACTCTGTGCTTTCTAGACGTGGAGATCTGTTTCCTTTATCAGGTTAGGAAAGTTTTAGTCATAATTGTAGCAAATACCTTTTCTATGAGTTTCTCTCTTCTCCTTCTGAAACCCCTATAATGTGAATATTAGTATGCTTGATATTCTCCCAGAGGTCCCTTAAGTTCTCTTTATGTTTTACTATTCAAAAAATAGTAACAGAAATAGCATTTCTGTTACTATTTTTTAAACTCTTTATCATGTCCATTTTTTTTTTCCCAACTGTGTGCATGTTTGTGGGCTTCCCTGCTGGCTCAGATGGTAGAGAGTCTGCCTGCAATGTAGGAGACCTGGGTCAATCCTTCGGTTGTGAAGACTCCCTGGAAAAGGAAATGGCTACCCACTCCAAGGCTGTGGTGGTTTCTGTGCCTACTCCTTCCCTGGAGTATGCATGTGCACATAGGCGTTTCTTGTGACAACCTTCACCTTGGCTGTGACAGGAGCCTGGTGCAAGCTGAGGGCACACTGGGGTGATCCTGGCAGGCCATCTAGAGCAGGAGGCTGTTTTCAGTCTGTTGCTTCTGTGCTGGTACTAGGAGTAAGCAAGTCTTTGCTTATGCCTGTCATTAGAAGAGTCTCAGCTTCTCATAGCCCTCTGGTAACCTCCATTGGTCTTCAAGTCTGCTAGGAGGGCTTGTCTTCCTGGTGTCATACCCCTGGGCTGCGGTGTCTATACATGGCTCAAATCCCTCACATTCCTCAGGGAGGATCTCTGTGCCTGTGATATGCCCTTCTTTTCTGGGTCACCTTCTAGGGATGTGGACCTCAACTAGGAGAACGGATGTCTTCTCCTTCCCTTCTACCAGAGTCCATGTCCCATGTGTTTATATATATAGCCGTGGTTGAAGATTTATTTTGCTCATCTTCAGTCCATTTACCATGAGGTTGCTTTATATATAGTTGTAGTACTGATGTAATTGGTGATGGAGGTATGGGGAGAGAGAAGCTTCGATTCTTCCCTCTACCATATTGATCCTGCCTCTTAGGGGTCTATATTATGCTTTATTAACTCATTTTCATCAACTTTGAATTAGTATGATGCTACTTCAAGTACAATGCAGAAGTCACATGAGATATATATATATATATATATATATATATTTACCCATCACATTATCTGTGCTATTATCATACATTTTATTTCTACAAATGTATTAAACCATACAAAACATTTTTATTACTTTTGCTTTAGTCATTTTTGTTGCTTAGAATTTTGCATTTATTAAAATAGGTATTATAAATAGATTTTTTTGACAAGTATCACTCTTGAAAAAACAAGAAAAGAAAACAGAAGTAAAAGAAATTGGCTGAAGAATGTCTTAAGGTAATGACAGCTACATCCTGGCTGCCATCTGTCTGGCTACAGTGTTAAGACCATGCTGATTTCAGAGATGTGAAAATGTGAAATAATACAAACATAAACTTCCATGTACCTATCACATTGCTTAAAAAGTAGAACAAGTCCCCATGCTGTTTGAAGCCGTGTAAATATCTACTTTATCACATCTCCTTTTTCTTTTCATTCAAGAGATAACCACTAATTGAATTTTATATTTGTTTATCCTTTTTTTTTCTGTAGTTTTAATAAATATGTACTCAAAAATACATTGGTCTTATTCTTGAACTGTTCTATAAATGTAATTTTATCTCATATATTTTGTGATTTGCTTTTGTAAACTCAACACTATGTCAAATCCATTCATGCTTATTTTCATATCTGCTATTCATTTTCATTGTTTTATAGTTTTCCACTGTATATACACACCCAAATGTATTCATGTTTCTGTTCATGGAAATTGGGGTTTTGTTATTACAGATGATTTTCTTGCAAATATTTTTTGTCCCCTATAACACATTTAAAACTTATTCAAATTATATATTAAGGGTGAGATTGTTAGGTCTAAATAATAGATTAGCCTATTCCAATTGCCAGCAGAAGCTGCTGAACAACTGCCATTCCCCATTCTTCCTCTGAATGTCCTCTTAGGACATGAGTCTTTTCCTTCCTTGATCTGTGTACATGGTCAGTTGCTCAGTGATGCCAATTCTTTATGACCCCATGGACTGTAGCCTGCCACGCACCTCTCTCTATGGGATTTTCCAGGCGAGAATGCCGGAGTGGTTTTCCATTTCCTCCTGCAGGAGATCTTCCTGACCCAGGGATTGAATCCATGTCTCCTGTGTCTCCTGCATTGGCAGGTGGATTCTTTACCACTAAATCACCTAGGAAGCCCCTCCTTGGTCCATGGATAGAGCTAAATATCTGTATTCAGAGAACTTCAGGAAGAAGAAGAGGAAATGGTAGAGATTTATTTTTTCTGCCCTGAAATCTGTGACTTTTTGTAAGCCATTTCTTTGGAGAACAGAAGCCAGAAAGAAAATAAGATAAATCACTAATAATATCTCTGCTGGGCATGAGTGTGAGACAGGGGCTGCAGATAGAGGAGGGTGTTTCAGGCTATAGTAGAGTTAAAAATCACAAAATCTACTGTGAAGTTACTACTAGACTGTGGTATATAAAAATTCAAACAGAAGTGAACATTTCATTTTTATGAAATTTAAGCTGTGTAAGGAAAGCTGGAACTAGCTCTCTTGGAATACATCTCTGAATCTGTCTTCATTACAGCTCCCTGCTTTATTTCCTATTTAACCGGCTTCAAAGGTTACTGACTCCTTGCTCTAAGATGTGTCATTACCAAGGAATTCAGCCTTTCATGTCTCTTGTCCTCGTAATTGCCTCTATGTTGCTCCCCCAACAGTCTGAGACGCAATGCACAGTTCTCTATCAAAGTTTGAATCAATGATTTTGTAGTAAGGTTGACTGAAAATTTTCTCAAGAAAGATCTTATCCCACCAGGTTACTCACTTGAAGAACCTGGACTAGTTGTAGATTAGTTGTTCCCTCACTTGTGAAACAATTTGTAGGTCTCCAGCCGGTGCTTTTGTAAGGAGAAAAGCTGTGTCTGGTGGCCTGGGATGCAAAGCCTTTTTCCTCCATGTCATCTCCAGTAGTTCCACTGCTGGCTATGGGCCAGTTGCAGGATGCAGCTTGTCCTCCTGTGTCTTGTAGTGACTTTGACCCCTCCTGTAGTATCGAGAACTCCTTCTGCTGTGAATTCTGTCTTTCTTTTCTTTTCTCCCTTTTTTACAGGCTTCAGCATTGAGCCAGGATTCTTTCTGACTCCCATCCCATTAAATCGTGTAGTCTTCATTCTGAAAGTTTGAGACAAGGGGTCCTACTATAGAACCTTTAACTGTTTCTGCAGCATGCCCTGCACAGTGATCTCTCCCTTTGTAATCACACTTAGGCTTCCCTTTGGGAAAAGACTGACAACTTCACCAACATGCTGGAAGTACTTACCAAGGATATGCTTGCAGTACCCACCATGAATGTGTTACAGCCACTGATGACACAGTAACAGCACGCACCAGGGTCATACCAGCTGTTTCCTCCTGCACATCCACTAGTTTGCTGTTGTTGTTCTGTCACTAAGTCATGTCCGACTCTTTGTGACCCAATGGACTGCAGCACAACAGGCTTCCCTGTCCTTCACCATCTCCCAGATCCTGCTCAAAACCATCCTTTGAGTCAGTGATGCCATCTGACCATCCCATCCTCTGTCATCCCCTTCTCCTCCTGCCTTCAATCTGTTCCAGCATCAGGGTCTTTTCTTTTCCAGTGAGTCAGCTCTTTGCATCAAGTGGCCAAAGTATTGGAGCTTCAGCTTCAGCATCAGTCCTTCCAATGAATATTTGGGTTTGATTTCCTTTCAGAGTGACTGGTTGGATCTCCTTGCAGTCCAAGGGACTCTCAAGAGTCTTCTCCAACACCACAGTTCAAAAGCATCAATTCTTCAGCACTCAGCCTTCTGTGTGGTTCAACTCTCACATCCATACATGACTACTGGAAAAACCATAATTTTGATTATACAGAACTTAGTTGGCAAAGTGATGTCTCTGCTTTTTAATACCATGTTCTTGCCGTTGCTCCTGAGTGTGTCTGTCCTGGTTCTGCAGACTTGCTTGCTGCCATGCTCACAGTACTTGCTTCTGGGATTGTGGATTTCCCCACTGCTGCTACCTTTACGGCTCCTCCCCACTCTTCTACTGCTGAGAAAATTAACAGTTTATGATTATGATTGGGAGAAACTTTGAAATTATTAAGTGTCATCTCCCATTTGATTCAGGAATCTCACTATAGTACCCTTGTCAGATGGTAATCTCTGTTGTGTGTGAACAGCTTCAGTGCCAAAGTATTATTACAGTTAAGTATGCAAGAGGAGAAGGGTGTGATGGAGGATAAGATGATTGGATGGCATCATCCACTCAATGGACATGAGTTTGAGCAAGTTCCAGGAGACAGTGAAGGACAGGGAATCCTGGCATGCTGTAGTGCATTGGGTAGCAAAGAGTCGGACACAACTTAGCGACTAAACAACAATTCACGTATACTTATATTCTGCATACTTGCACTAATATTTTTATAGAAAGATTCCTATAAGAATATGTTCAAGGGATATGTACACTTTACATTTTGACAGCTACTAGCAAATTATAACATTGCTACTGTTTTGTTACCATAATTAATGCATTTCCAAGTTACTATAGAGGCTTAACACTGGCACGCACTTGGCTATGTCTATTCAGTGCACAGATGAGATGGCCTCAATACACCCATCACCCTCCACTCGTGGTCTCAGAGATAAGTGAGTTTTTCCAAGTTCTCAAATAGTCTTTCCCATGTTTCTGAAGTGGGATGCAACTGTGAATAAAATGTTTGACAACTGACAAGCTATTTCTTATGATCACAAACAGAAGTCTTTATAAAATTCAAGAGAAATTGCCAGATCAGCCCTAAGATCTTTGTAGGCTTGTACTTCTTCTCTAGATGACCCAGCTCTATCCAGCATGCTTTTTCACAGCCTGTTGTTGTTTAAGCCAGAAGCCTGACTTTGTATAATAGGAGAGGCTGGTGAATATGATACCCACAGTAATCATTTGGATATAGTTATAGAAGTCATTTGCTTCTTTTTGCTGACTTGGATAAAAATGGTTTCAAATATCTGTGTTTCTTGAATATACCATTCCTTCTGTTGTGTAGTTGTTACTGTGGATCCACTGTTGAGGTACAGAATATATCCAGCAAACCATTGCTATGGACAGAGCAGGGCAATAACATAAATGTTCATGGCTGCCTTTATCTTTCATCAAAATAGCTCTGTTTCTGGTTTTTGATTGTATAAATCCCAGCATCCATTGGAGGAGAGACCTCAACCACCTAATGCTCTACTCTTGTTATTTAGTCTCTCAGTTGTGTTTGACTCTTTGCATCCCCGTGGTCTGCAGCATGCCAGGCTTCTCTGTCCTTCACTATCTCCTGGAGTTTGCTCAAAGTCACATCCGTTGAGTTGATGATGCCATCCAACCATCTCATCCTCTGTCATCCCCTTCTCCTCATGCCCTAAATCTTTCCCAGCATCAGGGTCTTTTCCAATGAGTCGGCTACCCTATGGGTCTGCTTTTATGTTCTACTGTTTTCTGTTATGTGTTGCCGTAATAAGTCATCTTTGTCTTTATTTCTGTAGCCAACTGCTCAGGGTGGGACTAACACAGCCTCCACTGGGCACAGGTAGATCCTGCCATAAACATGAGCAGGCAGGAGTGAGACATATATGTATCTATTGATAGTTATGTTATAACCTCATTACAAAAGGCGAAACCTTTTAAATTATTCATATGTTTACCTTGGAGCTGTTATTTGTTTTGTGTAGTTGTAATAGCATATTGAAAAGCAGAGACATTACTTTGCCACCAAAGGTCCGTCTAGTCAAGGCTATGGTTTTTCCAGTGATCATGTATGGATGTGAGAGTTGGACTGTGAAGAAAGCTGAGCACCGAAGAATTGATGCTTTTGAGCTGTGGTGTTGGAGAAGACTCTTGAGAGTCCCTTGGACTGCAAGGAGATCCAACCAGTCCATCCTAAAGGAGATCAGCCCTGGATGTTCTTTGGAAGGAATGATGCTAAAGCTGAAATTCCAGTACTTTGGCCACCTCATGCAAAGAGTTGACTCATTGGAAAAGACTCTGATGCTGGGAGGGACTGGGGGCAGGAGGAGAAGGGGACGACAACGGATGAGATGGCTGGATGGCATCACCGACTTGATGGATGTGAGTTTGAGTGAATTCCAGGAGATGGTGATGGACAGGGAGGCCTGGCGTGCTGCGATTCATGGGGTCGCGAAGAGTGGGACACGACTGAGCCACTAAACTGAACTGACTGAACTGAAGTTTTCATCTGGTATCATTTGCCTTTGGGCTAAAGCATTTTCTTTGACATTTCTTATGATTCATAAGAATCTGGTGATAGATTCCCCCAGCTGTTTATCTGAAAACAAATAGATCTTGTTTCTCTAGAAATGTTTGATTTTGCCTTTATCCTTGAAGGACACTTTTGTAGGATATAGAATTCTAGGTAATTTTGTTTCTAGTACTGTAATGTCTTTATTCTTTTGTCTTCTAATTTACATTATTTCTGATAAGAAGTGAGTAATAATATTTGTTCCCCTATGTGTAAAGTGTCACCGTTTGTGTGGATACTTTTAAGATTGTTTTTTCCCCTTAACTTTGGCTTTGATTTTTAGCAATTTGACCAGAATAATCCTAGATGTGATTTTATTTGTGTTTATCCTGCTTCATATTTGTTAACTTTCTTGGATTTGTGGGTTGGTATGTCTTCATTAAATTTGAAATATTTCTAATGATTCATTTTTCAACATCCTTTAATTTTTCCTGCCCCAATCTTTTTCCTGTTTCCTGTTAGACCACTTGATATCTTCACTAGTATTTGAACAGGGACACTTTGTTTGTTGCTGCCTGTCTGTTTAGTTTTTACCTCCTCAGTTTTACTTTAATTTCCATTAACCTGTCTTCAAGTTTATTGCGTTCCCTTAGTCTGCTCTTAAACCCATTCAGTACAGGTATTGTAGGTTTACATTTAGAATTACATTTAGTTCTTCTTAATAATTTTTCTCTGTTGAAATCCTCTGTTTGCATATTTGTAAATTCTTTTAGTATCTTTAATGTATTTATTATAGTACCTTTATAATCCTTTCATCCTAAGTCCAGCATCTGTGTCAGTCATCTCTTGATCTGTTTCTCTTAACTGTTTATTTTTCCTGGTTATGAGTCACATGTCTTCTGCTCCTTTGCAACATTTTTTTTAAAATTATATACTATACATTATGGATGATACGTGAAGTGTAGATTTTCTTTAAAGAATATTGAGCCTTGTTATGGAGAGCAGTTAATTTTTTCATGGTTAGAACTCATGCTTTGTGGAGACGTTTAGAATTTGTTGGGGGCTCATCTAATGAAGTTTCTCAAAGACAATGGAAAACCTATGCTTATACTGTAGCCTTTCTGGGATCTTAACTAAATGCCTTGGTTTTCTCAGCATTTCTGACTGGTTCTAATTCTAATGCTTCCCAGTACTACATATCCTTCAAAGTTTTATTTTAGTTTGTAGTCTCCAGTAGCTGTTCTCTGCAAAACCTCACAGAGTCTTGTTTTCGGCTTGCATAGCTTAGTCTTTGGCCAAAGACTAAAGTAACTCCTATGCAGTTTTTTTTTACTTAGCTCTTTCCTCTCTGGGACCTGGACATGTAATTTTAAGCCACCTCAGCACCTCCATATTGTTATTTTGGTTTCCTTTTCTTAGTGAGATTGCTGCTCTATTTGTCCTCTAATTCCCTGTGATGTTATTTAGAAAGTGCCCCAAAGCCAATGTGAATGTTTAGAAAGTGCCCCAAAGCCAATGTGAAGGTAGAGCTCTCTATCTGTTTCTCATCTCTCAAGGATAATAGTCTTGTGCTCTTAAGGTCCAATGACTGAAGACTGTTGTGTTACCTGTTTTGTAATACACGTTGTATTACAAGTTGATGGTTGCTTATGGTTAGATGATCAATTGTCTATTACTCTGTCATGCTGTATCTTCAAACCTGATTTTGAGTCCAAACTCTACAAATTTTAAATGTTGTGACCTTAGACAAATTTCTCAGACTTTTTGCATTGTGGTTTTTTCATCTCTTAAAATAGGGTAGTAATTCCCAATTAACTATAAACCATGTAACATAGATTTGCCACCATGGTTCACTAATCACTGTTATGTTCATATCATCTTTCTCCATCCCTTTATTACTTTCATCTTGGCTTAAGAGCACTGTGGCTAATTCAAATAACTAACCCTTTCAGTTTATTCTAAATATTTCAGGACAGAGATGTAAAGAAAAGAAGGAAGCTGCTCGGGGAAGACACTCCTAAGAACTGTGTGTTCCAAGACCTAGAGTACTTAAAATCCCATGTTTTACATGTCACTGTAATACTGAGGTCATATTACCGCCCATAATTTTGCTCTATGTGTATGGAGGGTTATTATCGTCTTGTGGCTTTTGGAATAACCAGTACCATGCCCTAGGCTTAAAGGGAAGTTTTGCCTAACTATGTTTCTATGTGGAAGTCTTCAGAAGAGCTCAGGGATTGTTCAGTGGGGCAAGACAGGAATGATTCAAAAACTCTTATTTATACTCCACAGCTTTGACAAAGATCTTATTTTAAGGTTTTTTTTTTTTTTTAACTTGAAGAACAGTTCTAAGAATGAACATATTTAGAAATACACTATATCGAGACAACATTAATGCCATGTATAAATGCTTTACAAATGATTTATGATGTATTTTAAGTGATGTTCAGTTATAACACAGCAACAGCCATTTCAAATACATTTACTTTAAGTCACCCTATTGATTATAAATAGCTCACTTGAAAATGCTAAGCAATTATATTGAAATGTGACATCCTTTTTGAACAACAAAAGAGAATATAGTTCTTATTGACGTTAAAAGTGTTCTACCCTGTAAATAGATTGTTCTTAGTATTCACAGATTGCTATATACTATACACAGTGGAAAAACAAAGGAAAAAAATGATCATCCATGTTTTTTTAGAGTCATCCTAGGATTTGAGAAGAAATCCAGTTTATTCTTAATACAATAACAAGAGGAGTTTGTTTTTCTGACAACTCTAATGACTCCTAAAATGTCTGCATTGTTTATCCATTGCATCCACTCTCCCTTCCACCTGCTCATCCATCTAGCCATCCCATTATTAATATTAATTAAATAATAAATATTTATTAAGAGTTTACTAGGTGCCAGGACCTATGCTCAGCTTGGAAGATAAAATTGTTGCCAACATAAGGTTACTACTCACTTGCAGTTTACAGTTCAGCCAGTAATACAGAAACACAGGGTAACAATGCACTGTGCAAAGACTGCAGGCAGGCGTGCAGAATGTTCTAAGAACACATAGTAATGAAACATCCTGGTCTTTAGGGATTAAGGGAGAATATATTATTTAAACCAAAATATCCAAGGGAAGAGAAATGCTAAGGGTCCTCCAGGCTGAGCGAATAGCATATGCACAAGCCTGGAGGCAGGAAAACGTGGGATTGAAAAAAACATTTGGAAGTTCGTCAATGTGGAAGGTGATGCAAAAAGTGATACAGGCTAAGGCTAGAGAAGCAGATAAGGATGAGGCCTGGGGAGTCTTTTAAGGAGGGTGGACCTAATTCTGAAAGTAACATTAAGATGATGAAGCATTTCAAGCACTGAAGGAATTAATGTGATCTGATTTTAAGTGAACTATTCTGACTGGTCAGCATTTGCAAACATCTATTCTATTAAAGCAGAGATTTATCCCTACCCAGTTGCTGAATCCAGACTAACCTAGAAAGATCCACTGTCACTGGGAGAGGAGATTAGAATCTGTTTCATGGCTTTAGATTAGCTGTCCACTCTACCTATCAGATTCTCAACCGCGTTCTTGCCATGTTCTTACCTTAATGATCTACTCAGTCAAAACGGCAGGGCTTCTACCTTGATTGCTAATTAGCCTTCCTGCTTCACTGCCCCCAAACCATCGCAGCCTCCTTGAAGAGAGTGCCTGTTACTCATGTCCTTCTAACTTTTTTTGGTACTGTATGAGATGATTTGTCTTTATTTCCTATGACTAGCTAGGACTTTGAGCAAAACCAGGGACTCTCGTAAAAAGTAAAATGCATATCCACATATTCCGATCTGGGTTTCCCAAATGTTTGGACCTAAGCCTCAGAATACTTTCTTGTTTTTTTCTGTGGATCCGTGTCAGTCAAAATAATGTTTCTGATCTTTATTGTCTGGAGCTTGGATTTTTAAAAAGTAAAGTTACACTGGATATACTTTTCACATGACTCCTGCTTTTCCCTTCTGGCTGATTGTGGTATTATCCAAAACGTTGATCCCTTTTTCTTTTCAAATGCACATACTACAGACTCATGGTATATGCATGCTAAGTCCCTTTAGTCATGTCTGACTCTTTGTGACCCTGTGGACTGTAGCCTTCCAGGCTCCTTTATCCATGGGATTCTCCAGGCAAGAATACTGGAGTGGGTTGCCATCCCCTTCTCCAGGGGATCTTCCCGACCTAAGGATTGAACCTGTGTCTCCTGCATTGCAACTGGATTCTTTACTGTTGAGTCACCAACTCATGTTAAATCTGACCCTGTTGAATACTTATTTCAGACAGATAAGGCCCTAATTTATTACATATTCTTGGATACTATAATCTGGATAATTTAATAATATACCAAAACTGTAAAACCCTTAGCCCTTTAACAGTCTAGTCCTGTGTTTCTTTTTCTTTCTTTTTTATCTTGTTGTGATACAAGTTGCTTTAAATTTAAACTTATTTGAGGCATTGAACTGTGATCTCAGACACATGAAAAGATCCTCTGAGTAGCAATGATGTGCAGCGGAGTCCAAATGACTTATTTCATGGGAGATTAAAATCATTCTAAAACACTCATCAGGTTCTCATAATTTGAGTCAAAATAAAGCAACAGATTAGAAACAATGGAGCATACTAGTATGAAAGAGAAAAAATGACAGCCATCCATAGAGGATGAAGTCCAATTTACTTAATGCAAGCCCAGAAAGTATAAAGCATTATCAAGGTATATAAAACAAAACACTTACGCAGTTTAGTAATGCATCTTAACAATAAGACTGAATCACCAAGAAATAATAATATTTTGACTTATGTACTCTGTGGAAGAAACTGTAGAAATGCTGGTGCATTTTAAAATGTTTTTCATCATAAGTAGCTAAAATATAAATAGATGGCACTTAAATAAGTGTTTGTAATAACTGAGTAGAAAATGCTTTAAGGTTTGAACTATTGTTTCTAATGGCAGCAACATGTCATGTTCAACTCTGTTTCTCATATAATATTTGAATGCTGTAAATAAGACATAATTCAGTGGAAAAAAGTAGACATAGGCAATATCCAAGAGACTTGGGTATTCTGACTCTGTTTCTTATCAATTGAATGATCTATGGCAAGATATTAAACCTGAGCCTCAATTTCTTCATTGGTAAAATGAGAGTAATTAATAATCAATTTCCATAATGCTCTAAGAATTACACACTGTAAGTAAAGTACCAAATTCAATATCTTATATATGATTACTGAGTAAATGTGCCATCATAAAGGGGGGTAAAAATTGTACAAGGCTATATTTATTCTTAAGATAGCATTTCCCATCTGGGAACTTATTGCATGGATATTAGAATAAGATTTATATAAACACCACATGGTATCTCCTTAATTTCGGATGCTCTGTATGTGAAGTGTTGCCAGACTTCACTTACTAGAGGCTTTCTTAATACAACAGGAGTCGGACAGTCTTTTGAGAGTTCCAAGGTCTAGGAAGGGTAAAGAGAATTGGCTGAGATCATACAGAAGACAGCAAGTCTCTGTCCTCTGCCAAGAATATTTACTCAACCTCCAGCCCTCCAAGGTTCTCATTGGCCTCTTAAACATCTTGCTGAGCATTTCTACTTTGTGTTCTGACATTATTTGAAATTAGCCCAGAGGTAGCCCTCTTGTTTCTATGTCTGTGGCTTATAGAGAAGCATTTGATAGGGGGTATACCAGACCACCTGACCTTCCTCTTGAGAAACCTATATGCAGGTCAGGAAACAACAGTTAGAACTGGACATGGAACAACAGACTGGTTCCAAATAGGAAAAGGAGTACGTCAAGTCTGTATATTGTCACCCTGCTTATTTAACTTATATGCAGAGTACATCATATGAAACGCTGGGCTGGAAGAAACACAAGCTGGAATCAAGATTGCCGGAAGAAATATCAATAACCTCAGATATGCAGATGACACCACCCTTATGGCAGAAAGTGAAGAGGAACTCAAAAGCCTCTTGATGAAAGTAAAAGAGGAGAGTGGAAAAGTGGGCTTAATGCTCAACATTCAGAAAACGAAGATCATGGCATCTGGTCCCATGACTTCATGGGAAATAGATGGGGAAACAGTGGAAACAGTGTCAGACTTTATTTTTTTGGGCTCCAAAATCACTGCAGATGGTGATTGCACCCATGAAATTAAAAGACGCTTACTCCTTGGAAGGAAAGTTATGACCAACCTAGATAGCATATTCAAAAGCAGAGACATTACTTTGCCAACAAAGGTCTGTCTTCTCAAGGCTATGGTTTTTCCAGTAGTCATGTATGGATGTGAGAGTTGGACTGTGAAGAAAGCTGAGTGCCGAAGAATTGATGCTTTTGAACTGTGGTGTTGGAGAAGACTCTTGAGAGTCCCTTGGACTGCAAGGAGATCCAACCAGTCTATTCTAAAGGAGATCAGTCCTGGGTGTTCTTTGGAAGGAATAATGCTAAAGCTGAAACTCCAGTACTTCGGTCACCTCATGCGAAGAGTTGACTCATTGGAAAAGACTCTAATGCTGGAACGGGTTGCGGGGAGGAGGAGAAGGGGACGACAGAGGATGAGATGGCTGGATGGCATCACGGACTCGATAGACATGAGTTTTTGTGAACTTGGGGAGTTGGTGAATGACAGGGAGGCCTGACGTGCTGCAATTCATGGTGTCGCAGAGTCAGACACGAATGAGTGACTGAACTCAACTGAACTGATGTAAGAAAAATATCTTTAACATTGGATTTATATACCCAACAGATAACATACTTAGATTAAAATTGAAGTTGTATTTTCAAGGCGTAGAATGTGAAAGTCAGTGCTAAAATCTCTCCCAGCTACTCTTATCAATGCTACTTACTAAATTTGGCCATTATTTTGTCAAAATAAATCAAAACTTGGTCATCCACATTTTTTTCAGTGAGTGAACGTGCAATGCTTTGCCTTAAGTTGACTTTTCAGAGTCATCCTTTTCTTTACCTTTTTTTATTCTCATTCTCTGCGTCCTTTTAGCCATTGTTTGCTGCTGTCTCTCTGAAAATATCTGTTTTTTTTATTTATTTATTTAACTTTGTGTTCTTGCTCATATGGCTCTAGTCCAGGTGCTACATGTTTGCCAATTAGACTTGTGCAAAATATTTTAATTGGTGCCCTGTCACACATTGCTCTCACTTTGTTATTTTCTGTATTGTTTTCAGACTGCTTGTATGAAAACACCTCTTTCCTTTTGTTAATGTCTTGTTGAGAGCCCTTTGCTGGATCCTCCAGGACTAGAAAACAAAAGACAGTCTGCCTGGACCAACACACATTCTGTTTTCTGATTTCTTTGTTTCATGTATTTTGTTCTTTTCCTATTTCTTACCTCAAATACTTAGTTTCTTCATTTTTCTAAACTTTCTTCTTACATGAATGAGGGGTGTTTCCAAGACTGCCACCTGTGATTATGAATCTGGACAATATTATTTTAATGACTGTATTCAGCATATCATGCTGTATTATTACATTATTTAAATTCACATGTATAAAAGATATTTCTAAGAGTGTTATTTATTCATTGCATGAGGGTAGATTTGTTTTTTATTGTGGTAAAAAAATCTCATCATGTGGTATCTAAACACTAAAACAAATTTAAGTGTATAGTATATTGTTAAGTATTAGCACGATGTTGTACCGATATCTAGAACTTCTCCATCTTATGACTGAAACTCTATACCCTGTGAACAGCAGCTCTCCATTTCTCCTCTACTCAGCACCTAGCAACTACCATTCTACTTCTTGAAAATGAAAGTCATTTGGTTGTGTCCAACACTTTGTGAGCCCATGGACTATATGGTCCATGGAATTGTCCAGGCCAGAATATTGGAGTGAGTAGCCTTTCCCTTCTCCAGGGGATCTTTCCAACCCAGGGATGGAACTCAGGTCTCCCACATTGCAGGCAGAATCTTTACCATCGGAGCCGCCAGGGAAGTCCATAAATACTGGAGTGGGTAGCCTATCCCTTCTCCAGCGGATCTTCCTGACCCAGGAATTGAACTGGGGTCTCCTGCATTGCAGGGGAATTCTTTACTAGCTAAGCTACCAGGGAAGCCCAATTCTACTTCTTAATCTTATGAATTTGACTACTTTGGATGCCTCATGTAAGTAGAATCATATTTGGCCTTCTGTGACTGGTTTATTTTACTTAGCATAGTATCCTCAAGTTTCTTTCATGTTAAAGCATATGGCAGGGTTTCTTTTTTTATGACTGAATAACATCCCATTGTATGCATATACCACATTTTCTTTATCCTTGATTTGGCTGATAGACATTTAAGTTGCTTTCATCTCTTGGCTTTTGTAAGTAATGCTGCAATAAACATGGGAGTGCACATATTTCTTTAACATCTTGATTTCAGTTCTACAAAATTAAACATCCTATTTGTTGTTCATTCTCTCAGTTGTGTCATGTCCAACTCTTTGCTACCCCATGGACTGCAGCATGCCAGGCTTCCCTTTCCTTCACTATCTCCTGGAGTTTGCTCAAACTCATGTCCAGTGAGTCGATGATGCCATCCAAATATCTCATCCTGTGTTGCCCCTTTCTCCTCCTGCCCTCAGTCTTTCCCAGCATCAGGGAAAGTTGGCTCTTTGCATCAGGTGGAATGCGATCCAGAAATCCTACATCTTGGTATTTACCCAAAGGAGTTGAAAACTTATGTCTACAAAAACCTAAACGTGGATGTTTATAGCAGCGTTGTGCATAATTTACAGAGCTTTGACGCAATCAAGCTGTCCTTCAGTTAGTGAATGGATAAAAAAAAAAAGGTGTATCCATACAATGCAATATTATTCAGTAACAAAAAGAAAGAAGAAGCCATCAAGCCATGAAAAGACACAAGGAAATGTTAAATGCATATTAGGAAGTGAAACAAGTCAGTCTGAAAAGGCTATATATTGCATTATTCCAACTATATAACATTATGAAAAAGGCAAAACTATGAAGACTGTTAAAAGATCAGTGGCTTTCAGGGGCTGGGGAAGGGAAGGATGACTAGGTAGGCACATAGGCTTTTTAGGGTGGTGAGACTACTCTGCTGCTACTGTTGCTAAGTCGCTTCAGTCGTGTCCAGCTCTGTGCGACCCCATAGATGGCAGCCCACCAGGCTCCCCCGTCCATGGGATTCTCCAGGTTCTTGCCTGGAAACTACTCTATATGATCCTAAAATGGTGAACACATCAGTAAATTTATCTAAATCCATAGACTGTACAGCACTGAGTGATATATCTGTGATATCAAATGTATATTTTAAATTTCAATTTTATTTTTTTCTACTACTGTCCAATTACTGAGCGACTTTCACTTTCGCTTACTACTTTTTTTCAAATCCATAAACAGTATAGCACTTATAGTGATATATCTGTGATGTCAAATGTACTGACATTATTTCAATTTCAATTTCATTTATTTTTTGCCTACTATTCTGTGCTACTATTAGAGAAGTATACTAAAAATATCATACTTCAACTTAAATTTTTACCAAAATTTCCTTATAAATCTGATAATTTTATTTTGTGTATTTGGATGTATTGCTTGGTACATATGAATTTGTAACCTGACATACTTTCCTTATCACTTTCGCCTTTTCTTTGTTATAGCCTTTTTATTCCATCTAGTACTTTTAACCAAAAATTCTTCCTTTTGATAAAAAAAAATCACGTCTGATTTTTTTCTCTTAATTGTTTTTTGGTTTGCATTTGTCTGTCTCCTTCCTTGTAGCCTTCATATTCAGTATTTCACATTTCTTTTAAATGCATAATTTTAAGTAAGATAACTGAGTTTACTTTTATATTTGACCTGTTTGCCTGATGATCTCTTTCTTTTAATGAGAAAAGTCAGTTCTTTCATGTATTGTGTAGATTGATAAAATTTATTTTACTTACATATTTTACTTGATGTCTATTAATTTTTAAAGTTATTGTTTGCCTTTTTCCTTTTATGTTTTCTTTTTCCTTTTTAGATCAGCTTATTCTCATTTTTCCTTTATAACTCTAAAACTTTTATTAAGGTTACTATATTCAAATTAAGAACATATCATGTAAAAAGGAATATTAATAGCAATCTCAACAGAGGAAAGAAGACAGGAAAAGCAGTATAAGGAGGCTATGTATAAAGAGGAAATAGTAGCCCAAGCCACCTAGTTTAAGTAGCTGAGAATGTGGCATATATTACACATAAGAATTCAAGTTTGCCTTAAATCTAAATACAGTTTCTTCCCCACTCCACTATGAGCTGCCTCTCAGAATCTCTGCCCAGTCAGTCAGCATCTGGAGTGCTCCTGGTGTGGAGCCTGGCTTCAAGGGCCATTCACTGGGTACAAGGCTGGTGGATTTTATAGCTATTGAACTAAATTTTCCCTCAACTCCTTCCAGCTCAAGAAACTTTGATTCTATTAATACAACTAGCCTCATCTTCTCTGGAACAATTAAAATTCTTTATCCGCTACCTTTTTCTAAAACCTTAGTGAGAAAAATTCAGAGAAAAGATATAGCGATGTCCTTTTACTCAATGATTACTCAAGATCTTTTACCTTTATTACTTTTCTTCCAACCTGTACCTTTCCCTCTTATTGTCTGGCAACTCTTCCTGATCCATGGAGCATGCCCCCCTGGAATCAGAACATAGATTTTTACTATGAGCCTTGGGCAGCAAAGTCAAGTGGAGAGCTGGAAATTTCCAAATGAATAAACTGCAATGGTAGGAAAACAAAACCAGTATGAAAAATTATTTTTAAAATATCAATTTTAATGCAGTAGTATGAGTTGAACACATTTTGATTTCTTTAATATTTTTATTTGGATAGGTAAAGAATATATTTGTAATAGTAAGAGAGTTAAGGTCGCATCTTATGATTCGCAAACCAGCTGTAACACATCACAGTCTCCTGGGCAGGTTACTTTTAAATGCGAATTTTTAGACTGTACTCTAGAGAGTCTGACTTAGAAGATTTCATGCAGGCCCCATGAATCTGTAGTTTGAAATTTCTCCTTAAATGACTCTATTTGTAGAAAGTTTAAAGAACTACTAAGAAAAAGGCAAAACCCAGTTTGCTGTTTCTTTCTCTAAGATTCTAATGCATGAAACTTTACTCAAAAATGTTGATATTTTTGAATGAACTGTACAGCCAGTATGAATAGGTCAGAGTAGTGGTAGTCACTCAGTTGTATCCGACTCTGTGACCCCACAGACTGCAGCTTGCCAGACTCCTCTGTCCATGGGATTCTCCAGGCAAGAATATTGAAGTGGATTGCCATTCCCATCTCCAAAGGATCTTCCCAACCCAGGGATTGAACCCAGGTCTCCTGCACTGCAGGCAGATTCTTTACCATTTGAGCTATAGGGAAGTCTATGAATATGTCAAATGCAATCAAAACAAATAATTATGTAGTCCAAGTGTCACATTTAAAGCAGTTGTGAAAATTTACTGGAAATTTTCACAATTGGCTGTCCATCTAGTGACAGTCTAAAACCCAACAGAGTTTCTATCTTAATTTAATTCATCTTAGCAGATTTAGCATGATCCTTTTTTCAGTCAGATCACATATTTAGAGTACATAAGAATGTACTCTAAACATATTATAACACCAAAAAGGTAAAAAAGTGAAGGCTATGTTAAAGTGGAATAGCAAATCACCATTTACTATATACATATCAATCCTGTAAGAACCAAAACATGTACCTCCGGCTTTGATTCAAATATGTTATTGGTCACAGAGCATATACTTCTTCCAGTTTTTTACATGCCAAAATGCAGTGACTTTTTAAAAAGGAACTGGTGATAATTGATATTGCAAATTTGTATGGCCACCAAGAACATGGAAATACAAGCTAAGGTAGATTGTTGATTACTGTGGATGAGCAAGCCGTTCTTTCCATTTTGGTCTCATGTTTAGAGATTTAGAATGTTGTATACCTGTGGCGGATTCATTTTGATATTTGGCAAAACTAATACAGTTATGTAAAGTTTAAAAATAAAATTAAAAAAAAAAAAAAAAAAAAAGAATGAATATATATATATATGTATATAGAAAAATCCAATGTAGCATCAGAGATTAATGTTTGCAACTGGATTTGAACCTGCCTTTTTACTTTTAACATGTATCATGTATTCATATTTAGTTCGCAATTAGCATCTACTAGTACTCTTGCCTGGAAAATCCCATGGATGAAGGAACCTGGTAGGCTGCAGTCCATGAGGTCACTAAGAGTCAGACATGACTGAGCGACTTCACTTTGACTTTTCACTTTCATTCATTGGAGAAGGAAATAGCAACCCACTCCAGTATTCTTGCCTGGAGAATCCCAGGGATGGGGGAGCCTGGTGGGCTGCCATCTCTGGGGTCACACAGAGTCGGACACGACTGAAGTGACTTAGCAGCAGCAGCAGCAGTACATAAATAGTAATAATCCAAAATTGAAATTATATGCAAATAAAAACCATCGTTTCACCCAAAACGCATCTTTACTTTAGTTTCAGACATGAGCTTTCTATCCTGTATCCCTGAGCTGGTTCAAGGATACTTAGAATATTTAAGAATGTGAAGAGCAGCTATTAAGCCAGAAGAATAATTATTATCAAAGAAGGAAAACTAATCAAGTTGTTTGGAGAACTTGGACTTAAAAGATTTCATTGTTGTTCAGCATATCCCCACTCCTCTTACTGAGTGAAGTATTGTAACACATAAATGAGCTGTCTTGAATGGTATTTTTAGTGTTTAATATACAGGGCAGCAACTTTATAGCTTATCTTCCTGATTATTCACATCTCTGAAGTGAGTTACTCATGATTTTCATTGGCACTTGACAAGTAAGTTGATTGAAAATTAATGCTATGTATATCATATGTTGCTCTTTAGCTTTTCAATATTGCAGTTGCTTCTTTGGAGAAACTAAAGTACCTTGGATGATATATTGATATTTTAATCTACATGAGTTTCATGGAAAGTATTCCATGTTAATAAGAGGACCCGTAGTCTGAGAGTGCCAGTGGTCCACTTCAGCATCAAGTACTCTCATGTTGCCCATTCAGGGTACAGCTGGAGTAGCAGATATCTAAGAAGTATTTGATCCGATGAGAATTGCAATGATTCTCATGCTCCAGACACTACAGGCAGCAGCACAACCTGCTAAGCAAATGATGCACCAGGTCCCAGGCACCCTTTATTGTCTCATCTCTTAGACTGTATTATCGTTAATCTCTTTATGTTTTAATTAATTTATTTTTTAATTGAAGGATAACTGCTTTACAGAATTTTATTGTTTTCTGTCAAACATCAACATAAGTCAGCCATGGACTTCCATGGTGGCTCCAACAGTAGAGAATCTGCCCGCAATGCAGGAGACGTGGGTTCTATCCCTGGGTTGGGAAGATCTCCTGGAGAAGGGAATGGCTACCCACTCCAGTATTCTTGCCTGGAGAATTCCATGGACAGAGGAGCATGGTGGCCTATGTACAGTCCATGGGGTTTCAAAGAGTCAGACACAACTGAGCCACTGACACCTTCACTTTCACTTTTCAGTCTTTACTTTGACCTGTCATTTCTCCAAGCAAACAGAGCAGAAATTCACTTTGCAAGGTTGTTTACGGGGAAAAACAGGAAATTTCCAGTTCTCCTAGGGAATCAGAATATTTATGAAATAATAGATAGCAAGTGAGAGTTGTATAGACTAAGCACCAAGAGGATGATACAGAAAATTCATGGAAAGAAAGGCTTGTGAGCACAGGAATGTTTAAGAGAGGATGTGGCTCTAGTTCATCCTTTAATAGTGAAAGTGTATACGTGCTAAGCTGTTTCAGTCGTGCTTGACTTTTTGTGACCCCATGGACTGTTGCATGTCCACGGGTTCTCCAGGCAAGGGTACTGGAGTGGGTTGCCATTTCCTCCTTCAGGGGATTATCCTGACCCAGGGATCAACCCCATGTCTCCTGTATTGCCGGTGGATTCTTTATTGCTAAACCACCAGCTGCTGCTACTGCTGCTGCTGCTGCTAAGTCACTTCAGTCGTGTCCGACTCTGTGCGACCCTAGAGACGGCAGCCCACCAGGCTCCCCCGTCCCTGGGATTCTCCAGGCAAGAATACTGGAGTAGGTTGCCATTTCCTTCTCCAATGCATGAAAGTGAAAAGTGAAGTTGCTTAGTCATGTCCGACTCTCAGTGACTCCATGGACTGCGGCCTACCAGGCTCCTCCATCCATGGGATTTTCCAGGCAAGAGTACTGGAGTGGGGTGCCATTGAAGCCCCTTAATAGTGAAAGGGACTTAGGTCAATGTGTGAGAGAGAGAAGTGAAGGAAAGTCTATGGACGATTGACAGGATAAGCACAAGCACAGCAATGTTAGAACCCTTGACATATTTAGAGACAATTAAAAATCTGTTTGGGTAACTATAGGTTTTTATGACAGAAAAAATGAAAAAGCTGCAAAGGGAGGTTAATGCCAGAAAATAAAGATACGAATAGACAATTCATAGAACAAATTGACTGGAGAAGGCAATGGAAACCTACTCCAGCACTCTTGCCTGGAAGATCCCATGGATGGAGGAGCCTTGTGGGCTGCAGTCCATGGGGTCGCTAAGAGTCGGACACGACTGAGCGACTTCACTTTCACTTTTCACTTTCCTGCACTGGAGAAGGAAATGGCAACCCACTCCAGTGTTCTTGCCTGGAGAATCCCAGGGACGGGGGAGCCTGGTGGGCTGCCGTCTATGGAGTTGCACAGAGTCGGACACAACTGAAGTGACTTAGCAGCAACAACAGCAGAACAAATTGAAAATGTCAATTAGCATATGAAAAATGTTCAAAGTCATGTTGGTTAGGGAAATGCTAATTAAGTTATCAAGGTTACCATTTAAACCCTTCAGTGAGGCAACAATTTGAAAGATTAAAGTGCCTGTTCTAGAGAGGATATGGAGTAAATGGGGCTGTAATAGAAACACCTAGTGTACACTGGTGTCTGGTCTTCCTTGCTGGGCACACAGGATTGCACCCCCCACCCCACCCCTCTGGAGTCCAGATGTGGCAATTTTCCTAGTTCTGACTAATCACTGGGCAATATGGACATGTGTGAATTCTGTGTCCGAGCACTCACTTGTCCTTGCTATTAGCCTGTCTCTCTTTTCACTTGCCATCATAATTGTGGATGAGACTTCACATGATTGAGGCTTCAAGATGACTATTGAGTTGATAGCCCCAAATTCAAAGAAATCAGAGTTACTTCATAAGGGCAGTTGGCTCGGAGAATTGTCTGGGCTTATCTATGATTTTTAATAAGTGAAAGTAAACATTTTTGTATTACCCCCAGAAATTTCAGAATTGTCGTCACCAGAGCGCTGTCGAGTCTCCTCAGATGGATACAGTTGTTTTCTCACATTGATGGAAGAAATGTGAAGGGGTAAGCCTCTTCAGAAGGCAATCTAGCAGCACCTACTTTAAAAAAAAAAATACATAAACCCTTTGATTGATCAAATTCACTGTTGGGAATTTATCCCATAGAAATAAAATGCCAGTTAGTAAAGCCATTACAAGGATACTTATTGTAGCATTGTTTCTTAATGGCCAATAATAGAAAATGCCCCTAAATCAGGGAATGTTTCCATAATTGTGCTTTTCAAACCCAGCTACATATCACAGTCTCCTAGGCAGATTATTTCTAGATGTTAATACACATACCTCTTAGAATGAGTTTGAGTCCTGGGAGATTATTGGAAGAGATTTATGCAAGGTTTAACTATGTATATATTATGATCCTATTTTTGGAAACAATGACAAACAACTGATTAAAATACTTATACATATATCTCTATGGGATTATGTAAGTATGGATAAAAATAGGGAAAAAGGCATCTTATATTGTTGACATTGCTCACCTCGGTAGGGATAGAGAATGGAGTAATAATACAAGAGAAGAAGGAAGAAAACAAGTTGAGCCTATCCTGATCTCTCTGTCTCTTACAGACAACACTCATGCACACACATATATTCATATATATTTTACACATATGAAACATTCATATATATGAATACTATTTTAAAATTTAGGAAAGGTTAACTCCCCTGTGGGAATGAGTTAGTAACTGAAGGAAAACAGTCAACTGATCACAAAGGATACATTGATCACAGCAGGTCATGCTTCCATGAGTCCCATTCTTCCTGAAACAACCCTGCAAATAACTCAAGGCTGTGAATTGTATAGACCCTGAGAAAAGACCCTGATGCTAGGAAAGATTGAAGGCAGGAGAAGGGGACGACAGAGGACAAGATGGTTAGATGGCATCACTGACTCTATTGACTCAGCTCTGGGAGATGAAGGACAGAGAAGCCCGGAGTGCTGCAGTCCATGGGGATGCAGAGAGTCAGACATGAGTTAGCGACTAAACAACAACATGGAGAGTGTATATTGAAGGAAATCTGGAGGAAAAGATATTTTGGCTTCAGGGGCTTCTCCCACATGTTGTCTCTCTAGAGCTCCTATTTAACATCAATTTAATGTCAATATCCTATTTTAATATCAATGTATATTAATATAATTTTAATATTAATTTTGATATTTTCACTTAATTTTCACTTAAGATAGTTCTTGCTTCTTCTATACTTTGAATCTTAAAAAAAATTTGGTCTCAAATTCTGAACTATTGCATTTTTACATTTTTAGTCATTTTTATTCTTTGACTTCTTTCCGTTTGCATTTCAAAAATATAAATTTTTACCTGTTGTCTTCTTTTATTAAAGGATAAACATTTGATCCCTTTACCTTTATTTTAGAGGCATGATAAGAGGATTTTCTAAGTCAGAATTCTGTGTGTGGTCTCTCACAATATTCTGACAACTTACTTTGTCCTGGAACTTCTGAAGAATGCAAATGCCATATTCCCAGGACACACTCACATGCATTATTTTCCACATCTCTTTGATTTTCAAAAGGCCTCCTAATTACTTATTTTGATATGTCCCTTTCTTAAATTCACATAATAAAGGAAAACAGTAAGTTTTAATCTTCAAAGATTTACATTGCTTTAGTGTTTTTGGCCAATGCCAACTATTTGGATTTGATGAGACTTCTGTTTGATCCATTATTTTTGACTTTCCAGAATAAATAGATGGAATAAGAAACAACTAACAAAATGATTCATTATGATTAGTACATCAAGGTTTAACAGGCCCTTTGTCTGAAATTATTTGACATGCATGAGTTAATTTCTGTATCTTTCTTAAGAAGCTGACCAAGAATTTTGGTTGGTTTAGTAAATTCCAAAAAGACTGTAAGAATAGGTTACTTGGTAGCATGTGGCCTGCTGATCTACTGTTACTTGACTGAGATTTTGTCTTATAACACTCATATTGACTGTATTTGAATACATATTAACGTGTTGCTAGAGATGGAGATTGTTATGTCCATAAGAAAGTAATTTTTTTTTTTTTACTGTTTGGTTTACTATTCCATACAGAAGCTAAAGCAATGCCAGGCACATAGTAGGAACTCAATAATTTTTTTTCAAGGACATTAATACTAATTTAGGAAACACTGAAAAATGAATGTGATGAATCTGGAGTAGGGTTTAAATAAGACAAGCTCTGTGGTGGTCACTGTGTCCTGGTTTCAGTGGTTGAGTGGGATAGAGCCTTTAGAAAGTGACAGTCAGATGGCTTGAGAAAATATCCCAACTTCCAAATTGGGGATACAGTAAAAGGTTTTTTGTTTGTTTGTTTTTTAAACTGTGGTAGAGTACATATAATATAAAATTTACCATTTTAAACAATTTTGTGTGCACAGTTTAGTGTCAATAAGTACATTCACAATGTTGTACAACCATCAGCACTAGCCATCTCTAGAACTCTGTCATCTTCCCAAAGTGGAGCTCTGCTGCTGCTGCTGCTAAGTCGCTTCAGTTGTGTCCGACTCTGTGCGACCCCATAGATGGCAGCGCACCAGGCCCCGCCGTCCCTGGGATTCTCCAGGCAAGAACACTGGAGTGGGTTGCCATTTCCTTCTCCAATGCATGAAAGTGAAAAGTGAAAGTGAAGTCCCTCAGTCATGTCCGACTCTTAGCGACCCCATGGACTGGAGCCTACCAGGCTCCTCCATCCGTGGGATTTTCCAGGCAAGAGTACTGGAGTGGGGTGCCCTGCCTTCTCCGAAACTGGAGCTCTGTACCCATTAAAAAATGCCCTTTCCACCCTCCTCCAAACCTCTGGTAACCAGTATTCTACTTTCTGTCTCCACAGAAAGTAGAGTATTTGAATATTTCAGGTAGCTTGTATAAGTGAAATCATACAACCTTTGTTTGTCCTTTTGTGTCTGGTTTATTTCATTTGGTAAAACATTTGTTCTTCAACCTAGACATGATATACTTAATAGGTAATTTGTACCAGTGGAATAGTAGATCATCAGATTTTTATAAATAGAGCCCCTTAGTCCCTTCTTGGAAAAGGCGATGGCAACCCACTCCAGTGTTCTTGCCTGGAGAATCCCAGGGGCGGGGGAGCCTGGTGGGCTGCCGTCTATGGGGTCGCACAGAGTCAGACATGACTGAAGCGACTTGGCAGCAACTTAGCAGTAGCAGTCCCTTCTTAGAGTTTTCCATCAGGTGTGAGTTAAGTGGGCACTATAATTGGAATTTCTTTATTGGAGTTTATGATAAATGCCTTGTTCCTATATTACTTGAAGCATAGTAGTGGCTTATCCCTTGAGGGTGATATTGGATGTTGGTATTACTAGAACAAGGCCTTTTGGACATATTTGTCATGTCAAGAAGTTGTTTACTATGTTTAAGAATGGAAAGTTTATCAGACCTACTGACCTTTTGGAGTATTTCCCAATAAGAAAAGTTGCTCACAGTTCTTGGTAGCATTAATGTAAATTTAATTACTTGGTATGCCTGTGGTATAATTTTTCTTCCTTATAAAGGTAGGTCAGCACATTAGAAAGGTTAAGAATCTCATTCTAATTGGAGCCACAAAGTATCGTTAATTAAATCCCCACAGGAGTCCCTCCAGATTGAACTATGTATATATATTGAACTCATAGAAGATTAAACAGTGTAATCCTTTTATTTCTCTAAAGGAGTATAGCATATTTTCTTTTTCAATTATGATCTTTAAAATGCACACTTACATCCTTTTCCTAGCTGACTGTAAGACTTGTAAATCTCTTTCACGAGAAAAATGTCTCTTTAAGTGCATATTCCATTAATAATACTAATACTATTAAGAGACCATGCAATGCCTTTCACCCAAACCAAGATCCCCTATGAGTAGGTTCTCATTTTCTATTTTCTGATGGGACAAAATCATAACCAGGTTATCTTTATATATTTCAAGTCCTTTTACAATAAATCCTTGTGTAGAATATAATAAAAGAATTTCAGGGTCCCATCAGAGAAATTAGCTGATCTTATCCTGTTCCTTCTAGCAAAATTGTGCTCACAATGCCATATACCCAACTTCCCAAGTGTACTTTGAAACATTTTTACTGTAGGTAAATTCAAAGTGTAATTTTACCCTTCTTTATAGCTCCATTTGCCCTCCGGTAATCTGTATGAAGTTCAGGCAATTCTATACAGTTGTTTTAAAGTTTATATGATTTTCCCTGGAAAGAGTTTGATGTGTCAATAACTTGCCTATGGAGTTTTTTTTTTTTTTTTTTTTTTTTTTTTTTACTGTAAATTGTAGACAGAATCATCGATAGAACTCCCCTACAATTGCTGGCCACCTGTGAAAGGTGCATGTCCAAACTCGCTTGATAATACCAATAAAGCTGCTGAAGACCTTTTCAGAATGACTCAGACTGTTCCCTGGGGGTTCTGAGCCAACCAGGACACAGGCATAAAATTCAGGTTCAAAATATAAGCTTATCCCACCCCCCCATCCCCTGAAAAAAATCTGTTTTGAAGGAAACGGCTTCTATTTATGATCAGAATTGCCATCTTACTCCCTGAATCATCCAGTTACTGAGCTGAGAAACCTTGTTCCCAGCCAATCTCTGGGTCCTTACCTATCACCCCAAGATAGGAAAGCAGAAAACAGTTACTAAGGGTGCTAAAGCTTGAGCGAGAGGTGGGCTGAGTCACTCAACACGTTGCTGCTGCTGCTGCTAAGTCACTTCAGTCGTGTCCGACTCTGTGTGACCCCATAGACGGCAGCCCACCAGGCTCCCCCGTCCCTGGGATTCTCCAGGCAAGAAAACTGGAATGGGTTGACATTTCCTTCTCCAATGCATGAAAGTGGAAAGTGAAAGGTAAGTCGCTCAGTCGTGTCCAACTCTCAGTGACCCCATGGACTGCAGCCTATCAGGCTCCTCAGTCCACGGGATTTTCCAGGCAAGAGTACTGGAGTGGGGTGCCATTGCCTTCTCCGACTCAACACGTTAATCCTGCCCAAAAGGGAGTATGAGCCAGCAGATCCCAGAGTCGTTCCCTCTTGCCAATCAGATACAGGATTAGGCATGTGTTAGTTACAAAGAGTGGAAAAGGAGAAAGGCAACCCACTCCAGTATTCTTGCCTAGAGGATCCTGTGGACAGAGGAGCCTGGTGGGCTGCCGTCTATGGGGTTGCACAGAGTCAGACACAACTGAAGTGACTTAGCATGCTTGCATGCATTGGAGAAGGAAATGGCAACCCACTCCAGTGTTCTTGCCTGGAGAATCCCAAAGACAGAGGAGCCTGTTGAGCTGCCGCCTATGGGGTCGCACAGAGTTGGACACGACTGAAGCGACTTAGCAGTAGCAGTTACAAAGAGATTAGCTAAAAAGAGATGTTCTCCAATACCTCTAAGAAAGCAATAGTTGTTATTTTATGTGCCAGTCACAATTCAGGAAGAAGAAAGCAATGATGACCCCTAATGAGGCCATCAATAAACTTGACTTTGCTTTTATTTTTAATTTTTTGTTGATTCTCTTGCCCCAGTATTATCTATGTTATGGTGTGAATTAACTCAGGCATTTTCCTTTGCCTCTTATCCTATGCTCTCTTATTCTTTGCCTGCTGAACTGGTTATTATGTGTCCTTTATGACCCAGTTCAAGCACCAGTTTCTACAAGAAGCCTTTCTTGACTCCATCAAATAGACAGGACTGTTTCATATGTCCTTGTGGTACCTTTATCCTTACCTCACTCTACTTCACTAAACCAACCTGCAAATGTTTTTTATTGTCTGTCTCCCTAAATTGATTGTGAAAATAGAAAATATCTAGCATGTAATAAATGAATAAATTATAATAAATGAATGAATGAATAAGGAGTGAAAAGCTGTAAGTCCAGGGCCCTAATATTAGTTTTGCCACTAACTGTGTTATATCTACTCTTTTGTCAAATGAATGTATAAATAACCCTTTATATAATTTTCATTGTTATCTGCATCTGCCATGGATAACATTATTTAACCAATCTAATTGACACATAGTTAATGGGCACCTTGGTGTGTGTGTGTGTGTGTGCCATTGTGCTTTATGTTACATAAAATTAGTTAAGGGGGCAAGCATGGTCTTATTCACTTGAGCTTACATACTAACAAAGAATGCTAAGAAAGCAAGAATATTTCTATCAGGATAAATATAATAACTGTGAACACTAAATTGAATATGGAAGAACACTGCATATTAATACATGCTAGACTGCCGAGGTGTGGGGAACCAGGCTGTGTGAAATTCATCGTGGCAGAAGGGTAGCTCTTCTGTGAGGTAGATTATAATAGCTAGTAATCATGGATGGGCAAGGGACTCATGTGATAATCACTAGAATTCCATTTCATAGGTGAGAGCTAAAATGAGGTTGGATGTAAAATAAGGGAATGGCTGACATATAACCTTGTATCTTAAGTTAAGTGGCTTGAATTTTAGTCTGTGATAGTGGGGAGCCATTGTTTGAATTTTTTAAAGCATTATCATATTTGTTTTTTTAGAAAGAGTGGTGGCTGTGAGGAAAACACATTAGGCAGGAGAGGGCAAAAAGTGAAGTGAAGTCGCTCAGTCATATCCAACCCTTTGCGACTCCATGGACTGTAGCCTATCAGGCTTTTCCATCTATGGGATTTTCCAGGCAAGAGTGCTTGAGTGGACTGCCATTTCCTTCTCCAGGGGATCTTTCCAGCCCAGGAATCGAACCTGGGTCTCCCACATTGCGGGCAGATGCTTTACTGTCTGAGCCACCAGGGAAGCCGCCAGGAGAGGGCAAGACCTTAGCAACTCAGCAACTTACTGCCATCTTGGTAGCTGTCAGTTTAACAAAGTAGAGAGTGTTGACTGGAGTAAAGTGAAATATCAAAGAGACTGTAAGGAAGAAATACCAGGTTGGATGATTCACTGGGTGTGTGGTGTGAAAAGTAAATGTTAGCAAAATGCCTAATGTGATAGATTTGGAAGCAAATGTTACCTTTTACTGCTGCTGCTAAGTCGCTTCAGTCATGTCCGACTCTATGCGACCCCATAGACTGCAGCCCACCAGGCTCCCCCGTCCCTGGGATTCTCCAGGCAAGAACACTGGAGTGGGTTGTCATTTCCTTCTCCAATGCTTGAAAAGTAAAAGTGAAGTTGCTCAGTCGTGTCCGACTCTTAGGGACCCCATGGACTGCATCCTACCAGGCTCCTCCATCCATGGGATTTTCCAGGCAAGAGTACTGGAGTGGGTTTACCTTTTACTAGGGAATGCATAAAATAAGAAATATGGAAAATCAGGAGGTTTGAGCAGGGGAGACATATGTTTCGAAATGTTGAACTTGAGGCTCAGTGCATCACAAGTAGGAGTGTCCAGTTTGTATTTGTCTGTACAGATCTCACTACCTGCAAATGCAGGAGACTTAGGAGACCCAGGTTCAATCCCTAGGTTGGGAAGATCCCCAGAAGGGAGTGGCAACCCACTCCAGTATTCTTGCCTGAAGAATCCCATGGATAGGGGAGCCTGGCAGGCTTAGTCCATGGAGTTGCCAAGAGTCAGACACAGCTGAGCATGCACACACATATAGACCTAGAGAGACAAATGAGGAAAGAACAGTGTGACCAGTACTAGGGAACCAGTACTGTGAGAGCTCATAGAAAGAATTCCTAAGCTGTCATGGCTGGTGGCTAAACAAGGCTTTTCTGAGAACATGATCTTAAGTGAGATACAGAACGTCTCAACAGCGTGGATTTTTTTTTTTTTCCCCAAATTTAAATCAAAACACTTGAAATTTAAACTTTTCACAAGTTTTTTGATACTACAATAGGCACGCCTCAGAAATGTAATAAGAATTGACATCTGGTAGTCAGTGAAAATGACTTTGAAATGCTCTCGTACTCAAGATGCCTTCTAAAACACATAAGAAAAATCATTATATGCTTGGCATCAGTTCAGTTCAGTTCAGTCGCTCAGTCATGTCCGACTCTTTGCGACCCCAAGAACTGCAGCACGCCAGGCCTCCCTGTCCATCACCAACTCCCGGAGTTCACGCAAACTCACGTCCATCAAGTCAGTGATGCCATCCAGCCATCTCATCCTCTGTCGTCCCCTTCTCCTCTTGCCCCCAATCCCTCCCAGCATCAGAGTCTTTTCCAATGAGTCAACTCTTCGCATGAGGTGGCCAAAGTACTGGAGTTTCAGCTTTAGCATCATTCCTTCCAAAGAAATCCCAGGGCTGATCTCCTTCAGAATGGACTGGTTGGATCTCCTTGCAGTCCAAGGGTGTAACATTAAATATATTCCAATATCCTTGAGACTAAAATCTAATTTCTGACAGATATGGGAACTTTTCATCAAAATATTTGCTTAATAAGTATTATAATAGCTAGTATTTATTGAGTGCTCACAATATGCCAGTCAGTTTTATATGTTTCTTACATGGATACACTTGTGTAAGTCTCACATCAACCTCCTTTACAGGTAAAAAAGTTGAGGCACATGAAGGTTAAGAGTTAGTGGAAGAAATCCCATTAGCACTTAGGCAGATTGGCTGCAGAAACTGCACTGATATTGATGATCCTGTGGCAGGCCTCTCCCCAGTCTCTCCAAGTAAACAGCAGATCACATTCTCGGCTACCTTAAGCACTGATAAAAGTATATTAATAGTGAAATTTGAAGGCATTAATTTTTAAACATTAGCTTATCTGCCCCAAAACAAAATGGAAGGTATTTTAGTGCTTTATTCAGCACATCTAAAATAACTGGATAGTCATAATGGCTTCATGTTCTGCTGTGATTAGACTCTGGGAATCCCACAAAGGGCTGAGTTTGGGGGCACCTTTAATCACAGCAAGAAGAGTGTATACCAGAAGAGTTCAAGAAAATGTAAAGGTAATTGAAATCCCACATTAATTTTTCTGCTAAATAAATGCTTTTGTAGCAAATAACAGCCAAAAAAAAAAAAAAAACAACAAGACAGGGAAGAAAAAATGTGTTCGATCAAACATTATATATGCAGAGATGTGTTGTTGGGAACCTGAAGTTTATCAGTAAGCCTCAATCGTTTTTAAATATCTTTGTGATTACATAACATAATAATGGGGACTTCCTGGGCATTCCAGTGGTTACGACTCTGCACTTCCAGTGCTGGGGTCATGGGTTCAATCACTGGTTGGGAAATTAAGATCCCACATGTCACGTGGCAAAAAAAAAAAAAAAATGTTATTTGTTTCATTACTAGTCGCAAGAGAATTATTTGTCTGCAGCAAATGTGCTGAGTTTCAACTTCACTATAGGCTAAATAAGCTTTTATGTGTGGGCTATGGGAGCCACCCTACCACCATTTATAACACATTTTATGGGAGAAAATGCTGTGAGTTCCACACAGTCAGTTTTCAAATGAACCACTGGAGCATCACCTGTTTGTCATTTGGGAACTGCCTTTAGGAGTCTGACTGTCCTGCCTGGTCCTGGGTCTGTAATGAAAAGTCCATGTGTTTGGCTGACAACTCTCAACCTCAGTTCACAGAATGCAGTTTCACTCTTCCCCCTCAGCATATCATGCCTGAAAGCTTCTGACCAGAGCAGGAGTTTACAGGCCCTTTGCACATGACTTTAACACGAGCAGTATGGAACTGGATATGCCAATTTTTCATCTTTTAGTTGATAGATGCTTTACAGCTTCCTCTTCCTAATTTGTCAAGATCCTTAATAATTGATTGGTGTTGTCTGTATATATATGTATAAATGTGTGTGTATATATATATTTATTTATACACATACACATATTTATTGTTTGTTGTTCAGTCTCTAAGTTGTGTCAACTCTTTGCGACCCCTTGGACTGCAGCACATCAGGTTTCTCTGTCCTCCACTATCTCCTGGTGTTTGCTCAGATTCATGTCCATTGTGTTGGAGATGCTATCTGACTATCTCATCCTCTGCTGCACTCTTCTCATTTTGCCTTCAACCTTTCCCAGCATTGTGGTCTTTTCCAGTGAGTCGGCTCTTTGCATCAGGTGGCCAAAGTATTGGAGCTTCAGTATTGATGCTTCAGCATCAGTTCTTCCAACGAATATTCAGTGTTGATTTCCTTTAGGATTCACTGGTTTGATCTCCTTGCAGTCGAAGGAACTCTAAAGAGACTTGTCCAGCACCACTGTTTGAAAGCGTCGAATTGTGCTGGAGAGGCACCAGCCATTGGCGCTCAGCCTTCTTTAAGGTCCAGCTCTCACATCTGTACATGACCACTGGAAAAACCATAACTTTGACTATATGGACCTTGCCAGCAAAGTGATGTCTCTGCTTTTTAATATGCTATCTAGATTTGTCATAGACTTCCTTTCAAGGAGCAAGCATCTTTTAATTTCATGGCTGCAGTCACTGTCCGCAGTGATTTTAGAGCCCCCCCAAAATAAAATCTGTCATTGCTTCCCTTTTTTCACCTTCTGTTTGCCATGAAATATTGGAACTGGATGCTGTGATGTTAGTTTTTTTAATGCTGAGTTTCAAGACAACTTTTTCACTCTCCCCTTTCACCCTCTTCAAGAAGCTCTTTAGTTCCTTTTCACTTTCTGCCATTAGGGTGGTATCATCTGCATACCTGAGTTGGTTGATATTTATATACATGCACACATATATATGTATATAAATTTGTGTGTAATTCATGTGTGTGTATGTGTAGATGTATACACATATATACGTTGACCCTTGAAAAACATGGGTTTGAACAGTATGGGTTCCTCTGTATGCAAATTTTTCTGTAATGTGTACTACAGAAATATGCAATTTGCATTTGGTTGCATTTACAGATGCAGAGGTTTGATTGTAAAGTCATATTTGAATTTTCAATTGTGCCAGATTGTGCCTCTAACCCTTGAGTTGTTCGAGTTTCAGCTGTATAGAAGCGTGTATTGGTGTGTGTATACACATTATTTCTGCCTTTTGTATTTTGTTCACTGTTTAATTCCAGAGCATAATCAGATATTTCTGTACTATTCAGTAAGCATTCTTAGAAAAAGTCACAAATAGGCCTTAACTCAGTTGTTCGATTTATTTTTCCATATGTAGAGAGAAGTGTTGATAAAATAAGCTGTAGTAAATTGATCCACTTGCATTAACAGAGGCATTTAACATGTTTCTTTTTCTGTCATGAGAAACACACTGTAGTCAAGCAGGGGTAGAGACCAGAGGAACCATAAGGAGGGCGTTCAGCTGTAATCCATGTGCAAGATGTCAATAGCTTGAATGAAGATGGAAGTGGCAAAAATAAGTGGTTGAATTCTAGATAGATTCTGAAGGCACAGCTGTCAGGATATGGAATATGAGAGAAGAGTCAAATATTTATTCAAAAGTTTTTCCTTTAGTTCAGTTCAGTTCAGTTGCTCAGTCATGTCTGACTCTTGCAGAACGCCAGGCCTCCCTGTCCATCACCATCTCCCGGAGTTCACTCAAACTCATGTCCTGGTTTTTACCTTTACTAACTGGGAAATCAAATTGCTGAAATTCTTCATGAAGAGTAAGTGGGGTGAGACGAGGTACCAAGAAATCACTGTTAGATATGTTTCAGTCAGTTCAGTTCATTCACTCATTCCTGTCCCACTCTTTGCGACCCCGTGAACCGCAGCACGCCAGGCCTCCCTGTCAATCACCAACTCCCAGAGTCCACCCAAACTCACGTCCATCAAGTCAGTGATGCCATCCAGCCATCTCATCCTCTGTCGTCCCCTTCTCCTCCTGCCCCCAATCCCTCCCAGCATCAGAGTCTTTTCCAATGAGTCAACTCTTTGCATGAGGTGGCCTAAATATTGGAGTTTCAGCTTCAGCATCAGTCCTTCCAAAGAACACCCAGGACTGATCTCCTTTAGAATAGATTGGTTGGATCTCCTTACAATCCAAGTGACTCTCAAGAGTCTTCTCCAACACCACAGTTCAAAAGCGTCAATTCTTCGGTGCTCAGCTTTCTTCACAGTCCAACTTTCACATCCGTACATGACCACTGGAAAAACCATAGCCTTGACTAGACGGACCTTGGTTGGCAAAGTAATGTCTCTACTTTGAATATGCTATCTCGGTTGGTCATAACTTTCCTTCCAAGGAGTAAGTGTCTTTTAATTTCATGACTGCAATCACCATCTGCAGTGATTTTGGGGCCCAAAAAAATAAAGTCTGACACTGTTTCCATTGTTTCCCCATCTATTTCCCTTGAAGTGATGGGACCAGATGCCATGATCTTAGTTTTCTGAATGTTGAGCTTTAAGCCAACTTTTTCATTCTCCTCTTTCACTTTCATCAGGAGGCTTTTTGAGTTCCTCTTCACTTTCTGCCATAAGGGTGGTGTCATCTGCATATCTGAGGTTATTGATATTTCTCCCAGCAATCTTGATTCCAGCTTGTGCTTCTTCCAGTCCAGTGTTTCTCATGATGTACTCTGCATAAAAGTTAAATAAGCAGGGTGACAGTATACAGCCTTGACGTACTCCTTTTCCTATTTGGAACTAGTCTGTTGTTCCATGTCCAGTTCTAACTGTTGCTTCCTGACCTGCATATAGGTTTCTCAAGAGGCAGGTCAGGTGGTCTGGCATTCCCATCTCTTTCAGAATTTTCCACAGTTTATTGTGATCCACATAGTCAAAGGCGTTGGCATAGTCAATAAAGCAGAAATAGATGTTTTTCTGGAACTCTCTTGCTTTTTTGATGATCCAGCGGATGTTGGCAACCTGATCTCTGGTTCCTCTGCCTTTTCAAAAACCAGCCTGAACATCTGGAAGTTCATGGTTCACGTATTGCTGAAGCCTGGCTTGGAGAATTTTGAGCATTACTTTACTAGCATGTGAGATGGGTGCAATTATGCGGTAGTTTGAGCATTCTTTGGCATTGCCTTTCTTTGGGATTGGAATGAAAACTGACCTTTTCCAATCCTGTGGCCACTGCTGAATTTTCTAAATTTGCTGACATATTGAGTGCAGCACTTTCACAGCATCATCTTCCAGGATTTGAAATAACTCAACTGGAATTCCATCACCTCCACTGGATATGTTTAGAGATTCCTAGAAGTCTTCCAGGGAAGACATTGAGACAGAAATTGGATATATGGTTGTTTAAAGTTCAGTATTATGAGGTCAAAGTAGCAGAGATTCAGGACAAAGGCTAACTCTGGTAATGAAGAATGTATACTAGCATGGTATATATCCAAGACCTAAGAACAATGATAGGTTGCTGGGCAGGGAAACTAAACAGCAAAAAAGAGAAATCTCATATTTAGGAAAGTCAAAATGATTTGTTCACAAAGAATGGTAAAGTCAAGATCAAGGCCTAGATGTGATGAGCTTGGCAATCTGTTCTTACCCACTAGAGTGGTATATGTCATAACATTTAGTTTGTTTTTCTAACATTTCTCCAGTGAAGAATTCTGCTGTCTTTTTCAAGGCATTTAACAATTATTTTGAACACATATGCCCAACGGATCCATCATACACTTTTACTGTGTTACATCATGGATTCACCAAACATTTGTTTGGTACTGGTTTTGGAAGGCTTTCCTTTCTCCCCATATTCAACCAGTATTGAACCCTATCCAACATAAACACATTTTTTTTTTAACCCAGTGCTAATTACTGAACTGTTGTTGTTTAATTGCTAAGTTGTGGTCAGCTCTTTTGTGACCCCATGGACAGTAGACTACCAGGCTCTCCTGTCCATGGGATTTCCCAGGCAAGAATATTGGACTGGGTTACATTTGTTTCTTTAGGGGATCTTCCCAACCCAAGAACCGAACCTATCAACGTTGTTTTGACAGGTGGATTCTTTACCACTGAGTCACCAGGGCAGCCCATTTATTGAATTGAGTTCCTTCAAATTCATATATTGAAGCCCTAATCCCTGCGATGGCAGTTGGAGATGAGACTTTTGGGAGATGAGATTTAGATGAGGTCATGAGAGTGGAGTCCTCATGATGGGATTAGTGCCCTTACAGAAAGAGCCACCAGAGGGCTTTTTCCTTTTCTGTCTCTTTCTGCAACATTTGAACACAGTGCAGAAAGCAGCTATCTTCTAGCCAGGAAAATAATTCTCACCAGGTCCTTACTATGCTGGTGCCTTGGTCTCAGACTTTTAACATCCAGAACTGTGAGAAAATACATATATGTTGTTTAAATCATCCAGTCTATGCTGTGCTGTGCTTAGTCACTCAGTCATGTCCAACTCTTTGTGACCCCCTGGACTGTAGTCCACCGGGATCCTTGTTGATAGGGATTCTTTATACAAGAATACTAGAATGGGTTGCCATCTAGAGGGATGGATCTTCCAGAGGATCTTCCCAAACCAGGGATCAAACCCAGGTCTCCTGCATTACAGGTGGATTTTTTACCAGCTGAGCTACCAGAGATACCCTATAGTACTTTGTAAAGCCAATATGCTGATTCTCCCAGGAAATGAGATGGAGTGCTTTGAATGCTCATCTAGGTACTATGCTATGTCCTGGATTTAATTTCTCATATGTATAATGGAGTTAGCAGTTTGTAAAGCATATTCTATGTCTTTCCTTTGCATGTTTGGTTATAACAACAACCCTAGACAGTAGATTGTAGATCATGTATGTCTTAGTAGGAAAAGAACACATTTTCCCTGGTCTCAACCTTGGTAAGTGATGGAAGTGGATGGAAATGAAATGCTGCTTTTTTGGTTTTAAGCCTCATGCTCTGTCCATGATTACAGGACCTCATTACCACCTGCCCATCAGGTAGTGATGTGAGAGAGAAGTAGCAAGCAAAGCAGTTAATAGCACAGGCTGTGGAGCTAGACCCTTGGTTTAAGTCCTGCCTCTACTTCTTTCTATATTTATGATTTTAGGCAAGATGTTAAAGTTTCTGTGTATCAGTTTCTTCTTTTGAAAAAATGAGATAATAATAACAATATCATGTGGATTTAAGGATCAAGTGAGCTAATTCCTGTAGAACATCTCAAACATCTTAAAACATGGAAAGTACCCTATAATCATTAATGATGGTTAATATTATTTTTTGTTTTGATACGTTTCTTAAAGCTGTGTACAGTGCCCTCACAACATCCTTAATACAAAAAAGCAAGAAATGACTGTTAAATTTCCTCTTTCTCATCTTTTGTTTTATTTCACAATTATAGTTACATATGGTATTTATCATCCTCTATTTTAATGCCAAAGAATAATTTTCTAATTCCTCTGATGTCCAGTTTGAGAGATATTAGTAATCAATTATGGTCTCCTCTAATCATCCTCATTATGGACTGTTTGGCAGAAAACAACTAATCTCTCCCTCTCCACCTTTGCCCTCTTTCTTTCCGTAGATACGTTTTTCTATTGCTTACCATTTAATCATCATAAAATAAATCCTTCTCTCATTAAAAAATAAATTTATCTTCCCTAGCGATCATTATTTACTATTAATAACTTTCTAAAAATGAGGCCAGTTTTTCCTCTGGTTTACTTTTACCTGTCTGTTTTATTCTATAGAATATTGTCATAAAAATTGAAATCATTTTCTCTTACTCTTATCATTCAGTTGAGCTCTGTGTTTCATTTGTTATCTGCAGCATACTAAAGGTAGGATCTTTCTAATTATGATGCCAGTATTTCTGTACTATTTTCCTCAATTTTTTTCAAGTGTGCCATGATAGAAAGTGTTGACAGAAGATGGAGCAAAGCAGAGTCCAGTTTATGGCTCAGTGGAATTGCATTATAGCAGTAATTTCTCATATTGGAATGTAAAAGCAAAGTATGACTCAGAATGGACTGAGAAGCAGCTGTCTAGCACAGGGAACTCAGCTTGGTGCTCTGTGATGACCTAGAGGGTTGGGATTGGTGGGGAGGGAGGGAGGCTCAAGAGAGAATTGATCTATGTATACGTATAGCTTATTCGTGATGTTGTACAGCAGAAACTAACACATTGTAAAGCAATTATTCTCCAATTAAAAAAAATTTAAGAAGAATATTCCAATAGAAAAAAAAAATGAACTGAGTAACTTTAATACTGCACGTCAGTATGTACTGTCCTTGTGACTGTAGACATCAGTGGGCAGGTGGTAGGTAAGAACACAGTCTCTGGAGTGGGCCTGCCTGACTTTGCATCTGGCATTCCCATGCCCTGTCTCTGTGACCTGCCATTGTCTCTGGGCGTCCCTTTTCTTATCTGGCAGTTCTAAGATGATTGGAAAGATTAGTGTGTGTTACATATGTGTTACAGGAGGTGTTGCCGTACTCTGAGAAACAACTTAAAATCTGTGTGTCTTAGTGCAACAAAGATTTATTTCTCTTTATACGAAGTCATTTATGGAATGGGGTAGGCCTTGGGGGCAGTGAACATGCAGCTGCTCAGCCATCCAGCCTGCTTGAATCCTGTCCCTTGGCCATCTGGACAAGAGAAAGGTGGCCCAGGCTTTTCCCTGGCAGAGCTGAGCCATGACGTCTGTGCCACTTCATGCCTCTCTGGCTAACTGAAAGAACCTCCAAAATGAGAAGAGAAAAGGAATGTTTGATAAACATCACTGGTTCTGCCCCAAGATATAAAACCGTTAAAACACAGATTCTGGCCACAGAATCAAAGCCCAGTTCACACTCGCTGTTGCTATTTTCCATGAAAAAGAATATGGTGCTCAGGAGTTAAGCAGGCTGTGACTGAAGGGCTCTTTTTAGATTTCAGTGAAAGGGGACTAGGAAATGAATTTGCATGTTTAGAGCAAGTGTTATAGGAAAATTATGTAGGTCCAACTTGGGGTTCTCATCCTTATCTGCTGTAAATTAAATTTTCCTTTCCCATTTCTACTACCTAAAAATTGTATATCATTAGAATAGCCTTGTAACCTTTCCATAATTCAGTTATATTATCTGCAAAAGGGAGATAATTCTAGCTCCTTCCTCAGAGAATGAGTATAAATGGCTATTTGTTCTAATGTTTTAGATCACACATTGTAGGAGCTCATTTCAGTTGTTATTACTCTATGGTGTACAAATTTGGATAGGCTCTCGGTCATCTTTGTTCTCAGCTTCAAACATCTGTATCTTGAAGGTATGATTGATATTATCTCTAAGAATGCCTCTATTTACAAACTACGGAGTAAATAATTATTTTTCTAAATTGGAAAGTCTTTAGGCAGCAAGGTCCGTTTCTGTTGGGATTAAACTCACAGGATACCCAGTCTCCTGCCTTTCCCTTCACACTGAGTCACCCCCAATTCCCAGGATAAAATCTGACTGAAGAAATATGTCACTCCCTCTAGCCCTGATTTCCATCCCATCCCCATTCATGATATTAATTCTGATTACTGGGACCTACCTTTTTCTAAAATCACACCCCCGTATGTCCCATTGCTTCATCTTTCAGATGAAGCCCATTAGGTCTTGAGCACCTGTCACTAGCGTAAAAGCTGAAACTCAATCCAGTGGCCAGAGCCTGCTGCTCACTGGTAGCCATTATTATCAGAAACGGATGCCTACATGTCTCTACATCTGAAGATTACTACTTTGAATTCTTTAGAGATATGTTCAGCCTATTTGTTGAGACATGCTGACACTTCACTAACCACTGAGGACCTAGTCCATGGCAACAGTTACATGTATACTAGAGTGCTGTGCAAATCCACCAGAGTTAACTGAGGGTGTGATGCAGGGTGTCTCTTCTGGTCATTTCTTCGTGATAAGACACCCACACTGCACTGAGGCCCAAGAGGTCACATGCATGGTAACTATCAGAATATTACTGACAGCATGCGTGTGCTCTGTGCTCAGTCATGTCCAACTTTCTGCGAGCCCATTGATTATAACCTTGCAGGCTCCTCTGTCCATGGAATTTTCTAGGCAAGAATATTGGAATCGGTTGCCATTTCCTACTCCAGGGGATCTTCTGGACCCAGCAATTGAACTTGTGTCTCCTGCATAGGCAGGCACATTCTTTACCACTGCGTCCCCTACAGTCCCTTAATAAACATGCTCTATTCTCTGGGATGAGTTTATTTCTGAATTCTTTGTGGCTTTAAAATTGACTAAATTCTAATGCATACAAGCTCATATCTCATTATTTGTCATACATTTTAAGAAATAATTTTTAAAACCATGTTTTTGCAAAAGTTTTAAGTATGGAAGATTAGCCTAGATACTTACAAATTAGATGCAAATTTATATGCATAAAAATAGTAGATAGAAATCTATTTAAGTCTATTTGTTTTTATTAATTCAATTTCTATCATGCAGAAATATTCATGAATTTCACATTTTAGCTTTTTCTATTCTTCTGTATTTTAAATAATTTTTTAATGTTTCTTTTTTCTCTTGTGAACTTCCTTTCACCTTTATCCTTCTCTCTACATAAAACAGATGTTCTAATATTCAGGCATAAATTTATATTGCTTGATGATGGTGGAGAAGAAGAGAAAACAGCAGGAATCCTGATTTATTTCACTGGGCTTTTAGGAAGTTTTGAAGTATTATTTGAGTTGCCTTCTGAAAGAGGTAGTTGTGGTCAAATGTTGTTAACTGTGTTTCCTTATAATGTTACAGTTCAGACGCTTAGAAAAAGGCTCTGTTCTTATTATTTTTGTTTTTGTCATTGAAAGTTTTTCAAACGCTACACAAAGAACCCTGAAAATCTAAATGGGACAGAGTTAAACATTATACATTTTAAAGCCCAATACTACAATTATTCTAATGTAATTAAGCATCATGAATATGGTATGCAAATAAAATTGTCAAGAACTATACCAAAAAGAATTGTTCTTGAACACAGAATAGCTTGGTTCTGAAATTCTTATAAGGATCACTGTTTTATGAATTCCTAAGCAGAATATCGTTTTGTACAATGGAAAAAATACTTTAAGCACATCATCAATATTTAACCTGCACATTTTTCTTGAAAGTGGCATGTTTTGATATAAACAGGAGAAAAATTTTGTCTGTGTGCAATGGAAAGGTTTGAAGTATCAATATCTAGAAAGGGTTTAGATGTTAATCCTTTTCCCAGGTTTATGAAGATATAATTAGCAAGTAATATTATATAATTAAGTATACCTTGTGATGATCTGATATATGTATATATTATGAAATGATTACAACAACAAGGTAAGTTAACACATCCACATAACCACTACCTCACATAGGTAGCCTTTGTGTGTGTGTGTGTGGTGAGAAGTTTTAAAATTCACTCTCTTTGCAACTTAAAAGTATACCGTATAATGTTTTTAGTTATAGTCACTGCATTGTACATTACATACCCAGGACTTAGTCATCTTATAACTGCAAGTTTCTGCCTTCTGACCACTTTCCCCTATTTCCCCCATCCCCTAAACCCTTCCTCTGGTAACCACCAATCTGTTCTCTTTCTGTGACTTAGGGGTTTTTGTTTAGATTTCACATATATGTGAGATCATACAGGATTTATCTTTCTCTGTCAGATTTATTTCACTTAAAAAACACCCTTCGGTTCCATCCATGTTCTTACAAATGGCAGGGTTTCTTTATTTGTTTAATGTCTGAATAATATTCTATTATATATACACCACATTTTCTTTATCCATCCGTAAGTTGATGGACACTTAGGTTGTTCCTATGTTTTGACTATTGTAAACAATATTACTATGAACATTTCTTGGCAGTTTAATTTACTTCGGATACATATGCAGAAGTGGAGTTGTTGGATCACCTGGTAGTTCTATTTTAAAATGTTTGAGGAATTTCCACCCTGTTTTCTATACTGACTGCACCGATTAACATTCCTACTAACAGTAGAGAAGGATTCCCTTTTCTCTGCATCCTGACCAGCACTTGTTAACTCCTGTCTTTTTGATAATAGCCATTCTGACAGATGTTATATCTTAAATGTAAAGTTTTTTTTCTTCAGGTGGAATATAACCCAATACACTGTGCTTCTTGAAAAATAGCTTCAACAGAGATGTTTTATGTGGTGTTGATTTCTACCCTGTAAATATAATAACAAAAAGTCAGGCTTGTGCCATCAGAGTGACCTGAAATCCTCCAGCAGTTATTTCGTGAAGGTTATGAGGAGCCATTTGGCACGCTCAGCGAGGAGGCAGTTGACAGCAACCTGGGTTGCTTCCTCTACCGTGGCGCTTCTTGCCTCTCACGTTGGCCCAGGCCTCGTGGCTGGCGCTTCTTGCCTCTCACGTTGACCCAGGCCTCGTGGCTGGCTGCTTGCTGTGACCCCTTCTCTGTTGATCACCCCTTGAACCTTCCAGTGTCTTTAGCCTGCAGAGAATTAGCCCAGAACAGAATCACATGGAAATCAATAAAAAAAAAAGAGCTGGTTTGTTTGTGATCTTCTCAATTTTGTGATTATAAAATTAACTTTAGAACAAAGAAAAAGCTTTCCCAAATCCTATAACTCTATCACCATGAAATTATCTTTGATATCATTCTAATATTCTGTCCAAAGTTTATTGTTATCTTTTTAGTATAATGCAGACATGTCTTTTTCTTTGGTAGTTTTGGTTTTTTAAACTGAAAATCAAATCCTATGTATGTATATTCTTGTGTTCTTAAACATGGTTTTTCATATCAGCATACCATTGGCCATATGGGAATAGCTTTATGTAACTGCTCCCCTGGCATTGGCGGGGTCTGAGGGCAGCGGCAAACTGCTCCTAGGCTTCACCTTTGGATGTAGAAAAGGAAAGCAAATGAAAAATTGATCTCCTGTCATATTTTTACATTTTTTTCCCACATCACAGTGAAATAGTCTATGAATTGACTACATCTAAACAAATTAAGAGTAAAAGTAGTTCAGTTCTTTAGGCACCAGAAATTGGATTATACCATGCACAACCTGTGCTTTCTACTAATGTTTTAAAAAATTACGGATTTCACTTTGAGAAGAACGAAACTCATTATTGATAGTGTTATCTGCTCAACCAAAAATGATGATTGATTGATGGCAGTGGGTGGTGTTTGAATTAGTTACTCTACATTAGCTTAATTAAATAAATGGGTGTACTGATACAGAGCTTATGTCAATTCATTTCCACCAGAGAATCACTAGGCTGCATACCTTGACATCTCTTCCCCAACCTTCAGTTTTGCAATAAGATTTTTAAGATGAGTCAGGCACTGGGTAGGAATCTGTACCCATTCACAGCAGCCTGACCTTTGCATGAGAAGACAACATCTCAAGTGGAGACTCCTTTGCAGCGTAGCAACTCTTTTGTCCACAGATCCCCAGAGGTTTCCTTCAGTAGTTTCTGTTAAAACTTTTATTTTCATTTCGTATTGGCTCTTTGTGGTTGATAATCAAAGGATAGTTTCCTTTCCAAATGGTCTATAATGTAATACTAAGAGTATTAAAGCCTACCGCTGTTATTGTAGAAATTAGCCTCACACGGTGAAGGATGCAATAAGCAGGTGACCGGGGTGGGGACTGTTTCCTTCTTCCTCTGCATTCCATCCCCAGCCCCATTTCTCTCCTGAGATCATGCCTGTTGCTGCCCATTTTCTCTGGGTTGACCCCCTGAAGCCTAAAAACTAGCAGCTGCAAACTGAGATATATCATCAGCACCACTTAAACCAACTGTTGTTAGTTACTGTTTTCTTTTTTCCTCTCTTTCACTTGTTGGCTTCACCATCTTACCAGTCACCCAGACTGGAAAGCTGGGGGTCACATGGGTTCCTTAACCCCCTTATTCCTTGCACTTAATGAGCTGGAAAGTCCTGACATTTCCATCTCTACGTGTGTCTCAAGTTTGTCCCCTCCTTTGAATGCTCTGTTTTACCTCATCACTCAATTGTGCTATTTTCTCGGCTCCTAACTACTATCCATATTTCCAGACTTTTCTACTTTAAACCAATGGCTCCACAGTTCAGTTCAGTTCAGTTCAGTTGCTCAGTCGTGTCCGACTCTTAAGGACTTTCCAAAAAAAACACCTCATTTCTCAGGATACAACTCCTCACTCCTGCACCGTCTGTGTCTTTTTTCCCAAGGGGTAGATTGCTAATCACCTACTTCACTATTGCCTGAGGAGGGCATTGTTTAAAAATGTAGATTCCTGTACCAAAGGCTTTAGAATCTGAATCTAGTGGGGGTTAAAGTCCAGTAATCTGGATCCTAAAGAAGCTCTCAAGGTGATTTTAAGTATTCAAAGCATATGAATCACTCACCTACCTCTACAATAAAACTCAAGTTCTTGCTCAGGACTGGTTCCTGCCTACCTGTTTAGATTCTTTCAGTCTCATGCCTGTTCCTATAAGAGGGATCTGTTTTCCACCTTCCCCCACAGATCATTGGATGGTTCACGTATGCTTGCCTTCCCTCAGCTCTTGCTCAGGAAAGCACCAGTTCCCAGCTTCTTGGTGCAACTAGTCATGAAGTCAGTGGGCTGGCGTGGTGGTCTCCTCTCACGTGGACATTCGGGATGTAGTCCTCAGACTTGCAGCTACTACTTACATGGGAACTTGTTAGAAATGTGCACTCTTGGGTCCCACCCCTGATGTACAGAATACGAATCTACAAATTGACAATCCTCACGTTATCTGTATCTACAAATACCTGTAAGAAAGCCTGCTTTGGAAAAAGTTACTAGAGCTCTCCAGCTGGACACAGCTGACCTTTTGCAGAGCACTTGAGTACACTCTCTGTACATGTCTGTCTCTGCTACTAGACTGTGGGCTCCCAGAGAGCAAGGACTCTTCCTGATCATCTCTCTACTTTCAGTCCCTCTTATTGCCCCTGGCCCATGGAATGGCTCAACAAATGTTTGTTTATTTAAACTGAACTGACCTGCGTGTCAGCCTGGAACTAAAAACCTGGATCCCTGATGCAATGTTCTTTTGCACAGATTGGTTGCACTTTCATTTTTGGATACTCTCGCTTTTGGCTGAGCTGATGCTGTTTTTGCCTCATCTTTCTAAATTCACAGATGGTCTAGAGCATTTGCTTTCACAGAGTGGATTGCTGCCCGATGTGGATTGCTGTGGGCCAGGCAGCTGGGATTCCCTGTTGGTTACCAGCCAGGCCCTGCTGATTGAAACTTCCTTTAGGGACCAGGTATCTGTTCTGCTTCCAGGACGAGTTTCATTTGAGTTCAGGTGTTTGTGTGTGTGTGTTGTTGGGGGGTGGGGGGTGGACTGGTGGCTCTTGGTTATGAGGATATTGTTTACCTTCACATACATCTAGGTTATTCAAGTTGCTAAAGCTGTTTTCAGTTCAAAACACTTTAGCATGAAACCTCCATGATTTGACTCAAAATAGCTTCATAGTAAATTTCCATTTTCTCTTTCCTATACCATTAGACTGCAAACTGCATAAAAGCTGAGTCTATTTTTGTGATCATTTTAGCATGATGCTTGGGAAACGTGTGGAATGAATGAATAAATGAATGACATCTATCAAGTTGCTAATCTAGGTTATAATCTCAGGTACTCTTATATAGCCTTATATTCCTCTTTATGTATATATTTATTTAAAATAAAAATAATGTTTTGGGGATATATTATACTTGAGAAGATATTATGCTTTAGAAGAACAATCTGATTACTATTCTTAATACCAGTCAATATATATATAACCCTTTTTAATCCAAGAAATGTTTCTCTTGATTTAAATTGTACTGCCTTCATCCAGCCCCTAGCAGCCAATGATCTGTTTAATTTCTTCATAAATTTACCTTTTCCAGGAAATTCTATAGTTGGGATTATACAATATTTAGCCTTTTCACATTGACTTCTTTCACTTAGTAATATGCATTTAAGTTTCCTCTATGTCTTTTCATGGCTTGATAGCTCATTAATAAATAGCTGCAAATATTAATTAATTCAGTCATTTAAAACTCTAAAGAAAAATCATAGAATGCAGATGCTATAATATAAAATTTAAGGGACTGGATTTGGTTCACACATACTTTTTTAATCTTACATAGTTTATTTTGAGATTGAACATTTAAGTGTTTTGGATAGGCCCATACTCTGTAGTTTGATGCAGGACCAACATCCCTGACTGTCTCAAATGCAGCCTGCTTATTCCACCATTTTTTGAACTCTAAGAATGTTTGGATTTGCAATCCATGATGTAGAGGAAAACACATTTGTTTTGGAGTGTTTCTAATACTAGCTCTGGCTTTCACTAATCTTAAGGTCTCAGTAAATCACCAATACGTATTTTATATATAAAACAGATAGAATATCAGTGCCTACCTTCTTAACAGCTGTAAGAAATTAGTAAATTTATCACAGACAACACTTAGACATTCTCCAAATAGTTCCTGAGCTCCTATAATTCCTTTGCCTTTATAAAACATCTAGTGTATCTGCCTGAAATGTCCTTGCTATCTTTTTTGTGTAGCCTTCCTAGATCACCAGAGTCAGAATTCATCAATCCTAAATCTGTACTCCCAATTTATATAGAATCCCTAGTGCAAAGTTATATGTAGAACTTGTAAGTAGAGTTGAAAAACAGTATGGTGAAAAGCAGGCTTCCCTGATGACTCAGATGGTAAAGAATCGGCCTGCAATGTGAGGGACCTAGGTTCAATTCCTGGGTTGGAAAGATTCTCCTGGAGATGGGTATGGCTCTTCCCTGGGGAATTCCATGGAGAGACAAGACTGGTGGGCTACAGTCTGCTGCTACTGCTAAGTCACTTCAGTCGTGTCCAACTCTGTGCGACCCCAGAGACAGCAGCCCACCAGGCTCCCCCCATCCCTGGGATTCTCCAGGCAAGAACACTGGAGTGGGTTGCCATTTCCTTCTCCAATATGTGAAAAGTGAAAGTGAAGTCGCTCAGTCGTGTCCAACTCGTAACGACCCCATGGACTGCAGCCCACCAGGCTCCTCCGTCCATGGGATTTTCCAGGCAAGAGTACTGGAGTAGGGTGCCATTGCCTTCTCCAGGCTACAGTCTATGGGGTCGCAAAGAGACAGACACGACTGAGCAACTAACACTTTCACTTTCATGGTTAAAAGCATGGAACTTGGGAGTCTCGGGTTTTCTATGGGCTCCATCAGTTATTGACTGTGTGATGTTGGCCATCTTACTGTGAAATTGTGAAATGGGGTAGAAATAAAACCGATCTCCTAAAGAAGTCATAAGCATTAAATGAATTAATCTATGTAAAAAGTTAGCACTGGGCTTCCCTGATAGCTCAGTTGGTAAAGAATCCACCTGCAATGAATCAGACCCCAGCTCAATTTCTGGGTCAGAAAGATCCATTGGAAAAGGCATAGGCTACCCACTCCAGTATTCTTGGGCTTCCCTTGTACTCAGCTGGTAAAGAATCCGCCTGCAATGTGGGAGACCTGGATTTGATCCCTGGGTTGGGAAGATGCCCTGGAGAAGGGAAAGGACACCCACTCCAGTATTCTGGCCAAGAGAATTCCATGAACTGTATAGTCCATGGGGTTGCAAAGAGTCATACACGATTGAGTGATTTTCACTTTCACACAGTCTCATGATTTTATATATTCCTTTTGATCTTCATATTTTCTTTGTGTATGGTTACAGACTGCCAAATAAGCCACCATTGAGAAACTTGGCATTGGTGATTACCAATCCTCCCTAACGATTCCATTTCAGTAGGACTTATAACTGATATCAGAGAAGAATCGTTGTTGAAGGCAAAGCTTTAATTCAAAAACCATAAAAACATTTTTGATGGGGAGTTTAAGATGCAGAAGGTCACTTAACCATCAGGGTATTTTGGCTGCAGTTCATGACAAATAAACCTGTAATGGATAATTTATGTTGAAGCTGTTCATGTCGCATGTAAGAGGGTTCAATTTGCGCAGCACATACTTTATTACCAGATGATTCATTGGAAATCACAATTTGCAATGATCTGCCTAGTGGAAGGGTTGCTGGTCATAAAAACATCATAGAAGAAAATTCAATGATGGATATTATTTATGCCAAAGACATGCATTTGTATTAGCTACACACATCCCAATGTGTGTGCATTAAAATGATAACAGCATTGACAATTCAGATGAGACTTGGGGAAGGGTGAGTGTCAGCATTTCTGATAAGCTGTACAAGATAATAGCTTTTTATATAAAAAGGAGTGTAGCAATACATATACCAAAGGATACCTTTCTTAATGACAAAGTAACATTTTCTTATATACTACTAGTAGCAAAATAACTAAATACATAAATAACTAGGGAGAGGTAAAGGAAAGACAAAGAAGTAAAGGATGATCTTCTTTGCCAGATTTCTTGGTTTCTTGAAGGATTCCATTGTACTTACATCTACACAAGAGAGCCTATTAACTCATTCAAGCCCCAAGGCTACCATTGAGTCCCTTCTAAGAAGCAGTGGTGTGAAAAGAGGTGATAATACTTGCTAAGTAATAGTATTTACTTTGCAATTAGATTGCTGGTATAAAATATCTTCTACAGATAAAAATCTTTTTATTTTTAAACTTTAGAAAATCCCATTTTATTTTGATATGCAGCGTTTTCTCCTCGTTAATTTTATTTTTTATTGAAGTTTTGAGTTCTTCACACCTATAGAAGAAATTAGACCCATCTTAACCTGTTCTAATATGCTCAGGTGGATCCCAATATGGCAGGGGCACATGGTGGTTTTGTGAGACACAAATATATCCTGATGCACCTGAGTCACTCCACATTGTAAATTCTTTATTAGCAAGTCACTTTGTTCCCTATAGGTACAATCAGAAGTTCTGACAACTTCAGATTATAGGAAGTATTACAGCTTTATACTAGGTTAATTGTATATATTGTAGTTACATGACACTTTTTAAATTCATGTGATTATGAAAACATGGAATAATAAAACAAAAATGCAAATCAAGAAAAAAAATATAATACGTAATATTTTTTTCTAGCTGATGTACTAGTTTAAAGCTTGTCAACATTCTCTCATTTAGTCCTCAAAAAAGTCCTCTAAAACAAATCTTACATTTTTGTTTTACTAGAAATGTGTAGTTTTTTCCTTTAAATAAAGCAAGTGCAAGAAATATGAAGTGAAATTATCTCTCTAATTCTGCTCTTTGATTTTCCAGATAGAATTAACACTTTTATATAAAAGTCCTTTCTTTTTAGCATAGGTATCATTTTGCAAAAGAATATTATATGTTCTGTGATGTGCCTTTTTTTTTTTTTTTTTCATTTAGCAGTAGCTCACAAGCATTTTTTTTATGCTGGAAATATATATATATCTTATATACTTTTGGGCTTCCCAGGTGGCATTGGTGGTAAAGAACCCACCTGTCAATGCAGGAGACCTTAGATACATGAGTTCAATCCCTGGGTTGGGAAGATCCCCTGGAGGGAGGGCATGGCAACCCACTCCAGTATTCTTGCCTGGAGAATCCCATGGACAGAGCAGCCTGGCCAGCCATGGTCAATAGGATCGCAAAGAGTCGGGCATGACTGAAGCTACTTAGCAGGCACATAGCATGCATGCATATACTTTTGGTATTATATACCAGATTTATACGCAGAAAACTGATGCTTTGAAAGAATTAATTTTCCAGTAAATGGTGTAGCCGAGATTGCAACTTGCATAGTCTGATTCTAGACCCATGCTTATAATCACTACATAACTGCCTCTTGGAATATACTGGAAACATCTAATTGTGGATATTCTGAACACTAGAAAATTCTTTTTCAAATGTTTTTATAAATTATTTAAATTTTCCTGATCTCTCCAATTCAAGGTTATTAATGGCCCAAAATATATAACTTTCAGTTCAGTTCAGTTCAGTTCAGTGGCTCAGTGGCGTCTGACTCTTTGCGACCCCATGAATCACAGCACACCAGGCCTCCCTGTCCATCGCCAACTCCCGGAGTTCACTCAGACTCATGTCCATCGAGTCAGTGATGCCATCCAGCCATCTCGTCCTCTGTCGTCCTCTTCTCCTCCTGCCCTCAATCCCTCCCAGCATCAGAGTCTTTTCCAATGAGTCAACTCTTCCGCATGAGGTGGCCAAAGTACTGGAGTTTCAGCTTTAGCATCATTCCCTCCAAAAAACACCCAGGGCTGATCTCCTTCAGAATGGACTGGTTGGATCTCCCTGCAGTCCAAGGGGCTCTCAGGAGTCTTCTCCAACACCACAGTTCAAAATTATTTATAATGTGATAATAAGTCTATCAGGAATGGCACTGAACTACTCAAGACAAAATGAAATTGCTTTATCCATCTTAAGAACTGCATCTTTTTTTGAAAAAAAAATATTTTTAACAGCCTATTCTATAACTAAAATTGGTGGTGTTAAATGAGAACATTTTATTTCATGAAATAATTCTACCCTTTCCTTTATGCTTTGTCTGGATGGGATGGAGAGGAGATTGACAAGGAAGCCTTTATAGAGAGCTTTCATAAGGCCTGTTAGAATATTCATTCATCTAGTAGTATTCATTGGTTACTTCCTGTTTTCTAGGCACCAAGCTAGGCTCATGCATTTAAACTGAGAACAGTAAGGATAATCCTGGTTTCCACATTCTACTGGACAGTTACATTCCACTGGCAGTAGTTGGAGACTGGCTAAGAGCTACCTACAGCTCATTTTGAAGTTTGGTGTAAATTAATTAAATACAAACTTTGACTGATACTAATCACTTTTTCTTCAGTTCTGTTTTTTTTGCCAGATACCAAAAATTTTATGTGATATGTTAGATTAATAAATAAATTATGTCTTTAAATAACCTGAATATCTTCTCCTCATTTGTGCCAGCGAGTTGACTAAGGTCCTCTGTTAACCTAATGCTTGGTATCACTAAGTGATAAGTCTAATTTGGTATCAGTAGCCAACAGAGATTAGAGTTTTCTGGCTTAATTCTGGATCAGAAGGCCAGGAGACCCTCATAATTTATTATTTTTAAAATTTTTCTCTTAAACTTCCACTTTGGAAACAAAATGATTGAGAGGCATATTCTAAGAGGAACTCATCAGGATGGGCTCAGCCTCCCTGGCGATAATTTGGAAGTTGATGTTATTTTTGGAGGGCAGATTAAGATCTGGCATTTTGCCAAGCCAAATCCTCTGTTTAATTACAGAAGTGAGATAATTATCAGGGGAGCAGTTCGGTTAATAGTTATAGAAATCCTAATTTAGCAAGGAAAACAGGATAGAATAAAAGCTGATTTCAGCTTAACTGATTGTCAAAAACGGGAGGTTTTGAAAATTCCTTATCCATTGGAATCAAATTGAGTCACTTAATGGCAATGGCAGTGCTATTGTGGAAAATCTTCACTCGGTTTCTCCTCCTCTATTAAAACTGAGTTTGATTTGTAAAACAGTTGTAAAGACAAAGACCAGAGAGGAGGAAAACTGTATTGGCAGGTTTTCTTTATAATGAAGGTGGGTCATGTTTTACTGAAAAAAATAGAAATAATATTTTACTCTAATAGTTTACACTACTGAGCAAATTCTAGACATATATCTAAAGAGAAGATAAGGCAGGAGTCCACAAAACTATTCAAGATACTGATTTTTTTTCCCCAAATCAGTTAATTCTTTGTAGAGTTGACTTGCCAGGATCCATGTTTTCATTTCATAGTTAACATTCTTAACATTTTTGTGATTATACTGTATAATAATACCTTTGATAAGTTTTGTTTCTTAGTTTCTAAGTTCTGCCCAGTTCTTTTATGACCCCTTGAGCTGTAGCCCACCAGGCTCCTCTGTCCATGAAATTTCCCAGGCAAGAATACTGAAGTGGGTTGGCATTTTCTTCTCCCGGGGATCTTCCTGACCCAGGGACTGAAGCCACATCTCCTGCTTGGCAGGTGGATCCTTTACCAGTGAGCCACCTGGATAAGTTTAGGTTTATTTTAAACCTAAATTCTGTCTTTAGTTCAGTGGTTGTTAAATGTAGCACTTTAAAGAATAGCAAAAAGTCATGTCTAAATAGGAAAATGCCCATTTGTACTTAAAGTGTTTTGCATACTTAATTATTATATATACACATTATATGTAACTGTGTATAATAATATAGCATTTCCATAGGTAATTAGAAATATGTTATTAACTTCTGTCTTAAATTAAGGAAATTAAAAATTTTAAAACAAAATTTTAAAATATTTCCTCCTACTTTTAGGATACAGTTAATTGTAGCAACTTTTTTTTCTATTTTCTTAATTAGAGAAAACATTATATCACTTCACAGTTTTATTGTTTTTGAATATTTAAAAAGTCAGAGTCAATTTGAAAGAATTATATATAACTACCTATGGTAGTTAGGGATCCATTTAAAAAAGATATTAAAGCTGAGCCAGAAAAGAAAAAAAAGAAAAAAAGAGATTCTTCAAACCTTCTCTACAATATTATATAGAATATTTGAAATAGGGGTTATGAGGGAGGGACACAGCTCTGGCATTGTGCAATATAATTTTATTGTAATGTACCCTTCCAAAGAAAAATATAAGTCACTTCTGGTCATTTCTCCTCAAAATCATTTAATGGCTTCATGTTGGTTTGGGTTATCAGTTCAGTTCAGTTCAGTTCAATTGCTCAGTTGTGTCCGACTCTTTGCGACCCCATGAATTGCAGCATTCCAGGCCTCCCTGTCCATCACCAACTCCCGGAGTTCACCCAAACTGACATCCATTGAGTTGGTGATGCCATCCAGCCATCTCATCCTCTGTCGTCCCCTTCTCCTCCTGCTCCCAATCCCTCCCAGCATCAGTCTTTTCCAAAGAATCAACTCTTCTGCATGAGGTGGCCAAAGTACTGGAGTTTCAGCTTCAGCATCATTCCTTCCAAAGAACACCCAGGGCTGATTTCCTTCAGAATGGACTGGTTGGATCTCCTTGCAGTCCAAGGGACTCGCAAGAATCTTTTCCAACACCACAGTTCAAAAGCATCATTTTGATATTTGGCAAAACTAATACAGTTATGTAAAGTTTAAAAATAAAATAAAATTAAAAAAAAAAAAAAAGCATCAATTCTTTGGCCCTCAGCTTTCTTCACAGTCCAACTCTCACATCCATACATGACTACTGGAAAAACCATAGCCTTGACTAGACAGACATTTTGGGTTATAGGAGATGCTTATAATGGGAAATGCTTATAAGGCTGTTGCGATGGGCCTTGTGTGACTTGTGCACACCCACTTTTCTCTTCATACTTTGGATGTCATTTTAGCTTTTGAATGTGCCAGCTTTATCTCATTGTCAACTGTTCAGATCCTCTGTCTCAAACATTCCCGGCCTGCCTCTGTACAGAGCTAATTCATACATATTCTTCAGAATTGAGCTTTACTCACTGTCAATACTTTGTGGGACCTCTTCTGAAATCTTATCTCCCTCTTTCCTGCCCCTTTACTTGCACAAATAGAACAGCAATGAAAAGCTGGGGTAGGTACTTTTATTTGGAGCTGTCAGAGCATATGTACTTCTTTAACATAGGAACTTACAGTAATTGTTCATTTAATGATCTACCTTCTCTAGTTTAGACAGTAATTATAGTTTAAAATTAGAGTGTATTTCTATTAGGTGTATCAATGTATACTAACAGTGTGTTGAAAATACTTCCACAGTGCCTGACAGAAAATGGGTGTTCAACAATATTTGTTGAATGGTATTATATGGGTCTTGTTCATAAATATATAAAAGCTAAAGGGGATAATTCCTAGCTCAAAGGCTACTTTGAAGTATAAAACAGAAAATGCCTAACACAGTGCCTGACTCCCTCAAAATGTTACTTCCATAGCTTTTTCTTTCCTTCATGGAAAATACTGTTCACTCTACCAGATGATATGTTAATTTGGTTGACGTAGATCTCCAACAAATGCCAGTTACCATCTATGGAAAAGAAATGGGGTGTTTAATTTTTACTTGAAACATATTTAGAATTTTGGATATGGCTAGATAAAACCAGATGATAGGATCTTTACAAAGGAAAAAAAGAAATCTTGGACTGATTTTATGTCTTAATGTTTTATCAGTTTGACTAGTTATATAGTAATGGACTTGGGGGAAAACTCCATTTTAAATAGCCTATTTCTGTTTTCAACCAACTCTAAAGACCTCATTTATATGCATCCTTTGTCCTTAGGCTGCATAGTTACTGAAAGGAAATGGGAAACTCTTATAGGAAAGGAATTTGATAGTGATATTGATGGAATTAGAAATAGGGGAGGTTTTCATCTATTGGCATTAACTATCATTAGTCTTGCTACAGCACCAATTCTTAAAAAGATATATATTTATTTTAGATTTTATTTATCTTACATTTTCTGAATGTAGAATAAGCCTACTATTTAATGATAATTATAAAATCAATAAAAGATGCTGCATTCTTACAAACAGGTTAAAGAAATGGCAAACTCAGCTAGTGCTGTTGTGTCATAAGAAGAGTAAAAGTTTTCCTCTTCACTACACAAAAGCCCTTAAAGATTCACTGGACAGTTAAGACACTCTAAATTTTTTCTCATCAGAAAAATGACCAGCAAACCCAAATGATTTGAAATGTTTAGGACCAGATTTATAGAGTGGCAAAAAATCTTGCTAAGAAAGACAAACTGTGCACACATGGTAGGTAATCTTAATTGCCACATAAACTGAAGCTTTGATTTCATACAGATACTTTTTAGTGGCATGTCCATAGTAGGCAGGGGATTCTTTCCTTACTTTTGTAGGAATGATCCATGATGGATGAGTATTGAAGACTGAGATCCTCTCTGGCTTTAAAAAGTATTCTGTTTAAGTCATATGCAAATTATTTTAAATTATGTGGCATTTAAACTTAAAGGTGAAAATATAACACTGATTACCTGCCTGCTTTTCCCCACATTCCCTACCTCAATAAATGGCATCACATTTCAGTATGTGATGAAATACTGAAATAATGAAATACTGAAAATATGTTTTCTTGTCTTTAGTTTCCTAACGTTTAATTATAAGGTGTCTTGGTATAAATTTCTTTGGGCTTATTTTATTTGGAGTTTGACCATCTTCTTGATTCGGTAGTTTTGTGCTTTCCATAAAATTTGGAATGCTTTTAGTTATTAATGCTTTGAATATTCTTTTAGTCCCCTCTCTTTCTCTTCTTCTTCTGAGATTCTGATGATATGAATGTTGGATCCTTTGTTAGTCTCATTCAAATCTCTAAGGTTCTGTTTAATTTTTTTTTTTGTCTTTTTTTTTTTAAAGTCTATTTAGATTGTTTGATTCTCTTTATCTGTTCTCCAGTTCACCCATGTATCCTCTTTCATTTCTACTCTCTACTATTGAGTGTATCCAACAATTTTTTATTTCTATTGTTGTCTATTTTAGTTCTGTAATACCATTTGGTTCTGTTTTGATGACTTTTTTGGGGGGGTTGTGCTGGGTCTTTGTTGCCGCACAGACTTTTCTGTAGTTGTGGCGAGTTGGGGCTACTCTTCCTTATGATGTGCAGGCTTCTCATTGCAGTAGCTTTTCTTATTCTGGAGCACAGGCTCTAGACTGTTTGGGCATCGGTCGTTTCAGCATGCGGGCTCTGTAGTTGTGGCTCCCTGGCTCTAGAGCACAGTCTCAATGGTTGTGGTCGTGGGCTTAGTTGTCCCACGGCATGACATGTGGGATCTTCCTGGACCAGAAATTGAACCATTGTCTCCTGCATTGACAGGCAGGTATTCTTTGCCGCTGAACCACCATGGAAGTCCAACTTCTTCTTCTTTTTTTTATTTTTTACACAGGATTTTCTACTTTCCCATCTATATCAGAACATGTAATTGGTTGCTGAATCATTTCTGGGAAAGCTGCTTTAAAATTCTTGTCAAATAATTAAAACATCTGCTCCATCTCAGTGTTGGCATCAGTTAACTGTCTTTTTTTTTTTTCATGCAAGTTATGTTTTTTTGGTACTTCTGTATCACAGATAATTTAGTGGTTTTCTGTTATATCCTGGACATTTGTTCATTATGTTTGGAGACTCTGAGGTGTATTTAAGTTTTTTTTTTTTTTTTAATTTAAGCTTTATTTACGTTGTTTAGTTTTAGCAAGCAGGTCCTGGCCTAGTTTTTTGTGATTCCAATGAGGGTTTAATTTTAGAGAACTTGCATTATTATTTTGATCTGCTTTGCTGTTGCTGGGGCTCTTACTGGTCCCTATTGTTGCTGCTTGGGGTGATGGAAGATGTTTCCCCAGGAAGGGCTCATGGAAGATCAAACTGTAGGAGAGGGGACTCCCAGGCAAGTAATGGCATGTGGCTCCTGGGGCCACATGCTCATTGTGGCTGAGTCCCTCTTGATGATGCTGCCTGCCAGCCACAGATTTCTTGAAGGAGGTGGCGTATCCCAGGCTCTCATGGTTTCTTGTTGGTTGGGCTGCCAGTTCATCCCCAGCACCAGTGGTGTCAGGAAGCTGATTTCAGAGGAGTTCCTTTTCTTTCCCCAGAACTGGGCTGCTTTCTGTTGTTTTGTTGGAGTCCAGGAAACACTGTTCTTGGTTCACCTTCTATTGGGCTGGGCGACAAGACACTCTGCTGCTGTGTTGTTCTTTTAGACTTGGAGTCAAAACTAGTTTGGCTTCTCCTTTCATTGTTCTTTTCTGATTGTCTCTTGCACAACTTACAGGGTTCATAGTCATTCTTAGAGTGGAGGAGGAAAGATCAGTGGAGGAGAAAAGATGGGAGGGAAGACCCCATTTTATCTAAACTGGAATTCTTATCCTGTGTTTTTATTTGCTAAATACAGCAGCCTTAACTAGGCCACAGGTAACCTGGATATAAGGAGTTATATCCAGGTTTCCTTACTTTTTTTGGTTTACTTATGCTTCGTGATGAAAGCTGATTCAATGAACTTAAAACAATCACTAATATAGGACTGGGGTCCCAAACTATATCCCCTGCCCAAGGGCCATACTTGCCCTATAGGCTGTTTTGGAATGGCCTTCAAGTTAAGAATGGCTTTCCATTTTTTAGGATTAAAAAAAAAATGTAAATACTCCATATGTGGTCAGTAAGACTTAAACCATTACTCTCAAACATTATAAAGAAAAAAAAAATTGCTGACACCTAGTCCAGGAAAATGGGGGGAAAAAAATTAAAAAACACTAAACTTGGGATTCAGAAAAGGAATGTTTGGTTCTTATCTTTGAAACTGATAAGCTCTGTAATGTTGAGCAAGTCATGAAAATTCCCTGGGCTACATTTTTCTCTTTATAAAATAAAGCTTTATATAAAGTAATTCCTGAAATTCCTCCAGTATGAAGTTTTCAATTACGCTGTCATAGAACTGTCAGGTAAATTTCTAAGTGAGGCTTATTTTTACCCCCCCTCTATGTTTTTATTTTGAAAAAATTCAAATCTGTGAAAAAGATGAACAAATACTACAATGAGTATTCATACACCTTTCACAAATATTCAGCAATTTAAAATATTTTGCCACATAAGATTTTTTCCTAATAATTTGTGCATTTATTTGTCTATGTATAAATCTTATTTTTTCTGAAACATTGAAAATACACTGCAGTCATCATAATGCTTTGCCACTAAGTACTTTAGTGTGTATTGTCTAAGAGCAACTTGAAAGGAGGTGGTATCTCTTAAATCTTGGTGGTATGGAAAGAGAGCAACAGTGTAAATTTTTGGCCCTCTAGAAATGAAGGAGAGTAAAAACAGAATGCATATAAAACAAATTCCAAGAATTAAGAGTGTAATCTTAATTCCACTAGAATTAAGAGTACAATTGCTAGAATTAAGAATGGAATCTATATATTGAAACTGACAAAATATCATACATCAGAAAAAGCTGACGTAGAAGCAACATCTCCAAGACATATCTTAGTTAAGCAATTAGACTTTGAAGATTAAAGTCAAAATACCATGTTCATTACTAAGTAAAGAATACATTGCCATCAAATTTCTCAGTTGCAAGATACAAAGCAAAACGGTATTTCAGCAATGGGTCTGAAAAATCAAGCAATGGAAGTATGAGACAAGAATTTCATATACTATCAGGCTACCCATCAAGTACTGAAACTATAAGGGAAAAAAATGGAAAAATGGAGTTTTAAATATGCATGCTGTAGGGTAAGGGAGTTAGAGAAGGCGAGGTTTAGAAAAAGAATGAGACTGGCACTTTATAGGAACAGATCACCTTTAATGAGGCGAGAAGGGCCAGCAGTCAGATTAGTGAGCTTCTACACTAACCCAAGAACAGAGTAAATAATATAGGTATATATGTGGAAATCTACTGTCTTAAGGGGGCCTGTTCTTCTCCAAGGTTGTTCGGAGTAGTTATCTCTTAAACGGCTGGGGCAAGGAATTCTGGAGATCAGCCAGAGGCTGGGACCAGCTGGGCCCAGCTGGGAGCTGGGCATAATCAACCTTAATGTCCATTTTTTTTTTCCTTCTGGTGAGAGAGTTCTTTGTTTTGCATAGAATGGTGCGGAGGACCCGGAGGGGAGTTTAACTCCAGGCTATTTTGAGCCGTGTAATTTTCCTTCACATGGAATTGAAGTTGGCATGTTAGTTATTTACTTTTTATTTTACATATTATTTTTAGTGGAAGAGATTTTCAAAGTCTTAGATAGGAGGGAAAAGACACTACTTTTTTGAGTATTTATTATAAAATGGATGTATATAAATTTGAATTAGGTCTAATTACCTTTATTTTACAATGAAGAAACTGGGACTCAAAGAAATCAGCTACTGTGACTCAGTGAAAGTGAAAGTGTTAGTTGCTCAGTCATGTTCAACTCTTTGCAACCCCATGGGATGTAGCCCTCCAGGCTCCTTTGTCCATGGGATTCTCCAGGCAAGAATACTGGAGTGGTTTGCCATTCCCTTCCCCAGGAGATCTTCCTGAACCAGGGATCAAACTCACATGCATTGCAGGAGGATTCTTTACCATCTGAGCCACTGGGAAAGTGATTCAGTAAATATCTGTCAAAGCCAGGATTCAAACCCTTTTTACTTTCACTCTAAAACTTTGATCTTTCTTCTGTATCATGCTCATTGATGTTTAGTTGTTGTTGTTACAGTTAAAAGAGAGAGTGATCCTCCTTACTACTCTATTTAGCACATTTTTCTCTAGCTGGTGAAGCTATTCATAATCTTGCTCAGTTGACAAGTAGTACTACTATTTTTGCAGGAGTTTGAGCTCCAAAGATTATAAAGAACAGAATGATTTAATTAAAGGTTTGAAAACAGTTGATTTGAAAATGTGACGGTTTTACATGCTCAAATTTCCTCCCCCAGAACCAATCGCATCTGAAAATAAAGACTAGAACTGAAAATCCTAACTTAGCTTTTCAAACATTCACTGAGTCTGTTTTTGAATACATGTATAATAAGCAACACTTTTGTTACAAGTATATCCCCAAGAGAAAATTAGCAGAGCATATTAGATTATAAATGTTAATAAACTGGTATTAGTATTATCACTTTCAAGCAAAGCACAGGGATCCTTTGGTGCTGTTTCTGAGGCTATAGTGTCTTATCAGCTTCTGTGACAAACCACTCTTAATATCTACTGTCCATGGTAATTAGTTTATAGCCTACCAGCCATGTGTCTACACAGAAGACAACAGAGTCTATTCAAAAATGCTCCCTCCTTCTTATAAAATGCAGAAACAAGCAATTCTTATTTAACATAGATGCTAATGCAGGGAAATATAATAGCGTCTGGCTTCCAGAAGACAATAAAAATATATTACTAAATTAAATTGCACACATTTTTCGAAAGTTGGTATAAAATTTGTATCTAGCTTCAGAACTTCTAAAACACAGCCTTACCTTAATAATCCAATGAATGGGGGGAAAAAGTCTCTGAGAAAGAGAATTAGAATGCTTCAAAATGCCCCAGTCAGCTGCAGGCTTTGTACCAGTGATACCATAGCAGGACCTAGCCTGGTCAATATGTATTTTTAGCTGAACTGCCATTTCCATTACGAGAACATTTTTTTAGCACTTTATAACTAGGACATTTTCATTCTCACCATCCTGAAACTTGACAGAAATTGTCAGACCACATGTGTTTTGAAGAATACAACAGATCTACTTTGACTCATAGCCAGGTCATTTATGAGAACTCTTTACTCCAAAAACAAAGGACAGGTATTAAGATGATTTGGGTAAAAGTCTTCTTTTTTCAAAATAGTAATCATACCATATATTGCATTGCCGCCTTCTCTGATTTTGGCAAAACATCAAAGTCACCTTGTAAAGATAGGAAAATTTATAGGGGTTTGTGACACCAGCTTCATCAATTTGTTATAAGACTAATGGGAAATGACATAGGTCAGGTGCCCAGAACCGGGTCCGGCAGACAGCAGCCATCCCATTCATATGAGTTTATCTTCGCCTCTGAAAAAATAGAAGGCCACTGCTTCAGGTTATTAAAAGAAAGTAAAAGGCAATACAGCAAACCTGCATTTCAAAGGAATTCACACTTAATATGAAGTATAGTGCTTGGTAAAGATTCTGTCACATTTTAGTTAAACTAGAAAAAATATTAGAGCAATTTAGAGACAGAAGCAAATGCTAATAGCCTGGACACTTACTTTTAGCCACTCCTTAGCTAAAATTATGAATTTTATTTATTAATAAGTAATAAAATCACTAGAATTTCTCAGTATGGTTTGCTTCCTGTGAAAGAGCTGCCAAAAGTTCGTGAATAGCTAACTAAAGCAATCACATGTAAAAACAAGTGCAATAAAAAGGAGTCATAATCTCTTAGGATGTATATTTCTAGACTGCTTCTGGGAATTTGAATTAACTCTTTCACCACAAGATGATATAGCTCTATGTGATACAGTATCAGAGTAACAGAGAGCATTCTACCCAGCAACTTTGTAGAGGTGCCAGCTGAGAAGCAGGAAATAGCATAGGCTCTGGTGGAGACTTATCCAGTGTTCTTAGATGACCTATGTCATCTCTTGTCAGTCTTACTGGATAACTGAGATTGGTTTTAATTTTTTTTTTTTTTTTGGTAGATCTAGAAAGGATGTTACATGATTTTTCTGGGGTATCTGATCATGAAGAAAACTAAGGACAATATGACCTTTTTAGAATTGACTGCCACTGCTTAAATTCTGCCCCATAGGGCAAAAGTCAAATTTATTTATTTACTTATTTTCCTTTGGTGGAAAACCAGTAGATGTAATAATCTGCAATGAATCACCCCATTTCCAATGTAGAATTAGCCAAAGTTGACTGTATCCTTGGATCCCAAAGAGAACCAGCATGGGCTCATTTTCTATGACAGTGCCTGTCACTTCAAAATTAAAGTGGAAAATTGAGGCAACAAGTCGTGGAATATAAATTCATCAATACTTGCTCTTACCTCAGTTTACCAGGCTATTTTAAATGAAAGATTAAAGTGTAAACATGAATATTAGTGATTCTAATTAGAATTAGAGATTACAACATGGGGTATCATAATTCTGTGTAAATAAGATATTAAGGTAACCCCCTAAAGTAAGAGTAGATAGATCAATGAATTTGGTGTTTTTCCTCCATGATACCAAGTAAGTGATATGATAAATGACTGAACTGTAAGTCAAGCCATAGTCACACATGAATGGTGTAAAATTTGTTGAGATTAGAAGAGTGAACTAGAAAACCTTTAATGGCTTTTATGACTCAAATCATTTTTATCTTGAATATAGAATGATCAACTAATGATCATTATGCCAAAACTAAGAATAAACCAAATATAAGTGAGAATATACCAAAATTAAGTAGATGGTGGTTAAGGAAACAGAAGAGTCTCATAAATATACTTAATTTTCAGAATGCATTTGTTATTGTTGTTCAGTCACTCAGTTGTGTCTGACTCTTTGCAACCCCATAGAATGCAGCATACTCCCTGTCCTTCACCATCTCCCGGATCCTGCTGAAACTCATGTTCATTGAGTCAGTGATGCCATCCGACCATCTCATCCTCTGTCATCTCCTTCTCCTCCTGCCTTCAATCTCTCCCAGCATCAAAGTCTTTTCCACTGAGTCAATTCTTCACATCAGGTGGCCAAAGTATTGGTTCTTCAGCTTCAGCATCAATCCTGCCAATGAATATTCAGCTTGATTTCCTTTAGGACTGACTGGTTTGATCTCCTTGCTGTCCATGGGACTCTCAAGAGTCCAAGAGCGCAGTTTGAAAGCATCAATTCTTCAGTGCGCAGCCTTCTTTATAGTCCAACTCTCACATCTGTACAGAATTAATGGAAAAACCATAGCTTTGACTATATGGACCTTTGTTGGCAAAGTGATGTCTCTGCTTTTTAATATGCTGTCTCGGTTGGTCATAGCTTTTCTTCCAAGGAGCAAGAGTCTTTAATTTCACGGCAGCAGTCACCATCTGCAGTGATTCTGGAGCCCAAGAAAATAAAGTCTGTCACTATTTCCCCATCTATTTGCCATGAAGTGATGGGACCAGATGCCATGATCTTCATTTTTTGAATGTTGATTTTAAGCCAGCTTTTTCATGCTCCTCTTTCACCTTCATCAAGAGGCTCTATAGTTCCTCTTTGCTTTCTGCCATAAGAGTGGTGTTATCTGCATATCTGAGGCTATTGATATTTCTCCTAGCAGTCTTGATTCCAGCTTGTGCTTCATCTAGCCTGTCATTTTGCATGATGTACTCTGCATATAAAGTTAAATAAGCAGAGTTACAATATATGGCCTTGACAAACTCCTTTCCCAATTTTGAACCAGTCCATTGTTCCATGTTCAGTTCTAACTCTTTTATTAACCTGCATGTAGGTTTCTCAGGAGGCAGGTAGGGTTATCTGGTATTCCCATCTCTTGAAGAATTTTCCACAGTTTGTTGTGATCCACAAAGTCAAAGGCTTTAGCAGTCAATGAAGCAGAAATAGTTTTTCTGGCATTCTCTTGCTTTCTCTATGATCCAACAGTTTATGGCAATTTGATCTCTGGTTCCTCTGCCTTTTCTAAAACCAGCTTGTACATCTGCAAGTTCTCTTAAAAAATGCATAAATATCCTCTTAAGAACACTGTTATGTCTTTATATTTTTAAAAACATAGTAAACTATCTCTGTTACATTGCCAGCTTTCTGTAAAGATTACTTCTATGCAATAGCAACAAAATTTTTTTAATGTTTCATAGTTAAATAAAACCTATAAATATGGTTCATGAATTTATAGTGATGGCAAAATTCTCTCAGTTCCTCAAAGATTTAGATCAGCTCTAAGAAGTTCTGAAAAGAGCACTGAAGAGACATTTACATCAAATAACTCATTTTGAATCTGGTATCCTTTTTAGCACACAGACCAACTCTGGCTGTTCAGAATGTAAATTTTTAAAAATTTTCCTGGCCTTCTGTTTGCTTATTTTCCTTTGTTTGGTCTGTGAATATTTTAGTGAGGATTCACTTTAAAAGCAATCTCAGTCCTTGTTGTTGCTTTGCAATGTTTGAGAAAATGACTAGAGGAGCTTTAATGCTGTCTTGTTCATCAGCGTGAATCAGATAAAAGATTAAAAACAATACCTAGAGAGCAGCTCTTAACTTGGGTTTCTGTCTGTTGAATTTTAATTACATAATAAGATTCTTGTTCAGACAGAAGGTAAATAAATAAATAAGTTCATAAATTCCACTGATTTCAGCAGGCTATGTCACAGGGGATGCAGTATTTTTAAGCCAAAATATCATCAGTGTTTTACATGACTGCATTTGAGACTCCAGCCCTCCATGATTCCTTTCCAAGGCCAGCACCACCTGCGTACCACACAACCACACAAAGTCTTTGAACATTAACGGAGGAAGCAAACAGAGAAGGCAGTAAGCAGTCTCCACAGACGGCTGGTAAGGATGTGACACAGACAAGTCACAGTTTATCTTCTTGGGCCTCTCAGACATTTTAGCAAGTACCACTGGTTTCCACTGCCTTCTCTTCCGTTGTGTCTCCTACTTAGGGAGACAGAGAACAGTGGGTGTCAGAATTGAGGTGGAGGCCATGGAACGTGAAAACAGGCAGCCTTCGGTCCCTGAGTGCCAATCATTTTGCCTCTAGAGCATGTCAGAATTCCTGAAGAGACTGTATTTACTTCTCACCTGGCTGGAGAGGAAAGGAGTGTGGCACGAACATCTGTCAAGGAAATTACATATGCAAGCAATTATTGGGGCTGGGGGCATTAAGGAAAAACAATTATATGCATTTTCAGTCTAATTTGATGAGAGAGCCTTAGGTTTCTGGAGCCTTGCCAGGCCAATTGCTTGAGCTGTAAAACCTGAGGCACCTGGCTTTTCAAAGTTAAGGCACTCTCCGTTTTTAAGTCTATCGATTGGTTCACTGCAAAAGGAATGTAAAGGATGCTGCCTTTTTTAGAAGGGAGTTTGATAGAATTTGCTACAAAAACTTACATTGTAAAACAGTGCTGCAGCAGGTTTCTAGCCTTTACTCTGGTTTGCACTTGGAAATCTGTTTATATCTTCAAGATTTATGTATTTCAGTCACCTGCAAATGTTTGCTGAGTATATCCCCTCATGTCACAGTACAACGATCAACAGCAACAAAAGAAGCATAGCCCCCTTCCTCTTGGATCTCACAGTTGTGAAAGGACTGCATTGCTATACCAGTGATACATACGATAAAAGTTATTAAGGATGTCGTAGAATTATGCAACTGGGGATACAGTTTGGTTGGGGGGGAGTAGCAGAGAAAAGTTTCCTAGAGTAGTGGCTTTTAAAGTGAAGATTAAGAGATGAGTTTGAAAGGTTGTTGTTGAATCATGAGAATACACCGGGATTCTTGGCCCCCGGAGGAGAAGAATTCAATCTGGGGCCAGAGACGAGGCTTGATCGCTCAGAGCTTTTGTGTAATAAAGTTTTATTAAAGTATAAAGGAGACAGAGAAAGCTTCTGACATAGGCATCAGAAGGGGGCAGCAAGAATACCCCCCTGCTAGTCTTCAGCTGGATGTTATATAGTCACTAGCAGTCTGTTAATGAAAGAAAGGAATGTCTTAAAATTCAGAATAGCACCAGGCCCCTCACCCATAAGATGCATTTTGGGATAATCTTGGCACCAAATGGTTTATCCTGGGCCATAAAATGATTAACTTGAATCTTAAAGAAGGGCAGACCACCATACAAATAGTTTCATTTACATAGATTAGGGGAACAATATCTGAGTATAACATACTGGTTTGTCAAGTAGGTTCTGGGCCAAGAGGTGGAACCTACTTGGAGACAGAGTTTGGGGTAAAGGCATAGTACATTAGCATAGCTTAAGACAAACATTTCCATAAGAAAAAGGCATTGGTTATCTCTAGGCTCAAGAATAGCTAACTTCAGGTGAAACCAGGTGTCATTATGGCAACACAGTATTTTAAGAGAAACCTCCCTTTAAATTTGTATGGAGAAGGAAAAAAATATTGCTAGTTTGTTTCCTCCTGCAGCTTAAGAGAGATAAAAATGTCTGACACTTGCAGGCTATTTCCTCCATTTGGAGACCCCTCTCTCCTTGGGGACCCCTAGATTTCCTATCAAGCTGCCTAGGAAATTACTCTCTCAAGTTGACCAGGGGAAGAGTGATAAAGAATATTTCAAGCATTGACATGACGGTGTACATAGGCCCCTCGATAAGGAGTAATTTGGGGAGCAAGTAAAATGGGGAGGTTGGCTCAACAAGAAGCTCAAGATGAGGTCAGAGACCAGCTTGCCTGCCTAGGACTTTGTAGCCCAGAGTAAGGAGCTGGGCTTGATTTTAAGACAAAGAGTAACTGCTGAGAGATTTGAGCATAGTCATTTGAAGAGCAAGTTAATGCAGTAACAGATCTGAGCACCTACTGGATACGTCATTATGCTCAAAATTGGGATATGGTGACCGTGAGTTGGTCCCTGTCTTCAAGGAGCTCACCACTTTACATGGAAAACAGATAAGAAAAACTCTCAGTACAATGAGAGGATTTAGATTTGCATAAAGGCGTGAGCCAGTCTTCCCTTGTGTCTTAGTGGGTAAAGAATTCAAATCCTCCAGTCAATGCAAGAGATGTGGCTTGGATCCCTAGGTCAAGGAGATCCACTGGAGAAGGAAATAGCAACCCACTCCAGTGTTCTTGCCTGGAGAATCCCATGGAGCCTGTCAGGATACAGTCCATAGGGTCAGAAAAGAGTCAGGCACGACTTAGTGACTAAACAACAACAAAGGCATGAATCAAGTGCTATGTGAACTCAGAGAAGAAACCCAGAAGAGACTTTAACTCAGGATTCAAGTATCAGAATGTGTCCAGGGGAGATGGTATTTGATTCAAGTCTGGAAGAACTTGTAAAAATTGACCACATGGATCAAGGGTCAGAAGGGCCTTCCAGATATAGGGAAAAACATACCCAGTGCCCTGTTTGGCACACTTAGAGAACTGCCTGTAGATTAGGATAACTAGAGAAGGTATGAGTAGGAATGAGGCAGGAAATGTGGCTGGAGAAGTTTATGTAACATACTCTTGCCCTGTTAAGGAAAGAGATATTAAGGAATTTATATGTCGTATCACTGTCCAATTTTAGTGAGCAGTCACCAAAGAAAAATTGCAAATTTTACCTTTGAAGAGAAAAAAAGCCATTAAGTGGGCCAACTTTTAGTAATAGAAGTTACTGTCTTAACCATTTCTGTCACTTTTCAAAAGTCTACAGAAATTTATACCTATTCAACAAAATGTTAATTTATGCTTCAGGAAAAAGATCAGTGGAATGTGCATATATGTTAAGGTGATCGCTTTTTCATTTTGGATCTGAGTTCTGCATCAACCTGAAAAACGGAATAAATTCCCAAAAAAAGACATCAAATACTCAACAGAGAGAAAGAAAAAGGTCCCTATTTATCATGTTGCTCCAATCACCACTGAGTGATGTATTGTGATTACAACTTTTTTTAATTGGCAGGCTTCTGGGATGCTGTGGGAATTGGTGACACGATGATGAATCAGTTTCTCCATATTGTCTGGTTGACCCAACAAACCTAAAGCAGATATTGACATTTGTCATTCAGCAGTGGAGTCCTACAGACTTCTCTGCTGATTAGTCAAATACTTCACCTCCCTTTAATTAATGTCTTAAGAGCAGAGCCTTACAGGGATGCTCAAGGGAGCAAAGTTTTACAATATAATGGAAAAGAAAGGTTACACAGTACCAGATGAATCAGAAGAAGTGAGCATGGCGGGGGAAGGAAGAAATCAATGACAATGTTTAAACAGCTTAACCCTGTTAGCCCTGCATGTTAATAGATTATTTATGCATCACTTTGCCAGTGAGAAGTAATTAGTATGATTAGCATTTTCTGTTTATTGACTGCTCATCACAAATTGGAAAAAATGTTTATATGTATTTTTGTTTATTACCTTGAAAAATCATTGACAAGAAAGGTCAGGAGAAGAACTCATCCTCTCATAAAAACTCAAAGAATTTTATACTAAAGAAAAAAAAGAGTGCAAATGAACAGAAATATATTTCTCATTGTGCTGTGAAGAAAAAGGAAACTATTTTATTTCCAGAGAAAAGCCTTTTGAAATAGGTGGTTAAAGAAGGAGCTTTGAAGTTTGACATGAGTCTAATCTCATTCTTTAGTTAATAGTCAAGGATTTTCAAAGAGTCTTTATGATGTTTGCAGAAAATTTTCACCTCTTCTCTGTCTCCCTCCACCCTGATCATTTGGAAAGTTTCTTTTACCATACCACTTCAATCATGCCCTTTTTGGAAGACAGCTGCAAGCTAATCCCATAATAAAAGCAGTGAAACAAAGATACTTAAGGAAGGATCCAGAAAGGGTTTAGATTTCTACCTTAAGTACCTTAAAAATTCACAGATGTAGGTTAGGTATTATTTAGGGAAAATGAATGTTGGCATCTAGAGTCCTGTGAATAACAAGTCCGCAAAGATCTCTGCTGTATTTAGAAACCATAGAAGCAGGACCCAGATGTAGGATCCCAGACTTGGGAGAGATTTCCAGTTGTCCTGTCTTGGTTTTTGGCAAACTAGAAATGTAGACTCTGGAGAAAGATTTGATACAGAGTCTCAAGTAGCTTAATTTCCAGTAAGTAACCTTGGACAAGACTTACAAAGTCGAAGCACCCTAGAGACGAGTTTTATTTTGTTTTGCTTTTTTAAATCTCTCCGTGCCTCCATCTACCTACCTACCCATCATCTGTATAAATACAAGTAAATTGTCCTTCCCTTCACGTTTCCATCCACCTGGCCCAACTATTCATTGTTTAAATGAGACTGGTAGAGCAAAGAAGGGTCATAACACTTCCTGTTGCTGCTAAGCCTCCAACTTGCTAGGAATATGATGATTTTCTTTACTCTTACTGAAGCAACCGCTGAATTCAGGATAGGATTATGCATTTGGAAGTCATATTGTTGAAAAATAAGTGCTTAGGATTCACATGACTTTAAAAGGCAGTGTTACCTTTTAGGAAAATATTTAGGAAGAGTTTCTTGTGATATAAAATCACATTTTCTTCCTAGGAATAAAACAAAGAACTGTCTCATCTATTTTTAGAATATGTTCTTCTGAAATCTAGTCCTGATCATCAGATTGAATACTAATGTCTGAAATCTATGGTTCTCTAAAGTTAAAGGAGATAACTGCCAAAACAAAAATTATGCTGCAAAACCAATATGAAAAGAAAAATCAACATGAGAAAGGTTTATACAGATTTTATTCTTTAAAACATCCTGAAAAAAGCTCTAACATCAATTGTATCTAGTTATAGTTAAATGTGATTTTCATTTTATCAAAGAAACATATGATATACATAGATTATAAAAGGCAAGTAATAGTACAAACCTTATAAAAATCACCACAAATCCCATTTTCAAAAGCAACCCCTTTCATTTTTTATTCCCTCTCCCTCTTATTTCTAATTCTATTATTAAATAACAAAATAACATAAAATTTATTGGTTTTTAATTTTAGCCATTATTTTCTTTTTGTTTTCTATTATAAAGGATTAGCATTTAGATATTTTTTTGTGTGTGTTAATACACATTTAAGCATTTCCCCTTGTCTATAGTATCCAAACCATTTTTGGCTCAATCAATATTCAGTGTTTATCTTATTTTAACTAAGGAAATCTTATACACAGAGGAGTTACATGGTATATTATGATTATATGTTTTAAACATTTGTTTTTCCCTGAAGTTAACAGTTTTGCACATATACACACACACACACATACATACAATTTTCTATTACTGGCTGCCGATTCTGGCAACTTTACCTCTCACTTATCTTTCAAGACCCATTTTTTTTTTTTTTCATTAACACTTTCATCTTTTTCAAATAAATAGAAAGGTTGCCCACATCAAGTATATTTTCTACCCCAAACATACCATTTTTATAGAAAACATGTAAGCTCTGTATGCATATTTTGATTATCGACTCCAGATTTATTTATCTTTGCGGCTAAGGAGACCATATCTTTTCCAGCTTACTGTGAAGAGGCCTTTTCTAATCAGTGTGGATTTCTTTTTTTTTTTTTATTTTAAATCAATTTATTCATTTTAATTGGAGGATAATTACTTTCCAGAATTGTGATGGTTTTTGCCACAGATCAGCGTAAATCGGCCATAGGCATACCCGTGTCCCCCCCTCATCCTGAACCCTCCTTCCACCTCCCTCCCCACCCTGTCCCTCTATGTTGCCCCAGAGCACCGGCTTTGAGTGCCCTGCTTCATGCATCGAACTTGCACTGGTCATCTATGTAGATAGCTCTTTACTGGTAGAATACTTTGCAGATGCAAGTTTAAAAATGAAGAAGGCTAACTTAAAGACTTACCTGGAAATATACTATTTTTTATTTAAACTAGTATTTCACAGTGGTGGCATCAAATCCAGTCTGAGATGAGATGAGAGTTTTTCCAGACCCTGAGCAGTTCCCTACTTGTTCTTTAATAGGGAAACACAGTATTTCTTTTTTGTCTGCATTAATATTGAAAAAAATCTTCAACACTGTCCTCCAGTGATCCATCTCCTTAAACCAGATGACTACTCTAGAAATTCTAGAACTCTTGCTGATATTTCATAGTTTGAATGTATTCTGTTTCCTTTTGTGATTCATTTTGCAGTTTAGACTTGAGGACAAGACAATAATTTTCTGTCACAATTTAAAGGCAGACATGAATGGAGAGGAATTCGAGATGTGACTAAGTGGGAGCCCAGGACCTCAGCAACAGCTGATACAGAAGGAGTCAAAGGTCATAGCAGGAAAAGCCAAGTTTTATTATGCCAAAATCTGAATCTTTTATTAACATCCTCACTGTTTACATGTAACCCATCAGCTAGAAGAATCTGCTGTTAGGTGACTCAGACATCCTGAGTCAGACCTACTGAAATTTGAGAAGCACTGGTCCAGGTCAGTTACTGACATTGAACTTGGTAGAGAGTGAAAATTATTCAAGTATTTTTCTTTATCTAGGTTAGTCAGAGAAAGGTTGGGATTTGAAATTAAGGGAAAGAAAAGAAAGTTGCTAAAACAAACTGGGAAATGTACATGCAAAAGGAAAATAGAAGCATATTAAACCAGCATTTGACATTACTTTGCCAACAAAGGTTCATCTAGTCAAGGCTATGGTTTTTCCTGTGGTCATGTATGGATGTGAGAGTTGGACTGTGAAGAAGGCTGAGCGCTGAAGAATTGATGCTTTTGAACTGTGGTGTTGGAGAAGACTCTTGAGAGTCCCTTGGACTGCAAGGAGATCCAACCAGTCCATTCTGAAGGAGATCAACCCTGGGATTTCTTTGGAAGGAATGATGCTAAAGCTGAAACTCCAGTACTTTGGCTACCTCATGCGAAGAGTTGACTCATTGGAAAAGACTCTGATGCTGGGAGGGATTGGGGGCAGGAGGAGAAGGGGACGACAGAGGATGAGATGGCTGGATGGCATCACTGACTCGATGGACGTGGGTCTGGGTGAACTCCGGGAGTTGGTGATGGACAGGGAGGCCTGGTGTGCTGCAATTCATGGGGTCTCAAAGAGTTGGACACGACTGAGCGACTGAACTGAAAGCAGCATAGTTTTGGAATGAAAAGGAGCACATTATGACTTAAGAATAGAGTGCAGGTTTAAGCTAAGACTGAAGGTGTAGCAGGGAGAATTGATGGACTTCCTCACATGTTTTACTAAGGACTTTAAACTTTCTCCTGTAGAAAATTTGGAATCCTTTGGAGAGTATTAAGAAGCAGAGCTTTGATTATGTTTTAGGCAGGTTAATTTGTCTACACTGTGGAGGATATTTGAGACTTGGAAAAGAGGCTGGAGAAAGAGACTATTTGAGAGAGATTACCATTGCCCAAAAAATGTTGATGATTTGAATTAAAAGAACAATAATGAGAATTGATAAGATGAGATACACTGGGGCCAAGTTAAGGTTGTAGAATATTAGATTTGTGTGGCTTGATGATAGAAGTAGTTGGGCAATAGAATGGATTGCAGAAAAAAGTAACTCATATGATTCTAGTTTAGTTCTCTTGTTGGTAGAGTAAGTTAAATTTTTTCATAGTATTAGTAGACTTAATTGTATCCTCACAAAATATGTGTTCAGCAAGATACTACAAAAATTACTGGAACTACCAGGGACATCATAAGGATAGAGAAATGTCATAAAATATTATAGTTTTGTAGGGGACTCTTGTCAATTGGCTACTCAGCATCCAACGCCTTCTTTCTCCTTTCTAAAGAAATTCTGATTCTGTTCATCTATTAATCTCCTGTGCAGCCCTTTTGACTCAACAGATGCTTACCTCCTTACCAACTCTGGATGGGAATTTTGGTTAATAATATAAGTGCTTGGCACTCGGTGACTCTTTTATTCATCAGGGTGTGGACAAGTGGCCTAAGTTGGTCCGGACTTTATGTTTCATGTTTGAGATAGCCAGCTCTGTTGCCTTCTCCATTTATTCATTAGCCTGTCCTTTTCTCTCTCACCTAATATGAAAGCAAGGTAGAGTTTTCCATTCTCTGTTGGCCAGCTAGGGCCATGAGGAGAACTCGTGTGAAGATGAAATGATATATGAATGAGAGATCATAGATATGAGCACAGCATAGCTCCTTGTTGATATTTCTGAGCTAGTGAGTCAAACAGCTCTGAAGTTGGCCCTACTTACCAACTTACTGTTATATGAGATGGTAAATGTCCTGTTTAAGCAAAAAGAGAGAAAGATGCTTAAGTCCTCAATTCTGGTACGTGTGACCTTTTTGGAAATGGGGTATTTGTAGACGCAAGTAGTTGAGATGAGGTCATACTAGATGAGGGTGGGTCCTGATTCAATGGATGGCATCCTTAAGAGAAGAAGCGAGTGCAAAAAGAAATGCAGAAACAAGAAGGTCATGTAAAGACCGAGGCAGAGATTGGGATTGTGCTGCTATGTGCCAGGGAGCACCAGAAGCTGCCAGATGTTGGGAGAGAAGGCAAAAACAAAATCCTCCTTCGGAGCCTTAGGAGGGAACCTGGCCCAGCCAACACTTTGATTTCTAGTCACCAGAACTGTGAGAGAATAAATTTCTGTTGTTTTAAGCCACCCAGTTTGTGGCAATTGTTATGGCCACCATAGATAGTTCTACTCATAATTTTGGAAGGATCTTTTTATAAATTTGTCTCATAAATGTAATAACAAATTGTCTAGAGCTTGTGATTAATACTCTGTCTCCCCTTTTTGGCTGAGAAAAAGGAGCAAGATGAGGTTTTTCTATTTTAAACTAATCTATCATTGTGACTGAGGAGGAAAGTGGGTAGTTTTAGTTTTCTGTTCTCAGGATAGAAGTTTGCAATGGTTGGAGCACAAACAAAACAGCATGATGTTTGAGGTACAGGTTTAAAAAGATAAGGAAATGTTTTGTTTTACCAAGTATAAGTTTTCCTCTAAGGTTAATGAGGAGAAAATTAATTAATTAAAAATAATCAACCTTCTGTAAGGTTGATAAGATTATCAAGAGTTTCATCTATAAGCTGAATTGAATAACTTTAGAAATATTAAAAGTTTATGTTATATAGTTTGCTTGATTGATCTGTAAAGCTTATTAAAGAATTAGATTGTTATTAATACCTCTTATATTCATAGACTCCATACACTGTGCAGTGTTTGATTCTTTAGGTTAAATTTATCTGGTCAGTAAAGAATGACCTCTGGAATGTCTTTAAATTGCTGGAATTTGCATAGGCTTACACTTTTGCTTTCTAATTTAAAGCCCCTGAGTTCCTTCTTTATCTCGTCTTATTTTTACTCATTACAGTCTCCCTTCATTTCCTTGAAATATGCAAATAGCCACTTTCTTATCACTTTTATAGGGAGGGAGAGCTATGATTCTTGAACACTGTTATTGATTTCTCTGTGAATCTGTACTATTCTATTTAGATGTAATTGTTTATTATTGCTTTGGGATTTAATTTTCTTGCCTTTGGAATGAAAAAACCTAGAAGTACTCCCTGGTTAGTCAAAATATTTATATTGAAAGGATGAGATACTAGCACATATGCAGTGAATTAAGCAGGCCATTTATATAATATATGTATGCATAGGCATAAACACATTTGAATCCTGAGGTACTTTTATGCTAAGGATGAACAAATGCGTATTTTAGGTTTATGTAATTATTTAAGTGTGGAGTTGGAATACACAAATTTTGATTTCTGCTCAGAGAAGGAACAAGCTAGGGTTGCTATCATCACTGCTGCATGGAAATTAACCTGAAAAAACTATAGAAGTGTTACAGGAAAACATATATTTCAGGAACCAACTTCAAAATAGAAAGCTGTAGGGGTAACAGAAGACCATCTTGAGTTGGCATGTATTGGGAAGGGATATTTAGGTACGTCCTAGGATGAAAGCCACTGAGGCAATAGTGAGAACAGGTTGGAAGAAAATGTTTAAAATTTTGTTCTTTCCTTCTCCCCTTATGGAATTGCGACAGTCGCCTTCCCCATCAGGGCAGAGTACAACAGTAACATCTGCAGTTGGCCTAGAGTAGCATCAGTGTATATGTACTGCTGACCTGAAGCTGTAATGAAAACAGGACCTACTGATCAGATCTCCTCTACCCTTCTCCTCTTGTAAGCCCATCATGGCTTATGGATTATAACCTAGTCTTTCTCTCCTAACACTGCTTCTTCCAAAGAGTTTTAGAGTAAATACTGACCGGGTAAGTTGCCAGGAGCTGTGACCACAGAGTCTGTGGTCAGCAGTTGCTCTGTGGTTCATTATTTGTGATACCTGAGGCTTTTCCCTTCTCCTCTGCTTAGATCCAGTGGGACTGAAAAAAGCAGGGGACATGGCCTTTCTCTAACAGATACTACTGGACAGGGTAGCTAAACTTCACAGAGAACGTGAGCTTATAAGCTGCAATAACTGCACATCTGGAAAGGAACCATACCTTCATAAGAGAGACAATGAGCTGGGCAATATATACCAATTGTGATGGAATTAACAATAATTTGCACTAAGGAAGATAAGTATTTTTACATAAATGGAGAAGACAGCTGGACTGTGAAAGCACGCTGCTGCTGCTGCTAAGTCACTTCAGTCGTGTCCAACTCTGTGTGACCCCATAGACGGCAGCCCACCAGGCTCCCCCGTCCCTGGGATTCTCCAGGCAAGAACACTGGAGTGGGTTGCCATTTCCTTCTCCAATGCATGAAAGTGAAAAGTGAAAGTGAAGTCGCTCAGTCGTGCCCGACTCTTCGTGACCCCATGGACTGCAGCCCACCAGGCTCCTCTGTCCATGGGACTTTCCAGGCAAGAGTACTGGAGTGGGTTGCCATTGCCTTTTCCATGTGAAAGCATGAGAAACTATGAAAAAACAAGTAGAAGTAGTAGATAAGAAAATATAATAGTTGAAATAAAGGACACGACCAAGAGCAATAAAATAATGGATTCAGCTAAATAGTGAATTAGGGAGCTAGAAGATAAGGTTGAAGAATTTTTTCAGACATAACAAGAAAAGATAAACTGGAAAAATCTATTGGGGAGCTATGAAATGTGAAAGATATATGTAGAAGTGCCAAGAAATATTTGAAGTAATAGTGACAAATTTTGCAGAGTTAAAGATAGAAGACTTCATTCTGAAAAAACATTGAATTACTTAAACCAGACACATTATAATAAAATTCAAGAATATAAAAAATGAAGAATTCCAGATGTTTTCACAGAATCAGAGAAAGTCCTGCCATAGAGATTTAAAAACAGAAAAAGAAAAAAGTTATCTACTAAAAGAAAAAAAAAATGATTGGAATCAGATTTCTCAAAGCATTACTAGATATTAGAATAAAATAGAGTAATTTTTATTGTGGTAAAATGTACATAACAAAATTTACCATTTAACCACTTTTAGGTGTACAGTTCAGTGACATTAATGTCATTCACACTGTTGTACACCAATAGAGTATTTTTAAAATAACAAGGGGAAATGATTTTAAGCTAGAATTTTATATCTTACTAAAACTTTCTATATACCCTGATGCAAAAGGGATGATGAATAGGATGGTCAAGTTACAAATACATTGATAAAAGTTATTGTGGTCTTTAAATTATGACTAAATTTGTGAAACAAAAACAATTCCAGCATATTAAATCAGGTGTTTTTGTTTTCCATGATTCAGTGTCTGAGCCTTGGATTTCTCTTGCTTAGTTGTTACTTTTTTCTTAAAAGGCTAAAATACTGAAAGCTGTTTATTTTTCTCTGCCTCTACCAGCACATAATGCCATTTTTTGGTCACTTTCTCTCCATTAGATGGTGAGAACTAGAAAAGAGAGACTGTGTTTTGGCATAGAACACAAGTATAGGAAGGCAGGAAATCAACGGGCACATGTGTCTTTGTTTGAGTTTGCTAAGGCTGCCACAACATTCAGATGGTAAAGAATCTGCCTGCAATGAAGGAGACCTGGGTTCGGTCCCTGCAGGGGAAGATCCCCTGGAGAAGGGCATGGCAAGCCACTCCAATATTCTTGCCTGGCGAATTCCTTGGACAGAGGAGTCTGGTGGGCTACAGTTCATGGGGTCATAAAGAGTTGGACACAACTGAGCAACTAACACTATACCATATACAAACACAATACCAGACTGGATGGCTTGAATAACAAACTTTCATTTTCTCACGGTTCTGAAGGCTTGAGGCCCAAGATCATAGTGTGAACAGGTTTGTTTTCTCGGAGCCTCTCTCCTGTCTGGCAGGCAGCCACAGTCTCCCTGTGCCCTGACATGGCCTTTTCTCTTTCTGTTCCTCTGAGGACACTAGTCCTATTGGATTAGGGCCTTACCCTATGACCTTGTTTAACCTTAAGAACCTCTATAAAGACTTTGTCTACCAATCAGGTTACATTTTGAGGTAGTGGGGGTTGGAACTTAAACATATGAAATTTAAGGGAGTATAACTCAGCCCATAACAGTCCTGCTTTAAAAACTTTTGCCCAAAGGACTTAAATGCTAGTATCAAGGTAACAATCCTGAGAGTCTGTGTCAGTAAGTATCAGGCACATATGCTTCTGAAAGCTTCAGGTAAATCTTCTCATTTAATGCTTACAACAAGGCTGCGAAGTAGGTGCTGCCCTCCCCCTCCCTTTTTAAAATTTTTATTGGAGTATAGTTGCATTGGCTTCCCTGGTGGCCCAGAGGGTAAAGATTCTGCTGGCACTGCAGGAGACCCAGGTTCGATCCCTGGGTCGGGAAGATTGCCCTGGAGGAGAGCCTCACAATCTACTCCAATATTCTTGCCTGGATCCCATGGACAGAGGAGCCTGGCAGGTTACAGTCTTTGGGGTCACAAAGAGTCAGACACGACTGAGTGTTCACACAACTGTAGCCAACCAGGCTCCTCTGCCCATGGGATCCTCCAGGCAAGAATACTAGAGTGGGTTGCCAGGCTCTCTTCCAGGGGATCTTCTTGACCCAGGGATCAAACCCACACCTCTTACAAGGCATCTTCTGTCTTGACAGGTGGGTTCTTCAACACTAGCACCACCTGGGAAGCCATAGTTTACAATAGTGTCAGTTTCTACTGTACAGCAAAGTGAATCAGCTACACATGTGTCTTTTCTTTTTGTGGATTCTTTCCCATTTAGGTCACCACAGAGCACTGAGTAGCATTCTCTGAACTATACTCATTAGTTCTCATTAGTTATCTATTTTATACAAAGTATCAATAGTGTATATGTCAATCTCACTCTCCAAATTCATCCAACTGCCCTTCCCCACCCCCAACCTTGGTGGCCATGCATTTATTCTCTACATCTGTGTCTATTTCTGTTTTATAAATAGATCATCTATCCTAGTTTTCTAGATTCCACATATATGTGTTAACATATGATATTTCTTTTTCTGACTTACTTCACTCCATATGACAGTCTCTAGGGCTACCCATGTCTCTTTTTTAATCTTCATTTTACAGTAGACAAAGCAGAATCTTTAGGTACCTCTCTAAAATCAAAAAGGTAGGAAAGGTGGGAACCAGGATTCAAAGCCAGGCAACCCACCTCCAGCACCTCTCCTCTCATTCCTTGATCTTGTTCTGCTCTCTTCTCAAGTTGAGGAAACTGACATACATTTATTTATTTGACTTCACAAGCAGTGTTGTTGTGGATGTTCTCTGTCAGAGCTGAGATGCTAGTTCAAAGAGCACTGGCTCACGATTCTTTGCTCACCTGACCCAAGGGCTTGTTTTGAAAGACCTTAAAGATGAGCTTAATTGAGGAGCACAGTTCTCCATGCAATATATTTTATACCAAGCAAAATAAACTCTGGAGTGTCAGTGGGAGAAGAGTTGAGAGGAAGTTTTTCCTGTTTTTATCTTTAAGAAAATGAAAAATGTGCATCAGAACACAAGCTCAGAAGCAGATCAAGGATGAGAGCTTTGAGGACAGAGGTAAATAGTTACTTCCTTGCTCCTGCAACTCCTTCTGGGTCTAGGAGTTCAGTGATGTTTTTGTAAAACCACAGAGTTCAGCGAGGCGCAATGTTAAGGTATATGTCTTGGGAGAAAAGATCTGAGAGAATTAATTTGTTGTTTAGAGGTAAAGATCAGATCCCGTAGGTTAGCTGTTCTATTTTGGGCCTGGGGAGAAGTGATGAACATTTCTATCTGTTCTAGCAGGCTGTGGAATAAGACTTGGAGTATAAACAGAAGGAAATATCACACTTCTTGCAGACAGAAATCAAAAGCAAATGGGAGCTAATCAAAGTCCAATAAAGACAATTCAGGCATTCTTCTGACCAGTTCAGGAAAGAAAAAAAAAAAAAAGAAAAATGCTGGGATTTAATTCAGTTTAAATAGGTAAAGCACATTTCGGGAAAACATACTTCAGTCTTCAACTACTTTGTAAGAATTACTTAAATTGCTTAATGTATTATATGAGGAATCTGAATTAGAATGCCAGTGAGTGATTTCTTCCTTAACTTAATCTCAAAATCCAACGTTAGACCTTTGTGAATGTATGTAGCTTTATATTCTCTAAAATATTCAACTAGCCTGTGTAAGCAAAAGAAAACTCCACTGAATTGTCTGGCTCATTCCTAAAGAATGAGATCCATGAAATAAATAGCATGAATGGCTTTATACTTTTTAAGTATCATAAGTTATTTATGAAAACATTTTATTTGTAATAGAATTAAGATAAACATATATTGAAAACGTGAGTTTCTTTCCACTCTTTCATATGATGCCTCCAGAGGTATCTACAATTATTAATTTCATGTTTTATTTCCTAATTATTTTTCATATACTTGGTATATACTCACATATACAACCATCTCATCCTCTGTCATCCCCTTCTCCTCCCACCTTCAATCTTTCCCAGCATCAGGGTCTTTTCAAGTGAGTCAGTTCTTTGCATCATGTGGCCGAAGTATTGGAGTTTCAGCTTCAGCATCAGTCCTTCCAATGAATATTCAGAACTGATTTCCTTTTGATAGACTGGTTGGATCTCCTTGCAGTCCAAGGGACTCTCAAGAGTCTTTTCCAACACCACAGTTCAAAAGCATCAATTCTTCAGTGCTCAGCTTTCTTTATAGTCCAACTCTCACATCCATACATGACCACTGGAAAAACCATAGCCTTGACTAGACAGACCTTTGTTGGGAAAGTAATGTCTCTGCTTTTTAATATGCTATCTAGGTTGGTCATAACTTTTCTCCCAAGGATCAAATGTCTTTTAATTTCATGGCCTCAGTCACCATCTGCAGTGATGTTGGAACCCCCCAAAATAAAGTCTGTCACTGTTTCCATTGGAGGTGATGGAATTCCAGTTGAACTATTTCAAATCCTAAAAGATGATGCTGTGAAAGTGCTGCACTCAATATGCCAGCAAATTTAGAAGACTCAACAGTGGCCACAGGACTGGAAAAGGTCAGTTTTCATTACAATCCCAAAGAAAGGCAATGCCAAAGAATGCTCAAACTACCGCACAATTGCACTCATCTCACATGCTAGCACAGTAATGCTCAAAATTCTCCAAGCCAGGCTTCAATAGTACGTGAACCGTGAACTTCCAGATGTTGAAGCTGGATTTAGAAAAGGCAGAGGAATCAGAGATCAAATTGCCAGCATCTGTTGGATCATCGAAAAAGCGAGAGAGTTCCAGAAAAACATCTACTTCTACTTTATTGACTATGCCAAAGCCTTTGACGGTATAGATCACAACAAACTTTCGAAAATTCTTAATGCACAGTACTATATTTTAACTATTGGCACTTTAGAACTTACTCATCTTGTCTAACTTTACACCCAGTGAACAACTCCTCTCCATATTCTCCCTCCTCCACCCACCACCATTCTCATTTGCTTCTGTAAGTTTGACTTTTAGATGCCTCATACAAGAGGAGCCAAGCAGTATTTCTCCTTCTGTGATTTATTTCACCTTTAGTATAATGTTTTCCAGATGCATCCATGTTGTTGCAAATGATACGACTTCCTTTTCTTTTAAGATTGATTGATATTCAATTGTATGCATATACTCAACAAAAGTGATTTATAGATTCAATGCTGCTGCTGCTGCTAAGTCGCTTCAGTCGTGTCCAACTCTGTGTGACCCCATAGACGGCAGCCCACCAGACTCCACTGTCCCTGGGATTCTCCAGGCAAAAACACTGGAGTGGGTTGCTATTTCCTTCTCCAATGCGTGAAACTGAAAAGTGAAAGTGAAGTCGCTCAGTCGTATCAGACTCTTCGCGACCCCATGGACCACAGCCTACCAGGCTCCTCCATCCATGGGATTTCCCAGGCAAGAGTACTGGAGTGGGGTGCCATTGCCTTCTCCAGATTCAATGCTACACCTATCAAAATGGCATCTTTTAAGGAATATCAATGGCATATTTTATAGAAATAGAAAAAAACAACCTTAAAATTCATGTGGAACCACAACAGACAGAGCCAAAATGATCTTGAGAAAAATGAATAAAGCTGGAGATGTTATACTTCCTGATTTCAAAATACATTGCAAAGCTACAGTAATTAAAATAGTATGGAACTACTCCAGTACTCTTGCCTGGAGAATCCCATGGACGGAGGAGCCTGGTGGGCTGCAGTCCATGGGGTTGCTAAAGAGTCAGACACGACTGAGCGACTTCACTTTCATTTTTCACTTTCATGCATTGAAGAAGGAAATGGCAACCCACTCCAGTGTTCTTGACTGGAGAATCCCAGGGACAGGGGAGGCTGGTGGGCTGCCCTCTATGGGGTTGCACAGAGTTGGACACAACTGAAGCGACTTAGCAGCAACAGCCTAAACTTAAACCAATAGATCAGTGGAATAGAATATACAGCCCAGAAATACTCATGAATATATAATCAGCTTATCTTAATAAGGGTGCCAAGAATACACAATGGGAAAATGATAGTTTCTTCAACAAACAGTGCTGGTAAATTGCGTATCCACAGGCCAAAGAATGAAATTGAATTCCTATCTTATACCATACACAAAAATCCACTCAAAATTGAATGAATCATTAAGCATAAGATCTAAAATTGTAACAATCTAGCAGAAAATACAGAGAGAAATCATCATGATATTGGTTCTGACAATGATCTCATTGATAGGAAACCAAAGGCAAAAACAAAAAGTAGACAAGAGAGACTGCATCAAATTCAAAAGCTTTTGCTCAGGAAATATAATGAGCAGGATAAAAGACCACCTAAGGGATGGGAAGAAATATCTGCAAATTATATATCTGATAAGTTGTAAATATCCAAAATGTATAAGGAAATCCTACAATTCAATAGCAGAAAACAAAAAACAAAAATTCCCAAGGCAACCTGATTTTTAAAAGGTCTAATGACACAATTAGACATTTCTCCAAAGATGACTCACAAATGGCCAACAGTTATATGAAGAAGTCCTCAAAACACTAATCATCAGGGCAATACAAATCAAAACTACAATGAGCCGTCACCTCATAACTGTCAGAATGACTATTATCAAAAAAGCAAAAGGTAGGTGTTAGTAAGGTTGTAGAGAAATATGAACACTTTACACGTTGTTGGTAGGAATGTAAAAAACTATTTGGTAGTTGTATGATCTTGGCAAGTTATTTAACCTTTCTGTGACTTGATTTTATCACTTGGAAACAGAGGCTAAAATGAGTACTTGTCTTATAAGGTTGTTAAGAATATACATGTTTATATTCTATAGATGTGCACACCAACAATACTTCCAAAGTGATTACTAAAAATCAGGTGATGATTTATATATAGCTAGATAGTTAGGTATCTGTATAGATATGTATTTATATTTATTTTAGCTTATATATGTCTATATATGTATATTTATATCTATATATGTCTATATATGTGGGTGTGTGTACATATACACACTCAAAACATTTCCTGGTATATACTAGTCAATTTGAAAATATTGTTCTTTTGTATTAGTGCTTAGAACATGTGCATTTTTCTGTATTCTAAATCACACTGAATATCTCAAACTTAAAGAATTTTAAACATGATAATACATGGAAAAAAATGCTATTTTTAAAGATTTCTAATTTTCTGCTCCTGATAAGGGAGTACTGTTTTATCTATGTGGGTTATTGTAATCTTCCTTTTAAGTATTGCTTGCTAATATTTTAGCCATTTTCATTGTTTTATTTACATATTATTATTCTATTTCAGTTTTTCAATATATTCTCTTTTTTGCCAACAAATCATCATATATTTTATTTTTAAAATTTATTTTCATTGAATTATAATTGATTTACAATACTATATTAGTTTCAGATGTACAACATACAGTTTCAATCTTTTTATAGGTTATATTCCAATGAACTGATTCCAATTTTAAGTTATAAAAATAGCTGTTTTTACCTGTTTTGTATATTTTTGTTTTTTTTTATTTATATATAGTATGTTATGCCTCTTAATCCCATACCCTTATCTTGCCCCTCCTATCTGGTAACCAGTAATTTGTTCTCTGTATCTGTGAGTCTTTTCTGTTTTGTTATATATTCCTTTATTTGTTTTATATTTTTATATTCCACATTTAAGTGATATCATATTTGTCTTTGACTAATTTCACTAAGTATGCTGCTGCTGCTGCTAAGTCGCTTCAGTCGTGTCCGACTCTGTGCGACCCCATGGAGGGCAGCCCACCAGGATCCACCGTCCCTGGGATTCTCCAGGCAAGAACACTAGAGTGGGTTGCCATTTCCTTCTCCGATGCATGAAAGTGAAAAGTGAAAGTAAAGTCACTCAGTCATTCCCGACTTTTAGAGACCCCATGGACTGCAGTCTACCAGGCTCCTCCGTCCATGGGATTTTCCAGGCAACAGTACTGGAGTGGGGTGCCATTGCCTTCTCTGAAGCATAATACACTCTAATTCAGGCAACATTATGGCAATGGCAGAATTTTATTTTTCTTTGTGGACGAGTAGTATTCTATTGTATATATGTATATCATATCTTCATTATTCATTCATCTGTTGATGGGCACTTGGGTTACTTTACTGACGTTTTTTGTAGTTAGCTGCAATTATTTTTAAACTTTATTTTATATTAGAACATAATTGATTAACAATATTGCATTAGTTTCAGGTATACAGCAAAGTGATGCATTTATACATATAAATGTATCTAATTTTTTTCATATTATTTTCCCATTTAGGTTATTACAGAATATTGAGCTGCATTCTCTGTGCTATATAATAGGTCCCTGTTAATTATCTATTTTAAGTATAAAAATGCATACATGTCAAACCCTAACTACCAGTCTGAATTTTGATGAGAGCCATCTTAACAGGTGTGAGGTAGTGTCTCAATGGTTTTGATTTATACTTCTCTAATGATAAGTGAGGTTGGACATTTTTTATGTGCTTGATGGCTATCTGTACGTCTTCTTCAGAAAAGTGTCTATTTGAGTCTTATGTCCATTTTTGAGTTTTTTAATATTAAATTGTATGAGCTGTTTATATACTTTATATATTAACCCCTGGATCACAATAAACTGTGGAAAATTCTGAAAGAGATGGGAATACCAGACCACCTGACCTGCCTCTCGAGAAACCTATATGCAGGTCAGGAAGCAACACCTAGAACTGGACATGGAACAACAAACTGGTTCCAAATAGGAAAAGGAGTACGTCAAGGCTGTATATTGTCAGCCTGCTTATTTAACGTCTATGCAGAATACATCATGAGAAACGCTGGGCTGCAAGAAGCACAAGCTGGAATCAAGATTGCTGGGAGAAAACATCAATAACCTTAGATATGCAGATGACACCACCCTTATGGCAGAAAGTGAAGAGGAACTAAAAAGCCTCTTGATGAAAGTGAAAGAGGAGAGTGGAAAAGTTGCCTTAAAGCTAAACATTCAGAAAATGAAGATCATGGCATCTGGTCCCATTACTTCATGGGAAATAGATGGGGAAACAGTGGAAACAGTGTCAGACTTTATTTTGGGGGGCTCCAAAATCACTGCAGATGGTGACTGCAGCCATGAAATTAAAAACACTTATTCCTTGGAAGGAAAGTTATGACCAACCTAGATAGCATATTCAAAAGCAGAGACATTACTTTGCCAACAGAGATTCGTCTAGTCAAGGCTATGGTTTTTCCACTGGTCATGTATGGATGTGAAAGTTGGACTGTGAAGAAAGCTGAGCACCGAAGAATTGATGCTTTTGAACTGTGCTGTTGGAGAAGACTCTTGAGAGTCTCTTGGACTGCAAGGAGATCCAACCAGTCCATTCTAAAGGAGATCAGTCCTGGGTGTTCATTGGAAGGACTGATGCTGAAGCTGAAACTCCAATACTTTGGCCACATCATGCGAAGAGTTGACTCATTGGAAAAGACACTGATGATGGGAGGGATTGGGGGCAGGAGGAGAAGAGGACGACAGAGGATGAGATGGCTGGATGGCATCACCGACTCAAAGGACATGAGTTTGAGTGAACTCTGGGAGTTGGTGATGGACAGGGAGGCCTGGCATGCTGCAGTTCATGGGGTCACAAAGAGTCGGACACGACTAAAGCAACTTAGCAGCAGCAGCAGCAATGGTTATATAATTTGCAAATATTTTCTCCCTCTCCGTAGGTTGTCTTTTTATTTTGTTTATCCTTTCCTTTTCTGTGCAAAAAGCTTTTAAGTTTAATTAGGTCACATTTATTTATTTTTACTTTTGTTTCTTTTGCCTTAGAAGACATATTCAAAAAATATTGTTACAGTTTATGTCAAAGAATGTTCTGCATGTGATCTCTTCTAGGAGTTTTATGGTTTCAGATCTTACATTCAATATAATTTGAGTATATTGTTGTATATGATGCATGTAGTGTTCTACTCTTTCTTTTACATGTAGCTGTCCTATTTTCCCAGCTCCAGTTATTGAAAATACTCTGTTTCTCTATTATATGTTCCTGCCTTCTTTGTCATATTTTAATCTAACATAGTGCATGGGTTTACTTCTGGGTTTATTGTCTGTGTGTCTGTTTATGTGCCAGTCCCACATGGTTTTGATCACTGTAGCTTTGTAGTATAGTGTGAAGGCTTGGAAGATGATGCCTCTAACTTTGTTCTTTTTCCTCAAGATAGTTTTGGCAATTCCAGGTCTTTTGTGCCTCCACATAAGTTTTAGGATAATTTATTCTAGTTCTACGGAAAATGTCATAGGTTTTTTGAAAGGAATTGTATTAAATCTATAGATTGCTTTAAGTAATATGGACAGTACACCAATATTAATTCTTCCAATCTAAGAACAAGGTATAGCTTTCCATTTTTGGTATGATTTTCAAATCCCTTCATTAATATTTTATGATTTCACAGTGTAGGTCTTCCACCTCCTTGGTTAAGTTTCTTTCTAGTATTATTTCTGGTGTGATTGTAAATGGAACTTTAAAATAGTTTCTCTAATAATTCATTATTAGTGTATAGAAAAACAATAGACTTCTAGATATTAATCATGTAACTTTGTTTAATTCATTTATTCAACTTATGTTGAATTCTTTGTTTTATGGTGGAGACCTTAGGGTTTTCTATATATAGTATCATATCATCTTTAAATAGCAGCAGTTTTACTTCTTCCTGTCTAATTTGGAGGCCTTTTATATTTCTTTCATGTGTATTTGTTTTATGTTGTGTGGCTAGGACTTCAAATACTATGTTAAATAAAGAAGGTAAGAGTGAGTATCCATGTCTTTTTCCTAATTTTAGAGTAAAACCTATTATACAGAGTGAAGTAAGCCAGAAAGAAAAACACCAATACAGTATACTAACGCATATATATGGAATTTAGAAAGATGGTAACAATAACCCTGTGTACGAGACAGCAAAAGAGACACTGATGTATAGATCAGTCTTATGGACTCTGTGGGAGAGGGAGAGGGTGGGGAGATTTGGGAGAATGGCATTGAAACATGTATAATATCATGTATGAAATGAGTCGCCAGTCCAGATTCGATGCACAATACTGCATGCTTGGGGCTGGTGCACTGGGATGACCCAGAGGGATGGAATGGGGAGGGAGGAGGGAGGAGGGTTCAGGATGAGGAACACATGTATACCTGTGGTGGATTCATTTCGATGTTTGGCAAAACTAATATGATATTGTAAAGTTTAAAAATAAAATAAAATTAAAAAAAAAAGAGTAAAAGATTTCAGCTTTTCAGTTTCGAGTATGATGTTAGCTATGGGTTTGTCATAAATGACTTTAATTATATTGGGTTTTATTCCCACTATACCAGCTTTAATGAGAGTTTCAATCATGAATGGATATTAAATTTTGTCAAATACTTTCTCTGAGTCTATTGTCATTATCACATGATTTTATTCTTCCTTATGTTAATATGGTGTATCACTTTAATTAATTTGCAGATTGAACTATCTTTGCATCCCTAGAATAAATCTCACTTACATGGAGCATAATCTTTTATATATATAGTGTTCGATTCAGTTTGCTAGTATTTGTTAAGGATTATTGCCTGTAATTAGAGAAGGAAATGGCAACCCACTCCAGTGTTCTTGCCTGGAGAATCCCAGGGACAGGGGAGCCCATTGGGCTGCCATCTATGGGGTCGCACAGAGTTGGACACGACTGACGTGACTTAGCAGCAGCAGCATTGCCTGTAAATTCATCAGAAATATTGTCTTATAGTTTTCTTTTTTGTAGTGTCTTTATCTGGTTTTGGTATCAGGGTAATAATAGCATCATGGAATGAATTTGCAAGTGTTTCTTCCTCTGCAGTTTTTTTAATTAATCGCTATAGCTCTTTATATGATTGGTGGAATTCACCTGTGAAATCATCTGGTTCTGAACTTTTGTTTGCTGAGAAATTTTTTTTTTTTAATTAAAATTTTTCTTTCACTCCTAGTGATTCATCTTTATAGATTGTCTAATTTTTCTTGATTCAGCCTTGGGTGTTTATATGCTTCTAGAAATGTATCCATTTCTTCTAGGTTGTCCTGTTTATTGGCTTGTAACTCTTCATAGTTTTATCTTATAATTTTTTGTAACTCTGTGCAATCAGTTGTTATTTTCCCTCTTTAATTTCTTATTTTATTTGAGGCCTCTCTGTTTACTTATTGGTAAGCCTGGCTTCAGGTTTATCAATTTTGTTTATCTTTTCAAAGAACAAGTTCTTGGTTTCATTAATACTTTCTATTGCATTTTTTGTCTGTATTTTATATTTTCCGGATCTTTATTGTTTCCTTCTTTCTGCGGACTTTTGGCTTTTTTTTTGTTTTCTACTTCTTTAGATAGAAAGTTAGATTGTTCATTTTAGATTTTTTTGTTTCTTGACATACGACTGTAAAGCTGTATACTTATCTTGTAGAACTGCTTTTGCTGTATCTCATATATTTTGGAAAGCTGTGTTTTACATTTTCATTTGTCTTGTCTTTCTTCATGTATTTTCTGATTTCATCTTTGATTTCTTTACTGACCTTTTTTTTTTTTAGTAATATTTTGTTGTCTCCATGTATCTGTGCTTTTCCCGTTTTTCTTCCTGTAATTGATTTCTAATTTTATACCATAGTAGTCAGATAGAATGCCTGATAAAAGTTCTATTCAACTAAATTTCTTGAGACTTGTTTTTGTGTCAAGTATATGATCTCTTCTGGAAAACATTCCATGTGCAGTTGAAAAGAATGTGAAATTTGTTCTTTTGGGATGGGATGTCCATATCCATTAAGTCCTACTCATCTGTTGTGTAATTTAAGGTCACCGTTGCCTTATTTATGTTCTATATGGATGAACTGTTCACTGATATAAGTGAGGAACTAATATCCCTATTTTTGTTGTATTGTTGTATATTGTCTTCTGTATATATTTATGTGTGCCTGTATTTGATGCATCTAAGTTAATGACTGTAATATCCTCTTCTTGTATGAGTTCCTTTATCATTATATAATGCCTTTATTTGTCTATTTTTCGTTTTAAAGTGTATTTTGACTGATAATGAGTACTAATGCCACCTCCTTTCTTATTATTTATGTTTGCATGAAATATCTTTTTCCATCCCCTCTCTTTCAGTCTGTGTGTGTCTTTAGTTCTTATATGAATCTCATAATTAGCATGTAAATGTGTTTTATTTTATTACCCAATCAGCCACCCCGTGTCTTTTGATTTAGTTGCTCAGTCATGTTCAACTCTTTGTGACCCCATGGACTGCAGCAAGCCAGGCTTCCTTGTCCTTACTATCTCCTGGAGTTTGCTCAAACTCATGTCCATTGAGTTGGTGATACCATCCAACCATCTCATTCTCTGTCACTCCCTTCTCCTCCTGCCTTCAATCTTTCTCAGCATCAGGGTCTTTTCCAATAAGTTGGCTCTTCACATCAGGTGGCCAAAGTATTATAGCTTTAGCTTCAGCTTCAGCTTCACTCTGATGAATATTCAGGGTTGATTTCCTTTAGGATTTACTGGTTTGATCTCCTTGAAGCTCAAGGAACTCTTAAGAGTCTTCTCAAGCACCATGGTTTGAAATTATCAATTCTTTGGTACTCAGCCTTCTTTATGGTTCAGCTCTCACATCTGTATATGACTACCAGAAAAACCATAGCTTTGACTATACGGACCTTTGTTGGCAAAGTGATATCTCTGCTTTTTTTTTTTTTAATTTTATTTTATTTTTAAACTTTACATAATTGTATTAGTTTTGCCAAATATCAAAATGAACCCACCACAGGTATACATGTGTTCCCCATCCTGAACCCTCCTCCCTCCTCCCTCCCCATTCCATCCCTCTGGGTCATCCCAGTGCACCAGCCCCAAGCATCCAGTATCGTGCATCGAACCTGGACTGGCAACTCATTTCATACATGATATTTTACATGTTTCAATGCCATTCTCCCAAATCTTCCCACCCTCTCCCTCTCTCACAGAGTCCATAAGACTGTTCTATACATCAGTGTCTCTTTTGCTGTCTCGTACACAGGGTTATTGTTACCATCTTTCTAAATTCCATATATATGCATTAGTATACTGTATTGGTGTTTTTCTTTCTGGCTTACTTCACTCTGTATAATAGGCTCCAGTTTCATCCACCTCATTAGAACTGATTCAAATGTATTCTTTTTAATGGCTGAGTAATACTCCATTGTGTATATGTACCACAGCTTTCTTATCCATTCATCTGCTGATGGACACCATACACAAAAATAAACTCAAAATGGATTAAAGATCTAAACGTAAGACCAGAAACTATAAAAGTCCTAGAGGAGAACATAGGCAAAACACTCTCTGACATACATCACAGCAGGATCCTCTATGACCCACCTCCCAGAATAATGGAAATAAAAGCAAAAATAAAGAAATGGGACCTAATTAACCTTAAAAGCTTCTGCACATCAAAGGAAACTATTAGCAAGGTGAAAAGACAGCCTTCAGAATGGGAGAAGATAATAGCAAATGAAGCAACTGACAAACAACTAATCTCAAGAATATACAAGCAACTCCTACAGCTCAACTCCAGAAAAATAAATGACCCAATCAACAAATGGGCCAAAGAACTAAATAGACATTTCTCCAAAGAAGACATACAGATGGCTAACAAACACATGAAAAGATGCTCAACATCACTCATTATCAGAGAAATGCAAATCAAAACCACTATGAGGTACCATTTCACACCAGTCAGAATGGCTGTGATCCAAAAGTCAACAAGTAATAAATGCTGGAGAGGGTGTGGAGAAAAGGGAACCCTCTTACACTGTTGGTGGGAATGCAAACTAGTACAGCCACTATGGAGAACAGTGTGGAGATTCCTTAAAAAACTGGAAATAGACCTGCCTTATGATCCAGCAATCCCACTGCTGGGCATACACACTGAGGAAACCAGAAGGGAAAGAGACACGAGTACCCCAACGTTCATCGCAGCACTGTTTATAATAGCCAGGACATGGAAGCAACCTAGATGTCCATCAGCAGATGAATGGATAAGAAAGGTGTGGTACATATACACAATGGAGTATTACTCAGCCATTAAAAAGAATACATTTGAATCAGTTCTAATGAGGTGGATGAAACTGGAGCCTATTATACAGAGTGAAGTAAGCCAGAAAGAAAAACACCAATACAGTATACTAATGCATATATATGGAATTTAGAAAGATGGTAACAATAACCCTGTGTACGAGACAGCAAAAGAGACACTGATGTATAGAACAGTCTTATGGACTCTGTGGGAGAGGGAGAGGGTGGGAAGATTTGGGAGAATGGCATTGAAACATGTAAAATATCATGTATGAAATGAGTTGCCAGTCTAGGTTCGATGCACGATACTGGATGCTTGGGGCTGGTGCACTGGGACGACCCAGAGGGATGGAATGGGGAGGGAGGAGGGAGGAGGGTTCAGGATGGGGAACACATGTATACCTGTGGCAGATTCATTTTGATATTTGGCAAAACTAATACAGTTATGTAAAGTTTAAAAATAAAATAAAATTAAAAAAAAAATAAAGAACTACAAAAATAAATAAATAAATAAAAAAAAATAAAAATTTCCAAACATTATAGTTTATCTTTAATGTTCAACCATCTCTATGACATCCACAGTAAAAATGTCTTTATTAAAATGAAAACACCAATACAGTATACTAATGCATATATATGGAATTTAGAAAGATGGTAACAATAACCCTGTATAAGAGACAGCAAAAGAGACACTGATGTATAGAACAGTCTTTTGGACTCTGTGGGAGAGGGAGAGGGTGAGATGATTTGGGAGAATGGCATTTAAATATGTATAATATCTTATATGAAATGAGTCACCAGTCAAGATTCGATGCACAATACTGGATGCTTGGGACTGGTGCACTGGGACGACCCAGGAAGATGGTATGGGGAGGAAGGAGGGAGGAGGGTTCAGGATGGGGAGCACATGTATGCCTGTGGCGGATTCATTTCAATATATGGCAGAACCAATAAAATATTGTAAAGTTTAAAAATAAAATAAAATTAAAAATTAAAAAAAAAAAATAGAACTGCCTTATGATCCAGCAATCCCACTGCTGGGCATACACACTGAGGAAACCAGAAGGGAAAGAGACACGTGTACCCCAATGTTCATCTCAGCACTGTTTATAATAGCCAGGACATGGAAGCAACCTAGATGTCCATCAGCAGATGAACGGATAAGAAAGCTGTGGTACGTATCTCTGCTTTTTAATACGTGGTCTAGACTTGTCATAGCTTTTCTTCCAAGGAGCAAACATCTTTTAATTTCATGGCTGCAGTCATCATCCATGGTGATTTTGGAGTCCAAGAAAACATGGTCTGTCACTGTTTCTATTTTCTTTTCCTATCTATTTGCCATGAAGTGATAGGAATGGATGCTATGATCTTAGTTTTCTGAATATTGAGTTTTAAGCCAGCTTTTTCACACTCCTCTTTCACTTTCATCAAGAGGCTCTTTAGTTTCTCTTTGCTTTCTACCGTTAGGGTGGTGTTATCTGCAAGTCTGAGGTTATTGATATTTCTCCCAGCAATCTTGATTCCAGCTTGTGCTTTATCCATCCCAGCATTTTGCATGAGAGAAGGGGATGGCAGAGGTTTGGTGGTGTCAACTAAAAAAGATGTACAACTTGAAAGCTGTGAATTAAGTTTTATTTGGGGGCAAATAGGACTGTAGTCCAGGAGGCAGCATCTCAGATAGCTGTGAGAGACTGGTCCAAAATGGCAATGGGAGAAAATGAATATATAAGGTTTTGGTGAAGGGGGAGTTCAATACCATGAAGCACTCATTTTACAAAAGGCTTTTTTTGTTAGTCATGAAGATCTGATGTCATCATGAAGCAATTTAGTGCTTCTATAGATATGAGGTACTCATAGTCAATAAGTATGTCTCAAAAACGACAGAATGATCTCTGTTCATTTCCAAGGCAAACTAGTCAATCTAATCACACTAGGACACAGCCTTGTCTAACTCAATGAAACTAAGCCATGCCTGTGGGGCAACCCAAGATGGGCGGATCATGGTGGAGAGATTTGACAGAATGTGGCCCACTGGAGAAGGGAATGGCAAACCACTTCAGTATTCTTGCCTTGAGAACCCCATGAACAGTAGGAAAAGGCAAAATTATAGGATACTGAAAGAGGAACTCCCCAGGTCAGTAGGTGCCCAATATGCTACTGGAGATCAGTGGAGAAATAACTCCAGAAAGAATGAAGGGATGGAGCCAAAGCAAAAACAATACCCAGCAATGGACGTGACTGGTGATAGAAGCAAGGTCTGATGCTGTAAAGAGCAATATTGCATAGGAACCTGGAATGTCAGGTCCATGAATCAAGGCAAATTGGAAGTGGTCAAACAAGAGATGGCAAGAGTGAATGTCGACATTCTAGGAATCAGCGAACTGAAATGGACTGGAATGGGTGAATTTAACTCAGATGACCATTATATCTACTATAGCGAGCAGGAATCCCTCAGAAGAAATGGAGTGGCCATCATGGTCAACAAAAGAGTCCGAAATGCAGTACTTGGATGCAATCTCAAAAACGACAGAATGATCTCTGTTCGTTTCCAAGGCAAATCATTCAATATCACAGTAATCCAAGTCTGCGCTCCAACCAGTAATGCTGAAGAAGCTGAAGTTGAACGGTTCTATGAAGACCTACAAGACCTTTTAGAACTAACACCCCAAAAAGATGTCCTTTTCATTATAGGGGACTGGAATGCAAAAGTACAAAGTCAAGAAACACCTGGAGTAACAGGCAAATTTGGCCTTGGAACACGGAATGAAGCAGGGCAAAGACTAATAGAGTTTTGCCAAGAAAATGTACCGCTCATAACAAACACCCTCTTCCAAAAACACAAGAGAAGAATCTATACATGAACATCACCAGATGGTCAACACTGAAATCAGATTGATTATATTCTTTGCAGCCAAAGATGGAGAAGCTCTATACAGTCAGCAAAACCAAGACCAGGAGCTGACTGTGGCTCAGACCATGAACTCCTTATTGCCAAATTCAGACTTAAACAGAAGAAAGTAGGGAAAGCCACTAGACCATTCAGGTATGACCTAAATCAAATCCCTTAAGATTATACAGTGGAAGTGAGAAATAGATTTAAGGGCCTAGATATGATAGATAGAGTGCCTGATGAACTATGGAATGAAGTTCATGACATTGCACAGGAGACAGGGATCAAGACCATTCCCATAGAAAAGAAATGCAAAAAAGCAAATGGCCATCTGGGGAGGCCTTACAAATAGCTGTGAAAAGAAGAGAAGCGAAAAGCAAATGAGAAAAGGAAAGATATAAGCATCTGAATGCAGAGTTCCAAAGAATAGCAAGGAGAGATAAGAAAGCCTTCCTGAGCGATCAATGCAAAGAAATAGAGGAAAACAACAGAATGGGAAAGACTAGAGATCTCTTCAGGAAACTTAGAGATACCAAGGGAACATTTCATGCAAAGATGGGCACGATAAAGGACAGAAATGGTATGGACCTAACAGAAGCAGAAGATATTAAGAAGAGGTGGCAAGAATACACAGAAGAACTGTACAAAAAAGATCTTCACGACCCAGATAATCACGATGGTGTGATCACTGACCTAGAGCCAGACATCCTGGAATGTGAAGTCAAGTGAGCCTTAGAAAGCATCACTACGAACAAAGCTAGTGGAGGTGATGGAATTGCAGTTGAGCTATTCCAAATCCTGAAAGATGATGCTGTGAAAGTGCTGCACTCAATATGCCAGCAAATTTGGAAAACTCAGCAGTGGCCACAGGACTGGAAAAGGTCAGTTTTCATTCCAATCCCAAAGAAAGGCAATGCCAAAGAATGCTCAAACTACTGCACAATTGCACTCATCTCACACGCTAGTCAAGTAATGCTCAAAATTCTGCAAGCCAGGCTTCAGCAGTACGTGAACCATGGACTTCCAGATGTTCAAGCTGGTTTTAGAAAAGAGAGAGGAATGAGAGATTAAATTGCCAACATCCGCTGGATCATCAAAAAAGCAAGAGAGTTCCAGAAAAGCATCTCTTTCTGCTTTATTGACTATGCCAAAGGCTTTGACTGTGTGGATCACAATAAACTGTGGAAAACTCTGAAAGAGATGGGAATACCAGACCACCTGACCTGCCTCTTGAGAAACCTATATGCAGGTCAGGAAGCAACAGTTAGAACTGGACAGGGAACAACAGACTGGTTCCAAATAGGAAAAGGAGGACATCAAGGCTGTGTATTGTCACCCTGCTTATTTAACTTCTATGCACAGTACATCATGAGAAACGCTGGGCTGGAAGAAGCAGAAGATGGAATCAAGATTGCTGGGAGAAATATCAATAACCTCAGATATGCAGATGACACCACCCTGATGGCAGAAAGTGAAGAGGAACTAAAAAGCCTCCTGATAAAAGTGAAAGAGGAGACTGAAAAAGTTGGCTTAAAGCTCAACATTCAGAAAACGAAGATCATGGTATCTGGTCCCATCATTTCATGGGAAATAGATGGGGAAACAGTGGAAACAGTGTCAGACTTTATTTTTGGGAGCTCCAAAATCACTGCAGATGGTGATTGCAGCCATAAAATTAAAGACGCTTACTCCTTGGAAGGTTAGTTATGAACAACCTAGATAGCATATTCAAAAGCAAAGACATTACTTTACCAACAAAGATCTATCTAGTCAAGGCTATGTTTTTTCCAGTAGTCATGTATGGATGTGAGAGTTGGACTATGAAGAAATCTGAGCACCGAAGAATTGATGCTTTTGAACTGTGGTGTTGGAGAAGACTCTTGAAAGTCCCTTGGACTGCAAGGAGATCCAACCAGTCCCTTCTAAAGGAGATCAGTCCTGGGTGTTCTTTGGAAAGACTGATGATGAAGCTGAAACTCCAATAGTTTGGCCACCTCATGTGAAGAGTTGACTCATTGGAAGAGACCCTGATGCTGGGAGGGATTGGGGGCAGGAGGAGTAGGGGATGACAGAGGATGAGATGGCTGGATGGCATCACCGACTCGGTGGATGTGAGTTTTAGTGAACTCCAGGAGTTGGTGATGGACAGGGAGGCCTGGCGTGCTGCAATTCATGGGGTTGCAAATAGTCGGACACGACTGAGCTACTGCACTGAACTGAACTGAACTGCACAGTAGTTTGAACATTCTTTAGCATTGCCTTTCTTTGGGATTGGAATTAAAGCTGATCTTTTCTAGTTCTGTGGCCACTGCTGAATTTTCAAATATGCTGGCATATTGAGTAGAGCACTTTAACAACACCATCTTTTAGGATTTGAAATAGCTCAGCTGGAATTCCATCACCTCCACTGGCTTTGTTTGTAGTAATGCTTCCTAGAGCCCACCTGAGTTCATAATCCAGGATGTCTGGCTCTAGGTGAATCACCACACCATCGTGGTTATCTGGGTCATTAAGACTTTTTTGGATAGGTGTTCCGTGTATTCTTGCCACCTCTTCTTAATATCTTTTCCTTCTGTTAGGTCTGTCCTATTTCTGTCCTTTATTGTGACTATCTTTGCGTGAAATGTTCCTTTAATATTTCTAATTTTCTTGAAGAAATATCTAGTCAGTCTTTCCCATTTTATTGTTTTCCTCTATTTCTTTGAATTGTTCACTTAAGAGGCTTTCTTAGCTCTCCTTGCTATTCTTCGGAGCTCTGCTTTCAAATGGATGTATCTTTCCTTTTCTCCTTTGCCTTTCACTTTTCTTCTTGTCGTCTAGTTGTTAAGGCCTCCTCAGACAATCGTCTTGCCTTTTTGCATTTGTTTTTCTTTGGAGTGGTTTTGATCACCACCTCCTACACAATGTTGTGAACCTCCATGCATAGTTCTTAGGCACTCTGTCTATTTGGTCTAATCCCTTGAATCTGTTTGTCAGTTCCACTGTATAATTGTAAAGGATTTGATTTAGGTCATACCCAAATGGTCTAGTGGTTTTCCATACTCTCTTCAATTTTTATTTATTTTTTTTACTTTCTTCAATTTAAGTCTGAATTTTATAATAAGAAGTTCATGATCTGAGCCAGAGTCAGCTCCTGGTCTTGTTTTTGCTGACTGTATAGAGCTTCTCCATCTTCGGCTGCAAATAATATAATCAATCTGACCATCTGTTGATATCCATGTATACAGTTGTCTTTTCTATCGTTGGAGGAGGGTGTTTGCCATGAACAGTATGTTCTCTTGGCAAAACTCTGTCTTTTGATTGGTGCATTTAATTCATTGTTATTTAAATTAATTATTGATAGGTATATTTCTTTTCTTTTGGTTTGGTTATTTTATTTAGCAGTATGGTTATATTCTCATTTTTGTGTATCTGCTATAGTTTTTTGATTTGTGTTTATCATAGGATTTATGTATGTTGACATATTTGTTTGTTTTCTACAAGTATTCATTTAGATTCAAACACTTTCTAAAAGATCTACATTTTTTTGTACTCTTTTCCCCCACACTTTGCATTTTGGGTGTCATATTTTATACCTTCATGATTATACTTTATTGATTTTTATAATTTTACTTGATTTTCCAATTTTTTGTCTTTTAATGTTTATGTGGGACATTCAAACGGTTGATTGTCAGCATTTGCTATATATTCACCTCTACTATTTTAATTTTTTCTTTCCTATAGACATTTACTTCTTGTTAGTGTTTTCCATTTAAAGAAGATCCTTTAACATTTATATTAGGATCAGTCTAGTATCAATAAACTCTTTTAGTTCTTGCTTGTCTGAGATGCTCTTTATCTCTCCTCTACTTCTAAATGATAATCTTGCTGTATAATATGTCCTACAGAGCAGGTTTTTTTTTTTTTGGTCCTTGTTGTTGTTGTCAATTTTAAATATATCATGCTATTCTCCTCTGGCCTGTAAAGTTTCTGCAGAAAGATCTGCTGATAGACTTATAAGGATTTCCTTGAATATGATCTTTTGGTTTTCTCTTGCTGCAAATGGGATTTTCAGTTTATTTTACTTTTATCCATTTTAACTGCAGTATGTCTTAGTGTGTGTCTATTTGGGTTCATGTTGTTTGGGACCCTCTGTGGTTATTTTCCTGGATATCTGTTTCCTTTTTTAGGATTGGGAACTTTAATTATCATTTCATATGTTTTCAACCTCCTTCTCTCTTTTCTACTTTTGTAACCTATAAAGTGAATAAGTAAGTAAGTAAGTTTGATGTTATCCCAAAGATATTTTAAAATGTTCTCATTTTAAAATTTGTCTTTTTGCTGTTCTGATCGGATAATTTCCATTATTTTATCTTCTAGATAGCTTATGTGTCCTGTATCACCTACCCTACTGTTCATTATTTCTAGCCTGTTTTTCATTTTAGCCATTGTATCTTTCAGTTCTGACTAGTTCTTTTTTATATTTTCCAGTTTCTTGTTAAAATTCTCACTGTATTCATCTATTCTTTTATCTAATTTCAGTTAGCATTCCTATTGCCAATTGTTTGAATTATTTTACTGGTAAATTATTTATTTCTGTTTTATTTATTTGTTTTTAGGTTTTTTCTCTTGGGTTAATTGAGACAGATTTCTCGATCTCCTTATTTGGCTTAACTTTCTGTCTGTATAAATAAGCCTAAACAGTTACCTGTTGCAGCCTTGAATGGGTATCCTCCTATGGGAATATCCCTATATAGTCTGCATGTTCCCAGTAGCTTTGGTGGGAGAGCTAAACTTGACATAAGCACAAGTCCCATCTTTGTTCAGGATGTTCTGGCAGCTCTGTCTTGGCAGCAAGAGGAGTTAGGGCCAGAGCCATGTATGAGCTGGGCCTTCCCCTCTCCTCAGTGGTCATCACTGCCGTATCAGGGGTGGGGTCATTTCTTAACCTGTGGGCCAAGGAGCCCTGAGCGTTGGGTCTTATCAGGCTCAGTTCACTGTAAGTGTTACTCATCCCTCTCCCAGCACCAGCACACTTGCCCCAGGGTGCTAGAGCAAGAGGGGTTGGTGTGGGTATTTGCCAAAAGCTGGGGCATAGGCTGTGGGGGTCTGGCAGCCCTTTGAGGGCTGGACTGTCTCTGATATGCCACCTGTGCAGTATGCCACCTGGGGCCAACCACTCCTTGCTCAGATGCTGCTGAGGGGTTCAGTTGCCTCAGCACTTCATGGCCAAGGTCTTTCCCCATTTGTGGCAGCTCACACTTCAGTGTGAAGCTGCCATGTACAGCAAGCAGTGCTGGAACGTCCACTCTGCTCAGACTGGGGTATGCACTGAGGTGGTTGTAGAAAGCCCGTCAGCCACCCATGTAATTTAAATCCACCCTCTCCACTCTGCTTTGGGTGAACACAAGCATTTGTGCACTATTCATGTCAGGAGTCCAGGCTTCCCACAGTAATTCTCTTAGTCCCACTGGCCCTTCAACCCTGTCAAGGGGACTCGTCTTCCATTTGTCAGAACCCAGAGCTAGGGCACACAATATGTGTCTCCCTTTCCTCACTCCTCACGGAGGGTTTCCACCCATGTAACGTCCCTTTTCCTTCTAGTTCCATCCCAGGACACAGATTCCAACCTGATCATGTTCCCTCCCTTCCTGCCTGATTCCATGTGGGTCTTTCTTACAGCCTTGGTTATACTGGAGTTTTTCTGCTAGTCTCCAGCTAGTTTTCAGTGAGAATTATCCCACCTGTAAATGTATTTTTGATGTCTTCATGAGGGTGAGTTCCATGTACTTTTACTTCAACATCTTGATTTGAGTCCCACCTTTTTCAATATATTCTTGACCTTAAACTTTTGTGGTTTGTACATATTCCAAATAATTTCCTCTGTTACATAACTTATCCTTTAATTTTACTTGGAATTTTTGTAGTTGCATGTAAGGATTCAGTTTTCATTCAAACAGATATGTTACCTTTTTCTTTTATTGTTCTGGAGGGTTTTATTTCCTTTGGAAGGTCCTCCATATTCTCATATAAATATACATTGTATTTTATTCTAATGCTTTTTGTTATTTTATTATTAAAACAATAACTCTTTAACCCACATGGAATTTAGTTTTATGTACGTAATGAGTTTGGTATATAACTTTATTTTTTCTCCAAGGGGTTAGTCATTTGTCAGCAGTCCCTTTATTGTATGCCTAGTTTTTCTTATTGATCTGAACACACACACACACACACACACACACACACACACACACACACACCCCTACTGTTTCTCTTCCATTAAACCACTTATCTATTCTTATTGCAATACTGCACCTTTTTAATTTCAGTTATTTTTCTGATGTTTTTATAGAGAAAGCCTGCCTTCTAGTTCCTTTTGATACTTGATATTTTGACATTGGAACCAGGTTAATTCCCTAACTTCAAATCCAAGGGCCTTTGTAACAAAGCAGTTGGACTCCTGTTTGATAGATTTATTAGGTTGTTACTGTTATTACTGTTATTATTAAGGACTGCAGAAGATTAGGAGCCAACATGGAAACATTCACCTTTACTTTTAGATGGGGACTTTGAAACAGCTTGTCAGTTCCTACTTCTTTAATACCATTGGAGAGAGGCCAGAAAGTGAAGTTTAACTAACTAGCTGGTCTTATGAAACCATAAAACATATTTATTGAACACATTACCAACCAGGCGCTCCAAATATGTTATTTCATTTTATCCTCCTGACAATGCTATGAAATGAACATTTTCATCCCTATTTTCTGAAAAAGAAAATGGATTCTTAGAAGTTAAGCCCCAGATCTCACTACTCACACATCTCATACTCAGAACTGTATGAATTCAGAATTTTTTAATATGACTGTTGTATGCTTTTGACTATTTTTTCCATCCATATCTTGTCCCATTAGCCCATTGGTATTTTTTAAGGTCACATAAGTTTTATAATATAAACCAAACTGAAACTGATGATGCTGGGAAGATTTATATTGGAAGATCAAGGCAATTCTCTTCATTTCACAATTAATATATAGGGCAGGGATTGGTCCTATAAAGGACCAAAGAGTATGCATTTTCTTGTAACGAACAGAGAGTAAAGGACCAGAAGTAAGTACTGTAGACTGGGCCACAGGGTAGTGTGAAAGCAGATGCAGCTCACACACAAACATGCGTGACTCTGTTCCAGTATGTTCCAATAAAACTTTATTTACAAAAGAAGTGGTAGGCATGATTTGGCCCATGTTCTCTACTTTTGGAGCACTCACATAAAGGACTAACAGTGCCTTTTGAGGGTAGTCCCCCTTCTTTTCCTTCTGTGATTTCCAGTTCTGTTCAATAAGCAGTTCAATCCAGTCAGCGTATATTGAGCATCTCCTAAATGCCTTGCTGAACTTAGAATAGATATTGTGAAGACAATACTTTCCCTATTCTCAAGGAGCTCAAATTCATTTTCTTTTCCTGTTCTTTCCACCTTAAACTTGTTGCTCAGATTCTTTCCGTTTGTAGTTTAGCTGCAAGGTTTTTATTTAGTTGCACTTTGCTGGTCTTTTATGAATAGTCGTGTTTATTAAGTAATAGCTTTTTCTTTTCTGCATACAACACCTTTTATACAACCTTTTAAAACACTGCATTATCATGAGACATAAATGTGTATTAAATGAAGAAAATATTTTAGTAAAGACGAAGTAATTAATTGCTAAGATTACTTACCTTCGCTCTAGTTTTAATCTTGCCTTGTGAGTGATGATAAAAAAGATTAAATTCTTTCTACTCACGAATTCATCTACAATTCAACCTGGTAGTTTGCTGCTATCAAAGTCTTTTTTAAAGTCTTGGTTAATACATATGTATGATCTCTCCAAGGACAAGTTTATTTGATTCATCCTGCAAGCAGCTCCTGTTGCATATGTAACTTCAATAAGCTTCAGAGGATAATGAGGTTGTGTGGTCCACTGTGTAGAGCAATTACTGGGCTTCCAGAGCTTCTTAATCCTTGCTGAGGTTCCAGGAAAACTCTCCCCGGGCCCGTGGACACGGGTGACAGTGTGTGCTATCCTCAAAGTAATCAAGAGGTTGGAATTCCATAGTGATTCTTTACTATGTCACAAGGCTTGGCTCAAAGACTTTATAGAATTCCACAGGTGGTCTTCCCACTCAGTCTTTTATAGATTTTTATTTTACTGTGTTACCTCTTGTGGGATTCACAACAAAATATACCATCCAAATTTCCTTTAGCCATGAAAAATAAATGGCAGCGCTTCAGCCAGACATCAAGGGGTTTGCTCCACTGACCAACATCAGGTTGATTAGTCAGCTATCACATTGTTCATCCACATAAAAGAGGCTTGTGTGTGTGTGTGTGGGAATTGATAGGATTGCTTTGTACTTTATTATTCAAATATGAGATCTTTGGACTGCCTAAGAGAGAAGGAAGCTCCGAAAGAGACAGGAGTGGTGAAGAAGAAAGGCAACTGAAAGGGGGCCAGTATTTATTGGATACAATGCAGGCATTGTAAAACTTAGATTCTGTGGATAGGTAGACCCAAGTTCAAATCTTGGCTTCACCACTAACTCACATATGTCTTGTGCAATATCTTTACCACTCTGTGCCTCAGTGCTATATCATTCCTATATCATTCATAAAATGGAAATAATAATAATACTACCTAACAGAAAGGGTGCGTGGGGTGTCTTTAAAACACACCTGATTGAGAGTAATTGTTATTTTAAGGTAGTCTATTATCATTAGCTATTGATCCTCAGTTATAATCATCATTAATAAAAGTCATCACAAACCTACTTATTTTTATTCAACAGATGTTAATAAATTGTTGCAATTTGCTAAAATCTGTGCTGTAGCTATTTTGTTACAACAATAATATAATTCCTGCCCTGTAGAATTTTAAAGTCTATCAGGAGATGTACACACACAAACTCAATATTGCAAACCTGCAAAAAATGTTAATTATACGAGTTTGCACAGGGTTTTAAAGTTAGTACACAGGAGAGGTGTTTAATCTAAAGATGGATGGGTGTTAGGAGAGGCATACAGGAAATAGTGACACATAAATTGAGAACAGGAATATGGATAGGAAGTAGGTGTGTGATGGATTAAAGAGAGAAGTATTTTAGGCAAAAGGATATGCTGGGAGAACATTGCTTATTTTGGAAAAACAAATATTTCACCTTGACCAGATGAAGAATGGGAGTAGGGAACTGATGCTAGATGTATATAAAGAGGAAATCAGAAAGAAAAAAAAAATCAAGGTTCTTAATTTAGGACTGTGGAATTTGATGCTTATTTTGAGAGCAGTGGAAGTTTCAACCAGGAGAGCTGTCTCCCATAAGACAGGTATTATACCCATTTTACAAGTGGCAAAACTGAAGTTCAGAGATGATACATAATATTACAAAATTATAGGAGACTCTAATCTGCCACTTTTACCATGGAAGGAGACAAATGAATGCCAAGAACACTTCTGGGTCTGTATTGTGGTGTTGGAGAAGACTCTTGAGAGTCCCTTAGACTGCAACGAGATCCAACCAGTCCATCCTAAAGAAATTAGTCCTGAATATTCATTGGAAGGACTGATGTTGAAGCTGAAACTACAATGCTTTGGCCACCTGATGCGAAGAGCTGACTCATTTGAAAAAACCCTGATGCTGGGAAAGATTGAAGGCGGGAGAAGAAGGGGACAACAGAGGATGAGATCGTTGGATGGCATCACTGAATTATGGACATGACTTTGAGTGAACTCCGGGAGTTGGTGATGGACAGGGAGGCCCGGCGTACTGCAGTCCATGGGGTCGCAAAGAGTCGGACACGACTGAACTGATACTAACTAGGTGTTTTATGTTCTTGTGTCATATCTCAGTTGAATAGTCATGTCTCACTCTTTGATACCCCATGAACTGTAGGCCACCAGGCTTCTGTCCATGGGATTCTCCAGGCAAGAATACTGAAGTGGGTTGCCATTTCCTCCTCCAGGGGATTATCCAGATACAGGGATTGAACCTATGTCTCTTGCATCTCCCGCTATGGCAGGCAGATTCTTTACCACTGCATCTGCTGGGTGTTTTATGTGATATTATCTAATTTAAACCTACCATTCCATTTGAGAAATGTTCACAAAAAAGCCAATAAAACACATTCTTTAGGAGTACCTCCTGATGTGGCTTAATGTGGGGAGGAATGGGGTCTCAGTCCTCTGGTGGAGACAGAGAGGAAGGAAAAATGATATAATTGCTGATACACAGATAATTACCCATGAGGATGACCATAGCTGTCCTTTAAACTTACATCATAGCATTTAGATGGCTCCAAATGATCTGACTTCACTGGCACCTACATCAGGGGCAATTCAAGAGAGAATGGCTCTGATGTATGGGCAGGCACCTAGGCATGGCTTTTCATCCATAAACAGGGTGTATTATCACTTTATCATGTGGAAGATCAAACGAAGAGGCCTAGGACGTAAAACCCTAAGGTACATACTTATGAGGATCCCACAGGATCCTATACAAAGCAGAAACATTTAATCTATGGTGACTTTAGGAATTTTGTTATCATGTATCAAGAGACTCCTCCTGGGAGGAAAGCAACTGTGATTTTCTCAATCTTACCTCAGAAAAGCATACTTTGATCAACATTTATATAGATTACAGAAACCCCTTTTTGTGTATGTGTGTAAGGTGTCATTATACAGGTGGTCTTTTATCTTTTTGGTGACTTTTAAAATCTCTTTCTTTTTGATGATTGGCCACTTTAATCTGATATGTCTACATGTATTTGCCCCGTTTAGAATTCATTCTTCTAGCTGAGTCTGCATAGTCACATGTTTCATCAATTATAGAAAGTTATCAGCTGGTATCTTTTCTCCCCCTAGGCTTTCCATTCTTCTTTAACTCAAATGAGATTTATCTGCCTTTATGTGTCTTTCATATTTTCCATCCCTTTGTTCCTCTGAGATAGTTTGTGAATTTCTACTATCTATATTACAATTCAGTATTTATCTCTTAGTTCTATCTAATATGCACATTCTGTTTTAATTGTGTTTTTTTTATATTTTTATGCCTAGAACATCTGGTTAATTTTTCTCATATGAGCCTGGTTGTCATTTTTAATATTCTATTCCTCTGGCAAGTTTTGATAACTTATACTAACCCAAACATTTAAATATACATAGACATTGTTTTAGGTTTTTTTTTTTTTTTCCTGGTGATTATATTATCTGCATTTCTTTGAGATCTAACTGTGCTCTTTATTTTTCTGCTCATCCTCTTGGGGTGGCTTCTTTCCTCATGTGTGTTTCGGTTTTATGGTATTGTGAGTTCATATATGCTGAAGATCTAATGGGAACCCTCACAAGGCCTGAAATGAAGATGGGCATTCCAGAAAGAACTTAGTTTCTGCCAGTTGCCCCAAGAAACTACCAACTAAAGACTAACCTAACGTGTGCTACTTTTTAATGTTCACTTTCCATAAAAATAGCCAAATCTGCCAGGTGGCACTAGTGGTAAAGGATCCACCTGCCAAAGCAGGAGAGGTAAGAGACTGAGGTTCCATCCCTGATTCAGGAATGTCCTCTGGAGGAGGAAATGGCAACCCATTCCAGTATTCTTGCCTGGAGAGGCCCATGGATAGAGGAGCCTGGTGGGCTACAGTTCACAGGATCACAAGTCAGGCATGAGTGAAGAAATTTAGCATGCATGAGTCGGGGAATTTCTGAAATGTTAAATTCTCAGGGTAGACCTTTAACTTTTCTTAGCAGACTAGAGGCTAAGATAGACAAGTTTTCCTGTCAACTAATCCCTTTTCTCATGAGTCTTTTCTAGTCTATCTTTGAATAGGGGAACAGTGCAACTCCATTCCTGCCCTTTTGATGTAAACTCTGTTCTCACACATCACCTTGCTTGGGCTCAAGGTCATTTCTGCTGGTCTGGGCACAACCATTAAAACCTAAACTTCTTGGTTACTGACATTGACAAGCTCCCTTAGGGCATCCTTGGCATCAGCATCAGCCTGCCATTCTGATTCCTATCTCTCTTTTGAATTCTACTCTCTGGAGACTCTCCTTACTTTCTAGTTAGTTCAGTTATGCATTTGGAAGGATATTTGTTATATTTTATCTAGCATTTCTAGATATGTTAGCATTGGGATGTTTTTGAGAATTTAGTTGAAAAGTGGTGCCAGAAACAAACTTGGAAAGTAGGAATTAGAGGTTTTTGATGACTTCTGTTCTAGAGTCTTTGTGGCATCCATAATTAATTCCACATCTAGATATTTTCCAGCCAGCTCAGATTGGAGTTGGGGTAACAATTCTCTTTTTAATGTCTCAGTTTTTATGAATTTCAGAGATCTGAAGGACCATCACAAGAATATTGGACACAAGCAAGTTTTTTTTTTTTTTTTTCTCTCCACAATTACCTAGTTAACCAAAGTTAACCAAAAGTAATAAAGTCAAGTCTAGAGGTGGAAAGCTGAGCATTAAAATGTTTAAGCTTTAAGGTAATTATTTCCTTATAGTGGGGAAGAATGTGAATGTTAATGTGTTTTTACTTGTCTGCATATCTTATTACATTCTGTTTTAATATTAATTTGTGTAGATTGATATTTATAATAGTAAGAATATTGATGAGAAAGTTTGTGTTTCTAGAGAGAAGGGGAAGAGGAAGAAGTAAAAAACTGGCATGAGATTCATGCCAGTCATCGTTTCCCCATAACAATTGGTAATCACAAGCTGGAATAGGAGTGTTGGAAATATAGCAGGATCAACATGTGTCCCCTTTATCAATCAGTATAGTCCATATTTTGTTTATAATATAGTAAACATAATATAAAAGTAAAACATTTTAAAATGCATATGAGTTGATTGATAGCAATATAAATATGGATATAAATGTGGTTTAGTTTGTAAAATCATAATATATCCAGACTGACAAACACCAAGCACAATGCAAGTACAAGAAAATCTTAGTAGACAAAGCAGTTCTTTGAAACTTTATCTTATTGAGAGTTGAACAAGTACAGTTATGGAATACAATTCACTGAACATCTCCTCTATTTCAACATGATAAGTCATCTGGCTGGGAGTCAGGACTCCCCCTTCTTAATTAACTTAAGCTATGGCAAAGGTTCTTTTTATACAGTTCATGAGATTTCTACGGCAGGTATACTGGGGTGGTTTGCCATTCTCTCCTCCAGTCAGTCTTAAGAGAAATCAACCCTGAATACTCATTGGAAGGACTGATGCTGAAGCTAAAACTCCAGTATTTTGGTCACCTGATGTGAACAGCTGACTCATTGGAAAAGTCCGTGATGCTGGGAAAAATTGAGGGCAGAAGGAGAAGAGGGCATCAAAGGATGAGATGGCAGGATGGCAAGACCAATGCAAAGGACATGAACTTGGGCACACTTCAGGCCTGGTTTCCTGAGGTCCACGGGGTCACAAAGAGTTGGACATGACTGGGTGACTGAACAACAACAGCAGAGGTTGAGATAGGCAGATAGTAAATTTTGGCTAAATCAAAATATATTAATCCTTATTCATATAAATTAGAATACTCAGTGTTTTCTTTGTGCATCTAGATTCTATAGTTCATCAATCTGGAGCTAGTCTGATACATTGCACAAGTTAAAGGGCATCGTTCACATTTTCCAAACCTGGACTCCTGTATGTGATGGTCCTGCCTGCATAAGAAGATTAATATCATGTTTCTTTATCATATTTTTGCCAGTATAGGGAAATCTTTTTGTTCTGTTCCAGAATTCCTTCTCCCATCATTATTCCAAAATGGCTGTCTCTTTTTTTCTTTCCGTCTCTTCCTTCCTTCTTTTCTTTTTCTTTTTTTGTCTTGTCTTTGTCAGAATCAACCTGGACTTAATGCTTGTCCTTTTGTGGTCAGACTCAAGCCTGTACAATGAAGCTGCCACCGCTGCTGTCTGAGAGCCAATGGTAGGCAGCAAAATGAGGTGCTGCGGCTGAAGCTTAAGGCAACCACAAGCTGGAACGTGAGCAGACGTGTCTGATCCACTGGTGGTGCAGCAGGCACTGCCCTTTCTGCCATGGTTGCTGGTTTTCCACAGCCAGGCCATACTCAAAGCCAAATCAGTGTTCCTCCATTTGACTTGTTCTAGGACTTGGGTGCATCTTCTGAATGCAGGGATCCTGCCATCACTATGATTAGGAGCTTGTCACAGCCTAACATGTGCAAGGGACAGTCCTTTGCTAAAAGCTCAAAGAGAGGAATTCTGCAGTTGCTGCCACTGCTGCTAAATTAATGTTTGCACAATTTGATGTTGGTGCCTTTTTCCTGAAGACACTGTGAGGGCACATTGCTGTTGAAGATCTAGAGAAGGAGCAAGAAGAGACCTTGCTCAGTGTTAGTATAGCTACTGCTGTCTCTTGCCTCTATTAGAGTGGGATCTTATAATTGCATATTTTCTTTTATTTCCATGTGCATAGTCACAGCTAGAGTGTTCCTGCGGTGCTAATGTTCTTCAGTCAGAAAAAAAGTCTCAGTTTCACCAGATATGAAAGTATATCTGTCCTTACTGTTCTCATGATGAGTACCTTCTTGAAGATAGCAGCTTTCGTTAGATATTATCTCATTTCACCAGAAGTATGCTTTCTATGAGAGAACAGATGGGCCTTTTCCCCTGCCTCTTCAAGATAATTAATGTATCTTGACTAACTTACCCCAATGCCGTTAAAAAAAAAGCCAAAACAAACAAACAAACAAACAAAAAAACGCCAAATAAGTTTCCTTATATCTATTACTCAGAACATTGTTATCTACTTTCATTTTAGTTTCACTGTCGGATAGACCATTCAGATAATTCTCACAAGAACAAAGGAAATTGGCTCCGAAGTGACTTGTAAATGAAATTGCCTGGCATAAATATGGCTGGCAACTTTTGAATAGCATATTTCTGGGAAAGAGAGAAAGATAGCAATAACAGGAGGAATAAAAAAAGGACTTGTACATTACTAAATACCCTGTGGGAGGAAGGTATTATAGTAGGTACCCTGCTATAAATTCACTCTTTACCAGAGAGACACCCTTAGAAAGAAAAGGATGTGAGTGGGTCTAATCTCATTGACTGGACTCCTGGGTAAATAAATGCTTTAAGGAAGGACTATTATATGCAGAATGCCCTTAGCAGGGTGTTCATGATTAAAGAATTACTTACTGTGGTGTTGGAGAAGACTCTTGAGAGTCCCTTGGACTGCAAGGAGATCCAACCAGTCCATTCTAAAGAAGATCAGTCCTTGGTGTTCTTTGGAAGGAATGATGCTAAAGCCAAAACTCCAATACTTTGGCCACCTCATGCGAAGAGTTGACTCATTGGAAAAGACTGATGCTGGGAGGGATTGGGGGCAGGAGGAGAAGGGGACGACATAGGATGAGATGGCTGGGTGGCATCACTGACTCGATGGATGTGAGTTTGAGTGAACTCCAGGAGTTGGTGATGGACAGGGAGGCCTGGTGTGCTGCAATTCATGGGGTTGCAAAGAGTCTAACACAACTGAGTGACTGAACTGAACGGAACAGTAAATAAACCCATAGTTTATATGACATTGCTCCCTTGAGAATGTCACTTAAGCTATATAGCTCTGTGTGTGAAATGAAAGTTTTTTGTTTTTTCTTTTCATATCACTTTGTTTCGTATTGCACCAGGTGGTACAGTGGTGAAGAATCTGCCTGCCAATGCAGGAGAACTCTCTAGGGATGAGAGTTTGATCCCTGTGTTGGGTAGATCCCCTGGAGGAGGAAATGGCAACCCACTCCAGTATTCTTGCCTTGAAAATTCCATGGACAGAAGAGCCTGGTGGGCTATAGTCCACAGAGTCTCAAAGAGTCGGACATGACTGAGCGACTGAGCACATACACACAAATACTCCTATTGTAGAAGAAATATCACAAAACCTCACTAGGAGAGTGTGGCTGTTATTCTGTGCCAGAGAGTACGTGACCAATGTAAAAAGGAAGGGCCTGGGGAAATACCCTTGGATGTTTTCACATGTTAGAAATATTTAAAAGAAAACTGAGCAAAATTCCAAAGTCTCTGAAGATAGGTGGAATAAATATATGTGGACTCCCCTCTTCCACATCAATTTCTCTAATAGCTTGTGAGTTATAAGTGTAATGGGATAAGAACTTTTTTTCTGATGCAATAAATTAATTATAAAAGTATATGATTGATATGAATGGAAGCCATCCTAATGAGATGGTGATGAGAATTGCATGAAGTATAATGCATGACAAGTGTACCATTATAAGGTTGTATTTCTATTGAGGGATTTAAGAATTTTATACTTATTATTTATAAGATATTAAAAAAAACCCCATTATAAATACAGCTATAAATTTATGCATTTCCCTTGAATTATCCTGTATAGTGTATTGTGTGGAATTTTAAAGCTGGTTAATATGTATTATGTTGAAGTTAATAGTGACTTGAACACTACTTGATGCATTTCTCCAGATGCTGTGACATACTCAACAGGGATAACTCATTTCATTTCATATTTGAAGGCTAACATGCAAAGAATACATGGACTTTTTTAGTTTTCAAAGCCATTTCTACTCTGTAATGTTTTCCTGAATTACATAATTATTTAACTATTTAAATGCCATGCATGCTTTTTTCAAAATGAGGTACAGATGATATAGACATAACAGATAAATGAGCATGTGGTCTATGTTCTTTAAGAGCACACTGATCTCAATGAAATCATAAGGTTATAACATTAAAATATAGCAAAGTAATGTTTGGGGATAATATGAGAGACTTGACCCTTTCCTAATGAGATTTTGTGAGATTTCTCCTACAATAGGAATTATTTGTATGTATGCGCTCAGTCGCTCAGTTGTGTCCGACTCTTTGTGATCCCGTGGACTATAGCCCACCAGGCTCTTCTGTCCACGGAATTTTCAAGGCAAGAATACTGGAGTGGGTTGCCATTTCCTCTTCCAAGGGATCTTCCCAACACAGAGATCGAATTCTTGTCCCTTGAGTCTCCTCCTAAATTTAAAACTGTAGTAGGTTTTATAGGGCTTTTGCTTGTAAAATATCTTAAAATAACTAAAATCTTTATTATAATGTTTATTGTGAAATGCCTATGAGAGAGCAATGCTTCATAGATAAGATCAGAGTCTTTCTTTATTGAGAAAAGAAAGTATAGTTTTTCTAGTGAGGAATGGCAGTACACCCCATGGGCTCCACATACTATTTCATTCAGTCGAGAAGTGAGGTGCAGCAAGATCTCAGGATTAGCCCAGAGATGATGTGTGAGCAGTACACTGGACTAGGGATCAGAGGATCTGGGCACTAATCCTCCCTGTGCTGTTGCTGAAGGAGGAGAATTCTCTGCTGTGAAGGAGGGGATTGCAGTAAAACTTAGCAGCCTGATTCATCAACCTAACTCTGCGGGGTCAGATGAGAGCAGCCCTATGGAGGGAAACTTCCTCAAGGGTTGACGTGGGGGCCAAGTAATCAGATGTCCCCTATGTTCTGTCTTTTCTTCCTTAAAGGAACAAAAAGGATTTTTCTCTTCGGTGAATAAAAACCACCAAATTCACCAACTTATATTATCAATCGTTGATGAGTTAAAGCAAGTAAAAATCTTTCATGAGAAGGTCAAGGATAGACTAGGGCATTACAGTAACAATACATGAAGCAAGACAGATTGCAGGAAGGACTACTACAGAATACCTGTCTACCTAAAAGACATTCTAAGATGCTGTGACCTCTCAAGGTCCCTCACAGGTCTATTATTCTAAGAATTTTATCTTCCTTTCCATTTTAATACTGTCCTAGGTCTGCTTTTCTTTCCAGTTTATTTTCTCTCACTTTCTTCATCTTAGCTGCGTTTTGATCTCTATCTCCACTTTCTTGGGGGAGATCGATAGCTTGTTAAAAAAAAAAAAATAGATAGTGACACCTGAAAGGGCAGGGCTAATAGTCCTACTCAAGAAATCATTGTGCTAACTGGATTTATAAACCGTATCTAGTCTCTTCCTTTCCGAAAGGACCAGGGATTCAAATGAATGATAAAAAGAAGAATTATTTTGGTGGGTGGGAGAGGGACAAGAGAGGAAAGATGAAAATTTTTACAGTAGTTTTTAAAAATACTGGAAGAGACTTTTTAAGCCGTTAAGAAAAACTTGTTTTTAAAGAATTAAAATATAGTAAGGGAGCATAGTCCTCTAAAACAAGGACTATAGGAACACTATACAAAAAATTATTGAAAATGCCTCCTTTTGAATGAACTATATTTCTAAGATGTTGCTTTCAGAAACAGGAATATAAAATTAGATGATTTGAAAATAACAGTATTATGTTTTTACTTTATTACAAAAGCAGTAGAAAACTAAGGAAATAATCAGAAAATCAGAAGTATCTATCTCCTCAGAGATGACTGTTAGATTACCATTTTAGACATTTTCCAGATAGATGACAGATGTTTGATCAACAACTCTTGTAAATTTTTATTTTTCACTTCATAGAGCCAGAATGTTCTTCCATATCTTAAATGTGATTCTACAAAATGTAGCTCATAGCTACATAGTCTTACCTGTGCTGCACCAACCTTTATGTATGTGTTTCTTCATGATTGCAAAAAGAAGAAGACAGTGGTGGGGAAAGAGAGCAAATGGAATAGAGGCTGGTGAAGGCAGAGGAGTAGAGATAAGCAGATTGTAGAGAACAGAAACAGAGAAGATAATTAGGATGCAAATCCTGTGGATTTTGGGTTTGGGTCTCCATTTACTAGGTCTCCTGATCCAAACCATCTTCTGTTTGTTATCTAATTTCCTAGTGGGCTTCCCGGGTGGCTCAGTGTAAAGAATGCAGCTGCCCATGCAGGAGAGGCAGGTTCATCCCTGGGTCAGGAAGATCCCCTGGAGAAGGAGGTGGCAACACACTCCAGTATTCTTGCCTGAGAAATTCCATGGACAGAGGAGCCTGGTGGAATGTACAATCCATGGGGTAGCAAAGAGTCAGACATGACTTAGCAACTAAGCAACAACATTTCAGAGTGGCTATTTTCTGCTTAATTGCTCAATGTATAGATTAAGACTCTTGCAAAATTCTCCAGCTTTGCAACCAGAGAGGTTATAATTTATTAGTAGCTTTCTCTCCTGCGGTATTCACCCAGACCCTTAGATCTCTGGTTTCCTCCCTGTAGATCTGAGATTTAGCTTGTAAATTTTAAATTGCATTTGGTAATGTCTTTAGAGTCTTCAGGCTTCCCCTGTGGCTTAGTTGGTAAAGAATCCACCTGCAATGCGGGAGACCTGGGTTTGATCCCTGGGTTGAGAAGATCCCCTGGAGAAGGGAAAGGCTACCCACTCCAGTATTCCGGCCTGGAGAATTCCATGGACTGTGTAGTTCATGGGGTCTCAAAGAGTCAGACATGACTGAGTGACTTTCACTTCACTTAGAGTCTTCAGGAGACTGATAGATCCTAGGTGAGCACTTTGCAAATATTAGACTCAGTTCAGTTCAGTTCAGTCGCTTAGTCGTGTCCGACTCTTTGCGACCCCATGAATCGCAGCATGCCAGGCCTCCCTGTCCATCACCAACTCCCAGAGTTCACTCAGACTCATGTCTATTGAGTCAGTGATGCCATCCAGCCATCTCATCCTCTGTCGTCCCCTTCTCCTTCTCTTGCCCCCAATCCCTCCCAGCATCAGAGTCTTTTCCAATGAGTCAACTCTTCGCATGAGGTGGCCAAAGTACTGGAGTTTCAGCTTCAGCATCATTCCTTCCAAAGAACACCCAGGACTGATCTCCTTTAGAATGGACTGGTTGGATCTCCTTGCAGTCCAAGGGACTCTCAAGAGTCTTCTCCAACACCACAGTTCAAAAGCATCTATATTAAATTTCTGTGTTTCAGGTCACAAAGATTATATACTGGCAATTTTGTGTAGTTCAACCTTACATTGACTGTGTCCTTTTAAACAGCTAGGAAGACATAGACCAGCACTCAAGACACCTAACAGTACAGTCCTGTTCGACAGTCTGCTCGGACCCTGCTCCTGCTCTCTTGCCCATGAACCAGATCCAGTTTTGCACTCCTGAAAGTAGTGAAATGTTGCACTACCAGATGTGAAGTATGGCCTGCTAGTCACCTTACCTGTGTGTATTTCCTCCTCTTGCCAGAATGTTGGGCCTCTCACTGAGACCTGGGACCAGGTCAACTTCCACTGGACCCATTCTACCACTAATGGAGCTATAGCTCTATTTTCTCCCTTGATGGCTATCTGGATTTCATTTCAGTTGAGCTCAATTTAAACTTATCATGGCTCAGGAGCACTATGCTTTCAGGAACTAAATAGTCTACCCTTCAAGTGGCAATAATTAAAAACTGAGCATTGTTTAAATGGAGCCTGGGCTCACATCATAGCAAACATCTTATAGTTTCTTGAACTCAGCATGCTGTGTCTGTGGTTTTGCCTGTTCCTCTGCGGGCAGTGCCTTTTTTTGTTTTTTTTTCCCCCCTCTTTTGACTTAACAAACTCCTCCTCCTTCAAGTGATAGTTCATATGTCCTGTACTCCGTAAAGGCTTCTCCAAATTCCATAGGCCGACAACTTGCACTGCCCCCTTATGCTAATGACCCCTGTGTATAGCAGTCTTGGCAATCACCATGCTATATTTGGGTCAGCCTCCCTATTAACTGTGAGCTCCTGGAGATCAGGAATAGTGTCTTTACACTGAATTATTCCCAGTGTTTGGCACTTTAACCGAAACACAGTGGGCACCCTCTTAAAATATTTTCTCAAAATATAAATGAATGAACCAACCTCTTCTAAGGGCCCAAGAGAAGATCACTTGTGTGCGTGTATCTGTGTGTGTGTATGTGTATGTGTGTGTTTTAGCTATGTCTTCTTTCCTCCTCCCTACCTCCCTCCCTCCTTGGCTCCTGTTTTTCCTTTCTTTTTAATTCAGGGTTAAAAATTCCCAGATTATTTCACTGTTCAGAAGCTTATGGGAGTTTTGAAGGTTCTGAATTGCCCAGGTTTACAGAATGAAAAAAAAAAAAATCACACACAAAAATTAAGTGATTCCTTGGCATCTTTCAACTGATGGCTGTATTATCTCCTTTAATAAGATGACTTAGAGTCTGCACATTTCCCTGATAAGAATAACTGCTGTCATATTTTTTGTTTCAATTTGAACATTTTTAAGGCATTTGCTATTAGCACTAATTAGATGTAAAAGAGCCTTCCTGAGCAAAGTAGATAGTCACAGCTAATTCATAAAAAATTAATAATGGTAGCTAAATTGCCACATAGATTTGCACTTTGAGTAGGGCTAAATTACCAAATAATGTGAATACTGTTTAAAATAAATGTAATGTTTAATGCAAGTCTAGTTTTACTAAGTTCATGGTAATTTTGAAATTTTCTCAGTATTGTTCCCAATGAGCATCTGTATAAAATATCTTTAAAGTAAATAAGCTGCTGATGTGAAAACACTAGTATTGGAGATAATAACATTAGTGATTTGTAGAACACATTATTACTATTATTATTACTCTCATAGTTTTGATTTTCTATTTGTTTAAATGTCATAGATACAGTTCAAACCAAGGTCCTCAGTATATATGTTCAACATTTCAGACTATTCTTAACTTTTTTGAGTCATTAGAATATTGATAGCTGAAGCCAAATATGATTTCTTACTAGCCTGAAAATGATCGGCATACTTGTGTGCATGTCTCAAAAGTTATGCAGCTTTCTCTTAAAGTAGCCTATATACTGAAATAATATAAGTATTTACTTAACCTTTTATTAAATACAAATTGAGTTGTGGTCCCATTTATTAAAAAGGAAAGCTAGAGAGAGTTTTAAAGCAAGAGTGACACCCAAAGTTAAGCTGCTGACTGAAAGAGCGCTCAAAGAGTAATAGAAACAGGACCCTTACAAACAGGATTTGAGCCCTCGTCTACAGTTACTTCCTGCACTGGAGATCATTTCTTGGTTTAGAGAAGGCAGCCATTTCAGCAAAGCAGACCCACAGCCCACTTTTTGCATATGGATCCTACTTTTCTGCTGATATATACAAGTGGGGAATAGGATAAAAGGGAATTGAATTCACCCTTGTGTCTGCCTACTGTCAGCCAAGTTTTGTTCCAATGCTTTACCGTGTTACTGGGCTCATCTCAGCGTTGGTTGCCTAGTGGGGGGAAAAGAAGGATCTCTGAGAGCATTCACATTTCCATCTTTCATTCTGACCATTCTCATAATGATGGCCCCACATTCTACCAGGTTGAAATTGTTCTTAACACATGGTTTTGAGTCTAGTCCAGAGTATCCCGTAGACAGAAGGAAACAAGAAGACTGCTAGAGGTCAATCCACCTGGCCAATGGATCAGGTTTTCTCTCTATCCACTTTGCTAGGGACCTGGGCAGTACTTGGAACACAGTAAATTATGCTTAGTAATTGTTGACTGAGAGAATAAGAACATCAAATATAAGCATTTGGGTTTGGTTCAATGATTAGAAGGTTGTAATTGACACCATTGCTTTGCTATTGGAAAAATTAAGTTTTGGTAGTCAATGGCATGCAGTAGCAAAACCAATTACTTATCAATTGTAGCTACTGGGATTAAGTACTTATGATAGGGAAGCCTGAGGAAGACCAATTTTTTTTTTTCTTTTTTACAATAGAATGTTGTTCAGTTTCCCGGTTGTGTGTGACTCTTTGCAACCCCATGGACTGCAGCACTCCAGGCTCCCTGTCCCTCACTGTCTTCTGGAGTTTGCTCATGATCATTGCATGGGTGATGCCATCTCACCTCATCTTCAGACTCTTTCTTCTCCTTCTGCCCTCTATCTTTCTCAGCATCAGGGACTTTTCCAATGAGTCATCTGTATGCATCATACTGTGTAAATACTGGTTTCAGCTTTAGCATCAGTCCTTCCAGTGAATATTCATGGTTGATCTCCCTTGACATTGACTGGTTTGATTTCTTTGCTGTCCAAGGGACATTCAGGAGTCTTCTCCAGCACCACAGATTGAAGACATAAATTCTTTGGCATTCTGCCTTGTTTATGGTCCAGCTCACAAGCACATATGACCACTGGGAAGACCATAGCCTTGACTATGCAGACCTTTGTCAGCAGAGTAATTTCTCTGCTTTTCAATAGAATATTAGGGTGAAATTAAGTGGAGTACCTTCTTCTGACTGTCCTATAAAGCTTAAATTTAGCCCTCAGATAGTGACACAGAGAACTAGTCCTAAAATATACTTTATTTTATGTATCTAGGAAGGTTGAGGCTTTTGAAAATTATATCTTGTTTGATCATGTAATTGGCTCGGTTACAATGTAAATTGGATTCATAGCCTTATCTGTTCTCTTATTTAAAATATCAGGGCATTTATCAGAATTAAGTAGAATTCTGAGAATTAAATAACATGTTCACTAAGTTTATATGACTATATAAAGTTTTTATCCCAACAAGTTTATAAGAATAGTTTTTTGTTTACTTGGGATAATATGGTGCACTATATTAATATTTAAGTTCCTTGAATGCTGTGAACTCCTCAAACATATCTGAATGAATGACTGAGCCTTTGTAAATTAAGGGACACTTGTGTGAATAAAGTGATTTTATGGTTTTAACTAAGGTCAGGTCTAAGTAGGTCTTGAAATAGGATAAGACTTTGCAAGCTGTCCAGGTTGCTGTTAAAATCTCACATTAGGACAGTATCATATAACAGATCTGATAGTGTCTGAACTAGTTTATGGACACTGTATGGTGCATTTGATAAATATTAATAAAATTACAGCACAAGGCAGCACCCTAAGGTTTTGGAGCCAAGTCCTGCTGTCTTATACATATAAATATTATCCTTTTGATAATTACTTCCCGGCTGCTACCAAACCCTGGAATTAACTGAAATCTTGACAATGGGATGCATTCAATCCAAGCTGCTCATAATGTAGTGGATGGACCTGGGTCATAAAACAGGGCATGTAAAGCAGCATTCAGTCATCAAGGGTGACTTCCCTGGTGGCTCAGACAGTAAAAGCATCTGTTTACAATGCAGGAGACCCAGGTTCGATCCCTGGGTCAGGAAGATCCCCTGGAGAAGGAAATGGCAATCCACTCCAGTACTCTTGCCTGGAAAATCCCATGGACATAGGAGCCTGGTAGGCTACAGTCCATGGAGTCACAAAGAAGTGGACATGACTGAGCAACTTCACTTTTAGTCATCAAGTGTAGGTGACATATGTGAGATTTGAGTCAAGTGGGAAATGAAGACATAAGTAAACATAAACGTACATGTGTCTCAGGCTTCCACGACATGTATTCCTGCTCCATTAGCATCTCTCCCTCAACTCATACACTATGGCCTCTTGAGTAACTCCCTATCACTTGCTGAATGTGAAAGGGAAAAAAGTGGCCTCCTATATAGATGACTGTGCATGATATGCTGATGTAACCCTCAAGTGTGTGATTGTGTTACTAAAGCTTCTTTTAGGGGTGGTATTGAAGATCAGAATGGGAGGGCGTTCCATCAGATGGGCAGAGTTTTGTGCCATGCATCTGTTGTTCACTTACATGAAAGAAGAGATGGCTAGAGATAGAGATCTAAATCAGTTAGTGGGCAATGATAAGCGTTTGGAAGAAACACCACTGGAAAACTGATGAAGACTTAGGTCAATAGATCTCTCAAAATGGCAATGAATGGAGGTATCTGTATCCTGTAAGAATATTCACCGAAAGACATCCCATCCCAAGGAGATTTTCAATAGATGAAAAAACAACAGGCTTTGTGTATTCTCAGTGGATTTATGGACAATGTGATGGACTGTAGTAATAGGGGTGGAAGTTTATCCGCAGGACCAGTAGACATAGGTTATCCTTGCTGCTAAGTCACTTCAGTCGTGTCCGACTCTGTGCGACCCCATAGACGGCAGCCCACCAGGCTCCCCCGTCCCTGGGATTCTCCAGGCAAGAACACTGGAGTGGGTTGCCATTTCCTTCTCCAATGCATGAAAGTGAAAAGTGAAAGTGAAGTCGCTCAGTCGTGTCCGACTCTTAGCGACCCCATGGACTGCAGCCTAGTAGGCTCCTCCATCCATGGGATTTTCCAGGCAAGAGTGCTGGAGTGGGGTGCCATTGCCTATCCTTAGGTAGGGATTTTCCAGCTGCCATCACAATTGCATCTCTAATCTCAGAAACCCATGCTGGGCCTCTGATACAGTATCTTTTCTAAGAGCAGGACAGAACCAGCCATATGGGGACAAGATAGTTGGATCTCTGCCGTCATAAAAATGGCAGCAATTTGTCCTCACTGGAATAGATTCTTCTTCCAGATATAGAGTTGCCTTCTCTGTTCAAATCACTTATTCTCACATTTCCTTGAATTGTTTAAGATCAAACTGTCCCAAACAACAATTTGCTGTTAAATGAGTACACATTTAACAGCAAAATAAGGGAGGGAGGCCATTGACATCCCTGGAATTCACTCGCTAACTCTATCAGACCTTAACCAGTAGCCTGGTGAAAACAGTGAAATGGTGTGATGAAGTCTCATTTGTGGCAATTCTTGAGTAACAACATGAAGAGCTGAAGTATTGTGCTACAAATGAGGTGTGTTCTTTGATTCTCTAATACATGGTGCTGAAAACTCGGCCTCTGTGTACTGGTGCCAAATCGAATCTCACGGGCAGAGTTTTGGGTGAAGTGGTAAAGAGTAGCTTTATTGTTTGCTCTGCGAAGGGGGACACAGAGGACTTACGCCCTCAAACACTGCGTGCCTGTCCCAGCCTGGAGGATCTGATGAGTTTTGTAGCAATGGTTCAAGGACAGGCTTGCTGATAAGATTAGTGCAGGGCATGCTCTCCTTTAATTTGGTCTTAATTAGTCTTCTGATGAGTTTTTCTGGTTCCTTTAATCTTGCCTCAGGTGGTCCTCTCTGGAATGAACAATGCTAACATCTTCCATTTGTTGGGAGTTCTAGAAGGAGCTCAAAGATATTGTTCCCTGTATCCCTTGAGGGGAACCAGGATTCTGCCCCAAGGCTGCACTATTGTTTCTTGACTGCTTCTCTCTCATCTCTGCATCCCCTACCCTCCCTGATTAGCAGCTGTTTGAAACTGTCCTTTGAAACTCAGGGAAGGTCATAGAGGCTGGAATCTGTTCCTTAAAAAGAAGAAACAGGGGACACAGAAAGATGTCTGTACCCAGGAGCCCCATAGGGTCCTGCTCAGTTTCATATGTGGCTCCATTTCTCCCATATGGAGGAGGGAAAAAACACATAATTTGAGAACAAAGGATGAAAATGGAGGTGGTTTCTCTTTTTATTGCCACAAAAATCTCAGTACAAATTTTTGCTTTCTGTCCCTACAACTTTGAGTTTGCTTGTTTAGGGGATATAGTAACAGTGGTGTACCTGTCAGGATGCAGAGTATCACTACTCTACTGACTGAAATGATTGCCCCAACAGGCCATGGAGGAAATAGTCCGGAAGTCAGGAGGTTTCTTAGAACACTTCATAGTACTTCCTCTCCAATAGTAGCATTTAATGAAAGGCTATCATCAGTTATAGGCAGAATCCCAGATGTTTCATGAATGACAGTATGCTGCTGCTGCTAAGTCACGTCAGGCGTGTCGGAGTCTGTGAGACACCATAGACGGCAGCCCACCAGGCTCCCCCGTCCCTGGGATTCTCCAGGCAAGAACACTGGAGTGGGTTGCCATTTCCTTCTCCAATGCATGACAGTTTAGGTCACCATAAATAGTAATCAACAGAGGTGCAAGCACAGGACAAGGGAAATGTGGAGTGGGCAGCAGAGGCAGGAATTATGGCAATATTTCTACTTGCAGAAATGAACATGGTAGTTTTATTAATATTTTTCGTATTTCATTATGTATTTTTTTATATATCAACCATTTTCCCTCTCCATATTATTTGTTATAAGCTGTGTTAATAATGTTGCTGCCGCTAAGTTGATTCAGTCGTGTCTGACTCTGTGAGACCCCATAGACGGCCTCCCACCGGGCTCGCCCGTCCCTGGGATTCTTCAGGCAAGAACACTGGAGTGGGTTGCCATTTCCTTCTCCAGTGCATGAAAGTGAAAAGTGAAAGTGAAGTCGCTCAGTCGTGTCCGACTCTTAGAGACCCCATGGACTGCAGCCTTCCAAGCTCCTCCATCCATGGGATTTTCCAGGCAAGAGTACTGGAGTGGGGTGCCATTGCCTTCTCTGGTTAATAATGTTAACACTGATTAATTTTAGAAATTTAATATTAAGTTACAAGATAACAAAGGGTGATCTTGACTGTGCTAGAAAAATAATTATAGCCAAATATGAATATAGGAACATAGTGGAATGTCCATCTCAATCTTTTGGGAAGAGGAAGGGCAAGTCATCATTTGATCAAGGAATAGTTCCATCATGCTAGATAAAGGAAAGGTATTGTTTTTGTTGTTATTTGAAAGTTTAATTGTATCTTAAAGGGTCAATATGGATGTTGCATGGGCCAAACTGCATTGCAGAAGAGATCCTGTGAACTACACTTCCCAGAATCCATTTCCTTATACTCTCACAGATTCTTGTCTGTTAATAAGAGGCACTAGTGAGATTTAGAAGACAGAAGTGGAAAAGCACCAGAGGGAGTAGGAGATAGGTGACTGGGGAAGACAACGGGTGTCAGGTTCAAAGTAATGGTGTATACTCAGGATACATAGAATGACGTTTTTCTTGCTGAAGCCAGGCTGATTCAGTACAGGAGGGGGGAAAACATTCCCTCCTCTGGATTAAAAATAAAATGAATATTCCTCATCAGCTTACTTTCCTCCAGTTCAAACCCTGGAGGCATTTAAATTTGTGACCATAGAATGCATGATAATTTATCATGGGTGATAAAAATGACTCTGAACTAGTTCTCTGCTCTCAAGCACCTTTGGGAACAGAACATATACATTAAGAGAGAATAAAAGTATTAAGTACAATGACTTAAGAATGAAATGAAGGTACAGAGGATCCCTCTAAACTTTCAGGAGGTAGACTCAATTTCTCCTCACTTCAGAGCCTTTTCAGGAACTTTTTCTACTGCCTGGAGACAACTTCATTCAAAGGTCAGTCCTCTTGCATCCTTAAGGTCTCAGCTTCAGTGTCAGTTCTTCTAGACTGACCACTCAATCTGAATATAGTTTTCTTTTTCTTTTTTTGAAGCACCTAGTGTCTTTGCTGGAGAAGGCAATGGCACCCCACTCCAGTGCTCTTGCCTGGAAAATCCCATGGACGGAGGAGCCTGGTGGGCTGCAGTCCATGGGGTCGCTAAGAGTTGGACACGTCTGAGCGACTTCCCTTTCACTTTTCACTTTCATGCATTGGAGAAGGAAATGGCAACCCACTCCAGTGTTCTTGCTTGGAGAATCCCAGGGACGGGGGAGCCTGGTGGGCTGCCGGCTAAGGGGTCGCACAGAGTCAGACACGACTGAAGCGACTTAGCAGTAGTAGTGTCTTTGCCTTCACAGTGTTAATTACTTTATCTCCCTATCTATGTTCTTAGCATGTGTCTATCTCCTCTATTAGACTGTAAACTGAAAGAACTAAGGTCATTCACACCTTTTTATGAACCGCTTCATATCCATTGTGTAGGGCTTCCCGGGTGGTGCTAGTGGTAAAGAACCTGCCTGCGTAGGAGATGAGTGTTCTATCCCTCAGTCGGGAAGATTCCCTGGAGTGGGAAATGGCAATCCACTCCAGTATTCTTGCCTGGAGAATCCCTTGGACAGAGGAGCCTGGTGGGCTATGGTCCATGGGGTCACACAGAGTCAGACACAACTGAAGCGACTTAGCACAGCACAGGGAACAGTTAGGTGTTCAGTAAATATTTGTTGAATAAATAAGTGAATGAATAAGTTTTTATTGAAGTAGAAATAGTAAGGGATGGTGAAAACGAAGCATCTTCTCAAAAAAGAAAGACATTGGTATTTGGTTCAAGGATATCAGTCAATAATGTGAAATAATGATAAGGCTTGTTCCTTCATTCCCTATGTGCTGAGAAAACAGAATAGTGGCATTCTAAAAGATAGACTTTCTAGGAAGTAGTCCATATAGTGTTCAATTTCTATTGCAGTTTAATTCCAACTGATTTTTTTTATTCATAAGCCTTCATTTTGCATAGTATCTGTAAAATAAAAGTGTTTTATATGATATTTATAGAAGAAAAGTTCTCAGGTACACTTAAAATAAATATATCTGGGGTTACACATGGAATTATATAACAGTTGCTATTTTTCAGAAGGTTTTTAAAATAGAAAAATTTTGCTTGATAAAAAAAGAGAAAAAGTAAAACAGTGTTTTGATAATTTCAAGATATATTGTTTACACCATGAAAAGACCTGCCTCCTTGTTTGAAGCTGTGCTGATCAATGCATTGACCTCTGTCTGGAACTGCATTAACCTCTTTCTACAGTGAAGAAATTTGAGAGCTCTGCTATTTTTCTTCTGTAGAAGCTTTCACAAAGATACAAAGCATTTTTTGGCAGGTTGTGTTATTTCCATTTTCTCTTAGACAAGAGTGAGCCTTGTCTATGTCTGCATGTAATATATAAAGCTACAGTTTGTCTAATCCAAACTACATTGTGAACATGTGTACACCCATGGCAGATTCATGTTGATGTATGGCAAAACCAATACAATATTGTAAAGTAATTAGCCTCTAATTAAAATAAATAAATTTCTAAAAAAATAAAATAAAATAAATAAAAATTGAAAATTGGCATTATTTCAAAAAGCCTTTACAAAAATGTGAATTCATCAAAAATAACCATAAAAATTCCAAGGTGATAAAGGCACAGTGGAGTAATGGTCCCAGCCCTAGGAAATTGTTTTGTTGAAAAGAATAAAACTCTTTTCTGTCACAAAAAAAAAAAAAGAAAGGACTCTTTGACGTCTTCAGACCCAAAGCAAGTTTGCACAGTTCTCACAAGCAGGGTGTGTTTAAATTGTGTGCATCATCATTACATTATTTGTAATAAACTGCATCCACTTCATATTTACAGACAGAATCTTCTACTTACTTGTTCCCTATTAATCAGTTGAGTTCAGTCACTCAGTCATGTCCGACTCTTTGCAACCTCATGAACTGCAGCACGCCAGGCTTCCCTGTCCATCATCAACTCCTGGAGCTTGTTCAAAATCAGGTTTTCAGAATGAAAACCATAATCCCTACTAATGGACTCTCCCAAGGACATGACATTTTATTTTGATTAGATCAAATTTAAGAATATTTAAGCTAGGAAGTCCTCTGTAATTACTGGATTCTAATGGCCCTCTCTTTTTAAACTTGGACATGTCTTTTGAGAATGAGGTAATAGTATTTATATTACCTTAAAAAACTAACAATACAGACAATGCAATACAGATGAAGTATTACATGTTTGGTTAACTTAGTTTTAAGTGTAGATTAAAACTAATTAAATAATTTTAAAATTGCTGTTTTAATTCTCTTTATTTATGCTTTCCTGGTGGCTCAGACAGTAGAGTCCATCTACAGTGCAGGAGATCTGGGTTTGATCCCTGGGTTGGAAAGACCCTCTGGAGAAGGGAATGGCTACCCACTCCACTCTTCTGGCCTGGAGAATTCCATGGACAGAGGAGCCTGGCGGCTGCAGTCCATGGAATCACAAAGAGTTGCACACAGCTGAATGACTAAAGCTTTCACTTCACTTTCATTTATAGTCAACCAAAGGTTGTCTTTACTGATGCTGTTCTGGCCCCTTAAGAAGTTTTACATTTTCATGATTTGAGCAGAGAGCAACACTGGCAAGACTATATTACCTTAAGTCCACTTCCAGTGTGTCAGTCAACTACTGACAAATTTTGTCATGTAACAAGCAATTGCAAATGCTTCCAGGTCATTTAACACTAAGCATTCCTTTCTCTCACATCTAAGTGAGCTGGAGTGGCCCTCCAAGCTGCATTTGGCTGCACAGGGGTTCTGCTCCCAGCCTGTTTAGGCTGGGTCCTGAGACGAAGGGAGAGCAACCATCCAGAGAAGTTGCTTTCATGACAGTGATGGGAGTGTGTGTGTGTACGTGTGTGTGTGTGTTAGTTGCTCAGTCATGTCCAACTCTTTGCAACTCCATGGACTGTTGCCTACCAGGCTCTTCTGTCAGTGGGATTCTCCAGGCAAGAATACTGGAGTGAGTAACCATTTCCTTCTCTAGAGGTCTTCCCAACCCAACAATCTAACCCTGGTCTCCTGCATTGCAGACAGGTTCTTTACTATCTAAACCACCAGGGAAGCTCAACGATGGTAGATCAAGAAGCAAACTGGAAACAGACAAAGCCTGTCAATGCCAAAGTTTGGATCTAGCACTCTGTCACTTATGCCCAAATTCCTCTGAGCAAAGCAGTTCTTTGGCTGAGCTCCAGGGTTACTGAAGCCCAGTTTGTATTTTTGTAAGAGGAACTACAAAGTTGCCTGGAAAAGAGGACATGGAAAAGCAATAATAGTTCAGTATAACTGCCAACAACTACTGACTTTCATTGTCTTCAACCACCTGTTAGGCCTTAGGTAAATAGTGTTCAAGATAATGTTCTCTGTTAAAATCATGGCAACCCCAAATCCTTTGGATATGATGACAGGAACAGCGGCAGGGACAGTATTAACTTCACTCTACAGAAAAGAAAAAGTTCAAAGGTTAAAATTAATAATGACTTAACCCAAAATTAAAAGAAAACAATTAGCAGAATTCTTAACATATAATTAGCTCTTATATTTTGGTGTCTTTTTTGTGTTAAATTGGAGACAGTAGGACCCAGAAGAAATAATCCTCAGTTTTATTCCCTTAGTCTGAAATGGCCATTTACCAGCGAGTTCCTATAAGATAAATATTTACTGCTGGGCATTTAATATTTTATTACCTAGGAATCTCTGAAGGACAAATAGCATTTTCATTATTTTATTTAAAGATATTTCATAGTTAATTTACCTGTTTTTAGTTTTGTTTATAGTTTCATAGCTAAGTAATCAGGTATATTTTTGAGCATGGGTCCCCAGCCTTCAGGCCACAGACCAGTACCTCCTATCAGATCAGTGGTGGCATTAGGTTAGAAATGAAGTACACGATAAATATACTGAGCTTGAATCATCTCCAAACCATCCCCCCGACCCCAGGTCTGTAGAAAGATTGTCTTCCACAAAATTGGCCCCTGGTGACACAAAGGTTGGGGACTGCTGTTTTTGAGGATATTTCTAAAGGTACATTAGATATAATAAAAAATTTTTGAGGATAGTACTAATGATATCGAACTTTTAAAATGTGTTGTTCAAGGAAATATACCCATTCAGTTTCCTCATATTCCTTGTGAATGGTGCTCATTTATCTGAGATTGAGTTAGCTTAAGAAACTTTCCTCAGTGCATTTCTCTGCACTCCTCTGGAATATTTGTCCCCTCTTTTCCTTCTTCTCCTATGATTGCCAGCTATCTCAAATGAAATATCATGCTACTCTTTGCACACTAGGGAATATCATGACAAAAATGACCAGATATTTTTTGAACCAGTTAAGCAGTATACTAATATACCTAAAGTATAAACTCATTTTAAGAGACCAAATTCTGTTCATTTTCTAAATTTTCTTCCATGAACAATTTATTTTCCAAAATATAAGGAAAGAAACCAACAAAGAATATTAGCTTATTTATAAATTTATAGTAGTCATTATTCAATGCAGATTTTTTTCAGCTCTGAGAGAACTGAGATTCTCTGCTGCTGCTGAGTCACTTCAGTCATGTCCGACTCTGTGTGACCTCATACATGGCAGCCCACCAGGCTCCCCGTCCCTGGGATTCTCCAGGCAAGAACACTGGAGTGGGTTACCATTTCCTTCTCCTATGCATGAAAGTGAAAAGTGAAAGTGAAGTCGCTCAGTCGTGTCCGACCCTCAGCGACCCCATGGACTGCAGCCTACCAAGCTCCTCCGTCCATGGGATTTTCCAGGCAAGAGTACTGGAGTGGGTTGCCATTGCCTTCTCCGAACTAAAGGGCTAACCTCTGTCATTTCAGGGACTTGTGGGACCCTTCTCTGCACTAACCCTATGAGGCATATATGCTGACTAGTCAACTCCCAAGCCATACTGTTTTTTTAAAAATAATTTGATTGGAGTTTAATTGCTTAACAATGTTGCATAGAAAGTGTCATGCAGAATGAAAGAAAAAAACAAATATTGTATATTAATGCATACATATGGACTCTATAAAAATGGTATAGATCTTATGCAAAGCCATACCGGGTTTTAAATATTTTTAGTATCATCGTTGTAGAGATGGGGAGAAAATGTTTCATAATAAATGATATTTTATGAAGGAAATAGGAAGAGAGAGACTTGACTCCTGGGCAGGAAGTGGTAAGGTGACTGTGAGAAAAATCACAGTGTGTAGGACCTGACTGGTGAAGTCAGTTGGTGTTTGGCATGTACCAAGGTCATGTCACATAATAGTTATATGTTCTTGGTGAGAATTCAACCACACACTGAACCTCAAGTTTCTCATCTTTTCTTTTTTCCACTAGGCCAATTTTATTTATTTTATTAGGGGATCATGTTGTTGTAATCTCTACTGTGCATCAGTGCGAATCAGTCATGTTGCTCTTCAGTTGCTCAGTCATGTCCAACTCTTTGTGACCACATGGACTGCGATGTGCCACACTCCCCTGTCCTTCACTAACTCCTGGAGTTTGCTCAAATTCTTGTCCATTGAGTCAGTGATGCTATCTAGCCATCTCACCCTCTGCTGCCCTCTTCTTTTTCTTTCAATCTTTCCCAGCATCAGGGTCTTTTCCGATGAGTTGGCTCTTCGCATCTGATGTTCAAAGTATTGGAGCTTCACCATCAGTCCATCCAATGAATATTCAGGGTAGATTTCCTTTAAGATTGACTGGTTTGATCTCCCTGCTGTCCATGGGACTCTCAAGAGTCTTCTCCAACACCACAGTTCAAAAGCATCAATTCTTAGGTGCTCAGCCTTCTTTATGATCCAACTCTCACATCTATATATGACTACTGGAAAAACCATAGCTTTGACTATAAGGATGTTTGTCAGTAAAGTGATGTCTCTACTTTTTAATACATTGTCTAGGTTTGCAATAGCTTTCTTTCCAAAGAGCAAGTGTCTTTTCATTTCATGGCTGCAGTTACCATCCTCAGTGATTTTGGAGCCCAGGAAAATAAAATCTGTCACTGTTTCCATTGTTTCCCCATCAATTTGCCATGAAGTGAAGGGACTGATGTCATGATCTTAATTTTTTGAATGTTGAGTTTTAAGCCAGCTTTTTCACTCTTCTTTAACCTTCATCAAGAGGCTATTTAGTTCCTCTTTGCTTTCTCCCATTGGGGTGGTATCATCTGCATATCTGAAGTTAATATTTCTCCTGGCAATCTTGATTCTAGCTTGTGTTTCATCCCGCCCAACATTTTGCATGATGTACTCTACATATAAGTTAAATAAGCAGGTGACAATATATAGCCTTGTCATACTCCTTTCCCAATTTTGAACCCATCAGTTATTCCATGTCCAGTTCTGTTACTTCTTGACCTGCATACAGGTTTCTCAGGAGGCAGATAAGGTGGTCTGGTCTTCCCATCTCTTCAAGAATCTTCTACAGTTTGTTGTGATCCACACAGTCAAAGGCTTTTTGCATAGTCAATTAAGCAGAAGTACATGCTTTTTTCTGGAATTCCCTTGCTTTCTCTATGATCCAACAAATCAGTCATAATTATATCCCCTCCCCCATGCACTTCCGTCCTCTCTGCATTCCACCCCTCTTTTTCATCACAGAGCAGCATGCTAGGTGCCCTGTGTTACACAGCAGCTTCCCACTAGCTAGCTATTTTACACGATAGTGTATATATGTCAATGTTACTTTCTCAATATGTCCCATCCTCACCTTCCCCCACTGTGTCCGCAAATCGGTTCTCTATGTCTATGTCTCCATTTCTTCTCTGTAAATAGGTTAATCAGTACTATATTAATGCATATATATATGCATATATATATGTACACACACATATATATGTACACATATGTATACATATATGTACACATATATATACATATATATGTACACACATATATATATGGAATCTAGAAAAAAAGTTTCTCATCTTTAAACTGAGCATGATGAAACCTATTTTGCCTAAGATAATATTTGAAACATGAGATAATGTTTAAAAGGGCTGATCCCATTGTAAACAGCTAAGAAATAACATCTATAATCATCACTGTGCTCAATATAAAAAAGCAAGTAGAATTTGCATCCTTAGGTTCCTGATACCTCTCCTTCAGGCAGTGCCCTGAACACAGCTGTTGTAACAAGCATTGACAGCAGAGGGGGCTTCTGTTTGGCTCTGAAGAGTCTGGCATCTAAGGTTTGATGGAAGACAAAGAAAACCCTATTTACTTCTCCTGACTTGCTGCAGGGTATTGGCAGTCTGGTTGTCTGTGGGTAAACTTAATATCTTGATTGGCTCTCCTGAGAATGCCTCTGGAAATTGTTATATGAAGTGGGAGGTGGAAGACTAGTTAATGCCTATGGTGGCTTCAAAATAGTCTGCAGAGATCTGTTTGCTTGGAATTGTAAGATGTTTGTTACCTTGACAACCACAGGCAGCTCAAGGCTGGGTTTTGAGTGACTTTAGATGCTTTTGCAATTCCTTATGGGGATGAATGATTTGTATGTCTAATCAATGAATGGCAAAGACATGTTATTTAACAAGATTAATAAAGCATTCTGTATGCTATGCCCAAAGGCATGGCTTCCTTAGAAACTCAGTTAACATTTCTGGAACATTGGCTCCAGGGAAAACCAAAACCATCTTTAATTCCAGGTGAAATTCCAGATTGGGGGCATAAGTATATTTTCAGTTCTCTCTGATATATAATCTCAGAATTTGGATTACTCTCAAACACTGTGAATAAGATTTTTTCCCTCTTTTTTGTTTCTTTTAATTGTTGATGATTTGGATAAGACTTGGATGACTTCTACACCTAGTACCTCACCTTAATATATTGATTTTGACCCCATGCTTTTACATTTGACTAACAAACAATGAAAACACGCTTGATGTCTTTTCTCTGGGGAAATTCTGGACTCTCACTTTCCTTGTCCTGGTCTTGACTTTCTGTTCTTTTTGCGTGTGTGTCTGTGTTCAGTCCTGTCTGACTCTTTGGGACCCTCATGGACAATTCTGTCCATGGAGTTTTCAGTCAAGAATACTGTAGTGGGCTGTGATTGCCTGCTCAGTTGTCTATCATGGTCTGGTTTTTATCTTCTTTTCTCAGGCTCAGTCTTTTCAGTCTGACTGTGACAAACACAAATCTCAGTCTATAAGCACAGAAATGTACTCCCATTTATCCATAATTTAAATTATTTTCTTGGATGTTGTGTAAGTTATTTCTTGCTGTGCAGCAAATTATCCAAAATCTTAACAGTCAAACAGCTGACACTGGTTATCTCATACAGTGTCTGAGGATCAGAAACCTGGGGGGCCCATAAACTGGGGGATTCTGCCTCAAGGTCTCCCATGAGGTTGCAGTTAATCTGTCAGCTGGACTTGTGATCTCTAAGACTTGACCAGCATGGGAGGATCCACTTCTAAGGTTAATCATGAGGCTGTTGACAAGAGTCGGTTTCTCTCCACAAAATAGGTCTCTCTGCAGGGCTGTTCTTTACCATGGCAGCCAGCTTCCCCCTAGAGGAAACAATGAGAGAGATAGCAAGAAGGTCTCTTTTATAGCCTGATCTCAGAAGTGGTGTACCATCACTTATGCTTTATTCTGTTGGTCACACAGACCAACCCTGATACACTGTGGAAGAATACCAGACAAATGATGGAGGTGGATCATGGGGAAACCACACGTATTTTCCCTCCCCAATTTGCTAGATATAGAAACTTTATTACAGTCAATGGAAGATTCCCCCAGACTCCATTCCTGGAGCTGTGTGTAAATCTTTACATAGCAAGAAATCTATTTTTTTTTTTTTCCTTTAAGAGAATAGGGTAAGGGGCAGGTATATGTGGCCTTTAGTATTATTATATATCTACTCTGTAAACCAATGACAAACTATTATAAACATTGGTAGCACACCTCCCACTTAATATTCTAGGATTGTGAACTGTTTATGCCCTTGTAGGTTTACTCATCTCACTTTTAATGTAGTAAGACAGTGCTAAGCACTCCTTGTTGAAGATGGAGGGTGGGGAAGCTCCAAATCTGTCCTGTCCAATATGGTAACTACTAGCCACATGTAACTGTTGACTGCTGGAAGTGTAAAATATGCATCTATTTGGAAGACTTTACCTGAGAAAAAGCAAAATATCCCATTACTAGTTGTATATTAATTACATGTTGAAATAATATTTTAGTTACATAGAGTAAAAATAAAATGCAAAATTCATTTCATGTTTTTTTAATTGGAAAACATAACATTACTTACATGGCTTGCCTTTGTGGCTCACCTTACGTTTCTCCTGAACAATGCTACTCTAGAGACTCGGGTGGAAGATGGCGACATGAAGGAAATGCCTTTTTCTTCAATACAAGAGCCTAAAGTATCCCTTCAAAGGTCATATTTGGTAGAATAGGCATAGGAAGGATCAGACTCAAGTAAGAAAAATCAGAAGTCAACATCATAGAGTCTGAGGACAATGGTATGGCTAGAAGATACTGTCAGCTTCTTGCCCATATGCCTCCACACTCATCATCCCATAGACGCTGACTACTGCTTCCTAAAAACACTCAGACACTTCCTGAAGGGTGTCCTGATTGCAGGAATATCCTCAACGTGTAGGGACAGACAATGGAGGGGCTATGCATTAATATCCTTGAGATCAGCCTTCAGCCATGATGAATGGAGACTAATGGATGCATGTCCCAGTTTCTTTGCCCCTCTGGTGGGATTACACTGTGGTGGGTTCTGCACCTCTCCCAGCGTTGTCCCTGACGTGGACTCCCCATGGCCTAGAGCGGCAACCAGCCCACTTACACACCTTGTCTAGGTTTTCTTCTGTTCCTGCTCCCCCACTGGTAATTCCTGAGGTCACTACCCAGCAAAACTTGCTCAGTCCTCTTTGTAGGGTCAGTTTATGGAGAAATTTAACCTAAGACAGAATGTATATAATATGTATAGGTCTTCATGTAAGTGTATACAGGCATGAAGACAGTCAGATGCATTTCCAGTTAGTACTCGTGTTCATGGGTAAACTCATCATCGTTCTCAGGAATGTTTTCTTAGTGTACTTGCTTTCTTGTCTTCTGGTTCTGCATTCATGTCTCACTGTTCTGTCCCTGGTGATGCCCTACCTCCTCCTCTCAAAACCACATCTCATGGATGGCTGTGTTCACAAAGCCCTTATGGTTGCTAAGTTGGACCAGGTTCTAGAAATACGCACTGTATGTGACAGCCTAAAAGTTTTCCTTCACATCTGTTGAAAGGAAAATCAGCTTCCTTCCTCTGAAGGTAGCATGAAATGACACTTTCCCTTCTAGCATCCTCATATTGTGACGAGTTGATAAGCACTCTATTTTCACCCTCCAATTTTCTCCATCATAAATAGGCTTCCATTTGTAACCCATGTGTGCAGTTTCACGTAGAAGCAGGAAAGAAAGCACACTGCCCTATTTTAGCTCCGCAGGAACAGAGCCTTGGAGAAGATGAAAGGTCAGAGGTACCCACCACAAGAGTGTGTGAATGATGGTGCCGACAAAATCAAAGTGTGCTTTCCTGGGAAGTGTGGCCCTTGTGACGTACACGTCAGGCTGCCTCAGCATCTAGGTTGCCTTAATGCAAGCACAGTAATAATAACAATAGAGAGTAATAACAATATTCAGGATTGGCAGAGCAAGTAAAACTGTATGCAAGAATCATGTGACATGTCAACATTCAATATTTGCAGCATTAATTTCCAACAGGAATTTGACCAACTTAGCTCACTCTACCCCAGTCCATAACCATTTTCTTTATCTTGCTTTTGTTCATAAACTGTACGAATGTGAACCACTCACTTTAATTCTTGATCAGTACACTAATCCTTCCCATTAGCATAGAACTTGACTTGGGAAGTACTCTGGGTCATAGACTCCTTGGTTCAAAAGTAGCTTGTCAGAAGGCTAAGTTTTATGGTAGGAAAATGCTAAGTAAATGACTGAATAAATGGACAAAAGTGAAAAAGACCTCCACATGCCATATAAGGTGGGATTAGTGTGCCATAAAATGATGCCATGGTACCAAGCAAGGTGGGTTCATGGCAGTTACCTGAATATCCCGGTGTTGGTCAGCATTCCCGGTGGACATATTTGGTTTCCATTTATCCAGAGGGCATAGAGCTCTGCTAGAATCTGCAGAAGGACCAGACTTTGCGTCTCTTGTTTCCCACTGTATCTCCAGCTTCCAAACAGTGTTTGGCAAATAGAGAGCATGCACATGTTTTTAAAAATAAATGCGTACCTGAATGATTAAGGAAACTCAGCATCTAGTCTGTACTTGTTGCATTTCCATTCTGAAACCACTGGTATCTCATGGTGTCCTAGAAAGAAAAATACAGACTTGTTTTAAGGAAGAAAGTTGAACAGCCCCTTTAGATTTTCTTAAGCCTCCACTACTGAAGCAAAGGAAAATTCAGTTACACTTTGTATTTTCCAGTCAAGAATGGTCTGGCTACAGGGCAGAATGATGTTTTTAACATGCAAGGGAAATAATCCCCCAGTTTAATCTGTACAATATTTAGCCCAAATATCCCCTCTATTAACAATATGGTGCAAGCGAGAGTCCGGGGGTCATTAGAGGACCTGAAAACACCCTGCAATGTGTTTGTACGAGATTAGCCCTTTGTCGAAAAGATGCATTCATTCCCGATGTGGCCTATGTCAGGGTCGCTGGCCTCAATGTGTGGAACTTTTCCAGCTCATCAAGGCAAGCGTGCCCAGAGCTATTTTCTAGGTTTGAAATAAAAGAACAAGCTGTGGTTAGCCTGAAACCTTTGTCACTATTCCTATTCCCTTTTTCTCTCTCTTATTTCCTGCTTGCTTTTTGACCCACCTGTTTTTTCCCTTGCTCAGTAAACAGAGCTGCCCATATGGCAAGTCATGATAATCTTCCTCGCCCCACTCCCCATCTGTGCATTTGGTTTTGGTTTTAATACCAGCGAGTTTCAAATTTTGAAACAGAGGCAGCCATTCTTCTCTGTTCACTACAGGCTCCACTCAGAGCTGTTTCCTCAAAGATCTGAATGAAGCCAATATCTACCCAGTGTGCCTCTAGTGTGGCTTGTATACCTGCCTTCTCCTGCTTGTCTCTGGCTGGTCTTGACTTTATTTTCCTGTCAATGTGAATCTTTGATTCTGGTGCTTTAAAAAAAAAAAAAAATGTGTGCTAGTTGAAAATATTCACAAATGTTTTGATTTTCATTTGACACTGTGTATTTTATGATTTTATATATATATTAGTTTTTGGTTGCCCCGTCTTCATTGCTGCACGGGTTTTCTCTAGGTATGGCAAGTAGGGGTTCCTCTCCAGTTGTGGTATGTGGGCTTTTCATTGTGGTGGCTTCTCTTGTTGTGGAGCGAGTGTGTGCTAGGTTCTTGGAGTGTGCTAGGTTCTGGGGTTTCAGCAGCTGTGGCACATGGGCTCAATAGTTGCGGCTCGTGAACTCGAGAATGCGGGTTCAGTAGTTGTGCGGGGGCTTAGTTGCTCCGTGGCATGTAGGATATTCCCAGATCAGAAACTGAACCCATGTCTCCTATATTAGCAAGCGGATTCTTTACCACTGAGCTGCCAGGGAAGCCCCAACTTTGTGTTCTAATTGAAATTATTCACAGATGTTTTGATTTTAATTTGACACTGTATATCTTATAACTGAGTACAGAGAGAAGGAGTTCAAGAAAATAAATACATCCTAAAGCTATCTAAAGCTAAAGTCAGTATGGGACATGTTATGCTGCAGAGTCCAGCCACACAAACATCTTAAAAGACAAAAGTTTAGCTCATGCTACATGTTTCTCCCCAGTTGGCCTGGAGCTCTGCCCATCAGAGTCATTCAGTGTTCCAGGCTGGCAAATGGGCCACCATTTCTACCACGGGTACTCCAGCCAGTATCTCAGTCCAAGGAAGCTTGAACTCGAGAGCAGTGTTTTTCAAACTTTAATCTGAATGAGTTCACCTGGGGATCTTGTGCAAATGCTAGTTTTATTTCAGTGCATCTAAGCAGGGTCTGAGAATTGATGTGGTCTAAGAAGAGCTCACAGAGAAGGCAATGAGAACCCACTCCAGTACTCTTTCCTAGAAAATCCCATGGACGGAGGAGCCTGGTAGGCTGCAGTCCATGGGGTCGCTAAGAGTTGGACACGACTGAGCGACTTCACTTTCACTTTTCACTTTCATGCATTGGAGAAGGAAATGGCAACCCACTCCAGTGTTCTTGCCTGGAGAATCCCAGGGACGGGGGAGCCTGGTGGGAGGCCGTCTATGGGGTCACACAGTGTCGGACACGACTGAAGCGACTTAGCAGCAGCAGCAGCAGCAGCAGCAGCAGCAGGAAGAGCTCAGATGATACTCCTGCTGCTGCTGGTCCATCCACCATTTTTTCAGTAGCAGACTTTGAACTAACCAGACAATGATATGTTCAGGCCCAGAAGTGCAGTTTCATTGGCACATGGATCTTCCCAGCCACAAGGGAGCTGAGAAGTACAAGCCCATCACATCCCCAGATGTGAGAACTGAGAATATTTGCTGAAATCCAGAAACCTTAATATGGTTATTTACATAGCACAGAAGTAAAGTGAATACTTTTTCACAGTTTGTAAGCTCAATTGGTCAATGTGTTAAAATGTTCATCAAAAACAAACAAACAAACAAAAAAAATGGCAGGAATTCTTAATACTAGGCTGTATATCAGATTTAGTCATGGGGATTTTATATTTTTAAGACACAACTCACATACATCTGATAATTCTAGGATAGGTGTGGGGTAGGGCTTGGATATTTAGAATTTTTATTTTCATAAACTTCTCTGGTAAGTTTTTGAGGCAGGATTGAAAAACACTGAAACACTAAGCATTTTTTGAAGGTGTAAAAGTACAATATGAAGAATGCTTTTGATCATTGATATCCCCCCTTATAGATCAATGAAGTGTATTATAAAATCTGCTGTATTTTAATTGTAATTGAATATTAATGTATGTCTATGACAACAGAAACATTTCTTTAATTTTTCCTCAATTAAAAAAGTCTTACATTTTTTTTTCTGTTTTAATTATCATTAGTACCTAAGGGAAATTGTCCCATTTAGGGAGTCACCTGTATCACAGTATTCAAATTGCTCCAGTGTGAAAATGTGTTACCCTAAATGCTGATCTATTTACGTTTGTGAGATAGTTGAAAGAAAGAAAGGTTGTTGAGCAAAGATGGAAGGAAGGCAGTGAAGGAAGGAAGAGGGGAGGGAGGGAAAGAGGATGGGAGGAAGGATGGAAGGAGAGAAATGGAAGGAGCTGACATGTGGCCCAGAACCACAGCACTTGAGGAAAGACATTGAGCACAAACACTGGGATCAGCAAATAGAAAACTCAATCTCAGATTCAAGTTTTAATGGTTTATAAATATCATTAGAGTGAATCTCCTTGTGCAAGTTACTTAGCCTCTCCAACACTCAGTTTTCTAATATCTAAAATGAAGAATGTAACTACTTCACAGACTGTTGTTAATTAAGCTAAGTGAGAAAAAAATGCAAATCTCTTAGTACGGAGGTTGACACATAGTTATCCATCAAAATGTATAGTTATTGTTTTTGTTAGTGTGATAGGAAGGGTCTGGCTTTTGCTCATCATCTATTGCTCTGATGGCACAGGTAATAGAAAAATACCAATCTCCCTAATTTTCTTTGGCGTCATATAGGATATATACAAAGGATTTACTGTCATCCCTTGGTGTCTCTGAGGGATTGGCTCCAAAACCTGCAGATGCTCAAGTCCTTGACATAAATGGCATAGCACCATGAATACAGTTGGCCCTCCATATCCACGGATTTCCCATCCCGTGCATGCTGTCACTTCAGTTGTGTCTGACTCTTTGTGACCTCATGGACTGTAGCCCACCAGACTCCTCTGTCCCTTGGATTCTCCAGGCAAGAATACTAGAGTGGATTGCCATGTCCTCCTCCAGGAGATCTTCCCAACCCAGGGATCAAACCCGAGTCTCTTATGTCTCCTGTATTCGCAAGTGGTTTGTTTACCACTAGCACCACCTTTGGATTCAACCAATTTCAGACTAAAGTTCCGCAGCTGAGAATCTGCAGTTGGTCTAAAGCATATATACAGAATCTAGAAAAATGGTACTGAAGAACGTATTTACAGGGCAGCAATGGAGAAACAGATATAGCGAATAGACTTATGGACATGGGGAGGGGGGAAGAGAGGGTGGGACGTATGGAAAGAGTAATATGGAAACTTACATTAGCATATGTAAAATAGATAGACAATGGGAATTTGCTGTATGGCTAAGGAAACTCAAACAGGGGCTCTGTATCAACCTAGAGGGGTGGGATGGGGAGGGAGGTGGGAGGGAGGTTCAAAAGCGAGGGGATATATGTATACTTATGGCTGATTCGTGTTGACATTTGACAGAAAACAACAAAATTCTGTAAAGCAATTATCCTTCAATAAAAAATCATTTTAAAAAAGAAAATCTGCAGTTGGTTGAATCTGCAGATATGAAACTTAGGATACAGAGGGACAATGGCATAGTTTCTTTTAGTAGTCTTTATCATTGAATTCTGGTGATGTTTGGGGTTAAAGATTGCTATTAACAGGTACAAAATTTTTGAAACGTAGGTTAGTTTTGTTGCACTTCCCAACATGATGATATGGATGAAGGCCATACAAGATACACAAACAAACAAAACAAACAAACAAACAAAAAAACAGTATAAAAGTGGGAAATTATGTGATGAGATCTATTTCATCTCTGACATGGTGGTTAGGAAAACAGGCTTTTATATCTTGATGATAGACATCAGCCACTTCCTAGTTACATGAACAAAGTCAAGGAACTTGCCTTATCTACGTAAGGGTTTCTTCTTCCGTAAAGTGGGTATGAAAATATGACTACCATAGAGATGTTATGTTGTTGTTATTTCCCTCAGTACTGGCTGAAGGGAGAAAAAGAGAGAGATTGAAAGAGGTTCTGCATAATATCACACAGGTTTTGAGCTAGGTTGTGACTGGTGTGTTAGTCGTTCAGTTGTGTCCAACTCTTTGGGACCCCATGGTGTGTCCATGGAATTCTCCAGGCAAAAATACTGGAGTGGGGATTCAATAGGGATCTTCCTTCTACAGGGAACTTCTACAGAGATCTTCCCGACCCAGGGATCAAACCCTGGTCTCCTGCCTTGAAGGCAGATGTTTTACCATCTGATCCACCAAAGCAGCACCCCTCAACTTGATTAAAGTTTAAATGAGCTTCTTTTTATTCTAGCCCCTGACTTCCCTTTTCATAGAGCATTTACATTAGAAAGCCTCACATTGTAAATTATTTTGAGGGAGCGACTCATGGCAAACCAGTACCTCTGTTGAAACAATCAGAAAAGCTGGATACAGTTTTTGAAAATCTGACTGGAAAGGTCAGATGGCTGGAATTTAGGCAAAAATCACCAGACATGTCACATGAAAGAGGAGCACATGAAAGGAGAGAAATGGACAATAGAAGCTTCTGTGGGCTGAATTGTGTTTCCCCAAATTTATATGTTAAAACACTGACTCCCAATTTTGTGACTGTGTTTGGACATAGGGCCAAAGGAGCTAATAAAGGTTAATTGAAGTCATGAAGGTGGACCCTTGATCCCACAGGGTTGTGTTCTTATAGAAAGAGATACTGAAGAGCTTGCTCTCTCTGAGCTGTGTGAGGGCACGAAGAAGGAGCCATCTATAATTTGGGGTGAGAGCACACATCAGGAATCCAGTCAATGGGCACTTTGATCTTAAACTGCCCAGCATCCAGAACCATGAGAAATACATTTTTGTTGTTGCAACTATCCAGTCTGTGGTGTTTTGTTATAGCAGCTTGAATAGACTAATACAGAAGCACAGAAAAACATCTATTTCTGCTTTATTGACTATGCCAAAGCCTTTAACTGTGTGGATCACAATAAACTGTGGAAAATTCTGAAAGAGATGGGAATACCAGACCACCTGACCTGCCTCTTGAGAAACCTATATGCAGGTCAGGAAGCAACAGTTAGAACTGGACATGGAACAACAGACTGGTTCCAAATAGGAAAAGGAGTACGTCAAGGCTATATATTGTCACCCTGCTTATTTAACTTCTATGCACAGTAGTACATCCTGAGAAATGCTGGACTGGAAGAAGCACAAGCTGGAATCAAGATTGCTGGGAGAAATATCAATAACCTCAGATATGCAGATGACACCACCCTTATGGCAGAAAGTGAAGAGGAACTAAAAAGCCTCTTGATGAAAGTGAAAGAGGAGAGTGAAAAAGTTGGCTTACAGCTCAACATTCAGAAAAATAAGACCATGGCATCTGGTCCCATCACTTCATGGGAAATAATTGGGGAAACAGTGGAAACAGTGTCAGACTTTGTTTTTTGGGGCTCCAAAATCACTGCAGATGGTGACTGCAGCCATGAAATTAAAAGGCGCTTACTCCTTGGAAGGAAAGTTATGACCAACCTAGATAGCATATTGAAAAGCAGAGACATTACTTTGCCAACAAAGGTCCGTCTAATCAAGACTATGGTTTTTCTAGTGGTCATGCAGGGAACTGAGAGTTGGACTGTGAAGAAAGCTGAGTGCCGAAGAATTGATGCTTTTGAACTGTGGTGTTGGAGAAGACTCTTGAGAGTCCCTTGGACTGCAAGGAGATCCCACCAGTCCATTCTAAAGGAGATAAGTCCTGGGTGTTCATTGGAAGGACTGATGCTGAAGCTGAAACTCCAGTACTTTGGCCACCTCATGCAAAGAGTTGACTCATTGGAAAAGACTCTGATGCTGGGAGGTATTGGGGGCAGGAGGAGAAGGGGATGACAGAGGATTAGATGGCTAGATGGCATCACTGACTTGATGGACATGAGTTTGAGTGAACTCCGGGAGTTGGTGATGGACAGGGAGGCCTGGCATGCTGTGATTCATGGGGTTGCAAAGAGTCGGACATGACTGAGTGACTGAACTGAACCCACAAATAATTCAGTTTTACTTTTGATTCACAGTTTACTATCAACAGTAGACTACAGGGTACTACAGAAATCTTGTTCAGATCCCAAGAGCTTTTAGTATGTCATCTTTGATGACATATCTTACGTATCCCAGCTGCTTCAGCCTAGTCAAACTTTGATATCAGGCTCTTCAATAAGATGGCAATGTTCTCCTTGAGTTTCTTTTGTTTGCACTGTAGTCTAGAAATGTTTTTAAGAGGAAAGCTAGAAACCCATAGGTACTTTATTCATTTCCCTTTTATCAGGAATTGAAACCCCACACTACTTGTCTCAATGGCTAAAAACAGTTGTTTCATTAATGTGACCAGTTTTTAAGTTGTTTACGCTGGGAACACAACTTCTATACTCCTTCATGGTCAGAAGATAATTACTCCTTATTCATGTTAAAGACTTTTATCAAACCATAGGTAGTAATTTTAAAAAGATGATAAAACATATCTACAGAACATCTCCAGCAAAAATAATTAGACTTACTATGGTTATCATTTCCCAATATGTTCAAATATTGAATCATTATGTTGTATACTGAAATTAACACGTCAGTTGCATTCAAAGTTTTTAAAAATCATCTTGATGATATAATATTGAAGAGATTGAGAAAGAGAGGACAAAGATTCCTTCTGTAATTGTTTAAATCAATATCATTAGGAAGTTCTTGCTGGTCCAAAAAGACAAGAAAAGAAAGTAAATTCAAACATCTAGGAAGAACACTAAGGAAAGAGATACAAGACTTCCACATAGAAAGTGACAGAGCAATTCTGACAAAGAAACACTTTAAGACCTTTATAAATAGATGAAATATACTGTATTTGTAGATTAGAAAACTCAAAATTTTAAAAATACTAATTTTCCTAAATTAATATGTAATAGGTTTAATGTATTAATGTATTCCTAACTATAACACTATCAATTAATTGACAAGAATTGCAGAGAAAATCTAGATGAAGGAAAAAGTTGGTAGATTTACCACACCAGACATTCAGATTTATTATAAAGTTATAGTAATTGTGACAGGGTGGTATTTGGTACAAGAAACCACTCAACAGAACGGAAAGTTCAGAAACAGAAGCACATATATACAGTCTCGTCCAATTCAGGTGGAGAAAACATAGTTGTATCCCCTTCATAAATCTAAGTATCTGGAAATACATATACATTGTTACTCAGAAATTCCCTGGTTAAGTATATTACTTGACAGCAATGTATCCAGAGTGCCCCCAAACACATATACAAAAATCTTTATACTAATGTTATCCATAACAGCAAAAAAAAATTAGAAGCAGATTGAATGGTTATCTTTAGTAAAATGTATAAAAATTGAAGTATATTTATCAAAAAGAAATACTAAATTCATAAAAGGGAATACATTACTGATATATGAACAATATGATTATGACTCATAGGTATATGCTAAGCAAAAGAAGCCAGTCACAAAATAATGCATAATGAATGATAACATTTATAGGTAATTCAGAGATAGGCAAAACTCATGTGCGTTTATGGAAATCAGAGGCACAGTTACTTTTGGCTTGGGGTGGCCAGTGAAGAGAGGTATGAAAAAGGTTTCTGGGTGCGGGTGATGTTCTATACATTTATTTAAGTGGTAGGTATATAAAAGTGTGCATGGTCCTAGAAATTTATCAAAACGTCTATACTTATAATTTGTATACCTTTCTGTATGTAGATTATAAATTTCTGTGTGTATTAGGTTCAGTAGAGTTTATGCAAGCACAGATAAATATTACTGCAAAGATATTAGAATAAATAAGACCTATACATAGAACCTTATACTATTCAGCAGGATATGTAAGCTACTAGAAAATTACAAGTACATATCTATTATAGTTGAGAATAGAAGATTGGTTCTACCTCAGTGGGGCTGGATGGAATTGGGGACTGAATAAAGCCTTTTGAGAGGCGATGAAATGTGAGATGGAACTGAAAAGCAGATGATTGACAGTCAAAATGAGGAGCAGCAGGTCATTCTAGTAGGAGAAATAATATCTCGTCCCCAAAACTGGTTAGATATGCAAGAAGAGTTGAAAGCAGTTTTATTTATTTGGATTATAATCAATAATGTGAAATTAGGTTGGAGAGGAATATTAGGGTTAGATTTTTGAATGATTTCAAATAACAGAGTAAGGAATTTGGATATCTGAAGACACCTGGGAGCCATTTAGCATTTATGAGCAGAAGAAAGTCATGATCAAAATTATGCTCCAGAAAAATAAATCCATTGACCTCAAGATTATTGGAAGGAGAAGAGAATTGATGTAGCAAGAAAACATAAACTGATATTACAAAAATCTAATTCATTTTCATTTAGCAAACATTTATTAAAGGTCTATTGACTAACTCAGGCAAAAATTAGTGAACCCCTAAATTAGATCACTCAAGTGGGAGGGTGTCATACATGACATTGTTGTTAAAGAACAATTTGAAAAATTGTTGAGTATAACCAATAAAAACGTATAGCAGTATATGAGTTAAGAGTATATTCGGCTGCCTTAAACTAATATCTCAATTAATAGTGTCCTAGGAAACCCACACCAGTGTTCTTGCCTGAAAAATCTCATGAACAGAGGAGCCTGGTGAGGGTTGCTGTCCTGCAAAAGAGTCAGTTGTGACTGAGTAAATAAACAACAAAACATAGACGTTTTTCTCTCCTAATAAGACCACAGGGAGATATTACTAGTGTTGTTTCCATTTCTGAGCAATACCATCACACCCAGAATTGCTAAATTTCCTCCAGCATTTTTTTGAATTCCATTCTTTTGTACGATACCTTTTCTACAGTCACAAAATATTGGATTGGCCAAAATATTTGTTCCAGTTTTTCATGAGATGGTATGAGAAAACCTGAGTAAACTTGTTGTCCAACCCAATGTCTTGTCATATCTTCAACCCGACTCCTTGATCAAGAAAAGTAAGAGAAGGGAATTCTGTAAGATTTTTATAAGAAAGATAAAGTTTTCTCAGAAACTCTTATTGGATGCTCGGTTTTCTTTGCTGTGACTGATTACGTGTCTGACCCCAGCCAAGACTATGAAAGTGAAGAATGAGAACAGGGTCACATGACACATTGCCCTGGACTGGACACACTGCTCTTCAAACAATAATGATTCTCATATGCAACATCTTTGTGAACCCCTGGACTAGACAGTCCATGGAATTCTCCAGGCCAGAATACTGGAGTGGGTAGCCTTTTCCTTTTCCAGGGGATCTTCCCAACCCAGGGATTGAACCCAGGTCTCCCTCATTGCAGGAGGATTCTTTACCAGCTGAGCCACCAGGGAAGCCCAAGAATAGTGGAGTGGGTAGCCTATCCCTTCACCAGTGGATCTTCCTGACCCAGGAATTGAACTGCATTGCAGGCAGATTCTTTACCAACTGAGATAGCAGGGAAGCCTGATAAATTGGACTATACCAAGCTAAGAAAACTTCCACAAAGAAACAACAGACTGAAACTATGAAAGAAAAAATCTACAAAATGAAAAAGAAACCTATAGAATGGGAGAAAATGTTTGCAAACCACATACCTGGTGAGGTTATGTCTAAAATTCATAAATGATTCATACAACTTAACAGCAAAAAATAAGAATGAATTTTAAAATGGACAGAGGATCGGAGAAGACACTTTTCCAGAGAAGACACACAAATGGCCAACAAGTACATGAAAATGTGCTCAACATCACTAATCATGAAGGAAACACAGGTCAAAACTACAATGAGATAACACGTCACACCAGCAGAATAGCTGTTATCAAAAAGACGGGGGATAAAAAATGTTGGTGGGCAAGGATGTGGAGAGAAGGGAGCCTTTGTATACTGTTGTCGAGAATATAAACTGGTACAGCTACTATGGAAAACAGCGTGGAGGTTCCTCAAAAAATTAAAAATAGAGCAACTATATGAAGCAGCAATTACACTTCTGAGCACATATTCAAAGGAAATGATAACAGAATCTCAAAGAGTTATCTACATTCTGATGTTCATTGCCGTATTATTCAGAGTAGCCAGTATATGAAATCTGCCTATGTACTATCAACAGATGAGCTAATAAAGAAAATTTGGTATATAAACAAAATGGAATACTATTCAGCCATCAGAAATAAAGAAATCCTGCCATTTTGCTACCACATGGCTGAATCTGGAGAGCATTATGCTAAGTGAATAATGTTAGAGACAGACAAATACTGTTGGATGTCATTTATATGTGGAATCTTAAAAAGCCAAACTCAGTGAAACAGAGTAAAGTAGTGGTTACCAGGGGATGAAGAATGGAGGAAATGGAGAGATGTTAGTCAAACGGTACAAACTTGCAGTTTATGAGATGAGAAAGTTCTGAGGATTTAGTGTACAGCATCATGATTATAGCTAATCATACTGTTTTATATACTTCAAAGTTGTTGAGAGAACTTTAATATTCTTATCATAAAAAAAATGGTAATTACGTATGTGATGGAAGTGTTAGCTAACTCTATGGTAGTGAGAAATCTGTATGCAGGTCAGAAAGCAACAGTTAGAACTGGACATGGAACAACAGACTAGCAACAGTTAGAACTGGACATGGAACAACAGACTAGTTCCAAATAGGAAAAGGAGTACGTCAAGGCTGTATATTGTCACTCTGCTTATTTAACTTCTATGCAGAGTACATCATGAGAAATGCTAGGCTGGAAGAAGCACAAGCTGGAATCAAGATTGCCAGGAGAAATCTCAATAACCTCAGATATGCAGATGACACCACCCTTATGGCAGAAAGTGAAGAGGAACTAAAAAGCCTCTTGATGAAAGTGAAAGTGGAGAGTGAAAAAGTTGGCTTAAAGCTCAACATTCAGAAAATGAAGATCATGGCATCCGGTCCCATCAATTCATGGGAAATAGATGGGGAAACAGTGGAAACAGTGTCAGACTTTATTTTGGGGGGGCTCCAAAATCACTGCAGATGATGACTGCAGCCATGAAATTAAAAGACGCTTACTCCTTGGAAGGAAAGTTATGACCAACCTAGACAGCATGTTCAAAAGTAGAGACATTACTTTGCCAACAAAGGTCCGTCTAGTCAAGGCTATGGTTTTTCCAGTGGTCATGTATGGATGTGAGAGTTGGACGGTGAAGAAGGCTGAGCACCGAAGAATTGATGCTTTTGAACTGTGGTGTTGGAGAAGACTCTTGAGAGTCCCTTGGACTGCAAGGAAATCCAACCAGTCCATTCTGAAGGAGATCAGCCCTGGGATTTCTTTGGAGGGAATGATGCTGAAGCTGAAATTCCAGTACTTTGGCCACCTCATGTGAAGAGTTGACTCATTGGAAAAGACGCTAATGCTGGAAGGGATTGGGAGCAGGAGGAGAAGGGGACGACAGAGGATGAGATGGCTGGATGGTGTCACTGACTCGATGGACATGAGTCTGAGTGAACTCCGGTAGTTGGTGAGGGACAGGGAGGCCTGGCGTGCTGCGATTCATGGGGTCACAAAGAGTGGGACACAACTGAGTGACTGAACTGAACTGAACTGAATCATTTGAAAGTACATATGTATCAAATCAACTCATACACTTTAAATTTGCAGAATGATTTGTCTATTTTATGTCAATTAAGCTGGAAATAATTATTATCTTGTTATCAAATGAAAAGTGGAAAATTGATAATGATCCTAACAGTTTTTCACGAATGGAACACAAAAAAAGTGTATATAAGGGATAGTGACTGCTCTTAAAGAGTTTATGACAACTTTGAGAACTCTGTATGTGTCCGTAAGAAATAACTACATTTAATATGAAATTGAGGCTTTCCACCTAATGTGTGAGACATATTTTCCATTTGTTTGCTTATTTTTAATTAAGTTGGCCATAAAAAATTATCTTTGATCAGATACCATGCAAAACTTAATATGAAATTGGACAATAAATCATTATAAAAGATAGTGACCTAATGAGAGAAGTTATGTGACATGTGTTCTGCATTTCATGACAGTTTAGCCAAATAGGTTTAGTAAAAAACAAATTAGAAGTAACCTTCCCACTACTGAAAACATTAAGGATTGTTATGAATCCTTTTTTTTTCTGAGAAATATTAATAGCAAGAAGCTGAGGCAAGTTGCGATCTAAATAAGAGTAATTTCTTATAGACTGCGGAAGGAGTTAGATTAAGTTTTCAGGTGTAATAAATTTTGCTTTCTTTCCCTTGGGCTTCATTGCCTAAATTCAATTATTTTACATTTGTGTTAATGGCCGTGAGGTTTTAGTATGGCTACATCCTTAATTGCCATGTTTCTGTGACTTAAGTGCATTTTTCCTTAAAGTAGGGGCTAAGTCTGCCCCAGTTTTTACTATATTTCTGATGCACATGAAAGGTGATCAATAAATATTTATTGACTAGATAAATATGTAAGATAACAATAATAATAAGGGATACTGTGTTTTCCCCCAGTAGCAGTAAAGATATTAGTATGTTAATATTCCACGTATGCACATTTTTGCTGTTAACCCTAAGAGTTTCAGTACACGTTTAATGTTAGTCATGCGTGTCTCTTTTTCATCTGATGTTCCAGATCACTCAGTAGAGTATATGCTACATCTTGGGTCAATAGTTCTCATTTTGTTGTTCTTTAGTTGCTAGGTTGTGTCTGACTTTTTGCAACCCCATGGATTGTAGCCCGCCAGACTCCTCTCTCCATGGGATTTCCCAGGCCAGAATACTGGAGTGGATTGCCATTTCCTTCTTCAGGGGAATCTTCCTGACCCAACAGCTGGCTCAGTGGTAAATAATCCACCTGCCAATTGTTCTCATGAACAGAGGCATTTCTGAGGACAGTTAAAATATTATTACAATGGCATATAATTTCAGATTCCCTCAATGTCAAAGTAGAGTTTATTGAACTAGAGAAATAAAAGATTAACATATCCATGAGGCTACTTTTCCTAAGTATTAGATGCTCCAGGCAGCCTTTAGAAAATGCTGCATCATAGCTAATTCATAGTTTGTTCTGAAATTAGTACCTAAATAGTGTTATATATTATAAAGGGATATATATATATATATATATAATATATGTATTATATATGTTATATTATAAAGGGATACATGTGCTTCCAAATGGTGCCAATATTGAGGAGGTTGACTTCCTTTCTTGCCCAGATATATAACGTTCACCTTTCTTTACAGAGACAGCCCATAAGAATATTTGCAACCTTGTGGCTCAACTGGTAAAGAATCCACCTACAGTGCAGAAGACCTGAGTTCAATTCCTGGGTTGAGAAGATCCCCTGGAGAAGGGAAAGGCTACCCACTCCAGTATTTTGGCCTAGAGAATTCCATGGACAGTCCATGGGGTTGCAAAGAGTCAGACACAACTGAGCGACTTTCACTTTCCAGTGTTTCTCTACAATAGAGCATTGAATCTACTAAAATATTTGGAAAGTAAACAAATTGAAATGTCAGATTTCTGTACAGCATTTTATGCAAAAGGCTATTTGGGCATAAACAACTTTAATGATGGGTGGTCACTGCTCCCCTAACTTGACCGTGGGAGAGCTCAGCTGCAGTGCCTGGATACCATAACTGTGCATGCCTACGTGTCATACAGTCTTCAGTGCATTGTATTCAACTTTTAAGTATAACATATCTCACCATTTTTTAATGGATTGGGAAAGTAAGGTTTGGTTAATAGAAAGAGAATTGAAGACTGTAATTCTGAAATTTTGATCCCAGGTGTAAGTACAGTAAGTATGCTTCTGATAGAAGACATAGGAAAGTAAGGAAGGAAAGTTTAGTCCATTTCAGGATTTCTAATTGGCAATGCAGTATGAAATTCTTCTTAAAGAATTATTTCAGAGGGTGTGATGAATTGAGAGTATAGCATTGACATATATATACTACCATGTATGAAATAAATAGCTAGTGAGAAGCTAGGGAGCTCAGCTCAGTGTTCAGTGATGACCTAAAGGAGTGAGATGGGGGAGTGGGAGGCAGGGTCAAGAGGGAGGGGATATATATATATATATATATATATATATATATATATATATCTTCCCTATTTGGGCTTCCCAGGTAGCCCAGTGGGTAAAGAATCCACCTGCAATGCAGGAGATGTTGGTTCAATCCCAGTGTCCACGAGATCCCCTAGAGGAGGGCCTGGCAACCCACTTCAGTATTCTTGCCTGGAGAATTTCATGGACAGAGGAGCCTGACAGGCTACAGTCCATAGAACTGCAGAGTCAGACACGACTGCAGTGGCGGGGTGTACACGCACACACAGCTGGTTCACGAGTAGTGCAGCAGAAACCAACACAACATTGTAAAACAATTATACTCGTGAAAGTTGCTCAGCCGTGTCCGACTCTTTGTGACCCCATGGACAGCACAGTCCATGGAATTCTCCAGGCCAGAATACTGGACTGGGTAGCCTTTCCCTTCTCCAGGGGATCTTCCCAACCCTGGGATCAAACCCAGGTCTCCCGCATTGCAGGCAGATTCTTTACCAGCTGAAATCTAAATAAGTGGATCCACCACACACACACATAAATTAAATTAAATTATAAAAAAAACAAAAACCAATTATTTCAAGCCTGAATTAAACAGAAGTAGAAGAACATGTGCACCAGATCCTAAGCAAAGCATTTAGTGAAAAACAGTCATTGAGAAGGAGTTGTGGGCAGACAGGAGAGAGATCCAGGCGGTTCAACTAATCCGACTATCCCAGCTTGGTCCTGCTTTCCTCTATTTCCTTCATTTGTCTCAGACCTCTGGCTTCATATTCCATTTCCAATCCTGAACTTGCATCCCTTTACCTGACAGCCGATTTAACATTTCTGGCCATCCAGACCTTGTCTCAACATTATGCTCTTCTTATGTGTGTCTAATCCAGACCATCTAAGGGGAATATGGACACATAATATTTATCTTTCATCTTTTTGGAGGAAGAAAACACAGTGTTTAATAATACCTCTACAGAAAGGCCATATTTACTCCAAAATAACACTTTATTAGGGCTGTAAACAATGCAGTTAATCATGCGCTACTTTTTATGGTATGCAAATACACATACCTAAAAAAGAGATTACTTAGAGCACTAGCTATGAATCACACAGTGCCTCTGTGATATACTTCAGAGTATACCAAGGAAGAGAGTGGGAAGTGCTTCTGAAATAAGTTATATTTGCTAATATGTATTGAATTGGGGTTTCCAGGTGGCCCAACGGTAAAGACTCAGCCTGCCAATGCAGGAGATACAGGTTCAATCCCTGGGTTGAGAATAGCCTCTGGAAAAGGAAATGACAACCCACTCCAGTATTCTTGCCTAGGAAATCTTATGGACAGAGGAGCCTGGCAGCCTATAATCCATGAGACTGCAAAAGAGTCAGACATGAATTAGTGACTAAACGATGAGAACAATGTACTGAATGCTTATTATGTATCAGGGATTGCCCTACACTCTTGTAGGAAATGCTAAAGCAATAAAACTATCTAGAACACTGCATTTCTGATAGGTCCCTAGTCTCAAATTAATTATGATTAATTATGAGTAACTGCTACTTGAATTTACACATTTCAATATTATAAAACATTTCTGAAATGTGAGGTTTCATAGCATGATATTTGGCTTTTTCTGTCTACCTGAGGTAAAAATTATAGAAGGAAAACAATTTTCACTTGAATTTCCTGGTTAGAAAGTGGCATTTGGTAATGCTCAGGGTGTCTCTGCTGAGTAGTAAAGATAATATAAATAGCCCAAACACATTATATGGTAAAGAACTTATTTGCATGTTATTTCGATCCAATTCCTTTTCACATGTTTCTCTTCTCTGAAGTTTTTTTTTTTTTTTTTTCCCCACTCTGTTCTCCATCTCGAAACTTCCATTCATTCTCTGAGACCTAGCAGCTAAGGCAACAGTAGAGTACTGAAATACTCTCTAGGACTTACAGACTAGACCACCTGCTCTTAAACCTGAACTTATAAAATTCACCTACAGGGCTTGTTAAAAGAGATAGCTGGTCTTACCCCTGGGGCTGCCGATTCAGTAGGCCTGAGGTGGGGCCACAAACCTGTATTGTTAACAAATTCCTAGGTCATGTAAACTCATTTGGATGTCACGGTTTGAGAGTCCTGGATAACATAAAGAAAGGAAAAAGGCAAAGAATATTCTCCTTCTGTTAGGTCTATTGATTGGTCTTCTTCAGTTGAATAACGCATGTTGTGTATGTGTGTTAAATCACTTGGTTGCATTATCAAGATAAATAATATATATCCTCTCACTGATCTCTTCCCTGAACTCCAGATGTACATAATTTATTTCTCCACTTGACTAATAAACACTGTAAACTTAACATATCCAAAAGCAAACACATGATTTCTACCATCCCTCTGATCCCAGGCTGAGCATTGCTCTGAATTTCTGACAGATCCTAAGAGCAAGTCCCAAAGGATCACATATTTTATGGGTAACTTAACTGTGTCCCAGAATAAAAAAAGCTTAAGAATATTTATAGAGACATAAAAATATCCAGGCCCAATGAAGAAAAATTTGTTTGATAACTAATTAGAAATTACCAGGCTTACAAAGCAGCAGGAGAACACCAGATCCAATCATGAAAATAATTAGTCAAAACTGACTATGAACGATCACATATGTTAGAACTAGTAGACACATTACGGCAGTATTTATAACTGTATTCCATATATTTATAAAAGTAGATACAAATTAAAAGACATTTAAAACTTCTAGAAGTGAAATTACAATGTGTGTGGAATACACTGGGTAGAATTAACAGAAGGTAGAAGAATAGGATAGTTAACTTGGTCGCTGCTGCTTCTGCTAAGTCGCTTCAGTTGTGTTCAACTCTGTGTGACCCCATAGATGGCAGCCCACTAGGCTCCTCTGTCCCTGGGATTCTCCAGGCAAGAACACTGGAGTGGGTTGCCATTTCCTTCTCCAATGCATGAAAGTGAAAGTGAAGTCTCTCAGTCATGTCCAACTCTTTGCGACCCCATGGATTGCAGCCTACCATGCTCCTCCGTCCATGGGATTTTCCAGGCAAGAGTACTAGAGTGGGTTGCCATTGCCTTCTCCGAGTTAACTTGGTTCAATAGCAGTAAAAATAACTGAAAATTAACAGAAAATAGACTAAAAAATGAGCAGGACATGAGTGAGCTATAGGACAGTTTCAGAGACCTAATATATATGTGTTGAAATTCCCCAAATGAATGAAGGAGAACAGAAAATGGATTTGGATAAAGTGAGAGGGAGACTTTTAACATAGTCCAAGATTTCCCAAGCCCTGGTATATTTACCCAGGGAAATGATGCTGTAGATTTCATTCTCTTGAGTATATGGCACAATTAACCTTAAAATGGGGTGATTATTCAGGTGGGTCTGACTAATCATCTGAAGACCTTGAAAGAAACTTTCTCCAGAAAGAAGAAAAAAGATCTGAAGCACAGGAACGGTTCAGTACACCGCTGCTGGCTTGAAGATGGAAGAGGCCATGTGACATAGAATACAGGTAGCGTCTAGGAGCTAAAAGCATTCCCTAGCTGACAGCCAGCAAGTAAATGAGAACTCCATCCTAAAACCACCAATTCTACTGACAAAAAGAATAATTTGGGAAGAGGATTTTGTCCCCAGAGCCTCCAGAAGAGAACTTAGACTCTTTATAGTTAAATTAGTTATAATTTAATTTCAAGGGTATAGAGGAACTGAAACCTTCATACACTATTGGTGGGGATGTTAAATGATCCTAGCATTTTGAAAAATATTTTCATTCCTTAAACAGTTAAACTTGTACTACTATTTGATCCAACCATCCCATTCCTAAGTATCAGCCCAAGATAATTGAAAGTGTATTTTATAGCAAGATTTGGTATGTTCTGGAAGCTTTATTTGTAATAGTCATAAGCTATAGACAACACAGATTAGTGAAGAGATAAGCAACAAACTCCGTCATATCCACAGCATGGAATGATTCACGGAATAAAATAGTAAAGAACTATTGATATGTGCTTCAGCCTGGGTCAGTCTTGAAGCAATCATGCTGTGTGAAAGTCAGACCCAAAGAAGTGCATATTACATGATTTAATTTGTACAAAACTCAAAAAAAGTGCAGTTCTAATCCATAATGACTGAAAACAGGTCAATGGTTTTATGGGAATGGGAGTAGGACAGACACTAGCAGGGGAAAGTACTCACAAATGTGCATAAGAACACTTGGGAGTGATGAGTTTATTGTTTTGATTTTGATGATAGTTTAACAGGTGTGAACATACGTTAAAATATAGCCGATTGTGCACTCTGAATATATGCAGCTCATTATCTTCAGTTATACTTTAATAATGCTGTTTTATAAGTAACCTCATGTATATTGTTTAAATAAATGCATCTATTTCATATATGGAAATATACTTTTGCATAATATGGACACAAACCCTAACTTGCAAAAGTATAGCAGTAGACATTACTCTTCAGATCCTAGACCCCTACTCAGTTCAGTTCAGTCGCTCAGTTGTGTCCGACTCTTTGTGACCCCATGAACTGCCGAATGCCAGGCCTCTGTCCATCACCAACTCCCGGAGTTCACTCAAACTCATGTCCATTGAGTCCATCCAACCATTGCATCCTCTGTCGTCCCCTTCTCCTCCGCCTTCAATCTTTCCCCAAATCGGGGTCTTTTCAAATGAGTCCCTTCTTTGCATCAGGTGGCCAAAGTATTGGAGTTTCAGCTTCAGCATCAGTCCTTCCAATGAATATTTGGGATTGATTTCCTTTAGGATGGACTGGTTGGATCTCCTTGCAGTCCAAGGGACTCTCAAGAGTCTTCTCCAACACCACAGTTCAAAAGCATCAATTCTTCAGTGTTCAGCTTTCTTCATAGTCTAACTCTCACATCCATATGTAACTACTGGAAAAAACCATAGCTTTGACTAAATGGACCTTTGTTGGGAAAGTAATGTCTCTGCTTTTTCTAGACTAGGAGTGTACAAAGGTATGCTTGATTACTTAATGGGATGAATGCAATTTTTTTCTGCAATGTAAAATTTACTCGATTTTTAAAATATTTATGATACTAGCATCTATATATAAGTATATTTATTATAATGTTTATTGTTCTATAACAAACAGAACTTGAGGTGGCAGAGAAGTGTGACAGTTGTTTTAGAGTGTTTCTGCTATCCACAAAACTTCATCAATAGAAAAATTTAGTAATCCCCTCATTTGAACATCCTATAGCTGTATTCGAAGATCATGGCATCCGGTCCCATCACTTCATGGGAAATAGATGGGGAAACAGTGGAAACAGTTTCAGACATTATTTTTCTGGGCTCCAAAATCACTATAGATGGTGACTGTAGCCATGAAATTAAAAGGCGCTTACTCCTTGGAAGGAAAGTTATGACCAACCTAGATAGCATATTCAAAAGCAGAGACATTACTTTGCCAACAAAGGTCCATCTAGTCAAGGCTACGGTTTTTCCTGTGGTCATGTATGGATGTGAGAGTTGGATGGTGAAGGCTGAGCGCCAAAGAATTGATGCTTTTGAACTGTGGTGTTGGAGAAGACTCTTGAGAGTCCCTTGGACTGCAAAGAGATGCAACCAGTCCATTCTGAAGGAGATCAGCCCTGGGATTTCTTTCCTTTTTTTTTTTTTTTTTAAGTTGTATTACTGTTTATTTATTTATTTTTAATTTTATTTTATTTTTAAACTTTACATAATTGTATTAGTTTTGCCAAATATCAAAATGAATCCGCCACAGGTATACATGTGTTCCCCATCCTGAACCCTCCTCCCTCCTCCCTCCCCATTCCATCACTCTGGGTCGTCCCAGTGCACCAGCCCCAAGCATCCAGTATCGTGCATCAAACCTGGACTGGCAACTTGTTTCATACATGATATTTTACATGTTTCAATGCCATTCTCCCAAATCTTCCCACCCTCTCCCTCTCCCACAGAGACCATAAGACTGTTCTATACATCAGTGTCTCTTTTGCTGTCTCATACACAGGGTTATTGTTACCATCTTTCTAAATTTGGAAGGAATGATGCTGAAGCTGAAAGTCTAGTACTTTGGCCACCTCATGCGAAGAGTTGACTCATTGGAAAAGACTCTGATGCTGGGAGGGATTGGGGGCAGGAGGAGAAGGGGACGACAGAGGATGAGATGGCTGGATGGCATCACCGACTCGATGGACATGAGTCTGAGTGAACTCCGGGAGATGGTGAGGGACAGGGAGGCCTGGCGTGCTGCGATTCATGGGGTCGCAAAGAGTCGGACACGACCGAGTGACTGATCTGATCTGATCTGATCTGATCTCTGATAGCTGTATTGAGGGGAACTAAAAATACACTGTTGTTAAAAATGTAAGCACTAAGTTTTGAACATATCCACTTATTCAGCTATTTTTCAGCTATTTTTTTTAAACAATGATGCCAAAAGATGCAATTATGCAATGTCACATTTAAAACAAAATGCACTCGGTTTCCTTCTCTTCCTCCTATTCTTCCTTTTTCTCCTCCTGTCCTTCCTTCTACTCTTTTGTAAGTGTGGCATCAAGTTCCCCTTAAATTCAAAAGAAAATTTAGTGTTTGGACTAATGGATCAAGAGACAAAGAAAGGATTGAGTATAATTGACTTATAATACTGTGTTAGTTACAGATATATAGCGATGTGGGGCTTCCCTGGTGGCTCAGACAATAAAGAATCTGCTTGCAATGCAGGAGACACGGGTTCAATCCCTGGGTCAGGAAGATCTCCTGGAGAAGGGAATGGCTACCTACTTCACTATTCTTGCATGGAGAATTCCATGGACTAAGGAGCCTGGCAAGCTACAGTCTATGGGGTCTCAAAGAGTCAGACATTACTGAACTGCTGATGGAATGATGCTAAAGCTGAAACTCCAGTACTTTGGCCACCTCATGTGAAGAGTTGGCTCATTGGAAAAGATTCTGATGCTGGGAGGGATTGGGGGCAGGACAAAATGGGGACGACAGAGGATGAGATGGCTGGATGGCATCACCGATTCGACGGACATGAGTTTGAGTGAACTCCGGGAGTTGGTGATGGACAGGGAGGCCTGGTGTGCTGTGGTTCATGGGATCACAAAGAGTCAGACACGACTGAGCGACTGAACTGAACTGAACTGAATACAACACAAATATAGCAAAGTGATTCAGTTATATATTTTTCAGATGGTTTTCCATTATAGGTTATATATTGAATACAGTTCCCTGTGTTATACAGTAAATCCTCTTTCCTTATCTATTTTTATGTATGTAATTTGTATCTGTTAATCCCATGTTTCTAACTTACCCTCTTGTCCTCCCTTTCACCTTTAGTAAACTTGTTTGTTTTCTATTTCTATAACTCCGTTTCTGCTTCATATTTAGATTTATTTGTATTATTTTTTAGCTTCCACATGTAAATGATATCATGCAATATTTGTTTTGACTGACTTAGTATGGTATTCTCTAGGTCCATCCATATTGCTGCAAATGGAAATATTTCATTCTTTCTTATGGCTGAGGAATATTCCATTGTGTACGTGTGTGTGTGTATAGTATGTCATCTTAAACTACTCAGTTCTGGATGGACCTTTGAGTCGTTCCCATGTCTTTTTTTTTCTTTTTCTCTCTTTATTTTATTTTTTTTTAACTTTACAATATTGTATTGGTTTTGCCATATATCAACATGAATCTGCCACAGGTATACACGTGTTCCCCATCCTGAACCCTCCTCCCACCTCCCTCCCTGTACCATCCCTCTGGGTTGTCCCAGTGCACCAGCCCCAAGCATCCAGTATCGTGCATCGAACCTAGACTGGCGACTCATTTCATATATGATATTATACATGTTTCAATGCCATTTTCCCAAATCATCCCACCCTTGATTGCTGTATATAGTACTACTATGAACATTGGGGTGCAGGTATCATTTTAAAAAACTTTTTATTTTGTATTGGAGTATAGCTATGAAAAATGTTCTGATAGTTTCAGGTAAACAGTGAAGAGACTCAGCCATTCATATACATGTATCCATTCTCCCCCAAACTTCCCTTCCATGCAGGCTGCCACGTATTATAACATTTAGCAGAGTTCCATGTGCTATACTGTAGGTCTTTGTTGGTTATCCATTTTAAACATTAATATAGCAGTGTGTACATGTCCATCTCAAAACTCCCTAACTATCCCTTCCCCACATCCTTTTCCCCATCCCGCCACAACCCATAAGTGATCTTTTTGAAGTAGAATTTTCATCTTTTCTGGATCCAGACCTAGGAATGGGATTGTTGGATCATATGGTAATTCTATTTTTAGGTTTTTAAGTAATCTCCATACTATTTTCCCTACTGGCTGTACCACCCACAGTGTAGAATGGTTCCCTTTTCTGCACACTGAGATGTTGTAATTTTAACATATGTGAATAATAATTACAAATTACCAATATACTTTAAGCAGACTTCAAACATACTGTGACTTTATGGCATAGATCAGCACCTATAGGGAAGACATTAGGACTAGATGAAGCTATAAAGAGATGGACTACCAGGGGGAGGTTATCAGTGGTACCGTATGGTCCCGAGGGCCATCATGACCATAGAGTTGAATTGGGTTGGTGTCTCTCTTGTACTGACTTCATGTATATATAGATTGAAGATATGAAAGAAGATTTCTGGCCTTTGGGGGGCTGGACATGAGCTAATCATGTTAGCTCCAGTGGGCAGCAAAACCTGAAGCTGAGGCCCCGTATGATAGCTAAGGCAATATAGACAAACACTATGGCTTCATTGGCCTCTGAATTCTTGTAATCTCATCCATGTATTAGGTCCACTGCAACCAAATTAATTCTAAACTACTCACTCTGGGGCTGAAATTTTCTTCCTTGATGTAAATTTGTTAAACAACTTAGAAACACTGTTTGACCTCTCAGTAAAGTCATCATGGCAAGAAATGTAACGACTATCATCAGTTGGCAGTTTGGAGAATAATAATGCAGGAGAGATGGAGAGATTCCTTCTTTTCCTAATTAATTGTTCTTTTGTTCCAAAAAACATCCTTTTCTTGAAAGAAAGAAGGAAATTGTAAGAAAGGGAAACACAGAAGAAAGCAATCAAAATCTCAAGGATACAGATTTATTTCTTATTATCACTAGTCAAAAGAATGATATACCACTCTGTGACTTTTGCTTGAGAGAGACCATTAATAAAACTAATAAAAATGAGAGTTAACACTGAAGACTTAGCCATGAATTAGCTACTAGACAGAGACATGTTTAAATTGCAAATTACTTTTAAAGTCATTAACCACCCCAAACTTAATAAAGTGAAATCTTCACACTATTAAAGGGAGTAACAGATGTTGTTTTTAATGTTTAATGAAAAATATTTATCTGTTGCTATAATGAAATCCTGTTTCCCTGACCCTCTTTTTTCCTCTTGTTAGGTTTCTTATGTTACATTAGAAAGCTCTTTTGCAGGATGATCAGTACATTGTTTTTCACAGTTACTAAGGCTCAATCTTAAATATCAATAAATGCGATTTTTCATGGAGCTCTCCGTGATGCATATCTGTGAGAGTGAAATGGAGAAATGGCATTTTTTCTGTAGCCAACATGGCAGATGAAGATCTGTAACCACAGAGAAGCATGTCTAATTAGTGCAGCTTCAAGCTAGGAGAGAGACTTTATTGGCAACTATGCTTTCTCTTGGATAATCTTTTCTTTTTCTTGGATTATTTAAAGGAGACAAATTTCTCAAAGCCCTAGGCAACAGAGGGGTCACAAGCAGTAAGCAAATTCTGTATCAAAAGAATAATGGTATTTCAATGTTGGGGGAAAAAGACCCTCATGCTAGGAGGAAAGCCATCAGAGCCTAAAGTGCTGCCATCTGGAAGATTCGCTTCAGGACCTGTTCACGGCTGGTTCACTGTTCTCTTGGGCAGCATCATGTGCCAAAAAAGAGGCAGGTGGGAAGGTTATGTAAAAAACTGTCTACATGACTGAAGTGACTGTGCAGGTGCAAAAGGCAGATGCAGAGAATAACCCCCCTGAAATAAAAATAAACATGTTGATAATCCCCTCAACTAAGAGACAGCTCTGACCCTATGGACTGTAGCCCACCAGACTCCTCTGTCCGTGGGATTCTCTAGGCAGGAATACTGGAGTGGGTTGCCATGCCCTCCTCCAGAGGACCTTTCTGACTTAGGGATCGAATCTGCATCTCTTATGCAGGTTCTTTACCACTAGTGCCACTTGGGAAGCCCAAGGTATTAGTCACTCTGTCAAGTCTGGCTCTTTGCAACCCCATAACTGTAGCAGGCTCTTCTGTTCATGGAATTCTCCAAGCAAGAATACTGGAGTGGGTTGCCATTTGCTTCTCTAGGGGATCTTCCTGACTTAGGGATCAAACCCAGGTCTCCTGCATTTGCAGCCGATTCTTTACCATCTGAGTCACCTGGGAAGTCCAGCAGAAATGAATAGTGTGTATTATTTTGTTAGTCAATGCAGAAAGAGCTCCTTCTGACTTCAAAGTGTGTGATAACTTCCCCAGTTTTGTGGAATAACACAGAGAATACACCTTGACTTTACTTTCTAGCTCCTAATTCTTTTATTTCCAGCTCTAAAAAAGAAAAATAGCAATCAAGGGGGTAAACATGAGAGAAAAGTATAAAATGTCATTTTAGCCTCCCTGGAACATCTGCTCCCATAAGAAAAGAATGCTTTTTTCTTCTTTTAGATCCTTACAGATTGAAATATTAAACAATCAAAGTTTGCTCTTACCAGTTACATTGTGATAAAGTACCCAAAGTAATCTTCTCCTTGACCATAGATGAAAAGATCATTACCTTTCAAGAAACTGCAAAGATGACCTAGAAGGTGGTGTGGAATATGAAGATATTATAGTTAAAATGCTATGAGTAACAATTTAATTCTATAAACATTTACAAGATATAGCACTTATCATAGACCAAGCACTATGCCGAGTACTTCAGGGAGGAAACACGAAGATGGAGAAAGCACAGCCTCTGATTCAAGAAATCTTAACGTTTAAAAGGAAGGTTAGAAACAAACACATAAACTGCGATAGGCAGCAACATTAAAAACAAAAAGTTCTTTTTGAGCTGCTCGGAGTTGTTCAGGTACAGAGCTCTGTGGTTTAGAGAGACCAATTAGTCCCTCACAATGGGCTTTGTGGACTGAGTGGGGTTTCTTCTGGTCAGGGTGAAGGTAGATGACCCCGGTTGGGGGAGTACATGAGCCATCACATCAAATATGAAGCATGAGGATACGTGGAGATGGCAAATTGTTCGCTGAAGTGTGGAGCGCGCTGGTTGGAATGTCAAACGTGAGAGTTGTTGACAAGAGAATTATTGTCAGATATTTCTTCTACATATGACGTTCATGGTTAGTATGTGTGTTTGTTTTAAACTCTTCCCTCAGATGAATCACATATATAACTAAAAAAATGAACAAGTCATATAGGTGGATAAAATTTCCCAAAGTGATTACATTCTTGTAACTAGCATGCATGTGTGTGTGCCAACTCGCTTCAGTTGTGTTCGACTCTTTGTGACCCTATGGACTGTAACCCTCCAGGATCCTCTGTCCATGGCATTCCTCAGATAAGAATTCTGGAGTAGATTTCCATGCCCTCCTCCAGGTGATCTGCCCAACCCAGGGATCTAACCCACGTCTCTTATGTCTCCTTCATTGGCAAATGGGTTCTTTTGAGCCACCTGCAAAGACCCTTATAACTAGCATCTAATTCAATAAATGATGTTACTAGCATGTAGAGGCACCCCCATCCCTAGTATCCTTTAGTCACCTACCTCCAATGATAACAATTATCCTTTTCTACTATTTTATCACCATAGATTAGTTTGGCTTGGGGTAGTACTTGGTATAAATGAAATAATATAGTAGATACATGTGTTTATTCTTTTACTCAAACTTTTTGTTCAGTGTAACTATAGTTTATTCTTTTTTAAAATATATATACACACATATAAATAAACACACCAGGTTTTGGTTGCAACATGCAGGATCTTTAGTTGCAACATGGAAACACTTAGTTGTGGCATGTGGGATCTAGTTTCTTGACCAGGGATTGAACCTGAGCCCCCCTGCATAGGAAGCATGGAGTCTTAGGCACTGGACCACTATTGAATAGTATTCAAATTGTATGGAGTTATAGGGATGTCTATTGTTGATGTACATTTGAATAATTGAATTTTTTATTTGTTTTTAATCTTAACTTTCCAATCAAGTAAATGGATTGGAAACAACTCAATTTCAAAATGGGTAAACAAATACAGCCACTGATGAACTTAAATATGTACGCAATCATCTACTTACTGTATTCAAGTATGAATATTGACTTCCTTTTCAGAGATAAGTATCAACTTCAGTAAGAAGAGTAGGGGATGAATTGGGTCACTTCTGCATTCTCCTTGATTCTTTCAAGTTGGTTTCATACTCCAGCCTGTGTTAACTTTTCTTTTGAGTTCTGTGTTACTGTCCCTGATTGGTTCGGTGAGCTGCCATCTATGGGGTCGCACAGAGTCGGACACGACTGAAGTGAGTTAGCAGCAGCAGCAGCAGACATACTATACATGTTGTATTCTGTGGCAAAAGTTTTTTTGTCGCACTGCAGAGCATTGGACATATGTACCAACTGTATTATGTAAAAAAAAAAAAAAAAAAAAGGAAAGAAATTCATTGCACTAGGTTTGTTTTCCATTTCCACAGTAGCTCTGTTGAAAACTCTCTGTCTCTCTGATGAAAGTAAGTGTTATCTTCCTCTTGAGGAAACTCTGTGTTTGAGCAGGAAAAAACTTAACTTTCAGGGATGTCATCTGGAAGGTTTCTCACTCAGGAAACTTGCACAAATCCTCTCCCTATTGTCCTCAGAAGGATCGTCCATCCCTGGATCTGTGACTCTTATTGTGTCTTGCGCTGTTAATGTTTATCTAGGGGAAAATAGAATTTCTTAGGATCATAGGTAGAGATTCCCATCTCAGTTGCCAATCCTGAGCATTACCTCCTTCAGTCCCTGATCTCTCTCCTATATGCTTTTGAGGGGAATAAAAAGCTAGAACCAAGAAAATGGGGAAGGTAAAAGGTAGTGCTTTCATAGTACATCACATACACATTCAGAAATTCAATAAGAGAGTGAGCACTACTGGACAAGCTGTTCCGAATACCACTTGTACCTGTAGAGTGAGATCATTTAATTATTTTTTCAATTTTGGAGAACAAAAAAGTAAAGGTTGGCAGAGGGAGAAACTTTCCTCTTTTAATCTTTCTTGCTATTGTATAGCTATGAATTTCTGGGAAGCATTAAAGTTTATTTATACCATCCATTCAAGCTGCAGTTCCATTTGGTGTAAACACACTCAGTACCTTATATGACTAGTGTGTAAAGAGATGCATTAATCACTTGAGTACAACTACACGTGGTTTGGAACTGAAATAACACTAACACTATTTCCATAAGATACAGACACAGGACAAATATCTTAAGGAAAATTAGTGTTGTGCTTTTCAAGCCTTTAGCAGGATTTTTTTTTTAATGGAATTTTATTTTACTATTCAGTTTATTACAGAAAAACACTTTCCCTAAATAAAGTATCTCTCATTATATTAATAATACTCAATATAGTAATGTCAATGTTAGAAGGGTCTATTTTATTATTTCTAAACAATGGAGAAAGTGTTGAATTTTAATATGTGATAATTATAATAGAATTTTCTCTATACTCAGCATCACTTGGATGCCCAGTATTGAGCTATCTAGTTTAACTCTACAAGAACTTATTGAGTACTATCTAACAATTGTCTCGTGTTGTGAATATAAAGTTAATTAAATCCAAAAGATGTGGTCAAGATGATAGAGTAGAAGGACCCTGAACTCACTTCCTCCATAGACGTACAAAATTATAGCTGCTTACAGAGCAACTCTCTGTACACGTGTCCTGAAGACTAGCAGAAAAGGTTTCTCACAGCTAAAGACATAAGAAAGAATCACAATGAGATGTGTTGCAAGCGGGGAGATGAGGTATAATTGGATCCACTCCCTTGGGTAAGTTTTATGATAGAACAATCCTGCTCCTAAGCCAGAGAAGAGATGTTTATGTGTTGTTTATTTGTTTTTGTCAAGCATTTATGTGTAAAACTTTTAAAAGCTTTGAGTTGGACAGGTTTGGAAGACAGAATGAGTTTTAGGCAGTGGAAGCTGGAGGGAGAGACAGTTCAAAGATAAACATTATCTCATTAATTCTCACAGCATTCCTAACTGTTTGATGTTATTCACCATTTCACAGAAGACATATGTAAATTTTGATACTGCTTTTTGGTATAGATCTGTTGTACATAATAACTTGTTCACTCTTCCATTCTATAAAACTGAAATCTAAAATCGGTCTAAAGAATACTTATTTTAAAACCACCATTTTTCCTATACTTCACAGTTTCAAAGCATCTTCACATTAGCTACCTTTTTTTTCTTTTTAAAATTCATAGTAATGTCCTAAAGCAGAGGGTAGACATTTTTATTCTGATTTTCCTGTGAGGGAATAGAGGCTGAGAGTGATACAAAAACTGGCTCAATATATCACTTCAGATTGACGAGAGTACAATCTAAGTCATCCTGACTCCCTATTTGTATTATTTTTGTACTCAGTTTCTCAGTCTGGTAAAGAAAGAAGGTGAAGTCGCTCAGTTGTGTCTAACTCTTTCTGACCCCATGAACTGTAGCCTATGAGGTTCCTCCATTCATGAAATTTTCTAGGCAAGAGTACTGGAGTGAGTTGCCATTTACTTCTCCAGGTGATCTTCCAGACCCAGTGTTCGAACCTGGGTCTCCTGCATTGCAAGAAGACACTTTAACATATGAGCCACCAGGGAAGCCCCTCTCAGTCTGGTAGTTATTGTGATAAAATGGAACATCACTGTGGCATATTCATTCTTACATGAAGTTTATGATCTCTTTAAATTAAGAGTTTAGTTCAGTTGCTCAGTTGTGTCCGACTCTTTGTGACCCCGTGAACCGCAGCACGCCAGGCCTCCCTGTCAATCACCAACTCCCAGAGTCCACCCAAACCCACGTCCATCGAGTCAGTCGTGCCATCCAACCATCTCATCCTCTGTTGTCCTCTTTCCCTCCTGCCCTCAATCCTTCCCAGCATCAGGGTCTTTTCAAATGAGTCAGCTCCTTGCATCAGGTGGCCAAAGTATTGGAGTTTCAGCTTCAACATCAGTCCCTCCAGTGAACACCCAGGACTGATCTCCCTTAGGATAGACTGGTTGGATCTCCTTGCAGTCCAGGGGACTCTCAAGAGTCTTCTCCAACACCACAGTTCAAAAGCATCAATTCTTCAGTGCTCAGCTTTCTTCACAGTCCAACTCTCACATCCATATATGACCACGGGAAAAACCATAGCCTTGACTAGATGGACCTTTGTTGGCAAAGTAATATCTCTGCTTTTTAATATGCTGTCTAAGTTGATCATAACTTTCCTTCCAAGGAGGAAGCATCTTTTAATTTCATGGCTGCAATCACCATCTGCAGTGATATTAGAGCCCAGAAAAATAAAGTCAGCCACTGTTTCCAATGTTTCCCCATCTATTTGCCATGAAGTGATGGGACCAGATGCCATGATCTTCATTTTCTGAATGTTGAGCCTTAAGCCAACTTTTTCACTCTTCTCTTTCACTTTCATCAAGAGACTCTGTAGTTCTTCACTTTCTGTCATAAGGGTGGTATCATCTGCATATCTGAGGCTATTGATATTTCTCCTGGCAATCTTGATTCCAGCTTGTGCTTCCTCCAGCCCAGCGTTTCTCATGATGTACTCTGCATAGAAGTTAAATAAGCAGGGTGACAATACACAGCCTTGACGTACTCCTTTTCCTATTTGGAACCAGTCTGTTGTTCCATATCCAGTTCTAACTGTTTCTTCCTGACCAGCACACAGGTTTCTCAAGAGGCAGGTCAGGTGGTCTGGTATTCCCATCTCTTTCAGAATTTTCCACAGTTTATTGTGATCCACACAGTCAAAGCCTTTGGCATAGTCAGTAAAGCAGAAATAGATGTTTTTCTGGAACTCTCTTGCTTTTTTAATGATCCAGTGCATGTTGGCAATTTGATCTCTGGTTCCTCTGTCTTTTCCTAAACCAGCTTGAACATCTGGAAGTTCATGGTTCATAAAATCTGAAAAAACACAAAGTTTTAACTGGATCAATTCAGAAAGGAATAAGAGGAGATGTTTGCATGCATACTGAAACATGTTAGAATGCATAAAAAGAGGCAAGTATCTTGGGGTAGGGGATATCAAAATGATTGTCACATAGTTTTACTTTTGTAACCAGGGAAACAGCTTTTTCAAGCAGCTTTGTGAACCATTTCCTACAAAACAAGCTGAATAGAATATACTCACATGTCTCAATGATGTTTGGTTCCTCTCATGGGACTGCTGTTAGTTGGTCCTTCTTCCAGTTCAGGTAGGATTTGTCCAGTTAATTATTTGAAAAAAAGAAAAAGAGTCCATGGGAATTTGTCTTGAAAGGAGGGATGCTCCTAGAATCCTAGAGAACATGGAGTCAGCTAGCCAAATTTAATATAGAGGACCACATTATATGCATTAGAAAGAATTCCATACATTCTATAGTCCTCTCAGATATACCCAAGGAGTTATGCAGAATACTGTAAAGCTATTTCAAATCACCTGTGTTCTGAGACCGACAGTCATGAGGCAGGGCTAACGAGTTGATCCAAAAGATGTTTAAAAACCATAGTTAAATTAGTTTAAATGAGGCTGTAATTCTCATTTTCATCATGGATTTTATTTTCCTCTGTCAGAGATGTAATAATACTAAATAGACTTTAAATGATTTAAGGCTTCATAATAGTTTCACTCTTCATATCTCATTAATTACTTAACATTATAGTGATGACTAAGTCGATCATGGAAATACAAAAGTAGGCTACAGTGATGGACTATAAACCTTGATTTTTTCTGAGATAAATTCAAATGAAGCACAGTATTTAAGATGCTTTGATAAGATCTAAGAGGAAAAAATTTTTCAAAAAATTAAATTCAGTGATTTTTGCATGAGGTAATGAAAAGTCTGTAAAATAGCATAGAATCTTTTTTCTCCAATTAACAATTTTTCTGGCATTATCTTCCAATTGTGGTGAAAGGAAATACAGTACTTCCTACATTTTATCATGTGAAGGGCCATACTGTCTCTTTCTTAGAGACATGTACATGAATATATCAGAAGAGAGAAAAACTAAAAAAACTAAAAAATGAAAAATGTCTTTTCACTACAAAGTCATATTAAGTTTAAATACAGGAACTGCTATAGAACTGTAATTCCCATACCCGATTATGTATCAGACAGTAATTTTCAAAATGTAGATTTGGGAGTCCTACCATTTCATGCTGATTCAGAACACCAGGGCTGAGTTACCTGTGAACATAGAAGGTGATATTAAGCACAGTTAGATTTGAGAACTGTTGTGATAAGATACTCATATCAAATATTAAGTGGGTATACTTGGGCTTCCCTTGTGGCTCAGCTGGTAAAGAATCTGTCTGCAATGCAGGAAACCTGGGTTCAATCCCTGGGTTGGGAAGATCCCCTGGAGAAGGGAAAGGCTACCCATTCCAGTACTCTGGCCTGGAGAATTTCATGGACTGTATGCAAAGAGTTGGACATGACTGAGTAACTTACACTTTCACTTTCATACATACTTAACCCTGGAAATATGCATAAAGTTTCCTTTTAAGTTGTAAAGTATATAAAAGAATGATTTTATAACTACTCTCAATCCAGCATCACCATGTTAAATGCTGAAAAGTACTGTATAATGCTTCTCAATAGTGAGTTGTGTTGGTCTAGTTGATAGGTGATAGTTAGCAAGAGGGTTTCCAAAAACAAACTTGATGAACTCTTCTGCACAACATTGAAATAAAGAATGGTGACTTCCAAGGATTAAGAGCTTAGGTCATCAGCTCAGCAGTAGCCTAAGGAACTCTCTTCAGAGGTTTTCACATTTGTTATTGTTTAGTCGCTAAGTCATGTCCTACTCTTTCGATTGCAGTCACGACCCCATGGACTGCAGCATGCTAGGCTTCCCTGTCATTCACCATCTCTCAGAGTTTGCCCAAACTCATGTCCATTGAGTCAGTGATGCTATCCATCCATCTCATCCTCTGTCATCCCCTTCTCCTCCTGCCCTCAATCTTTCCCAGCATCAGAAACCCATGAACAGTATGAAAAGGCTTTCACAGATCTGCATATAATTATAGAATTCATTGATTATGGGCTTCCCTGGTGGTGCAAGTGATAAAGAATCCGGTTGCCAATGCAGGAGACGCAAGAGATATGGGTTCAGTCCCTGGCTTGGGAAGATCCCCTGGAGGAAGAAATGGCAACCCACTCTAGTATTCTTGCCTAGAAAATTGCACAGACAGATGAGCCTGGTGAGCTACAGTCCATGGGATTACAAAGAGTAGGATTCCACTGAGCACACACAACGCAATGCATCATTGATTGATTCTTAAGGTTTTTCTAGGTACTCTTAAATATTTGCATGAATTATTTAACATAAGCTTCACAAAATGATCATGAATTATTTGTTATTGAAACTGCATTTCAGTCTGTGAAAAGAATTCCACAGGGACATCTGACTCTACTCTAACTCTATTTTTAAGCCAGCAAGATAAAAAACAAACACAAATATAGTCACTTCACTGGTAACAATATCAAAATATTGTCTTCTTAAATACTGATGAAACCACTAAGAGGAAAATATGGCAGAGTACAAGGGACCCTTCCCTCACACTCCCTCCCGTGGCTCTGATGTGCTTGGTTTCATGAAGGTAGCCTACTTAGTCTGGGACTACATCAATCAGCTACTGGAGAGCCAGTGGGCATTAGAGACCTTCTATTAAGTTTTCTTATGAGTCACTAGTGAAGCATAGTAGTTTTCTGCCTCTGGCACTCTTTAGGAAAAAATAGAAACAAAAGAAAACAGGCAATTTGCCCCTGTCACATAGATTAATCAAGAAAGGCATAACCTTTGTATCTTTGGCTGGTCTCTGATAAGGGGAAAAGGGCATTATGATAGATACAGGCAGAAATCACTTCAGTCATTTTGTACAGTCCTGAGACATAAGGCAAGGGGTTTAAAGCTTTCATTTAAAACATGTATTTTTTTTCTTCTGTTGAAGTTTCTGTAATTATTACCTGTGCTCCTTCTATCATGCCCTATTGTGGACAACTTCAAAGAAAAGAAGCAAGTTCTTTAGATCAAAGAAAAAAAATTGACTGGGGGAAAAATGGATTGTCTTTCTACTAAACACACGCACATATTCTGTTGTTATGGCAACGTAAGATCTAAGAATGACACACCAAATAATATGGTACCAAGGCACATTACTATCATCAGCTCAGTTCAGTTTAGTTGCTCAGTCATGTCCGAATCAGATGTCACAATAAATGTGCTTCAGCTTCTAAATATGACATATCAGGCTGTTTCCTCTTTTTCTCAGTTCTTTCACTTGAGGCAAAAACAGTTTACTCTAATGGGGACCAAATAGCATCCACCACCCATCTTTAGTGGATTTTTCTTGCATGAATAGATCCCAGTAATTCCACTGAAGGGATATGCAGTGGGATGAAAACTGAGCTAGTTCCTAGGGGAACAGCCGCTTAACCTTTGAAATTACATATCTGTATGACAGTATGTCCAACTGAGGGGTTTGTTTGCATATGTATTATGTGTGCGTGTGCTCAGTCGCTCAGTTGTGTCTGACTCTTTGCGACTCCAGGGACTATAGACAGCCAGGCTCCTCTGTCCATGAAATTTTCCAAGCAAGAATACTGGACTGGGTTGCCATTTCCTCCTCCTGATTATTTGTGTGTACGTATGTAAAATAAAACTTTGAATGGGCTGAATATGTGTAGATGAGCTAAATCATACTCTTTGAGATGAAACAGACAGAAATAGCATATCCTCCCACATACTTTATTTTTGTGTAGTAAAGAAGTGGAGGGAATTTTACCATTTTGGAGGGGTGCTGCTTTTCATATAGTAACTTTATTCCTCATATTTTCTGTAATATTCTGTAATATGCTCATAATTATATTTCATTATTGGTATTGACATCCATATTGTGTAACTTTGCTGATGGAAAGACAAAAAAAATAAAGAAAGGGTGGGTTATAAGTCAACATCAGTTTTTTGTAAAAGAATATGAAGAGATCACAACAGTGAGAAGGTCAGACATCTAGGCGATCTTAGAGATGCTAGAAAAAGATCACACGTTTTAAAGAAGCGTGTGTAGTACTGAGCACTAAGCTTCGGTGCTGAAATTGGCTCCAGGGACTGTTCTTCTTTCACATGGGAGCAGAAGCAGACTATAAAGGAAGGGCTGTCATGAAGTGGAACCTGTCCTTGGGTGTATGTCATCACCATGCCCCCTGCCTGCCCTTCTGCCTCTGATATTTCACACTTACGCTGCACCTGGGGATGGGGGTGGAGTTTTAGACCAAGAATTTGTCTCTAAGGTGTGTTAATATAGATTTCTGAATCACGGCAGTCCATTTCCCAAGAGTCTTCTACATTTATTCTTAGGAGTTCATTTAAACAGAAAAAAAAAAAAAAATCCATAAAATAGCTATTCAGTTGGTGTCAGCTAATTCCACTCTCTGGTCCCTATTTATCTGAAAAATGTACTATCACACAGTATATTTGTGATGGGACTGAATTAAGGGTGATAATACTAAACATACTAATTTAAAATATATGCTAGAGCTCTTAGCTTAGTCAAACACATTTAAATGTTTCTCTTCTCAATATTATTCTCACCAGCTAACTATTTCAAGACATAATTTAACACAGAATGGTGAGCTGTATGCTGATAAAAGAGTTCTATCATCCCCAAAGCCAGTTTACTTAGACTATCTTAAAATGCCGAAGAAAATGAAATTCTAACCCAGCAATTTAGCCATTGTGCTAAATGTATTTTCTGATGAGATCACTGCATATTACTAAAGACCAAATTAAAAAGTCGGTGAAAATGGATTTGAAAGTAGAAGGATTGTATAAGAAAGACAAAGGCAATAAGCACAGTGAACATGGATTTCTGTGCATGTTGAAACAATACTCAGAACTGTCTTTTTTATTCAGAAGTCCGGAGCAGTACGGAACATGTGTGACTTTCCCATAAAAACCAGGCAAAGGGGACATAAAACCATCTTAAAAACTCCTACAACATCTCTCCAAATGGAGTTTACCTATCACTGATAAAAAAATGAAATGTTGATTCAGGAAGGCTCCTAGGCTCCACCAGGAAAGAATGCTGTTTTGAATGGGACTTGGACTTAGCACCAGACATTGAGGTCCCCACTAACTTCTGAAAGGTTTTCCTCTTCTATAGAAAGACAGAGGAGGAAAAGGCAACACTCTTCTTATTTTTCATTTGTAGTTAGGACCAGAGCAGATGTGCTCTTGTTCCCTGAGGTTGCTAGTTTAGCAATCCTGAAGAACCTTGGATTTCAAAACACTGTCCCTTATTAATCATCAATTCCTCATGCTGTTACATGGAATCCACAGTGAGTTCCCCTAACAGAGCTAGAAAGGACGGTGTATGGAGAGACAGCCATGTACACACACACACACACACACAGAAACACACAAACAATTGATTTTGCCATCCCTTCCATTTATTTATTAGTCTACTCATGATGAAAGTGAAAGTGGAGAGTAAAAAAGTTGGCTTAAAGATCAACATTCAGAAAACAAAGATCATGGCATCCAGTCCCATCAATTCATGGGAAATAGATGGGGAAACAGTGGAAACAGTGTCAGACTTTATTTTTTTGGGCTCCAAAATCACTACAGATGGTGACTGAGCCATGAAATTAAAAGACGCTTACTCCTTGGAAGGAAAGTTATGACCAACCTAGACAGCATGTTCAAAAGCAGAGACATTACTTTGCCAACAAAGGTCCATCTAGTCAAGGTTATGGTTTTCCCTGTGGTCATGTATGGATGTGAGAGTTGGACTGTGAAGAAGGCTGAGCGCCGAAGAATTGATGCTTTTGAACTGTGGTGTTGGAGAAGACTCTTGAGAGTCCCTTGGACTGCAAGGAGATCCAACCAGTCCATTCTGAACGAGATCAGCCCTGGGATTTCTTTGGAGGCAATGATGCTGAAGCTGAAACTCGAGTACTTTGGCCACCTCATGCGAAGAGTTGACTCATTGGAAAAGACTCTGATGCTGGGAGGGATTGGGGGCAGGAGGAGAAGGGGATGACAGAGGATGAGATGGCTGGATGGCATCACTGACTCGATGGACGTGAGTCTGAGTGAACTCCGGCAGTTGGTGATGTACCGGGAGGCCTGGCGTGCTGCAATTCATGGGGTCTCAAAGAGTGGGACACGACTGAGCGATTGAACTGAACTGAACTCTACATAAATGATGTCAATGACTAAATATAGCGAGGATTAATGCTACTGTGTACCTGATATGTAAAAGGAATTGTAACAGGATTGTGATCATTTTGAGGGGTTACATCCTTGAGGTTTTTGACCACATAAACACCTATTACCTCTAGTAGGAAGAGTGTCATGAAAATGTTGATTTGCTTCCATATAATTGCTTGGAAATATCAACCCCATTTATATTCTTACATTCCCTCCTGTGTTTCATATTCATCCACTTTCATTTTTCTTCTCACTTTCTTTCTCTCCCATAATGACTCATTCTCCTCTGGCCCTTCTCACTCTCAGTGTTTCTCCTTCTCTCAGTCTCTGTCTCTCGTGTATTTCCCTCTAATTCCTACACAATAATTTTCTTCTAACTATCCATTCTACTTTCTAAGTAAGTTACTTCCTTTCCTTCTTGATAATCACTTCTCTATTGCCAGTATATTTATACTTATCATCTATCTTTTTTCCCTCTGATCTTTTCCTCCCATCTATGACAAATTTATGTTCCTCATGTAATGGGTATTTTACTTTTTCCTCACCTTTAGAGGTTTCCTTTCTCCTCCTTTCCATGTTTAATCTATTTATCTCCTGTGTTTTTCTCCCTGATATTTTTGTTTTCATTTCCTTTGTTCTTTCCTTCATTTGGCCTTAACCTTCTCTCTCTTTTTATGAGAAGACATCCCACTCACACAGTACACTGTTTCTTGTCTTTCCCCATGTTTTTAAGAAATTTTCTGGTTCATTAGCTCTACCCTCTGTAGTCCCCTCCACAGGTATTGGAAGTGGTATTACTAATCCCTCCATCCTTACAAAGGACATTTTCCTTAATAAAATGTCCTAGGCATGATTTTTCTCCTGTGTGTGTCATTAAAAGCATTATTACCCAATATCTGATAGTCTACTTTAGATTTGAATGGCTTATTTCTGTATTTCCTTATCTCTATTTAGAAGTTAATCAAATTTGATCACAATTTCTTTTTTGCCACATTGTCTTTATGTAGTTATCAATTAAATAATGTGAGATAATTTGGAAACTAAGTTGGTAATAAGACAATGCAGAAATGCACACATTTGCATACACATACATTTGAATAGTCTATCTTTACCTTCATCTTGTGTAGATTTTTTTTTCCTAAATGATGAAGTGTCTCTGTTGAAGGTCACCTGTACTATTTAATGACTGATACTCTTTTGAACTTATAAACTAATTTAGGAATAATTGATATCATTTGTAAACATTCATCACATAATTTTTGCAGGCTAAACTCACAGACACACTGGAGAAAAACAATGATCAAAAAAAAATGATTATGTCCTTTATTGGGGGAAGTAGATAATAATGAAAGAGCAAATCATATAAAGATACCATTTTTAACACCATAACTAGTAATAAGGGTACATGGAGCACTTATAGCATGTCAAGATTGAGTCCAATTTAATAAACCTTAGGGAGGCTTTCTAATCAAATGGAAATGAAGGGATTGTAGAAAGCTTAGAGGGTGCTGGATTAAGAAATTTCTCACACATTTGTTAAGATCTAGACCCACAGTTTATTTTTAAATTAGCTTATTTTTGTTTCCAAAATTTATCACTACCAAGAATTGGGTCCTTTTTCTAACATTATTTTCCATATCTATAAATAAATTCATATTCAAATAATTTTCACTTGATTATCACAGAGTTTCTCTTAAAATGCTATTTTTCTTATATTGCAGTAGTGATATTGTGAAATCTATTTTAGTTTCCTACTTCTGCATAACACATTTCTCGAAAATAGTGGCTTAACACAGCAGATATTTGTTATGCCAGTAGGTGAGAGGTTTTACTGACCAGTCACACCAGGATAATCTCGCTTTAATAAAGTGAAAGGAAAATGAAGTCGCTCAGTCGTGTCCGACTCTTTGCGACCCCATGGACTGTAGCCTACCAGGCTTCTCTGTCCATGGGATTTTCCAGGCTATACTACTGGAGTGGATTGCTATTTCCTTCTCCAGAGGATCTTCCCGACCCAGGGATGGAAGCCAGGTCTCCTGCATTGTAGACAGACGCTTTACCGTCTGAGTCACCAGGGAACTTCTCTCTTTAATAATCTAAGGTCAATTGATTAATAATCCAGTCATTAGAGTGATACCCCATTTTAGACCTAGGTTCTGCCTTCACTCAAAGATGTGTATACCAGGGGGCAGGAAAAACTTGGAGGTCATTTTAGAATATCACAGATTTTTACCTCATTCTGGTCTTAATGGGAAAGCCACGAGTTATAGCGTTGAGTTTTGGGCTTAAAATCAATATCCTTCATTATGTTTGGGAAATCCATATTTATATTCATCTTTTTTGTAAAGGATTTATTAAACAAAAATATATTTGCATTTTATTACATGCATTTTGGCATCTTTGAAAATGATGACATAGTTATTACTTTTTTGACCTTTTAATTTTATGTGTTATATTAATAGACTTTTTTAAAGTTTTAATAAATTATTTTTACTGTATTGGATAATAGCTTTGTTAGTTTTAGGAATTTGGATCAACATATATAAATATTAGTCTGTAGTTTTACTCTGTAGGGCTTCCCTAGTGGCTTAGATGGTAAAGAATCTGCCTGCAATGCAGGAGACTAGGGATTGATTCCTGGGTCAGAAATAGCCCCTGCAGAAGGGAGTGGCAACCCACTCCAGTATTCTTACCTGGAAAATTTCATGGAGAGAGGAACCTGGCAGGCTACAGATCCTATCATTAGGATCACAAAGAGTCAGACACAACTGAGCAACTAACACTTTCACTTTCTATAGTTTTCTGGATTTTGTTATACTTTGTGCTTTTTGGTTATTCTTGTTGATAAAATAATTGAGAAACTATTTTTTCTCCTATTTACAAACAGATTATACACTATTCCTATATATCTGCACATGATCTCCTTTTCAAATGTTAAGTATCTTTTTTTAATCTTTTATTATACCCTCTTATTTTATTTTGGTTATGTGCATTTTCCTTCTTTTAATTAAAGTTTTTGACATACGCATGATACCCTTACCATATGTGCTCTACAACAAACAACCAAAAATCTCAGGGGCATTTGTTTAGTCAATAAATCTGTATCCTTCAACAGATCTGGGATTGGCTCATGTGATCCCATATGTATGGGCTCATGAATCTGTGTTTGGCCATGGGTCACATACACAGGTTTTTTGGCTTTGACTAGATTTATACACATGTCCGGAGAAGGCAATGGCACCCCACTCCAGTACTCTTGCCTGGAAAATCCCATGGACAGAGGAGCCTGGTAGGCTGCAGTCCATGGAGTCACGAAGAGTCGGACATGACTGAGTAACTTCACTTTCACTTTTCACTTTCATGCATTGGAGGAGGAAATGGCAACCCACTCCAGTGTTCTTGCCTGGAGAATCCCAGGGATGGGGGAGCCTGGTAGGCTGCCCTCTATGGGGTCACACAGAGTTGGACATGACTGAAGCAACTTAGCAGCAGCAGCAGCATGGAGATTAGTTGGCTGTTGGGTGATCTAGGATGGCTTCTTCTAGAGAAACAGGCAATTGAGCTGTATTCCACATGTCACTTATTCTCTTATGGGCTACACAAGGTATGTTTTTATGGCCCTGATAGAGGGCAGGAGCAAGAAACTGCAATTGTGCAAGTATATTAAGACTCTGCATACATTACACTATAACTCCCAGTGGCCAGAAGGAGACGCAGTGATAGAGTGGGAAGCCCTGATAGTTCCCGTGACTAAGGGCTCAGATGTGAGCAGGGTTGAAGATCTGACACCATTAATGCAATTAATAGTTCACAGCATACGAATTTGTTGACAGTAGTAGAAGCTCAACTTCAAACAGGCCTAGTAGCAGCTGTGGCTGGATACTTACATTAATTTATTCCACTAAGATTCACAAACCTATCTAATTCCTATTAGAAGTTGACATGAACTCAGGTAAAAGGAGTTCTTCTTGAGGTTTTTCTTTGCTACTCAAGATCCTCATTGGTTTCCATCTCACTCAAAGTCAAAGTTCTTTTAATGGTCTCTAAGTTTCTTATATTATCTATTCATCTGTCATCCATCTTATCTTCTTCTTCTCATCCCTACCCACACTCTGCTTTTGTCAAAATAGTCTTCTTTTAGTTCCTTTAAAAAAAAATGGGGCACCACATGACTTGTGTACTTTCTGTTTGTTCTGTTGGGAATACTCTTCCCCCACCATGAACAGGTTCAGCTTTTACTCAAAATGCCTTTTCAGAAACACTTTTATCAGTACTTGCCCTGCATTATTTTTCTCCATAACTTCCATGAAAATCCAATACGCTATGCATTTTATTGATTGTGTGTGTGTGTGTGGGTGTGTGTGTGTGTGTTTCTACCACCACTACTATATACACTTATTAGGGAAGGGCTTTCTTCCTATTTTGTTCATGCCATCTACCTAAAACATGTAGGTACTGGAACATAGTGCTCAGTATATCTTTTTTGCATGGATTCCTGTGTCCATAATAATATAAATCAGTCTGAATTCTTTTAGTTTTGTTCATTGTTTTAGAAAACCTTCATCCTTCCTTTATGCGAGATATAAGATGCTACCTCAAATTCTGGCTGTAATTATCAAACAGAGCATAGTTTTTGAGCAATTTCAGAAGCAATATACAATGTTTGGCAAATGAAAGACTCATGTAAACATCACCATATTTCCCTGGGCATGGGGTCCTTTTCCAAATATAGTCTGTGTTGTGTTTTAATAAACTGTCTGAATAACTCTGCAGATGCCAGACTCCTATTTCACAAATTTTCTGAATTAAAATTACTAAATTGGTATTATGACCCTCAATTATATTAAATCAAGAAGACAGTAAGGCCTTTGAGCAATAGCAATTGAATTATGTTTCAGGCACTCTGCTAGGCAGTGAAAGTAAAAAAATGAACAAAACATGTTTTCTACCCTCAGGTCTACATCATATTACAGAATCTGTTTTCAGTAGCTTTATCTTATATAAAAAGACAAACTTATAAGAGCTCATTAAGATTATTATTAAGATATTATTTTGCTTATTTAATCAAATTTCTCATCTTCTGTATTAATTATAGTCTGTTGGTTATTCTCCACCATTATGTCCATTTCATTATCTTAAGGAATTTTGCTCTTGCCCCCCCAGTTTGGATCCATTCTTTCCCTTCTTGATCTTTGTGATCATTCTTGTTCAGTATGAGAGTTGATTGGAACATTATTGGTAATGCTTTACTACCTCTTCTGGAGTGTTTCAAATTCTTCAACATTACTCACCCCCTTGTGCACTCTTTAACCCTTTACACTTTGACTTCCAGTCACATGTGCTTAGTTTTGCTTCCTCCCAAATGGCTACTAAAATGATACTAAGAAATATAAAATGATGTAAACTCACAAGGACAAAGATTATTGGACCGCTGCTGCTGCTAAGTTGCTTCAGTCGGGTCTGACTCTGTGCGACCCCATAGACGGCAGCCCACCAGGCTCCCCCGTCCCTGGGATTCTCCAGGCGAGAACACTGGAGTGGGTTGCCATTTCCTTCTCCAGTGCATGACAGTGAAAAGTGAAAGGTAAGTCACTCAGTCGGATTATGGGACAGAGGCAGATAAATGGAAAAACCAGTAGAAGAGCAATAATGAACTCAACTGGGTGAATGCCTGAAACCAAGATGCAGATGCATGGGTAGGAGAAAACTAGATGAAGTGAGTCACTCCTTGGCCCTGGGCTTGTAGAAAGTTTAGGACTTGGAGAAATCAATTCCTAAATTAGTGAAAGGAATGAGTTGAAGGCTGAAATCAGCGCAATTTTTGCAAGTCTGTGTATGATCATGCCATAGTCCCACCTAGCCAAATGAATACCACCAGGCAGGGGGCCACAGGGTTATACTCTGGAGAAACTTAATAGAACAGAACTGGCAACTATAGATGCAAGTGGACTAATAAACAGACAAGTTATGTGACTAAAAGTGGTTTCACTGAAAGCCCCATTCCTAGTCCTCTTTGTTCATAGAATGGCTGTAGTTAGCTGAATTCTCCCAAGCAGAAGTCTATCAATTCTTCTCTGAAAAGACTGGATAACCACAAGTGAAAAAAACACTACATGTTAAACTGAGGGTGTCCCCTTGTTAAATAGGTGGCCCTTCCCCACCCCAGTCTATCACTAGACAGTGAAGCTCACCTATCAGCAACCTAACAGGCACTTTAAGTATGAAATGGATTATTACTCAAGTATTCACTGGCTCTCCCCATGAGACCCTTGGAGGATAATTTATTTTATCCATTGACAAAAACTGTTCATGTGATTCGATTTGGCTAATGAAATGCAAACAAAAGGAATGTATACTCCCTCTGAACTAAATAAAGCTTAAAGGCCTGTCATGTGGGTTTTTTAATTTGTATTTACCTTTTGCAGTCACTGGAGAAGGAAATGGCAACCCACTCCAGTGTTCTTGCCTAGAGAATCCCATGGACGGAGAAGCCTGGTAGGCTGCAGTCCATGGGGTCGCACAGAGTCGGACACGACTGAAGCGACTTAGCGGCAGTAGCAGTTTGCAGTCACACCAATAATGTCTTCATAGAGGACTGAGAAAATCGAGAGAAGTAGTATAAGAAAATTTTGATAATCAAAGTGCATGAAATACTATATTGAAAATGTCTCTCCAATTCCCAGGACAGTAGATAAAAGTAGACTCACACAAAGACGTATCTTTATATTTCAGAACACCACAAATTGAGATAATCCGGTAACATGCTAGATTAAAATAAACCATGGCTGCCATCACCATGTCACTTAACAGCATTGGGAAGCAGGATGGAGTTAGACTTCCAAACAGCAGTGCTGAAAGCTAGGCGACTATGGTGAAATGCCCTTTAATCCTTGGGGAAAATCTATGCTAGAATCCTGTACATAACCAAAATATCAATCATTTATGGGATTAAATATTCATTTCTCAGGCCTGCAGGCACTCAGAAAATAGATCATATACATACTTTTTCCTTAGAAAATTAGTGAGGGATATTCAGCAAAATGAGGCTTTAAACCAAAATATTAGATTCAATAAAAAAATAGATCTAAGGTGGGAGCCAAATAAATGGTAAAAGAACCCACCTGCAATGCAGGAGATGTGAGTTCAATCCCTGGGTCAGAAAGATTCCCTCAAGAAGATAATGGCAACGCACTCCAGTATTCTTGCCTGGGAAATCCCATGGACAGAAGAGCCTAGCAGGCTAAAGTCCATGGGTTCGCAAAAGAGTCAGACATGATTTAGTGACTAAACAATAATTTCTGATAAAGCACTTGGGAAAAATTTAACAATAGAGAGCCATTTATTGAAGCCTAGCAGATAAAAAACAAACATGAATATTTATACACACACACATGCACATCCCCACAGACAATTACTAAAAATTACCAGAAAAAATATAATAAGGGTATTTATATATACATGAATATTTGGCTTTATAGTACAAACAATGAATATAGCTCATAATGAACACTGACTTTTTTAACTAAAAATCTCACATAACTATATCGGAAAGATAAAAATATTTAAAACTTATCTATAATTAAAATCAGTTTATAATATGTAAAATTTTTAAGTCAATTAAAGTGGAAGTACTTCACTTAGAATTTGAGACAAATACCTGAAGAACTAGACAAAGCAATTAAGAAGGATTACCTTCAGAGAGCAGAATTTAGAACTTGAAATAGAAGTGGCTTTATTTTATTATAACACTTTCAGTACTGTTTGATTTTTAAACCATCTACATTTATTTAAAAAATATCCAGTAAGAGACAAAATACCTTTTAAAACTGACAGTATGAAAAAGTAATGCTTCTTATAACTTACATGCATATATTAAGTGCAAAATAATTGACATATGTTTAGCATCATGTGACGTAGAAAGTCCAAATTTGTTTTTCTTAATAATAGACAAATGCTTCAAAATGCATACAATTTTTATGAGCAAACACTACTACTTGTCAATTACAAGTGAATAAACTTGTAAATTGACTATAAAGTTGTTTACTATTATATGATTTTGATCACAAAAAAACCACACCTACCTGAAACATAAGGAAATATGCCCAAGCTTTTTTGACATATAATTGAAAATATTAATAAAGCCAGATGTGCTGTACACAAATATACTAGGAAAAAGTATGGCACAATGGAGAAGCCAACATTTCAAATATATTTTGATCTAATTTAGTGAGACACTATGAATTTTATCAGAAATAATAATAATAACATACATGCTATATGACTAATAACCATTGTACTCTCAGTGAGAGTAATTCTGAAAGAAGTCTCAACTGATTATTTGTAAGGAGAACACAAAAGGAATTTACAATTGAGAATAAACTAGTCATGGGATATGTTACTGTACCAGCAATTAAGCATACAGAGGAGTAAAATCAGAAGGAAGCATGTAGAAATTAACACCCAGCCTATTCAGATGATATGAACCTTAGGCATGTGTTAAGAGCTATTTAGGGAGCTCTAGGGGAACCAACAGAGAAGGCAATGGCACCCCACTCCAGTACTCTTGCCTGGAAAATCCCATGGACGGAGGAGCCTGGTGGGCTACAGTCCATGGGGTTGCTAAGAGTCGGACACGACTGAGCGACTTCACTTTCACTTTTCACTTTCATGCATTGGGGAAGGAAATGGCAACCCACTCCAGTGTTCTTGCCTGGAGAATCCCAGGGACGGGGGAGCCTGGTGGGCTGCCGTCTATGGGGTCGCACAGAGTTGGACACGACTGAAGCGACTTAGCAGCAGCAGCAGGGGAACCAAATTATCCTTTTGCTTCATTGATGACATTTAGCTCCCACTACAGTACTCTTCTCACCACACAACTGAGCCTGCAGGATGGCATAGTACTTAAAATTAATTCCTTGTTCCTTAGTATCTAAAGAAAACCAGCAACCAGTATCAAATTTGAGCAGCCAGGGGAACGTTTCACTGTTAGGACCATTTACAAAACTTAGGCTGGCAAAAAAGGGAATTCTGAAAATTGAAAAACAAAGCAAAACAAACTCTTTACCTTTCTTTGTTAGAGATATTAAACAAATTCAGTCCAATCCAGTGATTTCTTTGTCAGATTTGTATTTGATTAACTGATTCTCAGATCAAACTTCCAGCTCAGCATTCCTCTTCATTTTCGTATAGGTTTTTTGAAAGTGTGAAGGAAGGGGATAGAAGATGTAGCTACTTCCTAGGTTCCATCAGCTTCTGGGTCCTACCCTGTGCAGCTCCCATAATCCCTCATGTCTGTTCTCACAACACATGGAGTACTCAGTGTTGACTTTAACAGATTTCACCTTCAGCTGAATTACAAGAGTGCCTTGTGACGATGCCGCTGGTCCCTGCTCTGCCAGGAGGGCATTCACACACACTCATCTATAGCCACCCACCTTGTCTATCAGTAATTCTTCACGGGTGTGTTAGCTCAAGCTCCTTGTAATCTTTGTACACCAGTTTCGAGTCACAAGCATGCCAATGTGATCACTGTCTTTCACACACTGCTGCTGCTGCTGCTAAGTCGCTTCAGTCGTGTCCAGCTCTGCACGACCCCATAGACGGGAGCCCACCAGGATCCCCCGTTCCCGGGATTCTCCAGGCAAGAACACTGCAGCAGGTTGCCATTTCTTTCTCCAATGCGTGAAAGTGAAGTCGCTTGTGTCCGACTCTTAGCGACCCCCTGGATTGCAGCCTATCAGGCTCCTCTGTCCATGGGATTTTCCAGGCAAGAGTACTGGAGTGGGTTGCCATTGCCTTCGCTGCTTTCACCCACTATTTCCCATCAAAACATTACAACTAAAGTTAACTAGGCAAAAATGCTATTTGCTGAGTACCCACTATAAACCAAATCTTCAAAAAAGTGACTTAAATACTTTTGATTGCTGAATACTCTTCTTTGGTATGCATGGGTCATGATTTGTTTCACCCTGGGTTGTTCACTGTAGAGTATGTTAGTTTCATGTACAGATTTTAAGGTGTACATAAATTTTCATTTTTCTAGGATAAATTTTCAGAGGCTCAATATCTGGGTAATAGGGAAGTGGCAAAGACTATTAAAAGCATTCTTAATAAATATTTTAAAATTAATAAACTGGTTCACATATGCTTCCTGAATGAGAGATCCAGTTTCTCTGCATCCTCTGCAGCATATGTTGTTAGGACTATATTTTATTTTGACTATTCTCATGTGTGTATAGTGACATTTCATTGTGGTTCTCATGGTTCTCATTTGCATTTTCTTAATGGCTAATGATATTGGAAACATTTTCAGGTACTTGCTTAATATCTGTGTAACTGCTTTGGTGTTGCTCATAGTATTTCCTTATCCTTTTGACGTCTGAAATGTCTAGAGATAATCCTTGTTTTATTCTTGGTATTGGTGCTTTGTGCCTACTCTCTTTTCTTTGTCAGTCTAGTTGTGTTTGTTAATATTATTACTCTTTCCAAAAATGAGCTTTTTGTTTCATTGATTTTTATTATCTTTTAAATTTATTTTTTGTCATTTTCATCAATATTTGTATTAGCTCTCTTTTTCCATCCTTTTACTTTTAACCTACCTGTAATGTTATATATGAAATGAGATTCTTGAATTTGGGTTGAGTTTATTAATCCACTTGCTAATACCAGACTTTTAAGTGATATGTTTATGCCATTTGCATTTAATTTAATTACTGATATATTAGAGTTTATCTTCCTTTTTATTTTTTATTTCTTGGTTCTTCTTTTTCTTTTTTATCTTTTATCTCTTTCCTATCTTCCTGTGGGTTACATGAAGAGTTTGTTAGAATTCTGTTGTGATTTATGTACAATGTTTTTGAGCTTATCTCTTTATATACTTATTGTTGTTTTTGTGCTTGGTATTATATACATGACTTATCACAGTTTGTGGGTGTCAGTATTTTACCAATTCAAGTGAAGCTCAGAAGTGTACCTCCCTTTAAATTCCTTTATCCTCTTAATAATTATTTTAAATATATCTACTGTATTCACTTACCACTACTTCAGACAATGTTAAAATTTTTGCACAACTGTCACATATAATTTCAAAAAGTCAAGGGGGAAAGTAAAATGTCTTGTATTTGCTCATGTTTTTACTATTTTCTGGTTCTTTCTTCATTGATAATGCTGTGAGAATCCTTTATCATTTTCCTTCTGTTTAGATAATTTCCTTTGCCCATTCCATTAAAGTAGGCTGTTTGGTGACATACTCTTTTAATTCAGGTTTGTTTTGTTTTGTTTTTTTTTAATGATATTTACTTTACCTCTTTTTTCTTGAAGGATATTTTCACTGCATATAAAAATTTGGATTGGCAGTTCTTTTCATGTGGCCCTTGAAAAATACCATGTCTCTTCCTTCTGACCTCCATGAGTTCTGTAAACTTACACCTCTTGCCAGATTTGGAAATTTTCAGCCAAGTAATTTTTAAGACTAGCTCTTTCTTAAAGGCTTGTTCATTTTTTTTTCCCAGTCTATTTTTACTCTGTTGTTCAGACTGGATAATTTTTATTGTTCTCTCTTTAAGTTCACTATTTCCTCTGAGTCTTTATTTTGGTCCTGGGCCCTTACATTGTTTATTTCAGTTATATTTTCAGTACCAAAATTTCATTTGGTTTTTATTTGCAGAGTCATTTTTTTTTTTTCATTTTTTCAACCATTTTTATAATTGATTTTTGAAATACTTTTATGACAACCTCTTTAAAATATTTGTCAGAGGGTTCTAGAATTTCTATATTCTTAGTGTTGGCATTTATTTGTTGTCTTTTATATTTTATTGACATTTTCCAGTGATAAGTAATTTTTATTATTGAATCATTATGAAACTTATGAAATAATTCTTGTGGAATTGTTATGAGTGATGTTTATAATATTTATTGTTTTTATGTTATGATGTTTTGGATGTTATTTAAGCCTTCAGTTTTATGTGATTGACTATGACACTAATCTGATAAAGGAAATGGAAACACTGCCTACTGTGAGGTACTGGTAGAAATATATGTTCCACACTAGACCAGTGTTGATAGCTGAAGAGGCGAGGGGTTTTCCTTTACTGCTGGGCAGGGGTAGGAGTTTTGGCTCCCTCCTAGACCTCTGCTGAGACCACTTTGGCTGGCAATGGTATCCACTGCTTCCATCAGTGTATGTTTTTTTTTTACCACTGGGTGGTGTTGAGTGTCTTAACTGTCCACTTGGCTTCCTTTGACATCACATCAACAGCAGAGGGAGATGAGTAGATATACCTTTTTAGAGCTTGGAATGAATATCTTGTCACCCCACTCAGTCTTATTAAAATTTGGTGAAGGTGGATGAGGTGGATGAACCTAGAGCCTGTTATTCAGAGTGAAGTAAATCAGAAAGAGGAAGACAAATATCATATGTTAACACAAATATGGAATCTAGAAAGATGGTACTGATGAACCTACTTGCAGGGCGGCAGCAGATACACAGATGTAGAGAACATACTTGTGGAAACAGTAGGGGAAGAGAGAGTGGGACGAATTGAGAGAGTAGCATGGACACATATACATTACCGTATGTAAAATATATAGCCAGTGGGAATTTTCTGTATGATGCCGGGAGCTCAACTCAGTGCTGTGTGACAACCTAGACGGGTGGGATAGGGTGGGAGGTGGGAATGAGATTCAAGAGGAATGGGACATATGTATACCTATGACTGATTCATGTTGATGTGTAGCAGAAATCAATACACTGTTACAAGGCAATTATCCTCCAATTAAAAATAAATTAAAAAAAAAAAAAAAAACCTTTGAGAAGGTGGACATCTGTTTTCCTGCCTTTGCTAGTGGGAGTGTGAGTAGAGCAAGTGTTTTCTGTGTCATTGGCAGGAGAAAAACAGTTATTGTCTAAAGTTTTCTATCTTTAGAAAGAGGCCCAGACTTCACCTTTCTGTTACCATTGGCTAGAGAGGATAGGCTTTTATTGAGGCTTGTTTTATCATTATCCATTGGCATTTCTGGGTTACCAATTTTGCCATGTGGTTCCTTGAGTCCCAAGGTTCCTATTGAGAGTACCTTCTTTTCTCCACCTTTCAGGATTTATTAGTCTTCTAGGGCTGCCTTAACAAAACACTGCAGACTGACTGGCTTATACAAGAGAAATTTATTTCCTCAGAGTTCTGGAGGCTGGAAATCTAAGATCAAGGTGTTGGCATGTTTGGTTTCTCTTGAGGCTTTTCTTCTTGGCTTGCAGATGACTGCCTTCTTACTACGTCCTCACATGGCCTTTTCTTTTTGTGTGTGAAGCACATACCTTTACTGATAAGGACATCAGTCTTAATAGTTTAGGACTTCACCCTTATAATCTCATTCAATCTTCATTACCTCTTTAAAGGCTCTGTCTCCAGTTATAGTCACATTGCATGGTTAGAGCTTCAAAATATGAATTGGAGGGGATAAATTCAGTTAAAAACACTCTGCCTTCTGAAATTACAAGATTCATGTTCTTCTCACCTGCAAAATACATCCATTTCAATACTAACAGTCCCAAAAGTCTTAACCCATTTGAGCAACAGTTTTAAGATCAGACAGAGTCTTATCTAAATACCATCAAAATCCAGATATGGGTGAGATTTAAAGTATGATTCTTCATGAGGCAAAATTCCTCTCAACCTGTGAACCTATGGAGCCAGACAAATTATGTACTTCCAAAATACAGTGGTGGAACAGGTGTAGAATAGACGTTTCCATTTTAAAAGGACCAGTGAGAAAATGGTCACAAGTTCCAAGCAAGTCCAAAAGCTAGCACGGCAAATTCTGTCAAATTTCAAGGCAAGAGAATAAGCCATTCTGGCTCTATGTTCTGTCCTTTGGGCCCTACAGAGTGGCTGCCATGCCTTCTGTAGGTCCTATAATCAAATAGAAATGGGTGTGCAATAAAGACACATTGGATAGATTTGATGCATGTTCCTTGGAATGTCTCACATTCTACCAAAGGAAGGCTACAGAGAAACTTGAAGCTATAGTTTGGAATGGGTTGTGTTGCTTTTTCTTCATATGTTTGTCAAACAAATGATTGCTTTTACTTTCCTTCTAAAGTTTATTACTGTTGAAATACATCTGTCAGATTAGGAGAAGAGAAGGATGCACCATCTTTGTGAATAATGATATTTCAACTTCAAAAATATCTTAATGACCTTTTGCAAAATATTGTTCTTAGGGCAATAAAAGAAGAAAGGAATGGAGGGAGGGGACAAAAAGAAGAAAAAAAAGAAAATAGGAGAAAAGTGACTACAAACTTTGATGTTTCTTTTATGACATAAAGGAAAACCAGTATGAGATAAACCATTATTCTAGCTCTTGCTACAGACAGCCTCAACAAAGTTTTGTAATCCTGCATGTCAACATTAGGATCTGTCCTGAATTTGTGGCTGAAAATCTGTTAGCACTTAAAGAAGAAGGAAACTTGGGATTTAAATCTAAGTCATTTTTCATCAGCACAGCTGGTCAAAGACCATGGTTAGAAATGTGTTGTTTTCTTTCTTAGGAGACAATTTAGAAAGTTCAAGTTTCAATATTTTGGAACATTATTATCATTTTTTAAGTGTAAAAATTAAATATTCCTGGATTATAGATTTTACAGTGCATCTGGATAAAAGATTTTCCGAGTGGGCTCTAGCTACAGAACTCTATTCCATTCCCTGAAAACTGTGTCTATTTAATATCCCCAGTGACCATTCCCTCTTCCTTATACCAGTTTGAATCCACGGCCCTCCTGGCATACCTCTTTCTTACTTCCAATAGTGATTTTCTTTCACAACTCAAAATCTGAAATGTTTTATAAAAGGACATAGGTGGAGGCTTCTGCTGTGGCATCAGGAATTCAGTTATACAATATATGACATCTGTGTCAGACATGACTAGCTTCTCGTTTGTTTCACAATTGATTGATATTGATTTGAGCACTATGGCCTCAAACCCTGGTGCCACTTCACCTACTGAACATGTTGTCATGCCTCTTCTCTTAGACCTGCAGCACTTCTGACTTCAGCTGTGGGGATATCTGATTGTAAAGATAATGTTAGATATTGACTTATAGCGATTGGTGCTGATGGAGCTCTCTGATTGTTAGCATTGCTATAGTTGTGTCAGTCTTTCCCATTATATCCCAAAAAGGGATGTAAATTTTCGACCTTCATCTTTCATTGAAAGAGTCAAAGTAGGGGGAAATATAAAATTCTGCTTATTTTTTCACTTCCTTAGTAACAGCCACCTGTACAGTTTTTTTCTGGGAGTTTATTTTTTGAGTTGTTAGTTTAGTAAAATCATCCACCTTTCAATACTATAATCCCAACAAGTCCAAAAACTCAATTTCATCAGTGTCATTGTTTTGTTTAGCTTTAATGGGGAATTGTAATTCCTGGGGCTATCTCTATCCCTAGTAGCTCTCTTTTATTCATTTCTTTAGGCTCTTGAAAAGCACAAATGTGATTGTACTGTGAAAATGTTAAACATGATTTATACATGCATACCTGCTATAATTATACCCCAGTCAAGCCATTAGAGATTTGAGAGCTCCCTCTCTTCTCTGATTCCTATATTCCTAGCCCAATCTAGCTTTCAGCAAGGCAGACAGAGCCAGCGCTACCTATGTTAATAGCTGGGGTTCATCAGCATAAATTGCTAATTGGGTGCTCCTCAGTGTGCCTGATGCTGTATTTGATGTTATGATTTGTAGCAAACAACAGAGGCACTCAATGATTTAGCAGCCTGTGCTCAGTTGTTGCTGCAAGGGAGCTGAGGGGCTTTTAAATAAACTGTGTATTATTTGCTCACATGAGATGCTATTTAAGTGCTACACATGACAGAAAAGCACATTTAAAGGAAGCCCAAAACCATCAGTTGAGATTTCCAGAACCAATCCAAGAATCAGCTGCACAGTGTGGCCTGCTGAATCAGTGATGGACTTAGGAAAGCCGCTGAATGAATTAAGCAGTGGGCAGAGGGCAGGAGCTGACTGTGGCTCAGACCATGAACTCCTTATTGCCAAATTCAGACTTAAATTGAAGAAAGTAGGGAAAACCACTAGACCATTCAGGCATGACCTAAATCAAATCCCTTATGATTATACAGTGGAAGTGAGAAATAGATTTAAGGGCCTAGATCTGATAGATAGAATGCCTGATGAACTATGGAATGAGGTTCGTGACATTGTACAGGAGACAGGGTTCAAGACCATCCCCATGGAAAAGAAATGCAAAAAAGCAAAGCGGCTGTCTGGGGAGGCCTTACAAATAGCTGTGAAAAGAAGAGAAGTGAAAAGCAAAGGAGAAAAGGAAAGATATAAACATCTGAATGCAGAGTTCCAAAGAATAGCAAGAAGAGATAAGAAAGCCTTCCTCAGTGATCAATGCAAAGAAATAGAGGAAAACAACAGAATGGGAAAGACTAGAGATCTCTTCAAGAAAATTAGAGATACCAAGGGAACATTTCATGCAAAGATGGGCTTGATAAAGGACAGAAATGGTATGGACCTAACAGAAGCAGAAGATATTAAGAAGAGATGGCAAGAATACACAGAAGAATTGTACAAAAAAGATCTTCATGACCCAGATAATCACGATGGTGTGATCACTCACCTAGAACCAGACATCCTGGAATGTGAAGTCAAGTGGGCCTTAGAAAGCATCACTATGAACAAAGCTAGTGGAGGTGATAGAATTCCAGTTGAACTATTCCAAATCCTGAAAGATGATGATGTGAAAGTGCTGCACTCAATATGCAAGCAAATTTGGAAAACTCAGCAGTGGCCACAGGACTCGAAAAGGTCAGTTTTCATTCCAATCCCAAAGAAAGGCAATCCCAAAGAATGCTCAAACTACCGCACAATTGCACTCATCTCACACGCGAGTAAAGTAAATGCTTAAAATTCTCCAAGCCAGGCTTCAGCAATACGTGAACCATGAACTTCCTGATGTTCAAGCTGGTTTTAGAAAAGGCAGAGGAACCAGAGATCAAATTGCCAACATCCACTGGATCATGGAAAAAGCCAGAGAGTTCCAGAAAGACATCTATTTCTGCTTTATTGACAACACCAAAGCCTTTGACTGTGTGGATCACAATAAACTGTGGAAAATTCTGAAAGAGGTGGGAATACCAGACCACCTGACCTGCCTCTTGAGAAATTTGTATGCAGGTCAGGAAGCAACAGTAAGAACTGGACATGGAACAACATACTGGTTCCAAATAGGAAAAGGAGTACGTCAAGGCTGTATATTGTCACTCTGTTTATTTAACTTTTTGCAGAGTACATCATGAGAAACGCTGGACTGGAAGAAACACAAGCTGGAATCAAGATTGCAGGGAGAAATATCAATAACCTCAGATATGCAGATGAACCACCCTTATGGCAGAAAGTGAAGAGGAACTAAAAAGCCTCTTGATGAAGGGGAAAGTGGAAAGTGAAAAAGTTGGCTTAAACCTCAACATTCAGAAAACGAAGATCATGACATCCAGTCCCATCACCTTATGGGAAATAGATTAAGACTTTATTTTTCTGGGCTCCAAAATCACTGCAGATGGTGACTGCAGCCATGAAATTAAAAGACGCTTACTCCTTGGAAGGAAAGTTATGACCAACCTAGATGGCATATTCAAAAGCAGAGACATTACTTTGCCAACAAAGTTTCGTCTAGTCAAGGCTATGGTTTTTCCTGTGGTCATGTATGGATGTGAGAGTTGGACTGTGAAGAAGGCTGAGTGCCGAAGAATTGATGCTTTTGAACTGTGGTGTTGGAGAAGACTCTTGAGAATCCCTTGGACTGCAAGGAGATCCAACCAGTCCATTCTGAAGGAGATCAGCCCTGGGATTTCTTTGGAAGGAATGATGCTAACACTGAAATTCCAGTACTTTGGCCACCTCATGCAAAGAGTTGACTCATTAGAAAAGACTCTGATGCCAGGAGGGATTGGGGGCAGGAGGAGAAGGGGACGACAGAGGATGAGATGGCTGGATGGCACCACTGACTCGATGGACATGAGTGTGAGTGAACTCCAGGAGTTGGTGATAGACAGGGAGTCCTGGCGTGCTGAATTCATGGGGTCGCAAAGAGTCGGACACGACTGAGCAACTGATCTGAGAGGGCAGGGAATCAAAGGAAAAAAATGTGTGACAGATACAAAGATTTTGCAAGGATTTTAATGTTAGCCGTAGGATGAGACAAGGGGAAAATACAGAGTTTCCATGGAAGAATGTGAATGTTATACAAAGTGAGATTGTTGCTGTTCAGTTGCTAACTCACGGCTGACTCTTTGAGACCCCGTGGCCTGAAACAAGCCAGGCTCCTCTGTTCTCCACTATCTCTAGGAGTTTGCTCAAATTCATGTTGTTTGCGTCAGTGATGCTGTTGAACCATCTCATCCTCTTCTATCCCCTTCTTCTTTCACCTTCAATCTTTCCCACCATCAGGGTCTTTTCCAGTGAGTTGGCTCTTCGCATCAGGTGGCCAAAGTATTGGAGCTTCAGCTTCAGCATCAGTCTTTCCAATGAATATTCAGGGTTGATTTCCTTTAGGATTGACTTGTTTGATCTCCTTGCTGTCCAAGGGACTCTCAAGAGTTTTCTCCAGCACCACAATTCAAAAGCATCAATTTTTTGCCACTCTGCCTTCTTTATGGTCCAACTTTTACACCCAATATATGGCTACTGGAAAACCATAGTTTTGACTATATGGACCTTTGTCAGCAAAGCAGTGTCTGTGCTTTTTAATATGCTATCTAGGTTTGCCATAGCTTTCCTTCCAAGGATTAAGTATCTTTTAATTTCCTGACTGCAGTCAATGTCAATAGTGATTTTGGAGCCAAAAAGATAAAATATATCACTGCTTCCATTTGTTTTGGAAAACCAAAGTGAGACAGAGGTGACCAAAGCATGCTGAGATGTAGCCTTCACTGTGTGCAGTCCATATAAAAATTGTCACATAATTACAACTGAACAATGGGAGAAATTCCCATAAGTTATCATGAAGGATGTTGATTCTATAAAGAAAAAAGCATACAACACTTATTTTAAAAACCCCAATATTTTCTTTGCATTTGCAATATTACGTAAAACTTGCTCTATAAATGCTAGTAAATGCATATCCCACCAAAGTGTTCATAAAATTGGACTATCTACCTAAAAATGGAAATATCAATGATTTCTTCTGTTTCTTGCTACCTAAATTAAAATTTTGAATTTCTGTCATCAAACTTCCATACCACATTTTTGGGTGTTTTACAAGCATTAATATATTTAATATATTAGGTAGGTATAATAATATATGGTAAATATATAATATATTTAAAATATAAATTTTTCATTTCTCATTTATTCAGTTTTTTTAGTTTTAATATCTCCCTCACTACACACTCATAAATAGCTTATTTTTTCTTATTTCTTAGTCATTTATCTCTTTTTAGAAACATGTTTTGTTCTAAGAAGTACATTCTGTTGTGTATCTGTTGATACCATATGATTTCAAATTCTAAAGCCACTCAATTTATGTGTCTATATTTTAGCCCTTGACCGTATACTGTAGATAGATATAGATGTGTAGCTATATAAGTATATATCTTGCCATTAGAAAGTGATTCCTTTGATTCTCACATCTTATCTTGGCATCCCAGCACCTAGTACAATACCTGGTTATAATAGCTACTCAATGAAAGTACAGACAACATTTTAAAATTGTAGCTTTGTAAACATCTTCATATCTAAACCCGGCATCCTAATTCAATTCCTGTGTGATGTAAGTAACTATGTATCTGTGGACTTCGGCCCCAGGTATGCATGGCCTAAGGTTAAGTTAAATCCCCTCCAGGAGATCAGTGTTGGACAATGGAGGAGTAAAGGAAGAGGGGGTCATGGTATCCCATGGCATGTATTTCTGTCCAATGTGGGGGATTCATCATCTGCCTGGAACCCACTGAAAATATCTTCCTTCTATCAGAGAATTTTCAATTCTCCTGATTATCTTACAGTTCATTAGATGACATTGAAGGCATTCAGAGGTCAGAAAACAGGGTATTCAGGAAGATGAAAGGTAGCAAGGCACAGGATTGAAAAGAAAAGAAAAAAAAAAAAAGGAAAATCATCTTTTGGATAATATGCAAAGCAGGCATCCAGCTTCTTCAAAGGAAATAGGAAAATATTTTTATGCAAATTTATTGAGAACATTTTATTTTTTTAATGTATACAAAAATATAGTATTGGTTTAAATTTATTTTTAATTTAAGTATATTTGCTTTACAATGTTAAGTAAACTTTGAGAAATCATGTAAACAAACACAACAACAAGGGCTATACCTACAAGAGAATTTCCACTAAATAATGAATTATATAAACAGCACAGGGTATCCACAAGAGGATGAAGAAGGATAGAAAATGCTAGAAAATAAGAGCCATATTTAACTGACAATGGATTTTACCAATTTTTAGGGGACAGCTATCCTATTGAATATAATTTTTATAAATATATTTTCCTAAAAATATGTCTCCTCACTATGGGAAATCCTTGGTAGAATAGTTGTAGGCTTATTTCAGAATAGCAATTAAATCATTGTTATGAAGTACTTTTTGTTATCTTTGGAAGATTCTTTTTAAAGAACCCTCTTCAGAACTACTGGGCTTCCTGGGTGGCTCAGTAGTAAAGAATCCACCTGCCGGTGCAGGAGACGCCAGAGACGTGGGCTTGATCCCTGGGTTGTGAAGATCCCCTGGAGAAGGGAATGGCAACCCACTCTATACTCTTGCTGGGAAAATCCCATGGTTAGAGGAGCCTGACTGACTACAGTCCATAGCATTACAAAGAGTCAGACATGACTGAGGGACTAAGCACAGCATACTTCAGAACTATTAGAGATAACCGTCGAAACTATTTTGGCCAGAGTTCCAGAGCACAGAGTAGACAGAATTAAACAGCCTCATCCATGAAGAAAGTTGCCTCAATGAAGATTATTAGTAGATTGGTGTTCAATACGCTTTACATGCTTTATATCTACCAGGGGCTCTACGATTCCACCTCTTCTCTTTCATACCTCCTGGGAAGTATTGTGCCCTACACCCACTTTATTGGCCAATGAACTGAAAGATTAGGAGATATATATCGGAGAAGGCAATGGCACCCCACTCCAGCACTCTTGCCTGGAAAATCCCATGGGCGGAGGAGCCTAGCAGGCTGCAGTCCATGGGGTCGCTAAGAGTCGGACACGACTGAGCGACTTCACTTTCACTTTTCACTTTCATGCATTGGAAAAGGAAATGGCAATCCACTCCAGTGTTCTTGCCTGGAGAATCCCAGGGACGGCGGAGCCTGGTGGGCTGCCATCTCTGGGGTCGCACAGAGTCGGACACAACTGAAGCTACTTAGCAGCAGCAGCAGCATATATATATGTATATACACACACACAACTCCTGCCAAGCTGCTGCAAACACAAGGCACTGTAGCTTAAGGAATCTCTTGGGGAAATACAAATCATTGCACTTAATAGCCTGACTAAACAAACAGGCACCAAATGGTGTTTATTTCTGGATCCAAGGCCATAAAATTTGTCAGTGGCTGTCCGTGAAGGAATAGCCTGCTAGGACATTTCATTATGTGATCTAACTCCCCCAATTTCCAATGCTTCACATGAAAATGAACCCAGTATTTTGTAAATGGTGGAAAGCAGCCTGAGTCTGACATCCAATGAAGACTTTATTTTCTCCATTTACATTTTTAAGAAATAGCAAAGCTGTGTGGTATGTTCATTTTATGATAATCAGACATAAAAGAGAGAAGGACAAAGTGACAGAGGGAAAGAGTAGCAGAGGAGGGAAAAAATAGGTGGACTCAAGTTAGCAAATGCGTTAAGATTTAGCAAGTTGGCAAACTGGTATCACTCAATGGAGCATAAAACTAGACCACTTATCTGATTTGGCTCCCAATGAATATTTTTCTTTCTGAGATTTTAAAGGCAGTTTTATAGTGCAATTTTTCTTTAATTCTAGAAATCAAATATCTAGGGATTTATTTTTTCTTTCCAAAATATTATGATTAGAGTTGGATACATATGTATTTGTTTATGCTTGGCTTCTAAAGAGTATTATGAAGCTGCTTGAAAAACATGCTGTGGTGAATTGCTCAGGTGTTTACACTTTTGTGATCAATCTTATCCATTCACTCTTACGACTCTGGCCAAGCTTACAATCAGTGGCCATATAATTACATAACTAGACTGCCAAGAATTCTAAACTACTGTCTCTATATGTGTAATGGGTACCTTTTAAAACCAGTCAATAATAACATTATGACACTTTCCTCACTAACATCTGATTACTACCCTCATCCCCTTGGTTCGTTTGATTCTAAGTGTATTGCTGTTGACTACCTGTGCAACCTTAGTTTCTTATCTTTAAAATAAGCATAATAATAACTATTTCACAAGGATATTGAAAGGTTGTTGTTGAATCACGCGACATCAGGATTCTTGGCCCCCAGAGGAGAAGAATTCAATCCGGGGCCAGAGACGAGGCTTGATCACTCAGAGCTTTTGTGTAATAAAGTTTTATTAAAGTATAAAGGAGATAGAGAAAGCTTCTGACATAGGCATCAGAAGGGGGCAGAAAGAGTACCCCCCTGCTAGTCTTCAGCTGGATGTTATATAGTCACTAGCAGTCTGTTAATGAAAGAAAGGAATGTCTTATAATTCAGAATAGCACCAGGCCCCTCGCCCATAAGATGCATTTTGGGATAATCTTGGCACCAAATGGTTTATCTTGGGCCATAAAATAATTAACTTGAATCCTAATGAGGGCAGACCACCATACAAATAGTTTCATTTACATAGATTAGGGGAACAATATCTGAGTATAACATACTGGTTTGTCAAGTAGGTTTTGGGCCCAGAGGCGGAACCGACTTGGAGACCGAGTTTGGGGTAAAGGCATAGTACATTAGCATAGCTTAAGACAAACATTTCCATAAGAAAAAGGCATTGGTTATCTCTAGGCTCAAGAAGAGCTAACTTCAGGTGAAACCAGGTGTCATTATGGCAACACAGTATTTTAAGAGAAACCTCTCTTTAAATTTGTATAGAGAAGGAAAAAAATATTGCTAGTTTGTTTCCTCCTGCTGCTTAAGAGAGATAAAAATGTCTGACACTTGCAGGCTATTTCCTCCATTTGGAGACCCTTGGCCTTCCTGCCTGTTACCCTCTCAATATTATGAAGTTAGATGAGCTAATATAGAGTCCTGTATATAATAGGGACTCCATAAGTGTTCATCCTCTTTTCCTCATATCTTCCTATATAAATATCCCCTTCCTGATTGTATTTTTATTGCTCTTTTTGAGGAAGAAACATTTTTCCTCTGCCCTTCTCTTGGTCTTCCCTTGTGGCTTAGCTGGTAAAGAATCTGCCTGCAACGCAGGATACCTGTGTTCGATCCCTGGGTTGGTAAGATTCCCCTGGAGAAGGGAATGGCTACCCACTACAGTATTCTGGCCTGGAGAATTCCATGGGCTGTATAGTCCATTGGGTCACAAATGGTTGGACATGACTGAGTGACTTTCACTTTCATTTTTCTAGGTTCTTTGGCTGGTCTAATAATTAAATTGACATAAGACAGATTAACAAGAGAATGATACATTTAATTACCTACCTACCAGGACTCCACCAGGACAATGAGACCCAAGAACAAGTCAGACAGTTGAGACTTTAATGCTGTTTTGAACTAAAGAATGGGACAGTGTCCTGGGTCTTGAAAGGGGAAGAGGGTGTGTCACCCAATGATAAGAAGAGCAGACACTTGGTAATTACATATTTGTCCTGCCACACAGGTAGGTCATTAAAATAAAATGTTATCTCTGGGTAATAATGCTCTTTCTGGGCCGTACCTCCTATCTAAATTCTTCCAGGTAGTGAAGGAAGAGGTAAAACTTTGTCTTGGGTCTGCTGAATCTGATTTGTGTTGCCTAAAACCTGGTCTTCGTTCACCAATGCCAATGGAAATATGGCAACAGAGTTTTGGAGAAGTAGAAAGGTGTAGCTTTATTACTTTGCCAGGTAAAGAGTACCACTACAAACAAAGCTAGTGGAGGTGATGGAATTCCAGTTGAGCTATTCCAAATCCTGAAAGATGATGCTGTGAAAGTGCTGCACTCAATATGCCAGCAAATTTGGAAAACTCAGCAGTGGCCACAGGACTGGAAAAGGTCAGTTTTCATTCCAATCCCAAAGAAAAGCAATGCCAAAGAATGCTCAAACTAGCACACAGTTTGTACTCATCTCACACTAGTAAAATAATGCTCAAAATTCTCCAAGCCAGGCTTCAACAGTACTTGAACTGTGAACTTCCAGATGTTGAAGCTGGATTTAGAAAAGGCAGAGGAACCAGAGATCAATTTACCAATACCTGTTGTATCACTGAAAAAGCAAGAGAGTTCCAGAAAATCATCTACTTCTGCTTTATTGACTACACTGAAGCCTTTGACTGTGTTGGTCACAACAAACTGGAAAATTCTTCGAGATGGGAATACCAGACCACCTGAGCCATCTCCTGAGAAATCTGTATGTGGGTCAAGAAGTCACAGTTAGAACTGGGTATGGAACAACAGACTCGTTCCAAATAGGGAAAGGAGTACATCAAGGCTGTATATTGTCACCCTGCTTATTTAACTTATATGCAGAGTACATCATGAGAAACGCTGGGCTGGATGAAGCACAATCTAGAATCAAGATTACTAGGAGAAATATCAATCACCTCAGATATGCAGATGACACCACCCTTATGGCAGAAAGCGAAGAAGAACTGAAGAGCCTCTTGATGAAAGTGAAAGAGGAGAGTGAAACAGTTGGCTTAAGCTCAACATGCAGAAAACTAAGATCATGGCATCTGGTCCCATCAATTCATGGCAAATAGATGGGGAAACAGTGGAAACAGTGGCTGATTTTATTTTCTTGTGCTCCAAAATCACTGCAGATGGTGACTGCAGCCATGAAATAAAAGACGCTTGCTCCTTGGAAGGAAAGTTATGACCAACCTAGACAGCATATTAAAAAGCAGAGACATTGCCAAGTGCCATCTAGTCAAAGCTATGGTTTTTCCAGTAGTCAAGTATAGATGTAAGAGTTGGACTATAAAGAAGGTTGAGTTCCGAAGAATCAATACTTTTGAACTGTGGTGTTGGAGAAGGCTCTTGAGAGTCCCATGGACAGCAAGGAGATCAATGGAAATCAGCCCTGAATATTCATTGGAAGGACTGATGCTAAAGCTGAAACTCCAATACTTTGGCCACCTGATGCAAAGAACTGGCTCATTTGAAAAGACCCTGATGCTGGGAAAGATTAAAGATGGGAGGAGAAGGGGATGACAGAAGATGAGATGCTTGGATGGCATCACAGACTCAATGGACATGAGTTTGAGTAAACTGTGGGATTTGCTGAAGGACAAGGAAGCCTGACGTGGTGCAGTCCATGGGGTCACAAAGAGTCAGGCATGACTGAGCGACTGAACTGAACTGAAAGAGTGCCACAGCCAGCTAATGCTCTCAAGACTCTTCCCGCCTTCCTGGGAAGTTGGAAGAAGTCTAATCCTTTTAGGGTGGAAAAGAGGGCAGAAGATTCAGATGTGGTCTTGTATTCTCCTCTCCCTGGGGGCATTGAGATCATCAGGACTGGAGTCAGGTGACTCCAGAACAGGTCCCAGTGGTCCTTGAGGTCATCCTCAGGTGACATTCTTTCTGGAATGAAGGATGCTCCCAAAGGAAAGGGGTATTAGGGAGTGTTTTCTTGGAGGGGTGAGCATCAAGTGTATAGTATGATCTTAGCTAGCGAGCAGTCATTTTCAGAGTGCAATTAAGCCAGAAACAGAAGGAAAACAAAGATCTGTAGGTTGAATGGGTAGGATGAATAAGGGCTGAATAAAGGCTAACATGGGGCTTCCCTGGTGGCTCAGCTGGTAAAGAATCTCCCTGCAATGTGGGAGACCTGGATTCGATCCCTGGGTTGGGAAGGTCCCTTGGAGGAAGGCATGGCAACCCACTCCAGTATTCTTGCCTGGAGAATCTCTATGGACAGAGGAGCATGGTGGGCTACAGTCCATGGGGTCACAGAGTCAGACATGATTGAGCGACTGTGCACAGCACAAGGGCTAACATAATGGGGTGCCTCCAATAGTTTCTGTGATAACAGTTGCCTTCAGCTTAAAATACCATGCCAAAGTGATTCATTTTGGGGAGGCTCATTCAGAACCTCTTCACTCGTAGGAGTCATTTTGTTTGAATAGAGTGAGATGTGTCTGTGATCTGGAATGGACTTAGTTGATACTGAAATCCTATCAACATCAGCAAATTCAAATCTAGTTGTGAACTGTTAATAGATTTCCACAACATGATGAATGTAAAAACTCACATCTTTGTTTAAGAACACCATTTTAGATGTTTTAGTTCTTAATTACAAAGCCATTGTTTTTACTTATATAATTTGTTGCATGAGATATTAGTAACCTAATTATAATATCTTATGTTTATATGTGGGCTTCCCATGGGGCACTAGTGGTAAAGAATCAGCCTCCCAGTGCAGGAGACACAAGAGATGCTAGTTTGATCCCTGAGTTGGAAAGATCCCCTCAAGTAGGAAGTGGCAACCTACTCATACTCTATTGAAAAATTATTTCATAATGATATTTGAAATAAACTGTAGTTTTGTATAACAGTGGAATAACAGCAATATGATTCTTGAGAATAATATTGATGAGATTAGTTACAGAATTGTTTCTGTGAGAGCTAGTTATGTCTTTTTTTGGAGGAGGAAATGGCAACCCACTCCAGTATTGTTGCCTGGTTATGTCTTTACAAGGGTATGTGCCTGGAAATCAAATTATTATAATTTTTCTAATATGCTTGAGAACACTACAGTAAACACTCTACAAACACCCTGAATTTTGCTTGTGGGATAAATGCATTTCTCTTACAACAATCAAATGCTACCTGGTTATTTTATTTTTTTAATTTATGTTTTACAGATACAGATATGTTTTTAGAGTTTCTTACTGTTTCATGATATGCTTTGCTATTTTAAATCCATATGCACTAAGAACCACTATTTTTAATTTTCTGCATCAAGTATCATTCTAAGATCTACTTCAGTGTCCTCTATGTGGCTTAAGATCCTAAAATCATTTGAAAAAAATCTATTTGAGTAAACAAACATTTATTTCCCTTGGATTGAATGTTCATCAGTAGATGATGAACATTTCAGTAGATTCTCAAAGAGATACTGTAACTTTTTCTACACCTATCACATAATAAGAAACCTCAGTCCAATTAAGTACCTAAATAGATACCAGGCAGACTGTTAGAAGCTTTCATGTTATTTTATTGTTTCCTTCTTGTAGCAGTCATGTGACATGGCTGTTATTAATATTTTCATTTGTGTAGTTTGTGAATGATCTCTCTGAATTCATAGTTTCTTTCTGCCATACTTGACACATCAGTCTTCCTTACCTGGATTATTAATTATGGACCTGTTAGACATTTTTATGTCCCCCACAGTGATAAACACGCAGCTACTAAGCCAAAATGCAGGACTGCTGCTGCTGCTAAGTTTGCAGCTGCAACAATTTAAAGGTTGGAATATCAGTGATCTAGGGTCCCACACTCAAATCTCCATGATTCCAGCTCTTACTATAAATAAGCAGATGAAGCCAAGTTTAAAAACTGAAGGACATTGAAAGGACTAAGGCAAATTGTTGAGTGGGCGGCTCTGTTCACTTCTGGCCAACTAGAAGGAATACAGGAATACAGCCTGAAGGAATACAGAGACACTGTTTCTAGACTTTCAGACCTTAATTTCTCTTTAAAACCACCAGATGGGTTAGATAAAACCAGCCTATCAACAGGATCTTGCCCTTGTACTTTTGTTTCTTGGCTTTGTGCAAGCTGATTCCATCTTATCTTATAGGGATGACTATCATCCTATTTTTTTAAGGCATATAATTAAAAGTTTTATTAATTATTAAAGGGGTCAGTTGTTCTAGTTGTGGCTTGGTATTTGTCAGGCAAGCTGGTCTAACAGAAGTTTTCTTCATTTACAAAGTGAGACTGGCTGGTTAATTACAATCATTGAAGGCTTTAAGAAAGAGATGGGATTTGATTTGTGTGTTTGGAAAATCATCTTTGTGGTTTGAAGATAGCACAGAAGGTGTGGTGTGTTAGGGTCCCCTTCAGTAGAGGCTGGAGAGACCCAGTGTACTGATGCTAATGGGAAGGAATAAAGTAGGCTCACTTGACAGGTTCTGAGACGGGGCCATTAGGATTTGCCAAACAACTGGATGGGGTAGTGAGTGAGTGAGAGGTGAGAATTTATGGGGTATATATTCTCTCATCAGATTATCTATGTTCCAATCCCAGCTTTGCTACTGAACAACTGTAGAAACAAAAAAAGATATTTAATGTTTCCATGCTTCCTCATCAGATTGTTAAAATGATTTAATGAACTGTTAAAAAAATGCAGACACATGAGCCTAGCAAAGTGTGAGTTTCCAAATCAATGTGCCCTATGAGCAGGGGCTTGCAGGACTCCAAGCTTCCTGTCTTCGCTCAGTGATGCAGTGGTTGGCTGTGCTTTAGCCAACCAGTAGTTTAGCCAGGGGTCAATGTTTGCAAATCTTTTGACTTTCCCTCAAGGCAACAAGATGTCTGCTGTGGTTTCTTCCTTTACATCAGTACTCCAGATAGAAGAAAATATGTAAAAGGAGACTTTTGCCCCTCTTGTCAGGAAAGAAAATGCTTTTGCAAGAGTGTCTAGGAGATATCTGCTTACTTATTTTACTAGAGGTTTATCAGATGGTCGATCTTAACTACAGATGTGGCTGAGATGTTAAAAATTTATTTAGATATCTTTGCAATCCTGTCAAACTGAAGATTCTGATAATGAGGAGAACAGATTTGGAGCTTGGATAGAGGATTTGCCACAGACAGAAAGAACAGGAAACCCCTTTATGCAGTGTTTTAAAAGGGATTTTGCTACTGGGAGACAAGAATGACTAGTTCATCTATGAGATAATTTTTCAGCTATTGGGTTCTATCATTTTATCTGGCTCATCTTCAAGAGCAGCATCATGTAGTTAATTCAACATTGTCATTGGGCAATAACATTTTATTAGTAAACAAATCAGCAAAATAATAAATACAGAGTAATTGCATTAGTCCTCTGCTGGTTAAATGTTGTAAGATGTCTTAGCATACATTTAAGCATTTATTAATGCAAGGCTTTATTCCCTCCCCTCTTTACCACCGCCTCTCCTACCCCCACCCAATAACTTAGATACCTATGGTGGTCATTTATGTATTTTTTTTTATTCACTTACTTACAAATTATTCAGAGACATTAATGCATTATGTTTCATTTCCTAAGCAAATTGTAAGTATAATGACTTCACAATACCATTTTCCTCCAGTCTAATAGCCATGTGTTAGAATGTTTTTTTGTTAAGATGTCAGCTTATTTTGTAATATGTACTATTATCACTTATTATACTATACCATATAATTTATGTATTACAGAAGTAATTATTACAAATTAAATTTGTATTAACTTGGTAGATTGCTGTGCACAAGAGCTAGGGACTAAGAGTCTTAATTTTTATTGTAGTTTTTCATAATAATTAATATTTATCATTCAGCAAAAGTTACAAACACTGCACAATATTCAATATAACCCTTGCCTCATTCAACAAACTTCTGAGAGAAAATTGAACAAAAAAAAAAAAAAGAGAGAGAGAGAGAAACTTTTCTACACAAAACCTTTTAGAAATGGAGAGAGAATAGTTGAAATCCAGCTAAGAACTTTCAATAAGAGAATAATTTCCCAAAATCATTGACAAATAGTCAACATGTAGACTGAACTGATATTAATGTGACTTTAAACTGTATTTGGGCCATGTTTCACTATTATTTATTGGCTAGAAACATATGTAGGAAGTGTGTATATTATTGGCAATTGCTATAAATTTATATGAAACAAAATTATATAATAAAGGGATTAGCTATCTAATGTAAGTTGTATCAAAATTCCAAATTATTTGATTAAGATTACATTTCTGGTGAAGGTTGAAATTGAAGTTAGGTTACGTATAGTATATTGTAATGTACTGCTATATAAAATGGGACAGTGCAATGCATTTATTAGTTTCTCCATTGTTAGTTGAGCAAGTGACCATCCTCACATACATGGGGATAATACAATAACTTTCTTCTCCTACATAGTTTATTCCAAAGAAGACTTAAAAAAAAGAGAGGAGAGGAAAAGCCTAACTGGGAGATCAAAGGAAGCCTTGAAAGGGAGAAACTAGAGTATAGGCTTTTGTTTTCTTTAGTCAGAGAACTGGAGGAAAAATTGGTGTCTTTTTGAGTAGAACCTGAAGATTTTGCTGAACTCTTTGGGGATCACCTGAGAGAAATTGTGGCTTGGTGAAACATGTAGCTATACAATCAATGAAAAATGAAGGCCAAAATATTGTCAGACTAATTTAAGTTATAGGAAAGGGGGGGGTTTCACTTTTACTATAAATTTTCATAAGATGTTGGGAAGAGTATTGTTTGACTAGACTTAGGATGTACAAGGGCATTTGAGCAAGAGTCTAGAAAAGACCTACACAAAAACATAAAGTAAATGATTGCTTTAAAAAAAAAAATCAACCAAATACACTTAAAGATCTAATGTTTATTCAGCAATTCATGACTTGGGCAGCATGCCTTCTTGCAACTAGAAGCATGCTCCAAGGAGTTATACAAAATGGAAGGCTTTTGTTGAAAGGAGGAGGGGGCAAGAAAGTCATTAGCAAAAGAAAAGAAAGGGTTATTGGTGGTTGTGGCATCTTTTTGGAGGGGAAGGGAATGGCATGGGTTTATTACTTAGGTTGCTTCTTCATCTGAGGAGTTGGGGAGTGAATGAAGAGGGCCTGTGTTACAGATAACCTCATTGGTGCTGACAAGAAAATTTCAAACTGTTTGATTAAGATTACATTTCTGGTGAGGGTTGAGACTGCAGTTAGGTTATGTATCTAGTTGAGGTACCATAGCCTCTAGCACAAGTTATGCCTTTTGGAGCCTGTGGTTTTTCTCTTTAACAAGGGAAAGAAACAGAAGTTTAAATATGTGTTTCCTCTACTGCTTTGAGGTCCTCAGGATCTAGAAACTCTTATCCTTGGAGAAAACCACAACTTAGGTCTGCATAAGAACCATGCCCTGTTTACAGAGCTTTACGTGGTGAGCTCTGGAAACTGGCCTCCCCTTCTCACCACCCTCCCTCCGTTTTCTCTTTTGTCATTAGCTGAAGGCTATTAGCTGAAAGTATTTATGGTAATAGTTTGGTCCATTTTGAGGAGTTACTCAGTTTTTCTGGGTGCCACTTGTGTACACAGGAGGTATATATGGTACACTTTCAATTTTTCTCCTGTTAATCTCTTCTTATGTAAGTGGCAGGGAGGAGGAAGGTGGTTTCAGCCAAGAACCCAGAAAGACAGAGGTAAAATTATTTCTCCTCCTCTACAGTACATAGTGTAAGATTTCATGTATAAAAATGTTAAAATCATACCAAACAATATAATCTGCTGTTTATGGATGGGTTGTTTGGGGAAAATGAACATTAAATTCAGTATAATCATTTGCTCTGGAGGGAAGGGAGAATAAGCAATTGAGGTAAGAGGGTTCAACTTTATTTTAATTGTTATTTACCCTAGGCCGTGGTAAATGAGTCTTTTTACATTACATTTTACATTTTTTTGGTATGTCTGAAGTATTTTATATTGGAAAAAGGCACATTCATATTGAAAAACTAAACAGAAAACATAAAGTGGAAAATGAATCCACTTGTGAAAAATAGCCCCAATATGAAATGGAAGAGGAACAATCTGAATAGAACTAGACAAAGATAAATGAGGGTAGACAATAAAATATATTGGAACCTATTTCAAAATCTGTTCACAGAAACAACTCTGTTACTATAATGTAGACAACAGACAAAAGAGAAAACCAAAACAAAACCGTGACAGAATCAAATAGAGCATTACAGAAAAAAGAGAGTAGGAGAAGGTGGGCAAGGAATATTTGAAATAGTGGGAACTTGCCTGCTGAGTCATGTCTGACTCTTTGCGAGCCCATGATCTGTAGCTTGCCAGTCTTCTCTGTTTATGAAATTTTCCAGGCAAGAATACTGGAATGGGTTACCGTTTTCTATTCTAAGTGTGAACTTACTGAGCTGTAATCAAAGCTGTCAATCGAGCTGATCATGTAAGTTATTGCTTTCTTGGGAGGATATGAATATACTTGTATTTGTTGGTGGCATTTGACAATATCCATCTCCCTTTCCCTCAAGTTGCAAGCAGTTAACAAGGTGCCCACTTCTTCTTCGATTGCCCAAGAGTTCTCTAGTTTTTGCAGTGAAAAATCCTACTTCCCCCCCAGATTCCTTAGTCTCAGACAAACTGAGATGCTTGGTCACTGTTTAGGTGGATTTGAACAGCATAACATTTTTAATGGAAACCAAATTGTTCTTCCTTAGAATGGTTTCATACTCTTCCCAGAAATACAAATTTGAGCATCATTCAGCAATTTCCAGTACTTATGACTTTACTTACTAATTGCATTCAAATGACTTGCATTAATGCGATAAGTCTAGACAGACCCTCTATATAATAATTTCATACCTAAGGCTGTAGAAAGCATGTGTTTAACATTGTTTCAGCCTTACTTTCTTGTGGGTATTTTAGCTTTAAATTGGCTTGCACCTTGTATCTTTCAAATATAGACTTTGATGATGTTTTCTCCTAACTACAAAAATAACTATCTGCTTCAAAAGGAAGGAGGTGCTTTCAGGTACTGGTGTTATATAAAAGTAGTCCTGATAATTCTAATGTGTGCAGGAAGAGATCTGCATGTTTAGAGGATGAAGGAATAACTTTTATGAATGGTGACATCTTGAAGGTTTCTTTCGGTGCTTTATACATGTTTGTTAGATGAACATAAATTTTATATTCCAGAACTGTCTTTCTATATTGGTTTGGAGATAACAATTCCTGTGTCTATGTGTTTAGGTGGGACCTCATCAGAATTAGAATATTCCATTTATCATGAGAGTATTAATCTAAGAATTTTACATTTGATTTCTAGAATTAGAATTTTGCAGTATTGGATTATAAATTGGCAGCATTATTTGACTATAAACCTTTTGGGCCATCTTAGAGCAAAAGAAAGTTTTGATCGATGTCTGCTTAACATCTCTTTTACCAGAACTATATCAAAGAAAATATACAAGAATTTATTATTTTCATTGACAAAAGCAGTGATGTATAGAAATCTCATCCCTTTATCTTCCATATTCTATGGTACCCAATAAAACTGGCTTTGCTAAATGATTAATTCCTAAATTTAAAATGGAATGTCTGCTACAAAACTAAATCATGACCAGAAGACTGCATGGCATAAATCCTTCACAGGGTGCTATAACCTTTATCGTTTTTGAAATGTGCCCCCATGCAGGAGCCCTCAGGCAAATGTACAAGGAACCCAGATGACATTTACATAGCCATTGTGTCAGATTAGACTCTGTGATCCTCCCACATCATCAGGTAAGGCCTGAACAGAGCAGATGCATGACAGACTGCCCAAGCCTGATGCAGAGCAAATTACTAATACTAGAGAAACAACAGAGTTTTGTTTACACTTAGGCCCCTTGTCCAAGGGGGTCCATAATCAGAGGCAATCTTCAAGTTCAAGCCCTTCAAAACTAAAAGGTGCAGGACATGCATTCAATACCAGTTCTTTCCTTTTCTGTAGCACATGATTACCTAGTAACAAGCACAATCGTCTCCTTCCCAGGGCTAAAGAGCAGGCAGCAAGTATTTTGCATCTGGCATATTCCTGAGTCACTGGAAGAGCCCATTTATTTGATAACTGATGGATTTCTGTATGGTGAAACAAATGATACTGCCCTTGGTGCCTAGCGACTAAAGAGCATTCACTTATATTTAAGGAAAAAAAGCAGTTTTTGGTGTCAGCATATCATTCTAAAAATCCCCTGTATAAAATAATAATATACAGTAATGTATAAGAAGGTAAGTTGAAAACATTTTAGTTCCTTTTAGGTAGAGATGGTTGAGTGTTGTAGGAGAAATTGTCTACTTCTTATAATGAGATTTAGCCTTTCTGCCCCTGTTTAAAAATCATTCATGAATTGCAATGACTAAGAAGAAAAAGTGGTAGGAACCCTGGGTATAGTGACTAGAAACTTAGGAAAAGAGTCGGCAGGTCCAAGTTCTGGCCCTAAAGGCAGAGGTAAATAATTATTCAGATTTGAGCAAGTCCCTTGACTTTTAATCTTTGATTTTCCATGCCTGCAGGGTGACTGTAATTTATCATCCAAACCAGGACAGGCTTAAGAGTGAACAAGGGTGCTAACAATAATTACAACACTATAACAAGCCTAAACCTGGATTGTGTTAGACGAACCAGGGTTTGTGATCACCTTGTTTATCTGTAAAATGAAATTTGTTATTAAATGATCCCTGCTAACTAGTATAAAAGACTGTGATTTTAGGTAAGCTTCTCTTTAAAAATAAAATATTATGAGAGATAGAATCTAAAAGTAAAAAGGGATAAATGAAGCAATAGTTAAGTAATCAAAAGTCAATTAAAAAAAGCCCTCCTTTAGCATTTTTATGTCATCCATTTATCATTAGAGTGAAGAGAGCATAGTTTCTTATAAGCCTTTAAAAAGTATTGTGTGTCTATGTCATAAACAGTCATATTTTATTCATCATATCTTGCCAATTTATTGAAAGGCTGGATTTTTGACAGTTTAGTGACTAAAATTATCCTTTAATTCTCCATTTTCCCTTCCAATATCACACTTTCAATATACTATCTTTACAGTAATTGTTCTCCACCTCTCCCCTGTCCTACCATGCCTACACTGCACACACACACACACACACACACACATATCTGAGAGTGGGAAAAGTTAGGTATGAAAATCAACCACTCCAGTATTCTTGCCTGGAAAATTCCATGGACAGAGAAGCCTGGAGGGCTACGGTCCATGGGGTCACAAAGAGTTGGAAATGATTGAGCATTCATGCACACACAAATAAATCCTAGAGCCTAGAATATTTATATCCCAGCTCTGGGTATTTCCATTTCCCAATAGAAAAGTTGGCATTGGAATAGCCTTCCGAAAAAATGTCTTTCATGGCTAGAAAGTAATTGAGATAGAAAAGTCTCATGCTGCATCAAGGTTTAGTGGCAGAATATGTAACCTTGAAGAAAGCAACTTTATAATAAGTAAATAAGTTACAATATTAATTTTTTAACACTGGAATTGTGCTTCACATTTGAAATGGCAATTTGACATAAATTATCTTACTTACAGCCCCACAAATTTGTAAATATTTATTATCATTGTCCTTTTAACATCTAAGAAAACTGAAGCTTGGGAGGTTAAGTGACTTGCCTAAGCATATTTAACAAATACATGGGAATTCCAAATGTGATTGCAAATCTTCTTACTCAGCTAAAAGTAGGATTTCTAGAGTTGTTGTTTTTCAGTTATTCAGTCAAGTCCAACACTTTGTGACCCCATGGACTGCAGCACACCAGGCTTCCCTGTCCTTCACCAAATCCCAGAGCTTGCTTAGACTCATATCCATTGAGTTGGTGGTGCCATCCAACCATCTCATCCTCTATTGTCCCCTTTTCCTCTTGCCTTCAATATTTCCCAGCATCAGGGTCTTTTCTAATGAGTTGGCTCTTTGCATCAGGTGGCCAAAGTATTGGAGCTTCAGCATCAGTCCTTCCAATGAATAGTCAGGACTGATTTCCTTTAGAATGGACAGGTTTGATCTTCTTGTAGTCCAAGGGACTCTCAAGAGTCTTCTCCAACACCACAATGCAAAAACATCCATTGTTCAGCACTCAGCTTTCTTTATGGTCCAACTTTCACATCGATACATGACTACTGGAAAAACCATAGTTTTGAGTATATGGAACTTTGTAGGCAAAGTAATATCTCTGCTTTTTAATACATTGTCTAGATTTGTCATAGCTTTTCTTTTAAGCAGCAAGTGTCTTTTAATTTCATGGCTGCAGTCACCATCTGCAGTGATTTTGGATCCCAAGCGAATAAAGTTTCTCACAATTTCAATTGTTTTCCTATTTATTTGCCATGAAGTGATGGGACTGGATGCCATGATCTTAGTTTTTTGAATGTTGAGTTTTAAGCCAGGTTTTTCACTCTCCTCTTTCAGCTTCATCAAGAGGCTCTTTAGTTCCTCTTCACTTTCTGACATAAGCATGGTGTTATCTGCATATCTGAAGATATTGATATTTCTTCCGGCAATCTTGATTCTGACTTATACTTCATCCAGTCCAGCATTTTGCATGATGTACTCTGCATATAAGTTAAATAAGCAGGGTGACGATATACAGCCTTGATGTACTCCTTTTCCAGTTTGGAAGCAGTCTGTTGTTTCATGTCCAGTTCTAACTGATGCTTCTTGACCTGCATATAGGTTTTGCAGGAGGCAGGTAAGGTGGTCTTGTATCTCCATCTCTTGAAGAATTCTCCACAGTTTGTTGTGAATCACACAGTCAAAGGCTTTAGTATAGGCAATGAGCAAAAGTAGATGTTTTTCTTTAATTCACTTGCTTTTTCTATGGTCCAACAGATACTGGCAATTTGATCTCTGGTTCCTCTGCCTTTTCTAAATCTAGCTTGAATATCTGGAAGTTCTTGGCTCTAGAAGTTTTTGGCCTTCCCCACCAGAGCAAGACCCAGTTTTCCCCACGGCTAGTCCCTCCCATCACAAAGGGCTTCTGGAGACCTTGAAAAAAAAAAATATTGCTCAACAAGATAAGGTCAGCCATGTGTGAATTTAGGGTAACGGACAAGATGACCACAGAAAGCTTCTAAAGAAAGTTAAAGCATTCTATTTTAAGATCCACATTTTTTTCCTTATGTCAAATAGCTTAATTCTGGATAGGAAGAATTATAATTTCCCTAACATTAAAAAATGCCTAAAGCTTAATTCAAGAATGGAGAATTCAGTCCTTCCAAAATAGCACTTACTAGAGCAAAAGATTGCAAAATACTTGACCATGTGCAAGAACATAGTTCCTTTACTTCTCTGTTCTAGTGCAACCAAGCCTTCTTCACTTTCTTTGTGTTATTATCTCAGTAGGATCTCTAATGAGGGTCTAGTTTACTGACAGTCCTCACTAAACTCCAAATGTGATAAAATAGACTTCCTAGAGGAAGTGAAAACATGTGTGAAGAGGTGCAGGTGATGTAAAATAGAACCCAAAAGTCATTCCTTCATTTGACAGATACTCACCACAGTTATGAGTTTTATTTTAGAACTATATGGTGAAACCCTAATTAAGAAAAATGCTTGGATTAAATTTTTATTTCTTGAAACATATTTTTTGTCTCAATTCTTAGCAATTATTCTAAAATGTGATTCATACAATTTTCTGAAATAGTAGTAGAGTGTCTAAAAAAGTAAATACATTTTTTTCCTTGATGGCTTTAGACCTTATTATGCTGCAGGGTCATATTTCAGAACTTTGTTTTTCCTGTTTAAGATCCTGATGTAGACATTTTAAACAACTGGCCTCAGGGCATAGTCTGGACATTTCTTTTAGCAAAGAAAGCCCAAATATTAGCTTGTCAACTGCTGACATTTCCCTTGCTCCAAAAAAAAAATAGAATGAGTAGTTCCAAATTCCTATTACTGGGATCTTTGGCAGGGGTCGGGGGCGGGGGGGGTCTTACTATTGTGAATAATCAAAGACCTGAGACAACTTCTCTTGAGGAGACCATCTAAAGACATCATGAATATGCTTTTGGATTTAAACAGTGACTGACACTATATTTAAGGTTTTTTTTTTAATAATTTCTTTCATTGGAAACAGAATTTCACTACTAGGTGGCCAAGATGGCCTGAATGTTTCCCTCAGGTTGACTAAACAGGCTTCTTTCAGGCTCAAAACCCTGATCTTCCTTTACTTAGAGGATTTACTTTAGAAAACCTGAAATTGTGAATTCTCGCTCTGCCCTGTAGATGTACATTTTAAAAAAGCTTCTTGCCATTTTTATAACCCAGGAATACCTTCTTCAAGGATCTGGGAAACATGTCTGAAATGTATTAATCAAGATAGAGCCCATATTTCCTGGTCTCTGGTGGGAGGAATGGAGAGCTTAACTTCGTTGGGCTCCTTGGTTCAAGTTGTATGTAGGTTACCATGTGTGTGCAAGCCCCAGACAGCGCCTCTGCTCATTGGATTGGCTACTTTTAATTCTACCTGCTAACAGTCTTGTTTAATAGGAGAGGTTCAGACCTCTTCTATTCAGTCCTCAAAAAAGTTCAGGCCCAAAAAGGGGGGTTATAACTTGCGCTGAACAGAATAACTTAAACAAACAAACAAACTTGGAGCTCTCAGAACAAAGATCCCTAGGGGAATTTGGGCCCTTCAGGACTGATCCGGGAGACTGAAATCCCCTAGGTACACATGTCATCATTTTGTCTTTCAAACTACATCTTAGTAGCTTGAGCTTAATTTTTCTCCTTTAATTGTTAAAGCAAATTAATACCCAAGTGGATCATTCTCTTGTATCTTATCTCCTTGCTAAGTGGTATAATGTAATAATCCATTGTACATTGCATGTAGACATGTAGAGGAGAATGAAAAATTGAAAATAATTTTTTTAATGGTATGTATGCTCACTATTGTCCCTTATTTCCTTAAGTTAAAGAGAACTAGAAAAATATAAACAGGTGGCAGAGCTGTACAGAGGGAACATAAAGAAATTCAGTTGTCTCATCTAAAGGAGAGTCAATGTAATTCATTCCTTTCCTCTGCATCTGGCTCTACACTTCCTCTGAGAGTAATAAAAACCAGGAAACAAACAAAATCCCTCCAAGTAGGCAAAGACAAGTGCTGAGGTTCCTGTCCCTCATGCAACATACAGATTACTAGGAATAAATGTAACTTGTACAATATTGAACCAGAAGTGGGTAATGACCATTACCTGCTGTTTTCAGTGGTGTTAAATAAATTATTAGAGGAAGTTACATGGTGTTTCTAGGAAGGAAGTGACTTACTCTGCTGAAAAAAAAAATTAAACAGTCCTTCTATCACTCTAATTCACTGGAGAACATTAATCTCACAGGGAACAGATATCCAGAAGAAAAATAAACACAAGTTTCAGGTTTATGTAGAGAGAGATTCAGAGACATGGATTACCCTGAAGCATTTTTTCTTAATGAATAATACAGTGATCCTTACCTTTGTCAACTCAAATAATAAACATATTTAATGAGTGTAGTTTAAGAAAAGTTACAAAACGTAAAATTAACTGTGATTAAAAATATGAACACAGTTTAAAACAAAAATCTTTGCACCAATAATAAGGGAAAAGAATAGAATGGGACAAACAGAAAATATCCTGATTTGATCTGAACCTTTCCCCCTGACAAACTGATAGGATGGACAGATTTCCCAAAGCCAAGTTCTCTTGCAGAAAAATCAGAGGAACCACTTTTATAAACTTCCTCCATCCGCTGCTGCTGCTGCTGCTTCTGCTAAGTCGCTTCAGTCATGTCCAACTCTGTGCGACCCCACAGACGGCAGCCCACCAGGCTCCCCCATCCCTGGGGTTTTCCAGGCAAGAACACTGGGGTGGGTTGCCATTTCCTTCTCCAATGCATAAAAGTGAAAATGAAAGTAAAGTCGCTCAGTCATGTACAACTCTTCGTGACCCCATGGACTGCAGCCCACCAGGCTCCTCCATCCAAGGGATTTTCCAGGCAAGAGTACTGGAGTGGGGTGCCATCGCCTTCTCCACCTCCATCCGCTACCCCTTGCCAAACCAATCTTGTGGGGTAGTGCTAAGATCCTCAGATGACCTTTAGATACATCAGAATGTCATTGGACTAAATGTTTTATCTACCATGCTTCTTAGTTTTCACATATCCTTTTGTATTGATTTTCATCCAAGTTTCTGAGGAAGAGAATAGGAATGTAGTTTTCTTTATTTTTTATTTTTATACCTTCCCTTCCTTTTTGTTTTTGTTCATTCTTCCTTCTTCTTTGTTTTAACTTGTTCTGAAAAAATTTATGAAAGCTTTAACAATACTAATGAAAGAATTAAGATACCTACTATATAGCTGTTACAGTAGCTATAACATTTTCAACAAATATAGTTTCCAAAGTTATTGAATAAATGCTCCAAAGATAGACTGTGGATTTTACTTTATACCACTGAGAAAAGTTCCCTCTTCAGATAAAAAAGCTGCTATAATATGAGAAAGCTGAGTTCTATTGTCTTAGTGCCTCATGACAGAACATAGCATAGGTAATTCTGAAATCGTATTTTATGAGAAGAAGTGAGTTCACATTTATTACTTTGCTTTTCATTGCCGTACTACTTACAGATTAGTTTCAGAAATGTGTAGGAACAGGACCTCAGCAGCTGTATGACTCTGAATCAATTGCTTTCTGGAGATGAGTGTCAAGGCAAGTGAGGGCAGATGTTAGCAAAGAATAAAGAGATGTGAGTCACATGACATTCTGCAGTTGTATACACAAATCAACCCCGTGAATATTGACTTGTTTGCTAGTTGTTAATATATATAGTACCAGATAAGGTCCTTTTCAATATAACTGTTTTTCTCTCACCTCTTCAAGTAGACCCAAGTTTCTAGATTTTAAGTCATACAAATTTTTTTTTTGCAAGGTTGGGAAACGGCCTTCTATAAGCTTTGATGGTAATATTGTCTGTATCCCATATGTCCTCTACATTAGGGGTCCCCAGCCTCCAGGATCTACTGCTGACCATCTAAGGTGGAGCTGATGTAATAATAATAGAAATAAAGTACACACTGAATGTAAAATGCTTAAACCATCCCCAAACCATCCCACCTCCCACCCCATCCCCTGCCCGTGGAAAAATTGTCTTCCTTGAAGCTGGTCCCTGGTGCCAAAAAGTGGGGTGGGGAACAACTGCTTTATATTATTTAGTCATATTTTCTTGCCAAAATACAAAAAATCTAGGATTAGAGATGGTAGTCCTAGCTATATAATTCTACTAATGTACTAAAGACTTACTGGGCTTCCCTGGTGACTCAGGCGGTAAAAAAAATCTCAGGTGGTAAAGAAAAAAAAAATCTGCCTTCAATACAGGAGACTGGGGTTTGATCCTTGGAGCAGGAAGATGCCCTGGAGAGGGAATGGCAACCCACTCAAGTATTATGGCCTAAGAAATCCCATGGATAGAAGAGCCTGGTGGGTTACAATCCATGGGGTTGCAAAGAGTTAGACATGATTGAGCAACTAACACTTTGACTAATGACTTACTGGGCTTGGTAGGCAGCACTAATGGTAAAGAACCCACCTGCCAATGCAGACTATGTAAGAGACCCAGGTTTGATCCCTGGGTGGGGAAGATGCCCTGGAGAAGGGGGATCCAGTATTTCCCACTCTAGTATTCTTGCCTGGGAAATCTCATGGACAGAGGAGTCTGGCCAACTGTAGTTCACAGGGTCGCAGAGAGTCGGATATGACTGAAGCAACTTAGTACTCAATGATTTACTGGGCTTCCCAGGTGGCACTAATGGTAAAAAATGCACCTACCTATTCAGGAGAGGCAGGTTCAATCCCTGAGTCTGGAAGATCCCCTGGAGTAGTATTCTTACCAGGAATATTCCAGGGGCAGAAGAACCTGGCAGGCTACAGTCCATGAGGCCACAAAGAATCAGACATGTCTGAGAATATGCACATTCACAATGACTTAACTTATAAAAGCAGAACTGGTGAACCTCCAAAAGAAGCTTTCTTATTATTACAAAGTTAGAAGGAATAAACTAAGGGAAGTTTATGTCTTTCTCAAAGTTTTGGCTAATTTGAGAGTCTGATTTGTCCTTTCTTCTTTGCCTAAAGATCAGATTGTGTGCACAGCAGTTTTTGAGCAAACTGTAATGCCTTGCAGAGCTCTTTAATGACATTCCAGGTTCCTATGCAATATTGCTCTTTACAGCATCGGACCTTGCTTCTATCACCAGTCACATCCACAACTGGGTATTGTTTTTGCTTTTGCTCCATCCCTTCTTTCTTTCTGGAGTTATTTCTCCACTGATCTCCAGTAGCGTATTGGGCACCTACTGACCTGGGGAGTTCCTCTTTCAGTATCCTATCATTTTGCCTTTTCATACTGTTCATGGGGTTCTCAAGGCAAGAATACTGAAGTGGTTTGCCATTCCCTTCTCCAGTGGACCACATTCTGTCAGACCTCTCCACCATGACCCGCCCATCTTGGGTGGCCCCACGGGCATGGCTTAGTTTCATGACTTAGACAAGGCTGTGGTCCTAGTCTGATTAGATTGACTAGTTTTCTGTGAGTATGGTTTCAGTGTGTCTGCCCTCTGATGCCCTCTTGCAACACCTACCATCTTACTTGGGTTTCTCTTACCTTGGACGTGGGGTATCTCTTCACGGCTGCTCCAGCAAAATGCAGCTGCTGCTCCTCACGTTGTACAAGGGGTATCTCCTCACCACTGCCCCTCCTGACCTACATGGAATAGCTCCTCTAGGCCCTCCTGTGCCTGCGCAGCCACTGCTCCTTGGATATGGGGTTGCTCCATTTAGAGTTATTCAAATAGGCTGAGGATTCAGCCATGTCCATGCCCTCCCTTTAAAAGTTTGTCAGTGTTATGTTTTTGGCAGGTGAGAAGTGTGCCAAAGACAGCGTGTCCTTGTGACTTGGGGAGATCTCATCTGGATTGTTGCATGTTTCCACTTGAGATCTTTGGGCATTACTAGGTGCCCTCCTGGGAAGCCTGGATTATCTTTATGTAAATTTTATCCAGATTCCTCCTAACATTTTTTTCTTTAATTTTAGGATAGAATTTGATTTAAATATTGGCTTCTATATACCCATTATAGAGGCATAACACAATTGCAGAGGCAAGAAACTTTGTAAGAAATGTCTTCTTGACATCATCCATTTCTTTTAGTTTCTGGATCAGATGTTTGTTTTAGTGAGCTTCTGCCTTAAAAATAGCAACTTCCTTTTTGCTGCATTAAGGCATCTAGAATATTTTTCCACCTGTTGTTCAAAAGTTAGTTCATAGCCAGTTTGTTAATTTCTCATTTCTGATGACTAATCAGCTAACAGGTTCAAGTCTGAATTACCCCAGAAACTTTCTAATAACTCTTCCTCATTGAACACTGGCAAGCTTCAAAGGTTAAATAGTCAACTGTTTCCTCATTTTGGGTGAAGGGGTCAGGAAAGAAGTTTGTCCCAGTTCAAAGTATCATAATGATGGATAAAATCATGAGGAGAAAGAAACAATACCTCATAATATATGTCAGCTAACTGAGAAATACTCTGTATTTGCAGTAAGTAGGGAGGATTTTACAGCTTTGAGACTCCTAGAATCAATGAAGAACTCAAGACCTTCATCAGAATCCTCCACAAGTTTGGTGGTGGTCAGTGGTTGGCAGTCCTCTCTTTTTTGAGAATCATCAAATTTTTGATTCATCACAGATTCTTTTTCTTAATTTCTATCATGGCTACATTATTATTTTCATTTTAAGATGTATTTGTGATTGCATCTAAAATGTCCAAAATCAGATCATAAGGGAAGTTTCAACACTTCTACAAGAATTCTCCTCTATTCAGGTATATGCTTATTTTTCCTGCTCAGTCTTTCAGGTGAATATCACTTTCACCCCAGTTAATCTATTTGATGATGTATAAAGAGCTGTTTTACTGATAATGTTAAATAACTAGACTTCAAGTACCTTCCAGGAGATATAATCTTGACATTACTAATTTTCAATAACTTTCATAAAATTGGTTGAAGTAAGCAATATTTATGCAGCATTTTTGTAGCATATATAACCTATTTATTAATTTTAATTCTCAGAAAGAGAATTGGCAAACTACTGAACAAATCTTTTTTTTTTTAATCTCTAGACTTGCTTTGTTGTGTTTACACAGTTTATTTCTTTTTCATTGCATTGAAATCCCTTTAGTTTAGACATGCCATCATAGATCTTCCATCCCTACCTGTCTTACTCTAATTTTCCTTATTTTCATGACTTTGAGTGAATTTTATCTTGTACTCTTCTCTGTAAAACATTCCTTTTGTGGAGCTATATACATGGAATGATATTACACAGAGACCATATAAACTGATCTGTCTAAACAAGTGACTTTTAACTTTGGCATAAAATATCAAGCTATATTGGAAAACATATCAAAAGCAGTTTCATAGCATTCAGCATTGTACTTAACTCTGTGTTGTTGACTTTTTTTTTCTTTCCATTGTATAGTGTCCTTTCTAGGAAAACCTGTAGATAAATGTATGTCAGTGTTTATAGGAATAAATCTTCTTCTCTAAACAATCAACTTGTTTCTATACTATAGATGCTATGATTTAATATTACTGATTTTATTTTCTTTTGCAGCTCTAGAGAACTTAGAACAATTTAATTGTTTTCTTTGAGCAAGTATTCAGGGCGTGTTGCCTAGATTTTGAGTTTTCAACACTTTCCTGCCTCTTTGTTGGTTTTCTATACTTAATTGGTCTTGGCTCCATTTTCCTTACTTGTTATAGATGCATTTCACCATGCAGCATTTACATAGCTATGCAATTCCCCATAAACCCTGTTTATGTGTAGTAAAATACCTACATAAATTAACAAGTAAACATTATATTTTCCAATGATATATTATGGCTTCAAACTTGATATGCTTTTTGAGTCAATATCCTATTACTATATATTTATACCTGGAAAGTGGACATCACTTTTTCATCAGAATCAAAAATCTGCTGCCGCAACTGGGCAAAACCTATAAACAGAGTGCCTATCAAATTTGATCTTGAGAAACTTGTCTTTGAATATGCTACACATGACAATAACTAGGGATCTCAAGTCCAATAAATAGTTTTCATTTCTACCTGGCCTATTTTAAGATCTAGGGTATCTGAATATGACAGCCTGTAAGGAAATCTGTATGGTTATCTCTAGATTTATTCCTTTAAAAATAAATATTTGTGTTTTTTAATGCTCTCAACTAGTATATAAAGTATATATAGAGAATTTCATGAGTTTTGAGATTATAGATAATTTTGATTAATTTGGTTAAACAAGTAATTTAGTGAAGAATGAATACATTTAGTGAAATGACTAACTTGACATGTTCTTCCCTTTTTTCTTCCATCAAATTGGCCTATAGTTTTATATAACTGACTAAACCCATAAAATTGTTTGAATATCAGATTGACAGCCCAATATACATACCATTCAGTTGCAATTCTCTTTTTGTATATATTCTACCTGTCTGCCTTATCTGTCAGTTACCATATTTAAACTCAGCTATGAAAATCCATGCATATACAGCACACAGTCTTCTTAGGAGAGTGGGAGGAGAAGCTCCCAGTTGTGTGATTCTGAATATGTTACCCACGCCTCTGGGCCTTTATTTTCTCATCTGAAGCTTGAAATAATGCTTACCTTGCAGCATCATCTCCACAGCAGGAAAAAAAGCTAAAAGGCAGATAGGGTACAGAAATACGATGGTCCAACTGATTGTGGGGATCGAAATTTACCCAAAATTGACTAATTTACAATTTAAAATTACAATTTATAATCTCAATTTACAATTGAGACAACTGGTGAATTTTAAGCACAATAATGGTATTTAAAAAAATCATTGCAATGGAAGAGTGAAGATAGATTTAGGGGAAGAAGTGTATAAAGGCTGCTGTCATTGTAGTTATCATCTCCCAAAATAAGAATGGCTCCATGTAGACAATGGAAGTGGATTGGAGAGAAGAAAGCAGATTTGAGAGCAGATGGTAGAATCAATAGACATCTATAATTGAGTAGAGATATATGAGGGAAAATGATGAGTCTAGAATGCTTTGACATTATTAACCTGGGGAACTGAGTCAATAGTGGTATAATTAACTTATATAAAGAAATGGAAAAGCAGCTTTGGAGGAAAGATGGGAATTGAGACTGAAGTGCTTGGGGAGGTACAAGAGGCATTTTAAGATTATGATTTGGAGCTTATGAGAGAGGGCTCAACAGGGGTGTGCATGGAATTTCTATCATAATCAGATGAAAGAATAAGTGAGGGTAAGGTCTTCAGAAGTTTGTATGGAGTGAGAGCAGAGGACAGTCATGGGAACCGACAGATAAAGGTCAAGGTGGAAAAAATAGGAAGGAGGTTAAAAGAACAGTCATTCTAGGAAGGAGAAAATCAGGAAGATACATCATAGAAACAAAAGAAAAACTTTCAAGGAAAAGTAATCACCAGGGTTCAATGGCAGAGAAAGGCCCAGAAAAATAGGATTTGAAATATATGCATAATATTTAGCCTTTGGGAAGTTATTGATCATTTTTTTGATTAATTTCAATGGGGAAATAGAATCAAAATCCAGTTTCAGATTTGGGCTAGTGTATATAATGAGGACAAAGAATAAGGAGCAAGAGAGGTTAAAGATGCAGAAGAGTAGAGGAAAAGTTGATAAAGCAAGGACCAAGAGGAAAGAGGGGATAAGATGCAGGGCACAGGTTAAAGGATTAACTGAATACAAGAGGAATATCATCTGTGAAAAAGTTGGCATAAAGCTTAACATTCAGAAAACTAAGATCATGGAATACAGTCCCATCACTTCATGGCAAATAGATGTGGAAAGAGTGGCTGACTTTATTTTTGGGGGCTCCAAAATCACTGCAGATGGTGATTGCAGCCATAAAATTAAAAGACACTTACTCCTTAGAAGAAAAGTTATGACCAACCTAGACAGCATATTAAAAAGCAGAGACATCACTTTGTCAACAAAGGTTTGTCTAGTCAAGGCTATGGTTTTTCCAGTGGTCATGTACGGATGTGAGAGTTGGACTGTGAAGAAAGCTGACCACCGAAGAATTGATGCTCGTGAACTATGGTGTTGGAGAAGACTCTTGAGAGTCCTTTGGTCTGCAAGGAGATCCAACCAGTCCATCCTAAAGGAGATCAGTCCTGGGTGTTCATTGGAAGGACTGATGTTGAAGTTGAAATTCCAATACTTTGGCCACCTGATGTGAAGAGCTGACTCATTTGAAAAGACCCTAATGCTGGGAAAGATTGAGGGCAGAAGGATAAGGGGACAACAGAGGATGAGATAGTTGGATGGCATTACCGACTCAATGGACATGGGTTTGGGTAGACTCTGGCAATTGGTGATGGGCAGGGAGGCCTGGTGTGCTGCGGTTCATGGGATCGCAAGGAGTTGGACACGACTGAGCAACTGAACTGAACTGAAACCGGAGTGGAAGAGGTAGATGGGGATTATTGCAGATGAATTTATAGGTGGCCTGCAAGAAATTGAAGAAATGTATATAATCAGAGAGCAAAGCTGTGAAATAATTATATGATAAATAATAATGAATATTTATGTTTTATTTTGCCTTAAAGTAACCTTCGTCAAATAGTAAAGCATAGTCCCTCAACTTGAGCTCAAGTATTTTCAAAATATAGTGAGAATATTCTCACATATTTTATCCACATTCTTCAAGACTTACTCACATAAAAGCCTCACTCCTTTTAATTGGTTTTGGAGACATTTAGTAAAAATTCAAATGCAGCTCCTTCTCTCCACATTTACTGTAGTAATTTAAAAGATACAATCTGTTATATTTCAAAATTGAAAGTAAAATTTATATTTCACAGAAAATTGGAAAGCAGTGTTATATGTTACAATGATGAGCTTTATTCTTTTGATCTTCCCTTTTCAGGATGTATTACATTGCAACATATATTGCAATTTTAACTTAGATTTTTAAAAATAAATAGTTTGATCAATTACAGAAAGATGAGCAATGGTCTTAAACACACAGAGAAAACAAATAAGTTACTGTAAATAGAAGGCCTTTGTATTTATATCAAACTCAGTGAGCTCATTTATGCAGAATGTCTAGGCTATCAAAAAGCTCTGAAAAGATTTTAATCCCTCAACCATATTCAGTAGAATTGAGAGAGGATGAGGAAGAGGGAATAAAGTCACAGGTCAGATATAGGCTGCTAATCAACAGAGCAAATCTGGAGGAAGCAGATTTTATTTTAGGCTTCATGTGCTAAAGGATAGAAATTAACCAAATTATTCGTATCTTAAAAATCATTTTTTCTTGGAACAATGAGTCTCAAGTATATAGCTCCAGTATTAAATATAACTCTGGCTCGTGGAGTCTTAAGTTAGGTTTTAGTAAAGGGAAAGATGTATTGCATGCCCTTGTTAGAAGACAGTAGAGAAGAGAAGGGAAAATTATAACAATAACAACAAAAACTCAGTGAAGACAAATGAAATGTTTGACTCAATAATGACGCTAAGAATTCAGTTGTATTGATAATACTTAAAAAATTGTTTAATCTCTTTTCCAAACTATTAGCTGAAAGAAATGGAAAATAAACTCTAGTAATTTATTGTGGTAATACAGGGACACTGTGAAAATATCCATACGTACCCCTTACATATTTAAGGCCAATGACTTTCCAAATGCTTTACCTGTCAGAGTTATTCCACAGGAATAAATAACATAACTAATATATTTAAATTTCCCTGTCTCTTCCTGTGGTTTTTGCCATCTCTTAAATTCATTATTCAATAAGGGGCTATGAAACCAAAATTATTGAAAAGATGTGCATTCATATTTGCAATGCTGTTCATGTTTCATCTGTAAAAGTGTCAAAGAGTAACAAATCTGGGATGTTCTTTTTGCGTAGGAAAAAGCTAATGGGACAAAATAGAAGTGACTCCCAGGAGATTACATAACATTGTGAGGGTTCTGTCACTAGTGTAGTGTCCTAATTAGTTTTGCTCTAGGAGATGCAGTGTGAGAGAGCGGAATCTTTATTGAAGACTGTAGCCAACTTACTTCGAGTATAAAATTTATATTGTCTTAGGTAATAGCATCAAGCAGCAATATGAACACTGGATGTAATTTATGTCACCATTTAGAGGCTATGTGTATTCTGCTAAAGTCATATTAACAACATTGTAGCCATTCTTAACATGACAGCTCCTGTATATATTAGTAATAACATTCTAGACACATTATTTTTCTCTCCAAACCCTTCCCCAGATGCATTTACAGAAATTCAGTAAATAAAAATAAAGTTTATGGGGTTAGGACAATATTGGCTTTCAGGATTAAATGACAGGAAAATCAAAGGATACAGAAATTGAGATGTCTACTCCAGCAATCAATTAACTCTTACAATAGGCTTTCCTTGCATTGCAGGAAAAACAACAACAACAAAAAAGTGCTGTGGTTTTGTTTGTGTTTGTTGTTGTTGTTAACTGATGCCTTGATCAAATATAATAGGAAATAAAACATTAAAATACTTAAAATTATGCATGTGTATGTTTCCATATTTATATAGCCATATATAATATATAGCCATATATATGTATATGTATGCAAATTTCTAGATATCTCAGATATAAATTCATTTACTAGGTGGAAAAGAGGGAAGAGAGGTATTAATATAAAGGCAAATTAAATTTTAATACACTTTCAAACAGAAGATCCATTTCTGTAGGGATCTATTTGGTTTTGCTTTTGTTTTTAATTTTAGGTCAACAGATATATTTTTTTTCCCTCTGCTTATCTACTGTTGGGTAAAATTAATTAGGTTTTGGGGATATAAGATTGACTGAGTCAGGTTCCTATTCTTAAAGAATTCCTTATGTAATTAAGAGAAGTGCTATAAAGACAGTCTTAGGTAATCTCTTCATAATATTGATAGAAGTATATAAGGCCAATGGTGATTTTTACTGTATTTCTAGTGTTACTCTTATTTTATTATATCACTAACTTTTAGTTGGTACACCATGATATTTGGTATCATATCATCCTTAGGGCAGTTTCATATTCTAACTTCCCTTTTTCTTCACCTCCATTTTTTCCAGCAGGAGAATTAAGGTGTTTGGAACTACGATGCTAGGACAGAGAACAATAGATGGTATATTTGTAAGAACATATGGGTGAAGTTGGGAGGCTGAGTGAACAGATGCCAAAGACTGATGGCTCCCTGTGAGGTGAAGAGCCGGGTGGGGATGAATGCAGCATAAAGAGGAGAGATGCAAGCTTTCTTCTCTCCCCTGTCTTCTTTCCTGTATTCTTTGACACCCCCAATGTTAGAACAAGGTACTATATCACATAACTTCTTATAAGAGTAAGTTGGAAGCAACCAATTTCTCTAAGATAGAATGACTTCCAAATGGAATTCTGGATGTTTCTTTAGCTGGTAATCTGTATGGAAGAGAGTGACCAGTGTTGTGCCTTGAACCTTTCCCTTTTTGACTGAAAGCATCACTATCCATCTGAATAGGGTTCTCTCAGAGGATGGACCCTCTAGAACACCACCAAGTACAAAGCAAAATACTCTTTTTTACCCCTCCAATGCTATTCTTAAGGAAAACTAAACCAAACAAAAAGCTAAGATGATCTACTAATCATTATAACTAGAAGAAGCGTAGTCATTGTTCAAAATAGTCCATTTGTTTTTGCAGTAGAAGCTGATATATTGGCTGGCTTTTAACCACAAAGGTTGAGTTCATGCTCTACTTACATGTCCATTTCAGGTTTGCTGAAGTTCAGTTCCAAATCACCTCTCCTCTGAGAACTGGCTGATAGAGCTATGGATCCAGAAAAAGGGAAATGAGAATATGGTGACCCATGTGCTAGGTGTTAAAGCTTCTGTCTGAAGGGACACAGACTGTGTGTGCTCACAGCACTGATTAGAGCAAGTCACACTGCCCCACACATGGCGTTAAGGAGGAAGAAAGTAAATTGTCCTCCAGGGAGAGGTGACAGATACTCAGGAACAAGAATAGGACCCGTTATAGTGAATTTCTTCAGAGGAGGCAATGGCAACCCACTCCAGTTCTCTTGCCTGGAAAATCCCATGGACAGCGGAGCCTGGTAGGCTTCAGTCCATGGGGTCACAAAGAGTCGGACACGACTGAGCAACTTCACTTTCACTTTTCACTTTCATGCATTGGAGAAGGAAATGGCAACCCACTCCAGTGTTCTTGCCTGGAGAATCCCAGGGATGACGGAGCCTGGTGGGCTGCCGTCTATGGGGATGCACAGAGTCGGACACGACTGAGGTGACTTAGCAGCAGCAGCAGCAGTGAATTTCTTCAAACAAGGCTCTACATGAACAGCTCCTCTGTTATTTCTCTACTGCTCGTTCCTGCTGCTTCTGCTACTCTCCTTTTTTTTTCATTCTCTCTCTTCTGACAGTCTTCCATGAGGACTTTTCTAGCCACCCTGCAGAGAAATGCCTCCACTTCTGTGATCCTTATCTTTGCCCCTTGCTTTACTTTTCTGTACTCTCTAACCTACTGTCTATGCCATCCACATGTGTGTGCTTAGTCATTCATTTAGACGCTTTGTAGTCCCATGGACTGTAGCCCACCAGGCTCCTCTGTCCATAGAATTCTTCAGGCAAGAATACTGGAATGGGTAGCCATTTCCTTCTTCCAGGGATTTTCTGGATCCAGGGATTGGACCTGCATTTCCTGTGTCTCCTGCAGTGCAGTCAGATTCTTTACCCACTGAGCTATCAGGGAAGCCCTATACATATTTACTGTCTTGCTTCCTTATTATATTGTTAACTGCTTGAAAGGAAGAATTTTTATTCAAATCTGAGCCACCATCATCTAAAATAGTGTCTGGAATGAGGCAGACATGCGATAACTGTTTGTTGAATGAATCAGCTCATAAATGGATGATTCTCTCAGTTTTCACATTCCCCCTGCTAGCTTAGCTCTTTCTCCCTAAAAGCTGCAAATTTGAAATTCTCCTCTCTTCCAAACCTGGACTACTCCTTTCTCCTAAGCATGATCTCTCCTCTTCTCTAGGAGGCATTTTTGAGTTAGTCTGATATACAGAAAAAATGATAAATTGGATATTTCAAAAGAAGTAGTTTTTTTTTTTTAAGGTTTTGTCTGTGAAGTGGTATGTGATTCTGGGTTATTTCACTTGTTTGGGCTTCAGGAAATGTGGTATAGTGAAAAGAGCATGACATTTATAATCAAGATAAAGTGTGAAAGTTGTTCAGTCGTGTCCAACTCTTTGTGACCCCATGGACTGTAGCCTGCCAGGCTTCTTTGTCCATGAAGTTCTCCAGGCAAGAATACTGAAGTGAGTTGCCACGCCCTCCTCAGGGCTTCTTCCCAGCCCAGGGATTGAACCTAGGTCTCCTGCATTGCAGGTAGATTCTTTACCACTGAGCCACCAGGCAAGCCCAAGAAAACTGGAGTGCGGTAGGCTATCCCTTCTCCAGGAGATCTTCCCAACCCAGGGGTCAAACCGGGGTCTCCTGCATTGCAGGCAGATTCTTTACCAGCTGAGCTTCCAGGGAAGCCCTATCATCAAGATATATAAATGTAAATCTCAGTGCTATCACTGGTGCTTTATTAACTTAGAAAGATATTTTACACTGGCTACATTCTCTTAAGCCTTATTTTCCTTCTTTTGTTTCCTTGTTTTATTTTGTAAAGTCAGGTTAGGAAGATCATCTGTTCCACTTGTTAAGTTTTCCGCCTTAACCTCCACACCCTCCGCTTTGTGACTTGGGCTGGGATCTGCTCTGCTGGCTAATGCTGGGCTCTAACAGTAGCGAACGCTAGGGGGAGATCACGCGCCTGGAGGAAGAAGCGCGGGACCAGCTTCCTCCCGCCCGCGGGCACCTCTGAGTCACGCTGGCGGGACTTCATCAGCAACTACTTACATCAGCAGCGATTCCTTCCCGCAGCAGCCACTGAATCCTGAATTCTGTTTGCTGTTTTCCCAAAGTTCGCAAAACCGGCTTCACGCTGCCTTTCCCTGCTCCAAACATCAGCACCAGCCGGAGCTTCCACCTCTGAGGTCTGGCTCCCGGCCCCCAAAGATCCCTCCTTCCAGCTCAGAGATGCCAGCATGATCAGGGCTCCAGGGTCTCCTGAACTTCAGTTCCTCAGGACCCCTCTTTCAAGCTCCTAAATTGTAGTTGTTGTTCAGCCTCTCAGTCGTGTCCTACCCTTTGCGACCCCACGGACTGCAGGACGCCAGACTCCCCTGTCCTTCACTATCTCCCTGAATTTGCTCAAACTCATGTCCATTGATGCCATCCAACCATCTCATTCTCGGTCATCCCCTTCTGCCTTCAATCTTTCCAAGCATCAGGGGCTTTGCCAGTGGGTCAGCTCTTAGCATCAGGTGAATTGTAGTACTTGCCACCTATTCTCTTTGCTGCCTCTGTCCTAAGGGCTTTATAGTTACTTTTATGACACTTAGTTCTTTTTTGACCACTTTGCAATAGTTAACTGAAAGTTAACTACTAGTTAAGCCTTCACATTAAATTCTCTCTTGTTCTCTAGCCCCTGAGACAATCCTGACTGATACACTACCTGTCCTGTCCAAGTCACAGGGTTACTGGGAGCCTCAGATGAGATCATGTCTAGGAAAAACACTCTGTATAACTCAGTGTTGTCTGGGGTTAAAAAAAAAAAAGAGTGAATGAACTGGGGTCAGCCCTGCAGTGTGTGGGTTCCATGCATTTCTGAGTTTCATCCAAACAGCCTATAATCAAATATCAAGTCTGAGAGTGAAAAATATTTAAGTCACCAAATAATAACCCCACTCATTCATCTGTATGAATCAGAAAAAACAAAGGAAGACTTGCCACTTGCCACTCTTGAAGTGTGGGTGGAGGGGATGGCACAGGTTATCCCCGTGGGAAGGAGATGTGTGAGGTCCAAAGTAGAGGGAATTGCCTCAACAGAACCCATTAATCAGCATCTGGGTTTTAAAAAGTTAAAAAATAGATCTGTAGTTAAGTTTCAGCCTGGAGCTCAGTTCAGGTAACTGAATTGTGGAGTGAATGAGTCTGGGATTGCTGGCGGGCAGTGATGAGAAGTTGGGCTAAGCAATAGAAAGATAAAGTTAGAAACAGTGAAACTGAAATGAGTTGGAATATACCACTGCAAAAGCAAAGCAAGCTCAGGTTTCAGTTTGTGTAATTTGTGTTGCTGCAGCAAAAAAAAAAAAAAAAAAAAAAAAATCCTGTCAACACTACCTTTAGTGAAGTCTGCCAAATGCATACACCTTGTATGAAAGGTTCTCAGTGTTGTTCTCTTTGTTCAGAAATCAAGGTAAAGGAGCTGAAGGCCAGTTCAGAGGAGATGGATGGAACTACCCATGAGAAGTGATAGCTCAGAAGAATGAGAATCCCAGGGAGGCAGGAGTTCTGGGCCTAAAAGAACCAAGTAGAACTTAAAGTTCATGAAAGGACAGTTGAAGCTGTTAGCACTGAGGCGTGGAAAGAAGCTGCCATCGAGAATGAGTCATTTGAAACCGCCTACATATCTCATATGACACAATTGTTGTTGTTTAGTTGCTAAGTCATATTTGATTCTTTCGTGATCCCATGGACTGTAGCCTGCCAGGCTCCTCTGTTCATGGGATTTCCCAGGCAAGAATACTAGAGTGGGTTGTCATTTCCTTCTCCCTGGGATCTTCCCAACCCAGGGATCAAACCCATGTCTCCTGCTTTGCAGGGGGATTCTTTACCACTGAACCCACCTGTGAAGCTCCCGTATGTCACAATAGGCATAAACTAAAGAAAGTTGTGTAAAAATCATAACTAAGTTTTATTTGTAAAACATACAGAATCCCCCTTTGCCTTCCCAGCCCTGCCTTTGACCCCAGTCATCTCTTGGAGAAGTATTCAAAAAGATCTCAACTTTCTGATGGCTGTGTAGTTTGGAAATAGAAAATGAATTTGTGGGCTGTTTTTTTCCATCCTCTTTCTTCATGACAACTGCCCAGACAAACTTACATATTCTCCAGAGCACCTCTGCTCTCCTCCCACTCCCATGCCTGCCACATGCATGCCGTGATGTCTGTCTGTCTTCAACTTTTATAGAGCCATGTTATCCTCTAAGAGAGGGCTCCCCAACCTCCAGAATCGAATGCCTGATGATCTGAGGTGGAACTGATGTAACATAAATAAAACGCACAAAAAACATAATGCAATTGAATCATCCCCAAACCACACCACCTCCCCGGTCAGTGGAAAAATTGTCTTCTGTGAAACTGGTGCCTGGTGCCAAAAATATTGGGGACTGCTACTCTAGGAGTACTGTGTATTTTCTCCCCAGACTAGCTGAATGCTGACACCTATTATCAATTCCTATATGTCCTTTCCTGTTCTACCACCAAGTCTTGTCACATACACATGCATATACACAAACATTTAAAAAATATTGCTTTACAGTAGCCATTCTAGCAGGTGTGAGGTGATAGCTCATCATGGTTTTGACTTGCATTATACTGATAAATGGGGCTTCCCTGGTGGCTCAGACGGCAAAGTGTCTGCTTGCAGTGCGGGAGACCTGGGTTCAATCCCTGGGTGGGGAAGATCCCCTGCAGAAGGCAAAGGCAATCCACTCTAGTACTCTTGCCTGGAAAAATTCCACGGACGGAGGAGCCTGATAGGCTACAGCCATGGGGTGGCAAAGAGTCGGACATGGCTGAGCGACTTCACTTTCACTTTCACTTTCTTTCATACTGATAAATAGTGACGTTGAGCATGTTTTCATGTAACAGTTGGCCATATGTATGACTTCTTGTTGAAATGTCTGTACAAGTCCTTTGCCCATTTTTCAATCAGATTATTTGTGGATCTTACTATGGAATTATAAGAGTCCGTTACAGTTTTTAAATACTAAGCCATGAACTGTTTATCAGATAGATGGTCTGCAAGCATTTTCTCCCATTCTATCAGTTGCCTTTTTATTGGTGAGGATGTGAAGAAAAGGGAACCCTTTACACTGTTAATTTATATGAGTAACAGTTAACTTTAAATTAATTAAAATTATTTAGATTAATTGATGTAGACACTATGGAACTCAGTATGAAGTTTCCTCAAAAAATTAAAAGTACAATTACCATTTGATCCTGGAATAGGAAATGGCAACCCACTCCAGTAATGTTGCCTGGAAAATTCCATGGACAGAGGAGCTTGGCCTTGGGGGTCACAAAGAGTGAGACATGACTGAGCACACACATGCACCATTTGATCCAGCAATCCCACTTCATGATATATATCCCAAGGAATTGGAATTGTGGACTTGAAGAGATATCGGAACTCCCATCTTCCCTGCAACATTATTCACAATAGGCAAGATTGGGAAGCAAACTAGCTGTCTATTGACAGCTGAATGGATAAAGAAAATGTGGGGAATATGCATATATGTATATATATACGTATATATGTGGATATATCTCTACATATATATAATCTCCTGGAGGAAGGCATGGCAACCCACTCTAGTATTCTTGTCTGGAGAATCCCATGGACAGAGGAGTCTGGTGGGCTACAGGCCATAGGGTCATACTGAGTCAGACACAGTGAGTATGTCTAGAGTGACCTAGCACACACACACACACACACACACACACACATATATATATATATATATTAATACACACAACAGAATACTACTGAGCCTTAAAAAAGAAAGAAATCTTGTCGTTTACAACAACATGGATGAACCTGAAGGAGATTATGCTAATTGAAAGAATAAGTCAAGACTCAGAAACACAGATACTGCATCATCTCATTTGTATGTGAAATCTAAAATAGTCAAGCCAGGAACGAGGTGAAAGGTGGGAACAAGGAGGTGTTGGTCAAAGGGGTACAGTGTTTACTCTATAAGATCTTTAAGTTTTGGATGTCCAGTGTATAAATAAGGCCTATGGTTAACAATACCATATGATATAATTAAAAATTTGCTAAAAGGGTGTATCTTATGTTCAGTGATCTTATCACAGAGGGGAAAAACAAAACAAACAAACAAAAAACAAAGAGGGCCTGAGGGAACATTTAGAGGTCATGGATAAATTTATGACGTTGATGGTAATGATGGTTTCACAAGTATATAGTGGCTTCCCTAGTGGGAAGCTTCACAAGTATATACTTGTCTCCAAATACATCATTTTACATTATCAGTTATCTTCAGCTTCTTAAAAAAAGAAAAAAGAACAGCTCTCAGTTCTGTATGAGCAGATTTCAGGAATTTTAACCTCCTCCCTAAGGAAAAGGAAATTCTTCTGTGACTAGGGGGAAAAAAAAAAAAAAAAAAAAAAACTATCCACAGTGGCAGATACTGCATTGCCTGAATAAAAATTGCAATCAAGCTGCCAACAAGGGCTGCAGTCCTGTGAAGCCTTGGCTGGGTTGGAGGATTGACTTCAGTGCTCCCGCCTTTGGCTGTCAGTAGGGGGCTTCCATTTCTCACCTTCTGGCTCTTCTACCACCCTGCTTCTCACAGCATGACAGTTCTGTTTCCCCAGAGTGCAAGATCCAAGAGAGAGGAGGAGTGCCTAAGTGGAAGTACACTGTATTTTTTTTTTTTTGTAAATTAGTTTATTTATTTTAGTGGAGGCTAATTACTTTACAATATCATAGTGGTTTTTGCCATACATTCACATGAATCAGCCATGGGTGTACATGTATCCCCCATCCTGAGCACTCTGTCTCATGCATCAAACCTGAACTGGCGATCTATTTCACAGATGGTGATATACATGTTTCAATGCTATTCTCTCAAATCATCCCACCCTCACCTTCTCCCAAAGAGTCCAAAAGTCTGTTCTTTACATCTGTGTCTCTTTTGCTGTCTCACATATAGGGTCATCGTTACCATCTTTCTAAATTCCATATATATGTGTTACTATACTGTATTGGTGTTTTGTTTTGTTTTGTTTTCCTGACTTACTTCACTATGTATAATAGGCTCCAGTTTCATCCACCTCATTAGAACTGATTCAAATGCATTCTTTTAATAGCTGAGTAATATTCCATTGTGTATATGTACCACAGCTTTCTTATCCATTCATCTGCCGATGGACACCTAAGTTGCTTCCATGTCCTGGCTATTCTAAACAGTGTATGCCAGTGTTCATTGCAGCACTGTTTTCACTGTCTTTTCTAATAATCTTGCAAGTAAAATACTGTTACTGTCACTGTGAATAGCAGGAGACGGGGCCCCTGGGCCATCTTGCCGCTGGCACCACTGGGAAGACTCTAGTGCATTCCTTTTCTTTAAATTATAGAGCACCCTCTAACCTCAGCCCAGGGTGAGTGAACCAGTGGAGGGAGGGCAGATAGCTTCCTCTTATTTTTCTCAGTGCTGGAGAGTCTGCCTGCCCTGTGTTACTTCTCCCTCAATTAGAGAAAAAACAGTGGCTTTTGGTTCTAAATTTAGAACTGTAAAATAATGTTTACTTCTTAAACGCCTGTCCTTCAGGTCCTGACCTACAACAATGCATATTTTCAGAGATTATTGTAAGGATTAAATATATTACATGTGATAAGAGTACTTAAAAACTGTTCCCCTTTACTTTTTTCCCTCTATGTGCAATGAGAGAAAAGGAGGGATGAAGGAAACCATTAGTGTTCCTGGACCTGGATATGTTGAGCTTCTCTGGTGTCTCAGCTGGTAAAGAATCCACCTGCAATGTGGGAGACCTGGGTTTGATCCCTGGGTTGGGAAGATCCCCTGGAGAAGGGAAAGGCTACTCACTCCAGTATTCTGGCCTGGAGAATTCCACGGACCGTATAGTCCATGGGGTTGCAAAGAGTCCAACATGACTAAGCAACTTTCACACACACACACACACCCCCACCCATAGACACAGATATAGACAAAGATTTGTTTTAAATAAAACTTTTAAATGTAAACAAAACAATGCTATAATGTGGTTGTATATTGTTTGTATTCTTTTCAAGGAGGGATGGTTACTGCTGGGGAAGGTGTCAAAACTACTTAAGCTGAAAAAGAAAAATTTTAACAAGAAGCAATCTTGCTTTTTTTTTTCCCTGGAGGAATCTGGAAATGAGGGGGTCTGTACACAGAATATGGACTGATGTCATTCCTAAGAGATAAATCTAAGAAGTGGCTGTGTTTTCAGAATCTGGAATGCATGCCCTGGAGAGCAATGTGAAGCTCTTTACACTTCTCTTCACTAAAGGGGCAGAGGGTGGAAGTGATGCCATGGAGGTAATCATTGTAAATAGTCACCAAAACCAATAATACAGCAAGTGAGTGAAGATGCCTGCACAGAACTGGCTTCTCTGCAGCTATAACACTTAGATTGCTGGGCCATGACCTTCCGCGATTGGCATTTCTAGTCTCCAAATCATATCATTAAGGACCATGCAAATTACCAGTTAAAGGCTTCAAATTTAAATTGTTGCCCTCTTTAATTTTAATTGAAACCCAAGTACATCATGCTTTTCATTATGTGCTTAGTCAACAAAATTTATGAGCATTTTAGAAAATTTCACCTTATTTGCCTATGTCGTTAGTCAGAGAATATTAGAAACAATTGAAGCCATGTTTCAGTACTGCCTTACGTGAAACTGACCACTTATGTTTTGTACTGCTGTAAGCTTATTTCCTGCAAACACGGGTATTGAACAATTCTACTTTGTCTGATTCCTATAAAAATTATGCTTTTATAATTATATATTCTGCCTTGGAAAGTATATTTCTGACAGGAGGTGGCCTCCATTTTAATGAAACACCCCAAATAAATACATCTTCAACTTACATTTTACATATGTATTTCTTGGAAGGATTTTTATAGAATAGTTTTTGGTCTCTGCATTTGAAAAGTATTTCTCATCTACTTACCTAATATTTCCAGTGCTGAGGGTTGTGGACACTTTGTTTTATCTGTATTCTCTCACACACCAAAGGACCCTCAGAGAATTCCTAGAAGTCATTCCTCTACAAGGACAGCAACCGATAATGTAACCTCTATAGAAGTGGTTGCAAACTACATAATCTATCCTATTATCGAATGCAGAATGAATTAATAGATGCAACTCAACTTCCTTTTAGCTGGATCCTCAAAATGTCCTAAAAGATTAAAATTAATTTTTTTTTTCAAATACATACCCATGAGTATGGTATATATTCAGTTTAAGCACATTACTAGATCCCTTCCAGGCATACGTCCTCATCTGGGCACTTATAACAATTACTTTTCAATGTAAAGTTTTTATTGAAGATAGCTTTCCTTCTTCCCAAATCATAAGTGTATGCATAAATTTTCAGGTGCACACACTCTTATTACTAGTACTCAGATAAAAAAACAGAACAGCACACCAGAAGACCTCTTGTGCCTCCTCCCATCACTGTCCCTGACAGGGTTAACTACTTTTTGACTTGTAAAATCACAGATTAGGCTTACTTGGTTTTATAAGCTTTATATAAATGGATTCATATAGACACTCCTATGTCTGACCTCTTTAGCTGAATGTCATCTGTGAAATCCACTTACATTGGTGTATGCTGTAGTTCCTTCATTTTCATTGCTGTACGCCCTTTCCCCATATGAATATGCCACTATTGGATACACTTGTTCTATGATTGACAGGTGTTTTGGCAGATTCCAGTTGAGACATTTACTAACAGTGCTGCTTTGAATTTTTTTTAAATGTTTTTGTATGTAGAATGAAGTTCTGATCATTTTACATCTAGAGTGATAATTGCTGGGTCATAGAGTGTTATTGTTCAGCTTTAGAAGATACTGCCAAAAAGTTTCCCAAAATGTTGTACTCATTTACGCATATCTTGGCTGAAACTTGGTGATATCTGTCTTTTTCATTTTAGACATTCTGGAAGGTTTATATATAGTTATACCAAAATGTTATAATTGGCATTTCAGTGATTACTAATGAAATTTACCACCTTTTTATTTGATCATTAGCCTTTTGTATATTTTCTTTTGTAAAGTATCTACTTGAGACTTTAGGCCATTTTTTCCACTTTTTTGTTCCATTGTGTCATATCTTCATTACAGCGCTTGGATGTCCTTAGATTGTCTGCATCATTTAAAGAAATATCTAAATGAAGTAAGTGTAGAAGTTTTAAATGCATTTGTGAAAAGAGTGAAAAGTATGACTTAGATGGAAAGAAAGTAACTATGTTTAGTACTATAATCTGGGAGATAATTTGCATTTTCATATATTTTAAGAACTATTTTTTTTCTCATTTTTGTTTATAATCATTTAAAAATGTATAAGTCATGAAAGATTATATATAATTCTCTATAAAGAGCTTACTCCAATTAGAACATTGAGGGCTGTAAGGTTTTGTTTTCTAAGTTAAGTATGTTGAAAGGAGCTTATTGTGAACGCACTGTTTTGGTTTCTTTTTGTTTTTTTTTTGAGACAGGATATAATTCGTTTTCTTAAAGTGTGGTCTTTTACTCTACCAACATTTCTTAATAGTTCACTTTTTTTGGTCAGATTTGAAAAAAAAAAATCAGTGTGATATTTGTAATGTCCATTATGTTTATAAATCAGTAAAATTCTAAAACTAAAACATATTCCAGATTTCATTATGAGTTTTTCTTCATGCTCTCTATAAGAACTCTAATACTGTCCAGTGTATTAGAATGCTTTCTGGCACAATGCTAACAAAACTAATATTGCCAAAGTGTTAAAGTTTCTCAAGTTTCTTACTTTTGTTATGTTTCTCCTTTCTCAAGAATTCTTACTCTATTCTACTTAAAAATATTCATTCCATTAATTGTCACTAGACATAACCAAAAGTGAAAGAAGATATGTTAAGTACACTTCTCTCTGGGTAGAATAATTCAAACATGCTCTCCTCGAAAGGAGAATATGAGCAGAGTATGGGAGAAGAAGACACACTTGTTTACAGCCCTGGTCTCCTAAGAATTATAAAAGGAATAAATTGGCAAAGTTTTGCCGTAAGTGATGAATCATCAACAACATTGTCCTTTTGTTTCCCCAAATTAAAAAATCACACACATTAGTCATATCCACATATCTCAAAGATAATTTCCAGCTGGATATAATGAAATCCATGCTAAGAATATTAATCAAATTAAGGCCAAGATTTGGGGAATAATTTATTTTTTAATTTTTTTGGGGAAGGGATCATTTCATTCAGGTAGAAGTTTGAATTGATGGTTTCTGCCCTTACAGTTTTATACAAAGCAGGAACAAAAAAAAAAAAAAAAAGAGGAAAGACTACAGATGCTATAAAGATATGATTGCAGTTAATTTTTGTCTCATGTCTGAGTCCTAGGAATGGGGGGATGGGGTGGGAAAGACACCTCCTAGAGCTAAAAATGGTTAACATTTAGATTATGTATTCCTTCTTCTTAAGCTCATTTATAAGATGGTCAGAGGCAAATGGCATTTTGTTAACTGTACAGGTTGAGTTGTCCTAGGCTTTGAAAATGTGTTTTAAATAGAGAAGAAATCATTATGGATGAGCATATTGGATTTTGCGAGTAATTTACTGTTTTGGTTCTTCAAGCCTGAATGTTTTCCAACTCTCTGTACCATAGCTGTTTCCCACACATTGAAATGTCTTACTGTTGTATTCAGAGTGAAAGAAACCAGGCACGGAAGTCTATCTTCCAAAGAGAGTCCCTCTATATATAACATTCATTTAGCTGTCAAAACAGAAGAAGACTGCCTGACAAATGTCTAAATATCAGAGTGTTCATGTAGACTCATTGTCTGAGGTTTGTGTTTTACATTTACATTTAAGCATGTTTATTATATTTATTGCTCATATAAAGATTTTCTCATTTTATTTTTAAATGATGTGTATACTATTTTCTTTTGCCATTATGAGAAGTCACATTTTATGTCATAAAGATGGATTTGCTGTCTTTAGTGAAGTGGAGTTTTATATATTCAGGAGGCAGAAAAATATATGAAGAAGAGGTTCTATATTATTTGACTCATAGGCTTTAGTTAGACTTCATAAAAAATACAAATATGGCAAAATATTGTTTCTTTTTTCCAGATTATTATCACAAATAGAACCATTAAAGATCTGTCTTCTTCTGCTCCAAATAAAATTAAATAGTGTACTTTTAAGTCAGTAAACTTTGCTTGGAATAGAATTGGGGCTTAAAAGATATGCTAGTATCTTCTAAAGGCTTTGGGTGCATTCAAATTCTGCACATATATAAACTCAAGGGAAAAAATGTATGATAAGGAAAGTTAGGTTTTGGAGTCCTTCTATCTCTCTCTCTGTGTCTTTTTCATTTCTCTTCTAGGGTCTCTTACTTCCTGGATGCCCAGTTATCTATTCCCATGTTAGTTGCTTTCTTCCTTGAAAGGAATCTCTGTGACTGATAGTTTCTTTGAAATAAAGATATAATTTTTTGTTTGTTAATTTTTGTTTTTGTATTTTTTTCATCTTCAAGATTCCTTGTGCTGTTTAGATTTAAACAAACTTTCTGGAGAATGTGTGCTTAACTCAGAGAAGTACATTTTGATGTCTAGATTCTAATGTCATGTTTTTATTCTCACTTTATTTTTATTTTTTGGGCTGGCAAAGTCCCAGGGCCTAGGAAGCCTTCCAGAGTACTCTGTAGCTTTTGGAGTTGTGGGGGGTGGCGGGAGGGTTCCTCCTGAAAAGGAAGAGGCTGTGACTGAGGGAGTGGATGCTGCTCTCTGGATTCCAATGTCTCTCCTTCCTTCCTAAGTCAGAATCAGTTGGGCTCTTGTGTGGGCTAAGGATATAGAGTATAGGTTAAAGGATCTTAGTGAGGGCTAAGTTGAAAGTATTGAACATGAATAAGGTGAGAACTTGATTGGGTAGTGATAGCTTGGGCTCTGACCAAAAAAGTAATAACAGTGGGAGCTTGTGTACAGTTTTAAGATGCAGTTTCCAAGACAGTTTCAAAGACTGGAGTCAAACAGTGAACACTGTAGATGGAGTTCTCTTGTCCTTGGGCGAGCAGCATCTGGAAAGAATCCATTGTTGTACTGTGTAGACAAATGCTTTATAGATTGGCAGAATTAAAATTGCAGGGAGCTCTCAGTCCTGGCCCACATAGTGTGAACAGCTTCTGCTTATAGCTTTCAAAGCTCCAGACTAAATGTGGGTCTTCTGGCTTGCATTCATGCTAAGTTGCCTCAGTCATGTCTGACTCTTTGAGACTCTATGGACTCAGAGACAGAGACTCCTCTGTCCATGGGATTCTCCAGGCAAGAATGCTGGAGTGGGTTGCCATGCCCTCCTCCAGGGGATCTTTCCGACTGTGGGATCAAAGCTGTGCATCTTTTAAGTCTCTTGCGTCGGCAAGTGGGTTCTTTACCACCAGTACCATCTGGGGTCTTCTGGAAGTGAAACCTATTTGGGCACAGGAGAACATTGAGGAGATTCTAAAAACTCTCCTAATTTTTCCCATGTCTACCAGGGGGTGGTTAAGGAACTGAATTAAGAACTCATGAAAATCTCAGGTGCCTTTCCATTTATCTTAGGTACCTTTCCATTTATAGTAACTGTTATTGAATGTAAATTCATGTGTTCAATGCACAATGAAGCGAAACACACCCAAATGTCAGAGTTTGGCACAGAGAAAGGTTTATTACAGGGCCACGGAACAGGACGGGTGGCTCAAACTCCAAAATACCCCAGACTCCCTAAAGGGTTTCAGCAAAACATTTTAAAAGCCAGGTGAGAGAGGAGAATCACAGTCCTCTGATTGGTTATGTTGAGGTAACAGGGTGGTTAATATTTTCAATCCTTAGGTGCCAATAGGTCTGGGGGCTCATGATCATCAAGTAGTTATAATAACTTCTTCCATGTGATGGCTCAGACAGTAAAGAATCCTCCTGTAATACAGGAGACGCAGGTTTGATCCCTAGGTCAGGAAGATCCCCAAGAGGAGAGCATGGTGACCCACTCCAGAATTCTTGCCTGGAAGATCCAATGGACAGAGGAGCCTGGCGGGCTACATTCCATAGGGTTGCAAAGTCAGACATGACTGAATGACTAACACTTTAGTATCTATAAAATGAGTCAGGACATGTGCGTCAGAGACTATTATCTAGATATTGCAGAGAGGAGCTATAGCAGAGGATATGGGAGATATCTGACCCAGGATGGCCCTGTAGGGTCCTGCTAAGTTACATTTTACCTACTTACATTTTTTAGGTATACAGATATTTCCTTGGTGCAGCTTATTATTTGTTCATTCATTTATACATTGAAGTGGTATTTATTTTACTTGTACCCTAGGAGATGGAATTCAGTGTCGAACAAGACAAACAAAGATCCGTGTTCTCATAGAAGGATCTGGACAATGACAAGTAAGTAATTTATACCACTCATTTCTCACTTTTAATGAAAAGTCCTTATCTCGACAGGTTTGTTTATTGATAATGAAGGACCTAAGATTTGTGAAAGGGCATATACAAAATAATTGATTAAAAAATATTCAATAATATCTTGTAGTTGATAATACTAGATACATCATCAAGAATTACAGAGAATCCTCAATAAATTCATGCAGTTTTTAAAAGGGTCAAAGGAAATCGTTCTGTAGATTACCTACCCTTTGTTGAATGCAATCAGATGTAATATTTAGGAATTTATATCTGTATGTAGGTACCTGAGTTAAGAATTCAAGAGTAAAGAAGACAACTGGACACTTTTATCAATTTGTGCTTGTATCAATACCACTTAATATGTGGAGATTTTTTATCTTCTCATGACACTGCATTTAAAAATAAAAGGTTATTGTGAAATCTGACATCATAAGGCAAATATCAAAGTATCTTCAAGGAAATTCCAAGTCATTTGTGAATCAAATTGAGTCTTCTCATAAGTGTAGTGGCAGCTTGATGCAGCATTGAATTTTGATGCAGAGGACTTTCATATTTTATCAAAAAGGTGATATTCTTTAAGAAAAAGAAAACTAATCTAAATATGAATACATGGCATGATTATGTGATTAGGCATTAGACATCGGTATCTTTAAACCATGTTCTATCTAGGTAAAGATAGTTACTTACTGAAAGAGATAATACACTCTTCCACAGTGCATTTATTGTGTGGTAATGTAATACAGAGATGGGTTAGATATGGATCATGTGCTTAAGAAGACTTTAACAAAGTTTATATTGGCTCCCTTTATTCTAGGTAAGTTGATATAAGTGTTCCCACCTTCCATATTACAATGCTTGTCATAGCGCCTTGCTTCTGTGATCTTGCTTAGCCAGTATTTTTGACTGAGTGGAAAGTGAGTGCAGGGAGTGGTGACAGTCATAACTTAATGGGCTAGTTCTTCCTCAGGAGGAAGATATTCATATATGCTCTTTGAGACAGGTGGGGATGATATATTGTACCCTCTACCATCTCAGCCAAGTTTTCATCTCTGAAGGCAGAATTCTAGGATAAGCATAACAGTCTGACTGGGTCTCACTTCAGGTTGCTAAAGAAAGTGTGCAATCTCTTCTAAGAGGGCCCTAATGATTTTCCTGCAAAGGCACATCCATTGCGTCACTGCAGATGGAATGTTTACTAGTGCCTGCTCTCTAGTTTGAGCTAGCCCATGCTATCTCTGAGGGTCATACAGGTCAGGCTAGTTGGTTAATTAACAAACGCTTAATAAACACCTACTGTGTGTGGAGCACTCTGTGCGGTTCTGCTTGCTACCTGTGCAAAGCCTACTCACACATCACAGCTCAGCACCAGTCTCTGCTCCTTTGCCTCCTCTATTGATCCTAACCTATGTGATATTCACTGTGGAAATGACCATCTGAACCACTGGGCATTTTAGGATTGTTTTATTATTTGATTCTTTATCGCTATGTAAGTGTACACTTTAATTTCCTAGCACAACTCTAAGCACAAAGACTTTATTTATCTCTTGATACTTCTTAGAGTTGAAGATGACTTTGTGATTAATTTATGGTTCCTTAAAATCCTGTATCCTGAGAGTGTTGCACAAAATGCTAGTTCTTAAAATATTCCAGGAAAAAGGGTAGATAACGGGATAATGAGGTCAAAAACGTTTGTGAAAAAGCTGCACACTATTTTTTCCCTCTTGAAAATACATAATTTAATTCGAAGACAATTCAAACTTTGACAATTCATGTGTTAAAGATACAACTTAACTCACTTTTTCCTAAATGTAACCAATTCTTTGTTTAATGTGGTCAGATATAATCTTCAGGAATTACATCTTAACTTATGTATCTAAAGTAAGAACTCACTAGTAGAGAGAGCAATTTAAATTGGTTTGGTTTGTTTTTACAGTAACAGTCAAATACCTTTTGTCTGTTAGTATGGGTATATTTTCAAATTTCCTCCCCTCTCCCTTTATTGAACACCATTTAACATCCCTTAAAACTGGTACTCTGCAGAATAATTTGGGGGAAATACATTTGGCTTATGGCTATGGTGAGGAGTATCCTAGAAGATGTCCCAAAACTCTGTGCAGGTAGAGGTTAGGTTCTCTTACTTAGCCATTGAAGTTGTGATAGGAGTGATACAATAAAAACAGCTGGTAACATCTGTCACCCTAATAGTAGTCAAGGTCCATTCAGTGATCAGATTATCTCTTTCACTAAACAGAGAAGGACTGTCATTTAGTCAAAACTGTCTAAATCACAGCTTCTAGTCTAGATTCTACCAGTAAACACAGAAGATGTTAAACCAGAGCATTTCATAATGTTATGGACTTGCTTACAGTTTCAGTTGTCAGACTGAAACTGTAAGCAAGTCCATAACATTATTTCGTTTCACAGGACACATTCTATGGAATGCTGTGCCTCAAAAGTCAAAAGGAGGAAAATCACTACTAATGGAAGTGGTGTTTCTGTTTCTAACATAGGAAGTGACGCTTTCTAAGTTTTCAGATAAATGGCTACAGAGTTTAAGAAAATGTTCAGGAATTGAGGCTATGTCTTATTTCTGATGATGTCAGTTAGAGATTTTTGCCAGGTTTCTCCACTGCAAAATTTCTAATTTTTTTTTTTTTTTGTAAGTAGTAAATATGTTGTGGAGAGATACTTTCAGACTATGCAAATATTGTGTTTCTCATCATACTTTCACTCAGTAATTTTAGCATTAATTGATGACTCCTACCTATCATACCTATGACTAAAATGTTCACCAAATGGCAAATTTCTATCATTCCTCCTGCAGCTTCAGCTTCAGTTTAGCTTCATTTCAGTTGCTCAGTCATGTCCAATTCTTTGCGACCCCATGGACTACAGCATGCCAGGCTTCCCTGTCCATCACCAATCACCATTACCACCTCTACATTCAGTAATTGTAAACCCAGTATAAGAAATAGATACCCCTTTTACCCCATTTATTTGTTTATACATCTTTTTATATAATATAGTCTCATGGTGATTTATTTTATTTGATATGCTATTATCCATTACTTATTACTATTTAGTTTTTCTTTTTTTCCTTAAATTATTTCAGCATTAGCTGTTGGAAACAATTTAAGTTGGCTTCTGTGACCTTCATCTTTTTTTTTAACACTTCCTTACTTTTCAGAACTATAAGGTGTTCCAAGCTCATCTTATACTTCCCCAGGAATTTCCTAGTCCTAGAATCAGTAATTTTTCAAGTGCTTTTGCTTCTTTTGGATAATTGCTTGTAGAAACCAAGATCTAGGCATAGTGTCCTTATTGCTCTAGGGATGTCATTGCTATTACATCATCTCAGTGAATATAGAAAATATTTGTATGTGCAGTAACCCATGTATATGCACATCTACATCTATTTTTTTATCAATTCACATTATTTCTAATAAAATCCATCGGTTCCAATCAATAGTTCCACTTTCATTTAAAATCACACAGTTGATTCTAGGAGAAGGCAATGGCACCCCACTCCAGTACTCTTGCCTGGAAACTTCCATGGATGGAGGAGCCTGGTAGGCTGCAGTCCATGGGGTCACTAAGAGTCAGACACGACTGAGCAACTTTACTTTCACTTTTCACTTTCCTGCATTGGAGAAGGAAATGGCAGCCCACTCCAGTGTTCTTGCCTGGAGAATCCCAGGGTCGGGGGAGCCTGATGGGCTGCCGTCTATGGGGTCGCACAGAGTCGGACACGACTGAAGCGACTTAGCAGCAGCAGCAGCAGTTGATTCTAGCCTTCCCCTTCCTTGTTTGTAATGCCTTTCTCTGATAGTGAGAAACTTGAGTCTTATAACCTACAATCTATTACTATCAGATATATTGACATATGATAGTTGCAGAATTTCTAATTCATACTCCAATGAAATCAAATTTAGCAACTGAAGTATTGTATTTGTATATAGTTCTCTTTTTTCCTTGAGCATTACAGTGGCTTGTGAAAATATGTTTTTAATGAAGTTAGTTGTTTTTTCTTTTCCTCTGACCCCTGCAGTGAGGCTATTTATTATTTTATAATAGGATTAGGTTCATTTGTTATTTTTGTATTTCATTTTCAGTCCTTCCCCTATATCCAGTTTGTATTTAAATTATTTATTGGTTCTGTTTATGAAATATTGCTATGACTCTAATATACAGAACTATACATACAAGGATACTCAAAGAAGTTTCTCTTCCTTTCTTTCTTTTCTAATTCATTCCCATTCTCATCCCCTCACCCCATCTCAATTGTTTCTTAGTTTTATTTCCTGAATTACTGTTTGTACAAATGAGCAGATATATTGATATTGTCTTACCTCTTTCTGTAAGAAAGGCTATATGCTATATTCTTTTGTACTTTGCCTTTTGCACTTAAAAATCAATCTGGACAATTATTCCATGCCAGTAATAGAGATCTTCATTTTTGCAGCTGTATATATGGCACCCCACTCCAGTACTCTTGCCTGGAAAATCCAATGGACAGAGGAGCTTGATAGGCTACAGTCCATGGTGTCGCGAAGAGTCAGACACGACTGAGTGAGGTCACTTTCACTTTTCACTTTCATGCATTGGAGAAGGAAATGGCAACCCACTCCAGTGTTCCTGCCTGGAGAATCCCAGGGACGGGGGAGGCTGGTGGGCTGCCGTCTACGGCGTCACACAGAGTCAGACACGACTGAAGTGACTTAGCAGCAGCAGCAGCGTGGAGCACCTAACACGTTTAAGAGGCTGTGCATACAAACTGATGAGAACGACTAATTGTATTCATTGATTGTGATGACAGCTTATATTCAAATCAAAATACAATTCCCCATGACTTGCTGCTGAGTTTTCTCTCCTTCCTGTCTTCATGAATCAGAAGACACACACATCTCTGACTTAATTACATGCACATGTCCTGCCTGGTGCTTATCACTCTCTTCCTGCCTGTTTCTTGCTCAAGTTGGTTTTGGTTTCATCTTGTGATCTCATGTTTGAACCTGAGTCATTAGTTTCTGATTCTTCCATTCTCTGTCTTGCCCCAAGGCACCTTTTATCAATACTGGTTCTACCTAGGCAATAGCATAACTCCTGGCCTATGTGTCAGTTTCATTGAAAACTCCACTGGCCTTGGTGGTCTTGCTTTTATAACCAAACCTAGGCTAGCTGGATCTAATCCAGCTGAATCCACTCCAGATTTATCTTTTGTTTCTGACTTCTCTGCTGCACTCATTCACTCAGCAAAATACCTGGGATACTGTCCAATTTGCAGAATAAGGCTGGGCTTTAAATTCTAGCACTTTTCTTTGAAAAGAGGCTAACTTCTTTTTACTGTATTTTTGCAGTACTTTTTACTCTGTTCATTTAGAACACTGTTAAAGCAGTCTGATGAAATTCATCCATTATGGTAAATGTTTTCACTTCATGGAAACCTACTGAAATGGAAAATATTTGGAAAATAAATGAAACATAACCTATTTTTGAAGACTATTCATCACCAGATTTAGCAAATGTCAACAGCTTGGGAATTCGTGATACTTTAAAAGGAAGAGGGGAAAAAACATACAGTTCTGTGCTAGAAAGTTCTTAGCCTCCACATCTAACTTTACTTTTACAAATGTAGTGATTAAGATCTTGATTAATTGTTCCAGAAAGTCTAACTCATAAAAAGTAAACTTTCTGATTATTCATATAACCCTGCACATACAGATCAAAATGCAGGAATATTTCTGAGTTTAACTCTCTTCTCACTAAAATGTTCTGAGATTCTGTTCATTCCCTCTTTCTGTTGGTACACATAACAGTTTAGACATCAGGATTTGAGCTATATGAAAAGCAGGGGACAGCCATTAGAAGAAATAAGAAGAAAACTTGTGCAGTGAATATTTGTGATAAAATAAGCCATTTCATTATCCCTATGCAGTTTAAGCCTTTTTACTACTTTCTCATCTTTGGCAGAAATCAATCTGACTCTCTTTCACATCAATAGAACATCTTCTCGATGAACCCCTGAGGTGGGTCTATAAAAGGTATCTGATTTTTTCATTAATGCAAAGCTATTAAAGCCATAAATAGGGCTTAACATCATTCAACATTCATTTCAAAAGGGCTCCTCTAGCCAAATAGTATATAGAAAAAAAAAGAAGAACAATTTCCTATTAATTCTGGCATTTAAAGGTGGGAAGTGATCTGAAAATTGTACAATGGAAACTTGGGTTCTAAGGATGAAAATAGGACACTAGTGGTCAGAGCTGAAGAATTTATTTTTTTTTTTCCAGATCAGGTTTAATTTTGCATACACACATATTTGCTACTCTAAAAATACACTGCATATTTACTTGCCACAGATGTCTGATGAGTCACTGTACAATATGTTTGAGATAGGTGAAAATGATTTGAACATCTAATGGAATAGCAACTAAAATAAATATAGTATTTTAAAATAAATTACAGAGGTTAAACATCCCGAGCCATTTTAAGATTAGCTCTTCCTGGTTGATAAACAAGGTATTCATTTGTCTTTTTTCTCATTTTTTGAGATCAGATTGCTTGTTCTAGCAAATAGTTTCTGAGACATTCCATCTTCTTTCTAAATGATCCTTGTTTTCTAAGACAAACAATATGAGAGTAGTAACAGGCTAGTGTGAAAATATCTATGTTAACATATTAGCTAACTAGTAAAACCTAGACATTATGTTACATGTCAGAAATAGAACAATAAAAAAAAGGTAGGGGGGGTGGGTCTAGGTACAGGTTGTTAGAGCTGTGACGAGGAACAGTAGAATGCCAAGAAGATAATGAGTGGAGGATGCGGTCAACTCCCATAGGTAGGAGGTCATGAAAAATTCCTCCTGAAATTTGCAGAGAAAGCTATATGAAAGCTGACAGAAGAACGCTCTAGATAGAGAAAGGAGCTTGTCAGGTCCAGGGATCTGAAAAGGGGCCAGTGTAGCTAGAGTATTCGTTGTTCAATCACTCAGTCATGTCTGACTCTTTGCGACCCCCTGGACTGCAGCATGCCAGGCTTCCCTGTCCTTCACCATCTCCCAGAGCTCGCTCAAACTCATGTCCATTGAGTCGGTGACACCATCCAACCATTTCGTCCTCTGTTATCCCCTTCTCTTCCTGCCTTCAATCTTTCCCAGCATCAGGGGCTTTTCTTTCCTATAGCTAGAGTATAGTGCAGAGATGTTCGGATGGGAAACAAAACAATGGGAGTTGAGAAATTGGAGTTTTCAGTGACTAAGCTGTATGGAAAAAGTAGATGGCATCTGGAAAGATGGGGATACATAGTTAGAGGTAGGAACAGGAAAGGGTCAACTTTCAGATGTATAGCATCTATGGATGATTGCAGAGTTTGCTGTGTGACTTAGTAGACTTGGGGCTTAAGTGGCAACATTGTGTGAGTTATCAAATGAAAAGATGTCAAGGAATGATAAGAAAAGGCTGTTTAGGGGTCCTCATGGTCTATGAGACCAGGCTAAGTATAGACGTTTTGTTATTACACTAAATTCAAATCTCAAATGTATGATAAGGACATCTTTGTTGTTGCTATTTAGTTGCTAAGTTGTGTCCAACTCTTTGAGACCCCATGAGCTGTAGCCCACCATGTTCCTCTGTCCATGGGGTTTTCCAGTACATCTTATTAATTTCTAAATGGGCAAAAGTTATTTAAAACATAAAGGATTTTTTTTCCCCACATATAGCATCTGGTCCCATCACTTCATGGGAAATAGATGGGGGAACAGTGGAAACAGTGTCAGACTTTATTTTTTGGGGCTCCAAAATCACTGTAGATGGTGACCGCAGCCATGAAATTAAAAGACGCTTACTCTTTGGAAGGAAAGTTATGACCAACCTAGATAGCATATTGAAAAGCAGAGATATTACTTTGCCAACAAAGGTCCATCTAGTCAAGGCTATGGTTTTTCCTGTGGTCATATTTGAATGTGAGAGTTGAACTGTGAAGAAGGCTGAGCGCCGAAGAATTGATGCTTTTGAACTGTGGTGTTGGAGAAGACTCTTGAGAGTCCCTTGGACTGCAAGGAGATCCAACCATTCCATTCTGAAGGAGATCAGCCCTGGGATTCTTTGGAAGGAATGATGCTAAAGCTGAACTCCAGTACCTTGGCCACCTCATGCGAAAAGTTGACTCATTGGAAAAGACTCTGATGCTGGGAGGGATTGGGGGCAGGAGGAGAAGGGGACGACAGAGGATGAGATGGCTGGATGGCATCACTGACTCGATGGACGTGAGTCTGAGTGAACTCTGGGAGTTGGTGATGGACAGGGAGGCCTGGCATGCTGCGATTCATGGGGTCGCAAAGAGTCCGGACATGACTGAGCTACTGAACTGAACTGATGGGAGTAGTGAGAGAGTTGTTGTACTTTGATTGAAATTGTCACTTTTTTTTTTCAGCAACAAATCATCCATATTGTAGCAGAAGCAAATAATATAGTCATTAAAATAATCAAAGGCAATGATCTTCAAATTTGCCTGAATGTAAGAATCACTCAGGATGCTTGTGAAAAACGAAAACTCCTAAGGCTCATCCTAGATTTACTGACTCACAGTCTTCTGGAACAGTGTTTGGAAATTTTTGTTTTTAAATTTTCATTTTTAGGTAAGTACCCTAAACAATTCTTAAGATCAAGAAAGACTGGGAAAAAATATTCTGTGGTGGAAATACAAACAAGGAAAGAGCAAATGAGAATTCCAGGCCCATTTATCTGCTAATCAGCTTGTGATAAAGATACTTAATCTTATTGATCCTTAGCTTTCTTTTCTATAAAATGATTATTTTGAGACCCATCCATAAAAATGTCCTATCATCAGCACTTCCATGTATGGAATGTGTAGGAAATTTTTCATATACATTAATAAAGTCTTGTAACTTCAGGTAACATTTAAGAAGACAGCACATTACAAGTGATTTGCTAAAGATACCATGAAATTAATAAGAAGGCATTTTTCTTATTTTCTGATATCTTCAAGTACTGGCCACTTTACCATATTTTTGTGGAAATAATCTAAGAGATTTTTCTAGCTTTCTCCTTTTGAATCTCCTTAAAAGTTTCCATTGAAATAGCTAACCAAAAGGAAAAAAAACAAAAAAAAACCCAGCTCAGTTAAAATTAACAGTCTTAAACCCCAAATATATGTATTAAAATACTCTTACAATCAAAGGAAACTGACAGACAGCAAAAGAAATATGATTTTTAACAATATCACTTTATATTAAAACACATTTATGTTTTAGACTTAAAAGCCAGGTTTACCACTAGTAATATAATATGGCTCCTTCAATGACTAGTACAGTGTTTTTAAAGCTCTGAGTTGCAGTATGTTAGTGTATAAGATCCAAAAATATTTCTCTGGATTAAACTAAAAAAAATTTTTTTAAATCAAACGCATATAGTAAGTTAAGTACTATTTTAGAACATTCTTTTTCAGTTATCTATTCATGTCTATAGACACATTTGTTTATATCTATAAACACATGAGATTTTATATAAAATGAATTCCTCACTGTGGTCATACTATACTATATAATGTGCATTATTTACTGCTGTATTATAAATAATGGTTAGATATTGTTACACCTGTGAATACTGTGCATGAAAACATGAGAAAAAGAATATAGCTCAGATACCAGTGAAACATGAGCACTAACTCAGTGAACCCTGATTTATATCCCGTTTCTAAGTACTCACTTCACACAGTGGTCAGCCTCCAACTACCCAGATAGGAAGATTCAATAGCACTGATTCTTGGCACCAGAATCTAAATGAAGCACAGTGTTACAAGGCAAAGTTAACTGTGTTCAAAATCATCCTCAGTGCTGTTTACTGCCTACCTCATAGGTAGATTGAAATGTCCATGTCCACTATTTGCTGTGAACATCTTAAAGACACAGACCCTGAGTTCTGTTCAAGACAAAATCAGTATATTTTCATTGGTACACGGAAAGCCTGAGGATTTTGACTAGATTTATTAATTTTCTTTTGATAAGTTGTGATATTTTAAAAATAATTGATTAGAGCATTTGAATTCAGCATTTATAAGTGTTTATGCCTTTGAGGCGGAGAAGGCAATGGCACCCCGCTCCAGTACTCTTGCCTGGAAAATCCCATGGATGGAGGAGCCTGGTAGGCTGCAGTCCATGGGGTCGCTAAGAGTCGGAAACGACTGAGCGACTTCACTTTCACTTTTCACTTTCATGCACTGGAGAAGGAAATGGCAGCCCACTCCAGTGTTCTTGCCTGGAGAATCCCAGGGACGGTGGAGCTTGGTGGGCTGCCGTCTATGGGGTCGCACAGAGTCGGACATGACTGAAGTGACTTAGCAGTAGCAGCAGCATGCCTTTGAGGACTATATTTAGATGAAAAAAGATTTGGTTTCCTTGCCATGTCGTTTCCCTGATCCTAAAGCACACAGACCTATGTCAGGTCCAGAACACAGGGCAAAGAAGCAAGATGTTGTGCCTCCAGTGAGAACATGGACTTTGAAGTTCTAAGAACTAGATGTTCATTGAAAAATTGAATGGCAACTTGCCAAGGTCAGAGAGTGACATTTTCATAAATTAATGCTATCAGAAGCTTCTGGAATTTTCACAATTGTCTTATTTGAAACTAGCAGAAGTCCCATAGAGGTCATACTGATTATGCTGGGAGTAAATCTGAAGACTTCCAATGCATGTAAGAATTTTCTCTGAATACATAGTGATAAAACTCAACTATATTTTTTTATTCTTAAGAGAAAAAAAAAACCTCTGTTTGTATGTTTAGTGCCCCTTCAGTTGCTCTAAAATATGTTTCTCATTTTATGTACTTAACTACCAAAAGTGATGTGTAAGTTTTTTATCTAGAGGTAACAAAAATCTTAAATTGGAAGTCTCAGTTTGATATACATATGTTTGAATTGCAGCTGGGCATTGGAATAAGAAATGGTAAAACTACAGTGAGGAATTGACAGAGGATAAAGGAAAGAGAAGAGAACTAATTTCCCACTTACTTTGAATATATAAGGATCTCTGAAGGGTTCATACCTGGGTGAACCCTGAACATAGAATTGATTGGGAATTATTAAATATTTATTTGACATTTTTCATTTGCCATTAGGTCCCACATGAAGAATATTATGAAACTGTAATAAGGATTATGATTCTAAAGATCCTATTAAACCTTTCATTATGTTAAAAAAAAAATAGGAAAACCATGACAACTCCTCTGAGATATGAGATGAAGCATCTAAGTGGGAAATAAGAGCAAGAAATCTTAATATCCCTGTAATTTCTCTAATCATGTCTTTATCTGCCAGAACTCATATCATCTCACTTAACTCACTTCCCTGGGCTTCCCAGGTTGCTCAGACAGTAAAGAATCAGCTTGCATGCAGGAGACCCACATTCAGCCCCTGGGTCAGGAAGATCTCATGGAGAAGGGAATGGCTACCCACTTCAATATTTCTGCGTGGAGAATTCCATGGACAGAAGAACCTGCAGGGCTACAGTCCATGCACAGAGTCAGACACATCTGAGCTACTAACACCACACACGCACACACACACACACACACAATTCACTTCCCTGTCCTTTAATTTTAAAGAAAACTGTCAATAGGTTAATGGGGCTAACGTTTCCTTTGGCGAGAAGAATTGAGGGTAGTAGTTAACAGTCTTTCAGGCAGCAAACCTACTGTCTGTTTCCCTGAAATGCAAAGCAATATTGGGAACAGTGTTAGAGTCCACTTGAGCAGAGCTCAATGCCTTCTGACCTGGAAGAGGACAGACTGCTGGGTGGCTCCCAGCCCTGGCCAGGAAGCCCCGAATGGCTGCCACAAGGACCCTCGGCCCTGCTAGAGCCACGAACAACGTGCCTTTCACTTTCTTGGGCAGTAGCGCTATCTATACACTGAAACAGAAAATAACAGACTAAAATGATAACCACCAAACTGTCAGAAAGTAAATTAAATTTAAAAATAAGCAAACAAACAAATCAGACAGCACATTCCCTGGGAATGGAATGTGAAGCACATTTGCGCTCTCAGCTACTCCCCATCGAGTCCTGTTATCCCTGTTAGCAAGTATAATGTCTCTCCTAGCCTGCATTCTATGGACTTCAATTATTATATTTTTCTAAATGTGAATAGTCTTTTCCCTTCAGTCATGTTCTGATGGATAGCTCTGTTCTGACGCCCCTTTGTCTTATCCCTAGACAGATGCCTCTTGCTTGTGAGGTGGCTGAAAAAAAACCTATTTTTTCAAGTCAGTACTGTTAAAGCAGACAGTGTTCCTTCTCCTAGACTCTCCCCTGAAACCTCTAAATCTCTTACCTACAATAGGCTCTGCTGACAGTCCTGATCTGAGACGTTAAAGAGGATTTTAGAAAAGATTTGGCTTTTGTTTGTTGTTTGTTGATATCTGGAATAATGGAAGAGTATTATTTCTAGCCTTTCAAACAAAAGGTTTCAGAGCTTGCTTTGAGAGTAGAACTGGTGATTGGAATGCTTACATCTCACCCCACTCATTGGATCATCATTCATGTTATACTGTGGAGCTTGCCAAATGGTGGTTTATCTCTCAGTAGCAAGTAAATAAAAGGAAGTAAATGACCAATAATTTACCCTGTACTTGTTATAAGTAACTCAAATTACCTAGAACAAACAAACATGTCTCTATTATTACCACATGCTGCAAAAAGATAAAAGTATATGGGAATAATTATTTTTGATTATATAAAGAAGAATGCATACATCATTGCCTTTATATTTCATACATGTGTAATATTTCATCTTTTGAAAAGCAGTAACAGAGCTAAAACTTAAAGTCTCCTGTGGGTTATGAGGTAGTTCAAGAGATTATGGATCTGGAGACTCCTCCAGATATTCAATGATATATCTGAGGTTAGAATTTGTAGTGTAAGCAGAGAGAGATTGTTATCTCTTTCATTTAGGTACAGCTAAAATACTGAGTAATAACACTCAAACAATTTAGGGGATCTGAAGAGTGTTGTCCTTGAAAGATGAGGACTAATCTCTACTCTTTGCTTTCTCAGTTGCTTGTGGAGGAAATTGAAATTAGATCTTCCACACTTTAGTAAGGGAGCATTGTGTTAAGAAAGTTTTAAAATCTGAGTCCAAATCCAAGCTTAGCAAGAAAGAAGAATGTGATTAGTGATATCTGCATAGGCGAGGGAGAACCAGCCCTTGTGTCACTGATTTGCCATCCCTTATTGTCATGGACCTCCCTAGTAGCTCAGTGGGTAAAGAATCCACCTGCCAATGCAGGAGACCCAGGTTCGATCCCTGGGTCAGGAAGATTTCCTGGAAAAGGAAATGGCAACCCACTCCAGTATTCTTGCCTGGGAAATCCCATGGGCTGAGGAGCCTGCTGGGGTACAGCCCACGGGGTCGCAAGAGTCAGAGATGACTAAACCACCACCAACACTGTCATGAGGTCACAAAGGGCTGAACACAACTGAGCAACTGAGCACACTCACACACGTGCACATGCGTGCGCACACACACACACACACACACACATATGTTGTCATATTATTGCCAGTCTGTTGCTCATCCATTTTATCATCAACTACCTATCCATATGTTTTACAATGGGTATATTGTATTTCAACTATATAAACTTCTGAACAATAGCCTAGGAAATCAGAATCTATGTTCTAGCCAAAATACACTCAAGAAAAATTTAAAGGACTAGCCTCTAATTTTCTTTGTTCTCCGTGTGACTACCATTTCAGATGCACGGTTTTCAGATACCCTCTTTCCACTCCATTGTTCTCTTTTGAGGAACACAGTCTTCTCCCACTTCTTATTCTTTGCTTCTCCACAATCTCGTACAAATACTTTTCTCTCAGTCTATACATAATTACTGGTGAGGTCTTTGATATGGTTTTCATTTAACTATAAAGTGATGACATTTTTTGTTTGTTGTCTGGTTTTTTTTTGTTCATTTGCTTAAGACTGCAGTGCTTTTAAACTATAAAAACACTGTGTAAAATCAGTTCCTTAAACTCAAGCATTCCTTAAATTGCTTAGTCAGCACTATCGTATTTTCTCCCAGTCTTGTTTTATTCTAACCTAAAAATCTACTGATTAGGTGGATTGCTGTATTTTCTTGGTGAATTTCTCCCTATATCTGGATATTTCCTGCATGTATAATCAAACTTAGCCAATTTTATCAAGATTTGAACTCCAAAGTTCTATTTTCCTAATATTTGAAAATTTAGGTTTACTAAAAATTAATTTAATATTAACTTTATATTTAATAATCAAGATTTTTAAAATAAATTAACAGCTGAAAAAGAACTATAGGTTACCTCTATATTCATTCATTTATTCAACAAATGTTTATTGTATGCCTATATTAGACTAGATAGTATAAAGGGATAAACAAATATGATGTGGGTTCTGTTTCTTTGTTTCTTACAGACTGGCAGAATAGGTGAATAAAATATTGTATTAAAATTGAACTTACAGATTAATGGGAAAAATTAATAAAATATAGCCATTTTTCAGTATTCTGAAGCAAGTGAATAAGGTGAAGTGATAGACAGCAGAGATGGTTGTTATCTAGGAAAACTTTGATGGAAAGAATATTTAACTTGAGATGTAAATGATTTTTTTAAAGGCAAGTCACAAGAGTAGAGGAAAAATACATTCCAATTAGATAGAAATGGACGTTCAAAATCTCCAAAGCAGGAAACAATTTGACAAGCTCTAAGAATTAAAAGAAGCCAACATGTCTGCTAGGGTGTAGCAGACAAGTAGGTAATAAAAGTAGAGGAGTCTTAAGAAGTAACCAGGAGCCAGAGATTATTCAGGAATTTGTAGGCTATGATAAAGGTTTTAAATTTTATTGGCGTTATAATGGGAAGCAACTGGAAGGTTTTCTGTAGAGAAGCAGCATTCTTATATTTATGTTTGCAAAAAATCACACTGATCACTCTGTGCAGAATGAATTTGAGAGAGTAAATACTGAGACCAACAAAGTAGTTGCTTCATAGGCCACATAATAGGTGATAGTACTTTGGTCTAATCTGAAGTCAGAGGAGATGCTAAGAAAAATCAAGTTTTTTTTTTTCTTTTTTAAGAAGAAGAAATTAATAACTGAAAATGGATCCCAAGAGGGTGGAAATGGTAAGGAAGAAAGAGGATAACTGGTTTATACCACCAAATGCATGATGATACTAATTGTTAAGAAGGGAAAGTCTAAAATCAAAATGGGTTAGGAGAGCAGGGCAGTGTATTAAGTTTCATTTTGAAAATATTGTTTAAAACACCTGCAAGATAGTCAAGAAGACATGTCAGGTGAGATTCAGTGTATGAAGCTGGAACTCAGAGTAGAATTTTTGGACTGAGACATAAATTTGCAGAACACTAGCATAGTATATAAAAATAAAAATAAGGTCATTGGATTAAATGAAATATTTAATGAAAACATAAAGAAAAAGAAAGGATATAGGAATCCAGCATATTCTCAGAGTTTGCAATTTTGGAGTTTACAACTGTAATGGCATTACTTGTTCAAGTTCCTACAGTGTTCTGGGCACTTTATACATTTTAAGTTTTTTAAATACTGATTCATAGTTGAATTTATTAAATACTACTTGATTGGATGAATGTACAGCCTTCAATGAGACATGTTTTCTTTCTTTGAAATATGGTAGGACTTGCTCTCATCTCAGCTAAAGTGTTAAAACTACACATTGATTATAGGTGCCTACCTAAGAGAGTCCAAACCATATCCAGAATCTTCACCAAGGGGTCTGAACTGGGAAACTGGCTCAGTGACCTAGGTATAAGAGGGCAGCATGATCAGTGAGAAGACTGAGGCTGTGAAGTTCTTGGAAGAGTCTAACAGAGAGTGTTTTCCACTCCTACATAATCTAAGTACAAGTACCTCAGAAGACACACAGCCAGATCACGTGAGCAGTCCACAGAATGGAAACTGACATTCAGCCTGAAGCAGGACACTCTCTCAGCTACAGAAACTGGTATCCTTGGCACACGCTTCCACAAGGTGGATTGTGGGGAAAGTGGCCTTCACACACTATGATGTTTGTGGGATGTTGTTCCCTGGATAAATCTTAAAGGTTAACTGAGGATGATTTTGATGATAGGAAAAATGACAAGGCTGCAGTGGGAGTGACCTGCACTTTCTGAATTTGGACTGAGGTGGGAAAGAAGGAATGTAACTGGCTTTAACGTTCACCAGACAGCGTCTCCAAAGGGATTACCTGTGGGAAGGAAGGCAACCTCACAGAAAGAGTCTGTGCAGTTTACCACCAGAGGAAGGGTTGAGGAGAGAGTCAGAAGTTAAGAAAGGGGAATGAGCTGTGTCAGAGGTTCAGTGTGTGGTGGCCAAAAAACCCCACATGGCCCACAGTCTACGTGTGCATCTCTATTCCTGCATATAAATAGGTTCATCAGCACCATCTTTCTAGATTACATATATATGCATTCATATACAGTATTTGTTTTTCTAACTTCACTCTGTATAAGAGGGTCTAGGTTTGTCTACTTCAACTGACTCAAATTTGTTCCTTTTAATGGCTAAGTATTATTCCATTACTTTTCAATTATTCCATTCCATTTGGAATGATTATTATTGGAATAATTACTGGAATAATTGTTATTCCATTACTATTTCAATTATTCCATTCCATTTCAATAAGTAATTCCATTACTTATTGAAATATGGTAGGGCTTGCTTCTTTATCCATTTATCTGTCAATGGACATCTAGGTTGCTTCCATGTCCTGAGCAAAGGAAGGAGAGGGTGGGAAAAACTGAAAGAGTAGCCTTAGAATATTTACACTACCGTGTTTAAAATAGTCAGCTAGTGGGAAGTTGCTGGGAGCACAGGGAGCTCAGCCTCATGCTCTGTTTTAACCTAGATGAGTAGGATAGGGATGCAGAAGGAAGGCTCTAGAGGGAGGGGATATATATATACTTATGGCTGATTCATGTAGTTGTATGGCAGAAACCAACACAGTATTATAAAGCAATTATCCTCCAATTAAAAAAAAAAAAGAAACCACTAAGATGCCCTGTGAGAGAACAGGTTTGCGACGCAAGGGGGTGTCAGGTCATCTAACACCTGAGGACCTGACACCAGAAAATGGCGGCACCAGATACCTGTGATTTTTTTTTTTTTCCTTTTTTTTCTAATTCCGCTTTCACCTTACCCTTGTTCCTGACGCTGAAGGAACTAGAGGCAGTTGTTAGAGGAGGGTGAGAAGATGAGGCATGGAAGAGAATAAACATCTGTTTTACCCTCCTTTTCCATTAAGGCTGGTTGGTCTCAATCTGAGGGGAAGCGTGGCAACAGTGCTCTGAGGAGATGAGAGACAAGGAATTGACTGAGCATTTGACATTTTGAATTATATTGAAATGGACTTTTAATATCTGAAAATGAAGACTGTTGATTAACATTCAGAAGTAATGGTACAGTAATGGTTCTTCTCTAGCTACTATACAAAGGAAGGGAGGGGAGGGTGACAGAACAGGTTTGAGGGACAGTGGTAAGAGAAAAATTAAAATACTTTTTTTTTTTTTGCACCCTTCTGAAAATAGCTCATAAATAACTTGGTAGTTCTAATTAGAAATTATTCCTAAACTTTTGTTACTGCCTTCAATAATGTGTATGTGACAGGAAAACTCAAACTGAGACAGAACAACTATATTTGGTTACATATGCTTAAGAATAAGACAGCCCTAAATGTTCAAGGTTGACTTAAAACAAAGGAAAACTGTTTCATTCACGTGAAATCAAACACAGAGAAAATGCTAGAAATATGCAGAGTGATCTCTTGCATTTTTTTTCCCAGTATCAGTTTCACCATGGCTTTCTGAAGATTGAGACCAATAATTAGAGTAAGAAGTGAGGTATACTAATTGTCCCAGTGCAGTCCAATAGACCTCTCTGTGATAATGGAAATGCTCTATTACCTGCTCAATCCATCATGACAGACACTAAGCCACACGGGACTGCAGAGAACCTGAAATGGAGCTAGTGTAATGTAGGAACCAATTTTAAAATTTTAACTTTAGATTCATTTAAACTGAAATTCAAATAGCTGCTTATAGCTGGTGTACAGGCCAGTCTCTTTAAGGAACAATACTAATCTGCAAGCATGTAGGATGGAAACACTAGTTTTAGAACTAACAAAAACATTTCCCACCTTAAAAAGTCTTGGACTTGTTTTGGTTAAGGATCCTGTGGACACACCTTTTGCTTTTACTATGTTATTTTCTGCTTAATCTGTATTGCTCTTGGCCTCTTGTATTAGTCTGGCTAGTGCTTTTATAATATATAAAGGAAGGAGAGTCTCTCTCTCATGTAGAAAGTATCCTAATTAAGACAAATAAGTCATGCTGCTTTTGTTTATGTCACAATTTTCCCTGTAGCTAGAATTAAGTGATGCTGTCAAAGGGCAGTGCTAATGTTTGATGGTTTTTAATATTTTTGTCCATATCAAAAGACTAAATAAATGTAATCAATATTCTCAATTCCTAACTTTCTAGTAATTATTCCAATAAAGAGATATTCATGCTACGAAGCATCGATACATGCTCTTCATAGCCCTAATAAATCTGCTCCCAGAAAATAAACCGTGTTCATCTAGGATTTTAGAGAGAATATTAGTAAACACCAAGCTCAGAATGTGATTAACCAAGTTTTTCAGCACATGGACCTCACAAAATATGGATTTTCAAATCCATATTTTTGGATTTTCAAACCCAAACATTTAATGAAAACTATCAAAAAATAAGAATCATATCTGCAAAGGAGCTGCATATTATATTTGGGTCAGCTCCTTAAGCAAATAACTCACGTGGAGAGTTTAAATAGCACTGGCTGTTTATAAGAACTTTCTCTAAATCCCATCTTATAAAAAGAACAAAATAATAATAATATCAAGAGTTAATATGTAATACTTGCTGGCTGACTCTGTTTTAAGATTTTTAAGAGTTCCTCATAAGAACCCCATAAAGTAAACACTACTTTATTCCCATTGTACAAATTAAGAAAGTGGTTTAAGAAGGCTGCCCAAGGCTATATAACTGGGGTAGAAGGGTTGTGGTGTTGATGATAAGATCTGCATATGTCTTACTACAGAAATTTTACCTCTTATTTATTTTATAGTCAAAAACATACTTTCAAGATAAACCTTTTATATATTAATATGCTAAGATAAGCCTTTAACAAGGCTTGTCATTGACAAGGCAGTGCCAACCTCCTTCCCAAATCAGTCTGAAATTTTTCAGCATGCTAAAACCCTTTTTTTGTGAGTTGCAGTTAGGTCAGCTACTGGGTATATAGGTTGACTTTGGTGGTTGAGTCCCTAAGTCGTGTCTAACTCTTGCAAACCCATGGGCTGTGGCCTGCTAGGCTCCTTTGTCCATGGGATTCTCCAGGCAAGAATACTGGAGTGGGTTGCCATTTCCTTCTTCAAAAGGTTGACTTTATTGAATATTAAATAATTACAGTTTTACTTGGTAAAGTCTTCAAGATTATACAAGAGAATGAGGAATAAATGCTTTTAATATCCTAGTCATTCTAGAAATATTTGTATCACACACACACTTATACAATATAAGCAGATCCAGGAACTCACATCTTATTTGCAGATCTACTTGTACAAGAATACTAACACAGGAAAGGACCCCAGCAGCAAATTATTGGAACAGGTATTACATTATGTTATCAATGTCAAAAAGAGAAAAAAGCACCTTGAGTTCAGGGGGTCTAAGACAAATGTATGAAATGGTAGGGTATAAACTTTGCCTTCGATTCTTTACAATCCAGATAAGTGAGGCAAAAAAAATGAAAGGTGCTGTACAAACAACAGGAATATATTTTTCACAGTTCAGAGGTTGGGATGTCCAAGATCAAGGTGCTGGTTGACTCAGCTCCCCAGCGAGGGCACTCTTCGGGGCTTGCAGATGGCCAACTTTTGGCTGTCTCTTCACAAGGTGGACAGAGAGCAGGGGCGGGAAGCTTTCTGATGTCTTTTCTTAATGGGCACTAATTACATCAGGAGGGAGCCTCACCCTCATGACCTCCTCTAAACCTGATTCCCAAAGAAAGGCAATGCCATAGAATGGTCAAGCTACCAAATATTGCACTCATCTCACACCCAGCAAAATGATGCTCAAAATTCTCCAGGTCAGGCTTCAACATTTTGTGAACCATGAACTTCCAGATGTTCAAGCTAGATTTAGAAAAGGCAGAGGAAGCAGAGATAAAATTCCCAACACCTGTTGGGTCATCAAAAAAGCAAGAGTTCGAGAAAAATATCTACTTCTGCCTTATTGACTACACCAAAGCCTTTAACTGTGTTCAGTTCACTTCAGTTGCTCAGTTTTGTCCGACTCTTTGCAACCCCACAGACTGGAGCACACTGGGCCTCCCTGTCCATCACCAACTCCCTGAGTTTACTCAAACTCATGTCCATTGAGTCAGTGATGCCATCCAACCATATCATCCTGTCATCCCCTTTCCTCCCACCTTCAATCTTTCCCAGCATCAGGGTCCTTTCTAATGAGTCAGTTCTTCATATCAGGTGGCCAAAGTATTGCAGCTTCATCTTCAGCATCAGTCCTTCCAATGAATATTCAGGACTGATTTCTTTTAGGATGGACTGGTTGGATCTCCTTGCAGTCCAAGGGACTCTCAAGAGTCTTCTCCAACACCACAGCTCAAAGCATCGATTCTTCGGTGCTCAATTTTCTTTATAGTCCAACTCTCACATCCATACATGACTACTGGACAAACCATAGCTTTGACTAGATGAACCTTTGTTAGCAAAGTAATGTCTCTGCTTTTTAATATGCTGTCTAGGTTTGTCATAACTTTTCTTCCAAGGAGCAAGTGGCTTTTAATTTCATGGCTGCAGTCACCATCTGCAGTGATTTTGGAGCCCCCCCAAATAAACTCTGTCACTATTTCCATGGTTTCCCCATCTATTTGCCATGAAGTGATAGGACCAGATGTCATGATCTTAGTTTTCTGAATGTTGAGTTTTAAGCCAACTTTTTCACTCTCCTCTTGAATGTGTGGATCACAACAAACTGTGGAAAATTCTTGAAGAGATGGGGATACCAGACCATCTGACCTACCTCCTGAGAAATCTGTATGCAGGTCAAGAAGTTAGAACTGGACATGGAACAACAGACTGGTTCCAAATTTGGAAAGGAGTACATCAAGGCTATATATTGTCACCCTGCTTATTTAACTTATATGCAGAGTACATCATGTGAAATGCTGGACTGTATGAAGCACAAGCTGGAATCAAGACTGCCAGGAACAATATCAATAACCTCAGATATGCAGATGACACCACCCTTATGGTGGCAAAAAGTGAAGAGGAACTAAAAAGCCTCTTGATGAAAGTGAAAGAGGAGAGTGAAAAAGTTGGCTTAAAGCTCAACATTCAGAAAACTAAGATGGGGAAACAGTGGAAACAGTGACAGACTTTATTTTTGAGGGCTCCAAAATCACTGCAGATGGTGACTGCAGCCATGAAATTAAAAGATGCTTGCTCCTTGGGAGAAAAGTCATGACCAACCTAGACAGTATTAAAAAGCAGAGACATTACTTGCCATCAAAGGTCCATCTAGTCAAAGCTATGGTTTTTCCATATGTATGGATGTGAGAATTGGACTATGAAGAAAGCTGAGTGCTGAAGAATTGATGCTTTTGAACGGTGGTGTTGGAGAAGATTCTTGAGAGCCCCTTAGACAGCAAGGAGATCCAACCAGTCCATCCTAAAGGAAATCAGTCCTGAATATTCATTGGAAGGACTGATGCTGAAGCTGAAACTCCAGTAGTTTGGCCAATGACTGATGTGAAGAACTGACGCATTTGAAAAGATCCTGATGCTGGGAAAGACTGTAGGTGAGAGAAGGTGACAACAGAGGATGAGATAGTTGCATGGCATCACCGACCCAATGGACATGAATTTGAGTAAACTCTGGGAGTTGGTGATGAAAGGGAAGCCTGGCATGCTGCAGTTCATGGGGTTTCAAACAGTTGGAAATGACTGAGTGACTGAACTGAACTTAACTGAAACCTGATTACCTCCCACAAGCCCCATCTCCTAATACCATCACATTAGCAGTTAGGGCTTCAACATACGAATTTTTGAGGGGACATAATTCAGCCTACATAATACATAATTCAGCCTACATAATACATAATTCAGCCTATGGTGTTGGAGAAGACTCTTGAGAGTCCCTTGGACTGCAAGAAGATCCAACCAGTCCATTCTAAAGGAGATCAGCCCTGGGATTTCTTTGGAAGGAATGATGCTAAAGCTGAAACTCCAGTACTTTGGCCACCTCATGCGAAGAGCTGACTCATTGGAAAAGACTCTGATGCTGGGAGGGATTGGGGGCAGGAGGAGAAGGGGAGGACAGCGGATGAGATGGCTGGATGGCATCCCTGATAGATGGACATGAGTTTGAGTGAACTCCGGGAGTTGGTGATGGACAGGGAGGCCTGGCGTGCTGCGATGCATGGGGTCTCAAAGAGTCGGACATGACTGAGCGACTGAACTGAACTGAATTCAGCCTACAGATAGTCCATTACATTCAAACTCCAGGGCAAAAGACCTCAGTGACTCTTGGTAGCAGAGGGGCTAGAGCATCAGAGGAGAAGTGGAAGATAAGCACAGAAATGCCCAGGGCATCCAGATTATGGTCAGCTGCAACTGCCAGAGTAAGGAGTTCGATATTATATACAACTGACCTTGCTCAAAGTTGTTAATCAAAGATCATTGGATGAGATATTATAGGATGTCTTAACAATAGAGGCAACACAGAGATATTTGATATGGGATGGCTTTTTCCAATGTGAATGTGCCATAAATTACCTTAATATAAGATTAATTTTATAAGAAATGTGTTTTTTAAAGTGAGAGTCAAATAAGTCTGACAACAAAAGAATCTTAGAAATCAGCTAGGGACACAGGACCTCTTTCTCAAGCTAACACCTAGAAATATACACCAGATAGTGTATATGGCAGAGAAGGCAATGGCACCCCACTCCAGTACTCTTGCCTGGAAAATCCCAGGGATGGAGGAGCCTGGTAGGCTGCAGTCCATGGGGTCGCTAAGAGTCGGACCCGACTGAGCGACTTCACTTTCACTTTTCACTTTCATGCATTGGAGAAGGAAATGGCAACCCACTCCAGTGTTCTTGCCTGGAGAATCCCAGGGACAGGGGAGCCTGGTGGGCTGCCATCTATGGGGTCACACAGAGTTGGACACGATTGAAGTGACTTAGCAGCAGCAGTATATATGGTGGGGGTAGGGGGGGAACTTGTATGGAGGATGAGAGAAAAGGGATAAAGAACTCAGCTGTCATTCAAATTTGGCTTTGAGAAATACTAAAGTTGAGGCAAAAAAGCAGTGCCACTCCAATTTGCTAACACAGCTTTTCTCAGCTCCGTATTTACAAAAATGCTGATTTATTGCATTATATTAAGAAGCACAGTGACTATAACCTCATCTATTCATCTTTTTTTTTTCTCTAACATAAAATGAAATATAAGTTTTCAAATAATTAGAGAATGGGTATTGAAGGTGTGGAGGGAGGAAAAAAAAAATTACAAAAAGTCCCCTTAACAAAAAACTAAGAAGTTGTTGTTTCAGGGAAACAGCAAAATCAAGTACTCTAAATTACTTATTTGAATTTTTTTCTGCTCTTTTACTCCAAATTTTATAACCTTAGTCAAAGGATAATCTTTGGAGTTAGTTTCCTAAACACACAGTGCCAATAGTCCATTGAAGTTTTTATTTAGGAAACTGTGGCATTTATCATAGGAGAATTCTTATCTCTTTCTTGAGTAAGAGTAGCTTAACAGGACAATAATGACAAGGTCAGGAAAGATAAATCTGTGTCCTTTGAGCATTTTTCTGTTTAGTAAGCAAATAATTTTACTGTTTACAAGCCCTCATTTTTAAAAGAAAGCACAGATATTTATATATGTTTTCTAATTAAGAGCTTTTATGTTTTTCTGTATTCTCCTCTTTTAAGAATAATTTATCTTAAACTTTATCATTTCCATAATTGTTTTCTCTAAGATTTTTCATTTTATTTTTGTATATGTCTTTTATTATTTATGCAATACTATTTTCATATGTAGGCTACTAATAAATAATAGTTGGTAGAACCATTTTTACTAACTTTTGTGCTACTATATTTAGAAATGATGTAATATTCATCTTCAGGTATACAGTTCTTGACATATGCTAAGTAAATTTATTTAAATACAAGGAATAATTTGGGCAGTGATCATTTTGGTAATTCCGTTCCAAATTCTCTTTCAACGTAGAGATTACTGTCTCTACCTCCTATTTGGGAGGATGATGGAATCTCCATTAACCCTAGGTGAATGTTCATTGCTATCCACAGATAACCTTCATGATTATGAGTGATAATTTTTGCTGGATCAATTTTCTCTCTTTTTTTTTCCCCTTTTCTTCTTCCCTTCCTTCCTTTCTTTTAGTAAAATAAAGATGGTTATATATGCCATGTGACTGACCAGAGTTGTAGAATTTTAATGGAGTCTCTCTTTTGGGAGGATACACATATATCTAGATCAGTTACTGTAAACTACATGAAACAGACAATTTCTGCCTAAGCAGTTTTACCTGATTTTCATAATATTTTATATCACTTCAATAACTTATGAAGGGCAAAAGAGTACTTTGGGGTTAAAACAGGGGTAGAGAGTAGGACATAGAGGCCTTCTCATGTAACTAGTGTCAGTATTCTTTAGAAAACTCAGTACAGTTCGTTTACAGTGGTTAGGAACAAAAATTTAGGAGATATTTTTACAAAGGATACAAGGCAGTTTAAATCTGAGATGTAAAATGAGAATACTAGTAGGTTTACTAATGCAAGGATGAGGAAAGTGAAGCCAACAAAAAATAAAACACCAGTACTCAAGTAATAACATCCAAGGGGTGACTGAATCTTTCTTATGCAGATTTTTTCTCTAACTCCTATGGCATATCTAACTTCTCACCTCATGGGTTCCTAGGGCTCCTGTCTAAAACTGAGAACTAATCATCTTTCCTTACACACCAGCATTTTTTCCTGCACTCTGTACTTTGGCCACCTCATGCGAAGAGCTGACTCATTGGAAAAGACTCTGATGCTGGGAGGGATTGGGGGCAGGAGGAGAAGGGGACGACAGAGGATGAGATGGCTGGATGGCGTCACTGATAGATGGACAGGAGTCTGAGTGAACTCTGGGAGTTGGTGATGGACAGGGAGGCCTGGCGTGCTGCGATTCATGGGGTCACAAAGAGTCAGACACGACTGAGTGACTGAACTGAACTATACACTCTATGAGGGGGGGGAATATATATATATAGGTTAACTGAAGTCTTCAAGCCACAAGTAAATGAACTAGAAAAGCATTTGAGAAACCTAGTTCACAGTTGGGGTTTTCACTGAAAAAAAAAAAAAAAAAAAAATATATATATATATATATATATATAGTTATATAGTTATATAGTTCAATAGTCCATAGAGTAGCTGATGTATGTCTGCAACAAAGTTTTTGTCATCAATTTTCAACGGAAATTAGGAATATCGCCTTTCTTTCATAAAATTTAATTTCTATTTCTTAAAATTCTTGTTATTCTTTCCTACTTTTTTGATTTTATGAAATGACGATTGAGAGATTGTGTTTGTAGTATTTTAGGATAAAAGTTGTATAATCCTATCTTTTCCTCTAGTTACTTACCTTTCTTTGTATTTTTCAGTGAAAACCCCAACTGTGAAGTAGGTTTCTCAAATGCTTTTCTAGTTCATTTACTTGTGGCTTGAAGACTTCAGTTAACCTAAGAATTACCTGGGACCTTGTTAAAGTGTAGAATCTTGCTACCACCAGTCTGGCCCGTGAGATTCTGGCATTCTTATCTTATCCTTAATTTACTTTGCATTTGTCCAGTTACTGTGTAAGTTGATTCCCTTAGAAGCAAAGAATGCCATCATTCAATGAGTTGTATCCACCCTGAACATTTGAAATTTACTGAGTATTTCAATTTTCCTGAATGAGTTGGACTCATTTTGAATTTCATAGGTTTTGGCCTGAGCAAATCTAATTACAACTTCGTTTCTATAAAACTGCAGTTTGTCGAGTGAAACGCTGGCTGTCCACAAACTGGGAATTGCCTATATTCTTCTGAGAGCTACCCGTTCCTGCTTGAGGGAGGCCTCAAGTGACAAGTGCTCAGCTCTTCTGTTGCCTCTAAGCTTAATGTTTTATTAAGCTTAGAGGTGGTTTAAACCGTTGTGTTCTAAATGAACCCGTTAAGCTTTTCAACCTGCCCCATAAAGCTATTCCGTAACTTCTCACTGTATTATTATTTGCTTTGAGATTGCCCTGTAAAAGGCAAGGTAACTGGTGGCTGGGCTAGGGACCGGGTGAGGCAGGCGGGTTCCTTCAGTGCCCCGGGCCTCGCGAAGTGCCCTGGCAGAGCCTGGGATACAGTTTTCCCCACCTCGCGCGCAGCTGAAAAGGGCTGAGCAGCAGAGCGCTCCCCGGGGGCATTGTGTGTGAGCCGGCCTGGAGATCCCAGGCCCAGGGGGCAGCTCCACCCGAGAAGACTAGACACGCCTCAGACCGGGCAAACTCCCGGCCTCCTCTGGCCTCAAGCCAGCAGCCGCCGCCCGCCACCTCCTTTCCTCCTCCGCAGCTGCCCTGGCCGCCCCGCCGGGCCCCGAACTCGCTGGCGCCTGAGAGCTCGGCCCCTCGGCCCACGGCGCTGGCAGCGCGGCTGGGACGGGACCGATGTGGCGCATGCGTGGTGGCGCCACTAGGCGCGGGAGCTGTGGCGGCGGGGAAGGCGGCGGGGACAGCCGCGGGCAAGGCCGCCCAGGCCGCGTTCGTGGGGGTGGCGGCAGCGTGGGCTGGCGAGGCCGTGCGGGCGGCGCCCGACAGCAGCTGGAGGAGCGGTTCGCCGACTTGGCGGCGAGCCATCTGGAGGCCATCTGCGCGCGGGACGAGCGGGACCGGCAGAACGCGAGGCTGCGCGAGGAGAACGCCCGGCTGAGGCTCGAGAACCGGCGGCTGAAGCGCGAGAACCGCAGCCTCTTTCGTCAGGCCTTGCGGTTCCCTGGCGAGGGCAGCGACGGGGCGTCCGCGGACTCGGCGAGGGCGACCCCGGTCCCGGAGGAGGCCAGCATGAACCGGAGGGCGAGGGGCGGCGGCCCCGAGGACGACCCGGGGAGCCCCAGGGCCCTTAGAGCCCGGCTCGAGAAGCTGGAAGCCATGTACCGCCGGGCCTTGCTGCAGCTGCACCTCGAACAGAGGGGGCCGCGACCGCGTGGGGACAAGGAGGAGCCCTCTCCGGGCAGCCCAAATTCAGGCCTCCAAGTCCCAGAGCCAGAGCCCTCCGAGCCCTGGCCATAGCCCGAGGCCGCAGCCTGCAGAGGCGGAGCCTCGTGCAGGCTCCTCCTCCGTTCAGTGCTGCCCCCACCTGGCGCACGCGTGAGCCGCGCGCTCCCGCCTCCGGCCTGGCCCTGACACTTCCCCGGGGCGAGCTTTCTACCCGCAGAGGTTGTGGAGAGGTTGGGGAGGGCGTGGGGCTGAGTCCTGCCATGTACAGAGCACATGTCTCTGGCGCCTGCTAGTTCAGTGGAGACCTAGTTCCGGAGGGGCGGGCTTTAAAACAGCGTGAAGTGAGTGGCAGTCGACCCTTCCTAATGCCTGAACTTTTATGGGTGTTGTAAGGACCTGTGGTATTTTTTCCTGTTTTGGTTCTTCCAGGGATGATAGTACATTTTGATTTGGCTGGGTTTGTTTTTCATCGTCTCCTAAAGCCTCCAGCTAGTCTCTCTCATGTGGCCAACATTTTAAGTGTTTGGTTTGTTTTTATAAGTCGGTGTTACTTTGGTATCCTGTGAAATATCACCGTTTAATGCACAAAGTGATGTTTATAATTTAGAAACTCATGTCTGCCCTGGTTCTAGTCCTTATGCATCTAATATATACTGATTTGTTAATCCCACTCCCCCATCATCCCCCTGCCTTGGGAAATTTTAAACTATCTTCCTATAAGTAATCCTTCGAATTGATAAATAAATCTGGTGCACGGAAACTAACCTAAAGCTATCCCATGACTGTTATTTAAAGTGTGTTCAGTGTTTATACGTTTCCTTAATATCTGAACTTGATTATCCTTTGTAAGCTATCATTCTCTTTTCACTTTATGTAACAATGATCTTTTAAAATAATCAAAAAAATTAGATAATCTAAACATTTTGTAATTTGTGCACATTTTAGACTTGACAGAATATAGAACACAGCTATTTTGTCTAATACTGCTAATGTTTAAAATTTTTTAAGAAATAATGAATTATATGTTCATCAAAAGCCCCAAAACAACATGATTTAAGTCTCAGTTGTAATTTCAATTCCAAAAAAATGAGATTAATCCTAACAAATATTCTAAGATCAGTTGATTGTACTTTGTCAGTGAATAACCCTTTTGCCTATTAATGAAGAGGGTGACGTTGTACCTGGTAGAGATCATACGTGTAAAAGAGTGTTTAAGTGGTGGAAAACACTTCAGTTTAAGAAGAATAAAAAGAGTTTTTGTTACAGTTAGAAAAAAATCATAGATTAGAGTTTTTGTTTTATTTGTGGCATACTCCAAAAGTTTCATAGCCAATTTTATGAAACAAGTTGCCAAGGAAAATAATTTCGAGATTTTTCTAATCCTGGGTATTGAAAACACTGTACATTTCACTTAAAGATAGTTGATAGTTGTGAACATTAAGATCTTCTATGATCAAGAAATGTTAGAAGAAACTTGGTGAGAATAAGTTGGTATGTGAAAAGTATTTCTATCTTTCTAATAGGGAAAGAATTAAAACATTTTTAGGAGGCACTAAGAATTGAAGAATAGGCAAAAAGCAGATTGTCCCTATTCCTACTTTGCATATAAATTAGTTAATCTCACTAAGCCTTATTTTTCACACCATTAAAAATTTCTCACCATTAAAATTTTTCTAACTACCTCAGAATGTTATAAAAATTTTATTGAGATGCTATATGCAGAATGCCTGCTTCAGAATAAAGGCTGTGTCAATTTAAAATCTAAAATGTACAAGTTCAAAGTAAATGTTTTACTTATACTTTCCTTCTGTATTTTGCTCCCATACGAATTTATGGGTTTTAGCAGATATGTAGATTTCGAATGCATTGACATTTTTCTCTCCTTTTAAGCAAATGGGAGTTAAAGGTTTTATAATAAGGAAATAATATAAAAAATTAAAAATAATTCCCAATTGTGTCAATTGGCAATTCAAGAACTAAGCAAAATATTCAATTTACCTAGTTTTAAACACCTTTTGTATTAAAATAATGTACAGTGTAAATATGGTGAAAAAAATTTTTGTAAAATAGGTACACACACTAATGAGGAAGTTTTTTGAGCATAATTCCTGAAAGGTCTTAAAAATTCTGAAACCCAAATGCCCCATAACATGAGTTAAGGCTAGTATATATTTCAACTTTTGAATTTCGCCTCTGTTAACTGATAAGGCATCATGTAGTTTATAAAAGATATTTTGTTATATCAAAATAAGTACTGGTTTAAGAAATGGATAAAGCTGATTTTAGAAAAGTTTTATCTGGGTTCTAGTTTGATCAAAAAAATAACCTAAAAGTGCAGATTATCTTCCTTGTTACAATGACACTTTATTTTCATAACTTCAGATTTGTTGTGCAATGAAAAGAGGGCTTATAATTTATAGAAACCAGCAACAAAAATATGTCATAATTCAGTGAAGAGCACTGGCATTTTTTTAATCAGAAATTTTTATTGGTACTACTCACAAATACATGCTATCTTTATGTTTTTATCTATAAAAATTAGGGTGTAAATCAAAGTAATATAAAGTATTTTGTAGATCATAGACCAAGGTATCTTTGCTAAACTTCTTCAACATTATGAATATTTGAAAAATACTTGAAAATATCTTTTGTTATTTAATAGCCTTAGACATAGATTTGCCAATTTATGAGTGTTACCATGATTAAACTAATTCCAAATTATTCATTAAATCATTAATATTCTAAATAATTATTAGCAGAATGATTTTATCTTCAGTGCCAAAACAGCATTTTCTGTTTTGATTAAAGGAACAGATTTTTCACTGAGAATTTGTCATAAAATCTTCATGAGTGAATGATAAAATTTATTAGTATTTCTGTTCAGTGATTAAGTGATCAATTATAAATTCCAGCTTTTCTACTATAAACTTGCTTTCCTGATACATATTTTACGTATCTGATATAGAGTGAAGAGTGTGAGGAGTGAAGTCGCTTAGTCGTGTCTGACTCTTTGCGACCCCATGGACTATAGCCTACCAGGCTTCTCCATTCCTGGGATTTTCCAGGCAAGAATACTGGAGTGGGTTGCTATTTCCTTCTCCAGCGGATCTTCCCAACTCAGGAATTGAACCCGGGTTTCCTGCATTGCAGGCAGATGCTTTACCCTCTGAGCCACCAATGAAGCCCAGTTATCTGATATAGACAGTATAAATATATTTATGAAATGGAAATAAGAACCAAGGAAAATATTTAGATAATATCTACATCTGACTTTATGAAGTTATTCTGCTCAAATTTCATGCTAACATTAACATCTCTTAAAGATCAGAATTAAACTATGTTGGTGTAATAAATAGGGGATTTTGCTTATTTAAAAATCATATTCAGAATCTGTTCATGCTTGTGAGTATAGTGTTGACCTTATTCATGTTAATTTATTAAATCCAGGTTCTCAAATACCTGCCAAAGTTTAGAGAAAATTTGAGAAAGGACATTAGTGAGTTTGTTGGTGCTTAAACCTTCTTGTCTGAGTGGTAGGCATTCTACTCTAAAAATTGAATTCTTAGAGAAATTGAACAGCAATCTACTTGATATTTCATACATGGTTCTGATCAAAGTCTTCCTTGGCCTTTCATTTTTCCAAATATCCTCACTTTACTTTTGATTCTATCATTTTAAACTTAAAACCTCCATTGTATTTTAAACTTAATGGATCTGCCTTTAGTTATGGTGAAGACTGTTGCTAGTAACTGATCACTCCTATTACCCGAGCCAGCAGCCAACCAACTATCTTCAGCGGGCCAGTTTCCAAACAACTAGTCAGCTAATCACATAGATGTTCCCTGTATAGGTCAACCCAGCCAGGCCAAGATCAGCAAAACCACCACCAAGTAAACCTATGATCAACAATTAATGGTGGTTTTAATTCATTAGGTTTTGGGGGCAAACTGTTATGTTATAAATTGTTGAGCAGCTACAAGGAATTGGGTATGGAATGTTTTTAAATAAGTATCTTGTTAAAGAGAAGAATAGAGTTGGAAATTTTGCTGAGGGTAGTAGTATTTATATCATGTGTATAGAATGGATTTGACTACATTTCAGGAGAGATGTGAATAAAAGAACATGTGATGAACAGGGCAATGGAAGATGATATAATTGAAGTAACACATTTTCATGAATGGATGATCTCAAAAGCACAGAGGGTTAGAACAGTCTGGTAAAGGAATAGATTAAATTCTTAAAGAGGAGCTAGCGAGAAAAGGACATGTGATGATATAGGGAAAGAATGAGATTGGAGACAGGTAGATTGGGTGAGGTCATATATTTTCCATAAAACAGTAAAATCATTTGTTGAATTAAGTTAGCTGTTGTAAAAGTAGAGAAAAGTTTCAAACATTGATTAAAGGTATTTCAAAGGTAGTCAGTGGGGAGATAAAAGGATGGCTGAGTGATTCTGAGAGCCCAGGTGACTATCAAGAAACACACCACAAGTATAGAAATCATATTGGACTTTAGGAGGAAAAAAAACATACAAGAGACAACTCTGAAAAATAACCTGAAGATGCACAAGAGAACTTTTTATTTTAAAAGTTGAATTTCACTAAACAGTCTTACTGGCAACTGAGTTCTGATATCTTTCTATATGCTATATATGTTGAATTAATTCTACTAGGATAAGTAGAATTAATTAATCATGCATGTGAAGATTTGAAAATTTTGTAATTTTGGAGTCTTGGCAGTGTGCATTGGGTATAAGAAAGAGACAAAGTAGAGACTTGGAATCAGAACTAGTCTTAGAGGAGAAATATATCATTTTCATAAGAAATGTAAGGAAAACAGTGCCCTCTCTTTATCAGGCTTAACACCAGGATTGTGAAGTTGATGAGAAAGAGTTCTTGGGTCCTTTGTGTACAGATGGCGTACTATCTCTGTGTCTCTATAATGTGGATTGGAGGAGGATGTTGATCAAGTCAAAGAATGAGAGGCATTTATACAAGAAGGGAAGACTGGATTTTTATAGCAGTCTCTCGAGATTTTCTTTCTTGAACCTGAAGTCAGAAAAGTCGATTGAATTCAGTATCTTTACTTTTGGCATAGTAATATCAATTCAGAATTGTTGAGAAAAATCAAAAGAGATGAGTTTACCTGAAAATGCATTGAAAATCTAAAACCTGATACAAATGAAAAAGATTTGCTAAAGCTAATGGCAATGATATTTAAGATAACTTTTATAAAAATCGATTTTTAAATGATACAAAGAATGAGCTTTCTCGTATTGCTTAAAAGTAACTGGTTCTGTCTCAAAATGATCAAGGCAATTAATCTAAAACATTTGTCATAAGAGATTAAGATAATACTCTGAGTGTTACATGTTATAAACTTGGAGATATAGTGTTTTAATATATGTACTCAATATTCATCAAAGAAACCTAAATTTAGTTACTTCTAACTCCACTAGCACTGCACATCTTACTGCTTCTCTCATGCAATGTGTATATGAACTATTTTATTAGCATTTTATACCACTTGAAAATCCTTCATGATGAGAATTATTTGCTTTGTTGGTCTACATGGATTTCGATAGAGTATAAAACCAGTGACGCATCATTTTTGAGCGTTGATATGTTTTCCCTGCTATCTTAAAATAGGGAAAGACACAGTATCATCCACCTACTAATTTGTATTTTAGCATTCTAAAGATCAAATCTCAAACATATATACAAGGTGAGAAATTTAGAAATAATCCATTCTTGTATTGATGAAACTAACAGTCATTCACTTTTGAAATGTATGTTGAATCCCTGCTCTGTGGACAGGCACTGTCCTTAGTCACTACCTTGGAAAGCTTACAAAGAATTGAAGGGGAATAAATAACAAATATTTCTCAATCCAAAATAATTTACCATTTTTCATTTAACAATTTTTTTTTCAATTTTTGGTACATAAATTGGGACAACAAGATGTACAAAGTTTACTCTGAGTGAGGCAGGTGGTTTTGAGTCAGCCATTATGGAGCCTTCTACTTTTCATACACAAAGCTTTCTTTCCATTTTAATTCTCCTTATGTGTATAACTTCTCATCAATTCATTTAATTTTAGATACAATTTAAAAGTGAATATTCCACACAATGTGGAAAAGATAGTCTCTGTGGTAAATGGTGCCATGAAAACTGGATAGTCATGTGTGGAAGAATGAAACTGAACTCTTAGCGGCATGCCCCGCTAAGCTAAGGAAAAACATAGTGTGGACCTTGGAACGCCGGGTTGACCAATACGAAGAGTAACTCAAAGTGGTTTTAAAGACTTAAATGTAAGATTGAGACCTTAGAAACTCCCGGAAGAAAATATAGAAAGAAAGCTTCTTAACATTGGTCGTGGCAGTAATTTCTTGGCAATGATACCAAAAGCAAAAGTAGATGAGTAAGATTACATCTAGTTTAAAAGCTTCTGCATAACAAAAGAAACCATCAACAAAATTAAAAAGCAGCCTCTGGAATGGGAGAAAATATTTGCAAACCATGTATCTGATAAAGGGCTAATATGCAAAATATTTAAGGAAATTCTATCTATAATTCAATAGCAAGCAGGAAGGAAGAGAAGGGAAAGAGAGAGGGAGAGAGAGAAAGGATAGAAGGAAGGAGGGAGGGAGGAACTAAGGAAGAAAATTATCTGAATAAAAAGTATACAAAGACCTTGAATAGACATTTCTCTAAACAAGACATACAAGTGATCAATAGGTATATGACAAGATGTGCAATATCTCTATTCCTCAGAGAAATGAAAATCACAACCACAATGAGCTATCACCTCATACATAGGATGGCTATTATATATATATTTTTTAAGATAGGTGTTGATGAAGATATAGAGAATAGGAAACCTTTGCATACTATTGGTAGAATGCAAATTGGTGCAGCCACTATGGGAAATAGTATGGAAGTCTTCAAAAAATTAAATACAGTACTACCATATGACTCAGGAATCCCACTTTGGACGTATATCCAAAGGAATTGTAATCATGATGTCAAAGACATTTGTGAACTCATTCATTGCAACATTAGAATAGTATCCTAAGTGAAGCAGAACACAGAAGTACAAATACTACATATTTTCACTTATATGAGGAGTCTAAGAGAGTCAAACTCACAGCAGCAGTGAGTGGAATGCTTGTTGCCAGAGGCTGGGAGGAGGAAATTGGGGGCTATTAGTCAAAGGGTACAAAGTTTCAGTTATACAGGATAAGTAAGTCCTAGAGACCTTACTGGTCTATAGTTAGATAGTTAATGGCACTATATTGCACATTTAAAATTTTGCTAAGAGGGTAGATCTTATGTTAAGTGTTATTATTACACAAAAAATAAGGATGTCAGGAAACTTGTGGAAATGAGGGCTATGTTTATGGCATAGCTTGTGATGCCAGTTCACAGATGTATATTGTTGTTGTTCAATCGCCTAGTCGTATCCGACTCTTTGTGACCCCATAGACTGCATCATAGACTGCGTCCCTGTCCCTTACCATCACCCGAAATTTGTCCAAGTTCATGTCCATTGCATCAGTGATGCCATCCAGCCATCTCATCCTCTGACACCCTGTATTCCTTCTGCCCTCAATCTTTCCCAGCATCAAGGATTTTTCTAATGAGTCAGCTGTTCACATCAGGTGACCAAAATACTGAAACTTCAGCATCAGTTCTTCCAATGAGTATTCAGAGTTGATTTCCTTAAGATTGACTGGTTTGATCTCCTTGCTGTCCAAGGGACACTCAGGAGTCTTCTCCAGCACCACAGTTTGAAAGCATCAGTTCTTTGGTGTTCTGCCTTCTTTACAATTCAGCTCTCACAACCATATGTAACTGCAGGGGTTAATAGTCAGCCGCCTGTTGCTCTGGCTAAGCCATGAGAAAATCACCATGGGAAAAGAATAAAAGCAAAACATAGCAATACAGCATAACCCAAGTAAAAGTACATCGGGTTGATTAGCTGGGGTCGGCATACCCTGCTAAGCTAAGGAAAAATATAGTGTGGACCTTGGAACGCCGGGTCGGCGCAAGTTCAGAACGCTGCTTGTGCACACACTAAGATGTTTTCCCAAGGCATATGCAGATCTATGACCTCCAGCTGGGTGATAGCGCTTGTAGAAGAAAGATAGTTTAAAGTAATCAGTAAAATGGGAGACGTGATTGGGGACACAGGAGGCGGATTTCATCGTAGCACTACAGATACTTTCTGCTTGCCAAGACACTAAATAAAAGTGATGTGACTCCGAGGAACAGGGCTCTGGATCCAAGAGATCTGGAGTTCCCCAGTCCCATCTTTGAAACTTTAACTCTGTCTCTAGTTTCTTTTCCCCAAACTGTTGAGTCGACCACTTTCGACCCCTACCTGCTGCACTCACTGCAGCATGTAATCACTGGGAAGACCATTGACTATTTGGGCCTTTGTTGACAGAGTAATGTCTCTGCTTTTCAAAACACTGTCTAGGTTTGTCATCACAGATGTATAGTTATCTCCAAGCCCATCGAGTTGTATACATTAAATATTTAAAAAACACTTTAAATAGAAAGCCTTGCTCTTAGAAGTTTCACTGAAGTGGATATGTATCTTAAAATGTGATATCACATAAAGGTACATCATTTGATTGTGAATTCTTAAAGGCAGCCATACTATCTTATTCACCATTTATCCCTAATAAATACCTAGAATATTAGAGGTAACAAATAATTATATTTTACTTTTGAAAAAAGTGATTCCCAAAATTAATGCAAAGAGATTACTTTTCTCTTTCTGCAAAAATGTATTTTGAAAGCCAAGAGATTAGTTTTCCTAGAGATGTATCTAATTGTATGGCAATAATTTGTGGTCCTTCAAAAATAGGACTAATTATCATCTTGTAGGCAGGGGTTCTTAGGTGGGAATTTGTAATTTTTAGTAGTTTTTTGCTTGCAGCAATTTGAAGTTGCTGCAGCAGGAGGTAAAACATAATCATGTTTATTTGAAAAGAAATATTTTAAATGCTATGTCAGTTCTGTTCAGTTCAGTTGCTCAGTTGTGTCCGACTCTGTGACCCCATGGACTGAGGCACCAATTTCTGGAGCCTATTCAAACTCGTGTCCATTGCATCGGTGATGCTATCCCATCATCTCATTCTCTGTCATCCTCTTCTCCTCCAACCTTCAATCTTTCCCAGCATGAGGGTCTTTTCAAATGACTCAGCTCTTTGCATCAGGTGGCCAAAGTATGGGAGTTTCAGCTTAAGCATCAGTCCTTCCAATGAATATTCAGGACTGATTTCCTTTAGGATGGACTGGTTGGATCTCCTTGCAGTCCAAGGGACCCTCAAGAGTCTTCTCCAATACCACAGTTCAAAACCATCAATTCTTTGGCGCTCAGCTTTCTTTATAGTTCAACTCTCACATCAATACATGACTACTAGAAAAACCACAGCTTTGACTAGATGGACCTTTGTTGGCAAAGTATTGTTTCTGTTTTCAATATGCTGTCTAGGTTGGTCATAGCTTTTCTTCCAAGGAGCAAGCATCTTTTAATTTCATGGTTGCAGTCATCATCTACAGTGATTTTGGAGCCCAAGAAAATAAAGTCTGCTACTGTTTCTGTTGTTTTCCCATCTATTTGCCATGAGGTGATGGGACCAGATGCCATGATCTTAGTTTTCTGACAGTTGAGTTTTAAGCCAACTTTTCAGTCTCCTCTTTCACTTTCATCAAGAGTCTCTTTAGTTCTTCTTCGCTTTCTGCCATAAAAGTGGTGTCATCTGCATATCTGAGGTTATTGATATTTCTCCCAGCAATCTTGATTCCAGCTTGTGCTTCATCCTGCCCAGCATTTCACATGGTGAACTCTGCATATAAGTTAAATAAACAGGGTGATAATATACAGCCTTCATGTGCTCCTTTCCCAATTTGAAACCAGTCTGTTGTTCCATGTCCAGTTCTAACTGTGGCTTCTTGACCTGCATACAGATTTCTCAGGAGGCAAATCAAGTGGTCTGGTATTCACATCTCTTGAAGAATTTTCCACAGTTTGTGGTGATCCACACAGTTAAAGGCTTTGGCATAGTCAATAAAGCAAAAGTAGATGATTTTCTGGAACTCTCTTGCTTTTTTGATGATCCAGCAGATGTTGGCAATTTGATCTCTGGTTCCTCTGCCTTTTCTAAATCCAGCTTGAATATCTGGAAGTTCATGGTTCATGCACTGTTGAAGCCTGGCTTGGAGAATTTTGAGCATTACTTTACTAGTATGTGAGATGAGTGCAATTGTGTGGTAGTTTGAACATTCTTTGGCATTGCTTTTCTTTGGGGTTCGAATGAAAACTGACCTTTTCCAGTCCTATGGCCACTGTTGTTTTCCAAATTTGCTGGCATATTGAGTGCAGCGCTTTCACAGCACCATCTTTTAGGGTTTGAAATAGCTCAACTGGAATTCCATCACCTCCACTAGCTTTGTAGTGATGCTTCCTAAGGCCCACTTGACTTCACATTCCAGGATGTCTGGCTCTAGGTGAGTGATCACACCATCATGTTTAGCTGGGTCGTGAACATCTTTTTTGTATAGTTCTTCTGTGTGTTCTTGCAAACTCTTGGTAATATCTTCTACTTCTGTTAGGTCCATATCATTTCTGTCCTTTATCGAGCCCTTCCTTGCATGAAATGTTCTCTTGGTATCTCTAATTTTCTTGAAGACATCTCTAGTTTTTCTTTGCATTGATCGCTGAGGAAGGCTTTCTTTCTTATCTCTCCTTGCTATTCCTTATGGAATCAATAAAGCAGAGTTCAGGAGAAGTGAATGTATCTCTCCTCTTGTTTATTTGTAGAAAGTTCCTGTGGGCTTCTCTGGTGGCTCAGAGGGTAAAGACTTCACCTACAGTGCAGGAGACCCAGGTTCATTCCCTCGCTTGAGAAGATGCCCTGGAGAAAGGAATGGCTACCCACTCCAGTATCTTTGCCTGGATAATTCCATGGACAGAGGAGCCTGGCAGGCTACAGTCTGTGAAGCTGCAAAGAGTAGGACATGACTGAGCGACTAACACTTTCACTTTCCTATAATAGCTTCTTAGGCGTGTCTTAAATTGGTATTCACTTTCAGATAGAGTCTAATACACTGGCCAATCGGTAGCCCATAGCCAGAGGTGGCTGTTGAGTATTTGAGTAGTCTGACTTGAGATGCATAAATAAATGTGAAATACACACTGGATTTAACATGCTTAGTCAGAAAATCTCAAAATATTACATTAATAATTTTATATTAATTACATGTTAGAATTATAACATTTGATATATTAGGCTAAATAAAATATGTTAATAAAGTTATTTTATCTGTTTATTTTACTTTCTTAATATGGCTTCAAGAAAATTTTAAAGTACTCATGTAGCTTGACTTATGTTTCTTTTAACAGTATTGTCTAATAAGTATAGAATAGTGGGATTATATTTTTCTCCATGACAACATCTTCATCTATTGCTAGATAACAACTTTTATATCACACAGCTCAGATTTATATTCAAGTTCTCATCCACTAAAACCATGAGCTCCATTATAAGAGAGCTGCTGGTAAGTAGCTCAACACTCTCCTGCAGTTTATTTCATGTATCAAAATTTTTTATATCCCATTTACTTGTGAAAAGATTTTTTCAAGTTTTCACAAAATATATCTAAACACAGCAGTTACAAATGAAATCCAATAGAAACAAAACAAGATAGAGGAAGAATACATATCATTCTAAAGTAAGCTGTTTACTGTACTTGACTAGTCAAGTACACACTTAGATCAAGTTTCGTTACAAAAGAAAAAGGCAGACTTAGCTATTGTCTTCTTGGCCTTGTGGTAAACTAAAACAATCATTTGTAATCATCCATTATTAGAAACAGAATTTTTTATAGGGTAGCCTCTAAAGCTTTCTGAATGATGGAAAAATAAGATCAAAAGGCAGCAAACTCACTGGGAAGTGAGAAAATCACAACACCTTAAGAATCTATTGCCCCTGGGTCTTCTTATCCCGCTGCTGACTCTACTTGCTGCTGCTGCTAAGTCGCTTCAGTCGTGTCCGACTCTGTGCGGCCCCAGAGACGGCAGCCCACCAGGCTCCCCCGTCCCTGGGATTCTCCAGGCAGGAACACTGGAGTGGGTTGCCATTTCCTTCTCCAATGCATGAAAGTGAACAGTGAAAGTGAAGTTGCTCAGTCGTGTCCGACTCTTAGCAACCCCATAGACTGCAGCCCACCAGGCTCCTCCATCCATGGAATTTTCCAGGCAAGAGTACTGGAGTGGGGTGCCATTGCCTTTTCTGCTGACTCTACTTATGTGACCTCAATTATACATATGTATCGTTTTTCTGAAATAGCAATAAAATCAATAGAAGTGGTAAGAGTCCTTTCCATCAAGTTCCGTAGAGTATTTGAAAACCCAGTAGTAAAAACTTTTAGCCCTACTATGAGGGATCAAAAAATGTAAGGGCTTATTTACTCAAAACACAGCTTGAGGTCAATTAAAAAGTTGTGCAGTGCAAATGGAGAAAAATATTTTCGCTTTTTAAAGGAACCTTGAAAAATCTATTCAAATGTGTCACATATAAAAAATTTCTTTTAATTACATACTAGTTTTAGTCAAGTCTGAAAGAGAAAATTGAAGTAAACAGAAGGAATTAAGGAGAATGTAGTAGAAATGAGAAGTAGGAAACGTAGTGAGACCCAGTACTTTCTTGTAAACTCTGAAAAAAAAATGCACTTTGCTCTAAATGTAATGTTAAGCCATTGACTTTGAGCACTAGAAATATAGAATATCATTTTAGTTCTAAATCATCAGTCTGACTATCTGAGGGCCCAGAGAGAAATCAGGGTAATGCTTTTTTTGGAAATAGACATGAAGATGTATTATAATTACTTGGATATAAGAATTTAAATCTCAGGGACTTGATCAGGGCTGAATATGTACATTTGGGCATCAATACATAGAGAGTCGAAGAAATCTCATGGGAGTAAATATAGACAGAAAAATTTGGGCCCTGAACTCCTAAATATTTGGTATCACCTAAAAATGCTGACGCCAGAAAAGAAAACTTAGAAGGAGTAGCTTGTGGGATAGAACAAAATTCAGGAGCATGAGACTTTGTGGATGCCAAAGGGCCTATGAGAGGGATTGGGGATTACCAAGTGTGCCAAATACCCTGACTGGTAGAGCAAGGAGAGAACACAAAAGCATCCGGGAGGTGTGTCTTCACCAAGGCCGTGTTTGACATTGACCAGAGGGGTTTCAGTGGTGCAGGTTAAAAGAAACATTGGAAGGTGACAAAGTCACTTGTAGATGCCCAATTATTAACAGATTTTTCAAGACTTTTCCATTTAAAAGAATAGTGATAACAACAAAATGAAATGACAGTGAGCCAATACAGGCTTAAGAGAAACTTGTCTATTTATTATTTTCAATTATAGGAAGATACACTGGAGAAGGAAATGGCAACCCACTCCAGTACTCTTGCCTGAAAAAATTCCATGGACAGAGGAGCCCCTGTGGAGTTACAGTCCATAAGGTTGCAAAGAGTCAGACACAACTGAGCGACTGAGCACACACTTAGAAATGATACAATGGAAAGGGAAAGATTGATGTTCCTGGAGCAGATGAATAGCAGTGTCCTCCAAAAGAGGAGATAGGGACAAGAGGATAGGAGTCTGAGACTATATGAAAAGACTGGCCTTCGAAGAGAGCAGGGACACTTCATTTTTTGTCATAAGAGTGAAAGCAGATAGTAGATGAGATATTGGTGGAACAGCAGATTTATCGGAGGGACTCTAAAGGCATTACTTTCTTCTTTTCCTATTTTCTTAACAAAGTGTGAAGGAAGGTCATCAGCTGCAATGGAAGGAAGGAGTTGTCTTATTGCAAAAAGAATAAAGCAGTTGACTCTAATAGAGATGCCATCTAAACCTGTTTTCAAGGTTGCATACTACATTTTCTTTCTAAGCCAACCCACTGCCATCTACATGATTCTAAATGACTGGGAAATTATCTGCAACCCAGATGTCTGATAATTCTATGTTACTTCTTACACTGTGGGGTTTATGAGTGAGTTACAGAGGCTCTAATACACACGACTTCACTCACATTTTCTTTGATTTGAGTCACCAGTACTTAGAGAAAATTTGGAGAAGACCCAAGAGATTATTCATACAAAGGCAGGCTGAGGTTTAAAATAAAAGGAGTTAACATCTATGTCCCTGCAATAATATTTATACAGAAATTGAACATAGGTTTTATTTTTTCATCACCCTGAAAGATACACAAACATGTCACGACTAGAGGAGGCCAGATAAATTCATCTATTTTCTCAGAGCTACAGAAAGTCTGATATCAAAAGAACATGAAGATTAAGACTTGAATTGTGATTATCAGATATTACTGCAATTTACTTTTAGGGTAGTACCATTTCTATGTGACAGTTTTAGGCTGAGCTATAACCTATGTACTAGGGGTGGTTGCTCCCCACCTGTTGAAACTTATGGTAGTAAGGGAGCTTTTGTCTTGAGGATACTGATGGATCTTTAAAGATCAGTGGATGCAAGGATAAGTAAAAATACTACTTTAAAAACATAGAAACTTTAATTTTATTATCTTTTGGCAATAGCTCCTACTGTTGTCCTACGGGGTTAATTAGTGTTACGAATCCTTTCTTTATTAATTAGATGAAGTATTTATAGATGTGTTGTGGAACAGTCCCTAACTTTACTGATTTTTAATGTCGTGGGCTTTCTTAAAAAGTGTTTCTGTAATACATTTATAAAGTGTTCAGTTTAGAGACCAGTAAGCCAGTTGACTCCTAAAAATCAGTGACAGCACCTAGGTACAGCATGATAAATCTTAGGCGTTGGAATCAGGCAGTCCTGAATTACTGCTCTGCCATCTCCACTGAGTTGAATGTCCTTGAGTAAATTATCTTCTAAATTTTCTAATGTGTAAAATAGGGAAAATAAGAGAATCACCACAGTTCAATCAGTTCAGTTCAGTCGCTCAGTCGTGTCTGACTCTTTGCGAGCCCATGAATTGCAGCATGCCAGGCCTCCCTGTCCATCACCAACTCCTGGAGTTCACTCAAACTCATGTCCATCGAGTCGGTGATGCCATCAAGCCATCTCATCCTCTGTCATCCCCTTTTCCTCTTGCCCCCAATCCCTCCCAGCATCAGGGTCTTTTCCAATGAGTCAGCTCTTCGCATGAGGTGGCCAAAGTACTGGAGTTTCAGCTTTAGCATCATTCCTTCCAAAGAACACCCAGGACTGATCTCCTTTAGAATGGACTGGTTAGACCTCCTTGCAGTCCAAGGGACTCTCAAGAGTCTTCTCCAACACCACAGTTCAAAAGCATCAATTCTTCAGTGCTCAGCTTTCTTCACAGTCCAACTCTCACATCCATACATGACTACTGGAAAAACCATAGCCTTGACTAAACGGACCTTTGTTGGCAAAGTAATGTCTCTGCTTTTGAATATGCTATCTAGGTTGGTCATAACTTTCCTTCCAAGGAGTAAGCGTCTTTTAATTTCATGGCTTCAGTCACCATCTGCAGTGATTTTGGAGCCCCCAAAAATAAAGTCTGACACTGTTTCCACTGTTTCCCCATCTATTTCCCATGAAGTGATGGGACCAGATGCCATAATCTTTATTTTCTGACTGTTGAGCTTTAAGCCAACTTTTTCACTCTCCTCTTTCACTTTCATCAGGAGGCATTTTAGTTCCTCTTCACTTTCTGCCATAAGGGTGGTGTCATCTGCATATCTGAGGTTATTGATATTTCTCCTGGCAATCTTGATTCCACCCTGTGCTTCTTCCAGCCCAGCGTTTCTCATGATGTATTCTGCATATAAGTTAAATAAGCAGGGTGACATGATACAGCCTTGACGTACTCCTTTTCCTGTTTGGAACCAGTCTGTTGTTCCATGTCCAGTTCTAACTGTTGCTTCCTGACCTGCATATAGGTTTCTCAAGAGGCAGGTCAGGTGGTCTGGTATTCCCATCTCTTTCAGAATTTTCCACAGTTTATTGTGATCCACACAGTCAAAGGCTTTGGCATAGTCAATAAAGCAGAAATAGATGTTTTTCTGGAACTCTCTTGCTTTTTCAATGATCCAGCAGATGTTGGCAATTTGATCTCCGTTCCTCTGCCTTTTCTAAAACCAGCTTGAACATTTGGAAGTTCATGGTTCATGTATTGCTGAAGCCTGGCTTGGAGAATTTTGAGCATTACTTTACTAGCGTGTGAGATGAGTTCAATTGTGCGGTAGTTTGAGCTTTCTTTGGCATTGCCTCGTTGTAAGCAAAATGGAGAACGTGAATACTTAAACATGCATGCAAAGTACTAAAATATGTGTGTGCAGTGATACCAATGACAAAAACATATGTGGGAAGCAACCTATGTGAGCATATCTTTAGAAAGAGGGAGGTTCCCAAATATTTAATGTTTTCATCTCTCTTGTTAGACTTTTCATTTTTAATTATCAATATGTACATTTTGTAGATAAATGTAGTTTGCGTTTTATCTCCTAATATTTGATGCCTAAAATATATACATATATTTAATATTCTGTGTATGGAAGATTTGTTGTTCAGTTGCTCAATCATGTCCGACTCTTTGCGACCCCATGGACTGTAGCACACCAGGTTTCCCTGTCCTTCACTATCTCCCAGAGCTTGCTCAAACTCATGTCCATTGAGTCGGTGATGCCATCCAACCCTCTCATTCTCTGTCGCCCCCTTCTCCTCCTGCCTTCAATCTTTCCGAGTGTCAGAGTCTTTTCTAATGAGTCTGTTTTTGCAGCAGGTGGCCAAAGAATTGGAGCTTCAGCATCAGCCCTTTCAATGAATATTCAGGACTGTTTTACATTTAGGATTGACTAGTTTGATCTTCTTGTAGTCCAAGGGACTCTGGAGAGTCTCCTCCAACACCCCAGTTAAGAAGAATCAATTCTTTAGCATTCAGCTTTCTTTATGGTCCAACTCTCACATCCACATATGACTACTGGAAAAACAATAGATTTGACTATAAAGACCTTTGTTGGCAACATAATGCCTCTGCTTTTTAATATGTTCTCTAGGTTGGTCATAGCTTTTCTTCCAAGGAGCAAGCATCTTTTAATTTCATGGCTGCAATCACCATCTGCAGTGATTTTGGAGCCCAATATAATGAAGTCTGTCACTGTTTCCATTGTTTCCTCATCTATTTGCCATGAAGTGATGGGACCAGATGCAATGATCTTAGTTTTTTTAACATTAAGTTTTAAGCTGTTTTTTTTTTCACTCTTCTTTTTCACCTTCATCAAGAGGCTCTTCAACTTCTCTTGGCTTTCTGCCATAAGGGTGGTGTCATCTGCATATCTGAGGTTATTGATATTTCTCCCAGCAATCTTGATTCCAGATTGTGCTTCATCAAGCCTGATATTTTGCATGATGTACTTGGCATATAAAGTAAATTAACAGGATGACAATATACAGCCTTGATGTACTCCTTTCCCAATTTGAACCCAGTCTGTTGCCCCATGTCTGGTTCTAACTGTGCTTCTTGACCTGCATACATATTTCTCAGGAGGCAGGTCGGTCTGGTAGTCCTATCTCTTTCAGAATTTTCCACAGTTTGTTGTGATCCACACTGTCAAAGGCTTTAGCATAGTCAGTGAAGCAGAAGTAGACGTTTTTCTGGTACTCTTTTGCTTTTTCTATGATCCAACAGATGCTGGTAATTTGATCTCTGGTTCCTCTGCTTTTTCTAAATCCAGCTTGAACATCTGGAAGCTCTCAGTTCACCTACTGTTGAAGAAATATGCTTGGAGAATTTTGAACATTACTTTGCTAGCATGTGAAATGAATGCAATTATGTGGTAGTGTGAACATTCTTTGGCATTGCCTTTCTTTGGGATTGGAATGAAAACTTCTCCAGTTCTGTGGCCACCGCTGAATTTTCCAAATTCAGTATAGAAGATAGGAACTATAATAGTAACATTTATACCTATAAACTCATCACACAATTTAAGAATGGAGATAAAAGAAACAGTGAATCAACTAGACGGTCCTTTACTGTCCCATCCCCCTGACTCAAGGTCAGGGATAGCTATCATTTTCAAGTTTGGATTTATCATTTTCTCTTTTAAAAAATATACTTTCAATGGTCAGTGAAGTCTTTCTCACATTCTATCACTCTGATACTTATTCTCCTGCTTCCGTTTTCCTTTTAAGGACACTTTGATTGCATTGAAAGTGTTAGTCATTCAGTTGTGTCTGACTCGGTGACCCCATGGACTGTAGTCCACCAGGTCCCTCTGTCCATGGGATTCTGCAGGTTCATTCCCTTCTCCAGAGGATCTTCCCCACCCAGGGATCGAACCCAGATCTCCCGTATTGCGGGCATGTTCTTTACTGTCTGAGCCACCAAGGAAGCCTGATGATTACATTGGGCTAGGATAATCTCCATATTTGTTATTCAAGCTGGTTTCCTTATTTTCAGGTAATTTTGTTAGTAACTTTAATTCCAACAGCAACCTTAACTTCCCCTTTCCATGTAACATAAAATGTTCATAGTTTCCAAAGAATAAAATGAGCCTATCCTAGGGGCCAGAGTCGGGGGCAACATTATTCTGCCTGCTGTAGTGTAGTACTCTGGAAGTCAAAGTACCATGCCAAGATTCAGGCCTCTAAAGTAAAAACTCAAAGTTTCACTTGTAAAATTTAATCTTTTTCTTTATTCATTACATACAAGTGCTGCAAAACTTTGTTTTTGGTTGATTTATTTGGATAATTATCCTCAGTTCTCCAGTTGATTTTGCATAAGGTAAAATAGCATAGATTTAAGCTCTTAACCAAACACAAGAGTTCCAGTTTTAGAATTGTATTAATTTCAGCAACAAAGGACAGTAAGAGATACTTATGAATATTAATTAAGTAGGTTCTAAAAATAAATTATAAGGAATAACATTTCAGAATGTAAGGACTCAGCTTCTGTGTAAGACAAATTTAAAATGACACCATGATTTGCCACGACTATTTTTTTTTTTAATTCCTCTGACCTTATTCATTTAACTTTTCAGGGTCAAAAGCAAAGTATTAGGTATCTGATTTCAGTATATATATTTTTAAAGATTGCTGACTTCAACTTTGTCAAGACCTCCTGACCTTCTAGCTTGAGATAATCTGATTTAGTAAGCAGACATGATGGTCATTGTTTCATGTATAAACAAAAGCCACTTTCTGTCTTTCAAACTAGATTTAAAATTCACTAATAGGTAGAAATAGAATTTAGAGTTCACATCATGGAATAATTAATATTATATTCATATTATAATAAACATTACCATTTTCACAGATGCTGAGACAAAATAGATTGTAGCAGGAGTTCCTAAAAGATCTGGGAGTCTCATCTTGTTCATCTTCAAGATTTCAGAGTATGTTTTTGCTAACTCATTGGTCTGGAGAATGCATTTGATGAGGCCTGATCGCTGAAGTGCATAGATCAATTATGACTTTCACCTCCTGGTGAAGGAGTCTTTAGATGTTTAACATAAATTTGGAGCAAGAATAACCATAATAAAAGTTCCTTTTAATTGTTAAGCACATAATGAAATTTTGGGGCATCAATAGTTTGTATCCTCCCCAGGGCTGTAATGACTGCAATTTCTGATAGGATATTTAACTGACATTTACATTTCTCAATTCATCCTGTTTCAGGAGATTTTAGGCATCTTGTTTTAAATAAAACTGCATGACTGACTACTGATCTCCAAACATCTGTTGCTGTATATAGGTTTTGTATACTCAGTGAACATCCTTTGACTGAGAAATAGCTTCATACCTCTGTTTTGGAAGGGATATATTTGGTCATCAAATGATACCTCCCATTTTGCATGTTTAGCCAACCCAAGCTTTGCCAAAAGGTTAAAAAAAATCCAGACTTTCTTTATATTTTGTATTAATTATGTGAATTTTAAAAAAAATTATCAATTATCTATCATTTTGTCTTCCTTAAAATTTGTTCTTTGAATCCTGCATGGGTTACAGAATTAAAAACCAAACTTCAATTTGAATCTTAGCTCGACTGTTTTAAGATTTTTGATTTATCATTTCCTTGGATATAAACAGAAAATAACAACACTTATCTTTCTAAATTATAATGATTGAAAGAGATATGTTTAACAGGTATCTTGTTCATAGCAGATATGCAAGAACCCTACTTTCCTTGTTCTTTGGTGTTATCTCCTCCTCCCTTATCTCCTTTTTAGCTATTACAGTGGTAAATCCAGGTTAATTTTTTGAGTTGAATTTTGTAATTTTCTGCTTAGACCTTGTGGTTACATAGGGTGAAAAACTGGTTATTGATATTTATTGTGATGAAATAAAAGCTAAAAGTAGGTTTGAGGCTTTGAATATACAATATCCCACAGGAGAAAGGAAAATTAGAGGCCTGAAATCCTTGTAGGCCAGTGAGATAAATTTTTAATATAGTAACTCTAAAATATATCCTTAAATCTAGAGAAATAAATAAAACAATCTTTCAAATTGTGTTAATTGCTTGTTTAGTAGCAGTGCCTACTTAGTAGTTAATATTTCCACCTACTCATAGACTTTTCTCTTGAGAATTGAACTTTTGTTGTCTTTTATTCCTGAAGCACTGGTGTTCCTGAAGTATGATAGTGTCGGGTAAGGAATCTTTTGCTAACAGAGGTTCAGTGCGGGTACTTGAGACCAAAAAAAGAAAGAAAGAAAAAAATAAGCCTATAAGGATGCTTACAGACTTTCCTCATATTATTACTTCTGGATTAGCATACATTCAGCTTCATTTACTTGTTAAAGAAGGAAATTTTAGAAGAAAAAAAACTTATGCATTTCAGGGAGTAAAGAATTACTCAAATTCAAGACATAGCCCCCAGACCCTAGTTGAAGGCTCTCAAGTATATATTATTTGTTATGTATTTGCTGTGAAATTTAAACTTCTTAAGTTCAGGGAGCACTTTTATTATTAATCTCCAAGTGTTTTCAGGTTATTATCCTGGAAAATTAGGAAAATGATTTTGAAATGTTATGCTGTCCTTTTAGACAAATAAGCTTATGAAAATCCTTTGAAATGAAAATCTATGAACAAATAAATATAAAACACTGTAAGAATAATGATGAATATGATGGTGATGATGATGATGATAATGATAATTGTATTATGAAAAAGATGATAAAAATCAAGGCTATAGAATTTGAAGTGAAGCAGAAATGAGCACCTGTTAGTGAAGAGGTGTGATGCCTCTGGTTAAGAAGTTAGTGTGTCAAGTAGTCTGGTATAAGTACAGTATAATAATGAGAGGAATAATGTATTGGCAAATACAAAAATTTATAAATTAGTGTTTGGTGTTGCTGTTATAGATACTACTCATGAAGTAGAGATATCACTATGAAGAAGTTATTCCCAGTATAATAATTATATGTCATTGTTGTCTCCAGTATAACAACAATTAAGGATAAAATCAGTTCAGTTCAGTCGCTCAGTCGTGTCCAACTCTTTCTGACCCAATAGACTACAGCACACCAGGCTTCCCTGTCTGTCACCAACTCCTAGAACTTAGTCAAACTCATGTCCATTGCATTGGTGATGCCATCCAACCATCTCATCCTCTGTTGTCCCCTTCTCCTCCCACCTTCAATCTTTCCCAGCATCAGGATCTTTTCCAATGACTCAGTTCTTTGCAATAGGTGGCCAAAGTATTGGAGTTTCAGCTTCAGCATCAGTCCTTCCAATGAATATTCAGGACTGATTTCTTTTAGGATGGACTGGTTGGATCTCCTTGCAGTCCAAGGGACTCTCAAGAATCTTCTCCAACACCACAGTTCAAAAACATCAGTTCTTTGGTGCTCAGCTTTATAGTCCAGCTCTCACATCCATACATGACTACTGGAAAAACCATAGCTTTGACTAGATGGACCTTTGTTGGCAAAGTAATGTCTCTGCTTTTTAATATGCTGTCTAGATTCATTATAACTTTTCTTCCAAGGAGCAAGCATCTTTTAATTTCATGGCTGCAGTCACCTTCCTCAGTGATTTTGGAGCTCCAAAAAGTTCTGTCACTGTTTCCATTGTTTTCCCATCTATTTGCCATGAAGTGATGGGACCAGATGTCATGATCTTAGGGAAGGAAGAAGGTAAATGTTTAGATTTAAAGTTTGGGAGAGGACTCAGAGCTGAAAATATAGGATTTGAGCCATGTGAGGAGAGATGATACTTAAAGATTTAAGATTGGGCTTAATGAATAGTTCATAGATAGAACGACAAAATATAAGAAAAGGACTCCAGAGCCTTAGAGATGGTGTACACTGAAGGGCTGTTGAGCCATGGGCATGTTGGAGCATCAAGACAAATTTTTGGAATAAATGCATGTGACTGGGCTAGGAGTAATGATCAGATCAGATCAGATCAGTCGCTCATTGTGTCCAACTCTTAGCGACCCCATGAATTGCAGCACGCCAGGCCTCCCTGTCCATCACCAACTCCCGGAGTTCACTCAGACTCACGTCCATTGAGTCAGGAGTAATGATACCTATGTGCAAATATTGCCACTCATAGGCTTGGTCTCTGTTTTACCAATAAGGTTCTGGTCTGCAAATATCTTTTTGTTTATTTGTATACCTCCCTCCCTGTCATGTATGATTATTTCAGAAAAGAATTCCAGAGCATATGTGTGCCTTTTTAATTTCATGTATCTTTGTACATACTTTCTCAAGTGTCTTGTACATGATTTTATATTCTGTTGTAACAACAGTTTCTCTTTGCACAAAAGATTTGCTAACAAGAACTCTGATTTCTCAAGTGAACCCAAACATTTCTAATTAAATGTATGTTTAGTAACTTTCAGAGAAAAATTCTTAATGCTTCCATTAAAATTAGTAAGCAGTACATGTCTACAATAGTAACAGGAGAGTTTGCTGGTGGCTTTTAGCTTTTGGGTAGAAAACTGCTTTTGATAATTAACTCAGGATGTCAAATTCTTTCTCTTTAATTTCACTAATACTATTTTTGATGATTTGTTAAGATTAAGGATAGTAAAACAATTGTTTTCATGGCCTTAAAGGAAAAGTCAGGAACAAAATTTATCTCTAAATTACTTAGTTTTTTTTTCTTTCTATTTTTAAATGCTTTTGTTGATTCTCTGCTTCTGTGCATAAGTTATATTTACCAATTCTACTGTAGATTATTGTGGACACAGACCATTTTTTACAAAATTAGTCTTATAGTACGACAATATCTTACACATGAAATACAATAGTAAATTGAATATCTGTTGAAAAGATCCAAAAGAATCTTCTACATTTACATATCTTGCAGTTTCTCTTAATTATCTATCATTTAAGTGTAATTCAAAATTCATCCCAATTCATTTTTATGATATCTTATAAGAAAATCTTCAGAAATGTTTTTAATTGAATAAAATGAATGAACTTGTATTATATAAGTACCCAAAAGAAACTTTTTACCATGTTATTGACAAGATACATATTGGCTTGGCCAAAAAAGTTTGTTTGGGATTAAAACCCTGGACAAACATTTTTGACCAATCCAATATTTTGACAGAGAAAAACTCAAAATTAGAAATTAGGTAAAAGGGGACTACTGTAACTTAGAATGACATCTGATACAAAAGAAATGTATCCTATAGAATAAAAAGTAAAAGGTTAAGACACTGCTAATTAGGAGTGGGATATGCGAACACCTTTTATTTCTTGTTTATTTTTCATAACTAACAAATAAATCATTCTTTTTACCTCTGACAGTAACATTTGTGCAGAAAGGTCATTTTCATTAACCTTAGGTTTGTAATTTCCAGCCTCTCTGCCCAAAGGCATTGCTGTTATTTACAATTTTTCTTATCCTATGTAAAACCAAACAACCATCATTGTAAGGTTAATATATATTAAGTGCCTTAGGCACATTTCAATTAAGTATTAACACAGATTGGAAAATTTCCAAAACATTTAGTGAATATTACTTTCAATCATTTTCATTAAAATTAATAGCAAGTGTTAAGAAGTAATATACCAGGGAGCTGGGGGAATTAACTTCCTAACTTCTAAAAGGCTACTTGTGTTAATGTAAAAAGAATTTTAGTACAACTCAGCTACATATTAACCTAGTCTCATTCAATCTTGCATTGTGTTTTGGAAGAGAATGGGAGTTATGTGCAAATTGTTTTAATATTTTTAAATATTGACTCCAGATTTTAATGAGTCTTTACTTGATAACAAAAATAATGAACTGGCCTTTGAACATAGTTAAAATCTCAAACCCATATTTTTCAAAGATACTTAAAGATGAGCTTTGAAAAATCAGTCTACAGAATTAAGAAGAGTAACTCTCCAAGTTAAAGAGTATATCAATTCAGTGGTACTAAAATCATTATAAGAGGAACCAATGATTGAGATTTGTGTCTGTGAGAGCTTTTTTTTTTTTTTTAAGTAAAAATAATGAATGAATTAAATGAAATAAATTGTTGAAATATATAGGCTTCCCAGGTGACATTAGTGGTAAAGAATCCACCTTCCAATGCAGGAGATGCAGGAGATGAGGTTTAATCACTGGGTCGGGAAGATCCCCTGGAGAAGGAAATGGCCACCTACTTCAGTCCATGGTGTCGCAGTCAGACATGACTTAGTGACTGAACAACAGCCAGTATTCTTGGATCCCATGGACAGCAGAGCCTGGTGGGCTGCAGCCCATGGGGTCACAGAGAGTCGGAAACAAGTGAGCGACTGAACACACACATTGCTGAAATATCAGAATAAATCAGAAATCATAATGGCCAAAATTTATCTCTGTAAATAGTGTTATAAAGAATTTGATAAAAGTCATTTGCCTTCCTCACTTAGTAACCCTTTATTTTCTTAAAAATGTAAAGCTCTCAAATTCACAATACTATCAGTATTACATGCAGCATTTAAAAAAGTGATATCTTATCAGTTTTGGGGCTTCCCCTGTGGCTCAGCTGGTAAAGAATCTGCCTGCAATGTGGGAGACCTGAGTTCAATCCCTGGGTTGGGAAGATCCCCGGAGAAGGGAAAGGCTACTCACTGTAGTATTCTGGCCTGGAGAATCCCATGGACTGTATAGTTCATGGGGTCGCAAAGAGTCAGACACGACTGAGTAACTTTCACTTTCAGTTTCATTTTACCAGTTTAGTTTGTGAGATATATATATATATACACATATATAATATTATACATGTGCATGCATACACACACACACATATATGATTTCCAATTTTAGGTAGTAAGTTTTCAACCTTTATGGATAGTACACATTAAAACTGATTTTCCTTCATGTCTTCCATTCAAGTCAATGCTATACGAGGACCATACAGTGGAACGTGAACAAGATAAAGAATTTAAATATATTTTTGCTGCAAGAATAAGAGCAGCATTTTGAATTTTAATATCATTAAAAAGTATTTAATCACTTTCTTCTCAATTTCCTTCAAATGTAAGAGAAGCAAAAAGGTTATATACAGAGGACATAATGTAATGAGCATGTGTGCTCAGCTGTGTCCAACTCTTTGGGACCCCGTGGACTGTAGCCCACCAGGGGATCTTCCCAATCTGGGATCAAATCCCCATCTCCTGTGTCTCTGATTCTCAGGCATATTCTTTACCACTGAGTCACCTGGGAAGCCCAAAGGAGAGCATAAAGATAAAACTCTTACCTTTGCAATGGAGGATGGCATTCCTTTTTGTCAGTTTTCTAAATAGATGCTCACCTTTTCAAAAAAGTCATTGAATACAATTAAACAACCACTTAAAGAGGGGGGAATACTGAGACCAGAAGAATAGTCGGCTGAGAAAAGTTAGTAAGGATAATTATGTCTTACGCTTGTGTAAGGTGTGATGGTCAAGGTGAGGCACCACTGGCCATGAATCCAGGGAGTAATGTGATGTCTGCTTTGTGGAATCAGCAGGGTCACCAAAGCCAAATAGTAGCTCAGTAACTCAGATGACCAGTGTGGGTCTAAGAATGTGAACTCTCAGACAGGTCCTTAGGAGAATATGGCTTTGAGAACATCCTTGAGAAACTACTAAGAAGTGGGGCCTGTGAAAAGCATACACATTCATGTTTCCCACTGTTCATATTTCATGAGAAAACTAGGGCTTATTACAGGCTGTGTGTAGGAGAGACTCAGAAGATGCCATTCCTTGTGTCTGGGGAAACTTTTTTCTTATCCCCATTGTCCACCATAAAGACTCATTTTTATCCTTCAAATCTGAGGGAAAGTGTCATTTTGCTTCCCTTGTTTTCGTTCCCCCAATTCTTAAGCAGAGTCATTCCTTCCTTTGCCTCTGCTATATTAACCAAAATTTTAGAAATGAAGACTTGATTTAAGTAAAAAGGTGTCTATTTGGGGTTTGAACAGACTTTTCTATGGGAGATAAGTGTTCAAGAAGCACTCAAATTGTGTTCCAAGGAACAGCAAAATTTGATTTTTCAATAACCTTAGATATGCCATCACACAACACTTCATACACACATGCCTGCACACACACACACACACACAAACACACACACACTTTCTCTCTCTCACCACAGATTAAGGATCTTAAAGAAAGGGCTCACATCTTTTTGACTTTGTATTCTTGGTCCCTAGCACACTGATTGATACATAATGGATGCTGAAATATATTAATGGATTAAATTAATAATATAAGGCTGCAGACAAGTTGAGTACGATTAAAGGGTAATAAGAGCAGAACAATATCAAGAATTTTTAAGGAAAAATGACTCTCATATTTGAAAGTGATTCTAAGTAAATGCCAACAGAATTTCAAAAGCGTCTAGATTCAGTATGCTTCAAGCACTATTACTATGGACAGAAGAAAAAAAATGACTGATTCATGTGAGGCTAAGTGGGGAACTCTTAGAAATGATTTGCCATTTGCTAGTATTTTACTAATTCTTAGTAGGGAGGGGTTAACAAATAAAGAGGAATTAATTTGCACCAAATATGTTGCTATAAGTTATAAAGGCTTGTAAGTTGTAGTTTGATACATCATTATAAATTCTTTCACTCTAGTTTGGTTGTTCTCAATTATGTTGTCTGCCTAGTTTCAAATTTGAAATCAGATTTTTTCAACTGTTGTCTAATTATGATCTCTGGATGAATTCTATAGAATCTGAATCTCCTAGCATGATTTATTCTCTATAGATGACTGAATAGACACAGTTTTCAAATTGATTATTTGCAAAGAGACACATGTAATGGTATATTATATTTTTTATTGTTTGAAATTAATAACTTTGAAATATTAGATGGTTATTAATAAACAGCATATGTAGCATAAACTAAGTGTATTTCATCTAAGGTTGCATATTGATAACAGATCAAGTAAAACCATTCTTCTTCATATAAGTAGATGGTGAGAGCTTGAGCACTGTGTTTTGTGCTTTTTCCCTACTCTTGTGTCTAGTTTGATCTCTCTAAGGCTTTGGTTTCTATTTCTATGAAAGCTTTTTCCTATGTGAATTAGGCCAATTTTTACTGATGAAGACAAGACCTCTGTATCATTTTTTTCCTGGAAGCTAGCATCAAATTGTTGACTTCTTTCTAGTGACCTTCAAAGTATAATGATAATGCATCATTATTAATCTGTATTGGAGTTGAACTTGTAACCTTTAGACCAAGACTTGTATAATGGACATCTATATTCTTGATTCCTAGATTTTAGCAGAGTATCTATCTTCTGGGTCATGTGTGAGCAAACATGGGGAATTCATATGAACAGAGTTGTAAGCTGGTTAGGATTTTTAGGATAAAGATTGTATATGATTCAATTACTTTAAGATTGATGATGCTCATGAGATAATGTGTTTCATACAAGGGTGGTCTCTGGCTCTTTTACTGAGTAATTATGTAGTATAGCCTGTGAGAACAATTCTTTGTATTAAAAATTTGTTTTTTTTTTTAATTTTATTTTTAAACTTTACATAATTGTATTAGTTTTGCCAAATATCAAAATGAATCCGCCACAGGTATACATGTGTTCCCCATCCTGAACCCTCCTCCCTCCTCCCTCCCCATACCATCCCTCTGGGTCGTCCCAGTGCACTAGCCCCAAGCATCTAGTATCATGCATCGAACCTGGCAACTCGTTTCATACATGATATTTTACATGTTTCAATGCCATTCTCCCAAATCTTCCCACCCTCTCCCTCTCCCACAGAGTCCATAAGACTGTTCTATACATCAGTGTCTCTTTTGCTGTCTCATACACAGGGTTATTGTTACCATCTTTCTAAATTCCGTATATATGCGTTAGTATACTGTATTGGTGTTTTTCTTTCTGGCTTACTTCACTCTGTATAATAGGCTCCAGTTTCATCCACCTCATTAGAATTGATTCAAATGTATTCTTTTTAATGGCTGAGTAATACTCCATTGTGTATATGTACCATAGCTTTCTTATCCATTCATCTGCTGATGGACATCTAGGTTGCTTCCATGTCCTGGGTATTATAAACAGTGCTGCGATGAACATTGGGGTACATGTGTCTCTTTCCCTTCTGGTTTCCTCAGTGTGTATGCCCAGCAGTGGGATTGCTGGATCATAAGGCAGTTCTATTTCCAGTTTTATTTTTGATTCTTAGTAACTTAAATCAACTAGGTAAATATCCAATTGAGTGGAAGAGGATTTGCTATGGTTCACTTAGCAGTAAATTTATGTTAATAATGACTTAAAGTTTTGAAAATATAAAATGGATAATATAGCTTGCTGCTAAGTTGCTGCTAAGTCACTTCAGTCGTGTCCGACTCTGTGCGACCCCATAGACAGCAGCCCACCAGGCTCCCCCATCCCTGGGATTCTCCAGGCAAGAACACTGGAGTGGGTTGCCATTTCCTTCTCCAATGCATGAAAGTGAAAAGTGAAAGTGAAGTCGCTCAGTTGTGTCCGACACTCAGCGACCCCATGGACTGCAGTCTTCCAGGCTCCTCCGTCCATGGGATTTTCCAGGCAAGAGTACTGGAGTGGGGTGCCATTGCCTTCTCCAATAATATAGCTTAGATTCTATATAACTTTATAAATGAAACCTAGCTACTATATTACACGTAGCTATACAGGTATGTAGAACCCAGTGATGCCAATTCTCCTGCCTATTTTATCTTTGCCAACTGGTGGTGGTTTTATGACAGACCTGATAGACACATCCATGGATTTTGTTTGGATGAAGTCTATTTGTCCATTAAAACTGAACACATTATTCTGAATCATACAGACTTGGTCCCTGAATCTCATCTTCACTTCTGGGTCGATGAGTAAAGGAAATGCCTTCATTCCCAAATTCCTGTGAAACTCTGCTATTATATCTCTAGCACTCAGCAGGATGAGCTTTCTAATTGATTTCAGTTAAACAAAGGTTTAAACCAAACACAACAGAAAATCATGTACAAACAAGTGGTTGTTTTCCCTTCATCTTCAGATGTAAAACATGCAAGAGATTCACTGGGATACTCTTTGTCAGGACCTTCACAACGGATGGCTTGGGGAATGGATATAAGTGGTATGTAGTTATTATATCTAAGTTGACTAACCAACTTTTCTCTTTTGATTGGAAGTATTTTTTCCCTTGGAAAAGATTACTCTCCCTACTACAACAATGAACTAAAAACTGCCAATTATAGTATCTAATTCCAGTAATTAAAAATATGACCCAGGTAAGGGTCCTAACCTCTAAAGACTTATTTTCTTTGAAGTAATATGCTTTGTCCAAAGCATGCTAATTCTGATGTACAAAGCTAACTCAACTCCATTAACAATTATAGAAACACACATTAGCAATCAAATAGTAAAGAAAATAATATATCACAATGTTCCATGTTTGAGAAAGTATAAGAAATGAACACTTTTATATTCTTGGGGCATTGTATGTTTTGATCAGCTTTCATGGATGTGTGATAGTCTATATAAAACATTGAAAATATATGTACCTTTTGACCTGATAATTCTGCTTCATGGTATCTATTCTAACAATGAGGAGTGTACAGAAAGATCTTTACAAAAGCTTGCTTGTCAGAGCATTGTTTGTAATAATGGTAATATATAAACAATGTGAGAGCCAGTTATTACTCTTTATTACATCACAAATAGTGTATTTTTGATGTAAATTATAATGTATCATTAATATAGGCTTATAGTGTAGAAAAATATTAAATACCATAGAAAGGTATTCATGGTGTTTTGTGGGGTATATAGGAAACATTATTTCATATGATTTTATTTTTGTTTAAATGAAATTGTATGTTAAAAAAGACTAAAAAGATATATGTTTTACAATATTATTAGAAATCATCTCTAACTAATGGGCTATTTAGGTAACTGTCACTAATGATCTTTATTTTCTAATTTCTTTCATCACAAATGTTTTAAATAAGAGAATACCAAAAAATAATATTTTGAACAACACAAAGTCATTTCACAGATAAGTGGTGCATTATTGATTGTATAGAGCCTTGGGACATTGACATCACTTTGAATGATATGCTTGGAGATTTCCTTATTTGCCTTTATGTTAGGCTGAGAGACATGACTGGCATTTATTTTTTTTATTTGGCAAAACTAATACAATTATGTAAAGTTTAAAAATAAAATAAAATTTAAAAAAAGGAATAAAATATATATATATATATAATTGGGGAAAAAATAAATAAAAGCAACTGGACTATAAAAAAAAAATAAATAAAAACAAGAAAAAAAATAAACTGCATACAAAATATGTTTGTCTCTAAGTTTTCAGGAAGGCAGAATGAAAAGGAAAACACACATAAGATGCATAACTCAAGCTATTAGAAAGTAAAAACCATAACTGTTCTTCACGGGGAAGAAATACATAAATAACTTAAAACTCAATTGTAAATAGGATGCATTGAGTGACAGACAATGCCTCAATAAGATGTTAATACAAATGCAACAGTTAATCAAGGTGCTAAAGAAGCATACTGACTTTGTCAAGTCTTTTTTTGTTCCCCTACAATCATTTAGCATTATGGTGAATATACAAAATACTGTATTCCCAAAATTAAGTAGCCTGCAAACATTTCACATCTTCTCATCATCATGAATGGTTTATTTAAATTTAGTAAATATCTCTTATATGCTTATTACTACTTCACTACCTTGTTTTATGCTGTGAAGCATGGCAAGCAGCTTAAGTTGGGAGTTCATCATTTACGGAACTTTCAATTTTATTTAATATTATGCTCTCAGTAATAGAAAATAAGATTTGTATATACTTTATTGACTGGGAATTAGTGGTGTAAGAGATGAAATAGGGCAAGATTTAATTTTTTGTATTTGAAGGATTTGATCTTCAGGATTGAAGGATTATATAAGTTTATTTAGAGACTCTATCCTAAATAACCTTCCTTAATAACCACATCTTAAAATAGAGATATTGTAGAGGTATATCATATACCCATGTCATAGAGGTATAAGAAGCTCTAGATGAGAAAAGGCATGCAAAAGATTTAGAAGAGTACCTATTATATGGAAAAAACATAAAAAACGTTGGAGGTAATTTATTATTATTACTATTATTATTATTACCATTTTAGTGTCTAAGGCAAAATTCAAACTCATTTCTGTCATGTACAGCTCCCACAGCCACTATCTACTACTTCAGTTTTATCTTGCTCTGTTCTATTCACACCTCACAGTCCTGAAGCCCGATGAACCATTGCATGTCTCATACATCGGTGCTTTTCCTCAGCTACCCTTCCTGCCTGGAGTCCTAGCTTAGAGACCTAACAGAATGTTTCTCATATTTTAGGATTTGATTCAAGAGGTGTATATCCCAAAGTCTATCCTGATTCTTCCTCCTCATTCTACTCAGATTTGAATATTTTTTCTCTGATGTCCTATCTGTGAACCACAAATTTCTCTCATGGTGCTCTTAGTATTTAAGTGCTGCATTTACACACACACACACACACACACACACACACACACATCCTTATTCTTCTTTTACACCCTATACTCTTTAAGATCACAAAGTTTGATTGCCCTTTGTATCCTCAGTACAGAGCACAATGCTTGGAATATAATAGACATAAATTATATGAGGAACACAGGGAGAATGGCCACGTTCCTCCACATGAGGTCTAGGCCATTAGCCAACCTACCAGCTCCTCGAGGACATATGAATAAGCCCACTCCAGAACAGCAGCACTGTCGAGTTGAACTGCAGACTTGTAAGAAATAATATTCAGCCATGTGGTGTTCTGGGGCCTCTCAGGTGGCGCTAGTGGTAAACAAGTCCCCCTGCCAATGCAGGAAACACATGAAATAAGGGTTCAATCCCTGGGTCAGGAAGATCCCCTGGAATGGACAATGGCAACCTACTCCAGTATTCTTGCCTGGAAAACCCCATGGACAGAGCCTAGCAGGCTACACTCCATAGGGTCACAAACAGTTGGACACGAACAAGCATGCACACACACGTGTGCGCACACACACACAGACACACACACACACACGGTGTTCTAAGCCCAAGATTTGGTATATTTTGTTTCATGACCATCAGTAACTGATACAGATGTAAATAAAAACCAGGAAAAGAAAGTCATTTAATTTCAATTCTAGATTTTCCATAAGAACAATATAAAAAGAGACCTGAAAAGAAATAGTTTGTTTGCGGAATAAAAATATTTCATGAAATGAAAACTCACAAGATTAGGGGCTTTTTCATTCCAATTAAAAAAGTTCAAGCTTCAGCTCATCACTCCCTCCTACTCAATTTTCTTAGCAGGCTACTGATGAGAGTCATCAGAGATGCAGAGGCATCCCGTTATTTTGTAATAGTGCAGAGCAACTGTGTGTGATGAGTGTCTAGGGCACAATGGAAGTCAGTATAGCTACATGTACGATGTCAGGATTTTTCACAACGCTTCCCAATTAACTTCCAGAGAGCCTGACTACAATATCACCAGCTGCTCACTCAATCAATTTCTACACATTTTCCTGAGCTAAATGGGGCTTGCATGACTGAATTTGCATAGGAGTTTTCTCCAGTTACAATGTCATAACTAGCGGGTGAGGTATTTGGAAATGACTTTTTTTCTGCTTTGTGGGACATTCTCTTTGATTATATATCTTCCTCATCTCTTTCTCCAACATAGATTTTGCATCTGTAAGATATGTAAATTTGGAACGAGAGTCAAAAGCCAGTGTTGAGAGGAATAAGGTGAACTCTCTCCCTTTCATAATTTATGCATCTATTAATTCATCTTTTTGCCAGATACAGATTGGTTACCTATTATGTATAAGGTGCTATGAAGAGTGCTGGGGATATAATAAAAATAAGAAAGAGCTCTTGAAATCATGGAATCATCATTTTAGGGAAGATTGTGGAGATATGCAAGTAATCCACAGATAATGATAGGAAGGCTCTAATTTAGGGAGGGTAGTCAGAGAAATATTCTGTAAGATGATACTTTTAAGTGAAGACCTGAAGCACAGGAGCTAACAATGGAAAGACTTTGGGGAAGATAAGACAGCTAGAAAAACAGTGGCAAATCTCCTGAGGAGAAGCGCTCACTGGGCCCAGAACTGGCTAGTGTGGCTGTCATTTCCAGCTCTTTACGACCCCATGGACTAGCCCACCAGGCTGCTCTGTCCATGGGATTTTCAAGGCAAGAATACTGGAGTGGGTTGCCATTTCCTTCTCCAGGGGATTTTCCCAAGCCAGGGATCGAACCCGCATCTCCTGCATTGGCAGGTAGATTCTTTACCACTGGGCCACCTGGGAGGCCCAATATATATATAATTAATATATATAGTAATTATATATATAGTTTATGAATACATAGTCCATATATACTCTTTATGGTAAAGGTACTTTAAAGTGTAGTTTCCTGAACATGAAAAGAAATACTAAAGTCAACCACCATACTTGTTTAATGTGGTTTCTTGTGTGTTGTTTAATTTTGTTTTTAGAACACTGTTCAGTGGTGTTATGGTTTGGTCCTATGATAATAAATTCAGAAGTAGCTTGAAATCTATGAAGAAAGAATTTCTAATGGAAAATTTCAGACAAATATTTTATAAGCCACAATTATCCCCACTGCAACCATAGTCTGCTTAGCCAACAGTGTGAAATAATAACTCTTTTCAAAACAATTACATGATTTTCTATTTCCCTAGTTCTTTTTAATTTCAGCCTTCCTGAAATAAAATGTTGAAAATATACCTTTGTGTTTTCCAAGAAATGGGGAGGAAGAAAGAGGGTCTTTCATCAACAGTTATCAGCAATGGCAATACAGATACCTCAAAGCCAGGGCCAACATCTGATTAATAAGATTGGATCATTTGTAAATCAGTGGTGAAGTGTCAGGTCCTTGAATAGGTTGGAGGATTTATTCTAATGAAAGAATGGCAATAAAGAAGCATTTACAACTGAAATGGGAATGGAAGTAATTAAGAGCTCCTTTGAAAACAGAAGGATAAATGAAGGAGTTGGATAAGGCTAGAGTGTTAATAGGAGTTAAAAAAAACTGCTGCAGACCATTTGTCTTCTTGATTGGCTAACTTATGGATTTTTTTTTTTTAAGGAGGCATTCTGTTGAAAACACCATGGTAAACATAAATATTTCTCCAAATGGTATGATAATTACTCCTGGAATCAGATGTCAAATATAAAAGTAAAACTACATTAAAAGTCAATGAAAAAAATTGCTTTTTTCCCTGATGCCAGATTAAATATAATCCTAAATGTTACAATACAGAGACAAAGTATGTCAGCTTATTTAAACCAAGTTTACAAAAACTGAAAAGTTTGAGGGTAGATTTAAATATCTATTGGATCACATATTAATAATATTTAGTGATTTTAGCTTAAATCTTACTATATTTTTGTGGCCCATCTCAAATCTTTGCCCTAACCATCTTTGATGCTTTGCCACAACTCCTTATTTGGACTTATAAATTGTATTGTATTCTTAGTATACTTTTAATTTGTATATAGCATGTATTGCAAAAGAGATGCAAACTTCCTATAAGCAGGAAAGAAATTGTTACCGAGTCCAAGCTTGCTCTGCTCGCCATAAGATAGGCCAATACATCTGAGAGTCATGGTGTGGAGGCAAGGAATATGACTTTATTTGGAGAGCCAGCTGACAGAGAAGATGAGCAGACTAATGTCTCAAAATCACCATCTTATCTAGTGTCTGGATGCCATGTTCTTTTATGGATCAGATATGGGGGTGGGGTGAGGAAACAAAGTATAAAGACCACTTTCTTCTTACAAATATCTCCTAGAATGGCAAACCTCATGTAGGGGGATGTGCTAGTTTCACTTCCTTACAGCCATTTCACAGATGGAATATCTCCTACTATATCAATAAAGTAGGATGCCATAGCTATCTGATATCCCCTCACCGACAGCCCCTCCCCGCTCCCCTGCCAAATGTGAATTTCTGATTCACATCAGCAAGTAGCAGACAAATGGTTCCATTCTCCACACAAGGAACTTAGGAATGTCACAGTCTTTCACAGGTGGGCAGGGTCAGGTTATCTTCCTGTGAGTTTAAAAAAAGGCACTTTAGGAGAGGGGAGCAGGGTTCCCTGAGGCAGGCCATTTTGTATGTTAAAATAACAAAACCCGCAAAAAACAAGGATTAAAATCACAAAAAACAAATGCAGTATGGAGTCAGCATTATCCCTTCCTGGTTACATAAACAGAAAAAAGAAAGCGGGGGGGGGGGGGGGGGGGAGGGGGAGAGCAATAAACATATTGGCTTATTTAATAATCAAAGGTAGACTTTTCAGGTATTAAATTAATTAAACAAGAAGGCCATTAGACTGAGGTAGGTCTTGAAGAGGAGTAAAATATATCTCCCCAAAATATGCCTCTTTGACATACTGATTTCAGACTGATTATTTTTTTAAGAAACAGCTGGCACAGGTGAAGCTCTGAAAACTGAAAACTCTTATAAACCTTTTATAAGAGACATTTACTATTATAGATCTTCTTTGACTTATGATGGGTTTAATTGTCCTAATATACCTGTTGTAAAAATAAAATTAAAAAAAAAATAGCAACCAGAAAAAAAAAGAAAAATAAATACATATGTAAGAAAAAAAAAAAAAGAAAATATTGCAAGTTGAAAATGTATTTAATATACCTAACCTAAGGGAACATCATAGCCTAGCCTACCTTAAACCTACAACAGAAGATCTACATTGTCCTACCATTGGGTAATATCATCTTTTTGCCTATTTTATATAATAAAGCATTGAATATATTGTGTAATTTATTGAATACACTGTAAGTACTAAAAGTGAAACACAGAATGGTTGTATGAATACAGAATGCTTTTTAGTTTATGGCTGTTTACCCTTGCGGTCCTGTGGCTGGCTGGCAGCTTTGGTGCTCTGTTGCTGCTCCACACCACTAGAGAGTATCTTACTGAAAATTGCTGGCCCATGAAAAGATCAAAATGCAAAGTATGATTTCTACTGAATACTTATCACTTTCATACAATAATACGGTTAAAAATTATATGTCAAACCATAAACTGGGGACTATTGGTATAAAGGAAATCTCCATTTGTAAGTGTATCTCTCTTTATGCCAGGAAGAGGATAACTCTAAATCTTGAGAAATGCTTTTTTTTTTGAGAAATTCTTATCCAGGAGAATTTGTTTACCTATTTATTTGTTCAGAAAAAAAAAAAAAAGAGAGATTTCTTGGAGGAGAATTTCAAAATCTGCAAGAGAGTATGTTTTGTAGGGGAAGTGAAAGATGAAAAAAATAGGTTTGGGTCAAACTGATTTGAATGCTAGACTCAAGATTTGAGATGTTATACTCTTCTCAGTGGGCAGCCATTGATGAGGATTTTGAGAAGCATATTATGTATATTAGGTGGTGGTTGTTGTTTAGTTGCTAAGTCATGTCTGACTCATGTGTGACCCTAAGGACCTTAGCCCACCAGACACCACTGTCCATGGGATTTCCCAGGCAAGAATATTGAAGTGAGTTGCCATTTCCTTCTTCAGGGGATCTTCCCAACCCAGGGATCAAACCCCTCCTGCATCAGCAGGAGGATTCTTTACTACTGAGTCACCAGGGAAGTCTGGGAAATAGTTCAGTTCAGTCCAGTCACTCAGTTGTGTTCGACTCTTTGTGACCCCATGAATCACAGCATGCCAGGCCTCCCTGTCCATCACCAACTCCTGGAGTTCACTCAAACTCATGTCCATCGAGTCGGTGATGCCATCCAGCCATCTCATCCTCTGTCGTCCCCTTCTCCTCCTGCCCTCAATCCCTCCCAGCATCAGGGTCTTTTCCAATGAGTCAACTCTTCACATGAAGTGGCCAAAGTATTGCAGTTTCAGCTTCAGCATCAGTCCTTCCAAAGAACACACAGAACTGATTTCCTTTAGGATGGAATATTTTAGAATAGTCATTTTAAAGAAACTGAGTCTCAGATAAATTACATTAACTTGCTTATTAGTTCATATAAATAGGGAGGTTAGCCATTCCTTACTCCATGCTCCCAAAGCACCCTGAAGGGACCACCCATGGAGAACTCAACCATTTTAACTCACACTCTTCAGAATATAGTCTTAAGGCACAGGAAACAGAGACTTGTAAGTCTTCTTTGGGGAAATGTCTGTTTAATTCCTCTACCAATTTTCTAATCAGTTTGTTTGTTTGATACTGATTTTTATAAATTTTTATGCATTTTGGATATTAACCCCTCATTAGATATTTGGTTTGCAAATATTTTCTCCCATTCAATAGGTTGCCTTTTTATTTTGTTGAGTGTTTCTTTTGCAGTGCAGAAGCTTTTTAGTTTGATGTATGCCCAAATGTTAATTGTTACTTTTGTTGCTTGTGCTTTTAGTGTCGTATCCAAAAAAATCATTGCCAAGATAAATGTTAAGGACACCTATCTCAATATAATAAAAAACATATGACAGACTCATATCTAACATCAATATGGTAAACAGTTGAAAGCTTTCCCTTTAAGGTCAGGAATAAGACAAGTGTATCAACTCTCACCACTCCTATTCAACCCAGTAATAGACTTCCTAAGGAGAGTAACTAAGCAAGAAAAAAGGAAATAAAGGTCATCCAAATCAGAAAGGAAGAAGTATAATTGTCTTTAGTACTGGTGACATGATATTGTATAAAGAAAATTCTAAAGATTTCACTCTAAAAATGTTAGTTATAATGAAGAACTTCTGCAGTTTCATGATATAAAATCAGCATACAAACATCAGTTTAATATCTATACACTAACACTGAACTATCTGAAAAACAAAAAAAGTGATACTATTAAAAACAAAGCAAAACAAAACAAAATCCTTAGAAATAAAACTAACCAATAAAGTGAAATATCCACACACCAAAAAAACCCTAAGACATTGAAGGAAATGAAAAAAGACCCATAACTATGAGAAAATATCCCATGTTCACGAATTGCAAGAGTTAATTTTGTTAGGATGCCCATTATACCCTGAGCTATCTGTAAATTTAACACATTCTCTATCAAAATTCCAATGGTATGTTTTGCAGAAACAGAAAAAAAATCCCAAAATTCATATGAAACGTCAAAAGACTCTTAAGAGCCAAAATAATCTTGAGAAAGAACAAAGCTGGAGGCACTACACTTCCTAGTTTCAACAAAGTAAGCCAAAGTGTATGGTACTAGCAGTAAGAATAGACACAGACTGATGGAACAAAATTGAGAGCCCAGAAAAAGTTATACTCTCAACTAATATTTGACGAGGGAGCCAAGAATACTCAGTGGAGAAAAGATAGTCACTACAATAAATTGTGTTGGGGAAACTGGATATACCCATTGAAAAGAATGAAATCATACCCCTTTCTTTTACCACTAACAAGAATTTACATGAAATGGGTTGTGGACTTCAGTGTTAGACCTGAAATAGCAAAACACTTAGATGAACTCAAGAATCTGCCTCTAGACACCACTAAGAATGAAATAATTTCTCACTCAGTACTCAGTAGTACAGAAATCAGGATATTCTCTTTGTTCCAACCAAGGCAGTGACAACAGTTCACAATCACAACAGCCCCCAGATTTTCTCTTGTATCATAAACGTTCCTAGTTGCAGTGCATTAGGATCAACATTTCAGAGAAAGTATGTTTTAGAAATCTATCATCAGTTTTTAAGTGCCAGTCCCCAAAGTTGCCTTCCTTTAACATAACAGAGCCGTTAATATCTCAGTTTGCAGAATTATGTTCAGAAATGGCCCACCCAATCTATCTGCAGGAGCACGCAGTAGGGGCTTGCCTTTGTAGTTAATAACCCATCCTGGTGAATTTCCAAAAAAAAAAACAAAAAAAAACTGAAACTCTCTGGATCTAAACACAATAGTAATAATAGTAATTTCCCAAAGATGGCCAGCTAGGATCCTCTGCTATAAAAGAGCATAAAAATGATAACCAAACAAAAATAAATATTTGTCTTACTAGTCAACAACATACACATGCTTAAGGAATAAAAACAGTTTTCAAATCAGGTATAATACTATATATAGATCACAAAACAATGTGTTAAAAATATAAGGCAAAATGTCAAATAACCATACTTTTAAAGATTAGAAAAAATTGATTCCATCATGTATTCAAGTTCTGGCTCCTAAACAGGTTACCATTGGGCGAGCTATTTGTCCTTCCTATTTTTATTCCCTCATCTGCAAAATGGTTCTTTTAATCACTCTTTACAATGCCACAGTGAAAATTATTCTCTTCAATCCAGATTTTGTAGTTCTCATTTTAAAAATTAATACTGTTAGTGTGAGAATTTACCTTATCTCTTGAAAACTATCTCTGGAGTCCAAAGATCTTGAAAAGATAGATTCAGTGATATAGGCGGAAATTTAGGAGCAAAGCATTTTGGGCAAAGAAAGAATTAATGGATCAAGGGAAGCATGTTTGCAAGAGATTCTTAAACCACAAGAGCTGAAGATATCCTCTGAGGACCTATTTAGGATACTCTCTTGAAACGGGACATAAAAGGAACCAGTTTGAAATGAAGGGAGAATAAGAGCCTGTTGTGTGTCTCTGAGTCTTGGCATTCATGAAATATTTTCAATAGCTGTGTTACAACAGATTGTGTCTTTAAAAAATATATTTTTATAATTGAGGTATAATTAATGGGTAACAGTTTCAGGTGTACAACATAATAATTTGATATTTGTATGTATTTTGAATTTGGTTAACATCTGTGTTTATACAAGTTGCAATGTTTTTCTTGTAATAAGAACTTTTAAGATCTGCTCTTAGCAACTTTCAAGTATACCATACAGTATTATTAACTCTAATTATCATGCTGTACATCACAGTAAGTCATCAGTTTTCTAATTCAATAAGTTTTGTATTCTGACACAATTCTTATTTTTAGCATAAAATAATTTACCTTTGAGACACTTTCTTCTGAAAACTATTCTTAATGGAAATGAACAAGTTTCAAGAGTAAAGTGAGATTATACATTAAGATAAATATAAGGAGGAGTAAGACTTTTGTCCTCTAAGATTTGTATATTTAAAAACAGAATTGAACTTCCTCAGTGTCACCACAAAATTTTATCTGAGAATTTTGTGAAATGGAACATCAGCATATATTTAAATCCATGTCAAAAATTGTCACATGTGATAAGCAAAAACAATTGGCATAAATGATACCACAAGATGTATAGAAAAATACAATAAATAATACTGTTGGTTTTCTTGGATTCAAAACATCAATAAGTTTACAATATTGGGCAAAATATCTTAAAACATTTAGGAAAAGACATAAACCTCAAACATTACCGAAAGGTAAAATTCCAAGGCTTGCAAGTATAGCAGTTGCTCCAATTTCATAATTATCCTGAACTCACTAAAAATATATAATTCATTTTCATGCTCTGGAGGTTCCATTTTCTCATTAAACTTTAAAAATATCAGCTCTACAGTACACATTTCCTGTACAAAGGCCAGCCTGCAAAAACAATTAAGGGACAGGAGTTTTGTACTGTGCCAAATGAACAACAGGTGAAATAATCAGATAATGAAAATATTCAGGTAGTGAAAGGGAAAAGAAGTATGAAATGAACAACCAACAAAATAACTGCTGTCACTCTTGACATTCCAATTCTTAGACATAAGGGGGGCACCAATTCATACTTGAAAATAAAATTCAAAAACCCACTTAAAAGATATTACATGGTAATGAAAAGACTTGTTATAGAGCCCAGGGTACCAGTAACCTTAGAACCCAAAATAAGATGATTGCCATTATCCTGATATTGTACCTCCTGCAATTAGCACAGGCACCAATTAGTTCCTAGAAATGGCAAATCAGGTATACTTTCAGCTTTTAAATGACTGAATGAATTGGAAAAGACAGACAAAGAAGTGACAAGTTGCAGCATAAAGAAGCAGGTTTGGACAGAAAGTAGATTCTTATTACAATTTCATAAAAAGAGAGCCTGAAAAGGACTGTTTTAACAAGTTTTTTTTTTTTTTTTAAGTCTTTAGTAATCTCCTCTGTGATCCTACATTTCTGTGATTTCCTTTTTCATCTGAAGTTTAGCTTCATTTTAGAGAATGACATTTCATTTCCATTACAAGACTATGACTTCAGTTTATAAGTTCTAATACAGGAACTATTCTAAAACTAACAGAAGGGCAAAACAATGCAAGACATTGTCACACAGCATTATAACCCTACTAGATTATAATTTTGTGAGGGTATATAAATAAAGGTAGGTCAGCTGCTCTAAAAGCAATCACACATTTCAGTGGCTTAATATAATGAAAGTTTACTTCTTACTCACATCATAGTCCAAGGTAAAGAGAGAAATGTGGGAGAAACCATTCTATGCTATCATCAGGAACGAAGCCTGTTTTTAAATTTAGCTTCTGAGTTATCTTGATTACCCAGGCATAAAGAAAGAGAGACAGGGGAAGATTGTGTTGGTGAATTTTATGGGCTAGGCCTGGAATGGCATATTTCACCTCTATATGTATCCAGTTTTTCAGAACTCAGTTTCATAAGAGTTCTGATTATATGGGAGACTGAAAAGTACACTGTAGCTAACTGCCAGGAAATGAATGAAAGATTTGGTGAATACATAGCCATCTCTACCGTAGCTCTTTCTTGTATTCACCAAATGCATATTTTACTCTGCTCACCATAGCCCATCCAATGCTTAGTGTATGTATATATCACTGTGTAACTGATAGATATGCAAAATATGCATGCTATCATTTGTTGAGGACTTCTACATGGTTAGACGTTTGAGTTATCAATTTGTTAATTACTTGATTCAAAATATTTATTTGGCATTTATGTGTGCTGTGTGACCAAGCTAATGTGATCTGCTAAATCCCTTGGTGCTTCTAGTCTGATGAGGAAGATACACTTTGGAACGTGTTTTTAAATAAATAAATGTAGATTTTTAGTTCTAAAGAAAATTTTTAAGGTCCTGATAGAATCATTGGGTGGAAAAGCCAGTAGATGAGAAATTTCAGATAAGGTTTCGGTGGAGATGATATTTAAACAAAGACCATGAAAGATAAGAAGCAGTTTTGTAAAGAGCCAGGGGAAGGGCACAGAAGATAAAGCAATGGTCCTAATGTGGGAGTATGAGTTCTGTGTGACAGAGGACAAGGAAAAGACCCCTAATTGCTGAATTGAAATTAACAAGGAGAAAACTACCAGGTGAGGGTGGAGATATTAAAGGCCAAGCCAGGTTAAAATAAGGGGATTGGATTTTATTCCAAGTATGCGAAGACACAATACAAGATTTTAGGCAAGGGGTTAATCTGATTCATATATATTTTTTCAAGTCTCTTCAGGAGATTGTATAATAGCAAATACTTGATAGAGAGACACAGTGGAAGTTAAGAGGTTTCAGTTCAGTCGCTCAGTTGTGTCTGACTTTTTGAGACCCCATGGACTGCAGCACGCCAGGCCTCCCTGTCCATCACCAACTCCTGGAGTTTACTCAAACTCATGTCCATTGAGTTGGTGATGCCATCCAACCATCTCATCCTCTGTCATCCCCTTCTCCTCCTGCCCTCAATCTTTCCCAGCATCAGGGTCTTTAGCAGTACTTAAAGTAAATTATGACAAGCATGACTAGGAGTGGAGAAATAAACAAACTGAGATATATTTTTAAAAACATAAAATTAAAAAGACTTAATAGTTCATTCATAAGGAATCAAAAGGATAGTGGTGTCCCTTAGTGGGATAGAGAAGAATGAAGGGAGACAAGGATTCTGATGTGTACCCTGGGAATCAAGGCTGTGTGGTTAGAGAATTAACAAAAGACTTTGCCAGGGGACACTGGTGACCAATAATATCCTCAATAAGAGAAAGACTTATGGGGCATTTCTCTTTAATAGACAAGTCCTGGAATCACGTAAGGAATGACTTATTAGGGGGATTCCCAAGGAAACTGCATGATCCTTAATGGTGTAGGAAGTAACCTTTTTATATCCCTGGTGGCCCAAGAGATAATCCTACCTCAAGCTCAAAGCTGGCAATTTCCTTTCCATCTTATGAAGAGCTCAGACTTAGACTAGGAAACAAATGTGTTATTAACCAACAATATGGACAATGACAAAACTGAAGAAAGTGCTGAATTCAAAGAGAGTTGCAATGAGTACCTTCAATACACAAATGCCTTTGAGTTGGGCGTTCAGTGAGGGTTCATTAGGGAGGAATACAATAGGAGCTATTCATACTTTAATAAAACTTTTAAAAACTAAGAATTATATAACTTAAAGAGTCAATCTATTACATTTGTTACTTTTCTGTCAACTTATTTTCCTCACTATTTTAAATAATAATCTTTTTTTTTTTCAGTTAGTAGTCTAAGAATTGTCCATAGATGTGAGCAGTTGTTAATTATATTGTTCAAATACTATACTTACTGATTTTTAGTCAGCCTGATCTTTCAATTGTTAGGGAGGTGTTAAATCCTTCATTATTATGATCATCTAATTTTCTCTTTGCAATGAAGCCACTTTTCTGTTGGTATTTTGAGTCCATATTGTTAAGTATGTATTTACTTCATATTATTTTATCTTCCTAGTCAATTAAAACATCTTTGTATTTTCTAGATCACTTTTATAAGGAACATATACTTGGATTTTTAAAGTTCTGTTTGCCTGATCTATTTTGTAATTAGAAAATTTATTTCATTCATGCATGCTATGACTGAACTGAACTGAACCGAATAACTAATATATTTGAATTTAATTGCACCATCTAATTTTGTAGTTTTCTTTTTCTTGCACTTAGCTTCTTTTGGATTGGTTATCATTTATTATACCATAATTTACTCTTACATGTCAGAAGGCTGTGTGCATGATTTTCTACTGATAACTTAGAAATTTCATGATAGTTCCTTAATATAATTCAAATGTTAATAAATATCTCTGCCCATCTTAAGAATAAAATGTCTTTAATAACTTTAAATTCAACTACTCCCACCCACTTTGTTGCTATTTTCTTGAAGATTTAATTCATTTTTTAAAAGAGATGGACTTTTTATCATTAATTAATATAGTCAACATTTGTTTAGATTTATATAAAATATTATCTTAGCTTTCATTCATTTTTGCATCTCAGGCCTCCATTCTGTGTTTCATTTACTTCTAATGGAATTAAATCTCTTAGAAATCCTTCTCATGAGAAAATATGGCAACACTCAATTTTTGTTTTTCTGAAAAATCACTTTGAAAGATATTTTTACTCTGTGTGGTATTCTGGGTTGACAGTTGTCCTAACAGATAGAATATCTTTAATAACATTAAATGTAAACTATATTTAATAACATTAACAGCATTAGCAATAGTACTATCTTCTGATTTTGAAGTTAGCTGACAGTCATTACTTTTGAGGTAGTATAACTTTCATATCTGCCATAATTTCTTTCACTGTGCAGCATTCTTAATAGTCCAGATCTGTCTTCCAAGGTATTAACTTCTCTTTTATATTTTTCATGATATGTTGTTCAATATCACACTGTGTTTATCATTTTATTTGTAATATTTTTAATATCCAGAAGTCATATATAGACATTTTTCAAATCTGAGTGAACATTTTTATGCTCTCTTTCTCTATTATCCTACTTTTGTTTTCCATCTTTAGCTCTTTAAAATAAATGAAACTTCTTTTAAAAAATTCTGAACCTGGTAATTCTGATACCTGAAGTCTTTGTGGATCTGACTTGATTTTCAGTTGTTTCCGCCTGTTTGACTCATGGTGCCTTGTTTTCTTCTGCATTTATAAGATTGATTCCATGAACCCTTATATTTGAGGTATGAGTTGAGTGCTGTGGAGCCCTCAAAAGTCCTGTATTTTCTCCTGCCAGACCCCTGGGGACACTTTCAGTCTAGGACTTCTTTTGAATACTAATTTTAAATTAGTTTACTCAACAAATGTAAATTCAAGCTGCAAATCCTTATAAGGCCTCGATTTGATGTGTGAATTCTAAAAACAGGTTTTTTGAAAGGTGCAGTTTTTCTTTCCTCAGCCTTCTCTTTGCTCTCTTTCTTTTCCTTCTTGCATTGCTGCTGCTCCTACAGTCTCCTGTTTTGGGAGGGCAGGATTATTTTCAGTTTCCTCAGTGGGATTTTATGCTTGTATCTCCTATTATTCACTCTGTATTGAATAAACTCAAGGTTTTCTACTATTCATGCTCCATGGAGCTTTAAAAATAGACTCAGAGTTAGAGGACATTGGAAATATCCTCAAGATGAAAGCCAGCTTGAATAATTCTCTTATCGCCCTTGTTTCCTTGTCTCATTTTGATTGGGGCTATAAAGATTCCTTCCTATATTGTCTGCTTAGCAATTAATTTTCAAAAGATCATTTTTATATATTCACCAGGATTTTTAGATATTTTCTTCAGGAAGGTCAGTCAGAAGATATAATCTACAATACTACCAAAAATAATGTGAAGGATAAAGCCTTCATGGTAAATTTGAATTGGTTTTTTAAGCAGGAGGTTTAAAGTATAGAAACTCCTCTTCTACTTTGAATTTTAGGATTCCTACAAAGTGGAGGAAACTATGCTTAATTAGGAAAGATTATTATTATTATTATTTGTTAACAATAAACTATGTATTAATGTGGTAGAAAAAGAAGTGGATTCAAATAGCTAAAAACAAATTTCAACTAACATCCAGGAACTTGAATATTTAAAATCAGCTGAGCCTCTGTTTCTTTTTGTTGTTGTTTTTTCTGTTGTGATTTTTGCTGAACTGTAGGGAAAAAAAAATGCAGGACCAGGCCAGCAGCTTGAAAAATTATCAATTAAATTTTCTCATTAGCTATATTTGGTTCCTTAATTGGCCTTTTTGACTGTGTAATTTCAAGTGATAATTATTTGTGGCACTAGCCCATTCCTATATCAATGTTATCTCTTAATTAATTCGAGAAATTGACAACATTTTTTTTTCTATCTTCAGTCACAAAAGTAATTTGTGAGTTACCATTCCTTAGATAGCACAGACAGCAGCACTTTGAAAAATGACAGTAAGAAAGTCCAATCTCACAGACTCACACCACAATATCATTGATAATAATCTTGGAGAGGCACTGCCAAAGAAGAATTGTACATATTTGGTGTGAGATAGAAAAGCATGGAATTACAGGCTAGAGGATGAGAGAAACATGAAAAAAAGAAAGAAGTTAATTGGTTCGATGCACGATACTGGATGCTTGGGGCTGGTGCACTGGGACAACCCAGAGGGAGGGTCTGGGGAGGGAGGAGGGAGGAGGGTTCAGGATGGGGAACACAGGTATACCTGTGGCGGATTCATTTCGATGTTTGGCAAAACTAATACAATATTGTAAAGTTTAAAAATAAAATAAAATTAAAAAAAAGAAAAGAAAATATTAGTCTAAGTGGAATAAACCAGTCAAAAAAGGAAAAAAAAAAAAGATAAATGTTGATGTGGAATTATATTTAGATGAAAATTATATATATATATATATATTATTTGGTTTTAGCAAAGAAATCAACAATGTTAGCTTTGCATCCATACCTTTCCCATGGAGTTGCTGAGTTGCTCAGGCCAACACAAAGCTTCAGGGGTCAGTGATTTTCCATACCTCAGTAGGAATTTCCATTCCTTAAAGTGAGAATGAACTACTGAGGAGAAAAAGTATGGTCATCCAAAAAAAAAGAAGGTAGGAAATTGCTATTCAATCACTGTAACTTTGGATTCTTACCTCAGATGCTACTTTCCTTACTAATACACTTCCTAAGGGCCCTTATCCTCGTCCTCTATTGAAATCTAAAACTTCTTATATCCACTCAATACTACAAAGGGCAGCGATGCTTATGCAGTTGCTAAATTGGCAGTGAAGAAAGATGAATCCAGAAGTTTCGTCAGAGCCATGTCTTGCAGATTGATGTTTCAGAGTCACTCTGTAAAGGGAGAAACTTGGGCTTCCCAGGTGGAGCCAGTAGTAAAGAACCCACCTGCCGATTCAGGAGGCACAAAACACAGTGGACTTGATCCCTGGGTTGGGAAGATCCCCTGGAGGAGGGCAGGGCAACCCACTCCAGTATTCTTGCCTGAAGAATCCCATGGACAGAGCAGCCTGGCCGGCTACCGTCCACAGAGTCACGAAGACTTGGACATGATGGAAGAGACTTAGCATACATGCAGGCAAGGGAAGAAACTCACACTTCTGTGGACCATCCAGAAAAAAAAAATCTTTTCAGGGCAAGGTAAGGGGTGAAGGAGACTTCAGATTCCCTCCTTAGGCTAGTGAACCTAAAACATAAGATAATAGATAAGAAAAACAACAATATGCTTATAAGTCTCCAACAAACTCTAACATAATATATAAAGGTGATATTCTAGACAAGTTCTCATAAAATCAGGACTAAGATAAAAGTTGAACATTGAACTTTTATTATTAAATAAGAAAATGACTTTATAATAAGGATAATACAATAAAATTGGTAAAAAATTTATTGTAAGGTTTAGCAAGGGTATTGGTGTATGCAAAAATAAAAATAGCTAATCTATATGCCTACATATTATATATGTTTATCATGACCAGTTAGAATATTTAATTCTGACAAATTAAATTTATAAGAAATGTACAGGACCAATATGAAGAGCTTGACTAAATGGAAATAAATGCCATGTTTGGGATTTAAAATTATGCCATCATGTCAATTCTTCATAAATTAATTTTAAGTTAAATTCAATTCTAATAAGTAGGATTTTTCTTATTTCTTTCATTTTTTATGAATCTGAACATAATTTAGTGTTTAGTCTAATGTATCAGTCTATTATTTAGTAAGTATACATAGTCTAAAAGAGACAAATATATTTTGAAAAAATAATACTAATAGAAATAATTAAAGCTAATTATAAATTTCCAGTAACTTAACTGTATGAAAGGAAATGCACAGGAATAGATATATCAGTCAAGAAAAGTTTTTTAGAAGTTAGAAAAAAATCTATGTATGAAAATCTTATTTCAATTTAATGAAAACATGAAAAGTTAAATAATAGCTATCTGACAATTGGTTAGTTAGGTGAAGAGAGGAAGAGAGAGATTTACATTACCTGACCTTAGTATATTCTACATGTATTGAAACTTCAAATGTGAAGATGATAAAACATAAATATCTCAGAAGATAGAAGAAAATGTTTATCTGATTTTAGAACAATGAAGCCTTTTTCAAGAGTAAAGTATTAAGTGAGTAATCATAAAGACAATTTCAAGGCTTTTAACAATATAAAAATGCAAACTCTAAAGAAAAAATGCACACTAAAAACAAAAGTCATTACATGCATACTTTATGTATATTATATACATAGCTACAGTTCTATATGTTATATATATTACATGTATATATATAATGTGTGAAAGTCACTCAGTCATGTCCGACTCTTTTTAATCCCATGGGCTGTAACCTGCCAGGCTCCTCTGTCCATGGAACTCTCCAGGCGGAATACAGGAGTGGGTACCCATTCTTTTCTCCAGGGGATCTTCTCAACCCAGAGATCAAATCCAGGTCTCCCACATTTCAGGCAGATCCTTTACCGTCTGAGCCACCAGGCTGTATACAGCCAACAGCCCTGTGTATATATAATATATTACCTCAATAGGGGAAAAAAAAGGTCAAAGACACAGGCAACTTGTAATTGAAAATAATTAAACAGAGAGTTGCTTTTTAGTGCTCAAACTCAGTATTAACCAATTCAAATTCAAATAACAATTAAAGACTGCTTTTTACTAATTAAATTGAGAAAATATTTATAAATATTTTATTAAGTAATTATCCCACTTTAGTTGAGAATAAAACATGATATTTGCTACATGGCTGTTAGAATTAAAAACTGGTAAGTCTTTCCTGAAAGCTGATGTGGCAGTGTGAAGAAGGCTTAGTGTGTAGGAGCTCTGATCTTTGAATAACTATTTGCTTTGCTATTTACTAGTTTTGTGATATTGGGTAAGTTACTTAATCTTCCTTTTCATTGTTTTCACTTATGTAAAATGATGAAAAGGAAGATTAAATGAGTTAATACAGGTAAAGTGCTTAGAATAAAGCTGGTAACATCACTGACATCATTATATTTTTTGTAATAAGTAGACCTTTCTGGCATTGAAGCTAAGGTTTTCCTATTTATGTGTTTTTCTTTAATTATAAACATTAATTCCTTAGTATAAGTAGGTACCAGTGTAATAAAATTTCAGATCTACAAAAAGCCTTATTCTAAAACTGGAATTCATAGGCTTTCTAAAGAAATGTTGCTTATCTATATTAAGTTTCCTTCTTTCCTGGGAGAGTTAATATTTTTAGTTAATTTTTCTGTCACTAACATACAGAGAAAGATTGGTCCTAAGTGACTATATAGAGACCTAATGGGAGCCTTCCTCTAAATACTTTAATGTGTTTGGTTACTCTAATAATGGGGTCTTATCCGTGGCATCAAATCTGAGGGTTTAAATGCACTATATCGCGATACATGGAGAAGGAAATGGCAAACTACTCCAGTATTCATGCCTGGAGAATCCCATGGACAGAGGAGCCTGGTGGGCTACAGTCCATGGGGTCACAAGACTTGGTCACCACCACCACCACCACATCCCAAAACAAAATAAAAAGTTCTGGATTTTGTTTAAATAAAAAAAAAAAAAAAACACTTGGGTTTATAGTGATTGTACTGATAAGATGTATGAGAAACAATGGTAACTTTGGGATCGAAGTCAATGCTAAAGATCTCAGTGATAAGTGGACATTGTTCCAAATAGATAAAATTCTATAAGTTATGTGTACATCCTGGAATATACAGAAAGTAAAACACTGCAGTTCAGAGTCATGATCTTATCCAACCATTGAGAGAATTGTTATTGTGTAGTCCCTAAGTCCTGTCTGACTCTTTTGTGACCCCCCTGGACTGTAGCCCACCAGGGTGCTCTATCTATGGGATTTTCCAGGCAAGAATAATGGAGTGAATTGTCATTTCCTCCTCTAGCGTATCTTACCCACCCAAGGATCAAACCCTTGTCTCCAGCCTTGGCAAGCAGATTCTTTGCCACTGAGCCAGCTGGGAAGCTCCATTAAGAGAATCCAGGAAGTTTTTTGATTGATCTGATACTCTGAAACTATTTTAATTGATGAAGAGGTCAGGCAACAATACGTTTGCAGAAGACATCTGAGGCTTAAAAGGAAATAACCTGAAGTTTTGTTTTTTTTTTTTTTTTTTCTTTTCTTGTATGTCTGTTAGGGGAAAAGGAGTGTGTTACAGAAACATTATTTCCCCTAGTGCTTATTTTACTTGCCATTTGATTACAGTTGTTGTTCATTCACTAAGTCACGTCCAACTCTTTTGACCCCATGGATTGCAGGGCATTGGGCTTCCCTGTCCTTCATTATCTCCCAGAGTTTGCTCAAACTCATGCCCATTGAATCTGTGATGATGCCCAATCATCTCATCCTCTGTCGCCCCCTTCTCTTTCTGCCCTTGATCTTTTCCAGCATCAGAGTCTTTTCTAGTGAGTCAGCTCTTCACTTCAAGTGGTCAAAGTATTGGAACTTCAGCTTCAGCATCAGTCCTTCTGATGAATATTCAGGATTGATTTCCTTTAGGATTGATTAGTTTGATCTCCTTGCAGTCCAAGGGATTCTCAGGAGTCTTCTCCAGCACTGTAATTCAAAAGCATCAATTCGTTGGTGCTCAGCCTTCATTATGGTCCATCTCTCATATCCCTACATGACTACTGGAAAAACCATAGATTTGACTATATGGACCTTGGTCAGCAAAGTGATGTCTCTGCTTTTTAATATACTGTCTAGGTTCGTCATAGCTTTTCTTCCAAGGAGCAAGTGTCTTTTAATTTTGTGGCTGCAGTCACCATCAGCAGTGATTTTGGAACCCAAGAAAGTAAAATCTGTTATTGCTTCTACTTTTTCCCCTTTTATTAAGTGATGGGACCAGATGCCATAATCTTAGTTTTTTGAATGCTGAGTTTCAAGTCAACTTTTTCACTCTCCTCTTTCATCTTCATCAAGGCTCTTTAGTTCCTCTGCACCTTCTGCCATTAAAGTGGTATTATCTGCATATCTGAGGCTGTTGATATTTCTCCTGATGATCTTGATTCCAGCTTGTGATTCATCCAGACTGGCATTTTGCATGATGTGCTCTGCATAGAAGTTAAATAAGCAGGGTAACAATATACATCCTTGACATACTCCTTTCCCAATTTAGAACCAGTCCATTGTTTCATTTCCAGTTCTAACAGTTGCATCTTGACCTGCATGAATGTTTCTCTGGAGACAGGTAAGGTAGTCTGGTATTCCCATTTCTTTAAGAATTTCCCAAAGCTTTAGGATAGTCAGTTAAGCAGAAGCCAGTGTTTATTTTTCTGGAATTCTCTTGCTTTCTCTATGTTCCAATGATTGTTGGCAATTTAATCTCTGGTTCCTTTGCCTATTCTAGGAAAGGCAAGTTCTTAATTCACACATTGCTGGAAGTTCTCAATTCACATGCTGCTGAAGCCTAGCTTGAAGGATTTTGAGCATTACCTTGCTAGCATGTGAAATAAGTGCAATTGTATGGTAGTTTGGACATCCTTTGACACTGCCCACCTTTGGAATTGGAATGAAAACTGACCTTTTCCAGGCCTGTGACCATTGCTGAATTTTCCAAATTTGCTGACGCATTGAGTGAGGTTCTTTAACATCATTATCTTCTAGGATTGTAAGTACATTAGCTGAAATTCCATCACCTCCACTAGCTTTGTTCATAGTAATGCTTCCTAAGGTCCACTTGACTTCACACTCCAGGATGCCTGGCTCTAGGTGAGTGACCACACCATTGTGATTATCCAGGTCATTAAGACCTTTTTTTTCTTTTTTGTATAGTTTGCTGTGTATTTTGGACTTTGGTGGCACTAGTGGTAAAGAATCTACATGTTAATGCAGGAGACACAGGTTTGATACCTGGGTCAGGAAGATCCACTGGAGTAGGAAATGGCAACCCAGAATTCTTGCCTGGGAAATTCCATGGACAGAGGAGCCTAGACACAACTGAGCAAAGACTTTGGAACTCTGTGTATTCTTGCCACCTCTTCTTAATCTCTTCTTTTCTGTTAAGTCCTTACCTTTTCTGTACTTTATCATGCCCTTCCTTGCATGAAATGTTCCCTTGATATCTCTAATTTTCTTGAAGAGATCTCTAGTCTTTCCCATTCTGTTGTTTTCCTTTATTTCTTTGGGTTGTTCACTTAAGAAGGCTTTCTTATATCTCCTTTAGAGAAGGAGTTAATCACTCAAAATTTATCCCAGGATATTAGGGTACATATTTTTCAGTTGAAAAGAGCAGTAAATGAGATGATCAGAGTTATAAATATTTCTGTAAAGACCACACATAGACTTCTATAATACACAACCTGGAAGAGACTTGAAACTATCACTGAGGCCAGGCCTTTCTAAGTTTCATAGATGGGATAATAAAATCAGAGAAAGAAAATGACTTTACTTTTATGAAGTCTTTTAGCTAGTAAGTGGGCTTCCTTAGTGGCTCAGAGGTAAAGAATCTGCCTGCAATGCAGGAGATTTGTAGGAGACGTGGGTTCAATTCCAGGGTTGGGAAGATGCCCTGGAAAAGGAAATGGCAACCCACTCCAGTATTCTTGCCTGGGAAATCTCATGGACATATGAGGTTGGTGGGCTATAGTCCCTAGGGTAGAAAAAAATTGGACACAACTGAATGACTAAACAACAACAAATTGTCACTTTTATACCTAGGACTACTTATTCAATGGCCTGGGAGACAACCCTTTGGTGTGTAGTCATCAAGGCTTCTACCTCCTGACCTCTGTGGGAGTGAAAGCGCTTAACTTTAGTGAGCACCTTGCTTCAAATTATAAAACTGCCTCCTGTCATGAAGACAAAGTTTACTTTTCCTTTGAGTAAAACCAGCTGAAAAACACAGGTGATCTAAACATCTCCCCATTCTGCTCATGGTTTCAGTTGAGTAAAAAGATCTCTTTGCTCTATTAAAATAGCTTTGAATAAAGTCTTCTCCACCTGTTTAATAGTCATGGACATTTTATAACGATCATAACACCTCTTATTTCTACAAAACATCCTGCTGATTTTTATATAAATGATTAAATCTATTATTTGATCCTACCTTAATATTTTTAATAGGAAAGTGATTGTTACCACTGAACATTTCTTTATTACTATTTCATTAGTCTTGCTCTTGATTCTCATGAAAGTTCTCTAAATCCTGCTGCAGTTGCTAATTGCAAAGACTAAATAAAATCTGATTTGCACAGTTTTGCATCTAAAAAAAAACACTGTCAAATTGTCAAATTCTTTAACAGACTATTGTATCTCCTGTCTCATGTTCCTTTATTAAAGGTCTGCACAATTTCAGCCTTCTCAGAGCCTTAATTTTCCTCTCGGATTTGGATGTGAAGAAAAGTGGTATGAAATTAGGGAGTGGGCCAACATCTTGCAAGATTAGTCAGACCACTCTATGCACATAATTAGAACTAATTGAATTAGTCCCACTCCTAGCAAAGAAGTAAAATCAATATTATAATTAAAACTGCATTTCTGTATAATTGGATTTTCAAATGAAACCTGGAAAAGGGGGAGGAGTGTAGAGTGTTTCTTATGTGCAAAAGTAATTAATATTTGTATTAAGTTTATAGGAATTTGTGGCAATATCCTCAATTTCATTAGCCAGAGCTGATTATAGGAGTTCTTCACTCTAATCCTTGGGGAAAAAAAAGAAAAGCATCCTACAACTAAAGGCTTCCTCTCTGTTGTCACTGAACTGTCTTTCTTTCCTATCTCAAATATTACAGTCAGATTCAGCATTCACATTCTCAGGGACCATTCTACTCAGTGTGTTTGTTAAATCATATCTAGGACTTTCACCTCTCCCCTGCCCCACCTAGATCAAAAGAAATCAATCTGATATAGAGAATAGCTTGTGGTTGCCAAAGGGGAGGCCGGGGGAGAGGGAAGGACACAGTGTTCAGGATTGGCAGATGCCAAGTATTATGTATATATATTACATATAGGATGGATCAACAAGTCCTGCTATGTAGTGTAGGGAAATATATTTAATATCCTGTGAAAAACCATAATGAAAAAGAACTTGAGAAAGAATATATATACACACACATATATATATGTATATATACGGTTGAAAAAAAGTTCATTTGGGTTTTTCCATACTATCCTACAGAAAAACCCAAATGAACTTTTTGGCCAACCCAATATATAACTGAGTCATTTGCTGTTCAGTGGAAATTAAAAGACAACATTGTAAATCAACAATAATCCAAGAAAGTGTTTTAAAAAAAGAAATAAATCTGAAAGAACTAAGCAGATTAGGAGTCAATCTACTAGTACTTTCCCTGGAATTCACTGCCTTTGCTGAAAATGTTTTTGCCACAATTTCAAATCTGATGGAATTCCTTTTTAGAATGTGACATTAGTAGAGACACACAATCTTTTATTTTTTTTCCTTTCTTTTATTTTTTACAATCTATTTTTTAAAAGTGACATGATCAAGTCACTTGCAGAACACTACTTGAAATGGCTCTTATCTCAGAACTTAGTGATCGAGAAAAGTTAGAAAGAGTAATATTTGCAGTCATGTTTCTGTATCAGGAAGACAGTGAGGTGTCCTAGGTTTGCAGAGAGAAGAATACATAGATACATTAGACACAGTCCTTAGACTCAAAAGTTCTCTTCAGTAGTGAAAATCATAAACTTTACACACAAAGAGTTAAAAACAACACAGTGTAGGTCATGTGCCAAATGAGTGGCACAGACATGTATGCAGACATGATACCAGTGAAAAATCTTGAAAAAGGTTAGAAGACTTGGTTCAAGTCATGTACATACAACTTGATATATACAACCTGAGCATTTAAATCACTTGATTGGTATAGGCCACAATAGGCTCATCTAAATTGAAAATGTTGAACTAGATTAGGATGTTTCAGCCATTTGTGAAATTCAGTGAAATTAAGAAGAGAGTGATCATACCTTGGGATGGAGTGGCTATGATGATTTTATGAGGCACCTGAAATATTAACAGGACGCTGTTAGACAAGGGATGAAAACAGGGGACAAAACGTGATAAAAGCAGAGAGTTACTATGTTTCTTTTGTTTACTTTTGTATCCTCAGGGTCCACAGTACCTGATGCAGGGGTGAAAGTGAAAGTGAAGTTGCTCAGTCATGTCCAACTCTTTGCTACCCCGTGGATGGTAGCCTACCAGGCTCTGCGGTCCATGGGATTTTCCAGTCAAGAATACTGGAGTGGGCTGCCATTTCCTTCTCCAGGGGATCTTCCCAACCCAGGGATCGAACCCAGGTCTCCTGCATTGCAGACAGACGCTTTACCGTCTGAGCCACTAGGGAAGCACGGGTAGATAGTCTACAAATACATGCTAACTGAATTAATGAATTAACTGGGAGATGTTCCCATTGCTTACACACATAGTGACATCTAAAAGATCACATTTTTTTTTTAATGGAAGAAGAAAGGACTTTAGTATTACTACTTTATACATTTGTAAATATTCTGAACATTTTTACAAGGAACATATGTTACATTTAAAAACTTCTATACACATGTGAGAGAGGGAAGAAGAATGAAAATCTTAGCATTCTAGTACATGTTTTCAGACACCTCTCTCATTATTTCCTTAGCATATATATTTTAGTAGAATTCCTGGGAGCAGAATTGCTGATTTTAAAGGCTCTTGGTGTATATTGCAAAATTAATCCTCAGAATGTCTGTACCTCCCTAAACTTTGATTACCAGTAAATGAGTAGCAACTAAAAGATCATGTTCTGTATTTGCTTAAAGACTCTCAAGCAAAGAAACAAAACAACCACAGACAAATTTGTTCAGACACCTCCTTTAGTGATTTGAAATGGATGCAAGTGAGAAATTTCCATCTCTATCCTAAATTTCTCTTTCTAATTTAAATGTCAAAAGATTATTTCAAAATTTCCAAGGTCGTGTGAATAATAAATAGAAAAGTTCTGAATCAACCTATAAAATTCCCTCCTCTGTGTCAGTTTATCAACCAGGGAGGATTCCCTAAACTGCCTCTGAAGTTGACCTGTGACAGGCACTTTGTGCTCACCTGTTCTGGACTTGGACTATGCATTCCGTTGCAGTTTTTGAGCTCTTCAGCCTTCAGAGCAAATTTTCACTTATATTATATATGGATCATCTTCTGAAATTCCTTCTATGCCTCTATTTTTTACCCTAGGCCACCTTTAAATCTTTGGTACTCAAAGAGCCTTCTATCCTCTGATGATGCCCTGAGTGTGCTTTTAACCACTTATCTCCAGGATTAATTTTGGTTGCTGGAAGAATGGGCACATTGTTTTGATTTCCCCTGAGCCTGCTAAAGTTGTAATGCTCAAAACAGAAGTGCCCTGAGAAGACATCTTTGCTTGCATATCACTTCTTGGCAACAGATAAATTGTTTCTGTATAGTTTTCTCTTTGAATTTTATGTTGAATCAGTTTTTAACTTGAAGACCATTCTCTTTTGAGTAATACTTTTTCAGCGTGTCATATCTGTAGATTTATTGCACCAATACATCATCAGAGTGACTGTTGGCTCTGATGATGTATAGCTTAATACATCATCAAAGCAATTTCTCATTCAAGTTATATTTTACATAGGAATGTTAGTGCTTGTATTTTTAAATATATATATGTATTTAGCACTGACATATATATTTTTATGTACTTACATATAAAATAAGCACTAACATTATATGTATTTTATGTGCTTTATATAACATTATATATATATATATTTATGTGCCAATATATATATATATTTATGTGCTTACAACAAATTAAGGGCGCTTTCAGAGAGTTTGCAAAACTCTTAGATCTGTCCCAAACCTAGATAGGCTATACCATTAGCATTGACTCTCAATAATGATGAGTGCCAGACCTTTTCTGAATACTGACAATCATCTTCATTATAAATTTTTAGTTTTCAATAGTAAATACATGCACTTAATAATTAAAAAAAAAATAAAGACGTGTATACAAGATTGAAGGCAAAAGGCAAGGAGGATGGCACAGGATGAGATGGTTAGATAGCATCACTGACTCAATGAACACAAAATTGAGCAAACTCTGGGAGAGAGTGAAGGACAAGAGGAGCCTGGCATGCTGCAGTCCATGGTGTCGCAAAGAGTTGGACATAACTTAGTGAATAAATAACAGCAACATCATATACAACACAGACTATGTCTTCCTTCTATTCATATCTGGCAATTGTCTAGTACTGTTCTCTAGAAGGAAATAACTTATAAACTCTTTCGGAAATAATATAAGAAATCACAGATGCCTACGTATATATCTTCATTTCCCTTTATTTGCAGTCAGTAGCATATCTGTCTGCATCTATTTTTGCTCCATTTAACAGTATAAGTTAGAAATTGCTCCATGTGTCTACACACAGATTTCCTTATTCTTTTTGGTGATAGCATTTATCCTCCTATTTCCTCCTTATTGTTATCTCTGTGTGATATTATCACTTTTATATAGAATGTCGACTTTTCCTTATTTCATGAAAAGAGTCCAAACTAGAACAAGATTATTTTTGAATGACTAGAAAGACGATGGAGTTACTTTCAGTTTGCCTTCATTATGTAATAGATAGCTGTCTTGTTCTTTTTATGACAGTATACTCTTCTCCTGGATTTCTTCCAGGATTTTGACTCAAGGAGAACTCATTTTCGTCAGTAAGGATTTAAATTTTTATTTTTATTTTTTTTACTGAAACATTAAATTCAGTGAATCTTCCAAAGTTAAAGTATCTACATTCTTTTTTTTTTAGGAACAAACTAGAACTAGGGAGAATGAATGAACTATGACTAAGTATAATACACTTTAAACAATAAATGGCAACTTTTAACAGAAATGTCCCAAATCTTTACATCACATTCATTGCCTTCTTTATTTTTATTTATGATCATAACTTTAGTTTGTGTCATGGACAGTCAAATTAACTATTACAGGGAAAATGTAATTTTTAATATTCTTTCAAATGCAGAAAGGTAGTAAAAATATGAGACATTCTGTTGTGGAAAGTCTCGCTCTCTAATCCAAGTTATGAAAGTAATTACAAATAAGGGCAATTAAAGAGCCATTTATAAAAGAATAAATCTCTCCTCAAAATCAGAGTTTTTAAATTTTGTAGTGTGGTTATTATGATTTTATTATAAACAATTTAACTATTATCCATCAGTCCTTCGTTTAGTTTTTGCTTTGCAACTTGCATGATTTATTCTTTATCATGTATTATTAATTCATCAGTTTTCTTTTTTTTTAATTTTATTTTATTTTTAAACTTTACATAATTGTATTAGTTTTGATAGCTATAAATGTAAGTCCCCAAGAGAAGAAATTTTGAAACTATGAGATTATTTTTATTATTATTTGGCAAAACACCCACATTTTATTTTCTCCTTTCTTTTTCCCCTGACCTTCTTTACTTAACCAACTTACAAATGTGATAAGGGACAGATAATTAAATTGAAGATTTTATAAAATCTCCTCTTAGGAAGAAACTATCAAATATTGTAGCAGGGCAAATATATGTCAATGTGTGTATGCATACTCTAATTTCAACTTTCAACTGTCTTTTCTCCTCCCTAAATAGCCTGGAAAAGATAAATTTGTGAGTAAAGCATTGTAAAAATCTAAAGAGCTAATGGGAAAAGGTTAGTTTGAAGAGGATAAGAAAGTAAGGATTTCATCTCTAAAGTGGGGAGCGTCACTCTTGAGAGTATAAGGTGATACAGGTTTCTACTGAACAGAGAGAGGGAAGGGTGTGGATAGAGTGAGGGAGGAAAAGGAGAGAGGGAGAGAGAGATTGGGGAATGAGATCAGAAAAAGTGGTGACTGACCATTGATGATATTTTGTAATCTTTATATTTTTTTATAAACTCATTAAAATCAACTGATTATTCTGGCTATGAAGTGGAATGAGTTAAGATTAAAAGTCATCATTAGGGCCCAGTGACACAGCATTTTTTTGAAAATGTATATATATATTTAATGACAGAATCATCTCACATGCTAGGAAAGTAATGCTCAGAATTCTCCAAGCCAGGCTTCAGCAATACGTGAACCGTGAACTTCCAGATGTTCAAGCTGGTTTTAGAAAAGGCAGAGGAACCAGAGATCAAATTGCCAACATCCACTGGATCATGGAAAAAGCAAGAGAGTTCCAGAAAAACATCTATTTCTGCTTTATTGACTATGCCAAAGCCTTTGACTGTGTGGATCACAATAAACTGTGGAAAATTCTGAAAGAGATGGGAATACCAGACCACCTGACCTGCCTCTTGAGAAATCTGTATGCAGGTCAGGAAGCAACAGTTAGAACTGGACATGAAACAACAGACTGGTTCCAAATAGGAAAAGGAGTACGTCAAGGCTGTATATTGTCACCCTGCTTATTTAACTTATATGCAGAATACATCATGAGAAACGCTGGACTGGAAGAAACACAAGCTAGAATCAAGATTGCTGGGAGAGATATCAATAACCTCAGATATGCAGATGACACCACCCTTATGGCAGAAAGTGAAGAGGAACTAAAAAGCCTCTTGATGCAAGTGAAAGAGGAGAGTGAAAAAGTTGGCTTAAATCTCAACATTCAGAAAACAAAGATCATGGCATCTGGTCCAATCACTTCATGGCAAATAGATGGGGAAAAGTGGAAACAGTGTCAGACTTTCTTTTTTGGGGCTCCAAAATCACTGCAGATGGTGACTTCAGCCATGAAATTAAAAGACGCTTACTCCTTGGAAGGAAAGTTATGACCAACCTGGATAGCATATTCAAAAGCAGAGACATTACTTTGCCAACAAAGGTCCGTCTAGTCAAGGCTATGGTTTTTCCTGTGGTCATGTATGGATGTGAGAGTTGGACTGTGAAGAAGGCTGAGCACCAAAGAATTGATGCTTTTGAACTGTGATGTTGGAGAAGACTCTTGAGAGTCCCTTGGACTGCAAGGAGGTCCAATCAGTCCATTCTGAAGGAGATCAGCCCTGGGATTTCTTTGGAAGGAATGATACTAAAGCTGAAACTCCAGTACTTTGGCCACCTCATGCAAAGAGTTGACTCATTGGAAAAGACTCTGATGCTGGGAGGGATTGGGGACAGGAGGAGAAGGGGACGACAGAGGATGAGATGACTGGATGGCATCACTGACTTGATGGACATGAGTCTGAGTGAACTCCAGGAGTTGGTGATGGACAGGGAGGCCTGGTGTGCTGCGATTCATGGGGTCGCAAAGAGTTGGACACGACTGAGCGACTGAACTGAACTAAACTAGTACTTTAAGAAGCTAAGGTCTATTCTTTCCTAATATAATCAGATAATCCTCAGAAACAGAATGTGTGAGACCCAGTTATCTTATTTTTCCATCTCTGCTCATTTTATAGTCAAACAGTTCATAGCCAAGCTGGAATAGCAGTAGACCAGAATGTTTGATAACTAGGATTCTGGGGTTCAAATTCAGGACTTACAATCATGGACAAATGATCTAATCCCAAGAATCTCAGTTTTCTTCTCTAATCTGTAATCAAATTGCTATTTTTTTTTTTTAAGGATTAAGTAGTTAATAAAGTTAATTAAGTTAAAATTAATTTGTTGTAAAATCTTCTTTGTACTTTGACAATTCATAACTGGCCAAGTAGGAAGATGACAACTGGATAGAAGACCTTATCTGGAGTTGAGTTCATTGAGTATTAAGCAGTACATATTATAGAGGGAAATGCTAATGCTAATGCTAAGTCACTTCAGTCGTGTCCGACTCTGCGTGACCCCATAGACGGCAGCCCACCAGTCTCCCCCGTCCCTGGGATTCTCCAGGCAAGAACACTGGAGTGGGTTGCCATTTCCTTCTCCAATGCACGAAAGTGAAAAGTGAAAGTGAAGTCGCTCAGTCGTGTCCGACTCTTAGCGACCCCATGGACTGCAGCCTACCAGGCTCCTCCATCTATGGGATTTTCCAGGCAAGAGTACTGGATTGGGGTGCCATTGCCTTCTCCGTATAGAGGGGGAAAAAAGTGCTAAATCAAATTCTGTAGATTCTGAGAAACATTATTTGCTTATTATACCTGCCTGTCATGTTTTTGTTTATATACTGGGGTTTATCAACAAAAATTGGACTCAGATATTTTGTCAAGAGGGAAGACTGGAATCAAGTTATCATATATGCTGATCTTTCTCCATAGTCTATTTCAATTCAGTGTAAAAGGTATAATTAGATTTATCAGATAGTATATCTTGATTTTTGTTTTGAAAACATAACCATGAAAGTGACATCACACACATGTTTTATATAATATGTGACAAAAAGAACAAGGAATGTCATTTTAAAAGTCACTGTTCAATACATTGATTAAGATATTCATATATAGGTGTAAGTTGAAATTTATAAAATAGTTATAATTTTAATTGACCCATAGTTCAAATTTTGGCATTATAATGATTATTTACAAAAATTTGAAAATCTGATAATATAATGTGTCTTAAATATTTTAACATACTTAAAAATAGTGTGTCTGTTTGTAATAAAAAGCACATAACATACTTTCTATATTTTGACTGAATGAGAGAAAACATTTCTAAGTATTAATACAAATACAAATAAATGGTTCTTTTAGAAATAGAAGACATTTCATTTTATTTTATTCGGTTCATTCATCCTTTGTTTTTAAGTGCCTATCATAACCTGACAAGTCATACAAATTGACGTAGCTTTCATTTAATTAACTGATCAGTTATCAGTTTATCTTTATCAAAGCTTATCTATTAAAAAAAGAGAGGGGGAGAAATATTGTAGATAATACTGAATCCTCTCCTTTTATTGGCCATCTATGAACACGAAACACATGAAAGTATTATGCGACATTAATGGCAAATTTTTATTGAGTCATTATTGTTTATTAGGCAGACACAGTTTTCAGTGCTTTGCATGTATTATTGAATCCTCCCAACAAGTTTATGAGGAGAGTACTGTTGCCCTTATTTTTATGTTAGAAAAAGAGATGTTAATACTTCATCCAAAAATATGTAACTAGCAGGTGACATATCAGATTTCATTATGAAATCAGTCTCATGAGGACTGGTAATTAACCACCAGGATCTCAAAAATACCATCTCTGCATGTATCATGTCAGATTTATTACAGGACATATTTTTGAGTAAATATGAGATATTTTAATATATGTGATTTTATTCATATTTTCAAAAAAATAATATTTTTGAAAAATGAGAATAAGGTACTTAAAATATTCCAAAGACTTGTCTAAAATATATTTGCTTGATTTATATTAATATTTTTACTCACTAAAAGAAAAAAAAAACACGCAAACTTTTCAGTGACTCATCATCAGTTTCAATTTGGTTCTAACTTAAGAAAAAAATAAAATGGATAGAGGAGAACTGTTTTCATTTCTGCAATTGCTATAAATTCTGTAAATATATCTGAAATGTCACTGCACACCATTTACCAACTTGTTGGTACCAAGTGAGTCAGAATTATTAATGAGAGACCTTTGCCAACAAATGCTAGGGGCAGTGAACAATACTTTTCTGTAAGTACAAATGAATGTGCATCACTGGAATCTCAGATGAGATGACGAATGTCCTGCAAAGCTGATAGGAAGGGTAAAGTAAGGAAGATGGTGGAGAATAACATAGTGCTGGACTACTTTCTATTTGAAAGAATTTTGGAAAAGGAGAAAAAAGTAGAAACAATGGGGATCAAAGATTGAGAGGTTGAGAAAAGAAAGACAGAAATTAAATGGAAAAGTAGGGGGAAGTACAAAGAACAAGAGACAAACTCGCGGAAAGAAATAGAGAGGGTAAGGAAAAGTAAAGAAAAAAGTACAAAGAATTCCGTATCCTCAGCTTCTTGCCTCACTTTATCTGAGTGGACACTCCCAGAATCATTTTTTGGTTCTCTTCTCTACAGTCTGTAAGGTTTGCCATTAGGATTTCATTGGAAAGTGTCTTTAAAACCTTTTCGGTGTATTAGGGGTTTTATTTTTCTATCAAAATGATAGACAATTGGATTTGAAAAAATTTGTTAGATAACTTTAAGCTTATAAGGAAACATTTTTCTGGGCAATGACTGTGGAAGATGCAAAAAAAAAAAAAAAAAGAAAAAGTCAATTTTCCCCAAACAAAAGCAACTTTATACCAAAGCAAAATCATAAATACCAAAAATGGAACAACAAGATAGCAATATGAAAATGAAATATGTTTGCAATTTTCAAAATAGTGCACTTTTCATCATCAGCAAAATCCTCTCTATATTATTTTAATCTCAGAAAGAATTTCCCTTTCACTTTATTGCTGGTAATAACCTGGATCCCCTTAGGACATGTTGTAATTTTGTTATGTGGTGAAGTGTTTTCCCTCCCAGACCCCTTCTTACCATGTGGCCTAGAGCTGGGTTAGGTCTCCTAGTTCACCCCTGCTGCTTCCAGTCCATGTCTCCTCTCTCTCTCTCCTGAAGCACTGCAGTGTGACTCTCAAGTCATCACATCAGATAAGACCACCTGTGAATCCCTCTTTGTTGGATCATTCACCTCTCTACTCCAAAGTGATCTTCTCACTCTGAAGATTTTTAACTCCTGTGCCAATTGCCAAAATCACTCTTGCCTTAGTTATTGATGATTGTCTAATTCACAAATAAGATCCTTCCTGTGCCCTCGCTTCTCAGTTCCCTGACCTATAGGAAAGCTACTTAGACTCTGTTATGAGTTACTGAACCTTTCTACAACCTCAAGTGTAAAATCCTCTAGGATTTTCTTGAACACTTTGACCCTGGAGTCCCCAAGTCCAGTGATTCTGATACCTTTACACTGCCTGTCTTCCTCTTCACGTCCTCTCAGCTCTTCTCACCCAACTTGAATTTATTTACCATTGCTAAAACCATTCTATCTTAGACACATTCTTCTCTGCCTCCCTCTCACTTTATTGAAAAACACTTGACAAAACCCCAGTCCTGGAAAAATACAGCTGCCTACTGCATACATTTGGATTCCTGAAATTGACTGGAGAAAGATTTAGAACCAAATTGATTGTTTTAATCTGAAATTAATAGCTAGTAACTTCAAATGAATGTTTAACACATCCACCATCATACAATTACTTCATTCACTGTCTCATTGTAATTTGAGATAATTCCAAACATCTCCTCTCTCAAGTTTCCACATATTTTTAGGCAGCGACTGAACTCCCAGTTCACTAAGAAATTGAAAGTAGTGAGAGAAATCCCACAAGCTCAAATCCCCTGTCTGAATCTGTGTGCGTGTGTTCTCTCTCCCCTACTGTTCCTATAGATGAACCCACCCCACACCCCTATTTAAGGCTTATCGGCTTAGCTATACTAGATTCATTCTTTCTTGCCTACTAAAGAATATCACTCTATTCAGTCTCTTCTCTGATCCCCATCATCAAATTTACCCTTTCTAACGTCTCAGATGGCTCAGTGGTAAAGAATCCACCTGCCAATGCAGGAGATGCAGGAAGCATAGGTTTGATCTCTGTGTCAGGAAGATCCCCTGGAGAAGGGAGTGGCAACCCACTCCGGTATTCTTACGTGAAGAACCCCATGGACAGAGGAGCCTGGTGAGCTACAATCCATGGGGTCACAAAAAGCTGAACACAACTGAATACCTAAGTGTGCATGCTACCCCATCTGGGTTTCTAGTCCTCCTTCCCTGCTTTATTTTCTCATTAGCAGCATTTCCTTTCTAAGTTACTGTATAGATTTATTGACTTTTAAATTTTCTTTTCTGTAGAAGCTCCATGAAAACAGATTTCTATTTTATTTACCGATGAGTTCCGGGTACCTAGAAAATAGCTCACGTAGTGGATGTTCAGTACATATTTTTAGCTATTGAATAAATGTGTGTTTGAATAAATTAAAACTTTTAATTAAAATCTGTCTTAATTTATAATATATGCTATACTGACCTTTCATCTCTAACTTGTGTCTCTTGGCACTACCCATGAGCAGATAGGTGAGCACATTGCTTTTACTTAACTGCCTAGTTGCTTGTACACTCTAAGACTTTGGGTAATGACATATTTTAAAGAATTACAGTTTCAGATTATGAATCACTCTCTTCAGTATAGATGCTGATGTAGCAGAACTTTCTTAGTCTGTTCATATCCTAACATTATTTGAAATGGACTCAAAACTCAATGGCGAAACATAATGGCACTACATATAGACACACACACATACACTCCTACACACTCAGTGGCATTCTTTCAATTCACTTTCATCTATGCTGTTGGAGGTCCATAAGTGCTATTTACTACCACTCCTTTTATACTTGCTAGGACACTTGAATATAGGCAGCCATGATACTTAGTTGCAGCATTTTTTTTTTTTTTGGTTGGGGTATTTCTCTTCTCTCCATGCTTCTTCAGACATCTGAAATACACTCAAAGCATATATATATATATATATATATATATATATATATTTTTTTTTTTAATGTAGATCATTATCAGTGGTATGTAAGGCCTTGAAGTTGGGCTATGTTTTTTCATTTATACAAAACAATGTTTTTCAGAATTCCTACTGAGGATCTCCCCCTTTATTAGAAAATATGGAAACCAAAAATAAATATCATAGAAGAGAAAGACAAAGAAAATTAAGACATGCTTGGATAGCCTGAACACAGATTCCTGAGTCAGAGAATATGTGCTATATACACAAGAGGTCTAGACCACATCCAATTAATCACTGTTTCTGAAAAGAGTAAAACTTTCAGAAGAGTTTCCCTTTGTAGGGGAAGCTTGTTACTTCTGATGCCATTGGGAGTTCAATTATTAGGGAGAAAAATCTGTTTGAAAAATATTCACTGAACTTAGAGTTGTCCAAAGTTCTGTCACCTAGCCCAAGTACTTTTGAGTCCCTGATCAAGACCCTACTGCTCCAGATCTATTTCCTGAATTCCTTCACCATTTCCTCCCACCAGCTCTTCTGGGGATAGCCCTGAGCCATTTTGCACTTGTGGAGATACTCAAGTTTCATCCAGCTCAGCAGCCCCCAGCGTTTCATGGAGGGCAATTTTTTCACAGTCCTAGGTGGGGGAAGATGGTTTCAGAACGATTCAAGCACATTGCATTTATTATACTTTTTGTTTCTAATCTAATGCCACTGCTGATCTGACAGAAGGTGTGGTCTGAGGCCCAGAGGTTGGGAAGCCCCAATCTAGTTCACAACATTTCTGGCTATTATAATGCATATTTATAGAAACGTTTAATTATTAAATATCTTCTCTATACTTGACTCTTATTGGAGACCCCACTGTTCATATAAAGTGGCTTTTATGTTTGGTTGATGAGTTAATAACTAAATGTGCCTTTTCCAGCTTGGGGATCATCATTCATTTTGGTTCAAAATCTTGTCTTGACCACACTGAACAGTCAATATAATTAATTACTGATACAGATTTGCATTTCTTCAAACCAAGAGAGTGTTACAAGATAGACATAGTGACTTGGTAAGAAAAGCTGCATGTTAGCAAGTGGCAGCCCTGCAGGTAGGGAGAGTATTTTTAAACTTCTATTATGATATTTTCAGCTGAAAACATTTGCAATCCGTGGCTCTGATGGAAATCCAATGATGAAATAGGGCCATTCTTTTCAATTATTACAGCTACATGGTCTGCTTGACTTTATAGTTCTGAACTTGACTTATTCTAGCCTTAAATCAAACAAAAAATAAAAAACAAGATAAATAGCCCTTTATTCATGTACGAGATACATTGTAAGGATAAATTAAACTATTTCTATTCATAACATTACTGAGTTTTTGGACATACGTTGCTATATAAATGCAAAGTGCTGTCGTTCCCTTTACAGAGACTGAGGATACGATATAGAGGGATGAGGTGTAGGGACAGTTGAAATGTTTGTGTTAGCTTTATTTCTTAAGAAAAATACTTTGGAAATATCTAAGCTTAATCACACTTTGTTTTTCCTCTTCATAATTCGGAACGCATTTATCTTTGTTCATCCACAAAGCAAAATAGTTATTTCTCGCCCTTGCTCAGATCTTGAGCTCAAGCTCATGAAAATGCTTCAGCTCTTTGTGCCAACAGAAGGAGCCATTTGACAAATTGCGCGTTTGAGTTATCACAATCTTATGTGATCTCCCCACAATGCCACACGCCTCTTATCTGATTCCGATAGCTCAGGGACAACTTAACACATTGCATTAATCTTTATTGTGATTTAATTTTGCGCAGTCAAGATCCACAGTGGAAGGTGAAACTGCTCGGATTTCAAAATCAGGTTGCTCTGCTTGCAAATCACTTATTCTGTTAAATATTGGGAAAGATACCCACCAGGAAGTTTTGACACTCAATCCATCAGTCTACTTTCAGCCCTCCTGACTTCAGCTGTTGTTAGATTCTTTGTCCTGTTTCTTCTGGCAAGTGATGCCAGTGCTTAAAACAAAGAACTGATCGTGATGTCAAAGTCCTGTAAACCAAGAGTAGTAAACAGCTGTGGAAATAATCTGGCTTGATTTCTCAAGGTCTTCTGTGCTCACCATTACAAGTTCTCAATTTAGGTTCTCTTGCTCCCACATTTGAGGTACAGAAGAGTAAGAAGTGTGCATAGCTATTGACAGGTTCTTCTTAGGTTGAAACAGCCTTCATATAATATAAAATCAAACACTGAAGAATAAAGGATCCATTTATTGGAGGTGAATGTAAACTGTAGTGATGAGCAGTAGAAAGGGCAGCAGGTTAAAACTAAAGATATGTCGTCTTATAGTGATACCATCATCAAAAGTGAAAGTGTTGCTTTTTGTGACTCCATGGGCTGTAGTCCACCAGACTCCTCTGTCCATGGAATTCTCCAGGCAAGAATATTATAATGGGTAGCCATGCCCTTCTCCAGGGGATCTTCCCAACCCAGTGATTGAACTCAGGTCTCCTGCATTCCAGGCAGATTCTTTACCATGTGAGCCACCAGGGAAGCCTGATAACTACCATAAGAAGCCTAAATTATCCTCTAGAATCCTTGAAATAATATGGAGGGTTCAGTTCAGTTCAGTTCAGTTGCTCAGTCGTGTCCAACTCTTTGCGACCCCATGAATCACAGCACGCCAGGCCTCCCTGTCCATCACCAACTCCTGGAGTTCACTGAGACTCACATCCATCAAGTCAGTGATGCCATCCAGCCATCTCATCTTCTGTTGTCCCCTTTTCCTCCTGCCCCCAATCCCTCCCAGCATCAGAGCCTTTTCCAATGAGTCAACTCTTCGCATGAGGTGGCCCAAGTACTGGAGTTTCAGCTTTAGCAGTAGACTAGGTAATTTCTCAGGTAGTAGTCTTTGATATCTTGCATATAATAAAATAAATGCCATATTTGTTGTAAAAGATTGTAAAAGATATGAATGTTTAATGATCAAAGTAAATCTTTTTACTTTAAAACCCCCAGAGATAAATGAATTCATATCTTATTCAGATTTACATTTTAAAGTTATAAATTTAAATGTGATAAATGTTCATTCCTCAAATTAACTTTAATAATGCTGTTAAATTGCTCATTCTCAAAAAGTGCAGTGCACAGGAATTTATGTAAATACAAGCCAGTGGATTGTATTTAAGACTTCTATGGTAAAAAAAGGGGAAGTAATTTAATATGAGTCACATTTAGCTTAGCAAAATACTCACATCATGCAAGAAATAAGATCAGGGTTACTATCTTGCATTTCATGATCATTCAGAAGCAAGTGGGCTCAGTGATATAAAGTTGCTGATATGTGATATTTTTTAAACTATAAAAAATATTGATTTCATATAGTTCAACTTAGTTACATTGTTCACACTCATTTTATGGTTGTGTGTAGTTGAATAAACATAAGCTAAGTGCAGAGAAGGCAATGGCACCCCACTCCAGTACTCTTGCCTGGAAAATCCCATGGATGGAGGAGCCTGGTAGGCTGCAGTCCATGGGGTGGCTAAGAGTCAGACACGACTGAGAGACTTCACTTTCACTTTTCACTTTCACTCATTGGAGAAGGAAATGGTAACCCACTCCAGTGTTCTTGCCTGGAGAATCCCAGGGACGGTGGAGCCTGTTGGGCTGCCGGTCTATGGGGTCGCACAGAGTCAGACACAACTGAAGCAACTTAGCAGCAGCAGCACAAGTGTGGATATGAGGCAAATTCCTCTGTAATGGTTTTTACCAGTTTGATGGTTGCTTCCAGTTTTAAAAATGACATCTAATGCATTTTCTTTCTATGAAATTATTACATGCAAAAAAATTCATCTTAAGTGTGCCTTTACAAAAATTATGCAAGATATTAGACTTTTCAAAAGCAAATTCATTTTTAGGAATAGCTTAATTTTGATTATCGTATTTGAGAATTTTGTTTGGAAAGTGAGAGTGGATCTTTCACATGATGCACACTGATTAGATGGGATTAAATGTTCTTATGTGCTTCATTGCCAGCCTTAGATTCTGAGTTTAACACTTCAGAGAAAATTGAAGGGTATTTGATGCCAGTAATTGACAGACAATGCAGGTTCACAATTTTATAGAAAAAGCCTAACAACTAAATTTCAGTTATAGATCTGTTAGTATCTCTCTGTATGACATTGAGCAAATCACTTCAACTTTTTGGTCTTCGTTTTCCTATTTGTAAACTAAGGGAGTGGTATTTGGTGAATATATATTTTCTTAGCTCTGGAGTTCTCTGGAAGTATGAATCTTTGAGATAGACATGACTTTTCCATCACTCATAACTATGTAGTCAAATTCTCTCAAGAAAACTCCGTCTACTTTCTTTTGTCTCTAACATTTGTTGTTCTGCCAAGAAAGAGAGAGATCAATTTAAGACCCTCAGAATGAACTGAATTCAGTCTTTGGAAAAAACCCATAAATTAGAATGCAAATATATTTTTCAATTTATCCTTCGTGTTCTTGTGTTGATGTTAATAACCACCCATTCTCTTCTACAGAACTAGTGCGGCCATTCACAGCTGTGAAATGCAACTGAGCAGGTTTCTATCCATTTAAAATAATTTTGAACAGACTGACTCAAAGATTGTAAAAGTATAACGAGAAAGATTTGTGAATATGTTTCACTGGAGAGAGATGTTGCTTCTCTGTGAGTCTCTACCTGACAAAGATATTATTCAATACACTTCTAAGGGCTGCTATCCTTTGCTTAGCTTTACTATATTATTCTCTTTCTGTATCTCTTTTGTCCTTTTCCTGTTTTCTCTTTTGATTAAGTTGACTATGTGTCAACTTAGCTTGATCATAGTTATTGCTTGATGAGGTGAGGATGAATTTTGGAATGGAAATATAATCCTATGTGCTTACCTTTTCTTACATAACACTTCATCTGGAAACACATTTAATTCTTAAAGAAGTTACATATTTCTTGCATGTGTGTGCACACACACAACACCAATTTATTACCAATGTGAATTTTTCTTAAGAGTATATTCACTTGAGTAAGGTAAACTATGATAATCTTTCATAGTGGTTGGATTTAATAAAGTATAAGTCCATAAGTTCATTTAATTGTATGCTTATTTTCAGTCTGATTTCCCTTGTTTGCTCGTATTGTGTCTTAATACAAGGACACCCTTAATATCAAGTAGGTTTCTAAAGTGAACTGTCCATATTCTCCCATATTTAAAATATATATTTTAATTTTAGTGAGCATGTAAATCATTCACTAAGAATAATAGTGGATAATAGCAAATTATGCCAAATCTATCAACACATAAAACGGAAGGGCCTGGTGGGAACCATTACCTGTGCATAATTCCTTTAGAACCGAATGTGCTTGCTCATTTCCAAATATGAGCTTCAGGTCCAAAAGTCATTAGCATTAGTGTAGTTACACTCAGAAATTGATATAAACCCCAAAATAAAACTTATGCTCTTGAGTTTTTTCAAATGATTTAATATTACCTTGATATTTCTTTATTACATCCAGTTAAGAGAAAAATATATTAGGGTCAAATGTGGCATTATATTAGCTTACCAGGATTATCTGGCAGGGTCTCTGGTTTTATATTAAGAATCATAGGTAATAGGAGGCTGAGTGACAGAAAATGATAAGCCTGCTAATACTGACCTGTGATATGTCTATGGATTCAAAGTTGGAAAACACACACACACACATACACATACAAGAGGTATCTGTTTTCTTAAGAAAAACAACTGAGAAGGAGCTTCTAATATATTTAGAGTGTTCAGGTTAAAAAAAATTTAAAAAATCAATAAGTGATAGAGAACTATTCCAAAATATCTTACAGGAAAAATGGAAAGAGGAATGTATTTTCTCATGTAACTAGCAGGTTTGGTGGTATAATTGTCTAATGAGACTCAACTATTTCCAGGAACTCAGAAATTTCCTTTCTTGACCTTGACTCCTTTTTATTCTGCAGATACATTCTGTTCATTTCTTACCCCCAGATTAATATTCTTTCTTCTTAAGAAATACAGGAAAACATTTTCATTCTATCCAAAATATTTATGTGGGCTTGATTTATGTTTTTCTTTGTTTATTTGCCCATTCTTATTTTCTGATAAAAGACCACTGAGACAGGGAAAGAGGGTGAAATTCTCCCACAGAATCAAAAGAAGAGGATGGAAAGGTGTCTTGGGCAAATAAAAATTATAGTTATCTTGTTTATTACATCTGACCTCAGATGACTACAGATTCATGTCACCCAAACTCTGTTACATGGATCATCATTGTCCCATGAAATAGTAATCAGTGTTCTGTGGGGGAAAATATCTTCTGTAAACAAATAATTTTAGAAAATATTTGAATAACAGGATATTAAAACTGCTTCCTTGTTTCCTTATTATTTAGTAAGGTGCAAACATGACAGATGTCAGATGCTAGGAGATGAGGCAGACAGATTTCCACATGCAGAATTTACAAAGGAAGTGTCCACAAACAAGTTCAGTGACCTTTGAACTCTCTGACACAATGAAAGAATATCAACTAGTAAAGAGGGAGGACTTTGAATGCATAACTTTGACAATATCTGTTTGCTGTGTTGACAGCCTCCCCCATCGAAGTTTTCCATGTTGCACAATCCCAGAGGATGCTGTACTTCCTCTGAAAAGCACGCTCATTCCAACCCTCAGTTGTTCACACAGAATATAGGTCGTTTCACTTCCTGTTAAAAGTGAAAGTGCTAGTTGCTCAGTCATGTCCGACTCTTTGTGACTCCATGGACTGTAGCCTGCCAGGCTCCTCTGTCCATGGGATCCATCGGGCAAGAATACTGGAGTGGTTGCCATGCCCTTCTCCAGGGCATCTTCCCAACCCAGGGATGGAACCTGGGTCTCCACACTGCAGGCAGATTCTTCTTACCACCTGAGCCATCAGGGAAGCCCTGTTGTTGTGCAGTACAGTGCCTCTAGCAGTCCTGTGCTCACCAAGAGGGAGTGGTGGGCTGTGCAACCTTCTTACGGCAAATCTAGTGAGGAGGGCTCTTATGAAACTCTCAGAGAGCTTAAAATGTGCTCCTTGAAATCTAGGGACTCTGAAGATTGGATCCTGACTCCTGTGAGAAAGTGAAAGTGGCCTGTGAGAGGAGGCTGTGTTGAGACTGACTTGTACAATCAGAGTTTATTGGGGCAGGGAGTGCCTGAGAGTTTCGTGTAGACAGATGTGACCATGTAGGAGAGAGGGTCAGGGTAGAGTATTCTTGAGTCCTGGCTAGTAGAGCCACTTGAGTGGGCAGAAGGAGCCCAGCAGTGAAGATGGATGTGATTATGGGATATCTAGAAACAACAGGAAATGTCCTTAAGTGAGCACCTGGAAGTTAGTGCGTCTGATAAACTTTTAGCAAAGATTGCCACCACCACCACCAACAAAAAATGCTCATGAGATCAACAGCTATAAACTTCTGCCAGTCTTAAGGAACAGGAACTGGCCTTTGATTAAGTCCTTTCTTAAGCCCTTATCACTCTTCTTTCCACCCCTAAATCCCTGGAGGAGTTGGACCTCCTGGGAAGGAGAAGTAGGAGAATTGTAAGTTGATGGAAATAATCTTTCCTTTCAGCCTGAAACAGACTCAGTCTGGTGTTAGGAAGAAGATATATGTTAAATTAAGCTCTTTGTTTTGATTCATCTTGGAATAGACAATCTGATTATATATTGATATTTTGTTTTTAACTGAAAGTAACTTTAGGGCTGGACTTTCCAGGTGGCTGCTGCTCTGCTGCTAAGTCGCTTCAGTCGTATCCGACTCTGTGCGACCCAGTAGACGGCAGCCCATCAGGCTCCCCTGTCCCTGGGATTCTCCAGGCAAGAACCCTGGAGTGGGTTGCCATTTCCTTCTCCAATGCATGAAAGTGAAAAGTGAAAGTGAAGTCGCTCAGTCGTGTCCGACCCTTTGCAACCCCATGGACTGCAGCCTACCAGACTCCTCTGTCCATGGGATTTTCCAGGCAAGAGTACTGGAGTGGGGTGCCATTGCCTTCTCCGTCCACGTGGCACTAGTGGGAAAAAATCTGTCTGCCAGTGAAGGAGATGCAAGAGATACAGTTTCAGTCCCAGGGTCGGGAAGATCCTCTGGAGAAGGGAATGACTACCCACTCCATTACTCTTGCCTGGTTAATTCCATGGGCAGAGGAACCTGGTGGGCTATAGACCATTGGACTTTAAAGAGTCTGACACGACTGAGCTACTGAGCAGAGCACAGCAACTTTAGGGTTACTCTGCTGCTGCTGTTGCTGCTGCTAAGTTGCTTCACTCATGTCCGACTCTGTGTGACCCCATAGACGGCAGCCCAGGAGGCTCCCCCATCCCTGGGATTCTCCAGGGTTACTCTAATAATCACTTAATAGTAATTAACAGACAGGGCTTGTGGACGTGCTGAAGTTTTCACTTAGGACCAGGATAAGGTTAAATTCATTGCATAAATTTTAAAGGGGAGAACAATTCTGTATTTGTGTTTTATCTGGATCTTGAATGGTGCATGCTTAACATTTAAGATTTACAAAATTAAGCAAGTTTTTAGCTTTTTGTTGTTTTTAATGTGGTATTTTTCTGGGCTGTTCACTTGTTATTCAGCTTGGGAATTGCTAAGAAGTTATGGGAGATGATGCTTCCCAAAGTATTTGACCTTGATACCATTTTTTCACAATATATCCACTTATATCTTAAAATATATATTACCTAGCACTAAGCTTGAGAAACTGTAGACTCCTGAAATGTAAAGAATGAATGATAAGTAGTGCAAATCTGAAATTATAGAATAAAATAGCAAATAACGTCTTTTACTATTCTCCAAAACTTGGTGGGATAAGATAAGAATACCCTAATGGAAAATTATGCCCTATTCAAAAGAAACATCTGTTATATCAGAAGACAGAGAAAATCTCAAACTCAAAACAATATATACATTCTCAGAAATCCATGAAAATTCAAACAAGCATAGAGGATGAAACAGAAGTGATGCCATTATGAAAGATTAGATTAATCTGCTGTATAGAGGGAGGAGAGACCACTTTTTGTGCATGTAGCTCACATTGGCTAAGATGCAAATCATAATAGTTATTTGAGGCTTCAACCATCTGGACATTTACTGATAGTCTCATTCAAATACAAAAAAAGAAAGATTCTTAACTTGACTTTTAAAAAGTCAGTCTCACAGAGGTGAAAGGGAAAAACTCATCAAATATTTAGAATGGATCTAATTCTTTTGGGCAGGGCAGAATTGATTGCTAAAGAGAGACAATGGGAAATTTAGGACGAAGAAATTATGTCATCTTATAGTCTATATGGCACTGAAAGAATAGGCTGCAGAGTGTAGTCAGATATACATCTTAGATGTTGAGAAGACAGTTTTAAAAATATTGAAACAAATAAGCACAATTCTATGGCATGAAATTCTGCAATGGATGATGACTTAAAAGCATAGGAAATTTTAAAAACAATTAATTTTGACTTATTCCTCTGGGAAAATCGGTGGTACTTAAAGAAACTTGTTGGCTACTGTAAAAGTTCTCTAATGACCTCTAAGGTACAGGAGTCATAGATGGAATATAAGTAGCAAACATAACTGGATATGTGTGATGCTCATGCACTGGCAGAAGTGGACCCAAGGGGCAAAGTACAAAATGAACCAAGGTGATCACTAAAACTAACTTGTGAAGTTATTGTCAAGGATGTGAAAACTAAATACAACCCACAGTTTAGGATTTTATTTTGTTATGAAGAACACTAATGTGACAGTTAAGTCTAGATAGACCCTATAGACTGATAACAGTATTATAAAAGAGTTAATTTAAAAATTTTTATTATTATACTGGGATTATATCTGAAAATATCCTTCTTACAGCCTGTTGAGCTATGTCATATGGAAAAGAAAGTGTGATTTCATTTTGCTATGTCCATGCCTCTCAAATGAAAAGGTTTCAAACATCAAGTCAAGTAAATTATCATCACTTATAACATATCATTGTCTCAAAACCCATGGTTTATATTAGTCTAGTTCATATTTAACTAATTTATATACTTTTATCCCCTGAAGTTTCTCATTTCCTTACCATTTCCTCCTTGAATAAAGGAACATGTTATCCTTTAATTGCTAATATCATAGAGATTCTTAAATAGACAATTTGTTTGGAACAAAATCTGTGACTCTTGTCAAGTTAGTCTTCATAGAGCCTTTGACTTAACTTTTCAATATAGTCCAGTTGTATTCTAAGGATTTTGTAGAGCTGACAACTTGGAATTTACTTACATTGTTTCCCTAAATTAAATAGATTATTTCTTTGAATCTATATCTTCCTCTTTGGGTTTCTGTTCCTTTTATGAAGTACATTAATATTTCCTCCTTTGAAAGTGGTCATGAAAGGTTGATCTATATGTGTTTTATGTTTCAAATAATATTTACTCTCATTCTTGGTTATTAGTTTTTCTTGGTAAGGGATTCTAGGTTCAAAATCACATTTCCCTTATAATTGTGAAGATATAGCTCCATTGCTTTTGAGTACACAGTCTAATACCAATCTGATTCTTATTCTAGTATAACTAAGTCTTCCAGCATCCTTTACTTGACCTTACCTAAAAGTTTTATTAAGACTTTTCCTCCCTCTTGAAACACTGAAGTTTTATAAGACTATGCCTTAAACTTATGAAGTGTTCTTGTTTTATTCATTTATAGCAAATAGTGCTTGGAAAATATTTTCAGCCTGAATTAAGTCTTTCTTAATCCCAAGAGAGCTTGAGATATTTATGCATATTTTCCTCCCCTTCTAGTGTCTCTTTGCTTTTCTTCTCAAATTATTATTAACTACAAATATTCTGAATTTAGTCCCTGTGTCTCACTTTTTCTCTCCTTTTTAAAAAAATTCCTTTTAATTTTCTTAAATTTACCTTCCAGTTTATTTAAAAAATATCTAGATTATGTTCTAATAACATTTTCATAAATATTATTTAGAAGCATTCAAATCACCTATGTTATCAATAATAAAGTATTTTCTTAAATTTCCTTTATGATATTTGTAGCTTTTAAGATGCAGTTCCATTTTTTTTTATTCCTGAGTATCAAACATTGCAGGTCAGGTGCTCCAATTTCTTTGGTAGAAAGGTTCTAAATTGATCTAAGGACAACCAAGGTAGAGAGAAAAAGTGCATAGAAAGTACAGTGTATTGAAGCATTAATACCATGTACAAAAAGAATTACCAGTCACTGAAGCATCATTAGAGTTGAGAAACCAGAAAATTTGTCTTACTCATTCACTGGATGTCAATTGGGAATAAAAGTAGATGTAAAACATAAGATTACTTCTGAAATAATGACTACATTACAAAGAGCTAAAAGAAAAAAAAATTGACAACACAGTAAGGTACAGAGCAGATCAAATGCATAGAAGTAAGAAAACAAAACTGAAATAAAAGAAAATATAAAGGGGCCATAGGACCAAGTGATAAATATCAAAGTTACATCAATCTTCAAAGCAAACATGGTCAACAATCATATAATTGGAGCTCTGAAAGAAGAGCAAAACAGTGGAATGAGCAAGTATTTAAAATTATAATTCAGGAGATGTCCTTAAAAGAAGATTAGAATCTTCATTTTGAAAAGACATACGCTGTACCAAGGAGAATTTATCTCTGGTACAGGAGATTCATACATACCAAAGTATTTACTGATAAAATTATGGAAACTATAAAAAAGAAGAAAGAATATTGTCAGTTGCAAGCCAAAAATACATTAATTCAGAATTTTCTAAGTAATACTATAGTAGCAAAGTACCCTAAAAGATGATTGCATTGTATCAGATAGTTAAGTCAGAGAAAGTGTAGAAAGGAGGATGGTGAGGAAAGGATATATTCTAATTTTATTATCAGTTTAGGGAACTGAAAGATACTGTCTAAAAAAAGGAAGCTCAGAGTATCTTATTTTGGTATTAATATAAAGGCTATTAAGAGGATAGAATGATTGAATATCCTGTATATCGTAATAGTAAAAGAAAAATAAGAAAATTGTCTACATAGTGAAAGATATCTAAAACAGCATAACCTAAAATAATGACAAAAATGGTCAAGAATTTGTCATGTAAAGCAATTTAAATAAGATTAAATTGTTCAGCAGAACAAGAAAAGATCTTCAGATTACTCAAAGAAAAATTTAATTATCTGATGTGTACAGGGGATGTAGTAAACAAATTGAAAAAGTTTGAAGGTTGTGGACATAGTAGATATATGAAAAGGAGGATACAATATTGGCAAGAGGCAAAGTATAGAATTCAGCCATAGAAATATTAAACCAACAAAAGGCAGTTTATAATTTTAAAGGCTACAGCTTATAATGATAATATGACAGTTATAAATATTTATCCATCAAATAACAAAGCATAAACAGTCATAAAGCAAAATGTATCAGAAATCTGAAGTAAATAAGCTGAAATACAAATATAATAGACTATTTTAACATACTATCTTTGCCAAAGATAGATTAAATAGTCAAAACAGCAGGGATGTAGAAGACCTAAACAACATAAGAAATAAAAGTAAATCTTACAGGTCTATGATGAACTTGGTCCCCTAAAAAGGAGATAATTAATAAATTATTTTAAGATAAAAATAAATAAGGGAGTAAATCCTGAGTTCTCATCCAAGGTGAAAAATTATGTTTTTATTTTGTATCTATATGAGATGAAGGATGCTCACTAAACTTATCATGGCAATTATTTCATTATGTATGTAGCTCAAATCATTAAAAATAAAGAAATAAAATCAGAATTTAATCTAGAAAGCAGTAGAACTAATAGTATAAACTATCCTATTATATTTATTTTTTATTGGAGAAAATAATATAAGGTAACTAGGAATAGTCTATTCAAGAAAGCAAAGAAGAATACACAGAAACAAAACAGTGAGTGACAAAAAGGATATAGCCCCCAAATCCCAAAAGCTTTAAATATTTTACAAAACTGTGCAATAAGTTCTATGAATTTTTTATAGAAAATATAATTTATGGAAACTTACCCCCACATAATCAGGGATTATTAAAATAATCAAGGTAATTCTACAAATGTAAATAATCACAATGTTACTGAAAATGTTTCAAAGGATATATAATGAGAGAAAGCATCCAAATTCTTCATAAAAACAAGTAAAGTACTTATAATAAATGTCATAATCTTATACCATAAAGAAAACTAAAGACCAATCTTAATTTCCCACACTACAAAGTCTAATACCTAAGTAAAATACTACCAGAATTCAGTATCGCCTTCATCATATTAAAGCAGTAACACATGAATGTTTTCCTTTAAAATGGGATGAGATAGGATCAGCTGGAATGTAGAAAATCACATTTGCCATCAATTAATATACACATTCAGAAATTAATGGATCTGTGAATGCTAGAAATAAGAGATGGTGCAAAGATAATATTGCTAATATTTTTAAGTTAAAAGCCTATATAAGAAGGATTATCAGTAATCAAATTTATAATTTTTAAACTAAGTAGATGATTTGCAAATATTAAAATGTCCTTTTATATTGTTATTATAAAAGCAACAAATTGTTGTTTAGTTTGCTAAGTTGTGTCCAACTCTTTGTAGCCCCATGGACTGTAACCCTCCAGGCTCCTCTGCCCATGGGATTTCCCAGGTAAGAATACTGGAGTGAGTTGCCATTTCTTTCTCCAGGGGATCTTCCTGACCCAGGAATCAAACCCAGGTCTCCTGCATTGGCAGATGGATTCTTTACCACTGATCCACCAGGGAAGCCCAAATATAAGAAACATATATCATATTCCTACCACCAAAGGTTGCTACTATTGACATTTATGTATATCTTTCCAGATCTTTACTGATATGCATGTACATGGGTTGGTGTGTATCTGTGTGTGTTTTGTATGCATACAAATGCCTGTCTAAACTATTTTACTTGAAAATAAATATATGACCACTTTATGTGAAATTGTACACCTTGGTACTGTGTTTCTGGATTTCTAACAGTTAATATTACATTGTTGTTTTTTCATTGCTAAGTAGTGTCCTACTCTTTGCAACCCCATAGCCTGTAGCCTGCCAAGCTCCTCTGTCCATGGGATTTCCCAGGAAAGAATACTGGAGTGGGGTGCCATTTCCTTCTTCCAACCCAGGGATCGAACTTTCATCTCTTGCATCTCTTGCATTGGCAGGCAGATTCTTTACCACTGAGCCACATTAGATCAAATCATTTTGGTTCAGTAGAGAAATATATATATAATGAATTAATGAGGGGCTTCCTTAGTGGCTCAAATGTAAAGAATCTGACTGCATTCTGGGAGAACTCAGTTCAATCCCTGGGTGGGGAAGATTCCCTGGAGAAGGGAATGGCTTCCCACTCCAGTATTCTTGCCTGGAGAATTTCATGGACAGAGAAACCTAGCAGGCCGCAGTCCATGGGATCTCAAAGAGCTGGACACAACTGAGCAACTAACACTTCACAAGAAATATTTATGCCTGTTTTATGCTAGTCACTGAATAGTTAAATAAGAACCATCTCATTTAGTCAAAAACAATAATAGGAAGAAAATAAACACAGTATCAACAGGTATATAGTATTATCCCTGCTTCCTAGAAAATGGTGTCCATGGGATTCTCCAGGCAAGAATATTGGAGTGGGTAGTCATTCCGTTCTTGAGGGGATCTTCCTAAACCAAGGATCAAACCTGGGTCACCCACACTGAAGGCAGTGAGCCTTCTGAGCCACCAGGGAAGCACAGAATTGGCATGTAGACCTAACCAATCCCAGGACCATGGTGTGTCTGCTGTTGCTTTTTGCCTCATATGTCTTTTCTCCTGCACTTTCCTCATTACTTCCTGATAAAACATGAGATAATATCTTGGAGTATACATGTGGAACTTACACACACTAACAAATTGTCGCTTTGCAGGACATGTCAGAATTATGGCACACCTGTTTTCCCTAGTGTGAAAGCCTCTCTGCTCCTGCTGCTGCTAAGTCGCTTCAGTCGTGTCCGACTCTGTGTGACCCCATAGACGGCAGCCCACGAGGCGCCCCCCACCGTCCCTGGGATTCTCCAGGCAAGAACACTGGAGTGGGTTGCCATTTCCTTCTCCAATGCATGAAAGTGAAAAGTGAAAGTGAAGTCGCTCAGTCATGTCCGACTCTTAGCGACCCCATGGACTGCAGCCTACCAGGCTCCTCCTTCTGTAGGATTTTCCAGGCAAGAGTACTGGAGTGGGGTGCCATTGCCTTCTCCGGAAAGCCTCTCTGAGTGATCACCAAAGCCTATTACTAGCTCTGATGTATTTAACTTCTCTAAAAAAAAAAAAGCTGCTGTTCTTCCATATGAAGAAAGTACTCTCTGTTTCTCTTCTATTTACAAAATAAGTTCACATTAAATAAAATGATATGACTATTCAAGTCAGCAACCTTCTGTGCCTTTGGCATCTATCTGTCCTGTCCAGCCAGTTAGCAGCAAGAACCTCACCCTCAGTAACCAGAAAGTGTAATGTGAATTGTTCTGTTGTGAGATACCTTAATACACAGGTCTTAGCGTCAGAAAGAAAATAAATGATACAGCTTATATTTTTGTTTCTATTTTCTTTTACTTTACTGACCATAACTTTAATGTCAGTGTGCCAAGTGAATAGGGGTTATGGTTCCTTTGAAAGCCCCTTGGAATTTATTTGGAAGGCTTGCATTGGCCAAACATGCATATTGACCCATTCTTTGTCTTATTTCCTGTTTTAATTGAGTGTCAAAGGTTACGCGTTGCTGTTAGAGTAAGACATGACTGGCAGCAGAGGTCAGGGACTCTCTGGTATTCTATTAGAGCCATAAAAACAAAACAGAATGATAATTTCACCTGTTCTAACCTCAATTTTTCCAGGATGGGACAGACATTGACCTTATTGTTTGTCAGCCATTGACTCTATAAACTTCAGCTACCCTAATTCTGCTTACTAAACAGTAAGAGTGCTTTTACAAGGATGAAAAATAAAACAATGAAAAAGACTCAAAGATGACTCAAAGGAGAGATGTTTCCAGGTGACAGAAAAGAGAAAATGACTTCTTTTTTTATTCCTAGGTCACATCCCTCGTTTGTATAGTTTACAACAATAACAGTTTCTACCAACAACCTTCAATTTTATCTTCTTTTGTGGAATACCTTATAACTTCCTTCATGTGAGCAAGTACAAGCAATAAATCTAATAAATTGCTCATGCTACCTAAAACCCATCTGTGGCACTTGAACGGTTTATGAATTTCTCTGAAAGTTTTCTCCACTTTCCCTACCCTTTAAAGTTTTGGGCTGAAATGTAGGTAGATATTTAAGGGCATAATTAATCTTTTCTCATCTCTTTTCTGAAAGGCAAAAATAGCAATAATGAAGAAAGCATATGTTAAATATTTCTTTTGAAAGTATTTAAAAACTGACTTCTTATCAAAAATTTAATGAAGAAAATAAAGGTTATAATCTGAAGCTAATTATCTTTCAATTTCAGGGTCCAATTTAATGTAGGTTTCTGATGAGCAATTAAGTAAAGTTTTAAAAGCTGGAATTTTTTGTTGTTGGTAATCGAAGTCTAGTTTATTTACAATATTGTGTTAGTTTCAGGTATACAGTAAAGTGATTCATGGGTGTGTGTGTGTGTGTGTGTGTGTGTGTGTGTGTGTGTATATATATATATATATTCATATTCTTTCCCATTATAGGTTTTTACAATATATTGAATTTAGTTCTCTGTCTATTTACCTATGCAATAAAACCTTGTTGTTTCTATATTTTACTTATGGTAGTTTGTATCCATAAATTCCATACTTCTAATTTATCCCTCTCCCCTCTTTCCCCTTTGGTAACCATAAATTTGCTTTCTATGTCTATGAGTCTATTTCTGTTTTATCAATAAATTCTCTGGTATTATTTTTTTAAATTACATATATAAGTTATATCCTATATATTTGTATTTCTTTGTCTAACTTACTCCACTTAGTATGATATTCTCTAGGTCCATCCATGTTATTGCAAATGACAATATTTCATTCTCTTTTATGACATACATACACACACACATACATACATAGGCTTCCCTGGAGGCTCAGTGGTAAAGAATCCACCTGCCAATACAAAAGTACATTTGCGCTAAGTCCCTTCTGTCATGTCCAACTCTTTGGACCTTACAGAAGGTAGCCCACCGGGCTCCTCTGTCTGTGGGGATTCCCCAGGCAAGAATGCTGGAATGAGTTGCCATGCCCTCTTCTAGGGGAATCTTCTCAATCCAGGGATAGAACCCACATCTCTTATATCTCCTGCACTGGCAAGTGGTTTCTTTACCACCAGCGCCACCTTGGAAGCCCCCAGTGCAAAAGTTGTGGATTCAATTCCTGGGTTGGAAAGATCCCCTGGAGGAGGGAATGGCAACCCACTCCAGTATTCTTGCTTGGGAAATCCCATGGACGGGTGGGGCTGTCCTGGTGGGCTACAGTCCACGGGGTTGCAAAGAGTCGAATATGACTTAGTGACTAAACATCAAAACAACATATATACATATATATTATGTATTTTATATATATATATATATATATGTATATATATATATATATTTTCCACATCTTCTTTATCCATTTATCTGTTGTTAGACCCTTAAGTTGCTTCCATGACTTGGCTGTTGTAAATAGTGCTGCTATGAATTTGGGTGTACATGTATCTTTTAAAATTAAATTTCTTGCCTTTTCTAGGTTTATGCAGACGAGTGGATTTGCTGGGTCAGTATGATCATATGACTGGATCAAATTTAAAACTATTTTTAGTTTTTTAAAGTACCTCCATACTATTTTCCACAGTGGCTGCACCAATTTACATTCCTACCAACAGTGTAGGAATGTTCCTTTTCTCCATACCCTCTCCAGCATTTATTATTTGTATACTATTTGATGATCACTGTACTGACTGCTGTTCAGATGATACTTCACTGAAGTTTTGACTTGTGCCTCTTTAATAATTAGCACTGTTGAGCATCTTTTCACGTGCTTTTTAGCCATCTGTATTTGCATACTTTGGAAATTAACTCCATGTCAGTTGCCTGGTTTGATGATATTTTTCTCCCAGTCACTAGATTGTCTTTTCATTTTGTTTATGATTTCCTTTGTTTTGCAAAAGCTTTTAAGTTTGTGGATCTTTCTGATAACAATAAATATTTGTTGGTTTTCTGTAGTTTGAAGGGAAATGATTTGAAATTTAAATAGTGTTATTTAGTTACATTTTTTTGTTAAGGATGACTACTATTCTTCAAAGGCCATTTGGAAATCATAAGTTATCCTTTTGTCTTCACTTTAAAAAAAGTAATATTTTTCTCTCAATCTGCCCATTGTTTTGAAGTTATAATTTGAAGGTTAACATTGAATTTTTGATTACAGGAATGACAATAAGCCTTCTTTAACATGAACTTGAATTTTCAGCTTTTTCAATGCCAAGGTAGAAAACAAAATAAAAATACCATATATAATTTTTCTATGGAAATTACTGGTGTTTGTGGTTAAACTGAGAGTAATTAACAAATTAATAAGATTACATTGAATTTCTAGGTTACTTGTTAGAAGTTAGATGCATATTTTTAGGGGCATATGTTTTAATATGGGGGCATCAGTACTTACAGGAAAACTAATGATGTTTTAATTCCTTGATTTTTTCTTAAGCACCAAATGAAATAAAGTGATTTGACACACATTTAACTAAAAAAGAGACCAGAAGATTATTGGAAGATTAAAAAAGTGAAATTTTCTCACTTTACAAATTGATTTAAAGTTTTACACCAATTAACAATATCAGCTTATTATTATAAGAAACTTAAAAAACATGGTACCATGAGAAATATGGTTTATCCTATATTCGTTTGACCAAAAGCCAATGTAATAGGAACAAAAGCCAATAAACAACCTTAAATTTCCTTGAAATTCAGTGGATTCAGCTGAATTTTTGATCAACTTGGTCAGCATTACCTTTTAAGATGAGGCTGACTTTTCCCCCTCAGTTATTGAGGGGTTATTAAATAACTGATGCTGCTGACCTGAATTTGGAAAATTGGTACATGATGAAGAACCATTTCTCAATTGAAAAGTTACCCAATAGCTTATTTTCATAATTCTGTCCTTATTTCAGGGATTTCTCCTCCTCCTTTCCATATGAGAACTTCCTGAACCATAGATTTATGACAAATTGCTCAGATAGTATGTAACCATCTTCTTGAGTCTGGGAACACTTACTGGTAGGTCTTACAACTCCATGAAGAGGTGATGGTATGACTCCTTTGTGAGATCTTCAGAGAAAGTTAATACCTTTTCATTGTAGAAGTCCCAATGACAAGAATATTACCTTACACATTTCAGTATTCAACAAATGAACCTGTTTGGCCACACTGGACATGTAACTGTATCTTGGTAAAGAGAATTTGATATTCTTTAGCCATAATATTCCTGAAATGGGTAACTATAAGGGCATTGTATACATTTAAAATCACTCAAAATACAAAAAGAAGGGGAAGGGGGACTTGGTAGTGTCGTGATGCAACTTCAAATTCACATTATTTTAGGAGCATTTGACAAATTCTGTATTACTTCAAAGAAATGGATGGTGTCTCTTATTAATGTATATTCTCTAGAGTTATATATAAAAGAGCCATATCAAAACTCACACTCAATAAAGTCTTTAGTAATTAGCTGCCCTCTTCTCCATGCAATGTTACACCATCTCTCATAAATATCTTGTTTGAACCTACACACTTAAAAAGGCATTAATTACTATTGACAGTGCTCTACAAATAAGCTAGCCATAAAAAATGTGAATAAAAGGAGTGACATGATCTTGGTTTTGTGAATATTTGGAGCAACAATGAGTCTGAGAAGAGGACAATCCTATTTCATTCCCACTGACGTTCGTGTCCATGTAAATTCCCTTTTAATAGCATCCACATTACACTGGAAAATATGTATGTTACCTTTTGAAAGTGAGTGCATTAAAAGAATCCAGCCCTTTGCTAAAAAGATCAGCTCTTGAAAGCCTTCAAGAGCTTTGGTAGCTGAGAAACCTGGAGGGCTGTAAATCCTTCATTTCGTTGCTAAGAAGCTTGGCTCCTGAGAATCACATCAGTGTTCTCTAACACAGAGAGTGGCATGCGAATCCTTTGTACTCAGCCTATGATGCTGCACTCCTGAGTACTTGTTTCCTTGGCTAAAAGAACATGCAGGAGAGGTCTATGAGGTGAACTTAGAGATTAATTATGAATAGACACAAACTGAGAAAGATAGGCAAAAAACATACAGTGTGTTAAGAAAGAAGACTTACTTGCAAGAATGCAAGATGGCAAATGCCATTACACAGAAATACATGCACTGAAATGATAGTCACATGGTAACATTTGAAAATATTTTGTAATCTGTAAAATATGCTGTTATTTTTTTACTATGAAAAATATCTGTCAAGGAAATTGCCTTCCCCATTGGCTTATTTTAACACACTGATTGAAAATTAAGAAAAAATACAAAAGGTCATTGTACCTTTCAATCAAACTGTGATATACCAGAACCAGTCTTTACTTATTATATAGTAAGAGGAACACTTTAAACAACTGGATAATAAGTAATTATTGTTGTTCAGCAAAAAATAAGTACAGCACATTTTGGATACATGTTGAAGGCATTGTATCAACTTTTTTCTATTTGCATAATTAAAAACAGCACAAATATTGATTATGTGATGAAGTGTTACATTTAGGAAATCATTATACATATCTTTAAATATTTCAATACCTGTGAAAATTGTTATATTTATCTGTGTACATATTAAATTAGTGAAATCCAAATGACCATGATAACCCATAAGAACAGCATTATATGGCTGAACAAAAAAAATAATAATGATGTTAGTATTAATAATAATAATGACTGTTATTGATCTAGTATGTATTTCAGGTAAAACTATAAGCACTTTACATGCACTGATTGTATCACGGATGTTTGATACAATCTTTTGAGTTGTATACTACTATGTATTCCATTTACACAGTGGGCACAGAATTTGAGAAATCTGTTCAAGATCTCAAAACATGAGGTTAAGTGGTAGAGCTGAGATATGAACCCATGCCACCATCAAGAATAGTATTTACAGATAGTGCAACAAGGGTGTGTACAATCTAAGAGTAGGGATTTCGACATAGAAATAATGATAATCTTTTTTCTTCTCCTCTGCCTGTTACAAAGCCATACCCTATATATGAGATGTTGTGATCTTTATAGCCCTTATATAAGTTCAGGTTGCGTATTACATAGCAATGTTCAGGAATATTTAGTGATTTAGCTAGTGTCATGTTTAGGGAATCTCAGGATATGGAACAAAAACTGGTTTCTAACAGTCATTCCTCTCTAATGCCTTCCTCTACTCTTTTTTTTTTTTTTTTAATTGGGGTATAATTGCTTTATACTGTTGTGTCAGTTTCTGCTGTACAACAAAGGGAATCAGCTATATGTCCACATATATCCTCTCCCTCCCACCCCGTCTCCTCATTTTACCTTTCTCGGTCACAAAAGAGCACCAAGCTGAGCTCTCTCCACTATTGCAGATTCCCACTAGCTGTTTTACAGATGTTAGTGTATCAATGTCAGTCTCAATCTCCCAAATCATCGCATCCACCATCCTCCCCATGTCCTTTATATAGACAGTAAATATTGCACAAGCTTCAAATCAACTTAAGTGATGACATAGAAACAAAATAAGTTGATTAATATAGATATTAATTACCAATGCATTATTTTCTCAAAAACTTGCCTGTTACCATATGCCAATGCCAGCAGCATAACTCCAAAACTTTTGGTCACTTTCACTGGCTTCTCAAACTGGGTTCATAAATTGTGATTGTTCTTTAATTTATAATATACATATATTACTTTTCTTTCAGTTTTCACTATAATGAAAATAGTTATTTGCAGCCTCATGCTTGGATAACCGCAAAAGCCTTTTACGTGGTTTTCACTGAGTTGAAATCTCCACATTTAAAGCACATCTCTGTATTATGGTTAATCTCTAAATTCTTGACAGTGAATATGTCCTGAAGCTTCTTGCTGCCCTATTGTCCAAAGCTTAGATATAAAAATTAATATTATATAAGAACTCTACAGTCCAAGATTTGAGCCCTAATGCTCCACTTATCAGCTATATGATCTTTAGCAAGTAAGAGAGTTAAAATCTCTGTAAAAATGAGTGTTAATCGCTCAATCGTGTCTAACTCTTTGTGACCCTGTGGACTGTAGCCAGTCCCTTCTCCAAGGGATTGTACCAATGCAGGCATCGAACCCAGGTCTCCTGCATTATAGACAGACTCTTTCCCATCTGAGCCACCTCTGTGCTTTGTTACAATTTCCTTTTTAATTGGATGGGTAATGCTATTCACTCATAGATTGTTATGACACCTAAATGGGCTATCACATGTAAAGTGAAATGAAGATTGTCTAGCCTAACAGTAAGTGCTCAATAAACATTACCCATTATTAGAACAACTTATTTTGTCCCTTCATAGGATCCATAGAAGAGACATCTGGTTAAATGCATCTTCCAGCCTGCTAGTCGTAGTCTTATTAGTTTTGAATTCTGCCTGCTTCTCCTAGTTACTGTGTGATGTTAAGAAAATTGCTTGATCTAAGCCTCAGTTTCCTTGTCTGTAAAGTATAATTTAGTAACAATTCTTCGTAGGAAAATTAGGTGAGATAGTAAAGGTATACTATTTAACACTAGATGCGGCTTGTAACAAATACTCAATAGTTGTTAATGGTTGTATTTTTTACTGAAATCGTTGGAGAGATTGCTAGAAGAAAAAAAATCATATGAAATCATTACTGAGAAATTTTTTTTTCAAAATTATGCTATTTTTTATTACTTAGAAATCCTGTCTACAAAACATAACCAGTTTTGTAAATTATCATATTTATCTTTTTAATTTGTTTGTTATAACACAAACAACAGCAAAAAGCTAAATAGTTTTGAAATCTGAATTCAGCAAACAAAAAGGATACATTATTTTTCTAAATTTTTAGTATTGCCTTCTATTTCTTAACAATATCATTTTTCCCCAAATTGATGTCTATTGATAAAGTAGGGAGATAAGATATTGCTTCTTTGTGTTCTCTCTTAAGCTACCATAAGATCAGAATACAGTCAATTCCCATTTGTAAATAGTTTGAATTCTAAAGTTTCTTTGATAACTCAAAATACATTGCTTTCTATGTAGTCATTTGGAAGTCAAATATATTTTTCCCTCTATGAAAAAGTTGAATATGCTGATTACTGCCCCAGGCAAGTTCAAAAAACTTAATTTAATACTTACTATTCAAATATAACATATGCTACATTTGCAGTTGATATATATGGAAAGGTTTATGGTACTGATGAAGTGAAAAATGAATGCCATGTACATCATTTTCATGGGCTTTTCCAGCCTTGATGCCATTTTCTCCAGTCACTGGTAGCAAAATCCCCCTTTTTTCTTAAACATGCCTCATTATAGATGCATGTACAGTTATTGTACTTCAACATGAATAACACAATTTTGTTAAATGAATTTGAAAAAAATCAGACAATGTGTTAAGTGATAACTCACATGTCTTCTTTGTTTTGGATGCAAAAAATCGTATACTCTGGAAAGTGCAGCAATTGACCCCCCCAGAAAGCTTGTTTTCTTGCTAGGTGGGAAATTTGACTCATGCTTTTTTTTTTTTTAAAGATAGTTTTTATTTCTTGTGATTAGCTTAACTAATTATTATTCTCATTTCTGACAACATAGCTAGCATGCAATTTTTTTTTTTCCTGACTTTGGCCAGTTTAGGGAAAAAAAATTATTGCTGTTCATTACAATTTTTTTTTGCCATCATATTCTAATCTGTTCTTACTAAAAGCCAAATATTTTCATTCATGATAATTGGAGCTATTACTGTTCATATTTTTCTTTGGTTTTTGGTCTTTATCCTTAAATGAAACTTAAACTTTCTTACTCTGTAGGGGAAAAAAAAAAAGTACTCGGTTACTGCACTTGATGAAACAGATAAGTTCATTTCATTTCAACCAGATGTTGATGGAAGAACAAAGGCCATCAGTCAGTTCAGTTCAGTCACTCAGTCATGTCTGACTCTTTGGACCCCATGGATTGCAGCACACCAGGCTTCCCTGTTGGTCACCAACTCCTGGAGCTTGCTCCTGGAGATAATTTCTTGAACATGGAAGATGGCAATTCAGTTAGCCTTTCTGATTATTTTAAAATTCATCAGCAAGGACTATGTTAAAAGTGTTTATCTTGAAAGGGTGTAGTCTTTGATACTTAAAATTCTAATATAATACATAAGAATAATGTTGAGAATCTCAGCTAGAATTGTAGAACCAGTATATAACAAATGACATTTACCCAGTTTTAAATCAAACAGGAGTGGTTATTATCCCATCTGACTAATGAACAAAATGAATTTCATAGAGATATACTCAAGGCCAAAGATTTGACTGGCTTCAATACATGACACCCTAAGCAGACAGCAAGGATGAATTTCAAGGCCCATATTTTTGAGGAAAGAAAGTACATGTGTAAAATGCCTGCAGTACTGAATAGGTAAAGCTGTTTTGGTTGCTTCACAGTGGACTAATGGACACAATGCAGGAAGAAGGTTTTGGGCAAAAGCAATGGAAGGGAAGAAAAAAATGTATACCATATTTTGACATTCTCAGAACCTGAGGATATATCTTTTTAATGTAGAAAATATACCTTAGCCAGTCAGGATTAAATAGGTTTATAGAATTATTTTTTCCAGTACTCAAACTAGATCAATTTCATTATTAAGGCTCAAATTATATAGTTGGTGTTCCATTTTTCTAGGCTGAAGAATCTGAAAGCCATTGCCTTTCAAGTTACCCCAGTGCTTCTGGCATTTGCAAATGTCTGGCTCCAGGTTATAAGAAAAGAAACCTGCTATTGATAAGTAGCTGGCAAAAGAATTCTGGAATTGTCTTCCCTAATATAAATAGGTATTTCAGCATAACTTAGGAAAGTGTAAGGCCTTTCTGTTAGAATGTTCCACACTTGCCCTTCAGACCAAGATGGAGTAACAGGAGCTGGATACACTTTCCCTCCTGAAACCAAACAGATAAAATGTGAGAAACAGTGATTTTTAAGAAACTGACCATGGCCTTTAGACAGTGAAGAACGGTGTGAAAATCACGCGTCATGTCTGACTTGTTGTGACCCCATGGACTGTGGAATTCTCCAGGCCAGAATACTGGAATGGATAGCCGTTCCCTTCTCCAAGAGATCTTCCCAAGCCAGGGATCGAATCCAGGTCTCTTGTGTTGCAGGTGGATTCTTTACCAGCTGAACCACCAGGGAAGCCCAATGAAAAGCAGGGGGCCCTAAATATTTAAAACCTGCAAAATGAGTTCAATAATTGCACCAGGTTAGGGCCTAGAGAGTATTTCCCTGAGGCTACATCAGAAGGGGGAACTCAGGTGAAGCTTGAAGTTCTTCCTGAGTTGAGGTGGAGCTGAAAGCTGAGGAAGACCAAAGTGGCTGGGGCTTGGAGGACAGAAGACAGGGGAAATGAAAGCTGTGCAAATAGAGAATCAAGAGTTAGACACAACTGAGGTGACTGAGCGTGCATGCACTATCAAGTATTTGCAGAATACTACTAGTTCATAGAGGTAAAGAAAGTATAATATACATACACACACACACATATACATGCGTGCGTGGTCAGTCACTTTAGTCGTGTCTGACCCTTTGCAACCCTATAAACCATAATCCCCCAGGCTCCTCTGTCCATGGGATTCTCCAGGCAAGAATACTGGAGTGTATTGTCATGCCCTCCTCCAGGGGATCTTCCTGACCTTGGGATGGAACCCATGTCTCCTGTGTCTCCTCCATACCAGGCAGATCCTTTACTGCTGAGCCACCGGGAAAGCCCTGGTAGTGAACCTTGCAAAATAATTAAGCGAAATATTGTCCAGAGGTCACACAATGCTAAAGTAGTGCTTGTTCCTAAGACTTAAATTTGAAAAACTTCACTGGGCATTGGTGAAGTACTCAAAGGGGTCTTGCCTAAGCAGTGAGGAATAACTATATTTGGTGGTGCCTAACAAGTTTAAAAAACAAGACTCAAAGGATCATATTTTTCCAAGTAATTTAACTGAATTCCAGAAAACCCCTGAAGCAGATTTATAAGAAAGAATACAAAATATTAAGCACAAAAAACAGTAAAAATTTTTGTTTAGACAATCAAATATCTTTTAGAGAGATTTGAATTATATTTCCAACCATATATGCCTTTTAGTTTCCATGTAGAGGGCTTTCCTGGTGACTCAGATGGTAAAGAATCTGCCTCCGATGTGAGAGACTCAGGTTTGATCCCTGGGTTGGGAAGATCCCCTGGAGAAGGAAATGGCAACCCACTTCAATACTCTTGCCTGGAGAATTCCATGGACAGAAGAACCTAGCAGACTACAGTTCATGGGGGTCTCAAAGAGTCAGATATGACTGAGCGACTAATACTTTACCGTGTAGAATTCATTTCTTTGCAATGTTTAATCTCATTAATCCCTTCCAAGATATTTTTTACAGCAGACATTGTGGTGTTTATCTCTAGAAGATCTATTTGTGTCTTTTTATGTTTTTCTTGCCTCTACTTAACTTTATGAACATAAGAAATGCACTTATAGTAACCATATGATTTACAAAATAAATATGAAATAGAAAGCTACAGATCATGAACATTTAAAAATTCATTAATGACCAAATATCTTGTTAAAAAATTAGCAAAATGTAAGACATTTCCCCGCAAATGTATACTTTGGGGAAAAAAGCACATAAAAGATATTCTATATCAGTTATTAGAAAAATCAAAAGCACAAGGCAACATCAATACACATTTTTTTTAGAATGGATAAAATTTAAAAGATTGACAATACTAAATGTTATTGAGAATTTGAAAGAAAATTCCCATGCACTGTTAATAGAAATATCAAAAGATACAATCAGTTTGGCAGGAAAAAAATAGAATTTTTAAAGAAAGGTTAATTACACACCTACCATATGATCCAGCCATTCCACTAAGTTTTTACCCAAAGGAAAAGTATATGTCAAAATGGCTATGTAAATGTTGGTAGCAAGTTTATGTGAAATAGTAAAAAATGGAAACAATATGAATGAACATCAGCAGACAAATGGATACACTGTGGAGTTTTCATATAATGAAATACTTGTTTAGTCACTATGTCCAACTCTTTTGGGACCCCATGGACTGTGTAGCCCATCAAGCTCCTCCATGGGATTTCCCAGGCAAGAATACTGGAGTGGGTTGTCAGTTCCTTCTCCAAGGGATCTTCCTGACCCAGAGATCAAACCTGTGTCTCCTGCATTGGCAGGCAGATTCTTTACCACTGAGCCACTAGGGAAGCTTAATAATCAGTAGTAAAAAGAACTAAACTCTTGATATAAGCAACAGCATGGATGAATCTCAAAAGATAGCTATGCTGAGTGGAAGAAACAGGTATAAAGGAGTACACGGTGTATAATTCCATTCTTACAAATTTCTAGAAAATGAAAACTAATTGACAGGGTCATAAAATATGTCAGTAGTTACTAGGGCTTAGAGGGCTGAGTATCAAGGGACAGAAATTACAGAGTCATGAGGAAACTTTTAGGAGTGATGGGCACATTTATTCTCTTGTGTATGATGTTCATTTCACAGTGGTACACCTGTGTCAAACTTATTACACTGCACAATTCAAAATGTGTGATTTATAATGCATCAATTATGTCTCAAAATATAATTTAAAAATAAATTCATAAGATTTCAAAGTCAAATTAAAAAAAAAAGATCTTTCAGTGATGTTTTCATGATTTACTACCACAATATTTACAGAAATACAGAAGATAATTATTATTCACAATGGTTCTGTGTGCCTTTGTTTCTACTTCTCCCTACATTTGACACAGCCCCCTTTTTCTTCAAGCTTTCTAGAAGCTCCCTTCAAAAGCCACTTCTCCCATGTAGGCTTCACTGTTCTCACAAACTGAAAATTACTTCTTGTTCTTTTGAATCTCTGTAAGCCGCTAATATGCATCTTTCTGATGATATTTATATTCTTTCCCAGTTCACAGTATTAAAAATCACTTTTTTTTTTCTCAAAAGACAGGATTCTCTGAGTCACTGAGATAATTTAAAAGACATCAGTTCAACTTACAGAAGCAGAGTACATTTTTTTGATGTCTTGACGCTGAGAACCCTGGGGAGTGAGACTTCTGATGTTCCTGGCTTTCAAAATAGATGGTCTGACCTAGGTGTTTTCCCATAGTACCTTCATCCTAACTTCAGCCTCCTCTACACATCACATGACAGAGAGTTGAAAGTACATATAATGAGAAATCAGTGCTACTTTAACATTTGCTCAAAATTCAAAGATAGTTCTGTTGAGATGTTCCTCCTAATTTGTTTCTTCTAAGCTGTTTGCCTTGTGTGACACCCTCTAATTAAATCCTCTCCACAGTCCCACAAGGGATAAACTGATTTACAGATGGTAAGAATGAGACCTCTAGAGGTTTCTTGAGTAACTTGGTCCAAGTTAGCCATCTGATAAGTAGGAAGCCAACACTGGCAGCAATTGCCCTCTGACTCCAAAGCCCACACTCTCCATCAACAAGTTATGTCACCTCTCTGACATTCAAATGCAAAGAAAAGGCCAAATAATCTAAAGCCAAAGGGATCGGAGGACATTTCTGTAGGGGAGGGGTGCAGGTGTATTCTGTCTTCATTGACAACAAAGTTCATGTTGGTATTTGTAACACTATCTGATACTTTGACTTAGATCATTGTTAATTTTAATGGGGAATTCTGGGCTTCCCTGGTGGCTCAGACAGTAAAGGATCTGCCAGCAATGCAGGAGACTGGGTTCAATCCCTGGGTTGGGAGAATCCCCTGGAGAAGGGAATGGCTACCCACTCCAGTATTCTTGCCTGGAGAATCCCATGGACAGAGGACCTGCTGGGCTACAGTCCACATAATGTTTCTTTTCAATATCTTTTAATACTGAGTTTGTGTTTACTTTTTTTGGATTGTCTTAATATCTGCTCATAGTTGGTTTGTTAGAATGAAAACAAACTCCACACATATTTTTTATGTTTTTTAATGTCTTCTAGTTATCCTAACAATTTCTCCATTTGTATAACACTTATTTTTAAGAAAATGTGTCTGGAGTATTGTCCTTTTAAAGTCTCCCCAGCATTTCCTAAATTTCATAACATGACTGTTCTAATATGTGTGTGCGTTATGCATGTGTGTATGTGTATTGAGAGTGTGTATGAATTATATGCAAAGGCTATATCTTATACAGCTGAACATATCCTAGGACTCAGTTAGGAGTTTTTCACATAATAGGAACCAGTTTCTTGAGGTGCACTGAACTGGAATGTAAAGAATCACTGAAACCTTGTCCATACAATCCAAGTGTAGACACACCTCTTCCTGTCCCCACCTAAACATGGGCTTGTGGTGTCATCTCTGTGTCCCTGTGTAGTTAAGACCTTCCGCTCCACCCTCAGCCTGCTGTCCATTCAATGCTGACGTCTTTGGGAGGCCTGGAAGTTTCCTGAGTGACTATAGGCATGCACATGCCTGCGTACACACTGACAAACAATACACACAAAATCCTGAACACAGAGCACATTTTTTTACCTCATTGAAGTTTATAACTAATTGGTCCATCTGTTAGAGAGTATTTAATTTCCTTTTAATTTATTTTTTCCTGTGTTCAGCACTTTTCCATTTCAGAGCATTTAATAGCAAATGCTGCTATTGACTAGATGAGAGGCTATGAATTAGATGTGGTCTGTGGTAAGTAAACTAGTTTCTTTTATCCCAAAGGAAACTGAAGACATTAATGTTGCTCAACCAGTTGGTAGAGACCATTATTTAAATTTAAATGAAAGAAAAACAAGTTTGCTTTACAATGGAAATGAACAATTCAGATCTGAGAAGCTATTGCATATCTCTGCCAACCACCTCAATGTCTGTCTTTCAGATAGCAAAGATGTAGTTAATATGGTACCCTAGATTTTTACAATAATAAAGCATATCAGCTCTGATATGGAGACTGACTTCCTAATTATTCAGGCCCTAAATAATGCAAGCCGTGTTCTCCTTTATTAGCTAATATCTTTCAGAGGTTAGAAAGACGATTATAAAGACCAATTAAAGATACAGTTTTCTGACATGCTGGCCCAGTTCATAATCTGCACAATATGAAATGCATGTAAGAAGGTCATTATCAGAATATTCTCCCCTAGTTTATATTAGGTTTTTTTTTCCTTCTTTTTGTATCACATCTAGTATAAAGACTTTGGTGTTGCTGTAACTCTTGTTCAATAGCCAGAAATTCTAACTTCATAAAATTCCTTGATACCACATTAACCCTGCATCAGATAAATAAGTACATTCGGAACTATGGCTAATACAGCTGAACATGAAAATAATATATTGTATTTGTATAGAAAAAAGAGTGCAGAAGCAATCTAAGTAATATATAACCTTGTTATATGAAATACTATTATTTTAATACATCCGTTCCACTAACAAGAAATCTGTTGGAGGGAAATCTGTTATTTTATGTACAGAGAAATGCTATGCATTAAGTAACCCTGCTTTATTAATTTAGTGCTTCTCTGTCACTCAATACTTTGGAAGATATTTTTCCCATTTGGTAGATAATAAATCACAAAATTCCTGTTATGGTTCAAAGACCGTAACATGGGTTTCAAAGATCATATTTAATTCCAGTATAAATTTCTCCAAATAAATTTCCTATTCATGTAATTGTAGGGAGTTAATATAAGTGAAGTTGTATGTTACAGACCAAATAATGGCCCTCCAAGGGTATTCAAGTGCTTCCCTGGTGCCTCAGGGTTAGAGAATCTGCCCACCAATGTGGGAAGCACGGGTTCAATCCTTGATAGCATCCGAGTACGATAAATGTAACTCACCTAGTGATTATGGACATTACCTGTCATGGGTATTTTAAAGCAGATGAATCCTAAAGTTGAATGCAGGGTCTCTAAAATAAGGTATTCAACTTTCCACTATAACATTTCTCTATTCTCTACTCCTGGACAGTTGCCTACTCTCCCAGGAGTTTCACTCTGTGATGATCCAGGATATAAATATAGACATAGATAATAGATATAGATAGGGCTTCCCTGGTGGCTCAGATGGTTATAAAAAATCTTCCTTCAATGCAGGAGACCCGGGTTCAATCCCTGGGTCAGGAAGTTCCCCTGGAGAAGGGATCGGCTACCCACTCTAGTATTCTTGGGCTTCCCTTGTGGCTCAGCTGGTAAAGAATTTGCCTGCAATGCAGGAAACCTGGGTTCGATCCCTGGGTTGGGAAGATCCAGTGGAGAAAGGAAGGGCTACCCACTCCAGTATTCTGGCCTGGAGAATTCCGTGGACTATACAGTCCATGGGGTCGCAAAGAGTCAGAAACGACTGAGCAACTTTCACTTTCACCAGTATTCTTGCCTGGAGAATTCCATGGACAGAGGAGCCTGGTGGGTTACAGTCCGTGTGGTCACAAAGAGTCGGACATGACTGAGCAACTAACACACATACATACACATAGATATAGATAATATATAGATATATAGAGAGATACACACACACACACATATTCTTGTGTTTTCTTGGTTTTCAACAAAATTGACCATATTTGAATTACAGAATTATGGCACTGCATTTTTGTCATCCCATTGTTTTATCATTTTATGGAAAAAGAAAGACAAAACTATGCTGCAAACTTTCCATCTAGTTAAAACTTGCCTATTCCATATCCTTGTGGATATCATGAAACCAACATCTGTTAGAGATTTGTATAATTCTATTAATACATTCTTTATTATTTCCCCTGCATTTGATTTAGTAGGCAGTGATTTTCATGGTGCTTTTCTGTTCCTTTTTAAAAATCTGAGCATCTACCCTAAGGCTCTGAGGTGAACAAATGAAGCCGTAAAAGTGTTTCTACTTCTTGTGTAACAAGGCCATCTTTCCCCAGTCTCTCAGAAAATAAACTTTAGGGTCAACCTTGTCATTTGTTTCTATCCTTAATTATCTTAGTGTGGCCAGTCCTATAATGAGAGTGACAGTCAAAGGTACTATTTATCCAAACTCTTAATATAAGTCAGGAACTCTCCTAGGTGGTAGGAGTGTATTAAAACAATTGATGTTCACAACAGCCTAATAATGTCGGTACTGTGACCATCTTTGTTTCATGTATAAGGGAGCTAAGGCGGGAACTTAAATAGCTTATCCATGATCTTATCACATTATATTCATCCTGAAGAATCAGTTAATACTTACCTAGTACTTACTGCATCAGTTCTTTCTTTCTTTTTTCTTTTTTTGATATGCATTTGGCTGTGCCTGGTCTTTCTTAGTTGTGGCATGCAGGGTCTCTGTAGTTGCAGCATCAGAATCTTTAGCTGTGGTATGCAGGCTCTAGTTCACTGACCTGGGATGGAACTCAGGCCCCTTGCGTTGGGAGCTCAGAGTCTTAGCCACCGGACCCCTAGAGAAGTCCCTACATCAATTCTTATCATCAGCCCATCTTTAAGGCTCTGTGTCATCTCCTTCATTGTACAGCATCCTCTTTGGCTCCTCAATGTCCCAGTCCTCTTTCCTTCTCTTCCTCCCAATACAATTAAAAGTTCGTAAGCCCTCACCCAGAAAAGTGGTGTCAAATGTATAAAAGAATTTGAATATTTTAGACCTAAGAGAGATTACTAATGGCAGCATATCTGTATATTATATAACAAGTCCCACTGGATATGAGCAACAACATCTTTAAACAAAAACAGCACAACATTAATATTTCTGCAACAAAATATATAAAGATTCACACCAAGTGGAATCCATAAAGGTTATTAAAATCCTTACATCAGTTTAGGCCCTGTTTTACCAATAAATAAGTTATAAAAACTTTTCCTTTTCACAACTTTTTGGATTTCAGAATTGAAGACTGGAAATGATGGAATTGTACAAGGTTCATCATCTCAATATCATCTTGTTATGTAAAAATCTAACCCTATTCCCACTCTCATATACATAAATCTTATTCTTGCTTTAAAACACAGCTTGAATCCTGTGAAGGCATATACCCAATGAATCGCTTTCTTCTGTACTTAAAAGCTGACCCACATTTTTTAACATTAAATGATTTTGTATTACCCGCATACTTATTTTTTCCAACTTGACTCTAAGCATATAGGAATTAGAGATCATGTCTCATTATGTCACTCTGCAACAAGCTGAACTCATGCTTGGATTCAAATTGTTGTCTAAACATTTTTGTTAAGTACTCCAGGAAATTATTGCATTGACTGTGTTTAACAAGGCAAATCAAGTTTATGTGGAATATTGATAAAGCTATGAGAGTTCCTGAAATGTCTAGTTATAGTTTCTTTCTTCAAAACATGTTAGAAAAACTTTAATTTTTCTTTATTATATGCAGAGGTATTAAATTAATTATGGTGGAATATTTTAGTATGGTGGCTATCATATACAAAGCTCCTAGGCATTAAAAGTGAGGAAAGGTTATAGTTTGACTATTGATAAGCAAATTAACTTTTCTGAGCCTAGACTTCCCCATCTGTAAAAAAAGATGTTAATAATTCCTACATTCAAAATATTCTCTTTTTGGGTTTTTTTTGGAAGACACTTAACTGCACAATTCTACACCCCTCCCACTTGCCCAAGAAAAGAGAAAAGGGTCTTTCTACTTGCAAACACTTGTAACTTTGCTGGCATTGCTTGTTGATCTTTATAGCAATTAACTGATTTCTCCTTCATCTTCCTCTTGAATTCCTCTTCCTGACTGAATGTACAATCATTCCTAGAGAGATAACAAACTTTCAGAGAGTGACCAGAGAGGCTCAATATTTGCAACAGGAGGAATAGAAAATGATCTGTTACCATTGTGAATGAAGAACAGTAGGAAACCTTAATTTGTGAACATTTTGGCAAACTTCTAATGAGAAGAGAAAACTTTTAGCATTTAAATTTGTAGATATAATGAACTAACCCCTGCACTGAACTGTTGTGTTGATTTCTACCAATTTATTTCTAATTTATAGGCATTCTAAAATTATATCCAGGCCCTCTTTTTTATACTGTCTAGCATGAAAAATATTGTTAAAATTAAATGAGCAGCATTTTTCTCAGTTCTGTTCAAACCACAGATGCTAGTTTTGATTTTATTTCTAACAGTGAGATTGAAATTCCATTTTAATATGCAGAACTGCAGCCCAGGGAGCCATAAAATACAGAGTGTTTTCATTAGATGATGGCCCTGTACCTCTAGTTAACTGGAAAGCTGATTCATCAAACAGCAACCATCAAGACAGCATTAACTAAGACCTGGAATGAAAACTTGAGATTGGGGTGAAAATTACCTGTTTTGAATCGCATAATTGTAACTTTGGAGAAATTCCTAGTTTGTGGCATAAAACTGTTTCCAGGGATGCAGGAGTGTTTGCTGAATATTTGCTGCAGATGGTTTAAAGATTGAAGACTTTCTACATTTCAAAGGGATCTTCAGTTTTATTTCAGTTGCCACTAATTTACAGGAATGAACATTCACCCTTATTCTCTTCTTCCCCCTAACCCCAGGAAAAAGAAATGATCAGAACTAATTTTGCCTTTGAATTGTCTCTAAAATATTTGCATACACAAAATAAAGCATTGGAATCTGGGCTCATTTTATGCCAGGGCAGTTCAAAGGTAAGGGATTCTAGCTAACAGTTAAAATGTCCCCCTGGACTTGAGGCAATGAATTGACATCTCTTCTGGTCATAGGCAAAAGGAGAAGGTGGCATCAAAGGATTAGATGGTTAGATAGCATCACTGACTCAATGGACATGAATTTGAGCAAACTCTGGGAGAGAGTGGAGGACCATGGACTCACAAAGAGTTGGACAGAACTTAGCAACTGAACAACAACAACAGCAACTGGTCATATAATTGATTAGAGGAAAAAAAGAATAGCTTCCCTTCTCCTAATGAATTGTAAGTTGGACACGACTGAGTGACTGATCTGATCTGATTTACAAATAAAGGAAATAAAAAATAAATTTTAAAAAGTAAAGCAAATAGCTAATAAAAATAAGTCTCTGCAATACATGTATTAATGGTTGTTGCAGTTTATCCTAAAATGTTAGATAGAAGAAACTTTAAAGAGCCTTTCATTTAAACTGTATTCCATGGAGTTGCTTTGAAGCCTGCTTTAAGAGAAAGGTGGGCCTTGAAGAAAGAGTAGGTGGACATACCACTTTGTAGGCCTCCAGGCCCCCAGATCTCCCTCTTCACTTCAATTGGATTACCTATTTAATGCATTTTATTGAAAGATTTTTTTAAGTGATTTCACTGTTTAAAATGTTTGAAAACTACATGAAACTAGTCATATTATAAATAACCTAGAACTGCCAAAAGTAGCAAAGCCAAGACTAGGACCAGGTTGCATATCTCCTAATATTGTTTTATTTTTGTGTGTGTGTGTGTGTGTTTTTAACCTGTTATGGAATTGTGTTATTACAGTGGGGTCAGTCTTTGGTTCCCATAATGTATATCTCTTCTGTACATTAAAACGCAAGTGCACTATTTAACATCCCCACTCCAGTACTCTTGCCTGGAAAATCCTATGGACGGAGGAGCCTGGTAGGCTGCAGTCCATGGGGTCGCTAAGAGTTGGACACGACTGAGCGACTTCACTTTCACTTTTCACTTTCATGCATTGGAGAAGGAAATGGCAACGCATTCCAATGTTCTTGCCTGGAGAATCCCAGAGACAGGGGAGCCTGGTGGGCTGCCGTCTATGGGGTCGCACAGAGTCGGACATGACTGAAGCGACTTAGCAGCAGCAGCAGCAGCAGCAGCTTTTTTATGGGAAAAGCAACATTAATGGGGGAAAAAAAGGACTACATTTTTTACAGCGAGTAGAACTCAAAAATGACTTTCTAAGTAAATAACTGAATAGTGAAAAATCAAATGTGAGAATTTAGGATAATAGAGAAGAAAAGTAGAAAGACATAATTTCATTTGTTGACAGTTTAAATTGAGTAACATTTATCAAAGTATTATAAAAAGTCAAGTAATTTGGCTGAACAATGAATAACAAACAGAAAAATATGCTTGTGCATATGCAACACCTTTATAATTTAAATAATCAAAGACTGGATTGAGGAGACAGAATGCTGACTCAGGCAATAAGAATCTAGCTGCAGTGCAGAAGACCAGTATTTGATTCCTGAGTTGAGATGATCCCCTGTAGAAGGGAATGCCTACCAACTCTAATATTCTTGCCTGGAGAATTCCATGGGCAGAGGAGACTGGCAGGCTACAGTCCATGGGGTTGCAAAGTGTGAGACACTACTGAGCAACTTTCACTTTTCGCCAGGAAAACTCAATGGACTACAGTCAGTATGAGATTTTTAGGTATACTGTTTAATGCAGGAGTAGGAAAAATTATTCAGCAACAGTTTGGAAGGGGAATAGAAAGTATTGACTTGAAATAATTAGACTCCCAGGTATTTTTCCAGCAAAGATGGGTTTATTTGGGATCAGCAGAGAATTGCAGTTTGGGGGTCTGCAATCATGGCAAGCCACAAGCAAGCATCCACATGTCAAGGAAAAACAAATGCTTTTATAGAGAAGAAAAGGAAGTTGGGAGGGCTGCAATAAACAAAAGAGTTCATGACTTTTCATAGGCTTGCTCCTTCCGGGTAAAAAGAGGTGTCTTTCTTCTTCCTGTTAGGCTCTGCTTCTCATTGTAGGATATGAGAACTCCTTTTATTCCCCCAACTCTATTTAATTGAGGTTTCTGTTTATTATTATGGTTATTATTTTTACAAAAGAGAATGAGTACAAGTGCAAAGGAATTGAATAGAATAAATATGTATTGAATATTCCTATATATAGGAAACTTTCTTGGTATTGAGGACAGAATCATGAACAGAATGGTAAAGAGAATATAGCCTAAGATTCCAGCAAAAATAAATAATCTAATAAAAAAAAGCAGAAGTGCAGATAGTGATGAATACCAAGAACACAATAAATTTTAACAAAAATCATCCATCATTTTACAATCGCAGGATATGTAAAATATCCTGCGATTGTAAAATATCCATAATTTTACAATAGATGTGGGGCCTTATACCATTTTTGATGCTATTATTGCTACTCTTGTTTCATCAAGAGTAGTGAAAAGAGTATTTTAAAGAGAAGAGGCCTTCCTATTTAAAGTTTTAGCTTCCAGTAGTTTCAAGTGAGATTTGAAAAAGGCCTTTTTGGGGGAAATGTGGGCCTATTGAAATGACAAAGTTGAATTGTTCAAGAAATGGGGATAGAGGTAGGTGATCCATGTGAAAGAAAAATATAAATGGACTTCAGGGGGTATGATGGAATTCTGCAAAATTCTAGTTTCCTATGACAACTGGGCTGTGGTAGTTCTTTATTCTGCTCACACTTAGTGACCTAGGACTTCTACTGTGGAATGGCTGTGTAAATGTTTCTGGAAGCATACCTTTTGCTTCTCAGGATTAGAAACTCAGGGGGAATCTCTAAAGTCAGAATTACGAAGGGTTGAGAGTATCTTGTGAGGACATCTCTGTGTCTTGCCCACAGTGATCATCTATGATTATTGGTAGAAACCGTTGCCACACAGTGGTTTTATGTAGCAGAAATAATAAGGCAAATGAGTGGTTTACAGACCAGGTCCCTTTTTATATTTCTAATCCAAAGAAGCCTCTGAGTCCTTTTGTTATATAAGAGATGATGGTCAATCTGAAAGCTGATATATATTAGAATTTTCATCTATCCTGACAATAAGCCTTTTGATAAAAATATTAGAATACTACATTTATTGTAAACTGAGTCATAGAATAATTCATTATTATTTAAACATTCATGATTTCTTCCTCTTGTTCCATCTCTCTTTCTCAACAAAGTTGAGCTTGCTTTGGACTCTGGTTTCTAGGAAGCTTGTAATGTATGTAGATATATTTTTAAAGTTGTTTAAGATTATAATGTGTCATTTGGGGTATCATTGTAGGGGAATATCAACCCGTTCAGAAATTGTTCCCGCTGGAGTAGAGTTTCATCCATGAGGTAGAGGACATAGAATCTAGCTCTGTGGAAACAATCAAGAACCTCTTAAGGAGTCAGTGCCCTAGAAAAATGGATGGAGGCTCAGCACAGTGCTCTGATTGCAGTTGGAAACTGGATAGCTAGATGGGGAACCAGACACCAAGGATGTCCGGGATTTTGTGCAGACACATTAGATCCCAGGAAGACACATGCTATACTCTACCCACAGCTGGTGGGACTGAAGCCCAGAGTCTGGTCTTAGCTAAACTCTGCAATAGGGGAAAAAATAAAAATGAAAAAAAAAAAAAAAAACAAAAACAGAGAGTCTAGGTGGAAGTTGCTACAGAAGGCAATAACTGACAGGGAATAAAATAAAAGGTAATTTAATGTATTAAATCTGGAAAGTTGCTAAGGCATATAACACAACAAAAACTCAATTCTGTACTGAAATACTGGCTTCAAAGTACATTAGAATAACTTAGCTCTGGACCATTTTGCTCTGGGTTCATAAAACCTAGCATTTCTTGAGTTTGCAGTTACCTGTATTCAATCAGTTCTATGCTTAGCAAAATGGTCAAGTTTTTGAAATCTTTTGAAAATCTGCTCTCATTTTGACACTCCATGGGCAGTACATTTCCTTTTGCTTCATCTCTTTTCATTATTTTTCCTTAGTTTCTCAATGTATTCTCTTTTCTAAATGACATTGTATTTTGCTATTGGAGCATCTGATGAATAAATTTTAAGAATATGTCATTTAAAAATAACTTTTACCAGAAGGTTCAAAATTATTTGAAATCAGACCTGGAGCATCTCACTCTACACATGCAAAGTTTAGTATTCAGGCAATAACTCAATGGAACAAATGCATAGATCTTAGGTGCTTTTAATCTGTATAGTTCCCTTCTGTATAATACTGCTGCGTCGCTTTGGTCGTGTCCGACTCTGTGCGACCCCATGGACTGCAGCCTACCAGGCTTCTCTGCCCCTGGGATTCTCCATGCAAGAACACTGGAGTGGGTTGCCATTTCCTTCTCCAATGCATGAAAGTGGAAAGTGAAAGTGAAGTCGCTCAGTCGTGTCCAACCCTCAGCGACCTCATGGACTGCAGCCTACCAGGCTCCTCCATCCATGGGATTTTCCAGGCAACAGTACTGGAGTGGGGTGCCATTGCCTTCTCCAGACTATGCCCAGCAAATTCTAGATGTCTCTGATTCCCTCACCTCCGATATCTGTCTCTCTTGCTTAGTGAAGCTGCTTTGCTTTGGTTCTCTCTCCTGTGTGTTAAAAGCTGGTAGATGCCTCCAGACAGAAAGCCTGCATGATCATAGGAATCATCTCCTTTGTCTTCTCCTCTTATGAATAACAATCCTGTATGGTGTTTTGTCCAATATATGGATATATTTTTCATATATTTTATCCAGTTTCCTAGGGCTTTTCTTTTGGGGGGGGTGGGGACCAATTGGATTTTGTTTGTTTTCTGTTTTGTGTTTTGTTTGTTTTTATGGCAGAAATGCTAGTCTGGTGTCAGTTACCCGATCATGCCCCAAAGTGCAACTCCTTGTTTCATTTGAAACTTGCATTTTTGTTTATATGTATAGGCACCAGGAGAACCCAAACTGTTTAAAAGCTGGATGCAACATCTCTTACTTGTTTACAGTCCTTGAATGTCAGGATTTATAAAGTTCCTTTGTTATGGCTTTTACATCAGTATATCCCACACATTTAATTTGACCTATATAATTTCATATTTAATACTACTACTTTATATTTTCTTGAAACGGTAATTTAGTTTCCATAAAGAAGCAAGAACAAATCCTCTGTTCAGATGATAACAAAATAATCCATTCATTTTTACTAAAATTTATTAAAACAAACCATTTTAGAAACTACTGCTTTATATGGCTTCTTATTTTTAGGTATTATTATATATCAGGACAAAAACAGTGTAATCTTGCCCTGAATAGCAGTTTTGTATCAAATGTCTATTATGCTCTTATACAGACAAATGTGCCTTAATTTATTTCATTTATTCTCTTATATTCCACAGAAATACAAAGCTGTTCTAACCATAGCCATATTTGCAATTATTTTGTTTAGGAGTTGTAGACTAACAGAGTCCATCTTCAGCATTTCCCTGAAGCCATTTATAAGTGATTATTGCTTAATTGTTCCCATAGGATAAACCAATTTAGGAGTATCAGCCAAGTGACATCATTTCAAGAGCCTTTGAAGTAAAGAAGCAAGGGCCGCTGTCCTCTATTTCTTGGTGAAATTGCTTTAAAAAGTGGAATAATTATTTTTTCTTGCAATTTCAAAGCAGTGTAACCACTACAGCCAGAAAAAAATTTAGTCCTTCATAGTAGACATGTGAGTTTGGGCAAAATCATTCCTCCTTTATGAGTCTCACGTTTTGCTTGTATAAAGTAAAAATAATTATATACCTAGTTCACAGTGTTGTTGTGAAGACCAAAGGTAGATTCTTTGGCATATAGCTATGTCATAATAAATAGAATTATTAACCCGGCTTCAAAAGAGAAGTTATTAGTTTAATGAGAAATCAAAAGATGCTGAGGAAAACACATTTGGGTTGTGCTCTTTGGAAAAATAAGCCAAAATTATCAGAGGTTCAGTGTGATATTTTCTGGTCTTATGTGCCCTGATTAGCATAGATTAAAGAGTTGAGGTTGAGAAAGAAAGCGAGACCTTCTTAAGAGACCCTCTCTTAGACTCATAAATGAGATTATTTCAACAGAGAACTTATTTCCCCAAAGTTTTTAGTCTCCTTCTACCTATAAAACTCGAGTGACCTTTCTGAATTAACTTTATTTCTGTAAACTTGTATATGTTGCTGAGTTAAAATGAAGAAAGAACTGATGTTTATTAAAAGTTGCCAGGAGGTAGATACTTTATATATTATATATATTATGTATATATATTATAATATATATATATGTATTATGTATATATAATATTATATATTAATTTCATTAAACTGTCATAAAAATCCTGTGAAAGATGAATTGATGACTCATTCTACCAGTGTGGGGCTGAGAGCTTAAAAATATTATGCCATATTCAAGGTCATATGTGTAATACATGGTTCAGTCACTCAGTCATGTCTGACTCTTAGTGACTCCATGGATTGCAGCATTCCAGGCCTCCCTGTCCATCACCAACTCCCAGAGCTTACTCAAACTCATGTCCATCAAGTCAGTGATGCCATCCAACCAAATCATTCTCTGTTGTCCCCTTCTCCTCCTGTCTCCAGTCTTTCCCAGCATCAGGGTCTTTTCCAATGAGTCAGTTCTTTGAATTAGGTAGCCAAAGTATTGGACCTTCAGCTTCAGCATCACTCCTCCCAGTGAATATTCAGGACTGATTTCCTTTAGGATTGACTGGTCCAAGGGACTCTCAAGAGTCTTCAACTGATTTTAAAAGTGTCAATGCTTTGGTACTCAGCTTTCTTTATGGGCCAACTATAACATCCATACATTCCTGCTGAAAAAAACCAGAGCTTTGACTAGATGGAAATTTGATAGCAAAGTAATGTCTCTGCTTTTTAAGATGCAGTCGAGGTTTGTCATAGCTTTTCTTCCCAGGAGCAAGTATCTTTTAATTTCATGGCTGCAGTCACCATCTGCAGTGATTTTGGAGCCCAAGAAAATAAAGTCTGTCATTGTTTCCATTGTTTCCCCATCTATTTGCCATGAAGTGATGGGACCAGCATGCTGCAGTCCACAGGGTTACAAAGAGTCAGACACAACTGAGTGACTGAACCAAACTGAACTGATGGGACTGGATGCCATGATCTTTGTTTTTTGAATGCTGAGTTTTAAGCCAGATTTTTCACTCTTCTCTTTCACTTTCATCAAGAGGGTCTTTAGTTCCTCTTTGCTTTTGGCCATTAGGGTAGTGTCATCTGCATGTGTGAGGTTGTTGATATTTCTCCCAGCAATCTTGATTCCAGCTTGTGCTTCATCCAGTTCTGCATTTCACATGTTGTATTCTGTATATAAGTTAAATAAGCAAAGTGATTATATACAGCCTTGACCTACTCCTTTCCCAATTTGGAACTAGCTCTTTTTTCCATGTCCAGTTCTAACTATTGCTTCTTGAGTTACATACAGATTTCTCAGGAAGCAGGTCAGGTGGTCTGGTATTCCTGTCTCTTAAAGAATTTTTCACAGTTTTTTGTGATCCATGCAATCAAAGGCTTTAGCATAGTCAATGAAGCTTCATAGTCAATGAAGTCAATGAAGAAGTAGATGTTTTTCTTGAATTTTCTTGCTTTTTCTGTGATCCAACGGATGTTGCCAATTTGATCTCTGATTCCCCTGCCTTTTCTAAATCCAGCTTCAAATTCTGGATGTTCTCAGTTCACATAATGTTGAAGCCTAGCTTGACAAATTTTGAGCATTACTTTGCCAGCTTGTGACATAACTGCAGTTGTGCAGTAGTTTGAATATTCATTGGCATTGCCTTTCTTTGGGATTGGAATGAAAACTGACCTTTTCTAGTCCTGTGGCCACTGCTGAGTTTTCCAAGTTTGACAGCATATTCAGTGCAACACTTTAACAGCATCATCTTTTAGGACCTGAAATAGCTCAGCTGGAATTCCATCACCTCCACTAGCTTTGTTTGTAGTGATGCTTCATAAGGCCCGCTTGACTTTGAACTTCAGGATGTTTGGCTCTAGGTGAGTGATCACACCATTATTATTATTTGGGTCAGGAAGGTCTTTTTTGTATAGTTCTGTGTATTCTTGCCATCTTTTCTTAATATCTTCTGCTTCCGTTAGGTCCATATTGTTCATGTCCTTTATTGTGCTCATCTTTGCATTAAATGTTCCTTTGGTACCTCTGATATTCTTGAAGAGATCTCTAGTCTTTCCCGTTCTATTGTTTGCCTCTATTTCTTTGCATTTATCACTTAGGAAGGCTTTCTTATCTCTCCTTGCTCTTCTTTGGAACTCTGCACTGAGATGGATATAGCTTACCTTTTGTCCTTTGCCTTTCACTGTCAGGGAATGTTTAACAGGAGAATTCCTACATGCTGTTTCTCATAAATTCTCTCTTCCTTATCAGTTTCTGGCAACAGAAACGAGTGGAATGGCATGCCCCTCCCAGGACTGAGGTCAGAGGATGAGACATGCATGAATCTCCTTCAGTAAACATTCTCCTTACGACAAAACTGCTTAGTCTCGATCTTCTTTCTTGAGATATGGATTGTCTCCTGACCTTATGACCATTGTTAATCCCTTATTCCCTTGGTAACGGTTGCTGTACATTTGGTTTTCTGATCTTTATCATTGTCGAAAGAAATTCCTTGTACAACAGCCTATATATACTCACAGAAAGATCATTAAAGCACCTTTGCTCCATCAGAGCTTGGGTCCCCATGTCTTTCTTTCTTTCTCTCTCTCTCTTTCTCCCCCTCCCTGAGGCTAATTCTCTGGAGCATGGAAACCCGCCGAGCTCATTCTCCTGCCCGGGCTTTCAAGACCCCCTTGAGAGGGCACCCTGTGCCTTCATGAGCAGTGCAAGCCCTGTTCTAGGGTTTTATTGTTTCTCTGCCTAAACCAGGGAGTATTAGCCTCTTTCTCTCTTTCAATTTCTTATTGTTGACTCTGGACCACCAGGTTCCGGTCCATTAAAGGACCACAACATTTCACCTCTCTCCTTTTCTCAGCTATTTGTAAGGCCTCCTGAGACAGCCATTTTGCCTTTTGTATTTCTTCTTCTTGGGGATGATTTTGATCACTGCATCCTGTACAGTGTTATGAACCTCCTTCTGTAGTTCTTCAGGCACTCTGTCTATCAGATCTAATCCCTTGAATCTATTTGTCACTTCCACTGTCTGTATAAATATAAGGGATTTGATTTAAGTCATACCTGAATGGTATATTGGTGTTTCCTATTCTTTTTATTTTAAGTCTGAATTTTGCAATAAGGAATTCATGATCTGAGCCAGTCAGCTCCTGGTCTTGTTTTTGCTGACTGTATAGAACTTACCCATCTTCTGCTGAAAAGAATATAATTAATTTTGGTATTGACGATCTGGTGATATCCGTGTGTAGAAATTAATGTGTAGAGTCATCTCTTGTGTTGTTGGAAGAGGGTGTTTTGCTTTGACCAGTGCATTCTCTTGACAAAATTCTGTTAGCCTTTACCCTGCTTCATTTTGTACTCCAAGGCCAAACTTGCCAGTTACTCCAGGTATCTTGACTTCCTGTTTTTGCATTCCAGCCCCTTATGATGAAAAGAACATCTATTTTGGTGTTATTTCTAGAAGGTCTTGTAGGTCTTCACAGAACCATTCAACTTTAGCTTCTTCAGCATTACTGGTTGGGGCATAGACTTGGATTACTGTGATATTGAATGGTTTTCCTTGGAAATGAACAGAGATAATTCTGTCGTTTTTGAGATTGCACCCAAGAACTGCATTTCGGACTCTTGTTGACTATGAGGATTACTCCATTTCTTCTAAGGGTTTCTTGCCCACAGTAGTAGATATAATGGTAATCTGAATTAAATTTGCCCATTCTGGTCCATTTTAGTTCACTGATTCTTAAAATGTCAGTGTTCAGTATAGCTATCTCCTGTTTCACCACTTCCAATTTACTTTGATTCATGGACCTAACGTTCCAGATTCCTATGCAACATTGTTCTTTACAGCATTGGACTTTACTTCCATCACCAGTCACATCCATAAGTGGGTGTTGTTTTTGCTTTGGCTCAGCCTCTTTATTCTTTCTGGAGTTATTTCTCCACTCTTCTTCAGTAGCATATTGGGTACCTACTGACCTGGGCATTTCATATTTCAGTGTCATATTTTTATATTGTTCATGGGGTTCTCAAGGCAAGAATACTGAAGAGGTTTGCCATTCCCTTCTCCAGTGGACCAAGTTTTGTCAGAACTCTCCACCATGACCCATCCATCTTGGGTGGCCCTACACGTCATGGCTCGTAGTTTTATTGAGTTAGACAAGGCTGTGATTCAAGTGATCAGTTTGGTTAGTTTGCTGTAAAACAAGGTAGGCCAAAGATTCAAATTCAAGTCACAGCCACACAGTAAATCACTTCCATTTTATATCCTCATAAGTCAACTGATTTTCTGCTACCATTCCTACACCATGTCCTACTCAAGATTGAATATCTTGGACTTAGCATATGCCTAATACATAATTGAAAGCATATGCTTGCAGAATGGATGAATGAACATTCATCAAACCCTCATAGTCTTTGCAGCAATATATACAGACTCTTAACTTTATTTTGATGGACAAATAGACGAATAGGAGAATGAAAGACAGTCCTGTAGAAATGGGATAAAACCCATTACTTTTTCTGAAAATTTACAATTCCCTGGGCATTGTTGGAAACATACAAGGCACTCAACAACCATCATTGGCTGAGTAAATTTACTACCTTCCCTTTGTATTGAATATTTAGATTCCAGAGATATTTTTACTAATACTCTTCTTTGAAAGAAAATTCTAGGAAATGATCTTTGTTAAAACTTACGAAATTACTACCTGAAGTATTGCAAACCAAACTCTGGATACAAAAACAATTCGCAGTTGAACACGCTGTGGAAGTGAAAGTGTTAATCTCTCAGTCATATCTGACTCTTGTGTGACTCCTTGGACTGTAGCCCATCAGGCTCCTCTGTCCATGAAATCTCCAGGCAAGAATACTGGAGTGTGTAGCCCTTCTTTTGTCCAAGGCATCTTCCCAACCCAGGGATCTGAACAATCTGAGGTAAGACCAAAAAACATGCCTGCCAAAGGAAATTAATGAAACAAAGGACAAATATATGGAGAAATACTATTTTGAGATTAAAATTTAGGAGACAGAATAAAAAGGTTCCTGGGTACGTTTTCATTTATGTGGATCTTTATCAGAGAAGGAAAATACTATCCTTTAACTCCTTCTTCCTGGCATTTACATCTCCCCTGTCTACCAGCAAGATGAATGCTCCAAAGTCTCAGTGTTCTGATTCTTACCAGGGAAGAAAAAAGCCAGTGACACACGATTACAAAGAGAGCATGGTTATGACATACTATGAGTTCTCAACGGTTCTGCCTTCCCCAACTTCTTCCCATGTGCCATCTTGTCCCAGAGATGAGTCTACAGGTACGCATGCATAGGTGGCTTCACTGTAATAGGAAAGAGAAAAGAGCTCAGTACCTCCTGAATTAGCACCTCCTGCAAATGCTGCAAGGCAGAAGGGACTGTATTTTGAAATCAGATATTCAAGTTTGACATAGAGTTATATTTGATTACATATCCCAAATGCTACTTTATTCTTCTTAACAGTGTCACATTAAATATTAATATCGATGGCATATTAAATTCATAAAATAAATTGTATCTTTTTTATCATAATCCTTACTCTTCAATGGAATTTCATGACTGCCTAGAGTCAGTTTGCAGTCCATTTACTTCTTGTTTTGATAGAGTAAATTCTTCAACATCTCTGCTCCTCAGTTTTTGTCTCTGTCACATGGATAGAATGATACTTTCTAATGTAACACTATGAAGATTAAATGAAATACTATACATGGAACTCTTAATATAATACCTAATACAAGGTAACTATTCAATAATTAGATATTATTTTTGGTAACCTAGATGCTTCCAAATCTAGATGTCCTTTTTTCTGAGGAGCCATCAATAAATTATTTTTACTCCACATCTTAATAGGGAGCAAATAGAATTAAGGACTGCCATTTGCACTAATGATTCTTTTGAAATGGACAGAGCTGCACTAGATTTTCCCTGTTTTGATCTCTGTCCATCAAAAGGAGATAATATTTGCTCAATGTTGTTCCTTTCTATGAGGGAAATTTTGAAGAAAATAATGTTGGCATCTTTATATTCACCAGGCCACATTTTGCTAGTGACTGGAGTCACAGTATTTTAAAAAGTCAACCAAGCAAGCAAACAATCCAAATAAACTGAACATGGATCCACGTGTTCTTCTAGTTTTGTTGTTCAGCAGCGGTTTCATTCATGTACTTCCTGTTTCTCTACACAAAACAGACCTAAGATCTTCCTATGCTAGGTGAGGTTCACTTTTCCTCTGCTCCAGTTTCTTCATCTGGACCTGCTGGTCCCAGTGTCTTTGGAGGTAAATTGTGATTGTGAGAACCCACGGTGACCCAAAGTCAAAGATTATAGGTTACTGTAAACCCTGTGTTGTGACATTGACGGGTGCTTGCTCATCAAGTAGAAAAGTTACTGTCAGTCAGAACCCTGGGCTGGGAAATAAGGGTGAATTATATCTAACAAGTGTTGTGACATGAGGATTAAAAATAGGTACTTAAATTTGGCCATTGTGCAAAAATATTCTATCCTTCTGCTGGTGACTTACAAATAACATCTGAACCTAGAGGACTTTTACATATGTGTCTCACTATTCGAATAGGCTATTAACTGGTTCTCGCAAACCTCTTGTGAACCCTCATTTATTTTAAAACTGTTTTACTTACAAAACATCCATCTGTTCTTCATCACTACTTCAATATTCTTGCCACATTTTTTCATATAGATTTTCCCCCTCATTTACCATGTGCTAACTATTTGGAGGATGGCATTATGATGAGAAAGAATATACTTAAAGAATGGGGAAATGGCACATTTCCTAGCATCAGCTTGCTAGGCATTTAAGAAAATTTGAGAAAGACACTTGTCTTTTTTTTTTTTTTTAAGTTGAGTTATTCTCCATAATGTATATTTAAATAGCAGAGCTATAGGAGAATTTCATTTGCTTTTCTGCTTTATTGTCTTTCAGCAGGCTGTCAGCCTGTGCCAGCCCAGATCACCTATAAATAGTATAACTTTTGGTCTTGGATATGGGGCAAATGGTCGCTGGAGACGCTGTATTGTAATGTCTGAGAACTTTGAGTTCTTGATCTAGAAATTCCTGAGTTCAAATCCAGCCTCTGTCAGTCACTTTTTAGTTAAGTGACCTTGGGGAAATTATTTTGCCGCCATAGCTTATTCTTTATCCTCTGGAAAATGATCATAGATACTATTCTAATTTGTTATAAGAATTTAATTGAGATGGCTTATGTAAAACCTTAGGATACTGGCAAAAATTGGCAGGAAAATGCTCAAAAATGTTAATTTTTAAAGTTATCACTGAAAAATCAACAGACTCCAGAAAGTCTGACTCTACTTCCACCAAGACTTTTCTAAACTCCTGCATTTCTTACCTAGGCTGATGCCTTTGTTTCTTTCTGTCTTGCACACACGTGTGCACACCTGCCCTCTGACTTGATCAGCCTAGAATATACTCTTCCTTCCTGTGACAATTCAGTGTTCAATTACTGAGCAGTCTAAATTCTCTTTTAGGATGACCACTTGCCAAAGCCTACTCATACCATTAAAAAATAGCAAAAAAGTATCCCAAACATCCAAATGTTGCCGGGTCTCCGTTGACAAGGGCTTCCCAGGTGGTGCAGTGGTAAAGAATCCACCCGCCAATGCAATCCCTGCATCAGGAAGATCCCCTGGATGGAAACCTACTCCAGTATTCTTGAGTGGAAAATTCTATGGACAGAGAAGTCTGGTGGGCTAGAGTCCATGGGGTCACAAAGAGTCAGACACAACTGAGGGACTGAGCACACAAAACTAGTCCAATGACAAGACAAATAAGATGTAGACATGTACCTCCTATCCATACATCCACATCCAATCTCCTTTTGTCCTAATGATTTGGATAATTAGCTGTCATCAAACTGAAGAAAACATAGCAGCTATCTCCTCACTAAAATAACAGAATATACTTATAAATGAGAATTCTCCTTCCTTCATTGTTCTTCCTCAATCATGAGGATTCAAGATATGGATACTCTTTTGAAATTAAATTTGAGCAGAATAGAATCTTAAAATCTCCTCACTTTTAACACATGTCCAATTCCTCAGCCCATGAGTTACATATTGTATTCCTATGGTGCATTTTTATAGAGAAAGAGTAGAAGATACTCAAGACTGAAGCTTTCTTTACTCTGATTTCCAAGAATGGCACTGTAGTTTTAAGGAAAGGCTACTGAATGAAGGGCCAGGGACTTAGATTTTATCCCCAGTTCAGTCACCAAATAACTACTGTTTGGGTTCTCACTTAGCATTTGTGTACCTCAGTATCCTCTACTGTATGATTTGTTGTTCAGTCATGTCTGACTCTGCAACCCTATGGGCTGTAGCATACCAGGCTTTCCTGTCCTTCACCATCTCCTTGAGCTTGCTCAAACTCATATCCTTAAGTCAATGATGCCATCAAACCATATCTATCATCCTCTGTTGTCCCCTTCTCCACCTGTCTTCAGTCTTTCTCAAGATCAGGGGCTTTTTCAATGAGTTGGAGCTCACATCAGGTGGCCAAAGGGTCGGAGCTTCCGCCTCAGCATCAGTCCCTCCAATGAACAATCAAAACTGATTTCCTTTAGAATTGACTGGTTTGATATCCTTGCAGTCCAAAGGACTCTCAAGAGTCTTCGCCAACACCACAGTTCAAAAGCATCAATTCTTTAGTGTTCAGCCTTCTTTATGGTCCAACTCTCACATCCATTCATGACTACCGGAAAAATCAAAGCTTTGACTATACAGACGTTTGTCAGCAAAATAATGTCTCTGCTTTTTAATATGCTTTCTAGGTTTGTCATAGCTTTTCTTCCAAAGAGCAAGTAACCCTACTATATGATAGGGTTGGGTAAATTGAGGTATTTGTCTAATCCATCTTGTCTATCCAGTGAGCCATGATACTTGATGAGAAACACTTACCTATGATTCATACATGGTACCATTTATAAAATAATCTACAGTAATGTCTTTATATCTGTCTGTCTGTCTAGATAGGTAGATTTGGATATAGATAGATATGTTCCATCTGATTTGGCTAGTCTTAAGTTGAAATGATGTTATGGTTAGCTTCCTTTTATGTTTTTGTACAAAACAATGGCAGCACATCCTGTCTCATATCTCTTATCACCACTGAGTAAATTTTCCTCAAAGAATTTTAAGCTGTCTTTGCTTTGTGGTCAGAATTTTTAAATACATATATATATATACATATTTCCTTAATTTTCCTTTGAATCCATTTCCAGCTCCTTTTACCAAAGAAGGAGAGCAAAGAAATTAATCTTGAAGGTTCTCATCAAAATTCTTAACATCAGTCTTGCAAAGCAAGAAAAGACCAAAGAAGAAAAGACCAAAGAAATTAATCTTAAAGGGTCTCATCAAATTCTTAACATCAGTCTTGCAAAGCAGAAAATATTTTAATTCACATTATGGTTATTATTTATTAATCCTTCATTAATACCTTAAAATAGTAAACTTTCTATAAAACATCAAAGAAGAAATAATAATAGACTACATGTGTATATCAAATAATTTTACAGTTACTAAACAGTGGACATTTATGTTTGGAATACCTGGAATAGCTTTTCAAATGACCTTAAGCTCTCCTGCATACAAATACAAGATAATTGCATTTAAAAAAGTTGTTTCTTTTTTTATTGGAGAGCAAATGGAAAATAAATATAATGTTGAACAAACAAATCCCTTTTCTGGGCTTTGTTTAAGGCTGAAACATTGGATATGTTAATTCTGATCATTGCATAGAAAAGGGAAAAGTAGGGCCTTCAAGAGTTTTAGATGAGTTTAGTGATCAGAGGGATAAATGTGTGCCCTGCATTTATTCATATAACCCCAAAGGTATAAACCACCCATAAATATACACTCATCATTCACTGAAAATAAAATAAAATAAAAGTAACATAAAATTGTTACTTAAAGAGAAGGAAAATAACCACCAAGGATGGGGAAGTAAAGTACAAGTAACGCTATCATTACTCAAACTATGTAGGACTTGGAAGGAGCAAAAGAAGCAGCTAAATCAAACACTTAGCTGGAAAGGAGAAACAGAAAGCAAACAAAAAAGAATCCAATTACTTTATGTTTGTTTTTGTAAATGGTTTTTCTGTAAGAGGAAAAAAGAAAACTATTTTGACTTGTTTTCCTCTGTACTTTACTGCTGAGAGCAGCCGGTACCTTATGAGTGAGTCCAAGCAACTGCTGATACTTCTGTTAATGCTAATTAACCTCCTGCTACAAATATCAACAAACCCACATCTGAGCTTTGTCTGCACATCATGCCCCTCTCCTCCTTTTAATCTGAATTGCGATAGTCACCATTGGTTGCTACTTATTAGGTGGAATCAGATCAGCAGTTGAAAAACAAGATGACAGCCAGGGTCACACTGTCTGTTATTCTCCAGACAGAAAAGAAACACAGGCTTATGATGGCTTCAAGAAGTCAAAACATAGTTTCTGTAAGGAAAGACAAGTGAGAAAGTCATATCTGGGATGTGGGGGCTGAGATTTTTCCTGAGAATACTTGGACTTAATGGTTAGAATCCTACTGGGTATCAACAATGTCAATGCTATTAGAAAGTCACACATCTGAGTATTTCAAATGCAATGTATGTACTTTTGAGAAGTATGGTGAGGGCTCTCTCAAACTCTAGTAATTTTACATATATTCTCTTGAATTCATTGATAATTTAGATAAATTTGATTGTGCAGGCTAAAGAGAAAATAAGTCTTCAATTTTTCCTTCCCTTAACTGTCTCCTAGGTTCGAACAAAGTCAGCACTGAGTCTGCAGCTACTGTAGTCGATTAAAGCTAAGGATACATGGGGAGAGTGATCCTGACATTTAAACTCTGCTCCTTGGCCTTCATTTCCTCTCAGCTATGCTTCCCATACTGTGCCCCCTCTTCCTTATAAATTTTCAGTCTTCCCAGAACAGATAGATTTTAGTCCAGAAACCAGGAAACCATCCCATCCCATCTAGGAACAGGATTTTTATTGGAGAAAGCACTACAGAGCTCTTCGTTTAAATACATATTTGCCTACCCTAGGTGTCTAATAATATTTTGCATCAGTACCCTGCCTGTGATGTCCTTTCAGTGGGTTGACATATACTTGTAGAATCTGACATACACTGTGTTACTCTTCTGCCAAATTCTCACTAAACATTCCAGTACTCCACCCCCCACCCCCACCCCACTCCTTTCTATACACCTTCGATATGATCTAATTCCTAATCATGTGTCTGTGCTATTATCACCCACAACATAATATTATAGTGTGGTTGATGATAATGAAGAAATTTTTGGTTAAATTGTATCACTTAGGGCATATTTTACTCCCATGAAAAGCTTACCTTGCTTTGAGTGACCATTTTCTACAAACGATTTATCCTAGGAGTATAGCAGCATTAATAGCATTGGTTTCCCAAGGTAAAAGGTGTTTTTATCCATTAAATCATCTGTTTTTTCTGTGACTTTGGAAATCTCAGAACTCTGATTCATTATCTGCAAAATGGATGTGATAGTATCCGCTCTGCCTTGACATGTGGGTTGGATACTATGAAGTTATGAAATGACTTAATGAAGTCTAAAGATCACAAAAGCCACTCAGGCCCCTGTTGTTTGTAATCATGTAAAGGAATTTATGGACTCAGTCCAGAATGGATCAAGCACCTTTCAAGTTAAAATAGGAAAATATTAGAAACTTCTTTCCACCAGTCTTTGTCAAAACTCTGCCTGCTCCTAAGACATGTCTTTAATGCTCTTAAAAAGTTTTCTGAATCTTTAAAATGGATGCATATTCTTCTTGCACTGAACATGTGGCAGATAGTCCCCCTCTTTGTTGAGGCCTTGGTTATCAGTGACCTTCTCCTACCCATCTGACTTGACTGTGAAATTTTTGAGGGCAGATACTATTTCTTCCCAATTCCATTGTCCCCACATCTAGAACCAGGCAGAGGCATATAATGACACTCATTGAAACTTCGTTTATCTAAATTATACTGATTCAAGGGAAGTCTCATAAAACATTGTTAGATGGGTATCATTTTTAAAATGTTAGTATTGATAATGATATAAGTGTGAGCTTAGAAAACAGTAGTTTGGTAGTTGAAATGTTGACAGGAATTCATGGTCCAAAATGAACTACTATTATGAATTCATTGACTCATTTGTTTGTTCAAGAAATATTCACTATGTTCTTTTTATGTGAAAGGGTTGCTTTAAGTTCTATTATATAAAATAAAAGTCAAGTACCTTTGTAAACTAAGGAAAGTGTATCATATTCTGTTTCACAAAATGGAGAGAAAGGATGGCATTTGGTTATGTTTTGGGAGTTCTCTGGCATCATATGTCCTGAATAGTTGCACCAAAAGTACTGTCAGAGAAAACATGAGGTCACATAAGATGTCAGGCCTGATAAATGTCTGCAAAAGAGCTAGTCCAGCTCCCTTGTTCCATGCAAGAACACAGGATCTCAGTTAATTGCCCAACATGGTCAATGGCCATAGTGGGTGGTCGTGATTGACCTCTCTTTTATGCAGAAACTCTACAGTTATAGGCAGTATTTTTGCACATATATAGACTATGAAGCTATGCCTTGTACAGAATATAGAAATTATCTGGTGGTTGTCCTTTTGTCTGATAAAGCTGTAACTTATTCAAAAGGAACTTAGAGCAGCAAAGAAATATATGGTTCTTCAGAAAGAAAGAGAATCAAGTCCAAAGGGATTTTATGCAACATTGGACATATTACTGCTTTCCTTTAAGTAAATATTTTTTATTTCCAAAGAAGTAAAACAGTAACTTGAGTTTCAAAGTGGGAAATCTTTTCCATTTCAAGATTCTTTATCATTTTCATGTAGATGTATTAGGTTCGTGCAAATGTAATTGTGGTTTGGGACTGAATTTTGAATCATTATAACTAGGCTCAAACACATCTTTATTAATCAAAATAAAAACTAACAATCAACACACTTTCGCCAATAAGAAATAAGTTTGTTTAGCCTCATGGTGTAGAAATCTGTGCCTAGGGATTCAATGAGCTCTTGGAAATCATTTTCTGCCTCCTGCTCATTGTGGAGACGTTTTCCCTGCAAAAAGTTGTCGAGATGCTTAAGGGGTAGTTGGTTGGCGAGAGTCGGGTGAAAATGGTGGATGAGGCAAAATTTTGTTGCCCAACTTGTTCAACTTTTGATTTGAAGTGTTGGTTGTGTGAAGTGTGGTTAGGTGTTGTGGAAAAGAATTGGGCCCACTATGTTGACCAATGCAGCTGCAGGTGTTACTGTTTTTGGTGCCTTGCATCAATTTGCTGAGCATACTTCTCATGTAATGATTTAGCTGGGATTCAGAAAGCTGTGGTGGATCAGACAGGCCGTAAACCACCAAATGGTGACCATGGCCTTTTTTTGGTGCAAGTTTGGCTTTGGGAAGTGCTTTGGAGCTTCTTTTTGGTCCAACCACTAAGCTGATTATCAGCTGTCGTATAAAATCCACTTTTCATCCTATGTCACAATTTGGCTATCAGGAAATGATTTCTTTTTGTTGCCTAGAGTAAGAGAAGTGTTAATTTCTCAGTCTGTCTGACTCTTTGAGACCCCATAGACTGTAGCCCACCAGGCTCCTCTGTCCATGGGCTTCTCCAGGCAAGAATACTGGGGTAGGTTGCCAGTCCCTCCTCCAGGGATCTTCCTGACCCAGTGATTGAATGCATGTCTCCTACGGGGAAGCTCAATAAAAATAAAAGATGAAACTTCAAAATGACAATTTTTTTGATTTGCAGTCAATTCATGAGGCACCCATTTATCCAGCTTTTTCACCTTTCCAATTTGCTTCAAATGCTGAATGACCATAGGATGGTTGACAATGAGTTCTTATTTCTTGTGCAGTTGCAAGAGGATCAACTTCGATGATTGCTCTCAATTGATCATTGTCAACTTCTGGTGGCCGGCCACTGCACTCTCATCTTCAAAGGTCTAATCTCTTGCAAAAGTTTTTGAATCACCACTGAACTGTACATTTGTTAGCAGTTCCTGGGTGGAATGTGTTGATATTGCAAGTTGTCTCTGCTGCTTTATGACCCAGTTTGAAGGAGAATAAGAAAATCGCTCGAATTTGCTTTTTATCTAACATCATTTCCCTAGTGTAAAATAAAGATAAATAGCAAGTACTAAGTCATTAGCAGAAAAACATAAAGTGAGAAATGCATATTAAAATGATGTATAAAATAACCACATATATTTAAGAATGTATTCTAATATTAAATGGCAAATTTCAACAATTCAAAACTGCAATTACTTTTGCACCAACCTAATACCATCATTAAAACAATATTTTTTTTTTTTTCCTCAGGCTCATATATGATTGAAGCATTACGTTTAGTTAGACTCTGATCTTTTCAACCTGGAGTCTACAAAAAGTAGAACATGTCATAAGTAGATAAGACTCTGTTCTAAGGTTTTAGTGGCCAAAGTTTAAAAACCTGGCATATATGTTTTCTGTATTTTCACTAGGTTTCTTCTTTCCAGAAAACATGAATTGTGGTAAAATTGATATCAAAAGTTATGCAACTATTTCAGAAGTTTTGAAAACTTGTATTTTCACAGTTCTTAACATGGAGTGCCAAAAAAAGCCTGAAGACTTCCTTTTTTTTCCTATGGTGCTACTTTCCCAGAATCCCTGCGGCCTAATGCTAATTGTTTTGGGGTTGTTTGTATTCTTGTGCCTATAAATGGCACATCTTTACAGGGAGTAGATTTGTGCAATTAAGGACTAGAACTGTGAGAGCTCACTCATTTCTTGTCTGTGTATTTCCACCCTCCTCAGTGGGGAGAACATAAGAGGGTACAATTATGGATGCCAACTCTTTCTAACACCAGTCTGTACTTTGTGCCTTGGAGTCAGCCTCTCTTCATAGCTGAACTTCTCTCCATTTCCTTATCTGTGAAATTAGCTAGCCACACCTACTCTCCCAAACTGGTATGAGGACCAAATGCAATAGTAAATGGGAAAGAGGGACTCATAGTTTAGAACTTAAGTAGGCACTTATGTGATGGTAATGCCCTTCCTTTGTTTACCTCTATCTTTTAGCCAGTTTTCAGAGAAAGAAGATAAGATTCTTTGAAAGACAGAACAGTGGAAGTCAGTGCAGATCTACTCTAAGATATTATTAGTGTAAGCATGCAGCACTCTGCTCCAGCAACTGGGAAGACCCTGCATTTAATAAAAAAGAAAAAAAAAGTTATCTTTGGAGTCATATTAAAAGAGTCAGTGTGAACCACTGAAATGGTCAATCCCCCTACACTACTTTAAATATTTTTCTAGCATAGGGACAATATTTGTCAAGGAATGTAATGATGTACAGAGGAATAGTGGGGTCCCTGTTTCTGTCATAGAAGTTAAAGAGCTACATTTAAAAAAATATATCTTTAAAAATTGAACTAAGACTTAAGTGTATAGGAGGCAGAGAACAGAAGACAGACTGGAATATAAAAGTTTCATGCAGGCAGAGGCTGCTGTTCCCCAAGGAGGCCAGGTCTGCTTCAAAGGCCTGTGCTGTCCATGGTGTTGAGTTGCTGTAGATTTACTAACAGCCGTCTTTTTTCTCTAGCACCTTCCCTGTTGTTTAGTCGCTCAGTAGTGTCCAACTCTTTGCGACCCCATGAACTGCAGCATGCCAGCCTTCCCTGTCCTTCACTGTCTCCCTGAGTTTGCTCAGAATCATGTCCATTGAGTCAAAGATGCCATCTAACCATTTCATCCCCTTCTCTTCCTGCCCTCAATCTTTCCCAGCATCAGGGTTTTTTCCAGTGAGTTGGCTCTTCTCATCAGGTGGCCAAAGTATTGGAGCTTCAGCTTCAGCATTTGTCCTTCCAATGACTATTCAGGGTTGATTTCCTTTAGGATTGAACAGGTTGATCTTGTTGCTGTCCAAGGTACTCTCAAGAGTCTTCTCCGGCACCACTGAAAGCATCAGTTCTTTAGTGCTCAGCCTTCTTTAGGGTCTAACTCTCATATCCATATATGACTACTGGAAAAACCATAGGTTTGACTCTACAGACTTTTGTGGGTAAAGTGATGTCTCTGCTTTGTTATATGCTATCTGAGTTTGTCATAGCTTTTCTTCTAAGGAGAAACCTTCCTTTCTGACCTCAATTTTTAGAAACAGACAAACAAAAGGGTGGCAAGGGAAATAACTTTAACTTTTCATAGTTTGAAGGGAATCTTCATTAGCATAAAATCCAACACCACAGTTTACCCTTAAAATCCCTCTATAACTATAGAGCAAGTCTTATCCTTGGATGTTCATAAGGTGTTTCTTAGCTCTGAATATTTCAAGATACTTCTTTCTGTTCATAAACTTGTCTTATGATTTTGCTTCCATACTTTTCCCCCCAAGGTAACTCTTGGGAGACTAGAATATTTGTAAAATACATTTTTCAGAAAAAAAGTTTTTAATATTTAAGTTCAAACATATTTCCATTTCTCTATCATGCAAACATCTATACCTTCTTCAGGCACTCTTATGTTACATGACATCCTTCACCAAATTTTGGCTTACCCAAAAAGATATGCCCATGGTATTCACACTGTCATTCAAGTGTAGTTATTGATAAACAGTAAAAAAAAAAAAAAAAGCAAATCTATGGTTTGATGAGAACTGAGCAGTGCGGCATTAGCCTTTTTTTCATAGTACTGTCCTATTTTCTCCATACTCATACTCAGATTATCTGATAGCTCAGATGGTAAAGAATTCACCTGCAGTGTGGGAGATCTGTATTTGATCCCTGGGTTGGGACAATGCCCTGGAGAAGGGAACAGCTACTCATTTCAGTATTCTGGCTTGGAGAATTCCATGGACATAGGAGCCTGGCAGGCTACAGTTAATGAGGTCACAAAGAGTCAGACATGACTGAGCGACTTTCACTTTCACATAGCAAATTGGCGATTCACATGGGCCTGATTTGTTGATGTGATGTCTCTAAACCATTTCCGTGGATGCTGCTACTTGTCCACACCTCCAATATGTAAACTTACGCTTAGCTGCCTTGAACATCTAAGGAAAGTACAAAATCTTAGATTTTTTTTTCCTGGTTTAATGTTATCTTTTAATATTCAGCCCTTTGCTGCAGTCTATCAAGATATCTTTGGTACAGAAATTCAAAGCATTTACTCTTTCTTCCAGTTTCATCTCATCTGTAAGTCTGATCATTGTGTTTTGCATATGTAAACATAAGTTGTTAATAAATATGCTTAACTGTTGAGATTGAAATGAATTTTATGGCATAACAGCACATTTCCCTCCAGATTAGCATCGATCCTTTAATCCTAAAACCAGGTACAAATCTACTTGATTAAATAAGTATTCAGCACATACTTCTCCATTTCAAAAAGAGATGAAAAATATTTCCATGGCATATCATCAAATGCTATATTGAATTCTAGATAGACTACACTATCACATTCTCTGAATTACTAGATTAGTAACCCTGTTAAAAACTTACTATGAAAAGCAATTGAAATATAGTGCATATGAGTTTAGACTCAGAAGTCAAAACACCTATATTTAAATCCTGACCATCAATTTCTTACTATGCTGGCTTATAGAATGTCTATAAACTCTGTGCTTTGGTGTCCTCATATGATAAAAATGAATATTTGCACTAATCTCAATCAGTTGTAAGGTTTAAAAAAGTGTGTGTGTATGAAAAGTGCCTAGCACACTTAATGACAATTTTAATACATTGGCATTAATAGAGATGTATAAAGACATTCCAAGACTCTGAACTCATAGACCAGTTATAAATTTTGTTTGATGCACAACAATATAAGTAATGAAAGAAATAAAATAAAAGACTCTTACCTAGGAAGAAAAAAAAGAAAAAACAATGGAGTAGATCTGACCCATGGAGTAGTTCTACTAAGTGGGAGAGGTATGGTATTTATACAGTCCAGAAGTTTCTACATCATGGCAGAAGTCACAGTTTAAGGTGTAGAAGCAGCATGTTTCTACAGGTGAACTGACTATTGTAAGTGGAGATCAATTGCAAGAAATTAATCAGGGGAATCACAGGTTTTAGCTAGCAAATACTGGTCATGTGGGTGGTCTCTATATAGATAAGTGAGTTCCCAGTCATCAAGAGGCCGTTTAGAAGGTAGAGAGATGCAGCCCTTTAGATAAGGAAATGCCAACCAAGGGCAGCCAATGGATAACCAGAAGTTTGAACAATTTCTTAGGCTAATAGGCATCATTCGGGCTTCCTTGGTGGCTCAGGTGGTAAAGAATCTGCCTGCAATATGGGAGACACTAGTTTGATCCCTGAGTTGGGAAGATCCCCTGGAGAAGGGAATGGCTACCCACTCCAGTATTCTTTCCTGGAGAATTCCATGGATAGAGGAGACTGGTGGACTACAATCCACGGGGTCACAGAGTCAGACACAACCAAGCAACTAAGCATGCACACTAGGCATTAATGTACCGTGGCCTTCATGTGAGTTGGTTCTCCAAAGGAATTCTAATTTGTGAAGTATAAATAACTGCTAACATCCATGCTGAGCATTATCCAGAAGACTGATTTGTGAAATGCATTCCTATTACAGACAGAAACTTGTGAGAGAGCATCAGTCCTTACTTACTGTAAGTTTTATTACTGAGTATTTGAAGGGAACTACTCTTAAAGCTCAACATTCAGAAAACTAAGATCATGGCACCTGGTCCCATCACTTCATGGCAAATAGATGGGGAAACTGTGGAAACAGTGGCTGACTTTACTTTTCTGGGCTCCAAAATCACTGCAGATGGTGACTGCAGCCATGAAATTAAAAGACACTTACTCCTTGGAAGTAAAGTTAGGACCAACTTAAATAGCATATTAAAAAGCAGAGACATTACTTTGTCAACAAAGGTCCATCTAGTCAAGGCTATGATTTTTCCAGTGGTCATGTATGGATGTGAGAATTGGACTATAAAGAAAGCTGAGCATGGAAGAATTGATGCTTCTGAACTGTGGTGTTGAAGACTCTTGAGAGTCCCTTGGACTGCAAGGAAATCCAACCAGTCCATCCTAAAGGAGATCAGTCCTGGGTGTTCATTGGAAGGACTGATGTTGAAGCTGAAACTCCAATACTTTGGCCACCTGATGCAAAGAGCTGACTCATTTGAAAAGACCCTGATGCTGGGAAAGATTGAGGGCAGGAGGAGAAGGAGACGACAGAGGATGAGATGGTTGGATGGCATCACTGACTCAATGGACATGGGTTTGGGTGGACTCCGGGATTTGGTGATGGACAGGGAGGCCTGATGTGCTGTGGTTCATGGGGTTGCAAAGAGTCAGACACGACTGAGCAACTGAACTGAACTGAACTGAATATATTAATATAATTAATATTTGTTTTCATTGTAATAGAATTTCAATTTTTTATTTAAATTATGGATGATTTTCTGTCACCTCTCAATATTTTACTTTTAATTGTAATAGCTCTTACTTTACTTGGGAATCAATGAAAAAAACTATTGCAACTCCCATATCAATGCCCTATTTCTTTTCTTAAGCCACATTTATAGACAGATCAAGATATTCTTTTTTTTCTGATTATGCTATCAAATACATATCAAATTTTATGACAAGATCTAGATTGAGTTTTGAAGTTGAAAATATGAATTCCTTAATGTTTATTCACTTAAAGATATTATATATATATATCATTGCCTATGATCTAAACATAAATTAATTTCTCTTGATTTTAATATTGTATATCAAGAAACAGCAATCAAAGGTGAAGCTGGGATGAAAATCCAGGAATACAATCCTCAACCCTGCATTCCTCAATGAATATTCCACCCCTTCATCTGTATGCCCTACATAACCACCTTGCTAAGAAAACTCAGGGAAACTACTTGCTTGCTTGTCTGGTCTCCCTTTGAGAGTGTACTTTTGTGTACATAAATCCTTGCTTTACTTTTTTGAGGAAAAAAACACCACCAATCACTGCTGATTCATATAAGCAAAAACTAATTATCTCTATTAATTTCTCTGCCTTTATTTCAAGTAGCTTCCTTCACAATTTTACAGGTAGAGGATTTTCTTTTAACTAGCATTCTCCAGGAAATTACATAGAATTCTGTTTATAGTTAAAAGCCAAAATGTAAAATTCTTAATGTTAAATGGAACTCTTCATTTTTTCCCTTATTAAAGTATTAGTAAAATTTCAAAAGAAAATAATTCACACTGTTCTGGGAACAGTTTCGTCTCTTTAAGTCTGATAACATAAATGTGTAATGGGAAAACTTTGGACTGAGAACTTCAGTTCCCCTTGAGGAACTTTCGGCCACCTACATCAGATGCAGTAAACCAATAGCACTTACCCACAGCTTTGCTTTCCAAAGTTTCAGTTACCCATGGTCAACTGTGGTCTGAAAATATTAATGGAAAATTCTAGAAAGAAATAATTCATACATTTTAAATTGCAGATCATTTTGAGTAGCAGTGATGCAATCTTGCACTGTCTTGCTGCATCCAACCAGGGACATGAACCATCCCTTTGTCCAATGCATCCTCCTCATTAGTCACTTAGTAGTCTCTAGGTTATCAGATCAGCGGCCATGGTATCACAATGCTTATGTTCAAGTCATCCTTATTTTACTTAATAATGGCCCCAAAGGATAAGAGTAGTGATGCTGGCAATTTGATATGCCAAAGAGAAGCCATTAAGTCCTTCCTTTAAGTGAAATGGTGAAAGATACTGACTTAATAAAGAAGCCAAATGCTGAAGTTGCTAAGATCTACAATAATAAATCTTATACCCAAGAAATTGTAAAGAAAGAAAAAAATTGCATTTGCTGCTGTACCTCAAACTACAATAGTTATGGCCACTGTGTGTGGTAAGTGCTTAGGTAAGATGGAAAAGGCATTAAATTTGTACAATATGATATTTTAAGAGAGTGAGAGGTAGACGACATTTACATAACTTTTAATACTTTATATTGTTTTAATTGTTCTATATTATTATTGTTGTTAGTTTATTACTGTGCCTGATTTATAAATTAAACTTTATCACAAGTGTGTATGCATAGGAAAAAGAAATAGTGTATAAGGAGTTTAGTATTATCCAAGGTTTCAAGCATCTTGGGGGTCTTGGAAAGTATCCCCTGCAGATAAGGAGTGAGGGCTACTGTAAACTTGATTTCTTAAAGCATCTCCTGCTATCCTTCCATAACAATGTTAGTGATTTGGTATATTCTATAAAGTTTTTTAAAAAGTGGACTACTGAGAAGTTCAACATTTTTAAAAGGACTGAAATTTCTAGAATTTACACCTGCTTAAATTATAGCTTTTTTTGTGAGATGGTCAAGAAAATTTGAATAGTGACTGGATGACTAAGGGTTCAAACTCTTCTAGGTTAAGTTGTCCAATGGGCAATGGTCAAGACAAATCTTTCCAATGGAACATAGAAATGAAAAAAAGAAAAAAAAAAAAAGAAAGAAAGCAGCAAAAGTGGAAAGTTTGAAGAGGTAGATCAGACAGGCGCTCAGTCATGTCTGACTCTTTGCGACCCCATGAATCACAGCACGCCAGGCCTCCCTGTCCATCACCAACTCCTGGAGTTCACTCAGACTCATGTCCATTGAGTCAGTGATTCCATCCAGCCATCTCATCCTCTGTCGTCCCCTTCTCCTCTTGCCCCCAATCCCTCCCAGCATTAGGGTCTTTTCCAATGAGTCAACTCTTCGCATGAGGTGGCCAAAGTACTGGAGTTTCAGCTTTAGCATCATTCCTTCCAAAGAAATCCCAGGGTTGATGTCCTTCAGAATGGACTGGTTGGATCTCCTTGCAGTCCAAGGGACTCTCAAGAGTCTTCTCCAACACCACAGTTCAAAAGCATCAATTCTTCGGTGCTCAGCCTTCTTCACAGTCCAACTCTCACATCCATACATGACCACAGGAAAAACCATAGCCTTGACTAGACGAATCTTTGTTGGTAAAGTAATGTCTTTGCTTTTGAATATGCTATCTAGGTTGGTCATAACTTTCCCTCCAAGGAGTAAGCGTCTTTTAGTTTCATGGCTGCAGTCACCATCTGCAGTGATTTTGGAGCCCCCAAAAAGAAAGTCTGACACTGTTTCCACTGTTTCCCCATCTATTTCCCATGAAGTGATGGGACTGGATGCCATGATCTTCATTTTCTGAATGTTGAGCTTTAAGCCAACTTTTTCACTCTCCACTTTTACTTTCATCAAGAGGCTTTTTAGTTCCTCTTCACTTCCTGCCATAAGGGTGGTGTCATCTGCATATCTGAGGTTATTGATATTTCTCCCCGCAATCTTGATTCCAGCTTGTGTTTCTTCCAGTCCAGCGTTTCTCATGATGTACTCTGCATATAAGTTAAATAAACAGGGTGACAATATACAGCCTTGAAGAACTCCTTTTCCTATTTGGAACCAGTCTGTTGTTCCATGTCCAGTTCTAACTGTTGCTTCCTGACCTGCATACAAATTTCTCAAGAGGCAGGTCAGGCGGTCTGGTATTCCCATCTCTTTCAGAATTTTCCACAGTTTATTGTGATCCACACAGTCAAAGGCTTTGGCATAGTCAATAAAGCAGAAATAGATGTCTTTATGAAACTCTCTTGCTTTTTCCATGACCCAGCAGATGTTGGCAATTTGATCTCTGGTTCCTCTGCCTTTTCTAAAACCAGCTTGAACATCAGGAAGTTCACAGTTCACATGTTTCTGAAGCCTGGCTTGGAGAATTTTGAGCATTACTTTACTAGCGTGTGAGATGAGTGCAATTGTGCGATAGTTTGAGCATTCTTTGGCATTGCCTTTCTTTGGGATTGGAATGAAAACTGACCTTTTCCAGTCCTGTGGCCACTGCTGAGTTTTCCAAATTTGCTGGCAATTGAGTGCAGCACTTTCACAGCATCATCTTTCAGGATTTGGAATAGCTCAACTGGAATTCCATCACCTCCACTAGCTTTGTTCATATTGATGCTTTCTAAGGCCCACTTAACTTCACATTCCAGGATATCTGGCTCTAGATGAGTGATCACACCATCGTGATTATCTGGGTCATGAAGATCTTTTTTGTACAGTTCTTCTGTGTATTCTTGCCATCTCTTCTTAATATCTTCTGCTTCTGTTAGGTCCATACCATTTCTGTTCTTTATCGAGCTCATCTTTGCCTGAAATGTTCCTTTGGTATCTCTGATTTTCTTGAAGAGATCCCTAGTCTTTCCCAATCTGTTGTTTTCCTCTATTTCTTTGCATTGATCGCTGAAGAAGGCTTTCTTAGCTCTTCTTACTATTCTTTGGAACTCTGCATTCAGATGTTTATATCTTTCCTTTTTTCCTTTGCTTTTTGCTTCTCTTCTTTTCACAGCTATTTATAAGGCCTCCCCAGACAGCCATTTTGCTTTTTTGCCTTTCTTTTCCATGGGGATGGCCTTGATCCCTGTCTCCTGTACAATGTCACGAACCTCATTCCATAGTTCATCAGGCACACTATCTATCAGATCTAGGCCCTTAAATCTATTTCTCACTTCCACTGTATAATCATAAGGGATTTGATTTAGCTCATACCTGAATGGCCTAGTGGTTTTCCCTACTGTCTTCAATTTAAGTCTAATTTGGCAATAAGGAGTTCATGGTCTGAGCCACAGTCAGCTCCTGGTCTTGTTTTTGCTGACTGTATAGAGCTTCTCCATCTTTGGCTGCAAAGAATATAATCAATCTGATTTTGGTGTTGACCATCTGGTGATGTCCATGTATAGAGTCTTCTCTTGTGTTGTTGGAAGACGGTGTTTGTTATGACCAGTGCATTTTCTTGGCAAAACTCTATTAGTCTTTGCCCTGCTTCATTCTGTATTCCAAGGCCAAATTTGCCTGTTACTCCAGGTGTTTCTTGACTTCCTACTTTTGCATTCCAGTCCCCTATAATGAAAAGGACATCTTTTTTGGGTGTTAGTTCTAAAAGGTCTTGTAGGTCTTCATAGAACCGTTCAACTTCAGCTTCTTCAGCGTTACTGGTTGGGGCATAGACTTGGATTACTGTGATATTGAATGATTTGCCTTGGAAACGAACAGAGATCATTCTGTCGTTTTTGAGATTGCATCCAAGTACTGCGTTTTGGACTCTTTTGTTGACCATGATGACCATGATGAAGAGGTAAGGTCAGCTCATTACACTGTAGGTGAACTCACAAATGTGGGTTGTAAATGCAGATTAATTCCCAGAAATGTCCCATGAATGTTGGAATTGGTAATTTTAGTTTCCTATAGTATATGATGGTAAAAAAAAAAAAAAGAAGCGTTAGTTGCAGTTGTGTCTGACTCTTTGCAACCCCATGGACTGTAATTTGCCAGGATCTTCGGTCCAGGGGATTCCCCAGGCAAGAGTACTGGAGTGGGTAGCCATTCCCTTCTCCAGGGGATCTTCCCAACCCAGGGATCAAACTAGTGTCTCCTGTATTGCAGGCAGATTCTTTACCATCTGAGCCACCAGAAAGCCCATCTTATGGTCAGGTAGCTGGTATCACAGAGAGATATTGTGACCCCTTTAACTGAACACTCAGGTGAGCTAAAGGATCCCAAGAGGCAATGAGTTCAGAGATTAAATAGGTTTCAGATTGAGAGACTTCATTTTTTCTGTGCACTATCATTGGCCAGCATTTTCTTATGGTCAAAATATTTAACCTATCTATGGTCCTGCTTTCTTATTTAGAAAAGGAAGTTAGTACTAAGAGGTAGGAAATACTTAATGCTTGTTAAATGAAAGCATCTTTTAGAATCATCTGTTTTCTCTAACTTATCATGGGAAAGCCAATAGGAATTGGAGAATAAGGAAAAGATTACTGCCTCTCTCCATCAGTTTAATCTCCACTTCTCTTAGACCCAGGGCAGCACATGTAAAGTTTGCTCTTTCATTGGCTTTTTCATCTGCTTTACCTAATTGTTTTTTTTTTTTTTAATTTTTTTGTTATTTTTATTTTTTTTTACTTTGCAATATTGTATTGGTTTTGCCATACATCAACATGCATCCAACACGAGTGTACATGTGTTCCCCATCCTGAACCCCCCTCCCACCTCCCTCCCCATACCATCCCTCTGGGTCATCCCAGTGCACCAGCCCCAAGCTTCCTGTATTCTGCATCGAACCTAGACTGGCAATTCGTTTCTTATATGATATTGTACTTGTTTTAATGCCATTCTCCCAAATCATCCTCCCCCTCCCTCTCCCACAGAGTCCAAAAGACTGTTCTATATATCTGTGTCTCTTTTGCTGTCTCGCATACAGGGTTGTCGTTACCATCTTTCTAAATTCCATATATATGTATTAATTGTTTTTTAAAATGTAACTCATGATATTTCCTACAACTGAAAGAATTATGATGGTAATTTAAAATATCAGTAATGGGACTAAAAATTTCAAATGTATAAGCATTTTAATTTTGATATATATATATATACAGTTTGAGGATGTTAGGTATGAAATTTACTCAGATATCTTGTTTCATATCTCTGGTAACATTCATCAGTGTAGTGTTAAGTCACTCAGTTGTGTCCGACTCTGTGTGACCCATGGACTGTAGTCCACCAGGCTCCTCTGTCCATGGGATTTCCCAGGCAAGAATCCTGGAGTGGGTTGCCAATTCCTCCTCTAAGGGATTTTTCTGACCCACGGATTGAACCTGAGTCTCCAGCATTGCAGGCAGACTCTTCACCATCTGAGCCACCAGGGAAGCATGCATAACTCTATGCTAAAAGCTATTGGTATGTGAACTCAATAAAGCTGTTAAAAACTGTATCATCATCAAACACACTTTTCATCTGCTTCTAAAAAAGTTAAACGTTAGAGCACTGATTTTCAAGATTAATTGAGATGATGTTCAGGGAAGCTGGAGTAAACTTGAGTGGCAGGGCTAGCACTAAGGCAGGCTGCCAGACGTCAGGCTTGCAGTTCAACTGCCCGTGGGAAGGCCAAAACCTCTGGGCGCTGGTGAGCCCCACCTACAAGATTCAGTCCTGTGGACACAGGAGCTTCACACTTCCATTTCCCAGCTCTATAGCCCACCACTTATCCCTACACTTCACACTTCTGCTTCACATGCCCTCTTTCCCTGTATACATATACTCCAGCCACAGTGACTTCCGCTGCTGTTCCACCTCTCAAGGTTGGTCCCTGGACTAGGACCTCAATGCCTGGCTGCTCCTTCTCTCTGGAATGCTCAAAACTCCTGGCACAATTCTCTCCTTCACATATTTCAGGTTTCTATTGATACTTACCCATCAGCTCCTCAGAGACCATCCTGTCTACAAATATCCCTGTCTAAAAACCCCAACCCAGGGATTGAACCCAGGTCTCCTGCATTGCAGACAGATTCTTTACCAGCTGAGCTACCAGGAAAGCCAACATTTGATAGTAGCATGTTTGAAAAAAACAAAATTATTTTTCTATAGAGGTCTGAGTAAGATATATTTGACTTATCTTACCCGAAGAACAAAAGGTGACTATTTGGGAGGAAACACATATTCTGAAACTAAAAGGTACAAAAAGTATGAGTGGAGATATCAATGCATGTTATGGAAAATAGCCACATCAGTAAGACGTTAAATTTTGTGACTCAAGGAAGACAAAACTAAGAATTTTTACCAAGAGTAATGACTGAATCTATGCTCATTTCCTTTAGAATCTAGGTTTAACATACTTGTATGTATGTTAGTTAGTTGTGTCTGACTCTTTGCAACCCCAAGCTCTGTCCATGGAATTCTCTAGGCAAGAATACTGGAGTGGGTTGCCATTCCCTTCTCCAGGGGATCTTCCCAACCCAGGGACTAAACCCAGATCACTTTCATTACAGGCAGATTCTTTGTTATCTGAGCTACAAGGGAAGCCCGTATTTAAAATATTAGCCAACTATATGATAGACACTGTGGAAAGAAAAATGCAGTGTTTTAAAGAAGCAAGTTTTTCCTTTGACTGACATTTGAAAGTGAAAGTGAAAGTCGCTCAGTCATGTCTGACTCTTTGAGACCCCATGGACTATACAGTCCATGAATTTCTCCAGGCCAGAATACTGGAGTGGGTAGCCTTTCTCTTCTCCAGGGAATCTTTCCAATCCAGGGATCGAACCCAGGTCTCCCGCATTGCAGGCAAATTCCTTACCAGCTGAGCCACCAGGGTGTGTGTGTGCAGTGTGCAAAGTTGCTTCAGTCATGTCCGACTCTTTGCGACCCTATGAACTGCAGCCTGCCAGATTCCTCTGTCTATGGGATTCTCCAGGCAAGAATACTGGGGTGGGCTGCCATGCCCTCCTCCAGGGGATCCTCCTAACCCAGGGATGAAACCTGTGACTCCTGCACTGCAGGCGGATTCTTAACCTCTGAGCCCATCCCCCTACCAGGGAAGCCCATTTAAAAGATCCACGCTAAAAATTCAACTCTAATAAGAATTTCTTTGATCTGGGAATAAGAAGGAAAATAGATATGCATGCAAAGCAGTATCAGAAGTTCACCTTACCACAATGAGAGTACACTCAACAGCTAATTTGTTGAGTACATCCATCTTTCCTATTGACCAATAATCAGCTATTTCTTCATGAAACAACTTACTATCCTATAACAATACATCTGTTTATTTAGCTTAACTTAAAAAAAACAGGCAAATAAATTTTTTTCCTTCTGTTTGTCTTTCATAACCCAAAGGAGTCATTTTTGCTTTTAAGACAGTTCCCTTCCATCTGAAATCAGAGCAGATGATAAGTCTTTCACTCATTGCTTTGTATCCCTTGCTCTCCAGTATACAGGTACCTGTCAGTGGTTGCCAAGCAACCATGACGATTGTGTGGTTCACATACACTGGGCAAGCATTCATTGCCATTATGCTCTATTGTTATGTGCATGCCTGTGCGTTTGTGTTTAAATAAGAATACAACTATGGAATCTGAATGAGAGACTTATAATAAACAAGGATAAGTGGAGACATATGAAACCATTACTAAGCGTCTGTCACCAACATTAGGTAATATAGAGGCCTTTTGATGTTGATTCTTTATGAATGAAGATTCCAAGAAAATTGATCTTTTTATGAAATTTATGAAATTGTATTTTTATATCTATAGTCAACTTAATAAATATGTGTATTCATGCATTTGATAGGCTTAGAGGATGAAGGATTTTGAAGGATAGTGAACATGCAGGAAAGTGTTGCAAGAGAGGCCTGTCAAGATTGTAGCTATAGAGGTAAGGGTCTATAGATTCTCTCATCCTAGACCCTCACATCACTGCAGGCTTATTCACAGGCTCTTCAGTAGACATCTTCATTGCAAGCTTAGGAAGAAAAAAGTTACAGTGTGAAGTGAATGTGCTGAAAATCTGTCCATCTGAAATGAGCCTAACTGGCCAGGAGCCATTGTTCTGTAAGTGCCATTTCTTAAAAAATAATAATAATCATAATTAGAAAAAAGATATTTTGGAATAGGGACTGAAATAGGAAGGAAAGAAAAAGATCTGAGATCTTAAACATGTTCCTTGTTTATGAGACTAGCTCATGAGTAGCATTTTGCAAAAAATGTACTCTTTTTACAGTGTTGTAAAAGTTATCAAGGCTTTCTTACTGAGTGTGGTATCAAACTTTAGTTACTCATTCCAAGCTATGCCACTCTGTGACCAATTCTGTCACCAATCAGCTTGATCTTTGATCCCTGGCTAGAGACAATGCTTTTATGTTTACTTGAGTATACCTTTTCATAGCTTACCCACAAATGAATTTGTTTTAAACAATCATAATTTTCTAAGACTCCATTTAAATCTATATTTAAAAGATATTACCTGGAAGAAATATTTAACCTCCTCTATTTAGCCTCATAGACCTATGATCAATAAATAAATCCTATAGGGATACAGGTATTTGCTTCTATTTGTTCTCAGAGATGTCCTACTATGGAGGACAGGATGAGAGGTTTTCGAGAAAATCACTGAGTAGTTTTCAAGAAAATTACTATTTGAAGTGTGAATATCCTACTGCTACAACAAAGATGACTTACAGAGTTTGTATATGTATATAGGTATATATACATATATATATATATAAACTAGTTTAATTTTATATACATATATAGTTTATTTTAATGTTGATTTATCTTAAGTGAGTTAAAATTTTATTATATCTTTGATATAGTTATTTTAATTATGTATATATATATATTCATTCATTTAAAATAAATAATTTATCAAAAAATATTTGTACACAGTGGTAAAGACGATTCAGGGATAAAGGGGAAATCCCAAAGGGAGTATGGGAAACATTAAACTTTGACGCATTGATAGACAAGGTGATGTTTATATAATTCCCTAAGAATCTAAAATTCTATGATTCTATGAATGGTATTTAAGTAGCACCTAACCTGGGCCTTCAAACTCATGCATCATCAGGAATCGGAATATCAAGAGAATCTTGAAAGGGACTGTGACTAATTTCTCTGGGACTGAAGGAGGAAAGGAACAGGCCAAGCTGACTCCATCCTGAAAAAGAAGGATACTCCACCTTACATTCCCAGTGAACTTTGGACTATACGCCTGCTTGCCTTTTCAGTGAACTTTGGACTGTGCCTGGTAGCCATGAAGATAGCATACCTAAGGCAGAACAGGCCTCCCGGACTGATAAACACCAGATTCCATACCAAGATTTCCCATTGCCAGAAAGAATGTAATAATCCCCTATGTAGTCAATCACTGGAGAAGGCAATGGCACCCCACTCCAGTACCCTTGCCTGGAAAATCCCATGGACGGAGGAGCCTGGTAGGCTGCAGTCCGTGGGGTCGTGAAGAGTCAGACACGACTGAGCGATTTCACTTTCACTTTTCACTTTCATGCACTGGAGAAGGAAATGGCAACCCACTCCAGTGTTCTTGCCTGGAGAATCCCAGAGACAGAGGGGCCTGGTGGGCTGCCGTCTCTGGGGTCGCACAGAGTGGGACATGACTGAAGTGACTTAGCAGTGGCAGCAGCAGTAGGCAATCACCTTTGTAATCTTTATGGCACCCACTGGTGTAGGCTACAAAGTATAACCCACTGACCCTTCTAGTTATGAATCATGGCTATAACCTGATTGTATCTCTCTTTAACATTTTCCAGGCTAGGTTTAAGGAATTTGGGGATGGGGGCTTGAGCATGTACACTTAAGGTATATAAGGTTTTCACAAAAGTCAGTCGGGGTCCCTGACTAAAGAGGAAACTCTTCCTCAGACCTGCCGGTGTAATAAACTGCACTCCACTATCCACACTGTCCTTCTGACTGAGTTTGTTTTCCAGAGCATTTGGCTATAACAGGACTAAGTACTTATTACACATATGCATGAGACTCACTTCAGGATATATACCTAAAAGGGGGTTCTGGTACCAGTTCCAATGCAGGGGAGGTTCCCCCCCACTACCCACAACAAAGTTCTGACCACCTGCTGGATGTCCTACAATTTAACTCAATTCTGCCACTGTCTACCCAGAGATAGCATCCGATGACATAGGTTAAGGGCACAGACCTACAAGACTGCCCTCCTTCTTCCTCTAGGCACAAGTCCAGGTTATCACCTATGCGTATGATACCCAGCTAAAAATCAGAGGTTTTCAGTACCCTCTCCTTGGATTCAATTAATTTGCCAGAGCAGCTCACAGAACTCAGAGAAACAGTATACTTGCTGGATCACTGGTTATTACAAAGGAATATAATTCAGGACGAGCCTGTTGGAAGAAATGCATGGGCCAGGGATGTGGGAAAGGGCACAGAGCTTCCATTCGTTTTCTCTTGTGCCATTCTCCCCACATCTCTACATGCTCACCAATCCAGAAGCTCTCTGAACAAAGTCCTTTTGGGTTTTTATAGAGACTTCATTACATAGGCATGGTTGATTATATCACTGGCCATTGGCCGCTGATCCAACCTCTAGCCCCTCACCCATACCTAGAGGTCAGGAGGGGTGGGACTGAAAGTTCCAATCTTCTCATCATTTGTTTGTCTCCCCCATCCTTCGGGGCTTTCTGAAATTCACCTTATTAACATAACTGAAGCTGTTAATACCTTGATTGCTCCTAGCACTTAGGAAATTCCAAGAGTTAGGTGCTTTGTGTCAGATATCATGGACAAAAAAACAAATATTTCTTACAATCACAATAAAGTAGAGGAAAATGAGTGCAGACAGCCCAGTCACATCAACCTGAACCACTAAGTACTTATCAAAGCTCCAAGAATGCAACAGTAATTAGGACATTTCCTTTACTTCAACTTAACCAAAAGAAATAGGAAATATTTTTGAAATATCCGAAAGAAAAATAACTCTCCAGATAAGTAAATATCCTGTCTTAGTATCAGCGAGTACACAGGAAAGCAGTGCTACTTGTTATTTTATTCTGAGATTAGTAAGAACTTCCAAATGTATTTATGGGCAAGGGTGTGTTTTTATATGGCAAGCTTTCCTTGAGATTTCATGTATACAAGATGTTGCCTACTGAACTTGTACATTTTTTTTTTTTGCCACTTAGTGTACTTAACTATCACATTAATCACCATAATAAGCCCAAATTCAGGAAAATATATTGTCCTAGAGAACAATAAGTGGATATTTTAATAACCATATATTTAATCTTTCATCTGTTTCCAAAGATTGCAAGTATATCTTGTTGCTATCACACATTAAAGTTTAGTGCCTGGAAAACAAACAAACAAACAAGCATACAATTGTGCAGTTACTTATATGTTCTCAGACATTTTCTGTTTTTCTAATGCCAGGGCTGAACCTGTTTGTAAAACCTAAGATTTACGTGACTAAATAAAACTACTTTAAAAGATACTGATCAGGTTACAAAATCATGTCACATCCAAAATAGGACATTTTCAAAGGGCTTATGTATGTGAATTGCTAGTTGAAGCTAGAAGATGAGTCAACAGAAATGGCAATTATGAATTTCAGAAAAAGAAGAAAAAAATAACCTCCCCCCTTCTTACATTCTAGAATGATATAGAATCACATTTTAGCTTTACCGCAAATGATGGCCGAGTCAGATTGTGTTTTCACATGTGCTAAATGAGAGATGAGGAGACAGAGAAGCCAAGAGTGTTAGTATGCTGGCTCTCTTTCCACTGTGGGTAAATTCACTGAAAGTTATAAATAAGTTACATTGCATAGTGCTTCTCTTTGTTAAAAATACTTTATCTCAGTATTATCAAAACAATTCTTAAAGCTCCCAGGTCAGTTGTCATCATGTGTGTGTGCTCTGTCATGTCTGACTCTGCAACCCCGTAGACTGTAGCCTGCCAGGCTCCTCTGTCCATGGGATTAACCTGGCAAGAATACTTGAGTTGGTTGCCATTTCCTCCTCCAGGGGATCTTCCCCACCCAGGGATTGAACCTGCATCTCCTATGGTTCCTGCATTGGCCGATGGATTCTTTACCATTGAGGTACCTGGGAAACCCCAGGTCAGTAGCCATTAGCTAAATACATAATACTATTACAACAATGTAATATAACAATAAATAGTATTATCTAAATATAACAGAAGAGAAAACCAGAGTATAGACCTGGGAATGTAACTCACAGAAGTTCATGGAGCTCATTAGCTGCAGAAGCAGGAAGAGTTTGGAACCTGGCATAAGACAGGCATGCATTTATTGGCACAGCAACAGGACAGCTGTGTGATGTCTGGTAGTTTCCATCATCTCTCCAAACCTGTTTCCTATTTTTTAAGGTGAACTACATTTGTCTCTAGGTTATTGGGAGGAATTAAGTTGAATTAGATAACATTTGTCATGGTGCTTGACATGTGGCCAGTTATTGAACAAATTTTAGTTCCGTTCCTTCTTCCTACCTCCAAGTCTTTATTCCCAATCCTGGTTTTTCCATTGTTATACAGTATCTCTCTTTAGCAAAACTATTTCTAACTTGAAATAGATTGGACAGGATACTTACTAGATCCATTAAAAGGAAAATACTAGCTCAGGCTTAGACACTAGAAGGCATTGTACATTGCATCAGAGCTTCATAGCAATGTTTTCTGGTTCTGCCTTGCAATAGCTGATATCTCAGTCACCTACCATTATAATATTCACTATGCTTCTGCCTATGACCTGCTTTATAAAAGTATTTCAACATATGGACCTTTATGGACTTTATGGAAGACAGAGCAATATCTCTCTCTCTTTTTTTTTTTGTAAGTAAAAATTTTCCAACTTCCACAGGTGTTTCTCCCTTCTTTGGAGACAATAAATATATTAGCTTGGAAATAAACAAAAATAGGATATTAGAAACCACTTTTGTGCTACCTTAAAAAAGTGTCATGCTATTGAATTATTCAAGCTGCCATGGCCCATTAGTATTATGTTCCTGGTACAGTATTTTTTAATAAATACTTCATAAGAGCTAAATTATACTTCTCCCACTTTTCTACTATATGAATTTCAAGAGTGGTCATAATTATACTAGTTGAACTCACATAAAAAATTATTCATAGAAGCAAAATATATTAGGGAAATACCTCAAAATATACTCACTACTCTAAAGTTCAATGCTTCAATAACAGTTAAAGAGAAAATGAAGAAGCAGCTTCCTTGGGTTAATATGTGTATCTTACTTACAGAAGGGTGATCAAGGCAAGATATTTGAGCTTTGTTTACTCTTAAGTTCATCAATTCAGTCATGCAGCATTTGCTATATGTATATACATATGTATTATATGTTTATATGTACTTCATGCAACCCCCTCTGTTCTAGAAATAGTGCTGTATTGTAACATAAAAAATAAATAAATAAAAAAGGCATAACACTTGGCCTGATAGGGCTCATGCTCTAATAGGAAGAAAGATAGCATTAAATTAAAAGATAAATTATCAACATATTCAATACTTTGCCAATTTCTTTTATCTAAACACCTATTTTTCTGTTTGTTTTCTTAGCAAATGTTATGTTATGGTATGAAGTATATGAATTGGAAAATTTAGGTTAAAATGTATTGTTGCTCAATACACAGTGTTTCAAAAATAAATTTGCATTAAAAAAATAACTACGTCACATGTTTTGGGAATAGCCACTTTTTAGTAAATTATCAACTTTGGGGAAATTGTCATGCATATATAAGTCAGTTTCTATGATGACTAAACATTACACATTCCTTATTACCAGTTTCAGAAAGGTGTGATGAAAATTCAAGTGCTAATCTTTGAGTTCCTTTCTTCCTTGTAAGTGGGCAACTATGATGATCAGTTCTCATGCAGTGGAAGAATAAAGATTTTAAAGATTATCATCTTTATTGTGTTTTTTTTTTCCCAGTAGTTTCTCAATGTTGACCTAAATCAGCAGGCTTTATTCACAAAATTCTTAGTGACTCAATGTCATTCCTACAGAATCTCAGCATGTTACCAATGTCTATTGACTTTTCCTACTTAGAACTCATCTTAACAATTTGCAATTTACTTTAAAAATGGTTTTGTTGCCTCCTAGAATACTATCCTTGATTACTGTTCCTCAATCCTTTTAGGAAATTAGTCCCATTCTGACACTTTACTCTTCCTCTGAGTGTTAAATAGGAGATCATTAACTCTAAGATTGTGTACTTGATATCTTAGTTTTGTCCTAAACTCTTAAGCACTTCACAGAAGCCTTCAGTTCAGTTCAGTTCAGTCGCTCAGTCGTGTCCGACTCTTTGAGACCCCATGAATCGCAGCATGCCAGGCCTCCCTGTCCATCACCAACTCCTGGAGTTCACTCAGACTCATGTCCATCAAGTCAGTGATGCCATCCAGCCATCTCATCCTCTGTCATCCCCTTCTCCTCCTGTCCCCAATCCTTCCCAGCATCAGAGTCTTTTCAGACATTTATTGATCTGGATACACTGTCATGTACCATTCAGGAAAATATAAGAAATACTACTGAACACTTATGGTCCCCCATGGAAGCTTCTAATCTGAAAGTATTTAAAGTTCAATAAAGATTCATAGATTAAGAAATATATCAGGGATAAAAAGCACTATGTGTGCTTGGGATTAAAATTGTTAGATTTCTCCAATTTGCTAGTATATAAAGATTATAGACTCTCTAATACTTTTTCATACTCTGGGTTGAAAGTGATGCCAATTTTATTCAGTCAGCCGTCTTTCAGGGAGTCTTTTTGTATTCTAGGATCCAGCTGAATCTGGACATGCTCTTTTAGGAGACATGAAGTGAAATGCAGAAGGGCTAGAAGGATCACAAGATGGATCTTGCTGCTGCTGCTGCTGCTAAGTCGCATCAGTCATGTCCGACTTTGTGCGACCCCATAGACGGCGGCCCAACAGGCTCCTCTGTCCCTGGGATTCTCCAGGCAAGAATACTGGAGTGGGTTGCCATTTCCTTCTCCAATTCATGAAAGTGAAAAGTGAAAGTAAAGTCGCTTAGTCATGTCTGACTCTTCGCGACCCCATGGACTGTAGCCTACCAGGCTCCTCCGTCCATGGGATTTTCCAGGCAAGAGTACTGGAGTGGGGTGCCATTGCCTTCTCTGACAAGATGGATCTTAAAGTTTCTAATTAGAATGACTTTTGTCACCTCTTCTATTTCACTGGTCAAAGCAAGTCACATGACTGAAACTTACGACAATGGGACAGGGAAAAAATAGTAATATTCCTTTTACAGATGGCTAATAGAAGCAACATGATATTAGGGGGAGATATATAATCCTATTACAATTAAGTAACAAATAACTGGAAATAATAATACAATTTGTTATAGATTAACCTTTGGTTACAAGTGTCATTTTCCTCCATTTAAAGCATATATAATATATTTATTCCTGTACTAGGAAGGTTTGCAAAAGACTCAAAATTTAGGATTAGGTTATTTGACTTTCACCTAATTGCTATAAATGCTTCCATTAAGAAAGAGTAAAGTAGGAGGCATACAGTAGTCATTTGTCCATAATTATTCTAAAGTCTTGTTGTATGAATGTAATGAAGTTCCAGCAATGTTCCCCCATAGTTGTTTTTCCATTGATCCATCTCTTTTCTCCTGGTCCCACCTACTGCCTGACCTTTTCTATATATTATCTTTGTTGGAATAAACTAATATGGAGAGAGCTGTTGCCTCCCTATAGAAATGGGAATCGGGGTAAAACCTGTCTTGAACAATCACAAACCTGTTTAATCCCCTTGAGCTCTTTGACTAGTACAAGTTTCTCAAGAAAGCTAGTTGGTTTTATATGTTTTTAATCCCAGTAAATTCTGTATGCCAATAATGACACCCACCCTTCTTTTTGATAGATGCCTCTTTCTCCAGACTTAGTTACAAGATACTGGTGTTTCAGGTTTCAATGGCAGATTTTCTTGCCTTTAATATTATTTCCTTGACCATATTTAATTAAGCACATTTTAAAGAATTTTTGAAGATTGTGCTCTTGATTTGAACTTAAAGTTGACTCTAATTAGCTCATTTTTTATTACAAATTTCTGTCACATCTATGTTGACTATCTCAACTTGGGTTATGAGTTTCCTGGCATTCCTATATTTTTGTATTTGGTAGGATAAGAACCGGAGAAGGCAATGGCACCCCACTCCAGTACTCTTGCCTGGAAAATCCCATGGACGGAGGAGCCTGGTAGGCTGCAGTCCATGGGGTCGCTAAGAGTTGGACACGACTGAGCGACTTCACTTTCACTTTTCACTTTCATGAATTGGAGAAGGAAATGGCAACCCACTCCAGTGTTCTTGCCTGGAGAATCCCAGGGATGGGGGAGCCTGATGGGCTGCCATCTATGGGGTCACACAGAGTTGGACATGACTGAAGTGACTTAGCAGCAGCAGCAGCAGGATAAGAACACGGCATAGACTCTTATCAGAGACCCACTAGACTCTAAGCTTACATCTTTCCCTGGACAGTTGTCCCTCTAGTTTCTGCAGGAGGTTAGTTCCTGCTCATTCCTAAGGATACCAAAATCCAAAGATGCTCAGCCTCTTGTAAAATGATGTGGTACACTCTCTGTATCCATGGGTTTCACATCCACAAATACAGAGGTATAACTCTGTATTTGTATAACTCTCTTTTCCCCCGTTTGCCAGTATAGGAAATTTCTATCTAGTTTTCCAGCTTGGAAGTATAATAGTATTAATGAGGAATACTGATTTGAATAATCACATATTATTCCAAGTCTGTTATTTTATGCCTGAAAAAAATGTTTTAAAATATATAGTCCATTTTTCTTTGTGTTTTGTTTTGTCCCCTTAAGATACTGATGGCGGATTTGTTTTTTGTTTTTTGTTTTTTTTAAAGAAGAACATGGGCACAGGAAACTAAGGAAAAAATACAGCAATTGTTTTTCTAAATATCATCCTCCTACATATGATCTTATTAAATTTTCTTTCCTCCCTCTGTTACTATTGCCATTTTTCTTTGCCACAGAGCTGAATCAGAAGCTATTTAGATGAAGTTAGGTATAACACAACTATATTATACTATTTTTTTTGCAACGAGGATTTTTATGAAATATCTCAATATTAAAAGTTTGTTTCAGTGAGAAGCAAGATGTTGTATAAGTATAGTTATTTTTTTTATCCACTTGGGTGTTCTTGTAATGTCCTAATTTGAATGTTAGTAAGACTAGTTGCATTGACAGAATATATGTGTTAAGTTTCTACACCTTTGCATTCAAAATTTTTACCTTTTATACCTTTGGTTAATTTGGATTAAACTTTTTAAAAAATAGGGAAAACACCCACTTATATACGAAGAGAAGAATACACACACACACCATATATATATATATATATATATATATACATGAACTTGGATATTTTAGAGAATTAAACTTTCAGTTGTACATAATGTAGTTAAATATTGGGCAGTGCTTTCAGTCTTTCTTTCACTTAATACATATTTATTAGGCACTTTCTATGAAGTAGCTAGCATAGTATGGGGAAGACAGACTTCAAAATGAACTTAAAATACAAAGTTATGAGTAAATTGAGACAAAAATATCTTATGAGAAGATATTAGATGGTGAATCAGTCTGAGTCCCATCAGGAGTGGGATTTGTAAGTTTAATGTAAACAATAATTAAGCATAACAGAGGACTGGAGTGAAGAGGGGCTGGTTACATTCTTAAAATGTAAGAGAAGGTACACACACACACACAAGGAATTATTGGGGGCATAAATTAAGAAATAATATTTGAGTAGTAACAGGAAGGAATTCTGGGCTCTCTGATGTTATTTGCTAATAGCTGTCAACTTTAAAAAAAAATGTGTGAGTTGTGTGTTAAGTTTTATTTGGGGCCAAAATGAGGACTGTAGTTCAGAAGACAGCATCTCAGATAGCTCTGATAAATTGCTTCAAAGAGGCAGTAGGGAAGGACAGTATATATGTGATTTTGGTAAAAGGAGAGTACATGCATTACTTTCTCTCTCTCTCCTTTTTTTTTTTTTTTGGTAGAAAGTTTCTGCTGGTCTCATGAAACTTCTGCTAGTCATGAGAAACAGTCATCACCATGAAGGATTTTAGTGCTTTTCTAGATATGAGGTGATACAGAATTGGGCTCATAAAATCAGCGACTGAGAACATCTAACTCTCTGAAGAGCTGTCCTACCAGTTTTCCTAGAGTGCCTTATTTCCACTCTCCACCGTGAACTCCTCCTGTGGGTGCTCAAAATCAGTAGCATAAGTACATGATTTATTCCTTGTAGAGAGGTAGATGGCAAGCACCATGGCAAGTGCTAATTTGTAGTTGACCTGGCAGGAAGCCAAGAGTCGTTTTAAAAGCTACTTTCCTGATGGCTCAGATGGTAAAGAATCTGCCTAATACAGGAGACTGGGGTTCAATCTCTGGGTCAGGAAGGTCCCTTGGAGGAGGAAATGGAAACCCACTCCAGCTTTCTTGCCTGGAGATTTTCATGGACAGAGGAGCCTGGCAGGCTAAAGCCCATGGGGTCACAAAGAGTTGGACACAACTGAGTGACTAACTTTCATTTTTCACTACTATGAAAGGTGACAATGTCTTAAGCAGGTACAAGATAAAAGGCACAGATCAGATTCTCATATTTAGCTTTGAATCTTAGGAGAAAAATGTTAATCAGGAAAAAATTTAGTCCAACACAGAAACATGATCATAATAACTTTTTTTTAGCCACAGCACTGGATAGGAAAAATAAAATAATAATAATAACTTGAGAGAGTTTGTAACTTAGTCTCTTTACCAACAATGTTTTGGGCTTAAATTTACATTACAAAGGCATCTCAGAGAGCCTAAAGTCAATAAAATTAACTAAATATATCCCGAGATAGGAACTCCTTGGACACTTGGCATGAGCCAATGCAAATCCTCACTAGAGGAATTCACCATCAACAAAGACCCTCAGCATTTTCTCTGCTTGAGATGAAACAAATATTAGCTCAAAATCCAAAGTTAAAATAAAATAAGTTACTGTAAGAGACAATGATCAGACAGATATAAACTGATATTTCCTAAAGCCCAAGGGCATAGACAATGTGTAAAATATTTAAGAAGATAGAAAAGGACAGTTAATATATAAACAATGAATCAAAGTCCTTTAAAAACATAGACAAAATGTGAAAAGAAAATTTTAAAAATAGAAAAAATCATTACAAACTGAAAATTTAATGGACAAGTTATCACACGAGAAAATAAACTGGTATAGAAATCTGAAGAAGTTAATGGAGAAGAGACAAAAAGATGAAATATGACAGATGATGATGAGGTATAGACAGTAAAATTAAGAGATCTAAATTAAATTTAATTAGAGTTTTAGAGGAAATATTAGGAATTGGTGGCAATGATATATTGGAAAAATAACTGAGAAGAGGTTAGTTAGGCAAAGGAAAAGTAGAACTGGGACAGAGGTGTGTTACAGATTGGTTTGTGACTCCCTACCTAAAGTGTATATATTGAAACTTGTGCTCCCAATGTGATGGTATTTGAAGATGTGGCCTCTGGGATGGCACTTGGGTAAGATTAGGTCCTAAGAGTGGGGCCCTCATGATAAGATTAGTGGTCTTACAAGAAAGAAGGGTATCTCTCTCTTTCTCTCCATGTGCACACACTAAAGACACACCATATGAAGAGGTGGGGAGAAGATGGCGATCTGCAATGTAAGAAGAGGGTCCTCCCTGGAAACTGATTAGCTGGCACTTTGATCCTGGTTTCTCCAGAACTTTAAGAAACTCCAAACAGTATGTTGGTTAAAACTTCCATCTTGACTATATTGCAGAGTTCAAGTTCAAGAAAGAAATGGACCTGGAATTCTATGTGGAGGCTAGATCATGAACAGCCCCATCATCTCTACTTGAATAGTTTATATCCAAAAGGCAGGAGGAGCCCTTAAAGAATTTTGAGATATAGACTTTATCCTAGGTAATATTGAAGTGTTTAGGTAAATATTACATTAAAACCGATTGTGACTTAAAAAGTGAGTTGCTCAATGTCAGCAGGATGGCAGACTAGGGCATTCCAGGCCCTCCTTCCCACACAGACACCCTGAAAGTGAAGTGTTAGTCACTCAGTCATGACTGACTTTGTGACCCCATGGGCTGTAGCCCACCAGGCTCCTCTGTCCATAGGATTTCTCAGACAAGAATACTGGAGTGGGTTGCCATTCCTTTCTCCAGTGGATCTTCTCCACCCAGGGAATGAACCTGGATCTCCTGCATTGCAGGCAGATTCTTTACCATCTGAGCTACCAGAGAAGTCACACAGTCTGTGCTCATTCCAGACTCTGACTGCTGTGCACCCACACTTCCTTTCTGCAGTGAATCTATGATGTCTGTTAAATAAGTGCCTAGTCTCTTACTTTTAAATTCTAAATTTGAGGTGGTTGTTGTTATTTTTGTTAAACAACCACCCTCCTCAGAGCTTATAATTTCTCTGCTTAGAAGCTTTTGATACTTCCTAATGGATTAAATCTAAATTCCTTGGTGAAACACTTTAGGGCTTTCATAATAAACCATAAGTAACATCTAGTCTCATCACCATCAGCTCCCAAATATCTCAGATTGTATGACCCAGGATGACCCATTAGATTTCATGTTACCACTAATTTGCAGTGCTATCTAGAATGTATGTAGATTCTGAAGTTAAATTACCTGAGTTCCAGTTCGAAGTCTTCCACTCACCAGCTGTGTAAAATTGCTGTGTTACCTGCCTCTCTACTCCTCAGTTTTACTGCACATATAAATGTATATTGGATGCTCAATAAGTATTAGCTAGTATTTTGCTTAGACTGGTCTTCTCATTCTTTACTCAATTTCAAAAACTCAATGTTCCCCAATTATATTTTTCTGGATTTTCCCCAGGGAAAAAAGAAAAATTCACCAGCTTTTTCTTTCAAAAGTGCTTCCTATACAGCTTTACTATCTATTATCGATCCATTTGTCTATTACTCATCTACTTATTTCTTTAATTTATTAATCTGCCTAAGTAGATGGGAGACCTGAAAACAGGGATCATATGGTATTCTCTGTGTTCTCAATAGCTAGCTACTTAATGAATATTTGTTGAATAAATGTTTGTTAAAACATAAAGGGACTGAATTATCAAGAAAATCATGCAAATTATTAAGAAATGATTATAAGTAATTAGTAAATTTTTAACAGAGTACTTTATTTTTCAATGTTTTACTTACTATTTCCTTTTATTAAAAAAATACAGATTATCAGTCAGAATGATAAAGTATAAATGTTACCGTTAAAGAAAAGAGAGAGAGACTAAGGATTCTTGCTGCTTGATTATAAAGATGTAATACAATTAGATTTGGTTTCTTCCCAGTTTAATTTAGTTTGTCCCCTTAGGAGATATTCATTCACCATATTTAATATAGCTGTAACTCAGCATAGTAAATATTTTCCAAAATAGAAATCCTAATGAGTTGAAGACATGTACCAAAATATTCTGATTTCTCTATAAAAATACCTTGTTTTTATTGTACTAATAATGCTTAAGAGGCAAATCTAATTTCCTAAAGTGATTCTGCTTAACCATTTTCCTAAACAAACAAACTCAGTTTTGATGCCAACAGACCAAATTTAGATAGGATTTAGAACCTGTTTTTAAATAAATCACAAAAATGAGTGAAATAGGTATTATTTTTATAATTCAGTTCAGTACAGTAGCTCGGTCATGTCCGACTCTTTGTCACCCCATGAATCACAGCACGCCAGGCCTCCCTGTCCATCACCAACTCCCGGAGTTTACCCAAACTCATGTCCATCGAGTCGGTGATGCCATCCAGCCATCTCATCCTCTGTCGTCCCCTTCTCCTTCTGCCCCCAATCCCTCCCACCATCAGGGTCTTTTCCAATGAGTCAACTCTTTGTATGAGGTGTCCAAAGTACTGGAGTTTCAGCTTCAGCATCAGTCCTTCCAATGAACACCCAGGACTGATTTCCTTTAGGATGGACTGGTTGGATCTCCTTGCAGTCCAAGGGACTCTCAAGAGTCTTCTCCAACACCTGAGTTCAAAAGCATCAATTCTTCAGCACTCAGCTTTCTTTATAGTCCAACTCTCACATCCATACATGACCACTGGAAAAACCATAGCCTTGCTTTAGGAGATAGCAGAAAAATAAATTGTCCTGTTAGAGTAAAAGATTCTTTGAAAGAATAACAAATTTGATAATAAATTTGGATGTCATAGGGGCCACCTATTAAAGATCATGTAGAATAATTAAAATTATTTTTTCTCAAATTATTAATATCTGAATCTTTTGTCAAACACAGGTATAATCATGGAGTGACTAATCCTAGAGAAAGGCTTTGCAATGAATTCTGCTTGTACTGTTTGTCATAATAGGCTAGTCATGTGGCAATAACAAATTACCCTCCAAATTCAATGGCTAAATTCAATGAAAATCTCTTTCCACCAGCATAGATCTAAGGTGTATTAGCTAAGGTCTCTGAATATTATGGCCACCCAGAGACACAACACTGATGAAGACTCAGTTTCTACACATGCTTCCATTAATGTGAAGGCAAAAAAGAGTACAAACCACACTCTGGTTTATAATATTATAGCCTTGAGCTGAATCAAGTCATTTTTGTCACAGTTGGAGACTCATTCAAAGAGACATGACTGCCTAAGTCAAAGAGAGAAAATAAGTACAGTTCTACACATAGGGAGAACAGAATATTTTTGAGCCAACCTTTATTACTCCATAATTGTAAATATTAATTTTGAATCACTGCTGCCTATTATACTAAAGCAAATTTAGAATTTGAATATATCTTTTAATCTGGGGAAATTTTTGCTATCTATGTTGTATGTTATGTACCTTCTTTCCATCCTATGTAACTTTCTTTCTTAATCCTGTGGACTATTATTATCATATGAATTACATTTTTGTACATAAGCCAATCAGCACAGTTTTATAATTATTGCTCTGAAGATGGTATTAAAAATAAAAACCACAGGAAAAGAAAGCTTTACAAACAAAAAACACATACATAATATCCTTTATATTTACCTATGTATAACTTTATATTATCTTCACTATTGTTCTTTATTTCTTTGGAGGAATCAGATTATTGTCTAGTGGTCTTTCATGGCAGCCCAGGGCTTATTTTAGTATTTCATGTAGGACAGGTCTGCTACAGACAGATTCACTTAATCTTTGTTTATTTGAGTGTGTCTTAATTTTGTCTTAATTGAAGGGTGGTTTGGCCGAATATAAAATTACTGATTGACAGCACGTTGAATATGTAATACCACTGCCTTCTAGTCCCATGGCTTCTGATGATACATCAGCTGTTAATCTTATTGTGGCTCACAGCATTTGTCGAGTCCTCTCTTTTGCTGCTTTCAGGATTCTCTTTGTCTTTTCAGGTTTTATTTTGCAGTATCTAGGTATATATTTCTAAATTTTTCCATTTCACAGTTGAGCTTTTTCAATATTTTTCTTATACTTCAAATGCTCTTTCTTGCCTCCCACTTCTATTCTCTGTCACCCTTCTTTGCTCTATTATAAGCATATCTGATTGCTTAATGGTGTCCTATAGGCCCTTGAGGTTCTGTTCTCTTCTCCTTTTTTCTTTCTTTTCCTCAGGCTATATAATGTCAATTAATTTATCTTCAGGTTCTCTGATTCTTCTGCCAGCTCGAATTCGCTTTTGAGCCTATCTAATGAATTTTCCATTTCAATAAGTATACTTCTTAATGCCATAGTTTCCTGTTGCTTATTTTCTAAAATAATGTCTCTTTACTGATAATCTCTGTTTAGTGATATATCACTCTGATGTTTCCTTGTATTGATATAGATATTTCTTTTGTTCTTTGAATATATTTACAAAAGTTGATTTAAAGTATTTGTTAGTAGATCTAATGTCAGGGCCACCTCAGGAAGTTTTTATGGACTATTTATTTTCCCCCTGTACACCAGCCAGGCTTTCCTACTTCTTTGTATGTGTCATAGTTTTTTTTGAAAATGAGATCTTTTAAATAATACATATGTTAAATGCTAAATTTTCTGTAACTAAGAGTGAAAGGCTCAAAATAGATGTCCAGTATTTCTTGCAAGAATCAATGTATGAATACAAATCTGAGTGATATTTAAAAATTTTCTTCTAGCTCCCTCTATGTCTTTTGTACTCCCTTTTATTTCACAGTTCTGAACCTGACAGCACAGCTTCCAATAAACCATTCCAGGGCTGAAATAGAATTATTCAAGAGGAGAAACAGAACTGAGCCAAGAGTCACATAATCTAAGTTCTAGACCCAGCTCTGCCCTTCTCTGTTTCATGACCCTGGAAAGTTACTTTCAAATCTCTGAGTCTCTTTCCCTCACTTACACAAAATAAAGTGGCAATTTATTTAGGTTACAGAGTTGTAGTAAGGCTAAATATAGTTTCAGATAACCAGTTTGTAAAACACAAAATGGACACAATTGAAGGGTGCCTCTGAGCCCAGAGTTTCTAGTTTTTCAATCTCTGGTGAAACTTTGATGACTCATAGCAAGCAGTAACTGTTAGGGTACTCATTCCTGCTCATTTTGCAACAGCTAACCAGGGCATTTTCACATTGTACCATTGGTAAATTAAATTTTATTCAGATAATGCTGATATTCATGAAGCATTTAGGTTTGCTGAATTTTGCTGTTATATAATAACATAAAATTGCATTAATAAAATTATTTATATGCTTTAATCTTCAAAAGCAGCTCCTAGGAGAAATTCTCTGTACTCTATAATTGGATGAAAATTGGACTGTGTTAGCTTGTCACAACCACAAAGGAAGGCCATATGTAATAAAATAAAAATGCCTTCAATGTGCAAACTAAGGGAAGTGACTTCCTTTAAAAATATAATTCACATTAGGTGAAGTCTATATGGATTAGACTGGTAATACTAACATTTCCAAACATGTTACCATATTCCTGTGGATTTTTTAAATGAATCTACTAATTAGATAGCATATTCAAAAGCAGAGACATTACTTTGACAACAAAGGTCCGTCTAGTCAAGGCTATGGTTTTTCCAGTGGTCATGTATGGATGTGAGAGTTGGACTGTGAAGAAGGCTGAGTGCCGAAGAATTGATGCTTTTGAACTGTGGTGTTGGAGAAGACTCTTGAGAGTCCCGTGGACTGCAAGGAGCTCCAACCAGTCCATTCTGAAGGAGATCAGCCCTGGGATTTCTTTGGAAGGAATGATGCTAAAGCTGAAACTCCAGTACTTTGGCCACCTCATGCAAAGAGTTGACTCATTGGAAAAGACTCTGATGCTGGGAGGGATTGGGGGCAGGAGGAGAAGGGGACGACAGAGGATGAGATGGCTGGATGGCATCACCGACTCGATGGATGTGAGTCTGAGTGAACTCCGGGAGTTGGTGATGGACAGGGAGGCCTGGCGTGCTGAGACTCATGGGGTCCAAAGAGTTGGACACGACTGAGTGACTGAACTGAACTGAACTGAACTAATTATGAGATTAATTCAGATTAAGGAAATATTTTTATAAGGTTATTTTTCTAAAATCATGATTTTCTTTGAGGTGTTGTAGCATTCAGTTCTCACATGAATCTGTCTCTCTCCTATTTGGCTTTTCTCTTCATTGATTCTCACCCACTTGTACTGTGAGCTCCATCATTAAGCTAATATAAAGGAGCCCACAATTTACTCTGTATCTGTTACTCACAAAATATTCATTTATAAAGTGCTCCTAGTTGAGATTATAGAACTTAACCAGATATATTCTCTGTATCTCAGTCTGTTAAAGCTAATAAGCATCCAAAAATTACTACAAGGGTTTTGAGAGGAACTATCTTAGAGATTTGTTTAAAATTCTGATGATCTACAGAAGATAGGGTTGATCACACTAATCTGTTCTGTGGTCTGAGGAAAGTCTTCAGAGGGAGCGAACACTAAGGTTGATTTGAAATGTTGTATGGAACATCACCAAAAAAAAGAGAAGAGTTTGAGATGGGCTTTCCAAGCAGAGATACAGAGACAGAAGTGCAAGAACATGACATGGAGGGAAATCAAGAGACATTCTGGGTAACCATACCATACTGCACATAAAAGAATAGTAAAGATGTTACTTAAAAAAGCGTGGACACTATGACATAAAAGGTTTTTTATGCCATGAAGATTTTTAGTAGGAAATTTTTATATGAATTGTATAAAACTAATAACCACTGGACTGGAAAAGGTCAGTCTTCATTCTAATCCCAAAGAAAGGCAATGCCTAAGAATGTTCAAACTACAGCACAATTGCACACATCTCACACGCCTGTAAAGTAATGCTCAAAATTCTCCAAGCCAGGCTTCAACAGTATGTGAACCGTGAACATCCATATATTCAAGCTGGATTTAGAAAAGGCAGAGGAACCAGAGATCAAATTGCCAGCATCAGGTGGATCATTGAAAAAGCAAGAGAGTTCCAGAAAAACATTTCTGCTTTATTGACTATGCCAAAGCCTTTGACTGTGTGGATCACAATAAACTGTGGAAAATTCTGAAAGAGATGGGAATACCAGACCACCTGACCTTCCTCATGAGACATCTGTATGCAGGTCAGGAAGCAACAGTTAGAACTGGACATGGAACAACAGACTGGTTCCAAATCGGGAAAGGAGTACATCAAGGCTGTGTATTGTCAGCTTGCTTATTTAACTTCTATGCAGAATACATCATGAGAAATGTGGGGCTGGATGAAGCACAAGCTGGAGTCAAGATTGCCAGGAGAAATATCAATGACCTCAGATATGCAGATGGAAGAAAGTGAAGAAGAACTAAAGAGTCTCTTGATGAAAGTGAAAGAGTAGAGTGAAAAAGTTGGCATAAAACTCAACATCCAGAAAACTAAGATCATGGCATCTGGTCCCATCACATCATGACAAATAGTTGGGAAAACAATGGAAACAGTGACAAGCTTTATTTTTTGGGCTCCAAAATCGCTGCAGATGGTGACTGCAGCCATGAAATTAAAAGACACTTGCTCCTTGGAAGAAAAGCTATGTTTAACCTAGAAAGCATATTAAAAAGCAGAGACATTACTTTGCCAAAAAAAGTCCATCTAGTCAAAGCTATGGTTTTTCCAATAGTCATGTATGGGTGTGAGAGTTGGACTATAAATAAAGCTGAGCACTGAAGAATTGATGCTTTTGAACGGTGATGTTGGAGAAGACTCTCAAGGGGCCCTTGGACTGCAAGGAGATCCAACCAGTCAATCCTAAAGGAGATCAGTCCTGAATATTCATTGGAAGGACTGAATCTGAAGCTGAAACTCCAATAATTTGGCCACCTGATGCAAAGAACTCTGTCATTGGAAAAGACCCTGATGCTGGGAAAGAATGAGGGCAGGAGGAGAAAAGGACGACAGAGGATGAGATGGTTAGATGGCATCACTGATGAGATGGACATGAGTTTGAGTAAGCTCTGGGAGTTCATGATGGACAGGGAAGCCTGGCGTGCTGCAGTCCATGGTGTCACAGAGAGTCAGACACAACTGAGCAACTGAACTGAACTGAATAGTTACAATAAAAATATATTTTACTAAGTCATACTTGTTTTCGTTTATTTACTCTGATAATTTTCAAAGTGTATGGGAAACATGTGACTTGTGGTTAAGATGCTAATTTTCCTTATGAGTTTATATTATTTTCATTGGATATTTATTTCTACGTGTTCTTCTACTTACCTGTTTAATTATTTTTTTTATTTTTGGCTCTGCTGTTCTTTATTGCTTTCCTGAGTTGCAGCAAGTGGGGGTTACCCTCTAGTTGTGGAGTGTGGGCTTTTTGTTGTGTGGCTTCTCATTTTGTGGCTCATAGATCTAGAACACAGGCTCAGTAGCCCATGTGACACAGGGACTTCGTTGCTCCATGACACGTGGAATCTTCCCAGACTAAGGATCAAACCTATGTATACTGAATTTGAAGGCAGATTCTCTAACACTGAACCACCAGGGAAGTCCCAAGGAAATAAAATCTGTCACTGTTTCTATCGTTTCCCAATCTATTTGCCATGAAGTGATGTGACTAGATGCCATAATCTTAGTTTTTTGAATGCTTAATTGTTAAGCCAGTTTTTTCACTCTCCTCTTTCACCTTCATCAAGAGACTTGATGGCTCTTTGTTTTCTGCCATATAGTAGTATCATGCATATCTGAGGTTGTTGATATTTCTCCTGGCAATCTTGATTCCAGCTTATGATTCATCCTGCCCAGTATTTCTCATGATGTACTCTGCATATAAGTTAAATAAGCAGGGTGACAATATACAGCCTTGATGTTCTCCTTTCCCAATTTTGAACCAGTCTGTTGTCCCATGTCCAGTTTTAGCTGTTGCTTCTTGACCTGCATACAGATTTCTCAGGAGTCACGTAAAGTGGTCTGGTATCCTGATCTCTTTAAGAATTTTCCAGTTTGTTGTGATCCACACAGTCAAAGGCTTTAGTATAATCAGGGAAGCAGAAGTAGATTTTTAAAAATTCCCTTGCTTTTTTTATGATTCAGCAGATGTTGGCAATTTGATCCAGCGTTTCTCTTTGCATTGTGGCTACAATCAATGAAATATTTTCATGAGCCATGTGTCATCTTGGCTCAATATATTCTGTCTATCCAATGCTTTGTGGTGACCTAAATGTGTTGAAAAGCAGAGACATTACTCTGCCAACAAAGGTCTGTATAGTTACGGCTATGCTCTTCCCAGTGGTCATGTACAGTTGTGAGAGCTGGACCCGTAAAGAAGGCCAAGCACCAAAGAATTGATGCCTTTGATCTATGGTGTTAGAGAAGACTCCTGAGAATCCTTTGGACAACAAGGAGATTGAAGCAGTCAATCTTAAGGGAAATCAACTGTGAATACACATTGGAAGGACTGATGCTAAAGCTGAAGCGCCAGCATTTTGGTCATCTGATGGCAACAGCGAACTCATTAGAAAAGCCCCTGATGCTGGGAAAGATTAAGGGCAGAAGGAGAAGAGGGCAGCAGTGGATGAGATGGTATATTGTGGTTTTGGAGAATATATTGTGGTTTTGGAATCCTGTTCCTTAGCAGTCAACTTCATTCATACTTTCAGTATTTGAAACATTTAAATCAATCAAGCTGGATCAAAATGTCTAAGTAAATAAGAAATCATATTAACTGTACTGTCCTCATAAAACCATAATCATGACTATACGGACCTTTGTCAACATACTATCTCTATTAGTCTTAAACAAACTTGAATACGTGGAGGAAATTCAGTTAGATTTCAAAGAGATTTTTTCAAAATATACATGAATTCTCAGAGTATGATTTTAAAAAGTTGGCTACCTGTGAATGGCTCCCTCATATAGACCAAATGTGTTCATAACGGCTGATGGATGATTTAGTTTGCATTCATCACTATTGGTGGTGTTTTCTTTTTTTATTATTATTATTTTATTTTCATTGGAGTACAGTTGCTTTACAATGTTGTGCTAGCTTCTACTGTACTGCAAAGTGCCTCCTCTCTATATACACATGTATCCCCCCTTTTTTTGGATTTCCTTCCCATTTGTTGCTGCTGTTCAATCACCCAGTTGTGTCCGACTCTTTTAGATCCCATGGACTGCAGTATGTATGCCAGGCTTTCCTGTCCTTCACTATCTTCCAGAGTTTACTCAAACTCAACGTCCGTTGCATCAGTGATGGCATGTAGCCATCTCATCCTCTAATGCCCCCTTCTCCTTCTGCCCTTAATCTTTCCCAGCATCAGGGACTTTTCTAATGAGTTCGCTGTTCGTATCAGGTGACTAAAATATGGAGCTTCAGCATCAGTCCTTCCAATGAGTATTCACAGTTGATTTCCCTTAAGATTGACTGTTTTGATCTCCTTGCTGTTCAAGGGACTCTCAGGAGTCTTCTCCAGCACCACAGTTCAAAGGCATCAATTCTTTGGCACTTGACCTTCTTTATGATCCAGCTCTGATAACTGTACATGACCATTGGGAAGACCATAGCCGTGACTATACCGACCTTTGTCAGTAGAGTAATGCCTCTTCTTTTAAACACATTAGTTTACCACAAAGCACTGGATAGAGATCCCTGTGATATACAGCAGGGTCTCATTAGTTATTTTATGCATAGTATCAGTAGTGTATATATGTCAATCCCAGTCTCCCAATTTATTCTACCACACCCATTTCCCCCTTGGTGTTGGTATGCTTGTTTTCTGTCTGTGTCTCTGTTTCTGCATTGTAAATAATATTGTCTATACCAGTTTTTTCAGATTCCACGTATAAAATTAATATAGGATATTTGTTTTTCTCTTTCTGATTTACTTCACTCACTCTGTATGATAGTCTCTAGGTCCATCCATGTCTCTACCTAATTTGTTTGTTTGTTATATTCTCATACTACAGTTTTTTATATATATGATGCTTATTGTAATCTTCCCAAGTTTCCATAAGTACCTTTGTGCCAAAAAATAAGTTCCCTAAATACTTAAGCTAGAACAAATGATATTTTAGATGTTTTTATTATTATGGTCTTTATTTATTCTTAGTTTGAATTCCTTTGTTTGAATTGAAATATTTCAGTTGTGTCAGGCAAGAATTGTTATTCTATGGACAATATAAAATTATAATCATTCTAAAAAAAACTTAATGTAAATGGCCCATTAAAAGATTTATTAAGAAAAAAAATTGGGTGGTGTAAGGCAAAGAATCTAGAATGAGAATCAGTAGGCTGGCTGCTGCTGCTGCTGCTAAGTCGCTTCAGTCGTGTCCGACTCTGTGTGACCCCATAGATGGCAGCCCACCAGGCTCCGCCGTCCCTGGGATTATCCAGGCAAGAACACTAGAGTGGGTTGCCATTTCCTTCTCCAATGCATGAAAGCGAAAGGTAAAAGTGAAGTTGCTCAGTCGTGTCTGACTCTTCACGACAGCAAATACTTTAAATTCCCTTTTCCCATTATTTTGAAGCTTATCCCTCAAATTATCTTATTTGCTATAAGACATTCTAACTTCTTTTCTTCCTGAATTCTCTCACTACTTCCACTTTCTAATAATCCTTCTTCTTCATTCACCAATTGCTTATATGCCAGGTACAGTGACATTTACATACTTGTAATAAATTTTAATTGTGAATTTACCTCTTATTTCAGGCATCTCAAGCTTTCCAAGTTGTTAACCAAGTCAATACAGGAATCATTTGCAAACAACTAGAAAGAATGGCAAGACTTTTCTGAAATATAAGTAAAAAGTAAGGCTCTTTAAAGAGAAATATATTTCCTGATCACTAATGCATTTAATTTTTATTTATTTATTTTTTATTTATTTATTTTTTAAATTTTATTTTATTTTTAAACTTTACAAAATTGTATTAGTTTTGCCAAATATCAAAATGAATCCGCCACAGGTATACATGTGTTCCAAATATAAACATTTCAGTGAGCTTTACTCTGGACAATGGTCACCCTTGTACATTGCTCAAGACATATTTGGGCTGTGGCCATTATGGAACAACAGGGATCAGATTTACTAACCCCTCCTCCTGCCAACACACACATACTTTATAAAAAAGAAAACCAGACAATATGTAAGAACTATCAGTTTTCAGGTATTGTACAGACAGAGCAGGAAGTATATCTCTACGTAATTGGATATAAGCAAGATGAACTCTACTTGTTTACTTCCTGGAGGCAGTTTTCAGGCATCTGTAGGGTAAGGAAATACAGATTCCAGAGGTCTCTTGATTGAAGAGAAGTCTCAGAGTATGAGGAGTCCAGGAAGCTAGAATTCGCAAAGCAGAATACCAGAGAGAAGGTACTTTCACAGGGAGAAAGTGTATCTTCAGTTCTTGAGATCCAAAGAGATGTCTCTTCCAGCCTTTGCTTGACTATTAATTTTTGCATATATAACATGGAGGTACTTGAGGCCAGGGCAAAGATGGCAAAGAATTTCCAAAGGTTACAGCGGGCTCAGAACAGTTAGTTTTCCTACTTGACAGTTACTTGGAATCAATTGGATCATTTTGAGGTTTGTTTTAAAGTGTTGTTGTTGTTGTTGTTGTTGAGAGTATGTTTAAAATGGACTTCTTAGAACTCAGCTCTCTGACTAAGGCAGTATCCCTCTGGAGTCTACTCCTACTCTACAGGAGTCTACCTGATTCCTGTATTATGAGGCCTTTTTACTTGCTGAAGTCTGCAAAAATAAATGAGTCTTTCCCTTCGTCTCATAATATATATAAAAATTGACATGAAATGGATTATTGACCCTAATAAGAACTAAAGCTATAAGACTTTTTGAATAAAACTAGAGAAAATCTTTGTGATTGGGTTAGGCAAAGATTTTTTCAAAATAAGACAAAAACCATAAATAATAAAAGAAAAGTTTGTTGAATTTCATTTCATCAAGATTAAAGATGTTTGTTCTTCATAAGACACAATTAGCAAATAAAAAGTCAAGATAGAGATTGGATGAAAGTGTTTGCAAACATGGACCTAACATAACTTATACGCACAATATATAAGGAACTCTGACCATATGATAATAAGGGGACAATTGATTTAAAAATGGATAAAGCAGAAAGTTGGAGAAGGAAATGGGAAGCCACTCCAGTATTCTTGCCTGGGATATCCCATGGACGGAGGAGCCTGGTGGGCTACAATCCACAGGGTGGCAAAAGAGTCTGACATGACTTAGCAACTAAACAAACAGAAAGTAAGAAAAAGTTACAAGGAAAGGATGAGGCCATATTAAAAGGATACAGTAAATATTATAAAATAATATGATCAGAATAAGACAATATCTCAACTACAATGAACATGTTAAATACCTGTTAAAATAAATAATTTCAGATTGGGTTTTAAAAATCCAGCTATGTGTTACTAGCAAGCAGTAAAATTCAGATCTGATGGACCTAATGCTTATAAAAGTTTGTGGCTGACTTTAAGAAAATGACTGTACCATTATAAATACAATCTGTCACACAGCTTTGGAAGGTTCCTGAAATTGACATTTTATAGTTTGCTATTAAAGCTGTCTCTGGTCACAAGATATGCATATAAAACAGAATGAATAGGAAAACTAAAAGTAGAGATTAACACAGGCAAACTTAAAAAGAATAACACTAATAGATAAATAAAATTTAGTACAGAAATAATTAACAGAAAGTAGAGCCTGGTAGGCTGCAGTCATGGGGTTGCTAAGAGTCGGACACGACTGAGCGACTTCACTTTCACTTTTTACTTTCATGCATTGGAGAAGGAAATGGCAACCCACTCCAGTGTTCTTGCCTGGAGAATCCCAGGGGTGGGGAAGCCTGGTGGGCTGCTGTCTATGGGGTCACACAGAGTTGGACACGACTGAAGCAACTTAGCATCAGCAGCAGCAGAAGAGCCTGGTAGGCCGCAGTCCATGGGGTCGCTAAGAGTCGGACACAACTGAGCGACTTCACTTTCACTTTTCACTTTCATGCATGGAGAAGGAAATGGCAACCCACTTCAGTGTTCTTACCTGGAGAATCCCATGGACGGGGAACCTGGTGGGCTGCTGTCTATGGGGTCGCACAGAGTTGGACACGACTGAAGCGATTCAGCAGCAGCAGCAGCAGCAGAGGGTCAGTTTGTATTCACAAAGTTGCCCTCAAAGCCGAACAGTCATGAAGAGTCTTGTACTGAATGAGACAACATATATTTGGCAAAATGTGTCTGGAATACAGAAATTTGAGATTAAAATTATTTCACTATGGAAATATCAATCTGTTAGAGTTTAAGGATTGTAAAATACTACTAAGAGCCTTAAATTTGAATGATATAATTTGGTTTACATATATTGTTGAATAATATATCACTTGTATAGATGTTAATTAAAAAAATAAGTATAATATTAAGTACATACAAGCCTAACATATTATGGACACAGCAATTAGAATTTGGTTAAGAAATATTATATCTTTATTTTAAATAATCCATAGGGTATTTACTAGACATGGAGCAATGCTAGGTCATACTTCAGAAGAACTGTCAGTTAAATACTCTTTGGAAGATTTCCATAGGAACTTAGTTATTCAACAAAATTATTTATAGAGCTAAAAGTTTTATCTATAGTGGTTACCTGCTTTATTATTTTTTCTTTACTCATTTCTCCTTTACACTCACAGTTTTGCTAACTTTACAGGAGACATTTTCCAATGTGCTTTTGTGATGGATTAGAAATGACTGCTCCCCTCTTCAATTTTAGACCACTGCAAAGTGACTTTTTCCAATACTTATTACTAGGCTTAAGTAGAGTTATTTGACAGAAATCTACCAACATGTGCCCTTGGGTAAGATGTATCAGAGAATTGAATGTAATGGTACTTTTTCAACACAATACACAAAACCCTTGAGAGTTAAATTAGGAGAGTCTGAGAATTTTAATAATTCAGAAAGTGCTATTCAAGTAGTATGAGTCTGTATTTGTTACTATTTCATTCATTGCTATTATACTCATTTTTTCCTGATATACATTGAAAAGAATTCTTTTCTTTCTTTTCTGACTTATTCATGAGATGATACATTTTAACCTGTATGTCTCACTTCACTGCTTGACATATAAATGAGGTCTCATCTCATTTCGAAATTTGAATCAGTTGTTTAAACACTCAACAGTCTCTTAAATATCTCTTGGTTCCATTTTTTTTTTCACCAAATATTGTTTTAGAATCCTACAGACTTAAGCATTACACAGGTATTCATGCTTTCAGATGCCTCATTTTTGAAGAAAAAAAAAGAAAACACATCAATTCTAATAACAGTTCAAAAATAGAAACTGCATTTTGTACTATAGTTACTTTGATTCTGCCACACAAATGCCCCTCTTGAAAACAGATACAGTAAGACTATACTTGTTGATTGCTGAGTTGATTCCATTACTGGTCCAGATTCCCACAAAGGCACTGGGGTAGTACTTTTAAGAGAGAATAACACCATTACTTTAGAGTTATACTCAGGTTTTGCAAATACTCTTATCTTTTTATCTCCCAGTGGGCTGATCAGAAAAAAATATTTGATATTGGGAAGGATAACCTTCTTGAATATACAGAAAAAATTTTGATGTGCCCTGACTCCAGGGTAATTACTGGCCTTGAAAAGTGAAAGTGTTAGTCAGTCATGTCCAATTCTGTGATCCCATGGACTGTAGTCTGCCTAGTTCTTCTGTCCATGGAATCCTCCAGGCAAGAACACTGGAGTGGGTAGCCATTCCTTTCTCCAGGGTATCTTCCCAACTTACATATCAAACTCAGCTTCCCACATTGCAGGCAGATTCTATACCATCTGAGCCACCAGGGAAGCCTGATTAGTGACCTTACAGTTACATAACTAAAGATGTCACAAATGTGTTTGTGAAAGAAGCTGAATTGATCTCTGGCATCTTCTTCCCCTGAAATTTGAAGTTCTATATAATTAGATGCTGAACTGCATATGTTCTTTTAGAAGACACCTGAGTTATTTGGCCCCAGTATCTCTCTCGACAAAACAACTCAGGAACATGTAGATTTATCAAGTAATGAATGATATATTTCATCAAGAGGAATAAACTTGCTTTTTATTGATTAATAAATAATTAAATAAATATAAAACCATTAAGCTTATCAACAAGTGATAGAGATGAGGCTTTCATTTATGAAGTATGTTGAACTAGATATGTGAAAAATTGCCTTTTTTTTTTTTTCCTGATGTGGACCAATTTTAAAGACCTTATTGAGCTTGTTATCATATTGCTTATGTTTTATGTGTTTTTGTTTTGATTTTGGCCATGAGGCCTGTGGGATTTTAGCTCCCCAACCAAGAAAGCTAAGATCTGCACCCCTGGAATCAAAAAGTAAAATCTTAATCACTGGACCATTAGGGAAGTCCCAAAATTGCCTTTTTCAAAACACTGAATATGCTTTTAAAATGCAACAAACATTAATTAAAATATGTAGGAAATTAGGGAAAATCCGCAGAAGGAAGAGAAAATAGAAATCATATAGTAATAATAATGTACTTTGCACCTACTCAGGTATATGTATCAGTCTCAATAACCTATAGTTTTGAACTTTAGCCAAAAAAAGGACAGGGGTAAAAGCATTAGGTCTACAAAAGTCAGAGAGTTAGAATGAGGTATATAAATAAATCTGGGACTCTTAAAGTAAAGAATAGACAAGATAAAATATGTCCTGCAAATGAAGACTATAGAGAACTTTCTAAGCCTCAGCTTAAGCTCTGGGTGAAAAATTAAAGAAAATTTTGTTTCCTTGAGAATTCTTACACCAGGTGTGCCCTCATATGAATTTGACAATTGCATTTAGATTAACTTTTTGACCTGGGAAATTAATATAAAAGTGGTTTCTAGCTGGGTTACCTGGAAAAAACAAATACAAGAACTTTCTGATGAGATTCCCACAGATAAAGTTGTCCTAAATGATTTTTAAGTAAAAATATAGTAGAAAACAATTTATCTTGGTCAAGCATGATTTGAAACCACAAACAAGAGCATAAAAATCCTTGAAATATAAACCTCCTTAAATTGAAAATGGATAACCAGGAAACAAAAAAAGAGAGAGAAATGTCGTACTTAGTAGGGATATTATAGAATTTCCCTTATAATCATTACCAAGATAAGTTTTCCTACTATTACCCTTAATATTTTCCCTAAAAATCACACTAAATAGTGTAAGTCTAAAAACAGTAGTAAGAGGCATAAGAATCAATAAGAAATATCTTTCATTTCTTAGATGAAAGATAACTAAAAGTTTGTCATTATTTACATAGAATATATGAAATTTGTTTTCAGAGTACGAGAAGTCAATTTCACTAGATACAAATATAAAAAGTGTTTTCATAATCTTGCAATAACCAATAAAAATTAAAAAGAAAACTTAAATTGCTTCAAAAATGTAAAAATGCATGCAACAAAAATCATAAGGTACTTAGAAATAAATGTGTCAAGATAGAGAGCAAAATTATGGAAATAATTAAAAACATTTTTGAATAATACAAAGTAAAATTTAATCTGAATATGTGGGGAGAAACATGATGTTTCTAGTTTTTAAAAAAAATCAGAAAGATAACACATCTTTCTAAATTAATCTGCAAACACAGTATAACTCTAAAAGTAGTTCCAATAGGATGTTTCATAAAACTTGACAAATTAATTCTCAAATGCACTTGGAAGGAATTGTGTTGAAATTCTTAAAAAGAAGATGGAAAAAGAAACTGTCTTACCATATATAAATGATTTTTTCAAGGTGATAGCAATGAAAATGTAGAATATGCAAGAATATAGTATTTGATCTGGCAGCACACTTGAGAGCCTCCAAATCTATATACATTATAAACAGAACTTTAAGTCAAAGGTTGCATATGACAAGTCACTGAGGAAAGGAGTTGCTTTGTAATAAGTAACATTAAAAAACTCAGATATCTATGAAAAAATTAGATCTATTCCTCACACGTTACGTGAGTTAAATTCAAGCTGATTTCAAAGTACGACCCAAGGAAGAAAATTTACACCTTTTAGAGAAATTATCTCTGTGGTAGAAATTTGCAAATAAGGCCAAGATAAAGTACAAATCACAGGGAGAAAGATTGGTGTATTTATAAAATTAAAATATAAAACCTTTATGACAACGATACCAAAAATACACTGACAAGCCTCAAACAGAAATAAAAGGGAGACACATAATCTATTTGCCCTTAGATCAGCACTGTGTAGGTCTGCAAAGTTGTCAGGGAGTTGGAAGCTGGCAAAGGCATTTTATATTGGTCAGAGGTGCTAGTTATACATCTTGATATACACCTTTTGCTTGATAATAGCCAAGCAAAAGATGGAAGAAATTTGAGTTCCTGATGATGATGTGAGCTGCAATGTATACTCAATATTATGGAATCTTGTATTGAGTGATATAAGAATGGGTGAATTTAACTCAAATGACCATTATATCTACTACTGTGTGCAGGAATCCCTTAGAAGAAATGGAGTAGCCCTCATAGCCAACGAAAGAGTCCAAAATGCAGTACTTGGACACAATCTCAAATATGACACAATGATCTCTGTTCATTTCCAAGGCAAACCATTCATTATCATAATAAGACAAGTCTATGCCCTGACCAGTAATGCTGAAGAAGCTGAAGTTGAATGGACCTACAAGACCTTCTAGAACTAACACCCAAAAAAGATGTCCTTTTCATTATGGGGGACTGGAAAACAGAAGTAGGAACTCAAGAAATACCTGGAGTAACAGCTAAATTTGGCCTAGGAGTACAAAATGAAGCAGGGCAAAGGCTAGCAGAGTTTTGCCAAGAGAATGCACTGGTCATAGCAAACACTCTCTTCCAACAACACAAGAGAAGACTGTACACATGGACATGACCAGATGGTCTATACCAAAATCTGATTGATTATATTGTTTGCAGCCAGAAGGAGAAGTTCTATACAGTCAGCAAAAATAAGACCCAGAGCTGAATGTGGCTCAGATCACTGTGGCTTCTTATTGCTAAATTCAGACTGAAATTGAAGAAAGTAGGGAAAACCACTAGACTATTCAGGTATCACCTAAATCAAAGCCCTTATGACTCTACAGTGGTAGTGACCGATAGATTCAAGGGATTAGATCTGATTGTCAAGACAGAGTTCCTGAAGAACTATGGACGGAGGTTTGTGATGTTGTACAGGATGCAGGGATCAAGACCATCCCCAAGGAAAAGAAATGCAAAAAGGCGAAATGGTTGTCTGATAAGGCCTTACAAACAGCTATGAAAAGAAGACAAGCAAAAGGCAAAGGAGAAAAGGAAAGATATAGCCATTTGAATGCAGAGTTCCAAAGAATAGCAAAGAGAGATAAAAAGACTTCCTCAGTGATCAATGCAAATAAATAGAGGAAAACAATAGAAAGGCAAAGACTAGAGATCTCTTCAAGAAAATTAGAGATACCAAAGGAACTTTTCATGCAAAGATGGACTCAATGAAGGACAGAAATGGTATGGACCTAACAGAAGCAGAAGATATTAAGAAGAAGTGGTGAGAATGCACAGAAGAACTGTACAGTAAAGATCTTCATGACCCAGATAATCACAATGCTGTGATCACTAACCTAGACATCCTGGGATGTGAAGTCAAGTGGGCCTAAGGAAGAATCAATATGAACAAAGCTAGTGGAGGTGATGGAATTCCACTTGAGCAATTTCAAATCCTAACAGATGATGCTGTGAAGGTGCTGCACTCAATATGCTAACAAATTTGGAAAACTCAGCAGTGGCCATAGGACTGGAAAAAGTCAGTCTTCATTCCAATCCCAAAGAAAGGCAATGCCAAAGAATGCTTAAACTATGCACAGTTGTATTCATCTCACACGCTAGTAAAGTAATGATCAACATTCTCCAAGCCAGGCTTCAACAGTACGTGAACTGTAACTTCCAGATGTTCAAGCTGGATATAAAAAAGGCAGAGGAACCAGAGATCAAATTGCCAACATCTGCTAGATCATCAAAAAAGCAAGAGAGTTCCAGAAAAACAAGTGACTTCTGCTTTATTTACTATGTCAAAACTTTTGACTGTGTGGATCACAATAAACTGTGGAAAATTCTTCAAGAGATGGGAATACCAGACCACCTGACCTGCCTCCTGAGAAATCTGTATGCAGGTCAAGAAGCAATAGTTAGAACTGTTCATGGAACAACAGACTGGTTCCAAATCGGGAAAGGAGTATGTCAAGGCTGTGTACTGTCACCCTGCTTATTTAACTTATATGCAGAGTAATCTGGAGAAGGCAATGGCACCCCATTCCAGTACTCTGGCCTGGAAAATCCCATGGATGGAGGAGCCTGGTAGGCTGCAGTCCATGGAGTCGCTAAGAGTCAGACATGACTGAGTGACTTCACTTTCACTTTTCACTTTCATGCATTGGAGAAAGAAATGGCAACCCACTCCAGGGTTCTTGCCTGGAGCATCCCAGGGACGGGGGAGCCTGGTGGGCTGCTGTCTATGGGGTTGCACAGAGTCGGATACGACTGAAGCAGCAGCAGCAGAGTAATCATGAGAAATGCTGGGCTGGATGAAGCAAAAGCTGGGATCAAGATTGCCAGGAGAAATATCAATAACCTCAGATACACAGATGATATGACCTTTATGGCAGAAAGCAAAGAAGAACTAAAGAGCCTTTTGATGAAAGTGAAAGAGGAGAATGAAAAAGTTGGCGTAAAACTCAAGATTCAGAAAACTAAGATCCTGGCATTTGGTCCCATCACTTCATTGCAAATAGATGGGAAAACAGTGGAAAGAATGGGAGATTTTATTTGGGGGGGCTCCAAAATTACTGCAGATGGTGACTGCAGTCATGAAATGAAAAGACGCTTGCTCCTTGGAAGAAAAGTTATGACCAACCTAGAAAACTTATTAAGAAGCAGAGAGATTACTTTGCCAACAAAGGTCCATGTAGTCAAAGCAATGATTTTTCCAGTAGTCATGTATGGATGTGAGAGTTAGAGTATAAAGAAAGCTGAACACTGAAGAATTGATGCTTTTGAACTGTGGTGTCAGAGAAGACTCTTGCAAGTCCCTTGGACTGCAAGGAGATCCAACCAGTCTCTCCAAAAGGAAATCAGTCCTGAATATTCATTGGAAGGACTGATGCTGAAACTCCAATACTTTGGCCACCTGATCTGAAGAACTGAGTCACTGGAAAAGACCCTGATGCTGGAAAAGATTGAAGGCTGGAGGAGAAGGTGATGACAGAGGATGAGATGGTTGGATTGCATCACTGACTCAATTTACTTGAGTTTGAGTAAATTCCAGGAGTTGGTGAGGGACAGGGAAGCCTGGCATACTCCAGTCCCTGGGGTTGAAAAGAGTGGGACACGACTGAATGCCTGAAATGATCTTAACTGAAGAGTTTCCTATGGTGGTTGTAAGAAATGATCACCCATTTAATGGCTTAATACAACAAAGTTTATTATCCTGCAATTTTGGAGCTCAGATGTCCAAAATCTGTCTCAGTGGACTAAAATCAAGCAGTTGGCCAGGCCCCGTTACTTTCTCAAATTTCTAGGGCAGAATCTATTTACTTACTTTTTCCAGTGTCTTGAGGGTGACTGTATTTTCTGACTGCTGGCTGTTTTTCATCTTCAAAGTCAGCAATCACATCATTCTAACTTCTATTGCTTTTTTCACTTTTCTTTAACTGTGACTCCCCTGATTCATTCTTTCACTTAAAAGGGTGTTTGTATTAAAAATAAGCCTACCTGGATACTCCAGACTATCTCTTCATCTCAAGGACAGCTGATGAACAACTGTAATTATTCTGTCTGCAATATTAATTCCCTTTGCCATATTCATAGGTTCCTATGGTTAGAAAAAGCATCTTTGGGGAGCAGTTAAGTTGGCTGACACAATAGTAAGAAATCAACCTGTCGTTTAAGCTAGATGGTTAAGGCTCTCTGTTATGTGTACTTATGTCGTCTTAACATATTACTTTTTATTTTCTTGTAGCTGCTACTACCAATTGGCATCACTTGAGTTCTCTACAGAAATAATCACTATAATTCATTTAACACACTTAACTCGTAATGACCCCATGATTTAGGCATTAATATCAAATTTTTTTTTACAGAGGGATAGATATAGACTAGGCGCCTTGTGGAAGGTCCTCAGAATTTAGGGTTTTGACTACTATGCTAAACTGCTTTTCTGTATGTTTGACGTTTACATAAAGACAAAGGCACAGAAATGAATTTTAAAACCTAAAATTAAAATTTAAAGAAACTTTAAAGTATGATTTCAGTGACATGAATCACTCTTGTCATTTTAATAATATGGCCTGAACTTATCATCACAGGAACCCCTACGTGCAGTCTGAAATGTGAACATACATGTTTCTCTTTGTTTTCTTTTCTGAATTGTCAGAATAGACCCCTAATTTTCAGTACAATTGTTGAGAAGAGTGCTTGTTTGAAGATCCCAGTCCTTTGCACTTCCAGTGTGCTGCTCTGGTTCTGGTTGTCTGGGCATCCTGACTGATGCGTTATGTTTTGCATTTAGTCAACAGTATGTTTCATTTGCTATGTGTCAAGTTCTGTGCCTTAGAAGATCCATTTTTTAAAAAAAACCTCAACTTGTGGTTGTTTTTCAGTCTCTGTGATCATTCATTCATTTTAGGTTTTTATAAAATGTATTCTCAGGTATCTGTTATTTAATTAATATATTAGAAGAGGTAAGTTTATAATTGGGTGCTTTTTGACTATTATCAAAGATCAAGAAAAACTTGTAAAAAATGATTGAACACTAGAAAAGTTTACTTAGTATATCAGGCTTTAAAATGTTTATAACAAAATATCATTGGGATTCAATTTATATTAAGCATTATGTTGTTTTTATATATTAGAAATAAAAATATGAATTTACCCTACACATTTAAAATCTGTCTTTTAAGAAAATCTGTTTGAGTTGAGTTCGGAGAGATGACTTTGCAGAGAGTCCATGCAATGATTCAACTCAACAGATATTTAGATTTTGCAAAGCACTATGCTCACCTACAGAGAATTCAAAATTTGACTCAAACAAGTTTCTAACTCTGAAAGGGGAGCAGTTTATTGCAGACTTAAATTATACATATAAAAGTATATTTTAAAGTAGAATGTTAAATGTATTCTGAAGAAGGTATAAAACTATTGGAGAGAATGTTTCTCACTGGCATTTACAGATTTCATGTGATTCAACTTTTCCCAAAAGTGCTTGGTCATGACTCATTTGAAGTGTTTATTAAACATGCCTGCCTTTTGGTGTTCTGATTAGAGGACTTGAGATTTTTTCTTTTTCCCACGGTGTAACCTTGTAACTCTTACGTTCAGTCAAGATAGGAAATTACTGATAATGAAGAAAACCTTTGTATTAACCTTGAAAGATGGGCAGTTATTCAAGAAGGTTATTGAGAGGGAAAGCATTTCAAGCACAAAGCTTCTTGAGCAAATGAGGCCAAAATGACAAGATCACTTTAAGTTTTATTTCTCCATTTATCTATTCATGAAGCAAAACAGGGTAGAGAAAGTATAAACATCAGTAAGAGCTAGAAACTCCCCCTCTAAGAATCCTTGTAAATATTGAGAAATCGGTATTTACATAACTAGTTATGCAAATATTCATTCAAGTTTATAGACATCTATGAGAGCTAAATGATCCCTTAGGTTTGGAACATGAGAGACTAAGTGATGGATAAAGTTTTGTTAATGAACTTCAAAGCAACGGATATCCTGCAGTGTCAGATTTCAAAGGTGAGCCGCCAGCACTTGGTGAAATTTAGTTTCAAAAGGCTGACTTGAAAATTCAGGATATGAGATAATTTAAACACACACATCTCGCTACCCCTGCTGCAGACTCTCATAGGAATGAATATTGTAAGGTAGAAATAGCTGTAGCCAGGACAAGAAGAAAAAGCGACTGTAAAAGCTGGTGCAGTCACTCCCCACATTCTTGGTGGCTGCAGTTGGGACTGCAATCTTTGATTATTGGGTGAGAGAGATTTCTATCTTCATGGGACAACTGGGGTTGGAACAGGAAAGATAGATATTTTCCTCTTTTTTAGAAAATTGTTCTTCTGAACATTTTGGTTATGAAAAGCAAACTAGGTCTGGTTCTGGAATGGGAAGCTTAAGACAGAGGGAGCCGCTATATAAATGGTGTACCTAGGAGGTTATGGGAGATGGGCTTTGATATCCTAGAAGTTGTTACCAGATAGGACTATAGGAATTCTGCAACACAGAAGGGACAGGTTTTTCTGCTGGGATTGTTCATCACTTTGTTTTCCTATTCACTAGACTTCTAAAGAATGCAATTGGTAATGTACCTCTTCATTATGAGGTCTTCCAAGGAAATGACAGCATGTCAAAAAAAACACCAAAACACATGGATTATGACAAACGGCCTGAGGTCCAGTCCTACCTCTGATGTAGTCTCAAGGTGTAAAGCTTTAAATCAATCTCTTGATGTTGTGTGCATCAGTTTCCCCATCTAATAAAAAAGGAGAATAATGACACTTTCAGTACTCAGTTTACTGAGTTTGTTGAAAAAATTGAATGATTGTACTGTATGATGTATTTAGAAAGTTGACGATGGCTTTTGGCAATAAAATGAGGGACCCATGAAAAATTCAAACAAGCTGTTCAGAGCCAAATAGGAAGCATAGGTACCTTTTTGCCCTTTATTCAAAGACAATGAACAGAATAAAACATTAGTGGAAACTAATAAATGATTTTGAAATATAAAATAAGGTGGTGACCACAGAAATGCAAAAGCCAGATAAAGAATATATCTTTGAGTAAAAAGTTTTGCCATGGAAAAATGAAAAAATTTTAGGCATGGTGCTTAGTACTCTCAAAAAATTTAACAGAAAAAGAAAATAGCATGTGATCATGGATAAGACAGGTTTTTCAGTGGCTCAGTGGTAGAGAATCTGTCTGCCAAGGCAGGAGACACGGGTTAGATCCCTGGGTTGGGACGATCTCCTGGAGAAGGAAATGGCAATCCACTTCAGTATTCTTGCCTGGAGAATCCCATGGACAGAGGAAACTGGTGGGCTACTACTGTCCATGGGATCACAGAGAGTCAAACAGCTCTGCACAACTAAGCAACTATCATTTTAATTTTCATTTTAGCTGGAGGACACTGAAGCTTGTATATTATAAAATCAAGGAAATTAAAAAGCAAATAAACTGAAGAAAATGATCCCATCATGTATGAGGTTGAGATTTCTTGGCATGCTCCTAAAATTTTCTAGGCAAATTCATAGTCACACCAATTAATTTACAACATGATTGGTTCATACAGGCTCACTCCACTGTGTAGTGAAAAGACAAAATTTTGTCACATGTATTAGCTTCCTGATGCTGCTGCTAAGTCGCTTCAGTCGCATCCGACTCTGTGCGACCCCATAGATGGCAGCCCACCAGGCTCCTCTGTCCACAGGATTCTCTAGGCAAGAACACTGGAGTGGGTTGCCATTTCCTTCTCCTAGGACTGTCATAACAAGTTATCACATACTTGGTAGTTTGGAGACAAGATAAATTTATTCTCATAGAGTTCTGGAGGACAGATGTCTAGAGTCAGAGTATCCGCAATGCCACATTCTCTAGGGGAGATTCTTCTTTGACTTTTCCAGCCTCAGGGAGCTCCAGACATTCCTTGGCTTCTGACTGCATCACTCCAACCCCTGTTCTTCCTTCTCCACATGGCCTTCTCTTCTTTTTCCCTGTGAGTTTCTGCTCTGTGTATCTCTTATAAGGACACTTTGTTATTTAATTTAGAGTTCACCCAGATAATTCATCATCTCATCTAGAGATCTTTAACTGAATTACATCTGCAAAAACTTTCTTGAAATGAGGTCACATTTGCAAGTTCCAGGGATAGGAGAATATATTTTTGGCAGCTACCATTCAATCCAGCAAACCAGAACTGTTATTAATCTAATTAGAGGTAGTTTTTCCATTATGGTGGATTATTCTGGTCAATGGAACATGTGTTTTTGTATCTTAAGCTTATTCTATTTCTTTTCATTCTATTTTATGTTAACTAAATTATGTGTGTGGGGGGGGGTGGTGTATTTAGGGGAGGGGATGGGTACTATCAGTTTTAAGTACTGTATTTTAAAGTTCAGCATTAATTATAGGAAAAGTTTGTTGTTACTAATCTGGCCCTGACATTTATATAACTCTATGAACTTCCTTGTGCAGTGGTATTTTAGTAAATCACAGCTGATCACTGTATTCGTAGCATAAAATATAACACAATACTACATAGTCAAAAATTTTGTTTGTGAATTTTCCCTTGAAAATATACATAAATTAATGTTCAAAGGTTCTTTCTTTCTCTAATGATCACATTATCTACATCCTGTATTTCATATCTATATTTTATAATTAGTCTCTGATGTCAAAAACAATAAAATCTGATGTCAATTGTGCCAGAAATATAGTAAATGTTTAGTAAGCAGATGTTGAATGACTCGCTCAGTTGTATCTGACTCATTGCAAACCCATGGACTATACAGTCCATGTAATTCTCCAGGCCAGAATACTGGAGTGGGTAATCTTTCCATTCTCCAGGGGATCTTCCTAACCCAGGGATCAAACCCAGGTCTCCCTCATTGTAGGTGGATTCTTTACAAACTGAGGCACTAGGGAAGTCCAAAAATACTGAAGTGGGTAGCCTATCCTTTCTCCAGCAGATCTTCCTGACCCAGGAATCAAAACAGGGTCTCCCACATTGCAGGCAGATGCTTTACCAACTGAGTTACTAGCACAATAAAGGACAGAAATGGCATGGACCTAACAGAAGCAGAAGATATTAAGAAGAGGTGGCAAGAATACACAGAAGAACTATACAGAAAAGGTCTTCATGACCCAGATAATCATGATGCTGTGATCACTCACCTAGAGCCAGACATCCTGGAATGCGAAGTCAAGAGGGGCTTTGGAGCATCACTACAAACAAAGCTAGTGGAGGTGATGGAATTCCAGATGAGATATTTCAAATCCTGAAAGATGATGCTGTGAAGGTGCTGCACTCAATATGCCAGCAAATTTGGAAAACTCAGCAGTGGCCACAGGACTGGAAAAGGTCAGTCTTCATTCCAATCCCAAAGAAAGGCAATGCCAAAGAATGCTCAAACTACCGCACAATTGCACTCATCTCAAACACTAGTAAAGTCAGGCTTCAACAGTACATGAACCATGAACTTTCTGGATTTAGAAAAGGCAGAAGAACCAGAGATCAAATTGCCAACATCTGCTGGATCATCAAAAAAGCAAGAGAGTTCCAGAAAAACATCTGCTTTATTGACTATGCCAAAACATTTGACTGTGTGGATCACAACAAACTATGGGAAATTCTTCAAGAGATGGGAATACCAGACCACTTGATCTGCCTCCTGAGAAATCTGTATGCAGGTCAAGAAGCAATAGTTAGAACTGGACATGGAACAACAGACTGGTTGCAAATCAGGAAAGGAGTATGTCAAGGCTGTATATTGTCACCCTGCTTATTTAACTTATATGCAGAATACATCATGAGAAATGCTGGGCTGGATGAAGCACAAGCTGTAATGAAGATTGCCAGGAGAAATATCAATAACCTCAGATATACAGATGATACGACCCTTATGGCACAAAGCGAAGAACTAAAAAGTCTCTTCATGAAAGTGAAAGAGCAGAGTGAAACAGATGGCTTAAAACTCAACATTCAGAAAACTAAGATCATAGCATCTGGTCCCATCACTTCATGGCAAATAGACTGGGAAACAATGGAAACAGTGAGAGACTTTATTTTTGGGGGGCTCCAAAATCACTGCAGATGGTGACTACAGCCATGAAATTAAAAGACGCTTGCTCCTTGGAAGAAAAGTTATGACCAACCTAGACAGCATTTTAAAAACCAGAGACATTGCTTTGCCAACAAAGGTCCATCTAGTCAAATCTATAGTTTTTCCAGAAGTCATATATGGATGTGAGAGTTGGACTATAATGAAAGCTAAGCACCGAAGTATTGATGCTTTTTAACTGTGGTATTGGAGAAGACTCTTGAGAGTCCCTTGGACAGCCAGGAGATCCAACTAATTCATCCTAAAGAAAATCAGTCCTGAATATTCATTGGAAAGAGTGATGCTGAAGCTGAAACTCCAATACTTTGGCCACCTGATCCAAAGAACTGACTCACTGGAAAAGACCCTGATGCTGAGAAAGATTGAGGGTTGCAGAAGGGAACAACAGAGGATGAGGTGGTTGGATGGCATCACCAACTCAATGGACATGAATTTGAGTAAACACCAGGAGTTGGTGATAGTCAGGCATGTCTGGCATGTTGAAGTCCATGGAGTTGCAAAAAGTCAGACAGGACTGAGTGACTGAATTGACTGACTGAATGAGTATCCAGTGAATGACTGAATGCTATGTTTTAGGTTTGGAACAAAATTCAAAGTAAGAAGAATTTCTAAAAAGTCCCCCAATTTTTCACTCCCATAGGAGAAACAAGGCAGATTCTGGCATAGACCTTTAAGAGCCTGGAAATTCTAACGTGATTGTGACTGTAAGGAAGAAAAATATCAGTGGCCGGTCAGACCAGCACTGTTGCAAGAGTCCTATGCTGAGCTGCTTAGTCATTTCAGAAATTTCTGGCAATTGCCATGCAGATGCTGCCCACTGGTACTGCAAGCACCTTTTTTCCTGTACAGACCTTCTCAAGTTCTACACTCTATCCTTTCTCCCTCTAAGAGTCATAGATCACAATCACACAAAAAAGCTTATTTTACATATCTCCAGGGAAGAAGTCCATTTTATTTAGAAAAGGGAAATAAGCATAGATAAATTAAATGATTTAATTGAGACCATACAACATGCCTGCCAGTGAATTAGGATTCAAAAGTGTCTCTTAGTTTCCCAATTACTTCTACTGAAAATAATAGGTAAACTAACTACAAATGCAATATAGAATTATGCCTAATGGCAACCGCTGCTTTATTGAAAAGTCCTTTTCTTTCATAACATACAAAGTTGGTGAATATACAGTCAGACCACAAAATATAATATGGTCTGCAATTCATTAAATGATGTAGTAGATTCAAGGAAAGATCACATTAAGATTTATGAGAAGCTGAGGTCCAAGAAGATGGACACATCTAAATTCTGATGGTGCTGAATTAATCTGATGGTGCCTTATTAATCTGCCCAGTCTACACTGTCTTTAAGACTGCAGCCAAGAAAAAATATGATTGATTTGCAGCAGGATATGTGTTTTTTGCATTTCCATTAACTATAAAACAAGCACCATTTTAATTAAGCTGCTTCCAAGCAATTCAGGTGCTCTATAAAAATATAATGAAGCAATTAAGATGTGTTACAAGTGACTGAGAGATCTTTTTCACTTGAAAATGTGAAAGTGGAAGGATTTTTTGTTGTTATTTAATCTTTCCCTACCCTCGAAGCAGGGAGGCTATTTAATGTCAAGAAAAAGACCACTAGATTTAAGTGAAATACAAATTGACTTAATGTATATAATTAACTTTTCCAAAATTTAATATAAATCAAATTAATTATTTTTACTATTATTTGAGTATGAAGAAATGTATAGGCACTGTACATTATATTAGGGTCATAAAAACACCCTTATATACCTCTCAAGGAAATATTAATTGTGGGACCTTAATAGAGCACGGTGAATTTCTCTAAATTATATGTAGAATGAATTTTAGGCAATGATCTAGAAATTATATTTGCTTGAATATTTGAAATTTTGAGAGACCTAGGAGAGTTGGGACCTTTCTTACTTGGTAATTAATTTGCTTTGGGTGTATCAGTATGATCTATACGCAAAATGGTATACTCTTTACTTCCATAAGAACAATGAACTTTCGTTTTCCATCAAAAAATGATCATTTATTAGATTCTCTTCTTCTTCCCTTCAGTCAACTAGCAGTTATTATTACCAGGAATGATAATAAGTTCTGGGGATATAAAGATGATCATTACACACTTAAATTGCCCAGGCAGAAGTTAATATTCTAGTGTGTAATAGCTACCAAAAAGAATAAAAAGGAGAAACAAGAACATAATATAATAGCACACTGTGGTGAGCATTAACAGACAAAATAATATGAACCTCAACACCAACACTAGGGAACTGGTAAGAACTGGTTACTCTGAGGAGCTGATGTTATCTAATTGTGGAGGAAATATCTTTGTAGAAAGCCTTGGAGAAGGGTAGAAAAAAACCTGATATTTAGAATGGCTGTAGAGAAAGGAACCAATAAATTCATTAATATATAGAGAATTATTTCTAAGAATTCTAGAGAGATTTGATAATTCTCTGTTCCTTTCTATGAAGAGAGTAATCCTTACTTTATTTTTAAATGTTTACTGTTGTAAAATTCACCCACTTACCTAGCCTAAATATCTTAGGCTGCAGGTTTTGGCTATTTCCGTCCGAACGGAAGTAGACAATTATATGTGATTTTCAAAGTATGCCATTTTTATTACAAGTCAGAGGAAATGGGAACCGAAACAAAGATAGAGAACAATATACAGACAGAAGTTAGCAACACTGCTATTGTACATTAGACATCATCCTTATAGAGAATATAGAAAATTGGAGAATTTAAATTAATTGCATAGCGTTTCAGAGGTAGAAAGTTGCAGAATCAGGATTAAAAAAACAACCCTGAGGTAATATAACTAAGATTGTAGGTAGGGAGATAGAAGACATCCAGACAGACAGACAGACAATTTATTGGTTATACTGTCTTCTCTCATTCCTGTTACTTTTTTTTATTAGTGGCTCAGCATGATTAATAGCACTAAAAAACTAGTTTGAACTGTTAATTGCTGTTGTTCTATAATGCTTTATTTATAATTAATGTGCTAATTCTTGGTTTATTCCTGGGGCATTTTCATCATGGGTGTGATATAAAGTAACTGAAAGACTAAACAAATGTTACACCTGCCTTCCAGCTATCAGGCTGGTCCAAATGGAATTGAATGCTGTGTTCCTGAGTAACCTCTCTCTGCCCAATGTCAAGAACTTACACAAAGCCAAATGAGATTTTAGAAATTCCGTTTCAAGAATTCTCTGAAGGACCATTAGCTGCAGAGACATCCAGGTCAGGGTAGCCACCAGTGGAAAGCAACAAGGTGGGTGTCTCCTGGAGATGTAAAATGCTTGAACTCCTTAAGACTTGAGCTTCCCAGCCTGGATTAATGAAAACAGTGTAGAATGGACTGTTGAAGGGGCTGTGTGAATTGTGGCGGATGCAAATGCTCTCTTTCTCAAAGCCCACTACTTTGGGTTTTCTCCTCCTGCTGTGATAATTTTTAGTGACTGGATGGGAGGGTCTGAGGAAAGAGGAAAAATAGCTGGCAAAGAATGGTGTGTGTATAAGAGAGAGAGAGAGACCCTGAGAAAAACAAGGGGACCCTTCATCAAGAATAATGGGAAACAAGACTATAATATTATGCTGCTTCTGCTTTATTTGTATTATAGGAAATCTGAAACACTGAGATTTTCACACTCAGCTTCCTGCCTTCCTATCTTTCTATACTACACTCCTTGCTGGCTTCTTTTATTGCTTACCACTGATTATTGACTGTGTACATGGAACTATGCTAGTAAGTGTAAGTGTGTGTATATGAGCCAGCTCCTAAAGCTATCAAGAGTCAATTTTCCAACGTTAAGACATTTTGTGAACTGCTTGTTAAACCACTGGCAGCTTGACATTGAGCACGGAGGAGTATTTACGTCACTAAAATAGGCAAGCACAGCACATTACTGATTTTCTTGTTTTTCTTTCTGGAGAGCCAGTTTTCCCCCCTTGTGTATGTATTTATGTGAGGGTAAGTATATGGTGAGAGGGGCAGGGCATATATGTCTCTCCTAACCTTGGAGAGACTTAGAACTTTGTAGGCAAACAACATTGACAAAAGGGAAAACTACACCACGAGGCAGTTTGAGGTCACCTCTGTTAGGGGCAAACTGTGGTCGTGAGTCTGTAGCACATGGAAAATTCACCTTCAACTGGTAAAACAAGATACCCAAGAGTAGTTAGTATTTGAATTTGATCCTTAAGGGCTAGTAGGACTTCAATCTGTGGAGGTATATGAAGGAAGGAGGGGTGGGAGCAATGACCCTCAATAAGAGGAGAGACAAATGAACAGTCCCTGGGGCAGGAAAAGAAGCCTGGAGTTGGACACTGTCATTTGGCTTGAGCAGACATGATATATGGATTTATGGTAGGATTGGGGAATAGGTAGAGGACTCTGCACTGTAACTGAGTGGTAAGTAAGTAGGTGAAGTCCCTCAGTTGTGTCTGACTCTTTGCGACCCCATGGACTGTAGCCTCTGTCCATGGGACTTTCCAGGCAATAGTACTGGAGTGGATTGCCATTTCCTTCTCCAGCGGATTTTCCCAACCCAGGAATCGAACCCGGGTCTCCCGCATTGTAGGCAGACGCTTTACTGTCTGAGCCACCAGGGAACTGAGTGGTACTCTTGGCTATATCTTTCATCTTATTTTTTTTTTTTAATTTTATTTTATTTTTAAACTTTACATAACTGTATTAGTTTTGCCAAATATCAAAATGAATCCGCCAGGGAGGCAAAGTGGAAATTCATACACTCCAATAAATAGCTGACCCCAGTCACATTTTTTTGAAATTTCTGATAATTTCTTAAACTGCAAAATACAGGTTATAGCACTGGCCTTGTAGTATTCTTAAATAATTACAATAAGATACTAGTTTTAGTACGGAAAACAACTGGCAAGCTTTAAGTGACATGATGACTATGCCATTCATTGAGCACCCCATGAGTTCTTCTAACTCTCAGGAAGGAACCATGTGGAAATGTTAACAGTATAGAGAAGGCCGAAGGCCTGCTTTTTTGCACTTATTGAGGGTATGTGATAACATCTAAGAGTTTAGGGTTATTGAGTTCAAATTCCTGTCACCTCAAAAATAAAACAACAGTACATAAGGGTGAGAAACTTATGTATAGTTTTTTGAAGGAAAAAAAAAGATAAGTAATCAATAGAAATGGTGTTCTTCAACAACTTAGAAGGAAATATTCGCTTGATAGCATTTCTGTGACTTTATGTCAGTTTGATGCTTTCATCCTGGCATAAGATTATTCAGATTTATATAGACACAGCCCAATTAGATTAAGAGATGCATGAACTGGTAAATACTGTTAAATGAGGGAAGGTTTAATGCAGGAAATTAGCTTCAATCTTGGATTTAAAGCTCTAAGTGATGTAACTTGGATGACAGAATGTGAGACAAATTAACTGTTGATAAAACCAGTGATGTGGGAATGATATTCCTTCAAGTGAAGTTGCTAGCTCTCATTGACCCAAGTTGGTTTCATTAAAAAGTTGAAATTCTCATATATATATATATATATATATATATACACACATACATACATATATATAACACTATATAATATATTGTAATTTATATCATGGATCTGAATGATGAGGGCAGAGTACAAAAAGTGCTGTCATGAATGTGCAAAGCTCCCCAAGTAGGTTAATTCCAGATGCCTCTATTGTGGATAAGCTCCTGCATATGATTGAACTTCCTAAGTAAGGGCAGGGACAAACAACAGCGTACATAACTGCTCAAAGAGCAGGCTTTGGAACCACTCTCTCTGACTTCAAGACATGGTTGGCCATTATTAGTTCCATGAACTTGCAAAAACGATTCAACCTATTCGTTTTCCTCATGTGGAACGAGGAGAAATAACAGTATCTGGCAACGGCACGTTTAGATGAGAGCAGACATGTGAAGCACTCATTGAGCACCGTCCACAATGTTCGGGCTCCTAATAGGTTTCAGATGCATTTTAGGCACTTGAAATATATACATGTGTCTAGTAGGTCTTGTAAGTCTCGTATTTAGTCGCATTTTAGCTAACATTATTGTGGTTTCCAGTGGTATCTTTGTTTGTATGAAACCCAGCAGAGTGACTGACTAGTAAGCCCTCAAAAGAAGTTGCTGAATGAACGTTCAACTAAAGCTTGGTTGATGGCAAATAAACAGCACCCATGAGTGAACAGAATAAAGGAAAGTGCTTTAAAAAGTCAGGAAATTCTAGGAAAGAGATTGGACACCATGCAGAATGGAGTTCTTGGCTGTAAAATGTACCAGAAGAATCTCTTTGTTTGAATGGAAATTCTAGTTGTACCAACAGGCAAATCTTACCTTCAAATCTTTATTTTTCTACTGGCAAAAGAATATCCAAAGGAAATTTTTATTATCTATGAATAAGTATAAAAGTAAGTTATTCTTTGAGCTTTACTGGTCTTTGAAATTAATCCAGACTATTAGAGAATTAGAGGTAATAATTCAAGTGTCTGATAGAGTAATGGATGAGACACTGATTTACGTTTCACCCAATCATAGCTGCTAGAAATAGCTAAATATATGAAAACCCCAAATTTAAATATATTGGTGTTAGTCATCTCAAAGCAGGTATTTTGGGATATATTAAGGAACTGTAGCTCATAGAGTTAAGTATGTCTAATACTATTAAGTGAAAGAGAGAAGCACTGCTTAATGGATCAATTCCATTAGGAGGAAAAAAAAAAGGAAAAATTGCAAGTGGTTTCACTTTAAAAAGATGGCTATAAAAGTCAGTTACCTGCTTGCTGAAGTTCTCTTCCGCTTTTCAAATGCTGTTTCTGTTCTGTCAGCATTGTCAGTGTATGCAGCTACTGTACTGTGGAAAGTAATTACATTATATGGCAGATAAAACAAGGGGGTATGCATCAGATTATAAATAACTTAATTTTGCAAAGGAATTTTACATCTTAATCTGCTGGACTATCACTTTCACTTAGGCTCTGAAACCAAATTATGTTATTGTGCTCTGTGATATAATTTAATAACTCACCCATAAGGAAATGTCAGGTCGCATTTGCAACAATCCAGGGGCCATTAAGCCAGATGGAAGGTCATTCTGTTTGAGGATTGTAAATGAACCTGTCCAGCAAAGTTTTGGTTAGGGACAGCCAAGGACTCATTATGTAGTCAATTGATCCAACTGCTTGAGAGAACCACGCCAACGCCAAGGCTGTTCTGTCCTTTGAAGTTTGAAATACATTTGAACATATAGGAATTTTTGCTTTCATCCAGCCAAAAAGGAAATTGCTTTTTCAAAAAGCTGTCATTTCCATATATTGCTTAGAACATTAGAATAAAAATTAAATGTTTTAGTGAAATGCCACTTGTGGAATTTTTGCTTCTTTTCTTATTCATTTTCCTCTTTCCTTTCTAAATGTCACCTTTCTTTGTTAGTGGAAGACACACACATAGACACATACACACAGATACACGCATTCACAAAAATATAAACCATTGAAACAACATATCAGGAATGTATGAAGAATTCTATATGCCAAAAATAAAAATATTCATTGAAATACTTACAGTATCTTTCTTCATTTACTTTTTGAGTTCCTTCTGTATAACATAAACTTAACAATTTTTGGTTATCAACACTATGTGATTAAATGTGAATACTCTAAAATGGATAGTTCAATACCAATTTTCATTTATATTTTAAAAATACCTTAAAATGTTAGATGCCTGTAATGACATTTAAGTTATTGTCTTCACCAAAGAACACAGAATTCATTATTTGTTAAAACATTAGTTTGAAACTAGTGTGTTTCCAGTTTAGCAAATGAAGGATAAAATAGTTAACATTTATCCACAATCTGATATCTATGATAAATTTTGACATTTGTGTGTGTTATATCTTGCAAAGTCTATTTTACTGACTTAGGTTTACTGAACATGTATAGAGTCGGCCCTAAAAATTTGTGAATTCTGTATTTGTGAATTTGTCTACTTGCTAAAATTTATTGATAACCTCCAAATCAATACCAGTGGGGTTTTTGCAGTCTTTTGTGGACACATGCAGAATGGTGAAACATTTGAATCAGCCATTGTACGAGTTCCCAGCAGAGGGGGAAAAGAGCCTCCTTGTCTGTACTGTCATACAAACACGACCAGAGGATGCAGAATGTAGAAGGCAGTTCTGTGTAGTGCAAGGAGTTTATTTACTATGTGTGTGTGTGTGTGTGTGTGTGTGTGTGTGTGTGTGTGTGTATAGATAGATAGATAGATAATATATTTGAATATATACATGGGGCTTTCCAGGTGACATTACTGGTAAAGAACCCACCTGCCAGTGCAAGAGACATAAGAGATGTGGGTTCGATCCCTGGGTCAGGGACAATCCCCTGGAGGCGGGTATGGCAACCCACTCCAGTATTCTTGACTGGAGAATCCCATGGACAAAGGAACCTGGTGAGCTCCAGTCCATGGGGTCACAAAGAGTTGGACATGACTTAACAGCCGGGCACAAGCACTGTGTGTATGTATGCATGTGTATATGTATATATATATATATATATATATATATATATATATATAATATATGGGCTTCCCTTGTGGCTCAGCTAGTAAAGAAGCCACCTGCAACGTGGGAGACTTGGGTTTGATCCCTGGGTTGGGAAGATCCCCTGGAGAAAGGAACAGCTATCCACTCCAGCATTCTGGCCTGGAGAATTCCATGGACTGTATAGTCCATGGGGTTGCAAAGAGTCAGACACAACTGAGCAACTTTCACTTCACTTCATATATATATATATATATTTGCTACTGATACAGTTTTCTGATTCTCTGGTTGAAGCCTGACTGATATAAGCAACATTTGGAAATGTTTCTAGTCAAGTAGTTTCTTTGCTGTTATGTTGATGACAAAGTCAACAGCAGTGATGCTCTACCTATTCAAACACTATTTACTAATAAAAATGCACTTCAATTTGTTGCCATACTGTTTGCCACATACTATTTTAACCATTTTTACCTTGCCAGGAATGATATGAATTTCTCATGCTATGTGATTTTCAGCCTTTTGCTTTAAAGAAGCCCTCAAAAAGGCTTTAAAAAACTTATCATTAGCTCCAGTGTCATTTATAAAGTATTGGATTCAGTATCTATTGACTTAAAACTTTAATGATGGGTGAACCTAGAACCTATTATACAGAGTGAAGTGAGTCAGAAAGAGAGAGATAAATATCATATTCTAACACACATATATGAAATCTAGAAAATGGTTCTGAAGAATTTATTTAGAGGGCAACAATGGAGAAACAGACATAGAGAATAGACTTATTGACATGGGGAGAGGGGAGGAGAGGGTGAGATATATGGAAAGAGTAACATGGAAACTTACATTACCATATGTAAAATAGATAGCTAAAGGAAATTTGCTGTATGGCTCAGGAAACTCAAACAGAGACTCTGTATCAACCTAAAGGGGTGGGATGGGGAGGGAGATGGGAGGGAGGTTCAAATGGGAGGGGATATATGTATACCTATGGCTGATTCATGTTGAGGTTTGACAGAAAACAAAATTTTGTAAAGCAATTATCCTTCAATAAAAAAATAAAAAAATTGGAGAAGTCTCCTCTTACTGATGCTTGGCCAAAAAAAAAAAAAAAAAAAAGAAAAGAAAAAAAATACAGTGTAGTAACCACTATTTTACAATTTTGATATTTGGGGGTCCTGCTTTAAAAATATGACTAGTCATTGCTGCTATATTAATTGTGGATAAACAGGTTTCTGCATAATTTATAAAGCAAATCATCTTACAAATACGTGAATTTAAAAATAAGTGTGTATATGACAAGAACATTTGGATATATCTTTGCTACATATCAAGTTATTTATTAAAACAGACGTCCACAAATAAAATGTTTTTGTCTCAGTATAAAAATATTTTTTAATCCTGAAAAAATAGGAAAATAAAGTTTTCCTACTGTCACCTTACTCATTTTTAAAATGATCCATTTCATGAATTAAATTTTTTTGGACTTAGCTGGATTTTGCTTTTTTGTTTGTTTGTTTTAAATTATGCTTTTCAATTAGATCATATTCTCTATCCACTTTATTGTGAGTCATTCAAGAACAAGAATTTTGTCTTCCTCATTTATCTTTATATTCCCATATGTATGGTGTATGAGAGCTAACCAGGAAAATTTAATTCAATTCAGTTCTAATTTTAACCCTGATATCATTGAGTTGCAAATTCAGTGACATGAATTATTTCCCACAGCTCAGCCTGATTGCCTCTTTCTCTGTCATCTTGATAAATCATTAACTTTAAAACTTAAGGCAAGTAATCTCCTATACTATAGCCTTCTTTCCATCCACATACTTCATACTCAGTCTCTGCCTCTGGAATACGGAAATTTTGAATGATCATTGTTTCAAACATTTTAAAAATTATTGGTTAAGACTGTGTTTGTCTGCAGTTATTCAGAACTATCCCAAAGTCCTTTCTCAGAATTCTTTGCCACTTAAGCTTATATTATACCTATACTCTCGCCAGAGGTCTGTACTTTTAAATATGGTAGCCATTAGGCACACATGTCAGTTAAGCTTTTTAAATGAGACTAGTCTTCATTGAGATGTTCTAAAACTCTAAAATACACTTTTTTTAAAAAACTTTTTTGAAATATGACTACTATAAAATTTTGAATTACGTGGTTCATATTATACTTTTATTCAACAGTACTATTCTAGGTGAACAAATTTCTTTGATTATACTAATTGTGCTCCTTACTAACATTTCCTATCAGTTTTTAGACTGTTAACCTTGTGTAGAAGATCAAATTAACTCATGGTTATAGACACAGCCTAAATATTTATATTATAAATATTTCTTCCCAGTTATTTAATTTTTAAATAAAGTCCAGATGTGAAAAATAAAAAGGCAAAGAGGATTTTAATTAGACTAGCTAATGAAAAAATTAAGTCTCTTTGCCAGAAGCACAGCCGGAAGTGGTACACCGGAAATAAGGTGATGGTTCCTGGTGTCTTAGCACAGAGTCAGGGCGAGGCCTCTCCATGAAGTTCTGGAGGGAGGCAGCTGCCTACCCTGGCAGAGCACACTTTTTTCTCAGAGCAGTAATAAAGTCCTGGTTGACAATTTTCCCAGGACGTTTCTGACAAATAGCACACACTGTTGTTTATATTTTTGTGATTTAATGTCTCGCTTGAATTACACACGTGCACATAAATGTGTTCATTTGATCATGGTAATTCCACTGCCACTAACATTAGTAAGTAACTCAATATGAAAAACAAGTTAGTACTAAATTTATTACACTCCTCTGTGGCTAATGTACTTGAATGAAGCTGTATGATTGGTAGTTATGGTTAATATCACATTTCAGCCTGGTGAGGAACAACAGTTAGAGAATGCTTCTTTAAGTGGTTTCTTTTTATTTATCTTTTTTGTTTATTAACTTTATTCATTTTTTTCCTCTACCTTTATCATTTTTTTACACTAAGGGCAATCCTTGCTACATTCAGTAGCTATGCAACTATTTATTTTGCTTCTTTCTCCCAACACAGCAAAGAGGTCATGTAGTTTGTTTTAGACAATGATATCCTTTTGTACAATATCGTTACTCATTAATAAAAAAAGATTATGACAATGAATTTTGAAAACTGCTGTGGTGGAAATACATAAAAACATAAAACATCATATATCCTGATTTCTTTTGCTTGACAGTGAAAGTGTTAGAGTCTAAGTCATGTCTGACTCTTTGGGACGCCATGGACTATAGCTTGCCAGGTTCCTCTGTCCGTGGGATTTCCCAGGCAAGAATATTGGAGTGGGTAGACATTCCCTTCTCCAGGGGATCTTCCCAAGGCAGGGACTGAACTCTGGTCGCCCACATTGCAGGCAGATTCTTTACCATCTAAGCTACCAGGGAAGCCTCCTTTGCATGTATCTATGTAATAATATATAAAAAATACTGGTACCTCACTCTAGCACCATGGAATTAAAAAATACCATAAACATGTATTTCTAAGCTATAAATCCATGACTATCAGTTATTGAATTACTAAACTAAATTCATATGTTGAAATTTTACCTGTACAGATCTATCTCCTTGTGGCAATATTTAAAAAAAAAAAAAGAAAGAGGGTTTGTTAGAATATTATGATCCTTATGGGTATTTATTAGGATCAGTCTTGTCTTAATTAATCCACATAATATCCCATTGTTCTCTTTTACACACAGGAAGAGTAAAGCTAATAGAGGTGAGGTCACTGGCCTATGTTTTCATCATTAGCAGTATAAACACTTGGCTATCAGGCACTCAAGTACTGCTCCTTTGCAGTCTGCTGCCAACGTGATTTGGGAAGGGGCCGTAAAATTTAAAAAAAAAATATATATATATATATATATACACACACACTAAAAAGTATAGGTAGGGAAAATTGTTTGGAGAAGCAAGAATACCCCAAATAATGAAGTCAAACCACTGTGATTGGTAAGAATCTCTGTTGAGAAGATGACAAGAAGACTGGAGCATTCAATAATATTAATTACAGGTTAGTTGGTCTGTTCAGTACTTCTAAATATCATTTATTTCATCCTCACAAAAATTATTTGCTATTGATATTATCACCAATTTATTCATGAAACAGATGCTTCTAAATTTTGAATAGTTTGTTTAAAATGCAAACAAATGTAAATGTCATGGCAAGAAGTGCTTGTCTGACTTCAAAAATTGTTCTTTAAACCACTATGCTATGCTGTTTCCTAATTAGCTGGTTGCTGGCATAAAGAATGGCAAGAATAAGCCCAAAGAATTAAACACATTTAAATCATTGCCTGACTGCTTTAGTCAAGAAATTCAAAGAAGATACTTGGTATTTAGGAGTAGGAACTATAAAAATTGTTTTTCTGAAAAACAAAGGCAGATAGAAGTTAACTGCCAAAACTTTTTTTTTTTTTTGAGGGGAGTAGTGTTCAATCTCCGGAGAAGGCAATGGCAACCCACTCCAGTATTCTTGCCTAGAGAATCCCGTGGACAGAGGAGCCTGGTGGGCTGCTGTCCATGGGGTCGCACAGAATCTGAAATGACTGAAGTGACTTAGCATGCATTCATGCATTGGAGAAGGAAATGGCAACCCACTCCAGTGTTCTTGCCTGGAAAATCCCAGGGACGGGGGAATCTGGTGGGCTGCTGTCTATCGGGTGGCACAGAGTCGGACACGATTGAAGCGATTTAGTAGCAGCAGCAGTGTTCAATCTCAGTGCAGCAAGAATAAAGAAGGTAAGAAAACGAGGCAGGGAAGGAGAGTAGACAAAACAAGAAAATATCCTACCACAACAGCCACTGTTTTATAAACCACATGTAGATTTGAGCAATCTCCTAGGTGGACTAAAAAACTTTATATGCCTAGGTCTCACCTGTTCGGCCCTGCTGCCTATGAGAGGCAACTCGTCCACATTTCAGGGTGGCATCAAGCAGTGTACCATTTCATCGGAGTCCAGAAGTGGCAGGACAAAGGGCCAAGACTCTGGTCACGTGATCAGTGAACTTAGAAGAGGAATTTAGCTGGTTGACTGTAGACGCAGCAAGACAGACCATGGGTTGAAAATCTGGATAGTAGTTAAGACTGAAAAAACACCCAAAACCTGTAGAGTACCACAAGTGGTCAGAAACATTTGTCTAAGAAAAACAGGGAGATGTATGGGGCAAGAAGGGAAAAATTCAAATGGGAGAAAAGCATCAAGAAAATGAAAATCATGAAGACAAAGTTAATCCACTTCCTGTGTGTCTGTGAAAGTCTCTCAGTCATGTCTGACTCTTTGCAACCCCATGGACTGTAGCCTGCCAAGCTCCTCTGTCCATGGAATTCTCCAGGCCAGAATACTAGAGTGGGTTGCCATTCCCTTCTCCAGGGGATCTTCCCAACCCAGGGATTGAACCCATGTCTCTTGCATTGCAGGTGGATTCTTCAGCATCTGAGCCACTAGGGTAGCCCAATCCACTTCATAGCATTCTATATACATATATATATATATTTTTTTTTTTGCATTAAACTTTGAGATAACTGTAGATATACATGCAGTTGTAAGAAATAATACACAGAGATCTCATTTACCCTTTAAGCTGGAATCAAGATTGCAGGGAGAAATATCAATAACCTCACATATGCAGATGACACCAACCTTATGGCAGAAAGTGAAGAACTAAAGAGCCTCTTGATGAAAGTGAAAGAGGAGAGTGAAAAAGTTGGCTTAAAGCTCAACATTCAGAAAACAAAGATCATGGTATCTTGTCCCATCACTTCATGGGAAATAGATGGGGAAACGGTGGAAACAGTGTCAGATTTTATTTTTCTGGGCTCCAAAATCACTGCAGATGGTGACTGCAGCCATGAAATTAAAAGACGCTTACTCCTTGGAAGGAAAGTTATGACCAACCTAGATAGCATATTCAAAAGCAGAGATATTACTTTGCCAACAAAGGTCCATCTAGTCAAGGCTATGGTTTTTCCAGTGGTCATGTATGGATGTGAGAGTTGACTGTGAAGAAAGCTGAGCACCAAAGAATTGATGCTTTTGTACACTAGTGCTGGAGAAGACTCTTGAGAGTCCCTTGGACTGCAAGGAGATCCAACCAGTCCATCCTAAAGGAGATCAGTCCTGGGTGTTCTTTGGAAGAACTGATGCTGAAGCTGAAACTCCAATACTTTGGCCACCTCATGTGAAGAGTTGACTCATTTGAAAAGACTCTGATGCTGGGAGGGATTGGGGGCAGAAGGAGAAGGGGACGACAGAGGATGAGATGGCTGGATGGCATCACTGACTCGATGGACGTGAGTCTGAGTGAACTCCGGGAGTTGGTGATGGACAGGGAGGCCTGGAGTGCTGCAATTCATGGGGTTGCTAAGAGTCAGGCACGACTGAGCAACTGAACTGAACTTAAGACAGAATCTTGTGAAAGTATTGTACTGTATCACAGTGAGCACACTGACATTGATACAGTCATGACAGAAAGTATTTCCATCACCACAGGGATCTCCCATGATGTTCTTTCATAGCCACCCTCACTGCCTACTTCCCTCTGCTGCTGCTGCTGCTAAGTCACTTCAGTCGTGTCCGACTCTGTGCGACCCCATGGACGGCAGCCCACCAGGCTTCCCGTCCCTGGGATTCTCCAGGCAAGAACACTGGAGTGGGTTGCCATTTCCTTCTCCAATGCATGAAAGTGAAAAGTGAAAGTGAAGTTGTGCAGTCGTGTCTGACTGTTAGCGACCCCATGGACTGCAGCCCACCAGGCTCCTCCGTCCATGGGATTTTTCTAGGCAAAAGTACTGGAGTGGGGTGCCATTGCCTACTTCCCTCATTCCCTCCTTAATGCCTGGTCATCGCTAATCTGTTCTCCATGTTTATAATTTATCCATTTTAAGAATGTTTTTAAAATGGGATCTTGCAGTATGTAACCTTTTAGGACGGACTTTTCACTCAGCATAATTCAAGATTCATCCAGCTTGTGTGTGTTAATAGTTTTTTTTTTTTTTTTTTCTGTTGACCCAAAAATGTCATTTGCAGAATAATCAGATTACTTATAGTTTTTAGCTATTAAGAATAAAGGTGTTTTAAAGCTTCATGTAAAGATTTTTGTGTGAACACAAACTTTCATTTCCCTGAAGTGAGTGTCCAAGAGTGAAACTGCTGAATTATAGAGTAGCTTCATTTAGTTTTTGTTGTTGTTGTTGTTAAAGTAATTGCCTGCTATAATGAACTGACTCTTAATTGGGTGGATGGAGTCTTGAATGGATACAGTTTTCAAAGCAAGCTTCCAGCACTGTCAGTTGCAAACTGTGTGACCTTGGTTTAGTAAGTTTACTTCTCTGAGCTTCAGCTTGCAGATTTGTAAAAAAGGTACATTTTTAGTATAGGGATATTAATAATACCCTCCTCTTCCTGACACTGTTAGTGTTAAATGAGATAGTGCATATGAAGATGTTAGCATAAGTATCTAGAACTTAGGTATTTTATTCCAAGATGTATAATTTAAACTGCCACTGGACTTACCGTCTATTTTCTCTACCAGCATCAAACATTTTTAAAAAGGGGGAAGAAACTGCCAGATAATTCTCCAGGGTGGCTGTACTACTTGCATTCCTACCAGCAACAGGAACGGATGAGTGATTCAGTGTCTTTATGTCATCACTGGCAATTGTTCTCTCACACTTTTAAAATTTAGTCATTATGATAAGTATGTAATGGTATCTCATGGTTTTAATTTTCATTTTCCTTCTAGCAAATGATGTTGAACATCTCCTTATGTGTTTATTTGGGATCTGTGCATTCACTTCAGTCACTGTTCGTATCTTTAGCTTATTTTTCTAAATGGATTTTTTAAATGTTGAGTTTGGAGAATGCTTTATATATTGTAGATACTAGTTCTTTGCTGTATTTGTGGTTTGCAAATATTTTCTCTTGGTCTTTGGTTTGTCTTTCATTCTCTTAACAGGGTTTCACATAACAAAGTTAACTTGATAAAGTCCAAATGATCACTGTTTCATTTCTTGGGCTGCGCTATTGGTACCAAGTCCGAGCACTTTTTGCTAGCTCTAGATCCTGAAGATTTTTTTTCCTATAGAGTTTTTCTAAACATTTTATAGTTTTATATTTCATATTTAAATCCAAAATCCATTTTGAATTAATTGACTTTTGTAAAAGGTCTGATATTTAGGTTCAGACAGTTTGGGGCTTATGGGTGTGCAATAAAATTTGGCATCAGTTTTCATAAGGCTACTTTCCTTTTTGACAAACATTAGTTGCGCATATGTGTCCAGGACCAGTCCTGGGTTCTCTAGTCTGTTCCTTCAATCTATTTGTCCATCCCTCTGCCAACACCACACAATCTTGCTACTATGACTATATATGTCTTAAAGTCAGATAAATGAATTTCTCCTACTTTATTCCTCATTGTATCTCCCAAATAGTTTTAACTGTTTTAGTTCCTTTGCATTTCCATATAAATTTTTGAAAAATGTTATATAAATCCACAAAAATCTTGCTTGTGTTTTTATATGAATCATTTTAAACTTATATATCAATTTAGGAAGAAATTGATTATTTCTCAAAGGCTCCACCTCCTATCACAATAGACGTTAGGATTTCTACATATGAATTTGGAGAAGACACAAATATTCAAGTCATTGTACCACCGTATATATATATATTTTTTTAATGCTCCTTGATTTTATTTTATTTTATTTTTGGAACACATGTATACCTGTGGCGGATTCATTTTGATATTTGGCAAAACTAATACAATTTTGTAAAGTTTGCACCACCATATTAACAAACTAAAGTGTAAAAATCATTTTTTGAGACTTTGTTGGATCTTCCAGTACACAAACGTGAAATGTGTCTCCATTTATTTAGATCTCCTATGATTTTTTTTATCAGTACATTGTAGTTTTTATCATATAAATCCTGTAGAAACTTTGCTAGATTTATACCTAAATATTTCATATCTTATTGAAGGATTATAAATAGTACTGTATTTTAATTGCGATGCCCACATATTTTGTGGTAGTTCACAGAACTACAATTGATTCTGTATGTTTATCTTTTATCCTGTGATATAGCTTTAATCACCTTTTCATTTTAGGTTTATTTTGTAGATTCCTTGATATGTTCTACAAAGACAATCATAAATAAGGACAGTTTATTCCACCATTAGTAACAGTGTTAGCAGGAGGTGCTTTGTAGATATACTTTATCAGTTTAGAAAGTTCTCTAATCCTACTTTTCTGAAAGCTTTTATCATGAATGTCTGTTATTTTTTCACATGCTTCTACTTTGATTTGTGTGATCATATGATTTTTCCAATTTAGTTTGTTAATACGGTGGTACAATGACTTGAATATTTGTGTCTTCTCCAAATTCATATGTAGAAATCCTAACCTCTATTGTGATAGGGGTTGGAGGCTTTGAGAAATAATCAGGTCATATGGGTGGAGCCCTCCTCTATGAGATTAGTTCCCTTATAAAAGAGACCCCCAGAAAGCTGTCTGACCTTTCTGCCATGTGAAGATACAAGGAGAGATGGTGGTCTGCAACCTAGAAGAGGGCTGTCACCAGAACTTTACCACACGGGCACCCTGATCTCAGACTTCCAGCCCCCAAAACTGTGAGAAATAAGTGTTTGTTGTCTAAGCCACCTAGGCTCTGGTATTTTTCTTACAGCAGCCTGAACTGAGACTTTAATGATTGGTTTTCAAATATGAAGTAGACTTTCATGCTTAGAAAAAAAATCCCACTTGGTGGGGATAAATCCCACTTTTTTATTTGCTGATATTTGTTAAGAATATTTGCATCTATATTGAAGAAAGACATTGGCCTATAGTTCTCTTTTTTATGGTGTGTTTTGTTGTTTTGTTGCTTTTGATATCAGGATATTACTAGCTTCATAAAATGAAATTGGAAGTAGCCGCTCTTCTATTTTCTGAAAGAGATTGTAGTATTGATACTAATCCTTTTAAAAATATTTAGAATTCTCTACTGTAATTATTTGAGCCCCTATATTTCCTTTTGGGGAGTATTTAAGTTATGAATTTAACTTAATAATTACAGAGCTATTAAAATGATCTGTTTCATGCTGGGTAGTTGTGGTAATATGTTCTTCAAGGAATGGGCTCAATTCATCTGATTCTTCAAATTTATATAGAATTTCCCATAATTTTATGAATTGATCCTTTAGATGTCTGCAGGGTCTATAGCAATATCTCTTATTTCCTTCCTGATATGACAGACTTCTATTTTCTCTTTTTTGTCACTCTTGTAGGTACGTCAACTTTATGGATCCTTTCAAAGAACTAACTCTTTGTTTCATTGATTTTCTTTGTGTGTGTGTGTGTGTGTGTGTGTTCATCTTCAACTGCTTCTTTACTATTCCATTCCAGTTAATTTGGATTTATTTAACTCTTAATTTTCCAGAATCTTGAGGTTAAAAGCTTGGATTACTGATGAGAAATATTTTCTCTATTCTAATGTATACTTAGTGCTATAAATGTGTCTTTCAGCACCGCTTTCACACTATCCCACAAATTTTGATATAGCATACTTTTATTTTCATTCCATTCAATGTATTTTGTGTTTCCCATGAGATTTTCTCTGTGACCTATGAATTATTTACAGATGAGTTGTTAGTTTCCAAGGGTTTGGAAATTTTCCTGGTATATGTTACTTTTTAGTTTGATTCCATTGTAATCAGAAAATAAATTTTGTATGATTTCAGTTTTTTAAATTTGTTTAGGTTTATTTTATGACTTGGGATATGATCTTATCTTGGTTAATGTTCATAAACCCTTTAAAATATATTTATTCTGCTGTTGTTGGGTGAAGTGTTATAGTTGATTGGACATTGATGGTTGATGGTATTGCTGATTTCTTCTAGATCCTTGCTGATATCTGTCTAGTTCTCTCTATTGTTTAGAGAGAGATGTTGAACTTTCCAACTTTAATTTTAGGTCTATCTATTTCTCCTTTCAGTTTTACCAGTTCCTGCATCAAATAATTTGTAACTCTGTCATTTGGTGTATAAGCACTTAGAATTGCCATGTCTTTTTAATGGATAGATTCATCAATATATAATGTTTCTCTGTGTCTCTGGTAATTTTCTTTGATATGAAATCAATTTTACTTGATATTAATATAGACACCATTTTTTTTGGGGGGGGGTTACTCTTTGTGTATCTTTTCCAATCCTTTTACTTCCAACTTGACTATTTTATTTCATTTTCAGTAAGGTTCTAGTAGATAGTTCATGTTTTTTCATACTCTGTGTTTTAATTATGTGTTTAGATCATCCCCATATAATTTAATTATTGATGTTAGTACTTCTGCCTGTTTTTTCTTTTTTTTTGTTTTCCCCTTGTTCTCTTTCTCTCTCTTATTTCTCTGTTCTAATCTTTGTGCCTTCCTGAACATGGTTTAGATTTCTATTTTAAATATCATGTGTTTTGGTATATTTCTTTGGGTTTTGTGTGCTTGGGGGCTTCCCAGGTGGCTCAGTGGTGAGGAAGCCGCCTACCAATGCGGGAGCCACAGGAGATGCAGGTTTGACCCCTGGGTTGGGAAGATTCCCTGGAGGAGGAAATGGCAACCCACTCCAGTATTCTTGCCTGGGAAATCCCACGGACAGAGAAGCCTGGTGAGCTCTTGTCCATGGGGTCACAAAAAGTCAGACATGACAGCACACACATGTGCAGCCTGCTTGGTATTGGTTCAGCAATAGGGTTATAATTTTACCAAATCCACCACATCCATTGCTTTGTTCAGTGATTTTTCAGCACTGGACTCTTTCCCCTCTCCTTCTGAGATTCCAATGATTTGAATGTCATACTTTTATTTTTCTTAATAGTCTCACGTGTCCCTGATATTTTATTCATTTTTCTCCCTGCTGTTTACTTTGAGTCCTTGCTATTGTTCTACATTCAAGTCTACTGTCTCTTCCCTCTGTCCTCTATAACCCACTGCCAAGCCCATCCATTGAGCTTTTGTTCTGATTAGTGTATTTTTCACTAAAATCTCCATCTGATTCTTTTGCATATATTCTACTTCTCCACTATGATTTTCTAATTCTATACTAATATTTTCTATTTCTTCATTTGCTTCAAGTGTATTGTTTCTTGATGTATTTTTATAATGCTTATTTAAACATTATTGTCAGATATTCTAATACCTCTGTCATCCTAGTGTTGACATCTTTTTCATTCATTTTGAGATCTTTTTGATGAGTACATTTTTAAATTGAAACTTGATATTCTGTGTTTTATAAGACTCTGAATCTTATTTAAACCTTCCATTTTAGCTGGATTCCTCTGATGCTGCTCTAGCAAGAGGAGGTGGGGGTTGCCGTACGGGCCTCTGCTGCTGCTGCTGCTAAGTCACTTCAGTCATGTCCAACTCTGTGCAAGCCCATAGATAGCAGCCCACCAGGCTCCCCCATCCCTGGGATTCTCCAGGCAAGAACACTGGAGTGGGTTGCCATTTCCTTCTCCAATGCATGCAAGTGAAAAGTGAAAGTGAAATCACTAAGTCGTGTCTGACTCTAGCGACCCCATGGACTGCAGCCCACCAGGCTCCTCTGTCCGTGGGATTTTCCAGGCAAAAGTACTGGAGTGGGGTGCCATTGCCTTTTCCGACGGGCCCCCTACTAGGTCTCAATTGACACCTGAGGTGGGAGCTTTGTGTTACTGCTGGGTAAGGGTGGAAGTTCCAGTTCCCACTCAACTAGGCACTACTAATATCTCCATTTCTAGGAAGTGTAGGAATGCCACCTCACTGTCTCTACTTGGCCTCTGCTGCCAGTAGAGGAATGGGATGTGGGAGGAAGGTGGTTTCATTATCACCAGGCAGTCATCAAAATCCTGACGTTTCACTGGACCTCAGCCAATAACACCCCAATGGGGAGTAAGAGGAGGGCCTCATTACTGCTGGGTAGGGATGTAAGTCCAATCTCATTATGGGTCTCAACTGACATTGCAGGACTGGAGGCATCATTACTGCCTAGTGGGGCTGGATGTTCCAGGCTTTTACTTGTCCTTCTCTCGTACAGATGTCAGGGGTGGTGGATGAGGGCTGTGAGGGGCAGATCCACCTCAGAAGGAGAGTGATTAGGGCTTTTTGAAGGTTGAAGGTCCAGGATCCTCACTTGGCCTTTGCTGTCACAGGTGGAGGAGGCATCAGTGTTTTCTGTGATATTTGACTGGATAAAAGCAAGGAGTATCTTAAATGCTTTCCATCTCACTAGGCTGCCCCCTTCCAAGTCTCAGCGAGAGCAGCCCCCTTCTGGGACTTTCTCTGTCTCTATCCATTGGTGTTTCCAGTTTTCTGGCTTCTCCTGCTCGAAGTCTAGGATATATAAAGCAAAAAGCAAACTAAAGGAAAGCTCACTCTTGTGTAGTTTCTTGGGTCCTAGAGTCTCTAGCTGGTTGCTTTCTTGTCTCTGTCTTTCAGTATTCTTATGTTTACTTTATGTAATCCAAAGTTTCTAGTTGCACTTGGGTTTAGGGACAAGGAAAAGATTTACTCAATCTTCTCTGAAGCCAAAGTCATCTTCAATATTTTAATTTTTAGAAAATTGTATGTTCACAAATGAAACATAACTATTAACTAGAATATTTAACCAGAATTTCCACTTACCATACTAGACAGTGTGCTTATTAAATAATGAAAGCATAGCTACAGTGTATTGTAAAATAATATTAGCTAATATTTAATGAGTGTTCTTTCTGGGTTAGGTAGTCTGAAAAATACTTTTACATGAATTATTTAATTTACTTTGCACAGTAGCCCTATGTGGTAGGAACCATGATGTTTTTCATTTTAGAGATAATGAAACTGAGACGGATGGAAGCTGAGCAGATTTCTTATGGTCTTTCAGCCACAGAGAGGCAGAAACACCCTTGAACCATAACTGGTTGTGCACATCTGTTTCCTATGCCCTCCACTTAAAAATCCCATCCTTTATATTCTAGCTCAAACGTTGTCCCATTTGCAAAATCTTCCTGAAAGTCATACTTGGCTCTTTTCCATTCTCTTTTCTCCTATATCTCTTTATCCACACCATTTCTATGTTCAGATATTTCCATTATTTGCTTTGTTTGTGTTTTTCCCATGCTACTGTGGACTCCTTGAGGGGAAATATTGTGATTCATTCATTTTTACATAACCTCACTACTTGACAATATTACAGTACTTGCATGCATGCTAAGTCACTTCAGTCTTCGGTCTGACTCTTTGCAACCCTACGGACTGTAGGCCCTCAGTCTTCCTCTGTCCATGAGATTCTCCAGGCAAAAATACTGTAGTGGGTTGCCATGCCAAGCCCTCCTCCAGGGGATCTTTTCGACCCAGGGTTCGAATCCGTGTCTATGTCTCCTGCATTGGCAGGTGGATTCTTTAGCACTACTGCCACCTGGAAACCTATTTGAATATAATTAAGTGAGTGAATGAATGGATAGATTCATTAATCAAAATTTAATGCAGTACACAATAGACTTGTATTATAGGAAAGCGACCTATGACCTGTGAACCCTGATCTGACAGTAGAGTATAATTAGTGTAAATAAAACAATAAACATTATTATAATATTTAAAATATTAAATAATATTAAATTTATTAATGTTAAATAATATTAAAATAATAAATAAAAATATTAAAAATTGTCATTGCGTATTAAAAAAGACATTGAAAATTGAGGCAATATAGAAAATAAAATCTACTTTGTTCAGTGAATTTGAGATTCACATGAGAAGAATTACGGTATGGGGGAAACATGACAAAGTTTTCAAGTCAAATATTCCTGAGTTCAAATCCTTACTTCTTCATATTCTAGTTCTGTGAATGTGGCATTGTCATTTAAGATCTCTGTTCCTCATCTATGAAATGAGAGTAATTTCTACCTCAAGTTAGATATAAGAATTAAATGTCATGTATTTAAAATGATTAATGAAAAATAAATTTTCGTCTGTTTCCCCAGTGACGACCTTCCAACCCTGATTTGTTAGGTTAAAAGGGATTTGCTCTGAAACCTAATAAAAACAATAGCAGCAGCAGCAACAGTGCAATAATGATAATAATTTGCAGCATTAGTAGTAATAGTGGCAGTATAGCGTTCTCAGTGAGGTAATCTAATGAGATCCACAATTGGTCTCATTATTTCTCAGATCTGTTAACGCCCTTCTAGTCTTTAACCATTTTGATTTGGATCACATGTTTTTTTATTTTTCAAAGTTTCTTTCTTGGGATATTTCATGTTTTCAGGATTAGGTCTCTTTGGGAAAGATGGAAACTGGGAAGGCCACCAAGCATGTGCAGACAGCTATTTATATGATTCTAGCTTCTATTTATAAGGGTGATACCATAATCCCTCTAAAACTAATTGACATTTATGATTTAAGCATATCTGTTGAAAGGACTGGCAGAAATGCTATTATACAACTGTTTGTTTTTCCTTTTGTATTGATTTCAGAAAGATGCTTCTTTCTTGAGGTGTCTTCCTGAATGGATAATTACCATGAAAGTGTGAAAGTAGAGAGTTCAAACTTCAAGGCATTTTATTAACATTGTTCCTCTCTAAAATAAAATAAAACTTGTTAGAGCGAATGGTAACCTATGCTTGTGTGCCAGCAAATGGGAGAAAGATCAAGAATAAAATAACAGGGAGCTCTTAAGTAAATAGAAATGTATTTTCTAGAACAATTTCCAGGGCCGAAGGACAAATGAGTTCAGATACTCAAATTGTACTATTATATTTCAAAGAGTGTGTGTTCTGTGGTTTACATTCTTTTTTTTTAAAGCAATATAATATAAAAATAAAGATTTCTTCTAGATACTGATTTTCATAAAGAATTTCAAATTCCTCCTGATATTTCTCCCAGCAATCTTGATTCCAGCTTGTGCTCCCTCCAGCCCAGCATTTCTCATGATGTGCTCTGCATATTAATTAAATAAGCAGGGTGACAATATGCAGCCTTGACGTACTCCTTTTCCTATTTGGAACCAGTCTGTTGTTCCATGTCCAGTTCTAACTGTTGCTTCCTGACCTGCATACAGATTTCTCAAGAGGCAGGTCAGGTGGTCTGGTATTCCCATCTCTTTTAGAATTTTCCACAGTTTGTTGTGATCCACACAGTCAAAGGTTTTGGCATAGTCAATAAAGCAGAAGTAGATGTTTTTCTGGAACTCTCTTGCTTCTTGATGATCCAGCAGATGTTGGCAATTTGGTCTCTGGTTCCTCTGCCTTTTCTAAATCCAGCTTGAACATCTGGAAGTTCATGGTTCATGTATTGCTGAAGCCTGGCTTGGAGAATTTTGAGCATTACTTTACTAGCGTGTGAGATAAGTACAATTGTGTGGTAGTTTGAGCATTCTTTGGCATTACCTTTCTTTGGGATTGGAATGAAACTGACATTTTTCCAGTCCTATGGCCACTGCTGAGTTTTCCAAATTTGCTGGCATATTGAGTGCTGCACTTTCACAGCATCATCTGTTAGGATTTGAAATTGCTCAAGTGGAATTCCATCACCTCCACTAGCTTTGTTTGTAGTGATGCTTTCTAAGGCCCACTTGCCTTCACATTCCAGGATGTCTGGCTCTAGGTGAGTGATCACACCATTGTGATTATCTGGGTCATGAAGATCTTTTTTGTATAGTTCTTCTGTGTATTCCTGCCACCTCTTCTTAATATCTTCTGTTTCTGTTAGGTCCATACCATTTTTGTCCTTTATTGTGCCCATCTTTGAATGAAATATTCTCTTGGTATCTCTAATTTTCTTGAAGAAATCTCTAGTGTTTCCCATTCTTTTGTTTTCCTCTATTTCTTTGCACTGATCACTGAGGGAGGCTTTCTTATTTCTCCTTGCTATTCTTTGAAACTCTGCATTCAAATGGCTATATCTTTCCTTTCCTCCTTTGCTTTTCACTTCTCTTCTTTGTGTGTGTTAATTTGATACAGAAAGCATATAAGTGAAGTGCTTAGGATGTTTAAGTCAGGAATCATTCATCAAGGATGCTTTATTTCTAGAGGAACAAACTTTGTTCAGAGTAATTAGGTATAAACAATTGAAGAGAAAGGAAAACTAGTTAAAAATACATAGTATAGAATGCATACAGGAACAGACCTAGATAAAAACAAAGGAAAACAAATACTACTACTACTACTACTAAGTCACTTCAGTTGTGTCCGACTCTGTGCGACCCCAGAGATGGCAGCCCACCAGGCTCCCCCATCCCTGGGATTCTCCAGGCAAGAACACTGGAGTGGGTTGCCATTTCCTTCTCCAATGCATGAAGGTGAAAAGTGAAAGTGAAGTCACTCAGTCATGTCTGAGCCTTAGCGACCCCATGGACTGCAGCCTACCAGGCTCCTCCGTCCATGGGATTTTCCAGGCAAGAGTACTGGAGTGGGGGTGCCATTGCCTTCTCCGAAAACATATACTACAGAGACATAACTGGAAAGAATTAGAGACCTCTTCTTTCTTTTTTCCCTTCCCTCATACTACTATTAAGCAGCATATTTTTGTTCAAATTTACAATTATTCCAAAAAAACAGATTATACTTTCATATTTGCTCTTTATTATTCTTTTTTCATTCAAATACCACACATTCCTTGAATGTCTTTTTCCTTTCCTTTTGTTTTTTTTTAACTTCCTGAAATCAAGACCAAAGATTTACATTTACAGCCATAAGTGATCCAAGTGCTACATTAGCATCTATTTATTAAAGGTGATCTTTCCTGTGCAGTACAACTAGGATATCTGGCCTAATTTACTGTACTAACATTTCCAATTTGGCTCTGAGTAGGGAGTTGTGCCAACAGCACTGTGTCCTACGGTGAAATAGTGCCTAATCAGTATTTATGAATAGGGTTTTAGAAGTCACTAAAGAGCACAGGAAAAGATTTTACCTTCTTAAAGCACAAATATTGCTGAGCTCTGGGAATCTGTACAGCACATTAGAATGGAATAGCTTTCCTTTTTTTTTTTTTTTTAAGTGCGGTTAAAAATGTGTCATGCAATACTGTCAGTAATTTAAATGGAGTGTACCTCTTTCTTTCAGACATTAATGCTATTTGTGAAACTTTGTAATTACTATGCAAATGAAGTGCTGTACTTAAAAAATGGCAGTGCCAAGAGTACAACAGAGAAAAACAGTTTGAAATTCAAACTAATACAAAATAACCTTCAAGTCTTGTAGAGCTCAAATATTGTGTATATATATTTTTGCATTCCTTTGAATGCAGCATTTGGGTGAAAGCAGTGAGGACTTGTCTTTGTTCTTAGGCATAGATAGCAAAAGGCTTAGAGCCAGAGATTTGAAAGCTTCTGAGACATATTAGCTCCCTGATCTTCCCAACAGGTGACTGGTATTTTTATCTGTCTTTTAGAGATGAAGAAACCAAGTCCCAGAGATGCTTAACTCATTTGCTCAGGGTCACTTAAACAAGCCAGTGACAGCCAGGAAAGGAGCTGAGCTCTCCCAAACTCCAGGCTGCTGCAAGAATCCCCAGACAGCAATTGTTTGAAAGGAACAGAATTTATGGCTCAAATTATGATTTCAGAATATTAAATACAGGCTGAACTAGTGCCATCTAGTTTCATTTCATGCCAGGTAGATTTTTAGAAGAAAATGATCATGTTTGAGTTCCTGAGAATTAGCCCTTGTATCTGTGAGCTACTGAGCACCCTCAACAGGAAGAAAGCAAGCAGTGTGGGGGAAAAAAAAGTGAGCAGATTTTACACATTTTTTTGTATTCCTAATACTTAGTGATGTACCTGGGAGTTTAGACACTGAAAAATATTTATTGGATCAAAGAATGAATGAATGCATGCCCATGTGTTGTTTAAGTAATTTCTAGTCACGGTGCCTCCTTTTTCCTCTCAGTCACTTCCTAGAATCACCTCCCAGGTCTGTAAAACAATGGCAACAGTAACAGCAAACTAGTTTTGCCTTTCTCTATTAGCTTTTCTTTTCCTGTACTCTCTTCTTACCCTTGAACCTAAATCAATGTGATCTTTTTATATTCCACCTTTTTAGAACTTTGAATTTTACTTGAAATATTCATTTAAACCAGAAGGCTCTAAAGGTCTGGCTTATTGATAGAAACGTCTGTCCTCTTTTGTGTCGGTTCAGTTGCTCAGTTGTGTCTGACTCTTTGCGACCCCGTGGACTGCAGCACGCCGGGCTTCCCTGTCCTTCTCTATCTCCCAGAGTTTGCTCAAACTCACGTCCACTGAGTCTTCTTTAAGTGATCCATTTTCTATTTTAACAGGAAACTGTTAAATTCTGAAGGCAAATGGATGAGAAACAGAAACTCAGATGTCTAGTTGACATTTATCAGGGATGGTGGGAATGCAGGAGAGCTGTCCTCTCTTAATGCTAATGGGAGGGTAGCATTTTTTGAATTTTGGTGAAAGGCAATTGTTGGATGGCATCACTGACTAAATAGACATGAACTTGAGCAAACTCAGGGGGATAGTGAAGGACAGAGAAGCCTGGCATGCTGCAGTTCATGGGGTCGCAAAGAGTCAGACACGACTTAGCAACTGAACTGCAATAGCCTATCATGAAAGAATCTGAGAATATCAGGTACTTGATTTTGTAGTACCCCATGTGACTAAATTATAGGAATGAAACGTGGGCTCAACTAATCAGACACTCCTGACCGCACTTTAACTTTGAACCAAGAAATGTCAGGCAAAGAACAGAGGCATTGAAGAACCCATGTGGATATATGCTGCAGTGGAAGAGGCAACAGCTCGAATTTTCAGGGCAGGAGGGGCCATGGGCAAAGGTGGTGTCTAGTGTTGAGCAGCTAGTGCCAGGAGTGGTGGTGGAGGTTCAAGCTGGGTCATCAGGTGGATAATGGTGGCAGCCATGGTATCTTTTGTTTGTTGTTATTTTAGTCACTAAGTTGTGTCTGACTCTTTGCAACTCCATGGACTATAGCTGGCCAGACTCCTCTGACCATGGGCAAGAATACTGGAGTGGGTTAGACTAGTTCTGTAGGATGATTGTGGATATGGTTTTAGGAGCTGTTCTTGTTCCTGTTGTTTTCCCATGTCTCAGTCTGCAGTCCTGCTAGTGATCCCTCCGGTTATCTAACACCCTTTAAAGTAAATCAATCAGAGTCAGTTTCTGTTGATTACAACTAATCCATGTACCATTCAAGGCCAGCAAGGGAAGTAAGATCCTGGCAGTAGCATTGTGCTTGAGATTTTCTGGGGAATATAAGGAATACTGGTGTATTTGAAAAAGACTTTAGAAAATCTATATCAGAATCTTGGCTCAAACAATTCACTAGCAGTGTGCTCTTGGGCAAATTAATACATCTTTATCTTCTCAGAAAGCACAAATGGGAATAACAGTATCTATCATGAAGGCCAGTTGTAAAGACTAAAATAAATGTGTAATGAGTCCAGAACCATGCCTGGTATATGTTACCCACTAGAATTCTTGTTGCCCTTACCGTTTCATCATGTATGTAATCTACCTAAACTCTCACTTCAACAGAGCGATCTGGCCTAGATAGCAAAAGACGTTAAAACAAAAGGAGTATCCAGAAATTGAAATACAAATTAACTGTGTTTTTAAGAAGGCAAGTAGAAAACAAGCATCCATTATGGGTCATGAGGTCACAGGCTAAACTTATCATTATAAACATTTACCACTGGCACATGTTCTAAGACATGGTATCCACAATAAAGTATCCAGAGATAAGGTAATATACATGGTATGCTTTTTTTCACCTCAGGAGTGTTAACTTAAGGGGTTTGAAAAACAAAATGGGGTGTCAACATCTGCTAGATTGATTAGAAAAGCTTTTATTCTTAAAGGCTAACTAATTAATCAATTGAAGCAGATAATATGAAGGCCTTGGACCAAAGACCCAATGACATGACTGTGGATCTATGGAGGAAAAGGTGTTTCTATTTGTTTTGCTATATTGTCTACATAATCCTAGCTACACTGTCTTCAGAGATTAAATGAAACTGTAGAAGGTTGCAGCACTTTCTAGTAAGCTTGGGTGCCACCGGGAAAGTCACTAACTCTTTCAGGGCCCCATCCTCCTTACTAATAAGATGGAAATTATGTTTTCTCTCTCTTGAGTTGTTGTGAGAATTAAATGACACCATGCATGCATATTTTTGACCACAATGTCTGGTTCACTCTTTTTAAAACAGCTGTGTTCAGAGAGAGGCTACCTCCACTTTCAGTTTAATAAAATACATATTCATAGAGAATCAGGTCACATTATTTCTGAACGACAGGTTTCTGCGGGGATGTAGATTTGCCAGATCCACCAGCTGTCTTCACATCTTTCTGTTCTCATGAGATTTCTGCACATTTTTCCTGCCCTTTCAGTTGCTCCCCAGAGGCAGGCTCCCTAAGGAAGGAATCAGGGTGTATGTGGACGCTCCATTAATTTTCTTTTTGGCATTTTACAGCCACTGGTGTGGATGACCTAAGGGCAGCCAGGAGAGGATCAGCTAGACAGATCTTGCGGGCCCCTCTAGAGTGCTCACAGTGAACTATGAGAACACTGTGAATGATAAACCTTTAAAGAGTCCTGTGAATTACAGAGAGAGCTTCCAGGGATGATAGTAGTGTTGGCTAAGTCTAGAGAATGCAAACAAGGAAAAACAGGATGGCAAGAGCAAAAAAGTGAGTGTTCCCTCGTAGGTCTTTCCTTTTACAATCCTAAGTTAAATATTTTAAAACATTTTAAATCTTATATAACATTAGAGGATGTTTAATAAATGTGAAAATAGATAAATACATGTCATTCAGACCTTTACCCAAACACAGCATTCATGTTAAAGTGTGTCTATCTCATATCCAGTTTTAATCCACATGAAAAACATACTTGAATATTAGTAACAAATTCCATGTAATACTATGTAATTTTTAATGGTGCCACATAGACCTCATTATCATTTCTTTTAATGAAAGTATTCATCAATTAAACACATTTCTATTATTTATTATATATAATCAAATATCAACAGTTGGGAAGATTTGTTTTCATATATTTCTTATTACATCTCTGAAAAAGGAAATGTTAACCCACTCCAGTATTCTTGCCTGGAAAATCCCATGAACAGAGGAGACTGGCAGGCTATAGTCCATGAGATCGCAAAGAGTTGGACACAACTGAGTGACTGAGCTCATTTCTTATTACATGTAATACTCAAAAGAATATCTTTGTTCTTTGACCATAGGATGTTTTGTCTTTTGGATAATTCCTTAAGATAAATTCCTCAGAATGATATTAGTCAATGTAAGGATAGGAATATTTTTTTAATTTATATAGAATATGGCATGAAAAGATTATATTAAATATTTCCTATATTTTTATTATTTTATTTTCATGCTTATCTCATACATTTCTATAACTTTTCTTTTGGAATTCCTTAAAAACCAAAAGAAATCTTACAAGGCTCTAAGGTGCTCTTGGATTTTAGGTAAAGACATGGCAGATATATAGTATCTGTCATACAAATGGAGAGATTCAAGTACAAAATATTTAAGTCATTTGCTTCAAGAGACACCTCCAAGCCATTCAGGGTAATGTTCCAGGACCTAAGCCAAACTGCCATTAGTTTCAGATCAATTCATTTGCCTTGATCCCAAAGGCAACTTTGCAAACAACTTAATTTCACTGCTTTCATGTCATTCAGAGGATGCTCAATGCTGTCCTATACTGCACTGCAAGATCCACAACAGAAGGTGATGCTTATTCTGGAAATAATTTCAGTTGAGAATTGTGATCAGAAAACTCAACACTTTCTTCTTAGCTCAATAAAATATGAACTAGCAAAGCCTAGAAACATTAGTTCAACAATGACTGCTACTTAGCATCTCACATCTGCTAACTGATTCATATTTGTTTCTACTTCAAATAACATTTTTCTTCCTGTCAACGAATTAACTTAAATTTGCCAAACAAGAGAAGCAATTTAAGAATTAATAAGAAAACATGTTTTTATTTGGCATACTCACAATTTGATCAATATCACAGAGATTATTTGAAATGAAACGGTTTCAGTCAACGTCTTATTTCCTATTATCTGATAGAGACATGCAAATTATTACAGATTTTAGTTCTTTGTGACCTCCAGCAGCTCCCCAAGCTCTCTGTGATTTGGTTTTCTAAAGCTTGCTGCAGGATTTTCAACAGGAGAGGAGCATTTATCATTAAGATACAGGACAGTCCTTTACAGAATTTTCTCTGTGCTACACAAAAACACTTCTGTCTTAGGTAGAATCTTTCAATCAGGCCTGATTTATCTTGCTATGTATTTTTTTACTTCAAATTTTGGGTGATTTGCTATTAGTTGTCCAGTAAGCTCTTGTGGAATATGAAAATTAGTTGGTTTTAGGCTTCCAGGATAGCATTGAGTTCCCAGTGGATGGTTTTTACTTCAGGATGATGAAACTGTAAGAACTGTAACAAAGAAAAGGTGTTGCTGACTGAGATTAGTTGGGTATAATGTTCTTCATAGGTATTTTAGGGATGGTTTGGGCTTCCCTTGTGGCTCAGCTGGTAAAGAATCAGCCTGCAATGTGGGAGACCTGGATTTGATCCCTGGGTTGGGAAGATTCCCCTGGAGAAGGGAATGGCTACCCACTCCAGTATTCTGACCTGGAGAATTCCATGGACTGTATAGTCCATGGGTTGGGGGTCGGCGGGGGGTGGGGTGGGGAGGTTACAAAGAGTCAGAAATGACTGAGTGACTTTCACTTTCTTAATCAAATAAAAACCTCTATTTTTATCCCCTCCAAGTGCTTCCCAGGTGGCACAGTGATAAAGGATCTGTCTGCCAATTCAGGAGATATGGGTTCAATCCCTGGGTGGGGAAGATCCCCTGGAGTAGGAAATGGCAATTCACTCCAGTATTCTTGTCTGGAGAAGTCCATGGACAGATAAACCTGGAAGGCTATAGTCCATGCAGTCACAAAGAGTCAGATATGACTGAGCATGCATGCAGTCTTCTAGCCAAGGTATTAAAACATGTTTCACCCAATCCCCATGCTTTGGTTGACACAGAGTACAGCTGGAGACACGGTGACATCTGGACTAAGAAACTGTTGTAACGTTACTCTTGGTGTTGCCAGGGTAACAGAAGGCCACCAAAGGTATCCAAGTGCCAGAACCTGTGAATATGTGAATTTGTGTGGCAAAAGGGACTTAGCAGAGATGATTTAAGTTAAGGATCTTTAAATGGTGAGTTTATCCTGATTGTCAAGGTTGAATCAACGTTATCATGAGGTTTCTTACAAGAGAGAAGGAGGAACAAAACAGGAGAGAGCATTATGACAGTGGAAGCAGAGATGAAAGTGCTGCAGCCATAAGCCAAAGCTTCCCAGCAGCCTCTAGAAACTGGAAGAGGTGAGGAATGGATTCTCCTCTGGAGTCTCCAGAAAGAATCAGCTGTTCCAACACCTTGAGTGTAGCTTTGTAAAAAGGTTCATTCTGGAATTATGATCTCCAGAAATGTAAGATAAAACATTTACGTGCTTTTCAGCCACTAAGTTTGTCGTCATTTGTTACAGCAGCAGTGGGAATCTAATACAGTAGTTTTCCAAAGACTCTGTTCAGTAACTATATGGTGCTCTCCCGCAGATTATAAAGTGGTATACACCTTGGGAATTCTCTTACTGGATCTTTGTGAACATCACTTGCTCTCAGAAGTAGCAAAAATAATATATTTTAAGTTGTGTACCACTCTGCCCTGTTTTCAATGTTGGGGAAGAAATAATTGAGAAAAATTGAGTACAGATTCAAAAGTCAGGTTGCCAGTTTTCAAATCCCAGCTATTCCATATACAGTTTTATAACCTGGGTAAGTTATTTAACTTTTCTGTACCCAAGTTTTACTCATCTATAAAACAGAGGTAATAATAATAACTTCATGGTAGGGTTGTTATGAAAATTAAATGAGTCAATATCTATAAATTAATGAAGTCAATTAATGGAGTGAAATAATTTAACCCAGCAGTCACTCCATGTTTTGTTGTAACTATTATTATACTTTACCTTCTAAATTAGTATTTACCAACTTTCCCCAATATTATATATTACCTAGGAGTGCCTGTTAGAAATACAAATTACTTAGTGATATTCCAGACTGGAAAATTGCCATCATTAAGGCAAAGATCTGGAAAGCTGTATATTTAATAAATACCCAAGTAATTCATATCATTGAGGAGTTTGGGGAAGTTGCTTAGAGGGTTCATTTTCATCCTTTGCTGCACATTATTTGCATCTTTGTTCTTTAAAATGCTGCACAGGTGAGAGGAGCCAGTGACCCTCTTTAATGACTCATCAAAAATTTTGTTTACAGTTATTAATTGTACAGCTCATTTCATGTACTCATTCATTTACTTATTAGTTCTATACATTATATATACTTTCATTTTGCAAACATTTACTGATCATCTCCTATACATCATGCTCTGTAATAGTGTGGGATGTAGAAATTAATAAATAGTTTTGTCCTCAGGTAAGTTGCAAAGGGAAGTATACTGACAAATCAGGAGAGAATTTCAACTCACTGCAGGATATAAAATGCCACAGAATGCTGAAGGACCACAGACAAAAGATGAAGAGAGATAAGAGAGAGAGACTCAGAAATACTCTTCTAGGTTTAAATGCAGAGGGTGCTAAGTTATTTTCCAAGTATTACATATCTGCTTGCTCATAACACATTTAAAATGTAGATATATCATCTCCCATTTTGTAGGCTAGGAAACCAAGCTTGGGGCACACAGAGACTTGCCAAAATTCGCATAGAGAATCAAAAGTGAGAGCTGGCATTGGAAACAGATTCTAAGTTCAGAACTCTTTCCACTGTATCATGTTGCCTGTCATACAATTATTTCTTAGGAAATGTGCCTAGCCTCTTAGGGTTAAAAGAAGGCCCAGCTAGTCTTCAGCATCTATGCTCCTTTTGATAAAGAAGCTTCAGGTGCTGCTGCTGCTGCCAAGCACAGAGTTTTGTATGCAGTGTAAGCACAATACATGCCACAAGAACGAATGGGGTTGACCTTCATTCCCTCGTTAAAACTCTTTATTGTACGTTCATACAATATGCTATGTGTTAGGAGGTAAAAACAGTCTGTCTTCATGCTTTGAAGATACGGAAAAGAATGAAATTTGAGAAACAGTCAAATATGTTATTCTCTTGTAGACAAGGTTTTCTTTCTGAAGTTCTTCAATTCTTATGAAGTGATGTCTTTCAAACCATATTGAGGAGAAACTGTGAGCCTTTCCATAGAGTACTCTCTGTCTCTCTCATGCTAGGGAAACAAGTGAATTAGGAAACAATGAACCCTGGATAAAACATGGGGTCATGTGGCAGTGAGTCTGTATATATTTTAATTGTTTACCTTGCTAATTCTATGACTATCATTTTCTTCATAAATTATTATAAGTTCCACACATGCTTGCCTTCTTTTCTATATTCCAGTTGTTCATTTAACAAATGTGAAACAACTATCATATGCCAAGGCTTGGAACTTATTCAGACTTGTATTTCAAATGCCTATGGCAACACCTGACATATAAATACTATGATTACCATTAGTGCAGTTCAGTGATATTTGGTTTCCTGTCTCCTTCCAGGTGTGGAGGAGGCCTGTGTCAAATAATTACTCCTCAAAAAGGCCAATATAAAAATCTAGTGATTTAGCAAGGCAAGTTTCTTTGACCAGCTGCAGTAAGAGAAAACACTTCTGAAAGACTTTTAATATTGTGTGAGATAGGGGAAGAGAGTGGAGTATTTTTATGGCGTTTTGGGCTCCAAGCTAAGTGATTTTAAGTTTCATCTTGCAAAATGGGAATTAGTTGAGATCAGGAAACATTTATATTACAATGGCTTTGTATGGTGCCCACAACAAAGTGAAAGTCTTGAAGCCATTCTTAACAATGGGCTGTTAGTTTTGGTCAACAAGTTATTTGATTAACATGCATATCAAGTGTTCTCTGGAACAAGTAACAGTGATTTTTGCTCATTTTCTGTATTTAGTTAGGGACAAGAAATCATGCCTAAATATAGGAATATGAAATTTGGTTTATTGCATTTCTCATACTGCACTTCAGACTCAAAATTATGGGCCTTGCTTTGGCCAATGAAAGGTGAGTCATGGTTATATGTGTCATTTCTAAGTAGAAGATTTAAGAGACAGTGCAGGCTTCAACATATTTTTTTTTCCATTCTACCACATTGTTTGGCATGATGTGGCTAATGAATGCTTCATCGGGCTGGGTCCCAGAGAGAAGGCAACATGATAATGAACAGAGGACCTAGGTGTCATGTCACCAACATGTAACTAGCATACTATACTACAACCTAGACAACATATTAAAAAGCAGAGACATTACTTTGCCAACAAAGGTCCATCCAGTCAAGGCTATGGTTTTTCCAGTAGTCACGTATGGATGTGAGAGTTGGACTATAAAGAAAGCTGAGCACCGAAGAATTGATGCTTTTGAACTGTGGTGTTGGAGAAGACTCTTGAGAGTCCCTTGGACTGCAAGGATATCCATCCAGTCCATCCTAAAGGAGATCAGTCCTGGGTGTTCATTGGAAGGTCTGATGTTGAAGCTGAAACTCCAGTACTTTGGCCACCTGATATGAAGAGCTGACTCATTTGAAAAGACCCTGATGCTGGGAAAGATTGAAGGCAGGAGAAGGGGACGACAGAGGATGTGATGGTTAGATGGCATCACTGACTCAATGCACATGAGTTTGAGTGAACTCCAAGTGTTGGTGATGGACAGGGAGGCCTGGTGTGCTGCAGTCCATGGGATCACAAAGAGTCGGACATGATTAAGCGACTGAACTGAACTGACCTGAACTGATAGCTAGTATGATATAGGAGGTAAACCTTTTATTTTTGGTCTGTTTAAAGTCAGTTATGGTGGTTATTTGTTCCTGCAGTAAGATCTAATCTACTCAGAACAACATAGATTCTAGGTAAATGATGGTTAATATGCACTATACAAATGAATCATTCATTCACTAAATCATCACTACATTAAACATAAACTTCTCAGTTTTTCCATTTATATCTCATAAAGATGTGCTCTATTTAATAAAACTTGACATATGGGAATTTGAACTTAAGTAAGGCCATAATTATTTACAAAATAAAACACACCTCTTCACTTGGATTCACTTAAAATAGTAAATCATTGACCTTCCATTTACATGTTTATAATATACAGCAAAATCTCTAGATTTAGCTCCTTTACTATATTCATCAGGAGAAGGAAACGGTAACCCACTCTAGTGTTCTTTCCTGGAGAATCCCAGGGACGGGGGAGCCTGGTGGGCTACAGTTCATGGGGTTGGGGAGAGTGGGACATAACTGAGCAACTTCACTTTCATTTTTACTGTCTTATCAAGAATATGCTGCAAATCTCCTGGATAAGTCCTCTTATTTACAAGAAGGATATTTTGAAGCCAAATAACTTTAGCTGCTATGTAGGACATGTGTTTTCTAGTTCAATTCCATAGCTAGACTTTGGGGAAGGCAATAGTGTTAACTCATTCACAGATGATTAAGTTCAGAATAATGGAAACTTTTATCTTCCCTCCTCTGGAAAAGCAATCCTAACATTTATATGACATTATAACATTAAAGAAAATTACTACCATAATTATGAACCTTGCTAATGTCTGTATAATTCCAGAATGAATTAATAGTAATACTCCACTTAAAGATTGAGTGAAAAATTCTGAGCATTATTCATGTCCCTGCCAACATATTCTTTAGCTATTCATGACATAACTAGTACAATAGTTTGTCATCTATAATTGTTTGCTGAATGGCTAAGCACACCTCATAATGGAAAAGAAAAGTTAGAGGAAAAGCAAAGGTAGAAGGAAAGCGATATGTTCAGTATCGATTTGTACTGAGCTTGGTACATACACTGTTTAGGAGTCTTGTTGGGGCCAATATGACTAAAAGAATGAGCCCTCATGGGCTTATTTCTCTATGGTTCTATATTTCTGGCTCTGAAAAGTTATGACTATATGACCTTAATTTAATTCCCAGTGAGCAATGGTCACTCAGTAAACCAAAGAATGCATCTCTTATACAACATGGCCCATGATGCCACTGTGTCCCTTACCCTATCTCCACATTGAGCAGCGACAAATCATACATTTTCACTCAAATACTTTGATTTGGTGGTAAAGATAGATGTTAAAACTCCTGAAAGAAATAGAGCCTATGCATTTATTGCATACAAAATGTAAGTTTCAGACTTTATTACAGCCAAAATAAACTACACAGAAGTCAAGACTTCTTATAACATTAACAGGCCATGATATGCATGCTTCTTGCATTAAAACCTTAAATATCCAGAAGACACTTGCTGTCTGGAAAATGCTGACTTAGTAAGTTTACTATAAGGAGCTTAACTTTTGCAGGACCCTCACATCCATGTTTAACCCTATGACCACATCCACATGACCTCTATAAGGTGTTGTAATTATCTTTGTTATTTATAATTTGCTTTGAATTATAATTTGTTATGAAGTTCTTTGGATAATCAATCTGATAGGTTTTCCCTTTTCATCCTTCATTATTTTGAACTTGGCCCTTGAGTATAACTTCATAACTGTTGTTGTTTAGTCTCTAAGTCATGTCCTACTCTTTGTGACCCCATGAACTGCAGCACGCCAGGCTTCTCTGCCATGTCATATAGTTACTTGGCGTTCAATGAGCCCTCTCAGCATAACATGTAGCCCAGAACTACTAAGGCACTTTAAAAGGGATTCAGTTCAGTTCAGTTGTTCAGTCGTGTCCGACTCTTTGCGACCCCATTAATTGCAGCACCCCAGGCCTCCCTGTCCATCACCAACTCCCCGAGTTCACTCAAACTCATGTCCATTGAGTTGGTCATGCCATCCAGCCATCTCATCCTGTCATCCCCTTCTCCTCCTGCCCCCATTCCCTACCAGCATCAGAGTCTTTTCCAATGAGTCAACTCTTCGCATGAGGTGGCCAAAGTACTGGAGTTTCAGCTTTAGCATCAGTCCTTCCAAAGAACACCCAGGACTGATTTCCTTTAGAATGGAATGGGTGGATTTCCTTGTAGTCCAAGGGACTCTCAAGAGTCTTCTCCAACACCACAGTTCAAAAGCATCAATTCTTCGGTGCTAAGCTTTCTTCACGGTCCAACTCTCACATCCATACATGACCACTGGAAAAAATATAGCCTTGACTAGGCAGACCTTTGTTGGCAAAGTAATGTCTCTGCTTTTCAATATGCTATCTAGGTTGGTCATAACTTTCCTTCCAAGGAGTAAGCGTCTTTTAATTTCATGGCTGCAATCACCATCTGCAGTGGTTTTGGAGCCCCCAAAATTAAAGTCTGACACTGTTTCCACTGTTTCCCCATCTATTTCCCATGAAGTGATGAGACCATATGCCATGATCTTCGTTTTCTGAATGTTGAGTTAAGCCAACTTTTTCACTCTCCTTTTTCACTTTCATCAAGAGACTTTTTAGTTCCTCTTCAATTTCTGCCATGAGGGTGGTGTCATCTGCATATCTGAGGTTATTGATATTTCTCCCGGCAATCTTGATTCCAGCTTGTGCTTCTTCCAGCCCAGCGTTTCTCATGATGTACTCTACATGTAAGTTCAATAAGCAGGGTGACAATATACAGTCTTGACATACTCTTTTTCCTATTTGGAACCAGTCTGTTGTTCCATGTCCACTTCTAACTGTTGCTTCCTGACCTGCATCCAGATTTCTCAAGAGGCAGGTCAGGTGCTCTGATATTCCCATCTCTTTCAGAATTTTCCACACTTTATTGTGATCCACATAGTCAAAGGCTTTGGCATAGTCAATAAAGCAGAAATAGATGTTTTTCTGGAACTCTCTTCCTTTTTCCATGATCCAGCAGATGTTGGCAATTCGATCTCTGGTTGCTCTGCCTTTTCTAAAACCAGCTTAACATCTGGAAGTTCATGGTTCACGTATTGCTGAAGCCTGGCTTGGAGAATTTTGAGCATTACTTTACTAGTGTGTAAGATGAGTTCAACTATGTGGTAGTTTGAGCATTCTTTGGCATTGCCTTTCTTTGGGATTGGAATGAAAACTGACCTTTTCCAGTCAGCTATCTTTAAACCAAAAAACATTCCAAAGAAGCCTCTATCTTCTCTGACATTCTGTGAAAACTGATAGATTTCCTTATATTAGTTTTCTATGCTATGTAACAAATCATCACAGACTTGGAGACCTAAAACAATATGCATTTACTATCTCAAAAATTCTCTGGGTCAGGTACCTTGGCACAGATTAGGTACACAGCTTAGCTGGGCCTTCTGAAAGCTGCAATCAATATATCAGCCAGGACTGGAATACCATTGGGAGGATTGACAGGGATGAACTTTGGAAGATGAACTTCCAAGATTACTCATATTGCTAGTAGAATTCATTTCCCTGTGACCATACAACCCATATAAGCTTGATGATTCTTCAAAGTTGGTAAGTAAAGCAGTTGGGTAGCAAGATAAAAATCTTATACACACACACATATATAGAAAGATAGATAGATACAGCATGACTTAATCAGGGCAGTGACATAACTTTTGTCATATTCTATTGATAGAAGCAAATCATAAGTTTTGTTCACAATCAAGGGGATGAAAAGACAAAGACTGGCTGAATGGATACAAAAACAAGACCCCTATAAATGCTGTCTACAAGAGATACTCCTCAAAACAAGGGACACATACAGATTGAAAGTGAAGGGCTGGAAAAAGATATTCCATGCAAATAGAGACCAAAAGAAAGCAGGAGTAGCAATACTCATATCAGATAAAATAGACTTTAAAACAAAGGCTGTGAAAAGAGACAAAGAAGGACACTACATCATGATCAAAGGATCAATCCAAGAAGAAGATATAACAATTATAAATAAACATGCACCCAACATAGGAGCACCGCAATATGTAAGACAAATGCTAACAAGTATGAAAGGGGAAATTAAAATAACACAATAATAGTGGGAGACTTTAATACCCCACTCACATGTATGGATAGGTCAACTAAACAGAAGATTAACAAGGAAACACAAACTTTAAATGATACAATAGACCAGTTAAACCTAATTGATATCTATAGGACATTTCACCCCAAAACAATGAATTTCACCTTTTTCTCAAGCACACATAGAACCTTCTCCAGGATAGATTTTTACCATAAATCTAGCCTTGGTAAATTCAAAAAAATTGAAGTCATTCCAAGCATCTTTTCTGACCACAATGCAGTAAGATGAGATCTCAATTACAGGAGAAAAACTATTAAAAATTCCAACATATGGAGGCTGAACAACATGCTGCTGAATAACCAACAAATCACAGAAGAAATAAAAAAATAAAAATATGCATAGAAAAAATGAAAGTGAAAACACAACAACCCCAAACCTGTGGGACACTGTAAAAATCAGTGCTAAGGGGATGGTTCATAGCAATACAGGCATACCTCAAGAAACAAGAAAAAAGTCAAATAAATAACCTAACTCTACACCTAAAGCAACTAGAAAAGGAAGAAATGAAGAACCCCAGGGTTAGTAGAAGGAAAGAAACCTTACAAATTAGGGCAGAAATAAACGCAAAAGAAACAAAAGAGACCATAGCAAAAAACAACAAAGCCAAAAGCTGGTTCTTTGAAAGGATAAATAAAATTGACAAACCATTAGCCAGTCTCATCAAGAAACAAAGGGAGAAAAATCAAATCAACAAAATTAGAAATGAAAATGGAGAGATCACAACAGACAACACAGAAATACAAAGGATCATAAGAGACTACTATCAGCATTTATATGCCAATAAAATGGACAACTTGGAAGAAATGGACAAATTCTTAGAAAAGTACAACTTTCCAAAACTGAACAAGAAATAGATAATCTTAACAGACCCAACACAAGCACAGAAATTGGAACTGCAATCAGAAATCTTCCAGCAAACAAAAGCCCAGGTCCAGACAGCTTCACAGTTGAATTCTACCAAAAATTTAGAGAAGAGCTAACACCTATCCTACTCAAACTCTTCCAGAAAATTGCAGAGGAAGGTAAACTTCCAAACTCATTCTATGAGGCCACCATCACCCTAATACCAAAACCTGACAAAGATGCCACAAAAAAAGAAAACTACAGGCCAATATCACTGATGAACATAGTTGTAAAAATCCTTAACAAAATTCTAGCAATCAGAATCCAACAGCACATTAAAAAGATCATACATCATGACCAAGTGGGCTTTATCCCAGGTTTGTAAGGATTCTTCAATATCTGCAAATCAATCAATGTAATACACCACATTAACAAATGAAAAATATAAGCCATATGATTATCTCAATAGATACAGAGAAAGCCTTTGACAAAATTCAACATCCATTTATGATTAAAAAAAATTCTCCAGAAAGCAGGAATAATAGGAAAATACCTCAACATAATAAAAGCTATATATGACAAGCCCACAGCAAACATTACCCTCAATGGTGAAAAATTGAAAACATTTCCCCTAAAGTCAGGAACAAGACAAGGGTGCCCACTTTCACCATTACTATTCAACATAGTTTTGGAAGTTTTGGCCATAGCAATCAAAGCAGAAAAAGAAATAAAAGGAATCCAAATTGGAAAAGAAGAAGTAAAACTCTCACTGTTTGCAGATGACATGATCCTCTACATAGAAAACCCTAAAGACTCCACCAGAAAATTACTAGAGCTAATCAATGACTATAGTAAAGTTGCAGGATACAAAATCAACACACAGAAATCCCTTCCATTCCTATACACTAATAATGAGAAAACATAAAGAGAAATAAAGGAAACTATTCCATTCACCATTGCAATGAAAAGAGTAAAATACTTAGGAATATATCTACCTAAAGAAACTAAAGACCCATATACAGAAAATTATAAAACACTGGTGAAAGAAATCAAAGAGGACACTAATAGATGGAGAAATATACCATGTTCATGGATTGGAAGAATAAATATAGTGAAAATGAGTATACTACCCAAAGCAATCTATAGATTCAATGCAATCCCTATCAAGCTACCAACAGTATTTTTCACAGAGCTAGAACAAATAATTTCAAAATTTGTATGGAAATACAAAAAATCTCGAATAGCCAAAGCAATCTTGAAAAAGAAGAATGGAACTGGAGGAATCAACCTGCCTGACTTTAGGCTCTACTACAAAGCCACAGTCACCAAGACAGTATGGTACTGGCACAAAGACAGAAATATAGATCAATGGAACAAAATAGAAAGCCCAGAGATAAATCCACGCACCTATGAACACCTTATCTTTGACAAAGGAGACAAGAATATACAATGGAGAAAAGACAATCTGTTTAACAAGTGGTCTGGGAAAACTGGTCAACCACTTGTAATAGAATGAAACTAGAACACTTTCTAACACCATACACAAAAATAAACTCAAAATGGATTAAAGATCTAAACGTAAGACCAGAAACTGTACAACTCCTAGAGGAGAACATAGGCAAAACACTCTCTGACATACATCATAGCAGGATCCTCTATGACCCACCTCCCAGAATATTGGAAATAAAAGCAAAAGTAAACAAATGAGACCTAATTAAAATTAAAAGCTTCTGCAAAACAAAGGAAACTATAAGCAAGGTGAAAAGACAGCCTTCAGAATGGGAGAAAATAATAGCAAAGGAAGCAACTAACAAACAATTAATCTCAAAAATATACAAGCAACTCCTGCAGCTCAATTCCAGAAAAATAAACGACCCAATCAGAAAATGGGCCAAAGAACTAAATAGACATTTCTCCAAAGAAGACATACAGATGGCTAACAAACAAATGAAAAGATGCTCAACATCACTCATTATCAGAGAAATGCAAATCAAAACCACAATGAGGTACCATTTCACACCAGTCAGAATGGCTGCTATGCAAAAGTCTACAAGCAATAAATGCTGGAGAGGGTGTGGAGAAAAGGGAACCCTCTTACACCGTTGGTGGGAATGCAAACTAGTACAGCCACTATGGAGAACAGTGTGGAGATTCCTTAAAAAACTGGAAGTAGAACTGTGATATGACCCAGCAATCCCACTGCTGGGCATACACACCAAGGAAACCAGAACCGAAAGAGAAACATGTACCCCAATGTTCATCGCAGCACTGTTTATAATAGCCAGGACATGGAAGCAACCTAGATGTCCATCAGCAGATGAATGGATAAGAAATCGGTGGTACATATACACAATGGAGTATTACTCAGCCATTAAAAAGAATATATTTGAATTAGTTCTAATGAGGTGGATGAAACTGGAGCCTATTATACAGAGTGAAGTAAGCCAGAAAGAAAAACACCAATACAGTATACTAATGCATATATATATTGGATTTAGAAAGATGGTAACAATAACCCTGTATGTGAGACAGCAAAAGAGACACAGATGTATAGAACGGTCTTTTGAACTCTGCAGGAGAGGGCGAGGGTGGGTTGATTTGGGAGAATGGCATTGAAACATGTATAATATCATATGTGAAATGAAAAAAAACAAATCAAGGGGATGGTAGTAGAGGAATAATACAAGGACAAGAACACAGCAGTTGGGGTGGTAAAGTCTGTTCATCACATTTCTCTACCCATATTTTACTCTCATTTATATTAACATAGTGTAAGTATTCCTATAAATAACCCACTTTGGTTAAATTGAAATATGCCTACAACTGCCTCTTGCTGACCTTGGAGATTTAAGTGTGTCTATTTCCTTGTTTCTACTTCCAGTGTACAACATTTTAAAACTCTCATTCTGATGTTGGGCCTTTGAATAAACTTCAAACCTGCTGATTATTTTCTTTAGCAGTCTATATTAACACAGAACACTGTGTTAGAAAAATAGAAAAATAAATAATATTAGAAAAATAATAATCTGTTGTCCTCCCTTTCAGTTTTCCATATCAAATGACAAATTTCAATCTCTAAATTCATTAATGATTTAGACTCAAATTTTCTTTTGGAAATAATTAGGGATTTTTTTTTAAATCTTTGTTTAAAATTTCATTTTCTTGTTATAATGTATCACCAGCAGTACTTCAATTCCTTGGAGCCAAATGTGTATTTTGTTTGTATGTGTACAAAATGTGTATTTATGACAACTTTTTGGTAAGCTCAGAATAGGTCTGCCTTTGTTTTCTCCGGTATTCTCAATAAGTTCTCTTGGCAAAGTTCAAGTCTTTATGTTTCTTTTCTCATACATATTCACTGCACTTTCTACTTAACAGACATTTCTGGACCATTTGAAATGCAATGGTTAAGGTAACTATCTGTATATCTTTTTGCAGCTCTAACTCAAAAGATTAGTTCTGATATATTTGCTCTCAGAATATCTTTTATAAAGACATCCTATCTATTTCTAGCTAGACTGTCACCAGAAACAAATGCTTTTAAAACAACTTCAAACAAATTATATTAGGATTTTAAAAGAGACTGATGAAAGGAAACTTACTTTGTCATCCAAATAATTAATACTGAAGACCACACTCTCACTAGAAGTGAGTGTTTCCTTGACTCAGAAATTAATCTGTTCTATTTTCATAGTAGAACCAGATGTGAAATTTGTCAATTACTGATTCTCTTCTATTTCTTAATTCCAAAGGACATCTAATAAAATTTTCACATGGACCTTCAACATAATGTTTGCCTCAGGTTTATATTCAACTTTTTTTCTAAAGAGATGTAGCTAAAATGCTAATATTAGCTATTTTCTATTGAGTGACTACTGAAGATTGGCTATACTACATCACAGACACATATTATTTCATTTTATTGGAGAAGAGGTGTGGATTTCATGAGCTGGATTTTTTTTTAATATATTTAATAGCTAAAGAAGGGGATTTCTAAGATTTTAGGAAATCTATACAAGATCCAAAGAAGGCAATGGCACCCCACTCCAGTACTCTTGCCTGGAAAATCCCATGGACGGAGGAGCCTGGTGGGCTGCAGTCCATGGGGTCGCTAAGAGTCAGACACGACTGAGAGACTTCACTTTGACTTTTCCCTTTCATGCATTGGAGAAGGAAATGGCAACCCACTCCAGTGCTCTTGCCAGGAGAATCCCAGGGACGGGGGAGCCTGGTGGGCTGCCGTCTATGGGGTCGCACAGAGTCGGACATGACTGAAGTGACTTAGCAGCAGCAGCAGCATACAAGATCATACGATTATTTGGATAGTGGTGTTGGGAGTTGAATCTAAATCAATCTAACCCCATTCTCCAGTGAGATAGATCCAGATGTAGAGAGCAACAGATTGAGAAGGCAGGGCAGCAAAGCAGGTCCTGCATAGGATAGAGGATGAAAAAGTAGAATGAGTCAAGTTCCCTGAGTCCTTCCAACCAAAGAGATGTCACCTCAGGATTATCAGTCATTTCAGACAGACCACTAGTCCTTTTATAGGCATCACTGCATGAGCTAAGCCTTATATCTACCCTCCTCATACCATCTCCAGCCTAATGTGGCAACTAGCTACCACAAAACACAAGGGGAGTGATCTGAAGATATAACCAGTAGATAGGATTTTGACAAGGTTTAGATCAGCTGACATCTCTTTGCTCAGCGACTTACATTCTCCTGAGCTTCCCTGGTGGCTCAGAGGTTAAATCGTCTGCCTGCAATGCGGGAGGCCTGGGTATGATCCCTGGGTCTTAAGATCCCCTGGGTTGGGAAGATCCCCTGGAGAAGGAAATGGCAACCCACTCCAGTATTCTTGTCTGGAGAATCCCGTGGACGGAGGAGCCTGGTAGGCTACAGTCCAGGGGGTTGCAAAGAGTCAGATAGGACTGAGCGACTTCACTTTCACTTTTACATTCTCCTAAATCTAAAGGTAGACAAACCTAAAGCCTGTTACACAGAGTGAAGTAAGGCAGAAAGAGAAAGTAAATATCATATATTAAATGCAGATACATGGAATCTAGAAAAAAATGGTACTGATGAACCTATTTTCAGGGCAGGAATAGAGAAACAGACATGAAGAACAGACTTATGGACACAGCAGGAGATGGAGAAGGTGGGATGAATTGAGAGAGTAGCACTGAATTATATACATTATCATATGTAAAACGACAGCTAGTGGGAAGTTGCTGTATAACACAAGGAGCTCAGCCTGGTGCTCTGTGACTCCCTAGAGGGATGGGATGGTGAGGTGGGGGGAGGTTCAAGAGGGAGGGCATATATGTTTATGACTGATTCACACTGTTGTATGGCAGAAAGAAACCAACACAACAGTGTAAAGCACTTATCCTCCAATTAAAACTAAAAACTTTGCTCCCAATGGATGCAAACACACACACACACACAAAGTCTCTTTATTTTCAAATAACTTACTGTTTTATTCAGTTAATTTGATTTTTTAATTTCTTGATCTTCTAAGCCACCATGGTATAGAAGAGAAGTAGCCATAAAATAGAACAACTAGTTCTGATATGACAGACCAGCACTGTGAAAAGGACAGGCTGAAAATTAAGAGTGAATGGAGTGAGTATTTTGTGTCCCAAGCCTACAGATTGATTTAAAAATTCCAACTTTGTATTTCATGTCAGATAAACAATTTCTTATGCACTGAGGAAAGAGTGTGTGTGGGTGTTCATAGGGGGGCAGGTGTGAAATTAAATTTCTGAGAGTTTACTGTTCAATAGAAACTTGACATATACTATAGCAATTAATTTCACACTAACTCTACAATACATTTAATATCAGCCCTGTGTAATAGAAAATGATACTGATGTTCAGGGAAGTTAAATACATGTCAGGCCACAAAGGTGGTAAGTAGCACATCTCATTCCAAATTCAGTACTCTTTTCCTTACAGATATTAACCAGTTGTGATGATAATATCTGCAATATTAAAATCTGATTTTAACACAGTTTATTTCAAACATGCAGGGAGATAAATCTATTTAAAACATTGTGTAAAATTAAATGTACATTTCCAAGGAGACGCTACTCAACTTAGATTTACCAATTGGTATGCAATCACAACTTAATTAAAATATGTTGTCATGGAAGTAGGATAACATTTTAAATCATTTATTAACAATTAGCATGTAAATATCTACTTTATCTCTTTGAGGATTTTGTTACTTACTGAGTAAATAAGTTTTAAGTGAATTGCCAGTCACTCAGTTGTGTCTGACTCTTTGCCACCCCATGGACTATATAGCCTGCCAGGCTCCTCTGTCCATGGAATTCTCCAGGCAAGAATATTGGAGTGGGTAGCCATTCCCTTCTCCAGGGGATCTTCCTGACCCAGGGATTGAATCCAGGCCTCCTGCATTGTAGGCAGATTCTTTAGTGTCTGAGCCACCAGGGAAGCTCCTTTAGATGTTGTTGAGAAATACAAAACTTGAACTACTTCAATACCCCTGAGCTCCTCTGACTGGGAGGGAGGAGGTCATAAACCTATTTCAAGCAGACCACCAGTCATTTCATAGTCATCTGCATATAATCCAGCATCACATTCACCCTCCCCACAATCAGGAGATAAGAATGGGATGTCTGTATTGTGGCTACTACTTGAGCTTCATTTCGGTCAAAAATATTTATTCACCTCATTTCCCCATGTGGAAAAAAGAACTCAATTTCTCTCCAAAATATCCCCATAGGCCCATTTTTTGCATGGCATCAGGCTCAACCAGGTCCAGGGGCAACAGCATCTGTAAAGCTAGATAGTCTGCACCCCTCCCAGCCCATGCACCCAACATATGATGGTGGAACAAGGGCAGGATAATCCCTAACTCAAAATGCAAAGAAGAAGAGGCAAATAGTTATGAGTCTGCAATTCTGAGATCTTAATGAGCAAATATTGCCGGAATCTTGTACCTTGGGGATAGGAAATGTTCTCTGACTAAGCTTCAGTTCAGTCCAGTCAATTGCTTATAGCTCTTGACTCCACTCTCTGGGAATTTCTCCTTGGCATCACTCTCCTTGATGCCTTTGAAAAGGGTATTGAGCAGATTTCTTGGTCAGCTTCCTGGTGAATGTCTTTTAATATCTTAAAAATCTCATAGTGTAGGCAGGAGGCACTTTTGCCAGTACAACTTTCTTAAAACATTCTGAATTTCTATGTATTTGATTCTGGTCAACTCCATGTGCTGAATGTTACTTCTAAAATTATTTTATAAAATACTTCTCTCTCCTTAGTTACTAGTAGTTTGTTTATATCAGGATTCGATGTGCTTATGACCCTAAGTTTTCTAGGAGCCTTATTTGGCTTAGAAGATCCATTAGATGTATCTTACTCCTTTTAGAGGTTTTAGCAAAGAATGTCACAGCTACAGGCTTGATTTGGTCTTTGCTCTGAGGTCATGTCTTACTGTAACACTTAGAGTAATTGTCCTTTATCTGAGCCTATTGTTCAATGGACTGTCAAAGAAAAATTACACTGGACAAAGTTAGACAAGAAAGGCTTAGTTAAGATTATTGCAACAGAGGAAAGAGATTGAACTCAAGGTGAATGTATTTTTAAGTGCTGAGGTGAGTGATCTAGTGGAAAAGTACTGAAGGACATTAGGGAAGGAGATTAGTCAGAAGGACCTGTCATCACATTGAGCTGTTCCTGAGTTTGCAAATGTTTTTCTGGATGATGAGGCCATCTGTGTTTGCTTACTGATGCTCATTGAAGAATCTAGGCTCCTACCTTTCCACAGGAACTGGAGAGGTAGGAACACTATCTTCCTCGATGACTATATTTCAAAGGGATGGCTACAAGTCTTAAAAACATTCCTTTTTAAATTTTTATTGGACTATGGTTGATTTACAATGTAGTGTTAGTTTCAGGCATACAGAAAACTGAATCAGTTACACATATACATATATCTACTCTTTTTTAGATTCTTTTCCTATATAGGTCATTACAGTATATCTACTCTTTTTTAGATTCATTTCCCATATAGGTCATTACAGAGTATTGACTAGAATTCCCTGTGTGATACAGTAGGTCCTTATTATAGTTACCTATTTTATTTATAGTAGTGTGTATATGTCAATCCCAATCTCCAAATTTCTCCCTTCCCACTCTTTTTCCTGGTAACCATAAGCTTGTTTTCTACATCTGTGACTCTGTTTCTTTTGTAAATAAGTTCATTTGTACCTTTTTTTTTTTTAAGATTCCATAAGAAAAATCTTTCTGGACTGTAAAACTGGCAAGAAACTGGGAGAATATTTACATTTCAAAAGGGCAGAGAAAGAATTTACAGTAGAAAATTTTCTAAAGTAAAAGCCCTAAGGAAATGGAGGCAAGAGGCCTAAAATCAGGAAGACACCTCTATAAAGTTTAGTCAAGCTGAAGACGAAGGCCATCTTTGTTAGGGTACACCATTGATCCGAAGACAGACAGTTCCTTTTCCAGCCATGCAATCTCTGAGCTCTCTAAGTTTTGCTAGCTAACTGGCCAGTTTTTAATTTTGTTTTTTTTTTCCTCAGTGAGCTCATCACTTTCTTGTAGTAGTTTAAGTAGTTGACTCATGCATTCAACATTTCACCTCAAAACTGTTTTCTCTCTTTTACATAACTCTTGAATGTCTTACCACTACCCCATGGATCATTCTTCCAGCTTTCTGTAGAGTCTCTTGGTGGCCACCCATGCAATTTTACCTAAAATTGCACACATTTTACTTCATGCAAAATGAGTTTTTTTGCAAAACTCATGCAAAAAAATGAGTTTTTCTCATTTGTGTCTTTTCTTCTGTCTTATAGCTTCATCCCATAACCAATTTTTAATAGTCATATTTTCTACATAAAAGTCTTACATAAAATCTCAGTGGCACACAACATTAAGCATCTTTCTTGCCCATGGTCTGTGGGTCAGCCTGGGTCAGCTCATGGGCTCAGCTGAAGGGTATTAAGATGCCAGGGAAAACTTCTCATGAGAAGGGAACAAGCACAAGAGAGAAAGCCAAAACTGAAGCATATTTTAAGTCTCCTGTGTCATCAGTTCACTAGTGCGGTATTCCGTTTGCCAAAGCAAGTTTCATGGACAAACCTAAAGTCAAGGGAAAAGGATGAACACTATCCAGTATATAAGTGCCATACACTCAGTCATACCTGACTCTTTGCGACCCCTTGGACTGTAGCCCTCCAGTATGAATAAAGGGAAAAGGAAATGAATAATGATCATGAAGTGAAGTGAAGTGAAGTTGCTCAGTCATGTCTGACTCTTTGCGACCCCATGGACTGTAGCCTACCAGGCTTCTCCATCCATGGGATTTTCCAGGCAAGGGTACTGGAGTGGGTTGCCATTTCCTTCTCCAGGGCATCTTCCTGACCCAGGAATCAAACCCAGGTCTCCTGCATTGCAGGCAGATGCTTTACCCTCTGAGCCACCAGGGAAGCCCATAATGATCATGAGCAAGGACTTAATCTACAACAACTATGTTTGTTTAATCTTTCTTTTTTTTTTTTTAGATCAATTTTTAAATGAGAGAAAAATGTATGTTTCACTGGGCTGCTATAGGAATTATACAAAATAGCATATGTGAAACATCTAATAAAGACAGTGGGATATGTAGAAGTTTCTTAAATTTTAGCTTTGTTGTACCAAGTTAAATGTCATTTATGAAGGAAAAAATGGAGACTTTACATCTTAGATTTATACATGTGACATTATTTTTTTTTCTTTAACTTGTGTCTCCCTTTTCCCTTTCAAAATAAAATCACTTTAGTAAAGTGTCACAAACTGTTTTAGTCTCAAATAATGTACAGTTTTATAGGTTAAAATTTTATTAAAACCTCTTCAAGTATTCTAATTCTATTGAGTCATTTACAGCCCAAGATCCAGATGGAGACTTTTTCCCACAGGAACATATTTAAAAGAATGGCTGGGGAAGAGCCTTCTGTGGGTCCAAATGTCAGGACAGCCTTTTTTTCTTTTTTTTAAATAGATTTATTTAGTTTTGGTTGTGCTGGGTCTTCGTTGCTGTGGTGGGCGTTCTCTAGTTGAAGCGAGTGGGGCTGCTCTTGGTTGTGGTGCACAGGTTTCTCACTGCAGTGGCTTCTGTTGTTGCGGAGCACAGGCTCTGGGGTGTGTGGGCTTAGTTCTGTGACAAGCGGGATCTTCTTGGACCATGTCCCCTGCACTGGCAGGTGGATTCTTTACCACTGAGCCACCAGGGAAGTCCTCAGGACAGTCTGGACAAATATTCCCTCCAGTAATTAATTCCTGATTCACAGAATTAGGAGGGTTATGAATCCCCACTGGGTACAATATAATCATTCAAACAGAATCTGCAAATTGAATGGGACAAAAACTGGAGTAATTTCAGATTGGTAAGCAGATGGCCAGTTTTCCTCTGCTTTCTACTCCCTCAGTTCCCCTCCTTCTTCAGTTTGTATCCCCTAACTCACCAGTGTTTTCATGAGTATTCACTGGAGGTTTATAAAATGAAGGATATTCCGTGTGCCTACTCACTCCACTAAGATAGAAAATATTCCAGGAGACAAAGATTAAAAAAATATATTGGCCCTCTATGAAACTGCCTTTTGTCTGCATTAGCAGGCTCTGTCTAGCAACATTAGATGTGTTACTTATTACAGTTCTGAAGAAAGATTTTCTTGAAACAGTAAAAGATGTATTTAAATTGAAATTAAAACAAATGTGTTACAAAAGTGCTTTAGCCTTTGATGTGTTAGTCAGTGTTTAAGTGTGTATAAATTTTTATTTGTATAAATATGTAAGTAAATATAAACATTGGGTTGGCCAAAAGGTTTGTTCAGATTTTTCTGCACTCTCATATATGCGAAAGCTTGAACAAACTTTTTGGCCAACCCAGTATTAACAGTGAATGAGAGTATGATATTTTGGAGTTAGGCTAAATGGGGCTTGAGTTCCAGCTGTGTGACTCTGGAAATCAGGTAGTCTATGTAAACTTCAATTTGTTAAATAGGTTTAATTCTAGCACATCCTTGCATGACTATTTCAAGAGTTAAGTGAAATAACTCAAATATTGCATATACTGCATGGGAGAACTAAATGAGATACGCATGTGACATGCACAGTATATGACAATAGTAAGGGGTAATATATATATACACACATATATAAATACACATATATATATATTTACACACTCATGTTTATACTATATGCCATGCATATTTTATATGCATAATATTCTATTAGGCATTTTACTAAAACTTAACTAACATGATATAAGAAAGAAAAGTGAGGTCACTCAGTCATGTCCGACTCTTTGTGACCCTAGGTCGCCCACACTACAGACAGACTCTTTACCCTCTGAGCCACCAGGGAAGGCCTCAGGATAGAAACATAAGTGTATTAACATTTTTATTAAATATTTTACCATAATTTTACATGGTAACATGATAGAAACATATACATTAATATTCAAACAGGTAATGAATTAAAAACAGAACAGATGAATTTGTTCTGTGAAGACCCAGTCAGTATATATGTCCTGCTTTGTGGGCTATAAGGTCTCTATTACAGCGTCTCAATTCTGCTGTGGTAGCAGCCTAGAAACCATGGACCATACGTAAATGAATGAGCTCTGCTGTGTTCCAATTCAGGTTTATGAACACTGAAATATAAGTTTTATCTATTTTTCACATCATGAAGTTGTTGTTTTTTTACATATCTTTCCAACTATTTAAAAATGTAAAAACCGTTTCTGGCTCCATGTTGTTGCTGTTGTCGTTCAGTCGCTGAGGTATGTCCGACTCTTTGTGACGCCATGGGCTGTAGCACTCCAGACTCTTCCTTTATCATCTACTATCTCCCAGAGTTTGCTCAAATTAATATCCATTGAGTTGGTGATGTTATCTAACCATCTCATCCTCTGCTGCCCACATCTCCTTTGGCATTCAATCCTTCCCAGTATCAGGGCTTTTCCAATGAAGCACCATGTCTGTACAAAAATAGGTGGTTGGTCAGATTTGGCCATTGTGCCATTTACCTGAATTAAGACATTGTGCCAGTGTTAACATCCCTGCTCTCCTTCTTACAGTTTTTTTTTTTTTTCATTTAAGTTTGTATTTAAATTTCAGTTTAGTTTGATGATAAATCACAGAACTAAGGAATTTCTCACAGGAAGACCATTCTGATTCTGTTTACTGAATGGATTTTGCCTATATGTGCTCTTTTCCATCAAATTATTTTTTAATATTAGTTTGACATGGAAGTCAGTCAGTCAGTCAGTTCAGTCTCTCAGTCATGTCTGATTCTTTGGGACCTGATGTACTGCAGCATGACAGGCTTCCCTGTCCATCACCCAGAGCCTACTCAAACTCATGTCTATTGAATCAGTGATGCCATCCAACCAGCTCATCCTCTCTTGTCCCCTTCTTCTCCTGCCTTCAATCTTTCCCACCATCAGGGTCTTTTCCAAGGAGTCAGTTCTTCGCATCAGGTGGCCAAAGTATTGGAATTTCAGCCTCAGCATCAGTCCTTCCAATGAATAATCAGGACTAATTTCCTTTAGGATTGACTGGTGGGATCTCCTTGCAGTCCAAGGGACTCCCAAGAGTCTTCTCCAACACCAGTTCAAAAGCATCAATTCTTTGGTGCTCAGCTTCCTTTATAATCCAACTCTCACATCCATGCATAACTACTGGAAAAACCATAGCTTTGACTAGATGGACCTTGGATGATATGGAAATGAAGTCACTCAGTCATGTTTGACTCTTTGCAACCCCATGGACTGTAGCCCCCCAGGCTCCTCTATACATGGGATTTTCCAGGCAAGAATACTGGAGTGGGATGCCATTTCCTTCTCCAGGGGATCTTCCCAACCCAGGGATCAAACTTGGGTCTCCTGCATTGTAGGCAGACCATTTACCATCTGAGCCACGAGGGAATCCCAGTTGACATGGAGAGCAATTATTAATTGGACAAAAATAGATCTTTAACAATTACATATGTGCTTATGCTTATACTTGATAAATCTTCCTGTTATTTCTAATATAGTTTCTGGTTTTCAGTGTTTCTACTACCTTGTTTTTTTTAAACTAAATAAGAATAATTATATTATCACTGAAGGGAGAGATTTAAATAAGTAGAGCACAAAACCAAAAGGCCTAAGAAATCAAATAAATCATTATGAAATTACTCTAAAATGTTTACTATCATCATTTATCATGTAATGGCATAACCATTGTTTGAGAGGCTTACTTGGGTCTGCAAAACTCAAGTGATGTTTTATTTTAGTTGAATAAAGTTAATAATCTCACAGGCCACTTACACTTGACCTAAAATAGCACAACTCCCCAAGTTTTACCATGGATCACAGAAAAGTCAAAGCATCATTTAACCATCTTCAATTTACATGTGCCATTCCTGTGGTGGTTAATGTTATGTCAGCTGGACTGGGCTAAGGGATGCCCAGATGATACTTTATTTCTTAGTATGTCTGTGAGGATATTTCCAGAAGAGAGTGGCATTTGGTTCAGTAGGGTGAATAAAGTAGATCTGCTCTCACCATTGTGTGTGGCAGCATCAGTCCGTTGAGGGCCTGAATAGAAAAAATTAAGGAAGGAGTGGCGAATCCTCTCTCTTTTCCCTTGTTCTGCCCCTGAAGATCTTCTCCTGCTTCTCAGGTCTTCAGACTTAGACTCAGTTATTCCACCAACTGTTCTGGTTATCTAGCTTGTAAACAGCGGATCCTGGTACGTCTCCGTCTCTGTAGCCCTGTGAGTCAATAGCTATGCTAAATCTACACGCCTCCCCACCCTATCCACCCCTCCTATCAGTTATTTTTTTCCTCTGGAGAACCCTAACTAATACTCTTGCTGATGCTTCAGAGGGGTTTCTTCTTTTTATCCAAAAACCTTCTTCCTGGAGACAACAGTTTTCAACTATGTGGGTAAATATTCTGATCGTTAAATATGACTCTTCTATGGCAGAAATACTGTTGTTTGCATTACAGCAAAAAACTATAATGATTGACCCTTCTAACATTAAGTATTGTGCTAAGATTTATGAACTTCAATGTTCAGAAGGATCATTTGACAGGGTTGTTAAAATATAGATACCTTGGTCCTAGTACCAGATAATCTGATTTTATTAAGCCTATAAAGAGGTCAAAGGATATTAATTTTAAGCAGGAACACTCAGTGTTTGTGATGCAGATATTCATGGGAACACATGAGAGACTTTTTAGGTGTCGTTAGGTCACTTTACATACCCTGGCTTAGCTGTCAATTCTCTGAGATATTTTTTACATTTTAATGTAGGATCCTTTGCTGTTTGTGAAACCTGGGCTTTATTAGTTAATTTGTGATTTTACAAATATTTTTTTATTCACTTGTTTGATATTTGCTGGATTAGATTGTAATTTTTGCAAAAGTAGGGAACCAGCCTGTTGCTTTTTTTTTTTTTTTTTACCAATTTGCATCCAATATCCAGAATCATATCTACTACAAAATAGTATCTCAATGATATTTGTTCAGTGGCTATAAAACAAGGTTTCCAGGAATATCCAGTTCCTGTTCTTTCCAAGGAATCTTCCTTCTTCCCACGTGTTTCCCCAAGAAAATTTTTACCTAAAACAGTGTCAGGCACTGTGTACAAGTGTTAATCCTCTTTGCAACTACATAGACTGTAGCCGGCTAGGACCTCTGTCCATGGAATTCTCCAAGCAAGAATACTGGAGTGGGTTGCCATTCTCTTCAGGGGACCTTCCCAACCCAGGGACCGAACCCAGGTCTCCTGCATTGCAGGCAGATTCTTTACCAACTGAGCCACCGGCACTGAGTAGACATTTAGTAAGTATATGTTTGATGAATTAACCTATGGTGCAGATGTTAGCATAGCTCACATTTCATTTTGAGCTTTCTAGAGAACCAGATGATCATGTACCTTTATTCAGTGTTTAATTTTAACAGGCATGTGTGGTGGGCAGAATATTGCCCCCCTCTCAAGATGCCCATATATTAACCCTCAGAGTCTGTGAATATATTACATAGCAAGGAAGGAGTAGGTTGCAAATGGAATTACGGTGGCTAAATCATAAAAAATGAATCTCATTTTTAATTTTAAAATAAAAAAAGTATTTAAAAAAGAGAATACTACACTTTAATTCAGTCAAGATGAGTCTTTAAGGGGCTAAACAGATATGCAGTCCAAGGAGGAGGCCACATCATGGTCAAATTTTATTTAAAATAGAAGGTAAGATGTCAAGGCTATAATCAAGATGAAGTGCCTGCCATCTTGATAATCTTTGCCAATGTAGTTTCTTCTAGTTAGGCACTTATTTAGAGCAAGTCCATATTTACATCCTCTTAGATGACTAGTTTAGGTTTTCTTTCTCAGTTCTCACATGACACTATTTATCCTTCTTTCATACTATAAAGTTTTGATTACTATCTACATGTCTGATTTCTTCATGAAGACAACCATTTCTTTGAATAAAGCATAATGCATCTGATCTGTATATCTGATTGTATTGCTAGTGATAAATGCCTAGTGAGTGGATGAATCCACTTTAATAAGATAATTGAAAAACTCGAGTCAAACAAACTTACAGAAAGTAGAAAGGTAATACAATATGTACAACAGTGTTTTTTATTTAATTGTTATTGTTTAATTTGGCTTCCCTGGTGGCTCAGTGGTAAAGAATCTACCTGCGAATACAAGAGAGATGCAGGTTTAATCCCTGGGTTGGGAAGATGCTCTGGAGAAGGGAATGGCAACCAATTCTTGCCTGGGAAATCCCATGGACGGAGGAACCTGGTGGGCTACCGTCCATGCGGTCTCAAAAGAGTTGGATACAACTTAGTGACAAAACAACTTAATGACACATCAAATACTTTCGTATGTACTGAAGAGTCAGGAAGCAATTTTTTTTAACAAGAATTTTTGAATGATGAAGTTACAACATTTAGATTATCGTTTCCCCTCACAGTTTATTTTATGGAGATCATTAGCTATTTTAGATTGTATTGTGCCTACCTCTTTAGAAAAGTTCCTAGAATTTCCTTTTTATTCTAAATGTGAAACATTCTCCAACTAATTATTATTAAATTAAATGCCATTTTCCCCCAATATGTCTCAGTGGAAGCTAGAAATATTTTCACCACTGGCTTAAAAAGTTAGTGAATCAGGGCTTTAAAAGGGCAGAAAATGCACAGATGCACAATAAAAGTTTAAAGAGCAGGACCTGACATTTTTGGAATACCCTTAGTGAATATTAAATAGAATTCCAAAGCTAGTACTAACTCAGGTTCAGTGCTTTCTTCTCTGTTGTGACTCGGCATAACTCCCAGCTTTTCTCTATTCTGAGCAATGCTGAAACATGATGTTACTGACATTGACACTTCCTGTTTACTCTTTAAATTGTTTCAAATATTTTAAAGGCTCAGTTGGATTCTCCATGCAGTATTCTCATCGCTACATTCTCTTGCATATCCAAAGCACAGGTAAACAACCACAAACATGATGAAAAGTGTTTTGTTTAATTTTATAAATTGCAGGTACAGCAAAGGTTGGAGAAAAGTTAAGGGAACTGAGCAAAGTATACAGAAATTTTCTTTATCTCCAAACTAAATGATTGTTTTATACTTAGACTAAAATATACAGAATAGCGGGCTTCCTTGGTAGCTCAAATGGTAAAGAATTGGCCTTCAATGTGGAAGACTTGGGTTCAATCCCTGGGTCAGGAAGATTCCCTAGAGGAAGATTCCCAATATTCTTGCCTAGAGAATCCCATGGACAGAGGAACCCGGCAGGCTACAGCCTATGAGGTAGCAGAGTCAGACATGACTGAGTGATAACATACGTACAGAATAAAATTCAGACTGAGTATAGTTAAACATTTTTGGTCTTCTTTTGTCTAAAATATTTCATAAGATCTGGAAATTTGAACACTTGATACTCAAATCTTTTCTTAACAAAATATGAAAATGTCTTAGTGCTTTACCTTGTTAGATTTCATATTGCTTTGGGAACAACTTGGAATTAGTTTTGATATTTGCTATGAACACATTTTGAATTATATACTTCTGTCTCTGATTAAAGACCCTCATGAAAAATTTCGCTCAGTGTCTTGAGTCAGGAATGTATATATGTATATATATACATACAAATATAAAATATATATTTTATATAAGTATATAGTTATAATATATAATAAATTATATGTATAACTTATTTTTATCTGGTGGATTAGTCCATGAAATTATAGAATTTATGGTGACTCAGTCAGTAAAGAAGCCACCTGCAATGCAGGAGACTTGGGTTTGATCCCTGTGTCAGGAAGATCCCCTGGAGAAGGAAATAGAAACCACTCCAGTATTCTTGCCTGAGAAAACCCATGGATAGAGGAGCCTGGCAGGTTAGAGTCCACAGGATCACATGAGTTGGATACAAATTAGCAACTAAACCACCACCATCTGTCTCTGATTAAAGACCCTTGGGAAAAATTTTTCCCAGTGTCATGAGTCAGGAATGCATATATATATATATGTGTGTGTATCATATATGTATATATATATTGCATATATCATACATATATATGTAATATAATATATATAACTATATACTTATATAAAATAGTTTAAATTATATAATGAATTATATATAATTTTAATCTGGTGGATTAGTCCATGGAATTATGGAATTTATAAATCATGTTAGACTGTGTTTTTCATGTTTGCTGCAAGAAAGAGAAAAGTTTGCTGTTCATCTTCATTAAGTATGCTACATTTCATAGGATGAGGTTTCTTGCCTCTTTCCCTTCCATAGAGAAGTGAACTGGTCAAGTTTTTCCTTATCTGTACACTGATAAATAGAGATAAAAAAGTAGACTCCTTCCAACCAGTGAAGAAATATCCTCCAATGTTCCTTTGGCAGATGCTTACCAAGTCTTTACTTCCCAGTGATGGGAATTCAAGAGTTTAGGGAAAAATTCATTATGCAACAAAATTTAGCTCATTTTAGTTTTTACATTAAAATCCATTGAAAACTCAAGACAAAAAAAAAAAAAAAAGAAAGAAAACTCAAGACACGTCATTTAAAGTTTTGAGTATTTGGGATATCTTTTCTTTTCCCCAGTTAATCAATTAAGATTATTTTTGAGATTTAAGTGGTGCTTTCCAAAGATAGACATTATTAAGTTGTGCTACCTATTTTTGGATACATGAGCATCCAGAAAGTTAAAGAAAAGACAAAGAAATAGAAATTAATAAACACAGGAAATTTTCTAACGAATTATAACTTTCCAAGGAAAAGAATAGCTATCAAAGCAGGTACATATAGTCTTAGTAAAATGCAGAAGATTGTCACAAGTCAAGCACAGTGAAAGGAATGCTATATATATGGTAGATAGTAGGTGCATTTGTGAGAATTGGGCTCAACTCTGTTTCTTGGCTAAAATAGTAAAAAAAAAAAAAAAAAAAAAAAATTCCATATAGGCATATATGGCTTGCAAAACTGATTTAAGATTTACCTATTAGTTTACAAGGACTTTATTTTACAGACTTAGAATTTTATTTTTTACTGAAATACAGGTGATTTACAATGTTGTGTTAATTTCTGCTATGCAGCAAAGTGATTCAGTTGTACATACATAAACTTTTTATTAAATATTCTTTTCCATTTTGGCTTATCTCAGGAACTAAATATAGCTCCCTGTGCTACATATAGCAGGAACTTGTTTATTCATTCTATATTTAATAATTTGCATTTACTAACTCCAAACTCTTAGTCCATCCCTCCCCTAATTCCCTCCCCCACGGCAACCACAATTCTGTTTTCTATGTCAGTGAGTCTGTTTCTGTCTTATAACTAGATCATATTTTATATTTCACATATCTCTTTCTGACTTGCTTCACTTAGTATGATAATCTCTAGTTGTATCCATGTTGCTAGAAATGGCATTATTTCTTTTCTATGGTTGAGTAACATTCCATTGTGTATATACACCACATCATCTTTATCCACTCTTATGCTGATGGACATTAAGGTGTTTCCATGTCTTGGCAATGTGACTATTGCTCCTATGAACATAGGGGTGTATGTATCTTTTTGAATTTGAGTTTTGTCTGGATGTATACCCAAGAGTGGGATTGCTAATCATTTGGTAATTCTATTTTTAGTTTTTGAAGAGCCTCCATACTTTTTCTATCGTGGCTGCACCAACTTATATTCCCACCAATAGTGTAGGAGGGTTCCCTTTTCTCCACATCCTCTCCAGCCTTTTAATTTAGGGTTTTTAATGATGGCCATTCTGACTGGTGTAGGGTGGTACCTCATTGTAACTTTGATTTGCATTTCTCTAATAATTAGTGATGTTGATCATCTTTTTATGTGCTCTTGGACATCTGTGTTTCTTCTTTGAAGAATCTCAGCTTAGGTCTTCTGCCGATTTTTGGATAGGGTTGTTTTTTGTTGTTGTTGTTGATGAGTTCATTGAGCTGTTTGTATATTTTGGACATTAAGCACTTCTTGGCCACACTGTTTGCAAATATTTCTCCCATTCTGTAGGCTGTCTTTTTGTTTTGTTTATGCTATCATTTTCCGTGCAAAAGCTTGGAAGTTTTATTAGGTCTCATTAATTTATTTTTGTTTGTATTTCTATTGCTTTGGGAGATAGACCTAAGAACACATTGGTATGATTTATGTCAAAGGATGTTTTGCTTATGATCTTTCCTAGGAGTTTTATGGTGGCATTCTTATGTTTCTGTCTTTCAGCCATTTTGAGTACATTTTTGTGCATAGTGTGAGGGTGTGTTCTAATATCACTGATTTACATGCAGCCGCCCAACTTTCCCAGCACCATTTGCTGAAGAGACTTTTTCCCATTGTGTATTCTTAGCTGCTTTGTTGAAGGTTAATTGACCATAGGTGTGCGGGCTTATTTATAGGCTCTTTATTCTGTTCCATTGATCCCTATGTCGGTTTTTTTTTTGTTTGTTTGCTTGTTTTTGGTGCCAGTACCACATTGCTTTGATTACTGAAGATGTGTAGTACTGTACAGACTTAGAATTTTAGTCAGAACTCAGCGTTCAAAACCAGAGGTTGGTTGTATGTAGGATACGTAGATCTTTCCAGATGTTCACATTTTCAAACAATAATTTCTATTTTGCTTCTAATGGCATATTTCATCAGCTGATGATCAAGCTGCTTACACAACCTGATCTTTCAACAGAGGACTCTGGTATAGGCATGATGCTTTGGATCTGTTTTCAAAATTAACATCTGGACAATTGTATCCTTGATAAAAAAAAAATTATGTATATCTCAAGAGATTTGCAAATGTAAGAATCCTGAAATAGTAATATATATTTTACAATATGTTCTCTGTACAATTGAAGTCTGTAGTGTATGTCAGACTATTACTGACTTCTGGCAGGGATGTTCAAGTCTTAGTGCAAGGAAAGTTTGCCTAATTCTCGAGCTTTTATGCGTGTATTCTTCAAGGAACCAGTAAAGGCTAGGATACTTGCTGAGAGAACAATTGGAATCAAGGGAGTCAATTACAGGTGACAATGATTATGGAAACTTGACGAGGTTGTTCTCTAAAGAAGAAACAAAAGAATAATAATGATTGTCATCAAGGTGGTTTGCTGTTTAATCTCATCTTCTTGTTGCTACATAATTTGTCCATAGATTTTGTCAGTGGATCATTGAGTTATCTCTCTTTTCAGCTATGTGCCCCTCATTAGGGAAAATGTGTGCAAGATGGAGGAATTTTAGAATAAGCCAGGACTGAAAGGAAGAGAGTTAGCTAGGATATGGCTAAAGCTCATCAAAGTAAAACAGAGACCAAAACATTTAGGCTGTGGTGTGTTTTGTCCGTGGAGGATAGAAAAGTAGGAAAGATTTAAGATATTCTGTCAACATCAAATGCAAAGCAAAAATGTGAGACGTCAGTGCCATAAAGAGAGATCTAGGACTTTTACTCTTTTGTCACCTTCTGTCCTTGGTGATCTCATGCATTCTCAAGGCTCTCGATGCTTTTGATGTCCCTTTAACTCCCTGGCATGATCCTCCAGGCTATATAAGTGGGATATTTAAAATGTACCTCAGATTTAGCATGTTCAAAACTGCACTATTTCTTCCTCCGCTCCTGTCACCAGCTCTCTGTTACTGCTTCTTCCTCTAGTTTAATGGTCATTGTAAATTGTACCATCAGACACACATGGCTCAAGCCAGAATATTAGTCATCTGGCTCAAGCCAGAATATTAGTACATCCAGGATGTACTATTAATGTACATTTTCTCAGAACTCTCTTTCTCAAGTCTGACAACAATATTTATCCTATTTTTAATTTTTCTCTTTGCCTTATTGAGATGAGCATACTATAATAAAACCCCTCCAACTTTCTCCATTGTTTCTCTCAAGTCTTTTCTCTGCTTATCTTAAAAAAGCACCCCCCCAAAAAAAAATAAGCAGACAAAACAAAGTTTAATTATGCCACTGCCTTGCTAAACTTATTTCTTATTTCAATTAGATATTTTAAAAATCTATATTTTCGTATTTCAATTAGATTATTTGGTGATCAATGTTAAGCAACCAAATCTCTGGAGCTAAAAAAAAAAAAACAAACAAAAACCCAACAACTATATTTTGTATGGATTAGCATAATTATTTTCTTTGTTTCAAAACTCCCACCAATTTCAAGCTAGCATCATGAGTGATGTCAGAGAATGTGGAGTTGGAAAGAGATGGGTATTAGCAGTTCATTGCATTGCATGCTTGGCATGTAGATGACATAATTTTCAAATGTCTACTGTGATAATAGGAAACTATAGCAAAATAATTTAGGAAGTGGTAAGCTTTGTTTCCAAAACAATTCATTTAGTTATAAATTTAAATAACTAATTTAATCTTTGATATGGATGATGTTTAAAAAACAAGCTCACAATGTTAATGAAAGTTAGTGATCAATTCTCACAAACCAGTTTGAGCATCTCCATCACCCTACTGAATGAAATCCAAAACCTTTTGTCTGATTAACAAAATCCTTCCTAACCTATCTTCTATTCTTCTCTCTATGATCATCTCAAGTCTTTGAGTCCCTCTTTTCCAGCTCAACTTATTTCCCTTCTGAAGCTGGAGCACAACAAATCTTGGTCTTCTTGGAAATTTTGTATTCAGAGTAACTTGTGTGGTTGCATTTTTGTTGCAACTGAAAAGAGCTTAAGGGAAATGATTAATCCATTTATATTTATCTCAAACTTGGGATATTTTATAAATATATATAGATATAAAACATTTATAATTTAATATTTCATTTAACCAGTTATCAGTAAAGATAGGGACAAGAAATGCAGGAAATTACAAATCCACATATTTTTTAGTTCATTATGAGACACTCAATAATCCACAAATCCACATATTATTACAAATATCTGACATCAAGGGGACCTATTTTATTTCCATTATCTCAATATATTTCCCTACTTTCTTCCATATAACCCTAAATTTGTAATAAGGAGCTGATGATTTGAGCCACAGGCAGCTCCAGTTCTTGTTTTTTTCCTGACTATATCGAGCTTCTCCAATCTTCAGCTGCAAAGAATATAATCAGTCTGATTTTGGTATTGGCCATCTGGTGATGTCCATGTGTAGAGTAATCTCTTGTGTTGCTGGAAGAGGGTGTTTGCTACGGCCAGTGCATTCTCTTGGCAAAACTCTGTTAGCCTTTGCCCTGCTTCATTTTGTAATCCAAGGCCAAACTTGCCTGTTACTCCAAGTATCTTGATTTTCTACTTTTGCATTCCAGTCACTTATGAAAAAAAAGACATCTTTTTTTGGTGTTAGTTCTAGAAGATCTTGTAGGTCATCATAGAAATGGGCAACTTCATCTTCCTCAGCATTAGTGGTTGTGGCCTAGACTTGGATTACTGTGATGTTGAATGGTTTGCCTTGGAATCAAACTGAGATTATTCTGTCATTTTTGAGATTGCACCCAAGTACTGCGTTTCAGACTCTAGTTGACTATGAGGGCTACTCCATTTCTTCTAAGGGATTCTTGCCCAGTGTAGTAGATATAATGACCATCTGAATTAAATTCACCCATTCCCTTCCATTTTACTGATTCCTAAGATGTCAGTGTTCACTATTGCCATGTCCTGTTTGACCACGTCCAATTTAGCTTGATTCAGGACCTAACAGTCCAGGTTCCTATGCAGTGCTGTTCTTTACAACATCAGACTTCACTTTTACCACTAGACACATCCTCAATTTAAGTGTTGTTTCTGCTTTGGCCCAGCTGCTTTATTCTTTCTGGAGATATTAGTAATGGCCTTCTGCTCTTCCCCAATAGCATATTGGACATCTTCCAACTGTGGGGGGCTCATTTTCTGGTGTCATGTATTTTTGCCTTTTTGTACTATTAATGGGGTTTTTTGCGGCAATGATACTGGAGTAGTTTGTCATTTCTCCTCCAGTGGAACACATTTTCTCAGAACTCTCCACTATGACATGTCCATCTTGAGTGGCCCTGCATGGCTTGGCTCACAGCTTCATTGAGTTATGCAAGCCCCTTCACCAAGACAAGGCTGTGATCCATGAAGGGCTTATTTCTATTATATTTTTTATACATATTTCATATATTTCATCTGAGTCTTCTTAAATAATGTTAACTTTAGCTATTTCTTACCATTTTCTCAAGTCCTTTATATAACTTAACAGTTCTCCTTCTTGCTCTTAAATATTTTGTGGTAAATATCTGAAAATTTCATTTGGGTTAAGAATTATTTTTTTTTTCACTTTTTTACAGTAGGAAATCTACCCTCTGTAGAAAATATTGGGCTGTAATATCCTGTACCCATCCCTGGGGGCAAGGCTGTAGTCAGTGGCTGGTCTCCACTGAGGAACAAAGGCCCTGTCCCCATGCTCCATTTGGGGGTCATCCCAACTAGACTCCTTTAGGAATTTGTTGCAAATGCATCTCAGTTCCGTTAATTCCTTCACCTAATTTTTACTCTTCCCAGGGAATCTAAGAAATGGACTGTATTTTCCTTTACCGACACTCTACAGTGAAAACAAAGGAGGTTTATTTGGATAAGTTAGTGAAATTGCAACCACCTACACACTCTCCTTTCCAGCATGTGTACTTAGTTCTCAGTTGTGTCTGACTCTGCAGCCCCCATGGACTGAAGCCCACAGGGCCCTTTGTGCATGGGACTTCCCAGGCAAGAATACTGGAGTGGGTAGCCATTCCCTTCTCCAGTGGATCTTTCCGACCCAGGGATCAAAACTCTGTCTCCTTGAAAGTGGCTTCTTTACTGCTGAACCATCAGGGAAGCCCATTTCCAGCAACCTTCTACAGACTTCTTCAAAAATAATTGTTTTACTATTTCATACTACTCATTATTTGCCAAATTCAGCATTTCCATGATCACAATCCAGGGAGGTTCAAAGCAATTCCTGTTTGTTTAGAAGCACTTCTGTTTCTTTTCCTAACCACATAGTGTGAATGAAAACTCTAGCTAGAAATCCCTAAAATACCTTTAACCTGCTAGGTGCTTATTCTGTATTTAATATCTCTCTTTTGTCTCATTCTGACCCTCTCAGCTTTTTAGAAACCCGTACTATATATGAACTGCTTATCTTACATGGTTCGTTAGCTTCTTCATAATTATAAATTTAAATGAAATAATTAGATAAAGCACAAGGCAAAATTGTTCTTGGGTGTTTGATAAGGGGTGCTTTATTAATATTATCATACCTTGGGCACGTAAGTTAATCTATAAGAGGCTCATAATTCAGCAACCAGAGTCTGACAGTAAAGCAATAATCCTGGGAAAACAGTAGAGAAATACTCAATTTCAGAATGTTATACTTGAAACTGGCTGTGTACTGTGCTTAGTTGCTCAGTCATGTCTGACTCTTTGTGATCCCATGGACTGTAGCCACCAGGCTCCTCTGTCCATTGGGATTCCCCAGGCAAGAATACTGGAGTGGGTTGCCATTTCCTCCTCCAGGGGATCTTCCCAACCCAGGGATCGAACCCAGGTTTCCTACATTGTAGGTGGATTCTTTAGCATCTGAGCCACCAGGGAAGCCTATTTTTCTTAAAAATAGATTGTATGTATTTGGGGGGAAGGCCATTTCTATTATTTTCTCTCACCTTCATTTATGTTTTCTTAAATTGAGATGTAACTTACATATAGGGCTTCCCAGGTGGCTCAATAGTAAAGACTCCACCTGCAATGCAGAAGACACAGGTTCAACTGCTGAGTGGGGAAGATCCCCTGGAGAAGGAAATGGCAACCCACACCAGCATTCTTGCCTGGGAAGTCCCATGAACAGAGGAGTCTGGCAGGCTACCGTCCTTGGGATCACGACTAAACCAACAAATAAAAAAAAAAAATTACGTACAGCATTGTGTATGTTTAAGGTGGACAATCTTGATCTGATACATTTATAGATTGCATATGATTAACACTCTGCTGCTGCTGCTAAGTCACTTCAGTTGTGTCCGACTCTGTGCGACCCCATAGACAGCAGCCCACCAGGGTCCCCTGTCCCTGGGATTCTCCAGGCAAGAACACTGGAGTGGGTTGCCATTTCCTTCTCCAATGCATCAAAGTGAAAAGTGAAAGTGAAGTCGCTTAGTCGTGTCCAAGCCTCAGCAACCCCATGGACTGCAGCCTACCAGGCTCCTCCGTCCATGGGATTTTCCAGGCAAGAGTACTGGAGTGGGGTGCCATTGCCTTCTCCAGATTAACACTCTGGGGCTAGCTAAACCTCCATTATGTCACACAGTTAATTCTTTTTGTGATGAGAATATTTAAGATCTAACTTCTTAGCAACTTTGAAATATTCATTACAGCATCGTTAACTATAACCATAGTGCTGTACATAGATCTCCAGAGCTTACTTATCTTCTAACAGCACATCTGTACCATTTAGTTCAGATCTGCTCATTCCCCCAACCCCCAGCCCTGGTAACCACCAACCATTCTACTCTCTGTGTCTATGAATTCAGCTTTTCTAGATTCCACATGTAAGTGATAACATACAATATTCATTTACTCAGTCCTATAGCATACATAAATTAGTGTCAAAATTATTATATAAACTATATTCATGGATTTTTGATAGTATGGAATTTAACTTTGACACATTCTTGAAATATTTATTGAGAATTAACTTTGTGGCAGAAAACATTCTAAGCCCATTAAAATTTGTTTTCTCCTATAAAATGTATGACCATCTTGTATAGTGCAGAAAGAAAGTGAAGTGTTAGTTGCTCAGTTGTGTCTTGCTCTTTGCAACCCCATAGACTGTAGCCCACCAATCTCCTCTACCCATGGAATTCTCCAGGCAGGAATGCTGGGGTGGGTTGCCATTCCCTTCTCCAGCAGATCTTTCTGACCCAGAGATCAAACACAGGTCTCCCACACTGCAGGCAGATTCTTTACCATCCGAGCCCTCTGTATCATGCAGAATTAATATTATTTTCCCTACTTTTCAGGTACATGTATACATTTAGATTCTGAGTTTCAATTAATTTAAGTGTTTCTTAAAGTAGATGTAAGATTCAAACTCATGCTGTGCTTAGTTGCTCAGTCGCGTCTGACTCTTCGACCCTATGGACTGTAGCCTGCCAGGCTCCTCTGTCCGTGGGGATTCTCTAGGCAAGAATACTGGGGTAGGCTGCCATGCCGTCTTCCAGGGGAACTTCCCAACCTAGGGATCAAACCCAGGTTTCCCACATTGAGGATTCTTTACTGTCTAAGCCACCAGGGAAGCCCAAGATTCAAACTTAAGTCTTGCTAACTCTAAATCTTGTTATGTTTTTGGTAATCTTTATATACACTTATATTTAATTACGAGTAATCATAATTCTTACAAGTATATAAAATCACAAAAACTTACATAAACATCAGTAATTGAGTCAGTATCCATGTACTAATCACACTACTATTATAAGGAAGATAAGTATAGGCCACAGTGACAGCCCTCATTTTTCACATCATGAAAACATAAGAGTTTCAAAAGTTGGAAATACCTAGCACATAAAACATAAGATAATAAACAAACTGAGTCCTAGACTTCGAATTTCTAATTACCAAAGTGGTAATTTTTTCAAATTTTATTTTGGTATGTTTCAAAAAACTTGAGAACAATGCATTTAAAACAGATTATAATTTAGGATTTAAAAATGAAACAAGTGTAAATATTTAATATACCTTTGAGCAACTTTTATGTCATGGTTGTCATCCAGGTATGTACATAATAAAAAAAAATTAAATCATGCTGAGATACAATACACAGAATATGTGCTGAGAGAATTAAATGTGGCAGAAAATTATTAACAAATCAAAGACAAACATATTTTCGGTTCTGAAATGACTGTAAAGGTCAGTGAGTTTTGAACTCCTTCCTTTTCAATGATTTTATATTCCAAAGGGCATAATCTATTTGTTTTCAGTTTTATTTAGTCTATTGTCTTTTCGCTATGCTTTCTTCCCCACCAATGGTTACAAAAATAGCTATCCTAAGTAGAACCAAATAGTAATAACAAAGGTTTATACTTATTAGTCATTTAATATTAAAGGGATGAGTAAAATAAAAAAGAAATGCATATGAGATATTGAGCTTATTATAAGCATTATATTATTTGATTTTTCCAATAGAAGTGAAAGGAACTGTACCAGATTACTGGTCTTGTTTCCTCCTTTTTCTATACATTCACCTAGTCTACATTTTCCAGTCTCTCTTGTAGTTAGGCTCAGTCATATAGCCTACTGAGTAGTGGATCTCTACTAAGTTAGCCTCATAAACCTCTCATATGCTGACACTTTTGTTACTTTTTCTTGGAAGTTTTATATTAAACAATCTTAAAAGATCTATGTATTAAAAATAGAGAAGCCCCAAGATGACAAAAATGAAGATCTCTCAATCTTAGCAGAGGATAAGGTTAACTCCCCACTGTTTTGAGTTTGACTCTATGTGAAAAATCAATTTCTACTTTATTAAGCCTCTGAAATTTAGAGAATTATTATAGCAACTAGTGTTATCGTAATACTCTCATCCTCATTTTAACAATTATGGAAATTAAAAACTAGATAGCTTTCTTCCCTTGGCATGTTAGTTGCTCAGTCATGTCCCACTCTTTGCTAATCCATGGACTGTAGCCTGCCAGGCTCCTCTGTCCATGGAACTCTCCAGGCAAGAATACTGGAGTGGGTAGCCATGCTCTTCTCCAAGGTATCTTTTTGACTGAGGAATTGAACCCAGGTCTTCTGCATTACAGGCAGATTCTTTACCATCTGAACCACCAGAGGTAGATTCTACCAAATTTTTGCCCTGGACTAAGGAGTGAGATGGAGAAGGCAATGGCACCCCACTCCAGTACTCTTGCCTGGAAAATCCCATGGACAGAGGAGCCTGGGCTGCAGTCCATAGGGTCGCTAGGAGTCGGACACGACTGAGCGACTTCACTTTCACTTTTCACTTTGATGCATTGGAGAAGGAAATGGCAACCCACTCCAGTGTTCTTGCCTGGAGAATCCCAGGGATGGCGGAGCCTGGTGGGCTGCTGTCTCTGGGGTCACACAGAGTCGGACACGACTGAAGCAACTTAGCAGCAGCACCAGCAAGGAGTGAGAAAATATCCTTCTTTATACTTCCATTCACCATTCTAGATAAAGTAAGCATTAACTTACCTTCTGTAGATCTATATATTTTTAAGCTTCTCTCTGTGTGTGAGTATTGAGTCACTGTGTGGTTATTTTTATTTATTTGGTTAGTGTAGATGTACATAGCTTATAACTGCATTACCTGCATTCCATTATTTTTGCTTAGTTTTCACTTACTTCCTTATTTTATTTCAGTGCTAGTCCATTTTGTATATTTCGCCCTTTTACCGCTATCAACAGACTCTCTGATTATGTAGAGTTTTATCTCCTTCCATATCCTGGCTTTTTTTTTGGTCTGCCATTTTCAATTCCCTTTAATGATCTTCAGTGGCCATTGCTCACAGATTATGAAGTTTTTATGAGTGGAATAAATTAAAAGGCTTAAAACCATTCTCAGGATAGGTTTTATAGTTGGGATTCTGGTAATGAAGGAACAAAAGAACAGATAAAGAAATGGGATAATTGGTTACAGAGGTTGATGATTTTATTTCCCTTTGATAGACTAATAGATTGAAAACAATTGTATAAAGTATATAGAAGGAAATGCCTTCATAAAATCATGTAACTTGACAATAATTTAGAATGGAGGTATAATAAAGCCACACATCCTCAATCTGCTTATTTATAAACTTTACCCCATCAGCATCTTTCTCTATCCTCCATCCCGTCAGTGGTATAGCTACTTCCTGAGTTAGAAAACCATAATGGATCTCTATATCATACAGAGTTTGGAGGACTTATTCATTTTTCCTGCAAAAGTTAAATAAAGTGCAAAACTTTCAGCCCATCAATCCTTTAGCAAGCTGTCCAAGGTGACATTTCATTAGCACATTTTGTCAGTGGATAAATCGTACAGCATGCTCTGAAGGGAAGGTGGAAAACATCTAGTCCTTTTTCATTAGATCCATCTGAACTTGAACCACTGGAGATTACACACAAAAAGCACATGAGACAGAAGAAGCGCTAGCCTGTCTATAAACTGCATTAATCATTCATTCCCTTCAGAGTGTCTTAAGTCAGTGCCATGTCTCTGGTTAAGCCCCAAACTGGCTATTCAATTTTGAGCTGCACGACAGATACATTTCAAGGAAAATCAGAGACATAATGACTCCTGCCAGGCTTGATAAAGTCCTCATTCATCAATTAAGAGGTTCCAATAAGCTAAGATGGATATGGAAAAATAAGGAAACTTGTATGACAACACTTGCTGATTTTCTCTCTTTCTCTGTTTGCTGAATTCTGGGAATAGGGATCACAAAGGCTTCCTAAAAAACCTGGATTCAGAAGAAGTCCTACCATCTGAGGAAAGAGGGTTCCCTTCATATTCTGCCAAGAGCAGGCTCTATTCAGAATCAACTGACAAAGAAAAGTTTTATGGGCACCTTTATAATTCTCGAATGAAGTGGTTTTAATTCACTTAAAGTTCTCACTCTTTTTTGTCCTGTTGAGCATGAAAGTCTATGGAAACAGGAGTTCACCCTTTATTCTCATGATTTCAATTTTTTTGGATCAAACCAGAGTGCTAGGAATGTTTCCCAGGTTTAAATAGCTGTAATGTCAAAATGTTTCTGAAACATATGCTCAAATACAAAATTTTGCTCTACAATTCCATCCAGAGTATATTTCAAATCAAGAGTGTTTTGTTTGTTTGAATGGGGAGAATATATCTTCTTTATAAAATGTACAGCATTTTCATTAAAGAAATTATCAAAGTGAATGAAAACTGATTGTAACTGGAAGCTATACCAAAAAACTAATAAGCCCAATATCTGGTTAGTTCCTACATGTACTGTAGGGAGTAGCCAGTACTATTAAAAAGTATCCAATATCACTGAGGTCAGGATTTTTAAATCAATGAGAAGTGTGAGGAAAGAAAATATAATTTATATTGTTTACTTACATGAACCCACAGAGCTAGTCAGTCAACAGATAAATACCCAAGATCTCATGGAGCCAAAGGTAACATTTGGCATTATTGTGAGACTGCGTCATGATTAAACTGTATTTCAAATTCTTCAAAGTGCTTTGTTACAATTTTAAAAAAAATTGTTTTCAAACTGTGCTCCTAGGAGCATCATATAGCTATTCCCCAAGTGTTCTAGAGCAAAGAGGACAGGTGGAAGCTTGGGTGGGGTTTGTGGGAAGCCCTCTGAAAACAACTGAAATGGTCATGCTGCTAAGTCGCTTCAGTCGAGTCCAACTCTATGCGACCCCATAGACGGCAGCCCACCAGGCTCTGCTGTCCCTGGGATTCTCCAGGCAAGAATACTGGAATGGGTTGCCATTTCCTCCTCCAATGCATGAAAGTAAAAAGTGAAAATGAAGTTGCTTTACTGGTACATAAAGGGCTTCCTACTAAGGTTTTCTTTGGATAAAAATTTTGTACCTAAGATCCATTAGAAAATCACTGTACTAATTCAATTGAGAACGTCTTGTTTCCTTTTTACTGCCACAAGACACAATGTATTTTAAAACACAAGCAGAAATGTCCATATCTGAATGTAAGCCAACCACTGGCTGAGAAAATTTGGATGGAATATCTTTATTGCATAATGGAATTACTGAAATTGGTTTGATGATCAGTAGCATAGCCAACATCAACCCATTTGTTAAAGTGATTAATCACAGTCTGTTATTAAGCACTTTCCAATTTTTTTTTCCTCTTAGCATTTTGTCTTATTAAATCGAACTTAAATATCTTCTTGATCTTTTTTAATTGTGAGAGTAAGTAAACATTTACTTATCTTGATATGAGTTGTTTCCTGGGGCCTATACCTTATATTTATTAAGTAATTTTTATTTTTATAAAGTGTCTTCATGGCAATTTCATTTGATTTTCACAACTGTGAATTTAACATAGAGTCTAGTCAAGCTTTAAAATCGTACTGCCCAAGTCCATTGGCTAAATCAAGTGGCAGAGCTAGAAACTGGTCTGGACCATCTCTCTCAGATCTTGAACTCTCCACACATGAACTTTCTGTTTCTAAATAGGTCTAGTTCCAGAAGACTTAGGTGTGCTTATATTGCAAATAGCGATATTCCATCACCACATAGATATGGATTAAAAAGAGTGGTAGAATAGTGGCCAAAACAGAAGGCCTAGGAAACTTCAGCCACATGCATACCCAGACTCTTTTATTATACTTTGTAAAGTCATTACAAACAACAACACCTTCAACAGGGACACTTTACATATTCTTCATGTCTCATATGTACAAATAGAAATCTCCTTACTTGACACCCGAGGCAAAGATAGTCCCAAAACAAGATCAGTTCAGTTCAGTTCAGTCATTCAGTCATGTTTGACTCTCTGTGACCACATGGACTGCAGCATGCCAGGCTTCCCTGTCCATTACTAATTCCTGGAGCCTACTCAAACTCATGTCCATGATGCCATCCAACCATCCCATCTCTGTTGTGCTCTTCTCCTCCTGCCTTCAATCTTTCCGAGCATCAGGGTCTTTTCCGGTGAGTCAGTTCTTCACATCAGGTGGCCAAAGGATTGGAGTTTCAGCTTCTGCATCAGTCCTTCCAATGAATATTCAGGACCTATTTCCTTTGGGATGGACTGGTTGCATCTCCTTGCAGTCCAAGGGACTCTCAAGAGTCTTGTCTAACACCACAGTTCGAAAGCATCAATTCTTCAGTGCTCAGCTTTCTTTATAGCTCAACTCTCACATCCATACATGACTACTGGAAAGCCATAGCTTTGACTAGACAGACCTTTGTTGGCAAAGTAATGTCTCTGCTTTTTAATATGCTGTCTCCGTTGGTCATAGCTTTTCTTCCAAGAAGCACGCGTCTTTTAACTTCATGGCTGCAGCCACCATCTGCAGTGATTTTGGAGCCCCCTAAAATAAAGTCTGTCTCTGTTTCCACTGTTTCCCCATCCCTTTGCCAAGAAGTGATGGGATCAGATGCCATGATCTTAGTTTTTCTGAATGTTGATTTTTAAGCCAACTTTTTAACTCTCCTCTTTCACTTGCATCAAGAAGCTTTTTATTTCTTCTTCGCTTTATGCCATAAGGGTCGTGTCACTGCATATCTGAAGTTATTGATATTTCTCCTGGCAATCTTGATTAGAGCTTGTGCTTCATCCAACCCAATTTTCTCATGATGTACTCTGCATATAAGTTAAATAAGCATGGTGACAATATACAGCTTTGATGTACTCTTTTCCTGATTTGGAACCAGTCTGTTGTTCCATGTCCAGTTCTAACTGTTGCTTCCTGACCTGCATACAGATTTCTCAAGAGGCAGGTCAAGTGGTCTGGTATTCCCATCTCTTTGACAATTTTCCACAGTTCGTTGTGATCCACACAGTCAAAGGCTTTGTCATAGTCAATAAAGCAGATGTTTTTCTAGAACTCTCTTACTTTTTTGACAATCCAACGGATGTTGGCAATTTTCTCTCTTGTTCCTCTGCCTTTTCTAAATCCAGCTTGAACATCTGGAAGTTCATGGTTGACACACTGTTGAAGCCTGGCTTGGGGAATGTTGAGCATTACTAGGGTTTGGGATGTTGCAATTGTACAGTTGTTTAAGCATTCTTTGGCATTGCCTCTCTTTGGGATTGGAATGAAAACTGGCCTTTTCCAGTCCTGTGGCCACTTTTGAGTTCTCCAAATTTGCTGGCATATTGAGTGCAGCACTTTCACAGCATCATCTTTTAGGATTTGAAATAGCTCAGCTGGAATTCTATCACCTCCACTAGCTTTGTTCGTAGTGATGCTTCCTAAGGCCCACTTGACTTTGCATTCCAGGCTGTCTGGCTGTGAGTGAGTGATCACATCATTGTGATTATCTGGGTCATGAAGATCTTTTTTTGTATATTTCTTCTGTGCATTCTTGCCACTTCTTAATATCTTCTGCTTCTGTTAGGTCCATACCATTTCTGTCCTTTATTAAGGCCATCTTTGCATGAAATGTTCCCTTGGTATCTCTAATTTTCTTGAAGAAATCTCTAGTCTTTCTCATTCTATTGTTTTCCTCTATTTCTTTGCACTGTTCACTGAGGAAGGCTTTCTTATCTCTCCTCGCTCCTCTTTGAAACTCTGATTGAAATGGGTATATCTTTCATTTTCTCCTTTGCCTTTTGCTTCTCTTCTTTTCACAGCTATTTGTAAGGCCTCATCAGACAACCATTTTGCCTTTTTGCATTTCTTTTCCTTGGGGATGGTCTTGATCCCTGCATCCTGTACAATGTCATGAACCTCCATTCATAGTTCTTCAGGCACTCTGTCTGTCAGATCTAATCCCTTGAATCTATTTCTCATTTCTGCTGTATAATCATAAGGGATTTGATTTAGGTCATACCTGAATGGTGTAGTGGTTTTCCCTACTTTCTTCAATATAAGCCTGAATTTGGCAATAAGGAGATCCTGATCTGAGCCACTGTCAGCTTCCAGTTTTGTTTTTGCTGACTGTATAAAGCTTCTTCATCTTTGGCTACAAAGAATATAATCAATCTGATTTCAGTATTGAGTATCTGGTGATGTCCATGTGTAGAATCTTCTCTTGTGTTGTTGGAAGAGGGTGTTTCCTATGACCAGTGCATTTTCTTGGCCAAACTCTGCTAGCCTTTGCCCTGCTTCATTCTGTACTCTAAGGCCAAATTTACCTGTTATTCAAGGTATTTCTTGACTTCCTACTTTTGCCTTCCAGTCCCCTATAATGAAAAGGACATCTTTTTTGGGTGTTAGTTCTAGAAGGTCTTGTAGGTCCTCATAGAACAAAACAAGATAGTAATTGAATACTATAAGTATGTTGGGCTTGGAAACACCTTGGAATGCTCCATGTTTTTAGTCAGATTGATGCTTTGAATGTTTAAAGGAATTAATCTGAGACATGTTAGAAAAGAAAATCTTATGTCACTTGGGAGGTTATTCACATTGATAAAAAATATTGAGGGTTTTAGTCATATTATTTAGTATTAGTTGCATTGTTGTTATTGTTTTGAAGTGAAAGTGAAGTCGCTCAGTCGTGTCTGACTCTGCGACTCCATGGACTATCGCCTGAGGGACTGTCACCTACACCAGGCTCCTCAGGCGACAGTCCATGGAGTTTTTCAGGCAAGAGTAGTACTGGAGTGGGTTGCCATTTCCTTCTCCAGGGGATCTTCCCGACCCAGGGATTGAACCTGAGTCTCCCGCATTGCAGGCAAACACGTTATAGCCAGTGGAGTCAGGTTGGTTAGTGTCAGAGTGTGGGCAGTGTGTTAGCTGTTCCTGCACCTAGATGTCTTGGTTCAGATACTGTTATTTTAAATGACCCGGTCACCTATACATTGTTTTAGAAGAATACTTTCCATCCACAAATATTTTTTTTTCCCATTAATAAATAAATTTGCTGCTACTGCTGCTAAGTCACTTCAGTCGTGTCTGACTCTGTGTGACCCCATAGATGGTAGCCCATCAGGCTCCATTATCCCTGGGATTCTCCAGGCAAGAACACTGGAGTGGGTTGCCATTTCCTTCTCCAGTGCATGAAAGTGAAAAGTGAAAGTGAAGTCGCTGAGTCGTGTCCAACTCTCAGCGACCCCATGGACTGCAGCCTACCAGGCTCCTCCATCCATGGGATTTTCCAGGCAAGAGTACTGGAGTGTGGTGCCATTGCCTTCTCGGAAATAAATTTGATGTTTGTCTAATTGTTATACCTGAAATAACCTCACTGAGGTAGGAAGATTACTAAACAGGAAATCAGAACCTCCACAACCTGTTCACTGGTAGTTTTCAAGTAACTTTTAATCTTGGGTTGGTCTCTGGTCCTCAGTTTCCTCACTTATGAGTTGAGTGTACTCAATGCATCTAAGGTAACTAAAACTTTAAAAATTTTGCATGAATAATTTGTGAAATCATGAAAAAACACAGATCCGATATTCCTCCTCTCTATTGTCAATTCACTGTTTTCTTTGATTATGTCATGCTGTTTATAACAGAATCCTCACAGGGGAGCAGGGACACATATCTTTCCTTTGGTCACACTGCAAAGATCAGCACAAAGCATGCATGAACACCAGAATGAACAGAAATTTACTTGTAAAGAAATATCCTGAGTGAGAGTATCAGGGCAAGTGTAGGAGTTACTGAGGGTTGGGATCTATATGTGAAAGCCTCAGTTTGCTTCCAAAACATCTATCACCACTTGCTGCTTCTTACTGGCCACTCGCCCAAATCACAGATGTCAGCAGTAAAAAGGGCTTCTAAGATGTGGTTTGGGACATCATGTAATCGATAAAACAAGCTCAGTGCTAAGATACCAACTTGTCTCTATCTGTTCAGTTCAGTTCAGTTGCTCAGTCGTGTCTGACTCTTTGTGACCCCGTGAATCGCAGCACACCAGGCCTCCCTGTCCATCACCAACTCCCGGCGTTCACTAAACTCACATCCATCGAGTTGGTGATGCCATCCAGCCAGCTCATCCTCTGTCGTCCCCTTCTCCTCCTGCCCCCAACCCCTCCCAGCCTCAGAGTCTTTTCCAACAGGAATATCATTTTTTTAAAGTTCGTACTCTAAAGAGTGCCTATCTTATGGCTTGAAGTTAAATTTGGCTGTGTAAACAAATAAGTTGATTTTTATGTAAATGACAAAAAGATTAAGGAAGATACTAAACAGACAATCCCAACCTCTCTTTTTTAGCAGAATGAGGTTTAACTGAGATTTAACTGTGCTATAGTAATGCCCATGATAAATCCACTTACTATATGATCTTCTGGCAATGTAGATAAATGGGGGAAAACCATTTGGTTTGAAAAATACAGCTTCTTAATTGCTGACACTTCAAGCTAAAAGTTATGTTATGATACATTAGATAAAATACTTCATTACTTGTAATAAAACCATTTTGATTAAACCAAACAGGCAAATCATTAAAAAGAGGAAGTGCTTCATTGAACCCAGGGGCAGGAATACATATGATCTCAAGGTGGGACTGTGCTGGTTTATTAATATGTGAACATACTGGGTCACAGAGTGCCCAGATTAAGCATTATTTATAGGTGTGTCTGTGAGGCCATTTCTGGATGATAAAAGCATTTGAATTGGTGGACACAGTAAAGTAGACTGCCCTCGCTGGTGTAAGTGGGCAGTCTTACTGCCCACTTTTTCTCCTCAGGCCCTAATCTATTGAGGACCCAAGTAGAAAAAAGGAAGATATATCCGATTCTGGCCTACCAAACTGAGATGGGACATCTCATTTTATCTCCTCTTGCCCTTGGACTAAAATTTACACTATCATCTCTCCTCCTTTTCAGGTCTTCAAACTTGGACAGGAATTATACCACCAGCTCTCCTGGGTCTCCAGCTTGTACTCTGCATACCACAGGACTTCTCAGCCCCTATTATCATGTGAACCAATGTTTTATAATAAACCTCTCTCAGTTGATAGATAGATGAGAAATTGGTTCCTTTTTTTCTGGAGAACTCTAATATACAGACTAAAATCAGTCTTAAAGATCTGGGAAAATAATCCCTGCATTTCTCTTCTGTTGACTTTTTTTTTTTTTTTTTTTTTTGCTGTGCTGTGCTGTGCTATGTTTAGTCACTCAGTCATGTCTGACTCTTTATGAACCCACGGAGAGTAGCCCACTAGACTCCTATCTCCATGGGATTCTCCAGGCAAGAATACTGGAGTGGGTTGCCATGCCCTCCTCCAGGGGATCTTCCCAACCAGGGATCAAACCCAGGTCTCCCACATTACAGATGGATTCTTTACTGTCTGAGCCACCAGGGAAGCCCATTGACTTTTTTCTACCAAGGGGTTTATTCCTTTGGTGGGGTCCTGGGTGGGGAATGGGGCTGAAAGACAGAAGGAAGCACTAGAAAAAGGAGATATGGTCCCAGGCTAGGTAAACTGACCAAAGTTGTCTAAAAACGTCACACATAAACATCAAAATCTCCTTGGTTATATATCCAGAATAAATACATGCTTGTGACATTGAGATAATGTTTGCTCCATCCTTATGGACCACGTTTCCTAATGGCTGGCACTATGGTGAGTGAAAGTCTCTCTGCTGTGTCTGACTCTTTGCGATCCCACGGACTGTAGTCTGCAAGGCTCCTCTGTCTGTCGATTTCTCCAGGCAAGAATACTGGAGTGGGTAGTTGTTCCCTTCTCCAGGGGATCTTCCCAGCCCAGGGATTGAAGCCAGGTCTCCTGCATTGAAGGCAGATTCCTTACCATCTGAGCCACCACGGATACCCATGGCACTATGGTAGTAACACCAAAAAGAACACAGCAGATTTGAACTCAGTCTGGTAGAGCAGTCAGGCTTCTAAGAAGAAAATTGCAAAAAAGAGGGATAAACTCTAGGGAAAAGATAACCACAGCATTCTAGTGAGGACTTAGGAGAACCAACTGAGGTCGAAACAAACTTCTTAAGTGATAAGCCTTCTGGCCATTGCAAATACAGTCTGTTAACAAGGTACTAAGGTCCTGCTGTTGGTTATGAGATCATTAGCCCCACCTTCCTTTGCACTGGAAATGTAAATGTTTGGGCCTTAGTAAATCTCTAGTAACCAACGACTTACAACTCTTACTGTGCAGTTGAGGAATTGCCATAGATAACTAAAACCACCACTGACTGCTCATATATTGAAAGAATTAATGCCTTAATCTGTAAACCTGGCTCATAATTCTTTAAGTTTATTTTTACTGTATAATTACTTTGCTTTTTACATGTTGCAATAAAATTGTGGCAATGCTACGGATGCCATTCTTCTGCAATTCTTTTTTGCCTCAATCAGATTATTATAGCTGAGTTTGAAAAGATTTATTATAATTGTAAATATGAATAAACTACAGTGTAGTTTTATGGAAATATCTCTATTTTCACAATAATTTACTCTAAGACTATACATTTCAGGATAATAAAAAAGTTAAAAGTACAGTAAAACATTGTTTCAGTGTTCTCGTCCTTACAATAGATATATTTCATGTCATAGGTACATGATGTAGAGTCTTAACTTCCAAATAGAAACCTGCTGTTTCAGGACTTTTGTTAAACAAAAATGTGTGTTTTCTAGACTCACTAAATTAAAAGGTTGTATTGAAGGGAAGGTTTAACTCTAATGTGAACTTTACACAAAATATCAATGGGCTACTGAGACAAAGCATTGGGAGAAAAACTGGTTTTAAAAAAAGTAACCAGTTATTCATATTGAGAACTCCTGTGTCTAACACTGTGGATGAAAAATAACTAGAACTTATGGTCTTTACTTTCATAGCAGTTCATTATACCATTGCATAGCCCTAATTTTAATATTCTCCTTTTATTCTGCTTTCCTAAAATAGCAGAACTTTGCTTCATATGTTTCTCATTGTATAAACACCCCTGGAAGCATGTGGTGGAGGAACAGGATTTATCCGATGCTATAAGATAAAATGGCACACAATCCTGACGTTGCACTTTACTTGAAGATTTGGTGAGGGGCTTCCCTGGTAGCTCAAAGGGTAAAGAATCTGCCTGCAATGCAGGAGACCTGGGTTCGATCGCTCAGTTGGGAAGATCCTTTGGAGAAGGAAATGGCTACCCATTCCAGTATTCTTGCCTGGAGAATTCCATGGACAGAGGAGCCTGGCAGGCTACAGTTCATGGGGTCACAAAGAATCAGACACGACTGAGGGACAAGGCCTTAAACAATTTAACTAGTAAATAAAATTGAAACATTACTCTTTATATAGTGAAATAAAATTCTCTAAAACCCTGAAATTTTAAAGAAATTCTGCATTAGTTGTACTTAATGTCCAATTCCAAACTCCCTACAGGTATTCATTTACTCCTTCCTTATTTTCAGATAAGTTTCACCAGTACAGACGACCCCTGACTGATGATGGTTTGACTTAACGATTTTTTGACTTTACTGTGAAAGTGACACTCACTTAGTTGAAACCAAATTTCAGATTTGGAATGCTGACTTTTCCCCAGACTAATCTGATATGATGCTCACTATAGTGCTAGGCAGTGGCAGCCACAGGAGTACAAGGGTGAACTGCTTAACACACTTTGAATCATTCTCTACCAACACAACCATCCTGTTTTTAACTTTCAACGTATTATTCAATAAATGCCCACAATGTATTTAATGCTGTGATAAAATAGGCTTTGTACCAGATTGTCTTACCCCACTTAGGATGATGTAAGTGTTCTGGGCATGTTTAAAGTAGGCTAGGCTAAGCTACCAGAGAAGGCAATGGCACCCCACTCCAGTATTCTTGCCTGGAAAATCCCATGGATGGAGGAGCCTGGTAGGCTCCAGTCCATGGGGTCGCTAAGAGTCGGACACGACTGAGCGACTTCACTTTCACTTTTCACTTGCATGCATTGGAGAAGGAAATGGCAACCCACTCCAGTGTTCTTGCCTGGAGAATCCCAGGGACAGAGGAGCCTAGTGGGCTGCCATCTATGGGGTCGCTCAGAGTCAGACACGACTGAAGCGACTTAGCAGCAGCAGCAGCAGGCTAAGCTACAGTGTTTCCTGTGCTAGGTTTATTAAATGCATTCCATATGCTTACAATTTCAGTTTAGAATGGGTTTATTGTAACCCATCATGAGCTGAGGAAGATCTGCACTTTCAAACAGCCAGTTTAAGTTTTCGTTCTTTCATTATGTTCAGGTTTCTGAAAGTCATAATGTGGGGAAAATTCAAATATCTGTGATGTTCTTCTGTTTACTATGTATCTCTGTACATGCTTTCTTCATGCTAGTATGTGTGCTCAGGTTGAAACATATATCCTGTTCATAAGAAAGCTTCAGAATTAGTTTTTTGTCTAACTGAATTGAGATAAAAGTAAGGCCAGACCCACTAGAAGGAAATCTAGCAGAATATTTATTAAATCATGACCTTAGAACAAACCCTATCACCATTTCCCTGATCGTACTCTAGGTTTTACTCTAGAATCTCAGATTTTCTAGTCCCCAGTTTCCCACATTTAATGCTTCCCATTAAGAATACATTCAATATTTCATTTTTCACAATCACTACCTCAATAGCTTGTGGAATCACATTGACCTTTCTACCACAGATAAGAATCCATCAGAAAAGGGGACAACAGGGTTATTTTAAATCACCATCTATTTCTTAAATACACGTATTATTGGTATTCACATCTTCCTTATTATGTGATCTTAATGTCTTCATTGCTAATATAGTTACGGAATTTTGCATTGATATGCCTGAGGAATTTTGTACTGTGATTTTCTTTTTTTTTTTTTTTTACAATATCTTTGTATGTATATGGTAATAGAATTATTTTAGCTATGATTTTTCTTCTATTTTGTTGATTTCTGTTCTTTATTCTTTTCTTTGACCATTTGGGTTTCTTTGCTCCATTTTTGGAGTATAGTGGAAACTTAGATCTTGCATTTTTTCACATATAAAGGTTTAAAACTGTAAATTTCTTACTATTAATTTAACTGCAATCATTTAAAAATATTTTTCTTGTGTGAATTCTTATTTGTCCTATGAGTTATTTAGAAGTGTACAGTTTAGAGAAAGGAAACAAGATCATGGAGTAGAAAGACATGAGCTCACCTGTTTTTTAAAAAACACCAAAATCACAACTATAGTAAGTCTCCTGCATATGAACCTTCAAGTTGTGAACTTTTGAAAATGTGAGTGTGAGTTCATACATTCAATCACGTAAGTTAGTTCTTGTGTCTGGAGCATATTGTGACATGAGTGCATCCCCTACAAGTGGTTGTGCTTTGTATACTTTATCGTATAGCACTGTATAAAGTATAGCAGTACAGCAGCTTTATTTCAAGCCTAGGATATCTGGAAGCAAGTGTAAAAGCAGTGGTGATAAAGCTGGTATTACACTGCTCAAGATACTATACTGTAAGATTAAAATTATTTTCTTTTTCGTGTTTGTTTTTTGTGTATTATTTGTGTGAAAAGTATTATAAACCTGTTATATCTGATTACATTAGTTGGGTAACTAGGTCAACTTAGTTAGACTTATGAAGACACTCTCAGAACAAAATTCATTAGTATGTAGGGGACTTACCATAACTGCTCAACAGTCATCACAACAACAAAAAACTTCTGGAACCTATCAAAAAAGATGACCTATATCCAGAAAGAAAGTCAAGGAAGAAGCTATAATGAGATGGTAGGAGGGGCACAATTATGATAAAATCAAACTGCATACCTGCCAGGCATGTGACCTGCAAACTGTTAAGTAATTATACCACAGAAGTTCTCCCACAGGAATGAAAGTTCTGAGTCCCATGTCAAATTCTCCAGCCTGGAGATCTGGCAATGGGATGAGGAGTCCATAGAACATCCAGTTTTGCAAGTCAGTGGGGTTTGATCACAAGAATTTCACAAGACTGGGGGAAATGGAAATTCCACTCTTGGAGGATAGATACAAATACCTAGAGACAAATGAAAGCACAATGATCCAAAACCTATGGCATGCAGCAAAAGCCGTTCTAAGAGGGCAGTTTATAGCAAAACAATCTTACCTCAGGAAGCAAGACAAATCTCAAACAACCTAACCATTCTCCTAAAGAAAGTAGAGAAAGAATAATAAATAAAACCCAAAGTTAGCAGAAGAAAAGAAATCATAAAGATCAAAGAAGAAATAAATGAAATAGAGACAATGAAAACAACAGAAAAGATCAATGAAACTAAGAGCTGGTTCTTTGAAAAGTTAAACAAAATCCGTAAGCCTTTAGCCAGAGTCATCAAGAAGAGGAGTCAGAAGCCTTAAGTCAATACAATTGGAAATGAAAAAGGAGAAGTTAAAATGGACACCATAGAAATATAAAGGATCATAAGACACTACAAGCAACTATTTGCCAATAAAATGGACAACCTAGAAGAAATGCACAAATTCTTACAAAGGGACAAAATCCCAAGAATGACCCAGGAAGAAATGGAAAATATGAACAGACTACTCACAAGTACTGAAATTGAAACTAGGATTTGAAAACTCCCATCAAACAAAAGCCCAGGACAGGATAGCTTCACAGGCGAATTCTATCAAACATTTAGAGAAGCACTAGCACCTGTTCTTCTTAAACCATTCCAAAAAACAATTACAGAGGAAGGAATGTCCCCAAGCTCATTCTATGAGGCCACCATTACCCTGATCCTGAAACCAAAAATATCAGTAAAAAAGAAAATTATAGGCCAATATCACCAATGAATATAGATGCAAAGACATCAACAAACCCAATGCAATAATACATTAAATTGATCATACATGATGATCAAGTAATCAATTAATGTGATAAACCACATCACCAAATTGAAGAATAAAACCTGATAATCTCAATAAATGCAGAGAAAGTTTTTGACAAAATTCAACATCTATTTGTGATAAAAATTCTTTAGAAAGTAGGCATAGAGGAAACATACCTCAATATAATAAAGTCCATATATGACAAAGCTAAAGCTGATATCATACTCAATGGACAAAAGCTGAAAGCATTTCTTCTAAAATTAGGAACAAGACAAGGATATCCATTTTCATAACATATTTTTGGAAGTCCTAGCCATGGAAATCTGAGAAGAAAAGGAAATAAAAGGAATCCAACTTGGGAAAGAAGAAGTAAAACTATCACTGTTTGCAGATGACATGATACGTACATAGAAAATCCTAAAGATGCTGCCAGAAAACTACTAGAGCTCATCAATGAATTTGGTAAAGTTGCAGGATACAAAATTAATACACAGAAATCTGTTGCACTTTCATACACTAAAAATGAAAGTTCAGAAAGAAAAACTACAGGAAATACCCCATTTACCATCACATCAAAAATAATAAAATATACATAGGAATAAACCTATGAATCTGCAGTGGAGCTGACAAATGGATTTAAGGGATTAGATGTAGTAAAGAGTATGCCTGAAGAACTATGGACAGAGGTCTGTAATATTGTATAGGAGGCAGCAAACACTACCATCCCAAAGAAAAAGAAAAGCAAGACGGCAATGTGATTATCTGAGAAGGCTTTACAAACAGCTGAAGAAAGAAGAGAAGTGAAAAGCAAGGAAGAAAGGGAAAGGTACATCCAACTAAATGCAGAGTTCCAAAGAATAGCAGGGAGAGACAAGAAGGCCTAATACTAATACTTTAAGATTTAAGCTGGCAGAGTAAAAGAACGTGTGCTCATCTTCTCCTGTGAGAACACTGAAATCACAATTAGCTGCTAAACAGCCACTGACAGGAGAATGTTGGATCCCACCAGAAAAAGATGACATGTGTCCAAGGGCAAAGGAGAAGCCCTGACAAGATGGTAGGAGGGGCAAAATCCCGTTTAGAATCTATTGCCATACCCACCAGAGATGCTCAGAGGGCACACACAAAACCCTTGTGCACACCAGGACCTAGGGAAAGGAGTAGTGACCCCCACAAGAGACTGAGCCAGACCTGCCTTTGAGTGTTTGAGTGTCTTCTGCAGAGGCACGGGTCAGCAGTGGCCTGCCACGGAGACAGAGGCTCTGGCTGCAGCAGATCTGGGAGGCGCAGTGTGTGGCATTAAGTCCTCTTGGAGGAGGTCAACATTAGCCCCACCATAGAGCCACCGAGCAAACGACCCACAACTGGAGAACAATTATAACAAAGAAGATCTCGCACTGTTGCAGGAGTTCTAAGGCCCCCACAAATTTCCCAACCTAGGGACCCTGCAAAGGGACTGAGAACCCCCAGGGGATTTGACTTTGGAAGCCAGTGGGATTTGATTACAGAACTTCCACAGGAATGGGGAAACAGACTCTTGGAGGGCAAAAATAAAACCTTGTGCACACCAGACCCAGGAGAAAGGAGCAGCGACCCCACAAGAGACTGAGCCCAAGTTGCCTGTGAGTGTCCAGGTGTCTCCGGCAGAGGCGTGGGTCCACATTCAGGGGCACTGAGTACAACAGTCCTGGGAGCCACAGGGCATGCTGGCATAAGCCTTTTTGAAGGAGGTTACAATTACACAGCCCCATCCATCAGTAGAAAATTGAATTAAAGATTTACAGAGCATGGTCCTGCCTATCAGAGCAAGACCTAGTTTCCCCACAACCAGTTCCTCCAATCAGGAAACTTCCACAAGCCTCTTACCCATATCTATCAGAGGGCAGACACAGTGAAAACCACAACCACAGAAAACTAACCAAGCTGATCACATGGCCTACAGCCTTGTCTAACTCAATGAAACTATGAGCCATAACGTGTAGGGCCACCCAAGACGGAGGGGTCATGGTGGATAGATCTGACAAAACAAGGTCCACTGGAGAAGGGAATGGGGAACTACTTCAGCATTCTTGTTTATGTGTTGAGAAACCTATAAACAGTGTGAAAAGACAAAAAGATGACACTGAAAGATGAACTTCCCAGGTCAGTAGCTGCCCAATAGGTTACTGGACAAGAGCAGAGAAATAGTTCCAGAGGTAATGAAGAGGCTAAGCCAAAGTGGAAACAACACCCACTTATCGATGTGTCTGGTGGTGAAAGTAAAGTCCAACGCTGTAAAGAACAATATTGCATAGGAACCTGGAATGTCAGGTCCATGAATCATGGTAAATTGGAAATGATCAAATAGGAGATGGAAAGAGTAAACATTGACATTTTAGGAATCAGTGAACCAAAATGTACTGGAATGGGCGAAGTGAATTCAGATGACCATTATATCTACTACTGTGGCAACAATCCCTTAGAAGAAATGGAGTAGCCCTCATAGTCAACAAAAGAGTCTGAAACGTAGTACTTGGGAGCAGTCTCAAAAATGACAAAATGATCTCTGTTCATTTCCAAGGAAAATCATTCAGTATCACAGTAATCCAAGTCTATCCCTGAAACACTAATGCCAAAAAAGTGGAAGCTGAACGATTCTATGAAGACCTACAAGACCTTCTAGAACTAACACCAAAAAAGATGTCCTTTTCATCATGGGACTAGAATGCAAAAGTTAGAAATTCAAGAGATATCTTGAGTAACAGGCAAGTTTGGCCTTGGAATACAAAATGAAGCAGGACAAAGGCTAACAGGGTTTTGCCAAGAGAACATACTGGTCATAGCAAACATCCTCTTTCAGCAACACAAGAGATGACTCTACACATGGACCTCACCAGATGATCAGTAAGGAAGTCAGATTGTTTATATCCTTTGAGGTGATTGTCAGGATTGGCTCAACAAGCAGGGTTTCCAACAGCAAGATTCAGCGGGTGAATGAGAAACAAGACACAAGAATTCAGTGAAAAGCAAGGATCAGGGGACCAACACGGCTCCAAGGTGAAGGTGCCGAAACTGAACCCAAGCCAGCTTTACTATAATTTCAGCCATGAAGGAAAGAATATGTAGGGAGTTAAGCTATAACTCATGTGGCCTTCAGGGCCAAAGAACAAAGTGATCATCACTGAGTAAGAAACAGTAAGAAACATTGATTACTAAGAAACAGTAATCAATAACAAATCAGAAACTAAGACTGATATTCTTATCTATAGATTTTCCACCAGATATGTAAAACATGTGACTCTGAGATGCCAGTTGAGAAAGAGTCTGGGGTTGATTTTCTGACCCCAGGATCATATCTTGTTTTCAAGACTATGAACTGTTCCCTCTGCATTTGTTCCAAGAGTCTCATGCCTTATAGCATCCAGTTTATCAATAATTATAAATATCTTTTGTGGACCTTGCTGGGGCCTGCTTTTCTTTTATTCTTCCTGTCTCCTACAGTGAAGATGGAGAAGCTGTATATAGTCAGCAAAAACAAGACCAGGAGTTGACTGTGGCTTAGATTCATGAACTCTATAGCAAAATTCATACTTAAATTGAAAGAAAGTAGGGAAAACCACTAGGTCATTCAGGTATGACCTAAATAAAATCCTTTTGATTATACAGTGGAAGTAACACATAGATTTAAGGGATTAGATCTGATAGACAGAGTGCCTGAGGAACTATGGACAAGGTTTGTAACATTATACAGGAAGTGGTGATCAAGACCATCCCCAAGAAAAAGAAATGCAAAAAGGCAAAATAGTTCTCTGAGGAGGTCTTACACATAGCTGAGAAAAGAAGAGAAGTGAAAGGAAAAGAATAAAAGAAAAGATATACTCATCTGAATGCAGAGTTCCAAAGAATAGCAAGAAGAGATAAGAACACCTTCCTAAGTGATCAATGTAAAGAAATAGAGGAAAACAATAGAATGGGAAAGACTAGAGATTTCTTCAAGAAAATTAGAGATACCAAGGGAACATTTTATACAAAGATGGGCACAATAAAGGACAGAAACAGTATGGACCTAACAGAAGCAGAAGATATTAAGAAGAGGTGGCAAAAATACACAAAAGAACTATACAAAAGAGATTTTACTGACCTAGATAACCATGATGGTGTGATCACTCACCTAGAGCTAGACATCTTGGAATGCAATGTCAAGTGGGCCTTAGAAAGCATCAATATGAACAAAGCTAGGGGAGGTGATGGAATTCCAGCTGAGCTATTTCAGATCCTGAAAGATGATGCTGTGAAAGTGTTGTACTCAATATGCCAGCAAATTTGGAAAACTCAGCAGTGGCCACAGGACTGAAAAAAGTCAGTTTTCATTCCAATCCCAAATAAAGGCAATGCCAAAGAATGTTCAAACTACCACACAACTGCACTCATTTCGTACACTAGCAAAGTAATGCTCAAAATTCTTCAAGTTAGAGTTCAACAGTATGTGAACCAAGAACTTCCAGATGTTCAAGCTGGATTTATAAAAAGCAGAGGAACCAGAGACCAAATTGCCAATATTCATGGATCATAGAAAAAGCAAGACAATTCCTGAAAAACACCTACTTCTGTTTCGTTGACTATGTTAAAGCCTTTGACTGTGTGGATCACAACAAACTGGAATATTCTTCAAGAGATAGGAATACTAGACCACCTTACCTGCCTCCTGAGAAATCTATATGCAGGTCAAGAAGCAACAGCTAGAACCAGACATGGAACAATGGACTGGTCCCAAATTGGGAAAGGAGCACGTCAAGGCTGTGTACTGTCACCCTGCTTATTTAACGTATATGCATAGTGCATCATGTGAAATGCCAAACTGGATGAAACATGGCAAATAGATGGGGAAGCTATGGAAACAGTGACAGATTTTATTTTCTTGGGCTCCAAAATTATTTCAGATGGTCACTGCAGCCATAAAATTAAAAGACGTTTGCTCCTTGGAAGAAAAGCTATGATCAACCTAGACATTGTATAAAAAGCAGAGATATTACTTTGCTGACAAATGTTCATGTAGTCAAAGCTATGTGTTTTTTTTTCAGTAGTCATGTATGAATATGAGAGTTGAACCATAAAGAAGGCTGAGCATCAAAGATTTAATGCTGTGAACTGTGGTTTTGGAGAAGACTCTTGAGAGTCCTTTGGAATGCAAACAGTCCCTTGGAAATCAAACCAGTCAATCCTAAAGGAAATCAATCCTGAATATTCATTGGAAGGACTGATGCTGAACCTGAAACTCCAATACTTTGGCCACCTGATATGAAGCCACTCATTAGTAAAGACCCTGATGCTGGGAAAGATTGAAAGCAGGAGGAGAAAGGGATGACAGAGGATGAGATGGTTGGATGGTATCACTGACTCAATGGACATGAGTTGAGTGAGCTCTGGCAGATGGAAAAGGTCAGGGAAGCCTGATGTGCTATAGCCCATGGGGTCACAAAGAGTTGGACATGACTGAATAACAACAACAACACTTTAGGTAGGTTTAGTATTAGATATGACACTTCATTATTATTGAAGGCCTTCTTCAATGAACAGCATATAAAAATAGAGGAAACAACAGAAGGGGTAAGAATAGAGATCTCTTCAGGAAAATTGAAAATATCAAAGGAACATTTTTCCCCAAAGATAGGCACAATAAAGGATAAAAATGACAGAGGCCTAGGAGATGCTAGAGAGATCAAGAAGAGATGGAAAGAATACATGGAAGAACTGTGCAAAAAAGATCTTAATGAATTGGATAACTACAATGTTGTGGTCAGTCACCCAGAGCCAGACATTCTGGAGTGTGAAGTCAAGTGAGCCTTAGGAAGCACTGCTGTTAATAAAGATAGTGGATGTAATGGAATTCCAGTGGAACTATTCAAAACCCTAAAGGATGATGCTATTAAAGTATTAACATTCAATATGTTCCACAAATCTGCAAGACCCAGCAGTAGCCAAAAGACTGGATAAGGTCAGCCCTCATCCCAATTCCCAAGAAGGGTAGCACTAAAGAATGTTCAAACCATCAGACAATTGCACTCTTCTCCCATGCTAGAAAGGTCATGCTTAAAATCTTGCACGCTAAGCTTCAGCATTATGTGAACCAAGAAATTCCAGATGTTCAAGCTGGGATTAGAAAAGCCGAGGAACCAGAGTTCAAACCTCCAACATTCGCTGGATCATAGAGGAAGCAACAAATTCCAGAAAAACATCTACCTCTGTTTCATCGACTATACTAAAGCCTTTGACTGTGTGGGTCATAACAAACTGTGTAAACCTCTTAAAGAGATGGGGATACGGGAGCATCTTATCTGTCTCCTGAGAAACCTGTATGCGGGTCAAGAAGCAACAGAGAACCCTGTCTGGAAAAACTGATTGGTTCAGGATTGAGAAAAGAGTACGACTGGGCTGTCTGCTGTTGCCCTGTTTGTTTAACCTATATGCTGCACACATAATGAGATATGCCAGGCTGGAGGAGTTATAAGCTGGAGTCAAGATAGGCAGGAGAAACACAAACAACCTCAGATATGTGGATGATAGCACTCTAATGGCAGAAAGCAAAGAGGAACTAAAGATCCTCTTAATCAGAGTGAAGGAAGAGAGTGAAAGAGCTAGCTTAAAACTAAATATTTAAAAACTAAGATCATGGCACATGACCCTGTTACTTCGTAGCAAATAGAAGGGGAAAAGGTGAAAGTAGTGACAGATTTCCTCTTCTTGGGTTCCAAAATCACTGTGGATGGTGACTGCAGCCATGAAATCAGAAAGCATTGCTTCTTGGCAGGAAAGCTATACAAACTTAGACAGTGTGTTGAAAAGCAGAGACATTACTCTGCTGACAAAGGTCCTTATAACCAAGGCTATGGTCTTCCCAGTGGTCATGAGAGCTGGACCATAAAGAAGGCAGGGTGTCAAAGAATCAATGCCTTTGAATTGTGGTGTTAGAGAAGACTCCTGAGAGTCCCTTGGACATAAGGGAGATCAAAAACCAGTCAATCTTAAGGGAAATCAACCCTGAATATTCATTGGAAGGACTGATTCTGAGGCTTAAGCTCCTGTATTTTGGTCACCTGATGCAAACAGTTGACTCATTGGAAAAAATCCCTGATATTTGGAAATTTGAGGGCAGAAGGAGATCAGAGGATGACATGGCTGGAAGGCATCACCAATGCAATGTACATGAACTTGGGCACACTTTGGGAGATGGTGAGGGACAGGAAAGCCTGATGTGCTGCAGTCCATGGGACTGCATAGAGTCAGACATGACTGGGCAACTGAAGAAAAACAACAAAGAGGCCAATGCTCCAAAAAATGTAAAATGCTGATGAACTAAATCAAAGATGACACAAAGGAAAGATACACTCTGTTCTCAGATTGGAAGAATCAATATTGCCAAAATGTACTACCCAAAGCAATCTACAGATTCAATGCAATCTCTGTAAAATTACCAATGGCATTTTTCACAGAATTAGAACAAAAAATTCTTGAGATTCGTATGGAGACAAAAAAAGACCATGAATGGCCAAAGCCCTCTTGAGAAGGAAAAAAAAACAAAAACAGAGTGGAGGAATAAGGTTTTCTGTCTTCAGACTACACTACAAAGACAGTCATCAAAACAGTATGGTACTAGCACAAAATCAGAAGTATAGATTAATGGAATAGTATAGAAACTCAGCAATAAATCCATGCATCAGTGGCCAATTAGTCTATGATAAAGGAGGCAACTATATAATGGCTTAGACAATCTCTTTAATAAGTTGTCCCGGGAAAACTGGACAGCTATATGTAAAAAAAAAAAAAAAAAAAAAAAAGAAATTAGATCATTTTTTAACACCAAACACAAAGATAACCTCAAAATGGATTGAAGACCTAAATGTAAGACAAGATACTATAAAAAACTATTGGAGTAAAACATAGGTGTAAGATCCTTTGACACAAATCACAGCAAGATCTTTTTCAATCAATCTCCTAGAGTAACGGAACAAAAACAAAAATAAAGAAATGGGACCTAATTAAACTCAAAATCTTTTGCACAGCAAAGGAAATCATAAACAAAATGAAAAGACCACATAGAGAATGGGAGAAAATATTTGTAAATAATGTGACCCACAAGGGATTAATCTCCAAAATTTTCAACCACTCATGTGGCTTAATATCAGGAAAACAAACAACCCAATCAAAAAAATGGTAGAAGTCCTAAATAGACATTTCTCCAAAGAAGACATACAGAGGCCAAGAAGCACAGGAAAAGATGCTCAACATCGCTAATTATTAGAGAAATGCAAATCAAAACTACAGTGAGGTATCACCTCACACCAATTAGAATGGCCATCATCCAAGTCTGCAAACAATAAATACTGGTAAGGATGTGGAAAAAAAGGGAACCCTCCCCCACAGTTGTTGGGAATGTAAATTGGCATAGCTACTAAGGAGAACAGTGAGGGAATCCCCTTAAGAAACTAAAGATAGAGCTACCATATGATCCAGCAACCCCACTTCTGGGTATATCCAGAGAAAAACAGGTTCGAAGGGATACATACACTCCAGTGTTCTCCACAGCACTATTTCCAACAGCCAAGATATGGAAGCAACCTAAATGTTCACTGATGAATGAATAAAGAAGATGTGGCACATTTATACCACAGAATATTAAGCAGCCATTTAAAAAATGGAATAATGCCATCTTTAGCAACATGGATGAACCTGGAGATTTTCATACTAAGTGGACTGTCAAACAGAGAAAGAAAAATGCATATGGTATTGCTTATATGTGGAATCTAAAAAATGAAATGCACAAAACAGAAACAGACTCATCAAAATGAACTTGTGGTTACCAGGAGGGAAAGCCCGAAGGGAGGGATAGATTGGGAGTTTGGGTTTGATACATACATACTCTTATATTTAAAATAGGTAACCAATAAGGGCCGACTGTATTGCACAGGAAACTCTGCTCAATATTCTGGAATAACCTTAAAGGGAAAAGAATTTGAAAAAGGATACTTGTATATGTAACTGAATAACTTTGTTGTACACCTGAAACTAACACAACATTGTTAATCAACAATTTAACTGGTGAAAATTATATATACAGAAAACCACCATTCTAAGTCTTTGGAATTGTCCTAAAGACACATAGAGAATGGAGAATTATTTATTCAAGAAAATTTACTTAATCTTGGTAAGAATAGGGAGTCTGTGGCATTTGGGCCACTCTTTCCCTTCACCTCTTTTTGCCTCAAAAGTTCCACTTTCAATGTGTACAACTAAGAACATAAGGGTTCCTTTCCTCCCCAGCTTCCAGCCTGGGCCTATGGTTTCACTCCAGAAAGAGCAGGCTGCTGGCCTTTCTCATCCTCTACCAACTCCATTTTATAGAAGCTCTAATTTCAGACAAGCAGAGCAGGCCTGACGGACTGTCTCTCTCTTCCCCTACTCAGCCTCCACTTACTGGGAAAACTCTTTATTCCAGGCACAGAAGGCCTATAATACTAGAAGTATTAGAACCCTCATATACTCCTGGTGATGAGGAAGAAATGGCAACCCAATCCAGTAATCTTGCGTACAGAATCCTGTGGACAGAGGAGCCTGGTGGGCTGCTGTCCATGGGGTCGCACAGAGTCGGACACAACTGAAGCGACGTAGCAGCAGCAGCATACTCCTGGTGAGATTTCGAAATGGTATAGCCACTTTGGAAAACAGTCTAGTAGTTCCTCAACAGGTTAAGAACAGAGTTATTGTACAGCCCGGCAACTGTACTAAGTAAATATGCAAGAGAAATGAAAACAAATATCCACACAAAAATGTGGTCAGTTTTCATAGCAACATTGTTTACAATAAACCAAAAATGTCTATCAACTGATGAATGGATAAATAAAACCTGATATATCTATATAGGTGGAATACTATTTGGCAATACACATAGATGATACATGTTAAAACATGGGTGAAGATTAATAATATTATGTTAATGAAATATGGGAATCACAAAAGTCACACATTTTGTGATTCCATTTATATGAAATATCAAAAATAGGCAAATGATTGCAGACAGGAAGTAGACTAGTGGTTGGTTATGACTGGCAGAGATAGGCATGGGGAAATCAGTGTTAACTGATAGCATGTACTGGATTTCTTTTGAGGGAACTAAAATGTAAATTTAATTGTTAATGATTGTTGTGAATAGAATAAGAAAACATTAAATTGTATACTTTTAAGTGGCAAATGGTATGTATATGAATTATATCTAGATAAAACTTAAAAAATTCAAAAAAGCTCCACTTTTTACAAAGACGAAAAATAAATGAAAAAAGCTGGCTGACATTTTTATATTGAATCTCCAATCGATTCAGTTTCAGAGAGAGCCTGTGATTTTTGCTACAGGATAGCAAATATTAATCATTGAGTATTTATCAAGTACCTATTGAATGTCCATTTCTGTCTAAGCCCTGGAGAGGATACAGGGGAATCTAGATGAAAAGCAAAAACCTCACCTAGCTATGTATTTTATCTATATGGTTGCAAATACCCAGATGGTAAAAGCTACTTATGAAAATACAAATGCTTAGATAAAATCATTTTCTCTTTAAGTCTCTCCCTCCATTCTGTTCTCTGTCAGCATTTCACAATGACATCCAATTAACTGTGAGGCAAAATCCCACTTGGTAAGCAACAATGTTGACTTCATTATGTTTTTATTACATTTCCAATAGTTTCTTCTGCAATGAAAATTAAGTTTATAGTATGATCAAAGATGTAAACACACCACCTGTCCTATGTCATAATACTTACCCTTTTTAATGGAATAAAGGCTATGGTGGGAATTCTTTTAAACAAGCAAGGGGAGATATGCATATTATATTGCAAATTTTGAGATACTTTTCCTACATATTTTGCTTTTTGCCTTCCCTTTATTTCAGTGCTTCTATTTATTTTGTCTGTCGATTTTGTCATCATGCCACTTATTTAAGCCAATATTGTAGTGGAAATATTTAACTTAAAATTTACTTAGAAAATATTGTATGCTTCAGTACAGTCGCTCAGTCATATCTAACTCTTTGCCACCCCATGGACTGCAGCACACCAGGATTCCCTGTCCATCAACCAACTCCTGGAGCCTATTCAAAGTCAATTCATAGCATTAGGGATGCCATCCAACCACCTCATCCTCTGTCGTTCCTTTCTCTGCCCACCTTCAATCTTTCCAAGCATCAGGGTCTTTACTAATGAGTTGGTTCTTTGCATCAGGTGGCCAAAGTATTGGAGTTTCAGCTTCAGCATCAGTCCTTCAAATGGATATTCAGGAATGATTTCCTGTAGGATGGACTGGTTGGATCTCCTTGCTGCCTAAGGGATTCTCAAGAGTCTTCTCCAACACCACAATTCAAAAGCATCAATTCTTCAGTGCTCAGCTTTCTTTACAGTCCAACTCTCACATCCATACATGACTCCTGGAAAAACCATAGCTTTGACTACATGGACCTTTGTTGATAAAGTAATGTCTCTGCTTTATAATATGCTGTATAGGTTGGTCATAGCTTTTATTCCAAGGAGCAAGTGTTTTTTAATTTCATGGCTGCAATTACCATCTGCAGGATTTTGGAGCCCAAAAAAGAGTCTCTCAATGTTTCCAATGTTTCCCCATCTATTTGCCATGAAGTGATGGGACCAAATGCCATGATCTTAGTTTTCTGAATGTTGAGTTTTAAGCCAACTTTTTCACTCTCCTCTTTCACATTCATCAAGAAGCTCTTTAGTGCGTCTTTGATTTCTGCCATAAGGGTGGTATCATCTGCGTATCTGAGGTTATTGATATTTCTTCCAGCAATCTTGATTCCAGCTTGTGCTTCATCCAGCCCAGTGTTTCTCATTATTACTCTGCATATAAGTTAAATAAGCAGGGTGGCAGTACACAGCCTTGACATACTCCTTTCCCAATTTGGAACCAATCTGTTGTTCCATGTCCAGTTCTAACTGTTGCTTTTTGACCTGCATATAGACTTCTCAGGAGGCAGGTCAGGTGGTCTGGTATTCCCATCTTTTGAAGAATTTTCCACAGTTTGTTGTGATCCACACAGTCAAAGGCTTTGGCATAGTCAATAAAGCAAAAATAGATGTTTTTCTGGGACTGTCTTGCTTTTTCAATGATCCAACAGATGTTGGCAATTTGATCTCTGGTTCTTCTGCCATTTCTAAATCCAGCTTGAACATCTAGAATTTCACAGTTCATGTACTGTTGAAGCCTGGCTTGGAGAATTTTGAGTATTACTTTGCTACCATGTGAGATGAGTGCAGTTGTGCAGTAGTTTGAGCATTCTTTGGCATTCCCTTTCTTTGGGATTGGGATGAAAACTGACCTTTACCAGTCCTGTGGCCACTGCTGAATTTTCCAAATTTGCTGGCATATTGAGTACTGCACTTTCACAGCATCATCTTAATAGCTCAATTGTGTGTGTGTGTGTGAGAGAGAGAGAGAGAGAAAGAGAGAGAGAGATATAATCATAGCATCCAAAAATAAGGATATTGCTTACAATGGTATATGATGATAATTTCCATATCCTCCTCTGTTCATTCTTTCTCATCACCTTAACTTTATTTCCTATAAGTAACTACTTGTGATATTTTCATAGATTTCTCAAGATTATTTATTCTTATATAAGCAAACATGAAATATTTCCCCTGATTTTCCCAAATGGTCACTTATTAAATAGTTTTCTGGACATTATTTTTCACAAAACAATATACTCTGGAAATTTCTTTTTATCCTGTATAGTAATTAGCAATATCTAATTCCTAATTTTTTATAAAAACTGCATAACAGTTCATGATGTACATACTGTAACCAAATTTGTTATGATGGATATTAATTCAGAAAGTAGAGAACTAGTTATTAAAACATTAGACTTTCTATCAAAAAATGAATTCCAACAGATTTCTGCTTTCAACTATGAGATAAAAAAAACTTAAAAATCACCACTTCCACTCTTAAAACAAGAAAAGAGTTGAGCAAACTGAAAATAAATTTTTTTTGTGTGTGCATCTTTCAGAGAATTGATATCACAAGGCAAACCCAACCAGAAATCTAGAAAGATAGTTGAATATGGAGAAACAGAGCCAAGATCAGTTTATTTGAAGCAGAAACTTCTGAAGACACTAACTGGTAGAAACACCTATATGGTAATTTTCATTAGTTGCTGGAGGCTGAGTACAGGTTAGCTTGAGAATGATACATTTCCTAAAGTTCAGTCTTAGAGGAAATCCCACACTTTCATGAGTTTTATGTCAAAGAACAATACGAGGTTCTCACAGTGAAGAGTCAAGGGAAATCCACTTTCATTTCTGACAGGGTAAGAAAAAAGTAATCATTTGCAGTATGCCCAGAGAGTTATCAAAAACAAAGGTCTCCCTCCAAGAGAAAACTATACCATAAACTTACCCAACCTAAGAGAAGGGTAGTTACCCATATTCAACACCTTTGCCCTTCCTGTTACATCTAAGGTGGCAAAGGATAAAGCTAAGAAATATTAGTGAAGGGTGAAGGCCCACTAAAAGATAAAATTTGAATTACAAAATTAAATTATGCTTCCCCTCCCCCAATCTTACTACCAAATCATGAGAGCTCTAGTTAATAGCAGTCGATTCGCAGATGAAGAAGCTGCAAGAAACAGACTCTACTTACGAGAGTGGTCTTACAACAACCCAAAGACAACAGGAGACATGGACAAAGACGCTGCTGCTGCTGCTAAGTCACTTCAGTCATGTCTGACTCTGTGCAACCACATAGACGGCAGCCCACCAGGCTCCAGCGTCCCTGGGATTCTCCAGGCAAGAACACTGGAGTGGGTTGCCATTTCATTCTCCAATGCATGAAAGTGAAAAGTGAAAGTGAAGTCACCCAGTCGTGTCCGACTCTTAGCGACACCATGGACTGCAGCCCACCAGGCTCCTCTGTCCATGGGATTTTCCAGGCAAGAGTACTGGAGTGGGGTGCCATTGCCTTCATCTGCAGCTACACAAGATATTAAACAGAGCCTCGCACCCAGACAGATAAACATAGACTTTGCACTGAAGGTCTATTTATCTCAGTTTCTATTACCCAATACATTATATTTTGTCTTTTTTAAAATAAATAAATAAAACCCAAACAGAATAAAGACAAAAAAAAAAAAACTGAACTAAGACATATCCTACTCAAACTATAGAAATCCAAAGAGAAAATCTTGAATGAAGCCAGAAGAATAAAACACATTACCTACAGAGAAATGGAGGAAAAAACCACACAAAGCAAGAAGAAACTGGAGTAAAATATTTAAAGTTTGATAAGAAAAAGCAAAAGCCAGAATACTCAAATTATACAGAGAAAACAACTTTCAAAAGTGAAAGAAAAATAAAGACTTTTTCAAACAAAAATTGAGGAAAGTCATCATCGGTGTATATGATCTGCAAACTTGTTAACAAAAATTCTTCAAGAAGAATGAAAATGATGTAGAAACGTATACCTACATAAAAGAAGGAAGAATATCAGAGAAGGAATAAAATGAAGGTAAAAATAAAATATCTTAGTTTTCTTATTCTTAATCTAAGGGAAATTTCAAAGTATTTTTTACAGAGTAATAACAGCAAAATGTATTGTGAGATTTCAGTATATGAAGTAAATGACAGCAACATTGTCAGGCAAGGAAGGGAGGAATTGGGAAAAATACCCTTTTACAAATATCTGAATATCTGTGAAATAATATAATCTTATTTTAAAGTATCCTCATATTCACTTAAAATATATTACAAACGTTTAGGATACCACTAAATTTTTTAAGAAGTATAATTATATTAAGATGAGGTGGCAAGAATACCCAGAAGAACTATACAAAAAAGATCTTAATGACCCAGACAACCACGATGGTGTGATCACTCACCTAGAGCCAGATATCCTGGACTGTGAAGTCAAGTGGGCCTTAGGAAACATCAGTACAAACAAAGCTAGTAGATGTGATGAAATTCCAGCTGAGCTATTTCAAAACCTAAAAGATGATGCTGTGAAAGTGCAGCACTCAATATGCCAGCAAATTTGGAAAACTTAGTGGCCACAGGACTGGAAAAGGTCAGTTTTCATTCTGATTCCAAAGAAAGGCAATGCAAAGAATGTTCAAACTACTGCACAATTGTACTCATTTCATATGCTAGAAAAGTAATGCTCAAAATTCTCCACACTAGGCTTCAGCAGTATGTGAACCAAGAACTTCCAGATGTTCAAGTTGGATTTAGAAAAAAAGAGATAAAATTGCCAACATCTGTTGGATCATAGGAAAAGCAAGAGAATTCCAGAAAAACATCTACTTCTGCTTCATTAACTATGCTAAAGCCTTTGACTGTGTGGATCACAACAAACTACGGACAATTCTTCAGGAGATGGGAATACCAGATCACCTTACCTGCCTCCTGAGAAACCTGTATGCAGGTCAAGAAGCAACAGTTAGAATCAGACATGAAACAACAGACAGATTCCAAATTGGGAAAGGAGTACATCAAGGGTGTATATCATCCTTGCTTATTTAAATTATATGCAGAGTACATCATGAGAAATGCCAGACTGGATGAAGCACAAGCTGGAAGAAAGATTTCTCTGAGAAATATCAATAACCTCAGATATACAGATGATACTACCCTCATGGCAGAAAGCAAAGAAGAACTTAAAGCCTCTTGATGAATGTGAAAGGCGAGAGTGAAAAAGCTGGCTTAAAACTCAACGTTAAAAAAGACTAAGATCATGGTATCTGGTCCCATCACTTCATGGCAAATAGATGGGGAAAATATAGAAACAGAGACAGACTTTATTTTCTTGATATCCAACATCACTGCAGATCTTGACTGCAGCCATGAAATTAAAAGATGGTTGCTCCTTGAAAGAAAAGTTATGACAAACTTAGACAGCATTTTAAAAAGCCAAGACTTGACTTTACCAACAAAGATCCATTTAGTCAAAGCTATGGTTTTTCCAGTAGTCATGTATGGATGTGAGAGTTGGACCATAAAGAAGGCTGAGCACCAAAGAATTGATGCTTTTGAACTGTGGTGTTGGAGAAGACTGTTGAGATCCCTTGGACTGAAAGGGGATCAAACCAGTCAATCATAAACAAAATCAGTCCTGAATATTTTTTGAACAGACTGATGCTGAAGCTGAAGCTCCAATACTTTGGCCACCTTATGCAAAGAGTTGACTCTTTGGAAAATATACTGATGCTGGAGAAGATTGAAGGCAGGAGGCAAAGAGGAAGACAGAGGATGAGATGGTGGATAGCATCATCAACTTGATGGACGTGAGTTTGAGCAAGTTCCAGAAGCTGGTGATGGTCAGGGAAGCCTAGCGTGCTAGAGTCCATTGGGTTGCCAAGAGTCAGACACAACTGAGTGACTGAACAACAACATCATAATTATTATGCTAAGAGAGAAGAGAAAATGAAATTATATAAAATTCCCAACTAAAATCAGAGAAGGCAGAAACAGAGAAGAAAATATAAAAATACACCAAGAGCAACTGCAATGATTAGAGAACAGTCACAAAATAGTAGCCATTAGTCCAGGTATATAAATCATCACTTTAAATGTGAATACACCAATTAAACGCAAAGTTTATCTGACTGAAAAAGCATTAAAGACACATTTAGATAAAAATTGAAAGGATGGAAAAAGAGATACCATCCTAAAATAATTAAAGTAAATTAAAGGAAGCTGTATTAATTCCAAGCACAGCATACTTTAGAACAAGGGAAATTATCAGAAATAAAGAGGGGTATACATAATAATTGGAGAAGGAAATGGCGACCCACTCCAGTACTCTTGCCTGGAAAATCCCATGGACAGAGGAGCATGGTAGGCTACAGTCCAAGGGGTTGCGGAGAGTCGGACATGACTGAGCAACTTCACTGTACATAATAATGAAGGGCTCGGAGTTCTCAAAAAAGATATAACAATCTTAACACGCATACACCTCATAATGGAGTCCTGAAATATAAGAGACAAGAACTGACAGAACGCAACAAGAAATCTGCTACTATGGTTGGATGCGTTCACAGCCCTCTTTCAATAGTTGAAAGGTCCATCGGGTAGAATACATGCAAGGATACACTTGACCAAAAGTTCACTATTAATCAACTTGATGCAATAAATATTTATAGCATATTCAATCAAAAAAGAATAGAATGCACAATCCTCTCAAGTTCACATGGCATTTCCTACAAAACAAACCATATCCCAAGCCCCCCAAAAATGTAATAAATTTAAAAACAGAAATCATACAAAGTAGTTTTTCAAGTCACAATGAAATTAAACTAGAAATCAAAACCAGAAAGACAGAAAATACCGAAACATTTTGAAATTAAACAACAGACTTCTAAATAAAACATGAGTCATAGAAGTCCCAAAAGACATCTTTTAATTGGATTAAATGAAAATGGAAATACAGCTCATCAAAAGTTGTAGAATACAGCAAAAATAGTTATTAAAGGGAATTTATAGCATTAAAAGCATTTATTAGTAATGATGAGAGATCTAAAATCAATAACTTAAGCTCCTATCTTAGAGCACAAGAGAGAAAGAGAAAAATAAAGCCTGAAGCAAACAGAAACTGTACAATGTAGGAAAGAAATTTAAAAAAAAAATTGAAAATAGGAAAACTGCAGAAAGTCCATAAATAAAAATCAAGTTCTTTGAAAAGATATATAAAATTAGTAATAGTCTATCTAGCCAAGAAAAAAAGTAATGTGACTAAAATAAAAGAATCAAAGCAAAGGTTTTACACTTCTCTTAAAAGTTAACTAGAAATATATCATAAACTTATTTTTTCCTTTTTCAAAAACTAAACAACTTTTAGAAAATATCACAGGATGCCTGTGTTTCTAGGTAACCTTCAGTTAGGTGATTCATTGTCAGATACAACATAAAACAGAGTCCATGAAAGAAAAAATTATAAGTTGGACTTGGTTAAAATCAAAACCTTCTGCAAAGGCACTGTTAAAGAATGGAAGAACAAGACACAGCCTGGGAAAAATACTTGCTATTATCTAGTTGATAAAGAATTTGTAACCAATATATACAAAGAACTTTGAAAATTTAATGATAAGGAAACAACCCAACTTAAAAAAAAAAGGAGTGTAAGATCTGAACAAACATTTCAGTAAAGAAGATATACAGATGGTAAAAAATGTTATGAAAAGATGCTCAGCATCATTTATTTTTAAGAGTTGAAAAGTGAGACAAAATGAGATACCACTAGACACCTACCTATAAGGATGGCTAAAATCTAAAGCCTATCGATACAAATGTTGACAAGAATGTAGAACAGCAAGAATTTTTCATTTATTGCTTTTGAAAATGCAAAATGGTACAGCCACTTTGGAAGACAATTTGCTAGTTTCTTAACAAAACCAGATATAACCCTACCGTATGATTCAGCAGTTGTACTCTTAAGTATTTATCAGATTTATTTGGAAAGTCATATGTACAAAAAATACTGATTGCAAATTTCTGTATGATTTAATCATGAATGTTTATACTGAAACAACCAAGAAGCCTTTCAATAGATGAATGCATCAATACTATGGTATATCCATGCAATGGGACATGTTTCTGATCAAAAGAAATGATATATCAAGTCATGAAAAGATGTAGAAGAACCTGAAATCCATATTGGTAAGTTAAAAAGGATAGTCTGTAAAGGCTGTATACTACATGATTCCAAATATTTGACATTCTGGAAAAGGTGAAACTATAGAGGCAATAAAAATAGCAATGCCCAGAGTTTGGCAAGGGTAGGGGAAATAGCTAAAGCGTGAAAAATTTTAAGGCAGTGTGAGTACTTTCAGGATACTGTCATGGTGGCCACGTGACAGCTGTCAAATGCATGGAACTGTACAGTGGATAGAAACAAGCCAGAACTAAACTGTGGGACCCCAACAGTGACCCCTTCTGATGATTCTGATCCTAAGCTTAAAACTTAAGGAAGTTCAATAGAAAGATAGCTTAAATGAGAAAGTTAGAAACTATAGAGGACACATATCAAAGATGAATTCTAAGCAGTCCTTTCCCTTGTTAAAATTTATATCACAGTGATTTGATATCACTGTTTCAGTTATTTGAATATCATTCTATAGGAAAAAAAAAAACCAAGCATTTTTCCTCTTTATAAGACATGGTTTTATTATTTTCATAAGCATGGATTGGTATGTCTAATTAACTGCTAGAAGGACTATAGATCATTGGTTATAAAACTAATGATGGTTTTTGGCAACCATTCTCCAAATGTTGACTGCTTTTTGGCTAATAATCTTTATATTTAGAGAGCAAACAAAAGAATGAAAAAGCACAGTAGGCTGGAACAAAGAGACATAAGCACTCAATTGACTCTTGAGGATGTAACTCTAACATAGGATAACAAATGGGTCTCATTTTAATAATAATCATAGAATGTGCAATTAAAAACTGGAAGGCAGATAAGGAAATATATAACCCAAGCACTAACAAATAACAATCAAATTACATCCCCAACACAAGAGTTGTGTTAAACAGAATTTTGACGCCCTGTCCCAGAAGGAGGGAGCTTTGTAATGGATCAAATGTTTCTATTAGAGACTCTGGAGGGAGCAGCAGTACCATGGGTTTCCACCATGGCCTGCTTGATATCACCTAATATCTCATTTTACTCACTAGAAAACTATACAGATTGACTATACTGACAGATTGACTATAAAACTATACAGATCTTCCCTAAAGTCAGAGAGCTAGTAAAATCCCCTTTCTACAGAATCTAGTGGTGATAATTTTAGAGTCAGTAGATAAATACTGAGAGCCAAATTCTCTGATGCTTTAAAACAGACTGTCTCACATACAAGATCGGGGTCAACTTCATACTTTAAAGAGCTTGGGCTAGGTAAAAGCTGAATGCACAAGTCCTGCACCCCTAGTGGTTCAGAATATCCTTTGTTTCTCTAAATAGCAGAAGGCATGAGTCCCTATTCAGTGGTTCTTTAATAAGCTGATACATTGGCCCAGGACTGAGGTCTAAGGAGAAGGAGGGAGGTATTCATTTAACAACTATATGATCTGACAGTAGGTAAGGAAATCTCATAAATTTCTCACAAAACATTTAGAGAATAGTGACGTTATTCACTTTGGAAGATTTTTAAACAATATTTGAGGCTCATGTATTTAAATAATTTGCATAAAGTCTTACAGACAGAAGAAGCCAAAATTAGACTTGGACTCAGGTGAGTTAAATTCAGACCCTGCTCTTTCCCTTCATTGTAGTGCCTCCCTGATAATGGGAAGAGAAACTTTACTAATCGTACACAAGCAGGATGTGAGGAGGTAAACGCTGTATACTTAGCTTGCTGCTTTCAACATGTGTGTCTGTTCTCAGTCGTGTCCAACTCTTTGCAACCCCATGGACTGTAGTCCACCAGGCTCCTCTGTTTATGAGATTATCCCAGCAAGGATACTGGAGAGAGTTGTGATTTCCTCCTCTAGGAGATCTTCCCGATACAGAGATTGAACTCACACCAACTGCAGATCCTGCATTGGCAGGCAAATTCTTTACCACTGAGCCACCTTGGAAGCTGATTTCAACACAGTGCATATTAATAAGTGGGAGCCATTATGGGGGAAGTGACAGAAAGAAAGATGAAAGAAAAAAGGGGAAAGTTGTAAAGAATCTAAAACTTCTTAGTTCTATAAAATAAATATAAATATATGAAAATATTATTCTTACTCTTTAAGAGATACTAGCTCAGACATAATAAAGATCTCATACTGCCCCTCATAAATTAGGATGAATCAGTGGCATTAATATTGACTTTTCAAAAAAGAGAAATTTAATTGATCTTCAATCTTAGATCTCTGGACAGCACAAAGAGTTCTGAAATAACAAGGCTTGAAGATATACATTTTTGATGAATGGATAAGGACGTTGTGGTATGTATATACAATGGAATATTACTCAGTCATAAAAAGGAATGAGTTTGAGTCAGGTGAACTGAGGTGGACGAACCTAAAGCCTATTATACAGAGTGAAGAAAGAGAGAGAAACATATTGTATATTAACTCATATATGGAATGTAGAAAAAAGATACCATGAACCTGTTTGCAGGGAAGAATAGAGACACAGACATAGAGAACAGGCTTGTGGACACAGTGGGGGAAGGAGAGGGTGGGACAAACTGAGAAGAAGTAGCACTGAAATATATACTTTACTACGTGTGAAACAGAGAGCTAGTGGAAACTGCTATACAACAGGGAGCACAGCCTGGTGCTCTGTGATGACCTACACGGGTGGAATGAGGGGTTGGGTGAGATGAGGGGCTGGGTGACAGGGAGGCTCAAGAGGGACAGGACATATGTATATTTATGGCTGATTCACATTGTTGTACAGAAGAAATCAACACAAAATTTTAAAGCAATTATCCTCCAATTAAAAAAGGAATAAATACAGAATAATAGAAAAATATATACACATTTTTGGTATGGCACCATCACTGGGTAATCGTAGTAGCAATGGAATAAATAGCATTTATAATTTCCTATTTCATTACTAAGTTGTAAAATAAGTAGAATTCTTTGCTCAAAAACATGTCAGTTAGTTACACAGGAAATAAAAGGTGATATCCCTTTGGCAACCTATTTACATGGTGGGAAAACACTACCTAAAGACAAAGATTTTTGAGAAATAGCTCCTGTTTCATTTCACAACTTTGACATAGATCTGGGTTAAACAGACCCATATACAAAGGTTCTTGCTTAATTACCAGCGTGTTTCTCAGAAAAGCTTTATATCTGCCAATTTACCATCTTGGTAGCATGTGAAATGGGCTTCCCAGGTGGCGCTAGTGGTAAAGAACCCACCTGCCAATCCAGGCGATGTAAGAGACATGGGTTCGATCCCAGAGTTGGGAAGGAGGAGACCATGGCAACCCTACCCAATATTCTTGTTTGGAGAATCCCATGGACATAGGAGCCTGGGGTCCATAGCCTACAGTCCATAGGGTTGCAAAGAGTTGGACACAACTGAGGCAACTTAGCACACAGCATGTAAAATAAAGCAAGAACTTCAGATAATTCATTTGGCTCATTTTTTTTCCTGATATTTTTCTCTAGACTTTTCTTTTTTGATCTGTTTTTTTAACTTTTCTGAATCACATTCTTCTTTTCTGTATAGTACATGGATTTTTAGATTTCTCTTTATAAGCATCCCATCCTTACCTAAGATTTATTCTGGAAACCACTTGATTGAAATTCTCTTTGATTCTTAGTTTCTATGATGTAAAATGGGATAAAACTTTTCCTCCTTAAGGTAAATGTTTAATTGAGAAACAGTGACTGCTCTGGTACACAATAAGTGCCCAAATGGCTCACCAGTTTGAAATTCTAGCGACAAGGGATCATATTTTATTTATCTTTTTGCTAAGTGTTTGTTCTATAGTAGTAGTCACTCAGTTGTGTCTGACTCTCTGTGACCCCATGGACTGTAACCTGCCAGGCTCCTCTGTTCATGGAATTCTCCAGGCAAGAATATTGAAGTGGGTAGCCATTCCCTTCTCCGGGGATCGCCCCAACCCAAGGATTGAACCAAGATCTCCCACATTTCAGGGAGATTCTTTACCATCTGAGCCACCAGGGAAACCTGCTTGTCCTAACAGATCAGATCAGTCACTCAGTCATGTCGGACTCTTTGTGACCCCATGAATTGCAGCACGCCAGGCCTCCCTGTCCATCACCAACTCCCAGAGTTCACTGAGACTCACGTCCATTGAGTCAGTGATGCCATCCAGCCATCTCATCCTGTGTCATCCCCTTCTCCTCCTGCCCCCAATCTCTCCCAGCATCAGAGTCTTTTCCAATGAGTCAACTCTTCACATGAGGTGGCCAAAGTACTGGAGTTTCAGCTTTAGCATCATTCCTTCCAAGGAAATCCCAGGGCTGATCTCCTTCAGAATGGACTGGTTGGATCTCCTTGCAGTCCAAGGGACTCTCAAGAGTCTTCTCCAACACTACAGTTCAAAAGCATCAATCCTTCGGCGCTCAGCCTTCTTCACAGTCCAACTCTCACATCCATACATGACCACAGGAAAAACCATAGCCTTGACTAGACGGACCTTTGTTGGCAAAGTAATGTCTCTGCTTTTGAATATGCTATCTAGGTTGGTCATAACTTTCCTTCCAAGGAGTAAGCGTCTTTTAATTTCATGGCTGCAGTCACCATCTGTAGTGATTTTGGAGCCCCCCAAAATAAAGTCTGACGCTGTTTCCACTGTTTCCCCATCTATTTCCCATGAAGTGGTGGGACCGGATGCCATGATCTTCGTTTTCTGAATGTTGAGCTTTAAGCCAACTTTTTCACTCTCCACTTTCACTTTCATCAAGAGGCTTTTGAGTTCCTCTTCACTTTATGCCATAAGGGTGATGTCATCTGCATATCTGAGGTTATTGATATTTCTCCCGGCAATCTTGATTCCAGTTTTTGTTTCTTCAAGTCCAGCGTTTCTCATGATGTACTCTGCATAGAAGTTAACTAAACAGGGTGACAATATACAGCCTTGACGAACTCCTTTTCCTATTTGGAACCAGTCTGTTGTTCCATGTCCAGTTCTAACTGTTGCTTCCTGACCTGAATATAGGTTTCTCAAGAGGCAGATCAGGTGGTCTGGTATTCCTATCTCTTTCAGAATTTTCCACAGTTTATTGTGATCCACACAGTCAAAGGCTTTGGCATAGTCAATAAAGCAGAAATAGATGTTTTTCTGGAACTCTCTTGCTTTTTCTATGATCCAGGGGATGTTGGCAATTAGATCTCTGGTTCCTCTGCCTTTTCTAAAACCAGCTTGAACATCAGGAAATTCACGGCTCACGTATTGCTGAAGCCTGGCTTGGAGAATTTTGAGCATTACTTCACTAGCGTGTGAGATGAGTGCAATTGTGCGGTAGTTAGAGCATTCTTTGGCATTGCCTTTCTTTGGGATTGGAATGAAAACTGACCTTTTCCAGTCCTGTGACCACTGCTGAGTTTTCCAAATTGGCTGGCATATTGAGTGCAGCACTTTCACAGCATCATCTTTCAGGATTTGGAATAGCTCAACTGGAATTCCATCACCTCCACTAGCTTTGTTCATAGTGATGCTTTCTAAGGCCCACTTGACTTCACATTCCAGGATGTCTGGCTTTAGGTCAGTGATCACACCATCATGATTATCTGGGTCGTGAAGATCTTTTTTGTACAGTTCTGTGTATTCTTGCCATCTCTTCTTAATATCTTCTGCTTCTGTTAGGTCCATATCATTTCTGTCCTTTATTGAGCTCATCTTTGCATGAAATGTTCCTTTGGTATCTCTGATTTTCTTGAAGAGATCCCTAGTCTTTCCCATTCTGCTGGTTTCCTCTATTTCCTTGCATTGATGGCTGAAGAAGGCTTTCTTATCTCTTCTTGCTATTCTTTGGAACTCTGCATTCAGATGTTTATATCTTTCCTTTTCTCCTTTGCTTTTCAATTCTCTTCTTTTCACAGCTATTTGTAAGGCCTCCCCAGACAGCCATTTTGCTTCTTTGCATTTCTTTTCTATGGGAATGGTCTTGATCCCGTCTCCTGTACAATATCATGAACCTCATTCCATAGTTCATCAGGCACTCTATCTATCAGATCTAGGCCCTTACATCTATTTCTCATTTCCACTGTATAATCATAAGGGATTTGATTTAGGTTATACCTGAATGGTCTAGTGGTTTTCCCTACTTTCTTCAATTTAAGTCTGAGTTTGGCAATAAGGAGTTCATGGTCTGAGCCACAGTCAGCTCCTGGTCTTGTTTTTGCCGACTGTATAGAGCTTTTCCATCTTTGGCTGCAAAGAATATAATCAGTCTGATTTTGGTGTTGACCATCTGGTGATGTCCATGTATAGAGTCTTCTCTTGTGTTGTTGGAAGAGGGTGTTTGTTATGAGCAGTGCATTTTCTTGGCAAAACTCTATTAGCCTTTGCCCTGCTTCATTCCGTATTCCAAGGCCAAATTTGCCTGTTACTCCAGGTGTTTATTGACTTCCTAATTTTGCATTCCAATCCCCTATAATGAAAAGGACATCTTTTTTGGGGTGTTAGTTCTAAAAGGTCTTGTATATCTTCATAGAACCATTCAACTTCCACTTCTTCAGTGTTACTGGTTGGGGCATAGACTTGGATTACTATGATATTGAATGGTTTGCCTTGGAAATGAACAGAGATCATTCTGTCGTTTTTGAGATTTTATCCAAGTACTGTATTTTGGACTCTTTTGTTGACCATGATGGCCACTCCATTTCTTCTGAGGGATTCCTGCCTGCAGTAGTAAATATAATGGTCATCTGAGTTAAATTCACCCATTCCAGTCCATTTCAGTTCGCTGATTCCTAGAATGTCAACATTCACTCTTGCCATCTCTTGTTTGACCACTTCCAATTTGCCTTGATTCATGGACCTGACATTCCAGGTTCCTATGCAATATTGCTCTTAGAACTTGCTAAATGAATATTTGTTGAATGGATCCAGACACACAGAATGAAAATTCAAACAAACAAAACATAAACTAATGTCTTGCCTTCCTAGACTTTATAGAAAATAAGGTGGAAAAGATATATGCAATAAAATAACTTCAATACAGAGACCTAAACAACATAATTGAAGTGTGTATTGAAGTGCCATAAAATCTCAGACATATAATGGATTATAATAAATCACATTTGCAATATTGCTTTACTTGGAATCTCTCATGTAGCTACACGTGCAGAATGATGACAGAGTCCTTCAGGGATCTCTATATGTTCATATGGAACCTTGATATTCTTACAAGGACAAATTCTCAGTAAGGTGTGAGTCTGTCTGTATTTGTGGAGAGTTGAGGGGATATAAGAATCCCACCCAAGCTTTGCTCCAGCCATTGTGCTACCAATACTTCTCTAAGAGCCCTCAAATTAGCTGCTCTGAGAAGGCTATGTGCATCAATCATGTGTGTGTGTGTGTGTGTGCGCACGCACACATGGGTGAGTAAATACATGCATATCTGCTCAGTCGTGTCTGACTCTTTGTGACCCCATTTGGAACTGTACTCTTTGGAACTGTAGCCCACCAGGTTCCTCTGCACATGGGGTTTTCCAGACAAGGATACTGGAATGGGCTGCCATTCCCCTTCTCCAGGGGATCTTCCTGACCCAGGGATCTAACCACATTTCTTGTGTCTCCTGCATTGGCAGGAGGATTCTTTACCACTGGTGCCATCTGGGACGCACATAAATAAAATTAGGTAAATTGTTAAGGAAGCAGAATTAATGAAGAATGAATTGTTGTCTTTGGATAGTCTTTACCTACAGGCAGACAAGTCTGCTAAGAATGGAAGACTCTCTTATTCATTATAAATATCCTCCTTGAATTTCTCAAGTCTCTTTTTAGAGAAAACATAAGGCTGCTGCTGCTGCTAAGTCGCTTCAGTCGTGTCCGACTCTGTGTGACCCCATAGACGGCAGCCTACCAGGCTCCCCTGTCCCTGGGATTCTCCAGGCAAGAACACTGGAGTGGGTTGCCATTTTCTTCTCCAATACATGAAAGTGAAAATCGAAAGTGAAGTCACTCAGTTGTGTCCAACTCCTAGCGACCCCATGGACTGCAGCCTACCAGGCTCCTCCGTCCATGGGATTTTCCAGGCAAGAGTACTTGAGTGGGCTGCCATTGCCTTCTTCAAAGCATAAGGGGGGCTCCTTCAAAGATGGAATAACACATCCCTTTCCTTAGGGCTGGGGTATAAAACCTCTAATTGTTAGGGAGTAGAAATTTTTTAAAAGCCCTGTCTTGTTGTGCCTTTTTATATGTCTCCCTTTTTGGAATAAATATCAATAACCTCAGATATGCAGATGACACCACCCTTATGGCAGAAAGTGAAGAGGAACTCAAAAGCCTCTTGATGAAAGTGAAAGTGGAGAGTGAAAAAGTTGGCTTAAAGCTCAACATTCAGAAAACGAAGATCATGGCATCCGGTCCCACCACTTCATGGGAAATAGATGGGGAAACAGTGGAAACAGCGTCAGACTTTATTTTGGGGGGCTCCAAAATCACTACAGATGGTGACTGCAGCCATGAAATTAAAAGACGCTTACTCCTTGGAAGGAAAGTTATGACCAACCTAGATAGCATATTCAAAAGCAGAGACATTACTTTGCCAACAAAGGTCCGTCTAGTCAAGGCTATGGTTTTTCCTGTGGTCATGTATGGATGTGAGAGTTGGACTGTGAAGAAGGCTGAGCGCCGAAGGATTGATGCTTTTGAACTGTAGTGTTGGAGAAGACTCTTGAGAGTCCCTTGGACTGCAAGGAGATCCAACCAGTCCATTCTGAAGGAGATCAGCCCTGGGATTTCCTTGGAAGGAATGATGCTAAAGCTGAAACTCCAGTACTTTGGCCACCTCATGTGAAGAGTTGACTCATTGGAAAAGACTCTGATGCTGGGAGAGATTGGGGGCAGGAGGAGAAGGGGATGACACAGGATGAGATGGCTGGATGGCATCACTGACTCTATGGACGTGAGTCTCAGTGAACTCCGGGAGTTGATGATGGACAGAGAGGCCTGGCATGCTGCGATTCATGGGGTCACAAAGAGTCGGACACGACTGAGCGACTGATCTGATCTGATCTGATCTGATTATGAGGTGGTAAAACTTGGGACTTGGTAAAACACCAGCTTCTAGTTCTGGAAAATACCAAGAGAAGGACATGGCCCAGGGAAAATATAGAAAGCATGTGAAATGGTTAAATTTATTTGTTGGCTCTGAATAAGAAAGGTTAGCAGAGATAGAGGTTCAGGATTGGAACTCTATTAGGAAATGGAATGTAAGTTTGCTGCTCTATGTCTTGCATTTTAGTTCCAGAGATCACAGTGTTGATATTAGACTTTATGGGGAAACTATTTGGCTGAAGTAAGATAAGCTAACAGCTCATTTATATTACTACTTTTAGATCCACCTCCACAAAGTTCTAAGATGGCATGAAATACTGACTATCAAAACTTTGGAGTTCTTAGGATGGGGAAGCAGGTGGGAGGGATGTTCAAATGGGAGGGGACATAAGTAAACCTATGGCCGATACATGTTGATGTTTGGTAGAAACCAACACAATACTGTAAAACAACTATCCTTCAATTAAAATGAAAAAAAAAAAAACAAAAAATCTTTGGAGTTTCTATGCTCCTAGACCCCACTTCCCAAGACAGAGAATGTACATTCAGCCTCTCTGAAGAACTAGGTATTTTTTGCTGAAAACAGAAACAAGTGGTGTCAGCCTCAATGATGAAGGATACACAGGAAAAGTCCCAGATAGAGGAACCCTATGAAATAATTTTCTACCTTGATAATTCTCACTGTCTTTTCTAAAACAGTATTTACTAGGCACATGCCAAGAATGTTCAAACTACCACACAATTGCACTCATCTCACACGCTAGCAAAGTAATTGTCAAAATTCTCCAAGTGAGGCTTCAACAGTACATGAACTGAGAACTTCCAGATGTACAAGCTAGATTTAGAAAAGGCAGAGTAATCAGAGATCAAATTGCCAACATCCATTGGCAGAAAAAGCAAGAGAAAAACATCTACTTTTGCTTTATTGACTATGCCAAAGCCTTTGATTGTGTTATCACAACAAACTAGAAAATTCTTCAAGAGATGGGAATATCAGACCACCTGATCTACCTCCTGAGAAATCTGTATGCAGGTCAAGAAGCAATAGTTAGAACTGAACATGGAACAAAGGACTGACTGATTCCAAATTGGGAAGGAGTATGTCAAAGCTGTATACTGTCACCCTGATTATTTAACTTATATGCAGAGTACATCATGCAAAATGCCGGGCTGGATGAAGCACACGCTGGATCAAGATTGCCAGGAGAAATATCTATAAACTCAGATATTCTGCACACCACCCTTATGGCAGAAAGTGAAGAGGAACTATAGAGCCTCCTGATGAAAGTGAAAGGGGAGAGTGAAAAAACTGGCTTAAAACTCAACATTCAGAAAACAAAGATCATGGCATCCGGTCCCATCATTCCATGGCAAATAGATGGGGAAATAACGGAAACAGTGAAAGACTTTTTTCTCTTGATCTCTAAAATCACTGCAGATAGTGACTGAAGCCATGAAATTAAAAGACACTTGCTCCTTGCAAGAAAAGATATGACCAACCTAGACAGTATATTTAAAAGCAGAGACATTACTTTGCCGACAAAAGTCTGTCTAGTCAAAGCTATGGTTTTTCCAGTAATCATGTACGGATGTGAGAGTTGGACCACAAAGAAGGCTAAGTGCCAAAGAATTGATGCTTTTGAACTGTGATTTTGGAGAAGACGCTTGAGAGTCCCTTAGACTGCAAGGAAATCAAACCAATCCATCCTAAAGGAAATCAGTCCTGAATATTCATTGGACGGACTGATGCTGAAGCTGAAGCTCTAATAATTTGGCCACCTGATGGGAAGAGCTGACTCATTGGAAAAGCCCCTGATGCTGGGAAAGATTGAAAGCAGGAGAAGAGTATGACAGAGGACAAGACTGTGGGATAGCATCACCAACTCAATGGACATGAATTTGAGCAGGCTCTGGCAGATGGTGAAGGACAGGGAAGCCCGAGCTGCAGTCCTTGGGCTTGCAAAGAGTCAGACACGACTGAGTAACTGAACAACAACAAATATGTAAGACTCTAGGCACAAACACCAAGTGTATTTCATATGACTGGCATTTTCTCTCCATAAATGATGGTTATTGTAACAAGCTGTTGCCCTATGGATATTTTTCTTTTGTAACATATGTTGATTAACAGCAGAGGGTATAGACATTATGCATAAATGAATATAGATGAAATAAAATGTGAGCAAATTGTAAAGGAGAGTCCACACATGGGTCTCTTTATTCCTATTCCTGTTTCTAGCTACATAAATGATGATAATTTGACCCAATTTGTTCTCCTCATACTAAATAGTATTTTCCACTGCATTTTGAAAGAGTGAGAAGAAGATTTGGGAACCAGGGTAAATGTGGAATTGCCATGGAAACTGCAGTCAGACTCAGCCAATGAAAAGCTTCCAACATGCTCCTGCAACTTCACTCCACTTCCAAATTTAGTGATTTAAAACACCTGTTCTCTAGCACATGATTACTGTGATTTAATGGGGGTTTATTAGAGCTGAAAATAGGATTTTTTTTTATTGAAGGTGTTGAATATTGGTGTGCATATCTATTTTTGAAAAGGGTAAAATTCTCTCCAACTGATATTTCCATATCTATGAAATTCTTATTCTCCTATATTTGGTGACTTTAAAAGGCAGAATGAGATGAAGAAAGCATCCTTGATCTTATTGTACATAAGGCTACATTCAATACTAAATTCCACAGAAAATATGTATTTAGACCCAATCCCCAGTACATCCAGTGTACTGGATACCCATTATGGATATACCATTAGATACCCATGGTGCTGACATTCACAGAGAGGTGGACCCCTTTAATGTCTGCTGTGATTTTATTTATTCTTTACCTCTGATCCCTACCACTGTCTTCACAGTTTATGTTCCATGATGCATGTGTATGTTTTTGGGTGTTTCACATATATTTTAAATCAAAACTGCGACATGTATTTTCTCTTGTGAAACACCAAGATTAATTTTATTTTGATAGGTTTTAACTAATATAAATGCTAGTTTTACAAGGGTTAGCTAATTGTTTGCAACTATTAGCCTTATGTCATATAAATGAACAGAATATATGTGTGTGTGTGTGTGTGTGTGTGTGTGTGTATCTCTATCTTTAATGCAAAAATAAACCATTCCATGTGACAGGAGTTCAAGGATATAAATACATGGGAAAAAGAAAAAAGTGAAGGTGTAAGTTCGTCACTCAGTTGTATCCTATTCTTTGTGACCCCATGGGCTGTATTCCACCAGGCTCCTCTGTCCATGGAATTCTCCAGGCAAGAATACTGGAGTGGGTTGACATTCCCTTCTGCAGGGGATCTTCCCCACCCAGGGATCAAACTTGGGTCTCCTGCATTGCAGGTGGATTCTTTAGTGTCTGAGCCACCAGGGAAATAAATACATGGGAACATTCTGAAATTAATACCTTTTAATAAATCTGTAAGTTATTGGAAATATGCCCAGAAACAATGCATAAAAATGTATGTGATTTTCATACATATTAAGACTGCTTTATTTTAATACTATCAAGGAGAATTGTAATTATTGTGATTCATCCAAAATACAGGGGGGAAAATCAAGGTAAATTACAAAAATTTTTTTTAAATTACAGAAATTTGGAAAGTATAGTCTATACACTATGTTAAAAACACAAAAATTATCATTGTACTTAAAATAAGACCACTGACACTGAAAGATGATTGTTGTTTATGTATATGTTAAAAATCCACTTAGCTATATAAAATAGTACTGTCTTTTGACATTGCCTCATAGGCAAATTATTGCATATAACTAGTTCATATTTATCTTTAGCAAAGATAGAAAAACCAATGTTCATGAAATATAAATGTTAACAAATTTGAATTGCAATTATACTGTCTAAAGATGAGAAACAAATATATTTAGTTTACTCAGGTTTTCTGAAGACAAAAAATGACTTTTTACAAATAAGAATGTTATGTAACACATTATTTCTGTATTTTATGGGCTATGTGAAGACATTCAGGGAAAACTTGCAGGCCTTTACAAACACTCTCATTGAATCTCTCTTGACAACCTAATTCTTGATTGGAAGAAGCATGCAAATAACTAAGATTTTTTTTTATCATGACTATTTCTTTCCTAAATAAAATAGGTTATTTGTGAACTCAAGATTGACATTCTTGATCACCCTTTTAATATACCTATTCATGGTCTCTATTCTGGAAGTGCATTATTATGTTATTCCCATATTCTACTACCCATATTCTACTGTTAAGAATGTATCTCTTTCCCTTTTTTTTTTCACTTTAACATTGAAGTATTGTTGATTTACAGTGTTGTATTAATTTCTGCTGTACAGGAAAGTGATTCAGTTTTATGTATATATGTATATATTCCTTTAAAAATTATTTTTATTATGGTTTCTCATAAGATACTGAATATATTTCTCTGTGCTGTACAGTAGGACCTTATATATTATATGTATATAATGGACTAACAACAACTAACAATTCTATATATGTATAACAACAATTATAAACTAATATAAACTAACAACAATTACCTATATACGTATATGCAAAAGCTTACATCAGCTAACCTCAACCTCCCACTTTCTCTCTCACCCAACATTCTCCTCCTTCTCAACAACTCTGTTGTCTATGTCCATTAGACTGTTTCTGTTTTCATGGTATGTTCAGAAATAACAGAAAGGGAATGTATAAAAACAATATCTTTTAAAGTCATACCCCCAAATAAAATATTTTGGACTAAACCTGACCAAGGACGTGAAAGAACTATAAAACATTAATAAAAGAAATTAAAGATGATTCCAACAAATGGAAAGATATCCTATGTTCTTGGATTGGAAGAATTAATATTAAAATGGCCATACTATCCAAGCAATCTACAGATTTAATGTGGTCCCCATCAAATTACCCATGACATTTTCACAGAACTAGAAACAATAAACCTAAAATATATATGGAATCATAAAAGACCCAGGATTGCCCAAACAATCCTGAGGAAAAAGAACAAAGCAGAAGGTATGACCCTCACAGACTTCAGACAATACTGCAAAGCTATACTAATAAAAATAGCATAGTATTGGCAGAAAAACAGACATACGGATCAGTAGAACAGAATAGAGAGCCCAGAAATAACCCACACACCTATGGTCAATTAATCTTCAACAAAGGAGACAAGAATATACAATGGGCAAAAGACAGTCTCTTCATCAAGCGATGGTGGGAAAGTTGTACAGCTACATGTTAATCAGCAAAGCTAGAACATGCTGTCTTAACATATGCAAAAATAAACTCAACATGGCTTAAAGACTTAAACATGAGCCATAATACCATAAAATTCCTAGAAGAGATCATAGGCAAAACATTCTCTGACATAAATAGTACCAGTATTCTCTTGGGTCAGTGTTCCAAGACACTAGAAATAAAAATAAATAAATAAATACATTAGGTCTAATCAAACTTACAAGCTTTTGCACAGCAAAAGAAACCATAAACAAGATGAAAAGACAACATACAGAATGGGAGAAAATATTTGCAAATGATGTGGCCAACAGGGGTTAATTTCCAAAACATACAAACAGATCATACAACTCAGCCAAACAAAATGAAAAATGGGTTGAATACCTAAATACACATTTCTCCTAAGAAGAAATACAGATGGCTACGAGGCACATGAAAAGATGATCAACATTGCTTATCATTAGAGAAATGCAAATCAAAGCTACAATGAGGTACCGCTAGTCAGAATGGCCATCATTAAAAAGTCTACAAATAGCAAATAGTAGAGAGGATGTGGAGAAAAGGGAATCCTCCTACTCTTTTGATGGAATGTAAGTTGGTACACCTACTATGGAAAACAGTATGGAGGTTCCTCTGAAAACTGAAAACAGAATTACCTTATGATCCAGCAATCCCACTCCTGGGCATATATTCAGGAAAACAAAAACAAAAACAAAAACTGTAATTCAAAAGGATACATTCACCCCTATGTTCATGCATTGCACCTCTTCATATTTATGTTCATATACTCATTAATTGTTTGGTCCCCATGCTCTATGCTGAGAAAAGAGGACTGATTCATTGATGGCTATGGGTTATCCTACAGCAGAATATCTACTTTCCTTTCCTTTTTAAAATTTTGTTTTACTAATAGATACACTTTATATTATTGAGAAAACTGTACTTCGAGATCTATTGATTTGAGATATATGTGTACATATCTATGGGTTTTGCTATCGGTGTGGGTGTGCATTGATGCTCAGGTGTGTCCCACTGTGTGCGATCCCATGGACTGTAAACTGCCAGGCTCCTCTGTCCATGGGATTTCCCAGGCAAGAATACTGGAGTGGGTTGCCATTTCCTTCTCCGAGGGATCTTCCTGACCCAGGCATCGAACCCCGGTCTCCTTCATTGCAGGCAGATTCTTTACCTTCTGAGCCATCAGAGAAGCCCATTGCTATGGGTAGGGGTAAGCAAATCTGATGGTTATACTGGGATTACAGGAGGCAATAATGTGGTATAATTCCAACAGATAGAATTTATCTGTAATGGGCAGCCTGTTACTTGTCTTTCTCATCCTTCACTCTTTCTTTCTTTGGATAGTGAGAACTCCTGGGATTCTGCAGTTTTTCACCAGTTTCCAGTATATTTAAATTTTTACAATTCTTTTTGGTTTATATGAGTACCACAATTGGAAAACAGAGGCAGGAAAATTTGTTATTGTCAGTCATCATCACTGAAAAGTCCTGCAAACATCTGTATATAAAAGAGTTGTTTAAATAGCATGCAACACTAAGCCAAGTGACCTTGTGTTACAAGGTTGCTTCAACTTACTGTGCTCTTTGTAAAATTTTAACCTGTCTCAGGCACCTCATTTGATTTTAACCTGTCTCCGGCACCTCATTTGATTTTTCTTGCCACTAAGATCATTTTAAAAACATCAACTAGGTAAACTGGTTCTTGCAAAATGAGATTCTCTTAACCCGTTCTGTATATTAGCACTAAGGTCAGTTCGTTTAAATTTCAGTTTTTGGCACTTGGCATATAAAGAGAGAGAGAGAAAAAAAATAAGAAAAGTATTCTGAGATGAATTTCACAGCCATATGATGAAAACTGAGTATTAATCTATATTTTACTGCCTAAGGAACCAGGTCTTTGCATTTATAGTCTTTGAATATTATACATAGTAAGAAATATATTTCACAATATAATCTACTACATATATCTATATATCTATATGTATGTGCATGTGTACATATACACATATATAAAATCAAATTTCCCAGTAACAAAATTTCCAAACTAATGCTTATTCTTACTATGACAAACTCTGTATTTTGATATTTTCTGTTTAAAATTATCATAATTATAATATATTTACATGAGATTTACCAAAGCAATTTAATGACATAATAAAGATATATAATTAGAAAAACATTGACCTAAAGTATGACTGCTAATCAGTTTCTCTTAACATAAATTGCAGGTATGAACAACTCTGGGTGTTCTTAACCTTATGAGCAAGTCTTCACACTGGGGTATTATACCATGGAAATATTGCCAAGTGAATATTTCAGTTCAGTTCAGTTCAGTCGCTCAGTCATGTCTGACTCTTTGCGACCCCATGAATCGCAGCACGCCAGGCCTCCCCGTCCATCACCAACTCCCGGAGTTCACCCAGATTCACGTCCATCGAGTCAGTGATACCATCCAGCCATCTCATCCTCTGTCGTCCCCTTCTCCTCTTGCCCCCAATCCCTCCCAGCATCAGAGTCTTTTCCAATGAGTCAACTCTTTGCATGAGGTGGCCAAAGTACTGGAGTTTCAGCTTTAGCATCATTCCTTCCAAAGAAATCCCAGGGCTGATCTCCTTCAGAACGGACTGATTGGATCTCCTTGCAGTCCAAGGGACTCTCAAGAGTTTTCTCCAACACCACAGTTCAAAAGCCTCACATCAAAGTGAATATTTAGGGAATCAATTTTCAAATCTTCACCTTTCATACTGTTTTTTTCTAAATTTGATTTGTCTGATAACTGGCATAAAACAGTCCCTCTTCTTCCTTTTTCCTTTTTATCATTTTTGCCATTCTTTTTATCATTTTTCAAAAAAGGAACATAACCCCTCACATATCATGAATCCACACATTGCCAAGATTAAAGATCACCTCACTCTCACCTCAACACATATGCGTTGAAATACCTTGATTTAGGGAGGCTCTTTTAGTCATTCTAGATTCAGATTTACTGTAACTTGGGTGACAGGCTTGCTTATTGTCAAAGAATGAAGTGTTCTGGAGCAAAGTTTTACAAAAGCTGGACAAAGTTTCCAATCTTAGCACAGAATTTTCTCCCCACATGTATGCTACAAACCCTGATTCCATTGATAAAATCCATTAAAGGGTCTGTCACAATATCCATCATTTTTCCTACTTCTTTTAAACATTAATATGCACAGTCATTTTTTTTAATTTTATTTTATTTTTAAACTTTACATAACTGTATTAGTTTTGCCAAATATCAAAATGAATCTGCCACAGGTATACATGTGTTAAAATTCCTGAGATACTATTAAAATAAAATTCTTGTAACTTAAATCACTATTTCATTTACAAAGCATAGCCAATGAACCAAAAATATTAATAATTACATGTTTTGATACATAAACAGTAAATATAAAAAAGGCAATTTGGGGGAAAATGACTTTTTTCTGACATATATTGAACTTTATATATCTTCATCATTTATCAGTTCATGAATATTATTTATTGATACAATGAAACAGGGTTTAAATCAATTCTGTTTCACTATCTCACTTTAATAAAAGTATCAAGTATATTTGTTTTCTTAAAAAAGTAGACAGGAATATTAAAAAGCACAGGGAAATATACTTTTTTTAATAACAGCTAGGTTGCTCAGTTTTTGAAAACTTTCTGAATTATTTAATATGATATGTCATAAAAATGAGTTTTAATGATCTTGCACTTAATGACTAGGTTAGAAACAGATTCACAGACTCAGAGAACAAACTTATGGCTGCTGGGGGGAAGGGTAGAAGACGGATAGTTAGGGAGTTTGGGATTGAGATGTACAGACTGCTATATATAAAATGGATAACTAACAAGGATCTATTGGATAGATAGCATAGGGAACTCTGCTCAATATTATATAACAACCTAAATAGGAAAAGAAGTCGGGAAATAATACATGAATAAGCGAAGCAAAGTCGCTCAATCATGGCCGACTCTTTGCGACCCCGTGGACTGTGGCCTACCAGGCTCCTCCATCCACGGGATTCTCCAGGCAAGACTACTGGAGTGGGTTGCCATTGCCTTCTCCAGGGGATCTTTCTGACCCAGGGATCGAACCCGGGTCTCCAGTACTGCAGGCAGACGCTTTACTGTCTGAGCCACCAGGGAAGCCCCAGTACATGTATATGTATAACTAAATCACTTTGCTGCGCACCTAAAACTATCACAACATTGTTAATCAACTATGCTCCAATACAAAATAAAAAATTAACACATATATATGGAAATTAGAAAGATAGCAACAATGACCCTATATGCAAGACAGCAAAAGAGACACAGATGTATAGAACAGACTTCGGGACTCTGTGGGAGAAGGTGAGGGTGGGATGAATTGAGAGAATAGCACTGAAACATGTATATTACCGTATGTGAAATAGATCGCCAGTCCAGATTCAATGCATGAGACAGGGTGCTCAGGGCTGGTGCACTGGGATGACCCTGAGGGATGGGATGGAGAGGGTGGTGGGAGGGGGGTTCAGGATGGGGAACACATGTACATCCATGGCTGACTCATGTCAATGTATGGCAAAAACCACTACAATATTGTAAATTAGCCTCCAATTAAAATAAATAAATTAATTTTTTTAAAAAAGAAAAAAAAAACAGTTCTACAGAAAGAAGATACCTCTCAAGGGAGTTTATTTCATTTCTGTGCAGCTTCATAGATCATCCTTCTTCTCATACTCCTTAAATGTAAGGATTTATTATTTCTTACTGTATATCCCTCAAGTTGCCTATGAGTATATACATTTTAAGGTAATTTATCCAATATTAACATAGAAATTATGAATAAATTATAATGACATAAAAGCATTTGCAATCATACCACCAAGCGATAACGATTACTAACATACTATAGCATACTATAATGGATTACAATAGTGTTCTCTGCACATACGTATATACATTCCTCCTTTCAAGTATCCATGATACCTTAATCTCAAATGTGATTTTTTGTCACTAATGTTATTCTATAGCATATACTGAAATAACTGCATAATATGTCATTTCATGAATGTACCATTAATCACTCACAGCTGTTAGATATTTAGACAGTCAGATATTTTTAAACTTTTTAAAAAGTTTTCATGACAATTTGTGTGTGTGTGTGTGTGTGTACACTGGTTTCTAATTGCTTCATTTTTATTTGTTTATTTCTCCATTTAAATATAAGTTTTGCATGCCAAATTCCATGGAGAAATAAATTTAAGAATATACCACTGCTGCCGCTGCTGCTGCTAAGTCGCTTCAGTCGTGTCCGACTCTGTGCGACCCCATAGACGGCAGCCCACCAGGCTCCCCCGTCCCTGGGATTCTCTAGAAGGATCTTAATTGTTTTATTGACCCATATTATGTTGGTAACTTTAAAAAATAAGAGTTCATTTTTGTTCGAGTGAGTATAATAAAAGAAGGTACACCATGATGTCTCTATATTCTTAAATAAACTGGGTCTTACTAAGCTATAGTCTTTTGCATTTATTTTGCTTGTGATTTTAAGTACCAAAAAAAGATAAAATGAATTTCTTTCTTCCTATTGTCAAATGATATTACACAGCCTCTTCAAAATTAATTAGAATTTTGATCATTCACATAATATGTCCACTCTGATCATTTTCAAACAACAAAGCATTTTTCAGCTCAGTGAATATGACTATATGAAATGTGTGGTCTTATGGGAAAGGCTTATTTAAAGTTCCTTTGACTATGAAAAGATATGATCACCACCACGACGTTTCAAATCAATAAGTCCAGAGATGCAAATGGAAGAGTTATTAAAAATTAATCTCAACATTAAAATGCCTATGTGACTAATAGCAAGTAAAAAAATATATGGTGTCATAAATCTTTGTACTGGCACTAAACCCCTCTTCTCATAAAAACATTGTGATTTGCATGCACTGGTTATGCCTTGGAATTTATGAACAACAAATAGCAACATGACAGGAAAAAAAGATCATACTATGAAAGAAAAATGGAGAAAGCAGAAGGAATTTAAATGGCAGAATTGGCTCAAGGAGGAAATGGACTTTAAGGTAGATGCTCAAAGATTTTTTTACTTTTCTTGGGTGGTACAGTGGAAAGAGTATACATAGACTAAGTAATTTAACTAATAAATATGTCTCAAAGAAAGCCATTATTGTGTACTTTTTTCTTTTTTCAATATCTTTGTATTCACAGGGGATGTTGGAAGCAATACTTGGTTAATTTAAAACTAAAGCTTGAATATTGCTAAAGACAAAAACACATAGTAATGCATTGAGTGGCATATTATTCTCATGTAACTTTTTGTAGCTATGAATTGCTATACATTCCCTATAAAAATCTTTTACGCCTTTTTAGGATATGTAATTCTTTAATGCACAAGGGCAGAGGAAGGTGAAATGATCATATAGACAGGATTCAGGGTAACTGTATGATTTGCATTTACAAGAGTCAGAATTATTCAATGGATCAGTTAAAGTATTTTTTATTTCTTAACTAAAAGTGACTCAAATCCAACTCCAATTGGGCTACAAAATAGTAATAGAAAATGAATTTATTTGCTCAGCAACTAAGAAACTCAGGGATTGATCAAATTTAAGGTAGGTTTATTGTATCTTTGCCTTTTTATTTTCCGTGTATGGTGTCGCCCAACAATTCTGACTCACATTTGGCCATGTTAAAACAGTGCCTGCCATATCTTCCTCAGAGAAAAGGCTCTTTAGCTTTTAGTGACTTTGAAAGTGTATCATTGACATGTGTATCCTTTAACTAATATGAACTAACTTAGCACTCTTGTCTAGCTGAAACGCTGCCCAGTCCACTAGTCACACATGTGGTATAATCTCTCACTCAAACATGTGCCCGAGTGCGTCACCCAGAACCTGCATGGTCCTTTCCCTCTTGCCCTTCAAGTCTTTGTTCAAATCTCTCTGCCTGGTAAAATTTAGGTTGAAAAATTAAGCCTCACTTTTGGAAATCTTTGTTTCTCTTAAATTTCCTTCATTACTCTTATCACTGTTGACATACTATATATTTTATTTATTTATTTTATTATCTTTCTGCTTTCATTATATTGAAGCCCCACCAGGAAAGATATTTTTCTATGTTTTTAAAACTGTTGTATATACAGTGTCTAGAGCAGTTCCTGAAAGCATATTGATGGTCAGTAAATATTTATCAAAAAAGTATATCACTGTAAATGCTGGAATAACCTAAGAAACACAATATATGTTCTTATGAGAGCATATTATTAGGCTTTTATCAGTGTTAATTTCAATATTTTAAAGAAGAAATCACATATATTTCACTGAATTTCAGTTCAGTTCAGTCGCTCAGTCGTGTCCGACACTTTGCAACCCCATGAATTGCAGCACGCCGGGCCTCCCTGTCCATCACCAACTCCCGGAGTTCCCTCAAACTCATGTCCATTGAGTCGGTGATGCCATCCAGCCATCTCATCCTCTGTCGTCCCCTTCTCCTCCTGCCCCCAATCTCTCCCAGCATCAGAGTCTTTTCCAATGAGTCAACTCTTCGCATGAGGTGGCCAAAGTACTGGAGTTTCAGCTTTAGCATCATTCCTTCCAAAGAATTTATATAAATGTTAACTTAGTGAATTGTGTTTTAAAATTATTAGCTTAGAAGTTGCAATAGATACTTATATATTTGTTTTCTTTTTTCGGGTTCCATTTCTACTCAAAGACCACTTCTATCAGTTATTAAGTAATTGATAATAATATATAACTGTTTTAGTTTTCCAGGGCTGCCATAGCAAAGTATCACAAACTGGGTACTTAAGACTATAAAAACTCATTCTCTCATAGTTCTGTCCATTATGGGGCTCTCCTTGTATGCGTATGGCATCGTAATTGACTGTGTGTGCTCAGTCGCTCAGTCATGTCCAATTCTTTGCGACCCCTTGGACTGTAACCTGACACTCTCCTCTGTCCATGGGATTTCCCAGGAAAGAATACTGGAGCAGGTTGCCATTTTCTACTCCAGGGAATCTTCCTGACCAGGGATCAAATCCATGTCTGTTGCCTCTCATCTGCATTGGCAGACGGATTCTTTTCCACTGTGCCATCTTTCAATTGATTGCATCGACTAATTACGGTCATATTCACAAGTACCTGGGCTTGGGACTCACCTAAAAAGTCAATTTTGGTTAAAAATGCAATATACACAATTTGATTCTACTCTAAAATATGGAATTTAAAATACATATGCCTGTTTCAGTCACTGTTTCCAGCTTTAAGTAATTATGACCTCATTCTGCTTGGCTTCACAATTCTGATCCTTTGTTCCACTTTAAGTTGCCAAATTTGCCTCATTGGTAGTGACCCTTTCCCTTCTTCCAGCTCTCCCTGCTCTAAATGATTCTGCCTCCCACATCTGCTCACTTTCATCCTTGTGAGCCCCTCACAACCATCCACTCACCTACTTGACATTCCTTCCTGGCTTGCTTCAATTAAGTAATATCCACATAAGGAAATAAGTAAATATATAAATAAGTAAATGCTTAGTAATCTCTACCAAAAATAACTTTGTGACATATAGAGTATATTTTAATTAAGAAAAAATATTGTGGCATGCCCAAACAAGAGCATTGTTTTAATTCAGTAATCTCTGACATACACAATATGTTTTGCAGATTTCTGCTTTCTGAAATTAGCTGATTCCTGGTTTATAAAACAGCTGATTAAGAACTCCTTTAATCTTTCTTTAAATCATGAAGGCCAATCAGTATATGGAAAACTGTTTGGCAAATTCATATTAATGTAACTTGTTTATTTAACAAACTGGACTCTGTTGGGTATGAGAAAAACAAAAGCATTATTCTTTTAATCTCTGCTTTTCTTTCCCTGGTGGCTCAGAGGTTAAAGTGTCTGCCTGGAATGCAGGAGACCCGGGTTTGATCCCTGGGTCAGGAAGATCCCTGGAGAAGGAAATGGCAACCCACTCCAGTACTCTTGCCTGGAGAATCCCATGGAGGGAGGAGCCTGGTAGGCTACAGTCCATGGGGTCACAAAGAGTCGGACATGACTGAACGACTTCACTTTCACTTTCTTTCCCTGCTTCCTGACACACTCCATATCTTTCAGATCATTTTCACTCATCAAGGATCAATCTCATTTTTTAGGTTTTTAAAATGTCAATCCAGTGTTATGTCAAACCTTCAGTTTCTCATTCAATTTAAAGCTTCTTTATCACAAAATGATTCAGACTGTGGAAGAGGAGGAATGTGTGACTCTTTTTCTTTTAACCATTTCTCTGCTTTATTGCTCCAACTTTCCTCTGTATTCAATATGCTATCTATGGGCTGCTTGTGACTGGAAAGCATAGGGCTTGAGCAAAGGGGTAAGGCAGAGGCGGGAAGGAAGATATCTTAACTGCTGAGGTGTAACCAGGCATTGGTATATTTCAGGTGTGGATGAAAACTAATTTCATCTCCTTCTCTCACTTTCTTTTCATCCTGCTGAAGAAATAACACATGTGGGCAACACTTATCAATAGCTGCTAAAACAACTATCTAATAGATGGCTGATGAAGAATTAATAATGGACTGATCAGGCCAAAAACATCCATAGCACTGATCGATCTTAACACCACTAAAATCTGGGAAACCAAATCATTGTATGCCTCCTGTTATGATAAGTAAATAGTGTCACCTATTCTTGAAATAACATTTAATTCAGCTTATTTAATGTCTGTCTGTTTTTCCTGCAAAGAGGCAGACTTCAATTTTTCCAAGCCAATAAGGGGAGATACAAGAAAATAATTACGAAGTTCTTCCCTGTTATGGACTGAATGTCTATATCTCCCAAATGCAAAACATTCAAATGTTGCCCTACCTACAGATGTGACTATATTTAAAGTTAGGGCTTTTCCAAAGTAATCAAGGTTAAATAAGATCATAAAGAAGGCTGAGCACCAAAGAAGTGATGCTTTTAAACTGTGGTGCTTGAGAAGACTCTTGAGAGTCCCTTGGACAGCAAGAAGATCAAGCCAGTCAATCCTAAAGGAAATCAACCCTGATTATTCATTGGAAGAACTGATGACGAAGCTGAAGCTCCAATACTTCAGCCACCTGATGCAAAGTGTCAACTCCTTGGAAAAGACCCTGATGCTGAGAAAGATTGAGGGCTGGAGAAGAAGGGGATGACAGAAGGTGAGATGGTTGGATGGCATCATCAACTCAGTGGACATGATTTTGAGCAAACTTGGGAGATAGTGAAGATCAGGGAGTCCTGGCATGCTTCATTCCATGGGGTCACAAAGAGTCAGACACAGCTTAGTGATTGAAGAATAAACAATAAAGTCATTGTTTTATTGAAGGGTTTTATTTTATTTATTTTATTCTTAGTGACTTATTCTTTATTTTATTTTATTCTTTATTTTATTTTGTTCTTGTTTTATTTATTTTATTTTATTCTTAGTGACTGAAGAATACACAATAAAGTCATTGTTTTATTAAAGGTAGGGCCTAAATCTGATTTTATCAGTTTCCTTATAAGAAAGACTCCAGAAATCCTGATCTCTCTCTCTCTTTGCACATGCCAAGGTGCATGGGAATATACAACCCCAACGACAGCTATCTGGAAGCTAGGAAGAGACTCTCGCCAGGAGCCGAGTTGACTGGCACCTTGATATTGGACTCCCCAGCCAATCTGGACTTGGGAGAAATGTATGTCTGTTGTTTAAGCTGTTCAGTCTGTGGCATTTTGTTATGGCAATGTGAGCAGACTGCGACACTCTCTACAAGTCTTACAACCATGGTGCCACCAATACCACCTCCTAACAGTCTTTGATCTTCCCAGAGATTATTTTTTTTTTATGTTCCTTTCCAAAATTCATGCTCCATGCTTACATTTATAGCTACTTTAGTTTCTATTTGCAGGGAGTCAGATGCCTAAGTTAGTTTTGAATCTTGCCAGTGCCCTTTGCTTTTTCCACATGCATAATGGTGAAGATCATATGGCCCTAATAAATTATTGAGTGTAGTGATTAAATATGCTTTCATTCCTGTCAGAAGCAAATATTTCAGCAACCCACAGACTTAAGGGTACTATTAAAAGCTCTAGCCAGCATGAATTTTGTACTTGTTATTATCCTGATTAGGATGGTGATTGATTTCTGTTTATTTTCCTCAGAAAGCCTAACTTATTTAAGAACTGTCTATGAAAAACACTCAGAAAAATAAAAATTACTCAAGTGTTATGTGTACAAAGGGACCATATGACTTTTATAACATAATTGATACACATATAATTGTGAAATTAAAAGTTATCATTTTCAATAGCCAACTTTACATATCTCATTTGGGATCACAGTCAACCATAATACTGTATCATTAATGTGGGAAATATGTTGCTCCTCTAGAGTTCTCGTTCATAATGTCTTGCATAATGGATACTTGGTAGGGGTTGTTCTGTTTTGATTTTTCAGGTCACATTCTCATTTTTGTGTATCCTTTAACATATATCAATGCACTCTTTGAATACTTTCTTTGCATTACAAGTATGAGTCCTTCTCTGAAGTTATGTTTTGTGACTATTTAAGCCAATACAATTGAGAATACAGATTCATGTTATTTGGATATAAAAAAAGATATGTCTGGGCCAGTATTCTGAATAATGCCAATAATCATAATTCCTCATGATGCAGTGACACTGATTTATTCATTAGGAAAGAAATTGAATAGTTACTATCTGTCAGATATTTTTCTAGCTAGTGTATTGAATATGAAAATGCATAAGATATGAAATCTCACTTTCCATAGTTTAAGAACAAGGGAAATTTATGTAATGGACATAGTACAAACCAAAAATATATAATGTATTTATTATTTAGAAATGGAAACATTAGAGAGATTGAAATAAGCTTTAGAGATCAACTGAAATACAAAGATGTATGTAAGTGTTCTAGGCAGAGAAGTAGGGTAAAATTCTTAGCAGAACTGGCAACTGTAAGATAGAAACTTACATGCTAATGAAAGAGAGAAGGAAAATGGGAAAGGGAAGGAGGGAGGGAAGAACAGAATGAAGGAAAGGAGAAAGGAAAATACGGAGTATTTATGAATATTGGGAAATTCCATGTACAGAAATTATATTGCAGGTATTATGATAGAAGGGGCTTCCCAGGTGGCACTTATGGTAAAGAACTCACCTGCGAATGCACAAGATGTAAGAGATGCAAGTTTGATCCCTGGGTCAGGAAGATCTCTTAGAGAAGGACATGGCAACTCACTTCAGTATTCTTGCTTGGAGAATCCCATGGACAGAGGAGCCTGGTGGGCTACAGTCCGTGGGGTCACAAAGAGTTGGACTTGACTGAAGCGACTTAGCACGCATACACATTATGATAGAAGGATTGGTCTGCATATGGGAGAAGCTTCTGGCAAGGTGGCATAAGGAAGGACTTAGAAAGAATTAAACCAACTAACTAAATCCCAAGTAGACCTTGAAAACGACAAGCCAACACACAAAGCATGGGATGCTCCTGAGTGAAGTGATGAGTTGAAAGGCAAAGTTTGTAGGAATCAGACTTCCCTGTAGCTCAAATGATAAAGAATCTACCTGCAATGCAGGAGACCAGGGTTCAATCCCTGGGTTGGGAATTTCCTCTGGAGAAGGGAATGGCAATCTACTCCAGTATTCTTGCCTGGAGAATTCGATGGACAGAGAAACTGGCAGGCTACAGTCTGTGGAGTCTCAAAGAATCAGACATGACTGAGCAACTAACACACACACACACACTTCAGAAGATGAAATAGGAACCTTGGTCTTCTCTTGGTGGACTGTAATGGCTTAAAGGCATACAACGAGAGAGAACACTCTGCCTCTTCATTCTACACTCAATCTTGGAAGAAGACAGGACTGGGCTGTGTTTCTGGTAAAATCCAATCTAGAGACACTGAAGGTCAGGATAAGGGTACACTATAAGTACCAGGCTGAAAAAATTATTTTGAGCATTGGTTAATTTATAGGGCTCCAGCCACTATATTCTCTCTGCTTTAAGAATATATTTTTTAAAATAATCTGCCTGAAGCTCCAATACTTTGGCCACCTGATGCAAAGAGCCAACTCGTTGGAAAAGAGCCTGATGCTGGAAAAGATAGACAGCATGAGGAGAAGAGGGTGACAGAGGATGGGATGATTGGATGGCATCAGGGACTCAATGGATGTTTGTTTGAGCAAACTTTGTACTATAGTGAAGGACAAGGAATCCTGGGGTGCTTCATTCCAAGAAGTTGCAAAGAGTCAGACACAACTGAACAACTAAACAATAACAATAATTTTTAAGTGGAACTATTTTGTGCACATTTAACTAAACTCTGAAATACATACACACTAAATTTCCTTAAATATTCTTAAATATATTGGCACAATCAAGGAAAAAGTATGACCAATAAATAATAGGTTTGCTTACCATAGGTAAGTTGAACACATGCATTTAAAAAGTGCTTTTCAATTTAAGGCAAAAGTAGAAAGGAGCAGCAGAGGATGGGATGGTTACGTAGTATCACTGACTCCATGGACCTGAACCTGAGCAAACTCCAGGAGATAGTGGAGCTGGAGCACAGAGGAGTCTGGTGGGCTACATTCCATGAAGCCACAAAGAGTTGGACATGACTTAGTGACTGAACAATAACAATGCAGTTTAAAACAAAGTACTAGTCTTGTCTTTTCATTTTGTTCAATAAAGTTCAGTGAAGAATCTCACTTTGAATCTTATCCCTGCCTCTGTTTATGTGACCTTGGACAAATCACCTTACTTCACCATACTTGGCCATTTTTATAAACTGGGAATCATGCTAATACCCACTTTGTAGAGTGGTATAAGGATTACATGTACAGATACACACAAGGAATTAGAATTCTGCCTAACACATAATAAATTCTTAAAATATAGCTCCCTGAACATCTCTTCCACATTCAAAATCTTAGTAACTGACACTCTTCAGCTTTCTTGGTTTTGCATACTCTAAACTCTTATCCAGAAGCAAAGTTTTGCTCCACAAGAGCAGAGACACCTGTCAGGAAGCCCGTTACCTAGGACTTCTCTTCAGCTTCCTTCATTACTTACCTTCTGATCTGATAACTGCCAGACTCAAACTTGAGGAAGATGTGATTTTCAGATCTGCAAATTATCCCCCTGTTAGAGGTGATCTTTGCCTTGTCAGCAAGACCAATTTTCATTCTGAGCCAGTGGCCAGATGTACCTGACCGGCCCCGTGTGGACTTTTATCAGGTAAGTTTGTTACTGGAAACTCCCAGCCTGGGAGGAGCTCACATTTGTCTGGAATCCTGGGTGACAGAGGTGAGGTTTCCCCCTTTTGCTTCCTGAGCCTCCTATTGAGGCTTCCCTGGTAGCTCTGATGGTAAAGAATCTGCTTGCAATGCAGGAGACCTGGGTTTGATCCCTGGATCAGGAAGATTGCCAGGAGAAGGGAATGGCTCCCAGACCAGTATTCTTGCCTGGAGAATTCCATGGACAGGGGAGCCTGGCGGGCTATAGTCCATGGGGTTGCAAAGAGTTAGACATGAGTGGGTATGAGCACACGATGCCTCATACACCAGTGAACTGCTCTGTGTTTGTTCACACCAGTGCCACAAATTAGCAGAGGCTCACAATGATGTGCTAGTCGTCTGTCAGCATTCTGGAGTCAACGTTCTAGCCATGCCCTGCATTAGGACCTAGTCATGCTTGTCACCTGCTTCCTAGCTTTTCTCACACTAGTCAACTACAAGCTCAAAAACTGCAGTAACATACATATTTATTTTTCCTCCTCTTCTGTCCTTTCATCAAGGTCTACATACTCTCTGATGGGCTTACAGCTCTATGTAAAGGGCAAGGAGTGTGTGCCTAAGTTACAACACCCTGACTTCACCTCTACAGGCCCAATGTTCTATCTTTCACCTTGTATGTCTCTCATAAACTAAGCTTATTGGTTAATGCCACTCCCCTCCACCAATAACCACCCCAACCCCACATATACTCATTAACCTTCCATTTATACATAAGAACACATATAGTTGATTACCTAACTAGCTAAAGATATCAATCTATATATCTATGTGTCCTTAACATGACCTTACTGTGAGCATTATCTGCATGCTTATTTTTTACATTAAAATATCTCAATCTTTCCAGGCCAAAAATAGGGATCTACATCGTCATTTTTATCAGTGAAGTGTATCAATGATATGACTATATGTTTGTACTTTTGTAAGCAATCTGATTTTGTAGAGAATTTGGCTTGTAATATTAAACCCTTCCAAACATCACTATCAAAAATAATTTTGTACATATTTTTTATACATTTAAAATAACTTCTTTATGTAAAGTTTAAAAATAAAATAAAATTAAAAAAAAAAAAGATGTCATAACACCAGGGCAAATAGTATTATGCATCATCTATTTCTTTGTCTGAATGTTAGTTTCACAGGCGTGTTTACTTTATGAAAATACCAAGCTGTGCACTTAGGGCTTACGTACTTTTCTGTATGCACACTATATTGCTACCAAAGGTTTACATTAAAATTGTACAAAATAAAATAAAATAAAATAACTTCTTTAAGGTATATCAAAAGATTAAGAACAGTTAATAATGTGGTTCATACTGTCAAGTTGCCTCCAAAAAGTATGCATCCCAATAGCAGTGGGTATTATCAATCTTTTAAATCCTTGATAAGTTTGGCGCATCAAGAACTTTAAGAAGGAGACTTCACTGGGCATTTAAGAGAAAACACAGCAAATACACTATCAAACGTACATATGCTGGTGAGTATACACGTTGATTTAGGAAATTCAAAATTGCTGTGTCAAATATTTGGTATATCCTTTGAATGGATATATATCTGACAGTAAAAGGAATGAAGTGATGATAGATACTGCAACATAAATGAACCTTGAAAACACTATGTGACATGATAAAAGTCAGCCACAAAAGACCACATATTTTATTATTCTATTTATTTGAAATATACAGAAAAGGAGCATATGTAGAAACAGAAAGAAAATTAGTAGTTGCCTAAGACAAGGCAGAATGGGGTGGAATGGTCAATGGAAAGTGACAAAAAAATACTGTAAAATTAGATTATAGTTATGCTGGTACAATTCTGTAAATATTTAAACATTACTGAACTGCACACGTTAGACAGATGAATTTTATGGTATGTAAATTGTATCTCCATAAATCTTTCAGAAATATCTTTCTTTGGCTGGATTATTTGTTACTTTAAGTTGTGATTTTTTTTTATGCTTCTCTCGCCTTTTAGAATGTAACATCTTCAAGGGCAAGGACAGTTTCTCTTTTTTAAATTTATTTATTTTTAATTTAAGGATTATACTCCATAATACTGTATTGGCTTCTTCCATAGATCAACATGAATCAGCCATAGGTATACATATGTCCCATACCTCTTGAACTTCTCTCCTACTCAACCAAACTCATGAAGCTAATGTTATATGCCAAAACTGTATTGGAAGTTGAAGATATAAAAAAGAACAATATACTTTTTATACAAAACAAATATAATGGATGAATCTGTTGAATGAATATGTCTTCAAAAAACACAAACAAAAAACCCCCAAAACTCCAGTAGATAAATGAGGAGATGGACTAGATTCTCAATAGGGGGTTGCTGCTGCTGCTACTGCTAAGTTGCTTCAGTCGTGTCCGACTCTGTGTGACCCCATAGACGGCAGCCCACCAGGCTTCCCCAACCCTGGGATTCTCCAGGCAAGAACACTGGAGCGGGTTGCCATTTCCTTCTCCAATGCATGAAAGTGAAAAGTGAAAGTGAAGTCGCTTAGTCATGTCCTACTCTAGCGACCCCATGGACTGCAGCCTACCAGGCTCCTCCATCCAAAGGATTTTCTAGGCAAAAGTACTGGAGGGGGGTTTCATTGCCTTCCACGCAATAGGGGGTTACTAACTTTTAAATATATTACACTGTTTAAATGTACATCAAGGTGGGCTGTTCAATGGAAATTATTAGGAAGCTGTGTGTCAAGAAAGAAGCAAGAGCAATGGCTTCTTAATATAAACATTTAACTTAAGCATGAAAAACTGAGGAAAAAGAGGCATATTATAAATCTATACAATATTATTTTGTGGGAAAACAAAATAATTTAAGAAGTTGCATTCATACTCTTAACTTGTATCATCTAATCATACATTGTAAAAGATTAATCACAAAGACTGAAGTACTTAACTACTGATATGATATTGGTAATTAATGAAGTCATACTCAAGATCCTTTAGTTCTAAGGATATTCAATCTTAAAAACTCTGGAGAAGGAAATGGCAACCCACTCCAGTATTCTTGCCTGGAGAATCCCCTGGGCAGAGGAGCTTGGCAGGCTACAGTCCACAGGATCACAAGAGTCAGACACAGCTTAGTGACTTAAACCACCACCACCAATCTTAAAATATTAACTGGTATGGGAGAACTGTAGGTTGCCTAAAACTTTTGGGAAATGATAGTAGTGACTTTCTTATGAAAGAAACATGCAAAAGCAGACAGTCAAAATTGCTGTGGGTTTACTGCATGCCTTGCTTTATGGTTAGCACTATACATTTATTCTTTAATTCACTTTATCTTATAATTAGATATTTTAGATAGTGAAACAAAGATAAAAAAGTTAGAAGGACTGTATATTACAAACTTATTATGTGATATCTCTAAGAATCTAAGTGAGGTTTACTGATACAAAGCATATGTCCTGCCAGTGATTCATCTCAGAGGTAGGCTAGAAGGTTGGTTTCTTGGATTTGACAAGCATTTGGTGGTTTCAAAATCACAGAAACCCAAAAATAAAAACAGAATTTACAAATGTGTAGCCTATTGGGTGAAACCAGATAATGCACATAATTTCAAGTAAGACGCCATTAAAGGATACAGAATCATATGTCACAATATGCAAAATTCATTTTTATATGTGTATGGATATATATGTATACACATATATTCTAATATTTACCTTCTTATTTAACTTTGCCATCCTCCAAAGAACCTTCCTGGCTAGAAACTAATATTATGCTCTACATTTGGTATGAAGTAGATAGCTGGTCTTTTCATAAATTCTCAAAGCCCAGAAGAAGGCCGTTTCATTCTGAGTGAAAAGGCTGTTTCACTCTGACAGGGGCAGATACCTGTCCCTTCTTAAAGGTGGCTAGCAAACTGAGGACTGCAGGAGGCCAGGCTCAGAGCAGGTTGGGAGTTTTGCATAGGTTTTTTTTTAAAAAAGCAGTAAGTTCCTTTTGGCCTTTCTAAAAGACAAACACTTTGCAGAAAAGCTGTGCAGTAAGGAAAACTATCAAAAATCGTTCTTGTAGAACAGTGAGGCAGTGAGGCAAGAACTAACTCCCTCATGGTTTTAGAGTCTGTAATAGAAATTAACAGTGCCATCTGCAGCCCGATTATGCACTTTAAGATCCCGGCATGGTTTATAGCATGCATTATGGTATACAGCAGCAATTTTTGCTAAGCTAGTCACAGTTATATTCATTTCTGCAAAATTAAAAGGTCCTAAAGACATAAAGAATACCAAGACAAGAGGTGGGGGAAGGCCATGTGAGCATTAAAGAAACTTCATCTGGGTTTATCTGACATTCTCCAAGCCAACTGGCATTAATTCTCTCTACTTCCTTACTGCCATCCTCACCTTCCTTTAGAAATAAATTCTGTAATGCTAAACTAAATTATATTATCTGCTCCGCTGGTCTAAGTTAGCAATTTATTTGATATGTTCACCATCTTTGTGTGAAATAAGTCTTCCTGAATTTTCTATTTGCTCTTAAGTACTCTAATTTTTGAAGCTAGCTGAAAACTCTGCATAGCTAGAATAGGCAGAAAGAAGTTAGTAGTTCTGTCAATGACTCACATTATCATCCATGGATAGGAGAAACTTGAGATATTGTTTTGGAAATTAAGTTTAAAATTAGCAAATTAATTAGTTAATTTGCAAATTGTGCCAGAAAGGTTTTGGTCATCACTGTTCATTTATGAGATGGGATAAAATGGGAGGCAGGAGGTATTTAGGAATTAAAACAGAAACAGATGGGTTAAAGTGCTATTTGTCTTACATGGTAGGTCACAAAACATGCACTGTAAAGTATATTTTGTTCAATATTTCCAGCTTAAAATATGATGTATATTATATAGCATATGTATATGAAACAATAGATTACCAGGAGAAATACCAATAACTTCACATATGCAGAAGACACCACCTTTATGGCAGAAAGCAAAGAGGAACTAAAAAGCCTCTTGATGAAAGTGAAAGAGGAGAGTTAAAAAGTTAGCTTAAAACTCAACATTCAAAAAACTAAGATCACAGCATCCAAGCCGTCACTTCATTGCAAATAGATGGGGAAACAATGGAAACAGTGACAGTCTTTATTTGCGGGGGGGGGGGGGGGGGTGCTCCAAAATCACTGCAGATGGTGACTGCAGCCAGGAAATTAAAAGGTTGCTTGCTCCTTGGAAGAAAAGCTATGACAAACCTAGACATCATATTAAAAAACAGAGACATTATTTTGCCAACAAAAGTCCGTCTAGTCAAAGCTATGGTTTTTTTAGTAGTCATGTATGGATGTGAGAGTTGAAATATAAAAAAGGCTGAGCACTGAAGAATTGATGCTTTTGAACTGTGGTGTTGGAGAAGACTCTTTAGAGTACCTTGGACAGCAAGGAGATCAAATCGGTCAATTCTAAAGGGAATTAATCCTGAATATTCATTGGAAGGACTGATGCTAAACCTGAAGCTTCCTGATGACCACCTGATGCTAAGAGCTGACTCATTGGAAAAGACCCTGATGCTGGGCAAGATTGAAGGCAGGAGGAGAAAGGGATGACAGAGGATGAGATGGTTGGATGGCATCACCGACTCAATGGACATGAGTTTGAGCAAGCACCAGGAGTTGGTGATGACAAGGAAGCCTGGCCTGCTGCAGTCCATGGGGTCGCCAAGAGTTGGACATGACTGAGCGACTGAACTGAACTGATATGAAACAATATGCTTCACTGAGAGTGAAGGAAAACTAATACCTATTGGAGTCCTTCCTTGATAAGCACTTGACAGGTAGTTTAACATTTAATTGATTTTAGACCCATAATAATTCTTTTAGGTGAAATCATCAACCTTCATTTGCCAAATGAAGGCCCAAGAGCTTTAGTTATATGTTACTATAATATCTATTAACAAGCTGATCATCAGCATGGTTTCATCTCCTTTAAGTTAGAGAAATATCACCTGTTATCTCTCTGTATTGCAACTCTCCAAGCATCAAAGTCAGTAAAAAGGGGATTATCATGAAGATGGTTCTTTGGGCATGGATATATAAATGCAGGTATATGCTACCTTCTAAAGCTTTCTTAACAGCAAGGACTGGCCCAAATACAGTAGCAACTGTAATTTTGGCTGGAACCTACAGCAATCAGAATGATTTTAAAGCTATGGACCAATGAAACAATTTTCCTCTATACTTACAAAGGAAGTACCAAAATTATGCTATAGAATTTGTCAATGCAAAGAATGAAGTAGTTGGAGATATAATATTATAGGTAAGTCAGAGATTTAGAATAGCAACAGACTTTACTGCTTTTAGACAGCATCTCCAACAGCCATCTCCAACATTCTACCTTCTTTCCACTCAGTTTTTTCATTTAAGCAAGGCTGTTGACAGCATCAGCTCTCTTGTTACTTTTTTTTCTGTTATTTTAATGACCAATATCTGCCCAGTTATTTAGTTATATTGAGAAGCTGATCCCACTTGTATGATAGAATGGACAAATATTACTTTGTTTAAATGAATCACTCTTGCTTTACAGCCAGAGCTGGAATATAGCACAAAGCTTACTTAGGAGTTCACACCCACACCAGATACATGATCACTAAATGAAACACAACAAAGGAAAGAGCTAATTTTATCTCTTACATATTTTATAACTTTGTTCTAATCATTTAATCCAAGTCTGTTGTCTTGCTATCCAGTGTATGTAGAGTTTGTTTGATATACCAGGCATTGTGGTAATTTTAAGATGATATTTCATTTAAACCAATACATTCATTAGTTCGATGTCCTTATTAGCTCCATTTTTCCAGCAGAGAAAAATTATTAGAAGTTAAATACTTTATCCAAGCTTACATAATAATTTGTAGAACAGGAACTCAAACCCAGGTTTTTCCAACAGCAGAGTCAAGGTTTGAAATCAGTGCTTATCTAACTTAAATATGCCCACCAGTTACTAAGGGATCTTACTGATTTTAGGACTTGGCAGGTCTAGAGCATGGCACGAATTCTCTGTTTCTATCAACCTCTCAAGTGGTATCCATGCTGCTAGTTCTCAGACTGCATTTGAATAGCAAAACTCTAAGTCTCCATATCAACCCCCCACCATATCTTTTCATGTATAGAAAGAAACAGAAAATGGGTTTTATAGGAAAAAGTGAGGTAAAAAAGAATTATTTTTCTTACATTCTTTCCTGAACTCCTTTCTTCCAATAAACCCCTCTCCAACCACCTATTTTCATATGTCTTCCTTGAATCACTCAGGGACCTAGGATGCCGTGGCTGTGTGTTCTTGCTTTTTAAGTTGTGTGTGTGTGTGTGTGTGTGTGTGTGTGTGTGTGTGTGTGTGTTTATAGTCTGTTTGGCTAATAGCCTCCATTGCTTTTTCCCTGAGAAGATTTATTCTCTGGCTCCTTGGTATACTTAAAAAACAGTTGATTAATTTGTAGTTCGACTTCATCAAAACACCTTTTCCTTTACTTTAGAAAACTGATTTCCCTGAGCAAAGAGGAAAAACTATCTAAATATGAATCTATTCATCTTAATTGCGAATGAAGAGAGCTGGAATTAAAAAGTTCACGCTTGAAGTTATGTTAACATTTTTAAAAAGAGGCTTACAACTGAGTCTCCTGAGATGTGTCCTTTTTGGGGTTGTAGGAAATGAGGTTAATCCAACCATTTTTAAGTTGCAGCATGTGGGCCACCACCTGGGCTGACCTTGATCAGACTTTATCCACAAAAACAGATTTCCCTAAAATCCAATCAGAAAGGAAGTAATAGAGGGAGAGTTTAAGCCACACTTTTAAGTTCTTAACTGGTAGATATTAGCTAATCTTTTTCACTTCAATGAGACAGCTGCTTACCTAACTTCCTTGTTATTCTTTGTACATTTCAACAACTCTCTTTCATTTTTATTTGGTCCCTAACACCTCATTGGACCTTTTTTGTGTTTTAGTACAGACAGATTTTAATAGAATACATTAAATCGTACTCTTTCTTCTTTTCCTGTTCGTTGCTTGATAAGTGTATTTTTTTTCTATTTTGTTTTCTTTTGTGATGGATCCTACATATACCATGCTTTTGATAAGCATTCTTTAAATCAATTCGTCCTCACAGTTGGCATTTTAAAAAGTCTGATAATTTTGTGTTGTTTCCTTTAGAACTTGGCCTCATGAGCATTTTAAATCTAATGATGCTATGATCATTCGATCTTAGATGCTCCCAATGTGAAACTTATTTAACATACTTGGCACTCTTTCAGGGACCAAGTCCAGAATTCACTGGATTCGTGTTGGCTGCTCAACAGACTACAGAGAAAAGCAATCCTGCTATACAGGCCCTGAGGAAACATGGAGTCTCTTCTTTCCCCAGTGCTGAAAAAGCTGGTTTCTCTAGTAATATACCAGTAATGGAAATTCTCATGCAGGCCCTATTTTTAGCATGAATCTTGGAATATAACCCAGTTATCTTGTTCTAAAGTCTTGGGTGAAAATCAGATAAGGAAGCAAGTCTTGTAAGTCTGTTTCCTTATAACCATCTGTTATTCTGGCTGGCTTAGTACCTTCGATTATCCTCATTCCTGTTTTCTTTTCCTTTTGCCTTTTCAAAATCAATAGTTTTCGACTTGAAACTACCTCTGATGCCCCTTGAACTGTTAATTGCCAATGGACTGGGTTTTCAAAAGTGGATATAGGGGAAATAAGCATGAAGTAAGTGTGCTGACTCCATTTTTTCCTCTCAAATTTCACCAAATACAGGGTCACAGTAAAAATCCAGTCTCTACACTTGTATATGTAATTGTTTTACAAGCCGTAGGGTTGCAAAGAGTCAAGCACAACTGAGGGACTTAACACACAGCACACTTTATATTAGTAATAAGGAAAAACAGTGTCTAAAATTCAGCAGGTACACCCTGGCATAAAAATATATATATAACATTTCCTCACAGCTTCCCATCCAGGAAAGATAACAGTATTTAGATATGATCTATCCTTGACTTTCCACTGTAACTATTAATAACATATGATTACATTTTATAAATTAAATGTAATATATAATATTATACAATAAATGTAATATATTATTAATATATATAAATTATTTACCATCTGATCCACCAGGGAAGCCTATATATATATATATATATATATAATTTTATTATAATATATTATTGTATAAACTTTGTCCCTTTTAAAACTCCTTTATTCTTGTTCTGTCAACCAGAGTTAATTTAGACTTTCAATTGCAACTTTGCTTTTATTTTATTATGGAATCATCTTGATCTGATAATGTTTATAACCAAGAGAACAGAGTTCTGGGAATCAGAAATTAAGTCTGTTTGGATATAGGAAATTAGAGTGTTTCAACTTTTTCCTTTAAGAGATGTTAGTTTCACTGGTGAGAAAAAAGAAACATTGAAGCAAATGTTCTAAACAAATGCTTAAAAAATGTACAAATTATTTAAGGCACAGCTGCTGAATTAGAGTTCATTGAGCTCTAATGATAGTTTATATATGCCAAGACACCTTCTAATAACTCCGTGACACATAGATTAGGTATAATGTTTAAGTTCCATTAATATTAGCTGATATAATAAAGATATTTCAAAGTTTTACTAGCTTGATGCAATAGATTAATTTCTCATATTATCAAAACAAAAGAATGAGGACTTTTGCATCTAGACAAGTTTGAACAAAGGAGATCAGATTTTCTATTACATTCTTAAATAAAGACCAGACAGTATGTAAACAATGATTATTCAGACATTGAATATCAAGTAGTGAAGGGCAGCAACCACTAAGAAGGGGGAAACAAACCTGAAGAGCCCGACATTTGCCTCAGTTTATAATCATCAGAGTTTCCAGGTAATACTGAAATGAGAGAAAGCATAGAACTTACTGGGCCTCCTAAATTAAGAAGACAGAGTTGAGGATTTGAGAAGACCAAAGTGGCTAGAATGAATTCCCAATGCAGCGTACTTGAAGAAAGTAAGCAGTTTAGAGTGATGGCTTGGAATCTTCAGAGAATTCCTCTTTAGCTAGCATCTAAATACAGATAAGTGCGTGTATGTGAGACAACTATTTGAAGTCTGAAAAGGAATAACAGAAATGGAACAAAGCAAACAATATAAGAAACTTACACAGGACTGGATATAACTCACTTATCCAGCTGCTGCAGTATTCTCATAATACATGAGCTACTGGGAAGAGTACTTGGAAGTATGCTGCTTCAGTGTAGGCTCAGTGTAGCCCTTGACTACAGGTTGCTCTGGTCAGTTCAGTTCAGTCGCTCAGTCATGTCCGACTCTTTGCGACCCCATGAATCGCAGCACGCCAGGCCTCCCTGTCCATCACCAACTCCCAGAGTTCATCCAGACTCCCATCCATCGAGTCAGTGATGCCATCCAGCCACCTCGTCCTCTGTCATCCCCTTGTCCTCCTGCGCCCAATCCCTCCCAGCATCAGAGTCTTTTCCAATGAGTCAACTCTTCGCATACCAGGTTGCTCTGGTACCACCCACCAATAATTTCAAACAAATCTTTAAAAAAAAATAGTACTGTTTACAATTAACTGCATCCCAGAAGAAAGCTGATTAATAGTTATAGTAATAGGAAGATGAACAGAGACCAACAAATCAACTTCATTATCTCTAGCATCTACTCAAAAATACTAGAAGCTCAAAAATATAACTGATGAAAGGAGGAAAAGCAATTGGTCAAAACCAATGAAGAATTGACACAGATGGTACATAGATGAGGATGTGAAAAGAGTTGTAAAAAAAATTAAAATAGTTATAATAAACATACTCCATATTTTGTTACATTAAAGGAAGGTGTGAGTCTATTAAGAAAAGACATGGCAGATATTTAAAAGATAACAATAAAAATTATAATGGAAATTAAAAAACTCAATGGATATGATAAACAGCAGAAGAAATACTGAAACAAATTAGTGAAACTGAGAACATAACAGTAAATGCAATCTAAAATGAAAAAGAGAAGAAAAAACTAAAAAAGTATCAGAGTTTCAAGAAATAATAAGATATAACTGTCAATCTCATAGAGGACAGGAACAGGAAAAAATACTGAAAGGAAAAGTAACTACAATTTCCAAATCTGTTGGAAATAATGAATTTAGAGACTGAAGTACCTCAACCATCCCCAAGTAGAAGAAATGTGATGAAAACTTTATCAAGGAATATCATAATCAAGTTGGTTAAAAAACAGAGATACAATCTTAAAGGAATTCACAGTAAAAGAAACATTTTACACAGAGGAACAGAGATAAAGATGACAGCTGAATTCTTGTTGGAAACAGCAAAACCTGGAAGGTGAGCCAGAAACAACGCTGAAGCTCTGGAATCAAAACAAGACAAAAAACGATCAAGTTAGAATTGTAGTTTCAGGCAAAATATGTTTTAAAAACAAAAGCAAAATGCTGATTATTTTAGAAATAAAATAGCTAAAAAGTTATTGCTAGTAGAGCAGTAGTATGCCAAGAATGTTAAAGAAGAAAAGATGACACCTGGTATAGACCACAACAAAGCAATAAAGCGTTGATAAAGATAAACAGGGAGGAATGCCAATACATGTATTTCAAATATCCTTTTAAAGAAAACTGACATTTTAAGGCAAAATAATGACAATTTTCTAATATATATACTTATTTATTTTCTATTCCATACCTCTCTGCCCCATGTTTTTTTCTTCTCAAAGCCCATTTCTTTCAATATCCATTTTAATATATTTGTTGGCAGAAAAAAAAAAAAACCTTAATTTTTATCACAGATAATTTCAAAATTGAATCAATAACTTGCATGTCAACAAAACCATACTGGCTAGGAGAGGAGAAGTTAGAGTAAATAGTTGTAAAGTGCTTATTCCCTATGTAAAATTCGGTGATATTATTAGAAAGTCAAATGAGATAAGTTACTTGTGTATTCTATAATCATAAAAACACTAAGAAAATAAGGTATATCCATCAAACCTATGAAGGGAGTGAAATAAAACCTTCAAAAGTACTCAATATGAAAGAGGAAGAATAAAAGATAAAAAAGGGAACAAAGAGCCAATAGGACACATATAAATCAAATAGAAAAATGAGAGATTTGAATACATCATAGCAGTAATCATACTAAACACAAATTCTGTTAAACACCACAAACAAAAGGAAAATATTCTAAGATTAAATAAAAAAGTACGTCACTTCAGTCACATCTGACCCTTTACGACCCTATGGACCATAAGAACTTGTGTAGACTTACCAAAGAACTTATGTTGACACTTGCCCTAGAGGAGGTGAAGCTTAATTGTCCCTTCATAAATACGGCCTGTGCATACTAACTTCTTTCCAGAGAATGAATGAAAAACAGAAAAGAGAGTAATATTACAGTGGAGAACCCTGTCAAGCTCTCTCAGTCAGGTAACAAAGGTCACCATAAGCAGTGATAAGGGCTGAAAGCATGTACCCTTGATATAATATGAAAAAGAAGGCACTTTAGCTCTATGGTCATCCTATAGGGTTATGTCTTTATTAGTTTTTATTGATGACCTTATTTCATTATATGTAAAAGCCATAATTTACTTCTCCATTACCATATTGATGGACATGTAGGCTCTTTCCTGCTTTTACTTTTACAAATAAAGTTGGTATGGACATTTATTTTAGGTGGACATCACTTTTGTGTAGAAGAAGAATGTGGTGGTTTGGTGGTGGTTTAGTTGCTCAGTCGTGTCTGGCTCTTGCAACCCCATGGACTATAAGCTCTCCAGGCTCCTCTGTCCATGGAATTTTCCAGGCAAGAATACTGGAGTGCATTGCCATTTCCTTCTCCAGGGGATCTTCCCAACCCAGGGATCAAACCCAGGTCTCTTACATCCCCTGCATTGGGGGTGGGTCTTTACTGACTGAGCCATGAGAGATTCACTCTGAAGAAGAATGACTGGACCCAATGACAGATGTGTCCTTAATTTTTAAAGAAACTTCAAACTTGTTTTCTAAGTGGTATGTGCGTATGTGTGTGCATGTGTGTGTGTGTGTTTTGCTCTGTTTGCCATTGCTAGAGGAGTATTGAAATCTCTTATATTAAAATCTGACTGTAATTAGGAGCTTATTAATTTCTTTTTTCATTTCTATGAGTTTGACTTTCTATATTTTGAAATGTCTATTAGGAAACATTAAGGATCTTCTTAATTAATTGACCCCTTTAATGCCATGAAAGTCCCTCTTCATTCCCCAAACTTATCTTTGCTCAGAAACCTATGTTCTCTAATTTTAAAATAGCCAGTAAAGGAAAGAAGTAAAGGGGATCTTCAGTTTGATGGTCTAGATCACTCCCAACATGATAAAGTGAAAGTTGTACCTCAGGCAGAAAGGATACCAGTCTAGATCATGTCTGTGTAATTCAATAAACATGGAAGTAGAGGTTTATTGCCTTCCTGTGCCATAGTTTAAACCTGAAAAACTACCATTGACTACTTTATTCCAAAACAAACAAGAAAATCAACAAAGAAAAAATCCTAAATTTAGGGAAGTAGGATCTCCAATCCTGAGACAAAGGGAATAGGTTGCTCTGAGATGAAAAGAGCTATCTCCAAAGAAGAAAAAAACAACAAACTGATTAGCAGACATGATTTTTTTTTCTGCAAAGCTGCACTGAAATGATATCAGACAGTCTACTTTAAGAAGATTTATCTATTTAAATCTTCTTTAAAATCTTCTTTAATAATAGGTAAAATGAAAATAGGGCTTCCCAGGTGGCGCTAGTGGTAAAGAAACCACCTGCCAATGCCAGAGACGTAAGAGATGCTGGTTGGATTCCTAGGTTGGGAAGATTCCCTGGAGAAGAAAATGGCAACCCACTCCAGTATTTCTGCCTGGAGAATCCCATGGATAGAGGAGCCTGAAGGGCTACAGTCCATAGGGTTGCAAAGAGTCAGACACTACTGAAGTGACTTAGCACACATGCATGCAAACAGAAAATTCAATGAAAAAAAGAAAGATAATGTTTAACTTCAAGTGTAACAGAAAATAACAAGAGAAAAATAATTATAATACACCACTGTTTCATTGTGAATAATATTTAGGAAGACATAAAAATGTAAACATCAATTATTTTTGTACTCAGTAGTATCTGACTCTTTTGCAACCCCACGGACTGCAGCCCACCAGGCTCCTCTGCCCACGGGATTTTCCAGGAAAGAATACTGGAGTGGGTTGCCATTTTCTTCTCCAGGGGATCTTCCTGAACCAGGAATTGAACCTGCATCCTCTTCTTGGCAGGCAGATTCTTTATCACTGAGTCACCTAAGAAGCCTAAACATGAAATATACATTGAAACAAAGATTATATTATAATGATATCTGGAATACTGGATGAAATGCAGAGATGACAACAGTGTAACAATTGTCATTTGTAATCACAGAAAGTCAATGGATAATATGTAAAACTGACAAACAAAAAAGGGCAATACATGTTCACTGCTTGAAAATATAAATATATATATAAGTCCCAGGATACAATAGTTAAAATAGTCTTAATTATTTGTCTCCCAAAGAGGCAAATAAATCAGTTCTTTACTTTATTAAAGTTCTGCAAGGGAGAAGATAGCTGAGAAGAATTTGGTTGCCCCCGACTGCTACCCAGAAGGCCTTTCCTTCTTTACAAATAGATTCCTTATTTTCCCTTTTCTACTTTACAAATGTGATCAGGTAATCAAAACTGATCACATTTTGAAAAAGAAAGGTGATGCTCTATTTATTAGATGTCTGAGCGCCAAAGAATTGATGCTTTTGAACTGTGGTGTTGGAGAAGACTCTTGAGAGTCCCTTGGACTGCAAGGAGATCCAACCAGTCCATTCTGAAGGAGACCAGCCCTGGGATTTCTTTGGAAGGAATGATGCTAAAGCTGAAACTCCAGTACTTTGGCCACCTCATGTGAAGAGTTGACTCATTGGAAAAGACTCTGATGCTGGGAGGGATTGGGGGCAGGAGGAGAAGGGACGACAGAGGATGAGATGGCTGGATGGCATCACTGACTCGATGGACGTGAGTCTGAGTGAACTCTGGGAGTTTGTGATGGACAGGGAGGCCTGGCGTGCTGAGATTCATGGGGTTGCAAAGAGTCGGACACGAATGAGCGACTGATCTGATCTGATCTGATCTGAATACACTCTTTCAAAAAAGATGAAACTATTAAATTAAGGATATATTTCTGGGAAGAAATATATTATTATAGCATGTGTTCTCTGCTAACACAGTCAAAAAATATTGTCTAAAAAGGATATATAACCAAAAACAGTCCTTTTTAGAGTTTTCTCATCCTTTGTTTTTATTTTGTAGAGTGGTAGCCTTTAAGAAAAATAAGCCATATATAATCATCAGTATTAAGAATAAAGTCTCCAGGCTGTAAATTGTGGTAACATCAGTAGAGAAAACCAGAGGGCGCCTTAATAAATTAAGCATTTTGACTGATTAAATTTTTCCCAACAAAGACATTTTTCCCTATTGTCAAAATCTATACATTTAATTCTTTCAAATAAAGGGTATTAATAAATGCATTCTATTTCTTTTGTTTCACATTTTTTCCTAACACATCATATGCATAAAACTTCCTCTAAGGTTTAGACATAACCTGCATATAACCAGACATTATTTACAGAGGGCATCTCTTTATCTACTATTATTTTTATGGGAAAAGGAAATACCTTGCAGAAGAAGTGAGACAGAAGTTAGGAAATCATAGCAATAGTAAATTACTTTTATCATTTTTTTAAATTGTTATGTTCTGAAATTTATAGAAACTATATAAAATCTAGTTTTCAAAACCACGCCAAGCATACAAACTAAAGTGAGACCTGCTCTACTCTCTTAGAGTTACTCTGGCTCGAATGTCCTGTGACAATTATGATAAGAATCCATTTACTGGACACAGATAGGAAGGATGACAACTTTATCAATCCACCAGGAATCAATGGAACAACAGCAGTTTCTGGGGTATTTTGTCAAATAAATAACACCGAGGTTAAAGCTGAACTACTGGAAGGGAAAAGCTGTCATGCTGAGATGTGTTTGTTGAAGAAAAGGATTTAAAAAATGATAAATATGAAGTAAAAATGGAATGTCTGGGAAAACTGAAGATGAACTAGGATATGACGAACTTTATTGGATTTAGGACCTTGTTCCTGATAATATTTATTTAGAAACATTTTCCAGGATATCTTTGAATGATTATATATATATATATATATGCATATGCATATTTATAAATAAATATATATATATGGAAAGAGATATTGAATTGTGAATGAAAGGGAGAGATTTCAAATACTGTAAAATATACCCTTCTCCAAGTTAAGAATAAAGACCAAAGTAAGACTTGTCTTTCTAAAACACTGTGTTCACATCAGCTAATATGCAAGTTAATGCATTCATTCCTTCTTTCTTTATTCCCTCCCTTCCTCCCTTCTCTCCCTTTCTTTCTTTCCTTTTTAGGCTAGATGACAAGTTCAAACATTATTATACCATTATTTGGCATGGAAACTGTCACAGATCTGAAATTCCAAGTCTTCTGAATTAGTATTTTATTCTTCATATGTCAGAGCTATTTTTCCCACAGCATAAAATAATTCATTGGTCTCCTTTGCTTAGAACTTTTCTGTGTCTTCTCTGTGCCAACAGGATGGACTCCAAGCTACTTAGTATAGTCAGGAAAACTCTTTAGATCTTGGCTGGAGTTCAACATTGAGGAATAAATTTTAGTTATTTTCAGTCATAATTGAATATACTATAGACCAGAGGTTGATTACTTCTTTTGATATGTGGCACATTCAAAATCAAGGGCTCTGGGTAGCACATTCAAAGGTATAAAACACTCAAATCAGATTAAACAGCACCAGTGATAATAGTTCAATCTCTAATGCAATCTAATATCTCAAATACTTTACACAAACTTTCACTATGAGAACACAAGTCACTCTTGTCATCTTTTAGCAGTGAGATGCCCCATTGAGCCATACAAATCCCTAGAGGCAAAGTTTGTCCTTGTTATGTGTGTATGTGTGTGTATGGTGATGTCACGCAGATTTACAACTCTTATTCTGATAAGCTTCATTCTACTTTTCAGTGGGGAAAAAAAAATGGAGACACAACAGCCTACCAAAACATACTTAGCGAGAACAACCATTTTAGACATTTGGAATTTCTTGCATTTGCTTAAAAACATATTGTATCCTTGCTTCAGCTTGAGTTATTGCTTGAATCAATGTCCAGTCCTTTATAGTGGGGGACCATGTGTGACTTCCACAGCTGTCACACCCATGAAGCCAGACCTGTGCAGGAGGAAAAACAAATCCCAACGCATCACTCTCCTCCCTCACCTAGAACACTTTTTGTTGTTCCCCACTTGCTGAACTGAAAGAGGAGCCAGAGGTGAGGGAATAAATATACTCATATAAATAGGTCAATCTGGTGATAGATGGATAGAGAAGGAAGGATATCTAGCATACCCTGTCTTCCTGATAAGCTGAAGTTGTTTAGATCTAGTTTACTAAGATTCACATTCCCACTGCAAGTAGTAAAGAATTAACTTCTATAGATTTGCTTGAAATAAATAGAAGAAGAAAACAACCTGAGAGAAAATGAAAACCGAATGTTGATAAGAAAAGTAGATAAACAGAAGCTCATCTTGCCAAGAACATGATACAAATGCTTATAAATTCATTGTGGTATTATAACTTCATGAGTACAACCACTCATTTGCATATAATAGACTCTCTACTAACCTTTCTTTTTTCTTTTCTAATGTAGGATAGTAATCTCTTAATATGAGCACATTTATTTTGTGATTCCCCTCTAATAAAGCAAGGATTAGAGCCTTAAATGGTGAACTATTTTTCTAAACTATAAAGTGAGGGGGAAATCACATTTGTACAGGATAAAAGATAACACTTAGAATTGATGACAACCATGTACCAATTTTTCTCTGTATATTTCAACCCTTAGTTTTTCCCACCTGTATGATCAGTCATAAATACTCATTTTTATTTCATAGATATTTATATTTTTCTGGAATTATGTGCTCCCACACACAGACTTAGAAATATATAATATATAGATGTAAAGATTCAGAAATATCCATTTTAATATAACTGATGTTTTTGTTGAAAATTACACTTAAGAATACAGCATTTGTCCCCTTCATAGATCACTGCCTTGCCATGGCAAAGGGGTTTGTGTAACTCAATGAAGCTATGAACTATGCAGTACAGGGCCACCCAAGGTGAACGGACGGGTCATAGCAGAGAGTTCTGACAAAATGTGATCCACTGGAGAAGGGAAAAACAAACCACCCCACTGTACCTGCCAGGAGAACTTCATGAACTGTATCAAAGGCCAAAAAGCTAGGACACCAAAAGATGAGTTTCTCGGTCTGAAGATGTCCAATATCCTACTAGTGAAGAGCGGAGAAGTACCAGTAGCCCCAGAATGAATGAAGTGGCTGGGCCAAAGCAGATACGATGCTCAGTTGTGGATGTGGCTGGTGACAAAAGTAAAATCCGTTGCTGCAAAGAATAGCACTGTATAGGAACCTGAAATGTCAGGCTCATGAATCAAGGAAAATTGGATGTGGTCAAGCAGGAGATGGTAAGAATAAACACTGACATCCTAGGAATCAGAGAATTAAAATAGATGGGAATGGGCAAATTTAATTCAGATGACCATTGTATCTACTACTGTGGGCAAGAATCCCACTGAAGAAATGCAGTAGCCCTCATAATCAACAAAAGAGTCTGAAATACAGCAGTTGGGTACAAACTAAAAAAATGACAGAATGATCTCAGTTTGTTTCCAAGGCAAGCCATTCAACATTATAGTAATCCAAGCCTATATACCCCTACCACCAATGCCAAAGAAGCTAAAGTTGATGAGTTCTGTGAAGCCCTAGAAGACCTTCTAAGATTAACGCCAAAAAAAAAAAAAAAAAAAAAAAAAAAAGAGATATTCTATGCATCATTGGGGATTGGAATGCAAAGGTAGAAAGTTAAGATATGCTTGGAGTAACAGGCAAGATTGGCCTTGTAGAACAAAATGAAGCAAGGCAAAGGCTAACTGAATTCTGCCAAAAGAATGCACTAGTCACAGCAAATACTCTTTCTCAACAACACAAGCCATGACTTTACACATGGACATCATCAAATGGTAAATAATGAAATCAAATTGATTACATTCTTTGTAGCTGAAGATGGAGAAGACAATCAGCAAAAACAAGACTTGGAGCTCACTGTGGCTCAGATCTTCTGCTTCTCATAACAAAATTCAGGCTTAAACTGAAGAAAACTGGGAAAAACACTAGGCCACCCAGGTATGACTTAAATTCTGTATGAATTTTCAGTAGAGGTAATGAATAGACTCAAGAGACTAGATCTAGTTAACAGTGTCCCTGAAGAACTATGGGCAGGGGTCCATAGTATTATACAGGAGGCAGCAAACAAAACATCCTAGGGAAAAAGAAAAGCAAGAAGGCAAAGTGCTTATCTGAGGAGACTTTACAAATGGTGGAAGAATGAAGAGAGGCAAAAAGCAAGGGAGAGAGGGAAAGCTATATCCAATTAAACACAGAGTTTCAAAGAATAGCTAGGAGACAAGAAAGTCTTCTTCAATGAACAGTGTTTAATAATAGAAGAAAACAATAAAAGGGGAAAGACTAGAGATCTCTTCAGGAAAATATAAATATCAAGGTAGCATTCCACCCAATAAAGGATAAAAATGGTAGAGACCTAGTAAATGCTGAAGAGATCAAGAAGAGAAGGAAAGAATACATGGAAGAAGTGTATAAAAAAGATCTTAATGAACTACTATGATGGTGTGGATAGTCACCCAGGGCCAGACATTCTGGAGTGTGAAGTCAAATGGGCCCTAAAAAGCACTGCTGTTAATAAAGCTAGTGGATGCAATGAAATTCCATCAGAACTATTCAAATAGATAAATGGGGATGCCATCAAGGTTTTGCATTCATTATGTCAGGAAGATCCAGCAGTGGCCACAGGACTGGAAAAAGGTCAGTCCTCATCCCAATTCCTAAGAAGGGTAGTACCAAAGAATGTTCAAATTATTGGACAATTGCACTCATCTTCCATACTAGTAGGAGAAGGCAATGGCAGCCCACTCCAGCACTCTTGCCTGGAAAATCCCATGGACAGAGGAGCCTGGTAGGCTGCAGTCCATGGGGTCTCTAGGATTCCGACACGACTGAGCGTCTTCACTTTCACTTTTCACTTTCATCCATTGGAGAAGGAAATGGCAACCCACTCCAGTGTTCTTGCCTGGAGAATCCCAGGGACAGCGGAGCCTTGTGGGCTGCCGTCTATGGGGTTGCGCAGAGTTGGACACGACTGAAGTGACTTAGCAGCATACTAGTAAGGTCATGTTTAAAATCTTGCGTACTAGGCTTCAGTATTATGTGAACCAAGAACTTCCAGATGTCCAAGCTGGGCTTAGAAAAGAAAGAGGAACTAGAGATCAAATTGCCAGCATTCACTGGATTATAGAGAAAGCAAGGGAATTTCAGAAAAACATCTATCTCTATTTCATCGACTATGCTAAAGCCTTTGAAGGTGTGGATCATAACAAACTGTGGAAAGCTCTTAGACAGATGGGATTACCAGACCATCTTACCTGTCTCCTGAGAAACCTGTATGCAGGTCAAACAGCAACAGTTAGAACCCTGTATGGAAAAACTGATTGGTTCAAGATCAAAAAAGGAGTATCAAAGGGCTGTCTGCTGTCACCCTGTTTGTTTAATCTATACGCTAAGCACATCATGAGAAATGCCAGGCTGGATAAGTTACAAGCTGGAATCAAGATAGACAGGAGAAACACCAACAACCTCAGATATGCTGATGATACCACTCTAATGGCAGAAAGCAAAGAGGAACTAAAGAGTCTCTTGATGAGGGTGAAGGAGGAGAATGAAAAATCCAGCTTAAGACCAAATATTAAAAAAAAAAAACTAAGATTATGGCATCCAGCCCCATTTCTTCATGGCAAATGGAAGGGGAAAATGCAGAAGTAGTGAGAGATTTCTTTTTCTTGGGATCCTAAATCACTGTGGATGGTGACTGCAGCCATAAATCAGAAGATAATTGCTTCTTGGCAGGAAAGCAATAACAAACCTAGACAGTGTGTTGAAAAGCAGAGACATTACTCTACCGACAGCGGTCTGTATAGTCAAGGCCATGGTCTTCCCAGTGGTCAGGTACAGTTGTGAGAGCTGGACCATAAAGAAGGCAGAGCACCAAAGAATTGATACCTTCAAATTGCGGTGCTGCAGAAGACTTCTGAAAGTCCCTTGGACAGCAAGGAGATCAGACCAGTCAATCTTAAGGGAGATCAACCCTGAATATTCACTGGAAGAACTGATGCTGAAGCGGAGGTCTGGTAGTCTGGTCATTTGATGCAAACAGACGACTCATTGCAAAAGTCCCTGATGCTGGGGAAGATCAAGGGAAGAAGGAGAAGAGGGCATCAGAGGATAAGACAGTTGGACGCCGTCACTGATGCAATGAACATTAACTTGGGCAAACTCTGGGAGATGGTGAGGGACAGGGAGGCCTGGTGTGCTGCAGTCCATTGGATTGCAAAGAGCTGGACATGACTAGGTGACTGAACAACAACAGTGTACAGCATTTGTAAACCTTTCAAATCCTGAATATGTAAACTTATAAAATAAATATATTTTGTACAGAGTTGGGACATCACCCAATATACATATGAGAATGAGTCAGAAGTTATATATTAAAAATGTGGGGGGAATTCTATGATTCTGTAGTTATCATTCATTTATTAATGAGTTTATTCAGCAACTACTTATAGAATGGTTTCTTTGGACAAGGTATTATGGAAAGTATTGAGGAAAAGGAATAAAATTTTCCCTACCCTGTCATATTCTCCATTTTCATTAATAGGGATATTTAAAAGTAACTCTAAGTAAGAAGGCTGCAGTCCATTTAAAAGTAACTCTAAGTCAGAAGACTGCAGTCCATGGGGACTTTTCACTTTCATGCATTGGAGAAGGAAATGGCAACCCACTCTGGTGTTCTTGCCTGGAGAATCCCAGGGACAGGGGAGCCTGGGTGGGCTGCCGTCTATGGGGTCATACAAAGTTGGACACAACTGAAGTGATTTAGCAGCTAAGTAAGAAATATAAAGAATTAATAGAAATAGGTATTACTTTGGTATTTGTTATATATCTCCACTGTTACAGTGCAAGTTTCACAAGGGCACAAGAGAACTTTTCCCGTTTTATTTATTGCTAAATCTCCTGTTCATCGTATGCCAATAAAATGGACAACCTAGAAGAAACGAACAGATTCTTAAATAGGTACCATCTCCCAAGAGTGAACCAGGAAAAATAGAAAATGTAAACAAACCAATTACCAGTAGTGAAACAGAAGCAGTAATTAAAACACTCCCAACAAACAAAAGTTCAAGACCAGATAGAATTCTACAAAACACTAAGAGAAGAGTTAACACCTATCCTTCTCAAACTATTCCAAAACATTGCAGAGCAAGGCTTCATTCTATGAAGCCACCATCACCTTGATACCAAAACTAGACAAAGGTATCATTTGTCTATGATGTGATCATCTCAATAGACACAGAAGATTTTGACACAATTCAAGAGCAATTGTTCATAAAAATTCTCCAGAAAGTAGACAGAGAGGGAACTATACCTCAATATAATAAAGGCCATATGTGCCAAACCCACAGCTAACATCACACTCAGTGGTGAAAAGCTAAAAGTATTTCCTCTAGGATCAGGAACAAGACAAGGATGCCCACTCTCACCATTCTTATTGAACACAGTATAGGAAGTCCTAGCCAAAGAAATCAGAGAAGAAAAAGAAATAAAAGGAATCAAATTGGAAGGGAAGAAGTAAAACTGTCACTGTTTGCAGATGACAGAATACTACACATAGAAAACCCTAAAGATGCCACCAGAAAACTACTAAAATTCCTCAATAGACTAGGTAAAGTTGCAGGACACAAAATTAATATACAAAAACCTGCTGCATTTCCATACACCAACAACACAGGTTAGAGAGGGAAATTAGGAAAACAATCCCATTTGCCACCACATCAAAAAGCATAAAAAACCCAGGACTAAACCTATCTAAGGAGGTAAAAGTTCTTTACTCAGACAACTGTAAGACAATGATGAGAGAAACTGACACAAACAGAAAGATATCCCATGCTCAGGGATTGAGGAAGTGATATTGTTAAAATGGTCATACTATCAAAGGCAATCTAGAGCTTCAATGCAATCTCTATCAAAATACCAATGCATTTCTCACAGAATTAGAAAAAGTAATTTAAAAATGTGCATGGAAACAAAAAAGACACAGAATAGCCAAAACAGTCTTGAGAAAGAAGAATAGAGCTAAAGGAACCACACTCCCTGACTTTAGATTGTACTACAGAGCTACAGTAATCAAAACAGTTTGGTACTGGCACAAAAACAGACATATGGATCAATGGAACAGAATTGAGAGCCTAGAAATAAACCCATACCAAACACCTAAGTTCTTGCCTAAGGAGGTAAGAATATACAATGAAAAAAAGGCAGTCTCTTCAGCATGTGGGGTTGGGAAATTTGGACAGCCACATGGAAATCAATGAAGTTAGAATATACCCTCTCACCATAAACAAAAATAAACTCAGGATGGCTTAAAGACTTAAACATAAGACATGGCACCATAAAATTCCTAGAAGAGATCATAGGCATAACATTATCTGACATAAATTATACCAAATTTTTGTAGGTTAATTCTCTCAGGGCAATAAATGAATAAATGAGACCTAGTTAAATTTACAAACTTCCACACAGCCAAGGAAACCACTGATGAAACAAAAAGATGACCTAATTAATGGGAGAAAACATTTACAAATAATATGACTGACATATATAAACAGCTCATACAACTCAATATAAAAATAAAGCCACTACTTAATAAAGTCAGGAGACCTGAATAGATCTTTTCCAAAAATGGCACACAGATGGCCAATAGGAGCATGAAAAGATGATCAACATGGCTAATCATCAGAGAAACACAAGTCAAGACCATCATGAGATATCACCTCACCCCTGTCAGAATGTCTATCCTCAAAATGAACGCAAATAATAAATGTTGTTGTGGATGTGGAGAAAAGGGAAGCCTCCTATACTGTTGGTGGGAATGTAAACTGCTGCAACCACTGTAAAGAAACAGCATGGGGGTTTCTCAAAAAAAACTAAAAATAGAGCCACTATATGACCCGACAGTTTCATTTCTGAGTATGTGTCTGAAAAAGTAACAACACTAATTAGAAAAAAATACATGCACCCCAAAGTTCAGAGCAGCATTATTTATAATTGCCAAGATATGGAAACAACTTATATTTCTATCAACAGATGGATGCATAAAGATGTGTACACACACACATACACACATATACACACACAATGGAATTATGGTCAGTCATAAAAAATAAAATTTTGCTACTTGCAGCAACATGGAAAGACCTGAAGGGCATTGTACTAAGTGTAATAAGTCAGACAGAGAAACACAAATACTGTATGATATCACTAACATGTGGAATCTAAAAATTATAACAATCTAGTGAATATAACAAAACAGAAGCAGACTTATAGATACAGAAAAGTAGCCAGTATTAACAAGGGAAGAGAAAAGAGGGGAGAGGAGGAATATTGTGGTAGAGGATTAAGAACAGACTATCATATAGAACGTAGGCTACAAGGATACATTCTACAACAAAGAAATATAGTCAATATTTTATAATAGCTATAAATGGAGCATAACCTTTGGTAATTGGGAATCACTATATCGTACACCTGTAGCTTATATAATGGGCTTCCCTGGTGGCTGAGATGGTAAAAGAATCTGCCTGCAAATTGGGAGAACTGTGTTCAATCCCTAGATTGGGAAAATCCCCTGGAGGAGGGTATGACAACCCACTCCAGTATTCTTGCCTGGAGAATTCCCAAGGACAGAAAAGCCTAGCAGACTACAGTCCATTGAGTCATAAAGAGTTGGACACAACTGAGTGACTAAGCACACAGCACAGCTTATATAATATTGCAAAGCAATGCTATATTATTTTTTATTTGCAATATAATATTATTTTTTAACTGAATGCAGAGTTCCAAAGAATAGCAAAGAGATAAGAAAGCCTTCCTCAGTAATCAGTGCAAAGAAATAGAGGAAAACAATAGAATAGGAAAGACTAGAGATCTCTTCAAGAAAATCAGAGACACCAAGGGAACAGTTCATGCAAAGATGGGCACAATAAAGGACAGAAATGGTATGGACCTAACAGAAGCAGAAGATATGAAGAGGTGGAAAGAATACACAGAACTATAAAAGAAAGATCTTCATGACCAAGATAACCATGATACTTCAATTAAAAATAGAAAAAAAAGAAAAGACAAGTATAGTGATAAAAATAATGCTACATAAAATTCACTATTTACTAGATGCCATCCAACTCTTTTTGATCCCATGGACCATAGGCTGCCAGTCTCCTCTGTCCATGGAATTCTTCAAGCAAAATTACTGGAGTGGGTTGCCCTTCAAATTCCTTGGTTTAAATTGCTAGTTGACATTGCCACTTACAGAATTTTGAGACCATATGGGAATTAATTATTAAAGCATAGTGGTAAGCCTGGCAGACAAGGAAATGTATGAGTCATTCAGAGAAACACAAATATTTTAGGATACTGGAGAGAGTGTGCCTATGAGAAAGTGCGAGGATAAGCCTGAAACTATAGCTTAGCCACATTACAAAACATATGAAGCCTATACTAAAGATTCTGTGTGCTATCCCAGGGGAGATGCAGAGCTACTAAAGCATGTATTAGAGAAATAACATAAGGGGAGTCACATGTTTGTTGATTAAATAAATTCTTTTAAATATTATATTTTGGATAACATGTCAAAAATGTGGAGGAACAGATCTTTACTTATTTAAATGCAAGCATATTTATTTTAACTCAAATACAAATTTCTTTATCTCTCTTACTTGCTTAAATACTAATTTATTTAGCATAATGTTTTAAATATCAGATTGTATTGCCACAAAATCTGCACATATTTTCAAGAGCCTAAGATAACACAAATTAAATAATTTCTCCTATTAGAATGAAAGGAAAAAAACTCAGAAAATATGAATGAATACATGTTTACATTATATATCTCTTCTGGGAAATTCCTTATTGCCTTTTGATAGAACATTAAATTGAAGCCTACTATCAGATTTCTAAAATTTTTACATCTAATGGAACATACTAGTTTTCCTCAGAGAAGCATATTTTTTAATAATAAGACTTTATAAATCTATCCAGAAAGTTCATGTGCTATGTGCAAAAAATGGAAAATCATCTGGTGAATAGAAAAATTCATATCAATATTAAATAATTCATGATTCTGTTATACCCAGGCCTATAACATTTTGTAAAGTTAATTTTTCTGTTAGATGTATGTGTGTATGTATATATGTGTGTGTGTGTAAAGTTATATATATATATCTTTAATATATGTAAAGTTACATGTATATCTTTAATAAGGAAAAATATTTTAACTTTTAATAAGGAAAATATACCTTCCAATGAAATTTAATATCTTATAATTTTATTACTGTTATTCTTTGGTAAGTGAGGAATGTTTAGAACTACTAATTTCAATTGAAGATTTGGGAGAATGGCATTGAAACATGTAAAATATCATGTATGAAATGAGTTGCCAGTCCAGGTTCGATGCACGATACTGGATGCTTGGGGCTGGTGCACTGGGACAACCCAGAGGGATGGAATGGAGAGGGAGGAGGGAGGAGGGTTCAGGATGGGGAACACATGTATACCTGTGGTGGATTCATTTTGATATTTGGCAAAACTAATACAATTATGTAAAGTTTAAAAACAAAATAAAATTAAAAAAAAAAAAGAAAGTGATTGTCTTAGAATTTTATTTAATCAGTTTTGTTTAATTGGAACTACATTTCCTAGAATCTCCTACTCTGTACTGTTTTGGGTTACTGTGGGTTTAAAAAAAAAAAAAAGTGAAAATGTTAGTCACCCAGTCGTGTCAGACTCTTTGTGACCGCGTGGACTGTAGCTCACCAGGTTCCTCTGTCAATGGAATTATCCAGGGAAGAATATTGGAAATATTCCCTTCTTCAGAGGATCTTCCAATCCAGGGAAGACAGCCAGGTCTCCTGCATTGCAGGCAGATTCTTCACCACCTGAGCCACCAGGGAATGTGGGTAAACAAGGTACAATTGTGAGGACAGGGAGGCAGAGTGAAGCGACACTCACCGCTGTCTACAGGGGCTGGTGCTTGATTATGGTGACATGCAGACACAGGGCGGCTGACAGATTCTAGCTGCCACTTGCTTCTTCTTCTCTGTTTCAGTTCAGTTCAGTTCAGTTCAGGCGCTCAGTCATGTCCGACTCTTTGCGACCCCATGAATTGCAGCACGCCAGGCCTCCCTGTCCATCACCAACTCCAGGAGTTCACTCAGACTCATGTCCATCGAGTCGGTGATGCCATCCAGCCATCTCATCCTCTGTCGTCCCCTTCTCCTCCTGCCCCCATTCCTCCCAGAACCAGAGTCTTTTCCAATGAGTCAGCTTTTCGCATGAGGTGGCCAAAGTACTGGAGTTTCAGCTTCAGCATCATTCCCTCCAAAGAAATTCCGAGGCTGATCTCCTTCAGAATGGACTGGTTGGATCTCCTTGCAGTCCAAGGGACTCTCAAGAGTCTTCTCCAACGCCACAGTTCAAAAGCATCAATTCTTCAGTGCTCAGCCTTCTTAACAGTCCAACTCTCACATCCATACATGACCACTGGAAAAACCATAGCCTTGACTAAACGGACTTTGTTGTCAAAGTAATGTCTCTGCTTTTGAATATGCTATCTAAATTGGACATAACTTTCCTTCCAAGGAGTAAGCGTCTTTTAATTTCATGGCTGCAGTCACCATCTGCAGTGATTTTGGAGCCCAAAAAGTAAAGTCTGACACTGTTTCCACTGTTTCCCCATCTATTTCCCATGAAGTGATGGGACCGGATGCCATGATCTTCGTTTTCTGAATGTTGAGCTTTAAGCCAACTTTTTCACTCTCCACTGTCACCTTCATCAAGAGGCTTTTTAGTTCCTCTTCACTTTCTGCCATAAGGGTGGTGTCATCTGCATATCTGAGGTTATTGATATTTCTCCCGGCAATCTTGATTCCAGCTTGTGTTTCTTCCAGTCCAGCATTTCTCATGATGTACTCTGCATGTAAGTTAAACAAGCAGGATGATAATATACAGCCTTGACGTACTCCTTGTCCTATTTGGAACCAGTCTGTTGTTCCATGTCCAGTTCTAATTGTTGCTTCCTGACCTGCATACAGATTTCTCAAGGGACAGGTCAGGTGGTTTGGTATTCCCATTTCTTTCAGAATTTTCCACAGTTTATTGTGATCCACACAGTCAAAGGCTTTGGCATAGTCAATAAAGCAGAAATAGATGTTTTTCTGGAACTCTCTTGCTTTTTCTATGATCCAGTGGATGTTGGCAATTTGATCTCTGGTTCCTCTGCCTTTTCTAAAACCAGCTTGAACATCAGGAAGTTCACGGTTCACGTATCTTGGAGAATTTTCAGCATTACTTTACTAGCATGTGAGATGAGTGCAATTGTGTGGTAGTTTGAGCATTCTTTGGCATTGCCTTTCTTTGGGATTGGAATGAAAACTGACCCTTTCCAGTCCTGTGACCACTGCTGAATTTTCCAAATTTGCTGGCATATTGAGTGCAGCACTTTCACAGCCTCATCTTTCAGGATTTGAAAGAGTTCAACTGGAATTCCATCACCTCCACTAGCTTTGTTTGTAGTGATGCCTTTTAAGGCCCACTTGACTTCACATTCCAGGATGTCTGGCTCTAGATGAGTGACCACACCATCGTGATTATCTGGGTCATGAAGATCTTTTTTGTATAGTTCTTCTGTGTATTCTTGCCACCTCTTCTTAATATCTTCTGCTTCTGTTAGGTCCATACCATTTCTGTCAAACTACTGACCTTGCTCACCAGTAAAGGGCCAAGGTCCATGACAAGATGCTTTGCAGAGGATTCTCAGACTTCACTCAGATTTCTCCACCACCTTCTCCTTTGCAGGCCCATTTGGCCTGTCAGATTCACTGCCTGGGCCCCTTGGTCTTCCTCCTATCTCTGTAAGACTAACTTATAACTAGTTTGTTTATGCTACTGCTACTGTTAAGTCACTTCAGTCATGTCCAACTCTGCGCAACCCCATAGACAGCAGCTCACCAGGCTCCCCCATCCCTGGGATTCTCCAGGCAAGAACACTGGAGTGGGTTGCCATTTCCTTCTCCAATGCATGCAAGTGAAAGTGAAGTTGCTCAGTCGTATCTGACTCTTAGAGACCCCATGGACTGCAGCCTTCCAGGCTCCTCCGTCCATGGGATTTTCCAGGCAAGAGTACTGGAGTGGGGTGCCATTGCCTTCTCCTAGTATGTTTATACATTTGTGTAAAATTTAACAACTATCTGATAACAGCTAATGGTTCTACCTCCCTGAACAAGATGAACACTGAAACTATGTTATTTTATTTTTTCCATAACCCATTAGTTGGAAGAATTTAGGGAGGAAAATTTAAGAACTACTGAAGGTAAATAGATAAAGCTAAAAAAATATTAGCTCATCAGTTTAGTCAGTTTTAACCTCTCACATCCCAGCATGCCTTTGGGGATTCTTATCAAATTTAGCAGAATTGATTGGTAATTTTATTGTTTTTCTTAAATATTGAACTTACAGTGTGTATATGTCATCATGTTGAAATTGTCATGCAAATTCAACCAAGGTTTTATTTGCATACTTTTAAATCTCATTAGCCTTCGAGACATCCTATTTGGTCCACCTTTGTCTTTTCAACTTCATTCTCAAATATTTATATCTTTTTAATCAATTCCTTCCACAAACAGCCAGTGGGATGGGAAAAGGTGGAAGATTAAATAATTGTTTTTAGAAATAATTTTTTCCATAGACAGCAATATATGTCCATTTTTATAAGCCATAAACTCATCAGAAAGGCATATCTTTCTGTAAAAGGGTTAATGATTCAACTTCCATGCCTCAAATATAAATTTTAAATTTGTAGTGCAGACATTAGTAATGACATTATTTTAAACTTATTTTCCAGCGTTTTGATTAAAAAGGTGCTCACTGAGATAGTTCCATCACAATGGAGCACCATTCTGTCTTAAGTGGTAAAAAATAGTTCTCCAACTACAATCCCTTCCCCATCTTACTTCCCCTGAGAGGGCAACAGGGAGGAAGGCCAGGGGTCTCCAAAGGGACTAAATAGGTTGCAAGTGTCAGACATTTTTTTCTCTGTCTCTTAAGTGGCAGGAGGAAACAAACTACAAGTGTTAACATTTTTTTCCCCTTCTCTATACGAATTTAAAAAGGTTTCTCTTAAAATTCTGTGTTGCCATGAAGACACCTGACTCCACCTGAACTTAACTTTTCTCAAACCTTGAGCTAACCAATGCATTTTTCTTATGGAAATGTTTATCTTAAGCTATGTTAACGAACTATGTATTTACCCTAGACTCTTGTCTTCAAGTAGGTTCCCCCTAACAATCAGAAACTTAAGAAACCAGTATGTTTTACTCATGCAAATGTCCTCTTAAGCTATGCTACTGAGACTTGTATTTGCTTGGAAATCTGCCTTTCTTCAAGATTCGTGTCAATCATTTTATGGCCTGGGACAACTCACATTGTGCCAATGTTATCTCAAAATGCATGTTTTGGGTGAGGGGCCTGGTGCCATTCTCTGAGTTTTGAGACATTTCCTTTCTCGAATCAGCAGACTGCTGGTAGCTATATAACATCTGGCTAAAGACTAGCAAGGAGGCACTCTTTCTGCCCCCTTCTGATATCTGTGTCAGAAGCTTTCTCTATCTCTTTTATACTTTAATAAAACTTTATTACACAAAAGCTCTGAGTGATCAAGCCTCATCTCTGGCCCCAGATTGAATTCTTCTCCAGAGGCCAAGAATCCTGGCATCTTCCGTGGTTCTGTTAGGGGAAGCACATTGATTGAAAACCACCCACCCTGGCCAGGCACCATAGTAACTGTTTGCATGAGTTGGTTTATGACAGGAGATCCTGATAAGGAATACGAAACTAATAAGCCACCACCAACCGGAAGAGTTTGGGAAAGGTCTAAAGGAGACACTGCCTGTCCGTGCACTTCCCAGAATCCCTCTCACTAGCATCCATCTTGGCTGAGCGATGCGTGCACCACCAGGAAAGACTCTGAATTAGAATGATTGGCCAAAGACCACACGGAAACTAATCTCATCACATAAAACCCGAGACTGTGAACCACGCGGCAGAGATGTTCTCCTGGGTTCTCTTGCCCTACTGCTCTCCACCTGGGTGCCCTTTCCCAATAAAATCTCTTGCTTTGTCAGCAAATGTGTCTCCTTGGACAATTCATTTCCAAGTGTTAGACAAGAGCCCGGAAGGGGTTCCCCCTTCCTTCAACAGTTCAGGAGCAACCTTTCATTTCCAAGAAAGCTTTTTGCTGGCAGTGGATTGGTTGCCAATAAGACTAATTTTTCCTTAGAGGAAAATGCTAGTAGCTGAAGTGGATTAGGTACTGTCTTGAATCAGCTGAAAAATACAAAAGTTGACTCTGGGACCCAACACTGATTCATTAATTTTGCAGGGGCCTACAGTGCTTATAGTTCAGAAATGGACCATTGGATTTTGGTAGAAGTAAAGTTAAATCCTCTCTGGAATAAAGTTTCCTTAATTTAATCCCTTTTATATTCACAGAAATTAGGGTCAAGGAATGAGTTCACAGCCCAGGGCCAATAAAGACATTGGAAAACAAGCATGAAAAGCAAATAACTGATTTTGATCTTGAAGGACTACAGATTTTGATATTATCAAACATATAATATAAAACAACTATGTAAGAAATATTTAAAGAATAAATGCAACTAGAAAAATTGCAACAAAGGGGCATCAGAATTGAAACAGAAAGATCTGAAAACAAATTATAAACAAAGACTTTTTAGATGCAAAATAAATTCCTTGAAAAAAAAAAAAAAGCCAATGTACATTAATCTGCAGATAGTAAACAACTGAAGAAAGAATAAGAAAGCTGGAAAATATATCTGAAGAAATCACCCAGATTTAAGTAATTCCCTGAAAAGGAGATGACAATTAGGAAATAATCAAAAGATATAGGGGACAGAAGGAAAATGTAGAGTATAAATTTAATTTGTGTTGTACAGGAAGAAAATTTTAAAAATGAATTGAGAAAAAATAGCTACAAATTTCCTAGTCCTGACAGAAATGGTAATATAAATTCATGAAATACATGAATATGTATTAAAATTGGCACAAATAAAAAATTAGTCAAGTCCAAATTCATTACACTGAAGCTTCAGAACAAAGTAAAAGAGCCTTAAAAATGGATATAGAGAAAACACAGGTCATTTATAAAGGAGCAACAATTGAAAGACAGCATTTTTTTTTTAGCATCAATAAATGATACCAAAAGAAAGTAGAAAATATTACCAAGATGTTGTGAAAAGTAAATATCAACCTAGAATTGTGTATCTAATAAAACTATCCTTCAAAAAAAATGTGTGGAAATAAACAGAATTTACATTTACTAAATTCCATAGTTAAGAACTTTGAAAATACCAAAAATTAAAATAATATACATCTATGATAATGTACAGATTGGGTATGAACTGTACAACTTCTTTAGAAAGTTTTGTCTACTCCCATACCACCCTGAATGTGCCCAATCTCATTTGATATCAGAAGCTAAGCAGGGTCAGGCCTGGCTAGTACTTGAATGGGAAAAAATTTTATTATTACATTATACCTATTCACTTTTCAGTTTTTAAATGTTTTACCCAGTTGTTGTATTATAGATATCAATGTTATTTGAGTGCATACTGGATTACAGAAAAACAGTAACTAACCTTTCCAATGGGAAGCAGCACCCTTGTCTTCACTCTTCCACCAAATATATACTTAATAGAATCTACACAATGGCAAACAAGTCCCAACTCTAACTTTACCTTCATTAGACATCATTGGAGCATTTCAGCATCTATAAAATGGTAGTAAAATATCTGTCTTGCCGACATAATTGGATTGCAAAGTGAGATTTTAAGTGAGTTACTCAATACAATATAAAGCATGGTATAGCATAACTTACAGAGAAGGCAATGGCACCCCACTCCAGTACTCTTGCCTGGAAAATCCCATGGACGGAGGAGCCTGGTAGGCTGCAGTCCATGGGGTCCCTAGGAGTCGGACACGACTGAGAGACTTCACTTTCACTTTTCCCTTTCATGCACTGGAGAAGGAAATGGCAACCCCCTCCAGTGTTCTTGCCTGGAGAATCCCAGGGACGGGGGAGCCTGGTGGGCTGCCGTCTATGGGGTCGCACAGAGTCGGACACAACTGAAGTGACTTAGCAGCAGCAGCAGCATAACTTACAATACTACTATATGAATATTTATCACTTTGAACTGAAATAAACCACTTTCTTTGGTAATAAGATACTACATATATTTGTAGATGGCAGTCTTCTTCATATCTGAACTCAGAACATGGTCAACATGCTGGGATAGGGCCCATCATACTTAGAACCCAGGAAAGACGTGTGTGATTACCATTTGTATTGGAATCTACAAGGTCAAATTAAAAGGCTACTTCAGTAATAATTCAAAGCCATAAAGAGACAGATATTTTCAATTCTTGTAAATAAAAAAGGAACTCTGTGGCCAAAGTGTCAACCAACTTGATAGAGCAATTATTCTCTTGGGCGAAAAGTGCTATTACAGGTGAGAAACAAACTTTTAGTCGATGACTAATGGATTGATTTATGCCAAACTATTAGAGTGATATAAACAAGCCTGTGGGGTGATTTTCCATAAATGATACATATTACCTTGATATGTTGAGAAGCAATTGGTGTGAGGTCCTGTCACAGTGCAGCATCGGTGTTCTGGAGTCAGAAAAGATCCAGGTTCAAATCTGATGTTTACCTCTTAACAATATTGAGATTTAGGGCCAAGCACTCAAACTCCATCTTCTTCATGTTCTCCATCCATCAACGTGGAAGTAATAACCATGCTACTTCTTTGGGTTTCTGTGAAGATAAATAAGAAAGAGCAAGCAAAATAATTAATTAGGTGCTTGGAATATTGGAGTTTAATGATCATTAGCACAGGGTTTGGAGCCAGATGGCCTCTATTTGAATGTGGCATTGGAGCTTACCAGATGTGTGTGGCCCTTGGCAATTTGCTCAACCACTCTTTGGTTCTATTTCTTAAATTATAAAAATAGCAAGGGTAATGACTGTACCTACTTCATGAAGATTAAGCTAATTAATATTTTAAAGTGTTTAAAACAGTACTATAGTACATAGTAAGGGCTCTAAGTTTTTAATAAGATGAAAATGCAATGAACAATGTTTACTGTTGGCAAAACCAGATTAATACATTTTTTAATATTTTCCCTAGTTCTTGGGGCTAATAGTTGAGGTTGATTTACATATGGCATAGCTCCTACTCAGAAAATCAAATTGTTCAGGTAATAGTCTATGAGAAATAAAGGGAAGAAATTTCTACAAAGCTGAAACCAAACGCTCTAGTCTAGCTGTGAATAATCACAGCTGGCTCGCCTTAAAAGGTTAGAGGATTAGAATGTTAATAATTTTGTATTTCTTAAGCAAATATGTTCAAACATACAACGTGCAGCTGTTCCCATGGAAGAATGAGCCAGCGACAAGTTTCATCAGTTAAAAGGAAAGCTATTTTTGGTTAAACGAGAGCTCAAAAAAGTGTTATTTTTGAAATGCTTTTTAATGACAGAAAACATAAATATTTTTTGCAGCTCTTTAATTCAGAAAACAACTTGCATAATGCTTTTGAACTTGAGAAGTGTAGATAAAAGCTTACTCCAAATCCTAGAAGTATAAATTCTTAGGAAATTCTAATGACAAAAATGTATAGGTTGTATCATGGAGGAAGTTGAGTTCCATATACATAGGAAAAACGAATTAATTTAAAGCTATGCTTCTTAATCTTTTTTTTTTCCCATTATTGCCCCCTTAAATACCTTTTTAGGACCGCTTTTTCTAATTGCCTTTCACATGTAACTTTGATACCATGAATACAATATACATATGCCTATATACATAATTCCCCTCCCCCCCACAGGGAACCAATTGTATTTCCACTGGGGACAATATCACCCATCTCCTTTGAGAATTAATGGCTTAAAGTGATAATTTACAAAGGGAGTGTCTTTGTTTCTGGTCTTTGTATGGGAAAAGTGCCATTGTTATTCAGTGTATAGGCTGCAGTCCATGGGGTCACAAAGAGTCAGACACGACTGAGCGACTTTACTTTGAATTTTCACTTTCATGCATTGGAGAAGGAAATGGCAACCCACTCCAGTGTTCTTGCCTGGAGAATCCCGGGAACCAGGAGCCTGGTAGGCTGCCATCTATGGGGTTGCACAGAGTCGGACACGACTGAAGTGACTTAGCAGCAGAAGTCATGTCCAACTCTTAAACCCCATTGAATGTAGCATGCCAGGCTCCTCTGTCCTTCACTATCTCCTGGATTTTGCTCAAATTCATGTCCTTTAAGTCAGTGACACTATCTAACCATCTCATCCCCTGCAGCCTCCTCCTCCTTTTTTTTGCCTTCAGTCTTTCCCAGTATCAGGGTCTTTTCCCATGAGTGGGCTCTTTACATCAAGTGGGCAAAGTATTGGAGCTTCAGATTCAGAATCAGTCCTTCCAATGAGTATTCAGGATTCATTTCCCTTAGGTTTCACTATTTTGATCGCCTTGCAGCCCAAGGGATTCTCAAGCGTCTTCTCTGCTTCATGTAACTCTCTTCACCAGGTTCCTTATTTAATATTGTTCCTATTTTGTCTACTTGTTTGGTTTGTTTTATTTTGCTTGGTTTTATTTATTTAGTATCAGGAAACCTATTTTAGATTTTCTAGCTGCAAGTATGGGAGTCTATGTTTAATAGAGCATGGACAAAAGTTTTAATGTGTTTAAATAAATTCTTTATTATACTTTCCATATTTTTTTCATTCAACTGCCTTATATAAAAGAGGCATAAGTTATGAGGGGAAGCCCTCAGGTGGCATAGTGGTAGAGAATCTACCTGCTAACCAGGAGTTCGGGAAGACCCCCTGGAGAAGGAAATGGCAATCCACTCCAGTATTCTCTCCTGGGAAATCCTATGGAGAGAGGAACCTGGTTGGCTACAATCTATGGGGTCGCAAAAGAGTTGGACATGACTTAGTGACTAAACAATGACAATGTGCCTTGGTATCCTCATTATCTATAAATGAGGACAGTAATAATACCTAACTCTAGGAGCTGCAACACCCACTCCAGTGTTATTGCCTGGAGAATCCCAGGGACAGAGGAGCCTGGTGGGCTGCTGTCTATGGGGTCGCACAGAGTCGGACACGACTGAAGTGACTTAGCAGCAGCAGGAGCTGCAACACTTAGATGGGTTTATATGAATAAGGTTTTGGAGCAGTGTGTGGTAAATAGAAAGCAGTACATCTCTTTCTTATTTTTATCTTTCATTAAAACTAGCTTAAGACCCTATAATAATTTCTTTATAATGATAAGTCTCAGGTTGAAAAATCAAGTAGAAAGAGTAGTGTCAAGACACAGAATGGTTGAGGGGAAAAAAAAAAAAAAAAAACATGCTGGGAACTAAGCTAAGTCTTCTGTTGGGTGCTACATGTCTCTTTCACATCTGATTCATTTTTTGTACAATAGACAGGCTATCTTATTTACTGTATTATCACAACCGGTTCTCTAAAGTTTATATGACCTATATCTGTCATTTCAAATCCAACTTCAAATTTCTTTCAGGGAGTGTCTGCTTGGCTCAACTGCCCTTTCCTTATTCATACTTCTAGTCTCTAGTCAGTTGGGACAGGTATAGCAAACTTGGTAGAGAACCCCAGATTTTTGAGAATGAGTAACAATTATGAAACAGAGAGGATTTCTTAGAGTGGGCAAATATGTAAAAGTTGTCTGTCTCCATTGGATAAGAGATACAGCATCAAATCATTATTTATGAGGTGTTAACTTCAAGTTTTTACCTAAATTAATATTCCCAAATATAAAGGAAGTTAATAATGACAAATGAAATTGAAATATACTAAGCAGTTGGAATATTTATGAGGACAACACATCACATTGGCAAGTCTAACGTTTGGCTATACAGTGCCCCAGATATCATAAAGGAATAATATCTTTTTTATGTAAGGCAGCTGAACAATTAAAAAAAAAGTCAAAAGAGTAATAAAGTATTTGTTTCAACACAGAAAATTTTTTCTCCATGCTCAATTAAATGTAAAATAAAATGAGACCCTCTAATGTCATAGCTCCCTTCAAATATCATGATCTTATTTTATTTGGGATGCTGGCAAGAAGGGACTTACATGAGTTTCTCTATCTTCTTTACTTTTAAAATATCCTGTATAAAATATCTACTGTGAAAATAATTTTAAGAAAAAATGTGGCTGAATTCTACTTGATATTTTACATCAATTAAACATGTTTGCTCTTGTTGTGGGGAAAAAATCTTACACTGTATAAGAATAACAGCATACTGTGAAAGTTCAAAATGGTAATATCTCAGAAACATATGCATGATAGTGTTTAAAAATAGTCCACCAAAATGGAAGGCTTGAATATAAAATCTTGAGAAAACATTGCTTCTCTTATTTAGATATACTGGACATCAAGCAACATGACAGAGAAAATGTATTTAACAACACAACAAAATAAAAATTTGCAATTCTATTTTCTGAAATTCCAGATATTTTGAACCCTACTGGAAACAGAACATATAGTATACATTCATGGGAAGATTATATGGACTTCAACCACCCCATTCATCAAACTGGTCTAGTTTACTGTCATAATACTTCAAATGAGAGAGAAAAACATGATTTTATTACCCTGCACATCTAATGAAATTTATTGGATTCCAGTTAAGTTTATGTTGAGAGTAGAATTCCACAGAAGGACATTCTGCTTAGAGTAACTTTGCCATGGTATTAGAAAACAATTGTTAACACAATTTAAGATTTAATCAATATATTATAGGTATCCTTAGAAAAACTGGATTAAAGCAAATATAAATAAAAACTTCAAGAAAATTGGAGATACCAAGAGAACATTTCATGCAAAATGAGCACAATAAAGGACAGAAATGGCAAGGATCTAACAGAAGCAGATAAGATTAAGAAGAGGTGGCAAGAATACACATAAGAACTATCCAATAAAAGTCTTAATGACCCAGCCACTAAAGTAGAGTCAGACATCCTAGAATGTGAAGTCAAGTGGGCCTTCGGAAGCATACTATGAGCTAGTGGAGGTGATGGAATTCCAGCTTGGCTATTTCAAATCTTAAAGGATGATGCTGTTAATGTGCTATATTTAATATGCCAGCACATTTGGAAAACTCAGCAGTGGCCACAGGACTGAAAGAGGTCAGTTTTCATTCCAATCCCAAAGAAGGGCAATGACAAAAACATTTCAGACTCCCACACAACTGTACTTATTTCACATGCTAGCAAGTTAATGCTCAAAATCCTCTAAGTTAGACTTCAAAAGTATGTGAACTGAGAACTTCTAGACATTCAAGCTGGATTTAGAAAAGGCAGAGGAACCAGAGATCAAATTGCCAGCATCCATTGGATCCTAGAAAAAGCAAGGGAATTAAAAAAAAAAAAAATCTGTTTCACTGACCACACTAAAGCCTTTGATTGTGTGGATCACAACAAACTGTGGAAAATTGTTAAAGAGATGGGAATTCTAGAACACCTTACCTGTCTCCTGAGAAGCCTGTGTGCAGGACAAGAAGCAACAGTTAGAACTGGACATGGAACAACACAAGGGAGTGGTCCCATATCAGGAAAGGAATACATCAAGGTTATATATTGTCACCCTGCTTATTTAATTTCTGTTCAGTGTACATCATGCAAAATGCCAAGCTGGATGAATCACAAAACTGGAATTAAAATTGCCAGGAGAAATATCAGCAACCTCAGATATGCAGATGATACCACTCTAATGACTGAAAGTGGAAAGGAACTAAAGAGCCTCTTGATGAAAGTGAAAGAGGAGTGAAATGCTGGCTTAAAACTCAACATTCAATAAACTAAGGTCATGGCATCTGGTCCCATCATTTTGTGGCAAATAGAAGGGGGAAAAAGTGGGAACAGTGACAGATTTTATTTTCTTGGGCTCCAAAATCACTGTGGACTGCCACTGTAGCCACGAAATTAAAAGATGCTTGCTCCTTGAAAGAAAAGCTGTGATAGACCAGGACAGCATATTAAAAAGCAGAGATATCATTTTGTTGAAAAATGTCTGTATAGTCAAAACTATGGTTTTTTCAGTAGTCATGTATGGATGTGAGAGTTGGACCATAAAGAAGAATGAGCACCAAAGAATTGATGTGTTCAGATCATGATGCTGGAGAAGACTCTAAAGAGTCCCTTGGACAGCAAGGAGATCAAACTGTCAATCCTAAAGGAAATCAACCCTGAATAGTCATTGGAAGGACTGATGCTGAAGCTCAAGCTCCAACACTTTGTCCACTTGATCCAAAGAACCAACTCATTACAAAAGATCCTGATGCTAGGAAAGATTGAGGGCAAGACGAGAAGGCGGCAATAGAGGATAAGATGGTTGGATAGTATTACCAACTCAATGGACATGACTTTGAGCAAACTCTGGGAGACAAGGAAGGACAGGGAGGTCTGGTGTGTGCAGTCCATGGGGTCTCAAAGAGTCAGAAAGAAGTTAGCAAATGAAAACAACAAAACTCTATTAATACATCAAAATCAGACTTTAGTACACATCATTTCATAATTAAGCTAATTAAAATAACAAAACTAACCATTTTGAGAGTTACTTATTTTTAAAACAAAGTAATTTTGTTCAGATGCTGATACGTCTTTTTTTTTTTTCCCTTTACAATTAACATGTTAAAGTTCTTTTAGACTGGTATCTCATGTTCTTAAATGGTTTTTGTATTTTTATTTAAACAAAGTGGTTTGTTGACAACTTTTTCACCCTGATTCTTCATTCATCAAAAAATATGTCTAAAATATAAAATAAATTGCTTAAACTAAAGTCTAGGGAAATAATTCAATAAAAATGAAAAATAAAACCTTGCTCATTTTAAGAAATTTATTAACAAGAGGAATAGAAATGCAGCATACTTTCTAGAAATGTAGCATTTTACAAACAGACAATATTTTTTGCTATTATCTGACCAAATTCCTCATTTTATGTATGAGGAAACAATTTAGTGATGTGTTTTTACTCAAAAGTAGATAGTCATTAGAGCTCCAAGGAACACAGATTTTTAATTACTTGGAACAATGTTTAAATAAATACTTTCATCTTTTATTTCATACCAAATTTCACAGTACATGAAGATGACTTTCATAAAATCTCTCAGTTCAAATAAACATATTCTCATATTGTCTCATTCCTAAAACTACACATTTACTATCAGGTCTTCCTTCAACACGGGTGGCTCAGAGGATAAAGTGTCTACCTGCAATGCCGGAGACCTGGGTTTGATCCCTGGGTTGGGAAGATCCCCTGGAGAAGAAAATGGCAACCCACTCCAGTACTCTTGCCTCGAAAATTCCACGGATGGAGGAGCCTGGTGGGTTATAGTCCATGGGGTCACCAAGAGTCAGACACAACTGAGCGACTTCACTTCACTTCACTTCCTTCGACTTTACCCCCAAACGATAAGAAGTTAGCAAGAAAGGAAAGTCAATTTTCTTTTCTATCATGCTTCCAATCACAAAAGCCAAAAAAAACTTTTTACATTTTCTAGGATTGTTGGATTAGGCCCTAAAGAAAGATGCTTCTCAATTTTACCTGAAAAACAAAATTGATCCCTAGTTAGTATGTATATACTACCCTATGGAGTATAGTCTGCCAGGCTCCTCTGTCCATAGAATTTTCCAGGCAAGAGTCCTGGAGTGGGTTGTCATTTCCTACTCTGTGGGTCTTCCCAATCCAGATATTGAACCCACCTCTCTTGTGTCTCCTACACTGATAGCCAGATTCTTTATGACTACACCACATGGGAAGTCCAAGAATACACACACAGCAAATAAGAATGCTATGAATAAAATACCCATATCTCACTTTTTCAAGGATTAATATTTGGCTGTATAGTATGACACTGTAGCTGGGCTTTATTTAACAACTTTACTGAGGTAAAACTGCACATATTGGAAGTATAATTCCACAGAAGTACATTCTGCTTCCAGAAGGACAGAATGTTCCATTGAATGATTTCAGTTCTCTTCCACTGACTTATATGCATATATTTGTACAAATAACACAGTGCATTTATTGCTGTGGCTTTATAGTGAATTTTGAAATCATGTAGTATAAGTCTTCCAACTTTACTGTTTTTTTTCAAAATTGTTTTGGCTGTTCTCAGTCTGTTGAATTTCCAACACATTTAAAAATCAGCTTGTTGAACTCCATAATAATTCTATGAGGTTTCTGATAACAATTGCATTGAATTTGTAAGTCAATTTTGAATAAATTGCTTTCCTGACAATATTGTTTCTCTATCTTTTGAGCATGAAACTCCTTTCCATTCATTTACATCCTTAATTTCTCTCAGTATATTTTTCCATACACAAATCTTGCACTATTTTTGGTTAAATTTGCTCATAAGTACTTATGACCAACCTAGATAGCATATTGAAAAGCAGAGACACTACTTTGCCAACAAAGATCCATCTAGTCAAGGCTATGGTTTTTCCTGTGGTCATGTATGGATGCCAGAGTTGGACTGTGAAGAAAGGTGAGCGCCGAAGAATTGATGCTTTTGAACTGTGGCGTTGGAGAAGACTCCTGAGAGTCCCTTGGACTGCAAGGAGATCCAACTAGTCCATTCTGAAGGAGATCAGCCCTGGGATTTCTTTGGAAGGAATGATGCTAAAGCTGAAACTCCAGTACTTTGGCCACCTCACGCGAAGAGTTGACTCATTGGAAAAGACTCTGATGCTGGGAGGGATTGGGGGCAGGAGGAGAAGGGGACGACAGAGGATGAGATGGCTGGATGGCATCACCGACTCGATGAATGTGAGTCTGGGTGAACTCCGGGAGTTGGTGATAGACAGGGAGGCCTGGCGTGCTGCGATTCATGGGGTCTCAAAGAGTCGGACATGACTGAGAGACTGAACTGAACTGAACTGAACTTTATATATTGGTGTTATTATAAATCAAATTGTTTTCTTCACATCTTCTTTATGTGCTTATTTTTAGCACAAATTAATTGATTTTTGTATCTTGATTTTGTGTTCTGTGGCTTCCTAAAGTGTTGTATTAGTTATAGCAGTTTTGTTATGTGTACATTTCTTAGAACGTTCTATATAGAATTTGTTTATAATTTGTTATGTGTATATTTCTCAGAATTTGCTGTCACCTACAATTAAAGGGATCTTTTTTCCCTCCCTTTTCACCATGGATATCTAGAGTACCTTTTAACTTTTTCTTCATTGCTGTTGAAGTAGCTAGAATTTTCAATTCAGTGTTCAGTAGAAGTAGTGCAAGTAGACATCCTTGCCTGTTCCTGATCTTAGAAGAAATTCAGTCTTTTATGCTTAATTACGATGTTAGATGTGGGTTTTCCCTAGATTCACTTTATAAGGTAAATGAAATTTCCTTTTTACTTTTGTTGAGAGTTTTTATTTTGAAGAAGCATTGAGTTTTGTCAAATGCATTTGCAATCTGACATTAACTGAATGTCATTAATTGTATCAATTGAAATTAGTAGTTTTTGTCTTTTATTCTATTAATAGTGTGTGTTATGTTAATTTTCTAATGTTAATCCCACCTCACATTCTGGCATGAATTGTACTTGGTTGTGGCATCTAACCCATTTGAAATATTGCTAGCTTTCAGCTCTAATATTTTTGTGTTTTTGTATTTATGTTCATATGGCTATTGGTCTATAGTTTGTTTTGTTTTTTTTTTTTGCAGTGTCTCTAGCTCTCAAATCAGTATAATTCTGGTCTCTATCATCTGATAGAGTTTGCTAAAGATTTGGTATTGTTTTTTATATATTTGATAGAATTCACCAGTAAGTCATCTGTGCTGTACCACTTGTGTGGGAATATTTTTAATTAGTCATTCAATGTCTTTACTAACTTCAGGTCTATTTTAATGTTTTTTCTTCTAGAATAAGTTTTGATACTGGTGTGATTCTAGGGATTTGCCTATTTCATTAAGGTCTCCAATATAGTGCCAAAAATTATTTATAACAATCCCTTAAATTATATGGTCTGTTGTAATGTGTTATCTTTCATTATTGATTTTGATAATTTGTGTCTTATCTGCTTTATTCTTAGTCTAGATAAATATTTGTCAGCTTTATTGATATTTAAAGGAATCAACTTTGGTTTTATTGATTTTCTTTAATTTTCTGTTTTATACTTCCTTGATGTCTCCTATATTTCTTTTCTTCTCTCTGCTTGTTTTGAGTTTAACTTATTCTTATTTTTAAAAATTTTTAACATTCAAGAGGTTATTTATCTGAAAAATTTCTTCATTTATGGTAAAGGCATTTTAAGTTACATATTTTCTTCTAATCACTGCTTTAGCTACTTCTTATAAATTTTGATATGTTATTTTTTAATCAGAATATTGTCTAAATTATCTTGCATTATCTAAATTGAATCACAGATTGCTTAAAAGTATGCTGTTCAAATTTCCAAATATTTAGAGAATTTTAAATATTTCTTTTGCTAATTTCTAGTCTAATATAACTTTACTGTAGGTTGAGAATTTACTTTGTATAACTTCAATCTTAATTTGCCTTGTTTTATGGCCTAGTATATGTTTTGTACATATTTGAAAAATTAATGTTTATTGTACTCTTCAGTGAAATGTTATATAAATCCATTATGTGAAGTTAGTTATTGATACAAATATTTTTCAAATATTCTATATATCTACTAAATCTTTGTCTAGATTTTCTAGACAGAAAAATAAATTATTGAAGGCAGGACACTGACATTTCCAATTTTAGTTGTTAAATTGTATCTTCCTCTTTTCTTTTTTATCAGTTTTTCTTCCTGTACTTTGGGGCTCTGATTTAGGTGAACATGCATTTGTAACTGTCCTATATATTTGAGGTACTGACCCCTTTATCATTATAAAATGCACCTTTTTGTTTCTACTAAAATTCTATCTTAGTATGTGTTTTTTCTTCATATCAATGTATTAATTTTATTTTTACTGTGCTTTTATTTTTTTAGATATAATATTATAAGGTATATCTTATCACAAACAACTACAGATTAATAATTATTTATTTTGGGTAAAATATAGCCCATTTGCTCAAGTTCAGCTGGAATTCCTGAGACATCCTTTATGCTACTATTGCCATTAGAATTCAAACAACACAGTGTTACAATATTGCCTTGTGCAACCTTGTATCAAAGTCAACAGACTAAATGAAAAATACATATGTCTATTGAGTCTTTTATATTAAAGTGACATAAATAGTGCTTACAATCATTTTTATTTTTTACCTGACCATCTGAATTAACTATTCTGACATCTGGTGTCAGTCTGAAGGAGTTTCTTTATTAATCCTTGTAAAATGAGTCAGCCAGTGATGAACTGCCTCACTCTATTTTTATTTTGGGAATATCTTTTTATTTCTCTTCTTTTGAAGGATACTTTGGCTAGATACAGAATTCTTGGTTGATTTTTTTGTTTCTCATACACTAGTTTCAATTTGTCTTTTCATTCATTTCTGGCCTCCTTGTTTCTGATAAAAAGTCAGATGCTAATCTTATTGTGGGTTGTCTGAACATGATAGTTTAGTTTTTCTGTTAAGGATTTCAATTTATTTTCTATGCCTTATTTCAACTCTTTACTTATGATATATCCATGAGAAGAGCTCTGTGTTTATCATACCTTTCCTTTCCTCTATTTCTTTTATACCCTCTCCCTACCTCCCTCCTTTCCTCTGAGCATTTTTTACTCATTATTTAATATTTGTTCCTAATATTTTTGCTCCTCTCCTTCTTGATTCCAACTACATATATGGTGGTGTACTTGCTGGTTTTGTACAAACTTCTGAGTCTCTGATAATTTTAAATATTTTTCCATTTTGATATGCATATTAGCTTAACATAACTCTACTGATCCATTGACAATGCCACTGATCATGAGTATTATCCAATGCTCTAAATTCAGTGAGTTCCTTAAAACTATGTGTAGAAGATGCTAGTCTTCATGACCTGTCCCATGTGGTAATTCTCTATTCTGTCATAATGGGGAAAATTTGGGTGCAGTTTAAAACAAGAAAGTCACATATTTTCACTGATCTTAAGTTTGGCAGGTTTACAAACACAAATACTTCTCATACTGTTGTACACTTTGCTTGATTTACAGAATGTCTAATAATTAATTTTGTCAACTTTGTAGTTTTGAAATTGCTATGAGGAAAAGATTTGCTCTTTGAAAATCTTGCCTCTACTTAACTTTTCAACATATGGGAATTGGTTTAATAACTGATTTAATGTTCTTATCTGTTAATTTTAATATCTGTGCAAGTTTCAATTGATTGGACTTTCTCCTATTTTCCTGTTCTTTGTGTTTCTGCTAATTTTTGTTTGTAATGATAAAACAATATGAACTTTACCTATTTGAGTTATGGATTAAAAAAAAATTCTATTAATGTTATTGAGCTTTCATCTAGAAAGTAGTTTTTTGGAAACAGTTTGACACTTTAGGTCTCACTTTTAGTAACTGTTATAACATACTCCTGCATAACCTACCCAAAACAATGTGAATAACATAGTATTCCAGCCTTATTTGTGGGAATGGACAGACATTATTCTTAACCCAATGTAAGTATAGGCATTGTTACCTTAAATCTTTTCTGATCAGTCTTTCTCAATTTTCCAGTGTTTCTTCTCTCAGGTTTGCTGATCAGTACTCTGCTAAATACAGAGTCAATATCTTTGCAGATATCCAGAGTTACCACTCTGAATGTAGCTCTCCTTTCTAATAATTTCCCCTATGATTTCTACTTTCCTTGTTTTCTCAGACTTCCAGGTCTCGATCCTTAATTCAGGAAGTCTGCTGAGCTTCATCTAGGCTTTTCTTCTACATGCCTTGACCTGGAAACTGTTGTCCTATGTCTGGAAAAGTGTTGTTGATATACCTAATGTGATGTGTTAGTTTGTTTCAAACAGAAGGGTTTAATCCATTTCTTACTGCTGCATCATGAATAGAAAAGTGGAAGTCTCTAGTTGTTTTTGTTTGTTTTTTGGCTTTTGTTTTTAAGGAAGAAAAAAATTCCCTATTTACTTGAATAATTATATATTGTGGGAGACAAGAGCTCCCACCATTGTGGCCAGGGTGTAAAATTAAAATGTAAAGTGTGATCCCCCATTAAATTTGATACCAATGAATGAAAAAGAAATCAGCAGAGCAGCAGATGGTACTGTTTGCAGCTCTGGGAGAGACTCGAGGCTCATAGTCACCATCTGCCTGCACAGCATTTTCTCAAACTTAGTATTTAGCAAAGTTTATTACTACTAAGCTTATGAGCATTATGAGACAGATTACCAAATTCCTACATTCTACCATGCTTTAATTAAAAGAAATATATGTCATGTGCTGGATAATTATGGAAGCTACATGAAACATAAATATCGTGGCCTGTTACTCTTCTTAATAACCTCTGCTTTTTTGGGTCAATGCCAAAAAGAAACATTTACTAAGTTATACAGCATACCTTTAAGAGGTCTGTGGGATCAATTCATTGTTCGGCTTGCAAATTCTTACATAAATTCTACCCCTGAACACCTTTATTAAAACTGACTCTTAAAGAGGGGATATATGCATTCCTATGGCTGATTCATGTTGAGGTTTGACAGAAAAAAAAATACCAAAATTCTGTAAAGCCATTATCCTTCAATTAAAAAATTAATTAATAAAAAAACTGACTCCTAATGTGAAGTTCTCATGAATACAATTTGTGATTCCTGTTATATAAGTTGTTGATGGTTATATATTCTGTATTTCAAGCAACACATATTCAGTAAATTTCAAACCATCATTGGCTAAAAAAACTGTAGCTATACATATTGAAGTTGATAGAGAAATTTGTTTAGATATAATAATGCATAATTAATCTCAGTTTTGGATAGAGTTGCAAGTTCTCCATCTAAATCTATGGGTATCTTCTAGGGCTTACATAATCATTCACAGTATTAGGTTGAAACATAGGCAAAGCCATTTTTGTAGGTCAAAAGTGGTCAAATTTGATAAACATATACAGTTCAAATTAACATAAGACAATTTTAATTACCATCTTTTGCCAATACGGGGATCATGCTTCTGTTAATGATTTCCAAAACTGTTACACAGGTATTTTTTTACTGCTATTGCTTTTAATATAAAAGATGCACAGGGAATATCTCAGTTACTAATATTTTATTCCTGTAATATTTCTGATTATAAAATCTTAATGTGAACTGAACAAAAAATGAATTTATAGCTGCTAAAGAGTGGTGTTTAAAGGCTTAAAATATATATTTCAAGTGACTTTCAAATTTCTATGTAGAAATAAAAATGTTACAATAACCAAGATAATTTGGGAGAGAAAAATGAGCAGGCAGTCCTTGCTCTAATTCAAAGTTATAATAAATAATCCATTTTTCTAGGCTGAACAATAAAGAAACTGCCTGGGTTTTCTTCCGTCTTTGTTATCTCATAGATATGTTGCACTAGATGTGATACTTTTAATATTAATTGCTACCTCTAAGGCTCATTTTAAGGATTAAATAAATCAATCCATTTAATGTATATCAAAGTCTCTTAGGCATAGACAGAACTCATTAAAGGTTAGTTATTGTTATTTTAGGTGCATATTCAGTATTTAGAAGTGAGACAGCATGGATTTGCATTGTGACATTGATACTGACTCAGTTGTCTCATTACAAATATGTAGTTTTTAAAAGAAGTACTTATTTTATCAGTTGTTATGGGTTTAAATGAGTTGATGAACATAAATTACTGAAGATCTTGGCCTTTGAGTCTTAAAACTGACAAACTATTCTTTTATATGTATATAGTTTATATAAATTTTAAGAAAATTACTGCAATTCAGGCCATGAAGACTATGTAATATATAACTCCACTCCATCCCCAGCATCTAAGCAGGTTTAAACACAAATATCTCCAAAAATGGATACATTCTCCACTGCATAAATCTCGGGAAAAATATGAAACAAAATGAACATTCATTTATGGAACACAGAAGTTACTTTTTAGGGTATGGGGTTAGGTGTGTAAGATACACGCAATAACAAAATAAAGGTTATTGGAGATATATTGTTTCATTTCCATTATTGTACCTGTCTTTCAGAGAGACCAGCTAGGTCTACTGATTACTCTGAGTCTGGGCCTCTTTTGGCCCCAAAGAAAATTCTTGACCATCCTGGACTTTATGTCCTCTGTAAAATCTTACTGGTTCCACTGGACACATGCTATATAGTCTGACCACTTGTTCTATCATGGTAATGCACCTCAAGAACAGACTATGGCAACAAGTGAGATGTAGGAGAAAGAAGATATGTGGGAATGTGGCCAGAAAGGGGCAGTGTCATAATTTTTCAGTTAACAAAAATAGTTACCACAGTTTTTAGTATAGGTAATAATTTTTATGTGGATAAATAATGCTAATTTGTAAAATTTTAGGGTCACATTTTCTATATTGAAGTTGGTTAGATCAATAACTAGGATTTCTCAGTGGCTTAGCAGATATAGAATATGCCTGCATTACAGGAGACACAAGAGATGCGGGTTCTATCCCTGGGCTGGCAAGATCCCCTGGAGAAGGAAATGGCTTGGTTTTTGCTCTTTTTCAATGATTAATCAGTAAAAATAAAATTTTCCCTTTTGTTTATATAATTTTGAAGGAATGTCAATCTAGATTTTTATAAAATATCTATAAATATGTAAGTGAAGGCAGTCTGATTAAGGAAAAGATAGCTTGTTTCATACAATTGGCAATTTCATTATCTAATTTATAGAATACTCAACAGCCTCTATTTTGTATGTAAAGCACTAAGAATCTTGGCTACTTCACTAAATAGGCAATATGATAGCTTATTTTAAATGAAATTAAGAAATTTCATTTGCTTCTTGTGCAAAATCAGCACTATTTTTGCTTTAAAAATGTACTGAAAGTATTTTAGAACGCTATAAATCTTTGGGAAAATACCTTAAAGGAAACATAAGACTATTTCAGTCAAATCAAGCTAAAAATATTCATTCTTTGTAGAGTAATAATTTTGATTTATTTCATTCTTTTTTCCATGTAATAACCTTTAGGAAGTAATGATAATCAATTTCTTTGATGATATAAATTCCTATAGTAGATCAGCTCCCATTATATTAGACATAATGCAAGTATTTGCATATTGCTATTACTACTCTCATATACACAAGGATATAAATGTGGAATAATAGTATACACTCTCCATTTTTATGCCACTAAAGAAGTTCTATGTGTTAGGATATATACTTTCAGGGCCCAGTATAGACAAAGCAAACATTTTCTAACATATTTTTGTGTGAACTCTAGATGTCTGGATTTCTGAATTATAAATGAGAATAATAAGTCTGCACAGTCTTTTTGATGTTATAATAACAGATCTTTTGATATATTTATAATATTCAAAGGTTTTATTCAAACAGAGAAAAGTAGAATGGTAGTTATCCTATAAACTACATGTAAGTTAGAAAATGAATAAATAAATACACTTTGAACCAGTTTTGCTACTTCAAATTTTGAATTTCTCAAAAGAAGTTAGAGATGTGGATGAAAAAAAGCCTTTGGTAGATATCCCAGCTTTATTTACACCTGCAAATGATAAAAAACACTATAGAATTTGTGTACTAGTAATGGGAAGTTCCAAAAATAAAATATAACATACTTCTATGTTGGAATACTAAAAATAGTGGTGTCTAAGTGTATTGATAGACAATGTAGTGTCTAGCTGGAAAAAAAGGCAGAGAGAGAGTGGTTTGTACAATATAGTGTAGCTGAAAAACAAAAAAATAAAGCAGAGTTAGAGTGGTTTGTACAATTGATGACAAGAGAAAAAGATATACAAACACAGAGAATATTAACCTTGCTCAGAGAAAAATGTTAATATTTGTTATTCCTCTGTCAGATGGATTACATAGGATTTTTCTTTTTCTTTTGTTCTCTTTTGTATTGCATTTCAGGATGTATATATTCTTTAAGATTTTTCCATAGACAGGATTAGACAATCTACCCTGAGTTAGCCACATAAGACAACTACAGTAAATTTGATGTATTGCCATCATAAAACATTTGCTGAGAGCCTTAAATATGAAAGATATTAAAACTAGACAGTCATAATTGCTCAGTTTTTCAGTTCCAGTCCTTGTATAGCTAATGAAAGAGGAATAAAGGCATGAAAAGTAGTGATGTATTACTTTATCTATTTATCTATCTATATTGCAAGTAGGGAACTAAATAATATTCCCTTAAATAAGACTGTCTTATGATAAACTACCAGTTTGACTGTAAACCTATAACATCAGTGTTAGAACTCTTGCCCATAAGTTACTATTATTGTCCAGTTTATTGATTTTTGACTATCATATGATTATAATAACATGTGGAGAAGATACTGCTTTTCAACCAAGTTTGATCACATTGAACAATTTTAACTGCCCAAAAGATGAAATCCTTTAAACTGAATCAATCATGTGTACTCTGAGTGATCCACAAGGAAACTGCCACATTTTACTGCTGCTGAAATCTATAGTCAGTCTCAAAATTTGCTTCAAGAAACTGAATTATCAGCAAGGTAGCAGGATACAAGATTAACATACAGAAATTTGTTGCATTTCTTTATACTAACTGGTGGCTCAATGGTGAAGAATCTGCCTGCAATTCAGGAGACCTAGGTTTGGTCCCTGGGTCAGGAAGATCTCCTGGAGAAGGTAATGGCTACCCACTCCAGTTTTCTTGCCTGGAAAATTCCATGGACAGAGGAGTCTGATGGGCTACAGTCAATGGGGTTGCCAAGAGTCAGACATGACTGAGTGACTAACACTTTCACTTTCTTTATACCAACAATGAAATATCAGAAGAAAGGGAATGTTAAAATATATATACCTTTTAAAATTACAACACCCAAAATAAGATACTTAGGAATAAAACTGACCAAAGAGGTGAAAGGCTTATACACTAAGAACTATAAAACATTAACAAAGGATATTGACGATGATTCAAATAAATGGAAATATATCCTATGCTTTTGGATTAGAAACATTAATATTATTAAAATGTCTATTCTACCCAAAGCAATATACAGATTTAATGCGATCCCTATCAAATTACCTATGACATTTTCCACAGCACTAGAATAAATAATCCTACAATTCATACGGAACCATAAAAGACACAGAATTGCCAAAACAACACTGAAGAAAAAGAACAAAGCAGGAGGCATAACCCTCCCAGACTTCAGACAGTACTACAAAGCTACAGTAATCAAAACAGTATGGTACTGGTGCAAAAACATACATGTGAATTGATGGAGCAGAATAAAGGGTCCAGAAACAAACCAACACACCTATGGTCAATTAATCTTCCACAAAGGAGGCAAAGTTATATAATGGCAAGACAGTGTTCTCTTCAGCAGGTAGTGTTAGGAAAGCTAGACAGCCACATGTAAATCAATGAAGTTAGACTACACCCTCTCACCATATATGAAAATAAACTCAAGATGCCTTAAAGACTTAAACATAAGACATGACAGCATAAAACTCCTAGTACAGAACATAGGCAAAACATTCTCTGACGTAAATTTTTACCAGTGTTTTCTAAGGTCAGTCTCCCAAGGCAATGTAAATAAAAGCAAATAAATTAAAAAAAAAAAGTGACCCAATCAAACTTACAAGCAAAAGAAACCATGACCAAAACAAAAAGACAACCTATAGAATGGTTGCAAATGATGTCACAGACTATGGCTTAATTTTCAAATTATACCAACAGCTCATACAAGTCAACAACAACACAAAAAGCCCTATCCAGAAAATGGGCAGAAGAAATAGACATTTCTCCAAAGAAGAAATACAGAAAGATGCATGACAATATGCTCCACATCAATAATTATAAGAAAAATGCAAATCAAAACCACAATGAGGTACCAACTCGCAGCAGTCAGAAAGGCCATCATTAAAAAGTCCACAAATAATAAAGGCTAGAAAGGGTATTGACATTGTTGGTAGGAATATAAGTTGATGCAGCCACTGTGGAAAACATCATGCAGGTTCCTAGGAAAATAAAAATAGAATTACTATACAATGCAGGGATCTCACTCCTGGGCACATATTGAGACAAAACTCTAATTCAAAAAGATGCATGCATCCTTATGCTTATAGCGGCACTATTCACAATGACCAAGACGCAGAAACAACCTAAATGTCCATCAACAGATGTTTGGATAAAAAAAGACACGGTATAGTTTTACAGCAGAGTACTACTCAGCCATAAAAAATAATGCCATTGGCAACAACATGGATGAAATTAGGGATTATAATAATAAGTGAAGTAAATCAGGAAGGAAAAGGCAAATACCATCTGATATCACTTATGTGTAGAATCTCAAAGATAACACAAGTGAATCTATCACTGAAACAGAAACAGAATCACAGACATAGAAAACAGACTGTTGGTTTCCAGGAGAAGAGACTGGGAGAAGGATGGAGGGAGAGGTTGGGGTTAACAGATATTAGCTTTTATATACAGAAGGGGTAAACAATAAGGTCCCAAGTACAGCCCAGAGAACTATATTCAATTTTCTGTGATTAAACTATAATGGAAAAGAATATTTAAAAGTGTATATATGTGTATAACTGAATCACTGTGTTGTACATCAACAACACTGTAAATCAACTGTACTTCATTGAGAAATCAGAAAAGAAACTGAATTATTCTTGGGTTTCCTGCATATATATTCCAAATCATAACTATTCAAAATTTTCCCTTTCAATCAAATAAAGCCATTCTTAACTGTACTATAGCTTTGGTTTCCTCAATTGTGTAAATGAGGGCTCAGCAAACATTTTCTTTAAAGGGTTAAATATAAGATATTTACCCAGGTGATTTCTTTTCAACAATTCAACTCTGCTACTGAAATATAAAAGCAGCCATAGACAATGAGCCTGCTGTGTTACAGTAAAACTTTATTTACAAAATAGGGAGCAGGCTGGATTTATCTTGTGGGCTATAGATTGCTGACCCAATCTAGATACATGATTCAATTGTCAACTTTGTAATATTTGCTTAAATTTAATTTTGAACTAAAATAGTGCAGGTTCCTAAATAAAGCTGATGGGACATTATGAACATTACAGAGCAGAATTACACAATTCTATGCAGGCATGACCCACTCCAGTGTTCTTGCCTGGAGAATCCCAGGGACGGGGGAGCCTGGTGGGCTGCCGTCTATGGGGTCACACAGAGTCGGACACGACTGAAGTGACTTAGCATAGCATGCAGGCATGGATGTTCATTCATAATTGTCCTGAATTTTGTAGAGAGCACAGTGATGAATCAGACAAATTTGCTGAAGGCTCACTTTCTTCCCCTAACCAATTCCAACATATATACATTATAACCTGAAGGAAGATTATTTGATGTCTCTCATGTGTCAGATATATTTTCTCATTTCAATCTTCACACCAATGCTGAGATATATTTTTATTGTTCTCATCTTTTTTTGATGCTTTTGAACTGTGGTGTTGGAAAGGACTCAGGAGTCCCTTGGACTGCAAGGAGATCAAACCAGTCAATCTTAAAGGAAATCAATCCTGAATATTCACTGGAAGGACTGATGCTGAGGCTGAAGCTCCAATACATTGGCCACTCGATGCAAAGAACTGACTCATTGGAAAAGACCCCAATGCTGGGAACGATTGAAGGCAGGAGGAGAAGGGGACAACAGAGGATGAGATGGTTGGATGGCATCATCGACTTGATGGACGTGAGTTTGAGCAGGCTCCTGGAGTTGGTGAGGGACAGGGAAGACTGGTGTGCTGCAGTCCATGGTGTCGCAAAGAGTCAGACATGACTGAGCAACTGAACTGAACTGAACTGTTCTCATCGTATTGATGAATAACTGAGGTTCAATGAAGTTAAGCAATTCATAAAATGGGATAGCAAATGTCAGATATACCGTCAACAAAAGGTATTTATTGCAGTATTATAGGAGAGAACTGATCCTCAGGTTGAGTCTCTGTTTGAACCCTCTGACCTTGGTTCATGAAATGGACAATTTTATACAGTTGAAGACATAGTTGTTTCAATACATCATAAATTACATGAATTAATGAAATGTTAAAACATTTTTCTTTAGATTATTTCTGTGATTAAGTAATAAAAACTGAAACTTGTCCAGCTACCTTATTCAATAGCTAAATATCTGCAGTGACATGGTAAATATCTTAAATTTCAAGTTTGAGATATACATGTATCTTATATGTACAAAGTACAATATATCTTTATTCTTAACATCAAAATATTCATATACTTCCCATCCGTATAAGAATGTTCTTTGAACTAAGAATAAAAGAGGATTTTTTTGCCTGTTCTTAGAACTTTTCAGTCACTGAATTTTATAAAATGAATTTTGTAACTGTGTTGCTCCTTAAGATTTTGTGGGGAGTTGGGGAGGTGCTGACTGCCATTCTAATTCTTTTACCCAGCTTTTTTTTCAAGGCCGACTAGAAATTTCAAATAACGTAAAACCTGAATATTAGAAAGATTGTGTGTTCATTTTGTGTAGCAAAACTCTATAGTTTAGTGGCCTTTTGTATTAACTAAGTTTCAGAGGACATCCCGAGAAAGCTATATGTTATTGATAAGGTATCAGCTATGAGAAAAGGAGTACACTCAGCTCTTATATCAGCTTCTATATTAGCCTTGACTCTTGTTTACTTATTCATTCAGTGCACAATCATTGAGCCCCTATTCTTGACTAGACACTAAATCTTAATTTATTTTCATTTAATAACATGTGAAGTTCAAGAGTAGGAATTTTCAAGGGATGTAACAGAAGGCACAAAGAATACTTTAATTTAGACCAGTATATCAGGGACAGTTTACTAGACGAAATGCTGCTGGAGTTTCCTGAATCAACAAGCAGGTTATTGAGAAGTGGGAAACTGGGGAAAGGAACTGCAAAGGGAGCAGAAATGCCCAGGAGTATGTCAAGGATTTCCCCTCATTCCCTAAGAGCAGAGATGTGGGCCCAGAGGAAGGGTTGCGAAGAAAAGGTGTTTTTAGTTCTTAAGGTGTGTGGGTGAAGTAGCAATGGGTGGTGCTGATTCTGTATCAGTCACAAAGGTAGACTGAGATTCTAATGACAAAACAGACAAATTGTGGAAAGGAACTTATGCTTTTTGCAGAAATAGATGAAGTTCTAGCAAATCATGGATTCCATGGTCTAGGCAACTTGCATGTATGTACATTCCATCACAGATCCCAGATTTCAACTCTGCTTCTATTGAAGACTCAAGTAACTTTAGTTCTGAGAACAGTGAAAGTTGCACAATGTGGCCTTTTCAATTTTACTTTACTGTTAACATTTATAATTTACCTATAATATTTTAAGAGGTACACTTATTACTGACGCCATCTTCATATGGAATTTCTGTGAAGAAAACACAAATTTAGGATGCAGTGCAAACTTTCTGACACTAAATCTTCCTGTAATGACTAAATTAATGATGGAGGTGAAGGAGTCAGAGATATTTATGACCCTGGCTTAACACCTTCCTCAAATTTAGTATATCACAGTATTTGGGCATAATAATTTTATGTGTTACTAGTTCATTATATGGTACCTAGTTTAATCTTTCTAGAAATCCTATGTGGCAGAAGAAAGCATATGTACTTTACTGATTAAGAAACAGACTCAAAGATTTAGTAAACTATCTAGCCTGAACTGACTCATTGGAAAAGAGCCTGATGCTGGGAAAGTTTGAAGGAAAGAGGAAAAGGGGACAACAGAGGATGAGATGCTCTGTTGGATGGCATCACTGACTCAATGGACATGAGTTTGAGCAGGCTCTGGGAGTTGGTGATCCACAGGGAAGCCTGGAATGATGCAGTCCATGGAGTCTCAAAGAGTCAGACATGACTGAGCGACTGAACTGTTAAGCGATATTCAAGATGGTAAAGAATCTGCCTGCAATGCAGAAGACCCAGGCTCGATCCCTGCTTCAGGAAGATCTGGAGAAGGGGAATGGCAACCCACTCCAGTATTTTGCCTGGAGCATCCCATGGACAGAGGAGCCTGGTGGGCTATAGTCCAGGGGGTCGCAAAGAGTCAGACATGACTGAGTGACTAACACTAGCCTTTTACAGTTAACAAATGGTTAAGCAATACTCAAACTCTCTTAGCTTTTTGCTATCCCTTACTATAATATCTTAGCACAGATAAACTCAGGGTAGAAATAGGAGTCACAAAGATATTTTCCTACAGGCATTACGTCTAAATCCAATTTTCTTCATATTTAGGAAACATTCAGTTTGCCTAAAATTAGTGTATTTTGGATGTTTACAGTGAAACAAAAGTAAATAAATAACAAAATAAAATACAATTTATTTACATTGATATTTAAAGTTAAGAGTACTTCAAACCACTATTTTAACAGTTCTTTAGTTGTTTTATGTATACATATTAGAATAATCTGTATGTGGCAGCTTGGATCTAATCATAGAAAATAAGCAAATGTGGCATTTCTGTAAACTACTCTGCAATTGAGTGTACTTGCTATTCATTGGTAGATTCACCCTCTATAACCATGTATTATAATAAGAATAAAATGGATGGTTCCAAATTCTACCATTGGTAAGGATAAGGCTTACTACATTCTGCTTCCTAGATGAGAACCGGTTTAAGTCTTGATGAGAGTGAGCTTGCAGTTCGGAGGTCTCAGTTTCTCTAGCTATGAGGAGTCAGGAGAAATAGGAAATAATGTTTCCTATAATACTGAGCCCAAATCATCTTCCTACTATATTTTTATTGGAAACTTATTTTTAAAAGTTCAGATTCAAAACTACGTGACCTTAAATAATGCTCATTTTTAAATGGACTGTCAGTCATTACAAAATCTGAGAAGACAGTTGCAAAGATTGTGACAGACCTAGTATAGTTTTAATTATTTTGGACAGAAGGAAAAAATGAGAACTGAATCAGTTTTCATTTCTCCTGTTGTAACAGCACATGTGCAGGGTAATTTTTTTATACAGAGTTTTGCTCTTCTGTAGAAATATTAAGACCTGCTACCTTTATACTTTATTTTCATGCTTCTAGGGTTTGCTATAGAACTTTAATGTCCATGCTTTCGTTTCACAGGATTAAATATTAAACAATATCACTAACTAGATATGGTACATTTACTTTCCAAGTAATTGGATTGTAGATGAGCCTGCTGCTACTGTTCATTAGTCTGTAACTTCATAAGACTTTAACTTTATTCTCCTTTTACAGCACTGCAATGTGGAAACTTTCCACAGAGCAGAGAAAAGCTGAAAATGGTTGGCTAAGGCTTGACATTGCCTTTGGGATACATTATCATGCTTGCCAACAAGGGTGTCAGGCCATCAGTGTTGAACTATAACACACAGCATGCCAAATCCTTCAGAATTCCTCACCTCAACATAGATGTCACTATTAGTAATTTAACAGTAGCTTTACTTTCTTTAAAAAATGAGCTTTAAAGTAATGCATGCTCATTGTAAAAGATGTGGTAAATTGATCAAATTTTTAAAATCACCTATGATTTCTCTACTCAGAGATAAGACTGCAAACATTTTCCTGCTTATGTACATGTTAAAAGTTTATACATATAAAATCTGTTCTTTTAACATTATATGTTGAGCATTTTCCCTATTTTAAAAGTCTTCCAAGTATATTTTAAAAGAGCTGCTTATTCTTTATCCTTATGGCTGCACTGTGAAATGGGTAATAATCCATTGCAGGACATTTGGACTGCTTCCAATTGTTTGCTGCCATAAATAATGACATGGTAAAAATCTTTGTGCATAAATCTTTGTCTTCATTTCCGATAAATTCTTTAGGACAGAGTCCCAGAAATGGAATTGCTGAGTCAATGAGAATGAATATGTTTTAAGTTTCGGTATCATTCCAAACTTGCTTTCCTAAAAGCCTTTATGATCATATTTGTACACCGCTCATGAGTTTATGATTATGCCTCTCATACACCCTATCTGATTTGTAACTTGAAAAGCACTTTAATTAACTGCCTACTACTAGTCTAATATTTGAATAAGTTATGATACCATCACTAGATGGAATAATATGCATTTCATTAAAATTAAAATTATGCATATTATGTTGTTGCATTAACCTTATTGATGATATGCTATTAAGCAAAACACATGATATAAAATTAAATAACTCCATCATTGCAAATATGTATGCATATGGAAATTATTCAACAAAGACGATAACCAATAAAAATAAAACCTAATAATAGGAGAGTACCTTAAAAGGAGATAACTTACTATATAGTAATACAAAACAATGTAACACTAAGTGCTTAGAATTCATTATTCCATTCTATTTTATAATAACCATGGAAAGAGTTCCTGAAGCTTGAAGATTTTATGTAATGGTCTAATAATCATACAGGAATACAGTACAGTTTTGGAATTTAAACCCAGGTTTCTGACTTCAAATCCACATTTAGGAATGTAAGCTTACATTTGAATCCTTTAAATATATTTCTAGTCCCTAAACTTTATAAGATACTGTTGCATATTCTTTATGGTAGAATAATATAAAATGTTGTATTTAATAGAAACCACAGATGGTGACTGTGGCCATGAAATTAAAAAACGCTTACTCCTTGGGAGAAAAGTTATGACCAACCTAGATAGCATATTGAAAAGCAGAGACATTACTTTGCCAACAAAGGTCCGTCTAGTCAAGGCTATGGTTTTTCCAGTGGTCATGTATGGATGTGAGAGTTGGACTGTGAAGAAAGCTGTGTGCCGAAGAATTGATGCTTTTGAACTGTGGTGTTGGAGAAGACTCCTGAGAGTCCCTTGGACTGCAAGGAGATCCAACCTGTCCATTCTAAAGGAGATCAGCCCTGGGTGTTCCTTGGAAGGAATGATGCTAAAGCTGAAACTCCAGAACTTTGGCCACCTCATGCGAAGAGTTGACTCACTGGAAAAGACTCTGATGCTGGGAGGGATTGGGGGCAGGAGGAGAAGGGGACGACAGAGGATGAGATGGCTGGATGGCATCACCGACTCGATGGGCGTGAGTTTGAGTGAACTCCAGGAGATGGTGATGGACACGGAGGCCTGGCGTGCTGCGATTCATGGGGTTGCAAAGAGTCGGGCACGACTGAGTGACTGAACTGAGCTGAACAATGAATAAGCTTATGATTTTATAGAAAATAAATACATTACTAAAAACCAAATAAAAAGGACTTAAGAGACACAATTCTGAATAGTAAAAAAATGTTTCAAAAAACATGAAAAAATAATAATCTACCTAACAATTAATCAGTGAGATGCAAGCAAAACAATAAAATAAAATCCATTCAGCACAATCTGAGGATGAATAATAACTGTATGTTGCTCAGAATTCACTATTTATATTTTTTATCATGACTCTGATATAAATATACATTATTATTTTAATATAACAAATGCTTAATTTCTTTTTATTGCCATGAATAAACATATGTATTGTAGTAAAGATCTAGGTTGACTCTTCATATAATTCATGACTATTTTTCTTAAACATTCAGTAAATTTAGTATTTTTCATTGCAATGATAAAACACTGTCAAGTTCTTTCAAGGAATATTTACTGATTGCCTATCAAGTGCTAGGCATTATTGTAATAGATATGGATATATTTTGTTTGTATCCTACAAACAAAAATACTTGCCCTTTTTAAACTTATATTCTCATATGGAATTCAGATAGCAATCAAGATAAATCATTAAAGTACATATTCTCTTTTATATTGATAAATTATAAGTAAATGCCTAAAATAAGGCAGAAAGAGAGATATGAAATTTTAGAGATGGGATATTGAAGTTTTATGTAAGACAGCCAGAGAAGGCATTACTGAGAAAGTGACTTTGCTGTACAGACTTCAAGGAAATAAAAGAGTTCACTGTGAGGAAATCTGTTTCAAGAGCCTTCCAGGCAGGGCTAAGCAATGTTGGCAAAGACTCTGTGGTGGAGGACTTATTAGCTTGCTTATAGGAGGATAAAGGCCAAAGTAACTGCAACAGTATAGTTAGGGAGACACAATAGGAGAAGACCAGAGAATTAATGGGGGCTACATGAGATTTTGTAACTAAGGTGATCATAAACCCAATTTTATGCCTGATATTTTGAGAAGGCAATGGCATCCCACTCCTGATTTTCTTGCCTGGAAAACCCCATGGATGGAGGAGCCTGGTGGACTGCCATCTATGGGGTTGCACAGAGTCGGACACAACTGAAGCGACTTAGCAGCAGCACCAGCATGCCTATTATTTAGGGGTGAATATTAAAAATGTGTATTCACTCTCAAAAGTGTCCCAGCTTGGAATAATAAGTCACCATAATTGTAGTAAGAAGTTTGAATTTTACCTTAATAACTTTTCACTGATTGTTTGAATAGGTGGATGATATATTTTCTGCTTCACTTGAGTAACTCATGTCTACATCAAGACTAGAGGTAAGGAGGTCAAGAGCTGAGGAAAGTATATTTATTATTTAAATTTATCAAAATTTAATAATGTATTTCAAAGCAAAAAAAAAAAAGTATCTGGCCAAGATTATGTATGATGTTTAGATGTCATGAATTTTTAATCCTTTTTAATTTGGAGCAAATTGTCCCTCTTCCTTTGCCTTTCATGACCTTGCAATGTTTTTAAGACCTCACAGTGATTATTTTGTGAAATGTATCTCAATTTAGATTTCTCTAATATTCCCTCTTGTTCATGAGTCATATTGATTATTCTTAGTATTTCATGTCTGGACGTCACAGTATAAATGTATTCCATTGCTTACGGTCTTAACTTTGGTCACTTGAGTTGGTTTTTGCCTTGGTGTTGCAACTATAAAATTTTCCTTTCTGTAATAAATATCTTATCAAATAATTTTAACATGCATTGATTAGTTTTGTCTGAATAAATGATACCTTTATGATTTTCAAGTGGTGATTTTCTAAATCTGTCAATCTTCCTATGCTAAAGGACGTTCCATTGTAAGAAAAGTTTTACTTTTATTCCTCCCTTATAGATTTCCATTTTATCCAGAAAGTTATAAAGGTTTATAATCAGATTTTATGTTCAAATGGTTTCAGAGCTGTCTAACAGAAACTCCTTCAAAGTATGTTCTGTTGGTAGGTCTTCCATCATTCTCTGACATGATTTCCCAATTTGACAACATAAGATGTTATGTATTTCATCATGTGATTTCTCAGGCCGAGACACTGGACACACACACACCATATCAACAAATATTGGAAACTATTGGTCTGTATAATCACAAAAGATAGAGGAGTGATAATCCTGGGGATTGAAACATGATGCACATGAATAGGCTGCTTCATATACATAGAGGCTGGGATGGCATCACTCAGTTCATGGAAAAAGAAAAAGTCAGCCATTCGTTTGGATGTTTGGGGTCTCACTGTGCCAAAAATCTGGTTTTTTGGAGGCACATTTTGAGACTTGTGCCAAACAGAAAGTGCTGCTTGCTTCATTCCTCTCTGGTTCTATGCCAGGGAAGACACATTTGAGTTTCAGAATCAAACTCAGAAGTTGCATTTTATGTGTTTTTCTTATTCTGGCAGAAGATTCATCTGCCTCTGCTCTTCTTTAAGTCCTTTCTCTGTTCTGCTAAGCTCTTGCCTTTATGTGATTCTCAAAACTCTTTTAAGACCCAACTCTCATGTGCAGCTTCCTGTTTTACATAAGTTTTGAACAGATGCTATTTCTGAGTGGGGAAGGAAATATACTGGCATATTGTTTTTGATGGAGAAATTCAAAGGTAATATAGCTAATTCTATATAGCAAAAAGTATAACTTTTTCCTCTAAATTTGCTGAATAATGATATTTATCCTATGACCAGTAACTTTTAACACAATCTTACTTTCTATTGAAAACAGAAGGAGGAGAAAACATAGATTGACTTGTAAGGATAAGGAGAAATTATTAAGTAATAGAGGCCATATTTTCGACATTATGCCAAAGCATCAGGATGAAAATTTTAAGAAATAATGAAGGAAGAAGGATTTAAAAAAAGAAAGAAAGAAAGAAAGAAAAAATACATGAAGGAAGAAATAATTCACTTCTTACCTAAATTATTTTAATAGTAACACTTTTTTCATTATGTCATCTCCACAAACACTTTTATTCCTATGAAGATTATTTTCTTCTTCACTTTCTGAAAAATCCATGAATACAAAGCTATGTTGATATATACTAGTCCCTAATATAACATTATTATGTGACAGAAATGGGGATAATGATAATAAAATGATATTAGTGCTGATGACTCACACTAAAGTTGATTTTTCATTATCTCCAGTTAGATAAATCACAAAAAAAGCACTTCATGTTTGGCTACTATCTCAAAACATTATAAAATATGCTAAAGTTTAAGTAACCTGAACTGCAGTTACCTCCCAATTAATCCTAACTTTAAAAACACTGTTGTCTGTGTTTAACCCACAAACTTCTGATTTATCTACTAATAACTTATGATAAAATTATTTTTCTCTCCATGATAAATTTAAGAAGCATGATTTTAGTCACTTTAAGATTTCATAAGACGCTTACAACCCAAGACATAGCTTAAAATGTGTAATTTTCAGGCTTTCAATCATGTTCAAATATAAAAGAATTGATGTATTTCTTATCCTACACTGAACAAATGTTCACAAAATTTAAATAAGGTGTAATTACCAGTAGAGACAAACAGGTGAAGAAAACAAGGTGCTTTGGTAAGAAACTAAGAGCAAAATAAATTCTGTAGAAAATAATTTATATTGTTGCAAACAAAAATTCTCTTTTGGCAATAGTAAAAATTACTTTCCCTCATGTTGGTCCTCTCAAAAATTTAAAATGATTATAATTTTCCTGGCTATTAAATCCAAGTTGCAATGACTAATCATATTGTTTTTAAGTTTCTAGAAGCATACATATTCTATTCCTTGTGATTTATTAAAGTATATTCTTTCAGAAGACAAATTTTTATTTCAGAAAAGAAAAGCCTTCATACTTGAAGTGAAAATGGAGGTACATTTAAGAAGACAGGTTAAAAAATAGAGTCAAATAAAGCTCATTTTGACTTTGATAAAAGCTAAATTAATTTAAGGATGGGTCATATCCAAGACTTTTGATGCTCACAAATCAAATCAAAGAGCAATAGTCATTTATTATGAATGGCAATGCAAATTCCTAATGATAAAATGAGAGATTTTTGTATTGTGAAAAACTCTAGTTTGATAAGAATTTTGTATGCCTATGCATTTGTATTTATATATTTATACAGTCATAATTAATGTCTGGTCAAAACTGGTTTTTCCAGTCGTCATGGATGGATGTGAGAGTTGGACTATAAAGAAAGCTGAGTGCCAAAGAATTGATGCTTTGAACTGTGGTGTTGGAGAAGACTCTTGAGAGTCCTTTAGACTTCAAGGAGATCCAATCAGTCCATCCTAAAGGAAATCAGTCCTGAATATTCATTGGAAGGACTGATGCTGAAGCTGAAACTCCAATACTTTGGCCACCTAATATGAAGAACTTACTGATTGGAAAAGACCCTGATGCTGGGAAAGACTGAAGGTGGGAGAAGGGGATGACAGAGGGTGAGAAGGTTGGATGGCATCACTGACTCGATGGACATGAGTTTGAGTAAGCTGTGGGAGTTGGTGATGGACAGGGGATCCTGGCATACTGGACTCCATGGTGTTGCAAAGAGTCAGACACAACTGAGACACTGAACTGAACTGAATGAATATATATTTTAACATTTATACATTTATTTATATATGTACCCATGAAAGTGGAAAAAATTCAAAGTGTTAGTCACTTACTAAGTCTCACTCTTCGGGACCCCATGTAGCCTACCATGGACAGCTCCTCTGTCCATGGAATTCTCCAGGCAATAATACTGCAGTGAGTTTACTTGCCCTCTTCCAAGGGATATCCTGAGCCAGGTATCAAACCTGAGTCTCCTTCATTGCAGGCAGGTTCTTTACCATTAGAGCCATCATGAATGCCATATGTATCCGTATCCATATATATATGTTTGTATATAATGTACATGTATTTAGACATGAATATACATATTTATTTTCATATCATTACTTAGGTATGAATTTATATGAAATATTATAAATGCATATGAAAACTAACAAAGCATGCATATTGTTTCTTAAACATAGAAGCATGTACTTAGACCATAAGCACTTCAGCATCTTCTACTGTAGACTGTCAGATGATAACATCACAGTCTTTAATATACAGTGCTTACAATGAATCACTTGATTGATTCTTTAATCTTAAAGAAAAAAAAAAGCATGTTTTGGCACAACCAGAAAATTAGGAAAGAATATGCAAGACTGATCAAATGATAAAAGTGCTCCATTTTCTCCACTCTTTCCTAAGTCCATTAATCTGTCTGTCATGATACTACCTTTGATATTTATGTCTGCCTAGAAACAATGAAAGCTAACTTTTCCCTTTTCTAAAAAAGTTGCTATGCTCTGTTGACATTTTAACCCTGGAGGAAAGCCACACTGCACTGAACAGATGCTGCACACTAGTTCATTCATGCTAATTCTGCATAAATATGCTTACCTGCTGTGTTCAAAAATAGAAGCACAGCAATATATTTTGAGGTATATATATATATATATATATATATATATATATATATATACCCCAAAAAAGTTTAAATGCAAACAGAATTGAAAAAAGTTTCCATTTGATTTGTTGATATAATTGAAAATAGATTTCATTAGTTCTTTTCTGATATTTTGAAATTATATCTTGTTTATTGGGAGAAACTGATGCGTTAGGAACAAATAACATGTGTTTTTACCCTTACATGGTATGAATCTGTGAGTCTGATTCAAGTTGAATGCTCATGTCCATAGAGTTGGTGTTGCCATACAACCATCTCATCCTCTGTCGTCCCCTTCTCCTCCTGCCCTCAATCTTTCCCAGTATCAGGGTCTTTTCCAATCAGTAAGTTCTTCACATCAGGTGGCCAAACTATTGGAGTTTCAGTGTCAGCATCAGTCTTTCCAATGAATATTCAGGACTCATTTCCTATAGGAGAGACTCATTGGATCTCCTTGTAGTCCAAGAGATTCTGAAGAGTCTTTTCCAACACCACAGTTCAAAAGCATCAATTCTTCGGTGCTCAGCTTTCTTCACAGTCCAACTCTCACATCCATACAAGACTACTGGAAAAACCATAGCTTTGACTAGATGGACCTTTGTTGGCAAAATAATGTCTTTCATTTTAATATGCTGTCTAGGTTGATCATAGCTTTTCTTCCAAGGAGCAAGTGTCTGTTAATATCATGGCTGCAGTCACCATCTGCTGTGATTTTGGAGCCCCCCCCCAAAAAAAAAGTCTGACTCTGTTTCCATAGTTTCCCCATCTATTTCCCATGAAGTGATGGGACCAGATGCCATGATCTTAGTTTTCTGAATGTTGAGCTTTAAGCCAACTTTTCCACTCTCCTCTTTCACTTTCATCAAGAGGCTTTTTAGTTTGTCTTCACTTTCTGCCATAAGGGTGGTGTCATCTGCATATCTGAGGTTATTGATATTTCTCCCATCAATCTTGATTCCAGCTTGTGCTTCATCCAGTCCAGCTTTTCTCATGATTACTCTGCATATAATTTAAGCAGGGTGACAATATACAGCCTTGACGTACCCCTTTCCTCATTTGGAACCAGTCTGTTGTTCCATGTCCAGTTCTAACTGTTGCTTCTTGACATGCATACAAATTTCTCAGGCAGCAGGTCACGTGGTCTGGTATTCCAATCTCTTTAAGAATTTTCCACAGTTTGTTGTGATCCACACGGTTTGTGATTCAAACTGTGGTGATGGAGAAGACTCCTGAGAGTCCCTTGGACAGCAAGGAGATCAAACCAGTCAATCTTAAAGGAAATGAACCCTGAATACTCATTGGAAGTACTGATGCTGAAACTGAAGCTCCAGTATTTTGGTCATCTGATGCAAAGAGCTGACTCATTGTAAAAGTCACTGATGCTGGGAAAAATTGAGGATAGAAGGACCAGAGGGTGTCAGAAGATGAGATGGTGGATGGCATCACCAATGCAATGGACATGGACTTGGGAATACTTAGGGAGTAGGTGAGGGACAGGAAGGCTTGGCATGCTACAGTCCATGGGAGCACAAAGAGTCAGATACGACTAGGCAACTGAACAACCAAGAACAAAGACAGTAAAAGGGGCAATGAATAAGATGAAAACTTCATATCTAATATACCTAATGATACTGCCTCAGACAGTCAAGAATCTGCCTGTAATACAGGAGATGCAAGTTCAATCCTTGGGTTGGGAGGATTCCCTGGAAAAGGGAATGGCAACCTACTCCAGTATTCTTGCCTGGATAATTCCATGGACAGAGGATCCTGGCAGGCTACAGTCCATGGGGTCACAAAGAGTCAGACACAACTGAGCAACTAACACTCATACCCAATATAAAAAATTATTTTTGTCAGCAACTGAGGCTCATCTTAAAAAATAAATTTTAACATTTTAAGATACTCTTGAATTTTTGGATAAATCTCACCTAGTCACAATCAAGTATACTTTTTCATATATTTAGATTCCATTTGGTCCATTTTGATGAAAATCTGTATAGCTTTATTCATGAATCTGTGGTTTTCTCTTCTGCTAGTGTTCCTTGACTGGTTGTACTAGAGGGTAAGGCATGTTGACAAGAATGAATTGAGAAGTATTTCTTTATTTTCTGTTTTCTGAAAAAAATGTACATAGATTTGGTATTATTTCCTTTGTAGATTTTTGATTTAATTTGCCAGCATAGCCATCTGGTCCTGTAATAGTACTCTTGCTTTGTTTGTATGTGTGTGCATGTGTTTTGCTTTTCTGAGGGAAAGATACATAACTATAATTTTAATTTCTTAAGATGATGCACAGTATTTCTCCAGCACTTTGCCTCACATGTTCGACCTTTCTTGTCTGCTTCAAATTAGGAACTCTTTGGACTTCCCTGGTGGTTTATTGGTTAAGAATTTTTGAAATGGAAGGAATGAGAGTTCCGCTCCTGGTCAGGGAACTAAGATCCCACATGCCTCAGAGCAACTAAGCCTGTGCACTGCAGCTAGTGAAGGTCTTGTGTTTTGGAGCCCATGCACCCCACCTAAAGAGTCCCTGGCACCCCAACGAAAGATCCCACATGATGGAATGAAGATCCTACAAGCAGCAACCGAGACCTGACACAGCCAAATAAATAAACAATGGATGATCTCTACTGCTCAACTCAAGAACATTGTTAATCTCTGTCCAGGCACCCTCCCGCATTGCACCCTGGAAGTCTAGCTAGGCTACAAGCTTGGCCAACAGAAGCCTCATTTTATTCATTTTCTCCCTCAAGAATAGCTGTCTTCTGTTGCTCATGGTCCAATGACTGGCAAATGTGTGTTGTATATTTTTTATTTTCAGAAGCCATTTAACATGTGGGAATATATCTAGTTTCTTTAAACATAATCAGAAGCAGAAGCACTATAGCATTTTTAATCTGTGTTACATATTTTCAATCAATTTTATAAAATGCCAGTTATTATCCTTTTAAGTACTTTATCTGCTCCATTTCTTTCTCTTATGCTAATGCTAATGCTAAGTCACTTCAGTCGTGTCCGACTCTGTGCGACTCCATAGATGGCAGCCCACCAGGCTCTGCTGTACCTGGGATTCTCCAGGCAAGTGTACTGGAGTGGGTTGCCATTTCCTTCTCCAATGCATGAAAGAGAAAAGTGAAAGTGAAGTCGCTCAGTCATGTCCGACTCTTAGCGATCCCATGGACCGCAGCCCACCAGGCTCCTCTGTCCATGGATTTTCCAGGCAAGAGTACTGGAGTGGGGTGCCATTGCCTTCTCCGTTCTTTCTCTTAACTTGATAACAAATTATACATTAGCTAAACTTCTTACTATGCTCTACAGAACACACTCCTTTCTCTATATTTCCCCCCTTTTGAAGTTTGATGCTTCCATTTAAATATTTTCTACTAATCTATCTTCCAGTTACTTAATTTTCCTTTTAACTCCATGTAACTTTGCTATTAAACCCATTCATTTGCTTTTAAATTTTAGCTCTCATATTTTATTTTATCAGAGAAAGCAATGGAACCCCACTCCAGTACTCTTGCCTGGAAAATCCCATGGATGGAGGATCCTGGTAGGCTGCATTCCATGGGGTCTCTGAGAGTCGGACATGACTGAGTGACTTCACTTTCACTTTTCACTTCCAAGCACTGGAGAAGGAAATGGCAATCCACTCCGGTGTTCTTGCCTGGAGAATCCCAGGGATGGGGGAGCCTGGTGGGCTGCCATCTATGGGGTTGCACAGAGTTGGACACAACTGAAGCGACTTAGCAGCAGCAGCATTTTATTTTATTGACTATGCCAAAGCCTTTGATTGTGTGGATCACAATAAAGTGTGGAAAATTCTGAAAGAGATGGGAATATAAGACCACCTGACCTTCCTCTTGAGAAACCTATATTCAGGTGAGGAAACAACAGTTAGAACTGGACATGGAGCAACAGACTGGTTCCAAATAGGAAAAGGAGTACGTCAAGGCTGTATATTGTCACCCTGCTTCTTTAACTTATATGCAGAGTACACCAGGAGAAACGCTGGGCTGGAAGAAGCACAAGCTGGAATCAAGATTGCCGGGAGAAATATCAATAACCTCAGATATGCAGATGACACCATCGTTATGGCAGAAAGTGAAGAGGAACTAAAAAGCCTCTTGATGAAGGTGACAGTGGAGAGTGAAAAAGTTGGCTTAAAGCTCAACATTCAGAAAACGAAGATCATGGCATCCAGTCCCATCACTTCATGGCAAATAGATGGGGAAACAGTGGAAACAGTGTCAGACTTTATTTTTCTGGGCTCCAAAATCACTGCAGATGGTGATTACAGCCATGAAATTAAAAGACGCTTACTCCTTGAAAGGAAAATTATGACCAACCTCGATAGCATATTCAAAAGCAGAGACATTACTTTGCCAACAAAGATCCGTCTAGTCAAGGCTATGGTTTTTCCAGTGGTCATGTATGGATATGAGAGTTGGACTGTGAAGAAGGCTGAGCACCAAAGAATTGATGCTTTTGAACTGTGGTATTGGAGAAGACTCTTTAGAGTCCCTTGGACTGCAAGGGGATCCAACCGGTCTATTCTGAAGGAGATCAGTCCTGGGATTTCTTTGGAAGGAATGATGCTGAAGCTGAAACTCCAGTACTTTGGCCACCTCATGCAAAGAGTTGACTCATTGGAAAAGACTCTGATGCTGGGAGGGATTGGGGGCAGGAGAAAAAGAGGACGACAGAGAATGAGATGGCTGGATGGCATCGCTGACTCGATGGACGTGAGTCTGAGTGAACTCCGGGAGTTGGTGATGGACAGGGAGGCCTGGCGTGTTGCGATTCATGGGGTCACAAAGAGTCGGACACGACTGAGTGACTAAACTGAACTGAACTGATTTTATTTGTGACGGCACACGAGCATGGACAAGAGGAGCTACCCTGAGCCTGAAGGCAGGGGTGGCTGGCCGAGAGGAGCTACCCCACGACCAAGGTAAGTAGTGGCCGTGAAGAGATACCCCATGTCCAAGGTAAGAGAAACACAAGTAAGATGGTAGGTGCTGAGAGAGGGCATCAGAGGGCAGATAGACTGAAACCACAATCACAGACAACTAGACAATCTGATCACATGGACGACAGCCTTCTCTAACTCAATGAAACTGAGCCATGCCATGTGGGGCCACCCAAGATAGACAGCTCATAGTGGAGAGGTCTGACAGAATGTGGTCCACTGGAGAAGGGAATGGCAAGCCACTTCAGTATTCTTGCCTTGAGAACCCTATGAACAGTATGAAAAGGCAAAAGATAGGACATTGAAAGATGAACTCCCAAGGTCAATAGGTGCCCAATATGCTACTGAAGATCAGTGGAGAAATAACACCAGAAAGAATTAAGGGATGGAGACAAAGCAAAAACAACACACAGTTGTGGATGGGACTGGTGATATAAGCAAGATTCGATGCTGTAAAGAGCAATATTGCATAGGAATATTGCATAGGACCTGGAATGTTAGGTCCATGAACAAAGGCAAATTGGAAGTGGTCAAACAGGAGATGGCAAGAGTGAACATTAACATTCTAGGAATCCGCAAACTAAGATGGACTGGAATGGTTGAATTTAAATCAGATGACCATTATATCTACTACTGTGGGCAGGAATCCCTTAGAAGAAATGGAATAGCCATCATAGTCAACAAAAGAGTCTGAAATGCAGTACTTGGATGCATCTCAAAACCGACAGAATGATCTCTGTTCATTTCCAAGGCAAATCATTCAATATCATGATAATCCAAGTCTATATCCCCACCAGTAACACAGCAGAAGCTGAAGTTGAATGGTTCTATGAAGACCTTCTAGAACCCAAAAAAGACGTCGTTTTCATTACAGGGGACTGGAATGCAAAAGTAGGAAGTAAAGAAACACCTGGAGTAACAGGCAAATTTGGCCTTGGAATACAGAATGAAGCAGGACAAAAGCTAACAGAGTTCTCTCAAGAGAACACATTGGTCATAGCAAACACCCTCTTCCAACAACACAAGAGAAGACTCTACACATGGACATCACCAGATGGTCAACACTGAAATCAGATTGATTATATTCTTTGCAGCCAAAGATGAGGAAGGTATATACAGTCAGCAAAAACAAGACTGGGAGTGGACTGTGGCTCAGATCATGAACTCGTTATTGCCAAATTCAGACTTAAATTGAAGAGAGTGGGGAAAACCACTAGACCATTCAGGTATGACCTAAATCAAATCCTTTATGACTATACAGTGGAAGTGAGAAATAGAGTTAAGGGACTAGATGTGATAGACAGAGTGCCTGAAGAACTATGGACAAAGGTTTGTAACATTGTATAGGAGACAGGGATCAAGACCATCCCCAAGAAAAAGAAATGCAAAAAAGCAAAATGACTATCTGAGGAGGCCTTACATATAGCTGTAAAAAGAAGAGAAGTGAAAAGCAAAGGAGAAAATGAAAGATATACCCATTTGAATGCAGAGTTCCAAAGAATAGCAAGGAGAGATAAGAAAGACTTCCTCAGCGATCAAGGCAAAGAAATGAGGAAAACAATAGAATGGGAAAGACTAGAGATCTCTTCAAGAAAATTAGAGATATCAAGGAACATTTCATGCAAAGATGGGCTTGATAAAGGACAGAAATGGTATGGACCTAACAGAAGCAGAAGATATTAAGAAGAGGTGGCAAGAATACACACAAGATCTATACAAAAAAATCTTCACGACCCAGATAATCACGATGGTGTGTTCACTCACACTAATCTAGAGCCAGACATCCTGGAATGTGAAGTCAAGTGGGCCTTAGAAAGCATCACTACAAAGCTAGTGGAGGTGATGGAATTCCAGTTGAGCTATTTCAAACCCTAAAAGATGATGCTGTGAAAGTGCTACACTCAATATGTCAGCAAATTTGGGAAAACTCAGCAGTGGCCACAGGACTGGAAAAGGTCAGTTTTCATTCCAACCCCAAAGAAAGGCAATGACAACGAATACTCAAACTACTGCACAATTGCACTCATCTCACACGCTTGTAAAGTAATGCTCAAAATTCTCCAAGCCAGGCTTCAGCAATACATGAACCATGAAATTGCAGAAGTTCAAGAAAAGGCAGAGGAATCAGAGATCAAATTGCCAACATCCACTGGATCATTGAAAAAGCAAGAGAGTTCTAGAGAAACATCCATTTCTGTTTTACTGACTATGCCAAAGCCTTTGACTGTGTGGATCACAATAAAGTGTGGAAAATTCTGAAAGAGATGGGAATACCAGACCACCTGACATGCCTCTTGAGAAACCTGCTTACAGGTCAGGAAGCAACGGTAAGAATTGGACACGGAACAACAGACTGGTTCCAAATAGGAAAAGGAGTACGTAAAGACTGTATATTGACACCCTGCTTGTTTTTATATGCAGAGTACATCATGAGAAATGTTGCGCTAGAGGAAGCACAAGCTGGAATCAAGATTGCCGGGAGAAATATCAATAACCTCAGATATGCAGATGACACCACCCTTATGGCAAAAAGTGAAGAGGAACAAAAGAGCCTCTTGATGAAAGTGAAAGAGGAGAGTGAAAACGTTGGCTGAAAGCGCAATACTCAGAAAACGAAGATCATGGCACCTGGTCCCATCACTTCATGGCAAATAGATGGGGAAACAGTGGAAACAGTGTCAGACTTTATATTTTTGGGCTCCAAAATCACTGCAGATGGTGATTGCAGCCATGAAATTAAAAGACACTTACCCCTTGGAAGGAAAGTTATGACCAACTTAGACAGCATATTAAAAAGCAGAGACATTACTCTGCCAACAAAGGTCTGTCTAGTCAGGGCTATGGTTTTTCCATTGGTCATGTATGGATGTGAGAGTTGGACTATAAAGAAACCTGAGCACTGAAGAATTGATGTTTTTGAACTGTGGTGTTGGAGAAGATTCTTGCGAGTCCCTTGGACTGCAAGGAGATCCAACCAGTCCATCCTAAAGGGAATCAGTCCTGGGTGTTCATTGGAGGGACTGATGTGAAGCTGAAACTCCAATATTTTGGCCACTGATGCAAAGAGCTGACTCATTTGAGAAGACCCTGATGCTGGGAAACATTGAGGGCCGGAAGAGAAGGGGACAACAGAGGATGAGATGGTTGGATGGTATCACCAACACAATGGACATAGGTTTGGGTGGACTCTGGGAGTTGGTGATGGACAGGGAGGCCTGGCGTGCTGCAGTTCATGGGGCCACAAAGACTCGGACATGACTGAGCGACTGAACTGAACTTTGCTATTAAACCCATTCATTTGCTTTTAAATTTTATCTCTTATATTTTATTTTATACAGTATCCATATGCCATATCTGTTAGCAGCAAAGCTAATTCTTAACATTTAACATATCAATCACAATTATTTAAAATTTTGCCTCTAGTAACACCATAGTCTGTATTGCCTATAGGTTTGTTCTCTTGTTTTTCTCTTGGTAAAATTTTCTTGTATGCATGGACATTTATTACTGAACATTACTTAATCTATGCAGAAATTATCATAAAACCTAGTATTTGAATTGTGCATTGCTAATCAAGAAAGCATGTACTTCTGATTCTAACAAGAAGTTAGATGAAAAGTAAATCATCTGTACAAACCTATGATACTAAACTGTTTGAAAGATTCATTTTAGTCTTCATGAACCCGTTCCTTTCGCCCAAGATTTCAGAGGTTACAGAGATACTAATATGTGTATGTCTATCTCTCTATCTAGATAGAGAAAGAGAGAGAATTTAATTTCTAATTTGTTTTTAGAATAATGATTGATACAACAAAACTAGTTCCTTATAGCTGAAAGGGGAAATAGAATACCAATTTTAAAGTTTTTCATGCTTTCATCTTTAGTTTATATAAATGATATATCTAATTCATTTGGTATATAGTAGTTCTTGGTATATAGTAGTTCATATACAGGATAAATTTATATGCCCCTGAAGAAATTATAGAAAATATCCAAGGGTATTTACTTTAAAAAGGAGGACAAATGTAATTTCAAATATTTTAAACCATTCATGTGAAAGCAATTAGACTTCTGTAGCTCAAGATAAAACCATGTAAGAAAAGTTACATGAAGATATATTTGTAATCAAAATAAGGTCTAACTTTCTAAAATGGTAAGTAACTAAAATTTTCCAATCTTGTCATAAGTAGATGACTGGTTGATTAGTTTAACCAGATATTAAACAACAATTTATAAAGCTCATGGGAAGGGTTGCTGCTTTGATTAGAAACTAAATATGAAACATAGGTCATTTGGAGACCAAGGAGCCTTCTGATTGTGAGTTTCTTAGATCTAGTTCACTGTAAACATTAAATAAAAGAATTTTAAAGATCTCTCTCACCTGGATGGTATAGTTACTCCATAACTCAATAAAAAGACATGCCAATGTCCTTTGCTACAGAGAATTCTAAATTCCTTCTCTCATTTAAATTTTGTCTGTGGTCCTTTGTTCTCTTCTCTTCTATACTCCTTAATTTCATTTTCCATTCTCTACCATATAATATAAATATAAAATATAAAGAAAGCTGAGTAGCGAAGACTTGATGCTTTTGAACTGAGTGCTGGAAAAGACTTTTGAGAGTCCCTTGGACTGCAAGGAGATCCAACCAGTCCATCCTAAAGGAAATCAGTCCTGAATATTCATTGGAAGGACTGATGCAGAAGCTGAAATTCCAATAGTTTGGCCACCTGATATGAAGAACTGACTCCCTAGAAAAGACTCTGATGCTGGGAAAGATTGAAGGCAGGAGGAGAAGGAGACAACAGAGGATGAGATGGTTGGATGGCATCACGGATTATGGACAGGAGTTTGAGTAAGCTCTGAGAGTTGGTGATGGACAGGGAGGCCTGGTGTGCTGCAGTCCATGGGGTCACAAAGAGTCAGACACAAATGAGTGAACTGAACTGAACCATAAAATATGTGATGCAAATAACTGTCATCTCAGCTAGGTTTATAGGTTCAGTATATGGAAATGACATTTTGTAGTCTGTATGAGTCATCAAGGAGTTCTTGAAAAAAAAAATGGTTATGTGAAAAAAACAAAAAAGGACAAAACTTCTGACTGTTTCTATCATATCACAAAATAATCTATCAGAATCCTCAAAGTAAATGCTAAATTCCCTCTCTGATATAGGCTTTTCAAGTGCATATATCTAATATCTTAATAATTGGGGTCTAGAAAGTCTGCATTCTCCTTGCCATCCTTCACATTCAAATGATGTGTTGTGATTTGTGCTTGAATTTTAATTTTTCCTTTAATCTCCTTCCTTATTTTTAATGAAAATTGGCTGGCAGTTTGTATATTTGTCTTGCCTGCTTGAAGTAATTCTCAGACTTTTATTTTTCAAACAAGAGTGTTTTTTTTGTTTCTATTCCTTTTTTTGTGTGTTGAAACAAACTAAATTATCTCTTCTCTTAGCATGGCTTTTAATCTTCACAATAAAACACTTCTTGATACATAGTCTTTATCATTGTTCTTTTGATAATCCTCAATTTCAATTTTAATAAAATTTCTCTTGGCAGTAATGAATTATTTATTGATAGAGTCAGTGTCAGTTTTATTTTTAATACTTAACTGTGGACCGATAATTCAGTTGTTAAAACAGTAAAATCTCTATCTTTCTGTTCTCTTCTCAGAGTAAAGTATTTCTAATCCTTGTAATTTCTGATGGGACTAATAGAGAGTGTGTTTCAGTCTTTTAAAAAATTCTCTTATGAACTAACTGTTTTCATGCCTGGCATTTAGTTGATATATGGTAATCACTTAAAATCACCAGGTACATGTTAGCAGATAAATGTTACCTGGACAGTTGGATGAGGAAATACTTCTCCAATATCAACTTCTGATCAAGAGCACTGCAACTTTTTCTTTACACAATGGCATGGTTAAACATCTACTTTTAGCCCACAAACATCTTTTGTTTAATTTTCATGTTTCATGATTTTATTAAGGAGACTGAAAATATCAATGCATTACCCTAACAAATTTTCTACTAACAACCTTAATTTCTGTTGAAAAAATTTCTACTGAAAAGGACTTTAGGAATTCTTCTTGTTAGTGATATGAAATTTTCCAACCCTACTTTTACAGTTATATGCTAGACCAGGCATTTTAAAAGTTTTCAGAGAAGACTTATTATTTGACTTACTAAGGCTGAGAAGTTATGTTCAGGCCAGGCTAATTCTGTGTGAGGTAAATTTGGAGGTAAAACCTCCTTTGCTCTTTCCCCTGGGTGACTGAACAGTACCACCTCTCAACTGCTATGAGATGCAAGACACACTGCCTGTTATGATGCCTGTTTACTCAACATTCCCCAGATAGTCAAGTGGCCCTCAACAGCACAAAAATATCCTAGTGCATTTGCAGGCTGTGTTGTCAGGAGATAAAATGTCTTATGTAATGACCCAGGAGCTTTCTGATCCTTTGCCTTTCTTCTCTGAACCTTTTCTTTCATGGTGTCATACCATTCTTCACAGTCTAGCCTACATTTGGAGTCAGTGTAAGTGTTAGTCGCTTAGTCGTGCTCTAACTATTTGTGACTTCATGGACTGTAGCCCACCAGGCTCCTCTGTTCATTGGATTCTCCAGGCAAGAATATTGGCATGGGTAGCCATTCCCTCCTCCAGGGGATCTTCCCAACCCAGGGATCAAACCTGGGTCTCCTGCATTGCAGCCAGATCCTTTACTATCTGAGCCATGAGGGAAGCCCAGCTATGTGTAACTCCGCTAGCAATATCATCACAAGGACACCAGGATTCTCCCTGTGATTCACAGTCTGTTATATTACAGATCTCAGGACTGACAAATACACTTTCACAGACCTTCTTGGGAGGGTTTACTATTAAAAGGGATTGCAATCCTTCTAGGGATTACAAATACTTTTCTCCATTTATCTTTGCATCATTTCGATTCCTCACATTGTGCTTCACTACTTGTATTGTGGAAGACTAGATTCTAAATTATGAACAATAACAAACAAACAGAACTACAAATTGCTAACAAGTGCCTGAAGTGCAATGTCCATTCAGCACTGGATTGTAACTTAAATCACAGTTTCCCAAACAGTATGCATTTTTCTTACTATTTTGATATTTAGAGTACAGGCATGGTGTCATCCCAAAGACTGATTATGTGGCCTTTCACCACGCAGTCTTTAAATCTCCATGAGGAAAACAATATAAAAAAGACAGCCTGTGTGAAAGCGGAGGAAAAGCCTCTCACAATGTGATAGATAGGTAGCTTGTGAAAACAGACTGACAGAGTCAGGTGCACTTACCAAGTGTAAACCGCCGGCAAACTGTCAAATGCCAAAATGAATTAGACTTTCATATTCAGGAGGTCTCAATTCTTAAATGTTCAAACATTCATAAAGCTCACTAAGACATCTAGTCATGCTCTGTTTCCATGGGTGTCCCTGCCACACCTACAGTTCTGTCCAGAAAAAGAATAATAATAATAAAGACATACTCTTTATCTTACATGAATATTTTATCAATATTCTTCTTACTCAGAAGAGAGGGAGAGAAATACAGATTCCTTGGAAGACTGTCAACGTGTCACATAGATATATCTACTTTCACTTTGGTTACATATCTCTGTTAACCTTTTCCAACATGTCTGTTTTTAAATGTGTGTGCATCTTTTGTAATATGTCCTATTTTTGTGTCCAGTACTATTAACATAACACAAGTTCAGGCTGGCTCATTTCAGAGCTTGTTAACTAATGACACGTAATCGTCTTCCTTGTTTCCCTGCCCCGGTGCCACAGTCATGCATTTGTTACTTCAAATTAATAATAATGTCAGATGCAGAAAGTCAAATACCATGTTTTAACTTATATGCAGATTCTAAAGAAGACAAACTCATAGAAACAGAGAACAGTTTGGTGCTTGTCAGAGGTGGAGGTGTGGGAGTGAAATGGGCAAAGGTGGGCACAGGACAACCTTCAGGTGTAAGATAAATAATTTCTGGGGGTGTAATGTACAGCATGGTGTGTGTGCTCAGTTGCTCGGTTATGTCCGACTCTTTGAGACCTCATGGACTATAGCCCACTAGGCTTCTATGTCCATGGAGTTTTCCAGGCAAGAATACTGGAGTGGGTTGTCATTTCCTACTCCAGGGGATCTTCCCAATCCAGGAATTGAACTGTGTCTCCTGCATCGTCTACATTGGCAGCTGGATTCTCTACTACCATGCCACCTGGGAAGCCCTGTGAGTATAGTTAACGATATCATATATTTGAGAGAGAATAAAGGAATAAATCTCAAATGTTTCTATTGTGACGATAATTTCACAATATCGGCATATATCATGAAGCCATTATGTTCTACACCTTAAACTTGCACAATGTTATATGTTAATTATATGTCAACCAAACTGGAAAAAGAAAATAATGCCTGGAGTACTCCAAATGCTCGTTATTTCCTGTCTTCCTGTTCCTCTTATTTTCTCTCTTTTTTTTCTCACTTATTCCTATGGCATTTATAGAAGGCAGCTATGTATCAACACTCACTTATGGAATGAGCAAGTTCAGGACACACTCATTTGGACGCTGAATAATCAGTCTGCATTTTCTTCTGCCACAGAGTCAGCTGAATATACTAATTGGGAAAGTAGCCTCATCATTTTCTTTTTCACCAAGTACCAAGAAATACCACTTGTGAACTCTCGCCAAATATCTGTTGAAGAAAAGTTATCCATAAGCTTAACATAGTTCTTCTGTCATTGTTGCAAGGATGAACAGGAATAATATATACTCTTGCACTTGTCACTTAAAACATGTGGCATTCATTGATTCCCTTTTCACTGGTGTTACAAGGACCTTCTGTAACCTAAAGGACTGGAAGGGGTGACGAGCTCCCTTGGTCTGCCACACATGTGGGTTACTTATGGAGCTCTTTAATTTCTCCTGAGTGCTTTCTTTTAAAGTCATAAAGAATATATTACACTATTGTTTAGTACTTGAAAGTGCTACAATATTTTGAATTCCATCAACATTAAAGAAACTATACTATAAAGGAACTGTAAAATAAAATGCTGTTTCTAAGCACAAAACTACTTTGACCAGGTGCAACCAAACATTTTAACATCTTGTTGTAAAGTTACTTTTTACTCTTTTTGGTGATGGGCACCTGTCCTTTTTTTTCAATCAACATAGCACAACTATGATAATACAGTTTCATCTTGAATGATGTCTTTCTTCCACTGTCACCATAAACAATTTCCTTCTTTCAAAGTATTCATCATAACTTATAATATGCATTTATTTGTATGTTTATATTTCATTGTCTCTCCCTAGACTATAAGCTTTTTGAAGATATTAACAATGTTTATTTATTTTCAATATACATAAACCTTATATGTGCCATTTAAGAGCTGCTCAATAAACAACTGATTATTGGGTGAGTGGAGGGTTGGAGGTATATTCTTCTAGATTATTTTTGGCTTAGTTACACTGTTAGTTTGCATCAAAAGAAATCTGGCCATTAGAAAAGGCTTGGCTCAGTCAACCCTGCATCAGTCAAACACCCTACCAATATATTATGAAATTGCTTTCATAAAAAATTATAAAATGAGTCTTTGGTACAATTTCTGGCATCAAATAAGCTCAATAAATATTTTAATTTTTAATACAAATTTATTTATTTTAATTGGAGCTAATTACTTTACAATATTGTATTGGTTTTGCCATACATCAACATGAATCCGCCACGGGTGTACACGTGTTCCCCATCCTGAAGGCCCCTCCCACCTCCCTCCCCATACCATCCCTCTGGGTCATCCCCGTGCACCAGCCCCGAGCATCCTGTATCATGCATCAAATCTGGACTGGCGATTCATTTCACATATGATATTATACATGTTTCAATGCCATTCTCCCAAATCATCCCACCCTCGCCCTCTCCCACAGAGTCCTAAAGACTGTTCTATACATCTGTGTCTCTTTTGCTGTCTCCCATACAGGGTTATCGTTACCATCTTTCTAAATTCCATATACATGCCTTAGTATACTGTATTGGTGTTTTTCTTTCTGGCTTACTTCACTCCATATAATAGGCTCCAGTTTCATCCACCTCATTAGAACTGATTCAAATGTATTCTTTTTAATGGCTGAGTAATACCCCATTGTGTATATGTACCACAGCTGTCTTATCCATTCGTCTGCTGACGGACATCTAGGTTGCTTCCATGTCCTGGCTATTATAAACAGTGCTGCGATGGACATTGGGGTACACGTGTCTCTTTCAATTCTGGTTTCCTTGGTGTGTATGCCCAGCAGTGGGATTGCTGGGTCGTATGGCAGTTCTATTTCCAGGTTTTTAAGGAATCTCCACACTGCTCTCCATAGTGGCTGTACTAGTTTGCATTCCCACCAACAGTGTAAGAGGGTTTCCTTTTCTCCACACCCTCTCCAGCATTTATTGCTTGTAGACTTTTGGATAGCAGCCATTCTGACTGGCATGAAATGGTACCTCATAGTGGTTTTGATTTGCATTTCTCTGATAATGAGTGATGTTGAGCATCTTTTCATGTGTTTGTTAGCCATATGTATGTCTTCTTTGGAGAAATATCTGTTTAGTTCTTTGGCCTATTTTTTGATTGGGTCGTTTATTTTTCTGGAATTGAGCTGCAGGAGATGCTTGTATATTTTTGAGATTAATTGTTTGTCTGTTGCTTCATTTGCTATTATTTTCTCCCATTCTGAAAGCTGTCTTTTCACCTTGCTTATAGTTTCCTTTGTTGTGCAGAAGCTTTTAATTTTAATTAGGTCTTATTTGTTTATTTTTGCTTTGATTTCCAATGTTCTGGGAGGTTAGTCATAGAGGATCCTGCTGTGATTTATGTTGGAGAGTGTTTTGCCTATGTTCTCCTCTAGGAGTTTTATAGTTTCTGGTCTCAAGTTTAGACCTTTAATCCATTTTGAGCTTATTTTTGTGTATGGTGTTAGAAAGTGTTCTAGTTTCATTCTTTTACAAGTGGTTGACCTGTTTTCCCAGCACCACTTGTTAAAGAGATTGTCTTTTCTCCATTGTATATTCTTGCCTCCTTTGTCAAAGATAAAGTGTCCATAGGTGCTTGGATTTATCTCTGGGCTTTCTATTTTGTTCCATTGATCTATATTTCTGTCTTTGTGCCAGTACCATACTGTCTTGATGACTGTGGCTTTGTAGGAGACTACTATCAGCAATTATATGCCAGTAAAATGGACAACCTGGAAGAAATGGACAAATTCTTAGAAAAGTACAACTTTCCAAAACTGAACCAGGAAGAAATAGAAAATCTTAACAGACCCATCACAAGCACAGAAATTGAAACTGTAATCAGAAGTCTTCCAGCAAACAAAGCCCAGGACCAGATGGCTTCACACCTGAATTCTACCAAAAATTTAGAGAAGAGCTAACACCTATCCTACTTAAACTCGTCCAGAAAATTGCAGAGGAAGGTAAACCTCCAAAATCATTCTATGGGGCCACCATCACCCTAATACCAAAACCTGACAAAGATCCCACAAAAAAAGAAAACTACAGGCCAATATCACTGATGAATATAGATGCAAAAATCTTCAACAAAACTCTAGCAATCAAAATCCAACAACACATTAAAAATATCATACATCATGATCAAGGTGGCTTTATCCCAGGGATGCAAGGATTCTTCAATATCCACAAATCAATCAATGTAATACACCACATTAACAAATTGAAAAATAAAAGCCATATGATTATCTCAATAGATGCAGAGAAAGCTTTTGACAAAATTCAACATCCATTTATGATAAAAACTTTCCAGAAAGCAGGAATAGAAGGAACATACCTCAACATAATAACAGCTATATATGACAAACCCACAGCAAACATTATCCTCAATGGTGAAAAATTGAAAGCATTTCCCCTAAAGTTAGGAAGAAGACAAGGGTGCCCACTTTCACCACTACTATTCAACATAGTTTTGGAAGTTTTGGACACAGCTATCAGAACAGAAAAAGAAATAAAAGGAATCCAAATTGGAAAAAAATAAGTAAAACTCTCACTGGTTGCAGATGACATGATCCTCTGCATGGAAAACCCTAAAGACTCCACCAGAAAATTACTAGAGCTAATCAATGAATATAGTAAAGTTGCAGGATATAAAATCAACACACAGAAATCCCTTGCATTTCTATACACTAATAATGAGAAGACAGAAAGAGAAATTAAGGAAACAATTCCATTCACCATTGCAACGAAAAGAATAAAATACTTAGGAATGCTGCTGCTGCTGCTAAGTCGCTTCAGTCGTGTCCAACTCTGTGCAACCCCATGGATGGCAGCCCACCAGGCTTCCCCGTCCCTGGGATTCTCCAGGCAAGAACACTGGAGTGGGTTGCCATTTCCTTCTCCAATACTTAGGAATATATCTATCTAAAGAAACAAAAGATCTATATATAGAAAACTATAAAACACTGGTGAAAGAAATCAAAGAGGACACTAAGAGATGGAGAAATATACTGTGTTCATGGATCAGAAGAATCAATATAGTAAAAATGAGTATACTACCCAAAGCAATCTGTAGATTCAATGCAATCCCTATCAAGCTACCAACGGTATTTTTCACAGAGCTAGAACAAATAATTTCACAATTTGTATGGAAATACAAAAAACCTCAAATAGCCAAAGCAATCTTGAGAAAGAAGAATGGAACTGGAAGAATCAACCTGCCTGACTTCAGGCTCTACTACAAAGCCACAGTCATCAAGACAGTAATATTTTAATTTTAAATACAAATCTGAGATATTTACCAGTGAATGCTCTTACAGATTTCTGGAGTTTTCCTTTTTTTTTTTTTTTACACTCCAGTTACCTATTCATTTTCTTTTGTTTATGTTTTCCTTGGGTTGTGTAGGTCCCTCAAGCTCCAATTGTGGCCATATTAAGTTCTTCATCTATTATATTTCCAATATAACATTGTTATTGTTAGGAATGTAACAGAAAGAGGAAGGGCTTTTAGAGACTAGAGTATAAAATAAGTCCCAAAATAAGGTGTTATGCATAAAGAAGCAAACAAACACAAAAAGGAAAAGTAGTGTCCAGTAATATCAGAAAATAATAAAACTCCATTTTATTTTAAGAACACACTAGTCAAGAGAACACACTGATCATAGCAAACACACTCTCCCAACACAAAGAGACCACTCTATATATGGATATCACCAGAAGGTCAATACTGAAATCAGACTATCCTCTTTGGAACCAAAGATTCCAAAGAAGCTCAAAACAGTCAGCAACAAGACCTAGAGGTGACTGTTGCTCAGATCATGAGCTTCTTATTGCAAAATCAGACTTAAATTTCAGAAAGCAGGGGAAACCACTAGGGATTCAGGTATGACCTAACCAAATTCCTTATTATTATACAATGCAGATGATGAACACTTTCAGGGAATTAGATTTGGTAGATAGAGTGCCTGAAAAACTATTGACAGAGGTTCATAACACTGAACAGGAGATGGTAATCAAAACCATTCGAAAGAAAAAGAAATGCAAGAAGGAAAAGTGGTTGTCTGAGGAAGCTTTACAAATAGCTAAGGAAAGAAGAGAAATGAAACACAAAGGAGAAAAAGATACACCCAACTGAATGCAGAGTTCCAGAGAATAACAAGGAGAGATCAGAAGGCCTTCTTAAGTGAACAATGAAAAAAAAAAAAAGAAGAAAACAAGAGAATGGGAAAGACCAGAGATCTCTTCAAGAAAATTGGAGATATCAAGGGAACATTTCATGCAGAGATGGGCTCAATAAAGGACAGAAATGGTATGGGCCTGACAGAAGCAGAAGATATTAAGAAGAGGTGGCAATAATACAAAGAAGAACTATACAAAAAAGATCTTAATGACCCAGATAACCATGATGGTGCGATCACTCACCTAGAGCCAGACATGCTAGAGTGTAAAGTCAAGTGAGCCTTAGTAATCATCACTACAAACAAAGCTAATGGAGGTGATGGAATTCCAGCTGAGCTATTTCAAATAATAAAAGATGATGCTGTTAAAATGCTGCACTAAGTATGTCAGCAGATTTGGAAAACTCAGCAGTGGGCACAGGACTGGAAAGGGTCAGTTTTAATTCCAATCCCAAAGAAGGGCAATATTCCCAAAGAATATTCAGACTACCTCACAATTGTACTCATCCATATGCTAGTAAGGCTATATTCAAAATTCTTCAAGCTAGGCTTCAGCAGTATGTGAACTGAAAGCTTCCAGATATAAAATTTGGGTTTAGAAAAGGCAGAGGAACCAGAGATCAAATTGCCAACATTTGCTGGGTTATAGAAAAAGCAAGGGAATTCCAGAAAAAAAATCTACTTTTGTTTCATTCACTGCTCTAAAGCTTTTGACTATGTGGATCATGACAATCTGTGGAAAATTCTTAAAGTGATGAGATTACTAGACCACCTTACCTGTCTCCTGAGAAATCTGTATGCCAGTCAGTAAGCAACTGTTAGAACTAGACATGGAACAACAGACTGGTTCAAAATTGGGAAACGAGTATGCCAGTGCTGTATATTGTCACACTATTTAACTTTTATGCAAAATACATTATGACAAATGGGCTGGATGAATCACAAGCTGGAATCAAAATTGCCATGAGAAATATTAATAACCTCTGATATGCAGATGATACTACCTAAGGGCAGAAAGGGAAGAGAAACTAAAGAGTCTCTTGATGAGGGTGAAAGAGGAGAGTGAAAAAGCTGTCTTAAAACTCAACATTCAAAAAATTAAGATCATGGCATCCAGTCTTATCACCTCATGGCAGATAGAAGGGGGAAATGTGAAACAAGGACAGAGTTTCTTTCCTTGGGGTTCAAGATCACTGTGGATGGTAACTGCAGTCATGAAAATAAGACACTTGCTCCTTGGAAGGAAAGGTATAACAAACCTAGTTGCTGTTGTTCAGTCACCTAGTCGTGTCTGACTCTTCACTACCCCATAGACTGCATCATGCCAGTCCTCCCTGTCCCTCATCATCTCACAGAGTTGGCTCAAGTTCATGTTCATTGCATCGATGATGCCATCTAGCCATCTCATCCTCTGACACCCTCTTCTCCTTCTACCCTCAATCTTTCCAAGCATCAGGGACTTTTCCAATGAGTCAGCTGTTTGCATCAGGTGACCAAAATACTGGAGTTACAGCTTCAGTATCAGTTCTTCCAGTGAGTATTCAGGGTTCATTTCCTTCATGACTGACTGGTTTGATCTTCTTGCTGTCCAAGGGACTAAAGAGTCTTCTCCATCACCACAGTTCAAAGGCATCAATTCATCAAATCAAATCTAGACAGCATATTATTAACAAGCAGACACATCATTTCACTACCAAGGTCCATGCAGTCAAAGCTATGGTTTTTCCAGTTGTCATGTACAGATATGAAAGTTGGACCATAAAGAAGGCTGAGCATCAAAGAATCGATGCTTTTGAATTGTGGTTGGAGAAGACTTTTGAGAGTCCCTTGGACTGCAAGGAGAGCAAACCAGTCAATCTTAAAGGAAATCAACCCTGAATGTACATTGGAAGGACTGATGCTGAAACTGAGGCTTCAATACTTTGGCCACCCAATGCGAAGAACCAACTCATTGGAAAAGACCCTGATGCTGGGAAAGACTGAAGGCAGGAGGAGAAGGCGGTGGCAGAGGATGAGATGGTTAGATAGCATCACCGACTCATGGACATGAATTTGAGCAAACTCTAGGAGATAGTGAAGAACAGGGAAGCCTGGTATGCTGCAGTTCATGAGGTTGCAAAAAGTCAGATGCAACTTAGTGACTAAAACAACCATTTTAGAACAGAGAATTTACATTAGATGACTTTGTATATTTTTTTGATAGAAAAGCACATATTATCATGCACTGAAAAGAACCAGAGATCCCTGAGATTTCTATTGACTTCAGGAAGGAGGGAAATAGAGATGAATTAACACAGAGGACCAGATTTTTAAATTAGATTTTCCCAACCTTTATCACCACACAGTATTAGATTTATTAAATAATTTCCATCCAGTATACACAGAACTCTGACTAGTAAATAACGTTAGGTCACCTTCCTTCCTCCCTTTCCTCCGAGGGGGCACACCTACCTTCTTGTTTCTCTTCCCTGTCTCCTCCCAACCAACCCCTACCTGCACAACTGGCTACCCAAATAAGAATTTAGAGGCTTGTTAAAGCAGACAGGTATGAGAAGTACACATTTAACTTAAGTTTTTATAGATAAACAGCAGACTTAAATGCACACAAACAACCAAATAAAAGATGCATGTGATATATGTTTAATTCAAGCCTCTGTATTTATTTCCAATCAAAAAAAAAAAAAATCAAACACTGAGAGAGACAAAGCATCTGTCATGTTTTGCAGAAAAGTGTTCATCTTTAGATAACATATCTAAATTGAAACATGTACTCTAGCTTTTTGTTTCTCTTTCCTTGTCCTTCAAGCAAGAGATATATTGAACAGTCAAATTCCAATCTTTTAACTAAGTTCTAAAGGAAATGTTGCCAAATAAGAGCAAAGAGAGTAAATAGGAAATTCTCAAGCAAATACAAAGAATGGACTTCCATTCAAGGAGGGATAACAAACAGAAAGAAAACAGAATTATCTTGACTAGTTACTACCAATAAGAAGAAAAATATGAGGAGGAAAATACTAATTCTAATTACAAAGTACTAATGATTAATGTACTCTGGAATTTTTCAAAAATCCCAAGGAATACTTTTGAGATGAACCTTTCTACATATGCAAAATTAAAGATTATTAGCTATAGAAAGAAGAAATTAATAAAAGAGCAGTTGCATCAACATCTACACTGAAATGAAAAGCAGGTTTTCTTTAAAAAATTGTAAAATTATGTCACAATTTTGGGACATCTGTTAATTGAATACATTAAATTAATATTCAACATGAGTAACACATGATCATAGGTGTAGTGCTGGTATGATACTAGATAAAAATCAAACATCTATGTCTTAGTAATATCTTAAAAGCAAAGTATATTTTATCTAAGAAAGGGGTGGTAGAAAGTAGAATATAAGATTATCATACGCAGCAGATTTGACTGTTTATTTGGAAATTTAAGACCAGTAGCTAGGAAACTATAAAGACATGTAAAAAAAAATTTTTAATTATTATAATAGCTGGTTGTAAAGCTATATAAAATATTTTAAATGATAAATGGCAGTAAGTTAATTGTTATTCAAATGATCATATTAACTTTTTACACAAGCCAAAAATAGTGAAATCCTTGAGATGAAGTATAGAAGAAATGTTTACAACATATATAAAGAGGGTATTAAACACTGCTGAGGTACATAAGAGAAAATAAAAAGGGAACAACATAATATTTTTCTCAGCTCAGAGAACTCAACAGTATAAATATATTAGTTCTCCTAAATCTATGAAATCAATGCAACTTCAAAGACAAAATTTAAATATACTTTGGAGCTTGAGGAAATGGTTTAAAAGTCTATCTGGAAACAGACACACACACACACACACACACACACTCACTCACAAGAATAGTCAGTAAAATTTTATAGTAAAGAGTAATAAGGAAGTAGTTGTATCAGATTATAATATTAATTAAAGGGGGAAAACATATGAGTGAAAAAAGTTTTTTGACATCGGACAAGAGGCATTAGAACAGTATGATTCCCGAGAGGAAAGAAACTTTGAGTGAGCTCTATAATAGCTTTTATTCTCTATTGGGGATGATTTTCCAACTATGACACAGGGAGTTAGAATCTCAGCAGAGCCCAGCATTTCTACTGAGCTAGGAGAGAGTCCAGAATTTGAAAGTGGCTGAAGGTGCAAAACAAAGCAGTTAAGGGATGTACATGGGAAGGTGTCAGTGTCTGTTATTGAGCTCTGCAATTCCCTGAACTATGGCTGGCCTATACACATGCAGGATGAGATTACACAAACCTTTCCAAAAAGCAGGTGATACAATTGAAAGTGGAACGAGGATATGAAATGGTAAGCAATAGAGGGTGACATTGAAGATTCGGCCCAGTTAAAGTGTAGATATTTACATACCCCTGCAGTACTGCTGCAGGAATTTATCTGAGCTGTCAGTAAAGCCAAGCCTTTGGAATGAAGACTATATGGTAGAACAAGGTTCATTCTGGATCTGCGCAAATGAAGCCTAAAATCAAATCTGAAGTACCAAAGAGGAACCAAGATATGGCTGGTTAGTACCTCTAAATTTGACAGCCCTGAAAATTCTTTTGACTTCCCAGAAATAGCTTTAATAATGTAGAAGATCCAGTCTAGACAAGTGAAAAGTGATTATCTGCTAAAAGAATGACTGGCTCAAATAAAAGTCTTTACAGGAAGATAAGAGAAACAAGAGTCTCCACAATGAATTATCAGCAGAACTAGAGTACACTCAAGATCTATAAGAAGTACAAAAAAAAAAAAAAAAAATATGAACTATACTCAGGAAAAAAAGTTAAAAGTCAACAGTAATCAACTTAAGGTGACAAAATATCAGATTTAGAGACAAATATTTTAAATAAATTATAATAAATATGTTAAAAGTAGCTAAAAAATATGCTCAAAGAATGAAAGGAAATACAGGTATAAATTTTCATGAATTTAAGTTAGGTAATGGTTTCTTAAATACAACTTAAAAATATAAGCAGCAAAAGAAAAGTTGAATAAATTCAGATCAGATCAGTCGCTCAGTCATGTCTGACTCTTTGAGACCCCATGAATCGCAGCACGCCAGGCCTCCCTGTCCATCACCAACTCCCAGAGTTCACTGAGACTCACGTCCATCGAGTCAGTGATGCCATCAAGCCATCTCATCCTCTGTCGTCCCCTTGTCCTCCTGCCCCCAATCCCTCCCAGCATCAGAGTCTTTTCCAATGAGTCAACTCTTCACATGAGGTGGTCAAAGTACTGGAGTTTCAGCTTTAGCATCATTCCTTCCAAAGAAATCCCAGGGCTAATCTCCTTCAGAATGGAATGATTGGATCTCCTTGCAGTCCAAGGGACTCTCAAGAGTCTTCTCCAACACCGCAGTTCAAAAGCATCAATTCTTCGGCCCTCAGCCTTCTTCACAGTCCAACTCTCACATCCATACATGACCACAGGAAAAAACATAGCCTTGACTAGACGAACCTTTGTTGGCAAAGTAATGTCTCTACTTTTGAATATGCTATCTAGGTTGGTCATAATTTTCCTTCCAAGGAGTAAGCGTCTTTTAATTTCATGGCTGCAATCACCATCTGCAGTGATTTTGGAGCCCAGAAAAATAAAGTCTGACACTGTTTCCACTGTTTCCCCATCTATTTCCCATGAAGTGATGGAACCGGATGCCATGATCTTTGTTTTCTAAATGTTGAGCTTTAAGCCAACTTTTTCACTCTCCACTTTCACTTTCATCAAGAGGCTTTTGAGTTCCTCTAAACTTTCTGCCATAAGGGTGGTGTCATCTGCATATCTGAGGTTATTGATATTTCTCCCGGCAATCTTGATTCCAGCTTGTGCTTCTTCCAGCCCAGCATTTCTCATGATGTACTCTGCATATAAGTTAAATAAGCAGGGTGACAATATACAGCCTTGATGTACTTCTTTTCCTATTTGGAACCAGTCTCTTGTTCCATGTCCAGTTCTAACTGTTGCTTCCTGACCTGCGTACAAATTTCTCAAGAGGCAGGTCAGGTGGTCTGGTATTCCCATCTCTTTCAGAATTTTCCACAGTTTATTGTGATCCACACAGTCAAAGGCTTTGGCATAGTCAATAAAGCAGAAATAGATGTTTTTTTGGAACTCTCTTGCTTTTTCGATGATCCAGCGGATGTTGGCAATTTGATCTCTGGTTCCTCTGACTTTTCTAAAACCAGTTTGAACATCTGGAAGTTCACGGTTCATGTATTGCTGAAGCCTGGCTTGGAGAATTTTGAGCATTACTTTACTAGCGTGTGAGATGAGTGCAATTGTGCGGTAGTTTGAGCATTCTTTGTCATTACCTTTCTTTGGGATTGGAATGAAAACTGACCTTATCCAGTCCTGTGGCCACTGCTGAATTTTCCAAATTTGCTGGCATATTGAGTGCAGCACCTTCACAGCATCATCTTTCAGGATTTGGAATTGCTCAACTGGAATTCCATCACCTCCACCAGCTTTGCTCGTAGTGATGCTTTCTCCCACTTGACTTCACATTCCAGGATGTCTGGCTCTAGGTCAGTGATCACACCATCGTGATTATCTGGGTCATGAAGCTCTTTTTTGTACAGTTCTTCTGTGTATTCTTGCCACCTCTTCTTAATATCTTCTGCTTCTGTTAGGTCCATACCATTTCTGTCCTTTATCAAGCCCATCTTTGCATGAAATGTTCCTTTGGTATCTCTGATTTTCTTGAAGAGATCTCTAGTCTTTCCCATTCTGTTGTTTTCCTCTATTTGTTTGCATTGATCGCTGAAGAAGGCTTTCTTATCTCTTCTTGCTATTCTTTGGAACTCTGCATTCAGATGTTTATATCTTTCCTTTTCTCCTTTCCTTTTCAATTCTCTTCTTTTCACAGCTATTTGTAAGGCCTCCCCAGACAGCCATTTTGCTTTTTTGCATTTCTTTTCCATGGGGATGGTCTTGATCCCTGTCTCCTGTACAATGTCATGAACCTCATTCCATAGTTCATCAGGTACTCTATCTATCAGATCTAGGCCCTTAAATCTATTTCTGACTTCCACTGTATAATCATAAGGGATTTGATTTAGCTCATACCTGAATGGTCTAGTGGTTTTCCCTACTTTCTTTAGGACTTGCTCAAAACTTAAAATTTTAGTACTACAAACAATATCATCCAGTAAGTGAAAATACAAAGTGCATATCGGGAGAAATATTTGCAAACCATATATCTGATAAGGGCCTATATTCTAACATAGAAATCATTCTTACAACTCAAAAATAAGAAGACAACTCAAGAAAATATGAACGGATGATATGAATAGACATTTCTTTATAAAATAAATAAAGGTCAATAAGCACATTACTAGAGTATCAATATCATTACTTATCAGGAAAATGCAAGTCAAAATTGCAAGATATGATGCCATACAGTCTGGGATGATTAATACCAAAAAACAGACAATAAACAGGTGTTGGTGAGAATACAGAAAAATTAAAACCCTTAGGTATTGCATGTGTGGATATAAAGTACAGCAGCCACTTTGAAAAATAAGCGATTCCTAAAATGTTAAACATAGGATCACTATATGACCCACTGTGGTATGGAACATAATGCCCCCTCCCCAAAGGTATACATGTCCTCAACTCCAGAATCTGTGAGCATGTTATTTTACATGGCAAAGGGACTTTGCAGATGTAAAGAAGATGAGTGATTTGAGACTATTCTCAATCGTCTGGCTGAGTCCAGTGAAATCATAAGGACCTTTATAGGTGAAGCCAGGAAACAGAAGACTCAGAGATTTAAACGTCATGCCTTGCTCGCTTTGAAGATGAGAAAAGGGCACAGAAACTAAGGAATGGAGATGGCCTCCAAAATCTGGTAGAGGCAAGAGTGATAGATTTTCCCCTAGAGCCTCTAGAAAGAAAAGAGTCCAGCTAACACCTTGAATTTTTCCCAGTGAACCCCATGATGCCTAGAACTGTAAGATCATACATTTGCATTAATTTAAACCAATATGTTTGTGGTACTTTGTTACAGTAGCAAGCCCACTCCTAAGTATACATGCCAGAAAAATTTAAAAAATATATATAGATAGATGCAAAAATGTGCTCATAAATGTTCTTGGCAGCATTATTCATAAAAACAAAAATGTAGAAAGAAAATACCTATTAACTGACAAATAGATAAATGAAATGCAAAATATGCATACAATGGAATATTACTTGGCACTAAAAGGGAATGAAGTATTGATTCTTACTACAAAGTGGATGAAACTTACAAGTATTACACTAAGTGAAGAAAGGCAGTCACATAGGATCATATGTTCTATGATTCCATTTATATTAAGTATCCAGAAAAGGCAAATCCATAGAAAGAGAAGGTAGATTAGTAGTTGTCTATGGGGTGGCATTGGGAAATGAGGAATGATTGACAAAGGATATGGAGTTTCTTTTACAGAGTTTGCTATGTTCTAAACTTGAACGGTGGGCTTCCGACATGGTACTAGTGGTAAAAAACCTGCCTGCCAATGCAGGAGACGTAAGAGACACGAGTTCGATCCTTGGGTCAGAAAGATCTCCTGGAGAAGGGCGTGGCAATCCACTCCAGTATTTTGCCTAGAGAATTCCATGGATGGAGGAGGTGGCAGGCTATAATCCATAGGGCTACACAGAGTTGGACACGACTGTGGCAATTTAGCACGCAAACTTGAATTGTGAAGTTACATAGCTCTGAATTTACTTTAAAAAATGAAATTGTGTACTTTAAATGAATGCATTGTATAGCATATGAATTTTGTCTTAAAAAAGTGTTAAAAAGTAAACTTCAAGAATATTTACAAAATTAAAGTACAGTCTTAATGTTCAATCAGATAGGGAAGCTTAACAGAAGAAAGGCAATTATAAGAAGATGGAAATTCTAACATCTAAACCAGAAAATGAATGAACAATTCTTTGAATGGGTTTAATAATAATTGCAAAGTGGGATATTAAAGTAGGTACTTAGAAGTATGAAGTTCTATATCCATCCTAATTCTGTTTCCATATCTTTGAGGCACTTTTTAAAATTTATTTTTATTTTTCTACAGCCAGATTATTATTAGGTTGGTACAAAAGTAACCGCAGTTTCAGACTGTGAATTTTAAAACATTATAACTAGGTTCAAGCATATCTTTATTAGTCAAAATAGGAACTATTACAAATCAACACATTTTTGCCAACAAGAAATGTTTGTTTATTCCTGTAGCATAAAAAGCCATGCTTCAGGATTTGACAAACCCTTGGAAAGCATTTTCTGCCTCCTGCTGATTGTGGAAATGTTTTCCCTGCAAAAAGTTGTTGAGATGCTTGAAGTAGTAGTCGGTTGTCAAGAGGTCAGGTGCATATGGTAGATGAAACATAACTTCACAGCCCAATTTGTTCAACTTTTGAAGCACTGATTGTGCAATGTGTGGACAGGCATTGTGGAGAAGAACTGGACCCTTCCTGTTGACCAATGCCAGCTGTAGGCACTGCAATTTTTGGTGTATCTCAATTTGCTGAGCATACTTCTGAGATGTAATGGTTTTCCCAGAATTCAGAAAGCTGTAGTGGATCAGACCGGCAGCAGACCACCAAACACTGACCATGACCTTTTTTGGGTGCAAGTTTGGTTTTGAGAAGTGCTTTGGCACTTCTCAGTACAATCACTGAGCTAGTCACTGGTTGTCATATACAATCCACTTTTCATAGCATGTCACAATCTGATCAATATTTTGACTGAGAAATGGTTCATTGTTGTTGCATAGAATAAGAGATGACACTTCAAAATAATGATTTTTTTTGATTTGAGGTCAGCTCATGAGGCACCCATCTACTGAGCTTTCTCACCTTTCTAATTTGCTTCAAATGCTGAATTTCCAGAGAATGGTTAATGCTGAGTTCTTTGGCAGCTTCTTGTGTAGTTGTCAGAATATCAGCTTCAGTGATCCTCTCAGTTGGCTGTTGCCACCTTCTGATGGCCAGCCACTATGCTCCTCATCTTCAAGGCTCTTGTCTCCTTTGTAAAATTTCTTGAGCCGCCACTGTACTGTACGTTCACTAGCAGTTCCTGGGCCAAATGAATTGATGTTGCAAGTTATCTCCATTGCTTTACGACTGATTTTGAACTCAGATAATAAAAACACTCAAATTGCCTTTACCTAAAATCATTTCCCTAGCCAAAAACAAATGTAAAATAAACAGCAATAGGTCATTAGCAAAAAAAAAAAAAAAGCAAGAATTTGCATTAAAATGATGTTGACATAATCATATTTAAGAATTCCAATATGAAGCAGCAAAGTTCAACAATGTAAAACTGCAATTAATTTTGCACCAACCTAATATATTTCTAGATGTGGTGTGTATATAAGGTTACATGTTGAAGAGTCAAATTGCCAACACTAAACACCCCCTCCATCACTATGTGCTCTTGGACAAGTTATGAAATATTGCTTCTCTATTTTCTCTTTTATAAAGTGAGGACAAAAATAGCACTTATCTCTTAAGGTTATGGTGATGATCAAAAGAGAAATCCCCATTAAATGCTTTTCTCACTGTAATAAAGACTATTAATATTTTCTCACCCTTATTACCTAACATTAGCACAGACATTCATGTATCTCTGTGAGATTATATAAGTTTTATCTTTCTAATTATGAGGAAACTATAAACAAACATTTATGGGTTACTTAGTTACTATATGCTGGAGATTTTAAACATCTTATATAGTTTATTTATCATCATAAACTATGAATCAGACATAATATCATCATTTTGACCAAAATATTGGAATATTATGAGGTTCCTGAACCATGTAGTAAATAGAAAAATATGAAAACCTAAATCTATTTGATTAAAAATCATTACTCCCAAGAACAAACCACTGCATCCTCTATTCAAAAACAGAACTTTAAAATTATACAATTACCATATATTGAACTATAGAAGTGTGAGTTGACTTAAAACTCACCATATCTACCTAAAGAACTTGATGTCTTCTGAACAATTTGTTTTTGTTGTTTAGCTGCTAAGTCATATCTGACTCTTTTGTGACCCCATGGACTGTAGCCTACCAGGTTCCTCTGCCCATGGAATTTCCCAGTCAAGAATACTGGAGTGGATTGCAATTTTCTTCTCCAGGGTATCCTCCCAACCCAGGGATTGAACCCATGTCTCCTGCATTGTATATGCATATGGTAGATGAAACATAACTTCACAGCCCAGTTTGTTCAACTTTTGAAGCACTGATTGTGCAATGTGTGGACAGGCATTGTGGAGAAGAACTGGACCCTTCCTGTTGACCAATGCCAGCTGTAGGCACTGCAATTTTTGGTGTATCTCAATTTGCTGAGCATACTTCTGAGATGTAATGGTTTTCCCAGAATTCAGAAAGCTGTAGTGGATCAGACCGGCAGCAGACCACCAAACACTGACCATGACCTTTTTTTGGTGCAAGTGGACTCTTTATTGCTAAGCCACCAGGAGCAATACCTTTGTTTATAGTCTTTTCTAATCATCCCAGCTTCTAAAATTTCAGTAAGGTTTAGATATAAAACATTATTTTGTATTGGCCTCATGAACTATGAACATTAGAAAATGTAACTTAAAGTTCTAAACATTAACTTCTAACATAAATTGTCTCCTGCACTGAAATATAGCAAAAAAAAAAAAAAACCACAACAGCAGTGATAACGATCCTCTTACGTCCAGTTCTGTATCCATGTTTTGGGTCACAACATCTACATAATGAACGTTTGTCTCATCTTTAGAATAAAGTAATAATTTGGGCCCCAAATGTTAGAAAAAACACTTTCAAATACTCAGAAGATACAAAGCAAAAATAACCACGATGAGAATTTCACAGTGTCATATCCATATCATTTTTGCCATACATTCCACTCTGGTGGAACAAACCTTGCAGTCCATTGGGAAAAGGCGGCATAAACCTTTGCTCTATTCACATCAGCCCTGGTCCCCATCCTCAAGGGGCAATGCCTGAAGATGACAAAGTCCTTACTTTGTCTAAAGACTTTCAAGAAGCAATTTTATCCCAATATTTGATTATAATAAAATTACATGTGATTTATCCATAACCTGGTCATGGCAAAAACCTATATTCCCCCCAAACATTGGACACCATGTTGATTTCAGTTAGTCAATAATTTTTTGAGAAAAAATGAAAGGTGTCTTCAGTGGACTTTAAGGATGTATTTAGACATAAAGAGTGTCAGTAATGAAATCCTGAGACCTTTCATTTCGATAATTTAAAGCTTCTTCTCTCTTGTCAGATAAATGAAGGATGAAGTTGATTTTTCCTACAACATGGTACTCCGCTCATCCTACCTTTACCTGGTGATCTAACCACAACTTCAGCTTCTCTCAAAGAAGATTTGAAAAATACAATTGGAAAAACATCCCGAAAATATAACTTCAAAATATATAATGTGTTTTAAAAAGGAAATCATAAAAAATTTTCATTAAGTTGACCCCTATCTGTACAAAGTCTTTACACCTACCTCAGGAATGATTGTGATATATCAGGGTGTTTTGGAACCTGAAGTTCAGAACTATGCCTCATTCCATTTCATTATCTTATCTCCCTATTTCTTAAATTCATCCAAAATTTCCCCTTGCAATAAACAATAACAACAACAAAATGAAAGTCACTCAGTTGTGTCCACTCTTTGTGACCCCATGGACTACACAGTTCTTGGAATTCTCCAGGCTAGAATACTGGAGTGGGTAGCCTTTCCCTTCTCCAGGGGATCTTCCAACCCAGGGAATGAACCCAGGTCTCCTGCATTGCGGGTAGATTCTTTATCAGCTGAGCCATGGGGGAAGCCCAACAACAACAAAGAGTCTGAATAAAACAGCCATGTAAGAATGTATGCCTTAGTTAACATTTTTGGTATAGGCCCTCTATATCTTTAGGAAACCATGGGGTTTAACTGAAAGACTGACTAAACAGAAGTGGAATAAATAGTAAATCATGGTTGTGTATCAGTTTTAAATCAATTAAGCCTTTTGGAAATTAAAATTGAAATTGTGTGTTTTACGCTGTTTTGTCATCCAGGGCCCACAGTGGGTCTGGCACAGTCAGTCTTGTGCCTGCTCACACACTACTGCTCATTTCAGAGCTTTGATAATCACATTCTCATGTTTTATGGACACATCTTCCTGTCTGTGGATCAGACATAAACATGCAGCTGCTATGCACAGCTCAGGCTGCTGCACTGCCTCAGAAAATCATGAGCCTTCAAATTAGGCATTCTGGAGCATAAGCAGAAATAAGACAAGAAATTTGTTTCTCAAGTGTAAACGTCCAAACAGCCCCTTTTAATGGCTACATTTTGTTCCTTGATTCCATGAATATTAAAAAAAAGAAAGAAAGAAAGAAAAAGATGTTGGTCACTATTTGGACAGCAAATAAACTTTAAAAATTGATGTTATTTTTGGAGCTATGGAGTCAGTTTCTTGGGAGAAGAAAATCATCAAGGCTAGGCCCACCTCAATTCTATTAAAGATTTCCCTCACACTTCACCAAATACCATTTCTGTCCTTTATTGAGCCCATCTTTGCATGAAATGTTCCCTTCGTATCTCTAATTTCTTGAAGAGATCTCTAGTCTTTCCCATTCTATTGTCTTCCTCTATTTCTTTTCATTGATCACTGAAGAAGGCTTTCTTATCTCTCCTTGCTATTCTTTGGAACTCTGCATTCAAATGGGTATATCTTTCCTTTTCTCTTTGCTTTTCACTTCTCTTCTTTTCACAGGTATTTGTAAGGCTTCCTCAAATACCTGTTTTGCTTTTTTAACATTTCTTTTTCTTGGGGGTGGTCTTGATTCCTGATTCCTGTACAATGTCACAAACCTCCAACCATAGTTCATCAGGCACTCTATCAGATCTAGTCCCTTAACTCTATTTCTCACTTCCACTGTATAGTCATAAAGGATTTGGTTTAGGTCATACCTGAATGGTCTAGTGGTTTTCCACACTTTCTTCAATTTAAATCTGATTTTGGCATTAAGGAGTTCATGATCTGAGCCACAACAGCTTCTGGTCTTGTTTTTGCTGACTGTTTAGAGCTTCTCCATCTCTGGCTGCAAAGAATACACTCGATCTGATTTCACTGTTGACCATCTGGTGATGTCCATGTGTAGAGTCTTCTCTTACATTGTTGGAAGAGGATATTTGCTATGACCAGTGTGTTCTCTTGGCAAAACTCTATTAGCCTTTGCCCTGCTTCATTCTGTACTCCAAGGCCAAATTTGCCTGTTTCTCCAGGTGTTTCTTGACTTCCTACTTTTGCATTCCAGTCCCCTATAATAAGAAGGACATCTATTTGGGGTGTTAAAAGGTCTTGTAGGTCCTCATAAAAACGTTCAATTTCAGCTTCTTCAGCATTACTGGTCAGGGCATAGACTTGGATTACTGTGATATTGAATGGTTTGCCTTGGAAACGAACAGAGATCATTCTGTTGGTTTTGAGATTGCATCCAAGTACTGCATCTCAAACTCTTTTGTTGACTATGATGGCTATTTCATTTCTTCTAAGGGATTCCTGCCCACAGTAGTAGATATAATGGTCATCTGAGTTAAACTCACCAATTCAGTCCACCTTAGTTCGCTGATTCCTAGAATGTCAATGTTCACACTTGCCATCTCCTGTTTGACCACTTCCAATTTGCCTTGATTCATGGACGTAACATTCCAGGTCCCTATGCAATATTGTTCTTTACAGCATCAGACTTTGCTTCTAATACCAGTCCTATCCACAACTGGGTGCTGTTTTTGCTTTAACTCTATCCCTTAATTCTTTCTGGAGTTATTTCTCCACTGATCTCCAGTAGCATATTGGGCACCTACCAACCTGGGGAGTTCATCTTTCAGTGTCCTATCTTTTGGCCTTTTCATACTGTTCATGGGGTTCTCAAGGCAAGAATACTGAAGTGGTTTTCCATTCCCTTCTCCAGTGGACCACATTCTGTCAGACCTCTCCACCATGACCTGTCCGTCTTGGGTGGCCCCACATGACATGGCTTAGTTTCATTGAGTTAGACAAGGCTGTGGTCCGTGTGATCATGTTGGCTAGTTATCTGTGATTGTGGTTTCAGTCCTTCTGCCCTCTGATTCCCTCTCTCAGTGCCTGCCGTCTTACTTGGGTGTCTCTTACCTTGGACGTGGGGTATCTCTCCACGGCTTCCAGCAAAGCACAGCCACTGCAGAAATGGTATGGACCTAACAGACGCAGAAGATATTAAGTAGAGGTGGCAAGAATACACAGAAGAACTGTACAAAAAAGATCTTCATGACCCAGATAATCACGATGGTGTGATTACTCACACTTACCTAGAGCCAGACATCCTGGAATGCGAAGTTAAGTGGGCCTTAGGAACTATCACTAGGAACAAAGCTAGTGGAGGTTGATGGAATTCCAGTTCAGCTATTTCAAATCCTGAAAGATGATGCTGTGAAAGTGCTGCACTCACTATGTCAACAAATTTGGAAAACTCAGAAGTGGCTCCAGGACTGGAAAGGGTCAGTTTTCATTCCAATCCCAAAGAAAGGCAATGCCAAAGAATGCTCAAACTACCACGCAATTGCACAATTCTCACATGCTAGTAAAGTAATGCTCAAATTCTCCAAGCCAGGCTTCAGCAATACGTGAACCATGAACGTCCAGATGCTCAAGCTGGTTTTAGAAAAGGCAGAGGAACCAGAGATCAAATTGCCAACATCTGCTGGATCATGGAAAAAGCAAGAGAGTTCATGAAAAACATCTATTTCTGCTTTCTTGACTATGCCAAAGCCTTTGACTGTGTGGATCCCAATAAACTGTGGAAAATTCTTCAAAAGATGAGAATACCAGACCACCTGACCTGCCTCTTGAGAAATTTGTACGCAGGTCAGGAAGCAACAGTTAGAACTGGACATGGAACAACAGACTGGTTCCAAATAGGAAAAGGAGCATGTCAAGGCTGTACATTGTCACCTTGCTAATTTAACTTATATGCAGAGTACATCATGAGAAACACTGGGCTGGAGGAAGCACAAGCTGGAATCAAGATTGCCAGGAGAAATATCAATAACCTCAGATATGCAGATGACATGACCCTTATGGCAGAAAGTGAAGAAGAACAAAAGAGCCTCTTGATGAAAGTGAAAGAGGAGAGTGAAAAAGTTGGCTCAAAGCTCAACATTCAGAAAACTAAGATCATGGCATCTGATCCCATCACTTCATAGCAAATAGATGGGGAAACAGTGGAAACAGTGGCTGACTTTATTGTTTTCGGCTCTAAAATCACTGCAGATGGTGATTGCAGCCATGAAATTAAAAGACTGCTTACTCTTGGATGGAAAGTTATGATCAACCTATACAGCATATTAAAAAGCAGAGACATTACTTTGTCAACAAAGGTCTGTCTAGTCAAGGCTATAGTTTTCCCAGTAGTCATGTATGGATGTGAGAGTTGGACTATAAAGAAAGCTGTGTGCTGAAGAATTGATGCTTTTGAACTGTGGTGTTGGAGAAGACTCCTGAGAGTCCCTTGGACTGCAAGGAGATCCAACTAGTCCATCCTAAAGGAGATCAGTCCTGGGTGTTCATTGAAAGGACTGATGTTTAAGCTGAAACTCCAGTACTTTGACCACTGATGCGAAGAGCTAACTCATTTGAAAAGACCCTGATTGTGGGAAAGATTGAGTGGAGGAGGAGAAGGGGACAACAGAGGATGAGATGGTTGGATGGCATCACCGACTCAATGGACATGAGTTTGGGTATACTCTGGGAGTTGGTGATGGACAAGGAGGCCTGGTGTGCTGTGGTTCATGATGTTACAAAGAGTCGGACATGACTGAGGGACTGAAATGAAACTGAAACTCACCAAATACCCATGGTTTCACCCTAAACTCTCCCCCTTAACAACCACTGCCACCACCATGCCTTACAGAGGATTCTTCTGGTTTCCACAGTTAGGCAGACTTTCGGCATGTCAGGACAATTCATTTTTCTAGTCTGTATATACTGGAAGTTCTCTTTACATCAAGCCCCACTAAATATTGAACATGAGACACAGAATACGATTTCCTCACTTTCAACAAACTTGCCTTCTAGTAAACCAGATTTTCTTCCATGGTTAACCTAAAAAAAGTGAAGAAAAGTGAAGTTGCTCAGTCATGTCTGACTCTTTGTGACCCCATGGACTGTAGCCTACCAGGCTCCTCCGTCCATGGGATTTCCCAGGCAAGAATTCTAGAGTGGGTTGCCATTTCCTTCTCCAGGAGATTTTCCTGACCCAAGGATTGAACCCAGGTCTCCTGCATTGTAGGCAGATGCTTTACCATCTGAGCCACCAGGGAAGTCCATAGTTAACCTAAGCAAGATGATAAATTATGATGCTACTTTATTTAAATTCAGATGAACAAAATCAACAAGGTATAAATTAAAAAAAAAATAAAGTTATACATATAGAACAAATTTCCAAGCTCTGGTAAAGTAACTGAAAAGTGTATATAGTGTGTGTGTATATATGTATATACACACACACACACACACACACACACGTATATTAAAGTAAGGGTTTAGGGTTTGCTTGCTTGGTTTTGCAAGTAACAGAAGCATGGAGAAGTGGCATCAATTTAAAATGATGCAGCTATTGCTTAGAGAAGGGAAGTGTAGTTGTCTTCACATATAGCTAGAAGGTGAAAAATAAAGTTATGAACAAAGGAAGCTAATTTCCTCCAGCTTTCAGGATAATATGGTCTCATCTGTATTTCAGGGTAACATGGTCTCATCTCATCTCTCTGTTTCATTCTTGATTCTGCATGTTTACTGGCCTTTCTTCTCTATTATGCATTTGTCAGAAAAAGATTGTTTAGATGAGGAATCTTTTTTTCTCATTTTCAGTAAGAAAAAAAAAAAAATGTCAACTGATCTCTGGTCCTAAATCTCCTGAACAAAAGTTTAACAGAGATAGTCTGACTGGCTTTCAGGTCATCACCTTCCACAAACTTGATGGCAGCAGGAGTGGGCTAGGGTTTGAGGGCAGAAACGTGGCTTATTGGCACGACTTATTGGCATGTGTGGCTTCAGAGATGATAGCTCAGCCCCAAGAACCTGAGGCTTGGTAAAGAGATTCTAGCACAGGCCACAGGAATGACAGGGCTTGCTGCAATGTTGCCTCTTTCTAAAGAGTACAGCACAGAAATCTAACTATTTCATGTATTTGTATTACCTTTTTCCTTTCCCAAGGAAAGTTTCCAGGCTAACCCAAAATGACAAAGACGTAAACAGATAAACACAATGCTGTGGCATGAGTTCCATAAGAAAGGCAGACACAAAGGACAGTCATCAGAATAACTCTGAGAAATTGCATTATACAGCAAAGATGCATACACTCTTAAGGCTCTGTTTGCTATATTTTATTTTGCTTTATTAATAAACTTGTGATTTATTCTGTATGGCAGTTGTAGTGTTAGTCACTCAGCTGTGTCTGACTCTTTGTGATCCCGTGGACCCACCAGGATCCTCTGTTCATGGAACACTCCAGGCAAGAATACTGGAGTGGGTAGCTATTCCCTTCTCCAGGGGATCTTCCTGACCCAGGGATCAAACCTGGGTTTCCTGTATTGCAGGCAGATTCTTTACCGTCTGAACCACCAGGGAAGCCCATTCTATATAGGAGGTCCCTTTATTTTTGAGATTTTTAAGCCCCCATGTTAAATTTCAGAAAAATATACTAATAAGATCTAGATGAAGCTTTATAATGAACACACCTGAGTCAGACATTACCAAAACACAGGATGCCTCCCTCATGCTTCCTCCCTGTAAGTATTCCCCAATCATCATTTAAAGGTAACCATAGTTTTCTTCCCTCTCCATAGATTAGCGATGCCTGTTTTTTTAACTTCATATAAATAGAATCCTACAGTATGTCCTTTTTTTAATTCTGACATTTTAACTGTACTTTTTTTGGGGGGTGTGAGGAGAACCACGCAAAGTGTGGGATCTTAGTTCCCTACCAAGCATTGAACCCATGGTCCCTGCTCTGGAAGCTCAGAATCTTAACCACTAGACTGCCAGGGAAGTCCCAAGTCTGAATTTTTATTAATAACACCACGTTTGTGAGAGTCATTGATATTGTTTTGTGTAGCTGGAGTTTGTGAAATGTTACTGCCATATCAATTTCATTGAATGAATATACCAGAATGCATTTACCCATGATACTGGGGATGAACCTTTGGATGGTCTCTACTTTGAAGCTAGTATGATAAATTCTATTAATATCCTTTTATATATTTATCTTATAAATGCATGTATGCTTTTCAGCTCATTTTAGTTATTATGGTAGATGTATAGTATATCTGGCAGTTGTCTTACTTTATATTTCCCAACAACTGATGATATTAAGCACATGTTGATAGGTTAATGAGCTACTTGGTTATCACTTTTGATGAGGCAACAATTTTGCCTTTAAAAAAAAAAACGAGTTGGTTTTCTTTTCCCTTTCTTCAAACTTCTTTGAAATTAAGAACTTCTGCATACCAAAGGACACAATTGTGAGATTTTAAGTAAAAACATATTATTTAAAATATAGAATCTTTTATTAAAATTTGATTCTCATTCAAATCTTTAGAATTATGTCTGTTAAATGAAATAAAAATGCAGGTTTTCAATATGGTAATAACATTCTATAGAGGAAGATTTGACTCAAAGATAGGTATTTTTTTTTAATCTGTGTAAAGACACCAGTATTAGAAAAAGCAACCCACTCATTAATAGTTGTCTATTTTGTGTGTACTGTCAATGGTCAAAATCTATTAAAAACTTATTCTCTACCTTCTACTCATGGTTTATCTTTTAGATAATTCATCAAAAAAGCTTCCTTCAAGTTTCAAAATCATGAAATTCTGTGCTGGGCAATTGGATTAGTTTTTTTGCCAATGGGAACTATGGTTTTTGTGGCAGACTGGATCCCTTTCTTTTGCTTTGTTTCCCAAAAAATATTTACCCCACATTTATAAACTACAAAAGAACCTATATATACATTTCTCCAAACTAAGCTTATCCTTGTCTTTATTTGACCATTGCCCTAATATATATCTATTAACCTTTTATACAAAAAACATAATCAATATAAAAGTAAAAAGGAACTATAAGAAGACTATGTATGTGTATATGTGTAAATATACTATGTTTATATATATATATACATATATATGTATAATACACATATATATATACAGGACAACAAGCTTACTTCTGTGATCAGCTTTAAATTTCATAAGAGGAACTGCTGCTGCTGCTGCTGCTGCTGCTAAGTCGCTTCAGTCGTGTCCGACTCTGTGCGACCCCAGAGACGGCAGCCCACCAGGCCCCGCCGTCCCTGGGATTCTCCAGGCAAGAACACTGGAGTGGGTTGCCATTTCCTCCTCCAATGCATGAAAGTGAAAAGTGAAAGTGAAGAGGAACATATATTATAATTAATGAAATTAATAAATATTCCCATTCTTATGTCTCATGACATATTATTATCTGTGCTCCAGTCTTGGCTATATGCTTGCTTAACATGTGTTTCATGCTACAAAGTGAACATGAGTACTGGGATTGAAGTTGTCTAAAGTATTCTGTGCAGCATCTTATTTGTTTGCAAAGTTTTTGAGCTATGAATAAGGATAAAATTTGAAAGCCAAAGCATGGAAAAAAAAAGACCGGAGAAAAGCATTTTTATGCTAATGGCTGTAGCGATGATTATAAAGCACAGTGCACACAGAATGCACCATGGAGATGCTAAATAATATTTATGGAGCATATGGGCCTTGCAGAGCAGTAGCAAAAATGTTCCTTTCTCAAATTCTGTTTGCCAAATTACTTTGGGCATTAAGGAAAATGCTGAAGTTTCATTTAAACTGTGGACTGAAAATCCTGACCAAAAACAGGGTTGGGACTTGTGAGTTGTCATTTTATTCACTTCAGTGCTAAATAGACCTGTGACATGCTAGAATGATTCTGCATAAATTGTTTTTTACTTGCTTGACATAAGGGTTTCCGGAAGGGAGAAAAAAAGTGGAACAGGGAATCACGGTTTTGGAAAAGCTTAAATAGAGAAGTTTTTGAATTTCTTAATGGACATAGTTTATGAGTCCAACTAAACAAACACTTCTCTTTATGCAAATGTATGGTCTAAATTTTATTGTAATAATCCCATTCATCAATGGATATTTTGGAGATCTGGAAAACATTTTTTATTTGAAAAATTCATAAACATTTCATTAGCCATTTCTTATGCCTCAAAATTGTACATCTTCATAGATTCCTGGTAATTAAGGGTTAGTCTTTATTTCATTTACTCAGATAATGATAACATAGCACTTGCAAAGTGGTACAAAGCTGACCTGCTTACCTCTGACAGTGCAAGACTGATTTCATTCCACTGGTTTTATAAATAAGAATGCTGAGATTCAGAAAGTCTAAGAAGCTTGTCCAAAGTCACAAAGAGTAGTAAATCTTGATTCAGTTCTACCTAACCAAAGATGCCCTGTCCTCTTCAAGATGCAGCAGAACCAACCCCTCCCCCCCACCCAAAAAAAAAAAAGACAAGACAAAAAGCACAGATCAACCTCAAGTGCTGTAACAGATGTAAAGACACTACCTCTGGAATAGCTGCAGGAAGCTGGAATGTCACCATCAATGTGTATTCTGTTTATAAGAGAAATTTACCAGGATGATTCTGGATGACTGACATGAGTTCCTAAATATCCCCGAGTATTTGTGAAGAAATCGTTCATCCCTTTTAAACTGTGGATATTGTGGAACTCGCCTTGGCTAAGGTTTAAAAGCCCTGATGATTCTGAATGACTTTTGGTGAGAAAGCCAGCTCCTCTGGTTTAAACAAATCAATCTGTGTGTAAACGAGCCCTCAATATGGGAGTTTGGATAGCTGAAAAATCTAAAATGTGACATTCAGCAGAACTTTCACATTTCCACAATGTACTTTCCAAATGTGAAGGACAAGACTCCATTCTCCCTATATTTAAAACCAAGGCAGCTTGATCCCATCTGCCAGAAAATATGTAGCTATTTTCTCCTTTGGGGTAAATGAAAGATACCATTGGTTTTATGGGCTGCACATTTGAACTGATTGAATAAAAACAAATTTTGAAAAATCGTATACAGAAGGATATATTCAACAAACTACTCTTCATATTTATGATGATGCTTTATGTAGTTTCTTTAACTTAGTTACATGAGAACTGACTTCTACTCCCCAGAAAATTTAAGTCCATTATTTCTGCTAGTATAAAGGACTGGGGTAAAACCTATTTGTAGTCATTCTCTCTTGATGATGTATATACAAAATAACTAAATACTATGCCTTTCATTTGAAGCCAAAGTTCCTTTTATTAACAACTTTGAAAATGCACTCCTAAGTAAAACATAATTCACCACAGCTTGTTCTTTGCCCTATGTATTGAAAAGTTCATAATAATAAACGTGCTTTCTCAGACATGGTTATTCTGTCTCTTTGTCACTATCAGTTCACAAACATGATTAGTTTGGGGGAAAATACCTACATTGCTTTTATTCTGAAGAGTCTTCTATTAGAGTTATTGGCCTAACATTACACCAAACTTATATCCTTCTTGTGTATGCATTTTCTAGCAAAGAAAGCACAAACACAAGCTGTTCATCACTGTACTAAAAGTTTCAATCTGAAACAGAATAATGTATGCCTGGAAATGAAGCAGATATTTATGAGTAAAAACATTTGAAAGAGGATGGCCTGAATAAGCTTGAATAAGAAGAGAAATGCATCAGTTTTCCTGATACTAATAGAAATATTTGACAATGGCTGTAGACAATGGCTCCAGAATCACTGTGATGACTGCAGCCATGGAATTAAAGACGTTTGCTATTTGGAAGAAAAGCTCAGCATATGAAAAAGTAGAAATATCACTTTGCTGACAGAAGTCTGTATAGTCAGAACTATGATTTTTCCAGTAGCCATGTATGGATGTGAGAGTTGGACCATAAAGAACGCTGAGCACCAAAGAATCGATGCTTTCGAACTGTGGTATTGGAGAAGCCTCTTGAGAGTCCCTTGGGCAGCAAGTGGATCAAACCAGTCAATCCTAAAGGAAATCAACCCTGAATATTCTTGGAAGGACTGATGCTGAAGCTCCAATACTTTGGCCACCTGCTGTGAAGAGCTGACTCATTGGAAAAGACCCTGATGCTGGAGAAGACTGAGGGAAAGAGGAGAAGCAGGCAACAGAGGATGAGATGATTGGCTGGCATCACTGACTCACTGGACGTGAGTCTGAGCAAACTCCAGGAGATAGTGAAGGACAGGAAAGCCTGGTTTATTGCCATTCACGAGGTTGCAAAGAGTCGGACACAATTTAGCAACTCAACAACAACAACAACAGATGATGGCGGCAGAGAACTCAATTCCAAGTAAGACTGAATAGGTGAGAAGAGAGAGAGAGACTTCCTTGGGCTGGAAGAGTGGCCTCTTTTGCTTCTCCCACAGTTTCTTTATGCTGAAACTATGCAGGATGATGAGAGCAAAACTAAACAGGATACAGATGGAAATTACTAGAGCCATATTCTTTAGTACTTTACAGTTTTTTGTCTCCCTGTGACAGCTTAGGTACATATCTAACTTTATGACCTTTTTTTTTTCTCTTTAGAAATATTTCTACAGTGTTTCAGAGGTGACACACATTTTGGAGAATCAAAATACTAAAGCAACTCAACAGTGATAGACAACTAAATAATTAAAAGGACAATGACTATTAGTGATAGCTCTAAACAGTAAATTACAGTATGCATAGCTTGAATATACATAAATTCATTTTTTATCTTCATAACTGCACTATGGCTTAACTCAGGGAGTTTTACTGGCCCCATTTTCAAGGTGATGGAACAAAGAATATAAAAGGGAAAAAGAAAAGCAATTAAAACTTGCTTAACATATGCTGAGAACCAGGAACTCTGCCAAGTATTTTAGATAATTATTTCATTTAATTCTCATTGAGTCTGTCAAAATTGGCATAATTTTTTCCACTTCTGAGAGCAATGAGTAAACTGAAGTTCTAAGAATAAACTACAAAAGTTCAAAGCTAATCAGGAAGATATCTTTTTCCTCACTACATGAAGCAGAGGTATTTAACTTATCTACCCTTAGAGAATATAGTTTCTGGAATGATCACTAGATCATACAAGTCCCAGACTACCAGTCTTACAAGGATAAACAGTGACATATTTATCCCTTAAGTAGGTTCACATATGTGAACCTTATATGTCAGATGATGACACATGTAAGACAAGCCACACTAGCTTCTGAGTACCAAAACTAATTCAATTGCAGGTTTAGTATAGATCTAACAACAGAAAAATCTAGGAAGATCCAGACAAAGAAAGGATTTTATTGTCTCTAAAAGCTGGGTGAAACATTATTTAGAAGAGTATAAAGCATTGTAATGGAAACTTCTGAGTTCAGGTTTTGAGAAGCAGCACCTCAGCCTGGTGGTGGTGGTGGTATAATCGTTAAGTCATGTCCGACTCTTGTGACCCAATGGACTGTAGCCCATCAGGCTCCTCTGTCCAAGGGATTTCCCAGGCAAGAATTCTGGAGTGGGTTGCCTCTTTCTCCTCTAGGGCTTGTCTTTCTATAACTTGATAGAGGAATCAAGCATATCTCTTCAACATCTTAGCCAACAAAACAAAGTTTCATCCTTAGCTGCTTCAAACACATGGATGCAATACCTCAGTTTTAAAGACCAGAACTTAATATTTATTTTACTAGTGGCTTTATTCTTGTATCTTAAAGTAAGTAGCTTGAACCTATGTGTGAGAATCATTTATGTCCATAAAAGTAACAGTATTTAATTGTTTGACAAGTACAGAAATCTGTATGGATGATTGGAGCCAAGTGACCTAGAATTCAGGCTTCAAGCTTGGACTGCTTGAGTCTGAATCTTTGTTTCAATAATTTATGGCTAATGACCATGTGCAAGTTGACTAATCTCTGTCTGTGCTACCTCTTCATTAAAATGGGGCTATAAATTACACCAATGTCACCAAGTTTTTGCAGGGCTTATAGAGGTAATATAATAATATACATTGTTTAAGATAGGGCTTCACTCATAAACAACATTCAACAAATATTCACTATCATTATGTTTAATATTATTACCAAATAATATCAAAATAAAACTAGTACATATTCTGATAGACATAGAATCACAGAATCCCATGCAGTCACATTCTAACTAACCTAATTCAGCATTTGGACTTTGCCAAATCACCATCTGGTTTTACCTAATACCTCCCTCAATGTGTTCCTCATCACCTCCAAAAATAGTGCAATATATTTTTAGTGTTAAGTTCTAAGAGGCTTTTTCCTCATACTGAGCCCTAAACTGTCTTCCTATAATTTGCATGCATACACTGGGTTCTGACTTCTGAGAATATATAGAGTAAATCTAATCCCATTTATACAAGAACATTTTTCAAATAGTTAAAAACAGATAGCCAGTTCTTTTTGAGATTTCATTACTTTAGACTGAATACTTTTCACTCCTTGTATTTTCCTACCAACTGACAAGTGTATTTTGACTTCCTCAATTGCTGCACTTTATCATTCTAGAAGATTTTATGCTATTATATTAAAGAGAGAGCCAAGTATAGAGCAAGGCTCTCAAGGCTCACTTCTCATTAGAATATTTGCAGGACCTTAACAATCCATGGGGTCGCTAAGAGTCGGACACACTGAGCAACTTCATTTTCACTTTTCACTTTCATGCATTGGAGAAGGAAATGGCAACCCACTCCAATGTTCTTGCCTGGAGAACCCCAGGGACGGGGGAGCCTGGTGGGCTGCTGTCTATGGGGTCGCACAGAGTTGGACACAACTGAAGCGACTTAGCAGCAGCAGCAGCAATACCAAAACAAGTGTTCCATATCGAGAGATTCTGATTTAGTTGTTTTGGGATGTAGCCAGATTGGAAAAAATTATTGCTACAGAAGAAAAAGCACAGAGTTTATATTTAGAAACATCTCAAGTTTGTGTGACTCTTTGAACAATTATTTTCTGAGTCTTATATCCCTTTGTTAATCAGCAAATACTATTAAATGATTACTATGGGTCAGGCATTGTGTTAAACAAAGGAAATAACACAGAAATAAGACATACTTGCTGCTTTCTAGTGGCTAGATAGTAATAACCAATGTAACAAATGAGAGTGTATTATACATTTAAATGAGTGGTATAAAAAGGATCATGGTTCTCTGAGATTCAATGAAAACAAGTTTGGCTTAGTCTGCACTATAGAGGGGAAAGAATTTGTCTTAAGTTCAGAAATAAAATGGCATTTTAGCCAGGGAAACAAAACAAAAACTTCTGTGATTGAGTCATGGAGGTTTATAAGAAGTTAAAAAAACAAAACAAAAAAAAAACCCTCTTTCATATCAAGAAATAAACAAATGAAATAACCAAAAAAGCCCCAAATTTCCCTAACCTCTTCATTGAAAGTAACCACTTTTTATTTCTTTAAAAACTTGAAATTTTCAGTGGTGGAGGGTTTGCCTGGAAACTAGGATTTGATAGAGACATATTTGAGGTGTAGATGATAAAGCTGGCAGTTTTGTTTCTCTCCTGAAAGAAATTCCCAAATGCAAACCTCAGAGTAGAAAACAGTGGTGGGGGCAGGGGCAGATGCATTAGAACAGCAACTTTTGGCTGGAACATCACCTTGCTTGCTGGCCTCTGACCTTCAGGGGAAAATGCTGCTACTGCTAAGTCACTTCAGTCATGTCCAACCCTGTGCGACCCCAAAGATGGCAGTCCACTAGGCTCCGCCGCCCCTGGGATTCTCCAGGCAAGAACACTGGAGTGGGTTGCCATTTCCTTCTCCAATGCATGAAAGTGAAAAGTGAAAGTGAAGTCGCTCAGTCGTGTCTGACCCTCAGCGACCCCATGGGCTGTAGCCTTCAAGGCTCCTCCGTCCATGGGATTTGCCAGGCAAGAGTGCTGGAGTGGGGTGCCATTGCCTTCTCCAATGAGATGATGACAAATACCTCTTCTGTAAAAAGGTGTCCTCCACCTTCTGTAAAAAGGTGTTCTCACAATGTTGAGAAAAACTGGACATTAGTTATTAGTTATTTTGGCCTGAATTTGGGAGAATAAGATTGTTAAAGTCATAAAGGTTTAAAACAAATGCCTTACAAACTTTAAAATGCATGTACTTTGGCCATCTGATGCAAAAAGCTGACTCATTGGAAAAGACCCTGATGCTGGAAAAGATTGAAGGCAGGAGGAGAAGGGGACAACAGAGATGAGATGACTGAGTGGTGTCACCAACTCAATGGACATGAGTTTGAGCAAACTCCATGAGACTCTGAAGGACAGGAAAGCCTGGTGTGCTGCAGTCTATGGGGTCACAAAGACTCAGACTGAGCAAGTGAACAACATCTTGTTAAAAAAAGATTCTGATATAATAGTTCTGGGCTGGGGTGGTGCTGGAGAGTCTGCATTTCTAAAAGATTTCAGATAAAATCAGTGGATCATACTTGGAGTACAAAGAATATAGCCACTGAGTATGCTACTTTCTTAGCCTATCACAAAGTAATTGTGATGATGTAATTGTATAAATGTATACATTTATACATTATGTATACAATGTAATTGTATAAATTCATACATGTATACATTATGTATACAATGTATAATTGTATAAATTATAATTGTATGATGTAATTGTCATAAATGTCAATTACAAGAATAAACTAGTTTCTGCCTGGGTTTAACCTGAATGTCTTTCCTGAAAATCTTGAAAGTATTAACACAGGAACCTATCTTCTCCAAAGTTGAAATACTTCCCCAAAGTAGAAACCCCATATGCCCTTTTCACTTTACTAATATCTTTTATTGATTCAATAGTAATACAACCATCCTGCTGCTGCTGCTAAGTCACTTCAGTCGTGTCGGACTCTGCACAACCCCATAGACGGCAGCCCACCAGGCTCCCCCATCCCTGGGATTCTCCAGGCAAGAACACTGGAGCGGGTTGCCATTTCCTTCTCCAATGCATGAAAGTGAAAAGTGAAAGTGAAGTCGCTCAGTCGTGTCCGACACTTAGCGACCCCATGGACTGCATGCAGCCTACCAGGCTCCTCCATCCACGGGATTTTCCAGGCAAGAGTACTGGAGTGGGGTGCCATTGCCTTCTTTACAACCATCCTAGGGATATCAAACCACTATAAGGTTTCTAGACACATTTTGTGCCTACCATCTTGCTGTCAGTCTTGACCACTGACTGAATATGCTTACCATACCACTGATTACCTGTTACTCAATGCACTCTGAAAATGTCATTGATTAATGTGTCTAAAGGATCAAATTACTTAGCCAAAAAATCAATATTGCATTCTTAATATTCCACAGAAAGACTGCTTACTCAACTCTGAAGAAGAGACTATAGAACTTATATTTCTGTATCTGAAGTGTGTGTGATAAATGCATGTTAGAATATTATTTTTATCTGAAAGCTCATATAATAATGATTCTCCCTTAATAGAATAGAATTCCCAATTCTTTTGCAGGAAATATTCTTCTAGGGGATAGGAGCTCTTAAATTTAATCTGGAAATTAAGAGGGCAAACAGGCTTGGTAGAATGGGTAGAAATGTAATCACAGAATATTTGGACCAGAATTACTTTAGAAAGTATCTAGTTGGCCTCCATACTTTGTAGTTCATATATGAAGGTAACAGAAGGTAAAATCATTTCTATGACTTAGCCAACTTATTAGGTGACAGAGCTGGTCCTACCATCAGTTATAGACTAACAGTTCTGGTGACAAGAAATCCATAAACCAGAGTTCTGGTCATTGGTCTGTACAGTCACTGAACTTTTGCAGTCTTGTTTTTCTCATTGGTAATTTGAACATTAATTTGTTTAAGACCCAATTTAATGTGAATATGCTCTGGATTAATGAAAACAAATATTTAAAAAATACATAGAACTTTTTGTGCTTACTCATTTTTACTTTTGGATATACATCATACAATTTGAATATATAATTTTGAAGAACAACAGAAGGCTAACATGAGTTGGCAGGGTAAGTGAACAATTAATACATGAACATGACTAGATTAATTTTCAATTTCATAATTTAATGGTTCAGTTGAAAATAACAATTTTAATGTTATCATAAATGCTGGCAATCTCATCAGAGATAATGAATAGTAAATTTATAACAAATAAAAAATAAAAGTTACTTGAAATATTTAAATTCAAATTGATAACATCAGAAGCTCCTGTCCCATACATTTTACACATTTAAAACAAAAAGCTGTGTAAAAAATTGTGAGATATACAACAGCTATAATAAATGATGATATGATATCTTTAGATTTCTTTTGCCTTTATAATACACTATGGTTATGTTCACATTCATATAAACTTTGTGTGTCCCTGTGTGTGTGTATAGGAAGCATTTGTTTTTATTAAATTAAAAAAAATAAATATTTCATACAAATAAAAATATTAAAGAATTTCTAAGCCATCAAAAATACATTCTACCTCATATAAGTCATTTAGGTAACAAAAGGGGGCACAAAGAATCTACTTTCTCCTGGATACTCTGTATAGGTAAGAAATGTTCAGAATGTTCTTCAGTGAGGTGTAAAGTCTTAAGGAAATGACAACCGACTCCAGTGTTCTTGCCTGGAGAATCCCAGGGATGGGGGAGCCTGGTGGGCTGCCGTCTCTGGGGTCGCACAGAGTCGGACACGACTGAAGCGACTTAGCAGCAGCAGCAGCGTAAATCCCTAGGCATGCAAACTGCCTAAATGAGAAAAAATAGACATTTATTTTTCTCACTTGGATTGCCTCTTCAGTCTACACTGGGGAAGGATAGGTCTTTTTGGAGCCATAAAAACAATATGGTCTCTAGTTACCATCCCAGAAGTGAGTCAGGGACTATTAACCAAGAAGCATGTCTGGAACTTTTTTTTAAAACATCTCCAAGCTTGTAATTTCCTATATAACTATCTGTTTCCCTGTTTAAAAAAATGATCTGAGTTTTTGGATCCCATAGACTTCAAGGAAAAAACTGGAGAGATGCTTTCTCTATGTAGACACATGCAGAGAAAAACCCACAAAGGATACATTGGTGGTGAGACTATAAAGTGGATGAACTACTTGCCTATTCTGGAGAAGGAAACAGCAATCCACTCCAGTATTCCTTCCTGGAAAATCCCATGGACAGAGAAACAACTTAGCGACTGAACAACAATTTAACCTATCCAGACTCACTAGAGAATCTCTATACTTAACTCCCCAACAGAGGATCCTTAAAAATAAACTATATCCTTTCTAATCCCTCTGGAGTAAACAGTTCAAACGTGATCAGTTGGAGCATAATGATAAAAGCATTTTGCCAGGAGAGTGGTACAGGAACCCTTACCACTGTCTGATTTTGATGGTATCATTCATTAGATAAAAGTCCAATTTGAAAAGAAACCTGATAGTCAGCCTTTGCACATTTACATAGTGAAGACAATTTACAAAACCATACAGTGTGCAGAGATGAAAGCCATGTCGGTGCCCGTAAGGCTTTGTTATTATCACTGCTTTATTGTTGTCTCTGTGTGGTTGTGACACGAAGAATTATGATCATCAAAGGAGGTGACCTAATCAGGAGGAAAGACCTCAGCTTGCTAGAGAGAGGCAGCAACCAGCTGTCAAAGCAAGAGGTCACGGAGAGATACATTATTTATGTGGAGGGTGCTTGCTGTTTGATAATCGTCTCCTTCTTTCCAGGTTAGTCACCATTCTGCTCTCCCTCATCAGTTAGTTCCTCTTTTCAAAACACTCCATCAGAGGATTATTTATCAAAATACTTGAAGAATCTGGATGAGGTCTGTAGGGTGTATTTTGTGTACTGATTTAAAAGAGAGTGCTATTTTAATCAGTGGAGGATCTTCAATGACTGTGATTCCCCGTGGGATTCCAACTGAAGAGGAAGTCATTCTCCATGTATTTTCTCTGTGCCTGCCATCTTGACAATCAGATTGCTACCTTTGGTCCACGTGAGTGTGTTTATCTGTGTCTGCAGACCACTTACTGTCTCTTAAACTTTTAATATTACTTACTTACATAATACTTGGCAGTATAGTTATAATAGAATTTTGTGGGGAGTAGACTTCCCTGGTGGGCCAATGACTTCCCTGGTGGCCCAGTTATCAAGAATCCACCTTCCAGTGCAAGGGCCGAGGGATGATCCCTGGTTGGGGAACTAAGCGAAGCTTGTGCACCACAAATAGAAAGAAGCCCATCTATGCCTCAACTAGAGAAGGCCAGTGAACCACAACAAAGACCCAGTTCAGCCAAGAAAAAAAGAGCAGAACACATAGGAGGAAAAGACCATTACACAGTAGAAAACACTTGTTTTGGTATGTTTGGGCTGCCATAATTCTCAGTGGCTAATAAACAACAAACGTGTATTTCTTACAGTTCTGGAGGCTGGTAATTCTAAGATCAAGGACCTGCAGATTTGATGTGAGTCCACTTCCTGGTTCTCACACTGTCCCCAAATGGTAGAAAGGGCAAGGGAGCTCTCTAGGGTCTCTTTTATAAGGACACTAATCCGCTGATAAGTGCTCCACCATCACAGCCTAATCACCTCCCAAAGGCCTTGCATCTAAAAACAATCCCCTTGAAGGCTGGGATTTCAACATATGAATTTTGGGGAGACACACTCAATGTAAAGCAGTAACATTTATATCAGATTTCTACTTTAAGCGTCTTCCATGATTATTTTTAAGGTAAACAAAATAATTTATATGTACAATGTTGTATTTTGTCTTTATTTTAACATAAGCTAAATACTTATTAGATGAAATACCAAAAAGATAAGTTATTTAAAAAAATACTTGTTTGTGTTTATATTAAAATGTAAAACTGTGTGCAGATGCCACTGAAAATATAATGAAAACATAAGCCATTATCTAAGACATTTAAAACACACAGAAACAATAATGATTGTTATAAAGAATATTCTACAAAGTCAAGAACAAGACAAACTTGGGACTTCCCAAGTTAGGATGTGGGTTCAATCCTTGGTCAGGGAACTAGGATTCCATATGTCACAGGGCAACTAAGCCCATGTACTGCAACTCCTGAGGCCATAACCACAAAGAGAGAAGCCTGCACACCACAAGGAAGATCCTGCGTTCAGCAAGTAAGACTTGACACAGCCAAAAATAAATAAAGGATAAAAATTAAAAAAAAAAAAAAACAAATGGATCAAGTTTTTCGTCTTTCTTAAGAAGTACACTATGCTTTACTAAATGCTAGGCAGACATCTCAGTGTTGTACATATACCAATACTTTTATTCCCCAAATGATTTTCTTTTTGTTTATGGTTTTGTTTCTAAGTTTAAGTGCTATTTTGATGATAAGTATTTTGAGGCACAGAGAAATTAAGTAACTTTCCTGGGCTCACTCAACTAGGAAGAGGTGGAGTCAGTGCTCAAACCCAGAAAACGCAATTCTAGGCCCTGTGTTTCCCTCACTGCTCATTCCACCACAGTCTGTGATCTTTGGTATGACACATGATATACAAACATGTTCATTAAATCCCTATTCACCTTTCACATGTCCGAGCTTTCTTATAATGTGAGACATCAATAATATACAAGCCTCAGTTCAGTTCAGATCAGTGGGTCCGTTGTGTCCGACTCTTTGAGACCCCATGAATCACAGCACGCCAGGCCTCCTGGTCTATCACCAACTCCCAGACTTTATCCAAACTCATGTCCATCGAGTCAGTGATGCCATCCAGCCATCTCATCCTCTGTTATCCCCTTCTCCTCCTGCCCTCAATGCCTCCCAGCATTAGGGTCTTTTCCAATGAGTCAACTCTTCACATGAGGTGGCAAAGTACTGGAGTTTCATCTTCAGCATCAGTCCTTCCAATGAAGACCCAGGACTGATCTTTAGAATGGACCGGTTGGATCTCCTTGCAGTCCAAGGGACTCTCAAGAGTCTTCTCCAACACCATAGTTCAAAATCATCAATTCTTCGGCACTCAGCTTTCTTCAAAGTCCAACTCTCACATCCATAGATGACCACTGGAAAAACCATAGCCTTGACTAGACGGACCTTTGTTGGCAAAGTAATGTCTCTACTTTTGAATATGCTATCTAGGTTGGTCATAACTTTCCTTCCAAGGAGTAAGCGTCTTTTAATTTCATGGCTGCAATCACCATCTGCAGTGATTTTGGGGCCCCCCAAAATAAAGTCTCTCACTGTTTCCACTGTTTCCCCATCTATTTCCCATGAAGTGATGGGACTGGATGCCATGATCTTCGTTTTCTGAATGTTCAGCTTTAAGCCAATTTTTTCTCTCTCCTCTTTCACTTTCATCAAGAGGCTTTTTAGTTCCTCTTCAGTTTCTGCCATAAGGGTGGTGTCATCTGCATATCTGAAGTTATTGATATTTCTCCCCACAATCTTGATTCCAGCTTGTGCTTCCTCCAGCCCACCATGTCTCATGATGTACACTGCATATAAGTTAAATAAACAGGGTGACAATATACAGCCTTGACGTACTCCTTTTCCTATTTGGAACCAGTCTGTTGTTCCATGTTCAGTTCTAACTGTTGCTTCCTGACCTGCATATATGTTTCTCAAGAGGCAGGTCAGGTGGTCTGGTATTCCCATCTCTTTCAGAGTTTTCCACAGTTTATTTTGATCCACACAGTCAAAGGCTTTGGCATAGTCAATAAACCACAAATAGATGTTTTTCTGGAACTCTCTTGCTTATTACATGATCCAGCGATGTTGGCAATTTGATCTCTGGTTCCTCTGCCTTTTCTAAAACCAGCTTGTAGAGTCAGCAAAAACAAGACTGGGAGCTGACTATGGCTCAGATCATGAACTCCTTCTTGCCAAATTCAGACTTAAATTGAAGAGAGTAGGGGAAACCACTAGACCACTCAGGTATGACCTAAATCAAATCCCTTATGATTATACAATGGAAGGTGAGAAATAGTTTTAAGGGACTAGATTTGATATACAGAGTGCCTGATGAACTATGGATGGAGGTTTGTGACGTGGTACAGGAGACAGGGATCAAGACCATGCCCATGGAAAAGAAATGCAAAAAAGCAAAATGGCTGTCTGAGGAGGCCTTAAAAATAGCTGTGAAAGAAGAAAAGAAAAAAGCAAAGGAGAAAAGGAAAAATATAAGCATCTGAATGCAGAGTTCCAAAGAATAGCAAGGAGAGATAAGAAAGCCTTCCTCAGCGATCAATGCAAATAAATAGAGGAAAACAACAGAATGAGAAAGACTAGAGATCTCTTCAAGAAAATTAGAGATACCAAGGGAACCAGTCTGTTGGTTCATGCAAATATGGGCTCAATAAAGGACAGAAATGGTATGGACCTGACAGAAGCATAAGATATTAAGAAGAGATGGCAAGAATACACAGAAGAACTGTACAAAAAAGGTCTTCATGACCCAGATAATCATGATGGTGTGATTACTCACCTAGAGCCAGACATCCTGGAATGTGAAGTCAAGTGGGCCTTAGAAAGCATCACTATGAACAAAGCTAGTGGAGGTGATGGAATTCTAGTTGAGCTACTTCAAATCCTGAAAGATGATGCTGTGAAAGTGCTGCACTCAATATGCCAGCAAATTTGGAAAACTCAGCAGTGGCCACAGGACTGGAAAAGGTCAGTTTTCATTGCAATCCCAAAGAAACTCATTGCCAACGAATGCTCAAACTACTGCACGATTGTACTCATCTCACATGCTAGTAAAGTAATGCTCAAAATTCTCCAAGCCAGGCTTCAGCAATACATGAACCGTGAACTTCCAGATGTTCAAGCTGGTTTTAGAAAAGACAGAGGAACCAGAGATCAAATATAGAAGCCTAAGTGATTCAAAGTAAGGCCTTCAAATAAGTTTTACAGATGCATGAAGAAGGTGTTATAGAAAGGCATGGTCCAGGGTAGGGGTGAGTCCAGGAGTTTTGAGCTCAATTTGACAACACAAGATTAGGATAAATTAGAAAATCTAATGGTACTGTACAAAGTTTGTGATAATTAGAATAGCTTCCTGGGTTGGATCCTAGGGAATCCAGTACAATTTTACAGTGAAATGGAGAGTTAAATCTTGCCTTTTATGAATCAAAAGAGTTAAAAAAAAAAAACTTGAGGCAAAGAGTGAAATGATAAATTTTCTTCTATTTGGTTCAGAGAGAGAAGTAATGCCCAGTGAAGCAGTTCTAGTAAGTAGCCCAAGAAAACTCTATAGGGAACGGACCCCTCCATGCCTGCCCTTCCCATTCATTGCTAACTTTGGTCCACATTATCTGGGGAGTATTCTACAAGGAGCAGCTGAAAGCAGAACATAAGAGATGATGAAATTATTTTCTTCCATTGGGCGGGCATAGAAAAGGAAAAGATAGGGACTTCCCTGGTCCAATGGTTAAGAATCTGTCTTGCACTGCAGGGGATACAGGTTTGATCCCTGATTGGGAAACCAAGATCCCACATGCCAGGGGATAACTAAGCCCATGAACAACAACTACTGAGCCCTTGTGCTCCAAAGGCCTTCTGCCACAAGTAGAGAGTCCATGTGCTACAAGGAAAGAGCCCGCATGCCGCCAACTAAGACCGGATATAGACAAATAAGTACATATTTAAAAAGAAAGAAAGAAAGAAAAGGAAAAGATGGAAGAAACATCTCCTGACTTACTGTAAATATTTGGGAACAATGAGAAAGATAAACTTGGTGTCACAGGATTTAAGTAGTGTTTCTTCTTTTGTTTCGTATCATTGACTGAGACTCATCCCATTACACCACCACCATCGCAGCACACATTTGACTTCCGTGTTTACTTAGTTGCTTATCATGACTTCCTGGTTCAGCTTTCAAGTCTGTACTGTTCAACAGGAACCTTTGCTTTCACATAAACATGATTCTGTATAAAGCTTTCATGGCTATGTATAATGTCAATTAAGTGTTCAGGAAAATTAAAGCATTTTTGAGATTTGCATAAGAAGGGAATACAAGTGCTTGCATACAAATGCTATTTTTTTTTTCTTTTTTGGAAACATTTTCTAAATAGCAAAAATGTGCTTCACTGTTTTATTCTAGAGATTAGAATTAATTCTTTACAACCACTGGCACGATCTTCCATTTAAAACATTATTAATGATTTTTAATGCTAAAATGATTTCATTTTTTTCTAATTAAAAAGTGGAGTTGAATTCAGTAGCTACATATTATATTTAAAGTTTATGACTATTCAAGCAAATGAATTATTAGCAATAGTTTAAATGTATGCATAACTTATACAAAAAAAAAAAAAAAAAGGTGAAAATGTTTCCTGACATCACTTGAAGGCTTTCACACTTTTTAAAATTTATTTATTTTCAATTGAAGGATAATTGCTTTGCAATATTGTTTTGGTTTCTGCCATACGGCAACATGAATCAGCCATAGGTATACTTATGACCCCTCCCTCCTAAACCTGCCTCCTGCCTTCTTTCATGGGGGCCGGTTTGAGTTCCCTGAGTCATATGGTAATGAATGCTTCCAAACTTCTTAACTCTTCTGCTAAAATGACCACTGAAATTTGAAAATCCTGTTATTTAGATAGAGAACACACACTAGAGTTAGGGACAAGCCTGAAAATATTACCAACAGATTCCAAAATTACTAAGAATTAGTGTCATTAGATTACTAAGAATCATGTACAAGGAGATTCTTCCCTATGAGACAGTTTAGACATGTTTTCCTAATAAGACCAGAGTGCTTTATAAAATTCATGACATATAGTTAGAGCAAGACCAAAACTTTTCTACTCATGCACCCATCCTGATGGGCTGGTATTGGCAGCCCGAGACACCCGAAGCACTCTTAGGACCATATGCCGTTAGTCATGACCATTGGAATAGAGTGTGGAGACATCCATGATACATATTTGTTATGTCTCAAAAATTATTCACAGACTCATTAAGGGGTTATTTTTAAGGTGACAATCTTCAAAACAAGAAGTCACAAGTCTAACGACTTGAGTCTAGTCAATGGAAGATAAAAGGTCTCAATATGTCAATACCCACTAGAGTCAGTGGGTGACACAAACATTTACTATGTGTGGCAGACAAAACTGGAGACAGTAAAAGTGACTAGTGTGCACTATTGTAACTGTGACACGTCCCTTAGCATTCCCCCTTGCTCTCATTTAGGGATTCATTAAGAGACGCCGATCTTAAGTAGTCTGGTCTGTAGAAGCAGACATATATCCTAGTGCAGCTTTAGGAATTTGTGATTTTTGTTGGTGATGGCCCACCTTCTGAAGACTGACCCCCTTACAAGTATCAACATAATGGTGTTTCTCAACCAGAAAAATCTGGACATGACTATTTCTATGATTATCTTATTAGACAAATATATCAAATCTTATTCCACTGCCTCCTCTCTTTACCTTCTCTAACTCAAGAATAATATATTTTTCAAGCCCAAAGATTACTTCAGTGGGGTAATCAATATAAATTGCACACAGAATAATCAGGGTTCAATGTTTCTTATTGACAGAATTCACTTAATAGGCCATCAGTGATTACACAAACTCAAGTTGGTAAGAAAACTCTCAATATGTTATGATACCATATGGACAAGATTCATATACCATGCTATATTAAAACCAATCTTTTTATAAAAGTACCTGCCCCCTTTGCATGCAATGCAGAACGCCTACATGCATTGTCTGTATTGAACACATTATGCTTTTCATGAACCTTTGATTATGCATGTGTTTATCTGAACTTTGTTATTTTGTTTGATACTGAATCTTGACATTCACAAGCATCAATTTACACCCTGGGAGATTTGTAATAATTCTGTTAAGGACCCTCCTTTGTCAAGTCTAACCCTCTGGAGGCATTTGAGGAGCAAAATTCCGTGACTAGGAGCTGCTATGCTTTAATTTGTACCAACACATGGTATCAAAGATCATGAAAGCAATGTTTTCATCCAATTAAACTTGCTAGAAGCTAATGAAACTGCCCAGAGAATTTCCCTTTGTAAATTAAAGATGCACAACAAGGATTGTCACTCGACTTGTTTTCAATTGGCTTTGTATGGCACTAATGATCTTGGTGAGCAGTAGCCCTGTGGAGTTTGCATCTGTGAAGGGCAAAACCACAAAGGACACAGAGATTAGCCAGAATTCGGCTAAGCTGCTACCAAAATTTCAATGTTTATTCCAATCATCTTCAAACTCATTAGGTCTACAAAATTGAGTTGCAAATCTCTGGAGCACATGCTTTATTAAGAGATGGCTGGAATTTCCCTTTTCCAGTTGGGCAAGAGCCCTGTGAGGACTGCATTTCCCCCCTTCCCCCCAGGAGAATGTTGGCACATCTGTCAATAGCCCAAGCCAGAACCAAGAAGTGCAGTGGAGTGTGAAAGGATGTATTATTAAAAATATTATTTTTTGGACTCATGCTCTTGAAAGTTTCCAAAAATTTTAATCTGTTAACTTTAGCCATCTCTCATTTAGAATGGTTTAAAAATACTGAATCAGTGGCTGAAGCCCTTTTTTTGGACGTCAATGCCGGAAGTTTCCCAGTCTTTGGCGTTTTCCAATTAACTCATTATTTCCCTTCTATAAGCATCTCTTTCAGCACTGGCACATTCACTGGGATACAACAAAACTAAAAAGAGTTTTGTGGTATTTTGCTTAACGTATTTTATCTTTCATAGGGTTAAGAACAACAAACAGGCCCAGAAAATAGCTTCCAGTTTCTCCTATCTGGACTTCCAGAGAGTTAAGATAGACAGAAAGGTCCAGAAAATACGAGATTGGGAGGACAAGGTCCCTGAAGGAATTAGACTTACAGCCATAGAGTCCAAGCTCAAGGCAAGTCAGATGCCAGAATTTCAAAGGTCATGTAAAGATCAGCCAAAAACAAATTCCAATAGAAGCCAGTTCAGGAGTCAGTAGATTTCTCATAAGGAGAACTGGGAATGCTTTGTTTCACTACTTTTCTGTCTCAGAGTTACTCACATTAAAAGGGGGAAAAGGCCCCAAACCAGATGCATGATACAATTGATATACAAGAAGAAATTCAATTCAGTCTCTCAGTCGTATTCGACTCTCTGCAACCCCATGGACTGCAACATGCCAGGCTTCCCTGTCCATCACCAACTCCTGGAGCTTGCTCAAACTCATGTCCATCAGTGATGCAATCCAACCATCTCATCCTCTGTCATCCCCTTCTCCCACCTTCAATCTTTCCCAGCATCAGGGTCCATTCAAATGAGTCAGTTCTTCACATCAGGTAGCCAAAGCATTGGAGTGTCAGCTTCAGCATCAGTCCTTCCAATGAATACAAGAAGAAATATAAAGGCATTTTTTAAAAGCCTCATTTCAGAACAGTGGCGGGGGAAAAAAGATGAACCTTGGAAACAAAGTGTCCAAAAGAAAAAATTAGAAAAAAAAAAAACAAAAAAAAAAACAGCCCAAGGATAAAAATAATTTATATTCACAAAGTTGTACATTGTCCTGTCTACATAGTACCTGGGAGCACTTGTTTTAGCACTTGTTTATGATGTTAATCTACACAAATTCAGAAGTTTTTTTTGTTTTTGTAATCAGGCAGTTTGGATTTGTATAAATCAATATTCACCTGAAAGAAAATCTACTTCAATTAAAAAAATGATATATAGCCATATGTAATTTGCTGTAAATATTTTAATCTGCATTCCCAGAACCTCCACATCCTAGAGACATGTGTGTCTAAACTAATAATATTACCACTGGGGCCAAGCAGTGGCATGCCCAAAGTATAGAGAGAAAAGAAATCAGAACAACAACAACAAAACTATAACTAAAAAATCAAGTTGACCAGAAAACCCAATTAACATATAACCTCATGCAAATGACACACATTTTCTAGACCTCAGTTTTGTCATGTCCTATAGTTCTAAATTGATTTTATTTATTTCTCAATATCGCTGTTTTCATAGAAAGAAACTGGAAAAATGATCTACTTGTTTTTCCTGAATATTATTTTCCTAAAATTCCCCATTTCAAACATTGGTCACTGATGTAATGGCATTTCATTAAATGATACAGAGCTAATAACTGTCTGCTTTCCAATGGCTATTAGCAAAACTGGTTATTTCCTAGACCTGATTAGGATGTCTATAAGTGAAATATGTTACATATCCTGTAGCTTAGAATCTTTAAATTTCCTTTTATATTCAGTGACTTCAGGATTTATTTAGTACAACACTGTCACAACACTTTGATGATATTTTTAGTGAAGACCAATAGCATCTTAATTATACAATTAAAAATCTGACAAGTACAAATAATAAACAATGGCAGAAAATGAAACCATTTACCAAAGGCATAGACAGAAATGTGTGCCTCAGGACAAGAAAACAAAAGCCATTAATGAATGCTCCATATAAAGCAAATTGTAATTTGCAAAAGGTATGCAGAAAGCTCTCATTCTTTATCTCCTGGAAGTGGAATGGAGCAGAAAGAATTCTGGAGTGCTGCTACTGCCAGCCTAACTCTGGACAAGTTACATTAGTTCCCAGTAAAGAGTTCCTTTATCCCAATCATGAGGATTGTGAATCTAATTTATATTTGAGGGCTGTCCTCCATGGAAGGAGGTAAATGCCAGAGGCTCAGAAAAAATTTTTAAAATCACATTTAGTCTCTAAACATATTTAGTCTTTAGAGGTCTCTAAAGAGGTCTTTAAGAGACTAAACACATATTTAGTCTCTATGATCACCCGGACAATTTGTGTAATATTTTGTATCTAATATATGTTATTGTTGTTATTTAGTTACTAAATTGTGTCCAACTCTTTGCAACCCCATGGACTGTGGCCCACCAGGCTTTTTTGTCCATGGGATTTTCCAGGCAAGAATACTGGAGTAGGTTGCCATTTCCTTCTCCAGAGGATCTTCCTGACCCAGGGATCAAACCCGCATCTCCTACATCTGACAGGTGGGTTCTTTAACACTGAGCCACCAGGAAAGCTATTTAATATATATGTGACTTTTAAAACAAAACTGCTGGAATGCTTTCATTTACTTCTCAAAGCAGTCCATGCCTCAAAATATGAAGAGCCACTAAGAGAAGCATTATGAAAAGCAAAAAGGGGGGATATGTGAAGGGGAATGAAATTATATTCTTTTTACTAATCATGATGATAATTATATAAAATAGGTATTTATTCTCATAACTACAGAAGACAATATCAAAGCTCCTAAGTCAGTTAAGTCACCAGCCCAGTGTTACACACACAGAATGTGGTAGATGTAGAGATTAGGTTCAGATCAGAAACCAAATTTTATGTCTTCCTAGTAGCATTATATCCTGACAACACAAAAATCAATTCCCTGTTTTGTAATAAGGACAGCATGAAATTTCCTTTTGGGCAACGTTGATAAAAGACATTTCACTTCAGTTAGTTCAGTTCAGTCGCTCAGTCCTGTCCAACCCTTTGCAACCACATTGGTTGGAAGATGCCAGGATCCCTGCCCATCACCAACCCCTGGAGTTACTCAAACTCATCTCCATTGAGTCGGTGATGCCATCCAACCATCTCATCCTCTGTTGTCCACTTCTCCTCTTGCCCACAATATTTCCCCAATTCAGGGTCTTTTCAAATGAGTCAGTTCTTCGCATCAGGTGGCCAAAGTATTGGAGTTTCAGCTTCAGCATCAGTCCTTCCAATGAATATTCAGTTCTGATTTCCTGTAGGATGGACTGATTGGATCTCCTTGCAGTCCAAGGGACTCTCAAGAGTCTTTTCCAACACCACAGTTCAAAAGCATCAATTCTTTGGCACTCAGCTTTCTTTATAGTCCAACTCTCACATCCATCCATGACCACTGGAAAAACCACAGATTCAACTAGATGAACCTCTGTTGGCAAAATAATGTCTCTGCTTTTTAATATGCTGTCTAGGTTGGTCATAACTTTTCTACCAAGGAGCAAGCATCTTTTAATTTCATGGCTGCAGTCACCATCTGCAGTGATTTTGGAGCCCCACAAAATAAAGTCTCTCACTGTTTGCACTGTTTCCCCATCTATTTCCCATGAAGTGATGGGACCGGATGCCATGATCTTAGTTTTCTGAATGTTGAGTTTTAAGCCAACTTTTTCACTCTCCTCTTTCACTTTCATCATGAGGCTCTTTAGTTCTTCTTTGTGTTCTGTCATAAGGGTGGTATCATTTGCACATTTGAGGTTATTAATATTTCTCCCGGCAATCTTGATTCCAGCTTGTGCTTCATCCAGCCCAGCATTTCACGTGATTTACTCTGCATATAAGTTAAATAAGCAGGGTGACAATATACAGCCTTGACCTACTCCTTTCCAGATTTTGGAACCAGTCTGTTGTTCCATGTCCAGTTCTAACTGTTGCTTCCTTACCTGCATACAGATTTCTCAAGAAGTAGGTCAGGTGGTCTGGTGTTCCCATTTCTCTAAGAATTTTCCACAGTTGATTGTGATCCACACAGCCAAAGGCTTTGGCATAGTCAACAAAGCAGAAGTAGATGTTTTTCTGGAACTCTCTCGCTTTTTCAATGATAAAATGTATGTTGAGAATTTGATCTCTTGTTCCTCTGCCTTTTCTAAATCCAGTTTGAACATCTGGAAGTTCATGGTTGATGTACTATTGAAGCTTGGCTTGGAGAATTTTGAGCATTACTTTACTAGTGTGTGAGATGAGTGCAATTGTGTGGTAGTTTGAGCATTGTTTGGCATTGCCTTTCTTTGGAATTGGAATAAAAACTTTTTTTTATTACTTTATTACAGTTTTTTAATTTACTAGACCTTTTCCAGTCCTGTGGCCACTGCTGAGTTTTCCCAATTTGCTGGCATATTGAGTGCCAGCACTTTCACAGCATCATCTTTTAGGATTTGAAATAGCTCAACTGGAAGTCCATTACCTCCACTAGCTTTATTCATAGTGATGCTTCCTAAAGCCCACTTGATTTTGCCTTTCAGGATGTCGAGCTCTGAGTGAGTGATAATACCATCATGATTATCTGAGTCATGAGATCTTTTTAGTATAGTTCTTCTGTGTATTCTTGCCACTTCTTCTTAATATCATCTGCTTCTGTTAGGTCCATACCATGTCTGTCCATTGTGCCCATATTTGCATGAAATGTTCCCATGGTATCACTAATTTTCTTGAAAAGATCTCTAGTCTTTCTCATTCCATTTTTTCCCTCTATTTCATGCCTTGATCATTGAGGAAGGCTTTCTTATCTCTTCTTCTATTCTTTGGAACTCTCCATTCAAGTAGGTATATCTTTCCTTTTCTCCTTTGCCTTTAGCTTCTCTTCTTTTCACAGTTATTTGTAAGTGTTCCTCAGACAACCATATGGCCTTTTTGCATTTATTTTCCTTGGGGATGGTCTTGATTCCTGCCTCCTGTACAATGTCACAAACCTCTGTCCATAGTTCTTCCAGCACTCTGTCTATCAGATCTAATCCCTTGAATCTATTTGTCACTTCCACTATATAATCATAAGGGATTTGATTTAGGTCTAGTGGTTTTCCCTTCTTTCTTCAATTTGAGTCTGAATTTGGCAATAAGGAGTTCATGGTCTGAGCTACAGTCAGCTCCTGGTTTTGTTTTTGCTGACTGTATAGAACTTCTCCATCTTTGGCTGCAAATATAATAAATCTGATTTCGGTATTGACCATCTGGTGATGTCCATGTGTATGGTCTTCTCCTGTGTTGTTGGAAGAGGGTATTTGCTATGACCAGTGCATTCTCTTGGCAAAACTCTATTAGCCTTTGCCCTGCTTCATTCTGTACTTCTAGGCCAATTTTGCCTGTTATTCTAGGTATTTCTTGATTTCCTACTTATGCATTCTGGTCCCCTATAATGAAAAGGACATCTTTTTTGGGTTAGTTCTAGAAGGTCTTGTAGGTCTTCACAGAACCGTTCAACTTCAACTTCCTCAGCATTCCTGGTAGGGGCATAGACTAGGATTACTGTGATATTGAATGGTTTTCCTTGGAATCAAACAGAGTTCATTCTGTCATTATTGAGATTGCATCAAGTACTGCATTTAGGACTCTTTTGTTGACTATAATGGGTACTCCATTTCTTCTAAGGGATTCTTGCCCACAGTAGTAAATGTAATGGTCATTGGAGTTAAATTTTCCCATTTCAGTCCTTCTTAGTTCGCTGATTCCTAAAATGTTGATATTCACTCTTGCTATCTCCTGTTTGACCACTTCCAATTTGCCTCAATTCATGGATCTAACATTCCAGGTTCATATGCAGTATCAGTCTTTACAGTATAGGACCTTACTTCCATCACCACATCCACAACTGGGTGCTTTTTTTGCTTTGAATCTGTCTCTTAAGTCTTTCTGGAGTTATTTCTCCTCTGACCTCCATTAGCATATTGGGCCGCTACCAACCTGGGGAGTTCATCGTTCAGTGTCCTATCTTTTTGCCTTTTCATACTGTTTGTGGTGTTCTCAAGGCAAGAATACTGAAGTGGTTTGCCATTCCCTCCTCCAGGGGACCACGTTTTCTCAGAACTCGCCACCATGACCCGTCCGTCTTGAGTGGCCCTACATGGCATGGCTCATAGTTTTATTGCATTAGACAGGCTGTGGTCCATGTGATCAGATTGGTTCGTTTCCTGTGACTGTGGTTTTCAGTCTGTCTGCCCTCTGATGGAGAAGAATAAGGGCTTATGGAAGCTTCCTAATGGGAGTGACTGACTGAAGGGGAAACTGGGTCTTGTTCTGATGGGTAGGGCCATGCTAGTAAATCTTTAATCCAATTTTCTGTTAATGGGTGGAGCTGTGTTCCCTCTGTTATTTACCTGGGGCAAAACTATGGTGGAGGTAATGAAGATAATGGTGACCTCCTTCAAAAGATCCCATGCATGTACTGCTACACTCAGTGCCCCCAACCCTGCAACAGGCCACCGCTGACCCACACCTCCGCCAGAGTCTCCTGGACACTCACGGCAAGTCTGGGTCAGTTTCTTGTGCGGTCACTGCTCCTTTCTTCTGGGTCCTGGTGTGCACAAGGTTCTGTTTGTGCCCACCAAGAATCTATTTCCCCTGTCTTGTGTAAACAAACTTTAAATTTTCAATGGGTTAGAGACTGGCCTTTTTTGTTCAAACACAATTAACTTTAGATTTCTAATTACTAAAGTCAGATGGAGGAGAGAAAAGACATATACAGCCATTCTTAAGAGTAACTTGCTTATGTTCAGTAAGTACCTAGGAGCAAGCATTCCTCTCCTGATTCATGTTTATTCTCACTCTCTCTCCCTCTTGCACGCATGTGCACACAGACACACTTATACACACACACACACACATTTACACAAAGTTCTAAAAGGAAACATGTAAGATGTTCATCAAGAAGTATTTGTGTGAACAGAGAGAACTGTTACATGAAATATATGAATTTCAAAATGCAAAGCAATTATGGAAATACACTGTGGAAAGATTTTTTAAAAAATAGCACAGAGTAATTATGTTAAACAAAAGTAGCATATATGTGAATCAAAATCAGAGCTTGGAAGTTCACTACATATTTATAATAATATACACCAATTCAAGGACATATATCCACATACCCCAACCATTGCCTATAAAGATACAGAAAGGAGTTAAGGATTTGGTTAAAGGGGGATAAATGAAACATGAAAGGGACTTCACAGAGACCAACGTTGCTGTGACTCTATGAACTGAGGACCTTGATTAACTCAACCCTCCTCACCTGATGTTAAATTATATCTTAAGTAAATTTTTATATAATGTCTCTATTATTGATAGTCTAACATTTATGAGTTTGGCAGTTCTGATTTTGCAATTCATTTTCTTATTGGCTCATGATGACCTATCTTTCCCTATGATTTTAGTGAGCTTTGAAGATGAGCCATACTCCTTGCAACTTTCTTTGTGGCAAGCTTTTGAGTTACCAGTTTAAGTGAGTTCCTCTATAGTAGGCTTTGCCAGACCCTTGGAAACATTATCAATCCAGAAGAAACTTCTAAGTTATCTTAACCCTCATTTGTATAGTACTCTGGCTAGAATTCTTAAAGCAACCCTTGACTAAGACTGTGTATCTTTACATCTCCCTTCTCAGATTTCATGGGATGTAGGGTAGAGGGAGCATGTGTGCAAATATTTCTCTTACTGCAAGTGTTGTCTCTAGGGAGTCCTGGGTCCTGGCTTTATGTGTAAATATTAACAGGTTGCTCTGATATAGTCTCAAGTTCCATGTTGTCCCTGTTGTTTGGACACACCTTTAAATATATTCATATCTTAATCCACTAAAGCTGTCATCAGATACATTTGGGCAACTTCCAGCTACAATGATTACCTAGTTTTATTCTTGTCACCAAAATGTCCTTTGTGTTCAAGAGGTTAGCCATATGTTAAAATAAGAGTTTTGATATTTACCCAACATTTTAGTAGTTTCTCTCAAATAGATAAAAATGTAGCCACAATGCATATAATTCTTTATTTTAAAAAAGTATGTCTACTAACTCTTTATTAATAGGCTTTATACTATAAGATTAAAGAAAAAGACATTTTTTTCAGGTTAAACTGACATGTAAAAAATATCTTTTTCTTGAGAAACTCAGTATTTATAACAGATTTTACCAAGGAATTGTAAAAATAACCAATACTATCTGTGTTATGTGCTGTATGAATGATTTGCCTCTGATATGGGCAATTTATGTTTCATATGAGCAATTACACTACATCAGCATTTTAGACTACGATGGATTCAGACTAAGAATCATTTATTTAAAATCTTTGAAATAGAGGATATAATTTTATTTTATCCTTAAATATGTTGGAGGTTGAAAATGATTCCTTTTCCAAACTTTTTCTAAGACTATTGCTTTCAGTTTTTTCTTGTATTACTATTGATATATTATATATATATGGTGGTGGTTTAGTCGCTAAGTCGTGTCCAACTCGTGTGACTCCATGGATTGTAGCCCATCAGGCTCCTCTGTCCATGGGATTCTCCAGGCAAGAATACTGGAGTAGGTTGCCATTTCCTTCTCCAATTATATATAATAATAATATATATTATATATATATATATATATAAGCATCAGGCAATCGGGTATGATGCACCAGACAAATAAATGTGATACAATCCACTTGAATCAATATAAGAATCTAAGCACATTCTATATTACATTGTTATTAACTAATGACTAATAGTCATCATGTGTGGAGTGTTCAAAATATGTCTGACATTGTGCTAGACCTTTCAGAGTCATTTAATTATCACAGCATCTTCCACAATGAAGACATTTCAATTTTATAAATGAGAAAAACTACGGTCAGTAAATTAAGAAAATTTGCTCTGCCACTCAATACACACAAATGACAGAAATCTAAGAGAAAAATAATTTTCTGAAAGCGTTGATATCCAATTGTAGTAAATGCAGTAGCAAATATTTGTTTATATTTTACCAATTTGTCTTTCCCTGATGGATGTTTTAAAATGTTTCTTTATTTCTTTATTTCATCTCTACTTTTAGGCTATAAATTATCCACTTTTCCAATGTCAGAAAAGTAATAAAATGTCACGGATTTAAATTTGAGTTCTATACTAATATTGCCTGAAATTAAATTCTGGCAACATCATTTATAGCTGTGTGACTTGGGATAAGTTACATCATCTTTCTGAGCCTCAGGTTCATCATCGTGAAATAGAAATAAATAATAATTCATGGTAATCATTTACAAAATAATTCTATTTCATGGTGGTGATATAGCACTTAGGACAATAAATGCCAAATAGCAAGTGCTCAATAAGTGTTTATATATTAAGGTTATAAAATGATCTGCCTCCAGCATTTATTTCTGTGCTATTAGTTTTAATGTTGTCTGAATGTTTTGTTTGTTAGACTGGGTATTAATGTGTACATTTTACAAGGTATCAGTGGTTCAGAAGATATTTTACTTATTGTTCTCTTTTCCCCCCCATAGTATTTGAATAACTGAAAATGATTTATGAGCTCTGAGTTTGTAAAGTAATTGTATATTGTGATTTTATACTATTTTATTATTTAAAATGAAGGATTTACCAAACTGAGAGGGAAAATGGCCTGCCACTCCTTTCCGTGTATAAGCTTTTATGCCAGGAGCTGTGAAAGTAGAAATTTCCCACCATGGCCGTGAATAGAGAAGCAGACAGACCTAACACTGAGCCACACCACTGTCACGCAGCAATGCTCGAAGCGAGGGGCTCAGTGTGTAGGTCGCGAGTCCCACAGGTGTCAGCCTTCATAGATTTAGGGACTGAATAGACTAATTTATTTGTTTTGTACTTAAGGCCCTGTTTTCTTACTCTTGCAAAAATTCTAGTAAACTTCCTTTCAGGTGTTTATTACAGCATTATCCTTGCATGATAAGAAACAGGAATCAATGTAAGTCTATGTATCATTCAATAGCTTGCTCTCTCAATATTTCTGAATTTTATATTTTCAATACATTTTTTGAGAACAAATGTAGTAACTTCTCTTTGATTACAGTATAAACTACCAGTGCTAGAAGGAAAACAAAACAAAACAAAACAAAAATAAATTGCTTTTCCTTCCTGGTGTCAAATATTCAGGAGAATCAACACCAAGTTGTTCAACTTTGTTCATGTTTTAGAAAAAATAGTTTCTTTCTTTTTCTTTCCTAGTACCATGTATAACTTTAAATTAAATGGATATCAGGGAAGACAGAATCCAATCTCTTTTATTTTACAGATGAGGAAGCTGAAGCTCAGAGCCACCCACACTTATTCATTTCATTGCAAAGTCTAAATCACACTGTTCAGTTATTTCACTGCATTCTCATTATGTCATTTATGAAAACATTTTCAATTGTTTTATTATTATTTCCTGCATTCTCTATTTATTTTTTATTTCCTGAAGGATTAATGATTTTGTTAATCCTATGGACAAATAAAAAAATATCTAGTCCAGATTTGGTGATACTGAATATAATAAGTCAGAAGAAAAGTACTTTCATTCATGAACAGTATCCACATTTCAAGTCCTCATGACAATACCATCAGATAAGAACATACCAATTAAAATAAAATATAAAATGTATATTGTTGTTGTTCATTCACTAAGTTATGTCTGATTCTTTGCAACTCCATGGGCTATAGCCCACTAGGCTCCTCTGTCCAGGGGATTTCGCAGGTAAGAATACTGAAGTGGGTTGCCATTTCCTTCTCCAGGGGATCTTCCCAATCCAGGGATCAAACCCACATCTCCTGCATTGGTGGAGTATTTCTTTACCAATGAGACACCAGGGAAGCCATAAAATATATGCTGTGAACTAATTTGCCCTCATTTTTATAGTTACAAAATGATGTGTAATAAAGGATGGATGTCAGTGGATGATTAGAGGCAGACAGTGATCCTAGATCTTTTCTGCCGGGAGCCGGCATATTGCATATTGAGTGCAGCACTTTCCACAGCATCATCTTTCAGGATCTGGAATAGCTCAACTGGAATTCTATCACTGCCGGGAGCCAGCGTGAGGAACTCCGCTCATGACAAAGGTCATGAGGAAGGAGGCTCGGCATACGCAAAGGCGGGATCGAGCCTCAGGAGTTCCCCTGGAAATTCTCGAGCATCTACCCCCCAAACCAGAGTCTGCCTACTTTCTGCTTTTTGCTTTCACCTACACCTCTGACTTTATGGGGGCTGTCCCCCACTACCTCTCTCTGAAAAAAGAGTTAGCTTACAGCTCCAGTTAATAATTCCTGGGTGTGACAGTGTTTCAACCTAAAAACTCCTTTGGAAATCCTCTAGCCTGCCTGAATAGGTTTTTCTGGCCACATGTGATTGTTCAGAGCCTCCCATCTGTGAGAGGCAGGAGATGTTCTAAACTGCCTAAACACAGATTCCTTTGAGTAGTTAAAAGATTGATTAGAAATTGTATTGGTGAAGGGTTTTTCACTTGTTGGACCAATGTTTGCTGCTAAGTCTCCATACTCCTTACCTACTGTGTCCTTGGCAGTGTATTGATTGATATAATGGGTGTATAGAAATGTAAAATGCAGCTTTGTCCAATGCTTTTTTGGAGGCTGGTGCCTGACTTTGGAATAATCACCTTTAGAGAAAAATAAGTTTCTTAAAATGTTAACAGGCCTCCAGGCCAGAAGATGATGTCAATCACCTGAACTTTTGCATATGATAAGTTTGAAGGCCTGGCTTAGATTAGAACCAGGAACTGCTGTCCTTGCATGACTCCACCCCTTCCCCCATTATCCTCTATGCATAACTTAAGGTATAAAAACTACTTTGGAAAATAAACTGCGGGCCTTGTTCACCAAAACTTGGTCTCCCCATGTCGCTCTCTCTCTCAAATTCTGGCTGAGTCTCCATCTGGAGCACGGAACCCACCATGCTTCCTAATTATGCCTGGGCTTCTAAGATCCGACCGGGGAGGCCTCAGTGTCTCCTCTCCTTCGGGAGAACGGAAGGATGCCTGCGGCCTATGTAAGTGGTGCAAACTTCTTGTCTTGAAGTTTTATTGGTCTCCCGTGTAAACCAAGCTACTCAGCCTCTTTTCTCCACTGAATTTTCCTACTGAGCTATCCTCATTCTATTACTCTTTGTATCCTTAATTAACGTGTAATTAAGCAGTTGTTTCCTGACCCTCGCCTACGCCGTCTCTCCTTCGAATACCCTGGATTAGCTGGGGCTGGACCCCGGCACTTTTCCTCTTCTTTATTTTCAAGAATGATAAAAGCAAGGTGCATAGCTTATTTTCCATGGCTGTGTCTGTGATCTTCAGTGAGATAATGCATGCTAAGTATTAAGCAAGCTACTTGAGACACAGTACAAACTCCATACATGTTAGGAATTCCTATTTCCACTGTGATTAAAGGAAAGAACGAAGGAACTGAACTGAATAATGTGCAAGCTCCTCAAATTCATTTCCTTTAAGATTCCACTAGACTTAGATCCCATCTGTTTCTGCTGAGCAGCAGTAAGATTGAAGATCTCAAAGCACACGCAATGTGTCCCCTCTGTATAAAGCTATTCAGAAGGGAGCTGCCAACACCATGTTCTTCTCTAGATTAAGAGACCACCCATTCTCAAGTGTGCAGAGAAAAAAATTAAACTAAGCACCACATCTGATAGAAAAGTAACCAGTGCATACTGAATTATAGAATAGTTGTATACAGCAAGGTTAATTCCAGCAAATACTTAGTGAAAATTGGTAGTATTTTGCATTCTAATCCTTGCGAAGTCTGCACTCACTTTTAGGAAATTAAATTCTTTCATGATATTTCTGAATTACATTTAAATTCATCCACGGAGCTGTGAACAATTCTTATGTGAAATTCTGGCACGTTAATCTTGCAAACTCATCCAGAGTGCCTTAAGATCTATGCTGGGAGAGGAGATAAGAATGCTAATTTCATTTATTTTTCTACCTGCATGCCTCCTATAGGGAGAATGAATTGTTTAAAAAAAAAAAAAGAGTTAATTTTTGTGCCTCATTTTTATTGCTGATATTACTTTCAGGACTGAATTGTTCTTGCAAGCAAAAGCTAAACATTAATTGGATCCAAAGGGGTAACTATTCTCACAGACATCTGCAATGTGAATTTCCAGGTAAGGAGCTGAAATGAGAGAGTCTATGAGAGAAAATTTCTAAATCGGCATTCTAATATAATTCATTAAATAAATGCTTCTTAGACACCTACTATGTACCAGGGGCTGTCAATACAATGATGAATGAAAACCCGTCCCCTTTTCAAGAACCTCACTGTATACATGAGGCCATCTTTGACCTTACAAAATGTAAAGTCTGAATAAAATATAAGTGGATACAAAAGAGTCCCAAAAAGAAATGTTATGAAAAATCAGGAAAAATAAAAAGCAGTTTTATTAGGAAAGAAAACAAAAACCTTCAATATGGAGTAAGTAGACATTGAAGAAAGGTCACATTTTCACAGGTAGAAGTCTCAGGGCATGGGCAGAGGACTTCAGGTATGAGCAAAGGCATGAGGTATGGATCTTGAAACAAAGCATCTAGAAACAAAGCAACAGCCATAGAACTAGAAAGGGGTAAAATTTCAAGATGAAGGGCAAAGAGAAGCCTGCTGAAAGATAAAATGGCAACCTTAACTAATTGTTCACCCGTAATAATGAATTGAGCTGAAGGTAGCAGTCGCATTTTGTGACACTGTTTTCAGTTTTTATGAAATGCAAATATGATGATGGCAAGATATATCCCCAGATGCCCCTGAAGAAGTTAGGATACTTTTGACTTTCAGTTCAGTTCAGTTCAGTCGCTCAGTCGTATCCAACTCTGAGAACCCATGAATCGCAGCACGCCAGGCCTCCCTGTCCCCCACAAACTCCCGGAGTTCACTCAGACTCAAGTCCACCGATTCAGTGATGCCATCCAGCCATCTCATCCTCTGTCATCCCCTTCTCCTCCTGCCCTCAATCTCTCCCAGCATCAGAGTCTTTTCAATGAGTCAACTCTTTGCATGAGGTGGCCAAAGTACTGGAGTTTCAGCTTTAGCATCATTCCTTCCAAAGAAATCCCAGGGCTGATCTCCTTTAGAATGGACTGGTTGGATCTCCTTGCAGTCCAAGGGAATCTCAAGAGTCTTCTCCAACACCACAGTTCAAAAGCATCAATTCTTCGGTGCTCAGCCTTCTTCACAGTCCAACTCTCACATCCATATATGACCATAGGAAAAACCATAGCCTGACTAGACGGACCTTTGTTGGCAAAGTAATGTCTCTGCTTTTGAATATGTTATCTAGGTTGGTCATAACTTTCCTTCCAAGGAGTAAGCATCTTTTAATTTCATGCTTGCAGTCACCATCTGCAGTGATTTTGGAGCCCCCCAAAATAAAGTCTGACACTGTTTCCACTGTTTCCCCATCTATTTCCCATGAAGTGATGGGACTGGATGCCATGATCTTAGTTTTCTGAATGTTGTGCTTTAAGCCAACTTTTTCACTCTCCATTTTCACCTTCATCAAGAGGCTTTTTAGTTCCTCTTCACTTTCTGCCATAAGGGTGGTGTCATCTGCATATCTGAGGTTATTGAGATTTCTCCTGGCAATCTTGATTCCAGCTTGTGCTTCTTCCAGTCCAGCATTTCTCATGATGTACTCTGCATATAAGTTAAATAAGCAGGGTGACAATATACAGCCTTGACGTACTCCTTTTCCTATTTGGAACCAGTCTGTTGTTCCATGTCCAGTTCTAACTGTTGCTTCCTGACCTGCATACAGATTTCTCAAGAGGCAGATCAGGTGGTCTGGTATCCCATCTCTTGACTTTAAGTGACATAATTTAAAGTGTATTATGGGGACTTCCTTAGTGGTCCAGTGACTAAGATTCCATCTCCAAATGCTGGGGCCCAGCTTTGATCTCTGGTCAGGAAACTAGGTCCCAAATGCCACAACTAAGAATTTGCATGCTGCAAATAAAGATCCAGTGTTCTGCAACTAAGACCCAATGTAGCTAAATAAATAAATAAACATTTAAAAATAAATAAATAAAGTGGATTATGCAATACAGCCACACTATCTCACTTATCATATTGAGATGCCCAATGATAGAATCCTCCCAAACAAGTTGCTTTAGTAACTCAACTAAATTTTCATGGATGCAGGTTCCTTTCAACTTTTCATTCTGTTATTTGTTACATGTTGTTTCTCCCTTACCCCTGGGCTTCTGTTTGTAAATTCTCCAGAAATCATATTTTCAAGTCAAATTTCCCAAAACTCAAAGAGGGTTAGATTAGCATCTAATCTTCATATGCCTTTAAAAAAAGAAGAAGAAGAAGAGGACATACTTTAAAGCAACAAAGAAGGCTTTCTAGTACATATCCATAGCTAGGATTCCATTACAGGATTATTTGTAATACTGTCATTGGCAAGGAATATAGAGTTAGCAAGTATGGCTGAAACTAATGGAATTTCACCCATTCAAGTTGAAGACTCCATCAAAAAGACATAGATAATGTGAACTGGAAGAAACATATTCAACATAAGAATTGTATCAGTTTTATTCAGGACCTTGCTGAGGACTATAGCCAGAAAACAGCCTCTCCGTGGCTTCTGAGAGAACTGCTCCAAAAAGGTAGGAGAAAAAGCCAGTATATATGTATGTATGTATGTTAATGTGTGTGTATATATATATATATATATGTTTTTTGGTTAAGGAATACATGTAATTAAGCACACACCTCAATTAAAATTTACTTCTATTCAAAGGAACAGATATCTTGGTTAATTATTTTAGTGATTTTTTTTTAAATGTATGGGAAGATGCAATAATCTGGGTTCATTAAAATTCTTCCTGAGATATACATCTAACTATCTAAGGGGCCTGGTTTTCCAAAGCTCAGAATGCCTCACTTGGTTTTCATCCTTAATTTCTCTCAGGGTATAGTGTCAACTACTGCAGCAGCTTATCATTTTATCCCTGTAAAAGGATAGGAACAACATTTTTTGTTTTACAATACTCAGTAAGTGATCAAAAGTGGGTTTTGTAGTATAGTCTGAAGTCAGGCAGGTTGATTTCTCCAGTTCCATTCTTCTTTCTCAAGATTGCTTTGGCTATTCAAGGTTTTTTGTATTTCCATAACACAAATTGTGAAGTTATTTGTTCTAGTTCTGTGAAAAATGCCGTTGGTAGCTTGATAGGGATTGCACTGAATCTATAGATTGCTTTGAGGAGTATACTCATTTTCACTATATTGCTTCTTCCAATCCATGAACATGGTATATTTCTCCATCTATTTGTGCCATCTTTGATTTCTTTCATCAGTGTTTTATAGTTTTCTATATACAGGTCTTTTGTTTCTTTAGGTAGATTTATTCCTAAGTATTTCATTATTTTCATGATAATGGTGAATGGGATTGTTTCTTTAATATCTCTTTCTGTTTTTTCATTGTTAGTGTATAGGAATGCAAGGGATTTTTGTGTATTAATTTATATCCTGCCACTTTACTATATTCATTGATCAGCTCTAGTAATTTTCTGGTAGTGTCTTTAGGGTTTTCTATGTAGAGGATAATGTCATCTGCAAATGTCATTTGCATAATGTCTGCAAACAGTGAGAGTTTTACTTCTTTTTTTCCAATCTGGATTCCTTTTATTTCCTTTTCTTCTCTGATTGCTGTAGCTAAAACTTCCAAAACTATGTTGAATAGTAGTGGTGAGAGTGGGCACCCTTGTCTTGTTCCTGACTTTAGGGGAAAGGCTTTCAATTTTTCACCATTGAGGATAATGTTTGCTGTGGGTTTATCATATATGGCTTTTATTATGTTGAGGTATGTTCCTTCTATGCCTTCTTTCTGAAGCATTTTTATCATAAATTAGTGTTGAATTTTGTCAAAGGTTTTCTCTGCATCTATTGAGATAATCATTTGGTTTTTATCCTTCAATTTGTTAATGTGGTGTATCACATTGATTGGTGTGCAAATATTGCAGAATCCTTGCATCCCTGGGATAAAGCCCACTTGGTCATGATATATGATCTTTTTAATAAGTTTCTGGATTCTATTTGCTAGAATTTTGTTGACGATTTTTGCATCTATGTTCATCAGTGATATTGGACTATAGTTTTCTTTTTTTGTAGCATCTTTGTCTGGACAGTCATCAAGACAGTATGGTACTGGCATAAAAACAGAAATATAGACCAGTGGAACAAAATAGAAAGCCCAGAGATAAACCCATGCATCTATGGACACCTTATCCTTGACAAAGGAGGCAAAAATATACATTGGTGAAAAGACAATCTCTTTAACAAGTGGTGCTGGGAAAACTGGTCAACCACCTGTAAAGTAATGAAACTAGAACACTTTCTAACACCATACACAAAAATAAACTCAAAATGGATTAAAGATCTAAATGTAAGACCAGAAACTATAAAACTCTTAGAGGAAAACATAGGCAAAACACTCTCTGACATACATCACAGCAGGATCCTCTATGACCCACCTCCCAGAGTAATGGAAATAAAAGCAAAAATAAACAAATGGGACCTAATTAAACTTAAAAGCTTTTGCACAATGAAGGAAACTATAAGCAAGGTGAAAAGACAGCCTTCAAGTGGGAGAAAATAATAGCAAATGAAGCAACTGACAAATAATTATCTCAAAAATATACAAACAGCTCATGCAGCTCGATAACAGAAAAATAAATGACCCAATCAAATAATGGGCCAAGAACTAAGAAGACATTTCTCCAAAGAAGACATACAGATGGTTAACAAACACATGAGAAAATGATCAACATCACTCATTATCAGAGAAATGCAAATCAAAATCATAATAATGTACCATCTCATGCCAGTCAGAAGGGCTGCTATCAAAAAGTCTACAAACAATAAATGCTGGAGAGGGTGTAGAAAAAGGGAACCCTCTTACTGTTGGTGGGAATGCAAACTAGTACAGCCACTATGGAGAACAGCATGAAGATTCCTTAAAACACTAAAAATAGAGCTGCCATACAACCCAGCAATCGCATTGTTGGGCATACACACCGAGCAAACCGAACTGAAAGAGACACGTGTACCCCAGTGTTCATCACAGTATTGTTTACGATAGCTAGGACATGGAAGTAACCTAGATGCCCATCCATAGACGAATGGATAAGAAAGCTGTGATACAGATATACAATGGAATGTTACTCAGCTATTAAAAAGAATGCAATTGAATCATTTCTAATGAAGTGGATGAAACTAGAGCCTATTATACAGAGTGAAGTAAGTCAGAAAGAGAAACACCAATACAGTATATTAATTCATATATATGAGATATAGAAAGATGGTAACAATGACCCTATATGCGAGACAGCTAGAGACACAGACATAAAGAACAGACTTTTAGACTCTGTGGGAGAAGGTGATGGTGGGATGATTTGAGAAACTAGCACTGAAACATGTATATTACCATATGTGAAATAGATCACTAGTCCAAGTTCAATGCATGAAACAGGGCACTCAGAGCCAGTACACTGGGACAATCCAGAGGAATGGGATGGGTAGGGAGGTGGGAGGAGGGTTAAGGATGGGGGACACATGTACACCTGTGGCTGATTCACATCTACTACTACTACTACTACTACTACTAAGTCGCTTCAGTCATGTCCGACTCTGTGCGACCCCATGGACGGCAGCCCACTAGGCTCCCCTGTCCCTGGGATTCTCCAGGCAAGAACACTGGAGTGGGTTGCCATTTCCTTCTCCAATGCATGAAAGTGAAAAGTGAAAGTGAAGTCTCTCAGTCATGTCCGACTCTCTGCGACCCCATGGATGGCAGCCCACCAGGCTCTCCCGTCCTTGGGATTCTCCAGACAAGAACACTGGAGTGGGTTGCCACTTCCTTCTCCAAAGCATGAAAGTGAAAAGTGAATGTGAAGTCGCTCAGTCGCGTCCGACCCTTCGCGACCCCATGGACTGCAGCCTACCAGGCTCTTCTGTCCATGGGATTTTTCCAGGCAAGAGTACTGGAATGGGGTGCCATTGCCTTATCAGTGTATGGCAAAAACCACCACAATATTTTAAAGTTATTAGCCTCCAATTAAAAGGAATAAATAAAGTGAGGTTTTGTGCTTCTCCTGACATAGACTAGGAAGGGCTTGGGGAAGAGATGGATATCATATGCAGCAAAGATGTTTACCACATTGTGGCTTTTTTGCTTTTTTCACCTTCATATTTACTTGTAAGGTAGCCAGTGTTTCCAAAGATGACAATTTATTTACCCATAAAATCCAAAAGTTGTTTTCTTTCTCTCTCTCTGAATTATGTATGTCTTTACTAAGCAGATAGAAATAGGAAAAAAAAAAAAAAAAAACTAGATATATAGACACACACATATTTTAGAATAAGTTAGACCAAGCAGTCCCCAGCCTCTGGATCTAATGCCTGACACTATCAGTTTTCTTCTGAAATCGTTGGCTATTCACAAAATGCACAACACAGGAGAATCAGAAGCTTGTACACATGTTGAAAAATTAAATGAATGTTTTAGTAGATATACAGTGCTAAGGAAAAGAAAAAATAGAGGAGTTTAGCATCTACCAAAAAAAAAAAATAATAATTAAACAAACAAACAAACAAACAAACAGGAGACTGATTCCTCTAACAAACTCTGAAACCTTAGCTGAGATTTGCTTGCTGGATTGGTAGGGAGGAAAAATAAATTTCCCACTACCCTTTGAGATTCTTGGCTGAGAGTTCCCTAAAATAAAAGACAGATTAACTGGAGAAAAAGAAACAGAAATTTAATTATATATATATATATATATATATATATATATATATTCTATATACATTGGAGATATCCAGGAAAACAGAGAAACTCCTTGAAATGATCCAAGCCATCCTCTTAAATATCATTTCCAGCTAAAGACAAAATAAAGATGTTAAGTGTGGGGGAAAGAAGAGTAAGCCAGTTGAGGTAAGTTACCTGGAAAAGCAGAATAAACAAAGAGGTGGTTGTTATGAAGATTTAAGTCAGTACCTTCTCTATTGTAAGAGTTTTCAGAGACTTGGTCATCCCTCCTCTTCCTGGTACAAAGAGGGAGATATCCTTATAAATGTAAATGTCTTCTAAAAGGGTAACTTCTGCTCAGTTTTCAGACCTTTTCCTTTGTCCTTTGTTTCTTAAACATTTGTTGCTGTTGTTGTTGTTTAGTAGCTAAGTCCTGTTGATTCTGTTGTGATCCCATGGACTATAGCCTACCAGTCTCTTTTGTTCATGGGATTTCACAGTCAAGAATATTGGACTGAGTTGCCATTTCCTTCTCCAGGGGATCTTCCCTACCCAGCGATTTGCAGGTGGATTCTTTAACACTGAGCCACCAGGGAAACTCTTAAACACATTCAGCCCCAAATAATACTTACGTCAAAGAGTATATTTTGAAATGACAAATTCCACTCCCCTTCAATTGAAATAATTTTTCCCATGTTTGCTGCTTAGCAAAAAATAAAGCATATATTCAGGTGGAAGAATATAGCATTCTGTTTTACATCTTTGAAATTTCTCTAAAAATTAAAAAATTGTATACTTTTAACCTTTTTTCAACATTTAAGACTTCAATCTTTTTCAACATTTAAGGCCAGTAATGAACTTTGGATAATATTTCATGATCTCAATATAAATCCCAAATTATTTATATCTGTATAGAAAAAGATAGATGAACAAAAGTACAACTTTCCATAAAAGTACTTTTGCTAAATATAAATGTGTACACTAATATATGTCTCAATGTAAATACACATATAAATATATATGCCCCATGTAACAGCAAAATTTTAAGGGTATACAAATTTACTGAGTATAAGCGATCTACTTTTCTTTGTTTCATTACATTAAGATTTGAAAATTTTGTGTGGAACCTGTGACCAGCTTCCTAGCTGACAAAAATCCATCCAGGTTGGGGTGTGGGGTGTGGATGGGGAGAGTGAGAAAAGAGGAAAGAAGAGACTTTGTTTTTTTTCCCCTGAAGTCTTTACAAACAATATAGAGGACATATTGAGAGTTTGCTAGGTTCCTTGTCATAGAATCCTACATAAAGGTATTATTTAAGGTATTAAGAGTATAGACACAGAAGTATCAACTGAGTCCTTAAAATAACTACAGTGAAGGTAGGGAGAAGAGGGAATTCCAGAAAGAAAAGACTCTCAACAAATAGTTAAATAAGTAATAGATTCATAAGTAGTAGATTCAAAAGTAACATAAAAGGTGATGATACCAGTAGAAATCAACTTTAAGATCAAATTTATCTAAAAAATCATCATACTAATTCTAAACATTTTAAATAGCGGTGTATCTAAATATAAGTAGAATCTAGAGAAAACAGCACAGTAACATAGTTTCAGTTCAAAAACATCCAATATTGGTGAAGACTAGGCAGTCTTAATATCATCCTTAGACTGTCTTAGAAGGATGCTTGTCTTTCCATGCCTTCTGTACTCTACATATTAAGATGGGAAACTCTCTTGCCACTAGCTCTTTGAACTAATAACATGGTGTGGGATTTTTCTATGTAATGAGAGGCCACACATTTTGAGGCTGGAGAGGAAAGGACCTGATTCAGAACCTTGTACAAAAATTTTGACTAGAAGTGATTATTTTAAACATATTCAAAATAAATATAATAAAGTCCTTTCTTACAGAAATTCATCCAACACTTTCACATTCTCTCAAAAATTTGATTTTTAAAATGACTACTTTTAGAAGTTATGTTTGCTGCAAAAGTTGAAGTATTTTGAGAATGAGAGGGAGTATCTGGATCCAGAAATTATACCAAGAGCCACCTGGCCTCATGTAATAGTGCAGTTACAGAGAAACAGTTAAAGAGGAAGATAATTAAAAGTGACTCAGCCTGAATTATGAAGTATGACAGTAGGTATAGCCTTTCTAAAAATCTGAGGTTTGACACTGAACAAAATATGAGGGTTTTTTGGCTGAGGGAGAGGTTCAGGAATATTTCATATTGCTACATAAATTTCCCATACCTGAAACTATTACTGAATGCACAAACAATTCATAAGCCATACAATTTTAATCAAAGTTAACTTTACATTTTGACAAAACACTATTTACATGTTGTTGCAAAAGTAATAGAGTTCCAGAAAGAAAAATTCTACCTATCAGATGGGGGTCAGTTAAAAGTTAGGTTTGTGTGTTACTTACTTACCATGTGCTTTCTCTCATTTGCTTCTCTTCTGGTAAGTACACCACCAAGTTTACCTTTCTCTACCTATAACCACTTCCTATCTATAACCACTTTCTCTTACCTATAACTACTTCCGCCTTCAGATGGGGAATGAAGCAGGTGTTCTGGACCAAACACATCATTAATTGTTCTGGACCAAACACTCCATTAATTGTTCACTGAGGAAGTTCTTGAGTTAATCATATGAATGAAACAGGGTAATGTTATTATTGGAACTTCTGGGAAAGAAACCCGATTTCTACCACCCAATTCAAACTGAAGTAATGTAAGATCTAAAGCTGCTAATAGAGTCCAGGGAAGAAATGAAATCTCACAGAATATGGAGTGAGTCAGGAGAAACAGGGTTAAGATTAAAAAAAAAAAAAAAAGGCACAGCTGTGAGAATACTTCCTATCTAACTTCCTCTTATGTAAGCAAGCTTGTACTTAATATTACAGTGACATCAACCAGTAATTTCCCCTTTAAGATGGTTTGGTTTGAATTCTATGCCACTTGCAAACCAGAGTTCTAGCTAATATACCAACTGACCTTATTGACGCCAAAAGTTCAGCATTAGCATTTAATTCTTATGGAGAATTACACTAGCCCTTCCTGCTCTTTGTCTAAAGTAGTGATTTACATGTTAAGTCACTAACACATCAATTTCAGCATGATTATAGATCACTTTTCATGAGAACTAGAGGAGCTGCTGCATTGTAAAAACAGTGAGGACCTGAGGTGAATGATGCAGCTGATGTGGTGTAGGAAGAGGAAATAGGAAAATAATTGGACAGACATTCAGAGCATTGCATCCCCCCCCCCCCCCACCATTGGATTGAACATAACAGGTCTTTTTACAATAGTTATTTAAAAGATTACAAACTAAAATTTGACACATGATTAATGCTCTCAGGGCTCATCTTGATCTTAGGTTTCATTTTCTGAACAAACACTTAGGGTTTTCAGGTTTTTTTTCTATGCCTAAGCTTATTTAAACAAATAATATGCCAGTTATACAGAGTCAATGAAAAACTTGGGTTAATATATGCGATTTGCTCCTTGAAAAATTGTACTCAGTATAGTCACTTTAATAAATCCCATTAATATTTGAACTCCTTAACTGGTCATTCAATTCATTCACTGTACCAGACAATGCTGACAACTATATTCTAAACTGGACTTACCTGATAGCTCAGTGAGTAAAGAATCTGCCTGCAATTCAGGAGACCTGGGTTTGATTCCCGGGGGAAGATCCTCTGGAGAAGGAAAAGGCAACCCAATTTAATATTCTTCCCTGTAGAATTCCTTGGCCAAAAGAGCTAGCAGGCTACAGTCCATGTGTTTGCAAGAGTCAGACATGACTTAGCAACTAAACTATTGTCCTTCTTACATAGCTTATTTCCATGGAAATTGGAGCTATTTCTTGGGCTCATAGTAAGTATTTTTTTTATTTTTATCCTACAACTTAGCTTTTTGGGGCTATTTATAGTTCTCTATAATTGCAAATTTGGAACAGGCAGCCGTGGCCACAGGACTGAAAGAGTTGAGTTTTCATTCCAATCCTAACGAAAGGCAATGACAAAGAATGCTCAAACTACCGCACAATTGCACTCATCTCACACGCTAGTAAAGTAATGCTCAAAATTCTCCAAGCCAGGCTTCAGCAGTATGTGAACCATGAACTTCCAGATGTTCAAGCTGGTTTTAGAAAAGGCAGAGGAACCAGAGATCAAATTGCAAACATCCACTGGATCATTGAGAAAGCAAGAGAGTTCCAGAAAAACATCTATTTCTGCTTCATTGACTATGCCAAAGCCTTTGACTGTGTGGATCACAATAAACTGTGGAAAATTCTGAAAGAGATGGGAATACCAGACCACCTGCCTCTTGAGAAATCTGTATGCAGGTCAGGAAGCAACAGTTAGAACTGGACATGGAAAAACAGACTGGTTCCAAATAGGAAAAGGAGTACATCAAGGCTGTATATTGTCACCCTGCTTATTTAACTTCTATGCAGAGTACATCATGAATGCTGGGCTGGAAGAAGCACAAGCTGGAATCAAGATTGCTGGGAGAAATATCAATAACCTCAGATATGCAGATGACACCACCCTTATGGCAGAAAGTGAAGAGGAACTCAAAAGCCTCTTGATGAAAGTGAAAGAGGAGAGTGAAAAAGTTGGCTTAAAGCTCAACATTCAGAAAACGAAGATCATGGCATCCGGTCCCATCACTTCATGGGAAATAGATGGGGAAACAGTGGAAACAGTGTCAGACTTTATTTTGGAGGGCTCCAAAATCACTGCAGATGGTGATTGCAGCCATGAAATTAAAAGACGCTTACTCCTTGGAAGGAAAGTTATAACCAACCTAGATAACATATTCAAAAGCAGAGACATTACTTTGTCAACAAAGGTTTGTCTAGTCAAGGCTATGGTTTTTCCAGTGGTCATGTATGGATGTAAGAGTTGGACCGTGAAGAAAGCTGAGCGCTGAAGAATTGATACTTTTGAACTGTGGTGTTGGAGAAGACTCTTGAGATTCCCTTGGACTGCAAGGAGATCCAACCAGTCCATTCTGAAGGAGATCAGCCCTGGGATTTCTTTGGAATGAATGATGCTGAAGCTGAAACTCCAGTACTTTGGCAACCTCATGTGAAGAGTTGACTCATTGGAAAAGACTCTGATGCTGGGGGATTGGGGGCAGGAGGAGAAGGGGATGACAGAGTATGAGATGGCTGGATGCCATCACTGACTCGATGGATGTGAGTTTGAGTGAACTCTGGGAGTTGGTGATGGACAGGGAGGCCTGGCGTGCTGCAATTCATGGGGTCACAGAGTCGGACACGACTGAGTGACTGAACTGAACTGAACTGATAGTTCTTTAATTAATGATTTTCAAATATTTGATATTTTCCAAATTTCACCATTTTTTTAAGAATATGATTGAATGTCATTTTTTATTAAAAAAAAAACGCTTAATTTTTGGAAATAATTGCCTTTTCCTCTGAACACTCAAATATTTTCATGTTTATCCCCCCCCCTTTTTTTTTTGTATCTATCACATTCTATTTGTACTTCTTTATGGTTTTTTTTCCCATATATATTACCATTTAGGCTGGTTTCCCAGGTGGCTCAGTGGTAAAATAAAACAGGCCTGCAATGCAGGAGACATAAGTGACCCAGGTTGATCCTTGGGTTGTGAAGCTCCCTTGGAGGAGGGTATGGCAACCCACTCCAGTATTCTTGCCTGGAGAATCCCATGGACAGAGCAGTCAGGTGAGTTATGCATCATGGGTTCACAAAGAGTTGGGTTTGACTGAAGTGACTTAGCAAACATGAAGACTGAAAGGTTAGATATCTATACACTTTTAATCTTCAAATAAGATTCAGTATCCAGATAGTGGTACTTATAAGTAAAAAATAAGAATTATAATTTATTAATTATATAAGATACCCATTAGACTGAAGTGGCTCTAATGCTTTGATGGCCTAAATATACAAACAAAAACATAAGCCTGTAAACACCTTAAGGTTAAGAAATTGAAACCTAAGGACAACCAATCACAAATAGCCAACTAGGCTTTAAGCTTGCAGAAGGCAATGGCAACCCACTCCAGTACTCTTGCCTGGAAAATCCCGTGGATGGAGGAGCCTGGTAGGCTGCAGTCCATGGGGTCGCTAAGAGTCAAACATGACTGAGAGACTTCACTTTCCCTTTTCACTTTCATGCATTGGAGAAGGAAATAACAACCCACTCCAGTGTTCTTGCCTGGAGAATCCCAGGGATGGGGGAGCCTGGTGGGCTGCCGCCTATGGGGTCACAGAGTTGGACACGACTGAAGGGACTTAGCAGTAATAGCAGGCTTTAAGCTATAGCCAATCAATTTTCTTCCCTTGCTTCTGTACCTTATCTGTATAAGTCTTTATCTTGGCTCCTATCTGAGGAATACTCATAACTACTTCCTGTTTGGCACTGCCCTACTGAACTTAATTTCTGCTCAAATAACAACATTTTCAATACGCCTTACTTTATCTTTTAATGGTGACAATTTTAGATAGTCAAATAATGAATCAGTAAAACTGCTTTCTTTGCCAGACAATTGAGACAACTTTCGTCTAAAGTATTTAGTGCCCTAATTTTCATTTCTTACAGAAACACAAAACCTCATGAATTGGTTTTACATTAGAGACACTTAGAAAATTATAGCATAATAATATTTTATAAAACTCATAATAAAAACCATAAAATTTCATACTCCATGAAAATTGATGTTATGTAGATATCATTTAGTGTTTCTAATTCAGGGTATGTAGTTTTTATTAAGAATTTATTGTGCATCAATTCTATACATCCTAATTAATTCAATTGGAATACTGCAGCAAAAAAGAAACAGGGGGAAAAGAAAAAAAAAAGGTTTACTACCCTGAGGAACTTTCACATTTGTTTTAATGACATATAAACTTTATCTTTAAGAAAAAAACAAACAAACAAAAAACCAAAATTATAGAGGTACCTAACAAAAATGATCAAAGAAAATATTTGCCTGGTTAATTTAGATCTTAAAATTTACTTTTGACTGAAATTATTCACATAACTAGTTTGATTCTTTAATTCATTTCATCTGTATAGGCATAGTCTAAGTGATTTTCCCTAAACATACTTAACTAGGCATTAAATTGAAATTTAACAGGATCATTATTAAGGTTAAATAGATACTTTAATGATTTCTTAAAAGACATTTATGAGTATATAAAGCAATATATCCAGTATGTAGTTGTAAATCCTCAACAGATACCTAAATTAGTAATATATTATTTAAGAAATATAATTAAATTCATGAAGATATAGAGCCATGGTTTATTTGGGGGACCTGAGCTGTGCAACAACTAAACACTTGCATACTTACTGATCAATTGTCTGTGATGAGTATTATGTAAGTATAATACATTTATATATCAATTCCTTTTAAAATTAATATCATATGGAATTTAATCAAATTACTTTTGGAATTTTCCATTTACATTTATATCACCTATAATTTTCTTTGACTTCTCACTTATCTTCAAATGGTCTGCTGTGTCATTTTTAATAAATTAAGATGTGTCCACAGGGATGGAATAATTTGAAAATAACATCATAAATAAATGAGAAAAGCTGGTAAATATGTGAATAAATAGATAATATACTAATAACAGAAAGAACTCTGGAAAATTCCCCCAAACTCAGAAACTAAATGATATTACTAAACAATACATCAAAGAAGAAATCAAAAGTGAAATTACAGAGTATACTGAACCAAATGAAATTAAAAATTAACATTAAAAAATTAACATAAAATTTGTGAAATGTAGCTTTAGTTATAAAATAATGAATATTTTATTAATAATTGATAATTTAAACAAAATTATCAATGGATATTAGACAAGAAGAAAGGTCTCAAGTCAATGATCTCATCTTATAACATAGACAAACTAAATTCAGATAAAATAATACAGTGTAAGTAAGTAAAAGTAAAAGTCAACCAGGAATCAAAATAGTAAGCAAAAAAGAGACAGAAAACTCATGAGATGAATACCTAGTTCTTTGAGAAGATCAATTAAACTGATAAACCTCTAGCCAGATTGATCAGTGAAAATGAGAGAACCTACGAATTGCCAAAATCAGGAATGAGAGAGGTGATATCATTAAAGATTCTAGAGTTAAAAAAAGGATAATAATGACATCTTATGAAGAAAGAAAGCTTATTTGTAGTTGCTAGCAGATGAGCAATGAGGTTGAGAGGAACAAGAATGAGAGTATATCAGAGCTTGCACAGACTTTGGGGTTGATGATTATGTTCATTATCTTGATTGCCATGGTTTTCCAGTTTTAGTCATTTATTAAATTATACATTTTAAATACATACAGCCTATTTTATGTCAATTATTCCTCAATACGTCTGTTTTAAAAACTTAGAGATAAAAGATCATGAAGAAATCCAGAAAGTAAAGGGGATGAGGTTGTATACAGAAAGGGAAATTAGTATATTAGTATAAAGTTTAGGAATACCTAAGGACACAGGGCTTCCCTGGTGGCTCAGAGGTTAAAGCGTCTGCCTGCAATGTGGGAGACCTGGGTTCAATCCCTGAGTTGGGAAGATCCTCTGGAGAAGGAAATGGAAACCCACTCCAGTACTCTTGCCTAGAGAATCCCATGGACAGAGGAGCCTGGTGGGCTACAGTCCATGGGGTCGCAAAGAGTTGGACATGACTGAGTGACTTCACTTTCACTTTCAAGGACAGGAAAAGGAATGAAAGAAGAGTCTGAGCATGCAGGTGGCAAATGTAGTGATCACAGTAAATTTGTTGTACTAATGAAAAGAGATGAATATAATTTTTTTTAAAGTTCTTTTAAGGTCCTCATGGAACTATCTCTGGGAAATGAATAGTTTATATTGGTTTGTGGAAATATAGCTATGTGGCACATGAATGCATAACTCTTTTGCCATTTGACCTGTGTAAGGATATAAGATTTTAAACTGTATGCATGAATGCTCAGTCACTCAGTGGTTCAGACTCTTTCAGACTCACAGATTTAGAGACTGAACTTATGGTTACCAGAGGGTAAGGGAGGAGGGAGGGATAGATTGGGAGTTTGGACTGAGATGTACACACTGTTATTTTTAAAGCAGGTAACACACAAGGACCTACAGTATAGCACAGGAAACTGGTCTATACTCTGTAATAACCTAAATGGGAAAATAATTTAAAAATGAATAGATACATGTGTATTACAACTGAAAAACTTTGTTGTACACCTGAAACTAACACAACACTGTTAGTTAACTATACGCCAATACAAAATAAAAAATTAAAAAACTAAAGTTTCTCTAACAGAGTCTTCATCTTTTCCAAGTTTATCCTTTCTTGAGTCCTACCTCTCATTCCTCAGGTACATATTTCAGTTTCCTTATACTTACAGTTACTATTTTAGCAGATTTTCACAGTTTTTTTAATCTCAATTTCCCTGTTTAACTTACTGTGTAATTTCTAATTTTTGATTTGATTTAAATTGATATGAATGGTTAGATAGTGAACCCAGCAAAGGAGTATGAAGGAAGATACTTTAAACTAAGTTCAAATAAGGATAGGGCTCTTATCCTCAGTTCAGTTCAGTCACTCAGTCGTATCTGACTCTTTGCAACCCCATGGACCACAGCACCCCAGGCCTCGCTGTCCATCACCAACTCCTGGAGTCTACCCAAACCCATATCCATCGAGTCAGTGATACCATCCAACCATCTCATCCTCTGTCATCTCCTTCTCCTCCCGCCTTCAATCTTTCCCAGCATCAGGGTCTTTTCAAATGAGTCAGTTCTTCACATCAGGTGATCAAAGTATTGGAGTTGCAGCTTTAGCATCAGTCCTTCCAATGAACACTCAGGACTGATCTTCTTTAGGATGGGCTGGTTGGATCTCCTTGCAATCCAAGGGACTCTCAAGAGTCTTCTCCAACATCACAGTTCAAAAGCATCAATTCTTTGGCGCTCAGCTTTCTCTATGGTCCAATTCTCACATCCATACATGACTACTGGAAAAACCAAAGCCTTGACTAGACAGACCTTTGTTGTCAAAGTAATGTCTCTGCTTTTAAAATATGCTGTCTAGGTTGGTCATAACTTCCCTTCCAAGGAGTAAGCCTCTTATCCTCAGAGATATTAAATAAGGCTCTTCTTTCTATCAACTATGCCTGAAAGATATCGGCCAATGGGAAAAACAATTATGGCAGAGAGAATTCAAAGATATGTGTTGTGATATATGTACTAATTAAAGGAGTTACCAAATGATGTTTTAGAAGAAAAATGTTTGTTTCCAATTGCCCATTGCTAGTAAATAGAAATATAACTGACTTTTTGTACGTTGACCTCTTATTCTGTGATCTTACTAAACTCACTCACTAGTTCTGTGATATTTTTTGTAGATTGGTATTTTCTACATAATCATGTTGTCTGCAATTAGGGGGTGTTATTTCTTTTTTTCCTATATATATGACTTTTTAATTTTATTTCTCTTATTTCACTAGGTAGGATATCTAGTACCATGATAGATAGGAATGATAAAAGCAGATATTTTTTCTTGCTATCAATTTTAGAGAGAAGGAATCTAGTCTCTCACCATTAAACACGTTGTTAGCTGTTGGTTGCAATTTATTTTAAGATGCTCTTTATCAGGTTGAAAAAGTTCTTACTATTCTTACTTGGAGATTCTCATCTGAGTGGATGTTGGGTTTTGCCAATTGCCTTTTCTATGTCTATTTAGAAGATTACATGCCTATATGGTGGATTACATTTTTATTATTTACATGGTAAACCAAGTTTTATTCCTATGATAAATCCCAAATGGTGATAAGTATTATATATTTCTGTATATTGTTAGATTTTCTAAATATTTGTTTAGAAATTTGCCCTTATGTAGTCTGATATGTAATATCAGGTTAATACTGACCTCAGAATTAATTGGGAATTCCCTTTTCTTCCATTCTCTGAAAAGATTGTATATACTTCAGTCCTTTTGACTCTTTGTGACCTTAAGGACTGTAGCCAGCTGGTTTCCTCTGTCTATGAGATTCTCCAGGGAAGGATCCTGTAGTGGGTTGCCATTATCTACTCCAGGAGATTTTCCTGACTCAGGAATGGAACCCGTGTCTCTTAGTTTCCTGCATTGGTAGGTAGGTTCTTTATCTTTAGCGCCATCTAAGAAGTTCTAATTTATTAAATTATATTATTTGAGGAATCTATAGTGATGTTCTCTCTCTTGTTCCTGACTTTGTTAATGCCTATCTTTCCTCATTTCTTTTTTTTTTTTTTTTCGTCAGTCTACTAGGGAACTTTTACTGATATTCTCAAACAACTTTCACTTTCAGTGACTTCCTCGACTTTTCTCACTTAATTGATTTTGTATTTTGATATTATTTCTTTTTATACTTATCTGCATTTAACTTTCTTTTATCTTTAGAATATCTTAACATGCAAATAGGTTATTATATATATTTTCTTTTCTGTTATAGGCCTGTGCTACTAGTTTTCTTCTACATACTGCTTCAGTAAGCATCCCTTAAATCTTTTTATCTTGAATTCTTTTAAACAATTGAAACATGCTTTATATTCCAGAATATATCTATTTTGGTAAAAGTTTCACGTATCCATGAAAAGAATGTGAGTACTCTGCTTGATTGAAAATCTATAAAGTCAATTAGTTTAATTTTGGTAATCGTAATGATCAAATTTTCTATATCCTTACTGATTTTGCTTATGTGGCCTACTATTGAGAGAAGAATATCAAAATCTGTCCTTATAATAGTAGATTTGGATTTTCCTCCTTTCAATTCTACCAATTTTGATGCATATATTTTGATTTCATATATTTTGAATTTTATATGCATAATTATTAAAAAACTTTATAACCCCTGGAATAATTAACTTATTACAATTATAAAATAATCTTTTTATTTTGGGTAATATTACTTGCTTATAATCACGTTGTGTGATGCTAAGATCAACCTTTTATAATTAGTGTTCAGTTCAGTTCAGTTGCTCAGTTGTGTCTGACTCTTTGCTACCCCATGGACTACAGTACGCCAGGCTTCCCCTTCCACCACCAAATCCTGGTACTTACTCAAACTCATGTCCATCGAGTAGTGATGCCATCCAACCATCTCATCCTCTGTCATCCCCTTCTGCTCCCGCATTCAATCTTTCCCAGCATCAGGTTTTTTACCAATGAGTCAGTTCTTTAGATCTTAGGTAGCCAAAGCATTTAAGTTTCACCTTCAGCATCAGTCCTTCCAATGAATATTCAGGACTGATTTCCTTTAGGACTGACTGGCTGGATCTCCTTGCAGTTTAGGCACGCTCAAGAGTCTTCTCCAACACCACAGTTCAAAATAATCAATTCTTCTGCACTCAGCTTTCTTTATAGCCCAACTCTCACATCCATATATGTCAAAGGGAAAAACCATAGCTTTGACTAGACGGACATTCGTTGGCAAAATAATCTCTGCTTTTTAGGTTGGTCATAGCTTTTCTTCCAAGGAGCAAGTGTCTTTTAATTTCATGGCTGCAGTCACCATATGCAGTGACTTTGGAGCCCCCAAAAAACAGTATCTCACGGATTCCATTGTTTCCCCATTTATTTGACATGAAGTGATGGAACACCCCAAAAAAAAAAAAAAAAAAGTTGGCTTAATGTCAGGAAGCATTTAACAGGAGGCTTCCTGTGTGCTGTTTTGGATCTGTCAGGAATCCTCTGTTCCTTATTAATTCCTGAATATTCAGGAATTAAGAGGATAGGCTGAGGGATCCAGGCATTTCCTTCATTAGTTTTTCAATACGGTGATAAGTACCCTCTTCCTACTTGTGAACCACATGGTAAAAGTGATTCTTTACAACTTTCTCTCTCTTTAATATGGATCACCTATGTTTTGTAAGTCTGGAATTTTAATCTTTATCTGAGAATAACTACCTTGTAAGACAGTATATATGCCCATACCATGTTGATTAAAACACCTCTGCTCCATCAGAGCCTTGGTCCCTGTGTCTTGCTTTCTTTCACTCTCTCTTTCTCACTCTCCCTTTTTCAGGCTAATTCCCTGGAGCATAGAGGCCCTCTGGGTTCACTTTCCTGCCCAGGCTTCTAAGACCTTCTCAAGAAGGCGCTCTGTGCCTTCACCCGTCTCAAGAGTGTGCCTGAGGCCTTCATGAACAGAGCAAGCCCTGTGTTAGGGACTTTATTGGTTTTCTGCATAAACCAAGGAATATAAGCCTCTTTCTCCTTTACTTTCTTATCATTGACTCTGGACCAGCAGGTTCTGGTCCATTAAAGGACCTCAACAAGTGGCACCTGACAAATTATATGCTCTTATTCAAGTTATTTGCCTACATCCTTATACCATTAATATAGTCACTGACTCTATATATCCTGTTTTTGTGTTAAAAAATATAGAAACCTCCACCATAAACTCCAATCAACCTATTATTCAACAACTCTTTTTCGAACTACAATCTGTTGTTAGAAATGGCGATTCTTCCATTTATATTACACACATTCGAGCACATTCTTGTCTTCCAGGCCCCATGACTTACAGTAATGAGCAAGCTGATAAACTGGTTTCTTTTGCTACTCCAGAGGAACAGCATGCTCTGTTGCATAACAATGCTGGCTCTCTACAACAGCTATGGAAATTCCCATAACGCCAGGCTAAAGAAATTATTAGTAATTGCTCTACTTGTAGACCTCTACATCTTTGACCCATCCCACAGGGTATTAATCCTCATGGTTTGCAAACTAATGAACTATGGCAAATGGATGTAACTCATTGCCCTGAACTCTCTCCATCTTCTTTCTTGAATGTCTGTATCAACACTAATTCTTCTTTTATTTGGGCCACACCTCTTCGCGGTGAGGCTACACAACACGTTATAACTCACTTATTAGCTTGTTTTGCTGTAATAGGAACTCCTAGTTTTATAAAAACAGACAATGGCCCTGCCTATATTTCTAGACACTTTAAACAATTTTTACAATCTTTTTCTATTAAACATATTACAGGTATTCCTTATAATCCACAGGCACAAGGCATAGTTGAACAAGGACATCACACACTAAAGTTACAAATAAAAAAATTTAAAAAGGGTGAATAAAGTAGTGACAGGAACACTACTGTCTTCCTTATCTAAAGCAGACTTTACTAGATTCCAACATAAGATATTTTCTAAACCTGTAACTATTGTTAATACAGCTTTATTTGTTTAAAATTTTTTAAACTTACCACAGGGAGATATCTTAATGAGAGCAGAAACTCATTTCGAGGAATTGAAGGACACTTCTCTTCCTCTGCCCATTTGGTACCAAGATAGGTTAGCGAAACAATGGAAATCTGGGAAACTAATCTTACAAGGAAAGGGGTATGCTTGTATTTCCCCAGATTCAATGAACTCACATGGCTTCATCTTTGGAAGATTTGACCCAAGGGGGGCCCCTGCCTTGAAAATGGAGACAGGACAACAAGGACCCCAGGAGGAAGAAATTCTAATACAGGCCATGGTGGCTCTAAAGATCTATAGGAAGCACCACCCTCGGTGGCATCACCCTTATGATCTCCCCACTTGAGGACAAATAAAAACCCTTACTAATCAAGCTGAAAATTTGGTCTCTCAACAGGGACTGCCTCAGAGTCCTGAATACATTCTCCTGGCAATGCCCAGCCTTTTGGCCTGTACTTCCCCTGACTCGAGCTTGGACTAATACCCAGCCCCCTTCTATTGCAGGTCGTAGAATGGACAAGAAAAGACCGATCGTATCAACCAATTACTCTACCCATATGCCCCCTCCCTGGAATGTGAATGGGCCTTCACACCCTGGGGAAGAGGGAAAACTAATTAACATTTCTTTAGGCTATGAAGTCCTTCCCTTGTTCATGGGCCCAGCAGAATTGAGCATAAAAGTCAGCTGACAAACTTGGGCTTTCACTCTGCCTCCCCAAAAGGATTTTTGGATGTTGCTTAGAATATTTACTGCCCTTTCTTTGTCTGTGAACCATGTTTATACTACTGAGACTTTAGGGAAAGAATTAGGGAAAGAACAAAGAACATTATACAAAGGGTTTACTTATAAAAACTTTACATATACTCCTGTTCAGTGGGACAAATGTCAAACCAAATCAAGAAAATTAATGTTTGTGGTAATCATACAATTGTTGATTGGGGACCCCGTGGTATGTGATTATCTGACTGCGCAGATGATATTAACAACACTGTGTGATATGGAAGGTCATTGACACTACAATGGAACATTACTATGACAAAGGACTTCTTGGGTGGCTTGACAGTGGATTAGTCCCACCTCCTTCTAGGATCATCCTCGATAAACAGAGTGGGCCTGAACAATGGGACATTTGGAAACTTGCTGCGAGCACCAAAAAACTTGGAACTTGGACCGGACATTTTACAGGGACCAGTCGTGGTCATAGTAACTATTTCTATAATCAGTCATATTTTATCCAGGCCTATGTAGAAGGGGACGACAGAGGATGAGACGGCTGGATGACATCACTGACTCGATGGACGTGAGTCTGAGTGAACTCCGGGAGTTGGTGATGGACAGGGAGGCCTGGTGTGCTGCGATTCATGGGGTCACAAAGAGTCGGACACGACTGAGTGACTGATCTGATCTGATGTCCCAATTCCTTTTGTTATAGCCATAGGAAACTTACAATAAGACTTTATGTTCTGTAACTTGTATTAATTGTAAACTATATACTTGTCTTAATTCCTTTATCTCTTTAAGAAATGATTCCCTTTTGATTCTTCAATCTCAACGTAATTTGCGGTTACCAGTAAATCTCCAACGACCCTGGAAAGAAGGTCCCATGGCTGGACTTGTTTCCAGATTACTTTAATTTTGTGCTACTCTTGATTCATTTTAATCATAATGCCTACAAATCAAATTTCATTTCACAAATATAATAAAATAGGGGGAATTGTCAGGAGGCATTTAACAGGAGGCTTCCTGTGTGCTGTTTTGGATCTGTCAGGAATCCTCTGTTCCTTTTTAATTCCTGAATATTCAGGAATTAAGAGGAGACACAAGCCTCTCCCAGGGCTGAGGGATCCAGGCATTTCCTTCATTAGTTTTTCAGTACGGTGATAAGTACCCTCCTTCCTTCTTGTGAACCATACAGTAAAAGTGATTCTTTACAACTCTCTCTCTCTTTAATATGGATCGCCTATGTTTTGTAAGTCTGGAATTTTAATCTTTATCTGAGAATAACTACCTTGTAAGACAGTATATATGCCCACACCATGTTGGTTAAAACACCTCTGCTCCATCAGAGCTTTGGTTCCCGTGTTTTGCTTTCTTTCACTCTCTCTCTTTCTCTCTCTCTCTTTTTCAGGCTAATTCTCTGGAGTGTAGAGGCCCTCTGGGTTCACTTTCCTGCCCAGGCTTCTAAGACCCTCTTGAGAGGGCGCTCTGTGCCTTCACCCCCCTTGAGAGGGCGCCAGAGGCCTTCGTGAACAGAGCAAGCCCTGTGTCAGGGACTTTATTGGTTTTCTGCATAAACCAAGGAATATCAGCTTCTTTCTCTCTCCTTTACTTTCTTATCATTATCTCCGGACCACTAGGTTCCGGTCCAATAAAGGACCTCAACAGCCTAAATCTCAACATTCAGAAAACTAAGGTCATGGCATCTGGTCCCATCACTTCATGGCAAACAGATGCTGAAACAATGGAAACAGTGATAGACTTTATTTTTTTGGACTCCAAAATAACTCTAGATGGTGACTGAAGCCATGAAATTAAAAGACACTTGCTCCTTGGAAGAAAAGTTATGACCAACCTAGAAAGCATATTAAAAAGCAGAGACATTACTTTTCACAAAGGTCCATCTAGTCAAAGCTATGGTTTTTCCAGTAGTCATGTATGGATGTGAGAGTTGGACTATAAAGAAAGCTGAGTGCCGAAGAATTGGTGCTTTTGAACTTGGTGTTGGAGTAGTCTCTTGAGAGTCCCTTGGACTGTAAGGAGATCCTACCAGTCCATCCTAAAGAAAATCAGTCCTGAATATTCATTGGAGGGACTGATGCTGAAGTTGAAACTCCAATACTTTGGCCACCTGATGCGAAGAGGTGACTCATTGGAAAAGACCCTGATGCTGGGAAAGATTGAAGTCACGAGGAGAAGGGGACAGCAGAGGATGAGATAGTTGGATGGCATCACTGACTCAATGGACATGAGTTTGAGTAACTTCCGGGAGTTGGCAGTGGACAGGGAGGCCTGGCGTGCTACAGTCCATGGTGTCACAAAGAGTAGGACACAACTGAGCAACTGAACTGAACTGAACTGATGGGACCAGATGCCATGATCTTAATTTTCTGAGAGTTGAGTTTTAAGCCAGATTTTTCACTATCCTCTTTCTCTTTCATCAAGAAGTTCTTTAGTTTCTCTTTGCTTTCTGTGCTAAGGTTGGTGCCATCTTCTTATCTGAGGTTATTGGTATTTCTCTTGGCAATCTTGATTCCAGCTTGTGCTTCATCCAGCCTGGCATTTTGCATGTATTCTGCATATAAGTTAAATAAATAGGGTGACAATTTACATCCTTGACATACTCCTTTCCAGATTTTAGAACCAGTCTGTTGTTCCATTTATAGTTCTAACTGTTGCTTCTTTACCTGCATACAGATTTCTCAGGAGGCAAGTAAGGTGCTCTGGTGTTCCCATTTCTAAGAATTTTCCACAGTTTGTTGTGATCCACCCAGTCAAAGGCTTTGGCCTACTCAATAAAGCAGAAGTAGATGTTTTCCTGGAACTCTCTTGCTTTTTCAATGATCCAGTTGATGTTGGCAATTTGATCTCTGGTTCCTCTGCCTTTTCTATATCCTGCTTGAACATCTGGAAGTTCATGGTTCACACACTGTTGAAGCATGGTTTAGAGAATGTTGAGCATTAATTTGCTAGTGTGTGAGATGAGTGCAATTGTGTGGTAAGTTTGAGCATTCTTTGGCATTGTCTTTCTTTGGGATTGGAATGAAAACTGACCTTTTCCAGTCCTGTGGCCACTGCTGAGTTTTCCAAATTTGCTGGCATATTGAGTACAGCTTTTCACAGCATCATCTTTCAGGATCTGAAATAGCTCAACTGGAATTCCATCACCTCTGCTAGCTTTGTTCGGAGTGATGCTTCCTAAAGCCCACTTGATTTTGCCTTCCAGGATGTCTAGCTCTGGGTGAGTGATCACACCATCATGGTTATCTGGGTCGTGAAGACATTTTCTGTATAGTTCCCCTCTGTATTCTTGCTACCTCTTCTTAATATCTTCTGCTTCTGTTAGGTCCACACCATTTCTGTCCTCTATTGTGCTTATCTTTGCATGAAATGTTCCCTTGGTATTACTAATTTTCTTGACGAGATCTCTATTCTTTCCCATTCTATTCTTTCCCTCTATTTCTCTGCACTAATCACTGAGGAAGCCTTTCTCATCTCTCCTTGCTATTCTTTGGAACTCTGCATTCAAATGGGTATATCTTTCCTTTTATCCTTTGCCTTTTGCTTCTCTTCTTTTCTCAGCTATTTGTAAGGCCTCCTTAGAAAACCATTTTTCCATTTTGCATTTCTTTTTTTGGGATGGTCTTGATCACTGCCTCCTGTACAATGTCACAAACCTCCTTCCATAATACTTCAGGCACTCTCTCTATCAGATCTAATCCCTTGAACCTACTTGTCACTTCCACTGTATAATCATAAGGGATTTGATTTAGATCATCCCTGAATGGTCTAGTGGTTTTCCCTACTTTCTTCAATTTACGTCTATATTTGGCAATAAAGACTTCATGATCTGAGCCACAGTTAGTTCCCAGTCCTTTTTTTTGCTGACAGTATAGACTTTTCCATCTTCAGCTACAAGGAATATAATCAATCTGATTTCGGTACTGATCATCTGGTGATGTCCGTGTGTCGAGTCTTCTCTTGTGTTGTCGCAAGAGGGTGCTTGCTATGACCAGTTCGTTCTCTTGGAAAAACTCCATTAGTCTTTACTCTGCCATTTTGTACTCCAAGGCCAAATTTGCCTGTTACTCCAAGTAGCTCCTGACTTCCTACTTTTGCATTCCAGTCCCTTATAATGAAAAGGATATCTTTTTTGGGCATTTTTCTAGAAGGTCTTGTAGGTCTTCACAGAACCATTCAACTTCAGCTTCTTCAGCATTACTGGTTGGACCACAGACTTGCATTACTGTGATACAAATGGTTTGCCTTGGAAATGAACAGAGGTCATTCTGTCATTTTTGAGATTGCATCCAAGTACTGCATTCCAGACTATTTTGTTGACTATGAGGGCTATTCCATTTCTTCTAAGGAAAAGTGTTACCAAAACTAGTGTTACATTATTAGTGTTACCATAGTATATCTATTTTCCATATATATCTTTCAATTTATGTGTATTTACATCTAAGATACATTTCTTACAGACAACATATAAGTTATCTTAGATTTATGTAACTCAGAATTCTTACCATCATATTTGAATTTTACCTTTAGTGTCAATAGATTACTTTGGAAAGAAAAATAGATTATTTTTTTGTTTGTGCTTATATCAATTTTGCATATTTTTCTTTAATTGTGTATTAGCTTTAATTTTTTTAAACGTATATGCTACAAATATATGTATATTGCCTATATAGATGATATAATTATTTGATATATATTTTATTTGTCATCTTAAATGTTTTTTCAGTTAAGGCAGTATGCTAATATATCATGAATTAATTTGAATTTTTTCAACTCAAGAAATTATATAAATAAAAATATATTTTTGTGTTTAAACAAGTAATTAACAATTTAAAAATGAAATGGAGCCTTGAGTACTTTCCAATTTATTCCTATGTCTTTCTAGGTACCTGTAGGTAAGAAGTTTTCCATTTTTTGCCTTTAATTCAATAAAATAAAATTGACTGGTTATTCTATATTAATTAAACTTATAGTATTGTGTATAAATTCACATTTGGAAGCATTCTACATACTTCCATTTACTTGAGAGTTCCAATGCTTATCTCAATGTTCATGGCCTACATTGAAACTAAAGAATTTCTCATTGATCTCAAGTTTCTGAAATGATAGGATGTAGCAACTGAGCTCTGCAAAGAAGATATAATCTTTGCAATATATAATATATAGCTATATACTCTCCATTACACAGTATTCAAAAGTGGCACGGAACCACAGTTACTAAATAGAAGCCACAAACTATATATCTGTGTTATGTTCTGTGGTGCCTACCCCTACCCTCTGTTTCTTATAACTGGTTTGGAATATTGAGAACTTTCAGAAAAATAAGGAGAAGGAGGAGGAGAAGGAGAAAGACATAAAGCTTGAGAACCATGTCATTTCCCATCTTTGAACATATCACTCTCCATTGCCACTGAGCACCAGCTGATCACTTTCAACATCAATGCATTTGTTTCCTCTCCATAAGGACAGTCTATGTGGTGTCATTTGTATTCACCTCGGGCAGACACAGAGCCTCTGCTCATTTCATCAAAGAACTATTTATGAGGCTGTAAAAAAGATGAGTTTCTCCGAATAGTCTCCAAATTAAACTTTTTAAAGTTTAATGTTGGCACACAAGAATAATTACAGTTATAAACCATTAAACATTTAGAAGAAATTTATAGGATTGGAGGGAGAAAATTTACAGCTGTGGCCTAATACAATAAATTTCCTCTGTAAAAGCAGAACCACAGAAACATTTCTATTCTGGACTCCAGAGAAAGAAAATGCTTTATTAACATTACCCAAACATGGAGGCACTATTTTTGGACATTATTTATACAGAAAGATGAATACCTTTTAAAGATATAGTTAATTAACCTTATAAGCCAAAGTCAATTTTTTTTAACGTCAGTAAATAGAGTGCACTGAACTCATTTATAAGATTAGACTATATATAAAACTCCCTTATACTGGAAAACAATCCAGTGCCTTAGAGTATTTTTTATTTTTTCTAATAGTTATTATACAGCAACTATTACATTCCTGGCTGGGTTGGCCATGGTGGTAGGGCATCTCTATGGAGTTCAATCATGATGTTTAAAAACAGAATTACCCAGCCCCGCAACTGCAGCTCAGTTTCTAGGAGACGTCCTCCTCTGAAATTCTAATAGGCCTTCATAATGCAGACACGCTTGTTTTTTACTGTTTGCTTAAATAAGGACTGTGTTCTGGTGGCCCATTAATGTGATGAAGTAGAGACGTCAGGAAACCACTCAGTCATTGTGAGAAAATATCTGGTTATCCAACTGATTGCCTATTCGCTTAATAATAACCCACTGCTTAGCACTCATGCTACTTTACTGTCATGTTACTTTAGCCAAACATTCATGTCTTCCTGTTTAACTATTTTTTTGTGACCTTCAGTAGGATTTAAAACTGTTTTTCCAACAGATCGTGTATATTTCTTATCAATTCCTAGGTTTTGGTTTTTTTTTTTTTTTTTGCTTGTATAAATAATTTGTTTCATTAATTTTATTACCTCACTGGCTGTTGTTACCCACCTCTTTATTGAACTATCATATCACTTGCTGTTTTAATTAAGTCTCTTGGGTACTTGAGGTAAATGGTAATACGATGTGTAAATAAGAATAATTTTATTCCCCCTAATTTTTACTCCTCATTTCTTTTAAATACTTATAGAAGACTCTTAAATGATTGTAGTGATAAAGGAGATCCTTATGCTTTTCCTTAACTTTATTGGAGAAAGTTTCAGAGTTTGGTCATTAGATTTGTTGCTAACATTGTGTTGGTTGAAATAAGTGAGTAAGCAGATAGCTCAAATTATGCTTACAAGTTATTTTTTTGAGGAAGTTTTAACATTGCAAGGAGAAATATCAATAACCTCTGATATGCAGATGACACCACCCTATGGCAGAAAGTGAAGAAGATCTAAAGAGCCTTTTGATGAAAGTGAAAGAGGAGAGTGAAAAAGTTGGCTTAAAGCTCAACATTCAGAAAATGAAGATCATGGCATCCGGTTCCATCACTTCATGCAAATAGATGGGGAAAGAGTGGAAACAGTGGCTGCTTTATATTTTTTGGGCTCCAAAATCACTGCAGATGGTTACTGCAGCCATGAAATTAAAAGATGCTTACTCCTTGGAAGGAAAGTTATGACGAACCTAGACAGCATATTAAAAAGCAGAGACATTACTTTAACAAAGGTCTGTCTAGTCAAGGCTATGGTTTTTCCAGTGGTCATGTAAAGATGTGAGACTTGGACTATAAAGAAAGCTGAGTGCTGAAGAATTGATGCTTTTGAACTGTGGTGTTGGAGAATACTCTTGAGAGTCCCTTGGACTGCAAGGATATCCAATGAGTCCATCCTAGAGGTTCATTGGAAGGACTGATGTTGAAGCTGAGACTCCAGTACTTTGGCCACCTGATGCGAAGAGCTGACTCATTTGCAAAGACCCTGATGCTGGGAAAGATTGAGGGCAGGAGGAGAAGGAAATGACAGAGGATGAGATGGTTGGATGGCATCACTGACTCAATGGACATGGGTTTGGGTGGACTCTGGGAGTTGGTGATGGACAGGGAGGTCTGGCGTGCTGAGGTTCATGGGGTCACAAAGAGTCGGACATGACTGAGTGATTGAAATGAACTTAGGAAGTATGTGTTTCATCACTGAGTTTTTAGAATCTAAGAAGACAATACACTTTCCTAAAATTTTGGTCTACTACTGTAGAGAATTATGTTAACAGATTGATTAATAGACAAATCCTTATCTTGCTGGAATAAGCCATAACTTGACTGTGCTAATTATTATTTTGATATTTGGCTGGATGATTTGATAAAATTTTATTAAAATACAAGAATATTTCATTCTTTCTAAGAATGATGATTCAGTAATGACTCTTGGAAATAATACTAAAGAAGATAAATAAAAGCATAAATATTTATCAAACTTACATGGGTGGCAAGTCAATCAATGAGTTAACTTTATAATCTATTTATTTGTGTTTTTACAAAGCCAAAAATAACTATGAAAATTAAATGTGAGTTTTTAGCAAGTGACCATGCTTACTACTACATTTTTGAAAATGATTATCTAATTATATGATATTTTACAAATTAGTCTTTTACTATGATAGACAACAGACTGGTTCCAAATAGGAAAAGGAGTTTATCAAGGCTGCATATTGTCACCCTGTTTATTTAACTTATATGCAGAGTACATCATGAGAAATGCTGGACTGGAGGAAGCACAAGCTGCAGTCAAGATTGCCGGGAAAAATATCAATAACCTCAGATATGCAGATGGCACCACCCTTATGGCAGAAAGTGAAGAGGAACTCAAAAGCCTCTTGATGAAAGTGAAAGTGGAGAGTGAAAAAGTTGGCTTAAAGCTCAACATTCAGAAAACGAAGATCATGGCATCTGGTCCCATCACTTCATGGGAAATAGATGGGGAAACAGTGGAAACAGTGTCAGACTTTATTTTTCTGGGCTCCAAAATCACTGCAGATGGTGACTGCAGCCATGAAATTAAAAGATGCTTACTCCTTGGACGGAGAAGACAATGGCACCCCACTCCAGTACTCTTGCCTGGAAAATCCCATGGATGGAGGAGCCTGGTGGGCTGCAGTTCATGGGGTCGCTAAGAGTCAGACATGACTGAGTGACTTCACTTTCACTTTTCACTTTCATGCATTGGAGAAGGAAATGGCAATCCACTCCAGTGTTCTTACCTGGAGAATCCCAGGGACGGGGGAGCCTGGTGGGCTGCCGTCTATGGGGTCACACAGAGTCGGACATGACTGAAATGACTTAGCAGTAGCAGTACTCCTTGGAAGGAAAGTTATGACCAACCTAGATAGCATATTCAAAACCAGAGACATTACTTTGCCAACAAAGGTTCGTCTAGTCAAGGCTATGGTTTTTCCTGTGGTCATGTATGGATGTGAGAGTTGGACTGTGAAGAAGCCTGAGCGCCGAAGAATTGATGCTTTTGAACTGTGGTGTTGGAGAAGACTCTTGAGAGTCCCTTGGACTGCAAGGAGATCCAACCAGTCCATTCTGAAGGAGATCAGCCCTGGGATTTCTTTGGAAGGAATGATGCTAAAGCTGAAACTCCAGTACTTTGGCCACCTCATGCGAAGAGTTGACTCACTGGAAAAGACTCTGATGCTGGGAGGGATTGGGGGCAAGAGGAGAAGGGGACGACAAAGGATGAGATGGCTCGATGGCATCACTGACTCGATGGACGTGCGTCCCAGTGAACTCCGGGAGTTGGTGACGGACAGGGAGGCCTGGTGTGCTGCGATTCATAGGGTCGCAAAGAGTCGGACACTACTGAGCGACTGATCTGATCTGATGATAGATATGTTAATAAAGTTACTCCAACCAAAACCTTCACATTGTTGTAATAAACCCTATTTTTACTTCTAGAATGGTGAAATGAGGAACTTGATGGCACTGTCTCCAACAGCGACAACAACAACAACTATTTAACTAGAAATAATTACAACAACAAAAATTTTTTTTAATCTCCAGAAACTATCTAAATGATACGTAGCAAATAGGGAAACAGTCACTCACTGAAATCTTCTAAATCTTTGTGAGAAAACCTGTGGTTGTGGAATTTGAACCATAGACTACTCCTATGTTTCTCTTCAGATCTGCATATGGAAAATCTGGATGGTTGTGGCAAAAAGGAAGCTCCTTCTCTTTCCAGCTCCTAGTCTAGGGCTGTGATTTCACACCAAAAGGGAAGGGCACTAGTTTATCTTGTCTTCTTCAACTCCATGTTGCAGACATACTCTTCTGGGTGAGCATTGACAACAGGACTGATCGTCCCTTCATTGCCACAGGCAATGAAGAGCCTGGGAGAAAGCAGTTAAGAGGGTCTGGTATCTCCATAATACTGACAGAGACAGGCAAAACAGCAGAGCAATCAGAAATATAAGACCCTGATAGGGAAAGGTAAAAGAGACCTCTTGAGATTACATTCAGCCCTGGGAATCATGAAGACTGTGCACATTCACTAGGCTGCACCCAATCTCAGAACAGGAAGCAACCTTTGGAAACAATCCCTGTATCTCACACTTATCTATTAACAGAAAACAACTAGCACAGGGGGCTTAACTACAACCTTTAATCAATGTTGGCTGAATATTAGGCTACTCTAACCATGGTACAACTACTAGGAATTTTATTTGTTTAAAAATCAAATAACATGCACCCCATCTGGAAGAGTGTGTGTATGCTCAAGGGTATGCCCTCTTAAAAGTAATCAGAATGGGTACATCCAAGCAACTATTTCTGACTGAATGTTTGCTAAAAACTAACTGTAAAATAGCTTACAAACTACTCACATATACAACATTAAAGAGTAGAAATCTAACTGTGGTAAAGAACCATCATGTTTCAGGTCAATAGAGTCATTAAACAAAAAAATGAGCAATCAAACAACAATAGCAGTTCCCCATAGGTGTTTGCAGGTGGGAATCAGTCTCCATAGATTTAACATTATCTTAAGATATAATTTACAGCTGAAAAATTATAAGACATGCAAAGTTCTGGAACACATACCACATACAAACAAAACAAAATGAAACCTACAACAGAAACTTTCTGTGGGAACCAGATTTTCAACTTATCAAAGTCAACAGATTACCAAGCAGCTAAGATTAATCTATTCCAAGAACCAAAGCAAACTGTGTATAAAGAATGAAAGGAAATCATGAGGATAATATCTAAACAGTGAATATCAATAGTAAGATAAAGATTATAATAAAGAACTGCATGAAAATTCTAGAGTAAATCAAAATGAAAAATCACTAGATGCTCAGTAGTAGATATGAGCAGAAAAAAAATTTAGCAAACTTGAATAAAGAGTATAGAAATTATCAATCTAAAGAAGAGATAAAAATAAAGTGATATAAATAAAGCCTCAGAAAAAATGTGAGGCATCAGCTTAGATAGTAAATAATCTGCCTGCAATGCAGGAGACACCAGTTTGATCATGGGTCCAGAAGATCCCCTGGAGAAGGTAACGGCAAACCACTCCAGTATTATTGCCTTGAGAATTCCATGGAGAGAGGAGCCTGGTGGGCTAAAGTCCACGGAGTCCATCCCAATGATCTAGACATGACTGAGTGACTATCACTTTCATTAACAACATCAATATATGCATAATGCTAAAAGGAGAAGAGAGAGAAAAAAGGGCAGAAAAAATATTTGAAGAAGTAATGGTTTAAAATATTCTAAATTTGATGAAAAATATTAACCTATACATCCAAAAATATAGTGAACTTCAAGTAAGATAATTACAAAGATATTTGCACGCAGATACATTACAGTCAAATGCTGAAAGCCAAAGATAAAATTTTTTAAAAGCAGGAAGACAACTCATCAACAACTCAGTTGAGAGAGAAACAACTCATATGAAGGAAATCAAGTAAGAGTCATCAGACTTCTTATCAGAAACAGTAGAGACCAGAGAGTGTTGTGATACTGTTGTGGATACTGTGTTGGATAACTGTTGTGAACAAGTTATCCAAAGTTCTAAAGGTAAAACCAAAAACAAATTGCTATTATATCAATGAAATAATCAAAGAAAACTCTTCAGGTTCAAAGTAAGTGAGAGCAGACATAAATTCAAAGTCACATGAAAAAACAAAGAATGCTAGTTTAAAAAAATATGCAGGTAGTTATAAAAGTAATTACATATTTCTTCTCCTTTCTCTAATTAAAAATTTAATATAACAATATGTATATAATTGTTATTGGAGGTGTATATATATATATATATATACACACACACACACACACATACATATATATTTTATATCATGTCAATTAATACAAATATATAATAGCCATACAAAAGTAGGCAAGTGGGAATAAAAGTGTACTGCAAGGGAAGGCAATGGCACCCCACTCCAGTACTCTTGCCTGGAAAATCCCATGGATGGAGGAGCCTGGTAGGCTGCAGTCCATGGGGTCACTAAGAGTCGGACACGACTGAGCAACTTCACTTTCACTTTTCACTTTCCTGCATTGGAGAAGGAAATGGCAACCCACTCCAGTGTTCTTGCCTGGAGAATCCCAGGGACAGGGGAGCCTGGTGGGCTGCCGTCTATGGGGTCGCACAGAGTCGGACACGACTAAAGCAACTTAGCAGCAGCAGCAGCAGCAAGATGGTAACACAAATTTCTACAAAAAATCAAGAGAATTAAAACGGGAGTGATGAAAATGTTCTATATTAGATATGGCAATGCTTGTCCAACTCTAACTTTACTAAAAAAAACCCTGAGTTGTATGTTTTAAGCAGATTTTTGGAGAAAGTATCATTTGAAATAAATTATTAGTGTAAGAATTATCCCAGAAAGAACATCACGTACAAATAATGAAATATTATACTTATGATCTGAGGCTATTCAGACATAATATATGGTGTGGTAATTGATGAAAAGATGGAGTTTGCAAGCAGGATAATAGACAAGGAAAGGTCAGCCAATGAAAGCTTTTATAATACTAGGATTTTTTTTTTTTTTGTCTAACTGGATCTTAATTTGAAAAGACACAGTATATTTCATAGCAGGTCATCTGATATAAATATTATTTCATTAGTTCATTCCACAGCATTTATTAGCATACATTAAATAAAAGCACTTTGCCTCACGTTGGATTTTATGAAGTTGCTTAGCTTGTCTGATACATTAAAGAAAAATAGTAAACTAAGGTTACAACTGAGACTTAAAAAAATGATAGGTTGAATTTCTGTAGTGACTTCATAGACATCAGTTATCAGAATAGCCTTCAGCAGAGAACTGTTGGGTCATAGTATATCTATTAGAAGATACAAGATAAAAACAGAAGCATTGAAAAAGAAATCCTGTCTACCCTGTACATTGGGAATGCTTAGTCTTTCAGTAAGAAGAAAACAGAAAACAGAGAGGGGGAAGAAAGGAGAAAAAGAAGCAGATAAATATGTTTATACTAAAAACAAAATCTTATTCACACTAATATTTTTAACAACTTCATATTACCTGGGTCTGGGTGGTTTGGTGGCTAAATCCTATCCAACTCTTGCAACTCCATGGAGTATAGCCTGACGGGCTCCTCTGCATGGAATTCTCCAGGCAAGAATACTGGAGTGGATTGCCATTTCCTTCCCCAGGGGATCTTCTCCAGCCAGGAACTGAACCCAGGCCTCCTGCATTGCAGGCAGATTCTTGTTTTCTCAGAAGCTCTTTGTTGACTTAGTTCTTAAGAAGTAGCACTTTAATGGACATTTTGAAAAATCATAGTTCTTATTCTGTTTGTGTATTAGATACTGTTTGAATTGGAAGAAGGAAATTGGTAGAAATATGGAATAGTAAGAATCTGAAAAAAGGATGACAATTACTTTAGTAGATAAGGCTTGTACTGTTCCTTATTTCACTGTCTTCCTGCCCAGAATTTGTTGACTGGTGTAATCAAGTGAAAGCACTGGTGATGGATGTCAGATGATTATAATTTCTGTGTTGTAGTTCCAGCTATCACAAGTCTGAAATATTTTCAGAATGCTGCAGCTGCAACTGATGCCATTTCTGAGCAATGATCATAACAATTTGCAAATATACATGGATTAGCATTATACTAATGTGAGCCTTGGAAACCAGTACACTCTGCAACTGTTTATTTACAATGTATAAATGTCCAGTCCTATGGGAACTTTTGCAGAAGGAAATGGCAACCCACTTCAGTATTCTTGCCTAGAAAATCCCATGGACAGAGGAGCCTGGCAGGCTATAGTCAACGGGGTCTCAAGAGTGGAACACGACTTGGCAACTATACCAAGGCACCACTACCACCATAGGAGCTCTGTACCAAGATGAGGCAACCAATGGGTTTCAAAATGGCACAAATATAAATTACAAATTGAATACATATCTGGAAAATACATTATCTCTATACACCCAAAGAGAAAAAAACTGAAGTTTATAGACCAACTTCCTCTGTAAAGCATGCTCATGAAACTCTGGATTGATGCTTGAATTAAACCAAAGGTAATGATTAGGGATTTTTAAAAATCATTTTAAGCTGAAAAGCTTTGGAGAAATTGGTTTCTCATGAAATTTAGTTTTTACTCTAAAATGGAGCTTTACCTAGGCAGTTGATTAAGACACATTTTTTTCCTTGATAAAATTCACAGACTGGTCTGTGGACTCTTACCCACAGGAAAGCAAAATAAAGACAAACAGGATAATTCAATTTTTCCTTTCAATTATATTTTGTATAAATTTCTTTCTCTATTTAGAAAGTCAGAAAAAAAAAAAAGAACAAAGTGATATACACTGAATTTTCTTTAATGTCTTTTTTGAAGTAGATCTAGTTTAATTATTTAAAATGAATTTGCTGTTCAACATGGACAGTGTTTCTTTCACTATACAGACTATATTTCAAAGTACATGAACTATGAGATTATCCAAAGATCTTTCATTCAGTTCAGTTCAGTCGTTCAGTCATGTCCGACTCTTTGTGACCCCATGGACTGCAGCACACTAGGCCTCCCTGTCCATCACCAACTTCCGGAGTCTATCCAAACTCATGTCCATTGAGCCGGTGATGCCATCCAACCATCTCATCCTCTGTCGTCCCCTTCTCCTCCTGCCCTCAATCTTTCCCAGCATCAGGGTCTTTGCAAATGAGTCAGCTCTTCGCATCAGGTGGCCAAAGTATTGGAGTTTCAGCTTCAACATCAGTCCTTCCAATGAACACTCAGGACTGATTCCCTTTAGGATGGACTGGTTGGATCACCTTGCAGTTCAAGGGACTCTCAAGAGTCTTCTTCAACACCATAGTTCAAAAGCATCAGTTCTTCGGTGCTCACCTTTCTTTATAGTCCAACTCTCACAACCATGCATGACCACTGAAAAAACTATAGCCTTGACTAGATGGACCTTTGTTGGCAAAGTAATGTCTCTGCTTTTTAATATGCTGTCTAGGTTCGTTGGTGTTACATATTTTTTGTGTGTGATATTGTAAATGTTATCCATGGAGAATGCATGTATGGAAATGGAAGTACATACACTTACTCTAAAAATACATTGTTAGCTAAAAGTTCTAAAAATATATGACGAATAGAAGGATCCTTTTCATGTTGTTGCTCATCAGCAACAATAGTAAGAAACAAAAATAAGCAACAATAAAATAAGCATCAGCAACAATAAAATAAGAAGCAATCCTTATTTATTAGAAATCTAGATCCAAACTCAGTCTATAGTTCTATATGCCCCTAGTTGATATCATGTACAAGATTTAGTGTGCTTCCTTTTAAAAAGTACTGCCCCTCACTACATGACTCTCAGGTCCAGGAAAACCAGAGAAATCCATATTTCAACAAACTTCTAGGTAATTAATGGTCTTTCATTGAAGAACACAGAATAAAAAATGCTGTAATGGTACACGATTCAAACAAGAATTAAATTGAACAATGCCTACTGCCTGTTATGTGGATAATACAATGTTGGGGACTGTTAAGGATAAAACAGAAATGAGAGTCCTGGTCATTAATCTGAAGGGGCCAATGATGCAGTTTGGGAAAATTAAAAATGCACAAGGCAAGTATGTATAAAAGAGCAATCAATTAAATAAACAGTATTTACTGAGGGATGTTAGTACTGAGGGAGATCACTGCAAGCCCAAGTTTTTGATAATGTGTCATCAGTTCAGTTCAGTTCAGTCACTCAGTCGTGTCCGACTCTTTGCGACCCCATGAATCGCAGCACGCCAGGCCTCCCTGTCCATCACCATCTCCCAGAGTTTACCCAATCTCATGTCCATCAAGTCAGTGATGCCATCCAGCCATCTCATCCTCTGTCGTCCCCTTCTCCTCCTGCCCCCAATCTCTCCCAGCATAAAGATGATAAAATAGAAGACTTTGTTGGTTCTTTAAAAATGAGAACCATCTGAATATTCAGAGATTAGTAGATAGGATCTTTTTGTCAAAGCGGTAGATTTGCAAGTTACGGAGTTAGAATGAAATAAGAACTCTAATTACATACTGAAGAGAACTGTGAAAGTATATAGAATAAGTAGGATGACATCAAATTAAGAAGAAAAATAGACAACAGGCAGAGTAGAAGACACTGCACTGATTACTATAAAATGTGGTCTCTTTCATCAAAATAATACAAAGATTTTTTTCATGTGATGCAAGAATGACTCTGATAACATTTATGTAAACATGAATAAAACACCATTTTTATAAAATCAAGAATGAGAATATGGAAGAACTGGTTGTTGCTTATTTAACAATCTAATCAATATGTTATATACAGTAGAAGAACAAATATTTTAATTTTTAACTTAGAATTAGAAAAGGCCACAAAAGCTTTCCCATCCATTTATTACATTTTCCAGTGCACAATTTGGACTGTAGATGTCATAATACCCAACTATTTTTTTTCCTATTACATCATGATGCAATATGTTGGAAAAGACTAATACTACATATTAATGTCTCCATGGTGTGGAGTTATACTTACCTATTTTAGAATAAGCAATTAATTTAAAAATGCAATCCAGATGTGTCTATTATTATATTACAAATATTTATATAAATATAAAATAAATAGTGAGGTTTCACTTCAGTGATTCTGACATGCCAATTGTATTATTAATTAATGGTATAAGCTTTTTACTTAAAAATTTTATGAAATCTGTGGTTGGCTATAAAAACAAGATGCAAATAGAGATGATCAAGAATAGAAACAGAGGGTTTAGAGGGGGAGGAGCCAAGATGGCGGAGAAGTAGGACGGGGAGAACACTTTCTCCCCCACAAATTCATCAAAAGAGCATTTAAATGTCGAGTAAATTCCACAAAACAACTTCTGAATGCCGGCAGAGGACATCAGGCACCCAGAAAAGCAACCCAACTCTTCGAAAGGAGGTAGGAAAAAATATAAAAGACAAAAAAAGAGACAAAAGAGGGAGGGACGGAGTTCCGTCCCTGGAAGGGAGTCTTAAAAAGAGAGACGTTTCCAAATACCAGGAAACCTTCTCACTGCCGAATCTGTGCCGGGCTTTGGAAGCACAGAGGGCAACATAAAAGGGAGAAAAAAAAAAAAAATAAACAATTAAAAATCGCGGATTGTGAGCCCTACGGTAACTCCCCCAGCTGAGAAGCAGCGCAGACGCCTGCACATAGCATTAGCAAGCGGGGGCTGGGCAGGGAAGCGGGGCGCGGGCTGTGTCCCTTAGAGTAAGAATCGGCCCGAATGTCCTGAGCGCTATCTGAGCGAAATAATTTGGGCTAGCAAACCAGACTGTAGGATATCTACCACGCGAAAAGCCAGCCCTAACCTAAGACACCGCCAGGCCCGCGCACAGAACAAAGGACTGAACAGAGATAGCCGGCTGCAGACCTTCCCCCTCCGGTGACAGGCAGCCAGAGCCATAAGGGGGCAATCGCAGCCCAAGAGAGACACTATCTATAAAACTGTAAGCAGGCTTCTTTGCTAACTAAAACTTCTTGGGGGTCTGGACGGTCAACAGCTGCCTGAGAAGGTGCACCGGTTTTACACCCAGATAACCGAGTGGCGGGGAGGCGATAAGTCGCAGCATTGGCGCCCGCCAAAAACCTCATCACCTGAGCTGCTCGACCTGGGAAGAGCACAAAACGCAGGCCCAACCGAGTCTGCGCCTCTGAGGACTACCCGAGTGCCTGAACCTGAGCGGCTTGGACCTGGGAGCTCAGCCCAGGGCCGGCCTCTGATTGTTCCCGGCGGAACAACCTACAGCCCGAGCAGTGTGGGCAGGGAGGCTACACGCGCTGTGAGCGGGGGCAGACCCAGTGTGGCTGAGGCACTGCGAGCGCACGCCAGTGTTATCTGTTTGCAGCATCCCTCCCTCCCTCCCCACAGCGCGGCTGAACAAGTGAGCCTAAATAAAATAAAAAAATAGTGTCCTCCACCGTCCCCTTTGTGTCAGGGCGGGAACCAGACACTGAAGAGACCAGCAAACAGAAGAAGCTATAACAGAGGGAAACACCTTGGAAGCTACAGGCCATAGATTAAAACCCTGTGGTTACTACGAACTACATAGGAAGGGGCCTATAGATCTTGAGACATATAAGTCGGACCAAGGAACTAGCCAAAAATGAACTGAACCCACAATACTCAAAACAAAACCAGAGAAAGACCTAGATATATTTTTACTATTTTTACAATCAATCTTTCTTTCTTTTTTTTTAATAAAAAAAAATTTTAAGTCCTCTATTGTCCTTTAATTTTCACTTTTATAACTATTACTTTGCAAAAAAAAAAAAAAGACCCTATTTTTTTTTCTTCAGCAAAGTTCATATATATATTTTATAATTTTTTGACCGTGTTTTGTTTTGTTTTTTTCTTTTTCTTCTTTTCTTTAACATTGTATTTTTGAAATTCCAAACTCTACTCTAGATTTTTAATTTTAGCCTTTTGGTATATGTTATCAATTTGGTACCTATAGTTTTTTTCATAATTTCTGTGACTTTTTTTTCCCTCTATTTCTTTCTCTTCTTCTTTTGTATAACATCGTATATCTGCAATTCCAAACTCTACTCAAGATTTTTAATTTATGCTTTTTGGTATTTGATATCAATTTTGTACCTGTATTTTCTTTATAATTTTTGTGACATTGTTTTTGTTGGTTTGTTTGTTTTCTCTCTTTATTTTTCTTCTTCTTCTTCTTTTTTTTTTAACATTGTATTTTTGAAATTCCAAACTCTACTCTAGATTTTTAATTTTTGCTTTTTGGTATTAGTTATCAATTTTGTACCTGTAGTTTCTTTATAATTTTCGCAACCTTGTTTGTTTTTCTTTGTTCGTTTTTTCTCTCTTTTCCTTCTTCTTTTCATTAACATCGCATTTTTGAAATTCCAAACTCTACTCTAGATTTTTAATTTTTGCTTTTATGTATTTGTTACCAATTTTGTACCTTTAAGAACCCAATCTTCAGGACCCATTTTTCACTAGGGAACGAGATTACTGGCTTGACTGCTCTCTCTCCCTTTGGACTCTCTGTTTTCTCCACCAGGTCGCCTGTATCTCCTCCCTAACCCCTCTCTACTCTACCCAACTCTGTGAATTTCTGTGTGTTCCAGACGGTGGAGGACACTTAGGGAACTGATTACTGGCTGGATCTGTCTCCCGCCTTTTCATTTCCCCCTTTTATCCTTCTGGCCACCTCTGTCTCCTTCCTCCTTCTTCTCTTCTCTGTATAACTCCGTGAACATCTCTGAGCGGTCCAGTTGTGGAGTGCACATAAGGAAGTGACTACTGGCTAGCCCACTCTCTCCACTACTGATTCCACCTCATCTCATTTGGGTCACCTCTAACTCCCTCCTCCCACTTCTCTTCTCCATGTAACGCTGTGAACCTCTCTGAGCAACCCTCACAGTAGAGAAACTTTTCATCTTTAACGTAGATGTTTTATCAATGGTGCTGTATAGAAGGAGAAGTTTTGAAACTACTGTAAAAATAAGACCGATAACTGGAAGTAGGAGGCTTAAGTCCAAACCCTGACTCCAGGGAACTCCTGACTCCAAGGAACATTAATTGACAGGAGCTCATCAAACGCCTCCATACTGACACTGAAACCAAGCACCACACAAGGGCCAACAAGTTCCAGGGCAAGACATACCAAGCAAATTCTCCAGCAACAAAGGAACACAGCCCTGAGCTTCAAGATACAGGCTGCCCAAAGTCACCCCAAAACCATAGACATCTCATAACACATTACTGGACATTTCATTACACTCCAGAGAGAAGAAATACAGCTCCATCCACCAGAACATCGACACAAGCTTCCCTAACCAGGAAACCTTGACAAGCCACCTGTACAAACCCACACACAGTGAGGAAACGCCACAATAAAGAGAACTCCACAAACTGCCAGAACACAGAAAGGACACCCCAAACTCAGCAATTTAAACAAGATGAAGAGACAGAGGAATAGCCAGCAGATAAAGGAACAGGATAAATGCCCACCAAACCAAACAAAAGAGGAAGAGATAGGGAATCTACCTGATAAAGAATTCCGAATAATGATAGTGAAATTGATCCAAAATCTTGACATTAAAATGGAATCACAGATAAATAGCCTGGAGGCAAGGATTGAGAAGATGCAAGAAAGGTTTAACAAGGACTTAGAAGAAATAAAAAAGAGTCAATATATAATGAATAATGCAATAATTGAAATTAAAAACACTCTGGAGGCAACAAATAGTAGAATAACAGAGGCAGAAGATAGGATTAGTGAATTAGAAGATAGAATGGTAGAAATAAATGAATCAGAGAGGATAAAAGAAAAATGAATTAAAAGAAATGAGGACAATCTCAGAGACCTCCAGGACAATATTAAACGCTACAACATTCGAATCATAGGGGTCCCAGATGAAGACGACAAAAAGAAAGACCACGAGAAAATACTTGAGGAGATAATAGTTGAAAACTTCCCTAAAATGGGGAAGGAAATAATCACCCAAGTCCAAGAAACCCAGAGAGTCCCAAACAGGATAAACCCAAGGCGAAACACCCCAAGACACATAGTAATCAAATTAACAAAGATCAAACACAAAGAACAAATATTAAAAGCAGCAAGGGAAAAACAACAAATAACACACAAGGGAATACCCATAAGGATAACAGCTGATCTTTCAATAGAAACTCTTCAAGCCAGGAGGGAATGGCAAGACATACTTAAAATGATGAAAGAAAATAACCTACAGCCCAGATTATTGTACCCAGCAAGGATCTCATTCAAGTATGAAGGAGAAATCAAAAGTTTTTCAGACAAGCAAAAGCTGAGAGAATTCTGCACCACCAAACCAGCTCTCCAACAAATACTAAAGGATATTCTCTAGACAGGAAACACAAAAATGGTGTATAAATTCGAACCCAAAACAATAAAGTAAATGGCAACGGGATCATACTTATCAGTAATTACCTTAAACGTAAATGGGTTGAATGCCCCAACCAAAAGACAAAGACTGGCTGAATGGATACAAAAACAAGACCCCTGCATATGTTGTCTACAAGAGACCCACCTCAAAACAGGGGACACATACAGACTGAAAGTGAAGGGCTGGAAAAAGATTTTCCATGCAAATAGGGACCAAAAGAAAGCAGGAGTAGCAATACTCATATCAGATAAAATAGACTTTAAAACAAAGACTGTGAAAAGAGACAAAGATGGTTACTACATAATGATCAAAGGATCAATCCAAGAAGAAGATATAACAATTATAAATATATATACACCCAACACGGGAGCACCGCAGTATGTAAGACAAATGCTAACAAGTATGAAAGGAGAAATTAACAATAACACAATAATAGTGGGAGACTTTAATACCCCACTCACACCTATGGATAGATCAACTAAACAGAAAATTAACAAGGAAACACAAACTTTAACGATACAATAGACCAGTTAGACCTAATTGATATCTATAGGACATTTCATCCCAAAACAATGAATTTCACCTTTTTCTCAAGCGCACATGGAACCTTCTCCAGGATAGATCACATCCTGGGCCATAAAGCTAGCCTTGGTAAATTCAAAAAAATAGAAATCATTCCAAGCATCTTTTCTGACCACAATGCAGTAAGATTAGATCTCAATTACAAGAGAAAAACTATTAAAACTTCCAACATATGGAGGCTGAACAACACGCTGCTGAATAACCAACAAATCACAGAAAAAATCAAAAAAGAAATCAAAATTTGCATAGAAACGAATGAAAATGAAAACACAACAACCCAAAACCTGTGGGACACGGTAAAAGCAGTCCTAAGGGGAAAGTTAATAGCAATACAGGCACACCTCAAGAAACAAGAAAAAAGTCAAATAAATAACCTAACTCTACACCTAAAGCAACTAGAAAAGGAAGAAATGAAGAACCCTAGGGTTAGTAGAAGGAAAGAAATCTTAAAACTTAGAGCAGAAATAAATGCAAAAGAAACAAAAGAGATCATAGCAAAAATCAACAAAACCAAAAGCTGGTTCTTTGAAAGTATAAATAAAATTGACAAACCATTAGCCAGACTCATCAAGAAACAAAGGGAGAAAAATCAAATCAATAAAATTAGAAATGAAAATGGAGAGATCACAACAGACAACACAGAAATACAAAGGATCATAAGAGAGTACTATCAACAATTATATGCCAGTAAAATGGACAACGTGGAAGAAATGGACAAATTCTTAGAAAAGTACAACTTGCCAAAACTCGACCAGGAAGAAATAGAAAATCTTAACAGACCCATCACAAACACGGAAATTGAAACTGTAATCAAAAATCTTCCAGCAAACAAAAGCCCAGGTCCAGACGGTTTCACACCTGAATTCTACCAAAAATTTAGAGAAGAGCTAACACCTATCCTGCTCAAACTCTTCCAGAAAATTGCAGAGGATGGTAAACTTCCAAACTCATTCTATGAGGCCACCATCACCCTAATACCAAAACCTGACAAAGATCCCACAAAAAAAGAAAACTACAGGCCAATATCACTGATGAACATAGGTGCAAAAATCCTTAACAAAATTCTAGCAATCAGAATCCAACAACACATTAAAAAGATCATACACCATGACCAAGTGGGCTTTATCCCAGGGATGCAAGGATTCTGCAATATCCGCAAATCAATCAATGTAATACACCACATTAACAAATTGAAGAATAAAAACCATATGATTATCTCAATAGATGCAGAGAAAGCCTTTGACAAAATTCAACATCCATTTATGATAAAAACTCTCCAGAAAGCAGGAATAGAAGGAACATACCTCAACATAATAAAAGCTATATATGACAAACCCACAGCAAACATTATCCTCAATGGTGAAAAATTGAAAGCATTTCCTCTAAAGTCAGGAACAAGACAAGGGTGCCCACTTTCACCATTACTATTCAACATAGTTTTGGAAGTTTTGGCCACAGCAATCAGAGCAGAAAGAGAAATAAAAGGAATCCAAATTGGAAAAGAAGAAGTAAAGCTCTCACTGTTTGCAGATGACATGATCCTCTACATAGAAAACCCTAAAGAGTCCACCAGAAAATTACTAGAACTAATCAATGACTATAGTAAAGTTGCAGGATATAAAATCAACACACAGAAATCACTTGCATTCCTATACAATAATAATGAGAAAACAGAAAGAGAAATTAAGGAAACAATTCCATTCATCATTGCAACGGAAAGAATAAAATACTTAGGAATATATCTATCTAAAGAAACTAAAGACCTATATATAGAAAACTATAAAACACTGGTGAAAGAAATCAAAGAGGACACTAACAGATGGAGAAATATACCATGTTCATGGATTGGAAGAATCAATATAGTGAAAATGAGTATACTACCCAAAGCAATCTATAGATTCAATGCAATCCCTATCAAGCTACCAACAGCATTCTTCACAGAGCTAGAACAAATAATTCCACAATTTGTATGGAAATACAAAAAACCTCGAATAGCCAAAGCGATCTTGAGAAAGAAGAATGGAACTGGAGGAATCAACCTACCTGACTTCAGGCTCTACTACAAAGCCAGAGTCATCAAGACAGTATGGTACTGGCACAAAGACAGAAATATAGATCAATGGAACAAAATAAAAAGCCCAGAGATAAATCCACGCACATATGGACACCTTATCTTTGACAAAGGAGGCAAGAATATACAATGGATTAAAGACAATCTCTTTAACAAGTGGTGCTGGGAAATCTGGTCAACCACTTGTAAAAGAATGAAACTAGAACACTTTCTAACACCATACACAAAAATAAACTCAAAATGGATTAAAGATCTAAACGTAAGACCAGAAACTATAAAATTCCTAGAGGAGAACATAGGCAAAACACTCTCTGACATACATCATAGCAGGATCCTCTATGACCCACCTCCCAGAATATTGGAAATAAAAGCAAAAATAAACAAATGGGACCTAATTAACCTTAAAAGCTTCTGCACATCAAAGGAAACTATTAGCAAGGTGAAAAGACAGCCTTCAGAATGGGAAAAGATAATAGCAAATGAAGCAACTGACAAACAACTAATCTTGAGAATATACAAGCAACTCCTACAGCTCAACTCCAGAAAAATAAATGACCCAATCAAAAAATGGGCCAAAGAACTAAATAGACATTTCTCCAAAGAAGACATACAGATGGCTAACAAACACATGAAAAGATGCTCAACATCACTCATTATCAGAGAAATGCAAATCAAAACCACTATGAGGTACCATTTCACACCAGTCAGAATGGCTGCGATCCAAAAGTCTACAAGCAATAAATGCTGGAGAGGGTGTGGAGAAAAGGGAACCCTCTTGCACTGTTGGTGGGAATGCAAACTAGTACAGCCACTATGGAGAACAGTGTGGAGATTCCTTAAAAAACTGGAAATAGAACTGCCTTATGATCCAGCAACCCCACTGCTGGGCATACACACTGAGGAAACCAGAAGGGAAAGAGACACGTGTACCCCAATGTTCATCGCAGCACTGTTTATAATAGCCAGGACATGGAAGCAACCTAGATGTCCATCAGCAGACGAATGGATAAGAAAGCTGTGGTACATATACACAATGGAGTATTACTCAGCCATTAAAAAGAATACATTTGAATCAGTTCTAATGACGTGGATGAAACTGGAGCCTATTATACAGAGTGAAGTAAGCCAGAAAGAAAAACACCAATACAGTATACTAACGCATATATATGGAATTTAGAAAGATGGTAACAATAACCCTGTGTACGAGACAGCAAAAGAGACAGTGATGTATAGAACAGTCTTATGGACTCTGTGAGAGAGGGAAAGGGTGGGAAGATTTGGGAGAATGGCATTGAAACATGTAAAATATCATGTATGAAACGAGTTGCCAGTCCAGGTTCGATGCACGATACTGGATGCTTGGGGCTGGTGCACTGGGACGACCCAGAGGGATTGAATGGGGAGGGAGGAGGGAGGAGGGTTCAGGATGGGGAACACATGTATACCTGTGGCGGATTCATTTTGATATTTGGCAAAACTAATACAATTATGTAAAGTTTAAAAATAAAATAAAATTAAAAAAAAAAAAAAGAAACAGAGGGTTTAGACAAAAAAAAAAAAAAATCTGAACATTGAGGAGAGATGATGCTCTATGTGAACTGCCAGGAGAAAGAAGTAATGGAACTAATAACAAAACTTACACAAGTTTTGAATTCGATATAGTTTTGGATCATATTCTGTGATAGAGCCTCAAATAGGAATTCACAGATGAGTAAGTCATGACCTATTCAACACCAGGCTTGACCACAGTGGTGAAAAGCTGATAGAATCAGACTTTTTTGAAGAACCAATGACTATGGTTTTTTTCTTCATAGGTCTAATTATTTATCAGAGATAGAGGTAAAAAGGGTTGTAACAATGTGCCTAGATTGGAAACTTAGAGTTGGTAGGAAGTTAGGGCTGAAAATATAAGGGGCTAAAGAGTGACAAAGCTCAGTGTGTATGTAAGCAATAGTAATGTGGAATTATATCAGGAAAGTAATGTAATCTCTAAATCAGTTTCCTTAAAATGAGGATAGTTGAATTTTATAAGGTTATAACCAACCTAAATAGCATATTCAAAAGCAGAGACATTACTTTGCCAACAAAGGTTCGTCTAGTCAAGGCTATGGTTTTTCCTGTGGTCATGTATGGATGTGAGAGTTGGACTGTGAAGAAGCCTGAGCGCCGAAGAATTGATGCTTTTGAACAGTGGTGTTGGAGAAGACTCTTGAGAGTCCCTTGGACTGCAAGGAGATCCAACCAGTCCATTCTGAAGGAGACCAGCCCTGGGATTTCCTTGGAAGGAATGATGCTAAAGCTGAAACTCCAGTACTTTGGCCACCTCATGCGAAGAGTTGACTCATTGGAAAAGACTCTGATGCTGGGAGGGATTGGGGGCAGGAGGAGAAGGGGATGACAGAGGATGAGATGGCTGGATGGCATCACTGACTGGATGGACATGAGTCTGAGTGAACTCCGGGAGTTGGTGATGGACAGGGAGGCCTGGCGTGCTGCGATTCATGGGGTTGCAAAGAGTCGGACACGACTGAGCGACTGATCTGATCTGATTCTATAATAAAATATATATAATTTATCTACTGTATATATAAAATCAGGCTATACATATGAAAGCATATTGAAAGAAAATACTGTTATTAAATACCATTTTAGAAAAGTTTGTGAAAGACAATTTCCATGTTTTCTCACATATCGATACATATTTTCTAAAGTAAAAGATAATACATTCATAAAAGGACTAATGACAGGTTTCCATTATTTCACTCCTCTTGATTTAATGTGTAAAGTTCACAGTGTTGTATGGAAATATATATTAATTCACAAATAGTTTTGATGTTCTATGACCTACAGTGGTTACCAAGCAATTGAGTTTATTGACCTGTGGAGAAAAATGAATAGTCCTGAGCTTTCTATAAAGGGTACAGTAAATCTAGTAACTGTGTAATTAACATAATTATGTAAGCAATAAAGACATAATTATAAGATTATTAATATGTTAAAATTATAAGGAATTTTCTGGCATTTAATTAACATTTACCAAGGCAGGCTACAGCAAATTAAATATCAATTAATAAAAATAGTGACATTTATTTAGATACTCTATTAGTTGTTACAATTATTAACTTGCTATCATGGGCTTTTAAAATTCCAATTAAGTGCCTAAATATTCCTTACAATTTTTATGTGCTAAAAATCTAATTATATTAGTGTCCTATAATTTAAAATTGATTACACTGCATCTCTCATAATAAATCTCAATACTCTCTTACCTGCCAATTGATGCCTAATTGACATGCACCCACTTATAAAGCCAAATGAACACTTCCACTGGAACTAAGCAATCTTGCAGAAAGTCCTCTCTTCCTTTAAAGTATCAATTCTTAAAAAGTGCAAAGGTAAAAAAAAAGTAGTAAACATATGGAAACATCACTGGATGTGGTTCCATGCCTTTGGCTCAGAATCAAGATTTAGAATATGTTTTTTCAGACACATAGCTGGCTGCCTAAGAGTTATTTATGTAAATTTAGTTTATCTCTTAATCTTAAGTGCATTAGCACCCTTAGCTTCCCTGGTGGCTCAGAGGATAAAGCATCTGCCTGCAGTGCAGGAGACCTGGGTTCGATCCCTGGGTTTGGAAGATCCCCTGGAGAAGGAAATGGCAATCCACTCTAGTATTCTTGCCTGGAGAATCCCATGGACAGAGGAGCCTGGCGGGCTACAGTCCATGGGGTTGCAAAGAGTCGGACACGACTGAGCAACTTCACTTTACTTAGCACCCTTGGGAAGCTTACAGGTATGATATCATTTTCCAAGCAACCATTGATTTCTGTGACCAACAGATATAAAAGTATGCCTAGTTGGTACAGTTATGATGAAAGATGTCTTAACTAGCATACAATATTTATCATTTATGACAGCCGTGCTAAGTCCTAACTCTAATGATTCATTTCTTTCATGCATCACTTCTCAGTTACCAAGATAAAACATTTGAGAAGTATACTAACAGATAAGCCATGATCTTTGTAACATATACATGATTGCATTAAAAAAGAAGTAAATCAAGAAAGCTACCAAAAGTAACAGATAAAACAGTCTTTATTTTATAACATCTATTATAGAATATGGAACAGGAAATGGCAACCCACTCCAGTATTATTGCCTGGAAAATTCCATGGACAGAGAAGCCTGGCGAGCTAAAGTCCATGGGGTTGCAAAGAGTCAGACACAACTGAATGACTAACACACATTATATTGTAGAAACGATTGCTGCTATTGTTATCTAGAATTATGTTCAATGTTACCAAGGCACAGTCTGGAAATCCTGGCCAATAAAAACTTACTCAAAAAAACTCTATGGTCAAATATATTTGAATTTTTTTTTTCTTCAAGAGTCAACATATCTACTATCAAATAGAAAAGGATGAAAAATCCTTCAGTAAAGAAATCTATTTAATTTTGTCAAAAATAGTAGTTAAGCACAGAATTTTTAATTCACATTGAGCTTTTTTTTTTTTAATTTTATTTTATTTTTAAACTTTACATAACTGTATTAGTTTTGCCAAATATCAAAATGACTCCGCCACAGGTATACATGTGTTCACATTGAGCTTTTTAACCTATCAACAAAGTAGAACAGAGAAAGACTCTGTTAGAAGATAGGATTATTTTAGAAATCAAAAGACAGTGCAGTGTTCCCTGGACTGTCTTAATCATGAGCATTTTGGTTAGAAGACATGATATATGTGAAATACAGTGATAAACATTTCAGAGCTTTTCTGGTTGATTTATGAAGTTATGGGTGAATATGTTCCTTTTAGCTAAAGCTGTGACCTCTTAAGGGGATATGTATCAAAATTGTTACATAAAAAAAAAGAATGGATTAATTCCTTATTTCACAATAGGGCCCCTCCCTCCCCCCAAAAAGAAAACGTAGGCTGAAATGTGTGACTGTCATCAGGTTCTCAAATATTACAGACCTTTGAACATCACAGTAAGAAAAAATATAAACTTTCTTTTAATTAGAAAACTTTGTAAAAAGATTAAACTGTATTTGAATAATAATTAGACAGATTTTGACACTGTATAAGATATATTTGAAATTTAAAGTTATTGAGAAAGATAATAAGCAAATGAGAGTAAAGAGCATACAATCTATGGATCTGAGATGTCTTTTATAGAAATGATGTCTCTGACTCTAATTTTAAACAGTTATTTATTATGACTGTCACTTAGATTTTGTGGTTCTCATTCAAATTTAACTATTTTCCTTGTTAATATCCCCTTCACTCATCTATTTTAGAAATCAACTTTTCAAAACAAAAACTAGCTTAATCTACTTATCATGACACAATGTGTTATTTTCACAACTGTCAATCTACCTTTAAGAATCAGAATGCTCACTTAATCTGAAATAGCTTTTAATGAATCACACATAATTTTAGTTTTTAAAAAGCATTTTAAACTTACTATGAAATGTTTATGGATAAATAATGTGCAGAGAAAGGTGTGTACTGTTCAATAAATTATTCTGAAGGAATTCTTGCATACTGCCTACCAGGTCAGAAGGTAAAATATTGCCAGCATTTCAGGTGATCCTTGCATGACTCTGCAATTAATAATTTCTTTCCTCCCAGCAGGTTACAACCACTATTTTGATGGTAATGGAAAATAAATGCTTTCTTACTTTTTTTTATAGTTTTACCAACTGGTAGGTATTTTGAAATATTATCTTTTGTTTTCCCTATTTTTTTAAACTTCATGTAAATGGAATCATATATACTCTTTTATCACTAGCTTTATTTATTCAAATTATGCGTAGAATTTCTTCCGTTTTGCTATACGTTGTAAAGTTTGTTCAACGTTCTTTAATACACAACGATTTATTTATGCATTCCACTGCTGTGAATGTTTGCATTTTCTCCAGTGTTTGGTTATTATAAATAATGCTTCCAGGACCATCCTTATGCATGTGCATGCATTTCTGGAGTAAAGAGGAATTACTTTATGGTAATTGGCTCAGTAAATGTATGTTCTATGTTAGTAGGTATTGCAGCACAATTTCCAAAGTAATTTTACCAATTTACATTCCCAACAGAAGTGCACAGAAATTTCCATTGATCTACATCTTCAATAAACATTGGTATTGTGTGTCATTTTTATTTTACCCATTCTTCTGGCTGTGTAGTTGTACCTAACTTTCATTCTTCTGATGAATAAGCACTTGAATATCTCTTACTATGCATATTGACAATTGGCAAATCCTCATTTGAAAAGTCTAAACAAGCCTTTTGCCCATTGTTTATTGGCTTATTTGCCTTTTTCTTAGTATTTTTTTGTGACCATTATATATAATCTAGGTACAGGTCTTTGCAAGATTTATGCATTGCATACATTTTTCTCACTCTATTAGGCTGAAATTTAGCCTTCTAAATGGTGCACTTTAATTAATACCAGGACTTAATCTTAATGGAATTTAATTTATCAAATATCATGTCACATTGTATTCTGCTGAAGAAATAGCCTGCTCCAAGATAATAAATATGCTTCATCAAAAAGCTTTATTATTTTACTTTTCTTTTTTAATCTGTGATATAGCTGTAATTGACTCACATATGATATTAATCAAGGGCTATCATTCCTTTCTTAAAAATGTGAATGATCAGTTGAATTAAAACCATTTAATTTTCCTCTTTTCTTGCTATAGTCACTAATCAAAAGAATGTTAATATATGTTTCATTGTTTTTTGTCTCTTCTTATGCCAAATACCATAATATATAGATATTTTTAATGGCTTTTTAATATCTAAATCTTTAATTTATCCAGCTTTGTATTTCTTTTTTGAGTTTTCCTTGACTATTCAGGACTTTTAACTATCAATTTAGAATGAAATTTGGGATTTACATCGGTGTAAAAACTTTTATATGATTTGACTATGTTTTCATTGAATTTATAAAGCAGTTCTAAAATAGTGCTTTCAAATCTTAAAACATTTTCTAATTCAAGAAATTTACTTAGATTTTTTAAAATTCATATTTAATTATCTTTTACAGAAGTGTAGAAATTTTGTACATATTTTGTTACATTTACTCATAGGCGCTTGATGTTTTCTAAAGCTGTAATAAATGACACTATTTAAAATCTTTTCTGTTTGTTTTCTACAATGACCTGGTCTTCAATAAATTTGATATACTCACTGTCAATTAGAAAAGTATATCCATAGACTCATTAGGTTTTCTATATAAACAATCATATTTTTGTCAAAGAGTGACAACTTCACATGTTTTTTCTTAAACTTTATAACTTCACTTGCCTTACATAACTGGCTAGGACCAAGTTTGCCATGTGAATGAAAATTGTGACAGTGTTTTATTAGAATATCAGATAGAATTAGCATAAGACAAGATTGATGAAAGAAGAGCAATAAAAATGTTCAAGCAAAATAATAGAAGAAAAATGGAAATTGAAGAAAATTGCACAATAAATAAATGAAAAACACTGGAAAGTTCTTATGAATGTATAATTGAATAAATATTTAAGATGATGCCTGAGAATATTCAAAAACTGAAAAAAAAATTACCAGTTCACAAGTTGAAAATACCTAAGAGGAGAACAAAGAAGCATAAAAGTAAAGTGCTAGTCACTCAGTCGTGTCCAACTCAGTGTGACCCTATGGACTATAGTTCACCAGGTTCCTCTGTCCAAAGGATTCTCCAGGCAAGCAAACTGGAGTGGGTTGTCATTTCCTTTTCCAAACATACCTAGGCTTATATAAGTCAAACTACAGAAAGCAAAAACAAGAAAATCTCAAAGCTGGTATAAGACATCTAACTTTCAAAAATTAAAAAATAAAATGACAGTGACATCTCATCAGAAATTAAGTTGCAAAACAATGAAATAGCACATTTAAATGCTGATATGTTCCAAACCGAATATCAGTAAATGTATTGGAAATGTATTTCATAATGGAAGAATATAGGAAAGAAATATTGAGAGAAATTCTAAAATGAGCTTGCATAAAATGGAAAGCAAGCAGAAGGAAATAACTAATAAAAAATAGACCAGAAATCAAGGAAATTTGAAACAGGAACTCGATAAAGAAAATCAACAAAACCAAAAACTGTTCTTTATGAAAACTCAATAAAGTTGATAAACTTCTTGCCAAGTTAAGAAAAAAAGAAAAAATACAAATTGCTAATATAGGAAATTAAAAGAGATCACTGCTAGTCCCTTCAACGGTAAAGGATGATAAATAAATATTATGAACAAGGCTATGCCCACATATTTGAAAGCTTAGATAGATAAATTCCTTGAAAGACAGAACCTGTCAAACCTTACACAAGGAAAAACATGTAATCCTAATAGTCATATATTTACTAAAGAAATTGTATCAATAATTAATAACCTTACATAACAAAATACTAGCACAGATGTTTTCACTGGTGAATTCTGCCAAAAAAATGAGGAAATTACACCAATTTTCAACTATGACTCCTAGAAAACAGGGTGAATACATCCTAACTCATCCTATGAGGCCAGCATCAACCTAATATAAAAACCAGACAAAGATGTTTCAAGACAAGGAAACTACAGACCAATAATCCTCACAAACATAGAAGTAAAGATCCTCAATGATATATTAGCAAATACTTAATTAAAAATTTATAAATAGTTATACAACATAACCAAGTGGGATTTACCTCAGGTGTGCAATGCTGGTTTGATATTTGACAATCAACTGATGCAATCATCACAACAACAGATTACCAAGAAAAATAATATCATATCAACATATGCAAAAAATATAAAAAAATTCATTACCCATTCATAATTAAAAAAAAAAAAACTCAGCAAGCTAGGAATAAAAGGGAACCTCATTGACTTGTTAAAGAACATCCACAAAAAATTCACAGCTAACATCATAACTAATGTTAGGAACTAGATGGTTTTCTGTTAACATCAGGGACAAGGCAAGGACATCTGTTTTTATTGCTCCTACTCGACAGTATATTGGAAGTCATAGTTAATACAGAAAAACCAAAAGAAAGAAAAGAAAAAGCCCATATTGGGAAGGAGGAAGTAAAACAATCTATGTTTGCAGATGATATAACTGTACACTAAGAAAACACAAAGAATCAACAAAATTATACCAGAACTAATAAGCGATTATAACACAGTTACCAGACGCAAGTTAAATATGCAAAAGTCAATTGCTTTCTTATATTCTAACAGCAAACAATGGAATTTGAAATTAAATATAAAATACCATCTATATTACCACTAAAAAGAGAAATATTTAGATATAAATTTTAAAAGTAGGTACAATAGCTACATTACTATCACCAAAGCTGCTGAGTTTCTCTTCCTGAATCAACCAGCCAGAAGTGGCCTCCAGCCTGAAATTCTGGGTTATTAGAGCTACACTCATGATAAAGAAATCAAATTATAGAAATGTATGATTTCTGAAAGAGATTTTTTTCTTTTCTTTGCCAAATGTCATAATGCAAAGTAGCCAAATTTCAGAAGAAACAACTGGCTGAAATTTTAATTCTCATATGACAGTCCACCATTTTCACTGAATTCCATTTAAAATACCATGTTGATAAAAAATATTTAAAATTTTTAAATAACCAATCAAACACAACAAAATAATAATAACAACAACAAAATACATACATACACACATATGTAAAATTCAGGCTTAAACTGAAAAAAGTATGGGAAACCACTAGACCATTCAACTATGACCTAATCAAATCCCTTCTGAGTAATACAGTGGAGGTGATGAATACATTCAGGGATTAGGTCTGAGAGAAGGCCTGGAGAATTTTGGATGGAGGTTCGTAATATCCCAACTATGGATGGTTTTGGTGACCAAAACCATCCTGAGAAAAAGAAATACGAGAAGGAAAAAATGGCTGTCTGAGGAGGCCTTATAAATAGCTGTGAAAAGAAGAGAAGTGAAAGGCAAAGGAGAAAAGGAAAGATATACGCAACTGAATGCAGAGTTTCAGAGAATAGCAAGGAGAGATAAGAAGGCCTTCTTAAGTGGTCAAAGCAAAGAAACAGAGGAAAACAATAGAATGGGAAAGATGAGAGATCTCTTCAAGAAAATTTGAGACACCAAGGGAACATTTCATGCAAAGATAGACACAATAAAGAACAGAAACAGCAAGGACCTAACAGAAGCAGAAGATATTAAGAAGCGGTGGCAAGAATACACAGAAGACTATACAAAAAAGGTCTTAATGACCTGGATAACCACAATGCTGTGGTCACTTACCTAAAGTCAGACAACCTTGAGTGTGAAGTCAAGTGGGCCTTAGGAAGCATTACTATGAAAAAAGCTAGTGGAGGTGATGAAATGCCAGCTGAGCTACCTCAAATCCTAAAAGATGATGCTGTTAAAGTGCTGCACTTAATATTGTCAGCAAATGTGGAAAACTCGACAATGGCCACAGGACTAGAAAAGTTCAGTTTTCGTTCCAACCCCAAAGAAAGGCCATGCCAAAGAATGTTCAAACTACAACACAATTGCATTCATTTCACATGCTAGCACAATGATGCTCAAAATCCTTCAAGCTAAGCTTCAACAGTATGTGAACTGAGAGATTCCAGAAGTACAAGTTGAATTTGAAAAAGCAGAGGAACCAGAGATCAAATTGTCAGCATTCATTGGGTAATAGAAAAAGCAAGGGAATTCCAGGAAAACATCAACTTCTGCTTCATTGACTACACTAAAGCCTTTGACTGTGTGGATCACAAAAACTGGAAAATTCTTAGAGATGGAATACCAGACCACTTTACCTGCCTCCTGAGATATCTGTATGCTGATCGAGAATCAACAATTAGAAACTGACATGGCACAATGGACTGGTTCAAAATTGGGAAAGGAGTATGCCAAGGATGTATATAGTAACCCCACTTATATAACTTATACACAGAGTACATCATGGAAAATGCAGGGCTGGATGAATCACAAGCTGAAATCAAGACTGCCAGGAGAAATATTAACAACCTCTAATATACAGATGATACCACTTTAATGGCAGGAAGAGAAGAACTAAAGAGCCTCTTGATGAAGGTGAAAGAGGAGAGTGAAAGCTGGTTTAAAACTCAACATTTAAAAAACTAAGATCATGGCATCTGGTCACATCACTTCATGGCAAATAGATGGAGAAAAAATGGAAATAGTAACTGATTTTATTTTCTTGGGTTCCAAAATCACTAAGGATGGTGACTATAGCCACAAAATTAAAAGTCTTACTCCTTGGAAGAAAAGTTATGACAAACCTAGACAGTGTATTAAAAAGCAGAGACATTACTTTTCCAGTAGTCATGTATGGATATGAGAGTTGGACCTTAAGGAAGGCTGAACGCCAAAGAACTGTTGTGTTCAAATTGCAGTGGTGGAAAAGACCCTTGAGAATCCCCTGGAGTGCAAGGAGATCAAAGCAGTCAATCCTAAAGAAAATCAACCCTGAATATTCATTGGAAGGGCTGATACTGAAGCTCCAATTCTTCAGCCACCTGATTTGAAGAGCCAATACATTGGAAAAGACCCTGATCTGTGAAAGATGGACAGCAGGAGGAGAAGGGGGCATCAGAGCATGAGATGGTTGGAAGGCATCACTGACTCAATGGACACGAGTTTGAGCAAACTCAGGTAGATAGTGAAGGACAGAGAAGCCTGGTGTGCAACAGTCCATGAGGCCACAAAGAGTCGGACACAATTTAGCAACTGAACAAAAACATTTATACATACAAATAAAGCCAAACCAAAGAACTCAACATCCTGATTCATCTCAGAGTGTAAAAATAAAATTTAAATCATCTTCTGGTCATGTATATGATCTGTTCCATGGCAGACAGAGAACCAGGTTAAAATAAGAACTAAATATTATACATATAAAACAGACCTGAAAGTAATTTTTATATAATTTTTTTCTGTTGGTTTTAACACTACAGACCATAAAAATTTGACAGTATAGTGGAAGATCTGGTTTAGACTAAGATTTTTCAGGAGAAATACCGTTCTACCCAAATTCAACATTCAGACAAGTTGATGAGTATTACCTGCATCAGTAGGGTATTTTCCCTTTCTGGTCCAGACTGTTACTCATTGGATATCACTTTAGGAGTTCTAATCTCATGAATCTGTCATTTTTATCTTCTTAAATCCAAGTTCTGTTTCTAATCCACAGCTGGAGATGAATATGACCAGTTCCGGCTTACAAGAACCGAAATCACTTCAGATACAAAGGATTTCTTGTCATCATTCCCTGTGTTCAATGGAGAAAACACAGGAGGATTTGTATTAAGTAAATGAGACTGTATTTTTCAAAATCAAATACATAATTCAGAAGATGCTATATTATGATAGGTTTGGTTTGAGATAACCTATTTTAACTTTTTGATATGTCTTGTATTTACATTTAAATGGGTATGGCAAATATCTTTAAGCTATGCTTCAAGACAAATAATGAACCACTTCTTTCTTCAAAATAAATAAAACTATTACTTGAAGATGGTGTCAGCAAGTTGACCTACTTCTCTAATTGCTGACTTATATGACACCATTTTTATAGAGCATTTTCTCTTTTAAATTGTAGAACAGCAGAAGGGTTAAGTGTGAACATTTTAAGGGACTTCTGTGCATACAAAGTACACCAGACAAGTGTAGTTATAAATAAGCAAGTGTTGAGGTAGTTACTGGTAAGGTTGCTAAAAGTGTTTACTCCTCAGTCATGTCCAACTCTTTGTGACTCCATGGACTGTGACCTCTCAAGCTCCTCTGTCGATGGAGTTCTCCAAGCAAATGTTGCTTACTACAGGAGACATCAAATCTGTGGAGCAGTGATACAGCCAAGAAGATGGGAGATGATTTTTCTAGAGTAATTGGGAGTTGATGATGCAATCAATAATAAGCTAGACTTGTGCTTCTTTCTAGATTATTCTAATAATTAAAAATTAATATTTATATGTTAATTAGTTAGCTAAAGTATTCACAATTTCAGAACTATTTTAATTAAAGCCTGATTACTAGTAATGCTACAATTATTTTTTTTTCTTTAATGGGTCCATTAAAGTTTAGATCTAAGATAGTAAGCAAGTAACAATTTAAAAAAAATTATTTTTTGACTCTGTTTACAAAACTAAAATAACAAGAATCTCCATGTTTCAGCAGCTGGATGAGTTGGTATGTGAGATGCAGGAGTCACAGTTATTCATTGGCTGTGTCCGTTTAAAATTTTACATTGTACTGAGTGCTAGTCAAGGTAATAAATGGGAGATGGCTTACTGATGTCCCATAATATAGTCATATAATCAAATGTATATGTTTTCCTTTATGACTAAAGCTATTTTATGTTATTGATATCAATTATTCTCTACAATTTGGATATGATAGGTATTCAGTAGGGAAGTCACAGGTTTTTAGTAGAATCCTTTAAATTACAAACATCTATCTGTTATTTTATTCATACTTCATTGGAGAATTCTTCTTAAATCCCTCTTACAAGGTATCAAATTTTTATGACCTGTACTAGGGAAATGGAACTTCTTTGATACATAACCCAAATTCAAAATAAACTAAAACACTGACCTTTTCAGAATGATTTAATCAGTTGGAGATGGTATAAAAATCAATTTGTGTTTCTAGAGTATACAGTGAACAAGCTATGACACTATCTCTTAAATGTTTAAGTATTATTTTTAAGAGCTGGCCCACGAAACAAATCTTTCACATTTTGGGAGATCGGCCAGCTTTTTATCACACAGGTTGAATCTCAAAGAAATTACCAACAAGGACATATTAATTACTGCAGAAATTTTGTCTCATTTCAAGTTCTTACTTTGTTGTTGTTGCTTAGTCGCTAAGTAGTATCTGATTCTTTTGCAACCCCATGGACTTCAGCCCACCAAGCTCCTCTGTCCATGGGATTTCCCAGGCAAGAACATTAGAGTGGGTTGCCATTCCCTTCTCCATGGGATCTTCCTTATCCAGGGATTGAACTTGCTTCTCCTGCATTGGCAGGAGAGTTCTTTACCACTGAACCACCAGGGAAGCCCTCTTACTTCATACATTGTATCTTTTTGACCCAATACATGGCTAAAATACTCAGTTTCTAATATCTGTATTCAGTAATGCTCCCCCCCCCCCAAGAGGGAGAGGGTTCCTAACTCCTTTTATTTTCTTGGAAAACTTTCTTGAGAACTAGTATGTCAAGATGTCCCAGGCTCATCTTGTATATTTTCTTCCCCAGAACAAGAATCATTTGTTTCTCTACAAGACCTTATTTTCTTCCAATGGGGAATGATAAATCAGGATCATTATTAGGGCTTGGGATGCAAACAACTGCTGAGCTGGTCATTGTTTCTATCATGTTTTTGAAGGACAGAGCTAAGGATATTTATTAGGAATATATACTAGCTGAAATCTTGTGTGTGTGTGTATTTACATAGACATACATATATAACACACATATGTGTATATAAGTTATGTATAAATATATAAAGGTAAAATATTTCATGTTTTATACTGATATTCCTATTACATATGTGGCATTCAGGGTTTTCTACTTAACCTTTTCTATATTACATCTGAATCTCCTTAGTTTCACAAAGAGAACTCTAGTTTTCTAGAACAATAGGGATGATGGAATTCAAATGAACTATAATTAAATATTTTCAGTGTCTTCTCATATATAACAGTTTTAGACTAACAATGTTAATAATACTTTTGTATTACCAATTACTATTTTTTTTGATAGTTGATATATGCTATCCTCATCCTCCTCATTTTCAATCATTGTCCTCTAACTAAATCATCACAACAGATGGGAATTGTGTGCTATTTACTCCCCTTTTAATTCTCATTTAGTATAAGAATTACCTACTTAATGCTAATCTCTTCTCTATTATGTGTCTCTCTAGTCATTTTGTTTTCTTGAAGCTTCTTCTTAAGTAAAATATTTAGGAGAGTCTTATAAGAACCATATTCTCTGAGATTTTGTCACTTGATATTAGTTTTACAGTATCCTTTACAAAGTCCTTTATACATGGAGGTCAATTTTCCTGGACACAAAATCCATGGTTCTTATGTTCTTTCCTTGAATAAGTTGAGTACTATACTCAATTTCGCATAAAAATAGTCATTGAAAATCAGGTGATGATCTAGTTTTATTTCCCTTTCAAGTCACATTCTCAATTTTTCCTCGTTTTAAGGACAATAATTTTACTAGACTAATTCTTGTTGGTCATCATAGTCAATATTCTCAAGTTCACAGTTTGTCTTTTAATGTAAAGTTTAAACGTTTATTTAAAGGAAAGTTTCCTTGAAATGTACATTTTCATAATTTTCTCTGATGCTTTTCTTAGGTCCTTTAGAAACTCTAGTATTTGTATGCCTAAAACTCTTTATTGATCTTCAGTACTTATCACCATCTCTGCAATGTTTTTATCACTTCCTTTGTTACTTTATATTTAAATTTTGCTCTTGTTTTTACTTTGTACTTCAGTACTTCCAGTATAAGACTCTACATTCTTTTTTCTTCAAATAATTTTCTATGAAATTTAGCCTTGATACTTATCTGTTGTACATTCCTATTTGAATTTAATTTTCCCAAACCCAGAAAAAAAGGGATTGACTAAGAGTGTTTCCAGTGGTCATGTATGGATGTGAGAGTTGGATTGTGAAGAAAACTGAGGGACGAAGAATTGATGCTTTTGAACTGTGGTATTGGAGAAGACTCCTGAGAGTCCCTTGGACTGCAAGGAGATCCAACCAGTCCATTCTGAAGGAGATCAGCCCTGGGATTTCTTTGGAAGGAATGATGCTAAAGCTGAAACTCCAGTACTTTGACCACCTCATGTGAAGAGTTGACTCATTGGAAAAGACTCTGATGCTGGGAGGAATTGGGGGCAGGAGGAAAAGGGGATGACAGAGGACGAGATGGCTGGATGGCATCACTGACTCGATGGACATGAGTCTGAGTGAACTCCGGGAGTTGGTGATGGACAGGGAGGCCTGGCATGCTGTGATGCATGGGGTCGCCAGAGTCGGACACGACTCAGCGACTGAAATGAACTGAACTTAACTGAATAGTGTTTTTAACTTCCCAGAGCTCCCCCTTCTGTTATGTTGCTGCTAAGTCACTTCAGTCGTGTCCGACTCTGCGCGACCCCTGAGAGGGTAGTGCTAAAAACTATGGTAAACTGCTTTCTGAGATTTTCTCTCTTTTGTTCCCCTCCGACTTCACTTCACTTCCACTTCTATTTGGACTTACTCTTGCCTGCTTTCCTGTGGTCTTTCCCCTGTTTAATTTTAACATCATCCTCAATAAGAAAGGAGCCTTAAAGAGTTCACTGGAACTAGATTACTTCAGTACTTTTAGGCCTTACTGCTAGTCATTACAGTTCAACCTTCGTGGAAGATAAAATATATAGTTGTTTTGTATGTGTGTTAATTACTCAGATATGTCCGATTCTTTGTAACCCCATGGACTGTAGCCCATCAAGCTCCTCTGTCCATGGGATTTCTCAGGCAATACTACTGGAGTGGATGACCATTTCCTTCTCCAGGGAATCTTCCCAACTCAGGGACTGAGCCTGGGTCTTCTGCATTTCAGGCAAATTCTTTACCATCTTAGCCACAAAGGAACCACAATTGTTTTGGGTGGGACCAAATCAGAACACTGCAACTACTGTGTTTATTATCATTCTCCTAGTAATTTGCCAGCTTAAAAATGAAAATAAAACATCTACACACACCCAAAACCAATACAACATTGTAAATCAACTCTACTTCAATACAAATTTTAAAAAATAAATAAAATTGGAAAAAGCGTATTTACACAAAAGAAGCAGTTTTTTTCTCTTGTATCAAAAAGGCCAGATTTATTTTTTTCACTGCACATTATTTCTGAATTCAGCTTTCTTGCTTTAGGAAAAATCCACATGCACACACACACACGCAAGCTAGAAAAGAAGACAATCTCGGAGAAAATTCTGAGCAAAGATCACAATGTTTCCTTAGATATTCAAACACATTCAAGGTTGTCAAAATTAGATGAGCTACCGCTGGTGCCCGCTACTAACTCAAAAAGTGAAAAGAAGGCTAAAAGACCAGATTCTATAATTATAGGCTAAAAAGTATAAACTCCCAAGAAGTAGGAGGTGAATTTAATACCTGTGATTATAACATTTTTAAAATATGTTCTTGCAGCTGTGACATTTGGAAAAACAATTATCAACTCAGCTGCAGTAAATGAAAGGAAAAATACATACAAGTATTCCTGCTGGAAAAAAAGCATAAATCCTGTAAAATACTAATAATGTAAACAAACTCAGTTTTTTCTTACATATATATTATATAATCTCCTAATAACACACTTGTCATAACCTTATTTTTCAAGACATTGTTTGGATGTCTTATGCTTTATCTGAATATTTTATGCCATTTGATTATGCAGTATGTACATATTGTGAAATGTCAGAATATGTATTAAAATGCATATGCTTGAAGCAATAATATTATGGAAGTGAGATGATCACTATAGTGCTTTAGGACACATTTTCAATTAAGCAACCATTTGTTTAAAAACCAGGGGACCAAAATGTTCATGTTTTATTCAAAATTAATATCTCTATAAGGAAATCCTAAAATATCATGGAATTTTACTCTTATTTTTTATTGTCTTCCCCATGGGTTTGTTAGTCATAATGATAAAAACTCAATAGTTGGGATTTTCGTTGCTAACCATCAGAAGTCTCCTGGAAGGGTGAACATGTTCACTTAGCAGGAACTGATTCTATAAGTTAGAATGAATAACTCTTACTCAGGAAATTTAGTGTTCATTTATATGAAGGTAAACAATTCTTTCAGATCCCAAATATCACATGAAGATGTACACAGTGTGCATTGGACTTTCCTTCATACATATATGTATTTGTTAACTTTTGCTCCCACACATAAATTTATTACCAAGTACATGTAAACATAGATCCCTGCTTAGTGGCACTAGTAGTAAAGAATCTACTTGCCAGTGAAGGAGACATAAGAGACTAGGGTTCTATCCCTGGGTCAGGAAGATCCCCTGGAGGGCAGCATGGGAACCTACTCCAGTATTCTTGCCTAGAGAATCCCGTGAACAGAGAAGCCTAGCAGGCTACCGTCCATAGGCTCGCAAAGTGTTGGACATGACTGAAGTGACTGAGAGTGGCATGTTTTTACATACATCACAAAAATGAGTGAAATAGGTATTATTTTTATAATTCAGTTCAGTTCAGTTGCTCAGTCATGTCTGACTCTTTGCGACCCCATGAATCACAGCATGCCAGACCTCCCTGTCCATCACCAACTCCCAGGGTTCACCCAAACTCATGTCCATCGAGTCAGTGATGCCATCCAGCCATCTCATCCTATGTCGTCCCCTTCTCCTCCTGCCCCCAATCCCTCCCAGCTTCAAGGTCTTTTCCAATGAATCAACTCTTTGCATGAAGTGGCCAAAGTATTGGAGTTTCAGCTTTAGCATCAGTCCTTCCAAAGAACACCCAGGGCTGATCTCCTTCAGAATGGACTGGTTGGATCTCCTTGCAGTCCAAGGGACTCTCAGGAGTCTTCTTCAACACCACATCTCAAAAGCATCAATTCTTCGGTGCTCAGCTTTCTTCACCGTCCGACTCTCACATCCATACATGACCACTGGAAAAACCATAGCCTTGACTAGACAGACCTTTGTTGGCAAAGTAATGTCTCTGCTTTTGAATATGCTGTATAGGTTGGTCATAACTTTCCTTCCAAGGAGTAAGCATCTGTTAATTTCATGGCTGCAATCACCATCTGCAGTGATTTTGGAGCCCCAAAATATAAAGTTTGACTTTTTTTTATAATAGCTTTATATAATTCACATACATATATACAATTTCCTATTTAAAGTGTACTATTCAATGTTTTTTTTTTGGCTACACCACACAGCATGTAGGATCTTCGTTCCCTGACCAGGGATCAAACCCGTACCTCCTGTGTGAAGTGCAGAGTCTTCACTGCTGGACCACCAGAGAAATCCCTTAAAGTTTTTTAATATATTCACAGAGTTGTGCAGTTATTACCACCATAAATTCTAGCATAATCAGGAGATGCAGTTTCAATCCTGGGTTGGGAAGATCCCCTGGAATAGGAAATGGCAACCCACTCCAGTATTCTTGCCTGGAGAACCCCATGGACAGAGGAGCTGGTATAATCCATGGGGGTCCCAAAAGAGTTGGACACAATTTAGCAACTAAAATGACACCAACAGTTCTTCATTCCTTTATTTAATTACTAAATAATATTCCCTTTAATGGATATACCATTCTTAATTAATTCATCTATCAGTTCATGGACATCTGTGTTGTTTCCACTTTTTGGCTCTTTGAGTAAGACTGCTAGGGATATTTCTGTATGTGTTTATGTGTGGACGTATGCTTTTATTTCTTTGAGGTTTATCTAGTAGAGCTGCTGGGTCCGGTGATGTCTCTATGTTTTGACCTTTTAAACAACTGCCAAAATGTTTTCCATACAAGGAAATATAGGCTTAATATAATGAGTTGGGAAGTACTCCTTCCTTGTCTATATTTTGGAATAATTTGTGAGAAAATGATATTAATCACTTTTTAAATATGTGGCAGAGTTCACCAGTAAAGCCATTTGACTCTGGGCATTTTAGGGGTACTTTGTTTCTTAAATCAATCTCTTCACTACTATAGGTTTATTCAGATTTTCTATTTCTTCAAGTGACTTTCAGTACTTTTTGACCTTCTTGGGACTTGTCTATTTTACCAAAGTGAACTAATATTTTTCAGCTTTTACTGAAAGATGTTAATAAGTCTTCATTTTTAAGTATCACAAAGTATTTTCTAATTCTCCTTGTGATTTCTTCCTTATCCCATTTGTTGTTTAGGAAAGTAGTATTTAATGCCTACATAATTATTAATTCCCCAAATTTCTTTGTGGGTTTGGATTTTCAATTTAATTTCATTGTTATTAGAAAACATAGTTTCTATGATCTCAGCACCTTACATTCATTGAGTCATGTTTCATGGCTTCATATATTGTCTTTCATAGATGGTATATCATGTGCTCTTGAGAAGAATATTTATTCCATTGTCGTTAAATGGAATGTTCTATGGATCTCTATTGAATCTAATTGCTTTATACCGTTATTTAAATCAGCTATGTTCTTGTTGATCTTTTGCTTAGCAATTCTATCCATTAGGGGAAGTAGAACACTGAATTCTCCAACTATTGTTGAATTATCTACTTCTCATTTCAGTTTTGGATAAATGTTTCTTCATTAGCTGTGTGCCCTTAGGACAATTTCCTCAGACAGTAAATGCTTTTTTTAAAGTAATTTTTACCAGTTTTATCAACAGTTTTGCTAGGGAGTTTTTCCTACTTCCATTTGAAAGTAGAAGTTTATATTAATGTTTACAGCAAAGCATTCTCAATTCTTTGCCCTCTAATTGCTATAAGCAAATTTAGAGACCACAAGTTTATTCTGGTGGGGGTGACTTAAGAACACATGCAGAAGTATTAGTCCTTAAAGGCCCAGGATAACTAAATATCTAACAAGTGAAATTTCCAACTCCATAGTATTATCTTTCTCCAGAACACTCTATTGGCAAGCTCTCCACTGAGCTCATTTTATATTTTCCAATGATTTTTCCCACCAGCAAAAACACAAACTATTTTCAGTCAGATACATGGCATGAAACGTGATGATTTAGAGAGGATGGCACTAAGGGATAAAGGAGCAGCAAGACCAATCACTCCATCTTTTAATTCATATTCCTCAAGAGCCGGATTTGTTCAAAAGGTATGATCATATAGTAGAATTACTAAATATAAGCCTCCAGAAATAATAACTGCAAGAATATTTGAGATAGAGCAATGCAGAACATAGATAACCCATGACAACTGTCAATACATGTGATAACAAGAAAAGCAACTTAAGGAGTGGTGTATACAAATGCATGAAGCAGAAAGCCATAGCCTAGATTAGGGATCCAAAGCTACTTCTAATTGGGGATCCAAAGTGTTTTGTAGGGTACAAGAAAAGCTGCATACTATATGTACGATAGAATATAAGAGGGATATATTTGTCCAAAAATCTGGGTTAACTGAATCCAGGATTTGGAAAGCTCACATTCTAACCAAATCTCTTATTCTTCCACATATTTAAATATTTTAGTTATTCCAAATAATTAGTTCCATTTCTTTAGAAGAAAACCTTTAGACTTTTGTTTGGCATAGAAATACCAATGTGTCTACTCAAAATTTTTAATATCTGTCTCTTTCATTTATTCATTATTGATTATATTTATTTTACCTAGAAAATTTTCTTTAACCATAGAGGTTAAAAAGTTAACACATATTCTATCTCCAAGCTACTTAACTTGCATCTGCCTTAGTAACAGTGCATGTTAAATGGCATTAATAATAGAACAGGATATGACAAATAACATAATCCACATAAAGTACCACTGTTATGAATTTTATACTTTTCATGATAATTAATTTTCAAGATTAAAATTTCATTTATTTTTAGGTTTTGATCAGTTTTGATAATAGGAGTGTTATAAATCAGGAAGCCCTTGTGTTGTGAACTGACAAAGAAGTAAAGAGAGAGCACAGAGAAGAAAAAGTATATCTAAATACGTTTTAGATATAATGATTGCATCTAGGGATACACCAAGGTGTGAACAGTATCTAGCATTAATTAATAATTTTTCTTTGTGCTCATACAAAACAGGTACTTTAAATTGAGAAAATTACCTGCTCCTATGTTAAATAACAGAAGTAACAGGTATAGTTTCATATGCTAGACAATATGAGAATAAGTGAAAATAACTGAGCTGCTTGCTCTAGGAAATACTGGCCCCTGGAAAATAGGACTGTGAACCAATTAAAACAGCCCATTAAAAAGACCTCTTGTACTTTCAAAACTAAGAGCTTGTTCATCATGACATGCTTCAAAATCCTTGATTTGCTGTGCTGGCCAATCCTAAACTATCATGTCTAAAATGTTGACCAACCCTAACCAGTACCCTTCCTTGCAGGATCTACCTTAAAATAATCAACTCTAGGCCCTAAAACTCTATACATGTTTTCCTCTGATGCCTCCCTCTAAGGCACTATTAAGACTCAAGATGGGTTCTCCCTTAAGTGGGGGGAAAAAAAAAGGTAATTTGATGTGATCTCATGAACTGAAGCCCACTGTTCTGTAGCTGCCCTGTCCCTGGAATTTTCCAGGCAAGAATACTGGAGTGTGCAACCATCTCCTTCTCCAGGGGGTCTTCTCAACTCAGCAATCCAACCTGGGTCTCTTGCATTACAAGCAGACTCCTTACCATCTGAGCCACATAGGAAGCAAGGTGGGTTCTTCCTTAAGGGGGTAGATCTAATAAACTTAACTTTTTGATCAAAAGGTTTTTCTGGTGGTCTCTTCAGGAGACAAAACATGACAACATCTTTCATGGATACAAATGTACATATCAGTGAGACTCAGGATGGCAAAATGACATATAAAAAATTTTATTTATTAGATAATTTGACTTCATGTACTAGTCTTATTTTCCAAATACTATTATTGTTCCTTTGAAGTTGTTATTCACTATAATTTAAATTTAGATATCCTAACACTTTATTAATAAAAAAGAAAGATTTCCTCTTACAAATGTAGTTTTATTAACTGCATAACTAAATTTACAACTAAAATGTAGGATTTGTAATAAAATTTAAGTTGCATTTTAAAGACTTTCCTAATGACTATATAGGGAATATGGTTGAATTTAACACCCACCCTCAACCTATCTATGCCTACACATTCTATCTAAAGATTACTGTTGTGAGAACATATTTATTAAGATTTTCAAAGCAACAATTGACAGTTGATAATATTGTTAAATATCTCACAGGTATTTAAATAACCTCTTGGTTTTACAAGTTAATCAATTTCTTGTAAATGTTACACTGTAATAACTATATTTTCCTTCTTTCTCCTGTACTTTATTTATAAAAGAACATAACAGTGTTATATGAGTTGATATTCAGATACAAACCAATAATAAATGTTTTTTTTATTTAAAACATTTAAAAAAGAATGTATCTTTAAAAAAAAAAGATTCAAGAATACACTGTTAATGACTGAACAGAAGAACAAATCACAATTATTAAAGTTTGAACTGAGAGACATTTTAAAGTATATTTTCAATAATACTGTTTGGAACAATTCAGATTAAGCTATTTTTGGCAGACCTTCTCTGTCAATTTGCTATTAGTGATGAAGCACTAATAATTCATTCATTATGTCTTTCACTGTAGATGATATGCTATAATAAAAATCTTGTTTACAATATACATCTTCTTAGCAAAGCCTGTATCCATAGAATCAAAGCAGTCTTTAGTACAATTTGCTCTATCATATATTCTAAATTAAATGGGATCTACATTAAAGAGGCTTCTCAATTTTAAATTATATGTAAATGGAACAACTGAAATAAAGTAGAGCACAGAAAACACACAGAATTCTTTTCAAAGGTAGAACTCAAAATTAAACCCAAAGCCTTTAACTTTGGTTTCATTTTCCTACTATTAAAACAAAACAGACCCATTAAATAAATGACTGTAAAAGTGACTGCTTACTATCTTTCTGGGAAGCAATAGATTCCAGTCCATGTAAAGAGATGATTTGTTGTTGATATTTTGTTGTTTTCTCTTCAAAAGTGAGATTGGTTTCTTTAGGTATGAACATTGACCCTGGCTTCATAAGCTTTTACCAAACAGAGCATATCATAAGCACTGAGGTTTGAGACTCAGTGATTATTATAGCTGCATATAGGTGGAAATGCTCTTTCAAGGTTATTTTATTTCCTATTTGCCACACTTCATACCACAGAGTAGTACCTAAAAGTTAAATGCATTTTCTTGAAATGAGCCACATGATAAAACAGTGCATAAGAAGAAGGCAATAGGGTGCAGTGCGAGTGTGCTGTGAAAATGAGTAAAGCAGATGTCAGCAATGCTTGAGCTCAGTTGTGGATGTGTTAATTTTCCCCTAGATCTGCTCAGGAAGCTGGCAGGCAGAATCCCCCTGCCTCACAGATCAGGGAAATAGCTCAGAGAAGGCTCAGAGGCAGAAAATGCAATTGACAGGGGAAATTCACTGAAGCTCTTTTTTTTTTTTTTTTTTAAAGAAAGTAAGATTGTTTTTAAGTAGTCTTTTGTTGTTGTTGTTGTTTGTTTAAAAGCAGACTTTAATAACTTCAAGATGTAGAATATAATGGAACAGAATAGGATTTATTGAACTCTAGGTAACCTGATTGCTCTAATCAACCACTATTCTTTATTGCATGGATCAAAAACAATGAAAGACAGAGTTAGGGAATATTATTCTCTGAATCTACATGAAAACTAAGAGTTCAACTCATGTGTTTAGATTTTGTAGACAGCATTTTTCTCCAATATCAAAATGAAATATTTCAATGAATACTCAGCATTCATTCTTGCAATGATTTGTTAAGAATGTAAAACAACATTTCACTATCATCATAACTGTTTCATGATGAAACTGAAGCTCCAATACTTTGGCCACCTGATGCAAAGAACTGACTCACTGGAAAAATTCCTGATGCTCAGAAAGATTGAAGGCAAAAGGAGAAGTGGGTGGTAGAGGATGAGATAGTTTGACAGTATCACCAACTCAATGGACATGAATCTGAGCAAATTCTGGGAGATAATAAAGGACAGGGGAGACTGGTGTGCTGTAGTCCATGGGGTCACAAAAAGTTGGACATGACTTAGTGACTGAACAATAACAAAATCATCATAACTCCTTATAACTGATGATATTTTAGTTTAGAATTAACTGGTTTTGCCCTTTATGGAATCAAAATAAAATTTAAAAATTAGTCCTTTTTAGCCATGAAATTAAAAGATGCTTACTCCTTGGAAGGAAAGTTATGACCAACCTAGGTAGCATATTCGAAAGCAGAGACATTACTGTGCCAACAAAGGTCCGTCTAGTCAAGGCTATGGTTTTTCCAGTGGTCATGTGTGGATGTGAGAGTTGGACTGTGAAGAAAGCTGTGTGCCGAAGAACTGATGCTTTTGAGCTGTGGTGTTGAAGAAGACTCTTGAGAGTCCCTTGGACTGTAAGGAGATCCAACCAGTCCATTCTGAAGGAGATCAGCCCTGGGTATTCTTTGGAAGGAATGATGCTGAAACTGAAACTCCAATACTTTGGCCACCTCATGCGAAGAGCTGACTCATTGGAAAAGACGCTGATGCTAGGAGGGATTGGGGGCAGGAGGAGAAGGGGATGACAGAGGATGAGATGGCTGGATGGCATCACCAACTCGATGGACATGAGTTTGGGTAAACTCCGGGAGTTGGTGATGGACAGGGAGGCCTGGCGTGCTGAGATTCATGGGGTCACAAAGAGTCGGACACGACTTAGCAACTGTACTGAACTGAAAAAAGTTTTCCTACAAATATTCACTTAGAAATGTCCCAGAGTCCACTAGCTTTCCATCAATATCTATTCTTCCCATCTCTTATAATAACAGAACTATGGAATTTTAGCTGTATGTCTGACTGCCCCCAAACACTTTATTTTACAACATCTCTTGTAATAAAGTTTGGTTATATGACTAATCGCTAATGATACATATTAGAAGTGGTATTTGCAACTTCTGCAAAATGCCCTTAAAATGAAAGAGGTATGGCCTTCTGTTTCCTCCTTTCTGCCAACTAGAATACAGACATAGCAGGTGGAGAGCTGGAGTTAGAGTTAAAGCATCTATCCTGCAGCTTAAGACTCTGAAAACAAGAAACCCATAGTCTGACATGGGAATGTCCTACCATACATGGATATGTATGGGGGACTTCTTTGAGAGCAAAACAGGTTACAATTTTGTTTAATTCACTGATACTTTGGATTTTGTAATTGTTAGTCAAGCTATTTCAAGTTCTTTCTATATATCAGGAACTGTTGTAGGCAATAGAGGAAAAAGGAATTCCCTGCTTTTACAGAACTTGTATTCTGGTGTAGGCTACTAAAAAATGGCTTAAAGGAGGGATGATCCAAGATGAAGGACTTTCTCTTTTATATAAGGAGGCCAGTAAAGTTCTATAAGGTGACATTTGAGCAAAAATCTTAAGGAAATACAGAAGTGAATCATGTAGAAATCTGGGGAACACAAAAATTTAAATCCTTAGGTAGGAGCTTATTTCCCCTGGAAAGTTAGAATACCAAGAAGTAGGCCAGTATAGCAGGAGTAGAAAAAGAGGTAGATAGAGAACAGTAGAGAATATAAACACGCATAAGCTACTAAAAATATATGGCTTTAACTTTGGTTGGGATGAAAGGCTTTTGGAAAGAGTCTTGTACAGAGAAGTAATATATTCTGGTATGCATGCAAAGGCAGGTATGCAAACTTTTATAATGGGTTAACCTGACTAAAAAGAAGTTTTTCAGTCTTGCCAGATGTTGAAAGGATATTTAAAAATACATGTTCCCCTAGTGCAATATTCTGGGGAAAGATGTGTGAATTTTTTCCAAATATAATCCATGATTTGCACATTTGAATTGCTATGTTCCATATACAAAGACTTTATATTCAGCAGTATGTGTGCTATTCACATTTAATTTTCACAACAATCCTAAAATACTATGATTTCTCATTTTACATGTGTGGACAAAGTGAATAGGTGCTTCTCAAGGCTACAAATAAAATAATTGGTAGAGACAGTTTTCAGACTTGTAAAATCTGAGTCCTTTTAAAATTTGCTTGCCTTTTTAAATACTCTCTTAATCATTATGCAGTATTGCAATACAGTGAGATTACCCTACAGCACATTTAAAGAAAGAAAACAACTTTGGAATGACTTTTCAATTAATAAGGAAAGAAATCAAACCATACATCAATAAAGCATATCAGACAATTCACATATTAACCATAATTTTACTTTAGTGCATTTTTGCATCTTTAGAATAAAGGTACATTTTTGGGATTTAATTTCATTTAAACTTGTATTAAATAAATGGAGTAGTTCATAAAGGGTTAAAAAGTCCCAAATTCATAGTAGTTAATACAAGTCCTTTGAGGGTTTGTTTATTTCTAACTGGTGGAGAATTAATTTGTCATGCTCCAGGGGGTGCCAAGCTCCAATTAACACCCCATGTGTGTGGCTAGCACGTTTGTAATGGATTGGCTGTATAGTATGATAAAACCAAGAGGCTCGGGGCCCTGTACCACCAATTGCTGGTTCTATAGTTTCTGGGCCTCATATTAAGCCAGGAGTAGATAAAAGCACTTAGGTAGCTCATTAGTTGCTTACCAAAGACTGGAACATCATCCCCAGCCCATCCTGTACTTGGAACATATCCAAAAAGCATTGTGATTAGATCACCTCTAAGAATGCTGTCCTAACTATAAGACAATAGGCAACAATTTTTTTTCCCCTGAAAATTTCAAGTCAAATTCTTAAACTGTACACTTAATGCATTCCCATTTACACAAAATGGCATCTACTAGCTTCATCCAACAGTCAACTTAGTAAATAATCAAACTACAACTAGGTATGTAATGAAGTAGTCATATTTTTTTAATCCTATTATGTTACCAGTATATAGTTGTATACTGATCAAAGAAATATGTTGACTGAACTCTGATATGAATTATTAAACAATAATTTTGACTCAGGTTGTTGAAAGGAAGAATAGAGTTTCAGTTTTCAGTCACTGCCTTTTTAATGTAATAAAAGTAAAGCTTCTTGTGGAATTGCAAGGTTGCTTTTGTAATTGTTAATATTCCCTAGCCTTTGTATTTAATATGGCAATGCTTGTAATACAGAGTGAAAATGATGGAGATTTTAAACGACACAGAAATAACTGTAAATGGAGCAAACTGAAAAATAAAATAAAATGATGGAAAGAACTGGAAACTGCAGTGATGTAAGTGAAGTATCAATAAAGAGAACTGTGCCAAGTGCAATAATTATCATCAGTCATCTTATGGCATGATTTCCCTTCAGTGTTAACTGTTGTCCAGTCATCTTTTTTTTTTTTTTCCAGGACTGTAGGGACGGGAGTGGCAAATAGTACACTATTCAATGCAAGCACTCATTGGTAAAGGTTTTGTTTAATTCAGTATAGTAAAATTCATGTACTCCTCCTCTTTTAGAGAAAGATTTGAAATTCTAGTAAGTATGTCAAATGGTAACTTTCACAAATAAGAATGAATTACTGTTTTAAAACATTGCAGTTTATTCATTATTTCAGTCCATCAGTGCCTTAGATGATCACACCTATTGACCAGTTGTTGTTGTTTTTTTTTTTTATCCTTAATCTCCTTTTCCCTATCATTGCCCATTCTGATCCTGTACTTAAACAGTAGGCTTAAAGTTATTTCATTTCAATTTGAAACCAGTTTTTGAATGAAAACTCTGAGAGGAAGCAATAAGAACGGACACACTCTCTTCCCTATCATCTTCTGGAGTACACAGTACTACTTTGAGGAGACTCGAGAAGATGTTCATTGATCCAGTTATCATAGGTCTCTGGTGAAGAATATGGACAAATAACATGGCAGCAAGAGAAAAGACTAAGAAAACAGACAGAAATCGAAGATAGTCAAGCTTTTTCCTCTACTCAGACTGTTAAATGACATCATCTCACTTACGATGTCAAAGAAACAAGTGGTCACTTTTGTTGTTCTTTTATTTTTTTCTTTAAAGAGGACACTCATGAAACTTTTTCTGTTTAAAAGCATCCATTACAGAAAGGAACAGAATACTAACAAGGCATCCAATAAAACCTTTCATTGAATAATGAAAGAAGGATGATATCGATATATATATATATTTTTTTAATCTGGTCAAGAAATTTCTCTGTAACAGTCTTTGGGTGCCCAGAGTTCTAATGGGCTTATGACTGCTAATGGCTTTCTAATCTCATAGTCTGTAATGTTAGAGTTTTAAATCTATTTACTTCAATTTCCTGACATGCATCAGAGACAAAGAGGGTATTTACTGGCTTTGTGGGCTTTGTATTACATTTTTTATTACATTAAAATGTACCCAGACTTTTACATCAGCAACTCAACTGGATGGTTTTGAAGGAAGGGCAAACAGAAAGAAAAATAAGTAAATATATAATTTCAGAACTATCATCATAAAAGATACAAAGGTTCATGTTAGACTCGCAGTATGTAAACCTAGAAAAATTTGCCATTTTTTTTTTCCTCAGCTTGTGAGTTTTGAATCGGTCAGATGAAACAAATATAGTTCTCATCTATTTCACTTAGATTAGATTATATTTACACTATCTTCTGTTATTTATTCCATAGCCCTTTATGGTTCAAGCTCATGCCTTGCTTTCACCTGAGTTACATCCTGTATCTATAGCTAATATAGTTGTATTTTCTCTTAATAGAGTGATGCAGAGGAGGATCACCTGCGATGCCCGAGATAATTCACTGAGTTTCTATTGTTTTGACTTTCCTCAGATATAAAATAACAAGTAGAGTAAATGTTTTCTTACCTTAAATCTTAAAAGCAGATCATGTATGTCAAAATTTCTTTGTAAGGGTCCACTTCTTAGGGGGAACCAAAGTATGGTCTATACTGGAGGAAAAAAAAAATGGAGAAAGAAAGAAAGTAAAAAAAAAATGCCAAATAATAGCATATACTTTAAAAATTCTATTCATCTAATTCTGTTCACCAGCACTATCTCTTAAAAATAGCAGTGTGAAACAACTCCTTAAACATGTACCATTCATTTTTTTTAACTTTACAATATTGTATTGGTTTTGCCATATATCAAAATGAATCTGCCACAGGTATAACATGGGTTCCCCATCCTGAACCCTCCTCCCTCCCCATACCATCACTCTGGGACATAAAAAGCCTACTTTTTATAATTGAGACAAATAAACAGAAGATAAACTAAAATCAAGATTTTAGAAAATTCAATATATTTCAAATATTAATTCATTTATTGAGCCAGTTATGAATAGCCAATTGTCCTTTTTTGAAAAATTATTTGATTTATTACTTTATATTGGAATATAGTTGTCTAGAAGTGTTGTGATAGCTTCAGGCATACAACACAGAGGTTCAGTTGTATCCACTCCTTTTCAAATTCTTTCCTCTATCCTTCCACTATACTTTATGTTCCTCTTATGGTGCTTAATACATTATTTTTATATCATATATATGTATACATATATATATGATATGTGTGTATACATATGATATATATGTACACACATACATATATATATGTGTGTGTGTGTATATATTTTATTTATATATATATATATATATCATGAAGTCCTATGAGTCACACACTGTTTTACAAGTTTGGTACTAACCAAGACTGCTTGGTATCAAGTAGAGTCTCAATCATTTTGGTTGACCAAGTCACTAAATTGTTAATTCAAATCTATTTCAGGTTATAAATGATAAAATGCCAAATCATCATATACTTAGCAATTAGATAACCCAATAAATGTGTTTGCAAACGCTTATTAACACTACATACTGACAACAAGCAGTTGTCTCATTGTTCTTCCAAAAATCAGAAATTTAATCAGAAAGGAAAGGAAAAGAAAAGAAAGGTGAGGGAAAGCAGGACAAGGCAAAAAAGCTAGAGAATTGCCTGGGATGTTTATACTGCCAAGAAGAGGTACGTATCACTTTCTCTCAAAATTTATTTGTCAGAACTAGTCCAACGGTCCTGCTTGATTAGAGGAAGGTGGAGGAATGTGGGAGAATATGTGGATATTCAGTGGCCATTAAATGTTCTGTCTCAGGAGAGAATAACAAGACTAGCCCATCCAAGAAGCTACTCAAGGTTACTTGGAGCAAATTGTTCTAATAAGCAAGGGAAGTTCCACAGAAAAGTGGAGAAATATTAGCATCTAACAGGCCAGTCTGGTCTATAATTTAAAAAAAAGGAAAGGTAACACTAAATATGCTGTAAGAGAAAGAGACACAGCCAACATTGGTCTTGATGAACAGACTAGTGTTAGCAACTGTATTAATTTGTAACAAATTGTTTTATAGATGATGTAGCAGTGCTTAAAAACACTGACACTGGAGCAAGAATATGTGGCTTCAGTCTATTAGTTGTGATTTCAAGCAAGATACTTAACATCTCTGTAAATCAGTATCTTCAACTATAATTGCAGAGATTAGATGCACCTAACTCAGAGTTATGCTGAGGATTAAAATAAATGATGTTTGTGGAAATCTTAGGTAGTGCCTGGTACCTAAAAAAATAAATTTGTGTTTATAACACAACTAAAATTTTTGAAATAATTTTAAAAAAAGTGGAGATCAAGATGGCAGAGTACAAAAATGTGTTCACGTCCCCCCAAAAACACATCAAAAATATATCTACATGTGGAATAATTCACACAAAAAACCAAATGAAGGCTGTCAGAAGATTTCTTATAAAACCAAAGCTGCAAGAAAAAGCCCCATATAACCTAGTAGGACAAAAAGAGAAGAAAACAAATAAACAAAAAAAGAAATCAGGACAGGACTCATGCTCTTCAGAGGGAGCTGTGAGAGAGAGGAAAGATTTGGTTGCCCTAGGAACCCACTGGCTAGGAGGTGCACTAGAATAGACAGCTGGAGTGAACTGGACTCTGCTTAAGAATAGTGTGCACAGTGCTGGCTTGCTAACAAACAGGGCAGAAAGAGACCAGCACTGACAGCTGCCATGTCATCACACGTCTTGACTCAAAACAAATGCCTGCTAGTACATGCAGTGCCTAGGTACTGAAACTCAGGCTTCAGTGGATGGACCCAAGGAGAGGACTCAGTTTAGCTGCACAGAGGAAGCCTAAAGGAACTGAAGTGTGGCCTGGGGCTCCACAGTTAGCTTGCACATCCCAGGGGCAGAGCCAACATCTGAGCCAGTTATCAGTGCTCCCTCAGTGAGGGGCAGGTCCAGGGTCAGCTCTTCTGGCAGCACCAGGGTGCACACTGGTGTCCGGTGGTGTCATGAAATTGCAGGGCCCCAGGAGACAGTCCCTGGAGAATGATACACAGCTGCTCTTTTCTCAGTGGAGCACTCATGTCCCGCCTACATTCACTGCAGCATAGAATGAGATCCAGGATCTCCTATTTAAACAACTAGGGGGCAGATATTGCCTTTCAACAGAGCTTACAGCCACAGAATAAAGAGAAGGCCTCACCCAACATCTAGTGCAGGCTTTGGTAACCACAATACCTAATACATGCCCTATCAAGGGGACAATGAGGAAGATGTGGCAGGAATCCATATCAAAAACAGCCCTCACACCAAAAATGTTGGACAAGCTACACAGGAAGGCTCCCACATAAAAGCAGTCCTTCAAAATCACAGTAGATAACTGTTTCTCCTAATTCACAGAGTCACACAAAAATTTAAGTAAAATGAAAAAACAGGAAATATTCCCAATTTAAAGAATAAGAGAAATTCCTTGAAAAAACAATTAAACAGATCTCTCCTGTCTGTCTAGCAGATCCCTAGTTCAAAAAGGTGGTAATGAAAATGCTAAAGGAAAAGACCCTGATGCTGGGAAAGATTGAGGGAGGGAGGAGAAGGAGACGACAGAGGATGAGATGGTTGGATGGCATCACCGACTCAATGGACATGAGTTTGAGTAAACTCTGGGAGTTGGTGACAGACAGGGAGGCCTAGCATGCTGCAGTCTGTCAGGTCACAAAGAGTCAGACACGACTAAGTGACTGAACTGAACTGAAAGGAATTAAAGAATAATACTGATAGAAATGCAGATCACTAAAACAAGGAGCAAGAAACTGAACAAGAATCAATCAAATTAGACAATTCAATTGTGGGGATAAAACCTGAGCTAAAGGCAATAAACAGCAGACTAAATATGCAAAGGAATGAATAAGTAATCTGGAAGACAGAATAATGTAAATCACCTAATCAGAATAGCAGACAGAAGACAAATGAAGGAAAAATAAAAGCAACATACAAGATCTATGGGATACTATAAAGTTTGTCACCTTATGTGTAATAGAGGTTCCAGAAGAAGAAAGATAAAGGGAATCAAAAATATATTTAAAGAAATTATGGCTGAAAATTTCCCAACTAAAGAAGGAAAAATCTATCCAGGTACAGAAAGTACAGAGGGTCATAAATGAGGTGAAAGTACATAGACACATTCTAAGATATAACATAATTAAAATGGCAAAAATTAAAGAGGATTTAAAGGCAGTAAGAAAGAAAACACAAAAATCAGTTACAAGGGAACCTTCATTAGGCTATCAGTTGATTTCTTTACAGAAACTTTACAGGCCAGAAGGGCATGTCATGATCTAGTCACAAGTCCATTATCTACAACTGCATCTCCATTCCTTCTCTTTGCAAATAGGTTTATCAATACCATTTTTCATATGTATTAATGTAAATTATTTATTTTTCTCTTTCTGACTTACTTCACTTTGTTTAATAGGCTCTACATTTATTCAAAGTTCTGAAAGGGAATAACCTGAAACCTAGGGTACTCTACCCATAAAGATTATCATTAGAATAGAAGGAGAAATTAAAAACTTCTCAGATAAGCAAAAGCTAAAAGGATACAGCAATATTAAACCTATTCTGAAAAAAAAAAAACAAAACTGAAAAATCATTTCTAAATAGAAAGGAAGAATATAAAGGAAAGAGGATGACACAAGAGGAAAGGCAAGTATATAAAATGATTGAAGATCACTTAAATAAGCTAGCACCCAGATAAAATGTAACAAAAGTCTTTTAAAAGTGATGCTAGATACAATGAAGAGCAAAAAGATAAGATGAAGATGTAAAATAGGACATCAAAATCACAAACTATGGAGGAGGGTAGTAAAATAATGCATACAATTTAGCTTGCTACCCGCCCCCTCCCCGCTTTCTGGCTGTGCTGCATGGCTTGCAGGAAGTTCCCTGACCAGGGACTAAGCCAGGTCACAGCAGTGACAGTGCTGAGTCTTAACTGCTAGACTGCAAGGGAACCCCCAAATGTTTATCATTTAGAATGAATTTCAACTTACATGACTATCAATCTAAAGCAAGTAGATACAGTTATGGGTTAATACTGAAAACCAGGGTAACCACAAACTAAAAACACACAACAGATTCACTATAATCAAAGAGAAAGAAACTGAGAAATTCAACTAAAATACAGAAGAAAACTATCAAACCACAGAAGGAAAAATAAAAAAGAAGAGAAGAGCAAAGAAGAGTTCTAAAATCAACTGAAAAATGTTTAAAATGGCAACAAATACATACTTATCAATAATTATTTTAAATGGCAATGGACTAAAAGCTCCAACTAAAAGATATAGAGGGGTGGATTATATTGGGAAACAAACAAGAACCTACAAAGTTTTGCCTGCAAGAGATTCACTTTAGGGTGAAAGATAAATAAATATTAAAAGTGAGGGATTGGAAAAAGGTATTTCATACAAACCGAAACACAAGAAAGCCAGGGTAGCAACACTCATATCAGACAAAATAAACTTTAAAATAATAAAAGAGAAAGGAGGACACTATATAATGATAAAGGGATAAATACATGATGAGGATATTACACTCATTAACATGTATGTACCCAATATAGATACACTTAAATATATAAAACAAATACTAACAGACATAAAGGAAGGAATTGACAGGAATATAATAAGAACAACAGACCTTAACACCCACTGACATCAACGGAAATATCTTCCAGACAAAAATCAATAAGGCAACAGAGCTCCTAAATGACACAATAGAAACAGTTGGACTTAATTGATATCTGTAGGACACTACACCTAAAAATATACAGATACAAGTTTTTCCAAGCACACATGAGACATTCTCTAGGATAGACCATATATTAACATACAAAGTAAGCCACAGCAAATATAAGAAGATAGAAATTACTTCAACAATGAAATCAGAGAGGAAATCAGAAAATATCTCAAGACAAATAACAATGAAAACACAACCTTACATTTTCAATAGGATGCAGAAAAAGCAGTTCTAAAAGGGCAGTTCATAGTAATACAGGTCACACTCAAGATATAAGAAATGTCAAATAAACAATCTAACTTACCACTTAAAATAATTAGAAAAGAAGAACATTCAAAATTTAAAGTTAGCAGAAGGAAAGAAATAATAAATACCAGAGAGGAAATAAAAGCATAGAGATAAAAAACAACAACAACAACAATAAAAGATCAATGAATCTATGAGCTGGTTACTTGAAAGGATAAACAAAATCAACAAACCTCTACCTAGGTTCACACACAAAAAAGAGAAGACCCAAATATACAAAATAAGCAATAACACTGCAGAAATACAAAAAAAAAAAAAAAAATCATAAGAAAATACTATGAACTATATGCCAACAAATTACACAGCCAAGAAGAAATGGACAAGTGTCTAGAGACACAGTCTGCATAAATTGAGTCAATAAAAAACAGATAATTTGAATGGACTGATCACTGGAAATGAAACAAAACCTGTAATTTAAAAACAAAGTACATACTGCAAACAAATATCCAGGACATGATGGCTTCACTGGGGAATTCTACAAAACAAATAATTGGTAGAATTTCATTCTCAAACACTTTTAGAAGAATGAAAAAGAGGGACATTCCCCCAGAGTAATTTTATAAGGTCATCGTGCCCTGATAAAGAAATAGACTAAGAAATATAAAACAATGACAAAGGAAACTGGAGAAAATTCAAAGAAATGGAATTATACTTCATGCTTTTGGAGTAGAAGCATTAATATTGCTAAGATGGCTATACTATCCAAAGCTCTACAGATTTAGTGCAATCCTTATTAAATTATCCATGATATTTATAACAGAACTAGTTCAGTTCAGTTGCTCAGTAGTGTCCAACACTTTGTGACCCCAAGAACTGCAGCACACCAGGCCTCCCTGTCCATCACCAACTGCTGGCATCTACCCAAACCTATGTCCACCGAGTAAAATAATCCTAAAGTTTATAAGGAATCACAAAAGACTCAGAATTACCAAAGCAATCCAGAGGGGGGAAACAAAACCCAAAGCTAGAGGCATAACCTTCCCAGACTTTTGACAATACTATAAAGCTACAGTAACCAAAACAGCATGATATTGGCACAAAAACAGACATTAATCAACAGAACAAAATAGAGAACTCAAATCCACACACATATGGTAAATTAACCTTCAACAAAGGGGGTGAGAATGTACAATGGAGAAAAGACAGTCTCTTCAGCAGCCAGTGTTGGGGAAGTTGGATAGCTGCGTGTAAATCAATGAAATTAGAACACTTCCTCACATCATATACAAAAATAAATTCAAGATGGTTTAAAAATAAAGCATAGGACCATAATACTTCTAGAAGAAAACACAGGCAAAATATTTTTTACATGGGGGTGGTCCTAAGATGGTGGAGGAATAGGACGGGAAGACCACTTTCTCCCCACAAATTCATCGAAAGATCATTTGAACACTGAGAAAATTCCACAAAACAACTTCTGAACACTGGCGGAGGACACCAGGCACCCAGAAAGGCAGCCCATTGTTTTTGAAAGAAGGTAGGAAAAGATATAAAAGATAAAAAGAGAGATAAAAGAGTTGAGGATGAAGACCGGTCCCGTGGAGGAAGTCATGAAACAGAAGTCTCCAAACACCAGGAAACCCTCTGACCGGTGGGTCTACAGGGAATTTTGGAATCTCAGAGGGCAACATAACTGGGAGGAAAAAAATTAATAAATAAAACCCACAGATTACATGCCTAACTGCAACTCCCAGCGGAGAAGTAGCCCAGACACTCACGTCCTCCACCAGCCAGCGGGGGTTGAACAGGGAGGCACAGGCTGCATTGCTTAGGGTAAGGAACAGGCCTGAATACCCTGAGGACAACCTGAGGAAGCTAACGTGAGATAGCAACCCAAACTGCGGGATAGGCAGAGAGGAAAAAAAAAAAGAGAGAGAGAGAGAGAGAACTTTCCCACAAAAAGCTCTAACCTAAGGCACTGCTGGGCCCACACACAGAACAAACCACTGAGCGAATACCAGAGGAGAGTTAGCTGGCTGTGGACCAGTCCATCCCTCACCAGAGGCAGGGAGGCAGGCAGGCTACAGCCAGAGCAGGAAGGCAAGGGGCAATCTTGGCCCCAGAGATGGCATCCTCCACCAAACTGTGAGCAGGCCCCCAGTTGCTAACCAAGTCTTCCTGGGATCCTGGAAGGTTGACATCTACCAGGAGGGTTGCAGCCAGAGATCAGCTCCCCAGAGGAGACACACGGCACACCTGAGACAGCACTCCCGCTGTGCATCCAGGAATCCAAGCAGCTGGGACAGGGGAGGCAATAAGACATACCGCCCCATCTGGGGAGAGTGTGGTCGCTGAGCACCTGGTTGCCTGAGCTGCTTGGACCTGGGAAGGGCGCAAAACGCAGGCCCAACTGAATCTGTGCCTTTGTGGAGTACCTGAGAACCTGAACCTGAGTGGCTTAGACCTGGGAAATGTACACAACCCAGGGCCTGTTTTAGACAGTTCTCCTGCAAAGCAACTTGGAGTCTGAGCAGTGTAGACCAGGAAAGTGCACACGCCATGAGCGGGGGCAAACCCGATGTGGCCCAGATACTGTGAGCACTCCCCACACAGCCCAGTGATATTTGTTTGCAGTGTTCCTCCCTCTCCACAGCACAGCTGAACAAGTGAGCCTAAACAAGTGACCACCTCCGCCTCCTTGTATCAGGGTGGAGATTAGACACTGAAGAGACTTGCAAACAGAAGAAGCCAAAATAAACAGAAGGAACCGCTTTGGGAGTGACAGGTGCAACAGATTAAAACCCTGTAGTTAACACCAACTACATTGCAAGGGGCCTACAGACTCCAAGAAGAAGTATAAGCTGGAACAGGAACTATCTGAAACTGAACTGACTCCACACTGCCCACAACAGCTCAAAAGAAATTCCTAGATATATTTTACTATTACCATTTTTAAAACTTAATTTTTTTAAAAAAATTTTAAGTCCTTTATCACTCCTTTAATTTTCATTTTTATAACCTACTATTACCTTGCAAAAAAAAGACCCGATTTTTACAGCAAATTTCATATATATTTTTTATAAGTTTTGTGGTTTTGCTTTGTTTTTTTAATATGGTATTTTTGAGAGTCTAACCTCTACTCTAGATTTTTAATCTTTGTGTTTTTGGTATTTGTTACCAATTTGGTACCTTTAAGAATCCAATCTTCAGCACCCAGTTTTACTTAGGAGTGTGATTACTGGCTTTATTGGCCTCTCCCCACTTTGACTCTCCTTTTTCTCCCCCAGGTGACCTCTATCTCCTCCCTCCCCCTTCTCCTCTCTATCCAACTCTGTGAATCTCTTTGGGTATTCCAGGCTGTGGAGAACACTTAGGGAACTGATTACTGGTTAGATCTGTCTCTCTCCTTTTGACTCCCCCTCTTCTCCTCCTGGTCACCTCTATCTCCTTCCTCCCTCTTCTCTGCTCCATGAAACTCTGTGAACCTCTCTGCATGTCCCTCACTGTGGAGAATCTTTTCTCCATTAACCTAGATGTTTTATCATCGGTGTGGTATGGATGGAGAAGTCTTGAGGCTCCTGTAAGAATAAGACTGAAAACCAGAAGCAGGAGGCTTAAATCCAAAACTTGAGAACACCAGAAAACTCCTGACTCCAGGGAACATTAAGGACAAGAGCTGATCCAAAAACCTCCATATATACACTGAAACCAAGCTCCATCTAAAAGCCAACAAGTTCCAGAGCAAGACATACCATGCTAATTCTTCAGCAACGCAGGAACATAGCCCTGAGCATTAATATACAGGCTACCCAAAGTAACACCCAACCCATAGACATCTCAAAACTCACTACTGGACACTTCATTACCCTCCAGAGAGAAGAGATCCAGCTCCATCCACCAGAACACTGACGCAAGCTTCCCTAATCAGGAAACCTTGAAAAGCCACTTGTCCAACCCCACCCACAGGGAGGAACCTCAACAATAAAGAGGAATCACAAACTTCCAGCATACAGAAAGGCCACACCAAACACAGCAATCTAAACAAGATGAAAAGGCAGAGAAATATTCAGCAGGTAAAGGAACATGATAAATGCCCACCAGACCAAACAAAAGAGGAGGAGATAGGGCCTCTACCTGAAAAAGAATTCAGAATAATGATCCAAAATCTTGAAAACAAAATGGAGTTACAGATAAATAGTCTGGAGACAAGGATTCAGACAGTGCAAGAAATGTTTAACAATGACCTAGAAGAAATAAAAAAGAGTCAATCAATAATGAATAATGCAATAACTGAGATCAAAAACATTCTGGAGGGAACCAACAGTAGAATAACTGAGGGAGAAGATAGGATAAGTGAAGTGGAAGATAGAATGGTGGAAATAAATGAAGCAGAGAGGAAAAAAGAAAAAAGAATTAAACGAAATGGGGACAACCTCAGAGATCTCTGGGACAATGTCAAATGCCCCAATATTCGAATCATAGAAGTCCCAGAAGAAGAAGACAAAAAGAAAGGCCATGAGAAAATACCAGAGGAGATAATAGTTGAAAACTTCCCAAAATGGGGAAGGAAATAGCCACCCAAGTCCAAGAAACCCAGAGAGTCCCAAACAGGATAAACCAAGGTGAAACACCCCAAGACACATATTAATCAAATTAATGAAGATCAAACACAAAGGAAAAATATTAAAAGCAGCAAGGGAAAATCAACGAATAACACACAAGGGGATTCCCATAAGGATAACAGCTGATCTTTCAATAGAAACTCTTCAGACCAAAAAGGAATGGCAGAACATACTTAAAGTGATGAAAGAGAAAAACTGACAACCCAGATTACTGTACCCAGCAAGGATCTCATTCAAATATGAAGGAGAAATCAAAAGCTTTACTGAAAAGCAAAAGCTGAGAGGACTCAGCACCACCAAGCCAGCTCTTCAACAAATGCTAAAGGATCTTCTCTAGACAGGAAACACAGAAAAGGTTTATAAACTCGAACCCAAACAACAAAGTAAATGGCAATGGGATCATACTTGTCAATAATTACCTTAAATGTAAATGGGTTGAATGCCCCAACCAAAATACAAAGACTGGCTGGATGAATACAAAAACAAGAACCCTATATATGCTGTCTACAAGAGACCCACCTCGAAACAAGGGACACATACAAACTTAAAGTGAAGGGCTGGAAAAAGATATTTCATGCAAATGGAGACCAAAAGAAAGCAGGAGTAGCAATACTCATATCAGATAAAATAGACTTTGAGATAAAAGACATGAAAAGAGACAAAGAAGGGCACTATATAATGATCAAAGAGTCAATCCAAGAAGAAGATATAACAATTATAAATATACATGCACCCAACATAGGAGCACCACAGTATGTAAGGCAAATGCTAACAAGTATGAAAGGGGAAATTAACAGTAACACAATAATAGTCGGAGACTTTAATACCCCACTCACACCTATGGATAGATCAACTAAACAGAAAATTAGCAAGGAAACACAAACTTTAAATGATACAATGGACCAGTTAGATGTAATTGATATTTATAGGACATTTCACCCCAAAACGGTGAATTCCAAATGTTTTCTCAAGTGCACATGGAACCCTCTCCAGGACAGATCACATCCTGGGCCATAAATCTAGCCTTGGTAAACTCAAAAAAACTGAAATCATTCCAAGCATCTTTTCTGACCACAATATGGTAAGATTAGATGTCAACTACAGGAAAAAAAAAACAATTAAAAACACAGACATATGGAGACTAAACCACACGCTTCTGAATAACCAACAAATCACAGAAGAAATAAAAAAAGAAATCTAAATATGCATAGAAATGAATGAAAATTAAACAACCCCAAACCTACAGGACTCAGTAAAAGCACTGCTAAGGGGAAGGTTCATAGCAAAACAAGCTTACCTCAAGAAACAAGAGAAAAGTCAAATAAATAACCAAATTCTATGCCTAAAACAACTAGAAAAGGAAGAAATGAAGAACCCCAGGGTTAGTAGAAGGAAAGAAATCATAAAAATTAGGGCAGAAATAAATGAAAAAGAAACAAAGGAGACATAGTAAAAATCAACAAAGCTAAAAGCTGGTTCTCTGAGAATATAAATAAAATAGACAAAGTATAAGCCAGACTCATCAAGAAAAAAAGAGAAAAAAATCAAATCAACAAAATTAGAAATGAAAGTGGAGAAATCACAACAGACAATACAGAAATACAAAGGATCATAAGAGAGTACTATCAACAATTATATGCCAATAAAATGGACAACTTGGAAGAAATGGAAAAATTCTTAGAAAAGTATAACTTGCCAAAACTGAGCAAGGAAGAAATAGAAAATCTTAACAGACCCTTCACAAGCATGGAAATCAAAACTGTAATCAGAAATCTTCCAGCCAAAAAAAAGCCCAGGACCAGACAGGTTCACAGCTGAATTCTATAAAAAATTTAAAGACGCGCTAACACCTATTCTACTCAAACTCTTCCAGAAAAGGTAAACTTCCACACTCATTCTATGAGGCCACCATCACCCTAATACCAAAACCAGACAAAGATGCCACAAAAAAAGAAAACTACAGGAGAATATCACTGATGAACATAGATGCAAAAATCCTTAACAAAATTCTAGCAAACAGAATCCAACAACATATTAAAAAGACCATACATCATGACCAAGTGGGCTTTATCCCAAGGATGCAAGGCTTCTTTAATATCCACAAATCAATCAATGTGATACACCACATTAACAAACTGAAAGATAAAAACCATATGATTATCTTAATAGATGCAGAGAAAGCTTTTGACAAAATTCAACATCCATTTATGATAAAAACCCTGCAGAAAGCAGGAATAGAAGGGACATAACTCAATATAATAAAAGCCATATATGATAAACCGACAGCAAACATTATCCTCAATGGTGAAAAATAGAAAGCATTTCACCTAAAGTCAGGAAAAGACAAGGGTGCCCACTCTCACCACTACTATTCAACATAGTTTTGGAAGTTTTAGCAACAGCAATCAAAGAAAAAAAAGAAATAAAAGGAATCCAGACTGGAAAAGAAGAAATAAAACTCTGTTTTCAGATGACATGATCCTCTACATAGAGAACCTAAAGACTCCACCAGAAAATTACTAGAGCTAACCAATGAATATAGTAAAGGTACAGGATATAAAATTAACACAGAAAATCCCTTGCATTCCTACACATTAACAATGAGAAAACAGAAAGAGAAATTAAGGAAACAATTCCATTCACCATTGCAACAAAAAGAATAAAATACTTAGGAATAAATCTACCTAAAGAAACAAAAGACCTGTGTATAGAAAACTATAAAACACTGATGAAAGAAATCAAAGGTGACACAAACAGATGGAGAAATATACCATGTTCATGGATCAGAAGAATCACTATAGTGAAAATGAGTACACTACTCAAAGCAATCTATAGATTCAGTGCAATCTCTATCAAGCTACCAATGGCATTTTCCACAGAACTAGAGCAAATAACTTCACAATTTGTATGGAAACACAAAAAACCTCGAATAGCCAAAGCAATCTTGAGAAAGAAGAATGGAGCTGGAAGAATCAACCTGCCTGACTTCAGACTATACTACAAAGCTACAGTCATCAAGACAGTATGGTACTGGCACAAAGACAGAAATATAGATCAATGGAACAGAATAGAAAGCCCAGAGATAAATCTATGCACCTATGGACACCTTATCTTTGACAAAGGAGGCAAAAATATACAATGGATTAAAGACAATCTCTTTACCAAGTGGTGCTGGGAAAACTGGTCAAACCACTTGTAAAAGAATGAAACTAGAACACTTTCTAACACCATACACAAAAATAAACTCAAAATGGATTAAAGATCTAAACATAAGACCAGAAACTATAAAATCAAATAAATAAAATAAAACTATAAAAAATCACAGCAGGATCCTCTAAGACCCACCTCCCAAAGTAATGGAAATAAAAACAAAAATAAACAAATGGGACCTAGTTAAACTTCAAAGCTTTTACACAATGAAGGAAACTCTAAGCAAGGTGAAAAGACAGCCTTCAGAATTGGAAAAAATAATAGCAAACGAAGCAACTGACAAAGAATTAATCTCAAAAATATACAAGCAGCTCCTGCGGGTCAATTCCAGAAAAATAAATGACTCAATCAAAAAATGGGCCAAAGAACAAAACAGACATTTCTGCAAAGAAGGCATACAGATGGCTAAGAAATGCATGAAAAGATTCTCAATATCACTCATTATCAGAGAAATGCAAATCAAAACCACAATGAGGTACCATCTCACGCCAGTCAGAATGGCTGCTATCAAAAGTCTACAAACAATAAATGCTGGAGAGGGTGTGGAGAAAAAGGAACCCTCTTACACTGTTGGTAGGAATGCAAACTAGTATAGCCACTCTAGAGAACAGTGTGGAGATTCTGTAAAAAACTGGAAATAGAACTGCCATACAACCCAGCAATCCCACTGCTGGGCAGACACACCGAGAAAACCAGAATTGAAAGAGACACATGTACCCCAATGTTCATTGCAGCACTGTTTACAATAGCCAGGACATGGAAGCAACCTAGATGTCCATCAGCAGATGAATGGATAAGAAAGCTGTGGTAGATATACCCAATGGAATATTACTCAGCTATTAAAAGAATGCATTTGAATCAGTTCTAAAGAGATGGATGAAACTGGAGCCTATTATACAGAGTGAAGTAAGTCAGAAAGAAAAACACCAATACAGTATACTAATGCATACATATGGAATTTAGAAAGATGGTAATGATGAACCTATATACAAGACAGCAAAAGAGACACAGATGTATAGAACAGTCTTTTGGACTCTGTGGGAGAAGGTGAGGGTAGGATGATTTGAGAGGTTAGCATTGAAACATGTATATTATCATTTGTGAAGCGGATTGCCAGTTCAGGTTCAATACATGAGACAGGGTGCTCAGGGCTGGTGCACTGGGATGACCTTGGGGGATGGGATAGGGAGAGAGGTGGTAGGGGGCTTCTGGATGGGGAACACATGTGTGCCTGTGGCTGATTCATGTCAATGTATGGCAAAAACACTACAATATTGTAAAGTAATTAACCTCCAATTAAAATAAATTAATTAATTAAAAAATATTTTTGACATAAATTTTAGCAATATTTTCCTAGATCTGTCTCCCAGGATGAAAGAAATAAAAATAAACAAATGGGACCTAATCAAACTTACAAGGTTTTGCATAGAAAAGGAATATATCAATAAAATGAAAAGACAACCTACAGAATGGAAGAAGATATTTACAAACTAGGGGGACAACAAGGAGCTTGTTTCCAAAATATACAAACAACTCAATATTAAGAAATATAAACAACTCAATCAAAAAATGGGCATAAGGCTGGATTCCCTGGTATCACAGTGGATAGGAATCTGCCTGCCAATTCAGGGGACACGGGTTCAATCCCTGGTCTGGGAAGATTCCACACACCACTGAGCAACTAACACCATGAGCCACAACGACTTAGCCCCTGCTTTAGAGCCCACATGCCATAGCTACTGAAGCCCATGTACCCTAGGGCCCACAAGCTGCAACTCCTGAATCCGTGTGCCAAACTACTGAGGCTCACACACCTAGAGCCTGTGCTCCACAACAAGAGAAGCCACTGCACTGAGCAGCCCACGCGCTACAATAAAGAGTGGCTCCTGCTCATCTCAACTAGAGAGAGCCTGCACAAAGCAATGAAGACCCAGCACACCCCAAAACAAACAAATAATGGGCACAAGTTCAAAAGAGGCATTTTTCTAAAAAAAGACATACAGATATCCAAACAAACACATGAAAAAATGATTAATACTGCTAATTATTAGAGTATGACAAATCAAAGCTATAATGAGGTATCACCTCACACTAGTCAGAATGGCTATCATCAAAATGTCTACAAATAATAAATGCTGTAGAAGGTGTGGAGAAAAGGGAATATTCCTATACTGTTGGTGGGAATGTAAATTTGTGCTGCTTCTGCCACTGCTGCTAAGTCGCTTCAGTCGTGTCCGACTCTGCGTGACCCCATCGACGGCAACCCACCAGGTTCCCCCGTCCTGGGATTCTCCAGGCAAGAACACTGGAGTGGGTTGCCATTTCCTTCTCTAATGCATGAAAAGGAAAAGTGAAAGTGAAGTCACTCAGTCGTGTTCGACTTTTAGAGACCCCATGGACTGCAGCCTAACAGGTTCCTCCGCTCATGGGACTTTCCAGGCAAGAGCACTGGAGTGAAGGCTCAATAGAAAACATAATACTATCATTGTATTCTGAATGAGGTTTATTTATTTTGTCTCCTCATGTTTGACATGAAGTGGATTCTCTTCTTTAGATTGTACATATATGTATTTGCCTCAATTTTGAAGGCCTTGTTTGTGTTTAATTGTTCAAGTGCTTATTCAGATAAGTGTAAATTAAACATTTATCTATTTCCAAATATTCCAAATTTTAGACATTACTCTACTCCATTAAGTGAAAGTGTTAGTCGCTTAGTTGTGTCTGACTCTTTGCAACCCCATGGACTGTAGCCTGCCAGACTGCTGCATTCATGGAATTCTCCAAACAAGAATACTGGAGTCGGCGGCCATTCCCTTCTCCAGGCCATCTTCCTGACCCATGGATCAAACCTGGGTTTCCCATATTACATGCAGATTCTTTATGGTCTGAGCCACCAGGGAAGCTGTGTGTGTGTTTAGTTGCTTAGTCATGCCTGACTCTTTGCAACCCCATGGGCTGCAGCCCATCAGGCTCCTCTGACCATGGGATTTTCCAGGCAAAGATACTGGAGTAGTTTGTCATTTCCTTCTCTGGGGGATCTTCCCAACCCATTGATTGAACCTGGGTCTCTTGCACTGCAGGCAGATTCTTTACCAAGTAAGCTACCAGGGAAGCCAACACTCTATTAAGTATGTTAAGGGAATTAGAGCAAAACATACACTTAGATGCCTCTACAATACAGAGATTCATAAAAGTTGAAAAGAAAATGATGAACAAGAACTTTAAAACATATGGCAAAAAGAAAAAAAAAAAGAAAGATTAGAGAATTAGCTTGTAGTACACCTCTGCCTCTATAAGCAATAGTTACAAAGTATGGACAAAATAAAACTAAACATAATAAAAAAAATCTTTAAAAATCAGAATTGGGTGGAAGAAATCTGCAGTATTGTCTTCTCCATTGTTTGAGGCTACACCTGAAGGCGATAGCAGTTTAAGAGGTGGTGGCTCAGGGAGACTAAATCTCCCATAGCAATTACACCCCACTGTCTTTCTAAAACCAGAGCAAGGAATTTCACAGCAACCAGAGACACTAAAATATGAATGAGGAACTCCAAAAAAGACAGGCATCGGAAGAGGAACCTAACTTTTATATAAATTAAGGCCAAATTTTAGGTTAAATCCTGAAGCATGCCAGCACAAGCTAAAACTGAAAGCAGTTTAGAGTGAAGCCTTAAAGGACTAAACTGAGGACACCTTCCTGAGGATACCTTCCACTACAGGCTTGGCCAAGGCTAAGTCTGAATTGAATCAAAACCAGACAGAAATCAACACATGTAAGAAGAATGCAGTAGTTGAATCATGAGTGTATACAACATTAATATTCACCTTGTGCAGGATAGAGCAAAAATCACTAAACTTAAGAAGAGTAAAGAAAATGTGACCCATTTTCAAGAGAAAAGAAACTTAATACATGGTAACCCCATGATGATTTTATCAGACAATGACTAAAAAGTAGCTATTAGAACTCAGCTCAATTAAGTAAAGAAAGATACAGGAAATGAAAATATAAAATCAGAATAGAATAATAAAAAACATAAGAACCAAAATAAAATTTTATAATTAAAAAATAGATACAAGAATATTTAATGTAATATATTAAGTAAAAGATTCACTCACTGGCTTAGTAGCAAAATATAGATGACAAAGGAGTCAGTGAACTTTAAGACAGATCAATATAAATTATCCAACTGGACAGAAATGCAAAAATTTTCATAAAATGAAGAAAGCCTCAGGGGCCTATAGGATATCATCAAATGTCTGACATGCAGGTCACAAGAGTTTGTTGAGGAGAGGAAAGTTAGGATAAGTAGAAAAAACTGCTTAAAAAACTAATGGCCCCAAACTTCTCATATTTAATGAAACTGTATAAATTTGTTTCAGGAATCATGGAGAACCCCATGCTCTGATAAATTCAGAGAACAATGTACAGGTATATCATAGGAAAATTGGTTAAAATGAAAGTGAAGAATTAATCTTAAGAAGTCAATGAAGAATAAATCTTAAGAAGCACATGACATACAGGGCAACATTTATTTTAAATTACAATGGGCTTCTCTTCTGAAACTACAAATGCTAGAAGACAGTGGAGCAACATTTTAAAAATGCAGAAAGAAAGAGTGTGTGTGTGTGTGTGTGTGTGTGTGTGTGTTAGTCACTTAGTTGTGTCCAACTCCCTGTGACTTCATGGTCTGTAGCCACCTGGCTCCTGGGCAAGAGTATTGGAGTGGGTTTCTATTCCCTTCTCCAGAGGATCTTCCCAGCCAAGGGATCGAACCTGGGTCTCTGGCCTTGCAGGTGGATTCTTTACTGTCTGAGCCACCTGGAGAAATATGATTAAGAACAAATGATTCTTAAAACTTAATTAAGAGAAGGAAATAAATTGACTTAAAATTGAACAGTTTGAACAGACAACTAAAAACATATACTCATGGCAAATGAACACATGAAAAGATAATTAACATTATTATTTATCAGGGAAATGCACATTAAAACCATAATGAGATACTGCTACTCACTCATCAGAGTGGCTAAAATTAAAATATGACTATAATAACTGTAGGCTAGGATGAAGAGAAAATGAAACTTTAATATACTATTTTTTAACTCCTTAATTGAAAGAGTTTAAGGTTTAGAGAACATTAGAATGCCAGAAATCTGTTTCTCTCAAATAGTTAAAAACTGGCATGTAAATATATACAGAAAACCAGCCAAAAAGGCAAAGAAGAAATTTACATAGACATAATGTGAGGAAAATGTAGCTCATTTCTTTAAACACAAAAAAAAGGTGAGTAAATAGACTATCTGATGAATCACTGAAATAATGATACTGAAAAATCTCAACTGCTATCACTTTGGAACATTCTCATACATCTCATTTACATTAGTAAGGAATGCAGTTTGGAGAAGGAATGATGACAACTTTTCTTTCACAATTTTTATCTTATTTCCAGTGACAATGTAAATAGTTTTCTTCCTCAGCACTCTCACATTAGTCTGCCATTCCTATTTCTAACACACGCTAAAATAATAAGCTATGGACGAAGGCAGATCATGCTTGTGATTTGAGATCATTCACTCTGTAACTTCAGGAGCTTGAGCAAATATCAATTACCTTGAGTTTTATGTCCCTTATCTGTAAAATGGTAATCTTAGCATGTATAGCTTTTGGGATACAGAGTAGAAGCTAAGTAAATAGTGTCCTCATTATTACTGACCACCCTGACACCCATCAGCAAAAACAACACACTTTCAGTTCCAGTCCATTTGACAGATTTAACATAAAAAATTCTAAACACACAACAATGGAAATATTCTATACTCTACCATGTGTATATCTACTCCCTTCCAACATGCCAATGCTAAATCTCACAGCTCAAAATGTGTTTTTTTTTTTTTTAATACCTATTGAAACAAAAGTGTTTTTTTGTCTTGTTGAGTTCCTGCCACAAAGTAAGATTTCAGGACCAATATCTTACTGAATTAATATATTAAAAGAAGTTCCCTAAACAAAGAAGCCAGTAATTACAGTATAAAGTGTCACAACAGAACTAATTTGAAAACTTCAGATCAACCCCTATACCTCAGGGTAGATGAGCCAAGCCTTAACAAAGATGTCTCTGAAAAACATCTGTTGTTGTTACTCAGTTGCTAAGTCATGTCTGACTCTTTGTGCCCCATGGACTATAGCGCACCAGGCTCTTCTAATCGGGATTTTCCAGGCAAGAATGTTGGAATGGGTTGCCATTTGCTTCTTCAAGGGATCTTCCCAGACCAGGGATCAAATCCACGTCTCCTATATTAGCAGACAAATTCTTTGCCAGTGAGCCATCAGGGAAGACCCTCAAAATATCTATCATTGTTTTAAATGAACTATATTTGTTTCTTCTCAAAAGTCAATTAAAAAACCCAACAGCAAGAGAAGCATCTTATTTTTACTGAAAAGAAGAGTTTCTGATGAAAACTGTCACCTATTAATTTATAAGTTCAAATGTTTTTACTGATTCTTATTTAACATGACATATTTTTGTCCCTCCCTATTAAATGCCTAAGAATAAAAATCTGAATTACTGTTAATAGTCAGTGAGTTAGGGAAACTGTAAATACTCCAGGTAAATTTCAACAAAAGTGTATTGCTGCATCTGTCATCCCTTTGTAATTTCTTGAAGCTAATATGTTTATAAGCCTCACTTTCTTATAACCAACCTTATAGTTAGATATTCAATACAATCTCTGGAAGGATTTCACCACTTTTCAGATATTCCTACCCAATATTTTTGATATAAATACTAGGTCCACTTTGCACAGTTATTTTTTGTAGCCCTATTTGGCATATCACTAGACAGGAATGCCAAGGTTTAAGTGGTGAAGTCTTATAGTTCTCTGGGTGAGTTACAAGGTAACTCTTAGGCATTTTTGAGTGTTGTTCAATAAATTCTCCATTGAAACTTAAAGGCAAGTATGTTGAATTGCCCTTGAAAATGATTTACCATATCCTACTCACTTTTCCCATAATTTGATTCTTTCCCGAATTAAAGATACTTATCTGGTTTGTAAAATAACACTGGTTTTTAAAATAAAATGTAAGAGTAAAATAAAGCATTCTCTGAACAAATAGTGGCAAAATTAAGAAATCAACAAATGGGCAGTGCAGTCAAGTATCTTAGTTCTTGAAATCTGTTAGGTATTTTTGTGTGCCTACCATGTGTTAAGAACTTCTCTAAACTCTTGGAGATACGGTGGAAAATAAAATAAAGCCTCTGCTGTCAAGAAGTTTCCATTCAGCTCAAGAATCCCATGGAACTGGGATACACTTTTCAACTTAATACACCTATGCAAATAATTTTGCAAAAGACCTTTTTTGGTTTGTTGTTGTATCTGAAGAAACAGGAGTCAAAGCATTTACAATAATGAAACTATCATATAAAAATAGTTATTTCTAAGACTTTTTCAGCAGTCATGAAACCTCTATGTAATCCTTTTACCATCTAAGATTAAAAACACATGTATTCTGTTGGTTCTGTCTTTGTACGCTGCACTGAAGCATTGTGAGCAACTTAGAATGGGATTATTTTTAAGCTTATTGAGTCTAAATAACAATTTACCTGGAAGTCAGGAAAAGTCAGGAAAAGATGATTGCGGTCAGGTCAGATTAAACACAAACCCTGAACAGTTTCCATCTGATGGGCATACTTATAAAATGTGGGATAGTTTTATCAATATCATTTTTCTACTTCATTAGCTTTATTTAGCCTGGAGGCTGCAGAGCGGGACCACAGATCTCTTTACCATTAGTCCACTTCTATCAAGCTGTGAGGAAAATGACAAGAAAACTTCATTAAGCCCTAAAGGGCAACTAAGAATAGATGCACTTCTTTCCCAGACTTCACCTCCAGAACTCTCTGATGATGCTTGATCTACATTCAAAGAAGCATGCACTTTAATTAATAGAAATTTTCACTCACTCTCTTTCTATTGAATCTCCAGGAATTGTACTAATTTTTTCCAGTGGGGAAAAATTGGAATTTGTGATCAGTCAATTAGATCATGTGATTATTTAATAGATAAAACTATCTAGCTTATATCACCTAAATCCAATATGGAACCAGTCATGCAGATAAATTTTCATGCTTGAGACACTAAATTATTAAAGTAAATTTAAACTTAACAGAACAGGAGAGTAGAGGGGGAAATGCTCATGTGGGTCCAATTGTACTTCTTCAATCCTTTCTCACTACACAGGATTTTAGATAGACTAAGTTTCCCATGGTAATTCAACTAAAAAAATATTAGACTCTTTATTCTGTTTCATTAACTCCTTTTTAAAAGAGTAAAATAAGATTAAGCTGAATCTGACTCAGATATTGAAACATGTTTCTCAGAATCTCGTGTCACTTGCATTAGTATTAATATTTGAAAATGTTTCTTCAAGGCTGAAGCAAAATCACCATCATCATCTTCTTTGACTCTAGTCCTTTACTATCACCTGTTTCCTTAAGAAAATATGTATCAGGGGATTAGTCTAGAGATAGAGGAAATTTGACAGAGTTGTCTAAAGTTTTGGCCTTTAGGTAAAAATCTGAAACGAGTGTCTTGACATATCATAACATTGACCCACCTGCTATATAAACTTTTCTCTTGAGGGAAGTCAGAATAAGGAATGCCAATTGGCCAACTACAGTACTGAGTGCCAATATTAATAATGCATTGCTGCTTGCCTAGGAACTTACAAGCTATTATACCTTTAAAAAGAGTAATCATGTAATTCCCATCTTGTAGCCACAATTCCCTGTTCAGTTCTTTCCTTAGAATGGCATTAGACAGAGAGCTCCCCTGTCTGAAAGCTTCTTTCTATTTGATATAGTAGCTGACAGCACTTGAGGGGAAGCAGGACATCTTTAAAGTTTCAGTATCTTTTCAAACAATCTTTCTTGGCTTCCCCTGCCTGTTGGCTACTAAAAATCTGAAAGGCACTCAGCAAAATCAACTTGCAATTTCAAAGAATTTAGCTGTTTTCAAGTCAACTTTGTTTAAAAAGAATTTAAATACAGTTCATCATTCAAAAAATATAAATTCATACATTACAAATAACCCGAGGGCAGCCCCAGAATTTCTGAAATATTGAGAGAATGAGGCAGCCAAATGTGCAGAGAACCCAGAAGCAATGCATTCTTGAGGACAGGGCCACAACGTTAACTCAAAGCATCCTACCACTGAACAAACCTCCAAAGCCACCAAATCAGCTTTCCCCTTCATACCATCCAGTATGCACTGCTGCTGCTGCTGCTGCTAGGTTGCTTCAGTTGTGTCCAACTCTGTGTGACCCCAAAGATGGCAGCCCACCAGGCTCCCCAGTCCCTGGGATTCTCCAGGCAAGAACACTGGAGCGGGTTGCCATTTCCTTCTCCAGTGCATGAAAGTGAAGTCGCTCAGTTGTGTCTGATTCTTTAAGACGCCATGGGCTGCAGCCTACCAGGCTCCTCTGCCCATGGGATTTTCCAGGCAAGAGTACTGGAGTGGGCACTATGGCCTCTCAAAAGGTATGTCAGCCCTGAAGCTTCTCTTTCCATGTAAATGAATTATGCTGACAATCCTGTAAAAGGACTTAATTTAGTAAGCAATTAAGCTGATGCAAAGGTATTAAAAATTGCAGGCAGGAAAACATAAGGAGAGAGAGGTCGAAGGTAGTGCTCAAGAGACTAGGAGAGTAGGAGTAAAGGGAAGGGAGAACATGTGTTTAATTATTTCAAAGAGACTATGTCCAAATAAGCTGGATTGATGACGAAAATTATCCTTAAAGTGTTTCCTTTAACCCATCCATTCAATTATATATCTTAATTATGAATCTCTTGTTATGTGTAGACACTGTCCTCATACTGAGGGAAAAACATAACAAAGAAATATAATCTCCTTACCTCCAAGGTTTCTGTAATCTTATGGAGGGGATAGAAAACACGACTGGTAGATTGAAAGATGATAGATAGATAGACTCCGAATTATTTCCACTGACTAAAGAAATGGGAGACTGGGGTAGGGGATTATTGAGAAGATGAATTTAGGGAGAGATGTGAAGTAGTATGTCCGTGGAGGGGATCTGTGGAGAAGACAATCCAATCAGAGGCAAAAGCCATAGCAAAAATACGAACAGGGCAAACCATAATCTGGGACAAACACGAGGTCTAAAGTGGCAGAAATGTGATGCACACAGGAACTTGGTGGAAGAGGAAGTCCAGGCAACTTGGGATCAGATTTGGGAGGATTTTATCACAATTTATCACAAAATATAAAAATATGTTTCTTTTAATATCTTGGTAATTATACAGCAACAAAACATCTAAAATTGTAAGTGCTTTTATCAACTCTTCAACTATAAAAAGAAAATTCTGATTATGCAGTGCACAGTATAAACAATGGAGGAGAGAGGAAAATAAAAATCAACAGCATTCACGGACTACTGCAATCATGTAAGAGAGGATCAATACAAAGGGACTGGGGTGGAAACTCTCTCCTCAGATCTGTCTAATGTAAAATTTGTTTGGAATTCTTATTAAACACATATCTTTCCATGGATCTGTCATGGGATCAAAGATATTTTATGCTTGTTAGTGTGAGATGAAGCTTGAGAATTTTTCAAGTAAGTATTTCAGAATTTTTAACCGTAGGGGAATTTGGGAAAAAACTAAGGTAGAGGGCATGGGCATGTAATCACGGTTACTTATGAGGAAACTCAAGCAAATAATTGTGCTAAGGAGTCGCAGGGGCATGCAGATATGAAAAGACCCCATATTAATAACATGTTGTGTAATCTAAATATAATTAAGAGGTCAAGTGGGTCGGACGTTGTGTGGATTTAATTGCTTGTAAAATTAGATGATTACAGTAGCAAAGAAACAGGTAGACTTAGGTTTTGAAATATAGCTTAAAGAATTGTAGCACAAAATGGATTGTCTTTTAGTAATGCTTTCCCCATTCACGGTGGCTTTTTAATGCTAAGGTTACAAATAGAGGTCATAAACATTTATGTTTCCTACATAAAAGTTAGTGAAAATGCCAGATTTAATATTTATATGCCTAGATTCCTCTCTTTTTTGGCTGAAAAAGTTTCACATTTAAAAGTAAATACATCTCAGTGAGATACAGACATTTATTTCTTTTCCTTGTCTTGAAGGTCTATTTCCTCTGACTTAGATCTTATCAAATTTTTGAGATATCTGCTTAGGAGAGGTTTCTTTGAGCTTACACTGTTCCCTTGTGTTTGGAGCTCCAGCCTGGCTTAACACTTGCTGCTCCTGCCACCATAGAGTTTGATGCTGAAATTGCTTTATCTCCCAGAGGACATGTGCTTGATAGAATGATGCTCAAGCTTCAGATCTACCCATGCTGACATGGACAAGGTCTATGAAAGGTCCTCCTTCGTTTGATTTTCTCCATGACTATAGCTCCAGGCTCTGCTGATACCAAATACATTGCCTTAATATAGTGTGACAAGGTACAAATTTTTTCGAGGTATGGAAGGAGATAAAGTTTTCTGCTTAAAATAAATTTTTAGGATTCAAAGTACAAAATCAGAGGTCCACTCTTTGTAAGGGATGATACTTTGAGTCATGAGTTGATCCTTCAGTTCCTAAATTGAGGTCCCTTTTCTCAGCTGCTTAATGTCAAAAGAGAGTCCATCTTCAAATACCATACACTCTAAAAAACTTTCTGTTTACTTGACTGCATTGCTCCCCTTTCCTGTCAATGTATCCCAAAGTTTGTTTCTTCAATTTTTCAAATTAAATCAAAAGCTTTCCTATATTGCTCAAGGGAATACTGAAGTTCTGAAGAACAATGTAGTGTCTAGCCAATTCCAGAAGGATATATTTTGTGAAATTGCCCCTTGTATTTAGAAACAGCTGATTAAGCTTAAGATTGTTGTTTGATTTCTTAAGTGATTTTCATTGCAGTCTGCCAGACTAAAAATGGAGCTGTTCTATTTCCTTATTGCACTTTATTCCATGATGCCATTCTATTTTACAATTTTTAGAGGAAGGAGTCTCTAGAATATCCATTGTGGGAAATGCTTGATTAAAGCCAAAAATTATTTTAAAATACATCATTACTATATAAATCAATTACTTAAAATAAAAAAGATGGAGGAAGACAAGTTTGCATATAAATCTGAAGTTTTATTTTTTAACCTTAGTAATAGTAATTGTGTTAGTCACTCAGTTGTATCTGACTTTGTGACCTCATGGACTGTAGCCTGTCAGGCTCCTCCATCCATGGGATTCTCCAGGCAAGAATACTGGAGTGGGTTGCCATTCCCTTCTCAGGGGATCTTTCTGACCTGGGGATTGAACCTGGGTCTCCTGCATTGCAGGCAGATTCTTTACCATCTGAGCTACCAGGGAAGCCCAATTTTTTTTTTTTTTTTTTTTGGTAACCATATCCACTTCAAATATTTGACCTTCCTTCATTATTTGGGTTTAAACAATATATTTTTAAATATATGTTTATATGTATTCACTAGAAATAAATACAAGTGAATTTATTACTTCATTACTGAGATGACCATAAATTTCTAACAAATACAACTGATGGTTCAAACTATTTGTCATCTTTAGAGGAATTATATGGGACCACATCTCAATACAATGTATCTTTGGAGGAAAGGTAAATTATTTCTCCACTGGATTTCTCCAAATTCTCGTCTCCCAATGGCCAAATACCTCTGCATTTTTAGGATATACATTGGTCCTCTAGGCAGCCAGAAGTCTGTCTTTGCAAGTCAAATTTACCCATTATTCAAGAATCCAGTAAGGGCATGGAGACATTGGCTCCATATTAAGTTATATCCTTGTTCTTAAATGACAGCTTATAATGCTTGATTAAGTGAAACAGAATTTGTTCTCAAACATTGCACAAGAGATTTGGACTTGGTTGCACAATCAGCTGCTCTAATGCTATCAATATTCTTACTGAATTTATACAAAGCAGTGATTTAAGAGGGAAAAGAAAGAGCTTACTCATGTGTCCATCAGAAAAGAAAACATTAAAAATATCATCAACAATTTCAAGTTAATAACCACAATCAAATTTCCTTAATCTGTCTATTCAAATCTGTGTAAATAATTCTCTTTCCTCTGGATCTTAGGTCAGTAGTTTGCTTTTAAGAAGTTTATCTGATTCTGATCTAAAACACATTCTGGAAAGGCTATTCTAGACCTTGGTATTATTGAAGGTGTCTGAGCAATGTCTATTCAGAACCCTGTGCCAAGACTTTTTTGAGTTACAATTCATTTTTATTTTTATTTTTTTGCATTTTTATTATAGTAAAACATATACACCATGAGAGCAAGCCTTTGGAATGTTTAAGTGTAAAGTATTGTGAACTAAACACACAATGTTGTTTAGTAGATTCTAAAACTTATTTGTCTTGCATAACTGAAACTTTATACTCACTCAACAGCAATACTGCATTTCCTTCTTCACCTGCTTCCTGGCAGCCACCATTCTACTTTTTGCTTCTATGAGTTTGTTTTCTTTAGATATTTCATATGAGTAGAAACTGTGGCTTATTTCAGTTAACATAATGTCTTATAAATGTTGTCACATATGAAGGTATTTTCTTCTTTTTTAAAGTTAAAAATATTCTATTCTATGCATGTATGCGAAGAGTTGACTCCTTGGAAAAGACTCTGATGCTGGGAGGGATTGGGGGCAGGAGGAGAAGGGGACAACAGAGGATGAGATGGCTGGATGACATCTCCGACTCGATGAACGTGAGTCTGAGTAAACTCCGGGAGTTGGTGATGGACAGGGAGGCCTGGCATGCTGCGATTCATGGGGTGGCAAAGAGTCGGACACAACTGAGCGACTGAACTGAACTGAATGCATGTATATGTTTCATATATATATCTCTATCTATCTATCTATATACACCGTATTTTTTATCCATGTATCTGTTGATAGACATTTAAAATGGAACTGACACATGATCCAAAAATCTCACTTTCAGGCATTTATCTGAAAGAATTGAAATTAGGATCTTGAAAACTCTATTATTTGAAGCATTGACTTCTAAGAGTATTTGGTATAGCACTTCCATAAGATCTGCAACTGATCTTAGCTGAAGTTCAGCTTATGTTTCATAACTTATAAACAACTTTTAGGCAAATATGAGAGTAAAACAGTAACTATTTTCTGATGGTAGAACTGAATGTCTGTGATAAACTGATTATAATAACCAATAATAGAAGTCAGGACAGTAATATTCTTTATTGGGATACAATAAAAGTACTTCATAAAGATTTGATTGATTTTTACCTTCAAGGATAAACACATATTTTGGAGAATGAGGCCATAGAAAACTACCAGGGCTGATATCTAAAGTGCACGACCTTTAAAATATGTCTATATTAGTAACATTTTTTTCCCCAACAGAAACTGAAGTTACTATTATATCCACTGTCCTATTTCTAGGCTGCCTCTGAATTAGAATGTGAGAAGTACCAGAAGTTGATCACACCCAGTGCATGAAAACAGACACTGCCCCACTGGTTCTCATAATACTCCGCAAGCTATGGTAGGCTACGATACAAATAATTATATCCACTCTTAGTCTTTACTCTAGAATGCAATTCTTGTACTTCCTCAACAAGTGCATACAAATAAATAAATAAATAAATAAACTTACATGAGTTCATTTCCATTGTATAATTTTAAATCACATTTCTTCCTCATATAGTTAGAATGATGAGCAAAACAGTAAACCATGCTTATATTTATATTGGTGGCTTAGTTGCTAAGTTGTGTATGACTCTTGTGATGCCATGGACTGCTGCTGCCAGGCTCCTCTGTCCATGGGATTCTCCAAGCAAGAATACTGTAGTGGGTTGCCATTTCCTTCTCCAATATGTATATTAGTATGGCCAAAAAGTTCATTTGAGTTTTTCCATAACATCTTAAAGAAAAACTTTAATGACCTTTTTGGTCAACCCAATATCTAATCCCATTATTCTTTATAGTAGATATCTCTTCAGAATGTATGAGTCAACTCAATCTCTGAGAACCACCCTCCTTCACTGCCATTCATATAGCCATCATTAAAAAAAAAAAAAATCACATACTCTTGCATGTACCTACCCTTGGTTGTGTTTACCAGGTCAGAGATAGGCATTTAACTTGAGCTGGGCCAAAATTCTCTTCCCTAGAATTTCTGCACTTATATAAGTAATAGGCTCATATAACCATAAATTATACTGAGTCTTAAGCTTGCTATATAATCATCTTTATTGCCAGGTGAATAAAGCCAATAGGCAATGCAGTAGAATAAAGCTAAGGATTTGAAAAATGTAGAAATGAAACAGAGAGGCAAAAGTTCAAGTTTTTGCCTCTGTGTTTTTGCTGAGGCAAAACAGGTGTTCTATCCATGGTCACACAGTCTTTAGTAGAAGAACTTGTTCTAACACAGTTAGTCTCTAACACAGGTAGTAACTATTCCACTAGCATAAACGTTAAGAGAGCAGTGATGTTTGTCTTATCTGTCCATCACTCTATCCCCCGTGAATGCAATATCATAGATGCCCAATAAGTAATTTTTAAAATAAATTAATGCCTATGGTAGGTTCTACTTATATTAAGATTCTCATTCCAAAGGGTTGAGACTAGCCTTACTGGTGGCTCAGAGGATAAAGTGTCTGCCTGCAATGCAGGAGACCCAGGTTCAATCCCTGGGTTGGGAAGATCCCCTGGAGAAGGAAATGGCAACCCACTCCAGTATTCTTGCCTGGAGAAGTCCATGGACAGAGGAGCCTGGCAGAGTACAGTCCCCGGGGTAGCAAACAGTCAGACATGACTGAGCGACTTCACTTCACTTCTTCACTTACTAGCTGGGACAGATACACAGAGATTTGCTTTGCATAAAAAAAACAAAATCATCCTGCTTAAGACTGCATTCATGATTAATAAGAACATTTTGGTATTACAGCAGCAAAATATGACTCTATTTATTTAGTTCCTTATGTAAAATAGTTATTGTGTATGTTCTAAAGCCCATTTTGATATAATGACAATCTCAAAGGATAATGACACTTAAAAAAATACTTGCTCTGACCTTTAATGGGTAATGGACAAATGTCACCTTATTACTACATGCATATGCAGATATATACTTTACAAGGACTTGAACTGTTTCATTTAGGTTTGGCCTTTCTTATTATTATCATTTCCTAATTTAATATGTCTTAATTGCATCAGTGTTGGTGAGTGAATTGCTGGTCTTTTTATAAATTACCACACAATAGGGGGCTAGGCTAAAAGCATGCATAATCTGTATGGTCTACTTATATACAAACTTCCCTGCTGTATTTTTAACACAATTTATACAAACTGGGTTATGACCTGGCTAATAACTAGTGAGCATTAATAACATATTGTGAAAATTGAAAGACAAAAATGGCAGACAAAAAAAAATGATTGTCAACCAACACATGTTAAAAATATGAAAAAATAGCAGCTTTCCCTGCTTTGTTGTATTTATTTATTTAAAGAAAAGTGATGACATTGTCCCATTAAAACAGTGGAATGGAGCAGAGGAAAGAGGGCCAAGAAAGAATTAGACTCGGAAGAAGAGGCTGTTAAAGTTAAGGAAGCTAAAGGGCCTTTCCCAGACAGCAGGTAGTAGTCTCTAAGACGTGTAGCAGCAAGAGAGGAAGTTCTCAACAAAGAAATGGATGGCACAAGAGTAAGTGAAGCAGGGGAAAGGCATCTAAAAAGATCCATCAGGAAAAAATTCTGGTTCCACCCAGTGTGTGAATGCATGCTCAGTCATGTCCGACTGTGACCCTATGGACTGTAGCCCACCAGGCTCCTCTGTCCGTGAGATTCTCTATGCAAGAATACTGGAAGGGGTTGCCATGCCCTTCTACAAGGGAACTTCCCGACCCAGGGATCAAACCCACATCTCCTGCGGCTCCTTCATGGCAAGCGGTTTCTTTTATTGAGCCACTTGGGAAGTCCCTCCATCCTAGAGATCAGAGCTCAGAAGCAAGATTCAAGCCCTTTGGTGTCAAAGAATAAGAACACTTCTTAGTATCTTATTACCAAGGGTGGGAGAGATACCAAGATTAGAATCCAGAAAGAAAAACTGGAGTATAAGGTCATGATTAAAAATAAGGCAACATCCTACAAAGTAGAGATCAGGAGCACAGTCAGATCTAGAGTACAAAAAAAGGAAAGCTTTGATGCTGAAATTCAAAGAGGCAGTCTAAAGCCCTTAAAACTTTTCTACTTCTGATCAGGATGAGTCCTACATAGGTATCAAATGGTCAGAGATATGAAGGATATACAGACCCAGGTTTCAGGATCAGGATCTTACAAAGTTTTCTGAAATTGTCAAACTGGGGTAGGTGACAGGGCAACTGAGATAAGTATGAAGCAATTTAGCACACCTTCTATTGTTGAGCAGATGAGTTATAATTCTGACTTTGTCTGTCATTAACTGTGTGCCCTTAGATGAAGTTTAACTTGAACATGAAAAAGTACATACTTCTTTTATAAAATAAGGATAATAAGACTAGAATCCATTGAACTGCAAGGAGATCAAACCAGTCAATCCTAAAGGAAATCAGTTCTGAATATTCATTGGAAGGACTGATGCTACAGCTGAAGTTCCAATACTTTGGCCACCTGATGAGAAGAACTGACTCATTGGAACAGACTCTGATGCTAGGAAATACTGAAGGCAGGAGGAGAAGGGGATGACAGAGGATGAAATGGTTGGATGGCATCACCGACTCGATGGATATAATGAGTTTGAGCAAGCTCCAGGAGTTGGTGATGGACTGGAAAGCCTGGCATGCTGCAGTCCATGGGGTGACAGAGTCAGACATGACTGAGCGACTGAACTGAAGACGTAATTGTTTAGAAAATGAAACCGTGTTACATAGTACATATAACCCTTTATCACAGTGAATATAAGTAGTTACACATAACCAGCTGTATTAGCATACGAGTACTTACTAAAAGTTAATCAGCAGTTAGGCTCATACAGGGGTTCATAAGGTTAACTAAGAACCTGCTAAGGAACTGTTTGCTGGCAACATTAACTAGGGATCATTTTAGGAAATTAAAGCTAAGGTGAAGTTTTTATGAATTTTGTCCCAGTCATAACCTGTGCACATGTTAATGATAATAGTAAATATGCTTTTCTTTGAATTTTATGCATATTATGATTGAAAAATAAGTGTGTACATGCATGCTCAGAAGCTTTAGTCCTGTCTGACTCCCTGTGATCCTATGGACTACATCCCACCAGGCTCCTCTGTCCATAGGATTCTCCAGGAAAGACTACTGGGGTGGGTTGCCAGGGATTGAATCTGTGTTCCCTGTGGCTCCTGCACTGCAGGCAGATTCTTTACTGCTGAGTCACTGGAGAAAACTTCCCCCTAGAAAAAAGTATCTGTTTCAAAACAATGCATTATGAATGTTAAGGTTTTTTATATTTTTTTTTTACTATTACTCATTATTACTTCCTTTTGAACATTTGAAAAATTACCTCTCTATGGTTATTAGCTTTGTATACCTGTCAGTTGTTGCTAAATTAAGATGATAAGAAACAATGGTTCTTATATTGCCCTCACATATTTAGTGTTCCAGCATCATGGAAATGATGTGGACATGAGATTCACCTCCAAACTGAAAATGACCTTGTAGTTCTCATATCTATAACATGGCAGTGTCTCTGGGAGCTAGTTAGTCAGCTTTTCCGAACAACTTGCTACAAAACACCTCTACTTTCACAACAAGTGATTCTGAAAACTGTCTTTCAGTGGAGAGAGAAAGCAGAGGAAGATACTGACTCTTCTTTTTTCCTTTGAAATACATTAGTTTTAAAAGTACAGCTGGTTTCCATAATTAATCTTATTATGAGTGTGTTTTTGTGAAAAAGATCATTCTTGGAAAAATCATTGAATCATTTAAACCAGTAATAATAACAACACACTTACATAAGGGTATGTTTCTAATTATATTTCCTTTGTCTCTCAATAGGTACTCGTTGTTCAGACTATTGAAGGGAATTTCTAGTGTTCTGTATTCTATTTTGGCAAATCCAACAATAATATGCTCTCATCCATGATTAAAGCATATAATTACTATAAATAATTTAGCAAATGCTTAAAATAAAAAGGATTTACCACTCAGATTGAGACAGAGCTAACATAAGCAAATGCTATCAAAAGAGGGAGTAAAAGTTAAAGACGTTTATCTTACAAGGAAAATATAAGAATAAAAAATTAACCTCAAACCTGCACCTTTACTCCTGTGTTCCCACATTAAGTGCATATTTTTATGAGTATGTATAAGTATTTTGGCAATTCTCATTTATAAAAGCTACTCAGGCTGACTTTATATTGAGTCTATTTGTTTCTCTTTGTAGTAAATCACCCTTTTAGATACAACTTTCACTATCTATACATTCAAATATGACCATTGGGAAAATAAAATAAATTTTCTAGAAAATATAATAATTTTTGATAAAAAGAATAATTTCATATACATCTAATACTTTAATTTTATAATAAAACAGTTGCTTTGCTTTGGGAGGATTAGCATTTAATTATTTAATATAAATAAAGTTAATTCTGTAATGAAAGATAAATGGTTCCAGACTTTGTCAAAATACAATTTCTAAAGTTCTAGTTCAAAAAATAAAAATAAACACAAGATAAGGAAACAACACATATTAAGTGTGTAATACCTTTACCTACCTTAAATCATTCAAATATCCCTGGTCAAGTTGATTTATTATGCACATTTTACAGATGAAAAAAATTAAGTTGAATTGGAAATGCTACATGTGCACAATTATAATCAATAGAGACACTGATATTATTAAGAGATTGAATACAACCTGAAAAAAGGATGTGCCATTTCTATAATTTGCAGGGGCATGCAGGTACACATGGATAAACCACACGGGCCAGGACATGAGTGTGGCCAGTAAAGTGCCCAAGGAACAAAACTGAAAGGAGAGCTTGCTCTCAGAGCTGTGAGAGTACAGAGTCAGTACTTGCAAAACCTAACTGCTGGAGGTTTCTTTAAATTGTGCACTTTAGATGTATCACATGCCATAACCCAAAGAGTAGAATAAGTGTGTTGTCAAATCTTAGTTTGTATCTGTTGATCTTTCTTCAGCATTTCTGTATGTCTCTCCCTTCCTTTTAGAAACCTTGGACATTGGTAGAAACTTCTGATCAAAAACTTTCTTTCAACAATAAGTTATGAATATTTACAATGGTAAATTTTTTCCCATCTCAGAAGCAAATAATAGAGCATCAATTACCTGCAGAATAAAACAAATACTTTTAGCCTATTCTCAATACTTAGAATTGGACCTTGACAGAAGCCAGAAGCTCATGCAGAAAAGCAGAAAGGAAGCTAACTTATGCTGAGGGCCTTTTCAAACACTTTGCTCATCACTCAATAGATACTTGTTGAACATGTATAGTGTGATAAGCATTATCCTAGACACTAGAGATAAATCAGTGACAAAATAGATTAAAAGATGCTGACATAAATCAACTGCACATTCCACAAGGAGAGATATAGACAATAACTGAGTAAATTAGGTTAGAGTACACTGCCACCCTTAGACTCCCCCAAAACACTGGGCGCTACTAGAAGCCTCCACTCTAGCATGTCTCAGGAAACAGCCTCCTTATGGGGCAAGCAGTTTACAGGTCTAAGGGACTGGCTCACCAGCAAGCCAAGCATTCCCCCCACCCATCATGATTCTTGTACTCAGACCCTATAATCTCCAGTTCAAAAGGATCCCATGCCCAGAAAGTCCTCCCTGTGTGTGTACCTGGAGACCAAGGAGCCAAGGGTTCCTGTGTACTGCAAGTATAACTCAAAGCCTTGAATTATTGTCTAGGAAGAATATAGGTGTTCTTGTGGTGAGGAATGGGGCCTGAACATTCCTCAATACGGATTTATTATTACAATACGGGATTCAAAATATGGGACAACACAGGATTCAAAATTTGAGCTAGGAGCTGGAACACTGAGTAGTCTGCTACTTTAAATGCAAAACCAGAGTTCAAGAATGCTTAAACTTATCAAGGTAGAGGAATAAAATGCATTTTATTTAATAATTTTTACCTTGATTTAAAACACTTAAAATATTTATATTCACAGTATGTAGGTCTCTGTATTCTTCACGCAGGACTGCTAAGTATTAAACATAAACTAGTTAGAAAAAATAAATGTCACAGAAACATAATACAAAAGAGTGAAGGGAATTAGGTTTAAAAAAATGGAATGGGGTTGCAATTTTAAACAGAATGCTCAGAAAAACACTGACTGACAAGGGGATAGTGGAGAAGAGATTTGAAAGATGTCCAAAAGTTGATCAAGCAGTTATATGGAGGAAGGGCAGCCCAGTCAGAGAGAAAGCCTTCTCAAGAGAGGAATATAACCGGAGAGCTTGAGGTCTGAGGAATCACCATAAAGCCAGGGACTATGGAGTGGATTAGGCAAGGGAAGGATAGTGGGAGACATGGTCAGAGATGTGGGAAATGTATACTATAACATTTTAAACACTCTGGCTTGTCTCTTTCTGAAATACGGATCCTTTGCATGGTTTGAAACACAGGAATGATTGGAACCTGACTGTTTTGTAGGATTGTTCAGGCCATTTTAAAGGATCATTCAACAGTATGCACTGAAAATAAGATTTGGAAGATAATCATGGGAGATGGGTGGCCAGTTAGAGGATCACTACAGACAAAAATTTATGATGACTAAATGTGGATTCTAGAAGTAGAGTAAGACAGAAGTGCTTATATTCTGGATTCCAGATACCCTTTCCGCTACTAAAGCAAGGAAACTTGCTTCGGGACAAAACTCTGAAAAGAATCTATGATTACATAACATTTACAATTCATACTGATTTACTAAAAAAAAGTTGTACAGTTTTACAGCAGATTATATTGGCTACTAGTATCTGATTTACTAACAACACGTATGAAATTTTAAGTTTCAGTGTATCAGTTCAGCTCAGTCATGTCTGACCCCATAAATCGCAGCATGCCAGGCCTCTCTGTACATCACCATCTCCCAGAGTTCACTCAAACTCATTTCCATCGAGTCAGTGATGCCATCCAGCCATCTCATCTTCTGTCATGCCCTTCTCCTCCTGCCCCCAATCCCTCCCAGCATCAGGGTCTTTTTCAATGAGTCAACTTTTCGCATAAGGTGGCAAAAGTATTGGAGCTTAAGCTTCTACATCAGTCATTCCAATGAACACCCAGGACTGATCTCCTTTAGAATGGACTGGTTGGATCTCCTTGCAGTCCAAGGGACTCTCAAGAGTCTTCTCCAACACCACAGTTCAAAAGCATCAATTCTTCGGCGTTCAGCCTTCTTCACAGTCCAACTCTCACATCCATACATGACCACTGGGAAAACCAAAGCCTTGACTAGTTGGATCTTTGTTGGCAAAGTACTGTCTCTGCTTTTGAATATGCTATCTAGGTTGGTCATAACTTTCCTTCCAAGGAGGAAGCATCTTTTAATTTCATGGCTGCAATCACCATCTGCTGTGATTTTGGAGCCCCCAAAAATAAAGTCTGACACTATTTCCACTGTTTCTCCATCTATTTGCCATGAAGTGATGGGACCAGATGCCATGATCTTAGTTTTCTGAATGTTGAGCTTTAAGCCAACTTCAGTGTATACAATGCATAAATTTTCAAATGTATACAATGATTTGCCCAAGATGTATATTATCCCACTAGTATACTGGCATAGTTAGGTATCAAAGTGATCAACACTAGAAAAAGCATTATATTTGATTTGGGGCAGGTCATTATTTGTTCAGGTCAGGAAGCAACAGTTAGAACTGGACATGGAACAACAGACTGGTTCCGAATAGGAAAAGGAGTTCGTCAAGGCTGTATATTGTCACCCTGCTTATTTAACTTCTATGCAGAGAACATGAGAAACGCTGGGCTGGAGGAAGCACAAGCTGAAATCAAGATTGGTGGGAGAAATATCAATCACCTCAGATATGCAGATGACACCACCTTTATGGCACAAAGTGAAGAGGAACTAAAAAGCCTCTTGATGAAAGTGAAAGAGGAGAGTGAAAACGTTGGCTTAAAGCTCAACATTCAGAAAATGAAGATCATGGCATCTGGTCCCACCACTTCATGGGAAATAGATGGGGAAACAGTGGAAACAGTGTCAGACTTTATTTTTGGGGGCTCCAAAATCACTACAGATGGTGACTGCAGCCATGAAATTGAAAAACGCTTACTCCTTGGAAGGAAAGTTATGACCAACCTAGATAGCATATTCAAAAGCAGAGATATTACTTTGCCAACAAAGGTCCATCTAGTCAAGGCTATGGTTTTTCCTGTGGTCATGTATGGATGTGAGAGTTGGACTGTGAAGAAGGCTGAACGCCGAAGAATTGATGCTTTTGAACTGTGGTGTTGGAGAAGACTCTTGAGAGTCCCTTGGACTGCAAGGAGATCCAACCAGTCCATTCTAAAGGAGATCAGCCCTGGGATTTCTTTGGAAGGAATGATGCTAAAGCTTAAACTCCAGTACTTTGGCCATCTCAAGCGAAGAGTTGACTCATTGGAAAAGACTCTGATGCTGGGAGGGATTGGGGGCATTAGGAGAAGGAGACGACTGAGGATGAGATGGCTGGATGGCATCACTGACTCAATGGACGTGAGTCTGAGTGAACTCCAGGAGTTGGTGATGGACAGGGAGGCCTGGGGTGCTGTGATTCATGGGGTCGCAAAGAGTTGGACACAACTGAGCGACTGATCTGATCTGATTATTTGTTCGTGTATATAATATCCTTCAAGGAAAAGAAAATAACTAGGATGGAGCAGATTCAAATTATGATATTTTTTATGATATTTAAAAATCACTAATTATTTAGACATAGAAATTATAAACTGGTCACATATAATTTTACAACAAAATTAGTTCCTTTAAATATAAATATTATGATGGGAAGAATAATGCCCCCCCCCCCCCCCGCCCACAACCAAGATGTTCTCATCCTAATCCCTTGACCCAATGAGTATTTTAGGTCATATGGTAAAGGGAGATTAAAGTTACAAATGAAATTTATGAGATTAAATTTATGAATTAGCTAAACTTAAGAGAGGAGAAGGCAATGGCACCCTCCTCCAGTACTCTTGCCTGGAAAATCCCATGGACAGAGGAGCCTGGTAGGCTGCAGTCCATGGGGTTGCTAAGAGTCGGGCACGACTAAGTGACTTTCCCTTCACTTTTCACTTTCATGCATCGGAGAAGGAAATGGACAGAGGAGCCTAGTGGGCTGCTGTCTATGGGGTTGCACAGAGTTGGACACGACTCAAGCGACTTAGCAGCAGCAGCAGCAGCAAACCTAAGAGAGGATCATATTCTATATTATCTAGATAGGTCCAATATAAGTATCAGGTCCTTATATGATGACAGAAGAAGCAGGTGAACCCATGTTAGAGAAGATGTAATGATGAAGCAAGATTGGAGTGATTGAACATGATGTAATGTGAGCACCCAAAGTACATTCCTGGTTTGAAGATGAAAGAGGACCATGAGCCATGGCATGTGAGGACCTGCAGAAGCAGGAAAATAGAAAACAGCAAAGGAACAAAAAAGCAAATTATTACTCTAGATCCTTCATATATAAATGAAGTCCTGCTAACACTTTGATTTGAGCTCGGTGAGACCTGTTTTTGATTTCTGTCCCCCAGAAATGTAAGATGATGGATTTCTGTTGTGTTAAGCCACCAGGTTTGCATTAATTTGTTATAGCAGCCATAGAAAACTAGTAAAAAAAAAAATGAATCTAATGTGTATCGGATTGATGTACAGTTACAATTGTAACTATTTAAGCTGAAAATTTTGAAAAAATTTTCTTCTTGATAAATGGGTTGGGTAAAAGAAACACAATATACCTTCCAGCAATGGGAGGTTACAAACAATCCTACTGATCTGACCTCACCTCTGACTAGTAAAAATGCCTCTTTCATTCCTCCATTTTATCACCACTCCTTCATGAAAAAAGATCACATGAACACATGTAATTACAACTCTGCCATCATATATATTTCAAGTTTAAATTTTACGTAATCTCTGTTGTTATTGAAACCACAGTGTAAGAAATTGATCTAAAATGGTCTTGAGTTGGAAGCGCGCCTTGGAGAAACAAATGGTTTAAGAGGGAGGGAACATATGTATACCTATGACTGATTCATGTTGATGTATGGCAGAAATTAACAATATTGTAAGGCAATTATCCTCCAATTAAAAATAAATAAATTATATATATATTATATATATATATATGAAGGAAAGAATTTTTCCTAGGAAAGTATCTTCATCTAAGGTCCCTCAGAATATCCACACTATAATAACATAAGTACAACCAGAAAGCTTATAAACAGATGTGGGAAGTTACCACTATGAAAGCCAGCAAGAACAAACATAGAATTAAATCCAAACAAACTTGGATCTGGAATTATCAACTATATCAATTATTAAAGTATAAGTATATATAAAGAGATATAATTTAAAAAAACAAAAATTCAAAGATTATAAAAATGCTCTAAGAAACTTTCAAGAACAAAATGAAAGTTAAAGAAAATCAAAATAATAGAATATAAAAATAGCCAATATTTTGTAATAACTGTAAATGGAAAATACATTTACATTTTTAAAACTGTGTAAAATTTAATTTTATTAAATTCTACAGAAAAAAAAATAAAAGTTCTAAGAAGAAACGAACTCAATCAAAATTAACAAAACACCAAAGCACACAAAGTGTCCCATGGATGAGCCAATAGAAATAGGAGACAGCCTTTGAAAGAATTCAATGGAAGGGGTCATATTTAAAAAACAAAAATGGCTGTCTAATCTCTGGTGGACTTTGCTTTCAGTACGGGAATGGTGCAACTTCAGTGAGGGGAACTTTATAAATTTATCTCAATTTAAGTTTTTTTGATTCTATAGTCACATTAAGTTGAATGCTGTGATCCTTCTTAAATATGTTTTATCTCTGGAGAAGATATAAGAAAATATGGGAATTCTCTCTCATGTGTAATTCTCATTCCTTTGAAAACTGGCAGGTCTATCTCCTTGAAGATCTAGTGCTATGGCTCTAGGACTATGTATTTCCAATTCAGGATCAAGGCTTTGAGCTGATACCATTTTGTTAGGAAGGGGACTTCAAGGAGTCCAGATTTGCTTTATCATGAGCACATCACTTTTCATTGCAAAAAAAAAAGTATCAAATGAGTGTATTCTGGGTCCTATTTCCTAGCTGGATAATTGTCAGATAACTTTGAAATATGACACACACAAAAAGGATACAATTTTGATGGTTACTCTGGCACCTTTCTGATTAACATTCACATTTCCCCTTCCAAAGACTGCTCCCCATATACACAGATGAAAACTGAGAGTGGGTAGGTGGTTAGATGCTGCTGGTGCTCCACACTAACCCTCTGTTGGGACAGTGCAACTAACCCCTAACTTTTGAGAGTGCTGTCTGCTGATGGTTCATAGTTTCCCCTTTCTGACAATGACTCAGGACCTAGAGGAGTCACTTACCAAGAAATGCCTAGGAAGTTATACCCTCTCACAAGGGCAGTAAAAGTCAATGACTAATTTAGTTAAAAGTACAAAAAGTTGGCCCCTTGCCTCAAGGTATGACAATTTTAAGGTGGTACTTTATCTTGCAGAGCTTCTTATGAACTTTAGCTGAACCCATAACTTTGCCTACTTATTTCCTTATCTTGCTTCCTTTGTCCCCTTACAGGTTTCAATGGTGAGCCTTCCCTCATCAATCACTTGTATAAGAATCAACAACTCAGGCTCTGTATCTAGGAAACACAAGCTAAGAAAACATGTTTTGTAAAGTTGTTAAGATTATTTATGGTAAACTGAGGGGAACGGTGAACTTCCAGATGTTCAAGCTGGATTTAGAAAAGGCAGAGGAACCAGAGATCAAATTGCCAACATCCGCTGGATCATCGAAAAAGTAAGAGAGTTCCAGAAAAACACCTATTTATGCTTTATTGACTATGCCAAAGCCTTTGACTGTGTGGATCACAATAAACTGTGGAAAATTCTGAAAGAGATGGGAATACCAGACCACCTGATCTGCCTCTTGAGAAACCTGTATGCAGGTCAGGAAGCAACAGTTAGAACTGGACATGGAACAACAGACTGATTCCAAATAGGAAAAGGAGGACATCAAGGCTGTATATTGTCACCCTGCTTATTTAACTTATATGCAGAGTACATCATGAGAAACGCTGGGCTGGAAGAAGCACAAGCTGGAATCAAGATTACCAGGAGAAATATCAATAACCTCAGATATGCAGATGACACCACCCTTAAGGCAGAAAGTGAATAGGAACTCAAAAGCCTCTTGATGAAAGTGAAAGTGGAGAGTGAAAAAGTTGGCTTAAAGCTCAACAGTCAGAAAATGAAGATCATGGCATCTGGTCCCATCACTTCATGGGAAATAGATGGGGAAACAGTGGAAACAGTGTCAGACTTTATTTTTTTGGGGCTCCAAAATCACTGCAGATGGTGACTGCAGCCATGAAATTAAAAGACGTTTACTCCTTGGAAGGAAAGTTATGACCAACCTAGAGAGCATATTCAAAAGTAGAAACATTACTTTGCCAACAAAGGTCTGTCTAGACAAGGCTTTGGTTTTTCCAGTGGTTATGTATGGATATGAGAGTTGGACTGTGAATAAAGCTGAGTGCTGAAGAATTGATGCTTTTGAACTGTGGTGTTGGAGAAGACTATTGAGAGTCCCTTGGACTGCAAGGAGATTCAACCAGTCTATTCTAAAGGAAATCAGTCCTGGGTGTTCATGGGAAGGAATGATGCTAAAGCTGAAACTCCAGTACTTTGGCCACCTCATGCGAAGAGTTGACTCATTGGAAAAGACTCTGATGCTGGGAGGGATTGGAGGAAGGAGGAGAAGGGGACGGCAGAGGATGAGATGGTTGGATGGCATCACCGACTCGGTGAATATGAGTTTGAGTGAACTCCGGGAGTTGGTGATGAACAGGGAGGCCTGGCGTGCTGCGATTCATGCGGTCACAAAGACTCGGACATGACTGAGCGACTGAACTGAACTGAACTGAACTGAGGAATACAGCAACCCACTTAAGTATTCCTGCCTGGAGAATCCCATGGACAGAGGAGATTCTGTCCGTGGGATCCTGGACTGGTGAGCTACAGCCCATGGGGTTGCAAAGAGTCAGATACAACTAAAGCAACTTCGCACACATATAGGTCTGCTTCCAAGCTGCTTCCTAGGTGGCACTAGTGATTCTTTCCTAGGTAAAGAATCTGCCTGCCAATATAGGAGAGGTAAGAGACATGGGTTTGATCCCTGGGTTGGAAAGATCCTGTGGAGGACTAAATGTCAACCCACTCCAGTATTCTTTCCTGGAAAATTCCATGGACAGACGAGCCTGGCGGGCCACAGTCCATGGTGTCACAAGGAGTCTGACACGACTGAGAATGCAAACACACACACACGCACACATTTCCAAACATTGAGACCCACTCATGTTAATATCCATAATACAGGCTATTACTTGTTCCTTCTTCCTCTGGGACACTTAATCAAGCTAAGTAGACACAGTGTGTGGTATTAGTGTATGTGTGTTTAAAAATATCTGTATGTAAATATGTAAAGCAAATATATTAATTTATGTGTAAAACTACTAATGAAATTATCTAGCATATTTGGACATTTCCATGCAATATTACTTACTTTTGCCAAAGGAAAATAGACCCATTTGAAACCTTAGGGCTTCCCTTGTGGCTCAGATGGTAAAGAATCCACCTGCAATGCAGAAGACCCAGGTTCAATTCATGGGTTGCGAGGATCCTCTGGAGAAGGAAATGGCAACAAACTCCAGTCTTCACGCATTGAGAATCCCACGGACAGAGGGGCCCAGTCCATGGGGCTGCAAAAAGTCAGACACGACTGAGTGACCCACTTTTCACTTTGTAAAACCCTAGAGTAAAACTCAATAACAGGTGTGTGTGTGTGTGTGTGTGTGTGTGTGTGTGTGTGTGTACTGTCTTCAGCTAAAGACTGGGTGTTTAGAGAAAAAAGTATCCTGAGCTGCTTCAAAATGTTGCTATTGCTACAGCTCATCATGTGAAGAAATCTCCTTTTAGAAGAGGCATAATTAGGATTAAAAACACAAAACAAAGATTGATTTAATAAATCTGAGGTTTTACAAGAATAAAAATTTTCAGAAGGAGATATCTTTAGGTAGAAATTTTTTCAGTTATGATGAACTACACCATGAAAGAATTTAGAAAGATTATTTATTTTTTAAAATATATCTCCTTTTTTCTCTCTATTTCTTCCTTTGGAAGATCTTGGACACTATTTACACTGCTTTTGTAACTCTAAAAATGACTGTACCAGTTCTTTTTAGCCATTTCATCCTATTTTAATGTCCAAGAAAGAATTTTCTTAATTAAAGTTCACCAGTGCATTTGCCAACAAATCAGATTGAACTCAGGTCTCAACTTTAGCACTACCTCGGGCACTGGGAAGTCAGCCAGTGCAGTATAGAAAGAAAGATATCCACAACCAAAAGGCTGCATTCACTAAGCTAAGAGGCCTTATATTCTAGCTAGCTAGGCTTTTATGCATACATTCATGCAGTAATCCATTCAATAAGCATTCTTTGATTATTTAATACACACAGAACTATATGAGAATCTAAGTATTAAAGACAGACAAGGCACATTTTGTATTCTAAAGGAAACAGAAGGGTAGAATTGGAAGGCAAACATTTAATAATACATCACAAAGCATCATCTGCTAAGAATCATAGAGGTAGTATAAAAAGTCCCAAGGATCCCAAAAAGAAGAACAGAAAAGAAAATAGAGGTTTATTAAAAAAATGGGAGGTTCTTAATTTTGCTCTGGTTAACCAAAAATGAAGAAATCTCCTACTTAAAAAAAAAAATAGAAATTGAATATACACTTTCAAGTACTCAAAGTCACACAGAAAAAAAGTTCAATAAAATCCGCAGACACACAGACACAAAATAGTAGATCAGTATATGTGAAGAAAAAGAAAGATATATTTTGAGGGCAGGGAAACCCAACCCCATTCGGTTAAGAAGAAATGGAAAGAAGTATTTGAGCTATTTCAATGGCCCATCAAATTTCTGTATCCTGTAATACTCAGAAGCACCCGTGACAGATGTAGAACAAAAGCTGTCAGGATTCTGTTCAATTTTATTTCAAAGCTTTCAAAATGAATTTTTGACTAGATCTGAAAACTTTTCATAATATTCATTTAATCTATTATGGTTCTGTCCTGGCACCAAGGGTCTAGGATTCGAGGACAAATACTCTAATTTAGCAAAAGCCTAATTTTTCCAACCCATCAAATGCCCAACTATGTTCCTGGGATATTCAGTTGAGTACTTTTTCTCCAGACAGTCTTAGAGTTTTATTTTTTCCAATTGTAGGAATAATATGAAGGCTATATTTAGAATGGTTAAATGAAATATTAACTTCACAACACATTATTTATTTTATTTGCATAAATAAAATACAGCATATAAATCTCCAAGTGATTATTATTAGGTTTTCTATATTTTGTAACTTATTTTTGCCTACTTATCAATTATTAAAGTATGTATATAGTATCTCTAAATAGGGTGGTAGATTAATCTCCTCTGCAGTTCGGTCAAATTCTATTTAATTTTCTGGGTGTGTTATTAGCTGTACACAAGTTTAAAATTTGTCTGTTCCTGGTGAATTAAAACATGTATAATTATATATTGACCCTCTTTCCTCAATCCCCTGATGGCTCAGCAGGTAAAGAATCCACCTCCAATGCAGGTGATACAGGAGACATGGGTTTAATCCCTAAGTCAGGATAGATTCCCTGGAGAAGGAAAGAGCAACCTATGCTAGTATTCTTGCCTGGGAAATTGCATGGACAAAAGAGCCTGGCGGGCTGCAGTCCATGAGGTTAGAAAGAGTCAGACAGGACTGAGCATGAACTTGACAATAATAATTGTCTTTTGCCTAATTATTTCCAATATACTATTTTTCATTTTTTTTACTGTCAAACTTTTGCAGCTTTATAACACTTAACTGTGCCTTTTGTATATAGCCTCTTTAAAATAAGTTTTATTCAAACTTTGTCCTTCATTTCTGTGTGGATTCTGTTTGCTTCTGCCATGTACCCACGCACCTGAGGGCATTATTCAGGGCTCCTTTAAACTAAATTCTCAGTTTGAAGTGTTCTGAGCCATACAGTCAATATGAATTTTTCTGTCAATCATACTGTGGGTTAGATTAAGGTGACCACTTCTTTGGGAAAATTTAACTTGTTTATCCAGAACCTATTCGAGACTGGAAAATTTTCTTGCCTTCCCCTAGAAAGGTGGGTAAGTTTTAACTCTACTCTTTCTGAAATTGCCAAGGTCTCATTTATATGAAAGGTTTACTCAGTTTCACTTTGGTCATGTCCGACTTTTTGTGACCCCATAGACCATAGCCCGCTAGACTCTTCTGTTCAAGGGATACTCCAGGCAAGGATAATGGAGTGGACTGCCATGACCTGCTCCAGAGGATCTTCCTGATTGAGGGAATGAAAATGCATCTCTTGCATCTCCTGCATTGCGGGTAGATTCTTTACCTGCTAAGTCATATGGAAGGCTGCTGCTGCTAAATCACTTCAGTCGTGTCCGACTCTGTGCGACCCCAGAGATGGCAGCCCACCAGGCTCCGCAGTCACTGGGATTCCCCAGGCAAGAACACTGGAGTGGGTTGCCATTTCCTTCTCCAATGCGCGAAAAGTGAAAGTGAAGTCGCTCAGTCGTGTCTGACTACTAGCGACCCCATGGACTGCAGCCTACCAGGCTCCTCTGTCCATGGGATTTGCCAGGCAAGAATACTGGAGTGGGTTGCCATTGTTAAACATTAGGAGATAAACAATTATCAAGACCTAGAGTCCATGTTATGCTGGTGGAATTAAAATTTCTCTTGTCAAACATTTATTGGAGACCTAGTAGGTCTCTGTGTACTGCAAGATAATGGAGCCAAATCTTCAACAGGCTTTTCAGTTCAGCAATTGCTTCTCTCATTTTACAATACATGCAAGTGAAGTAAGTGATTTATACTCTTGCAATTAATTCATGTCATTTTATGGCTCCTTGCTTGTTTGCTTATAGAACAGATTTGAGGGAACAAAATCCTGGAAAGCAGATTGCCATCTTCTTGATGCTCCATTAAATCAAGACTTTTCAGTGATTCTTAGCAAATAGACTTCCATCAATTATCTGAAGATCCCAACTCTTTTGCCCATACACCTTCTTGTTTTGGGCTCTTCTGAGTTAGTTATACTACCTCCATAGCATCTCTACCCAAAACTTTCTTTCCCTACTATCAATTCTCAAATTGTATTCAATTAGTCAAATATGAATACAAAACAATACTTCAAAGTCATCATTTTTCAAACTTGAGTTCATGAGTTCATGTTTATCCCCTCAAAGACTATTTGCCCTATGGTCACATGTGATCTGTAAATACAAAGGTCCTTAACTGGAACATATTAAGTATAAGTACATTATGCAGTAGACATTTACAAAGGGGAGGGGAGGGGGAAGAAACTACCAATAATGAGTCTTAACTTTGCTCTCAAGTCTATTGTCCCATCATTTTCCTCTGTCCTTTTAATCTTAGAGTTTAAAGGTATATAAAAATTCATGTTCATTGACTATGCTAAAGCCTTTGACTGTGTGGATCACAACAAAATGGAAAATTCTTAAAGAGATGAGAATATCAGACCACCTTACCTGCCTCCTGAGAAACCTGTATGCAGGTCAAGGAGCAACAGTTAGAATCATACAAGGAACAACAGACTGGTTCAAAATTGGGAAAGGAGTACGTCAGGGCTGTTTATTGACACCCTGCTTATTTAACTTCTATGCAGAGTACATCATGCAAAATGCTGGGCTGGAAGAAGCTCAAGCTGGAATCAAGATTGCTGGGAGAAATATAAATAACCTCAGATATGCAGATGACCCCACCCTAGTGGCAGAAAGTGAAGAGGAACTAAAGAGCCTCTTGATGAAGGTGAAAGAGAAGAGTGAAAAAAAACTGGCTTAAAAGTCAACATTCAAAAAAGGAAGATTATGGCATTTGGTCCCATCACTTCATGGAAAACAGATGGGGAAACAATGGAATCAGTGAGAGACTTTATTTTCTTGGGCTCCTAAATTAATGCAGACATTGACTGCAGCCATGAAATTAAAAGATGCCCGCTCCTTGGAAGAAAAGCAATGATAAACCTAGACAGCGTATTAAAAATCAGAGACATCACTTGCTGACAAAGGTCTGTTCAGTCAAAACTATGATTTTTCCAGTACTCAAGTACGGATATGAGAGGTGGACCATAAAGAAGTCTTAGTGCTAAAGGCTTTCAAACTGTCTTTCAGAAGACTCTTCAGAGTCCCTCGGACTGTAAGGAGATTAAATCAGTCAAACCTAAAGGAAATCAATTCAGAATATTCATTGGAAGGATTGATGCTGAAGTTGAAGCTCCAATACTTTGGTCATCTAATGTGAAAAACCAACTCATTGGAAAAGATCCTAATGCTGGGAAAAATTGAAGGCAGGAGCAGGGGACAACAGAGGACAAGATGATTGGATGACATCACAGACTCAACTGACATGAGTTTGAGCAAACTCAGGGAGATAGTGCAAGACAGGGAACCCCGGTGCACTGCAGTCTAACACTTAGTGAATGAACAACAAATATTCATGTTATATAACTCCTCATCCAATTTAAAAAAAAAAGTATATCTATAACTGATTGATGTTGATGTCTGAAAGAAAAAACAAAATTCTATAAAGCAATTATCTTTCAATTAAAAATAAATCAGTCAGTTCAGTTCAGTCGCTCAGTCGTGTCTGACTCTTTGCTACCCCACAGACTGCACGCCAGGTTTCCATATCCATCACGAACTCCCGAAACTTACTCAAACTCATGTCCATCAAGTCGGTGATGCCATCCAACCATCTTATCCTCTGTCATCGCCTGCTCCTCCTGTCTTCAATATTTCCAAGTATCAGAGTGTTTTCCAATGAGTCAATTCTTCACATTAAGGGACCAAAGGATTGCAGTTTCAGCTGTGGCGTCAGTTGTTTCAATGAATATTCAGGACTGATTTTCTTTAAGATTGACTGGTTTGATCTCCTTGCAGTCCAAGAGACTCTCAAGAGTCTTCTCCAACACAACAGTTAAAAAAACATCAATTCTGTGGCATTCAGCTTTCTTTATAGTCCATCACTCACATCCATACATGACTACTGGAAAAACCATAGCCTTGACTAGACAGACCTTTGTCGGCAAAGTAATGTTTCTGCTTTTTAATATGCTGTCTAGGTTGGTCATAGCTTTTCTTCCAAGGAGCATATGTCTTTTAATTTCATGGCTGCTGTCACCAACTGCAGTGATTTTGGAGCCCCCAAAAATAAAGTCTCTCACTGTTTCCACTGTTTCCCCATATTTGCCATGAAGTGATGGGACTGGATGCCATGATCTTCTCCAGGAATCTTGATTGCAGCTTGTGCTTCATCCAGTCCAGCATTTCTCATGATGTACTCAGCATATAAGTTAAATAATCAGGGTGACAATATATAGCCTTGACGTACTCCTTTTCTTTTTTGGAAGCAGTCTGTTGTTCCATGTCCAGTTCTAACTGTTGCTTCTTGAAGTGCATACAGATTTCTCAGAGGGCAGGTCAGGTGGTCTGATATTCCCATCTTTTGAAGAATTTTCCAGTTTGCTGTGATCTACACAATCCAAGGCTTTGGTGTAATTAATAGAGCAGAAATAGATATTTTTCTGGAATTCTCTTCCTTTTTCTATGATCCATCGAATGTTGGAAATTTGATATCTGGTTGCTCTGCCTTTTCTTTTTTTTTTTTAATTTTATTTTATTTTTAAACTTTACATAACTGCATTAGTTTTGCCAAATATCAAAATGAATCCGCCACAGGTATATATGTGTTCCCCATCCTGAACCCTCCTCCCTCCTCCCTCCCCATTCCATCCCTCTGGGTCGTCCCAGTGCACCAGCCCCAAGCATCCAGTATCGTACATCGAACCTGGACTGGCAACTCGTTTCATACATGATATTTTACATGTTTCAATGCCACTCTCCCAAATCTTCCCACCCTCTCCCTCTCTCACAGAGTCCATAAGACTGTTCTATACATCAGTGTCTATTTTGCTGTCTCATACACAGGGTTATTATATCTGGTTGCTCTGCCTTTTCTAAATCCAGCTTGAACATCTGGAAGTTCACTGTTCACATACTGCTGAAGTCTGGCTTGGAGAATGTTGAGCATTACTTTACTAGCATGTGAGATGAGTGCAATTGTGTAGTAGTTTGAACATTCTTTGGCTTTGTCTTTCGTTGGGATTGGAATGAAAACTGACCTTTTCCAGTCCTGTGGCCACTGCTGAGTTTTCCAAATTTGTTGGCATACTGAGTGCAGCTTTTCACAGCATCATCTTTTAGATTTGAAATAACTCAACTGGAATTCTATCACCTCCACTAGCTTTGTTTGTAGTGGTGCTTCCTAAGGCCCACTTGACTTCACATTCCAGGATGTCTGGCTCTAGGTGAGTGATCACACCATCATGTGATCTGGGTCATGAAGATCTTTTTTGTATGGTTTATCTGTGTATTCTCGCCACTTCTTCTTAATATCTTCTGCTTCTGTTAGATCTATACCATTCTGTCCTTTATTGTGCCCATCTTTGCATGAAAAGTTCCCTTGATATCACTAATATTCTTGAAGAGATCCCTAGTCTTTCCCATTCTATCATTTTCCTCTATTTCTTTTCATTGGTCACTGAGAAAAGCTTTCTTATCTCTCCTTGCTGTTTTTTGGAACTCTGTATTCAGATGGGTATACCTTTCCTTTTTTCCTTTGCCTTTCACTTCTCTTCTTTTATTTAAAAAATAAAAGAATTAAAAATATTCTGAAATATTTCAATTACATGGCTATTCATGTTGCCTACTCCTGATACTTCCTCTAATATGCAACTCATTTAATCAGGTGACAATCACATACATTGCCAACTAGCTCTGAGTGTAACTCTTTTTATAAAACAGAATATAGCTTATGTCTTTTATCCCCTCATTTTATTTCTTAATTAACAATGCAAAATTTCATAAAAATTAGTAACATTTGATTCAAATTCTTCAGTTACCAACTAAGGTTATAAAACAATTTTTATTAGACCTACTCAACAACCCTGATGGCATCCTGAATGTTTATTGTGTCAAATACCAGTTCTCATCCATTCAGACTGTATGGCAATTAGTCCCAATGTATGGGTTGAATGTTTAGCCATCAGTGGTTCTCATTCCTGGCTGCATATTTTGAATACTTAGGAGTCATTTTAAATTATCCATCCTTGAAAATAAAATAAAATAAAATAAATTATCCATCCTTGGACTCATCACATGCAAATTAAGATCTCTGTGTACAAGGATTTTTGAAAAATTTTTAAGTGATTCTAATATGTAACTTTGTTTGAGATCCTTAGTTTTCCTAAAGCCTTCAAGTTTAAACATAAGTTTTCAAGTATTTACTGCTTTATAAGACTTATTCTCATAATTCTGGTCAAAACTAATTTTCTACTTAAGATATCTTAGTATGGAGTAATATTTTCAGTGAGGATCTTTTTTATTTGAAAATAGTGAAGCACTTCAAAACCATACTGTGTTTTTCCCATGCAGAATTCTGCTTCCATTTTCTTCTCTACTTCCATCCAGCAGCCTAGAGAATTTCTGATTTCTTGTTGCATCATAAAAAATTATCAATTATTTTCATCTTAATATTATGTCAAATCTATGAGTTTAAAACTCTGAAATATGCATTACTCATTAAAGAATGTCATATTAATACCCCTCTAGTAATGCATTTATTTCTATAATTCCCAATGTTATATAATTTATTGCAGATAAGTTGGATACTACTAGAAAGTACTTAGAAATCTATTTTTTTTTAAACCTTTGAGATTCTTTTCTCAAGGAAATAGCTTTGAGGTTTTCTTGCTAATGTTTTCTATTGTATCTATCTTTTTATAGACATTATATTTGAGTATTTTGCAATATCCTTTATTATTTAGCATGTTACATTAACATTTTGCCATGCAAATATGTGACAAATATATATTTAAAAAATTTTCTATGTCACTATGGACTGTGTTCCCTCTATTTTCAGATGTTGAAGTTCTAACCCCAAAGCGATAGTATTTGAAGATTGGGTCTTTGGGAAGTAATTAGCTTTAGTTGAGGTCAGGAGGGTAGACGCTTTATAGTGAGATTAGTGTGCTTATGGAAGAGACCAGAGTTGTATACCTGAAACTAACAAATTCTAAATCAACTGTACTCCAATGATTTTTTAAAGATACCAGAGCATGCAAGAGTATGCATGTGTGCTCTTATTTCTCTCTCTCCCTCCTTCCTTCCCCAGCTGCTCCCCATCAACTTCACAGAGTAGTTGGTATTATATTTATTAAAACGCAATTTTTCATAAAGTATTTACATCCTCACCAGAAAACCAGGGTTTGAGTTCCCTTAGATCCTTACCAACACTGGGTAGGGTCAAACTTTCTAATGTTAGTGATAAATAGGTGTGCAGTGTATGTCATGATTTTAATTTGCATTTTCTTAATAACATCACATTGAGCAATTTTTCATGTGTTAATTACTAACCATATATATTTTTTTGAAATTTCCATTCATATGATTTGTTATCTTATTACCAAGGTTTGATGTTTCTTCATGTATCCTCAGTGAAAATCCTCTAATGGAAATATTTGTCAATATGTTTTTCTAGTCTTAGTTTTTTAAAAATAGCTTTTTCAGAGAAGTTACTCATTTTAATTAAGTTTAATTTGTTCATTCTTTTACTGGTTACTTTTTGGTGTTGTATGTAAGAAATGTTTGCTTGAATTCAAAAATAAGTGTTTTTCCTGTTTCCTTTTGTAATTCTTTTTTACAGCGTTTAGGTTTTTTTCTTTTTTTTGATAAACTAACATATGATCCATTTTGATTTAATTTTTAAAGTTTTTTCATTTTAATATGAATATCCAATTGATGCAGCAATATTGATTTAAAAATTTATCATTTTCCACTGAATTGGTTTTGTACCTTCACTGAAGGTCAATAACTTATTTCTATGTTTATCTATAAACTTTATTTTCTATTGCATTTATCTTTTATTTATGGTGATACTTCTATATGTTGATTAATATTTTTTATAATAAGTCTTGAAATCAAAGTCATATACTCCAAGTTTCTTCTTTTCCAAGGTGTTGGGTTATTCTTGACATTTCCCTTTCATATGAATTTTAGAACCCACCTTAGAATCTGACTTCTAAATGTTTACTAAAATTTTGATTGGGATTTTATTTAATCTTCAATTTAGGAAGAAATACTAAGTGACTCACTGTTCCTCTACCCCTTCTCCTCACGTGAGGATACAATCCAGGAAGACAGTCCTCACCAGGAACCAAGTTAGCTGGCAACCACATACATCATGGGAATTCTCAAACTCCAAAATGTTGGAAGATAAACTTCTATTATTTAGGTCACCTAGTCTTTGGTATTTTGGTATGGAAGCCCATACATAATATGGGCTAGCTAATAACACATGGTATTCTATTATATATTTTATCCATTTACCCAGGGTTATTTTAAAATGGTTTGCTATGATAAATACCCTCACAATAAACATTTTTATGTAAAAAGATTAAACTGTATTACTGAATATTTCATAAGAAATCATTTTTTTTCTCCTTCAGAAAGAAATTCAAGCATCCAATGAAGAATTCTAAACTACAGTATATTATCAACCTTGCAATATTAACGTTTAGGTCTACCTAACTAGAAATAATTCTGATACTTTTTTCTTACATCCTATTCAAATCAACTCTTTACAGGAGACTGTCTTAGTATATATCCTTTTCAGTGCCCACTCACTTACATTTTAATTTTTTCACATTTATAAATTTGTTCCTAAAAAAATTAAATAGGTTTTCTAACACATAACAATATTATTTATTTCCTTTTCCTTGCAGATCTGAAGATAAAAAGCAGATATTTAATAAAGACTTGATGAATTAAATTAAAAACAGGAAGGATATTTTCTTAATATATTACTTTTCTTATGTTTTCTCTTAACAGTGACTATATTTAACAGACAAAAATTAGCATGACATACCCCTTGTGAATGTACTTGTGGGCATTACGGGGCAGAATAATTGAAACTGAAGATTTAGACTGTCATACAAAATTAGAAATGCTTATTTTAGTAGCATTAACATTAGTAACATTCCTCATGAGCATAGAAAAATGGCTACATAAAATATATTTATTCCTATTGCTATGTTTTAATATAAATATACTCTTCCCCTTACTAATCAAAATGCTATTTTCTCATAGTCACTATAATTTAAGCCTACATCTGGGTCAAAAATATAATCCAAGATATTTTACACTATATATTTCCTAAATCCTTGTGAAATTAATTTACCTGAAAATCTGAAACCATAGAGTAACTAGTATAAGCTGAAACACAGAGTTCCTCAAATCATAAATAAAAATGTACAAAATATTTTCATTTCTGAATTGTAAACAACTCATATGCTAATAATGCTTCTTACTGATCTCCTCCTACATTCTTTCCAGTGAAGAGTTAGTCTGGTTTAAATCATATTGCCTAATGAGCTGTGATAGAACAGCTACTTTTTACATTCTCTTGGAAAGTGTAAGAGAATGTAAATACTTTGAAATACATGATGACAATTCTAATATCCAAGTAGTGGATTTCAATAGATTTGCTGATACTTTGTTTCTCATAACTCTATACTTTTACATTTTTATCTATCAAGCTCATCTGTATCTAATACATATACCATTTTAATGTTTATCTCTAATTAACCCTATAGCATCAAATGAATTGCCCCTAATTCCTCACCAATTACTGACATAATCTAATGACCTAATTTCTGTGAGTAAACTTCCAGTTCTTATTTTGGGCCAGTAATATATTCAATATAACTTAAAAAAATACCTTTATTGTTAATACTAAATAATCCAAAACAAACATTTAAAATATTTGCAATAAACTCTGTTTACTAAACTATTTATCAGATATCCCAGTCTTAAAATTCTAGCCTGTCCATAAATATGATAATTTTAACATTTGCCATCTATTTCCTTCCCAGAAGTAATACTCTCAGCAGGCTCACCACTTCTGACATTTTCTTTCGTTTTATAGAGATAAGTGGCATCCTGGAAGTGCCTTCCCTTCTCCCCATTGCATTAGCATTCATAATATTAATTGCCAAAAATTACCAGCTGCAAGAAATTTTATCTAACAAAGCTGCTCTATGGCTTTCTCAAGACAATTTAGTACCATTTATGTCCCAAGCAAACACTTAGGTATGTAAATAGGAAGAAGCCCACAGTATAATTAATATTTAAAAAGTAAAATGTCAGACTCAGCTAAGCAATTTTTTAACATCTTTCGTCCCTCCATCCCCTTTGCTTTAACCACATGTTCTTCCTAGAGATGAGCTCTGGGATTTTACTGAGAAAGCTACAATTGATCACAGCTAAGTGTTTTGCCATAAAGTGCCAACAATTACCCAGACATGTAGGGCTGAATTCAGGTTTGGGAATGAATATATTTAACTCTAAAATTCCTATTGCTTATTTGAATATTTCCATTGAAGTAACATTTAATCCAAGACAGCAAATTATTTGAATTAAGTTAGTACAACAAAGACATAGATCAGGGTCAAACAAGTCAGAAGTAGTTAGCAGGGATAAAATTCTTCATAATTTGATATATATTGATTAATTACCTGCCAATAAAAAGATGAATATTGCATTCATGTTAAAAGTACAATGAATTCAAATGACCTCTATTAACCAGGAGATCATTTTTATTCAGATGTATGGTGATTCTCTGGAGAAGGAAATGGCAATCCAACCCACTATTCTTGCCTGGAGAATCCCGTGGTCAGAGAAGGCTGGTGGGCTGCTGTCCATGGAGTTGCACAGAGTCGGAGATGACTGAAGTGACTTAGCATGCATGCATGCATTGGAGAAGGAAATGGCAACCCACTCCAGTATTCTTGCCTGGAGAATCCCAGGGACAGAGGAGCCTGGTGGGCTGCTGTCTATGGGGTCACATAGAGTCGGACATAACTGAAGTGACACAGCAGCAGCAGCATGGTGATTCATGAGTCACTTCTATTTCTGTCACTCTTAGAGAATTCACTGAAGTTAAAGTTGGAAAGATTATTTATAAGAAATAAGATATATGCAATTATCTGCAATATTTACTTATTATGAAAGAGAGGAAGCATTGTGACTTGTTTGGAATTCTAATTCCTAAATCAAAATGCCAAGTTCTTTTTTCTTGAAACTGTCTAGCTCTTTGAAGGAGCTGGGAAATTAAATAAAAGAATATGTCATAATGATAATGGAAATCACAACTTGAAACTGAAAAAAATACAGAAGAAAAAGGTAAAGCTGATCCATTATATAAAAGGAAAGAGTTTGAATTTTACCAAAATACTAAGAATGAGTAGGAATAAGTTAAAACCAACAGTAAAGCATTCCCTGGATATCCTGAAACTAGGAGGTGAGATAGCAATGAAGCATCAGAACAGGTGCACAGGATATTTCCAAGACATCCAAATAAACAGAGAATAATATACTAAAGTGGAGATGTGCAGAAAGGATATCTTGGCCATTTTAAAAATGCAGTTCTTTAAATCTCTACATATGCATAAGCATATGTTATTTTCTACCATAATAATGTTTCTTGTTTTAACATATCTCTGCTACTTTAATATCCTAATTGTTTTTAGCATCAGTAGCTTATAGTAACATGAAAATTATTCCAATGTAGCAGAGAGTCTTTTTCTTAAATGTTATGACACAGACAATTAGGCTTATATGACCTTGTCAGACAATTAGCTGTTTAGCCGCTAATTGTGTCTGACACTTTTGGGACACCATAGATGGTAGCCCATCAGGCTCCTCTGTCCATGGGATTTCCCAAGAAAGAATACTGGAGTGGGTTGCCATTCCTTACTCCAAGGGATCTTCCTGATCCAGGGATCAACCCCACATCTCCTGCATTGGCAGGCGGGTTCTTTATCACTGAGCTATCAGGGAAGCCCTGCCAGACAATTATTTGTAACATATGAAGGACTATAGCCTCCAGAAATGTGAACTAACTTAGTTAACTTTTTATCACCATAAACAGTTATGAAACAATTTCCATATTTTAGAGAAGATTATTTTAGATGATTTACACTCACTCCTCTATTAAACAGAGACTGCTAAGCTTAATACTACTTTCAATGTTTAACATTTACCATTTGCAAAAAGTATTATCTGGCTGCAGCACAGAAGTACTGAATGTATTACATATAAATTTCTAAGTGGGCTCACCCCAAACTGCTTGGTTAAAGAAAAAACAAAAAAATCTCTTGTATCTATAATCTTATTCATCTCCCTTAAAGACTATCACTAATCTTTCTTCATAACAAGCACTGAATCGGCCTTTAGCAGTCTCTACCTCAATTCAAATTTCTTGCCTACGATTTAAGAACTGAAAACGCAAACTGCTAGAATTATTTTTAAAATAAGGAGTACATTATCTCTGAGGGCCTGAGGGGTTTATATATTTAAATGTGCACATATATGTGTATATATGAATACATTTCCCAATACTTATGTTGGCTTCTAAAGCATCTGTAAAATGGTTAGTTAAAGCAATTGCCTTAAGTCCTCATTAGTTGAGTTTGCTCCATTAAGTAAGGTGTGATTGAAATCTTTTCTTTTTTTGATATAGCCTTTTAAGAATTCTACAATTACCAATAATAAATGAATGGTGGCTGTTTCACTATAATCATTTCTTTAGTAATGGTTAAGTCAATCTATTTGCTGAACAACAGTCTAAAATGAGACATGAAGAGCCAAACAGCAGGGCCATAAGTATAGCTAATCCAGAGAAATCAAGATTATACTAACAGGTTAACTGATCAAGAATAAGAAAATAAATGACCCAATTAAGAACTGGGTAAAAGATTTGAACACTTAACCCAAAGATGGTATATGAATGACAAACACATTAAAAGGTCATCAATGTGATCAGTCATTAGGAAAAGGCTATTTAAAACCACAAAGTATATTATCTGACCAGAGTGCTATCATCAAGTTGATATGTCAAGATATAAATCAAGGTCATGAAAGATAGATTCAGATGGCAGAAGAAAATTCTTCACAATTTGCTAATTACTGATTCATTACCTTGTACCCTAAAACATTATATATTTCATTCACAGCAAATTTGAATTCATATTATCTCTCTTAATTGAGAGATTTTTACTTGTAAAATCATTTTAAGGGAAATATCCAGTCCTGGTGAGCATGTAGAACAATGAGATATGTCATGTATTATGGTGGGAATGCAAAATGCTACAATCATTATGGAAGTTTATTTTAAAGTTAAACCTTCACTTATAGTAATGAGAAACTCTATTTTGCCCAAGAGAAGTAAGGACAATTGTTGTGTAAATCAGGATAATTATTGTGTAAATTGCACGATTTTGTGTAAACTAGGTTTACACAAAAACTCTGCCCTAATGTTTACAGTAGAATTATTCATAACTGCCAAAAACTGGAAACAATACAAGTGTTTGAAAAAAGTTTTAAAAAATGGTGTTGGAAAAACTGGACAGCTACATGAAAATGAATAAAACTAGACAACAGACCAAAAAAAGTACTGAAATTGGATTAAAGACTTAAATGTAAGATGTAAAAACCATAAAAATCCTAGAAGCAAACAAAGACAGTAAACTCCTTGACACTGGTGTTAGATATATATATTTTAGACCTGTCTCCTCAAGCAAGGCAATAAAGCAAAAAGAAATAGGAGTACATCAAACCCATCAGACTTAATTCCACTCCAGAGAAAATAGGACACTTGTAAAATCTATTAAAATTCTGCAAAAAATAATGCTCTACAGAACAAAGCTTGGAAGCTCTGCTCTAAAGTTATGTGTTCAAAATACAAGACAGCACTTTCACCAATACTACTAGAAGAGAAACCAATAAAGTTAGAATAAAAATCAAGAGAAAAGGAAGAATCTACATCTGTTGGAATTTTTGCTCTTTTAGAATGCCAAGTATTTCCAATTATAGATATAAATGAAAAGAATCAACTTTTTAAATGACAGATGATTTTATTTTTAGAATTTAAATATATGGCTATAAATCTTATTAGAATAAAAATTGAGAATAAACATAAACATACAGGTACAGGATATCTTGGGCTTCCCTTGTGGCTCAGATGGTAAAGGATCTGCCGGAAATGCAGGAGACCCAGGTTAGATCTCTGAGTTAGGAAGATCTCCTGGAAAAAGGAATGGCTACCCACTCCAGTATTCTTGCCTGGAGAATTGCATGGAGGGCTACAGTCCATGGGGTTGCAAAGGATTTGGACATGACTAGCAACTAACACTTTAACTTTCACATGATATCTTATTAAACGAAAACTAAACATACAAATAATTATTTAATTATAATAATTTTATATTTTTAAAGGTTAACATTTACATTATTATATACATAAACATATCTACAAAAATATCAATAACGTCAGACATGCAGATGATACCACCCTAATGGCAAAAGTGAAGAGGAACTAAAGAGCATCTTGATGAAAGTAAAAGAGGAGAGTGAAAAAGCTGGCTTAAAACTGAATATTCAAAAGTAAGATCATGACATCCAGTCCCATCACTTCATGGCATATAGATGGATAAACAATGGAAATAGTGAGAGACTTTGTTTTCTTGGGCTTCAAAATCACTGCAGATGGTGACTGCAGCCATGAAATTAAAAGACACTGGAAGAAAAGTGTCTTTCTTCTTGGAAGAAAAGCCACGACAAATCTCGACAGCATATTAAAAAGCAGAGACATTACTTTGTCAATAAAGGTCGGTATAGTCAAAGCCAAGGTTTTTCCAGTAGTCACATATGGATGCGAGAGTTGGACCATAAAGAAAGCTGAGTGCTGAAGAACTGATGCTTTTGAACTGTGGTGTTGGAGAAAATTCTTGAGAGTCCCTTCATTTGCAAGGAGATCAAACTAGTCAATCCTAAAGGAAATCAGTCCTGAATATTCATTGGAAGGACTGATGCTGAAGCTGAAACTCCAATACTTTGGCCACGTAATGCAAAGAACTGACTCATTTGAAAAGACCCTGATGCTGGGAAAGATTGAAGGCAGGAGGAGAAGAGGACAACAGAGGACGAGTTGGTTGGATGGCATCACCAACTCAATGGACGTGAGTTTGAGCAAGTTTGGGGAGTTGGTGATGGACAGGGAAGCCTGTCGTGCTGCAGTCCATGGGGTTGCAAAGAATCGGACATGACTGAGTGACTAAACTGAACTGAATCTACAAAAATAACTATTTGGAGAAGTGGGCAGGGAGTTCAGAATTAAATCTATGCATATTACAGTCTTTTAAGATTGTGTTCAATTCAGAAGTGACTATATAATTTTCCTGTGTAGGCATTTGTAGAATCCACTTCTGCCATTCTATTAAAATGAAATTTATTGTGATGAAACAATATATATTACTCTAGTGCCCAGAGGGAAAGACATCATGGAATATGTACAAGACTGTTGATTTATAGATATGTTTTTCAAATGGGCGTGACTTCTTGTATTTTAGATATTACCTTATATGGCAAAAATTCATGTGGAATAATTTAGATCACAATTAATTTGACTCCACAAATAAGGAAAACAGGGACTTTGATTAAATTTATAAACAAAGAGAAAAGGTGCTAGCTGTTCACCTTGCAGAGATTCTCATTAGAAACTGCCAAAGCAAAAGAAAAAACTTTTATTGTGTGAGCAACATTTCCCCTCAGCAGTCATAATTTTACACCATAGAGATGAGCTCCAGGTAGTTCCCAAAGAGATTCCCCTACTTCTCTGATTTCCAGGTTGACTACCACTAAGATCTCCCACTGCTACCTCCTGGTCAGCCACCACCACTGTGTAAGATGGTAGTGGCCTGGTTTAGACTGGGATATGTAGTATACTCGCAATATACATCAGCAGTTATCATAATTAAAGATATGGTGTGAGAATAGCAATAATGTTCAATAGTTAACATTCAATGGACACAACATGAGGCTGTAATTACGTTAGGTTGTATTCATTAATTGATTTAATCCACACATTTTATTAATGAGTTCAATGAACACAAAGGTATTGAGTCATTTTCAGAAGCATACTCAGAACTCAGATTAAGATCTGTTTACAGAATACTCTTAATAATTTCTACACACATCCACATTGATTAAAAGTAATTTATTAGGCTCCTCTGTCCATGGAATTCTCCAGTCAAGAGTACTGGAGTGGGTATGGCCATTTCCTTCTCCAGAGGATCTTCTGGACCCAGAGATCAAACCGGGTCTCTCACATTGCAGGCAGATTCTTTTGCATCTGAGGCACCAAGGAAGTCATAATTAAATAATAATCATATATAAATATTTGTATTGTGTTTGTAAGCAAAATTAGATTACAATATTCTCTGGATATTTTTTTTCCTGTCTAGAAGATCATAAATCAAATCTCTTACAGTACAGGAATTAGAAAGAGCATTGCTGGTGGGAAATCCTGAGCACTGGGGGATAAGTGTTTAACACGGCACTATTTTATCCATAAGGTCTTATTCACTTATATCTATAATGATCTGTAAAAAAGGTCAAATTTGCATAGATCATTATTAGTGGTGACTCACCTAAGAGATCAAAAGACCAAGAAAAAATATCTTTACTGATGATGGCATTGAGGATGACACCTTTTTCACACAGTTTATATATGGTGATTAGTTCACCTATTAGAATGTCCAAAATCCAGAACACTTAGAATGTAAAATACTGGTGAGGATATGAAAAAACAGGACTCCCATTCATTGCTGGTGGAAATTAAAAATGGTACAGCCACTTTGAAAGACAGTTTGGCAGTTTCTTATAAAACAAGACGCATTTCACCACATGATTCAGCAACTCCTTGTGATTCAGCAACTCCTTGTGATTCAGTACTCCTTGTGGTTTATCCAAAGAATGTGACAATGTATGTCCACACAAAAACCTGCATATGAATGTTTACAGCAGCTTTATTCATAGTTGCCGAAACTTGGAAGCAAGCAAGATGCCCTTCAATAGGCAAATGGATAAATAAACTGTAGTACATCTGGACAGTGGAGTATTATTCAGTACCAAAAAGAAATACACTATTAATATTCCAAAGACATAGAGAAGTCTTAAATGCATACAGTGAAAGAAAATCATTGATTAAAGAAAACCAATCTGCAAAGGCTACATAATGTATATTCACAATTATGTGATATTCTGGAAAAGGCAAAAACCCTGGAGACAGTTAAAAGATCAGTGGTTGCCAAGAGTTCAGAAGGACAATAGGGAAGAAGGAAGTGATGGCACATAGGAGAATTTTAGAGTAATCAAAATATTCTACAAGATAATTTGACACTATAACAGTAGACAGATATCACACGTGTCAGAACCTACATGATATGACATGTGAACTCTAGTGTTAACTATGGATTTTAGTCAGTAATACTGACTTATTGTAACACATGTGTATGTATATATTAATAATAGGAGACACTGTATGTCAATGGGTGAGGAAGTATATGGGAAACTCTGGACTTTATGCTTACTTTTTCTGTAAACCTAAAACTGTTTTAAAATATATATTTGATTTTTTAAGAAGACAATGAAAAGTAAAGAGAGTATAGTGGTATGGAGCAGCACAGAAACAGAAAACCTAGTGTGCCTGCAGTATAGCAAGCCCAGGTGAGAGTGGGACAAATGGTGCTTACTAATAGAGGCCAGATCTGATGCAAACGATGGGCAAACTCAAGGACTTAACACTTTGTCAAAGTACTAAGAAAAGCCCACAATTAACGTTTGATGCAATAAGACATACACACACACACACACACACACACACACACATGTTTGTTCATTGTTCCCAGTTCTTAACACAGAGTCCTAAATGCCTTGAATTTCTCAAGTGTTACAAGGGATAGGATAAGAGATGATTTTTGATGGATCTATAGATTCCTTCTGGATGGGGGCTGGTTGCTAGAGGGGTCAACCATGTGATTAGCATGTTGGAACTTCAGTCTCATACCTGGACCTCTGGAGAGGGGAGAGGGACTGGAGATTGAGTTCAATGACCAATGATTAATGATTTCATCAATCATGTCTATGTACTGAAACTTCTATAAAATCCTCTAAACAACAGGGTCCAGAGAACTTCTGGTTTAGTGAGACCCCAACCTATAAGGACCTAACAATTCACCCTGAACTCTAGACAGAGAAACTATGTATTTAGTGTCCTGCTAATGAGGGGAGAGAAAAAAATGATAATCTGGATGTTAGGTAAAGAGAAAAAAAAAATGTTTAGAAAATGTAAATAACAGACTTCAAAGAAGTTGCTACAAATAGGATGCAAGTATTATATGAAGGAGCACTTTTTTATATCATCATTAATGAAGAGAAGCAAAAAGCAAAGGAGAAAAAGAAAGGAGAAAAGCATCTGAATGCAGAGATCCAAAGAATAGCAAGGAGAGATAAGAAAGCCTTCCTCAGCTATCAATGCAAAGAAATAGAGGAAAGCAACAGAATGGGAAACACTAGAGATCTCTTCAAGAAAATTAGAGTTACCAAGGGAACATTTCATGCAAAGATGGGCTCGATAAAGGATAGAAATGGTATGGACCTCATAGAAGCAGACGATATTAAGAAGAGGTGGCAAGAATACACAGAAGAACTGTACAAAAAAGATCTTCATGATCCAGATAATCACAATGGTGTGATCACTCACCTAGAGCCAGACATCCTGGAATGTGAAGTCAAGTGGGCCTTAGAAAGCATCACCACAAACAAAGCTAGTGGAGGTGATGGAATTTCAGTAGAGCTATTTCAAATCCTAAAAGATGATGCTGTGAAAGTGCTGCACTCAATATGCCAGCAAATTTGGAGAACTCAGCAGTGGCCACAGGACTGGAAAAGGTCAGTTTTCCTTCCAATACCAAAGAAAGGCAATACCAAAGAATGCTCAAACTACCGCACAATTGCACTCATCTCACACGCTAGTAAAGTAATGCTCAAAATTCTCCAAGCCAGGCTTCAGCAATACGTGAACCATGAACTTCCAGATGTTTAACCAGAGATCAAATTGCCAACATCCACTGGATCATCAAAAAAGCAAAAGAGTTGCAGAAAAACATCTATTTCTGCCTTATTGTCTATGCCAAAGCCTTTGACTGTGTGGCTCACAATAAACTGTGGAAAATTCTGAAAGAGATGTGAATACCAGACCACCTGACCTGCCTCTTGAGAAATCTATATGCAGGTCAGGAAGCAACAGTTAGAACTGGACATGGAACAAGAGACTGGTTCCAAATAGGAAAAGGAGTGTGTCAAGGCTGTATATTGTCACCCTGCTTATTTAACTTATATGCAGAGTACACCATGAGAAATGCTGGGCTGCAAAAAGCACAAGCTGGAATCAAGATTGCTGGGAGAAATATAAATAACCTCAGATGTGCAGATGACACCACTCTTATAGCAGAAAGTGAAGAGGAACAAAAAGCTTCTTAATGAAAGTGAAAAGGAGAGTGAAAAAGTTGGCTTAAAGCTCAACATTTAGAAAACTAAGATCATGGCATCTGGTCCCATCACTTCATGGGAAATAGATGGGGAAACAGTAGAAACTGTCAGACTTTACTTTTTGGGGCTCCAAAATCACTGCAGATGGTGACTGCAGCCATGAAATTAAAAGACGCTTACTCCTTGGAAGAAATTTATGACCAACCTAGATAGCATACTGAAAAGCAGAGACATTACTTTGCCAACAGAGGTCTGTCTAGTCAAGGCTATGGTTTTTCCTGTGGTCATGTATGGATGTGAGTGTTGGACTGTGAAGAAAGCTGAGCGCCGAAGAATTGATGCTTCTGAACTGTGGTGTTGGAGAAGACTCTTGAGAGTCCCTTGCACTGCAAAGAGATCCAACCAGTCCATTCTAAAGGAGACCAGTCCTGGGTGTTCATTGGAAGGACTGATGCTAAAGCTGAAACTCCAATACTTTGGCCACCTCATGCGAAGAGTTGACTCATTGGAAAAGACTCTGATGCTGGGAGGGATTGGGGGCAGGAGGAGAAGGGGATGATAGAGGATGAGATGGCTAGATGGCATCACTGACTCGATGGACATGAGTTTGAGTGAATTCTGGGAGTTGGTGATGGACAAGGAGGCCTGGCGTGCTTCGATTCATGGGGTTGCAAAGAGTCAGACACAACTGAACTGAACTGATAACCCGGAAAAAGTTATTGAAAACCAACTCATGGTGAACTGAGGAAATCAGGCCTTGAGTTTAGACCTTAGTGTTTTATATCCCCCAAATTAAGAATTATGTTATACTCTGTTAACATGTAGATGATCCCTGTCAATTTTAAGATAAATGGTCAAATTTATGTCACTTCTATACGTAGAGATTTTTTTAATTTTAATTTTATTTTTTTTTTAATTTTTCTCTGTCGAGCTGTCTTTCTAGGTAAACTGTTGTTGACTATTTAGGTAGTGTTACAGTGCATTTTCCCATTTTATATTTAGTTTATCAATTTTATATTGATGTCTTTACATATTTTGTGGGAAACCTCAGCAACTGCAAGAGCAAATATTTCAGTAAACTGCAAAGCACTCAGTGAAGTGGACAGAGGAGTCCAAAGACTGCTAATAGAAGAGAGAGGACTGTATCTCAATGAAATGCTCTCACAGATAAGGAATTTCCAAGTCATAAGAACTATCATCTTAAACAAGAGATAAACTCAGAGGAATGTTGAAATGTTGAGGGATTTAAGGAGGACTTGGCATATATCAAGTATTATAGAGTTAAGGTTGACTTAGATAATTCTTATAAGTTGAAGGTACAATTTATTAACCCTATTTTATTGAAGACAGAACTAAAGCTTAGAGAGTTAAGGACCCCATCCAAGGTCAAACAGATGTTAAAAGATAAAGCTGGGATATTTACAATTTACAAAACTGACTAATTCAGCAGTTCATCAGATAACTGGTATATAAACATTGCTTTGTACTTGCAAAGTGGCAAAGGACATACCCATTGTTGCAGTATCTAAGATGACAACTATCTTATGACAAGTATCTAAGAAATAACTGAAAGTTATTTCTTTGTCAGTGTCACTGAACAGCCATTCACTGGAAGAAACAGAGTAACCTCTACTGGAGGTCATTCTGATGGAGCATTTGGAAATCAGAACTCTAGCCAAACTACTGAAGTGAGGCTTCAAGATAGAAATGAATCTGTTCTGGTAGTTTGGTTTCACTCTTTGAAGTAAGTTGATAATATGTTGGTTTGACAAGAAACTACATGTTCATAAAGTATGAAGGCATGATTTCTTTTCAATTTAACTGCTTTCAGAGGCAACGGAGATACTGCAATTGAACTAAAATATGCTGTTAAAGTCAGTCTAATGATTCAATTTGTACAGCTTTTGATAATAGATTTTCAGGTCAAATGAAGATACAGTGAAAGAAGCAGTACACAGGCAAATTGTCTCTCTTTAAATTTAATATGACAGTGAACAGATGGAAAATTGAGCTCTCATTAAAAAGGTAGAAAATATGGAGAACAAAATATATGGATGCAATACATTTGTATATGTGCATATGTAATATAGACATAAAAATGATGCTTTTTGTTAAATGTATAATTTTTAAATTATAATTTCAGTGATATAGGAATAATTAGAATTAACCAGTCAGTATCCACAGAAATCAAAAGAAATAACATAGCAAAACTATAACATTAATAACTCAAATTTTTATTTGAAATAAACACCTGGAACTAAGCTAAATACTTTACCTGCTTTATCACATTTAATCCTCACCAAACTCAAGAATCCTCCTGCAATGCAGGAGACCCGGGTTCAATACCTGGGTCAGGAAGATCCCCTGGAGAAGGGAATGGCAATCCACCCCAGTATTCTTGCCTGGAAAATACCGTGGACAGTGGAGCCTGGCAGGCCACAGTCCACAGGGTTGCAAAGAGTCAGACACGACTGAATGACTAACACACACAAAGTCCTTATTAGATCAGTATTTTATCAAAATATTCTTCCTGCTAGACAGAAAGCATGACAATGGGAGTAAGTGCGGAATATCAAATCCCAGTTTCTCTGCTAATAAGCTGCGTAACTTTGGGTAAATTATTGTTTCCTCATTTACAAACTGATATCCACTGTAGTAATAGCTTGTTAGGAAGTTTAAATGACATGGTGCATGAGAAATTCTTTACAGGCCAGAGTCTGGCCCAGATAAGTGCTTAGTGAAAGTGAATTTTTATTCTCAATGTCATTATTCATAGATGATAAACTGAGAGAGGAGAAACTTATATAATACATAGCATAGGAAACTGACAAAGCCAAGACACTGATGTTTAGAAAATCACTTAAAAAATCTTTGAAACGGGGCTTCCCTGGTGGTCCAATGGTTAAGAATTTGCTTTGTAATGTAGGGGACACTGGTTTGAGCCCTCATTTGGGAAGATCCCACATGATGCAGATCAATTAAGCCCATGTGCCACTGGGTCCCCACTCTGGAGCCTGTGAACAACTACTGAAGTCCGCACGCCTTAGAGCCTGTACTCTGCAGCAAGAGAAGTTACTGCAGTAAGCCCACACACTGCAACTAGAGAAAGCTTACATGCAGCAATGAAAACGTAGCATAGCCAAAAAAATTATCAAAGATGCTGGGATGTACTCTGGCCTGTCCTTGTACTTGTTTTCTCTTTCTATATTTCTTACAAAAGAAATGGATCTGAGCCCATGATTATAACTGCTACCTACATGCTGAATAACTGGAATATATATATTTAAGCCTCCCCAATTTCCAGCTTTTACCCATGTTTCTAACTCTGCATTATATATTCCTACCTTGAATTTTGCACACATCCTAGCTTAACCTATTCATAACTGGTCTCTGATTATCCACAAAAGTCTGCGTTCTCTCTTTTCTATTTCATCATGTACCTGATCATTCATGTCACAAAACCTAATAATCACATTCACCCCCTACATATCTCTCATTCCTCACATGTAATTAATTTCTTAGTATCACTGATTCTGCCATAGAACCATCACATAAATGAGGCTTCACTGTTTCATCTTAATGGAAGCTGCCTATTCAGAATCAGAAGCATTGCTTGAATTACTACGATATTTTCTAAATTTCTCACTCTGGTTCATGTTGATGACCATCACGTTCATTCATGGCACAGTCAATGAGGAAGAAACTGAGCCTGCCACATCTTTACTTGTAAACATATGTTGTATCTCCCCACTGATTACAGTATTAATGATAAACATATTGCACTGTCATATTGAAAACTATGCCATGGTACTTAATAGCAGTTAAATAACTGAACACAAGTCTTGAAACCAAATCTTCTGGATTCTGTTATGGACTCTGCCACTTACTGGTTGTGTGATCTTTGACAATTTGCTTAGTTTCTTGAAATATGTGAAAAAATCTCAGCAATTATTATTGTATATAAAACTGGGATTAAGCGAAAAGTAATGGTAGAAATGGAATGAAGATAACAGATAAAAGAAAAACACAAAATGCATTCAATCGACACATTTGTGAGAGGTAGACAAATTTGGTTTTGGTGTTTGAGTGGCCAAAACAAAAGGAAAACCGTAATCAGACTGTATTGTCTGTGATTACAGAAAAGCAGAAGAAAAATACAGGAGTTTAAGATTCTACTCCTTGTTCAATAGTACATACCCCGACCATCTCCCAATTCCTATTACTCTTGTTTATTCCTCAATTATCTAATAGAATTAAAGAGAATTTCTAAATAGTTCTGGATATAAGATCAATATCTGAAAATGAAGTAGATTTTCACATACCAAATTCAGAGTTAGGAAATTTAATTTTAAATAATGACATTTACAATAGTAACTGAATTTTAAATATCCAGCCATAAATCTAATAAACTATGTGAAAGACCTTAATGAAAATAATAAAACTTTATTGAGAGACATTAAATAAGACTCAATAATCAAAGAAATATACCATGCCTAAGGTTAGGTAGTCTCTTTGTCATAAATATGCTGATATTCTCCCAAATTAACCTATAAATTTAATTTAGTTTCAGTCTTTTATTTCATAGAAATCAAGACATTAATTCTAAAATTTATAGGAAGATCAAATGTCCAAGAATAGTAAAGATTATTTTGTAGAAAACTAAGATAAGGTACTTACTCTTCCAGATACAAAAGTTTAAGAAAAAGCTATGAGAATTAAAAGCTTATGGTGTGGATGCAGAGGCATACAAATAAAGCAAGGAAACAGGATATACATTCCCATAATAAACGAAAAAGAATCAGGCGTGCAGATTTTTCCTGTGTGTAACCAGAGAATTAATGGACTATTACGCATATGACGCAGGTAACTAAGTAGAAAATTGTGTAGACAATTATATAAGAAAAATATTCATGGACTGGGATAATCAACAGTATAAAGATGCCAGTCTCTTCAAATTGATGCAAAAACTTAATGTAATTCCTATCAAAACACCCATAAGTTTTTTGTAGACAGACATGCTAATTCTGAAACATACAAGGAAGGGCATGGGCCCTAGAAGAGCTAACAAACAATCTTTAGAAAAAGTAATAATAAAATTGGAAGAATCATTAAATATTGTCTTTCTAGATAGCTACAATAACCAAGACCATGTGCTACTGACACAGGAACACATAATCAATAGAACCAAATAGTTAACCCAGAGATGACTCAAAGAAGTACAGTCAAGTGATTTTTGACAGAGTGAAAAAGCAATTCATTGGAGGAAGAATAGCCTTTTCAATAAATGCTATTGAGCACTTGGAAAAATCATATGAAAAATAATAACAATGTAAACCTTGTATCTTCTATATATAAAAATTAACTTAAAATAGATCATAAACTAAATATAAAAATAAAACAAAATGTAGGAGAAATTTTTGTAACCTAGGGCTCATTGAAAACTTATGAAACACTGAACCAAAAGCATGGACAATACAAGAACACAGCAAATTAAACATTATAAAAATGATCAGTTGCTCTGTCAAAGACTTCAAGAGAAGGGTGAAAGGACAAGCTACGGTTTAACAGGAAATATTTGTATATCACACATACAACAAAAGAGATGCATCAAGAAGACACAAAGCACTCTCAAATCTCAGTTTTACATGTATTAAAGAAAACCATACAATTATTTATTACATATATAATTATATGTGATATAAGTGTATATATAGATAGATAATATACATAATGAAAAGACATAAATATACACTTTATTATTAAGGTGAATATAAAGATGACAAATGAATACATGAAAAGATATTCAAATCACTGCTGCTGCTGCTGCTGCTAAGTCGCTTCAGTCGTGTCCGGCTCTGTGCGACCCCAGAGACGGCAGCCCACCAGGCTCCCCTGTCCCTGGGATTCTTCAGGCAAGAACACTGGAGTGGGTTGCCATTTCCTTCTCCAATGCATAGTCATCAGTAAAATGTAAACTAAGACTAGGGTATCTATCAGGAGAACTAAAAATAAAAAATATTAAAATACCAAATTCTAACAAGGGTGCAGTAAAACCGAATCTCTGTTGGTGGTAATTTAAAGTGCTACAGTCACTCTTGAAAACATTTTAATTAAATATATATATATATATATGTATATATATGTGTGTGTGTGTGTATATATATATATATAAACATACATTCATTATAAAATTCAAGAATCATTCCCCTTGGCATCCTTGGCATTTATCAGAGAGATAAAAGCCACTTATATCCACACAAAAATCTCTACATGATTGTTCATGTTTTATTTGTAATTGTTAAAAAATGAGAACAACCAAAGTGACCTACAATTGATGACAATTAAATATACTACTACACCCACAGGATGGAATAAAAATAATATATTTTAATAAAAATAAGTAATAAAAAGTACTATCAGCAATAAAAAAAGCAAACTGTTGATCAATGAAGCAGCACAGATGGATTTATGCTGACTGAAAAAATAATTTAAAGAGGTCATCTACTATACGACTCCATTTACAGAACATTCTCAATACACATTATACATATGGAGAACAAATTAGTGGTTTCCTGGAGTTAAGAATGGTAGGTGGGAGGCAAGGGTGTGACTATGAATGTGTATTGTAAGAGAAATCTTTATAGTGAAGGAATATTTCTGTGTCTTGATTATGGTGGTGGTAACATGAAGTAACTTGTGGTAAGATGATAAAATTTTCACACACAGGGTTCCAAAGTTAATTTCCTGCTGTTGCTGTGTACAGAGTATATAAGATGTGATCTGCTAGGAAAGTAGCATAAAGGGTACAAGAGAGCTCTCTGTCCTACCTTTGCAATTTCCTGTGTATCTAAAATTCAGTTCAGTTCAGTTCAGTCACTCAGTCGTGTCCAACTCTTCGCGACCCCATGAATCACAGCACACCAGGCCTCCCTGTCCATCACCAACTCCCGGAGTTCACTCAGACTCACATCCATCGAGTCAGTGATGCCATCCAGCCATCTCATCCTCAGTCGTCCCCTTCTCCTCCTGCCCCCAATCCCTCCCAGCATCAGAGTCTTTTCCAATGAGTCAACTCTTCGCATGAGGTGGCCAAAGTACTGGAGTTTCAGCTTCAGCATCATTCCCTCCAAAGAACACCCAGGGCTGATCTCCTTCAGAATGGACTGATTGGATCTCCTTGCAGTGCAAGGGACTCTCAAGAGTCTTCTCCAACACCACAGTTCAAAAGCATCAATTCTTCGGCACTCAGCCTTCTTCACAGTCCAACTCTCACATCCATACATGACCACAGGAAAAACCATAGCCTTGACTAGATGGACCTTTGTTGGCAAAGTAATGTCTCTGCTCTTCAATATGCTATCTAGGTTGGTCATAAATTTCCTTCCAAGGAGTAAGCGTCTTTTAATTTCATGGCTGCAGTCACCATCTGCAGTGATTCTGGAGCCCCCCAAAAATAAAGTCTGACACTTTATTATAAAAAATGAGAACAACAAAAGTGACCTACAACTGATGACAATTAAATATACTACTATACCCACAGGATGGAATAAAAATAATATATTTTAATAAAAATAAATAATAAAAAGTACTATCAGCAATAAAAAAACAAACAAACTGTTGATCAATGAAGCAGCACAGATGGATTTATGCTGACTGAAAAAATAATTTAAAGAATTCATCTACTGTTTTCACTGTTTCCCCATCTATTTCCTATGAACTGATGGGACCAGAAGCCATGATCTTAGTTTTCTGAATGTTGAGCTTTAAGCCAACTTTTTCACTCTCCACTTTCACTTTCATCAAGAGGCTTTTTAGTTCGTCTTCACTTTCTTCCATAAGGGTGGTGTCATCTGCATATCTGAGGTTATTGATATTCAAGGTGATTTTTTAATTAAAGTATTGAAGATAGTGTACTTGCAGAGTAGGAAAGGCTTCATAAGATGCATACAGAGCACAGACTATATAAGGAAAAAGACTAAGCAATCAAACTAAATTGAAATCATTTCTGTCAATGAAAAATAATACAAGAAAGTAGAAGGCCAATCCATAGGCTGAGAAAAGATATTCATAAAACATAATTTTAAATGTATATATGATTTCAAATAAAAACAGGAAAGATAAGACAACCAAGATAAAAATAGACCAGGAAGTACATTAAGAAATTCACATAAAAAAATAGGATGGTCAATAAACATGTAAAAAGATCATCTACTTCATTAGCAGCCAGGGAAATGCCAACTAAATGGTCAGGAGAGCAGCCAAGATAATTGAGTAAAAACAACCTCAGCTCACCTCCTCTCACGGTGGTGGTGGTGGTGATGGTGGTGGTTTAGTTGCTAAGTCATGTCCGACTCTGGCAACCCCATGGACTGCAGCCTGCCAGGCTCCTCTGTCCATGGGATTCTCCAGGCAAGAGTACTGGAGTGGGTTGCCGTTTCCTTCTCCATCTCCTCTCATGAGCACACCAAAATCACAACTATCTGCAGAACAACTATTGAAGAAAAAGACTGGAATCTATCAGAAAAGATCTTCTGCAACCAAAGACATAAAGAAGGAGCCACAACAAGATGGGTAGAAAGGGTGCACTCACAATAAAATCAAATTCCGTACCCCCAAGTGGGTGACCCAACAAACTGGAGAACAACTATATTGCAGTTTCTCTTACATTGTTTCCAGTGTGACTTACAAGTGGCTTGGCAGCTCAGATGGTAAAGAATCTGCCTGCAATACAGGAGACCTGGGTTTGATCCCTGGGGCCAGAAGATCTCCTGGAGAAGGGAATGGCTACCCACTCAAGTATTCTTGCCTGGAGAATTCCATGGACAGAGGAGCCTGGCAGATTACGGTCCATAAGGTTGCAAAGAGTCAGATACAACTGAGCGACTAACACTCACTCAGTATGACTTAAAATTTTAGAACAGTTTTATTTCACCATCTACTACTTTTTCTGAACTCTGATAGTTCATATTTTATCTTTTTCTGTATTTTCCCAGATTTGTTGCATGTGCCCTCAGTGTTCTTTGGCTGATTAAATTATTTGGGTTGTAACATTAATATGCTTGGAAGGAATTTCATTTGTTCAGTAGTATCTCTTTTTTTCCTACCAAGCATCCCAGTGTGGCTTTTAATTGTTCATTTTTTCTTGACGCTGAAAAACTATGAAAATAGGTTTTTATGTAGGTTTTTATGTATAAGTATGCTTGTACTATATTGCATATCTTGTTGGCATGTGCGAGTGGGATTTATTTTAGCTTTTATCTTTCCACAGTGAATAGAGATTAGCAGTTTCTGGGATGCTAGTTGTCTAGAGTCAATCTTCCACTCAATTATTTGATTTCTCATTCAGCTGAAGCTCCAACACTTCTCTTTGGGGCAATAGTGCATCAGGAATCTTTCAGCATCAAACTATGTAAATTTTGTCTGCATTTTCAAACAAGTAATTTATAGTTTCCCCTGCAAGATATCCTTCTCACTTGCAGGGGCAAACACTGTTATGGTTGCTCAGTTGCTCAGTCATGTCTGACTCTTTGCGACTCCATGGACTGCAGCATTCCAGGCTTCCCTGTCCTTCACTGTCTTGCAGAGAATGTGCAAACTCATATCCATGAGTCAATGATGCCACCCAACCATCTTATCCTCTGTTGCCCTCTTGTGCTCCTACCCTCAATCTTTCCCAGCATCAGGGTCTTTTCCAATGAGCCGGCTCTTCGTATCATGTGGCCAAAGTATTGGAGCTGGTTTTGCCCCAAATCTGCAGATCCAGGCATCTTCTATTATCTCCATTTTACCTCAGAACATTTACCTCCCCTACTTCATATATTATCACTCCATAATTTTATCTCAATATAGTATGCATTTCTATTTATTATAACTTTTGATGATTTCTGAAAGGAAAAGAAAAGGGTGTTTGCTATGATCAGTGCATTTTATTGGCAAAACTCTATTAGTCTTTGCCCTGCTTCATTCCATATTCCAAGTCCAAACTTGCCTGTTACTCCAGGTGTTTCTTGACTTCCTACTTTTGCATTCCAGTCCCCTATAATGAAAAGGACATCTTTTTTGGGTGTTAGTTCTAAAAGGTCTTGTAGGTCTTCATAGAACCGTTCAACTTCAGCTTCTTCAGCATTACTGGTTGGGGCATAGACTTGGATTACTATGATACTGAATGGTTTGCCTTGGAAACGAACAGAGATCATTCTGTCATTTTTGAGATTGCATCCAAGTACTGCATTTTGGACTCTCTTGTTGACCATGATGGCTACTCCATTTCTTCTGAGGGATTCCTGCCCACAGTAGTAGATATAATGGTCATCTGAATTAAATTCACCCATTCCAGTCCATTTTAGTTCACTGATTCCTAGAATGTTGACATTCACTCTTGCCATCTCTTGTTTGACCACTTCCAATTTGCCTTGATTCATGGACCTGACATTCCAGGTCCCTATGCAATATTGTTCTTTACAGCATCAGACCTTGCTTCTATCACCAGTCACATCCACAGCTGGGTATTGTTTTTGCTTTGGCTCCATCCCTTCATTCTTTCTGGAGTTATTTCTCCACCGATCTCCAGTAGCATATTGGGCCCCTACTGACCTGGGTAGTTCCTCTTTCAGTATCCTATCATTTTGTCTTTTCATACTGTTCATGGGGTTCTCAAGGCAAGAATACTGAAGTGGTTTGCCATTCCCTTCTCCAGTGGACCATATTCTGTCAGATCTCTCCACCATGACCCACCCATCTTGGGTTGCCCCATGGACATGGCTTAGTTTCATTGAGTTAGACAAGGCTGTGGTCCTAGTGTGATTAGATTGACTAGTTTTCCGTGAGTATGGTTTCAGTGTGTCTTCCCTCTGATGCCCTCTTGCAACACCTACCATCTTATTGGGTTTCTCTTACCTTGGGTGTGGGGTATCTCTTCACTTTGCTGCTCCAGCAAAGTGCAGCTGCTGCTCCTTACCTTGGACGAGGGGTATCTCCTCACCGCCGCCCTTCCTGACCTTCAACGTGGGATAGCTTCTCTAGGCCCTCCTGAGCCCGCGCAGTCACTGCACCTTGGATGTGGGGTTGGTCCTCCTGGCCGCTACCCCTGGCCTCGGGCCTAGGGTAGCTCCTCCTGGCCACCGCCTCTGGCCTCGGGCCTGGGGGTGTGGGGTAGCTCCTCCCGGCCACCACCCCTGACCTCGTTTGCAGGGTATCTCCTCTCGGCCGCCGCCCCTGACCTTGGACTTGGGTAGCTCTTCTCGGCCGTTCCTGCGCCGTCACAGCCTGCAACTCTCGGCCACTGCCCCTGACCTTGGACGTGGGGTAGCTCCTCTCAGCCGCGCTTAGTGCGCTGGTCGCAGCCACTGCCACAGCGCTTAATGCGCAGGTCGCAGCTGCATAATCACTGCAGATGGTGATTGCAGCCATGAAATTAAAAGACGCTTATTCCTTGGAAGGAAAGTTGTGACCAAACTAGATAGCATATTCAAAAGCAGAGACATTACTTTGCCAACAAAGTTCTGTCTAGTCAAGGCTATGATTTTTCCTGTGGTCATGTATGGATGTGAGAGTTGGACTGTGAAGAAGGCTGAGTGCTGAAGAATTGATGCTTTTGAACTGCAGTGTTGGAGAAGACTCTTGGGAGTCCCTTGGACTGCAAGGAGATCCAACCAGTCCATTCTGAAGGAGATCAGCCCTGGGATTCCTTTGGAAGGAATGATGCTGAAGCTGAAACTCCAGTACTTTGGCCACCTCATGTGAAGAGTTGACTCATTGGAAAAGACTCTGATGCTGGGAGAGATTGGGGGCAGGAGGAGAAGGGGACGACTGAGGATGAGATGGCTGGATGGCATCACTGACTCGATGGACGTGGGTCTGGGTGAACTCCGGGAGTTGGTGATGGACAGGGAGGCCTGGCGTGCTGTGATTCATGGGGTCGTGAAGAGTCGGACACGACTGAGCGACTGACTGAACTGAAAGGAAAAGAATCACTGTCTCATTCTGCTATCTTAAAACTTGTAATATTATCAAGTTATTGTATTTATAATAGGAAGAATTTTCCCTGTACATTTAGGTGGTTTTTCCATAGACAAAGTGTTTAGTACTCCAAGAGCAGAAACTGTTCATTCAGTTTACTGTTGCTAAAACAATGTTTCCAAGAACGTTGTATTTTGCCAGGTCACATTTCATATGGATGTTAAACAACAACAATAAAAAAGATGTTTTGTTTTTTTTTTTTCATTTACAGAATGATGCTAAACAGAGTAAGTGCAAATGTGGTAACATGACATTGTGATGGGACCTGTTAACTCTGTTTCACAAAGGGTAAAACTGTTATAACTTAATGTTTTATGCATTGTATGAGAAAACTAATACAGTACATCAAAGTAAAAATCCAAGCATTTTTGAAACTTTGAATGGTCAGGACAAAAGTATCAATAGAATTTTGTCACAAGAAGTAATCATTTGACAGGGGAAGATGGATATAATTAGCATTTATGCATTGTAATTGAGCCAACAGTCAATACAGATTAAATATTGACAGAGGTTCCTTGACCAGCGCTAAACTAAACAGTCCCTAAGTGTTTCAGGAAACATTATGATTATAACAGTGAATCTGTGAGATGATCCTGCTTCCACTGGCACTACTCATTATACCATACATGTCTCTGAAGATAGGTTTCCAAGTGAAATGTAAAAGCCAAAAAAAAAAAAAAAAAAAAAGGCCTGAGGCTGAGGGGTAAAACTGATATTGGATTTAACAAGAGCATTAAACAGAGCTCCTTAACGAGTTGATTCATAGACCATTAACCTACTGTACAGCAAAGAACATGACAGCAGATTGTCTCTACCTAGAAAACAGAATCTTTCTTGGCTTTCCAGGCTTGAAGCTCTTGTGAATAATTCGGTCATCTGTATTGTACCTTATTTTTATAAAAGAAAAAGGGAGAAGGGGGTCAGGGGGAATCATGCTCTCTTCTTTTTAAATTTTTAAAAAGCATTTTATTGTGATAAAAACACTTTACCTGGGATATACCTTCTTACATTTTTAAGTCTACAACACACTGTTGTTGATTACAGGCATAGTGTTGTATAGTAAAGTCAAGCTCTTGAGGACCTGGGACAGTGTTTCAGAGTCTGTAGCAGTGATTGGGTTTTCATGCTTATAAGAACATTAACTTGAGGATGAAGGTAGGTTTTACTTAATGAAAATGAAAGTTAATTGTTATCAGTGTAAAACAGGACTTTATGAATATAAGATATTTTATGTAAACCTCATGGTAACAAAGGCAAAATCCTATAGTAGCTGCACACAAGATTACGATAAAGAGGTCAAAGCATACTACTCCCAAAAGATATCAAATCAGAAAGGAAGGCAGCAAGATATTAAACATGGAACAAAGAATTTATAAAACAATCAGAAAACAATGAACTAAATGGCAGCATGAAATTCTTATCTATCAATGCTTACTTTAAATGTAAATGGACTAAATTATTCAATCAAAAGACATAAGGCAGTTGAATGGATTTAAAAACGAACAAAAAACAAAACAAGATCGAATTGTGTACTGTCTACAAGAGGATTATTTTAGACTTAAGTACACAGGTAGACTCAAAGTGAAGGAATGAAAAATATTTCTTGTAAATAAATGGTAACCAAAAGATAGTAGGAATAGCTATACTTATAACAAACAAAATAGACTTTAAGCTAAATATGGACAAAAGACTGAAAGAAGGTCATTATATAATGACAAAAGAGTCAAACTGTCAAGAAGATATAACAAATCTAATTATTTATCACCCAGTAGCAGAGCACTTAAATATTAAAATCAAATTCTAATAGAACTTTAAGGGAAGAAAACAGCAATACAAAAATAGTTGAGCACTTTAATGTCCATTCTCAACACTGAATAAATAACCTAGACAAGAATCAATAAGAAAACAGTGGCTTTGAACACTGGAGACCAAATGTACCTAACAGACATATATAGAATATTATGTCCAACAGCAATAGAATACATATTCTTCTCAAGTACACATAGAACATTTTCTAGGATACACATGTTAGGCCACAGGACAAGTCTCAGAAAATTCAGTAAATTAATTAGTAATATAATTAGAATTCAGTAATATAATTATAAATTATATCAAGTACTTTTTCTGATCACAGTGGTATGATACTAGAAACCAATAAATAGAGGAAGGCTGGAAAATCGAGAAATATATTGAGAATTAAAAATATATTCCTGTACAATCAATGAATCAAAGAAGAAATCAAAGGGGATTAAAAAAAATCTTGACAGAAATGAAAAAAAAAAAGACACAAAATACTAAAACAGCAAAAGTAGTTCTAACAAGAATGCTTATAATAACACACATCAAGGGAAAAAAAAAAAAAAGTCTTGCATAAAGAACTCCTAACTTTACACCCCAAGGAACTAGAAAAACAAGAACAAATTAACCCCATAGTAAGCAGAAGTTAGGAAAAATAAAGACTAGAGTAGGAAAAAATGGAAAATACAAGAGGATAGTAGAAAAGATTGACAAAACTAAGCCGATTCTTTGAAAAGAAAACAAAATTGAAAAACCTTGAATAGACTAATCAAAAAAAAAAAAAAAAAAAAGGCTCTAAATAGGCTCTAAGTGTTTTAAAATTCAGAACTTGTAATTTCCAGGTTGGTTTTCTTTTCTATCATTTACATTCTCTGGAGAAGTCTCTGGTACCTAAAGAATTAGGATACCTTTCACGTGGTTTAGTTATGATTCTCCAGGCTAGAATACTGGAGTGGGTTGTCATGCCCTTCTCTCCAGGGGATCTTCCCAACCTAGGGAGGTTATATCCATAACATATAGTCTTGTCTATTATTTGTGAACTGGTTAATTATTTACCAAAACTAAGAAAAGAATGGTCACACATTAGTATTTGTTTTACTTTCCTTTTTAAGGGGACATAGGGGGAATAGCTCCATCTGTCCATCCACTTTGGCCAAAGTTCTTCCTAAATGTGACTGCAGGAATTTTCATTGGGTCTGGTAAATCCCATTCCCCTTTACTAAGTTCAACCTATTATTTTTCCTGGGAGGCCCTTGCATTTTCTTTCTGCTCAAAAAGTCACTTTGAAATTGTTTTTTTTTTTTTTTTTCCTCCAAAAGAAGAAAACCACTAATCTCTTCCCTGGAGAATATGGTTCTTTGCCTTCATGGTATGCAGTGAATTGATTGTGTCTAGCAATAACATCAGCTGGGTTTCATTTCTCACAGAAATGACAAGTCTCCATGGAATTAAGCTGACCTGATAATTCAAAAATGGGAGAGTTTCAGGGTCCTTTGTTTCACTGAATTGACTTGTAGATGTCACCCTCTCTGCCAGGCATAACACATTTGAATTTTTATTTGTGACTCCTCTCCAAACAGACAATAAATTCAGTGTTTCATCAGTTATCACATGCATCTGCAGCACATGTTCTATTTCTCCCCATGGTGACTTGTAGGCGTGATTTCAACACAGAGCCATAAATTGAGTTATTTCTACTTTGTGTTTCAGCTGAACACTCACCAGTCTCTTCTATCCCAGTCTTCCTAATTATTTTCTTCATTGTTAATTCTGGATGCTATAAAATATTGTAAGTTAAGACCTCCTAAATGATACTTACTAGGAAATGTTCTCATATATAAAGACTATGTGAATCTCAAATTTGAATGTTTAAATAGGATATTTTATCAAGTTCAGCATCAAACCCACAATACCCTCTATAGCAATAATTTGCCAAATGGAGAAATGTCGTTCTCTGAATGAGCATTATCCTTCATGCTGATAGGTGAAATTAATGAAATAATTAAAAAGCCATAAAAAGAAAATGACGAGTATCAGAAGATACCAACAGAACTGAAAACAAAATATTTCTGGCACAGTAATGTAATTGCCAAAAATAGGAAAAAAACTCCAATCACAAGATGTAGAATGAAGTTTCATTCATAAGCTGAACAATTTTCCTTGTAGTTAGTAAGTTTTCTTTAATATTCCATAATGAAACAGATTTGTCATATGGCACAATGCAACATTGTTTCCATTATTTGTCAAGATTTAGAAAGTTCATCAGGCACTTTTAAAGAAAAATTCTATGATCTTGCCATATTTTCTATGAAAGATCCAAATGGCCTATCCAACTTGAAGCTGAAAGACACCATGAGATAAAGAAACACCAAGGACCTCAAATATCAAACCACACTGCAGGGATCACTGTATTTTTCTGAACTAAAAAAGCCCCACAAGAGAGTATCCTTGTTGGATATAGTATTCTCCCAATTGTTATGCTTAGACACTCTGTTTTCTCATTATTTTCACAGTATAGTACCGATTAGAAAAATAAAGGATAAGGATGAGAAACGATCAAAGTTCAGTGTTGTGATGTTACAAGGAGAAAGGGTACTATCCAGAAAATGTTCAGTTGAACAGTTCCCCCCAGAAACGTAATTTATGTGAGAAAATTTTGACTTGTACAAAAATTCAAATGAACTTGTTCTATAATGGGAACTAATTATATAATAAAAAAAAAAAACCTTGTTACATAATGAGAAAAAAATTGTTCTATACTGAAAGAATCCTATTTGTTTACAGTGTTCTCAGGCCAATTGGAAAGAAAACAGTAGTCCCCTAGTGCTTGAAAACTGAAGGCAAATTAGAAAGGTACTACAGACCTCTGTTATCCAGTTACACTTTCGTTTATTTGCTTTTTCCTCATCTTCCCTAGTGTACACCCTTAATGAGACCTGTTAGCCCTTTCCACAGATAGGGTTCTTACAGATCACACATGCATGAGGAAATTCTTTATTTTATCCATTTTGATTGGGGTTTTATTTTTGAGTCCATTCCTGTGGTTTAAAGAGTACAGAAAAAGAAAATAAATAGGTACTTGCAAATGGCAAAAATTCCAGAAGGGATGATAATACATCGATAATTATTATTCACACCTATGACTATGAGTCAAAGGAGCAACTGTCGCCAAGGATAAAAATTTCAATATCTATCCTGCTGTGGAAAAGGAAAACACTCTCCTTCTCTAGGAACTAATATATACTAGATTTGAACTACCTGTCACACTGAATAAAACAACCGTATCTGCATCTGCCACCTGGAACTGTTACCTACTCATATGGATAAACACAACCTGGTGAAAGATTTATCTTCAATTTTTCTTTCTCCACACACACATTTAGTAGACAGATATGAGGACAGAAGCATAATCTACTTTGTTATTTTGTTGACGCATGGGCAGTTGCATTACTGAAATGTTTTGGGCAAAACCTAACTTAGCATCTCTCACAAAATGAAGAACTCAGTTATCTCTTGGGAGATGAAACAGACCTAAACTCTGAGCAGACAGTAAATCAGGACTCATGGGAGTCTGGTAATTCTCATCTGATGAGCCAGCAGAGACAAGTAGAAGAAACGACTGAAGGTTGTTATGTACATATATTGAGGGATTGAGAATGAGTAAATCATCATACAAGTTAAAAGTCTCAAAAGCCAACAAGGTGTGCCACACTGATCCCCCTTCAATTGTCAAGGATTTATTTCTGAGCTGCTGGCAGTGTTACCAGAAGACAGTTCACAGTTTCTAGTTCCCCACCCTTCTCGGGCCACCACCTCAACTTAGGAGTGCTCCCTTGTTCTAGATTACATCCCTTATCAAATATTTTGTATCCAATGACTGAGCATTACATGCATACAAAGAACCAGTCACCTCAGCCCATGGAACAGCTGGAAATCCTGTGGGGTCATCTGATATTCCCACTGAAATAAATTGTTATTCAACTTCTCCCTTTGCCTGGTCTGCTCCCTTCTCTCCCACCTCTTCTCTTCCTCTCCATTCTTCAAATACTGAATCTAAGAGACTTCCCATTAAACTTCTCACATGCTTGATCTGCTTATTGAGAAAATCAACTTCCTACTGTCAGGTAATTTGGGACTCTATTATCAATAGTCAGAAGGATGAATGCTTCCAGAGCTAGGACTGTTTTTGCCCTTTTAATATTTTTCTACAACTGGTAGTGACTCTAATTCTTTAAGTGTACAGTGAAGGCCAAAGGAAAGTGGGAAAAAGACCAAAATCTTTCTAATAGATCCAGATTACAGATGCTTGAACATCTCAAAGTGTCTGACATACTTTCAGCTAAGAATTATAACAGTCATTTCTTTTTATTTTTATAGCTAAAAGGATTAGAATCATTCCAGAAATAATAAGGATGGTAACTCCTACTTTTTTCAGCCAACTGGCACAAAAGTAATTTGTAATAATTTGCAAAACTTATACAATAGTATTATGTGAATAGATCAGTAAAACTAGGACACAGACTGGTTTGATCTCCACTCTGTCCAAGGGACTCTCAAGAGTCTTCCCCAGCACCACAGTTCAACTCATTGGAAAAGACCCTGATGCTGGGAAAGGTTGAAGGCAGGAGAAGAGGGCAACAGAGGATGAGATGGTTGGATGGCATCACCAACCGAATGGCCATGAGTTTGCGCAAACTCTGGGAGATAGTGAAGAACAGGGGAGCCTGGTGTACTGCTGTCCGTGGGCTTGCAAAGAGGTGGACATGATTGAGCTATGAACAACAAAACGACATAGACAAGAAACCACAGCTAAAGGAAGTGACATTTATTGGGTATTGACTATATATATATATACATGGTACTGTGTTGGGCATATTACATATGCCATCACTCTTCTGACGATAATGCTGTGGAATTTATATTATATATTCTTCTTACAAATGAAGTAATTGTAGCTCAGAAAGACTTAATTACTTATCAAGGTCTGGAAATTGGAGGCAGCATTTAAATAACCATCTAAAACACAAGTCCATGTTCTTTCCCTAGGTTACATCCCAAAGATTAGAAAAAAGTGGGAATATGTTTAAATCAGAATACATCCTGAGAATGTAGATTAAACAAATCATTTAGATGGAACAAATCACACTCTCTTATCCAGGCTAGATTACAGAATACATACATTCCTCCTTATCATGTAATAACTTTACAGATTTGCTAAGTCAAACTATTTTCTGACTTACTCACTTGTGTTCACCATCCTAGTATAGAGGGTATTCAGTAAAAGATTTATTGTAGTCAAAAAAAGCCTGAAAATCGCATAAAATTTTATGTGCAAAGTTACTTCTCACAAAGAAAAAAATACTTATGCATAATAAAGGTTATGTCTTGAACTGCAATCTGGACATCTGTATTACTATAAGCCAGCAAAGCCTTTGCCCTGATATTCCAAAGTGTGAACGGCCTGTTCTTAAAAGTATGTTCTTACACATTTCACTGTGCACTGTTTTAATTCATGGTTATTATCAAAAATCAGTTACTCAAGACAATTTATAAATGAGTAGAAGGCATTTTCTGAAATCAACTTGTTTTTAATAACTACTCTAGATGCTAATGACATTGGAAGTTTGAACATTTTATTAACATTGGGCAAATTTAAGTTTTATTTAAGATTATATGAACAAACTGAAATGACAGTGAAAAGAATCTAAGACAAGTCCCTCGGTTCAGTTAACATTAATCTAAAATTTCTAAGTAGCAAGTGTAATAATTAAGCCAAATTAATGAAATGAGATGATACTGACTGTGCAATTTTAAAGAATCACATAAACTGATTAAGTCAGATTATAAGTCCTTGGAAAGTTAATTAAGGTACCCAAAATGAGGGCTTCCATGTGGCAAAGATCACTTATAGAAGGTAATTGGTCACTAAGTCTCAGGCAAAAGCAAGACATTATTATCAGTAAAGTGTAATTGATTACGAAGTACAAAGGACACAATTCACAATGAGTTTTTCCTTCTCTTAGGTACTGGAGCCCAGCCAAAGAAGGGACAAATGGAATTACTCATGAGCATCAGATCTTGTTCTCCCCTTCCCCCTCGCTCTTTCAGAGTCAGAAGCTGTGACTGATGGAAACAGAGCTTACTTCATTCTGGCTAATGGACAAAAGACTGTAATTGTCTAGGGAAGATGCATTAGTCTTATCTCTATGAAGTTCTCTTTGTATCATTATAATAAGACAATTACACTTACACTGGACTGTATAATAGACCTAGATGTCCAACAATGAATAACTATAATTGATTATAGCTCATTGTAATCTCAAATAATTTGAAGCAGTTTGTTTTTAAATTCCACAGTGAAATTTAAGGAGTTTGTTGTCTAGCCTGTCCTTTATCTGAACCCAGTCATGGATCAATATTCAAAAAAGTATGATTAATTGCACTGACATCAGAGTTGAATCCATAAACCTATGCATATCTGTTAAGCAACTACTAAGTGTAAGACACTGTCTAGCTGGTGTGGAGATTTGAAATATATATATAACCTATGATCCAGCTTTAATGAATTCTATAATATAGTTGAGACAAAAATACCAATTCTGTAACATCAACAGAAATTTAAGAATGAAAAAACAAACATATGAACAAACTGTCAATATCACCAACAATAACAAAAAAATAAAAAACCGATATGCAACAACAACAACAACAAAGTTTTCTTGGTATATTTCTCTTTCATCACCATGCATTTTTTTTTTTTTTACTAAAACTAAAACATAACAAAATCTGTGTTACTTTATCATACGCTAAAAGAATCAAAATGGTTTAATGCCACAAAATCATTTGTTGGTATACTATAGCAAAATTTGAATATGTTTGAAAATGGGATCTTTGAAGCACTTTATATTTCACTAATCTTGAATTTTCTAGTTAAGTGTCCAGTTATATATTTTCAAATAGAGGCAAATAGCATTATATAAAATGTGTATTTAGCTTTTTTAATTGGAGCAAATATTTCAGAAATTAGAACTAAATTTAGAACACTTTATTTTATAGTAAAAACCCAGAGATAGTATAAAGCTTATCCAAGGTAATTTAGCTGGTTAGTAACAGAAGTTTTGCTAGTGGTCAAGGTCTTTTTTTCTCAAGTGGCTAATAGTCTTTCTCTCTTTCCATCTGGGAATAGAACTTTACATTCAAAAAAAAAGTATTTTTACATTTCACATCCATTATTATACTTGACCATTTTATCACTTCTGTGAAGTAGTCCATCATGATGTGTTAGGGAAAGTAGTTGATATTTACTCAGAGATTGCTGCAAGTCAAGTATTTTTCTTGGCACTGAATTGTTCAGAAAACAGGGACTCAACAAAGGTTAAGTCTCATAACCAATGTTGCATATCTAATAAGAAAACAGAGTTATAACAGTATTTTGACACTAGTCAGCACCCTATCCAATTTGTACTAAATAAACCACTTATATTGCAGTGTGATAAGGTGCTATATGGAAATTACATTATCAGGCACAAAGGGGACATAAAGCAACTCAGAACTCAGCTCTTTTCCTCTTCCAAGTTAAAAGTATATAAGTCATATGTCTAGTTAGAAAATTTCCCATATAATAATTGTTAAGCTGCATATTTGCAGTATTTACATTTGTTATTATGTATCCAGTTACATTTCTTGAAAAGTATCTCAAGAATTGTATAAACTGTGCAAATTTTAACTATTTAATCCTTGTATACATTTATAATCAATTATTGTTTAGTCTTTGCTAAGTCACTTCCGTCGTGCCCGACTCTGTGTGACCCAATAGACGGCAGCCCACAAGGATCCCCCGTCTCTGGGATTCTCCAAGCAAGAACACTGGAGTGGGTTGCCATTTCCTTCTCCAATGCATGAAAGTGAAAAGTCAGAGTGAAGTCGCTCAGTCGTGTCTGACTCTTAGCAACCCCATGGACTGTGGCCCACCAGGCTCCCCTGTCCATGGGATTTTCCAGGCAAGAGTGCTGGAGTGGGGTGCCATTGCCTTCTCCTTTACCTAGTGGTAAAGACCCTGCCTGCTAATACAGTATATGTAAGAAATGCTGGTTCAATCCCTGGGTCAGGAAGAACCCCTGGAGAAGGAAATGGCAACCCACTCCAGTACTCATGCCTGGAGAATCCCATGGACAGAGGAGCCTAGCAGCCTATAGTCCATGGGGTCACAGAGTAGGACATGACAGAAGCAACTTAGCACATTGTTTAGTCATACTATTTATACTACTTGAAGCTTCCCAAACTGTCAAAAGTAGACAATGACATTTAAAAATAAAGGAGAAGAATGATATTGCTTTGTACATTCATTTTAGCCTTATGGAGGAAAATACTCCCTACTTCGAGAAATACAGTTCTCCAGGTAGAAAATTGATTCTTCCCCAAAACTGTATCCCTCTGACTGTGAAAACAAGTAATTCTCTCCAGGTTTCAAATGTGTTATATATTAAATTACATCTCTATAGGACACTGCTAAGGTGAATTTGTGATTGATTGTCTTTTCTGAATGAGTGGTGTGCACCATGAATGACACAATAAATCTGTGGGAAAAAAGATGGTATTAAGTTTGTGCTTTTATTACCACTGCTGGTTTGAAAATGCTTCAGTATGATAGTTTTGAAAAATATTTTTACATGTATTATTTTATTTGATCCTTATAAGCCTCCTGTAAGTTTGACGATCCTTATTGCCATCTGATTTTAGAGATAATGAAATTGTGACTCGAAGAGGTTAAATGACAGAAGTTATTTCATCCTGCTAGTAAGAAGCCAAGATGATATTCAACCCAGCTCATTATCCCTGATCTTTCCATTATAGTTTGTTTCTTTGAGTCGTATGATGTTCATAAGCATGAGCATATTTCTCTGGAATTATTCAATAAAATGTTAACATACACTCTCTTTATATATGCAGGTTTTTAAAAGTCAGATTTATATTATTCACATAGAAAAAAATTTCCCTTTTTAGTGGCCAGTTCTATAAATTTTGACATACACATATAATTTTGTAGCCACCATGCTTAGCAAGACAGAGGGCAGTCTGATCACCCTCATGAATTCCCTTATGCTCTTTGCAGTGAACTCCTCCCTTTCACTCTAGTCCCTGACAGCAACTGATCTTTTTTCTTTCCCTGGAAATGTGCCTTTTGAGAATGTCATAATAATGAAATGAAATAGTCAGTGCCAGATTCAAGGGATTCTGACTAAGACGGTCGTACAGGACCCCACACTTAGAAGGCTCTGTGCTTGGTTTACAGCTCTACTGTAATTGTACTGAAAGTCCTAATTTGTGAACAATAGGCTCCATATTTCCATTTTGCACTGGGTCCTACAAACTATACAGTCAGACAAGATAGAGAGCATGTAGCTATTTGAATCTGCTTTCTTTCCCTGGGAATACGCCATTTGAGTTCATGCAATTATTGCAGTTTGCTCCTTCTAATCGCCATATGATTTTTCTATGGTAAGAATTTACACAGTTTGTTCATTCACCAGTTGAAGCACATTTTCATTATTTCCAATTTGAGACAATTATGAATGAAATATCTATAAATATACATATTTTTTGTATGAACATAAATTTTAATTTCTCCTAGGTAAAGATTTAGTAGTACAAATTCTGGGTTAATGTATGTGTGTGTTTGTTAGGTGATGGCTTTTCCTGTGGTCATGTATGGATGTGAGAGTTGGACTGTGAAGAAAACTGAGTGCCGGAGAATTGATGCTTTTGAACTGTGGTGTTGGAGAAGACTCTTGAGAGTCCCTTGCACTGCAAGGAGATCCAACCAGTCCATTCTGAAGGAGATCAGCCCTGGGAGTTCTTTGGAGGGAATGATGCTAAAGCTGAAACTCCAGTACTTTGGCCACCTCATGCGAAGAGTTGACTCATTGGGAAAGACTCTGATGCTGGGAGGGATTGGGGCCAGGGGGAGAAGGGGACGACAGAGGATGAGATGGCTGGATGGCATCACTGACTCAATGGACGTGAGTCTGAGTGAACTCCAGGAGTTGGTGATGGACAGGGAGGCCTGGCGTGCTGCTATTCATGGGGTCGCAAAGTGTTGGACATGGCTGAGTGACTGAACTGAACTGAACTGATGTGTAGGCAGGTGATATTAAACCTCAGTGTAGCACAGCTTTCTTTACAGCTAGTATTCACTAAAGTATTTTATGCTTCTAGACTCAGTTCATAAAACTGGAATGTTAATCTCAATCCATGATTTTTTTTTGGTGGGGGGAAAGCTAAGAGCACAATTGATGAGTTTTGTATGGATCTATAACATCTGCTGCATTGACCAAGTAAGGGATAATAATGTGGAACAAGACCCTCTCAAGAGCTGATTCTCCTCTCCACATTTCTCCATCTTTCTGCACTTTTGTTTTTGTATCTTACTCCTTCTCCTCAGTTTCATTTTGTTGCTCTCTCTTTAAAAAAATTCTAGTATCTGTGTTTCTCATTACAAAGTGTGAGATTATTAGGTCTTCAAGGACAGGAAGTTTATCGGTCATTTCTTTACCTTAGACCTGGCAAATTTAAAGGGTCTTCCATAGGGAAAACTCCCAAAGTTAATCTATGAAGCCACTATGAACCTGATACTAAAACCAGACAAAGAGACTACCTATATTTGATGAATATAGATGCAAAAATCCTTAACAAAATATTAGCAAACCAGATCTAACAATATATAAAAAGGATCATATACCATAAGCAAGTTGTATTCATCCCAGGGTTTTAAGGATGGCCCAACATGTGCAAATCAATGTAATATACAACATCAGCAACAGAAAAGACAAAGAAACTCATGATCATCTCAATAGATGCAGAAAAAGTATTTGATAAAATTCAACATTTAGTCATGATAAAAACTCTTACCAAAAAGGTACAGAGGGAACATACATAATAATATAAGTTATTTATGACAAATTCAGAGACAATATAATACTCAACAATAAAAAGCTGAAAGCCTTCCCACTAAAGTCTGGAGCAAGACAAGAATACCCACCCTCAACACTCCTAATCAACATAGTATTGGGAGTCCTAACCACAGCAATCAGATAAGAATGATCATCAACAGAGGAACAGATAAAGATGTGGCACATGTATGCAATGAAATATTACTCAGCTATAAAAAGGAACAAAATCGTGCCATTTGCAGAGATACACATGGACTGAGAGACTCAAATAGAGTGAAGTAAGTCAGAAAGAGTAAAACAAATATCACATATTAACATATATATATATATATATATATAGAATTTTTTTAAAGAGAGAGCAAAAAAATGAAACTGAGGAGGAGTAAGATACAAAAACAAGTTTTTTTGTATTTTTTTGTATTTTTTGTATTTTTCTAGATTCCCTATATATATATATATATATAGGGAATCTAGAAATATGGTAGTGATGAACCTATTTGCAAAGCAGAAACAGAGGTACAGACATAAAGAACAGACATATGGACACCAAGTGGAACAGAGAGGAGGAGGCAGGATGAATGGGGAAATTAGGATTGACATATACATACTACTGTGTATAAGATAGATAACTAATGAGAACCTATTGTATACCACAGGGAACTCTACTCACTGCTCTTTGGTGATGTAAGTGGGAAGGAAATACAAAAAAGAGGGGCTATATGTACAGTTGATTCACTTTGCTGTACAGCAGAAAATAACACAATATTGTAAAGCAACTATACTCCACTTTTTTTTTTTTAAGAAAAAGAAATAAAAGGTATTGAAATGGAAAGGAAAGAGGTACAACTTCATGCAGATGACATACTGTATACAGAAAACCCTAAAGTCTCCATACAAAAGCTACTGGAATTGGTAAATTCAGCAAGGTAGCTGGATACAAGATTAACATATATAAATTGGGTGCATTTCTTTACACTAAACAATAAAATATCAAAAAGAGAAAGTAAAACAAAAAAATCTTAAAATTGTATAAGAAAAATAAAATACTTTGAAATAAACCTGCCCAAGGAGGTGAAAGGCATATGCTGAAAACTATAAAATATGAATAAAAGAAGTTGAAGATGATTCAAATAAATGGAAAGATAATCCACGTTCTTGGATTGGAAAAATTAACATTGTCAAAATGGCCATACTACTCAAAGCAAACTACAGGTTTAATGCAATCTCTATCAATTTACGCATTACATTTTTCACAAAACTCAAACAAATAATTCTAAAATGTATATGGAACCACAGAAGACCCCAAATTGACAAAGAAATCCTGAGAGAAAAAAGCCAAAGCTGGAGGCATAACACATCCAGACTGCAGATAATACTACAAAGCTATAGTAAGGAGAACAACATGGTCTTGGTGCACACACAAAAGATATGGATCAATGGAACAGAACAGAGAGCCCAGAAACATGTTCACACAAGAGTAATGGTCAGTTAATCTCTTACAAAGAATACAAGAATGCACAAAGGAGAAAAGACAGTCTCTTCAGCAAGTGGTGTTGGGAAAGTTGGACAGCCACACATATATCAATGAAGTTAGAACACGTTCACACACCATATATAGAAATAAACTAAAAACGCATTAAAGAGTTAAGTGTAAGACATGACACCATAAAACTCCTATAAGAGAACATAGGCAAAACATTCTCTGATAGAAAACATACCAATAGTTTCATAGGTCAGTCTCCTAAGGCAAAAGAAATAAAAGCACAAATAAACGGGACATAATCAAACTTACAAGCTTTTGTATACAAAACGAAACCATAAACAAAACAAAAGACAATTCTAACTTACAAGCTTTTGTATACAAAACGAAACCATAAACAAAACAAAAGACAATCTACAGAATGGGTGAAAATATTTGCAAATGATGTGACCAATAGGGGCTTAATTTCCAAAATATATAAACAGCTCATACCGATCAATAACAAAAGAACAAACTAATCAAAAATAGGCAGAAGATCTAAACAGACATTTCTCCAAAAAAGACATATAGATGGCCAAGAGGTACATGAGAAATTGCTCAATGCCTCTAATTATAAGAAAAATGTAAATCAGAACGAAAATGTGGAATCAGCTCACATTGGTCAGAATGGCCATGATTAAAAAGTCTACAATAAATTCTGGAGAAGGTGCTGAGAAAAGGGAACCCTCCTATACTGTTGGTCGGAATGTAAATTGGTACAGCCACTGTGGAGAACAGTAGGGAGTTTGCTTTAAAAATAGAGTTGCCATATGATCCAGCAATCCCACTTGTGAGCATATATCTGGAAAAGATGCAAACTAATTTAAGAAGATACATGCACTCCAATGTTTACTATAGCACTATTTATAATAGTCAAGATATGAAAGCAACCTAAAAGTCCATCAACATATGAATGGATAAAGAAAATATGATATTATTCACATGGAATATCACTAAGCCATAGAAAAGAATGAAATACTGCCGTTTGCAGCAACATAGATAGGCCTAGAGATTTTCACAGTAAGTGAAGTCAGACAAAGATGAATATCATATGGTATCACTTATATGTGGAATCTAAAAATATCATACTAATGAACTTGTTTACAAAACAGAAATAGATTCACAGACATAGAAAACAAACTAATGGTTACTAAATGGAACAAGTGGGGGAGGGATAAATTTGAAATTTGGTATTAACAGATACATACTACCATATATAAAACATTATTCAATATCTTATAATAGCCTATAATGGAAAAGAATCTGAAAAATAATAGATATATTTTTAAAAAAGGTCTTCTATTTTATCCTCAAATATTTCCTAATGTCCTCTTTTTCATATTTAAGATACTGATAATCATACTTATTTTCAGAAAGGAATTCCTAATGGTCATGAGATAATGGGAATGAAGATTGATTGCTCTCTTACTGGACTTTCTCTCTACTGCCTGCTCAGCAGGCACACATTGCTGGAGCACGTTACCGAGTTGCAGAGGCTCACATACTGAAGAACCGAGGATGACTTTTGGCCAACAGCCAGTGGGAAACTACGGCCTTCAGTCCAACAGCCTATTAGAAACAATTCTGCCAACAACCTAGTGAGCAAGTTTAGAACGAAATGTGTCCAATCAAACCTTAGTTTATTGCTGATCCTGTTCCTGACGCCAAGGCCAATTGTCTTGCTGTTCACACGGTGCGCTAACACCAGGGTAGGCAAGGCACGAACTAAGGCTGGAAGGAGACTCGAGGAGATGTAGGAACTGCAGACACATTTATTCTCTCCTGGCTGGCGCGGCAGCCAAGCACAGCCTCTATCCTGGGTGACGCGGTAGACACGCTATAGTCTCTCCTCTCCCGGATGACTGAACAGACACAGCCCTGACGCAGCAGTAATGCTGCTGCTTCTCAGGTGCAGCGCATACAGGCCTACAGTACAAAGTAGGCCATGACCAAGCGAGTACCTTGTGACGCGCATGCACAGTGCTACAAGCGAGCTCAGCTGTTAGTCGTTATTAGCAAAACGTGGGCGAGAGTGCCTGAACATACCATCTTGGCTAATTTCCCCAAACTTAGGAAGGCTAAAACCCAAGTTAACACCTGAGTTATAACCTGTGAAACACTCTCACACAGCACTGTTTAACACTCTGTTAAAATATGTTCAGATTCCTGACCCAAAGAAACTGCGAGGTAATGTGTTGTAGTTTCAGTCCACTAAGTTTGGAGGTATTTACACAGCACGAGATAACTAATAAGCAGCGTCCACCTGGTTTTGCAGAATGGTAGCTCCTGGAAACCAGCTAGCGGTCTATGAGGATACAGAGCAGCCATATGTGGATGTTCTGACTGATGGCTTCAGCTGAGATCTGAGCGGACTACCAAAATCAACCACAAAAGTGTAAGCAGGAGAGTCTTCATGTGATTTCAGTCTGCAGCAGTTGAGCTGGTCTAAGTGACACCTTGTGAAATGACATGATTTGCTTCCACTGACTCCTGTCCAAGATGAAATTTTTGAGTAAAATAATTATTATTATTTACACAAGAAAATTTAGGGCCATTTGTTACAGAGCAATAAATAACTGAAACATCAGGACACATAAAAAATTTGTACACACTTATTGTCTCTGATTTATTACTAAAAGTTTAACCTCAAATTCAAGCAAAAAAAAAAAAAAGTTTTACAGAGTTTAAAAACAAATCCCTCAAAAATCATCCTTCCAAAAGATGGCTATCCTTAAGTGGTTACAAGAGATGGAGAATTAATACATTTACAATGTGCTTAGTATACTACAAAGGTTTGATTTTTTTCCTATTTAAAAAAGTTATTTACAAAATATATTTCCATACCTGCAGAATAGAAGACACATTTATCTTTTCCTGATGCTCAATAGGACCAGAGCTTTGACATCTTACTGAATAACTAAGTGGATTTTTGTAATCAGGGACATGTTGGAGAAGAGAAAAGCTAGTCAAGTGTATTTTCAACTCAAATATGATTTTATTTTTTTGTTTTTACAATTTCTTTGAGCTATAATTGAAATGTATTAAATTTCGCTTGTTTAAAGTGCACAATTGCTTCTACTTTGACATATATATAAACCTGTGCAAGTATTACCACAATTAAAATAACAGATCTTCCCACGACATTCCCAAATTCCATCATGCCACTTTGTAAACTATACCTTTTTTCACTTCTATCTCCAAGAAACCACTGATTAGCTTTCTTTCTGTGTAGGCTAATGTGCATTTTTGAGAACTTTACAAAATATGTAAACCTGGCACTTTACTTCCTTTTTTCTCAGCATAATGATTCTCAGCCAAATTCTTTTCTTTATATCTAGACTTGAGTTGCAGTATTTGTAAAATAGTAAGCTCATGTGTTTCTATTTATTTCAGTTTAACTGGAAAACATCTTTAAGAAACTTCCTTAGAAAAGTACATTAAAAATATGCTTTCAGAGCTCCATTATTAATAATATAATTAAAGATATTGTTAAGTAACATTGGTAAGTTTAAAAAGCTTTTTTGCAGTGTCTGTCTCCATGATTTTCTTTTATCATCAAGTTTCTAATAAAAATTCTAAGAGTCAGATTTCAAGTTATTTATTTGACTACTTTGTGAAGTGATATTCTAACCTTCTTGGAAAAATTTTCTTTGGTACCCTGAAATTTCATGGTATTATACTTTGGTATCAGTTCACTTCAGTTCAGTCCCTCAGTTGTGTCTGACTCTTTGTGACCCCATGAACCGCAGCATGCCAGGTCTCCCCGTCCATCACCAACTCCTGGAGTTCACCCAAACTCATGTGCTACTGACTCGGTGATGCCATCCAACCATCTCATCTTCTGTGGTCCCCTTCCCTCTTGCCCTCAATCTTTCCCAGCATCAGGGCCTTTTCTAATGAGTCAGCTCTTCACACCAGGTGGCCAAAGTATTGGAGTCTCAGCTTCAACATCAGTCCTTCCAATGAACACGCAGGACTGATTCCTTTAGGACTGGTTGTATCTGCTTGCAGTCCAAGGGACTCTCAAGAGTCTTCTCCAGCACCACAGTTCAAAAGCATCAATTATTCAGTGCTCAGCTTTCTTTGTAGTCCAACTCTCACATCCATATGTGACTATTGGAAAAACCAAAGCCTTGACTAGATGGACCTTTGCTGGCAAAGTAATGCTTCTGCTTTTTAATATGCTGTCTATGTTGGTCATAACTTTGCTTCCAAAGAGTTAGTGTCTTTTAATTTTATGGCTGCAATCACAATCTGCAGTGGTTTTGGAAGCCCCCAAAATAAAGTCAGACACTGTTTCCACTGTTTCCCCACCTATTTCCCATGAAGTGATGGGACTGGATGCCATGAATTTAGGTTTCTGAATGTTGAGCTTTAAGTCAACTTTTTCAACTCCTCTTTCACTTTTATCAAGAGGCTCTTTAGATCTTCTTCATTTTCTTCTATAAGTGTGATGTCATCTGGATATCTGAGGTTATTGATATTTCTCCTGGCAATCTTGATCCCAGCTTGTGCTTCATCCAGCCCAGCATTTCTCATTATGTACTCTGCATATAAGTTAAATAAGCAGGGTGACAGTATATACCCTTGACGTACTCCTTTTCCTTTTTGGAAACAGTCTGTTGTTCCATATCCAGTTTTAACTGTTGCTTCCTGACATGCATACAGATTTCTCAAGAGGCAGGTCAGGTGGTCTGGTATTCCCATCTCTTTCAGAATTTTCCAGTTTATTGTGATCCACACAGTCAAAGGCTTTGGCATAGTCAATAAAGCAGAAATACATGTTTTACTTTGGTATCAGTTCAGTACATAACAGTCACTCAGTAGTATCCAACTCTTTGCAACCCCATGAATCACAGCATGCCAGGCCTCCCTGTCCATCACCAACTCCTGGAGTTTACCCAAACTCTTGTAAATCGAGTTGGTGATGCCATCCAGCCAACTCATCCTCTGTCGTCTCCTTCTCCTCCTGCCCCCAATCCCTCCCAGCATCAGGGTCTTTTCCAATGAGTCAACTCTTCACATCAGGTGGCCAAAGTATTGGAATTTCAGCTTCAGCATCAGTGCTTCCAATGAACAACTAGGACTGATCTCCTTTAGGATGGACTGGTTGGATCTCCTTGCAGTCCAAAGGACTCTCAAGAGTCTACTTCAACACTGCAGTTTAAAAGAATCGATACTTCTGTGCTCAGCTTTCTTCACAGTCCAACTCTCACATCCATACATGACCACTGGAAAACCATAGCCTTGACTAGACAGACATTTGTTGGCAAAGTAATGTCTCTGCTTTTTAATATGCTATCCAGTTTGGTCATAACTTTCTTTCCAAGGAGTAAGCGTCTTTTAATTCCAAGGCTGCAATCACCATCTGCAGTGATTTTTGAGCCCCCCAAAATAAAGACTGACACTGTTTCTACTGTTTCCCCATCTATTTCCCATGAAGTGATGGGACCAGAAGCCATGATCTTAGTTTTTTGAATGTTGATCTTTAAGCCAACCTTTTCACTCTCCTCTTTCACTTTCATCAAGAGTCTTTTTAGTTCCTCTTCACTTTCTGTCGTAAGGGTGGTGTCATCTGCATATCTGAGGTTATTGATATTTCTCCCACCAATCTTGATTTCAGCTTGTGCTTCCTCCAGCCCTGCGTTTCTCATGATGTACTGTGCAAATAAGTTAAATAAGCAGGGTGACAATATACAGCCTTGACATACTCCTTTTCCATTTTGGAACCAGTCTGTTGTTCCATTTCCAGTCCTAACTGTTGCTTCTGACTTGCATACAGATTTCTCAGGAGGCAGGTCAGATGGTGTGGTATTCCCATCTCTTTAAGAATTTTCCAGTTTGTTGTGATCTACACAGTCACAGGCTTTGGCACAGTCAATAAAGCAGAAATAGATGTTTTTCTGGAACTCTCTTGCCTTTTTGATAATATGGTGGATACTGGCAATTTGATTTCGTTCCTCTACCTTTTCTAAATCCACTTGAATATCTGGAAGTTCACGGTTCATGTACTGTTGAAGCCTGGCTTGGAGAATTTTGAGCATTACTTTGCTAGCATGTGAGATGAATGCAATTGTGCAGTAGTTTGAACAATTTTTGGCATTGCCTTTTTTTGGGACTGGAACGAAAACTGACCTTTTCCAGTCCTGTGGCCACTGCTGAGTTTTCCGAATTTTCTGGCATATTGAGTGCATCAATTTCACAGCATCATCTTTTAGGATTTAAAATAACTCAGTTGGAATTCCATTACATCCACTAGCTTTGTTCATAGTGATGCTTCCTAAGGCCCACTTGATTTTTCATTACAGAATATCTGGCTCTAGGTGACTGTTCACAGAATCATGATTATCTGGGTCATGAAGATCTTTTCTGTATAATTCTTTTGTGTATTCTTGCCATCTCTTCTTAATATCTTCTGCTTCTGTTAGGTCCATACCATTTCTGTCCTTTATGTGCCCATCTTTGCATGAAATGTTCCTAGTATCTCTAATTTTCTTAAAGAGATCTCTAGCATTTCCCATTCTGTTGCTTTCCTCTATTTCTTTGCACTGATCACTGAGTACGGCTTTCTTATCTCTCCTTGCTAGTCTTTGGAACTCTGCATTCAGATGTGTTATTTTACCTTTTCTCATTTCCCTTTTGCTTCTCTTCTTTTCACAGCTATTTGTAAAGGCTCTTCAGACAGCCATTTGGCCTTTTTGCATTTCTTTTTCATGGGGATTGTCTTGATCACTGCCTCCTATACAATGTCCCAAACCTTATCCATAGTTCTTCAGGCACTCTATCAGATCTAATCCCCAGAATCTATTTGTCACTTCCACTGTATAATCATTAGGGATTTGATTTAGGTCATACCTGAATGGTCTAGTGGTTTTCCCTACTTTCTTCCATTTAAGTCTGAATTTGGTAATAAGCAGTTCATGTAATGAGCCACAGTCAGCTCCTGGTCTTGTTTTTGCTGACTGTATAGAGCTTCTCCATCTTTGGCTGCAAAGGATATAGTCAGTCTGATTTCAGTATTGATCATCCTGTGATGACTTCTCTTGTGTGGTCACAAGAAGGTGTTTGCTATGACCAGTGCATTCTCTTGGCAAAACTCTATTAGTCTTTGCCCTGCTTCATTCTGTACTCCGAGGACTAATTTACCTGTTTCTACAGGTATTTCTTGACTCCCTACTTTTGCATTCTGGTCCCCTATAATGAAAATGACATCTTTTTGGGGTGTTAGTTCTAGAAGGTCTTGTAGGTCTTCATAGAACCATTCAACTTCAGCTTCTTCAGCATTACGGGTTGGGGCATAGACTTAGATTACCGTGATACTGAATGGTTTGCCTTTGAAATGAACAGAGATCATTCTGTCATTTTTGAGGTTGCATCCAAATACTGCATTTCAGACTCTTTTGTTGACTATGATGGCTTCTCCATTTCTTCTAAGGGATTCTTGCCCACAGTAGTAGATATAATGGTCATCTGAGTTAGATTCACCCATTCCAGTCCATTTTAGTTTGCAGATTCCTAAAATGTTGATGTTCACTCTTGCCATCTCCTGTTTGACCACTTTCAATTTGCTTTGATTCATGGACCTAACATTCCAGTTTCCTATGCAATATCGCTCTTTACAGCATCAGGCTTGACTTCCATCACTAGTCACATCCACAGCTGGCTGTTGGTTTTGCTTTGGCTCCATCTCTTCATTCTTTCTGGAGTTATTTCTCCACTGATCTCTAGTGGCACATGGGCATCTACCAACCTGGGGAGTTCATCTTTCAGTGTCCTATTTTTTTGCCTTTTCATACTGTTCATAGGGTTCTCAAGGCAAGAATATTGAAGTGGTTTGCCATTCCCTTCTCCAGTGGACCACATTTTGTCAGAACTCTCCACCATGACCCATCCATTTGGGTGGCCCTACATGGCATGGCTCATAGTTTCACTGAGTTAGCCTAGGCTGTGGTCCATGTGATCAGATTGGTTAGTTTTCTGTGATTGTGGTTTTCAGTCTGTCTGCCTTCTGATGACAGAGAAGGCAATGGCACCTCACTCCAGTTCTCTTGCCTGGGAAATCCCATGGACGGAGGAGCCTGGTAGGCTGCAGTCCATGGGGTCACCAAGAGTCGGACATGACTGAGCGACTTCACTTTCACTTTTCACTTTCATGCATTGGAGAAGGAACCCACTCCAGTGTTCTTGCCTGGAGAATCCCAGGGACGGGGGAGCCTGGTGGGAGGCCATGTATGGGGTCGCACAAAGTCGGACGCGACTGAAGCGACTTAGCAGCAGCAGCAGCAGCAGCAGCAGCCCTCTGATGAGAAGGATAAGAAGCTTATGGAAGCTACCTGATGGGGGAGACTGAGGGGGAACTGGATCTTGTTCTGACGGGCAGGGCCCTGCTCAGTAAATCTTCAGTCCAATTTTATGTTAATGGGTGGGGCTGTGTTCTCTCCCTGTTATTTGACCTGAGGCCAAACTATGGTGGAGGTAATAAAGATAACTGTGACCTCCTTCAAAAGGTCCCATGCATGCATTGCTATACTCAGTGCCCCCAACCCTGCAGTGGACCACCACCAACCCATGCCCCCGCTGGAGACTCCTGGACCCTCATATATGTATATTTATATATAAATACTATATATATCATATATATACATTATATATTATACATACATATATCAATAGTTTTTATTTCTAATTAGTATTTCATTATGTGGATCTAGCTTACTCATTCGCCAGTTGATATATACTTAGATAGTTTCCATTTGGGAGTTATTACAATTAAACCATTATAATTATTTGCAGAAAGTCTTTATATGTACATATGTTTTCATATGTCCCAAGTGGTCACTACTTAGTTCTGGAATTTGGGGATTTTATGTTAAGTATATGTTTAACATTTTAATAAACTACTAAATTATTTTCCAAAGGGATTGATTCATTTTACATTTTCATTTTCATTGTATGAGGGCTCTAGTTTCTCTACATCTTCATTATTACTTACTAAATCCTTTACCAGTTATAATAGCTTTTTGGCGATTCCTTAGGCTCTTCTGCATAAATGACCTTGGTATTTGAAAATAAAAACATGTATAATATCACATAAGAAACGTATCACCAGTCCAGGTTTGATGCAGGATACAGGACGCTTGGGGCTGGTGCACTGGGATGACCCAGAGGGATGGTATGGGGAGGGAGGTGGGAGGGGGGTTCAGGATGGGGAACACATGTACACCCATGGTGGATGCATGTTGATGTATGGCAAAACCAATACAATATTGTAAAGTAAAAAAAAAATTAATAAATAAATAAAAGAAAATAAAAACAAATTTATCAATTATTTTCTATTCTCTATATTGTTATATCACCTTATTAAAGTAGCTGGAAAATCCAAGACATTATTGTCTGTAAATAGTGAGAACAGACATCCTGATCAAGTTCCCTAAATTAAAAAATAGTCTTCCATCATAATTGAATGAGGGTCTCCTGCATTGCAGGTGGATTCTCTACCAACTGAGCTATCAAGGAAGCCCATATACAAGGTTGAAAGTGAAGTCACTCAGTTTTGTCCGACTCTTTGCAACCCCATAGACTGTAGCCTACCAGGATCCTCTGTCCATGGGATTTTGCAGGCTATAGTACTGGAGTGGATTGCCATTTCCTTCTCCAGAGGATCTTCCCAACCCAGGGCTAGAACCCAGATCTCCCGCATTGTAGACAGATGCTTTCGGAGAAGGCAATGGTACCCCACTCCAGTACTCTTGCCTGGAAAATCCTATGGACGGAGGAGCCTGGTGGGCTGCAGTCCATGGGGTCGCTAAGAGTCGGACACGACTGAGCGACTTCACTTTCACTTTTCACTTTCATGCACTGGAGAAGGAAATGGCAACCCACTCCAGTGTTCTTGCCTGGAGAATCCCAGGGACGGGGGAGCCTGGTGGGCTGCTGTCTATGGGGTCACACAGAGTCGGACACGACTGAAGTGACTTAGCAGCAGCAGCAGCAGCACACAGACGCTTTACCGTCTGAGCCACCAGGAAAGTGATATATATAAGGTTAGATGTATTAAAAAAAAAAAAAAAATAGGTGTCCTTTTGGAGAAGGCAATGGCACCCCACTCCAGTGTTCTTTCCTGGAGAATCCCAGGTACGGGGGATCCTGGTGGGCTGCTGTCTATGGGGTCTCACAGAGTTGGACACGAATGAAGTGACTTAGCATAGCATAGCATAGGTGTCCTTTGCTAGGTTAAGAGAGTTTCCTTCTTTTTGAACATGTTGGATATTGTGAATAGTAGATGTTGTCTGGATTCTGTTGTTTTTGAAAAGCAATCATTGCTTTGGAATAAAGTTAATTGTAGAGCAGCTTAATCTCTTGAGGTTTATACATCAGCTTTGTTAGGGTATTTCTTGAGTATATAGTGTTTAGTCCTCCTAGAAAATACAACCCTTTTGGAGCATCTACAGAATGCCCCAAGTTTCAACAAATTCTCTCTACTTTATTAGAACTTACATATTTCCTAACATTATATACTGTTGAGTGATTTCATTTTATGTCACTGATAGTTTGCTTTGTCTTTTGGGAATTTCACCCTACACATACACTACTTAGCAACAGACTCCAGTAGGCCCCTAGGCAGATTTCAGAAGCTCCTATTTTTCACAGTTACATCCCTGGTGGTTCAGAGGCAACCCACTCCAGTACTCTTGCCTGGAGAATCCCATGGAGGGAGGAGCCTGGTGGGCTACAGTCCATGGGGTCGCAAAGAGTCAGACACAACTGAGCAACTTCACTTTCACTTTCAGTAACCTTCCAGTGTCCCAGGCTGGCTGAACTTTGATCTCAGTCTAACTCCATACAACTATTATGTTCTGCTTGGTTTTCCCCCTTCTCTGTGGTGTTGCCAAAAGTGCCTCCAGGTAGGAAGCCAGGGTAAGAGTAGATATTGCCTCTTTTCTTTCCATTCTTTCCATTTGTTTGCCTTTTGTCCAATATCTAAACAGCTGTTTCATATAATTTTTTTTCCAGTGTTTTTTCTTTCATGGGGGTCAATTCCTTTACCAATGAAATAATAATGAATGAAAGCAAAAGTCGCTTCCATATTATAAAATCTAAAGATTTGCTAAATTGCTGTCCTAATAGTCTCTTTAATAATGTCATTTTTATTTCTCTATTACAATTTTAATAGTCTTATCGTGGAGGTTAGCCAATATCTTTGCCATATTGAATGAAAAATCTTAATTAATTTTGTGCTAAAATATTTATAAAAACAGATTTTGAGAAAAGGAGCACTACTTATGTTAATTGCAATAAAAGGTGGTTAGTCAAGAAGTATCTGGGAATTTTTTTGGATGCTATGTGGAATTATGAAGTGTATTATCTTCTATAATACCTTTTGCAGTGGTTTTCATATAATATATAACAGTATGTGTCTCCAGATGCTAATGTCCTAGGCATAAGATAAACACAATCTCATACAATATTTGTTTAAAAAATTCCTATATCAGAAAAAAAATCACTGCCTAATATTTAAAAAATTCTTTCAGCATCACAGAATGGAAGGGCAAATCATAGAATCATATAAATTCAAAGGAGGAATGGTTTGACCCCTTAAGACCAATGTATTCCTGTATAACTAGTGCAAAAAGAAAAAGAAAAAGCCTAGCTTGTCTTGCTCTATTTCTATCATTAAGCCACAGAAAGATTTTATCAATCCATTTGTCAGTACCTGAATATCACTGCTTATAAGTCACAAGAGAGTTCTATAAATGGAAGTATTCTAACATATTTAAGAGATTAATCCAACGGAATAGAATGTTTTGACAGGACTCTGATCTCCCACAGACAAAGCTCTAGAGACATTTCCTTTCAACGTGGCAAACCATTATTGCTGTCTAACTATTCTAGTACTAATGGCAATTTTTTGTCACATTGAATGATTAAAAAATAAATTTGGCAAAAAAAAAGAGCATGCTGGCTGGCCAACTAGGTGAGTCTGATAAGTTAAGAAGCAAGGTCAGGATAAAGGAAGGATGCCTGTGCCTTTATTTCAGATTTCTTATTCATCCAGTAATTATATGATTTCACCAAAACAGACAAGCTTTTCAAAAAAGGGAAACTACTTTTCCCAGGCAGAGAGTTATTGGATTCTGGGTTCTGTCACAGTGTGTACAATGTTTTTGAGATATATTATAGACATTTATGAAACATGGGGGCCTAGGAGCCTGAACCATGTAGCATTATTTCACCCGCTATGCAGGCCAGTTCTGACTTGCACATAAAAGTGTAAATCTCATGGAAAAAATGTATTTAATTTTCTCACTCAGACTCATTGGAAAGACATGATTTGTTTAGTGCAAAAATCAACAGCTTTCAATTAACCAAATGCCTCATTTTATATACTGGGAAAGTGAAAACTAAATATTACAAATAATTCCAACAAGTTAACTGAAATGTAGGTACTCAGTAGCTGAGTCTATTCTTCATAAATTCATACTACTGCAACTGGTCAGATAAATGGTGCCTAAAATTGCAAATATACATGAATCTTCTATACTTATTATTAATCCAAGAAAATAATAAAATATTTATTGAACATGAACAATATCAGCAAATATGTGTTCTGAATAAAATATTTTTCATACATTTATCTATTACAACACATGTACTAACTGTTTAAGATTCTCTCAATCCCTGGTATCTGTTAGGGAAAAGGATGATAACTGGCATCAGAGAAAACTCTCAGTGAATGTAGAATGGTTGTAAAATAAATCATAGACAGGATACTGCTGCTGCTGCTGCTAAGTTGCTTCAGTCGTGTTGAACTCTATGCGACCCCACGGACTGCAGCCCACCAGGCTCCCGTCCCTGGGATTCTCCAGGCAAGAACGCTGGAGTGGGTTGCCATTTCCTTCTCCAATGCATGAAAGTGAAAAGTGAAAGTGAAGTCGCTCAGTCGTGTCCGACTCTTTGTGACCCCATGGACTGCAGCCTACCAGGCTCCTCCATCCATGGGATTTTCCAGGCAAGAGTACTGGAGTGGGGCACCATTGCCTTCACCGATAGACAGGATACTTGCCTTTAAATATATAGAGGCAGACATGTAAATTTACATTCAGTTCAGTTCAGTTCAGTCGCTCAGTCGTGTCCGACTCTTTGCGACCCCATGAATTGCAGCACGCCAGGCCTCCCTGTCCATCACCAACTACCAGAGTTCACTCAAACTCACATCCATCGAGTCAGTGATGCCATCCAGCCATCTCATCCTCTGGCATCCCCATCTCCTCCTGCCCCCAATCCCTCCCAGCATCAGAGTCTTTTCCAATGAGTCAACTCTTCGCATGAGGTGGCCAAAGTACTGGAGTTTCAGCTTAGCATCATTCCTTCCAAAGAATTCCCAAGGCTGATCTCCTTCAGAATGGACTGGTTGGATCTCCTTGCAGTCCAAGGGACTCTCAAGAGTCCTCTCCAACACCACAGTTCAAAATTAGAAATACAATAGTCTATATCGATAAATGTAAGGGAAAATGCTATGAAATTAGAGAAGAAAAACAAATAAATGTGAATGGGTTAGAGTAGTCAAAGGGATGTAGATTTCAAAAGAAGATATTAATAGAAAAATAGGAATGGTTAGTCAAAGGGTGACTGGAACCAATAAATATACTATAAAGTACATATATATTTTTTTTTTTAGCAAAGTCTTCAAAACATAGAACATGCCAGAAAATAACTCCCAATCTCTTTGGGTTTCAGTTAACAATATGGACACAAAGGGAAATAACAATGCAGAATGATATATAATAAATACTAAAGGAATTCAAAGGAATGATGAATGTATGGCCTCACATGGCCCAGAAAGTTTTCACCCAAGCGAGAGAATCAGGTGAAGTTTACACAGCTGATGTGTTCTTGTGGTCATCTTGATGGGATGGCTATTCCACAAGAGAAAGGAATGCAAGACAAAAGCAATGAGAAAAAAATATTTTAAAGCTCATTGAATAAAATGTTACTGTGCATGCTGTGCTAAGATGCTTCAATCATGTCTGACTCTTTTCAACCTTATGGACTGTAGCCCTCCAGGCTGCTCTATCCATGGGATTCTCCAGGCAAGAATACTGGAGTGGGTTGCCATTTCCTCTTCCAAGGGATCTTCCTGACCCAGGGATTGAAACTGTGTCTCTTATACCTCCTGCACTGGCAGGCAGGTTTGTTTGTTTGGTTTTTTTTCACCACTAACGCCACCTGGGAAGTCCAACTTAATGTAATAAGCCTAATAAAGTGACACAGGGTTTTTTCTTTGCTAAGTAGTTATGAAGCCTAAGGTTGCTCTCAAAAGAAGTGGAGATTGAATGAAAGGGCAATTGGAGGAATTGATAGACTCAGTGGCTAAATTGTGGATCAGCTAATTTGCCAGACAGAAAAGGGGAAGGAGAAGGTAGAAAAGGGGAAGGAGAAGTTTGAAAAGGGCCCTCCTGGATTTAGAAAAAAAAAACCTCATACATCTACCTCAGGATGTATTGGTTTAAAAAACTTGAATTTGATCGGGTCAGTCTGTGAAGCAGTTATAATCCAGAGCATTGTTGAAAGCAAGGTAGCAATCAGTTGGCAATTACTATACTTTCACAGAGGGTACAGTCAGGGAAAGAAACATTAAAAACAAACAAACAAACAAACAACCTTACCAAAAGGGGCTTCCCTGGAAGCTCAGCTAGTAAAGAATCTGCCTGCAATGCAAGAGACCCAGGTTCCATTCCTGGGTGGGGAAGATCCGCTGCATAAGGGATAGGCTACCCACTCCAGTATTCTTGGGCTTCCTTGGTGGCTCAGCTGGTAAGGAATCCACCTGAAATGTGGGAGACCTGGGTTTGATGCCTGGGCTGGGAAGACCTGAGTTCAATCCCAGGGTTAGGAAGATCCCTGGAGAAGGGAATGGCTACCCACTCCAGTATTCTGGCCTGGAGAATTCGGTTCAGTCTGTGGCGTCACAAAGAGTTAGACACAACTGAGAGAATTTCACTTTCTTTCCTTTTCTCTGTTAGTTTCTCAGTCATGTCCAACTCTTTGCAACCCCATGGACTGTAGCCTGCCAGGCTTCTCTGTCCATGGAATTCTCTTTTCTTTTACATATATACAGATAAATTAAGAAAAAAGTCTACTTCTATTTTAAGCAGAAATCCCAGATGATATTGCTTATTAAGTATCCAGTTGATAATCTTTCAATTTTTTTCAATAATTAATTTTGTATGAATAACATGTCATAACATATCCAAAGCTTTAGAATACTATCAGATCATAAGAACATTGCAATGTTGAGGGAGCATGAATATATTTGAATTTAATTTGGAACTTTAAGATTGCCAGACATTAATTCAGATTAAAATAGATTTTCTAGTATCACCTTTTAATTTCTACAATTAGCATAACAGACATACAATATTTTTGAAAGAAAACATTTTGAAAATACAAGGCCAACTTACTTGAATCCTATGACATACCATTTAAATTTATGTAGGCACTGTGTAAATGTCATGTCATTCACGATGCCTTTAGCCATTTCAATATTTCTTCCTACCAATCTGGAATTTTTGCATTTTTGATATTCTTCACTTTATGGCAATGACTCTACATTTCTCAACATTCCAGAAATGCTTTCCTTTGAAAACCTTAATTTTCTTTGCCACACTAGGGGGGAAATGTCAGGCCTTAGTCCCAGTGAAATGAAACATAAACAAAAGTGTCTCACTTATTCACCCATCTTTAGTCATCTAGTTATCTTTCCACTAAACCATTCAGAGTGCTCAGTATCTGCAAATAACCATGAAATTGAGTAGATTAAGGACACAAAGAAAGGACATAAACTGAAGATGATTTTCTCCAGGGAGCATCCTCTTTTTCTCAAACAGTTAAGAGATCCTCTAGCCACTCACCAGCCTTTGGTTTCCATCACCACTGTTGATTTTATACATAATCCTTACACCTAATACCTACACTCACTGAAAATAGTCCTCAATATTCTCTTTCTTTTCCCCCAGTTAATTTTTCTTTCTGTCCATTCTTCTTTTCTCACAGTAGCTTCTCCATTATAGAACAAATCCACAGGACAAACATATCCATATAAAACCTTATCTTTAAAGTACTTTGATCTCACATGTCACTTGATCTCCCATTTCATTATATGAGACCATGAATCTCAAAATTAATCTGAAATTGATAGACTGGGAATTAGCAACTAAGAAGACAAACTAGTTAGGCCACTATACTTCATTAGGTAAAAGGTGATATGATCCTGAACAATGGCAGTCATACTGATTAATTTTAAAGACAAGGTGATGGATTTAAAAGATTTGGTAATGTAAAAGTAGACCTGGTACCCTGATCAGAGGTAAGTTAAAACTAAAGTCCAAGAACAAGAGGTTTCTATCTGAGCTGCCTGATTGGTAGAGCTAGTAACTTAATAGAAACATAGATACAATAATTAGATTATAATATTTTATATAATGCAATAAAATATCACTAACAATACTGATAATAAAGAAAATACAATGTAATACTAAAGTGCTAAATAAAGCCTAATAATAAAAATATATAAAGAACCAGATAGGTGAAAACAGAAGAAAAAAGAACAGGTGGGACAAACAGAAAATGAATATAGTAGATGCAGACTTAAAACTAATGATATCAATAATTATATTAAATACAAATGGACTATAAACTCTAAATAAAACACAAATGGAGAAGACTCTTGATGGTCCCTTGGACTGTAAGGTGATCAAACTGGTCAAATAAATAAATAAGAATATTTAAAAAGTGAATATTGTTGTCTACGATCTCTCCTAACCTGCCATTTACTATAGCCAACAGCTGTAAAATCTAATTACTGTTCAAATGCATGTGAAACATTTACTGAGATTGAATATACATGCTATAAAGTACATGTCAGGTAATATTTTTTTCTTTTGTTTGCTTCAAGTTTTATTGAGATATAACTGACATATCAGATCAGATCAGATCAGTTGCTCAGTCATGTCCAACTCTTTGCCACCCCATGAATCGCAGCATGCCAGGCCTCCCTGTCCATCAACAACTCCTGGAGCTCACCCAGACTCACGTCCATTGAGTCAGTGATGCCATCCAGCCATCTCATCCTCTGTCATCCCCTTCTCCTCTTGCCCCCAATCCCTCCCAGCACCAGAGTCTTTTCCAATGAGTCAACTCTTCGCATGAGGTGACCAAAGTACTGGAGTTTCAGATTTAGCATCATTCCTTCCAAAGAAATCCCAGGGCTGATCTCCTTCAGAATGGACTGGTTGGATCTCCTTGCAGTCCAAGGGACTCTCAAGAGTCTTCGCCAACACCACAGTTCAAAAGTGTCAATTCTTCGGCGTTAAGCCTTCTTCACGGTCCAACTCTCACATCCATACATGACCACAGGAAAAACCATAGCCTTGACTAGATGAAACTTTGTTGGCAAAGTAATGTCTCTGCTTTTGAATATGCTATCTAGGTTGGTCATAACTTTCCTTCCAAGGAGTAACCATCTTTTAATTTCATGGCTGCAGTCACCATCTGTAGTGATTTTGGAGCCCAGAAAAATAAAGTCTGACACTATTTCCTCTGTTTCCCCATCTATTTCCCATGAAGTGATGGGACTGGATGCCATGATCTTCGTTTTCTGAATGTTGAGCTTTAAGCCAACTTTTTCACTCTCCACTTTCACTTTCATCAAGAGGCTTTTGAGTTCCTCTTCACTTTCTGACATAAGGGTGGTGTCATCTGCATATCTGAAGTTATTGATATTTCTCCCAGCAATCTTGATTCCAGCTTGTGTTTCTTCCAGTCCAGCGTTTCTCATGATGTACTCTGCATATAAGTTAAATAAACAGGGTGACAATATACAGCCTTGATGAACTCCTTTCCCTATTTGGAACCAGTCTGTTGTTCCATGTCCGGTTCTAACTGTTGCTTCCTGACCTGCATACAAATTTCTCAAGAGGCAGATCAGGTGGTCTGGTATTCCCATCTCTTTCAGAATTTTCCACAGTTTATTGTGATCCACACAGTCAAAGGCTTTGGCATAGTCAATAAAGCAGAAATAGATGCTTTTCTGGAACTCTCTTGCTTTTTCCATGATCCAGCAGATGTTGGCAATTAGATCTCTGGTTCCTCTGCCTTTTCTAAAACCAGCTTGAACATCAGGAAGTTCACGTATAGCACTCTATAGAGTTTACAACATAATGATTTGACTCATATATATCATCAAATAATGGGTTTCTCCAGAGGCTCAGATGGTATAAAGAATCTGCCCATAATGCAAAATTTAAAAGCAGAAAAAAATATATTTCCTTGTGATGAGAACTCTTAGGATTTACTCTTAAACTTTCATAAAAAAATATAACAGTGGCAATTATATTTATCATGTTATATATTAAATCCGTACTACTTATTTATCTTATAACTAGAAATGTGTACCTTTCTGCTTCCTTCATTCAATCCCCTCATCCCTCCATCTCTGGTAAACAGAGATATTATCTCCTTTTCTATAAGTTTGTTTTTCTGCTTGAACTACCATTAACCCATCAATTTCACTCCTGGGTATTTAGTCAAAGACAATGATACATTTTGAAAAGATATATGCACCCCTATGTTCATTATGACATTACTTATTATAGCCATGATAAAAAGCAACCTAAATGCTCATCAATGGATGAATGAATAAAGAAAATATGATATATATATAAAAATATATATAATAGAATATTACTCAACCATAAAAAAAAACAAAATATTGTCATTTGTGTTATCAAGGATGGACCTAGAGGATACTAGGCTAAATGAAATATCTCAGAGAAAGACAAATATTGTATGATTTCACTTATATGTCAATTCTGAAAAAAAAAACAAAACAAAACAAATGGACATAAAAAAATAGAAACAGTCATAGATACAGAAAATGAACAGGTGGTTGCCAGCAGGGAGAGGGTGCTAGAGGAAAGAAATAGGTGAGGGATATTAAGAGATACAAATGCCCATTTGCTATATAAGTGAAGCATGAGTATGAAATGTACAGTGTGAGGAACAGAGTCAATAGTTACATAGTATTTTATTGTGGTGACAATTTGTAGCTAGACCTGTGGTGACTATTTTGAAATGTATAGAAATATTAAATTGAATCATTACATTGTATAAACAGGAACTAATATAGTATTATAGGTCAATTATACTTCAGAAACAGTCTAAACTAATTTAAAAGATAGATATTTTACAAACTCTTCAGAAAAGAAGCTATCAAATGGTTTAAATGAAACAGTATCCATCGCTCAAATGGGATTCAAAATAGTATATTTCCCAGTAGCCAGCTGGAAAACCACAACATTCCAAAAATGAACTTTGCCTCTAGAGTTTGTTGTTGTTCTGTCAGTCGTGTCTGAGTCTTTGGGACCCCATGGACTGAAGCAAGCTGAACTTCCCTGTTCTTCACCATCTCCCAGAGTCTGCTCAAACTCACGTCCATTGAGTCAGCGATGCCTTCCAACCATCTTATCCTCTGCCCTCTGTCATCCCCTTTTCCTCCTGCCTTCAATCTTTCCCAGCAGCAGGGTCTTTTCTAATGAGTCAACTCTCTGCATCAGGTGGCCAAAGTATTAGAGCTTCAGCATCAGTCCTTCCAATAAATATCAAGGATTAATTTCCTTTAGGGTTGACTGGTTTCATCTCCTTGCAGTCCAAGCCTAGACAGATACTGTTCCAGTCTCACTTCACAAAATTTTAAAAATCAGAACCCTAAAATGATCACACTGTTCCCAAATAACTAACCTGCATCCCTAAACAAAGCTCAAACATAGAAATTAATATTCAGGTGATTGTATTCATCAGTCACCTTAAAAGTTAAAATTCACCTTACAATGAATTACTATAATGTCATTTAAAAGTAGATGGTGATGAATTAAAGCTCTAGACTCAATTCTACAGTAAGCACAAAAATATCAATACAAAGAATTATAGCTATGAAGTTAACAAAGGAGATAAAATAGAATCATTAAAAATAAAAAAGGGGGTAGTAAGAGTAGAAAAGGGAATGTAGAACAGATGATATAAGATATAAAGATTTAGCAAGGTAATATATTTAAACCTAATCATCTCAATAATCATACTTAAAGCAATCAGTTAAAATGACCCAATTAAAAACAAAGATTGCCAGTTTGAATAAAGAACACAAGACCTAACTATAGGTCACTCTCAAGAAATCCATTTAAAATATAAAAATATATACAGGTTAATTGTAAAAGGATAAAAAATGTCTATCTGGGTTGAAAAGTGAAAGTGAAAGGCACTCAGTTGTGTCCAACTCTTTGTGAACCCATGGACCATTCAGTCCATGAAATTCTCCAGGTCAGACTACTGGAGTGGGTAGCCTATACCTTCTCCAGGGAATCTTCCCAACCCAGGAATCAAACCAGGGTCTCCTGCATTGCAGGTGGATTCTTTACCAACTGAGCTTCTATCTGGCTTACCCTCAGGTAAACAAAGCTATACTGACTATATTAATATCCAACTTTATTTCATAGAAAAGAATATTACCAGGCACAATATTCTTTGGATAATATTATCAACGTTTCAACAATATCATCAGCAGTACACAAGGAACACTGCAAATGCTTTGCCTGCATTGAAGGTATCTCTAAATGCCTTGGAGATTACTATTAACCCTCCCTCCCCAAGCCTTTCAACACTAGTGACTATGAAAGATGAAGCAGTATTAGCAAATTTTGCTCCCTGCCTCCAGTTGGAGCAGATTTTGAGGTTTAATGTATTGTCCAGAGTTCCTTGATGAAACAAGCTGAGTCTGGCACTTTTCCTGAAATCGCTTCTAGGCCTCTTCCCCTTCTTGCCTGCTTTTCTCACTCCATTGCAGATTTCATTTAGAAGCACTTCCTTAATAAATCATTCAGTTGTACACAAATATTTCTTACAGGGTTTTACTCTTTTTTGAAATTTCCCTGAGGTGGATGAATTGTTAAAGATGATAGTTCAGAAGCTTTCCCTTAAAAGAGGATAATACTGAGCAGGAAAGAAAAAAAAAAAGACAGAGTCCATTTTTAAATGTTATCAAAGGTACAAACCTCCACAGCTTTGAGGACTATATATACAGTATTTTCTGCAGTTTCCATTTAAGAGTGTTCTTAATTCCTTCTATCTATTTTAACCATGCAGTGATTGGCTAAGGAATGAAATTTTCCTGGGATTAGACCATCACCAGATGGTCAATACCAAAATCAGATTAATTATATTCTTTGCAGCCAAATATGGAGAAATTCTATACAGTCAGCAAAAACAAGACTGGGAGCTGACTGTGGCTTAGATCATGAACTCCTTATTGCCAAATTCAGATATAAACTGAAGAAAGTAGGGAAAACCACTAGACCATTCAGGTATGACCTAAATCAAATCCCTTACGATTATACAGTTGAAGTGACAAATAGATTCAAGGGATTGGATCTGATAGACAGAGTGCCTGAAGAACTATGGATGGAGGTTTGGGACATTGTACAGGAGGCAGTGATCAAGACCATCCCCAAGAAAAAGAAGAGCAAAAAAGCAAAATGGTTGTCTGAGGAGGCCTTACAAATAGCTGATAAAAGAAGAGAAACTAAAGGCAAAGGAGAAAAGGAAAAATATACCCATCTGAATGCAGAGTTCCAAAGAATAGCAAGGAGAGATAAGAAAGCCTTCCTCAGTGATCAATGCAAAGAAATAGAAGAAAGCAATAGAATGGGAAAGACTAGAGATCTCTTCAAGAAAATTAGAGATACCAAGGGAGCATTTCATGCAAAGATGGGCTCAATAAAGGACAGAAATGGTAGGGAACTAACAGAAGATATTAAGATATTAAGAAGAGGTGGCAAGAACACACAGAACTATACAGAAAAGAACTTCATGACCCAGATAATCATGATGGTATGATAACTCACCTAGAGTCAGACATCCTGGAATGTGAAATCAAGTGGGGCCTTGGGAAGCATCTCATCTCACACACTAACATAGTAATGCTCAACATTCTCCAAGCCAGGCTTCAATAGCACATGAACAGTGAACTTCCAGAAGTTTAAGCTGGATTTAGAAAAGGCAGAGGAACCAGAGATCAAATTACCAACAGCCTTTGGATCATCAAGAAAGCAAGAGAGTTCCAGAAAAATATCTACTTCTGCTTTATTGACTATGCCAAAGCCTTTGACTGTGTGGATCACAACAAACTGGAAAATTCTTAAAGAGAGGTGAAAACCAGACCACCGTACCTGCCTCCTGAGAAATCTGCATGCAGGTTAAGAAGTAAGTTAGAACTGAGCATGGAGCAACAAACTGGTTCCAAATAGGGAAAGGAGTAGATCAACCTTGTATATTGTCACCCTGCTTATTTAATTTATATGCAGAGTACATTATGCAAAATGCCAGGATGGATGAAGCACAAGCTGGAATCAAGCTTGTGCTTGACTGGGACAAATATCAATAACCTCAGATAGGCAGCTGATACCACCCTTATGGCAGAAAGTGAAGAAGAACTAAAAAGCCTCTTGATTAAAGTGAAAAAGCTGGCTTACAACCCAACATTCAGAAAACTAAGATCGTGGCATCTTTTCCCATCACTTCATAGGAAATAGATGGGGAAACAATGGAAACAGTGACAGACTTTATTTTTGGGGGCTCTAAAATCACTGCAGATGGTAACTGCAGCCATGAAATTAAAACACATTTGCTTCTTAGAAGAAAAGTTATGACCAACCTAGACAGCATATTAAAAACCAGAGACATTACTTTGCTAACAAAGGTCCACCTAGCCAAAGCTTTGGTTTTTCTGATAGTCACATATGGATGTGAAAGTTGGAGTATAAAGAAAGCTGAGTGCAGAAGAACTGATGCTTTTGAACTGTGGTGCTGGAGAAGACTCTTGAGAGTCCCTTGGACTGCAAGGAGATCCTACCAGTCCATCCAAAAGGAAATCAGTCATGAATATTCATTGGAAGGACTGATTTTTAAGCTGAAACTCCAATCCTTTGGCCACCTGTTGAGAAGAACTGACTCAGTGGAAAAGATTCTGATGCTGGGAAAGATCAATGCAGGAGAAGGGGTCAAAAGAGGATGAGATGGTTGGACGGCATCACTGTTTCAAATGGACATGAGTTTGAGCAAGCTTCAGGAGTTGGTGATGGACAGGACAACTGGAATGCTGCAGTCCATGGGGTCACAAAGAGTCGGACATTACTGAGTGATGTAACTGAACTGAGGGCTGTAAACCAGAACCACTGGCCATTCCATTCATACACATTTCTATCCTTATAGTAAGTCTTAAAATTAATCATAAATAAGGAGAAAATTGAAAACAAAGTAAGTTATTGTAAATGAGATAGAATCTGAGAAGAAAGGTCTATAAGGAATCATGGGGCTTCCCTGGCAGCTCAGTAGTAAAGACTCCACCTGCCAATGCAGGAGACATTAATTCAATCCCTGGTATGGGAAGATTCCCTGAAGAAGAAAATAGCAATGTACCTGCAGTGTTCTTGCCTGGGAAATTGCATGGACAGAAGAGCCTGGCGGTGGGTGTGGGGGAGTGGGGCTACAGTCCTTCAGGTTGCAAAAAGTCAGACACCACTTAGGGACTAAACAAAACCATAACCCATTATATAAGCTTAACCTGTGCTTTGAAACTTGTTGAAATTGTTATCAAAAGGTATATTTTTTGCAACATTTCCTTAAGTTAGAGGCTCTGGATAAACTTTAAAGATTCATCAGTCATCTGAAATATAATTTTTTGTGTAGTTTATATTTTCCTAGGAAGAGAGTCAAAATGTCCACAAGATTCTTAATGAGACTGGACTCTCCCTGCTCAACAATTAGTCTTTTTGTTTATGAATGCAGGGGGTAGTGCATTCTGGCCCTTCCTTTTAACTTTGGTGATTCCTCAAAACCTTCTTCCTTCTTCTTTTGAGGAAAGATGCTCTCTCTTCACTGTCCCAATTCTCTGTTTTCATTTCTTATTTTCTATTGCATTTTTGCTTCTAAACACCTGTTATGTTTTCCCAGAAATTATTCCTGGACTGATTTTGTTTTTCCAAGAACCCTCAAAGAGTTCAAGCAATCTCATAATTCCATGTAACCTCCTCTATTAGAATCACTCACACAAGTTTGCTTTCAACCCTGATAGTTCTCAAAGGCTTCACTTTACCTCTCCTCAGTCTCATAGTAGCATATGTGCCCAGGTGTCACATTCAAAATATTTAGGATGTGAAATATTTCTCCTAACAACTATTTATTTCTATGATATCACTCTCTATTAGTAAAACTAGAAACCCTAATAATCAAATTGTCAAAATCAAATAAAATTTGACTCTCCTTTTCGTTTACTTCTAATTTCTGAGTAAGAACTAGACATGGAACAACAGACTGGTTCCAAATAGGAAAAGGAGTACGTCAAGGCTGTATATTGTCACCCTGTTTATTTAACTTATATGCAGAGTACATCATGAGAAATGCTGGGCTGGAAGAAGCATAAGCTGGAATCAAGATTACCAGGAGAAATATCAATAACCTCAGATATGCAGATGATACCACCCATATGACAGAAAGTGAAGAGGAACTAAAAAGCCTCTTGATGAAAGTGAAAGAGGACAGTGAAAAGGTTGGCTTAAAGCTCAACATTCAGAAAACCAAAATCATAGCATCTGGTCCCATTACTTCATGGGAAATAGATGGGGAAACAGTGTCAGACTTTATCTTTTGGGGCTCCAAAATCACTGCAGATGGTGACTGCAGCCATGAAATTAAAAGACACTTACTCCTTGGAAGGAAAGTTATGACCAACCTAGATAGCATATTCAAAAGCAGAGACATTACTTTGTCAACAAAGGTCCGTCTAGTCAAGGCTATGGTTCTTCCAGTAGTCATGTATGGATGTGAGAGTTGGACTGTGAAGAAAGCTTTGCACCGAAGAATTGATGCTTTTGAACTGTGGTGTTGGAGAAGACTCTTGAGAGTCCCTTGGCCTGCAAGGAGATCCAACCAGTCCATTTAAAGGAAATCGGTCCTGGGTGTTCTTTGGAAGGAATGATGCTAAAGCTGAAACTCCAGTACTTTGGCCACCTGATGCGAAGAGTTGACTCACTGGAAAAGACTCTGATGATGGGAGGGATTGGGGGCCAGAGGAGAAGGGGACGGCAGGGGATGAGATGGCTGGATGGCATCACTGACTCGATGGACATGAGTTTGAGTGAACTCCAAGAGTTGGTGATGGACAGTGGGGCCTTCTGCTGCTGCTGCTAAGTCACTTCAGTCGTGTCCGACTCTGTGCGACTCCATAGATGGCAGCCAACCAGGCTCCTCCATCCCTGGGATTCTCCAGGCAAGAACACTGGAGTGAGTTGTCATTTCCTTCTCCAGTGCATGAAAGTGGAAAGTGAAAGTGAAGTCGTTCAGTCGTATCCGACTCTTAGCGACCCCATGGACTGTAGCCTACCAGGCTCCTCCATCGATGGGATTTTCCAGGCAAGAGCACTGGAGTGGGGTGCCATTGTCTTCTCCAGACAGGGAGGCCTGGCGTGCTGCAATTCATGGGGTCTCAAAGAGTCGGCTGAACTGACTGAGCGACTGAGCTGAACTGAACTGAACTGAACTGAAGTCCTATCAATTCTTCAGTGTCTCTTGAAAATACTTTTCCTATTCTTAGTTCCATCTTCCTTTTTCAGTCTCCTCACATTTCTATTTTTCTCTATTCCAAATGTATTCTATACATACCAAAGCGAAGTGAAGTGAAGTTGCTCAGTCATGTCCGGCTCTTTGCAAACCCATGGACTGTAGCCTACCAGGCTCCTCCTTGCATGGGATTTTCCAGGCAATAGTACTGGAGTGGGGTGCCATTTCCTTCTCCAGGGCAGCTTCCCGACCCAGGGATTGAACCCAGGTCTCCTGCATTGTAGACAGATGCTTTACCATCTGAGCCACCAGGGCCTCTATTCACATTCTTCTGCTACTCACATCTATGTTAAGCCACTATTTGCTGAAGAATATCTGTAGTCTCTCTCTCTTTATGTTTTTAATAACACCTGCTGTATTCTGCCCCTACTGACATATTACATGTCTGTTTTTCTCATTTTTTGAGCACCACACAATTTCAAATTGTCAATGCTAAACAAATCCTCAAGTTTCTCAACCCTGTAGCTTGGTTTACAAACGTAGTTTTAAAGCCATTTCCTCTATAACATTTGGTTAATTTATATAACTTGAGCATTCCTAAAGCTTTTTTCCAATCTTGCCATCTTGCAAGAAACTCTCCCCTAATCTGCTTTGCTTAAAGATAAAGTCTTAAACTTTGTGTCCTTGAATTTGATTCACCTGCTAATAACTTATAAATAGTAGGCTCTTAATAATTTTAATGGAAGAATAAATGAATTATCCATTTTACTTTACTGGTTGGTTAAAAGAAGACTTGAATCTTAACCTTGAAAATTGGTTCTTCTCCTTGAAGAAACTGTCTATAAATGAAGTTCAATCAATGTTAGCAACTTTTGGAGCTATAGATAAAGGCCAGAACCAAGAATTGTTAAGTAAACTATATGACTTGTTCAGAGAAGGACAACCATCACTCAAGCCATAAATGCTAGAGGTTAATGAGAGCCACATACTCACTAACTCTTTGAAAACCATTTAGAAGGTGGAATTGCTCTTAGAACAGTAATTTGGTTAAATGAATATTGTGCCAAATGATTTCAAATTTATAAAGTAACAGTTTAAGCAGTTTTATAGAAAATTGCTCCCCAAATTACACCCCTAAAAATAACAGCCTTTAATCACACTCTACAAGATGTATACATTTCACAAGAGCCAAATCTTTTTGTAATTAGATACAATGGCTAATGTAACATTTTAACAACATCAAAATACACTGCATTTATAAAATACATTAATATTCTAACAAAACATCTATTATATTACAGATTTTAAAGGCAGCTTAATTGCAGGGTCTACTCATCTAGGAACAAATGTGAAATAAAAATTTCTTGATTACTTTTCAGCAGAAACTGAACAAATAACCCAATGGAATTATGACTAGATGCTTTAAACATTCATCAAATAACTGATTAATTTGGGGGAAAAAGGTAACTGAATAAAATTTAGGTTATATTTTTAGTGCTTTTTTTAAATTTAACAGTTAAATTAAAACAAAAATTTCAAGTATTTTACTTCAGGAAACTAACTGAAAACAATGATTTCAAATAGTTAGAGGATGAGTCATTCTAAACACAGCAAACAAATCAAATAGTTTTACATACCCCTCAACACAGCTTTACTGTTTTATTATTATAGTGTTTCCTCAAACAATTTGCCTTGTATTATACATAGATATTCTAATTTAATCATTTCAGTAACGCTTGGACAAGTATGATATTATAATTTTAACAGATGAAATTATGTCCAAGATTTGAAGATATTTTCTACTAAAGGTATATTTTCAGGTAAATCAAACATTTAGAAATTGGAAGATTTTATCTTTGGTGTATTTAATAATCTTTTATGTTCAGTAAACAGCTAAACCTTCCAGGGAGATTCATTATTAACCTGCTGCTGCTGCTGCTAAGTCACTTCAGTCATGTCCAACTCTGTATGACCCCATGGACTGCAGCCTACGAGGCTCCTCCATCCATGGGATTTTCCAGGCAACAGTACTGGAGTGGGGTGCCATTGCCTTCTCCACATTATTAACCTATACATCCCTAAATAATTATGATATATGATTATTTAAAATATTTACATATAATAACTATATCAAAGTGGTATATATTTAAATGCATCATATGACATACTTCAACAACATACATTTATGCTATTTTCTTGATGAATGTCTGGATCCCTAAAGTGTATATTATTTATAACTAGGTATAATACATATACCTTCAGCTATACACGAACCATGAACTTCCTGATGTTCAAGCTGGTTTTAGAAAAGGCAGAGGAACCAGAGATCAAATTGCCAACATCTGCTGGATCATGGAAAAAGCAAGACAATTCCAGAAAAACATCTATTTCTGCTTTATTGACTATGCCAAAGCCTTTGACTGTGTGGATCACAATAAACTGTGGAAAATTCTGAAAGAGATGGGAATACCAGACCACCTGACCTGCCTCTTGAGAAATCTGTATGCATGTCAGGAAGCAACAGTTAGAACTGGACATGGAACAACAGACTGGTTCCAAATAGGAAAAGGAGGACGTCAAGGCTGTATATTGTCATCCTGTTTATTTAACTTCTATGCAGAGTACATCATGAGAAATGCTGGACTGGAAGAAACACAAGCTGGAATCAAAATTGCCAGGAGAAATAGCAATAACCTCAGATATGCAGATGACAGCCTTATGGCAGAAAGTGAAGAGGAACTAAAAAGCCTCTTGATGAAAGTGAAAGTGGAGAGTGAAAAGTTGGCTTAAAACTCAACATTCAGAAAATGAAGATCATGGCATCCGGTCTCATCACTTCATGGGAAATAGATGGGGAAACAGTGGAAACAGTGTCAGACTTTATTTTTCTGGGCTCCAAAATCACTGCAGATGGTGACTGCAGCCATGAAATTAAAAGACGCTTACTCCTTGGAAGGAAAGTTATGACCAACCTAGATAGCATATTCAAAAGCAGAGACATTACTTTGCCAACAAAGGTTCATCTAGTCAAGGCTATGGTTTTTCCTGTGGTCATGTATGGATGTGAGAGTTGGACTGTGAAGAAGGCTGAGCACTGAAGAATTGATGCTTTTGAACTGTGGTGTTGGAGAAGACTCTTGAGAGTGCCTTGGACTGCAAGGAGATCCAACCAGTCCATCCTAAAGGAAATCAGTCCTGAATATTCATTGGAAGGACTGATGCTGAAGCTGAACTCCAATCCTTTGGTCACCTGGGCAAAGAACTGACTCATTGGAAAAGACCATGATGTTGGGAAAGATTGAACATAAGAGGAGAAAAAGGGTCAACAGAGGATGAGATGGTAGGATGGCTTCACCGATTCAAATGGATATGAGTTTGAGTAAGCTTCAGGAGTTGGTGATGGACAGGGAAGCCTGGCATGCTTCAGTCCATGGGGTCGCAAGGAGCTGGACATGACTAAGAGACCAAACTGAACTGAACAGATTGGTGCAGATGTATTGAGAAATATAATCCAATTAAATTCTTATTAATTTAGGACAAGAGAAGTATTGCCTGTTGGCCTTGTAGACATGAAGAGAACCTCCATGAACATGCTACAGTTTCCTTAATTTTTCAGGTGACATACAAGCATAAAAAATGAAGAATTATACAATTATCCATGTCAGGCTGCTCTCTGATGGAAGCAAATCACAGAAACTGATAGTAGATATCAGTTTAGCCTTCAAAAAAAAATGTTTTAGCATCACAGTTTGAAACTATGGATTAAAAATGATTTTTTTCAAAATTATTTATTTTTCAAAAGGATATTAACCTTTTTAAGGTGCATTATAAGAAACTTGAAGTCTCTAACCTCAGGGAATTTTACTCCTAAACAGACAGTACATGCAAAGAACTCATATAACCAAAGAAACCACTGTATACATGTATAACCCCAGATCACAAGTCTCTTAGCACAAGCTTGTTGAAAGGATTTAGCTTAATACCTGCTCTCTGAAGGTTCACAAATACAAAGTAACCTTCCCACAGTTCTCCACAAATGACACATCCATTACTAACTAGACCTTCTGACTCTTAAGCTACCATTTTGTATCAAGTTGTAAGATAAATATAGAATTTTCCATAATTGTCATAAATATATAATTCAAGAAGCCTTATATATGAATGTACAGGTTATTTCTTTGTATGCTCCGTTTTGTGGAAATTCTATCTGTGGCATTTCTAAATGTGTTGCTTTGTTTCAGTGAAAGTTTGTTTGTATTTTTCAGTGTCTGTTTGAGGTCTCTATCAGTTCTATAAAAGGAGGACATTAATCAAGTGAAGGCACCATAACATATGTGAATGAGAGCCACAGCAAAGGAATTGCAAGCAACACAGAATTCTGAGTCCTTACCTTGTATTTTAAAACAAGCTCATTTCTTTACTGAAAATCTTGAAAAAGTAATGTGCATATCACTATGCCCTAGGGTGAGACGTTTTCTTCTCCTACACATGAGTTCATCCAAATATCTTTTTCTGAAATTAATGTTTAGCATTATTAAATAAAAATAAATAATAAAATATATTTACAACAATATATTCCACAAATATGTAGAGAAACATGAAGAAATTATTCTTATTAATATAATAAACAATTATTTACCTTTTATTTAATAATAACCTGGGTAATACTAGTTATTTGTAGACCTTTATCATATAAAAATTTACTAATTGTGTGCCTGATTAAATTGGAGTATCTTCCACTCTAATAATAAAAACTGATGTTTTATATTATTTAAGTCAAGGAAACAAGACTTCCATACAAGTCTAATCAAAGTATATCACTATAAAATATGACTTAAATTCATCTATAGTTAATTTCCTAGATTAGGTGCAGATTAGAGTAATGCCTTTAAGATTCTATACTCATACATGTGGCATAGTTACAAGTCATTTTGGACCAAAAGAAAAAAAGCAGAGTTAGACCTTAAAACTGTTCCTAGGACCTTGCCTCTTGGAAAACAACTGTAAATCCTATTTTCCAATATTTTTTCTTCCTTTCTGGACTCCGATTTTCTAAATTGACTCTGTGTCTCCTAGTGACCTCCTTCTATGCTGTCCCTGGGATCATCGGCTAAATCGTTATTCATCACCACGTTTCATCTCTGTCTAGCTCCACACCGTTCAGGTTGCTGGAGAGCATTTTCTCTTCTTTTAAAAAAAAATGCTTTGCCATAAAATAGGTTGGTGACAGAATCTATGGTAGAGAAAGTAAAAATATTAAATGCATTAAGGTTTTGCCAGTATTATGCCAAGGAGAAATATTTAATGTCTAATTGAAACAAGTCCTAAAGTCAGTAGAAAACATTTTGTTGAAATTTTGGTAAGATTTCCTTTCAGATCATTACCTCCTGATCTAATTTCATTATATTTTAAGTATTAAGTGTTTATTCACTAAATTTTATTCAAGTGTCTGATTTATAACAGCCATTGAAGCAACTAAAATGAAAAAACAAACAAACAAACCAGTTCAAGTCATTAAGTGACTACACTGAAAGGCTTGATACAGATAGTAATATAAATATAGATAATGTGAATATCTATCCATCACATATACACACACAAACCCAATAATGAGTTTTTACAGAAGTCACAGTATCAACTACTACAGCCAGTGTAAATTATAGCCTTCTATGTCTATTCTTTATTTCTTCACACTTAATAGAGGCATAGGTTCAAGATATGTTTTATTTTCATCTACATTTACGATAAAGAAAAGCAATGTGAATACAGTAATAAATGGGAGCTGACCAAAATGCTTCAGTGTTCAGAAGACAATAAAAAGTATAGAGAGAATTGCATATAATGTCTGGTAAGCAATAACAACTGCCTTACCATACTATCCAATTTTTTGAAAGATATTAGACATTACCATTTTTAATACATAAAAAGACGCTGACTTTTAGAAGTTTGTAACTAATTCAATTTTTGTTTTAAATCACAGATTATGCCATCACTCTCCCAGACCTACAAATGTTGAGACACTGCCCTGGTGGGAAGGGGTTTCCTTTGTTAAGAAGAAAAGTAAATTTAGACAGATGAAAATGCCTGTCTTTCTGGTGTATTGCGTAGAGTGTGATACATGGAGTCCCTATTTCACCCACCATAATTGCAAAACTTTGCCAAACCTCCTTAGATTTATGGGAATGAGGATAGATGAGTGAAATGGTGTCAGTGTTTTTTTAAAGACTTCAAAAGCCATGTCCAAAGGAATATTTGAGCTAGGTCAGCTCTAAATAAAATGACTTTTTTTTTTTTTTAAGAACGAGAAAACTTAAAGCTATTTCCATTCACACTCATTCAAGCCGCTTCCATAACTGCTATTTGTAAATACATTCTGGGGCCCTTTCTACAACATCTAAATTGTTGTCTGTCCTCCTATATACAAGACCTTCTAATTCATTTAAGTTTCTAAAAGGACAACCTTTGATACGATACATTAGCAACTGCTGTTGTCACTCAAATGCAGCTGGAATGAAAGGGATTAAGCAAAAAGTCCTGCTGTAGTTAGTGCACAATTGCAAGTATATAAAATGGACATTGAAGAATAAGCTTTTGAATAAATTGAAAACACTTCCTAGAAATATTCAGGTGTCCCTCACTGCACTAAGTAATGATAGAAAGGAAAGCAAAGGACATTTTCTGAAGGCGTTCATGTGTAGAAGGCATGCGGCTTTTAGTATTGACCGAGTGCATGCACCATCAACAAGGCTCGTCCTTCCCACATTGCCTGCTATGCACAAAGTTCTGCAACATCAATTAAGGACAGAAATGGCAGAACAGTGAGAAGAGGCTTAAAGTTAACCCTAAAATTATTATGTAGTGTTTGTCATATGTTTATTTGTATTTAACTCCTTAATAAACTACTTAGTTGACAATTCAATGTATAGATTTTGTTTCTTCCTCAACCAAATTTATCGTTCTTCATATCAAGTTGTCTACTAATGAGTATCAGTGTTAAGAACCAAAGTTACATCTGTTCTGTGTTAATTATCAACTTCAATGCATATGAATAAATACATACTTTGTGAGGTTTCAGTTCAGTTCAGTTCAGTTGCTCAGTTGTGTCCGACTCTTTGTGAACCCATGAATTGCAGCACGCCAGGCCTCCCTGTCCATCACCAACTCCCGGATTCACTCAGACTCAAGTCCATCGAGTCCGTGATAGATAAATAAATACTTAAGTACCTAGCATAGTCTCTCAGGCATAACAGGTACTCAATAAATTTGGTGGATTTGAGCTTAAATCTTGATGATCATGTCTATAAATATTTTTCCTTTTAAAAAATCTGAGGTTGGCCATCTGCTTCCTTTCTTTCCAAGTTACCATTTCTTATAGTAGCTATTCAACAAGCCATTAATCTTAGAGACTAGAGAACTGCTTTTACATTGCTTTCTATTTAGGAAGCACCTAAATCAAAGGGTGAGGTTTAAAAAAACCTTTTTAGCAAACCACTGTATGAGCTGTCATTGTCTTAGACTATTAACAGTCATAGCTTAAACTACCTACTATCTTTTTTTTACACTGTCTGAATATACATCAGTAACTTGTAGTAAGGTGAAACTAGGAATAAAGTTTTTTCTTCATTTTAACATCATTTACCCTGAGGGCCATACTGATATGTCTTCTTGCAGGTCAAATAGAGAACTGTCTTACGGGTTATTATTTTATTTATCACAGAGATCAATATTTCTAAGTGTATGAAGAAAGGCTTATTCACACTGAGAGGTTAATATTCCTTTGAGATCTGTTTAAGTCACTCGATCCTAATATTTTAGTATCCTCTTAAGAAAATCCCTGTAACAGTCCACCTGTATTGTGACATTTTTCTCAGTTACCATCTCACTGGTTCCAGTCAGTTTTTCAATATTAGAAGGTCACAGTGTTCACTTTATCAGAAAGTCAAGACTTTTTGCTTACCCTATATGTTACCAGTGTTTTACAAATGGTGTTTCTGATTTTAAAAATACATATTTCTGCTACTGTACCTTCCATCTCTTACCCTTCATTGTTCAATTATTTCTGTCTTTGTCTAATTCCCACCATTAAAATAAAACCCTTGATTATTATATAATTTTCTGTGAATCAATAAATTAACTAAAGAGCTAGATTAGAATATTCTCAGATGGTGAAAATCCCCTTCACTATATTTTCTGTGTAGAGTAAATTCATAGAAAGAGCATATGAGAATGTATTCAACCAATTATTCCTTCTCTCACTTTTCATAGGTTATTTGGTATGATCGTAATTTTTTTAGTATGAGATATGATCAGTATTTGTCATATATAATAAGTATATGCTACAATATTTAATATTATTAGTCTGAATACTTATGTCCTCCCACCCCTGAATTCATATGCTGAAATCCAAATGACCAATGTGATAGTACCAATGGGTGGGGCCTTTGGAAGGTGCTTGAGGCATGAGGGTGGAACTGTCATGTATGAAATTTTTAACAAAGAGGTTCCAGAGAGATCTGAAGCCCCTTGGACTTCCCAGGTGGGGCTAGTGGTAAAGAAACCACCTGCGGTTCCATCCTCGGGTCAGGAAGATTCCCTGGAGGAGGGCATGGCAACCCATTCAAGTATTCTTGCCTGGAGAATCCCATGGACAGAGGAGCTTGGCGGACTGCAGTTCTCAGTGTTGCACAGAGTCAGACACTACTGAAGCTACTTAGCACACACACACTACCATGTGAGGACACAGCAACAAGGTGTCTGGTATGAACCAGGAAGAGGGCCCACTAAGAGACTATGCTATTGCCTTGATCTTGGAGTTTTCGGCCTCTAGAACTGTGACCAATGAATTTCTGTTGTCTTGGTATTTTGTTATAGCAGTCAAAGGGACTAAAACAGTATTCATTAAAGTTTAAGATATTAATTCACTAATGTTATGGAAGGAAAATTATAAAAATAATATCCACTTAGACTTTATTCTATTTCACTGATAATATGCCCAAAAAATTACTTAAAATGTAATTAGTAGTTATTTGTGCACACTGGAATTGAGAATAGTTGTTTTTGGCTTCAGAAATGCAATTCTAACTTTTTAATTGGATGTCTTTTCTTTCTTCCTTCTTCTTCTTCTTCTTTTATTTATTTATTTTTTCCTATTTAATTGCTCTGGCTAGGACTTCTGGTACTATTTTGAATAGGAAGGCAATGGCACTCCACTCCAGTACTCTTGCCTGGAAAATCCCATGGATGGAGGAGCCTGGTGGGCTACAGTCCATGGGGTCGCTAAGAGTCGGACACGACTGAGTGACTTCACTTTCACTTTTCACTTTCATGCATTGGAGAAGGAAATGGCAACCCACTCTAGTGTTCTTGCCTGGAGAATCCCAGGGATAGGTGAGCCTGGTGGGCTGCCATCTATGGGGTCGCACAGAGTCGGACACAACTGAAGTGACTTAGCAGCAGCAGCAGTGAGTGGAAACACTTTACTTGTGCTTGAATTTAGAGGAAAAGCTTTCAGCCTTACCAATGACTATAATGTGAGTCGTGGGTTTGTCTTATATGACCTTTTATATTATATTATATTGAGCTAAAATTGTCTCTGTTTTCTGATGACATAAATAGTTAGTTGCTCAGTCATGTCCAACTCTTTGTGACCCCATGGTCTATAGACTGCCAGGCTCCTCTGTCCATGGAATTCTCCAGGCAAGAATACTAGAGTGAGTTTTCATTCCCTTTGTCAGGGATCTTCCCAATCCAGAGACCAAACCCAGGTCTCCTGCACTGCAGTCCGATTCTTTACCATCTGAGCCACCAGGGAAGCCCCTCTGATGACATGACCACATATAAAGAAAATTTTGTCCTAATTCCCATTGCTCCCATTACAAAGAGTGGTAGAAGCAAATATTTAATTGATCAAATATATTTATAAATTATCCTTGGGTCCTCTTTAGGACAAATGTGGTAGAATAGAAGCTTTAAAAAAAATCTACTAAAAGTTAATATTAGTAACATTGATGAAACTCAGAGAATAAGTCTAAAAAGAGTTTATAAAGTCCAAAAGATGTGCATGACAGTTACAAATAGCCACTCATGTCTGCAAGACCTTGTCAGGGCCACTTCCTTCCATATCTGGCATAGTCATACGTGGAAAATACCAGTTACAGTGACTTTCCAAGGCCCTCTCCCTTATTTTAAATCATTTCTGGTCCTTATTTTCAAGCAACATAAACTACTCTTATCCTTAAGAATAAAATACATTGAAAGAATTTTAGGAAGTATATAGGATTGCTGGAAAGGTTGCTGAGTAAAACGTGAGACGTGTAAAAATTCAGGGAAGGCTATGTGGTAGTCATGGCAACATCGGTAGTAACCTCAGCCTCTGCTCCGGAACATTAAATGTTACTGTTTTCATAGTCACAGACATGACCAAATGAGATGGCACTGCCACTGCTGCTGCCACCTGCTGTCAGGATAGATTCTCCAGAGAATCCATGCCTTTGAGTTTACCATCTGATGTGAACTTTGGGATAGTGTATCTGATGGGCAATGTCTATATCATATGCCCAAGGCCTTGGTTGCAAAGATAAGCAGACACACGCTTGTCATTTTTAATGTTTATAATAGTAAGCAGGCTCTGCCATCTGGAAAAACTCATGAGATGTTAAACCCTCCAAATAGAGAAAAAGGGTTTAGAAGAAACTCACCACACCGTGCCTCAAAAAAGTATCCATTGTAGACAGTGCTCAGTAAAGCCAAAACTTTTTTTTTTTTTTTAATTCTATTTCCCGTCTGAGTCTTTCATTTTTAAATTCCCTTCTTCAGATTTGGGTGGGGTGAAGGCAATGGCACCCCACTCCAGGACTCTCGCCTGAAAAATCCCATGGATGGAGGAGCCTGGTAGGTTGCAGCCCATGGGGTTATGAAGAGTCGGACACGACTGAGCGACTTCACTTTCACTTTTCACGTTCATGCATTGGAGAAGGAAATGGTAACCCACTCCAGTGTTCTTGCCTGGAGAATCCCAGGGACAGGGGAGCCTGGTGGGCTGCCATCTATGGGGTCACACAGAGTCGGACACAACTGAAGTGACTTAGCTGCAGCAGCAGGGGGGCTATCTCTATGCCAGGTGATTGATGAGAATGCATAGTTTGCTTCATTTCCTAAGTCAATTTGATAACATTTAACTGGCATAGCAGGAGTTATACATAAGCCTCATTGTAAAGCAGATAACTTATTTGTTGGTATGAGTGATAGCAGATACTGAGAAAGAAACATCTGAATCGAGTAATGCTGAAATGTGTAAAATACCTGCAGCAGAGGCAGACTAGCCCAAGAATAAGTGGTTTCCCTTCCTCTGTCCTAAATCCTCTTTACTCTTAAGATGCAGTATTTCCAAAAAACCTTCTTTACAAATTGCCCCTTCCCATCCCACTCAAGACATGTAAACTAACCACTTCTGTGTTTTGTTCCCAAACATACTGTACTTATTTCTTACAGTTGCTACAGTATTTAACAATACTCTTTTAGTTTTCGTGTGCCTTATTCCTGAATTCATGCTACCTTCCCAGTGACAACTATAGTACTGAACCATAACAGGTCAGTGCAAAATATCTGTCAAATGACACATTCTGCAACTGCATTCAAATTTGCCAAGTGTAAGTGGGTACACAGAGAAAATAAAACGTTTGAACTAAGCAATTTGATGTGTCACTCCACCTTGCGAAGATTGTAATTTAAATAATCATGACAAATAAAATTCTAATTGTTTGAGGTTCAGGGTAGGAAGAAATATAGAATTCTAGACAGGTTGAAATCTTGTTCATCTGTCATCAGAACGGATAACAGAAACAGGCAGACTGTGTTCTTTCCTAGAGAATAATAAAGAGGAATGGTTGAAGACCATCCTTGCTTAATTAAAAGCTCTTGCTTATTGTGTGTTCACTTTATCAGCACATTATGCTGGTATTTACTCCTTTATTTCTCATGAAAACCTTGGGATGAAGGTGTTATTTTCATTCTAGATATAACAAAAGAGGCAAATTCATAGTAATAGCAATACAAATGCTTATTCATGGCAAGCAAAAACTGAAAGAATACTCGTTCAAATCCTCAATACCTTCTCTGTCTCTTTAATTAAATTATGGTAGCATTTATGAAAAATAAACCTTAATAGACATTGAATTTGGTGCTTATTCATCAGTACCATCTAATGGGCAGTTTTATCCATCATTTTTCAAGCAGAAGCCACTGAGTATTCATTTACAATTCATCTATAGTTTCTTACCTGGATCGCTTAAGCAATATATAGGTAGTGGGCAACCTACATTGTCTCATCAATTTCTCCGGGAGTCTTTCAATGTTCCTTTATTTCTTGAGCTATTTATGATTTCAGCACTTTCATGCTCATGGCTGCCAGTACTACAGCTATTTTCAAAAGTTTGTTTCTGTATCGAAAAGAAAGCTTATGTCCTTCGGAAAACTGATTTTGGGGACTGAGCTTATGGTCTGTTTGAAAGTTCCCCGATTCATCAGGAAGGACCTAGAAATTTCAGACAGCTAATTCAGTCTCATTTTTTTTCTAACCCATTTATCAGCACTTCCTTGGTGAGCATAATAATTCTACATAAAGGAGGAGTTCAGGATTGTGGCGACAAATATTAAAAGGGTTCATTGCCACTCACTGTACTGTTCTTCAACTCAATGGACATGAGTTTGAGTAAACTCCGCGAGTTGGTGATGGACAGGGAGGCCTGACATGCTGCAGTCCATGGGGTCACAAAGAGTCGGACATGACTGAGTGACTGAACTGAACTGAACTGAACTGTACTATTCTTCTGGTCTTGGATGTAGACTTTTTTTTAGCAATGATTTGCTTGATTAGAAGACTATTGATTAATTCCAGTGTTCTTAAAATTTTCCACTACATGTCCCTTATAATAGAGCAAACAAACATATACACCCTGTTCAGTTCAGTTCAGTTCAGTCTCTCAGTCATGTCCGACTCTTTGTGACCCCATGAACTGCAGCACGCCAGGCCTCCCTGTCCATCACCAACTCCCAGAGTCCACCCAAACCCATGTCCATTGAGTTGGTGATGCCATCAATCATCTCATCCTCTGTTGTCCCCTTCTCCTCCTGCCCTCAATCTTTCCCAGCATCAGGGTCTTTTCAAATGAGTCAGCTCTTCGCATCAGGTGGCCAAAGTATTGGGGTTTCAACTTCAACATCAGCCCTTCCACACCCTGAGGCTAAGAATATAACTTAAAGCAGTCTGTTAGAAGAATTAAACATCTTCAGAATCACCTGCTTTATGTTTACAACTCATATAAATTCTCTAATGTAATTGGTGACAATGTATCTGTTTATTCTAAAATAAAATTTTATAAAATAGCTTTCCAATAAAATTAATAATCCAGGAAGTTATGCCAGACTTATCCCCTATTCGCTTATTGCCCAAAGTCAGCCACGTAGTACCTAATATCCCTGAGAGTATTCTTGTTTGTTATCAGCAGAGCAATACAAAATGTTGAATTATTCCACAAGATGAATAAAGCCTCTATGATCTTAGTGGTCCACCTGATGTCCCTTGAAACATGCGCTCCTTGCTACATATCTTTATCACATGTTGCTTATACTGATTCATTGGAAAAGTGAGTTTAGAATGTGCAGCGAGCTAGTTATTGGTAAGTAATGACAAACAATCTGAACATAAGCACTTTCATATTTCTAGCTTTCAAGTTCTTTGTAATCTCCTAATTGGATTTTAAACTCCCACAGAAAGAGAAAGCACTTTAAACATCTATACGTCTCCCAAGTCCTTCTCTGTCTCCACAGTTCAAATACAAGGATGTGCACAATATAGATACTCAATAAATGTTGATTTCTATCTCAAGATCCTGTAGAATTTTTCAGTGGGGATGCTTTTGATGTTTTAAGGGAGTGAGATATTTTTCATCGTGTAAGCGAGTTATACATAGTACAGGATATATATACAATTATGCATAGTACACATAGTACATAGCACACATATGCCTGGGACTTTAGGATCGGAATGCTAGGAATGTACCCAAACACTGTTACAAAGAATTAGAAACCCTTCTGCATGGTCTGTATCTGACAACACTAATATTTCAATGTATAATTAAAATTTGCTAAGAGAATAGAACTTAAATGTTCTCACACACAAAAAAGTAAATATGTAAAGTGAAGGATGTGTTAATTAATTTAGTGGTGGGAATCCTTTCACAGTGCACACATTTATCAAATTGTCACAATGTATACTATAAAGCCATGATTTTTCCAGTGGCCATGTATGGATGTGAGAAAGTATTGATGCTTTGAATTGTGGTGCCAGAGGACTCTTGAGAATCCCCTGAACAACAATGAGGTCAACCCAGTGAATCCTAAAGGAAATCAACCCTGAATGTTCACTGGAAGGACTGATGCTGAAGGTGAAGCTCCAATACTTTGGCTACCTGATGTGAAGAGCCAACTCATTAGAAAAGACTCTGATGCTGGGGAAGATTGAGAGCAGAGGAGAAGCGGGCAACAGAGGATGAGATGTTTGGATGGCATCATTGACTCAATGGACATGAGTGTGAGTAAACTCCAGGAGATGGTGAAGGACAGGGAAGCCTGGCATGCTGTAGTCAGTTGGGTTGTAGAATCAGACACAACTTAGCGACTGAACAACAATGCTGTAAATATCTCATAATTTTATTCGTCAGTTATATCTCAATTAAAAAACAACATAAAAATAAATTTGTAAATAAATCCAAAAAACAAATACAAACCAAGAAAAAATGGATGAAGAAAAACACAAGTGAGTCAACACTAATTTAAAAAAGGACAAAACAAGAAAAAAAGACAATTCAAAGAAATGAAAAAATTCTATATTCTAGGTCCCCAAAACATGTGAAGCATTTGGATCACTAGATAAATGTTAGTAAATAATTAGTTAAAATTAAATTGTAGGCTTCTTCTTACCTGTGACACAAAGACTCCAGCATGACTAATCAAATACTTATTCAATAAAAAATTTTATAAGAGAAATAAAAAATTAATTATCATCTGAAAAGGTACAATGATATCCTTGCCTTCTTATTTCATTCTTGTAAGCAAACAGTATTGAATAATCAGTATCTGTCATTCATTGACTTAGACCTTGGGAATATAGTCTCCTCAAAGTTGAGGAACTCCTAGTGAACTAAGCAAAAATATATGACTATGTAAATAAATATGACGACAAGAGTTTGCCAACGCAAAGCTGAGAAACAAATCAAGGTGAGGTCATTTTAAAAGTAATAAAAAAAAAAAAAAAGAGAGAGAAACAACTTTTCTCACTGAAGTTGATCATTACAAATTTCATACACACAACAACAACAAAAATCTTTAAATAATTTTTAAAGGTTTTGCACAGTGTTCTCAGAACAAGGACACAGCTCTAATATAAGAACATTTAGCCTCAGTAAGTATTGGTTCCACCTACTGTTAAATTATGAGTCATGTTTGGGCAAGTCCAAACAACATTAGAAGAGCCTTAAAGGAGAGATAGAGACAACATTCAGTATAGGTAGTATCCAAATTTGGAAAATCAAAATAAAAAACTGGAAAGCAAGGAGATTAAAACAGTAAATCCTTAAGGAAATCAACACTGAATACTCTTTGGAAGGACTGATGCTGAAGCTGAAGCTCCAAAACTTTGGCCACCTGATGCAATCAGCTGACTCATTAGAAAAGACCCTAATGCTGGGGAAAATTGAAGGCAGAAAAAGAAGGTGACAGAGGATGAGATGGTTGGATGGCATCACCAAGGCAAACTCCAGGAGATGATGAGGGACAGGGAAGCCTGGTGGGCTGCAGTCCCTGGGGTTGCAAAGAGTCAGACACAACTTGGTGACTGAATAACAAGAACAAAGAATCAAAATACTAATTTCAAGAATAATTGGAAAGGAGCCAAAAGGAGGCTCCCTGGATAGTTAGGAGGAGACCTTTAGAGAGCACTTCTCTTATTAGGTCAGAGCTGGAAGGAGTCTGAAGGCAGCTTTAGAAGAATATAGACTGTAGTTCTTTTTATTGCAGTCTTGCAGAAAAGCTCTTCCTGCTAAAATACTAACACAAACTCTGCAATATTTTCTAGACTTGCTCACCTCTATTTATTTCAATCTTCTGCTGGGAAATAGAGGTGAAGGAGGAAAAAGGGTATTTGAGCCCAAAGAAATTTAAAATGGAAAGCAAACTGAAAGGCTCTGAGGCCAGGTGATGGAACAACAGAGCAGGAGTTAACAGTTTGTTGAAGACAGCCTGTACCTCCTGAATTCTACATAACTTGGTCCCCATCCTATTTTTTCTCCTACAGATTCTCCCTTTGGTCCCCATCCCTTTCAGTTTCTCCCTTGAGATGCTGCTTCTGGACACTCTGTAAAGCTTCTCTTGTCTTTTAAAAACCTCTACTGACTTTAAGAAGTGTCTTTTCCTAGTGCAAAGACATTCTGTGGTTAGAAACTGCAGCTTCATACCTGAGTTGAAAAGACATTCCTGCTAATGGGCCTAACTGGATGCAACTGAACCACAAGAATGTGTCTGTAATCCCCGTAGCCTAACAAGAGAGAAACAGGAAGGTTGTTTGAGTGGTGTGTTACGTGGCATCCGTTATCATTTCAAGCATAAAACTGCATCTTCTATGAGGTCATTAGCCTTTTGAATTAATCACTCCACAATTGTTATTACAAAGCCGTGTTTGTTTACAAAGAAGCATTCAAATGTCCCAGACACTAATTTATCATATAAAAATGTGTTTATGTCTGCATTTTTGTTTCTGGATTAAGATAAATTTGAAAAAAAAGAGCAGTTGTCAATTATATTAAAATAAACAGATAATGAGGAAGCTTAGTATCATCAATATTTATTATTCTAAGTGTACTTGTTTGAATTTTTTTCAACATGTTTTAGTCAGTGTATTTTATGAACTAGACACACTTATGATTAGGGGTTGCAGTGAGGGATTTTATTGGCATGAGAAAAACTTCAGTGATCTTAATTTCAAATTCATTCCTGGTTTAGTGATTTATCTGGTATCTTGATTCTTAAATAAACAAAAGAAAAAAAATAACACTCAGACACACGATGAAACTCTAACACAGAGTTCTGAGGGTCAGAAAGATTATCACCTCTCCAGTCTCTTGCTTTTGAGACTGTGTTTTTGCAAGAGGAAATGCTGTCCTATTCTGCTGACATTGTTTCTCCAAACAACATACTTCTACTCTGCTATTTGAAAGACAATACATTTGGCATATATTCTAACAACTCCCCTTTCTCCTATAAGATGACAGGTGGTTGCACCTTCTCTTCTCACAGTGGGAAGATGTAGTGTGCAAGAATGACCATGATTCCCTCTTGAGAAATTTGTTAAAAAAAGATAGTTGTACTGCACAGAACTGCTGGGCTTAAACATTCCTTGTGAAAGCTCATAGAAACCAAAACACAAAGCTGTATATAAGAGAAACCACATTAATTCATAGTAAAATACCATGACGTTTTAATATTTTTCTCTGAAAAGATGATAGAAACAATAAAAATAAAAATTACATAAACCAGGTAATAGTTAAAATAACAGCATCCTATGTATACACGTTTGGAGAGGGCTTCTTTTATTACTGCATATCTAACTAAGTAAAGAGGTATCACCTTACAAGTGATACAAATAACTTGCTGTCAAGAGAGAATTTTCATAATTGTTTTCCTTTCTGTTAAATGGCCTTTTTGTATTCTCATGTTCTTACGAAAATAAATCCATTAGAACTCTACTATAAAATAGCATTTATATAATCACAAAAGATGTTTTATATACTTTATAATACTGTAGGCTTTTATCATTGATTACTGACCAAGAATATTACATTTAGGTAATTCAAAATGATATTACGATACTAATTAAAAGCCAAAAGAATTATGAGGATTACTTCAGCAACAGTGTCAGTCAATATGCTGAGCTAATTAAGAAGAATGGTACACTGCCCTTTACCATAAAATATAAGCATGCACTTGTTGGCAGTTCTGTAGGACCCTGTTAGTAGATTAATGTATTTTAAATCAGAAACTCTTTTTAAATATCTGATACGAGCCAGGAACTATGCTAGGTATGCAGAATACAGATATAAAGCAGAAAACCACCTCTCCGCTTCTAATATCTATGCTTTTGAAATTCTAAGCACAACTGTCATGATTTATTTGTTGTAGAGACCCTTCTTTGTGCTATGTACCATATCCCACAAAGCTGCTGTGATTTCAGCACAACAGCACGAGACAGTTCCGCATATATTGACAGGTTCTTCCAGAGTCTGTTACATGCATTTCTGCTCTGACCTTCTCCAAATGCACAGGAACTTGCTTGTTCCAGATGTTCAGGATAGTTAAATCCCACGAGGAGGGGAACAGGTACAACTACTTCTTTGTCTCTGTCTCTACTATTGAGTGAATCCAAACTAAGCCATTCAGTGAATCAAGTATATTTAGAGAAGGATAAACAGAGTATCTACATGAGTCAGACACTGTGGGTGTCCAATATATCTACCAGCTATTAAACCTTATGGATGGAATACAATTCAACTCCTTTTATTGACATTCTCCCTAATACTCACAACAATTCTGAAAAGTAATCTAAGGACTATGATGTTCAGAGAGTTCAACTAATTTGCCTACATTCAAACAACTAATAAATAACATCTTAGGAAGTTGAAATCCAATTTTTTTTCTAACTCAAATGTTCATCATATTAATAAACCATGACAACTCACTTGTAAATGAATCAGATGATTAATGGACATTATCCTCAAAGAGCATATAGTCTACAAATGGAGACCAGCAAGTAGCATGTATAACTGGAATGTCATGAGAAAGACTAGACTTATCTTAAGACAAGTAGGCGCCAGCTCCAGTCATTTGATAAGATTTTCTCCAGTAAACTATATATGTTATTTATCAGGGTTTTTAAGACAGTTTACTTGACTTCAAAATATCCAATTTTTTTTCTTATTCTCCAATCCCTATCACTCAAATCATCCTGTGGCCCTGAAAAATCTGTCTACTTTTGCCTTGAGGTCACAAGAACTTATAAAAACAACTACTAACATCCAAAATTTGACCAGGCAATTACTCTGATATGTCATGCTCTTGAACTCATCCTCCAAACTTCACCACTGGGCTTCCTCCTCTCCTGTGATACCTTCTTTGACCCTGTAAGTGTGCTTACCACCTGCTCTCACTCCTAATGTCTAGGCCTCAGTATGCATCCTGAATTTTGAAAATGTGTACATTTTCTCTTAAGTACAGAAATATACAAGTGCACACACATTTGGTTTCTACTTCATAGGAAACTTCTGAGATACCTGTCCAACATTATTTTCCCCATATAATCAACACCTCTAATTATAAATATATAAGTATGTAATACATATGGAATTACATATATAGAATATATACATAGAAATATATATTGAGAATATACATGGCATGTATTACATACATATTCTAAATTTTTCACCAGTAAATTACCGATAAATAATTTACATCACCAATTACCAATATTTAATTCATACCATTGTTTTCTATACAGATATGTTTTTTAAAAAAAGAGAACCATTTACTGTGCAAGTGATGAAAATATTAATATGTTCAATACATATTCTCTTTCATTTATTCCTCCCAAAACATGACCTATTCATCAATAACTGGAGTGAACACTTTGTTGCATCCTGCCTATTGTGTAAGAAATCCATATTGATAAATTTCAAACTCAAAGGAACATAGGAGGTAGTAATCCACATAGCAAAACACTGCATCATTATCAATGTAGTTTTAAGGTTGACAATTAATTTTTAATTAATTAATCACACAATTATTCTTGCATATTGATAAACAATGGAAATATTATGTGAAGTCTGTCAAATTTCCAGTTGTTCTATTATTTTTCCTTTTTCTCCTCCCCTCCATTTTCCTTCTTTTCTCTGTCTCTCCCTTTATTTCTCTGTCTCTTAAATAATACCTTATTTTGCAGTCTATTATCAAGAATAAATAAGGCAGGAATGGTGTCACAAAGCTTTTTATATATTAAAACTATTACATGAACTTCTAGGAATACTCCTGATGAATTATTTTTCATACTATGCAGGACAAAAATTTGCAACTAAGAGATAAAATGAGTCATAATATTAAACATAAGGGCAAAATGTGAATGCACAAATAATTTGAAAGCAAATGAAATTAGACTTTACCTTTCCTGCTCTCTGAAAGTGTCTACCTGAGGTTTCATAACTGAGAGGTTCCCTGGAATGGTAATTGATCAATGAAAAAAAAAGTGATCTCCTGTCATAGAAACTTAACACTTCTTAGAATAGTCTGAGGATTAGACATTTTAGATTAGAACCACAATGTTTACTTTCCTCTCTGGAGAACAACATTCAAATGGATATACAAGGGAATATTAAAACCCTTCTTCACTGACCTGATGAAAATGAAAAATCATTATTTGATATCTTGGGACTGTTTTTATGATGTGGACAACAAAAAAAGTATTAAGTACCATTAACTGTCTTCTAAACAGGCCTTGATTAAACTTTATATAAGGCATACTTCAGTTCAGTTCAGTTCAATTCAGTTCAGTCACTCAGTTGTGTTCGATTCTTTGCAACCCCATGAATTGCAGCACACCAGGCCTCCCTGTCCATCATCAACTCCCGGAGTTCACTCAAACTCACGTCCATCGAGTCAGTGATGCCATCCAGCCATCTCATCCTCTGTCGTCCCCTTGTCCTCCTGCCCCCAATCCCTCCCAGCATCAGAGTCTTTTCCAATGAGTCAACTCTTCGTATCAGGTGGCCAAAGTACTGGAGTTTCAGCTTTAGCATCATTCCTTCCAAAGAAATCCCAGGGCTGATCTCCTTCAAAATGGACTGATTGGATTTCCTTGCAGTCCAAGGGACTCTCAAGAGTTTTCTCCAACACCACAGTTCAAAAGCATCAGTCAGTGAATCAAAAACCTTTATAGACTCTAAAATTACCATGACATTTTCTGAAATATTGTATCATAACATCTCATCTAATAAGATTTGTTTGCCATTATGTGGGAGTGTTTTTAGTATGTTTTTAATTTATATATTTATTTAATAGCTATTGATCACTATATTCAGAAGAAAATTATCATAGATTAGAAGGGCTAAATCTCACAAATACCTCATTCCAGCCAGGCACAACTCCTCTCTTTCTACTAAACTGTGTAACAGCTTGCTGACTCAAATCATTTAGTTATCATTAAAAAAGGGAATTGCTGTGGCATATATCTAAAAAAAATCAAGTTGAAAATCCTTTAAGAACTACAGTTTCCTCTGGAGTAATTCAATGAGTTGTCACAATATGACAACTGTGTGATTTCTTGTAAAAAAAAAAAAAAAGCAGCAGAAGCGCCATTGTGAAGCACAAAAATTATAGATTTCATTTCAAAAAGATTGAAGTCTCTGAAAACACTTCATTTACAGAAACTCTGAAGCTGAAGTCTTATATAAACTAAATAAATCTGGGTTGGGGAATAAATAAGTAAGGTTGGTTACATTAAAAAAGAAAAAAAACTGAATCAACAGTGAATAAAGTTTAACCAACCTTTCAGCAAAATGGAGAAGGATGAGAGAAATTTGGGTAGAAACTGAAAACAATTTTATGTCCAAGTCAAATGTGTGAGAATTCCATCCAGAAAAGAATAGCTATCTTGGGACTAACAATAACGAATTCTGCCTTGGGAGATGAAATGTGTGGTTAAACCTTCATCAGACCACAGAAAACCTAACTTAAGTGGAACTTTTGAAAACACAAAACTTCAGTTCTCTGCATAAGCTGAAGCAAGTAGTGTTCATTTGATTTGATTGTTCTATTCTAAACATGTTCAACCATAGACATGAAATTCACTATGGATTTCAATAGAATATTTTAAATTATCCTGTTCATATTGTTCCAGACTCATCTTTCTTTAAAATTGTCCCACGTGGGGAATTTTTTTGCACCATTGAAGCTGAGACATCCTGTTGCTATCTGTGCTGAGAGATTCTTGTCATTCCCTAAAAACCGTGCAGTGGGCAAAAGATGTTCTTAAAGGAAGGTCATGCAAAACTTCTTTATGACTTTGAGTTTCTTCTCCTGAGTATGAAACTAGAAGTGCCTCTTTTCCCATTTCATTTAGCTATGCAAAGGCTATCTCTCCCTGATGACCTGACACAGACCCAGCCAACACCATCCATAATGAAAATCAATGGTACCAAGTCACTAAACAATTTACTCTGTCTTCTTTAAAAATGCACAAGTCTTCAAAAAACAAGGATTTAGAGACTGATTAATTTGCCATTTATCTAGGAGATTGCACTAGTTGCATTATTTAAGAAGTGCCTTGTCTCTGTGCCCTCAGAATCTGAAACAAGATCAAGGATTTGAGAATCACCAGTTCCCATGTAGGACATCTGGTGAAAATATGAAACCCAGCCAGAATTTGTGCCTTGGGTCTGAAGCATTCAGAATCTCTCTCACACATAAGACCACAGTGCGTTGTAGCTTTTCTACATATACAATATGTAAAAGTAATGATTATCTCTTCTCCCTTTATTTTTATCATTTCTATACCATCCCTTAATACAAACGCCCAATCTCATCATTTCTATTCCAGAGGACACAGTAGAAGAATTTACAAAGGTATTATATTGCATGTGTTTCCCTCCTCTCCTCCCAGTGACCCATTCAAAGAGGGTAGCCAAATACTATTCAAAAAGCATTTAACTCTTAGATGTTCAATTAATTAATACAGTTATTTTCAGAGCACCAAGAAGAAATTGCTAGAAACAATTTTTTTCTTTATACAATCTTACAGTTACTGAAATTATTTTAGTAGAAACAATTTTTATGAGTAACAAAAAACTGTAGGAAGAAATTACTCTGAGACAGAAGAAGTAGTAGGAAGTGAGAGAAAGGAGACAGCGCTTGCTTTTCTGAGCAGTTCCCCAGTTAGAAAAGTGGGTGTCTGGAAGAAGATGGAGTCAACTGAGGGAGCAAAGCAGTATGCCTGCACCCCTGAAAGGTAGATACCAGGTAGACTACTTCACACACCACACCATAGATAACTTAGGTAGAAAGTCCTGGAAGTCATTCTTATTTGCCACCTTAGATTTTCTGAGTATTACTCTGAATTACATAATCTGCTAATATTTGTTCATATGTCATTTAATGGTTTCCCCAGCCTATTTATTTCTTAGCAGTGGTTTATAGTATTCAAATAGCTTCCATATGAGTTGCTGAAAGATTCCTAGAGGTTCTCCTGGTTTCAGCTGCTTGAGGGGCACATTCTTGAGACCCATGCATTGCTTTGAAGGCTGAAATCATTGGAAGGAGAGGCTTTCCTGTCCTTTGTTCTTACTAAACCATGAACACTTGTACACTTCTTTCATTTCCTTGATTGAAACACTTCAAAAATGGAAAACAGGATAACTTGGGCTTTCTTGACATGATCCCACCTGTCACAGAAACATTAGAAATGCAGCTTTATACAGATTTTGCCTGTGTGTTCTTATAATGATAATTTTACATAGTCTAATAAAGGTACTCACACAATTAAAATACTAATAATTAAGGGGCCAAAAGTAATGCTTTCAGAAATCAGAATCCCCACTAGGACAGTTAAGTAGATATGCCATTGATTGATCTTTTTTTTTCCCCCAATTGGTCAGATCTATAATGAAGTGAGGATAAGCTTGACCTAAATATTTATCTCTGAATTGAATTTAAGTCATTACACCCTAAATTATCATTAAAATAATTTATACATTCTAGTATTTTATGATGCATTGGAGACTATGCACATGGTTTTAAAAGGTGGCACTTGAATCTTTAAATCTGTGTTCTGTACTAGGGCTTGGCTCCACCATGAATATTTAGTATATACTTTCAGAGCTATGGGCTTCCCAGCTAGCACAGTGGTAGAAGAATCTGCCTGCCAATGCAAGAGATGCAAGAGATGTGGCTTTGATCTCTGGATCTGGAAGATCCCCTGGAGAAGGAAATGGCAACTCACTCCAGTATTCTTGCCTGGGAAATCCCACGGACAGGAGAGCCTGGGGAGTGATAGTCCATGGGGTCAGACATGACTGAAAGCGTACTTTCAGGGCTACAAATAATTATTTTCACTTAGAAGAGTATAAAGTAATATTTTGTACCTGCAATATGATTCAGAGTAATTGTAGAATAGAGTCCATAATAGTAAAAGTGAACTTTTGTATAAAACTAGTGAAAGAAGTCCATTTGTTTAAAACTAGTGAAAGAAAACAGACTAACATTAGTGTTCTTAGATGTGACAATGTCTTTGTAATATTCAAGAGAATATTCATGATTTTAAAGATGCAAACTAAAGTAGCTACTGGCATGGCATAGGGGATTTGTGTTTTAATACTTCACAAAGGAAAAAAAATTAATAAGAAGGTAAAACACATCTATCAGTTAAATGTGGAAAAACATTAGTATATAGGTTTATAGATTATATAAGAGTCCCTGTCCTACTCTGATTTTTTTTGCATATTTAAGTCTTCATAATAAAATGCACACTGTATAGAGAGATAAAGCCTAAAACATATTTTCTTACTTTTTGCATCATTATAAAATTAATTTATTATGAGATAGGCAAAAAGGACAGGTTGGTAAAAATAATTGAAAGTAAAATAACTGGGACTAAAATAAGTAAAAATTAATATTAAAAGCAAAAGAAATCTAAAAGAAATATATATATATGAAAGAAATACAAGTGGACATTGTTTATACGAATTGACCTGTGTACATGTAAGCTTTATAGACTATCTCTTTTTCTCCATGATTTTGTAATATGCAGTCCTTGTCAGGAGCCAGTGAATGAAGCTAACAAGTGATCAGTGCATCTTCTATTGAAACACATTGCAAAATCTTAATTCTTATATTAAAACTGATTTTGGTATTATTTGCCCCATTTTGCACAGCTTCAGACTAAAGCACAAAGAAATGAATAACTTGGATACACCTTTCTATAGAAATGGTTATTCAGAGCAGAAGGTTTCTGAAGCTTATCATAGATGCAGTTAACAGTGGCATTTAAATTCTAGAAAAGTGATTTCTTATCATTTGCCATTTCCATATTAATATGCTGGCTGTTAAAAATAAAGTTGTAACTTTTTTTAGAAGCTGATTTGATTGCTGCACATTTATTTTAGTTCCACTGATATGTTGGTGGAGCCAAAAATATTCTGTTTATCCAACAGAATGAGAGTCAGACTGCCGCTTTTCAGCACTTGCTGTCTGAGTCCTCTGCTTGATCATACGCACTGGCAGATGCTCCAGTGCTACCCAGATGGAAGCCACCTAACATCTTGTAAATCTCACATCTTTGCCACTGACATCTGATAAATGTAGAACTCTCACTCTATGCCAATAGCAGGACTCCTACTAAAACTAATAAATACATGGGAATGAACGTGTAAAATATTTTTTACTTTGTTTTGGAGCAAATGGTACATCTTATCATGACAATATGGTAAACAATACAAGCTGTCCACATGGCATACAAACTATAGGTAAAGTACTTACAAACATTAACCTCTTCAAAGAAAGTATAGGGGCATCTAGAACCCATATGCTAATATCCAGTACAATCAATTAAACTCCAAAAGTTGCTGATAGTTTAATGCAAGTAATATTTTTGTTGCTGTTGCTTAGTCACTAAGTCATGACTTACTCTTTATGACCCCACGGAGGAGACTGCCAGACTCCTCTGTCCATGGGATTTCCCAGGCAAGAAATCCTGGAGTGGTTGCCATTTCTTTCTCCAGGGAATCTTTCCAACCCAGGGATCAAACCCATGTCTCCTGTATTGGCAGGCAGATTCTTTACCACTCAGCCATCAGGGAAACATATTAGAGTGGGCTCTCATTTCCTTCTCAGGGAATCTTTCTGATCGAGGGATTGAATCTGCTTATCCTACATTGCAGGCAGATTCTTTACCACTGAGCCACTTGGGAAACCCATGGGAAATAGATGGGGAAACAGTGTCAGACTTTATTTTTTTGGGCTCCAAAATCACTGCAGATGGTGACTACAGCCATAAAATTAAAAGATGCTTACTCCTTGGAAGGAAAGTTATGACCAACCTAGACAGCATGTTGAAAAGCAGAGACATTACTTTGCCAACAAAGGTCGGTCTAGTCAAGGCTATGGTTTTTCCAGTGGTCACGTATGGATGTGAGAGTTGGACTGTGAAGAAAGCTGAGCACCGAAGAATTGATGCTTTTGAACTGTGGTGTTGGAGAAGACTCTTGAGAGTCCCTTGGACTGCAAGGAGATCCAACCAGTCCATTCTGAAGGAGATCAGCCCTGGGTGTTCTTTGGAAGGAATGATGCTAAAACTGAAACTCCAGTACTTTGGCCACCTCATGCGAAGAGTTGACTCATTGGAAAAGACTCTGATGCTGGGAGGGATTGAAGGCAAGGGAGAAGGGGACGACAGAGGATGAAATAGTTGGATGGCATCACCGACTCTATGGACATCAGTTTGAGTAAGCTCTGGGAGTTGGTGATGTACAGGGAGCCCTGAAGGAGAAGGGGATGACAGAGGATGAGATGGCTGGATGGTATCACTGACTCGATGGACGTTAGTTTGAGTGAAGTCTGGGAGTTGGTGATGGACAGGGAGGCCTGGCGTGCTGCGATTCATGGGGTTGCAACGAGTGGGGCACGGCTGAACTGAACTGAACTGAAAAGTAAAATTATAGTTATATTACTGGCAATATCTTCCTAATATACTTCTATATGTATATTATCTTATTATGTACATATGGAAGACAAGCTATAACCAAACTAGACAGCATATTAAAAAGCAGAGACATTACTTTTCCAACAAAGGTCCATCTAGTCAAAGCTATGATTTTTCCAGTAGTCATGTATGGATGTGAGAGTTGGACTATAAAGAAAGCTGAGTGCCAAAGAATTGATGCTTTTGAACAGTGGTGTTGGAGAAGACTCTTGAGAGTCCCTTGGACTGCAAGGAGATCCAACCAATCCATCCTAAAGGAAATCAGTCCTGAATATTCATTGGAAGGACTGATGCTGAAGCTGGAACTCCAATTCTTTGGCCACCTGATGTGAAGAACTGACTCATTTGAAAAGACCCTGATGTTGGGAAAGATTGAAGGCAAGGGAGAAGGGGACGACAGAGGATGAAATAGTTGGATGGCATCACCAACTCTATGGACATCAGTTTGAGTAAGCTCTGGGAGTTGGTGATGTACAGGGAGCCCTGGTGTGCTGCAATCCATGGGGTTGCAAAAAGTCAGACACAACTGAGTGACTGAACTGAACTGAGCATATGTATCTTATGTTTCTCCATTGATTAAAAATAAAATCCAGTGCTTAACAGACATATCATCTGATATGAAATTAACATTTGTTAATTAATAAGTTCTCTTTAATAAGTTTGCATTACTTTTGGTTATGTGTTAACAAGTGTAGAATCTCACAATTTTGAATAACCTTACAGGGAATTCTAACCTATTCATCATAGTTTCTTAACTTTTCAGCATGCCTACTGCTAATTGTACTAATATGGTTTTAAATTTGATATATTAAAAAAAAATAAATTTGATATATTTTATTACATCTTGCCATATTAGGACTTTGCAGACTCAGAGAGTGATTGACCCTTTCAGGGAGAGCTAATTCACAGAAATAGCAAACAAGCTGCCAGTAAACACACCTTTTAAATGCACAATCAGTCCCAAGTGAATATCCCTGGTCTATCTCCTTTGATAGGAATCCTGCAATCCCAGGACACTGTGTGCGGTGTGTTCTGTCCTCCTGCCTTAACTCACCTCAGGGCCAGGTACCAGGCCACTAGCAACCACCCATACCGTCCAGGTGTTGCTTAGTCACTAAGTTGTGTCGACTCTTTGGAGACCTCATGAACTGTAGCCTGCCAGGCTTCTCTGTCCATGAGATTTCCCAAGTAAGGATACTGGAGTAGGTTGCCATTGCCTTTCCCAGGGGATCTTTCTGACCCAGGGATCAAACCTGCATCTCCTGCACTGGACGGTGGATTCTTTATCACTGAGCCACCTGGGAAGCCATACAGTCTAGAGATCCCTGAAATTATTCAAACTATCCAATCCTAAACCGGCTCAGCTTTCCTACTCTGCTTGGCCTATTTCTTCTCATAAAAACCACAAAAAAGCCTCTGGCTCATGCCAGTTCATTTGATACCTGACAAATTCGGGTGCTTCCCCATATGGCCCTGAGTGCTTGGCATGCCTCGTTCTCTTGGAGACTGTGAGTAGCAATAGTCTCCTGATCTATCGCCTTCACCATAACTGAATAAAATCAAATTCTGAGTACATTCTAACAAGCTAATCAAATCCATTTTCTTTCAAAAGATTCTAAGTTCACCTTAGTTCTATCCATTGAAAAGTTTGATGTGAAGTTTATGGTTCCATGGAAGAGAGCTAATAAGGAAAAATACAGAAAGCAAAGCTTTCTTGAACAGAGAAATATTTAGGTTCTAATTTGGCTCTGAAACTTAATCAGTAATTAAGTATTTGACAATATGTTTAACTGCATACATTTTCTTATCTACTTCCTCCTCTGCAAAACAGTGATTTCTACTTGCAAGGATAGTTGTTAATTTACAGATTGGCCAGCACACATTAAATGCTCAAAACTATAGATTTTTATTCACAAACTTAGTAATTAAACTGCACTTGAAATTGGAATGATCAATTTTCAATGTCTTTTAATTTTTAATTACAATATTTATGTGTGCCCAATTTATTGTAAAACAATACAAATTTTTATAAAGAAAAGGTAAATATCCACCTGTTCCTTCCAGTGCTCCAGTTCATCTTACCCTAATGTTAATACCTGTAAATAATCCTTCAACACTTTTTTTTCCAAGGTACAATCAAATAATTTATATTTAAAAATCACAAAGTGCCGATGAGGAAAAGCTCTTTACAGAGTAATGCCAGTTCATAAATGTAAAATGAATGACAGAATTACTAAATTATCAATTTCAAATCCCTGTGATTGTTTCAGTCATGCTTCATCGATGCACGGAAAACCACTGGATTTAAAAGTTTTTGAGGGAAAAGATATCCCCACAGTGACAAGGTATCACCCCAGAGATTATTCATAAATCACACAGGGGAATACCAGACTTTTAAACTAAGGAAACCTACAGGTTATCACTTTAAACAAGTTATCCAACTTATTATCATCACTAATATTGTGAGAAGCTGACATCTATGCCTCCTCATGTGATGCAATTATAAAGTGTCTCCTACAAATAAAGTAGTGTTGTGAAAAAATTTTAACTTGAAAATAAGCCCTTAGAGCTATTTATTTCTGTTTACAGAAAATAAGGTGAATAGGGTTACATATTACATGATACCGTTAGAAATTAGACAAACCCAGACTATGAGGCCTTCTATAAAACCTTGGTTTCTTCAAAAGGCAATGGAATTTTAAAAAGCAAGGAGTATATTTTAGATTAAAATGGATTAAGGAAATTTCTTTAAAATTATATTTTGGAAGGTTTCCCTGGTAGCTCAGTGGTAAATGGAGAGGACTGCCAATGGAGAGGACATGGGTTCGATCCATGGATTCCAGGAAGATCCCACATGCCACGGAGCAACTGAGTTTGTTTGCCACAACTATTGAGCCTGTGCTCTCGAGTCCAGAAGCCACAACCCCTGAGCCCACACGCTGTAGTTCCTGAAGCCTATGTGCCTAGAGCCTGTGCTCCACAACGAGGGAGGCCGCCATGATGAGAAGCCCACACGCCACAGCCAGAGAGTGGCCCCTGCTCTCTGCAACTAGAGAAAAGCCCGTGCAGCAACGAAGACCCAGCACAGCCAAAAATACATAAAATTATTTTTAAAAATATATATGTTGGAACTGTCCTGTATTTTCTGTTCAGTTTTGCTATACACCCAAGCCTGCTCTGAAAAATTAAATTGATTATTTAAAAATGAAATATGTGGACCTTGATTCGATTCTCATTTGGAAAGTAAATCAAAGACAATTGAGAAAACTTGAGTATTCTGTCGATATTAGATATTATATACTTGCTAATTTTCTTAGTTGTTAGAAGTATACATCCTATCCATAATTAATTATATAGGAAAAAGTCCTTTTCCTTAGGATATGCATGCTGAAGGATTTAAAATATACTTACGGCTGCAATTTCTTTTCAAATTGCTCAGCAACAAAACAACTATACTTCTGTGAGCATGTGTGTGTGTGTGTCTCCTCTGTACACAAAGAGATAAAGCAAATAGGTAAAAATTCTATCTGACTTCCCTGGTGGCTCAGATGGCAAAGCATCTGCCTACAATGCAGGAGACCTGGGTTCGATCCCTGCGTCAGGAAGATCCCTTGAAAAAGGAAATGGTAACCCACTCCAGTACTCTTGCCAGGAAAATCCCATGGACAGAGGAGCCTGGTAGGCTACAGTCCATGGGGTTGGAAAGAGTCAGACACAACTGAGTGACTTTCTTTCTTTATAGGGATGTCTATAGTGTTTTTCTTTAAACTTTTCTGAACTGGTATTAAAAAAAAAAAGATAAGGAAAAACACCTTACAATTTATCCTGAAAGTGACTCAGATTTTGCAAAGCTGTGACTCTACAGACTTAGGTCTTTTACCTGGATCTGTGCTGCAAAAGTAAAACAACCATGTAATTTCTTAGGTCTTTTACCTGGATCTGTGCTGCAAAAGTAAAACAACCATGTAATTTCTGTGTCTTTGGGGGTCTGGATGTTCTAAATTGTTTATCTGTATTCTGTTGACATACTATGTCTCTTTTTTTGCATCTTTTGTTCTGAAGAATATAGAGTTAGAGAGCTTCGAGGATAAGGGGATAATCTCAGAAGCACCGGAGTATAGAACAGAAGCTGCCCTCTGCCTTGTATTCTACTAAAACATGGTTAAACTAAATGTCACCAAGATGAAATGGTAAGTAGTAAAATCTGAGGACCGTAGGTAGCTTCCATCTTAATGCAAGCAAGTACTGCTCCACTAGGTTTTTCATCTGCTTTAATAGCATGTTCAGTCACTTATAAGGGCCTGACACATTATTTTCTTTGAGTTGTGTTTTCTAAAAGTCCCTATGTTTACATCCCTTAATTGTGCAGAAATTCCTTCAACTTTATGATCTCTTCTATGGAGTCGGACACTAATTGGTAGCTCTGTCAAACAATTGCTAGAATTTTTTTTTTCCTACTCACAGAAAGACAGCTCAGTTCCAGGCCAAGTATGCATTCTTTGCTTCCTTTTCTTTTGTTTCCCTTGGGTCTAGATGGTGCAAACTTTAGGTCGTTTGTCAATTTTACCAATTAAAACCACGAGCTTTGCCAAATTAAAAGAGCTGCTATCCCTTTAAGTACATATTTAATAATTCATGCATGAAATAGAAATAGGACTTGCCTTTCCCTGGCTGGAATGAACAAAATTTCCTCAGAGATTGCTTTAGTGTTATATCTAGATAATGCTTTAGGATTACAATCTAAATCATACTAGAATAACTGCATTAGAATTACTATGATACATCATTTTAATGTACAGGCCTACAGTATAATGTTACTGTTGGAGTATTCCAATAAAACCTATGGATCCCAGAACTAGAACTGTGTGAGAAAGGCCTTGAAGACTGCATGAATATATATTGTTATAGAGAAGAGAATTTGCTGATTGCCCACTCGTGTTCTTGCCTGGAGAATCCCAGGGACGGGGGAGCCTGGGGGGCTGCCGTCTATGGGGCTGCCGTCTATGGGGTCGCACAGAGTCGGACACGACTGAAGTGACTTAGCAGCAGCAACCATACAAATACATGGACATTACAGAGGGTAAATGGGAGTAATTTTACAACTGAGGAGGAAAAGCAGACTGTAGTTATAAGTTCATGTCCATAAAACTGAAAATAGTGCAAGAATTTTTGGATGCTAAGAGCAAGTGATCTTGGATCAGTAAAACTGACATGAGTTCACTTGAATGTGAAGCTTGAATCAGTTAAATGATTAAGCTTTAGTTAATCATTAGTTAAATGTTTCAGCTTCTCCTCACAGTGTCTAGAATTATGGCAGTAGGTAACAGAATGGTCTAGATTTTGGGGTTAAAAATTTGAGCTTTATTTCCTGCTCTACCACTTTCTAGGTGTGGATTCATGAACTACATGTTTACCACTTTGTAATTCAGCATTCTTAATTCTAAGGTAAAGGTAACAAAAATGGCTAATACATTTCATCATGGCAAAACAGGATTAAATAAAATATCTGTAATTTTCCTGACAGTAGGGTTTCAGTACGTGTATTTAAATTATTAATATATGTGGGCACAACGTTGTTTGCCCATCTAAAATAACTCCCTTAACACCAGCTGGTGCCAAAAATGCCCACTGATATTTTCAGAAAATTCTTTTTTCCATATGCAAATATATTAACTATTGAAAATCTTTCAGTGACTGCTGATTGCCCTTAAAATGAAGTCACACTTGGGTAGCACCTTTTGTATTACTTTTTGTCATCTGGATTTTCTCTCTCCAGTCCGATTTTTTGAAATTCTCTCCAGAATCATGCTATACTTCTATTTTTAAAGTAGGATTCATACACCCATTCAACTTCTAAGTCCTTGCATGACCCATGTTCTCTTTCAGTATCAGAACTAGTTCTTCTACCTGAAAATTCTTTCTCAGTCTGCCCATTAGGCTACAATCTACGTGGCCTTCAGACCTCTATCTGGATACATCTTAATTTGGGATCCCTTTTCTCATTACTCAAGCCCAAATTGAGTTATACTGCTATGTATCCCCATTGCTCTTGGAGCACACCCACAGCTCTGTACCTCTGCTGTCAAGTAATAAGTCTATTTATTTTTCTCTACCATTGTACTGAACGTTCTGTTAACAGTCCAGGAAGGATTATTTCTGTTAAGTTCATGTTTTATCTCCATTACTTAGGAATGTAATCATCACAGAGTATTCAGAGCAGATAATTGTTGAATAAGTGAATACCACAAGTTTCACATATACTGCATTAAATGTTATCACCGAATGGGATATTTTGGTGTCTAATATAATTCATGATGACTAAGACAAAAGTAAACTTACTTTGTTCATTTAAATGTTATTCAGACAGAGCTTCTCCACACTCCTGGATGAAAACTTTGGCAGAGCCATTATGTCTTTGATTAGTTTTAAGTAATAGAATGCCTTACAGTCCCTCTGTCATCAGTTCTTAAATTCAGTAATTAAATGTCCAGTCTAATGAAATAGTCAAAACTTTCAATACAATTGTAAGTTATAGCTAATTCCTGTTGCCCCAGCGAGGCCCACAGCTGCTTGAGACCTCTCCTGCAGACAGGCTTCTACTTTCTTGATTCTATTATGCCCCACTCATCAGATGATGGAAAGAGCCTGGGTGGTAAAAGATAAAAAGAGCTATGCTATTTGCACCTAACTGTTCACTGCTCTCTACTCATCTTCTGCATTCTAGATCTGGCTGATGTAAAGCTGACTCCTTTTCTCCCTTTTAAGGTGTACGTGTGTTGTATGTGTGCTGTGGGGGTGTTGAAAAACTAACTGGACTTCCTATGTCAAAAGTAATGGATTTTCTTACAGCTAGCCCTCTTCCTCGATCCTGATCTTTTCTTATTCAGTGAGACCCTTTAGAGTTTCCATCACCCCTCAGTTTCTTCTGAGCTGCTGATTCTCTAGGGCTTCATGTGAATTCTCTCAGACATGTGGCCCATATCTGGTTATTGGTAAATATTTCCTTGACTTCAGATCTTAAAGAGATTACTGCACCTGCGTGTTCACTGTCAAGATATGAAACAAGTTAAGTGCTCATCAACAGATGAATGGATGAAGATGGTGTGATATATATAAATGTATACACACACACACACACACACACACTTAGTCACTCAGTCATATCCAACTCTTTGAGATCCCATGGAGTCATGTCTGACTCTGCTAGCCTGCCAGGCTCCTCTGTCCATGGGATTCTCCAGGCAAGAAGATTAGAGTGGGTTGCCTTGCCTTCTTCCAGGGGATCTTCCCAACCCAGGGATAAACCGAGGTCTCCCACATTCCAGGCAGATTCTTTACTGTCTGAGCCACGAGGGAACTCTAAACATATATATATATATATATATATGTATATATGTGTATATATATATATATATACACACATACACACACACACACACACACACACACAAAGGGATATTATTCACCCATGAGAAAGAAGGAAATCTTGCCATCTACAACAATTTGTATGAAACTTGAGAGCATTATGCTAAGTGAAATAAGTCTGACAGAGAAGGACAAATACTGTTTATCACTTATATGTGAATCTAAAACAGATAAATTGGGAGAAACAAGAGAGTAAAGTGGTGATTATCAGGGCCTGGGGTGTGGAAGGGGCTTCCCAGGTGGCGCTGGTGAACCTGCCTACCAATGCAGGAGACATAAGAGATGAGGTTCAACCCCTGGGTTGGAAAGATCCCCTGGAGTAGGAAATGGCAACCCACTCTAATCTTCTTGCCTGGAGAATCCCATGGACAGAGGAGCCTGGCAGTCTAGCAAAGAGTCAGACACGACTCCATGGGGTCACATAATCCGTAGGATCACAAAGAGGAAAATGGGGGAATATTTGTTAAAGGCGTTATAAAATTAACAAGTTCAGGGAATCTTATGCACAGGAGGATGATTATACCTAATAACACTGTATTATATATTTGAATATTGCTTAGATAACAGATGGCTGAATGTTCCCACTCAGAAAGAGCTTCTTGGGAGAAAAGCTATGACAAACATAGACAGTGTTTTAGAAAGCAGAGACATCATTTTGCCGATAACAGTTCATATAATCAAAGCTATGGTTTTTCCAGTAGTCATGTATAGATGTGAGAGTTGGACCATAAAGAAGGCGAAACGCTGAAGCACTGATACTTTTGAATTGTGATGCTAGAGAAGACTCTTGAATTCCTTTGGATATGTACCCAGAAGTGGAATAGCTGGATCCTCTAGTAGTCTATTTTTAATTTTTGAGGAAATTTTGCACTGTTTTCCATAGTGGCTGTACCAATATACATTCCCTCCAACAGTGAACAAGAGTTACCTTTTTTTATATCTTCACCAACTAATTTTTTTTTTTTTTTTATGATGCAAGGTCATGTTTTTCCAATCATCTTAAATTCTCTTGAGTCTTCATAAGTACAATTTAAAAATCCTTAGTGTAAGAGACTTTGGCCATGTGATAAGTTTTTAGTGCATCTATTTTTGCAAATTTTATAAGATTTTCCCCTCTTTTTGACATATACTATTAGTTTTGTCTCACTCTAAACTTAGTGTGTAATATTCTATTATATTAGTTTCTCTAACAAAGACAGAACTCTGATTACATGTAGTTTAAACTATCATTTGGTTCAGTTTTTGGGGGTGGCCTTATATGGCAAATACATAGAGTATCTGGGAACCCTGACAGTTGGTTCAGGTCATGGAAATGTCTGTGGAGTGACAGAGGGAAGTACAGCAGGAAAAATTCCTATGGAGCATAGGAAATTTATACTAAATGATCTCTAGCATAAACTTGTAATTTCAAGAGGCTTATATTGAAAAAAACAAAAAGAAGTCAGGAAACATGATAAAAATGCCACATATATTTGATGGTAGCATTTTGTTGAGACTTTCATTCATTTCAAATGAACTTAATATATTGAAATTGAAATTATGCAATTTAAAAGTCAGGAACTTGTTTCAGTAAATAGTTTTCTACCTACACTTTTTTTTTGAAGTTAAATGAACCTTTCCTAGACATATATTTCTTTTTTTAAATTTAAATTTATTTATTTAAATTAGAGGCTAATTACTTTACAATACTGTATTGGTTTTGCTATACATCAACATGAATCCACCACGGGTGTACACGTGTTCCAAATCCTGAACCCCCCTCCCACCTCCCTCCCCATACCATCCCTCTGGGTCATCCCAGTGCACCAGCCCCAAGCTTCCTGTATCCTGTATTGAATCTGGACTAGCGATTCACTTCTTATATATTATACATGTTTCAGTGCCATTCTCCCAAATCACCCCACTCTCTCCCACAGAGTCTAAAAGACTGTTCTATACATCTGTGTCTCTTGCTGTCTCGCATACAGGGTTATTGTTACCATCTTTCTAAAATCCATATATATGTGTTAGTATACTGTATTGGTGTTTTTCTTTCTGACTTACTTCACTCTGTATAATTGGCTCCAGTTTCATCTACCTCATTAGAACTGATTCAAATGTATTCTTTTTAATGGCTGATAATATTCCATTGTGTATATGTACCACAGCTTTCTTATCCATTCATCTGCTGATGGAAATCTAGGTTGCTTCCATGCCCTGGCTATTATAAACAGAGCTGCGATGAACATTGGGGTATATGTGTCTCTTTCAATTCTTATACCTACACTTTTTAAAGCCTTTTTTTTTTTAATTTTATTTTATTTTTAAACTTTACATAACTGTATTAGTTTTGCCAAATATCAAAATGAATCCGCCACAGGTATACATGTGTTCATAAGCAAATTCTGCAAGTAATTCAATACCCTTGGTCTCTCATAATGTGTATTCTCATTGCTGCTTTGTTTTTTAAATTTTTGTTGCCATTTAGTATAGACTAACTCAAATCATTTCCAAACACCAGTGGCATCTATAATCCTTTAAGACCTAACTTTAAAACTAAATTTCTCTCACTGCAATTAATAAAGTATGTCCTTAAAAGTGTACAATGAAAATAAGTGTGTTGGCCTTAAATTTTCTGGTAATTAAAACTTTATTACAATCTCAAATATGTTTGGATTTGTTTTAGGGGTCATCATTTTTCCCAGAGGCACTGACAATCTTGAACTAAAATTCTATGAGAAGTAAGGTCTGTATACAATTATTACTTGCACTGGAATTTTTCAAAAACATTCTTTATCAGAGAATCTTACTGTTTTGGCTGTCAAGGCAGCCCCCTTTGGGAGCAGCTGTCTCCCATTTTCTGGAACAGTCTCTTCTTTGTCTGTATGCTCATAGGTACACTTAAATTAATTGGCTTTTCTTTCTTTCTTTTTTTGAGCACAACTAGATATGCACCTGACTTAAGTTGTTAACTGAAGTTTGGTTTGGAAATTTGGAATATAGATTTAGTAGTTCCTTTTATGTGGCTGGATAGTTAAAGAGAGATTATTTTTTAAGATGAAATATTGAAAACACCTATCTGGTCTTTATACAGATCATATATATATGATCTATGATCATAGATCACATATATATCATACATATCATATATATATGTGTGTGTATATATATATAGTCTGTATGAATAGAACAGAAGAGATTGTAGGAAGGAATAATGCAAATGAGAGAGATTGATGGATTAATTTTCCTAGGCCCAGGCTAAAATCTGTCTCTATGGAGTAATTGTATCCCGTTCCTTAGATAGTTAGAAATGTTCCTTTTGTCTTTCTAAGAAATTCCTCTTTCTGGTTAAACCTACTACACTGTGTCTACTGTGAAACCAAGAGAAAAAGCAAAAAGATAGTATATACCCATCCTGGAAGGCAGGTTCTAAGGTCACCTAATAACCATAGTGTTAGCATAGTTCCATTCTAAGCCCCTAACTTTTATTCTTTACTGTTTCATAAGCACATCATGTAACCAAAAAGTGGCATATAAATTCTAGCTTGCTGAGTCGAGGAAAATAAAAAATATCTATCATTTCCCTGAAAACTACCTATTTTTTGTAGATCTCTCTTCTTTTGGAATTTTGAGTTGACAAAATTGGACAAAATACATATTCCATGATAATTCCCAGGCAGTCTTTATGAAATATACTCCATGACAAATATTTTATAATTCAAGCTGTTCCCATGAATCCTCATTGTCAATCAAAAGACACTTGCAAAAAAGGTAATAACTAATAATTAACACAGTTCCCTATTCTTCAAATGGCTATTATTCTGGTGGTTTTATTAATACTTTCCATCTCTTTACTCAGCGTATTCTTAGCATCCCCAGGGGATACGAAGTTTTACATTCACAGCTAGTTCAATACTTTTCTTCTCATCATTTTTATTTGTGGTTTTATTGTTGAAGGTATCTGTTGAGTATTCGATCCTCATCACTCAAACATGCACACTACTGCATGTATAATAAGCATATGCATACTGCTGACATGCTTGATTTACAAACATCTTTAGTAGGCCTCCAGGTAATCGCAGAAAGCACCCCCACCCCAAGCCTCTGCCCTTTCATTCCTCATTACTTAATGGAGAAAACAGATTGATCTGTTGTCTGACAATTTGTCATCCTCCACAGCCTGCTGGTGTCAATCAGGACTAGGGGACAGACATTCATCAGAGCAACAGGGACCCTGTCATTAAAAGTGGACGTGTATCTCCTGTAAAGTTGAACTGAAATCTGAGCACCCACAAAAAGGGTGGTAAACAGGACACCCCTGAAGGTCACTTGAAGGTAACCATTAGCTATTTAAGGATAGAAACAGCACTTTGTTCAAACTCATGGTTGTGTCTCTTTTAGATAAAAGGCAGAACAGAAGAGAAAGCAGGAAGAGAAGAAACACCCGTAATGTCTGAGAATTGTGAACTCAAGAGCAGCCAAATTCTTTAGGGCTTCAGTGTGACTGTCACGGTGACATGCAGGGATGAACTGGCTACACAATTGAAAAAAAAAAATCATTCCTACTACTCTAATAAAGCTGTCATTTTTATAAGTGACAATCACAAAATTATGCCCTTTAATAGCACTATATGATAATAGTAACGAGCCAGCAAAACTTCAGGGAAAAAATGAATCAAAATAGTTTAAAATCCTATTTGTTTCAGGATACAGTTAATAGCAGTTAACATAAAAAGATCTTCTGTCAAAAAAAATATTTATGCATTACTTAGATCTCAAACACAGTTCATTAGCAATTAATTTTTTTACTGCAATTGCAATTACTTGGAAATTTCAATATTGCTATGAAAATAATCATTTCTCTTACATATCATTTGAGAAATGTTTATTAAATTGATTAAATATTTTCGTTGTGTGGTAGGTTTTCTAATGGTGAAATATAGCCTCCTGATTTTTTCTGGTTCAATGCCAATAAATAAGACAATGACAACATGAATCGAAAAAATACTACTCTATCATTGAGCTGGTGATTACTTGTTTAAATTTGGATGTTTCTTAATTAGATAATGCATTGACTAACCTTAAAAATAATAAAGCATGTAACTACAATGAATTCTGAAGTATTATATTATTAGTTACATGTATTTAGTTTCCTTTAGTTATTCACGGAAAAGGAAAACAAAAGAGTCTCTTACCTCCAGTCATTCATTTCTTCATTATTCATTTGCCCAACAATTCAACAAATATTCATCTAAACCTATTAATTTCTAGACACCATACTCAGAACTGAATGTACAATGAGGAATGAAAAGGGCAAGATCTCTAAGTCTCAAGGGAGATGTAAATCTAGGGAATGGAACAGAGAATAAGCAAGTCCTAACAGATATAGATAGATAGATATATATATATATATTTTTTTTAGCTTTTTTTTTATTTTTTATTTTTTAACTTTACAATATTTTATTGGTTTTGCCATATATAAACATGAATCCACCACAGGTATACACGTGTTCCCCATCCTGAACCCTCCTCCCTCCTCCCTCCCAGTACCATCCCTCTGGGTCGTCCCAGTGCACCAGCCCCAAGCATCCAGTATCGTGCATCGAACCTGGGTTGGCGACTCATTTCATATATGATATTATACATGTTTCAATGACATTCTCCCAAATCATCCCACCCTCTCCCTCTCCCACAGAGTCCCAAAGGCTGTTCTATACATCAGTGTCTCTTTTGCTGTCTCGTATACAGGGTTATTGTTACCATCCTTCTAAATTCCATATATATGCATTAGTAATCTGTATTGGTGCTTTTCAATTATACAGAGTGAAATAAGCCTAACAGATAAATTTTGTGAACTGTGATAAATACAGTAGAAGGGGGCTGGAAGAACGTAAAGGATCTGGAGGAATGGCTACCTTAAAGAGCAAATCAGGTTCCTACTGACTGAGGTGCAATTTAGGCGGGGAACTGAAGAATAAGCAAGATTGAGGGTATAAGGAGCAAAGGAGAACATTCCAGGTGGAAGAAACACCATGAATAAAGGCCCTGAAGTGTGTTCAGCATTTAGTGAATTAGGGAAAGTTTCCCAATATCATGCTAGAAAAGTAGGTATGGAGAAGGATTTGGGTTATCGTTTATCTGTGATGTAAATCAGTGATGGTTATTACTCAAGTGCCAATATCTCCCTCTTAGATATGTACATACACACATATACATTGCTAATGAGTATATTAATTAGCATAATCCTTTACTTGTTTTAAAAGCCAGTAAAAGCATATATTCACACGAAGACAAATAACTAAAATCTGGAGGAAAACAATTATTATGAAACAAATACATAAACTTATGCCTAAGTTGTTTGTTTAAGCTCTGTTTATTAAGATAATAATTGGGGAAAATCCAAATTTTCAAATATTATTAAAGGATCCATTTAAACTTCCAAGAAAATCAAAAGTACAATTATTCATAATATTTATATCACAAAGTCAATAAGAATACCTCATTAACATTTATGAGGCATGGCCAAAGTGCACAATTAGGCAAATACTCAGTTGGCCAAAAAGTTCAGTTGGGCTTTTCCATAAGAGCTGGAAAAATCCAAAAAAACCTTTTTGTCCAACTCAGTACACAGACTTAAGTTACTACATTCTTTACAACTAAAAAAAAAAAAAAGTGAAATGCCTGAATGAGACTGACCAAATAAATTATGATATATCCACCTTAAGGTGGATTCATGGCAGAGAGGGGGAACAAGCAGGATAATTGTTCCTGCTTTAATCTTGGTTGAATCTAAAGACAATATGGGCCTCAACAAGTAAGGAGAAATGGTATCCAATAAACAAGAAAATTAATATCCAATATCTTACATGCAAGATAAAAATAAAACCTGAGTGGCTGTTCCCATCCCCACCTTTTTATTTTGCAGATCCAGCATATTTGGATTCTGTGGGTGCATTATAAACCTAAAACATCTCTTGAGTGACAATCTGTATTGCTTTGTGTGTGCAGAGCTCTGAATTTATTCAGGTTGTCTCATTAAAAGCTTCTAAATTATAGTTGGCAATCAGTTCATTGCATACAAAGGAGGAAACATGACTCTCATATGTTCAGAAATGTATAAGCTAAAGGAAAAAAAAACTAGAAGAATAACTATATGCCATGATACTCAGTGTAATTCATTTAAATTTAATTAAATTCAATGAATAACCTACTTGAAGAGATTAGGAAAATGAAATGACATATTATTTAAATATGGCAAATATATTTAAATCCAAGCAATTTCAAACACTCACTATATTTTGCATCTCCTACTTTTGATAGTAACTCTACTAGGCAACTAGAAACCATCATTTTTTAGTCACCCGCCTGATGAAGATCTTTTAGAGAATCCAGGGTTGCTTACTTTCTATTTTTAAATGTTTTTTTAACATATATGTTGTATTTAGTTTAATTTACAAGAAATATACTCATGTAAATGAAAAAAATCTGCATGCATAACTGATGAATTTGTGAGGCATATAGGCATATATTTTATATGCAATTTATACAGATTATTCTCAAATTTATATCTCCATCCTTGATCTTTTCCCTCAACCCATCATCTTTACCATATGTTCAATATTTCTCTTTGTCCCAAATTACATTGATTTTTTTCCCTGAAAAACTTTACTTCCATATTTTCAGTCAGCTGTTAGCTCTGCACCCATGTAGATAATAAGGGCAGAAATTTGAGGTATCAATTCTGATTCCTCCATCTCTTTTTAATTTTATATCCTGTCAATTATTAAAGTTAATTAATATTATCCCATGGCTAGATTAAGAATCCAATTACTTCTCACAAGTCTTCCAATTCTCCCAACTTAATAAAAGCCACAATAATTTCCTATCTATTTGAATAACCTCTCCATGCTACCTTTGTCGCATGAAAATTCATTTTCTACCCTAAAGTCAAATCTATTTTGAACTCCATTGGTTAAAAATCCACCAACAACAAGGTTTTACCCTAAAAATGAAGGCCTGACTCTGCCAAAATCTCAGTTTAAATACCCATTCCTTGTCTACTATGACCTTCTTTCATATAACAGCTTTTAAAATGGACTATACAGTAATAAGCAGTGAATAAAAATATAAATGTGTGGCTATGTTGATCTTTCTAGCCCTCTAGGAGGCCTGGTTAGGCATGAACAGCTAGAACGCCCAGATCATTTATTTATTACAAGCTTTATAACCTATCTGACATACCATGAAATATTTAAGGAGTACTGCTTTGGTACAACTGCTTTGAAAAACTCTTTTACAGTTTGGAGTAACTCTCCATTGTTTCCAACACTCTCATCTCTAATAGCTCATTTCTCTTCTTATCTAGATTTTTATCTAGATTATCCTTGTGATTCATAAGACAGTGCTAGAATCACTCTCTTCTCTCCCTTAGAATCAGCCCACTCAACAACAACAAAATCTAACCCTAACCAATCCAGCTCTCTATCAACCTAATGATGGTTGGTAAGTGAAGTGAAAGTTGCTTAGTCATATCCAACTCTTTGTGACCCCATGGACTATACAGTCCATGGAATTCTCTAGGCCAGAATACTGGAGTGGGTACCCTTTCCCTTCTCCAGGGGATCTTCCCAACCCAGGGATTGAACCAAGGTCTCCTGCATTGTAGGCAGATTCTTTACCAGCTGAGCCACAAGGGAAGCCCAAGAATACTGGAGTGCGTAGCCTATCCCTTCTCCAGTGGATCTTCCAGACCCAGGAATTGAACCAGGGTCTCCTGCATTGCAGGGGGATTCTTTACCAACTGAGCTATCAGGGAAGCTAAACATATAACTATAATGACAAGCCTTACCTTAACTTCCAGCCCATCAAACTTTACTACATTTCCTGCAGTTCCATAATCTCTTTCCCTCTTTTATGACAACTATTTTATACCTTTTTTTTTTCTCTCCTCAAACCCTCAAAATCCTCCCTGCTCTCCTTATCCTTAGCTGATGCCTCTCTTCCCTTATCACTGGGAAAAGAGAAGCAATTAAACAAACATGCAAACAAAACCTCTCCTGTGCTTCAAACACAATGTCTATCATCCTCTCTGTCTCTTTCCCTATACAATATTCTGACTTTCCTCCATGCACTTTTTTAAGCCCAAACTCTGATCCTCAGCTTGTAAAATCTTCTCTTACCTGCTCAAAGACTTTTCTCCAGCCAATATTTCTCCTGAATCTCTATATTTCCTCCTTTTCTATTATTCATCCTAAACAAGAACAAAACATAACAACTAGCACACCAAAAAAACACCACCCTGGATCATCATCATGCTCTAGTATGTTTCCCTGCTCCAATTTATCTTAAATCTTCTCAATAATTTAATCTAAATTTACTGGTTCTGGAATATACCACATGTGCTCCCACCTAAGGGTCTCTGTACTTGTGGTCCCCTTTGCTTGGAGTTCTCGCCTCTAAAATGCCCCATGCTTACTTCCCTTGGCTGACTTTATTTTTTGGGGCTCCAAAATCACTGAAGATGGTGAGTGCAGCCATGAAATTTCAAGATGCTTACTCCTTGGAAGGAAAGTTATGAACAACCTAGACAGCATATTAAAAAACAGAGACATTACTTTGCCAACAAAGGTCCGTCTAGTCAAGGCTATGGTTTTTCCAGTAGTCATAGATGGATGTGAGTTGGACTATAAAGAAAGCTGAGCACTGAAGAATTATGCTTTTGAACTGTGGTGTTGGAGAAGACTCTTGAGAGTCCCTTGGACTGCAAGGAGATCCAACCAGTCAATCCTAAAGGAAATCAGCCCTGAATATTCATTGGAAGGACTGATGCTGAAGCTGAAACTCCAATACTTTGGCCACCTCATGCAAAGAGTTGACTCATTGGAAAAGATCCTGATGCTTTGAAGGACTGGGGGCAGGAGGAGAAGGGGACGCAGAGGATGAGATGGCTGGATGGCATCACTGACTCGATGGACATGAGTTTGAGTGCACTCCGGGAGCTGGTGATGGACAGGGAGGCCTGGCGTGCTGTGATTCATGGGGTTGCAAAGAGTCGGACACGACTGAGCGACTGAACCGAACTGAACTGAATTCAGTTAATACTGTTACACCATACCTGGACTGAGTGCCAATTTTATACACATCTCTATTCAATAAAACTTTCCATATGATAGACATATTCTATTAACCAAACTGATTAAGATGTTACAGTGGACTCAGCTTAGAAACAGACTAGAGATAAACAGTAATATTTTTTTAGGTATATAGCATAATTTTGTAACCAATTAGGTTTGTTCGTTTGATCACTGTTTCAAGGGAAATGCATCCATGTTGAGATGTCTCAACTTATTAATGTCTCAGACTAAAGTAAAAAATTAAGCACTAGGATGTTAGCAGCAAAGTCATCTATGTGATTTATCAAGAGCTTCATTAGCTTCAGGTAAGTTCTTAAACACTTTTCAAAACAGTTCATTGCTGCTTGGCATTCTTTAGTTAGCCATGGGTTGTTTAGGTTTAAGTCATTATAATTCTATTGACTCTCCTTTTCCTATTCAATAAACACCCATTATTACCCCTTACAGGACACTGCATTTGATGATGAATTTACACAGACTTATGTCATACACTCTGTAAGCCTCATCACATTCCCCTCTCTGACTTCCTGCACCACCTTGCAGGGCGTAGTTTAACACAATCTCCTACTGTTAACTTCAGCATTACCTAGATCTTTGACTATCACAGAGTTCAAAACTTCATTTTACGTACAGAGCTGGAAATGTTGTACACTTAGAACAGTTATCATGCTTCATTATAATTTTTATAGGGATATTTTCTCTGTCATTCTGAAGTCTTTTAGGTCAAGGAATACATTTTCATCAATTTTTTTATACCTAGAGTACAACATAATGCTTAAAAATGCTAAGGAAATGAATGTTTTGAAGCTATATTTTGAAATAATAACTTTTTAGTTACTGTACTCTTGAAAACAGAGTTCCCACTTTCATCAGAGAATAAGCTACTAGAAAGTAATAAATATGCATAATATACCGCTATCCTTAATATGCTGATAAATGAAAATGAAATCAAGCACTCAAAATTTAAAGAAGTTTCAAATAAAACGGAGTATACTCTGTGCAAGACAGCGCTACGTGAATAAAAAATAAGTGTTAATATCAAATGTGAATGGTGGCAATTTGTGATCTTTTGTTAACTACAAATATACTTTAGTAAAACCAGAAGGAAAACATAATTTGGAAGATAAGATTTTAACTTGCTAAAAAGTACATGACTGCCATTGTATTAAGTGTATAAGATGAATATTATTTTAGATCATTTTACAGATAATACCCCTAAATAAATATAACTTAAAAGTTCACATGAAAGCAAGCATTATTACAACTAAAGTGATTTATAGCAGCAATGGTACACTCATACACCCATGAATTATTCTCTAAAGAATATCTCCCAGTAAATTAAAATTATCATGATGTTAGGGGAAACACACTGACTGAAACCGCTCACCCTAGCCAGGCTCCCTAGGATCCATTTGCATAAGTTGTCTTACAACAGCAGATCTGGGTAAGGAACATGGAAGTAATAAGCCACCACCAACCAGAAGAGGTCAGGAAAGGTCAAAAGGAGATACTGCATGTCCGTCCACCTCCCAGAATCCCTCTGGCTAGCATCCATCTTGTCTGAATGATACATGCACCACCAGGAAGGACTCTGAGTCAGAAATGATTGGCCAAAGACAACCTGGAAACTAATCCCATCACCATAAAACCCGAGACTGCGAGCCACATGGCAGAGCAGTTCTCCCGGGTTCTCTCACCCCTGCTGCTCTCCACCCGGGTGCCCTTTACCCATAAAGTCTCTTGCTTTGTCAGTATGTGTCTCCTCAAACAATTCTTTCCTGAGTGTTAGATAAGAGCCCACTTTTGGGGCCCTGGAGGGCACCCCGTTCCTACAAAAATGAGGGAGAGACAAAATTAAATAGCATTGAAGAAAATGGCATTCTTTTTGCTTAATATGGATTTATTTACAATAGTTTTTTTTTTTTAATTTTGTACTAGGTATATATATGTGTATATATATATATTTAGAAAAGAAATACACACATATTTATATAAATATAGACATGTCTGACTTTGGCTAAACAGACGCATTTAAACAGAGGCATTTCCTTTTAACCAGTCTACCTCCTTTTTACCCTATAAAAGGACAACTTTAAGACATATTTATACTACATGGAGCAAACAATAGTGTGACTTATTGGAAAATAATTAATTTAATTTCCTTGATTGAGCTATACAGCTGCCTGTAATTTGATAATAAATCAGTACACATTCTTGTATTTCCTTAAAAAAAGAAGAAAGAAAAAAAGAAAAGAGTTTAACAGCACATTGGAATGTTAAAATGACTTCAGGGAAGATTAATAACACCCAAATGGTAGTTATTCTCTTGCTTTGCAAGAAAACATATTATCTATTCCATAACAATTGATTGCTTTTCTGAGGAATGTCCTTGATTTCAATGGTATTGTTCAGGCTTTTGATACTAATCTGTAAGATGTTAGGAAAGAATCTCACCTCATCGTACATTCTGCAAGAAATAAAAAATCTGCACCTGATAAATCATCCATATTCTCAAAGTGACAATTTTCACTTGAAGAACTGGTCCCCTCTGAATACCTTCAAAATCAAAAATCAGAGGTATGTTCCAGAATTAAAAAAAAAAAAAAAATTCACCTCACAAAATGTATCATCTTAAAGAAGAGAAGAGCTGTAAAAATAGAAAATCAAACTTGCCCTTTCAAACTTACTTTGTGCCCTTCTGAGATGCACTTCCTATTTTTCACTGCTTTTAGGGATATCTGTCGATTTAAAAAAATGGACACAGAACAATGCATTGCCGATCACCAAAATCATTCCAAGTACTTAGCAATCAATGTTGAAAGTTTTAGAGCTTCACTTGGGAAAAAAACAAAAAAAAACAGTTACTCAGACTTTTACAAATTGCACATTTTTTTTTTTCCTATTTGCATACTCTCTTTCTAATAGGATATTTGCCCTAAAAGGACCACATGGTATAGTGGAAGAAATGTAGTCTTTCACTCAAGACACCTCTGTGGCAATGCTATCTGTCACAGATAGCAGATAGTTATCACAGAGTGACTCAGACAATTAGGTAACTTAACTTTTCTGCATTGAATTTTATTCATAGATAAAAACTGAGTTAATAATTCTTACCACAAAGGTTGTTATGATATTTAGATGTGAAACATATAAGCATTGGTCCATATCATTTATCAATAATACTGGTTTTTATATTTATGCAGTTATTTTGACTATTTGAAATCCTTTTAATTTGACAGTGATTATGGCTGCTAACGGCGCACTAAGCACAGGCGGCTGTGACCGGCACGCTGGGAGCCACCCCACGTCCTAGGTCAGGGGCAGAAGCCAGGAGGACCCCATGCCCGAACAGCGGCGGCCAAGAGGAGTTACCCCAAGTCCGAGGTCAGGGGCGGCAGCCGAGAGTGCCAGACTGCAACGGCGCAGGAATGGCCGAGAGGAGCTACTCCGCATCCAAGGTCGGGGGGGGGGGGGGGTGGGCGGCTGAGAGGAGATACCCAGCGTCTGAGGACAGGGACGGTGGCCGAGAGGAGATATCCCACGCCCCTAAGCCTGAGGCCAGGGGTGGTGACCGGGAGGACCAACCCCACATCCAAGGAGCCATGGCTGTGCGGGAGCAGGAGGGCCTAGAGGAACTATCCCACGTTGAAGGTCAGGAAGGGCGGTGGTGAGGAGATAACCTTCATCCAAGGTAAGCAGCAATGGCTGCCCTTTGCTGGAGCAGCTGTGAGCAGATACCCCATGCCCAAGGCAAGAGAAACCCAAGTAAGACGGTAGGTGTTGCAAGAGGGTATCAGAGGGCAAACACACGGAAACCATATTCACAGAAAACTGGTCAATCTAATCACACTAGGACCACAGCCTTGTCTAACTCAATGAAACTAAGGCATACCCGTGGGGCAACCCAAGATGGGCGGGTCATAGTGGAGAGATCTGACAGAATATGGTCCACTGGAGAAGGGAATGGCAAACCACTTCAGTATTCTTGCCTTGAGAACCCCATGAACAGTATGAAAAGGCAAAATGATAGGATACTGAAAGAGGAACTCCCCAGGTAAGCAGGTGCCCAATATGCTACTGGAGATCAGTGGAGAAATAACTCCAGAAAGAATGAAGGGATGGAGCCAAAGCAAAAACAATACCCAGCTGTGGATGTGACTGGTGATAGAAGCAAGGTCCGATGTTGTAAAGAGCAATATTGCGTAGGAACCTGGAACGTCAGGACTATGAATCAAGGCAAATTGAAAGAGGTCAAACAAGAGATGGCAAGAGTGAATGTTGACATTCTAGGAATCAGCGAACTGAAATGGACTGGAATGGGTGAATTTCACTCAGATGACCATTATATCTACTACTGTGGGCAGGAATCCCTCAGAAGAAATGGAGTAGCCATCATGGTCATCAAAAGAGTCCAAAATGCAGTACTTGGATGCAATCTCAAAAATGACAGAATGATCTCTGTTCATTTCCAAGGCAAACCATTCAATATCACAGTAATCCAAGTCTATGCCCCAACCAGTAACGCTGAAGAAGCTGAAGTTGAACGGTTCTATGAAGACCTACAAGACCTTTTAGAACTAACACCCAAAAAAGCTGTCCTTTTCATTATAGGGGACTGGAATGCAAAAGTAGGAAGTCAAGAAACACCTGGAGTAACAGGCAAATTTGACCTTGGAATACAGAATGAAGCAGGGCAAAGACAAATAGAGTTTTGCCAGGAAAATGCACTGGTCATAGCAAACACCCTCTTCCAACAACACAAGAGAAGACTCTACACATGGACATCACCAGATGGTCAACACCGAAATCAGACTAATTACATTCTTTGCAGCCAAAGATGGAGAAGCTCTATACAGTCAACAAAAACAAGACCAGGAGCTGACTGTGGCTCAGATCATGAACTCTTTATTGCCAAATTCAGACTTAAATTGAAGAAAGTAGGGAAAACCACTAGACCATTCAGGTATGACCTAAATCAAATCCCTTATGATTATACAGTGGAAGTGACAAATAGATTTAAGGGACTAGATCTGATAGATAGAGTGCCTGATGAACTATGGAATGAGGTTCGTGACATTGTACAGGAGACAGGGATCAAGACCATCCCCATGGAAAAGAAATGCAAAAAAGCAAAATGGCTTTCTGACGAGGCCTTACAAAACAGCTGTAAAAGAAGAGAAGAGAAAAGCAAAGGAGAAAAGGAGAGATATAAACATCTGAATGCAGAGTTCCAAGGAATAGCAAGAAGAGATAAGAAAGCCTTCTTCAGCGATCAATGCAAAGGAATAGAGGAAAACAACAGAATGGGAAAGACTAAAGATCTCTTCAAGAAAATCAAAGATACCAAAGGAACATTTCATGCAAAGATGGACTCGATAAAGGACAGAAATGGTATGGTCCTAACAGAAGTAGAAGATATTAAAAAGAGATGGCAAGAATCCATAGAAGAACTGTACAAAACAGAGCTTCATGACCAAGATAATCACGATGGTGTGATCACTGACCTAGAGCCAGACATCCTGGAATGTGAAGTCAAGTGGGCCTTAGAAAGCATCCCTATGCACAAAGCTAGTGGAGGTGATGGAATTCCAGTTGAGCTATTTCAAATGCTGAAAGATGATGCTGTGAAAGTGCTGCACTCAATATGCCAGCAAATTTGGAAAACTCAGCAGTGGCCACAGGACTGGAAAAGGTCAGTTTTCATTCCAGTCCCAAAGAAAGGCAATGCCAAGGAATGCTCAAACTACCACACAATTGCACTTATCTCACATGCTAGTAAAGTAATGCTAAAAATTCTCCAAGCCAGGCTTCAGCAATATGTGAATCGTGAACTTCCTGATGCTCAAGCTGGTTTTAGAAAAGGCAGAGGAACCAGAGATCAAATTGCCAACATCCACTGGATCATGGAAAAAGCAAGAGAGTTCCAGAAAAACATCTATTTCTGCTTTATTGACTATGCCAAAGCCTTTGACTGTGTGGATCACAATAAACTGTGGAAAATTCTGAAAGAGATGGGAATACCAGACCACCTGATCTGCCTCTTGATGGCAGGTCAGGAACCAACAGCTAGAACTGGACATGGAACAACAGACTGGTTCCAAATAGGAAAAGGAGTACATCAAGGCTGTATATTGTCACCCTGTTTATTTAACTTCTATGCAGAGTACATCATGAGAAACGCTGGACTGGAAGAAACACAAGCTGGAATCAAGATTGCCAGGAGAAATATCAATAACCTCAGATATGCAGATGATACCACTTTTATGGCAGAAAATGAAGAGGAACTCAAAAGCCTCTTGATGAAAGTGAAAGTGGAGAGTGAAAAAGTTGGCTTAAAGCTCAACATTCAGAAAACGAAGATCATGTCATCCAGTCCCATCACTTCATGGGAAATAGATGGGGAAACAGTGGAAACAGCATCAGACTTTATTTTGGGGGGCTCCAAAATCACTGCAGATGGTGACTGCAGCCATGAAATGAAAAGATGCTTACTCCTTGGAAGGAAAGTTATGACCAACCTAGATAGCATATTCAAAAGCAGAGACATTACTTTGTTAACCAAGGTTCGTCTAGTCAAGGCTATGGTTTTTCCTGTGGTCATGTATGGATATGAGAGTTGGACTATGAAGAAGGCTGAGCGCTGAAGAATTGATGCTTTTGAACTGTGGTGCTGGTGAAGACTCTTGAGAGTCCCTTGGACTGCAAGGAGATCCAACCAGTCCATTCTGAAGGAGATCAGCCCTGGGATTTCTTTGGAAAGAATTATGCTGAAGCTGAAACTCCAGTACTTTGGCCACCTCATGCGAAGAGTTGACTCATTGGAAAAAACTCTGATGTTGGGAGGGATTGGGGGCAAGAGGAGAAGGGGACGACAGAGGATGAGATGGCTGGATGGCATCACTGACTCGATGGATGTGAGTCTGAGTGAACTCCGGGAGTTGGTGATGGACAGGGAGGCCTGACGTGCTGTGATTCATGGGGTCTCAAAGAGTCGGACACTACTGAGCCACTCATCTGATCTGATCATATTCTTTCTTATAGAGTTTTCAATAAATTTTGCTAAGTCAACAGGAATTGATGAAATATCTCATTGTCAAATATTATAACTGTATAAACATTAAAACTTGAAAAGTTCTGTCTCAGAAGATTACCCATGTCTTGCAATAAGCTGAAGTGACTAATCAAATGAGAGGAAATATAATTTGAAGGCATTTCAGACCCTTTGGACAAATAGAAAGCTTACTCAAATGCTGATTTTCACAAGTGCCCCCCTAGAAACACAGCTCAACAAATTGCAGTGAGGCATTTGCCACTGCTACCAAGTATGTATTTATCCAGCAGCATTAAGGTTACATACAGGCTAAGAAGTTCTACTGTTCTCCCAATAGCATAAAAATGATATTCTGTCCTAAGTTATTGAGCATATGCAACACTGTTTGAATTTTCAAATATACACAGTTATGCTTTGCTTTATTGAGCCTTGAAGGTTCTGCATTTTTAATTATAAATTGAAGATTTATAGCAACCATGCATGGAGCAACTGTGTTAGTCCCATTTTTCCAACAGAATTTGCACATTTCATGTCTTTGTATCACATTTTGTCATGTTCACAACAGTTCAAGCTTTTGCATTATTGTTATATTTGTTATGCTGATCTGTGATCAGTGGTATTTGATGTTATTACTATGACTCACTGAAGGCTCAAATGATGGTTATTGTATTTTAGCAATAAAGCATTTATAAATTAAGATAGGTATACAGTTTCTTTTAAAAGACAGAATGCTATTTCACACTTAATAGTATAATAGAAACATCACTTTTATATGTGCTGTGAAAACAAAATTTGTGTGACTTGGCATTACTTCAATCTTAGTTTCATTGTGGTGATCTGAAGCTGAACTCAAAATATCTCCAAGGTATGCCTGTATACATTCATACATACATATATATATATATATATATATATATCTCAGTACTATATATATTTATCAGTACCATATAATTTCAAATCTGTCCCAGGTTTTCATAGATTTGTGGATGAAAATAATATATTATATATATACATATATTTGTATATATATATATACATATATATACACACATACACATATATACATACATATATAACATACATATATATTATATACATTATATATACACATATATGTATATATAATATAATATAAAATATTATTTTCATCCACAAATCTATGAAAACCTGGGACAGACTTGAAATTATATAGTATTGATAAAATAATTAATGGAAAACTGGTATCAGTTCAGTTCAGTTCAGTCGCTCAGTTGTGTCCGACTCTTTGCGTCCCCATGAATCGCAGCACGCCAGGCCTCCCTGTCCATCACCAACTCCCGGAGTTCACCCAAACCCATGTTCATCGAGTCGGTGATGCCATCCAGCCATCTCATCCTCTGTCGTCTCCTTCTCCTCCTGCCCACAATCCCTCCCAGCATTAGGGTCTTTTCCAATGAGTCAACTCTTCGCATGAGGTGGCCAAAGTATTGGAGTTTCAGCTTCACCATTAGTCCTTCCAGTGAACACCTAGGACTGATCTCCTTTAGGATGGACTGGTTGGATTAGTGCCTCCTTTCAAAATGGGTATTTTCTGTGAGTATACAAAAGGATTAACATGACAGAAAGCTTTCTGCAAAAGTAGACCAATGGGAAATTGCAGAGATTGATCATATTTGCAGTATTACCTGAAGCAGGTGTACACAGAATTACTAAAGTTAAGGATGGTTAAGATTAAGAGAAAGAAAACAAAACAGAATAAATAATGAATTAGCAACAAAAGAGGTGAAGAAAATAGAGTAAGATTCTAAGTTGGTATCAAAGACTGGCCTATTGGGAGTTTTACAATTGTGTGTGTGTGTGTTGTATATGTATGTGTGTTTCTGTGTGTGCATGCTAAATATTATTGCATTCTTCTCTAAATCAGGATGAGTAGTATTAAAAGAAACTATATTATCATCTTTATATTTTCTTTCCTCATTTCTTTCAACAATTTTTTTCCTACTCTTCTTTCCTTCCTCTTTTTTTTTCTTTTACTTCTACTGTTCTTTCCTGTCTCTTGCCCAATTATCATATCTTTTTTCCATTCCATTTTTACTGTGAGCAAGACTTATCCTGAATACCATTTTCCTGAGAACCAGTTTTAGCATTAAACATTAAGTTATGGAATTTAGGCTGAATTGCTCTTATTCACTTTTGCAAACCCAAGTGTGCTGACCTTAATTTTATGGCATGGATCGCAGATGTCCCATTGGTATTGACAGTGATTGATAATAAGGGGGATGGGAGTAATTAAAGAGCATATGATGTGTTTGTTTGCATTTTGAGTGACTGCTATAGAGTAAATGCAGTCAAAGACATGGTACATTGAATAAATCAAATAGCTCAATAAATCAGCACAACCTGCCAAAAATGAGCAAAGGGAGCTTGCAAAGCAGCAGGTCTACATGTTGAGCCTTAGGCAAGCTGTTTCCTCTAAGGTGAAGTCATCAAAAATAGCCCCCAAACCAGAAACAACTCGCCCTTTGAAGGATTCAGAATCTCATGAGGTAAGATAAGTTTAAATGTATGAAAAAAGTTTAGCATTTGTGCAAGCACTGTATAGTTTGTGAAGTTGGCTCATATAAATTCTTACATTTAATCCTTTCAATAATTTTGTGAAATGTTATTTACAGATGTGAAAACTGAAGTGCACAGAGAAATATTTAATACCATGTGGCTAAGGAAAATCCTTCTGAATGAAGTTTTTCCATATTTCACACTCTCTTCTCTACCCAGACAAGTTATAAAGGATAATGCTTCTCACCACTTAACATCATAACTGGTATTATCAGATGAGCCCCTTAAGAACTGGTGAGTCTAGGGTAGTGGTTTAATATATTGACAAATTACAGAAGTTACAGAAAGTTACATGAGATAGATAATTTGGAACATACACATAGTGGTTTTAGTACGAAAAAACTCCACATGGCTATAATATAAACTAAAACTAGATAAAATAAATTTTGTGTTATTTTGTAGTATAAAAGTGAAATGAAGTAACATGATTAGAGTACGGCTATAAGATACCCATTCAAGGCAAAGACTGATATAACTAGAAAAATAAAATCTCAAGTCAAAATAAAAATTTGGCTCCATGAGAAATGACTTAGAGTAAATTACTAATTGCAGTATGTATCTTTAAATGATTGAATTAATGAACTTTATAATGTTCTATCTGCCCTATAAACACCATCTCTGCTTTCTACCAATAAAGTTTTGAAATAATTTTATTCAGTTCAGTTCAGTTCAGTCGCTCAGTCATGTCCTACTCTTTGCAACCCCATGGACTGCAGCACGAAAGGCCTCCCTGTCCATCGCCAACTCCTGGAGTTTACTCAAATTCAAATCCATTGGGTCGGTGATGCCATCCAACCATCTCATCCTGTTGGCTCCTTCTCCTCCTGCCTTCAATCTTTCCCAGCATCAGGGTCTTTTCAAATGAGTCAGCTCTTCGCATCAGGTGGCCAAACTACTGGAGCTTCAGCCTCAGAATCAGTCCTTCCAATGAATGTTCAGGACTGATTTCCTTTAGGATGGACTGGTTGGATCTCCTTGCAGTCCAAGGGACTCTCAAGAGTCTTCTCCAACACCGCAGTTCAAAAACATCAATTCTTTGGCACTCAGCTTTCTTTATAGTCCAACTCTCACAACCATACATGACTACTGGAAAAACCATAGCTTTGACTAGATGGACCTTTGTTGACAAAGTAATGTCTCTGCTTTTTAATATGCTTTCTAGGTTGGTCATAACTCTTTTTTCCAAGGAGCAAGCGTCTTTTAATTTCAAGGCTGCAGTCACCATCTGCAGTGATTTTGGAGCCCCATAAAATAAAGTCTCTCACTGTTTCCATTGCTTCCCCATCTATGTGACATAAAGAGATGGGGCCAGATGCCATGATCTTAGTTTTATGAATGTTGAGCTTTAAGCCAAAATTTTCACTCTCCTCTTTCACTTTCTAAAGAACTAAAGAGGTTCTTTAGTTTTTCTTCACTATCTGCCATAAGGGTGGTGTCATCTGCTAATCTGAGGTTATTGATATTTCTCCTAGCAGTCTTGATTCCAGATTGTGCTTCCTCCAGCCCTATGTTTCTCATGATGTACTCTGCATAGAAGTTAAATAAGCAGGGTGACAATATACAGCCTTGACGTACTCCTTTTCCTATTTGGAACCAGTCTGTTGTTCCATGTGCAGTTCTAACTGTTGCTCCCTGACCTGCATACAGATTTCTCAGAAAGCAAGTCAGGTGGTCTGGTATTCCCATCTTTTTGAGAATTTTCCAGAGTTTGTTGTGGTCCACACAGTCAGAGGTTTTAGCATTGTCAATAAAGCAGAAGTCAACGTTTTTCTTGAACTTTCTTGCTTTTTCAATGATTCAACGGATGTTGGCAGTGTGATCTCTGATTCCTCTGCCTTTTCTAAATCCAGCTTGAACATCTGGAAGTTCACAGTTCATATACTGTCGAAGCCTGGCTTGGAGAATTTTGAGCATTACTTTGCTAGATTGTGAGATGAGTGCAATTGTGTAGTAGTTTGAGCATTCTTTGGCATTGCCTTTCTTTGGAATTGGAATGAAAACTGACCTTTTCCAGTCCTGTGGACACTGCTGAATTTTTCAAATTTGCTGGCATATTGAGTGCAGCACTTTGAAAGCATCATCTTTTAGGATTTGAAATAGCTCAACTGGAATTCCATCACCTCCACTAGCTGTGTTCGTAGTGATGCTTCCTAAGTCCCACTTGACTTCTCATTCCAGGATGTCTGGCTTTACATTGGTGATCCCACCATTGTGATTATCTGGGTCATGAAGATCTTTTTGTATAGTTCTTCTGTGTATTCTTGTTACCTCTTCTTAATATTTTCTGCTTCTGTTAGGTCCATACCATTTTTGTTTTGTATTGTGCCATCTTTGCATGAAATATTCCCTTGGTATCTCCAATTTTGTTGAAGAGATCTATAGACTTTCCTATTTTATTATTTTCCTCTATTTCTTTGCATTGATCACTGTGGAAGGCTTTCCTATCTCTCCTTGCTCTTCTTTAGAACCCTTCATGCAAATGGGTATATCTTTCCTTTTCTCCTTTGCCTTTCATGTCTCTTCTATTCACAGCTATTTGTAAGGACTCCTCAGACAAGCATTTTGCCTTTTTGCATTTTGCATTTCTTTTCCTTGGGGATGGTCTTGATCCTTGCTTCCTGTACAATGTCACAAACCTCCATCCATAATTCTGCAGGCACTCTATCTATCAGATCTAGGCTCTTAAATCTATTTCTCACTTCCACTGTATAATCAATCATAAGGGATTTGATTTAGGTCATACCTGAATGGTCTAGTGGTTTCCCCTACTTCAATTTACGTCTGAATTTGGCAATAAGGAGTTCATGGTCTGTGCCACAGTCAGGTCCTGGTCTTGTTTTTGCTGACTGTATAGAGCTTGTCCATCTTTGGCTGCAAAGAATATAATCAATCTGATTTTGCTATTGACCATCTGGTGATGTACATGCATCTTCTCTTTTGTTGTTGGAAGAGGGTGTTTGCTATGACCAGTTCGTTCTCTTGGGAAAAGTCTATTAGTCTTTGCCCTGATTCATTCTGTACTCCAAGGCCAAATGGCCTGTTTCTCCTGGTATTTCTTGACTTCCTACTTTTGCATTCCAGTCCCCTATAATGAAAAGGATATCTTTAGGGGGTGTTAGTTCTAGAAGGTCTTGTTGATCTTCATAGAACTGTTCAACTTTAGCTTCTTCTGCATTCCTGGTCGGGGCATTGGCTTGGATTACTGTGATATTGAATGGTTTGCCTTGGAAACAAACAGAAATTATTCTGTCGTTTTTGAAATTGCATCCAAGTACTGCATTTCGGACTATTTTTTTTTACTACCATGGCTACTCCATTTCTTCTAAGGGATTCTTGCCCACAGTAGTAGATATAATGGTCATCTGAGATAAATTCACCCATTCCTGTTCATTTTAGCTTGCTGATTCCTAAATTGTCAATGTTCACTCTTGCAATCTTCTGTTTAACCACTTCCAATTTGCCTTGATTCATGGACCTAACATTCCAGGTTCCTATGCAATATTGCTCTTTACAGGATCGGACTTTACCTCCATCACCAGTCACATCCACAACTGGGTGTTGTTTTTGCTTTGGTTCTCTGTCTTCATTCTTTCTGGAGTTATTTCAGAGCTATTATCTAGTTTATATTCCAGACTTCAACTCATACTTCCTAAAGGAAAATCCTCACTATGGACAGTTCACATTAGTAGGACATTATTTTGTAGATTGATTCAGTCACTAGTTCACCATGTTTCTGGAATTAATAAAATCTTTTTTTAATGCAATTTTTGTTGCTGTGGTTCATATTGACTTGGGGATCATGAATATCTTTGGATTCCTGGAGAAAATCTTAAAACCAAGAAAAACACACATGCTCATTCCTGAAAACAACTACTTAATACCATTTCATAAAATTTAGAATCCCATTTGTTGACTCCATAGAATTCCCAGTGCTTTCTTCAAAACAACTTTAAAACAATAGCTTTCTTCCCTTTAAGACTATGCAAATTTACCTTTGTCCTCCTGTCAGCATGTGGTTCCAAGTTCATTAAGTATATCTTATATACTAATATATATTTTGTAAAACAACTAGGTTTAAATAGTAGGAATATTGTCAAGCTGTAGCATATTTCTTGCTACTAACACTTTGAAATTTAATGGAGCACATATTAGGGGCAAATAGAAAACTTAGTGATTTCTTTAACATCAAGGAAATTTTTTATTTATATATACATATAAAGATGTGAGTTGAGACACTGTGTTACTATAAATAATAGTACACATCTCAGGAATTACTCAAGTATTTAGCTGAAATATATTCAAAACAAAGCAATCACTTATCATTTAGATTAAGTTTTGGAGCAGTTGGCTCTATTTGACTAAGCACCTGTCAGCATACTTTTCAAAAACATTTGAACAGCTACTAAGGCTGTAAGAATAGAAATTTTATATTCTTTTAATAACCTGGGGTATCCTCTAATGCACATTAATGAAGTTCCCTTTATGTACTGCGGGGAGTGAGCTCCGCCCCTGGCAAAGGTCTTCAGGAAGGAGGCTTGGCATACGCAAAGGCGGGATCGAGCCTCAGGAGTCTCCCTGGAAATTCTTGAGCATCTACCCCCAAAACCAGAGTCTGCCTACTTTCTGCTTTGTGTTCTCACCTACACCTCTGACTTTACGGGGGGCTGTCCCCCACTATCTCACTCTGAAAAAAGAGTTAGCTTACAGCTCCAGTTAATAATTTCTGGGTGTGACAGTGTTTCAACCTACAAACTCCTTTGGAAGTCCTCTAGCCTGCCTGAATAGGTTTTTTCCGGCAACATGTGATTGTTCAGAGCCTCCCAACTGTGAGAGGCAGGAGATGTTCTAAACTATCTAAACACAGATTCCTTTGAGTAGTTAAAAGATTGATTAGAAATTGTATTGGTGAAGGGTTTTTCACTTGTTGGGCCAATGTTTGCTGCTAAGTCTCCATATCCCTTACCTACTGTGTCCTTGGCGGTGTATTGATTGATATAATGGGTGTATAGAAATGTAAGTAGTAGCCTCAATGTTTGTAACCTTGGACCCTTGAGTTAATTCTTTTCTTGATTGAGCCCACCTCACCTTTGCCCTATAGGAATGCAACTTTATCCAGTGCTTTTTGGAGGCTGGCGCCTGACTTTGGAATAATCACCTTTAGAGAAAAATAAGTTTCTTAAAATGTTAACAGGCATCCTGGCCAGAAGATGATGTAAATCACCTAAACTTTTGCATATGATAAGTTTGAAAGTCTGGCTTCGATAAGGATCAGGAACTGCTGTCTTTGCATGACTCTACCCCTTCCCCCATTATTCTCTATGCACAACTTAAGGTATAAAACTACTTTGGAAAATAAAGTATGCCCTTTTTTTTGTTCACCGAAATTTGGTCTCCCCATGTCGTTCTTTCTTTCACCTTCTAGCTGAACTTTTCCTCTGAGGCAGGGAAGCTTGTCAAGCCTACTAATTTTGCCTGGGCTTCTAAGATCTGACCGGGGAGGCCTTAGTGTCTCCTCTCCTTCGGGAGAACGGGAGGACGCCTGCGGCCTTCGTAGGTGACGTAAATTCCCTGCTTTGGAATTTTATTCAGCCTCTTTTCTTCACTGAATTTCTTCGCTGAGCTATCCTTATTTCACCACTCTTTATAGCCTTAATAAGCGTTTAATTATGCAGTTGTTTCCTGATTTTCGCCGATGCCGTCCCCGCTTTGAATTCCCTGGATCCACCGGGGCTGGACCCCGGCAATGTACAGTTGGGAAGATACCCGGAAGAGGAAATGGCAACCTACTCTAGTGTTTTTGCCTAGAGAATCCCATGGACAGAGAAGTCTGGTGGGTATAGTCCATGGGGTTGCAAAAAGTCAGACATGACTGAGCGACTAATACCATACTTAATATATTCCTCAGAAGCTAGCAAAATATTATTGTTTAAAGTAAAAATTGGTTTTTAAAAGTCACAAAGCTTTTTTTTTTTTTTTTTTTTTTTGACTGGCATTGAATTTAAAGTATAAAAACATCATTTTTTGGAATTACAATGGATTCAAAGTAAATGATAGATTTCCAATCCTAAATACAATTTTGTGCCATGGTAGAAATGTGAATTTAGAACCCTGGATATTGGATCCCAAGAGAGTCACTAGTCACAGACATTTAAACTGAGAGGAGACAGGCAAGCATACAGAAGTAGACAAAGTCTCATAGGAAACTGGGCTTGGGATAAGCAACCTTCTGAAATCTGAAATCACAGAACATTCCTCATTTTTCTATGTTAAGGAAAGGGAGCAAAACATGAATATGTGTGTGTGACAGGAGAGTAGCAAAAGCATTAAAATAATCACCTGAGTTTAGGGTACCATCTTAAGAAGATGCTTCTTACCAAGATGACCATTGGAGCAGGTCATAATAAACAAATAGGAGATAGGCAGATCAAAGGAAATCTGTACACCAGCAAGGGGAAATCAGAGGTCTAAGGGAGAGGGAGCAAGACCTGATTTTGATAACATTATGAAGTTAGCTGGCTTTGAGTATCTAGGATTAGATTTATAATATACATACTGCAAATCTACCTACTGACAGATGCTTCATTCCAAAAAGGCATTAGGCATTCTGAAAGAGAGATGAGTTTATATAATTCTATACCACAGTACTATGCCATTAAAAGTAAAAAACAATCTTAATGTTTGTATATTTGGGAAAGAAGAAAGCAGGTTATTCCGTAATTTACCAATATCTCTATACCTTAATTTCCTCAAATTCATAATAGAGAAAATTAATAATATCACCTAGGATTGCTGCTGAGGATTGAATGAGATCACAGGTATTAAAAAGAGTGCTCTAAGGTATAAAGTAACAATTGTCAATAAATTTAGCTATTACTATAAAATATAATTAATATATTTAAAGATAATTAAATATATTTACAGGCTAAAAGCAGTGACATTAAACCGAGCATTACATTCACCAGAGCTCATTTTGTTATCTCTTCTCTGAGAGAAATATCAACTCAGATATCTTTAAGTTTTATCTCATTAGGAGAGTTTTATGACTGGCTTTCTAATGAAGTCATTTTCATTCACATTTTATTGAAAATAATCTTTCTAATTCCAAGACCTTTTAAACATTAAATTCTTTTGTCGCTTGACATAATGAGTGGAAGTTAACTTTGCAGTTGCTTCCATTCTTTTTGTTCATTGCTTTGTAAATTCTATTCAAGGGATGGATGAAAATGAGAGATTCTCAGTCACTATATGTTCTTCAAATAAGATGAAAAAAATACTTTTGCAGTGACATCATATCATACAACATTTTAACAGATCTCCACATAATTTGTAACTTTGAGACAAGGCCTACAAACAAGCAATACTGCAATTACTACATTCAATACTATGGGATTTTCAATTCTGTATACAGTCTTACTCAGGAAATAGAACAGGTAATTTCATTTAACATATTGAGTTTCATTCTAGTGAGATACATTTGTAGCAGGAAAGAGGAAAGCTCAAAAATGAATTCCATTAAGATGGCATCTTTCAAGCTGGGTATTTCCAAGAGTCTACTAATCCACTATTTCCCTCTCCATATTAAAAGTGCTATAAACATTAAAAATATTTTGATATATTAATTATATTCTGAAGTAACAAGAAAATGTGTGTGTGTGTGTAAATTAAGGGAGAGAAAGAAGGAAATACTCATGGTATTATTTTACAAAACATAAAATGTTTGGTTAAGTGGGAGTTGGAGTCATTACTATAAACTGAAATCAAGTAACAGGCCTCTCCTATTTTTCACCATTAGTGTTTGATTAACTGACATGTGCCAATAAACAAGTTGACAAGCACCAGGAAATTTGGCTGTTTTATCAGCCTAGTAACACCTCATAGGAAATCATGTCCAGGAATTAGGTGTCTGAAAACTGCTATACTGTTTTCTGCGTTTTGTCCCATATATTTCTATCCCTCACAGATTATGCAACAAATTTAAATTGCCAAAACCACTCTTGAAATAAATGCCACTCAATTCCAGTGGATAACTACAGTCACAATTTCATAAGTTAGTTTTGATCCGGAGGGAGAAATCTTGCTCTTTTCTCTGAGAGCAGCTCACCCAGAATGGCATCTGGCAGGTCTAATTTTGGTGGCTGCACACTGTGGCACTGAACAGCTCCGCATCTAGCACACAGGTCTACCTCCGTCTCCTTTTCCTCACCAGGATTACATCACTTACAGGCATGATGCTGCCGATCCCTAGAAGACTATTGCTATAAAAATCAAATTTGAATTTCAAACTCCAGAAATACTGGAGTAGGAGGGAGGAAGGGAAGAGAATGCATTAACAGTTCTCTGTGGACAGTGGTTAAAAAAAAAACAAAACAAGAGACCAAAAAAAGGCAAACGATATCTTATGAACCCATATTTGGAAAACCCTATTCTAGATTGAGTGTAACAGATTCTAAATTCAATTAAATGCAATCTTAGGGTTGCGCCATTATTTTAGTCATTTGATCCCATTAGTGAAGTGCGCTGACGCTTCCTTTCCGGAGCTATGATTCATGCAGGGCATCAGAAGATGAGTTAAGTGATATTCCGGGAATATTCTGTTGATTAATTATCAACAAGGGAAATCCAGCTTGAAAGACTGGTTTGACTTCCCATATGAACCACACAGGGTAAAAGCCTATTTCTGCAGAGAAAAGCCACAGCTCCTTAGAAACTTTGAAACTGATAGAAATGTTGAATTATTATGATATTGTATATTTATATTATGAAATTTAAAAGTCATTCTTACTTTAAAGTTTAATTGGTTAAAAAAGCATGGTAATATTTTTATTTTTGGGGGCATTGCCATTGGACAATGGCAGTTGAACAGTTGAAAAAATTAAAAAGTAGCATTTATAAATGAATCTGTAATAGTAATGTCTCTAAGGACTACTTATTCTACATTTCAAAGAAAAGAAAATGAATTATATAACTTAGAGGAAAGTATCAAATTTATATAACATAAATCTTCAGAAAAATGTTAGAATGTTTACAAAATGTTTTCCATATACAGTAGATTTCAGTAAATCATAGAAGAAGCTTCATGAATTTTGAAATAAAATGAAAGTGTCTCATAAATCCTTTTCAAGTAGAAAATTCTGTACAGAGAAGAGTACCCAATGGTTTGATTATTAGCATTATAATTAGCTTGGTCAGTTGGATGAAGAGTTCAGACCAGTTCCATTTAATTCTGTTCTATGACAATAACATAAACTCCCCACTGTCAAACTATCTCAAATGTAATAGTACTTGACAACTCTGTTTATTAGTACAGATGATTTTGAATTCTCCTTTTTCCAACTATAAGAGTGTTAAGATTTAAAAACATCAATAATCTTATTACCTTGCTTAGAAGCAACCAAAGAAACTACTTTGTCTAGACATCAAGCCACTTAAGACTACCTAACTCACCCCTTGAGAAAAAGGGGTGAAGACTTCAAATCTAACTCTGCTTCATAGAAGATGTGCTATATATTTAAGGATGGAAATAAGTTGGACAAAACTAATGGGAAAAAAGCATTCTAAGCAATGTGAACTACATACACAGAACTTCTTTGGAGATACTTGAAGGGAAGCCTGCCCTAGCTCATCTCTTGAGAAAAACTATATAGAATTTGAAAATAGGATAAAAGAGTTATTTCCTGCACTTTAAATGACAAAATAAAGTACTGAATAACAAGCACATCTAATGGGTTATCTGGTGATACGGATTATGGAATTTTATTTGGCATACTATTCCCTATTAACATTATTAACTAAGGTCCAGAATCTGCAAAGAAATGGAAACTTCTAGAAAATCACTGACTTGCCACTAATTTTTGTTCAGAAGTGCAAATTAGTTTTGTTAGGTAGAATATATTACATTCTTATTTTTCCATAGATTATTAACCAGTTTGATGGATGTGAGTCTGAGTGAATTCCAGGAGTTGGTGATGGACAGGGAGGCCTGGCGTGCTGCGATTCATGGGGTCACAAAGAGTCGGACACAACTGAGTGACTGAACTGAACTGAAACTTAACTTTGAAATCTTATCTCAGTCCTGGACATATGATAGATAGATTAACGATAGATAATAGAGATAATGAATGATGAGAGTTTTACTTTCAGTTGTTGGAAAAATATGATATGACTTCCTCTTTCCATCTTCTGAAATTATATTAGTTCACATAGAAATATCTATATTTCCCCATGTGTAAATTTCCCTCAAGTATCTCCAGAGAAATTCTGTGTATCCTGTACACATTGCTTAGAATGCTTTTTTCCCTTTAGTTTTGGCCAACTTATTTTCATCCTTAAATATACAGCATGTCTTCTATAAAGCAGAGGTAGATGTACATAAAGCTAATGTAGATTAATACCCAAGGCTCCTCACTTTTAGAGAGCCCTCTGCATGACCCTGGGAGGAACCTTAGAAGTGCATATGTGCGTGTGTGTGTGTGGAAAATAAACTATTTTGACCATCACTGGTTAAGGCTACTCTTATTTCCACTTAAACACATCTTAACACATCCTTTTTGTCCAGTGGTTTTGATAATGACTATGTACATTTTGAGAACTGAGATAAGGGAAAGTTAAGTTGTGGAAATATTGAGTTTAATTTAGTGAAATATTTTTATGTGCTGTGCACTTAGCTCCCTGTGTAGGGATGTTATTACTACTAACTCACTCTTCTGACTCACACTGCGATATGAAAAATATGGCAAGGCCAGACCTGACATGAGTATATTGCAAGGTCTCCAGCAGATATGTATTGAGAAGTGACAGAGTTTGAATATATGGAGCTAGGCCCTAACTTTGAAAACATTTTCAAGCATCCAATGTGTAAAACTGCAAGAAAAATATTTAGATTTAATTTATACCTAATTCAAATATAGAATTTTTCTGTTGACCAAGTATATAATAAAATCATAAACATAACATATTTTAATGTTTTTGTGGATATGAACTATGCGCATATCCAGAAAGTGGCTATAAGTGTTATAGCTGTCCATTTTTGAATGGTGTCTGCATGCCATGCATAACTATCTGTAAACCAGGCCTGAGGTTTTTCTTCCTATGTCAGTTGATCATAGGGAACTTCCCATGAAGTCACAGGTGCAGAAAAGGAGAAAGAAGGCAGTGTAGCAGGATTAGGGACCACGGGTATTTGGGCCATTTTTTCATGTAACTTACTTGCACCTTCAGAGTCTACTTAGCCCAATTATGCAAACACCACTTCCATTTGATAACGGAGTGGAGTACCACTCAGATTTGTGGCCTAATAGGTTAGGTGACACCCAGTTCATTAATGGTAGCTCAGGTAGCATGGTAACTTTGTGGTTCATGGTAAGCATTCAGTCTCTGCTAAGTCCCACTAGCAGTTCAAATCTGTTTCTCAAAAGTAAATCAGTTATCTGTGGAGAATTATAAGGCTTTCCTATAAAATCTTAAGGATGTGTGCTGTGATTCACCTTTAGTGCCCTGCCAAAAGCTCCTTATCTGAACACCAGTGTTTCTGGCATCTTTGGATGTGCTGAGTCATGTGGGCCAAGTGGCAGAGCACCCTGCACAGCAGCCTGGACCTGTCTTTGAGCCTTCTTTTGTTTTAGGCCCCTCTCAAAACTAACAAATTGTTGAGTCATTGGGCCAGTAACACACCCAAATAAAGCATATGTTGATTCCAAAATCCAAGAAAGCGCACTAGATGTGTTTCCCTTGTTGCAGAAAGGGCCAGATTCAGCAACTTATTCTTCAGTTTGGCAGGAATGTCTTGACATGCTCCATAACACCGAACTCCTAAAAATGTCACTGGGGGAGAAAACCTTTCAATATCTGTCACATTTATTTCCTATTCTCTGACACTCAAAGGTCTTACCAATAAGTCTAGAGTAGTGGTTGCTTCTTGCTCCCTTGATCCAATCAGCATAATGTCACCAGTGTTATGAACCAGTGCAAAATCTTATGAAAGGGAAAAGTGATCAAATTCCTGACACAGGAAATAAGTTACAAAATTAAATTATTACATAGGGTTGGAGAACTTATATACTCCTGAAGTAGGGTGTACTACTGTTCCTGCTAAACAAACGCAAACTGCTTCTGGTGCTTTCTTCTAAAAGATGTCTAGGAGAAAAACATATCAATAGCTACATACTTGGATGTGGATGTGTTCACTTGTTCAAGCAAGGAAACCATATATGGTATAGCAGCTTCAATTTTAATTCATCACCCAGTTAAGCTTATGGTAATTCAGTGTCATTCTCCAAGGTCCATCTTTCTTCTGCAAGGTTAATTAAACGGGATTGTGATAACAGTAACTATACCTGCATATTTCAAGTCCTTGATGGTGGCACTAATCTCTGAAATCTCCCTTAGGAATAAAATACTACTGGTCTCATATTTTCCTATATAGAGTCAGTTCAAGTAGCTTCCACTTGGTCCTTCCTACCACAACAGCCCTAACTCCATTGATCGGGAAACCAATGAGAGGATTCCACTAGACAATGAATGTATTTATTTCAATCATGCCTTCCAGAACTGAGGAAATAACCGCAAGATGAGTGTAGGGACCCACTGGGCTCAACATGAGATGGATACGAGCTAAAATTCCACTGACTAACTGACCTCCATAGATTCTGACCAATCCTCCAACACCAGCTGGGTGTCTTACAACTCATTTCAATTCTGACACTAACCAGAGTCAGTGCACACCTCACAGGCTAAAAGCCCAGTCCCACAAGGTTGTTGACCACTTCAGACACCAATGGTCAGGAGTAGGTCCCCAGTTACCCACAACTTCTGTCCAATTTGGCTATGAATTAGAGATTCCCACAACCCCCTCTTCAGGTTTGATGCCATAACTTGTTATTTCACAGAGCCTAACACATGGCCCCTCAATCAATTTCCTGACTTGAATCAATTTATAGACCTAGAACCCCTTAAATGAAAGACAGTTTGGGTACTCTTGGAGAAGGATCACATTACACTACCTAAATGGTATACTGCTAATCTTTCTCTAGCCTTTCCTATTGGGAGCCAAAGGCCTTTTCTCATGGTGTCTATGCAAAAACAAGACCAGGAGCTGACTGTGGCTCAGATCATGAACTCCTTACTGCCAAATTCAGACTTAAATTGAAGAAAGTAGGGCAAACCACTAGACCATTCAGGTATGACCTAAATCAAATCCCTTATGATTATACAGTGGAAGTGAGAAATAGATTTAAGGGACTAGATCTGATAGATAGAGTGCCTGATGAACTATGGAATGAGGTTCGTGACATTGTACAGGAGACAGGGATCAAGACCATCCCCATAGAAAAGAAATGCAAAAAAGCAAAATGGCTGTCTGGGGAGGCCTTACAAATAGCTGTGAAAAGAAGAGAAGCGAAAAGCAAAGGAGAAAAGGAAAGATATAAACATCTGAATGCAGAGTTCCAAAGAATAGCAAGAAGAGATAAGAAAGCCTTCTTCAGCGATCAATGCAAAGAAATTGAGGAAAACAACAGAATGGGAAAGACTAGGGATCTCGTCAAGAAAATCAGAGATACCAAAGGAACATTTCATGCAAAGATGAGCTTGATAAAGGACAGAAATGGTATGGACCTAACAGAAGCAGAAGATATTAAGAAGAGATGGCAAGAATACACAGAAGAACTGTACAAAAAAGATCTTCACGACCCAGATAATCACGATGGTGTGATCAATGACCTAGAGCCAGACATCCTGGAATGTGAAGTTAAGTGGGCCTTAGAAAGCATCACTACGAACAAAGCTAGTGGAGGTGATGGAATTCCAGTTGAGCTATTCCAAATCCTGAAAGATGATGCTGTGAAAGTGCTGCACTCAATATGGCAGCTCATTTGGAAAACTCAGCAGTGGCCACAGGAATGGAAGGTCAGATTTCCTTCCAATCCCAAAGAAAGGCAATGCCAAAGAATGCTCAAACTACCGCAGAATTGCACTCATCTCACACGCTAGTAAAGTAATGCTCAAAATTCTCCAAGCCAGGCTTCAGCAATATGTGAACCATGAACTTCCTGATGTTCAAGCTGGTTTTAGAAAAGGCAGAGGAACCAGAGATCAAATTGCCAACATCTGCTGGATCATCGAAAAAGCAAGAGAGTTCCAGAAAAACATCTATTTCTGCTTTATTCACTATGCCAAAGCCTTTGACTGTGTGGATCACAATAAACTGTGGAAAATTCTGAAAGAGATGGGAATACCAGACCACCTGACCTGCCTCTTGAGAAACCTGTATGCAGTTCAGGAAGCAACAGTTAGAACTGGACATGGAACAACAGACTGGTTCCAAATAGGAAAAGGAGTTCATCAAGGCTGTATATTGTCACCCTGTTTATTTAACTTATATGCAGAGTACATCATGAGAAATGCTGGACTGGAAGAAACACAAGCTGGAATCAAGATTGCCGGGAGAAATATCAATAACCTCAGATATGCAGATGACACCACCCTTATGGCAGAAAGTGAAGAGAAACTAAAAAGCCTCTTGATGAAAGTGAAAGTGGAGAGGGAAATAGTTGGCTTAAAGCTCAACATTCAGAAAACGAAGATCATGGCATCTGGTCCCACCACTTCATGGGAAATAGATGGGGAAACAGTGGAAACAGTGTCAGACTTTATTTTGGGGGGCTCCAAAATCACTGCAGATGGTGACTGCAGCCATGAAATTAAAAGACGCTTACTCCTTGGAAGGAAAGTTATGACCAACCTAGATAGCATATCAAAAGCAGAGACATTACTTTGCCAGGAAAGGTTCGTCTAGTCAAGGCTATGGTTTTTCCTTTGGTCATGTATGGATATGAGTGTTGGACTGTGAAGAAGGCTGAGCGCCGAAGAATTGATGCTTTTGAACTGTGGTGTTGGAGAAGACTCTTGAGAGTCCCTTGGACTGCAAGGAGATCCAACCAGTCCATTCTGAAGGAGATCAGCCCTGGGATTTCTTTGGGAGGAATGATGCTAAAGCTGAAACTCCAGTACTTTGGCCACCTCATGCAAAGAGTTGAGTCATTGGAAAAGACTCTGATGCTGGGAGGGATTGGGGGCAGGAGGAGAAGGGGATGACAGAGGATGAGATGGCTGGATGGCATCACTGACTCAATGGACATGAGTCTCAGTGAACTCTGAGAGTTGGTGATGGACAGGGAGGCCTGGCGTGCTGCGATTCATGGGGTCACAAAGAGTTGGACACGACTGAGTGACTGATCTGATCTGATGCATTGGAAAAAGGAAATAGTGTTTTAGGGATTACTGGATACTAACTCAGAACTGACACGAATTCCAGCAACAACAACAACAACAAAAAGACTGTAGTAACTAAGGAAATCTGAGTAAAGAATGGATGGACTTCAGTTAATAATAATGAGTCTATACTGGATCATTGATAGTGACAAAATACCTACTACTACAGATGTTAATAATAAAAGCAATTGGGTGTTGGGTATATGGGTATTCTCTGTACTATCTCTGAAACTTTCTATCAATCTAAAGCTATTCTAAAAAAACTTTTTTTAAAAATTTACTCTCAGAGAATACTTAGCCAAATCAGATAGAAAAATATAAAGTCATGCCATGCATTGAGTTAATGTTAATAAATATAAATGTTGATTCACACAAAAAGACAGGATCTTACTTTAAAAACTCCCATCTCTATTCTTGGCTTCTGCTGAGATGGTTGAATATATCCATAAGTCATATGCCTAGTCTCTTTAAAAATTCCAATGTGTGAGGCAATGCTCCACATTTTTGATGCTCTGAAGGCTTTAACCAATAGTTATCCAGCCACAACCATGACTATCTCTTCAGAACAGTGAATCTCCTAATTTTGGCATCTTGTACAATGTGGATAGACTGAGAATTTTCCAATTCATAAAACCCCAGATTATTTTTGTTTAATAATTTTAAATCAGGTGATCAAACCAGTCAAATCTAAAGGAAATCAGTCCTAAATATTCATCGGAAGGACCAATGCTGAATCTGAAGCTCCAATACTTTGTGAATACCTGATGCAAACAGCTGACTCATTGGAAAAGATGCTAAAGCTGGGAAAGATTAAGGAAAGGAAGAGAAGGGGGCAACAGAGGATGAGACAGTTGGATGGAATCAGTGACTCAATGAATTTGAGCAAACTCTGAGGGAAGCCTGCCATGCTGCAGTTCAGGGGGTTGCAAAGAGCTGGACATGGCAGAGACCAGACAACAACAACAAATCTTCACTCAACTTATTTCTTCACTCTCACATTTCACTTTCATCAAGAGGCTCTTTAGTTCTTCTTCACTTTCTTCCATAAGGGTGGTGTCATCTGCATATCTGAGGTGATTGATATTTCTCCCGGCAATCTTGATTCCATTTTGTGCTTCCTCTAGCCCAGCGTTTCTCATGATGTACTCTGCATAGAAGTTAAATAACCAGGGTGACAATATACAGCCTTGACGTACTCCTTTTCCTATTTGGAACCAGTCTGCTGTTCCATGTCCAGTTCTAACTGTTGCTTCCTGACCTGCATATAGGTTTCTCAAGAGGCAGGTCAGGTGGTCTGGTATTCCCATCTTTTTCAGAATTTTCCACAGTTTATTGTGATCTACTCTTGATGAAAGTGATAGAGGAGAATGAAAAAGTTGGCTTAAAGCTCAACATTCAGAAAACTAAGATCATGGCAGCCAGTCCCATCACTTCATGGCAGATAGATGGGGAAACAGTGAAAACAGTGGCTGACTTAATTTTTCTGGGCTCCAAAATCACTGCAGATGGTGATGCACTCATGAAATTAAAGGACACTTACTCCTTGGAAGGAAAATTATGACCAACCTAGACAGCATATTCAGAGAAGGCAATGGCACCCCACTCCAGTACTCTTGCCTGGAAAATCCCATGTACTGAGGAGCCTGGTAAGCTGCAATCCATGGGGTCGTTGAGGGTGGGGCACGACTGAGCGACTTCACTTTCACTTTTCACTTTCATGCATTGGAGAAGGAAATGGCAGCCTACTCCAGTGTTCTTGCCTGGAGAATCCCAGGGACAGGGAAGCCTGGTGGGCTGCCGTCTATGGGGTCGCACAGAGTTGGACACGACTGAAGCGACTTAGCAGCAGCAGCAGACAGCATATTAAAAAGCCAGAGACATTACTTTGCCAACAAAGTCCATCTAGTCAAGGCTATGGTTTTTCCAGTAGTCATGTATGGATGTGAGAATTGGACTGTGAAGAAAGCTGAGCACCAAGGAATTGATGCTTTTGAACTGTGGTGTTGGAGAAGACTCTTGAGAGTCCCTTGGACTGCAAGGAGATCCAACCAGTCCATCCTAAAGGAGATCAGACCTGGGTGTTCTTTGAAAGGACTGATGTTGAAGCTGAAACTCCAGTACTTTGGCCACCTCATGCAAAGAGCTGACCCATTGGAAAAGACCCTAATCTGGGAAAGATTGAGGGCAGGAGGAGAAGGGGACGACAGAGGATGAGATGGCTGGATGGTATCACTGACTCGATGGACGTTAGTTTGAGTGAAGTCTGGGAGTTGTTGATGGACAGGGAGGCCTGGCGTGCTGTGGTTCATGGGGTTGCAAAGAGTCAGACATGACTGAGTGACTGAACTGATACTGATACTCACATTTTACTACAAGCAGCAAGGAGAAGCTAGTGTGTACCTTTATCACTTTGCTTCTACATCTCCTCAGCTAAATATCCAAATTCATTCCCTATAAATTCTGACATCTTTAAAACTGTAGGATGCAATCCAGCCAAGTTTTATGTCATTATATAACAAGAATCACCTTTCTTCTACTTTCCAATAGCATATATCCTTCTGATCTCTCAGCAAAAGCACCTTTAACATTCACATTTCTATTAACACTCTGTTTATGACAATATATCCACTGTCCGACTCTCTGCGACCCTATGGACTGCAGCCTGCCAGGCTCCTTTGTCCATGGGATTTCCCCAGCAAGAGTACTAGAGTGGTTGCCATGCCCTCCTACAGGGGTTCTTCCTGACTCAGGGATCAAACTCGGGTCTCCTGTATTGTAGGCAGATTCTTTACCACTGAGCCACCAGGGAAGCCCCCTTAGATAATACAGTCTTTCTTGATTATAATCCTCACTTCCTCATCAGCAGAGTCATTAGCTTCCATATTTCTACCAACAGCCTGTTAAAGCCACTGTAATTTTTTTGTGTCTTGATGCCCCTAACTCCTTCATTCTCTACCCATTAGCAATTCCAAGGTCACTCCCACAATTTTAGGCATTTGTTCAAATGTTTTAGGCATTTGTTTCAGAATCTGTATTAATTTCATATAGCCACTGTGACAAATCAGAAAACTGACTATAATACAATTTCATGAATATGACTACCATTATCATTTATTTTATCCTAGAGCCTAGTATTCAAACTAAACCTAATTCTATTTTAGGCAACTTTAGCCAGAATCACTTTTCTTAGTTCTAATGATGACAACTTAGGAAGACGATTAATTCCAGAATAAACAGCAGGTTTGCAATACGCAAATCAGACATTAAATACAATTTCAGTGAACATCATAGAAAGATATTTATTCTGCAATTAACCATTTAATTGCCCTATTTCAGAGATCTCTACCCTTATCCATTCTTTTACAGGAATTATGAGGTTCCTTTTAATTACATAGGCTATCTCTCAGGCGTGATCACTTTTTCTGTTTCTTTGATATACAGGAGGCACAAAGCAACAACATCGAGTTATGAAAAGAGCATGGTATCAATAATACACAGACTCAGGCTCCGTTCTTTGTCATTTACTCTGTATGTTCTTCGGGAAGTGAACTCTCAGTAGCTCTAAGACTAAATTTTGCTATTGGTGGGACGGATATAACAACCATCTCGACTACCTCAAAGGGTGATTGTGAGTAAAAAATAAGACAAATACATATGAAAAAGGTTTGCCCGTGTGAAACTTATTGGCAAGAGAAAGCCTAAAAATATTAGTTCTATAAATTAGATATCTTTCTATTCAGACCTTCTGAAAAAGTAGCACGATATAATTAAATCAGAGTAAAAATAAATGCATCGAAAAAACATGGGTCCCCAAGTTTCTACAGTGGGGCACTCTGGCAAAGGGACTTCAATGGACAAAAACTTGGAGTTTTAAGAGGAAATACCCTTGAAGTTGTACCATTAGGATGCAGGAGATCTGGGTTATAAATATCCAGTGCCATGAGAATCTATAAGAATGATTCACCCAATAAATAAAAATGAAAAAGGTGGCAGTCCACTTAGAGGAATTCCTTCCTTTCTCATCCAAATGTCTGCATTCTTAAATTTGTCCCAGTCCAGGGATCTTACACTGGAAGACATCTACATTTGCGGTCAAATAAGGCCCTATATCAGACTCAACCTAGGTGCAAATTATTTTTCAAGTTGTTAGTATTCTCTCTCTTCATGATTTAGAAGAGTTACCAGTAACTCCAAGTATTAAATCCCACCTGAAACATTGTGAAGTGTGTCTTGAAAAATTTATCTGTACCAAAGCAGCTTGGAATGCACCAAAACGTACAATTTTCCCACTTTGTCCATGACTTTCAATTCTTTACTGTTGCAGTGAAGTGTGAAAAGTTGAAATGCATGTTCACAAAATCCATGTTTGTGCACATACATATTCAGAGATTTCCCCGCACATTTTTATCCATTCCGAATAGTACATATATTTCACATTCCATGATAGGGTCTTCACTGAGCTATTTAGTTTCTGATCAAGACTTAAAATTGGACAGGGTTTTAAAAATAATTTAACCCATAATTATTTAGGATTCTTCAGCACATTAATAAAATGCAAGAAATCACAAAAAATATTTTGGACTAAAGTTAGACCTCCTTATGCCTAAATTTTGTCATCTCATGATTTGTAAATAATATATTTCCATATTATTTTCTTGAAGTACTTCATTCAATGAGCAACATTCATGGCATCCAGGAAAATGAGCCTTGATGAACATATATTATAGATTCCTTGAAAGAAACCAGTGAAATGTAATGAAAACCACTTGACCCTGACAGTTGTATGCAAAGGAGTTACTAATTTTGAGACCCAAATGGACTCTGAAAGATGCCACAAGGCTGTACTTTTATGAGATGGGAATGACAGGGTTCTGCATCCTGATTTATTTGTTCTTTTCAACTGATCTTCAATTTCCAATAGAATGTATTTCCAGTAGAAAGGGTATTTAAAAGGTAGGCTGTAACAATCTGGATTGTAATATTTCTGGCCTCCTAGGTGAGTATGAGATGAGAGGAAGAGTTTTTCAGAGACTCTGTTTGAATTGGATTCTTTGAAGCTTAGCTAAACATGAGATTGAAAGTGACTGGATGGTCAGTGGCAGTGAGTGAGTAACTAGGAAAAAAGTAAAATTAATAGTGAAATTTTTGAGACTTGATTACTCATTAATTGATATTAATCAGATTTGATCCCTGTCTTTCTGAATAAAGACATTCAATACAGTGGAGTTAGAAGGCAGAACCTGGGGACTGAGTTCCTGAGGCAGAAATACACTGAGAGAGACTTTATATATTCACAGAAAAAAACTGAGAGGATACCCAGAAAGAAATGGATTTCCTGTTGTTTCTGTTGCCTGTTAGCCATGTGAACATGCCACAGTATGAAATCCAAAACATCTGGAAGCAAATTAAAAAAGATTCTATCAATTATATGGGAATTAGCTTAATTTCTAAAATCTTATTTCTGTAAATTCTGTAATTGCTTGAATGGGTTGAGCTTTCCTTCAGATATCTGACCTTGTTTATGCTCAAAAAATATTTAACTAATTAAGCTTAGTCAGAAATAAAGGAGGGTTCCATTAATAATCTGACATCAGATATTGTTTCAAGGGGCCATCCATTCCAATTCCCCCTGCAAGAATCACAAATGCTCAGTCCTACGGTACTTTCATTTGCTGATCATTATTTCAGGCAGCCTTGCTGACAAAGAAAAATCTTTACCTGTTTTATTTTACAGCCTCCAAATTTTCTCTCTGCCAGATGGGTGCTTACCTAATTGCAAAGCAGATTGTGTCTGTGTCTACAAAAGCAAATTGAATTGGAGACTTGAACATTAATCTGGAGGCCATATGCGTGTGTGTTGTCCTAAGTAAATATGACAATAGCATCCAGTCATCATTAAGCTCTACTCATCAAATGGTAGAGCTCTATTTGTGTTGATCCATCCATACATCAGTATTTTTCTAAGTATAAAGTTAGATGACCTATATCAGAGTCACCCAGGCTCTTTCTAAAATGCATATATGTGAGTCCTACTCCAGATCTACACTATCAGAATCTCTGAGATTGAAATTCTGGAGAAACTGAATTTTTAACAAACACTCCCAGAGGTTCTCTTGAACAGTGTTAAAGAAAATATTCACATCTTACTAAAGGACTAGAAGGCAGACTTCATTCAGGGGGCTACTGGGATCAAGTTTTTTAATAGAGGGGAGAGCAGTCCACAATATGGACCGCTGGAGATTTAGAGCCAAGCAGCAGGGTGGGGGTCAGTGGATGGAAAATTACTAAGAGGAAATATCAAGAGTAAGGAAGATTCTGGATAAGCCAACTTGACAGGACTTTTGCTTAAGCCATGCCAAGGTGATAAGATACTAACTAAGGGTGGGGGATAAGAAACTTAAACAGATACAGAGGGTAATCAGATACCAAGAATGGGGGATGAGGAATCTTCTAAGATATGGAGGGTGGGGGATTTTCCCTATACTGACCTACTAGTTGCTAAAACTGAACGAAAGTGGCCAACAGCAGAGCTCCCACTGAGTCTAGTCTAAAAGAGGACTCAAGGGAGCTCCACTGAAGTTTGTTTAGGGCAAAGGTCTTTGTCAACAGTAAAGTCCAAGATGAGGTAGCCTCTAAAACAGTAATTCAATGATTTTTTTAACCCAGGGAATATTTGGCAATGTCTACAGACACCTCTGTCACAACTTTGGTTTGCGGGCAGTTGAGGTGGCGCTAGTGGTAAAGAACCCGATTGCCAAAGCAGGAGACATCCCTGGGTTGGGAAGATCCCCTGGAGGAGGGCATGGTAACCCACTCCAGTATTATCTAGTCCAAGTGCCATGGTTGAGAAATCTCATTCTACAGTGACCAACAATATGTAATGGCAAATCTGTAGAACACACTGAGATATCCAGCTTATATTCTACTGAACACAGACCCTTTACCTGAATGGAACAGGTAATCAAATTTTGGCTTGAGTCTCACCTGAAATGGGTCTATAGTCTCTTTCTATTTAAAAGCTTTTAACTTAATTTCCCATTTTAATAGTGTGCAAAGTGTATGTTCCCCAGGACTCTGCACTTGGAAGAACCCATACTTGCCATAATGGTGTGCTGCTATTGCTGTCTGATGTCTTAATAATTATTTGGCAAAGGGGACTGCAAGGAGATCCAACCAGTCCATTCTGAAGGAGATCAGCCCTGGGATTTCTTTGGAAGGAATGATGCTAAAGCTGAAACTCCAGTACTTTGGCCACCTTATGCGAAGAGTTGACTCATTGGAAAAGACTCTGATGCTGGGAGGGATTGGGGGAAGGAGGAGAAGGGGACGACAGAGGATGAGATGGCTGGATGGCATCGCTGACTCGATGGACATGAGTCTCAGTGAACTCCGGGAGTTGGTGATGGACAGGGAGGCCTGGCGTGCTGCGATTCATGGGGTCTCAAAGAGTCGGACACGACTGAGCAACTGATCTGATCTGATCTGATCCATATTTTAATTTTGCACCAGGCCCAGTAGATTATGTAGCTTTTCCTGGATAATGGCACTGTTGAATATACTTTTGTTTGTTTTGAAATGAATTATTCTAAATGAGATATAATTAAATCACAGGAAGTTCTAAGTACTATTTCACTAAGGTAAACATCAAGATTTATTTAGAAAGCTGTCTGAAAATCAAGTAATGCTGATTAATCCATAACTATCTGACTTTTCTGTGCATGAACAGAAAGCAAGAACATTAAGAGAACTTTGGCAAAAATCCTGTTTCCAAAAAGAGAAAGACATTGTCTTTGTTTCAATTCTATGTCACAGGATACATTCTATGAGACAGGCTATGAGTTACAATTTACAGATTTCTCTGGAAACAAACAAACAAAAAAAATGTTAGCACTTAGACCAAGAAATTGGCTATGTAAAATTCAGAGTTTCAATATAGAATAAAATATATGAGGTCAAAGAGAAGCAGGTCTTTGGAAGTTACCAGATTATAACTTTACTTGGTTGATACACATTAAATTAAAATGTATTCCATTATTTTATCATTTTTAGGTATGCTATTTTATGTCTGCAATACCTAAGTGATATTGTAAGTTTCTATGTAAAAATATCTAAAATAAGTGACAGGAATTTTACAGCCCAGAAATGTACATGTTCTAGCTGTTTACCATGCCATTATTTGTGATTCAATTTGCTCAGACTTCAAAGAATGTATTCCCAGTTATTAAATGTCAACCAAATTTTCCTGCTGATATTTTTTCTGTCTGTTGTTTATCTTTCTTAGAAAAATTCTGGCATATTAGTGATCTTGTTCTTAAGACACCTTTAAGGGTCCTCTTCTGTTTACTTCTTTGTGTACAGCTGCTTTCCGTTTCTAATTTAAACTTTTTGAAAAACTGTAGCAAAAGTTGAATGTTTTCAGGACACTGATCTTTTCTACACTCTAAGGCAATGGACCAGAGCTATCGTTCCATCAGATATAATCATGATGGAATTCTTTCTTCTTTAGAGTGCCAGACTATGGCTCAAAGAATTTAAAAATAAACAATTTTACTTAAAACCTATAGGTGTTACTCACATCAGGTTTAGGAGGTCCCGGTTCGATTCCTGGGTCGGGAAGATCCGCTGGAGAAGAAATAGGCTACCCACTTCAGCATTCTTGGGCTTTCCTTGTGGCTCATCTGGTAAAGAATTCTCCTGCAGTGTGGGAGATCTGGGTTCAATCCCTGGGCTGGGAAGATCCCCTGGAGAAAGGAAAGGCTACCCACTCCAGTATTCTGGCCTGGAGAATTCCATGGACTCTATAGTCCATGGGGTTGCAAAGAGTCTGACACGACTGAGCGCCTTTCACTTGTCAGGGGGACAGGAAGATCGCATGCCATTAATACCTCACTGGCTACCAGCTGGATCTATGCTCCATTCTGTATTCTCCTTTTAAAGTCCCAAAGAACAGGCTGCTCTTCTTGAAACTCTTGCCAATCGCCTTGATAATTAGAGTCATACAGCAGTCTGCTAACGAACAAAAATACTTAATGGGAGTTTTCAGAGCTCCATCTGAGAAAGATATTTTGGTTGCCTTTTGGAACTCCTGGGTGCAAACGAAGTGTTATATCAGTTTTAAAATCCATTCTTACTTCTTCAATAATTCTACCATGTTTCCTATCATCAACAATTATTGTGCATTTACTCTGAACAAATCACAAGTGGTAGTTGTCTAGTTTTCTAAAATACATAACAATACATGGTTTGACAAGAATGAGTATATTATTTAATATTAATGATGCAATAAATTAATGAAAGCAGTCAAAAATTGCTAATGATAATTCAATCTGTACAATCTTTCGGAACAAAAACCAATATATATCAAATGCCTTAATGATCAATTCTATTCTTTGCCCCAGTTATTTCTGGCTATCTATTAGGGGAATAATCAGCTATATAAACTAAAATTTTCCTTGCTTTTGTGAATTTACCATTTATGACATTATTGAAATGGAATAATCTTAAAGTGCCACATATTGGAGAAAGATTAAAGATGCCAAAATGATTTAAAATATTATATAAAAAATAAGGTGTTTAATGATAGAGTTCATTTAATATAATATTGAGATACAAAACGAGACAAATATATATGTGTGTGTGCATACATATACCTGTGTACACACAGACACACACACACTTTAAAAATAAAAGGAAAATACATGGTCAGTCTTCAGTTAAGGAAACGGCAGACATTTTAATGTGTGTTCCAGGGTATGAAGAGTTTCATTTCTCCAAAAGGAGCTGCTGCAATTCTCCATAATCTCTCTCAATAGCTGTCTCGGCCAGCAAGCAGGCAGGTGGGTAGTTCTTCATTAAGAAAGCTATTTTCCATCTTTTGTGTGCTCTTTACTCTCACTTCCACTTCTCCCAAATAATATTAATAATAGTTTCTCATTTTCTTCTATTCGAATCTCCTGCCTCTCACTTAGGAAACTCTAACCTGGATTCACAGAGAAGGAAGTCAAGGACATACAGTCTCAGCTTCTCTGAGGAGACTTCAGAAGATGATGGTGAAACTGCTGAATTCACTACTAACATTCCCGAACAGGAATATAATATGAGGTTTATAGAGTTTATTTCTAGATAAGGGAATTTAATGGAAGAGGATGTTTTAGCCTGACTATTTCTCTTAGTTTCCATATCTTTCACAAGTTGAGCACATTAGTTTCATAATCAGAAAAAAAATGTGGTTATGTTTAAAATGAGTATGGGCAATGACATAGAATTTGTCAATTTGAAATTAGGGCTTCTGAGGGAAATCCAGCTAATTATAATTTTTTTTAATAAAACATGTCAACATCTCAGAGGTTTACTGGCCACTTCCTGAGAAATCTCATCCATTGCTGTTTCAAAACCCAAAACACAGCCATTTCTTCAGTTACAAATAAACTGTTTCTGCTCATATTTGCTATGTATCTGTAGAAATAGAGCCTCTCCTACTCACCTCAAATCCCCAACTTGACAATGTAGTCACACGTGTGGCAGTCAGAAACTGGACAAGGAAGGTAGGGGTTGTTACATGGTTTGTAGCACAGGGCATAAGACTTTTCTCCATGTATGTCAGGACTTGGGTATAAGACTATGAACCCAGGAGAAATGTTGTTAAATATTTTAGCACACAGTCTCCTAGACAGGGCTACCCTGGAGTTTAATTTCCCTGAATTTTTAACCAAACTCGACTTCTCCTGAGAGATTGACCTTGGTCAGCAATGACTGGAGCAGGCATCACCCTATTCTATCAACTGCTGTGAGAGAACACAACAGAAATATTTAGGGGATTTCAATGCACTTGAAGACAGTAAAAGCTGCCAAGTATGCACATAAAATTGGATGTGAATAATTGTGCACCTTTACACACTGTGAAATGTTAAGGCATTAGGTAAGTGCAGGCCCTGTGGGGTTTAAGAGCAAATGATCAGAATCCAGCTGAGGGTACTTAAAGCGGTCACTTAGCTCTTTGCAACCTCCAATTACTTGTGTGTAAAGTAAAAGTGTTCGATCACATGTTTGTGAATTTCTCTTCCAGCACCAGCTTTCTGTGTCTCTTTGAATCCATCACAGCCAGGATCTGGATGAAACGCCAAACTTGGAAAAACTGTTTTCTGTTTCCCCTACTCTGCATCTTACTCTTCCCTTTCAGCTCTACTGCCGCTAGCCCATATCCCAAAGCACCCCCTTCTTGGGATTTTTCCATCCGTCTTCTCTTAGAGTTCATCAGCTCAGTGTCTCTTCCATATCTAATATGATACATAATATGTGCTGCTGAGATGGTGTGAGCTAATGAGGTAAAGGCTTGCCAGATGGCATATTTGCATTTTAACAGGGGCCTTCTGGAAACAATGCCTTAGTACAAAGGAGTGCTATAATTCGTAAGAATGCTATCAAACAAGGTAAGAGAAAGACCATGTATAATGAAAGATAAGTCAATCAGAGTTTACCAAACTGAAACTATATTCCTATTTTAAGCTCACAATACAATGACAGGGATACATTTTTTTTTTTTTGTAAGGCATTTGAATTGCATATGAAAAGAAAATATTTTCTTTCTTCTGGTGGCAAATAATCATGTTTTTAATGAAGCTACTAGACACAGAGAACTAAGCTAATTTAACACTCCGATTAAAGGATAAACACAATGCTAAGCCGACTGCTAAAATGAAAGACAACCAGTGAATATTTCAGTCTGTATAAAAGGATGTTTTCTAAATCTGTGTTTCATCTTGATTCACAGATTGAGGTTGGTATATAATCTGAGATATCACTTAAAACTTCATGTATAATTAACATAAGTGAAAAGGACAGGTCTGGAATTCTGGTATAGTTAATTAGATTTTAAAATGATTTTTGCTTGTATGTAAATACCATGTCTAGAGGCAGATATCCTCAAGTATTACAACATGAATTAGTTTTGTTCTGAACTATTTTAGGCAACACTTCTTAAGCTATGATTCTTAGGTGTACTGCAGTATTATTGACTCTGAGTTGAAGTAAAGGTAAGCAGAATAAATGTGAGGCAGCATTTGAAGATTCTAAATACCATATAATCCTTCAGTCCCTATTTTATTTGTTGTTCTCTCTGTGCAGATCTTTATTCTCTCCCAAGGGATTTTTCATACCTAAGTCAGGGCACTCTATATTATGTATATGAACCTTTTCTCCTTGATACAAAGAACATCATTTTTATCGATCATTGCGGCATGGTGAAGGCAATGGCAACCCACTCCGGTACTCTTGCCTGGACAATCCCATGGACGGAGGAGCCTGGTGGGCTGCAGTCAATGGGGTCGCTAAGAGTCGGACAAAACTGAGCGACTTCATTTCCACTTTTCACTTTCATGCATTGGAGAAGGAAATGGCAGCCCACTCCAGTGTTCTTGCCTGGAGAATCCCAGAGGCAGGGGAGCCTGGTGGGCTGCCGTCTATGGGGTTGCACAGAGTCGGACACGACTGAAGCGACTTAGCAGCAGCAAGCAGCAGCAGCAAAGGCACTTCTGCTTTACAAAAAAAATCTCAAATGTAATGACGGAGAAGGTCTTAAAAGAGCGTGCATGAGTTAGAACCACTACTGCCTGGTCAGAAGCAGCATGAGCTTAAGGACAATGATGCTTAAATTCTAAGTCCTAATAAGGATTGTAGGATATGTTGGCCTCCTTTGTCTGAAAATATATATCTTAAATCTTGGAAATTGCTTAGTTGCTTGTCACAACTTTTGTCAGTTGTTGATAGTATTTCTAAAAACATTGTTTGAATCATTTTTAGCACATAAAAATTATGTGTATGATGTTCTCTTCTCATAAAATCCATAAATGGAAAATCTTTTCAAATAATGTTTATAAAGTTTTTTTATCTCTAAATTATGTTTATTCATGCATTCATTCATTGAATAAAATCATATTAATTTTCTAATTCATTTAATAGGAAAAGTGAAGTTCCTCAGTTGTGTCCAATTCTTTGGGATCCCATAGACTGTAGCCTACCAGGCTCCTCTGTCCATGGGATTTCCCAGACAAGAGTACTAGAGTGGGTTGCCATTGCCTTCTCCAGGGGATCTTCCCAACCCAGGGATTGAACGCAGGTCTCCTGCATTGCAGGCAGATACTTTACCATCTGAACCACCAGGGAAGTCCTCAATTCATTTAATAAATATAGCCCAAATGGCCTAATCTGTACCGGACCAGTGAGTCTTAACCTTCCTGCAATTTGCTTCAAAACTGCTCTTTATACCTCTTTAAACTCATTGACACTGTTTTTCATTTTTTAAGTTATAAATATAAAATAATAAAAAATTAGAACATATTTTAGTTTTGAGGTAATGATTAAAAAATACATAAAAGCTGTGTGCCTTAAACATTTTTATAGCTAAATGGTTCAGTAGCTTTCTCAGTACTACATTATTCAATACTATTCAATAAATGAGGAATTACTTTGGGAAATGCCATATATACTTTATCACTCCTCTTTAGACAGTTGTTAGTTTTTGTATTGATGTATAATAGTGATGATTCTCCCATGTCAAATACAAATAGTATTTTGTTCAATAATGCAGAATTCTCTTTTTGTCTTTTTTTTTTTAAACTTTACATAATTGTATTAGTTTTGCCAAATATCAAAATGAATCCGCCACAGGTATACATGTGTTCCCCATCCTGAACCCTCGAGAAAAGTACTGATTAGCATTTCTTAAATTTTCCTGAAAAAGAGGAAACTGGTTTGACTAAGGAGCCCAGAGGACTTTTGAGAAGGAATAGACAGGAACCCAATCTATCATCCCAAAGATTCTAAATTATTAACATTTCTCAGATTGCAAGCAGGTAATCTCAACACAAAGACAAGTAAAAGTGAAACATGAAAAATAACCATGGAGGTAAGAAGTGAAACAATCATTAGTTGATCCTGCATCAAGTCTAGTGGTGAAAGATCTTTTCATGTCTGCAAAATTGCAGACTCTGAATTGTGCTCAGCCACATCCTACCAAGACATATGCCTTCTCCTTAATCAAGTCTTCATATGGCTGAATCTAATGTGCTGCCACTTAAGGAATTCCGGACAATTTGGCAAAGCAGTTGACAAAAGAACCAAGTGGGTTTGGGACAGGAATTCCTTCCCAGAGCCTGAATAGGTTCAGGGTAGCCTGAAATCGGAGAAGGCAATGGCACCCCATTCCAGTTCTCTTGCCTGGAAAATCCCATGGATGGAGGAGCCTGGTAGGCTGCAGTCCACGGGGTCGCTAAGAGTCGGACATGACTGAGCGACTTCACTTTCACTTTTCACTTTCATGCATTGGAGAAGGAAATGGCAACCCACTCTAGTGTTCTTGCCTGGAGAATCCCAGGGACGGGGGAGCCTGGTGGGCTGCCGTCTATGCGGTCGTACAGAGTCGGACAGGACTGAAGTGACTTAGCAGCAGCAGCAGCAGCAGCCTGAAATAGAATTTTCAGTCCCCAAAATGGGTGGGATAAAAACAAGCAGCTCAGCCCCACCACCAATGCCAGGACGTGATCCTCTGGCAGTGTAATGAGTACTTGGAACTTTCAGTGTTTTGTCTGCCTCTCAAGGAGACTTATCTGTGTTTAAGCTTACAGAAAGATTTTCACAACTCAGCATTACTCCTGGGACAAAATTAACAGTGCTGTTAATTTCTTTATGCGTGAGATGAAAGTGGTAGCAAAAATGGCAAGAGATTGAATGAACTGAAGATCTATCTGAACAGTTTGAGTTTCAGTGGCAAACAGTACTTGCCTTTTGAATGTGAGGAAAAATTAGGCTTGACATCTTAAGAGACAGAAAATACTGAACTTTTTGACATTCTGGATAGTTGAGTGGAGTATGCTATATTCTGAGATACCTTTAGGAATAGTAATTTACACATCTACACTCTAAAATAGAATATTCCAGTTTCCTATGTAGTCACTTTGCTGCTTATACAAATGGAGCTAACTAAACAAACCAAATACTCAAGTTTCACTAACTTACATTATTCAGGTTCTGGGACAGACTAGTGTATCAAATTGTCATCACTGACAAAATTCAAATGAAATGGATCCAATACTATCACACCAATTACTGCATCCATCCTTTATTTTCTAAAACAAATGCTCCTTCACAAAATAAAAATTTAGTTAAAATATATTTTTAGAATGTTTTGTCAAAACATATAGTTCTTTTAAAACACAACATATCTTTATATTCTAATATTTTCTTCCTGCTTATCCATATAATATTTATTGACCTCACCTATGAAAAAGTTACATCTTCTGGAAGAAAGATTAGTTTTCTTTTTTGCTATGTTATATAAGCTAAAATGTAATTTTTACCACTTTCTAAAAAATTGTAGTAACTAAATCACCCCAGGAGAGCCACCTTCATTTGTTTGTCAAAGGATAATTTGCTTGGTATCTACTTCTTCAATAAAACCTCCAAGAAGGCAAAAGTTCAGAGTATACCTATGATGTTATTTAGTGTTCATAACATCCGAGAAAAATCTATACTTTAAATTCATTCAAAGTCTAAGTAGCAAGTGCAAGAAGGTACAACATGCATTGTATGATCAAGATTCTTTCCTCCCACCGACATATAAAAAAAATTCCAATTGCTTTTTTGTAGGCAACAAAAAGGAGCCCTGGTGAGCTAGGCTTCCTAAAGAAGTCTGTGATATGATTGAACACATTGATTCCTTTTACATTAATCACATTTTTTTTTCAAAGCACAATAACTGCTCTGTGATCATTTTCTTCTTTACTTACTTCACACATATTAGTAACCTAACAGATCATCAACATCAGTTGACTCATCAAGCTGTATATACATTTTATGAGGACAAGCTTTGGTAACGTAGCACAACATATCCTGTCTCACCTTATGAATGAACAAAGGGAAAAAGAACAAAGAATTCTACTGAGAAGAACAAAGGATTCTACCGAAGCCTCATTTGTGCAACTGATGTCAATAAAAGTTCTAATTGCACAAGGCTCTACTGATTTCTTTTGCATGAAATTTTGTTGCCTGAGCAGAATATAAGCATTTGACCAGCACTAGGATAAGAATTATTTAAATAACACAAACTCAAATGATCCTAAAATTCTTCTATTAACAAACACTAGTCTTTGGTATCAAGGCTATGGCTAGCTACACTACTGGATAGTATTTGGGAATTTTCTAGCATATTTTGACATGTGGTTATTGAGATGTATTAATTTTTGAAATATAAGCCCACAAATAATGAATACATCTACAACTTAATTTTAATTCTTAGCTCATGAAAATATTCTGATTGTAGAATTTTGGTGTGAAAGTACTGTATAAGTAGTACATAGTAGTTAGCTCATTAATTATGTACAATTCATGAAATATCCCAAAACATGGTGGTCACCAATTTAGACTGTGATAGAACAACTCAACATAAGCAGGTCTCCACTGTGTAAAATTTGACAGTGTGCTTAACTCATTATCTTACAGTTTGAATCAGCGACCCCATGGACTGTAGTTGGCCAGGCTCCTTTGTCCATGGGGATTCTCCAGGCAAGAATACTGGAGTAGGTTGCCAGGCCCTCCTCCAGGGGATCTTCCCAATCCAGGGATTGAACCCAGGTCTCCCACATTGCAGGTGGATTCTTTACTGTCTGAGCCACCAGGAAAGCCCATTAATTATGTACAATTCATGAATATCCCAAAACATGGTGGTCACCAATTTAGACTGTGACAGAACAAGTCAACATAAGCAGGTCCCCGCTGTGTAAAATTTGACAGTATGTTTGACTCATTATCTTACAGTTTGAATCAACAGGATGTACATGAGAAAACAGATATAAAAAAGTTTTTTTTAAGGAATATAGTTGGGATTCAAAACCAACTATATTTCAAAACCAGAAAGCTTACCTCCATCACAACATCATACTAATTTTCAATGCACTGACAAGTTACATACATTCTGTCAAGCTGGAAATTAGAAATTTTCTCTCTTAATCATGGTTTAATTTTGTATATTTGAAGATATGCCTTTTTAAAATTAATTAATTTATTCTAATTGTAGGTTAATTACTTTACAATATGCCTTTTATACAAGTCTAGAATAACTTATATCCCAGAAAAAAAAATTTAGTAACTATTTTCAGCACACTAAAACCTATTCCAGGGTAGACAGATAAGTTATTGCCTTTAACAAATGAATGATTTAGCAGAGAAGAAAACAAATAATCAAAAATGAAAATACAGTAAAAATTAGGAGACAGGATAGTCCTAAAGACTTTTTCCATAACTAACAAATGATAAATCTAGAAAATATACCTCTACCATCTTTTAAACTCTTCCTCCCAAAATCTATTTCTTCATTATCCTTTTGTCTTATTTCTGTGAGCAGGGAGACCTCTATGGCTGGTATGCGTGAGTGAAAGCCACTCAGTCGCGTCCAACTCTTTGCCCCCCATGGACTATAGCCTGCAGGCTCCTCTGTCCATAGAATTTTCCAGGCCAGAAAACTGGAGTAGGTAGCTGTTACCTTCTCTAGAGGATCTTCCAAACCCAGGGATCGAACCCAGGTGTCCCACATTTCAGGCGGACTCTACCATCTGAGCCTCCAGGGAAGCCCAATGTCTCATATAGTTGTTCGGAATTTATCTACAAAAGTTTTCAATTTCTCTAGTCTATACTATATCAGAGATGTTCTATCATTTAGTAAAACAGCAATTCCTTCATCCTTAATGCTTTGCAGTACCTAAGATTACCTCTGAGAGCAAAAATAGCTATTGAGCTATTTAAAACCTTTCAGTCAATTCAGAAATACTTTGGAATGTACAGTCATCCTTTGGTATCCATGGGAGATTGGCTCCAGGATATCAAAACCCACCATACCCAACTTCTACGGATACCCAAATACATGGATACTCAAGTTCCTTATGTACTATGTCTAGTGCTGTCCAGTCTCCATATCTGTGGATGCAGAATGCTGACTGAAATTATAATTTGTCATTTTTCAATTCATTACAATAATGTTCTCAAAATTCTTCACACTATATTGACTAACAATTTGCCTCATATTAACAGTTGTACAATTACTTATCTCTTTTGCTTCATGTGATTCAGTTACTTTTTAAAAGTTAACTTCATATTCTTATGGCTCCAAGGGGACAATTAGCTAATTAATTAAAATGGGTAAAAATTTATCCATGAAAAAAATTTATAACATCATAGGACTTCTGTAAGGATGATTCTTGAAATAACATTTGTTTATTCTCACATCTAATATGAAAATGAAACCTTTATTCAATGTTTTCTGATTTTGTAAGGAAGTTTGCTAATTTCTCACTGCCTCTCTTTCCCTTATCCCCACCAAGTAAACAAGTGGAATGATTTAATGTATTTTTTCTGAAATTAAGATGAATTTTATGGCTACATCTATACCTTTCAAATTAAATAAACAAAAACACATTTTCTCTTTCTCATCAATGTTGCATTTGTTGAATTTATTGAGCTATATAGAACATCATAAACACTACAGAGTAATCAAATGGTTTTATTTTTACAGTCCTGGACTCATAAACAAAATATGCTTTCAAAGGAAAAATACAATAAATTATAAAAATAAACCTCATTTTCCAAGCAGTTCTTCAGGAAAAAAATCACAAATATAACCATAAATAGTCCATAGATATCCCACCATCATTGATTAGCTTCCTTGCAAAGTTCAACTGAGTACAGGACCTACTTTAAATCCTAGTGAAACTTCTATTACAGTAAACTTTGATCCTGAAAAGGAACTTTGAAAATAAAAATATTTTAGTTCTAGGTAAAAAAATAGCATGCCCCCTGCCATTAAATTCAAAATAACTATTCCCAGGCTTTTTCCAAAAAGGCATAGCAATCGTCACTACAACAGAATAGTTGTGAATTCTCTGTGCAACAGCGCTGAGGTACTAGGGTAAAATTCTATTTGAAAAAATAAATTTATTTTCCTTCCCTTCTTTTCCCCTCCTTTCTAATTTGCTTCATTTTCCTTTACTTATTTTCTTACTTCATTCCTTCAACTTTTTTTTGACCAAGTCATATTATAACTAGAAATCAACATGAATTAAAAGATACCAGATATTGGTGCCAATAAATCTACATTGAAAAGTATGGCTTAATTTTTTAGAAGACCCTAGGTTCTAGAAAGAAAGTTGAGACAAATGAACTTTACAGTCATAAATGTACTATATAATCTTAAGAATGACTTATGAACCAGTATTAAGACTTATTATATATCTATAGTAATCAAGAAAATCTGACTTTCACAGAAGGATAAATACTTAGATAAATGAGACAGATAAGAGAACCCAGAAGAAGACCTAAAGAAATATCATCAACTAAATTTTGACAAGGATATAAAGCAATCCAATAGAGGACAGACTTTTCACACAAAATCCTATACATGAAAGTTCATAGAGGCTTTATTATAATAGCCAAATGCTATAAACCACCCAAATGTCTCTCAGTGGTTGAACAGTTAAACAAGCTGGCACATCTATACTATGTGATACTCTTCAGCAATGATAAATAAAAAAATCAGCTGCTGATATACACCATGACCTATGATAAATTTCAAGAGAATTTTTCTGATGAAAATAGTCAGTTCCAAGACTGAACATACTAGAAATGACAAAATTTTAGAAACAGATCAGATTAGTAATTGCCATGTGTTAGGGTAGGATAATGAAAGAGAAGTGACAGTGCCTATTAAAGGGCAACACAACGGTTTCCTATGGTCAAGGAACTATTTATAGTATCTTGACTATCCTAATGTATACATAAACCTATACTAATAATAAAACTGCATAAAACTAAATACACTGCACAGAAACATATATCCCTATACATACAAATACACAGACACACAAATGAGTGCCACTGGAGAAAATCTTTATAAGATAGTTAATAGGTGATTTTACAACTTAAATATCCCAATTGCTATATTGCAATTACTATAGGCTTACAAGTTATTCCTGTTGGAAACTGGGTAAACCTCTGTATTATTTCTTAGAACTACATGGGGACCTAAAATTATCTCTAAAATTTTAGACCTAAAATTATCTCTAAATAAAGTGACTAATTTTAAAAGAAATTAAAACTTGTGACTGTAATCCTATTTCTAGGATTTATCCACAAATGTATATAAAAGAAAATAGAATCAAATTTATTTGGCATTGGTCAGACACCCAGACATTTAAACAGATAACCTAACTACCACAATATTGCAAAGTAATTAGCCTCTAATTAAATAAATTACTTAAAAAAATTAAAATAAATAAATGATAACCTAAAAAGTTATCAAAGGAGGAATGGTGCATTTACACTTCTCACCCAATGGAATTATTAACAGGTAAAAAGAATAAAGTATCTCTAATGAAACAATATGGAAAGATCTGCAAGACAGATTAAGGAACAAAAATTCCGTATATAGTGAGGCACCATTTATTTGGGGAAAACAGATGGTGTGGAAGAAAACTGAGTGACTAGGAAACTGGGGAATTATAGGAAAAGAATTTGTTTTTCCCTGTGTAATTGTAGCAACCATGGAAATGTGTTGCTCAGACCTGCTGGTACAGGAAGCATGGTCAAATGGTCACCTCAGATGCCACCTTCTGGATAGACAAGTAGATTCATTCACACACAGGTCATGCTTTCCTCAGATCACTCAGAGCCAAGGACTGAGCAACCACCGTGGCTCTAGTAACATCTCCTCTAACAGGTAATTATTTAGTACTTCTTAAACAATTTTGGTTAGAGAAGTTCTTAACAGCCTGGCTAAGTTTTTTTTTTTTTTTTTCCCCCTAAAAATTACTCAAAAATCAAAATCTTCTTACCTAATTGTTCTGAAGTCTCTCCCTCTTACTATAGCTCTCTTCTCCTTTGTCCTTCATATCTGTTTTGCCTCATTAATCTTTTTCATGTCTCATCACATCTAAGTATCTGCTTTTTAAGAGTACCCCAACTAACACCAAATTTTATACCATAGCTTCATATTAGCTGTATGACTAGTAAAGTCATATATTTCAATTTAAAGTAAACATATTTATAACACTAAGTTGGTTCATAGAATTTTTTTAAACATACTTCTAAACATATTTGAGAATTCTCAAATTTGCTTTGAGTAACTGCTCATTCCACACCTCATGTAAACTTGGCAGGACTGTTAGTCAAGGTGCCCTGACCAATCATCTCTTGAAATGATCGATTTGAGGATGACACCTCAAAGAGGTCAACTTTTAGTTGCTGTTACTTGGACCTCCAAAAACTCCCTGGTCCCCGGGCTTCTAGAGGTTGGGCTTTCAAATTATTCTTTAAGTCTATGAGCTGCATCAATATCTTTCCAAGAACTTGATTTTTACTGGAGAAATATACCACTTTGGGGATTAAAGTTTCATAAATATTAACATAATATTTTTCTAGAAAAATTAAGATATTATTGATAACTTTTTAACCTGGCATCACACCCATTATGTCTGTGTACGTATTCATGACCACTGAATATTCTCGTGACAAAGACTATGGAGTTAACTCGTGGGGAGCCCTGGCATCAATCTAAATAAAATACCCTTCCTCTTGTTTATCGTGAAGAAGATTGTGCTGAATTTATCCTTATTTCTTCTGTCTTAGGAAGCCAAAACCACATAAAGTAAGTTTTATTTTTAAAAAGTTTCACACTTCATGATTCTTATAGGTTTCACCTCTATCAATAGTCCAGTCAATAGTCCATACACCAATGTTCTTCTTCCCCATATTGAGAAAAACTTAGCTTAGTCAATGTTTCTCATAAGTTTGACATTGAGTACAATTCTTTTAAAAGATTTATTCCTGTTTTAACTATTTTTTAAATCAATGAGTGCCTACTATATGCAATATCCAAGGCACTTTACCTACATTAGTTGCAATACTAACATTACTTGTAACTCAAAGTGAGATACTGTCTCACTTTAAATAGAGACTGTGGCTTAGAAAAGTTAAATAACTAAGCAAGGTCACTAGAAAATAAGAAGAAAAATAAGATTAAAATCAATCTATGAATTCAAGTGTCATTCTATTTCCACACAAGTAGATTACTTTTCACAAGATCTGGATACACACTGGAAGGTTATTCATCCATTTAATCAACATTTATTGACCACCAAGACTGTAAACAGTTTTGCACTAACCACAGTGTAGGGACTTCAGGAATCATCCCCTTTGAAGAACAGTCTCAAACTTACTAAGTACTCAATAAATGAGAATTCTGTTGAGTTATAATTTAGTTTAAGTAGATTGCCATAAACATTTAAAATATAGATCATTTTTGTTAGATACTTTCTTCCCAATAATAAAGTTTGAGAACGAGTGTAATCACAGAGAAGTGAGAGGAATTGTGTTGTTAGAAAGCAGGTCTATGGTGGTCAATATCAGCAAAAGCGCTAGGAATTCAGCTGAGTAAAACAGGGGTAGAAAATGCCCAACATACACTTGATGGTTGAGGAAAGGAGTAGCAGGAGGAAGAAGATGGAAATTTATGAGAATTCTACAAACCAAAATCCCTTAAACTAAACACATATAAGACCTCTAACCTCCCTAAGTCTGATTCTATCTATAAAATAGGGGATTAATTGCTTCTATATCTCAAGTAAGATGGTAGGTGTGCAAGAGAGCATCAGAGGGCAGACACAATGAAACCATACTCACAGAAAACTAGTCAATCTAATCACACTATGACCACAGCCTTGTCTAACTCAATGAAACTAAGCCATGCCCGTGGGGCAACCCAAGACGGGAGGGTCATTGTGGAGAGATCTGACAGAATGTGGTTCACTGGAGAAGGGAATGGAAAACCACTTCAGTATTCTGGCCTTGAGAACCCCATGAACAGTATGAAAAGGCAAAATGATAGGATACTGAAAGAGGAACACCCCAGGTGAGTAGGCACCCAATATGCTACTGGAGATCAGTGGAGAAATAACTCCACAAAAAAATGAAGGGATGGAGCCAAAGCAAAAATAATACCCAGCTGTGGATGTGACTGGTGATAGAAGCAAGGTCTGATGCTGTAAAGAGCAATATTGCATAGGAACATGGAATGTCAGATCCATGAATCAAGGCAAATTGAAAGTGGTCAAACAGGAGATGGCAAGAGTGAACATCAACATTCTAGGAATCAGCGAACTAAAATGGACTGGAATGGGTGACTTTAACTCAGATGACCATTATATCTACTACTGCAGACAGGAATCCCTCAGAAGAAATGGAGTAGCCATCATGGTCAACAAAAGAGTCCAAAATGCAGTACTTGGATGCAATCTCAAAAATGACAGAATGATCTCTGTTCATTTCCAAGGCAAACCATTCAATATCACAATAATCCAAGTCTATGCCCCAACCAGTAATGCTGAAGAAGCTGCAGTTCAATGGTTCTATGAAGACCTACAAGACCTTTTAGAACTAACACCCAAAAAAGATGTCCTTTTCATTATAGGGGACTGGAATGCAAAAGTAGGAAGTCAAGAAACACCTGGAGTAACAGGCAAATTTGACCTTGGAATAAGGAATGAAGCAGGGCAAAGACTAATAGAGTTTTGCCAGGAAAATGCACTGGTCATAGCAAACACCCTCTTCCAACAACACAAGAGAAGACTCTATACGTGGACATCACCAGATGGTCAACACCGAAATCAGACTGATTACATTCTTTGCAGCCAAAGATAGAGAAGCTCTATACAGTCAACAAAAACAAGACCAGGAGCTGACTGTGGCTCAGATCATGAACTCTTTATTGCCAAATTCAGACTTAAATTGAAGAAAGTAGGGAAAACCATTAGACCATTCAGGTATGACCTAAATCAAATCCCTTATGATTATACAGTGGAAGTGAGAAATAGATTTAAGGGACTAGATCTGATAGATAGAGTGCCTGATGAACTATCGACGGAGGTTCGTGACTTTGTACAGGAGACAGGGATCAAGATCATCCCCATGGAAAATAAATGCAAAAAAGCAAAATGGCTGTCTGAGGAGGCATTACAAAATAGCTGTGAAAAGAAGAGAAGCGAAAGCAAAGGAGAAAAGGAAAGATATAAGCATCTGAATGCAGAGTTCCAAAGAATAGGAAGGAGAGGTAAGATCCTTCCTCAGCAATCAATGCAAAGAAATAGGGGAAAACAACAGAATGGGAAAGACTAGAGATTTCTTCAAGAAAATTAGAGATACCAAGGGAATATTTCATGCAAAGATGGGCTTGATAAAGGACAGAAATGGTATGGACCTAACAGAAGCAGAAGATATTAAGAAGAGGTGGCAGGAATACACAGAAGAACTATACAAAAAAGATCTTCACAACCAAGATAATCATAATGGTGTGATCACTCACCTAGAGCCAGACATCCTGGAATGTGAAGTGAAGTGGGTCCTAGAAAGCATCTCTATGAACAAAGCTAGTGGAGGTGATGGAATTCCAGTTGAGCTATTTCAAATCCTGGAAGATGATGCTGTGAAAGTGCTGCACTCAATATGCCAGCTCATTTGGAAAACTCAGCAGTGGCCACAGGACTGGAAAAGGTCAGTTTTCATTCCAATCCCAAAGAAAGGCAATGCCAAAGAATGCTCAAACTACCGCACAATTGCACTCATCTCACAGGCTAGTAAAGTAATGCTCAAAATTCGCCAAGCCAGGCTTCAACAATACGTGAACCATGAACTTCCAGATGTTCCAGCTGGTTTTAGAAAAGGCAGAGGAACTAGAGATCAAATTGCCAACATCCACTGGATCATGGAAAAAGCAAGAGAGTTCCAGAAAAACATCTATTTCTGCTTTCTTGACTATGTCAAAGCCTTTGACTGTGTGGATCACAATAAACTGTGGAAAATTCTGAAAGAGATGGGAATACCAGACCACCTGACCTGCCTCTTGAGAAATTTGTATGCAGGTCAGGAAGCAACAGTTAGAACTGGACATGGAACAACAGACTGGTTCCAAATAGGAAAAGGAGTACCTCAAGGCTGTATATTTACATATTTACAACCCTGTTTATTTAACTTATATGCAGAGTACATCATGAGAAACGCTGGGCTGGAAGAAGCACAAGCTGGAGTCAAGATTGCCAGGAGAAATATCAATAACCTCAGATATGCAGATGACACCACCCTTATGGCAGAAAATGAAGAGGAACTAAAAAACCGCTTGATGAAAGTGAAAGAGGAGAGTGAAAAGTTGGCTTAAAGCTCAACATTCAGAAAACGAAGATCATGGCATCTGGTCCCACCACTTCATGAGAAATAGATGGGGAAACAGTGGAAATAGTGTCAGACTTTATTTTTTGAGGGGGTTCCAAAGTCACTACAGATGGTGACTGCAGCCATGAAATTAAAAGACACTTACTCATTGGAAGAAAAGTTATGACCAACCTTGACAGCATATTCAAAAGCAGAGACATTACTTTGCCAACAAAGATCTGTCTAGTCAAGGCTATGGTTTTTCCAGTGGTCATATGTGGATGTGAAAGTTGGACTGTGAAGAAAGCTTTGCACCAAAGAATTGATACTTTTGAACTGTGGTGTTGGAGAAGACTCTTGAGAGTCCCTTGGACTGCAAGGAGCTCCAACCAGTCCATTCTGAAGGAGATCAGCCCTGGGATTTCTTTGGAAGGAATGATGCTAAAGCTGAAACTCCACTACATTGGCCACCTCATGCGAAGAGTTGACTCATTGGAAAAGACTCTGATGCTGGGAGGGATTGGGGGCAGGAGGAGAAGGGGACAACAGAGGATGAAATGGCTGGATGGCATCACCGACTCGATGGACATGAGTCTGAGTGAACTCTGGGTATTAGTGATGGACAGGGAGGCCTGGCGTGCTGAGACTCACGGGGTCCAAAGAGTTGGACACCACTGAGCAACTGAACTGAACTGAACTGAACTAAACTGATAATCTCTCAAATCCTGTCTGGTTTCTAAACCTCCAGCTTTTCATAAATAAATAATAAGGTTCATGAAGGTAGGAATTACACTCCTTCACTGCTGTATTCCTAGCATTCACCACAGTATTTGGCACATAATAATCAATCAATAAACATTTAAAGTAATGAACTTGAATTAATTAATGGGGATTTCAGTGTATGATTCACTCATAATTTGATAACATAATTAAAAAAGCATTCTAAAAATTTACTCTGGGCCTCCAAATTGCATTAATGTAAATAATGTATTCATCAATTTTAGCAATTTAGATGATCTCCACATGTTTTTATTGTGTACTTCTAAAAGTAAAATAATGTTGAGCATGAACCCCAAATACATATTTACTCACTTTAATTGGATGATATCTGTTTGTATATTACTTATTAGTAACGTCTAGCTTTCATATTTTAGTTAATAGAAGTTCAAAAATTTTCTTCCTGCACCCTTATATACCTTGGAGCAACACAGACTCCTACATGGGGCCTGCAATATAAATTCTGGACAGTAAGGCATTCAGAAGACTTGGTTATCTTTTCAGGATTCGATGGGAGCTCCCTTCCCTATTCCTAGGGCAGTGCTGCCAACATCAAAAAGAATCACCAGGTTGTCCCAACTCTGCAGTGCTAGTCCAGTCAGCTATCGCTCCATTCATAACACACTCCATAGTGCAATGGAAACTGCACCAGCCTGAGAATTAGGAGTCTTGACTTAGGACTGATGAGTTGAGAAACCTTCAGCAAGGTCCTTATACCTCTGGGTTCGTGTTTATGACTTTGTAAGTGACAAGAAATGATGATCAAGCCTTATGTACCTTAAGAAAGTATGAAATATAGCACCTTTATGATGTGTCTGTGGACAAAAGAGCACAATCAATTTCAAAAGAGGACTTGGTACTAGAACGTATTATTTGGTTATCATTAAAACAGTCAAATAATTGTATCAGTGTCCTGCTGGCTTTCTTCTTTCTAAACTACAAAGCCTGGTGAATAACTGGCTATAAGTGATTCCTGCAGAATAGTGTTTTAGAAAGAAAACTGATGGTTTGTTCTTATGATAATTATTGTTAAACATTATTAAACACTTCTTCATCAATTTGCGCATTAGATTTTTCTGTCATAATTTAGGATTTGATAAGATTTTTAGAATCTAGGTTAACAGCATCAGTATTTTCAAGCATACAGATTTATCCAAAATTAAGTTTCTGCATATTAAAAACTATTCTGCAAATATGTGCAAACATATGTATTATCCAGTATATTCTATCAACTTAATTTAACTGTCTTTCAAAAGGCTTACTATTCCTCACTTTTTTTTATGACAAACTTGTTAAAATGTATCTGTTTGTATTATCATGTAACAATATTATAACAACCATTTATATTGCACTCTGAATTTTTCAAAGTCCTTTCACATAAATTATCTCAATTTTAGTTATACAGAATTAAATATCTAATGAACAGGAGAGAACGAATCACAAACTGGGTTTTTAGACTTACTCTCTCTAAAAACTCAACTGTGTCCTAAACTGAGCCAATTTTAATCTTGAATCTGTAGATCATATTTTATAATAACTGTTGGGGACTGAGGAACATTTATCTTATTATGTATTAATTTGTTTGAAATAAGGTGTGACCAAAAGTAACTGAAAGTGAAAGTGAAGTCGCTCAGCCGTGTCCAACTCTTTGCCACCCCATGGACTGTAGCCCACAAGGCTCCTCCATCCATGGGATTCTCCAGGCAAGAGTACTGGAGTGGGTTGCCATTTCCTTCTCCAGGAAAAGTAACTGAAAGCAGAATTAAAGAGATTGTTTTCTTTTTCCATAGAGGTTCACATTTCCTATTTTGATGGGAATTTTTTTTTTATGCTAAAATCTTTTGGGAATATTAATCTTTTATTTCAAAGATCTTTTTCATCTAAAAAATTTCTCCCATCCTTATACTTTTCATATTATGCACTTCACCTTTTCAGAGCTCATGTGAAAATATATACTATCACTCTACTTTGTTTTAATCCTCTGAGAATCCACTGTTATCTTTTCCAGCCACACCTCAGTACTGCTGACAATAATGTATACTATAGTCTAGGCTGCATTATTTTAACATGGGGAGATCCTGTGTATGGGTGTAATAAAGTTGGAAACAATCTTATTATGTTTCCCATAAAAGAGTGGAAATTTTGCCTCTATAGTGAAAAATTTAAGTTTAAACCTAAGGCCCTCAGATTTGGAATTTATATACTATAGGATCAATCATAAATTTAGTCCTTTCACATTTATGTCTCTATGGGTTTTCTTTATCATCAAAGTGTTAAAATGTTCCTCAAAAATTTCAATAAGTTGACAGTGTTGACTGATACTCTTGCCTAATGTACCAGATTCATGAAGATGTAATTTATACACCTTTTTTTACATCTGCTAGATCTGAGATCAACATCAATAGGAGAGTAGCTAGACCAGAAAACAATTCTATTGTTTTAACTCTTGACCTAGTAAATATGAAAAAATGTTAGGTAATCTGTATCATTTTTCTTCAGAGTAAATTTCAACTTAATGCATCTCATAGAATTTAAACAAACTCAAAAAACCAAGGAATGGTCACCATCATTGTTTTATATAACTGGTATAAAATTTCCTAATTATAAAATACCATATGCTTACAGTTGAAACATATAGAAAACACTAAGTAAAACTCAAATAAAAAAAGTCAACTATATAATCATTACTCAAAGAAAATACAGGCCCCTGCAGTAACTCTAAACCAATTCCATTGAACAGGATCCATTAAGAGGTGTATTCTCTGCTTCATTAGAACTTCTCCCTTTCTGATTCAAACCTTAATCTTCTCATCTAGAGTACCTCTAAAAGTCAAGATTTTCTGTGTTTCTCTTGAGCACCTATTGCTTCCTTAGAGTTCTTTTTTTTTTTTTTTTTTTTTTTTAATTTTATTTTATTTTTAAACTTTACATAACTGTATTAGATTTGCCAAATATCAAAATGAATCCACCACAGGTATACATGTGTTCCCCATCCTGAACCCTCTTCCCTCCTCCCTCCCCATTCCATCCCTCTGGGTCGTCCCAGTGCACCAGCCCCAAGCATCCAGTATCGTGCATCGAACCTGGACTGGCAACTCATTTCATACATGATATTTTACATGTTTCAATGCCATTCTCCCAAATCTTCCCACCCTCTCTTGACATGTATTTAACATCCTTCACTTGCTCTCAATGCTGATGTAGACTTGCCCTCTTCTTTACTTTGCCTTAATCATTTCAACTAGTTTAGAAAAAACAGCCAAAAATATGCTCATGTCACAATCTTCTCTAGAAATCTGTAAAGATGCCACATTTTAAAAAATAAAAATTAAAGCAATAATTTTAGCATTTTAAAGAAAATTATTTATTAACTAAAGATGAAAAAGCCTGCTAATAAAAGGACTGATAAGCTTAATATTTTATTTGTAAAGTTATATATTCATATAACTTTATTAAAAAATTAATAAATAGATCATACCAAATAAATAAAATAAATATGCTAAACACAGGTGATACAATTAGTTAAAAGTCAATGAAGAACCAGAAAAAGAAACAAAAGGGGTTAGGCTAGATCATTATATATGTATATTAATTTGCTTATGTATACTCAAGGTGGTAATATGATAATGCATATTTCAGTTTTTATAATGAAAAGATACACAATTAGACATATGTAATTTTTTAAAATTTTTACACAAAAATTATCAGCAAGATCAAAGAAAGACACTATAATCACCTAATAAAAAGTTGATGAACATGTTCTCCAAAAACCTATCTATCAATTATTACAAATTATTCCTCAGTAAGAAGTCCTGATGCTCTCTTCAGTCAAGTTTCATGCAATGTTTTACCTCACAATGTCTATTTTATAAGAAACTCTAAATGGATGTGTACAGTCAACAGGTATCTGCACATACAGGAAAACTGAGTCATAAGGACTTGAAGAATATTTTAGCAAGGAAGTAGTAATGAAGACCAAAAGGAAGTAAAGAGGTAATAAGTCAACAGCAGCCTTTTGCTATGGTAGTTTGAGTCAATGGAAAGTCCACTGGACTAGTAATCAGAAAACCTAGATTCTAATTTTGGCTGAAGTACTGATTATCTATGACTTGGTACAAGTAAAATGACTATCACCTTACATTTCTCAATCAGCAAATTAAAAGACTGGACACAAGTTCTAAGAGACTATCCTTTTACGTCTAATATATGGTCACACAAACTTTAAACCTAAAAGAGCAGGATGGACAATAAAGATAATAGGAAAAGGAATTATATATGTACTTAAAAATGAGGAGTCCCATTGGGTTATAATCTTCAAATTAAAGTGACAATAGCATATTTATTTGTGGAAGACAATGAAAGTTGATTTTTTAATTCTATGAATGGAAGTTTCCAAATAGAACTGCCATCTAAAACATATCAGTTTTATATGGCAAATCTATTTCTACCCATGGAAAAAACATCTTAAGTCTTTTATTTAATTACAAGACAGATACATATTTAACCTAAATTTCAGCCTTTACTTTTATTACAGCCAAATGAAAGGTATATTTCCCATAAGAATTAAATTAAAACTGCTTTATGATGAAAGTGCATGTTTCCCTTTCTTAACATCCTACTATCATACTGAGTAGACACACATTAGATAAAAAGTAACTCCCTACCCCTTCACCACCAAAGCTAAACACACACACACACACACACACACACACAGAAATGCACAATCACTTAGGTACTAAGGAGCTTGCTACTGACCTTTGTAGAAATGCCATGGTTTAAAATAATTTCTAAAACTTGTTATTTTATAAAGTATTATTTTTCTCCATCAGGATCACCAAATCATTGATACCTCAGACACTATCTTGGAATTTATTTTATAATAATAAGGAGGAATAAAACTCACACCAAGAGGCTTCCCCTATATGTTCTGGAGCCATACCCAGGGATGCAAGTCTGAAAGACTTTGTGACAATATAATTATGATATTTTACCTTTAAATTATCAACAACATAAATTCTAAACTCATTTAGACATCTTTAATTTTTATCTTGCATCCTTGGAAAAAATTATTAACACTTTTATCGGAATATAGTTGCTTTACAATGCTGTATAACATCATGAACCAGCCATATATATATATATATATACATATATATATATATATATATGTATATATATATATGTATACCCCCCCCGGAACCTCTCTCCCATCCTCCCATCACACCCCACTAGGTCGACACGGAGCACCAATCCGAGCTCCCTGTGCTACACAGCAGCTTCGCACTAGCAATCTACTTTACACATGGAAATATCAATAACCTCAGATATGCAGATGACACCACCCTTATGGCAGAAAGTGAAGAGGAACTAAAAAGCCTCTTGATGAAAGTGAAAAAGGAGAGTGAATAAGTTGGCTTAAAGCTCAACATTCAGAAAACGAGGATCATGGCATCCGGTTCCATCTCTTCATGGGAAATAGATGGGTAAACAGTGGAAACAGTGGAAGACTTTATTTTTGAGGGCTCCAAAATCACTGCAGATGGTGATTGTAGCCATGAAATTAAAAGACACTTAATCCTTGGAAGAAAAGTTATGACCAACCTAGATAGCATATTCAAAAGCAGAGACATTACTTTGCCAACAAGGTCCGTCTAGTCAAGGCTATGGTTTTTCCTGTGGTCATGTATGGATGTGAGAGTTGGACTGTGAAGAAAACTGAGCGCCAAAGAATTGATGCTTTCAAACTGTGGTGTTGGCAAAGACTCTTGAGAGTCCCTTGGACTGCAAGGAGATCCAACCAGTCCATTCTGAAGGAGATCAGCCCTGGGATTTCTTTGGAAGGAATGATGCTAAAGCTGAAACTCCAGTACTTTGGCCACCTCATGCGAAGAGTTGACTCATTGGAAAAGACTCTGATGCTGGGAGGGGTTGGGGGCAGGAGGAGAAGGGGATGACAGAGGATGAGATGGCTGGATGGCATCACTGACTCAATGGACATGGGTTTGGGTGAACTCCGGGAGTTGATGATGGACAGGGAGGCCTGGCTTGTTGCAATTCATGGGTTCGCAAAGAGTCAGACACAACTGAGCAACTGAACTGAACTGAACTGATGCTCTTCAATATTTGATATCTATAACTTGTCTTTTTTTTAGTCATCATTAATAGTATTTTGTTAAGATGGTCTATTGTGTGAACCATTCTCTATCACCTATGCCCCCAAAATTCATGTCTACTAGAATTTCAGAATGTGACCTTATCTGGACCTAAGATGTGACCAACCTAGACAGCATATTAAAAAGCAGAGACATCACTTTGCCAACAAAGTCTGTCTAGTCAATGCTATGGTTTTTCCAGTAGTCATGTATGGGTATGAAAGCTGGACTATAAAGAAAGCTGAACGCCGAAGAATTCATGCTTTTGAACTATGGTGTTGGAGAAAACTCTTGCAAGTCCCTTGGACTGCAAGGAGATCCAACCAATCCATCCTAAAGGAAATCATCCTTGAATATTCACTGGAAGGACTGATGCTGAAGCTGAAACTCCAATACTTTGGCCACCTGATGCGGAGAGCTGACTCATTTGAAAAGACTCTGATGCTGGGAAAGATTGAGAGCAGGAGAAGGGGATGACAGAGGATGAGATGGTTGGATGGCATCACTGACAGAATGGACATGGGTTTGGGTGGACTCTGGGAGTTGGTGATGGACAGGGAGGCCTGGCGTGGTGTAGTTCATGGGGTTGCAAAGAGTCAGACACGACTGAGTGACTGAGCATGCAATCATGCATACTACTTGCTTATAGTATATCATTATGTATGTGTGTGTACATATATATACATATATTGATATATATGTATAATATGCAGATGTTTTTAAGACAGGTAGTACCAAAATATTTTAAATATAAGACAAAAATTAAGTTAAAATCTAAAAATAAAAATTAAAAAAAACAATTTTTAAAAGTTACCAAAAAACCCTAAAATTAACAATATCTGAAGGATTTTAAAGTACCTTGACAATGACTTGACCCTTCCCTACCCTCACTACTCCTTTTATAAATCTAGATACTTTACTAAAGATTAGACTTTTACTTAACCAGAAGCTTTACTAAGGAGACATTCATTCTTTTGCTTATGAACAGCTGTATCTCTGTATTTAAACAAATAAAAGTATTTACAGGATACTATAACAAATAATTCTTCAGTGTAGACACCAATTGTGGTAAGTACAGAACACATCTTGATAGCTACTGGAGTGGGAAAAGGCACTGTCATTTATAAAAATAATTGTGGAGAACAAATAAGGGGCTTGGATAAGGGGTGAAAGCAGGAAGAAATGCAGAGACTGAAGAAAAGAAAGGGAAAGGGGAAACAGTAAAAGGCAAGGGAAACAAGAATAAAGAAGGTAGGAAGAAAATGGGAAGGAAAGAAGGAAGAAAGGAGAATTAAAGAGAAGGGAGAAAGCAGTATAAGCACTCAAATAGTAAATATTTGTCTCTCTTTTTTAAAGAGAGGCAGATGGAAAAAGGAACCATCATAGTTAAGATTAGCCAGTTAGGATCTCCATTAAGTATAACTGAAGGCAGACACTAGAAGACAAGGTAATTGCAGTTAATACCTGAAGCTACACAATAAATGCATGTTAGCTTCTCTATGCAACACAGGATTGACCCTTCATGGTAACAGAATGAAACTGAAAATATTGAAACCAGTGATTTTCAAACTTTTGTCCTCAGGACTGCAACAACATCACTAGGGAACTTATTAGAAAGGTAAATTCTTAGGTTCCACAGGTCACCCACCAAATCAGAAAACTAGGAGCTGGGTCCAGAAATCCATGTTTTACCAAGCCCTCCTGGTGATTCAGATGCATGCCAATGCTTAGAAACCTCTGATTTAAACCACACTTTTTCAGGCAGAGCACTCTGCGTGCTTTGTTCAGACAAAAGCATGATCATGTTTCCTGAGGTGTCACAGTATACAAATTAACTTATATCAATACAAACGAGTGCTAGTGAACCAACTATTCTAAGACGGAAAACCTGAAGCTAAAGATGTATTCTTTCTCCTTTCATATTTCAAAAAGCTCATTTGCAGCCACATTTTCTAATTCTTTTCTGCCCAACATCCTAAATTCTATCAAGGTCCTACAGTCAGGGCCTCTAAGGCTGAACCTCCTAGGGACAGAGTTCTATTAGGGAATTGTCTTGAGACATATGGAAATCTCTGAATTTTAAGTATCTTGCAGTTAGTTGTTAAAACACAGCTATTTATTTAAAATTATGTTAAACACAGTGTTAAAAACAAAAGTAATATATACTGAAAGACCCTTGCTTCACAAATATTTTACTCAATCTCATGCTTTTCTATGATTTAAGGTCATCTACATCACTTGCCATGAAATCAGAAGACATTTGCTTCTTGGCAGGAAAGTTATGACAAACCTAGAAGCCTAGACAGTGTGCTGAAAAGCAGAGACATTACTCTGCTGACAAAGGTTCATATAGTCAAATCTATGGTTTTCCCAGAGGTCACGTATGGGTGTGAGAACTGGACCATAAAGAAGGTATAGCGTCGAAGAATCGATGCCTTTGAACTGTGGTGCTGAAGGAGACTCCTGAGAGTCCCTTGGACAGCAAAGAGATTAAAGCAGTCAATCTTAAGGGAAATCAACCCTGAATATTCATTGGAAGGACTGATGCTGAAGCTGAAACTCCAGTATTTTGGGATTTCTGATGCAAACAGCTGACTCATTAGAAAAATCAGTGATGCTGGGAAAGATTGAGAGCAGAAGAAGAGGGCACCAGAGGATGGATAGGACCACCAATGCAATGGAATTGAACTTGTGCAAACTTAGGGAGATGGTGAGGGACAGTGAGTCCTTGCATGCTGCAGTCCATGGTACAAGGTGCAAAGGGTCCAGGGTGCAAAGAGTCGGCCATGATTGGGTAATTAAACAACAACATCATTACCTGCACATCCCTGGCTATTTCTAGAAGTCCTATTAAAAGCTGCTTTTGAAGAACAGACAGCAGACACTGGAAAAATTGCTATAAAGTTGAGAAAATGGCTTATATGACTTATATGTAGGTCATATAAGCTAAAGTTAATTAAAGATATTTAACTGATTATGAAACTTAAAAATCCACATTTTAAAAATTTAACAAAAAACTTAATGTGCAAAGGAAAGGGTGAATGGCTAATATGCATTTTTTCAACTCTAGGGTTTTTTTCTTGTGTTTAATAAAATTCAAACAGAACTATATTACTTTCTTTTCACAGATTTTCATCCATTTGTTTCTCCCTTCTCTAGCGGCTCAGACAGTAAAGAATCTGCCTGCAATGCAGGAGACCAGGTTTGATCTCTGGGTCGGGAAGATCCCCTGGAGAAAGGAATGGCTACCACTTCAGTATTCTTGTCTGAAGAATTCCATAGATAGAGGAGTCTTTTGTGCTACAGTCCATGGGGTTGCAGAGTCAAACACAACTGAGCAACTAAGCATGCATGATGATACTTTCATTCACTTTGAGCTTTACTTTTGCACTCTCTTTTCTGAATATATATAAAATGTCCTTTTGAATATGAACTCTACTAGTTAATGTGAAATAATTGGTTTCTTTTTGTCAACCTTTTAAATAGGAAAAATAAAAGGAGAGGGCACAATGAAATTATTGAAGCAATTGAACCTGCATGTTTCATACTTCAAATTAGTATTGTTAGGTGACTCTCTGTGAAGATACAATCTCCAGCCTTGAGAAATTTGTATTGTGAAATGGTTTCTTTATCAGTGAGGTTAATGAAGATGTCAGCAAATGGGATGAAGCCTTGCCAAATGGAATTACTTTCACCTCCAATCCAACTTGGAAAAGGTGTTAATCAGTAAAATAATCTTATCAGCAGCTGAGAAGGAGGTTTTGGATGTGGTCATTTCTGTTCCTCAATAGAAACCCCTGAAAAGATAATTATTCTCAAAATCTATATTATCTATACTATGAAAATCTCTTTTCTAAAGTACAGACCTTTATAAAACAAAGACAGAAATGGGTTGATGGGTCAGAAAGAGTTTTGAAAGAAGAATTTAGATAGGAATGTATCTATAAAGTATTTTTAAACTTTTCTGGAGTATTCAAGGCATGACCAAGAAAAGTATACATCAACTAAACATAATCATAGAAATAGAGTCTTCACATCATAGAAACATAATTACTTAATTGAACAGGATCAACACCACAGCAGAAAACTACATGCTTGCTGAGAATATCAACATGTAAAATAAAAGTGAAAGCTATCAAGTTTACTACCTGGTATAGTCTGCATATAAAAAGTAATGGAAACCCATATATAATACTGTAAGTAAAAATGAATTCTAGTAGACTAAAGGTCTCAATCTTTAAGGTAAAATGATAAGGATTTCCAGAAAATAAAACAGCAGAACATCTTCCTGATATATGGTAGCCCAAGATTTTTCAGTAAGACACATAACCATAAAGGGAATAATTAATTATTTGGATTTCAAAAAACAAAAAACCCAAAACCTCTGTTCATAAACAAAATCAATACAAAAGAGTAAAAAGATAAGACACAGTTAAGATTTTGGAATTGCATATAAAAAATAAAGACTATTACCAAAATATGCAAAGGGTTCCTATAAATCAATAAAGTAAAAGTGAAGTCACTCAGTCCTGTCTGACTCTTTGTGACCGCATGGACTGTAGCCTGCCAGGCTCCTCCACCCATGGGATTTTCCAGGCAAGAATACTGGAGTGAGTTGCCATTTCCTTCTTTAGGGGATCTTCCCAACCCAGGGATTGAATCCTGGTCTCCCACACCGCAGGCAGACTCTTTATCATCTGAGCCACCAGGGAAGCCCACATAAATCAATAATAAAAGATAAAAACATAATTTTTAAAAAATGGGCAAAAGCTTTAAATATTTCCCAGAGAAGGTATGCTGATCTCCAATAAACTTGTGCAAAGGCACTTAACATGTTTAGTTATTAGGGAAATGTAAATTTAAAACTACAAAAGATGAAAAGATACTATTATATAACAACCAGAATAAAAATTAAGAGACTGCCAATAGCAAGTAAAATGTGGAGTAACTAGAATTCTCATGTTCTACTTTTATTTCCTTTTTTTTTTCCAGATGCTTCTGATGAGAGTAAAAATTGGTATAACTATTTTGGAAAACTCACAATGTTTACTAAAGTTGAACATAACAGAACACTGTGTGTGTGTGTTAAGTCACTACAGTCGTGTCTGACTCTTTGTGACCCTATGGACCATAAGGTCCTCTGTCCATGAGACTTTCCATGCATGAATACTACAGTGGTTTGCCATGACCTGCTCCAGGGGATCTTCCTGACCTAAGGATTGAACCTGCATCTCTTACATCTCTGGTATTGGCAGTCAGTTTCTTCATTGCTAGTGCCACCTGAGAAGCCCCAAAATCTGGCAACTCTGCTCATAAGTAGTTGCTAATAGAAATGTATACAAATATCCCCAAAATATAATTGAGTGCCTCTTGATGAAAGTGAAAGAGGAGAGTGAAAAAGTTGGCTTAAAACTCAGTTTTCAAAAAACGAAGATCATGGCATCCAGTCCATCACTTCATGGCAAATAGAAGGGGAAACAATGGAAACAGTGACAGTGACTTTATTTTGGGGGGCTCCAAAATCACTGCAGATGGTGACTCAGTTCAGTTCAGTTGCTCAGTCATGTCTGACTCTTTGCGACCCCATAGACTGCAGCATGCCCAGCTTCCCTGTCCATCACCAAGTCCCCAAGCTTGCTCAAGCTCATGTCCATTGAGTCGGTGATGCAATCCAACCATCTACAGATGGTGACTGCAGCCATAAAATTAAAAGACGCTTGCTCCTTAGAAGAAAAGCTGTGACAAACCTAGACAGCATATTCAAAAGCAGAGACATTACTTTGCCATCAAAGGTCCATCTAGTAAAGGCTATGGTTTTTCCAGTAGTCACGTATGGATGTGAGAGTTGGACTATAAAGAAAGCTGAGCACCAAAGAATTGATGCTTTTGAACTGTGGTATTGGAGGAGACTCTTGAGAGTCCCTTGGACTGCAAGTAGATCCAACCAGTCCATCCTAAAGGAAATCAGTCCTGAATATTCATTGGAAGGACTGATGCTGAAGCTTAAACTCCAATACTTTGGCCACCTGATATGAAGAACTGACTCACTTAAGATCCTGATGCTTGGAAAGATTGAAGGCAGGAGGAGAAGGTGACAACAGAGGACAATATGGTTGGTTGGCATCATCAACTCAATGGACATGAGTTTGAGCAAGCTTCAGGTTGAGACAGGGAAGTCTGGCATGCGACAGTCAGTCCATGGGCTTGCAGAGCATCAGACACGACTGAGCAACTAAACTTGGCCACATTATCCATAATTGCCTTCAAGTGAAAATAACTCATATGCTCAAAAGCATTAGAATAGATAAAACAAATTGGTGGTATGCCCATGTAATCAAATACCATAAATCAAAATAAGATATTGTATTACTGATGAATACAATAGCATGAATGTTTCACAAAAGTGAGACACGAAAGAGTAAGTACTTATTTAATCCCACATGTATTGGGTCAAGAAGAAGAAGAACTAATCATGATAACAGACATCAGAATACTGCTAATTTCTGGAGTGTAACCTTGAAGCAGTGATTGAGAGATAGGTTAAGAGAACGCTAGTAATTTCCACATTTTGATCTAGAAGCTGCTTAAATGTGTGTGTTTGCTGTGTTAAATTTTATTGAAGTATACACAGGATTTGAGCACTTTATGTATTTTGTATTTAAATGTGAAATTGCCATTTAAATAGAAAAAAAAGTTAAGAAAATGCAGTTAGATTATAGGAAAACTATAATGAACTCTGAGGAAAACTTTAAGAAAAAATATGTAAGAAGATTATTATCTTCCATCTGGAAAATTAATGATACAAGAGTGAATGCAAAATGATCATTTGAGATAGGTTGAGTGCTTTGGTGTTCTTTAATATGCTTTGAAATAGAAAAGGTGCAATATTTATTTCCTTGTTCTAGAGACTAAACCTAGAAGTAATATAAATTACTTACATAAGCCATAAGGAGAAGTTCTTATCATCACAGATAATAAGAAAACTTGAAATAGACATTTCCCAATCTTAGTTAATTTATCAGTTGAATAACATAATCAATAACTTGGTTTTATTTCATTTTTCCATATACTCATATTGGTTTACAGCTTGAAGACTGAAACCACCCTGACGAGTGGTGGTTTAAAACAAGATTCACAGTATAATACTAAAGAGAGATCTTATCTCTTTGAGAGTCATGTCTCTTAGGAAGGGAATGTACAAACTCTTCTCTTAACAAGGGGAATGTTTGCAACAAAAATACTGGCACAAACAAAATACACACATGTAGGGATAAACTCTTAAATATCCCAAAAAACTCCTCCACTAACAGGGTATGGGCCTTTTCAAGCACCATTTTATTCCTTGTACAAATTTAATTTTAGTAAAACACATTTCTTCCTTGGAAGTTTCATCTCTCTACAAGGTATTAAATATTGCTAATATACTAAACTAGACTATCAAAATTAGCAGGTGCTAGTTCAATACCTCAGAGTAGGCAATGGCAACCCACTCCAGTACTCTTGCCTGGAAAATCCCATGGACGGAGGAACCTGGAGGCTGCAGTCTGTGGGGTTACGAAGAGTTGGACATGACTGAGCGACTTCACTTTCACTTTTCACTTTCATGCATTGGAGAAGGAAATGGCAACCCACTCCAGTGTTCTTGCCTGGAGAATCCCAGGGATGGGGGAGCCTGGTGGGCTGCCATCTATGGGGTCACACAGAGTCGGACACGACTGAAGTGACTTAGCAGCAGCAGCAGCAGGAGACACAAGAGAGACGGGTTCAATCTCTGGGTCAGGAAGATCCCCTGGAGTAGGAAATGGCAACCCATTCCAGTATTCTTCCTGGAGAATCCCATGGACAGAGGAGCCTGGTGGGCTGCCATCTATGGGGTCACACAGAGTCAGACACGACTGAAGTGACTTAGCAGCAGCAGCAGCAACAGTTCAATACCTGGGTTAGGAAGATTCCCTGGAGAAGGATATGGCAACCTACTCCAGTATTCTTGCCTGGGAAGTCCCATGGACAGAGGAGCCTGGTAGGCTAGGTCACAAAAGAGTTTGATACAATGGAGTGACTAAATGACAACAACAAAGCAAGTTTACATGTAATTTTCATAAAAACCCTATGAAGTAAGATAGGTAAAACTGAAGTGAAGCTCAGAGGGGCTAAGTGTCATTTCCAAGGTCACACAGCTAAATATGGGTAACTCAGAAATTTAAGCTCTGCTCTTTCAAAGATAAAATCCTAAATCAGGGGCCAACAGATTTATCTCAAAAGTGATAATTAGTATTTTAGGTTCAGTTAACTAAATAGTCTCTGTTAAAACCATTCAGTTTGGTATCATAGCATGGAAATAGTAATAAACAGCATATAAACTAATGAATATAATTGTGTCTCATAAATCTTTATTTATAAAAAATGGTGATAAGTTTTACCTGATGTATTAAAGAGGGAGCAATAAGTTAAATTTTGGTTGCAAAATATTCTACAAAATTATTGACCTAGGCTCCTCAAATAAGTATTGGGTACAAAGAATCATCCAAATTAAAGGGAACTCCTTATTGCCAAATTCAAACTTAAATTGAAGAACGTAGGGAAAACCACTAGATCATTCAGGTATGATCTAAATCAAATCCCTTACGATTACAGAGGGGAAGTGAGAAATAGATTTAAGGGACTAGATCTGATAGACAGAGTGCCTAATGAACTATGGATGGAGGTTCATGACATTGTACAGGAGACAGGGATCAAGATAAAGAAATGCAAGAAAAAGCAAATGCAAGAAAAAGAAATGCAAAAAAGCAAAATGGCTGTCTGAGGAGCTGTGAAAAGAGAAGCAAAGGAGAAAAGGAAATCTATACCCATTTGAATACAGAATTCCAAAGAATAACAAGGAGAGATAAGAAAGCCTTCCTCAGCAATCAGTGCAAAGAAATAGAGGAAAACAATAGAATGGGAAGGACTAGAGATCTCTTCAAGAAAACTAGAGATACCAGGGAACATTTCATGCAAAGATGGGCTCAATAAAGGACAGAAATGGTATGAACCTAACAGAAGCAGAAGATATTATGAAGAGGTAGCAAGAATACAGAGAAGAACTGTACAAAAAAGATCTTCACAATCCAGATAATCATGATGGTGCGATCACTCTCCTAGAGCAGACACCACCTAGAGCTTCACATGGAATGTGAAGTCAAGTCAGCCTTAGGAAGCATCACTACAAACAAAGCTAGTGGAGGTGATGGAATTCTGGATGAGCTATTTTAAATGCTAAAAGATGATGCTGTGAAAGTGCTGCACTCAATATGTCAGCAAATTTGGATAACTCAGCAGTGGCCACAGGACTGGAAAAGGTCAGTCTTCATTCCAATCACAAAGAAAGGCAATGCCAAAGAACGCTCAAACTACTGCACAATTGCACTCATCTCACATGCTAATAAAGTAATACTCAAAATTCTCCAAGCCAGGCTTCAGCAATATATGAACCATGAACTTCCAGAGGTTCAAGCTGGTTTTAGAAAAGGCAGAGGAACCAGAGGTGAAATTGCCAGAATCCACTGGACCATTGAAAAAGCAAGAGAGTTCCAGAAAAACATCTAATTCTGCTTTATTGACTATGCCAAAGGCCAAAGCCTTTCACTGTGTGGATCCCAATAAGCTGGAATTTCTGAAAGAGATCGGAATACCAGACCACCTGACTTGCCTCTTGAGAAATCTTTATGCAGGTCAGGAAGCAACAGTTAGAACTGGACATGGAACAACAGATTGGTTAAAAATAGGAAAAGGTGTACGTCAAGGCTGTACATTGTCACCCTGCTTATTTAACTTATATGCAAAGTACATCATTAGAAATGCTGGGCTGGAAGAACCACAAGCTGGAATCAAGACTGCTGGGAGAAATATCAGTAACCTCAGATATGCAGATGATACCACCTTTACAGCAGAGAGTAAAGAAGAACTAAAGAACCTTTGATGAAAGTGAAAGAAGAGAGTAAAAAAGGTGGCTTAAAGCTTAACATTCAGAAAACAAAGATCATGGCATCTGGTCCCATCACTTCATGGGAAATAGACGGGGAAATAGTGGAAGCAGTGGCTGAGTTTATTTTTTGGGGGGTCCAAAATCATTGCAGATAGTGATTGTAGGCATGAAATTAAAAGACGCTTACTCCTTGGAAGAAAAGCTATGAACAACCTAGATAGCATATTAAAAAGCAGAGACATTACTTTGCCAACAAAGGTCTGTCTAGTCAAGGCTATGGTTTATCCAGTAGTCATGCATGGATGTGAGAATTGGACCATAAAGAAAGCTGAGTGCTGAAGAATTGATGTTTTTGAACTGTGGTGTTGGAGAAGACTCTTGAGAGTCCCTTGGACTGCAAAGAGATCCAACCAGTCCATTCTAAAGGAGATCAGTCCTGGGTGTTCATTGGAAGGACTGATGCTGAAGCTGAAACTCCAATACTTTGACCACCTGATGCGAAGAGCTGACTCATTGGGAAAGACCCTGATGCTGGGAGGGATTGGGGGCAGGAGGAGAAGGGGACGGCAGAGGATGAGATGGTTGGATGGCATCACCGACTCAATGGACATGAGTTTGGGTAAAGTCCAGGAGTTGGTAATGGACAGTGAGGCCTGACATGCTGCCTTTCATGGGGTCGCAAAGAGTTGGACACAACTGAGTGACTGAACTGAACTGAAACAGACATGATAAGTGAAAGCAATGCATAATCCTTGATTGAATTCTTCATGAATGAATTTTTCAAAATACTGGACAATTTGTGGACTGTTATATCTGAATATGGACTGTATACGATATAAGATTACTAAGTTGATACTAAATTTATTAGGTAGAGAAGTGTTCTGACGCTGTTTAAAAAAAGTCTTATTTTTCTTTGGAGATACAGCTTGGTGTGCTGCAGTCCTTGGCGTCACAGAGAGTTTGACTGAACTTAGCGACTAAACCAGAACAGACTAAAGTATTGGAGTGGAGGGGAGAAAGGAAAAGAATAGGAATGAAAAGAGAAGGGAAGGGAGACAAAGAGGGAGGGAGGAAAGAAGGAAGGAAGTGAGGAAGGAAGGAAGGAAGGAAGGACGGAAGGAAGGAAGTGAGGAAGGTAGAAAATTACTGGATCATGTTTGTCCCATGGCCTCAGTTTGCTGCTCCTCTCCTTACATTTTTTAATAGTCTGGGTGCCCACCACGTATCTTTAAGATAACACTGCTTACAAGAGTTTCATTTATTTATTTTCAAATAATAAATGTAAGTGTAAGTGTAAGAAGTGTAAGTGTAAGAAGATCAAAAGGGTCTAATTTTGACCAACTCCAGCGGCCGACCTCCATGTTGCCCTCAATTCGGTAGAATTTTAGATAAGTTTCTTACTGAGTTTCTTTCATTTGACCTTTTTCTTAGAACAGTTAGTTTAGAAAAATGTGCAATTGTAATTTCTTTCTCTGCCCCTTTGAGATATAAATCTTCTACAGTCCAGGGATGTCTTTGTCTTTGTCAAGAACCTGGGAGCCAGCAAATCCCTTTGAAATGTAATCATCAAGAAGAGAGTGCCTCTATCCATCCAGTCTCTGGGTGAGAGCAGGGGCCTAAATTTGATATACTTCAATTAGCAAATCCTGAGAGCCTAATCACAATGACCAACTTACTCCCTAACATCCTCTAGTACTTTTCCACTAGCTCATCCAAAGCTTCAAAAATCTCTAGCCTTTTGTTTCATGGAATTGAGTGCAACCTTTTTTCCCTATGGCAATAGTCTTGAATAAAGTTTTCCTTCACATTTGTAACCAGTACCCAGAGCAATTTCTTTCTTTTACTCTATATGTCAGAATATCATGGCTATTAGGTCTCAAACAACCAGGTTTGGGTCCATTAGTAATTGTGATTCAACATTATTGTAATTAATTTTATAATGTGTTTCTGTTTGTATTTGAGTCCTTCATGAAAGTTGGCATTAAGAAGGACATCAAGCAAAGCAAAACAGATTTGAATGAAATCTACCTGTGCCTTCAAGTTACATCTAATCTTTAAAACACTAAAGTTGCATTTTCTGAATCACTATTCATGAGCAGAAAGTCATGTACATCATCTGCTTCCCAGAGAAGGCATCTTCATTTTCTTAAAAGGTGACTTTAATGTGACACCCTGTGAAACTCTGGTGAAATATTTAAGGATGATCAGGCCTTCCTTACTTTGGCCACCTGATGTGAAGTGCAGACTCATTGGATAATACCCTGATGCTGGGATAGACTGAGGGCAGGAGGAGACGGGGGGACAGAGGATGAGGTGATTGGATAGCATCACTGCCTCAGTGGACATGAATTTGAGTAAACTCTGGCAGACAGAGGACAGGGAAGCTAGTGCTACAGTGTATGGGGTGACAGAGACTCAGACACAACTTAGTGAATGAACAAGGCTTTCCTTTGTTCACTATTTCCTGACATATCTTCCCTGATATACGGACTGAAGGTCTAACCCTTGAAAAAGAGCCAGAAGCAAACTATATTCTACTAGTCAGCCTTATTTACCAAAGACAACAAAAACCACGATCCCCATCTAGGATTATGGAGCTCTAAATCTCATTTGGGCCTCCCCTTGTGGTTCAGCTGGTAAGGAAGCCACCTGCAATGTGAGAGACCTGGGTTCGATCCCTGGATTGGGAAGGTCCCTTGGAGAAGGGAAAGGCTACCCACTCCAGTATTCTGGCCTGGAGAATTCCATGGGCTGTACAGTACATGCGGTCATAAAGAGTCAGACATGACTAAGTGACTTTCACTTGTAAAAATTCTTTTGATTCCCTGGTGGCTCAGACAATAAAGAATCTGCATATAACGTGGGAGACTGGAGCTCAATCCCTGGGTCTGGAACATCCCCTGGAGAAGGAAATGACAACCCACTCCACTATTCTTGCCTGGAAAATCCCATGGACAGAGGAGTCACAAAGTGTTGGACATGACTGAGCGACTTTACTTTCACTTTTCAAATCTTCTTTACTTAAATGCTTTAGTTTCAAGAAAGTTAGAGAACACTGATTTTTTGTGATCATCTTATTCTTGTACCAACCTTGGAGTTTTTTTATTTGCTTGTGCTCTTTTCCCTGGAGTCTGATGTGATGATTTTAAAAGGTGGAGGTGAAAAAAAAATAAATAAATAAAATAAAAGGTGGAGGTGGTGGTAGAGGGGATCTAAAGGACAGGAACTATAAAGTAGATAGAATGAACCCATTAAATATGTCTGTGAAATGCACCAAAAGTCAGGCAAGAGTTGAGTAGCAGCTGAAACTCACTATCCCAACCCTGAGTCCAGAATATGGATCATGTCTACCTGCAGGAAAAGGTGGCCCTTCTCTCACAAGGCATCCTTTATTCTCCTAACCATGCTCCCTAGAACCATACATGTCTAGAAGGGGAGCCCTTCTAATTTGTCCTTTTTCTAGAGAAATCTCTCTCCTTCTCTCTCTTATTTTCTTAATAACAACAAATAGTCAATATAACTCTGGACTTAGATGAGAAGCCTAGTATTTCTAGACTCAACTATACTCTGAATTTCTGCCATGGAATGATTATATAGTGCAGATTTAAAAGAAAAAGAAACAGTAAAGAGTTCAGAAACCTGCGTCATCATTCTGATTTTTCCAACAGTGCCCCAAACAACTTTATACTTGATTCTTAAACTCCTTTAGCTACAAAATATAATGACACTGAAGCCAGAGGTCCACAGCAGTACAGATTAAATGAAATGACAGATGAAAAAAATGCTTTGAAAATGTTGCAAACATAATCTAAATGCAAAGCATGACTGCTAGGCAAAGGAGATTTAGTTGTTTTGTTTTGTTCTTTATGACATACTTTTTTGATTCTAGTCTTTTTTTTTTCTTTGTCTGCTTCACATCATCTCCTCCCTCCCTTCTCCCATATAGCATTAAGGGCTTAATAACTACAGTCACTCTTCCCATCAGTAGTCACAGAATGTTTACGTTTCTTGTTGATTTTCTTCTTAATTTAATTAGAATTTTAATGGAATAATTGCAACTTTACATACTCTGCATAGTGATTTAGAGGATTATGTTTACTCTGAGGATTTTTTTTTTAAGTCTCTGGAGGAGAACAGACAATAAACAAAAATGAATAAAATCATTACAGCAATTTATTGAGAATAATAAAAAGGAAAATGCTTCTGAAATTCCACTTGAACATCAATGTGTTGGATTTTCTTAAAAATCCTCAACGAAGCCATTCAGTCATTTATTCTGAAAGTATAAGAGAAGTAGAAAAATCCCCTGAGCCTTACCATTTTGCTTGTCCAATCATCTATTCCATATTCTTCCCAAACTGAGAAACTTGATCAAAACCTCTAAGGTATTGTTTTCCTTCACATTCTTGTTCTGTAATTCCCTCCCTTGGTGAGGGATTAATTAATTTTCTGGTTGGTAGTTTACTTGAATATTCTTTTTAACTAGGAAGCATAAGTATATAAAATATACACATATAGTAGCTTTGTTCACTATAAAACACCATTGAAGTTATTTTGATACATGTAGTGATATTGAAGGTCAACATGAAATTGTATCATTTTTTTTAACAACACATGCACATCCTGATCTCTTACCTGCTTGCCATGCCCTAGGATGAATACTTCATCTACATTATATCATTTAATTCTCAAAATAGCCCTATAAGAAGTAGTTAATCTTACTATTTTATGCAAAAATGAATGAAATTGGATAATTTGTAGAGATGTGGATGGACCTAGAGACTGTCATACAGAATGAAGTCAGAAAGAGAAAAACAAATAACACATACTGTGTGGAATCTGAAAAAGACGTATATAGATGATCTTATTTACAAAGCAGAGATAAGGACACAAACATAGAGAACAAATGTATGGACACCAAGGGAAAAATGCAGAGATGAGATAAATTGGGAGACTGGGACTGACATAGATACACTAGTGATACTATGTATAAAACGTATAACTAATGAGAACTTACTGTGTAACACAGGGAACTCTACACAATGCACTGTGGTGCCCTAAATGGGAAGGAAATTCAAAAAAGAGGGGATATATGTATACACATAGCTGAGTCACTTTGCTGTACAGTAGAAACTAACACATCGTAATTATAATTCAATAAAAAAATTTTAATGATATAGAGAAGATCATTGGATAAAAAGTCTAGACTCTTAAGAATCACTTAGCAAAGCAATTTGCACTGGCACTTTCTCCAGATTATACTAGTGAATGTAGACTATAAGGCCAACATGTACTGGAACCCTGAGTTTTACCCCAAATCCCTCACTTCAACCCACCCACTCAAACTTACTTCACCTCACTGAGCCCCAAGGTCTTTTCTGTCAACTAAAGCAAAGGGGTTTCATGATATTTCATGTTCCTCTCAGAACAGTCCATGAATCAGTGGGGACTGTGCCTACAATTTCTTTAAAAAATCTGTTTAAAATGTTTGATTTTCCTTGTTGTGTATCTTACAAACTAAGCACAAAAGTTTTATAAGCCTAAATTATCATGTATACATTTTCAGAAAACTCCATAGACTTTATTTCCACAGATTGATTCTTTGTTTTCATGAAAATTAAAATGGAAAGCAGCTCATATTTGCAAGTTAGAATTCCAATTACAGACTTTGTAATGCAAATTTGAAGTTCAATTCTAGAAAAGAAAAGGATAAAAAGGAGAACCAAGGCTTTAAAAAGAAAAGATTCTTTTTTGCCTTCTTCGATATAATGATTTCTGGAAAGCAAAATAAGTAACAGAATACTGTCTGGTATTCTTGCCTGGAGAATCCCATGGACAGAGGAGCCTGGTGGGCTACAGTCCACAGGGTTTCAAAGACTCAGACAGTACTGAAGAGACTGAGAATGCATGCATGCGTGTGCACTGACTTATCTCCACTTTCCTTTATCCAGAGTCCACTCAGTTGCTTTCTCTAGCATGTTGCAATTGGATATGGCAAATTCATTTTTTGCATGTTTCATTTCTTACAATAATTTTTTTAGAAAAGAATGAGTATATTTTCGTAAAGAAGTTTATCTATGCTGTTTTTGTAGAGGGGTAACCAAAACTGAGTAATAGAAGGCTAATAGAAATTACTGGGCTTCCCCCATGGCTCAGGGGTAAAGAATCTGCCTGCATTGCAGGAGCCAAAGGAGATGCAGGTTCAGTTCCATTCCTGGGTTGGAAAGATCTCCTGGAGGAGGAAATGGCAACCCACTCCAGTATTCTTCCTGAAGAATCCCATGAACAGAGGAGCCTGGAGGGCTACAGTCCATAGAGTCCCAAAAGTTGGACATGACTAAACTGACTCAGCACACACACAATAGAAATTACTATGTATTAAGCACTTTGATCCAAGCAAAGTGTAAATTTTTATTCAGAATGAGTAAAATCAATGTCCCTGGCAGTAAGATAGCAGAATAAAGCTCTGTCCTCTGCCTGTGTATTCCGCTTTCATGCAGTACCTTACATCTGGCAGTCAGCAGTCTGCGCAAACAGAAACAACTAACTCTGTCAACTTCATGCCCTCCATCTCCAAGACTGCTTTCCAAAGGATCAGCAGTTGGATAAATTCTGATGGTAAGACTTCTAGGTCATTTTTTATACCCTCTTTTTTCTCATTAACTTCTCCTTACCTTCTGTAACCCCTAATATCAGGAAAGTAAGTAAGTAAGTGAGTGTTAGTTGCTCAGTCGTGCCTGACTCTTTGCGACCCCATGGACCGCCGCCCCCCAGGCTCCTGTGTCCATGAGATTTTCCAAGCAAGAATACTGGAGTGGGTTGCCATTTCTTTCACCAGGGGATCTTCCCTGACCCAGGGATTGAACCCGGGTCTCCTGCACTGCAGGCAGATTCTTAACCAACTGAGCTACAAGCGAAGCCAATATCAGGAAGAAACCTAGTAAATTATTCTTGCTCAGCCATTTTCACTTGGGCAATTCTTATTTTATTATTATCATGTAAAATTCAGCTTCATGTAAAACCACATCTTCTGGGAAAAACTTCTAGAAACACCAATACAGACACTATCTTCCTTTGCCTTTCAGCTTCTGTAACAGTCATGATCTTATAGTGCTATTTATCTGGCAAATACTTATTAAATCTGAAGGTCACTGGGAATATAGATGAAAAGAACACAGAACTCTTATCCTTGTGAAGTTTGATGTACTTTAAACAAGCAAGCTAAAAAATACATATAGTATAATACAAACTTTAGTAAATACAAACTTAGTAAATGATATAATACCAAAAAAGGGAAAGACAAGTGAGAAGAGAATCCTCTTTTGAAATAGAGAGTTTCTTTGAAGAAAGGACAGAATCAAGATGGCTGGGAGAAATATCAATAACCTCAGATATGTAGATGACACAACCCTTGGGCTCCAAAATCATTGCAAATGCTGACTACAGCCATGAAATTAAAAGACTCTTGCTCCTTGGAAGAAAAGATGATCAACCTAGACAGTGTATTAAAAAGCAGAGATAATACTTTGCCAACAAAGGTCTGTCTAGTCAAAGCTATGATTTTTCCAGTAGTCATGTATGGATATGAGTGTTGGACCATAAAGAAAGCTGAGCACCAGAGAATTGAGGATTTGAACTGTGGTATTGGAGAAGACTCTTGAGAGTCCCTTGGTCTACAAGGAGATCCAACCAGTCCATCCTAAAGGAGATCAGTTCTGAATATTCATTGGAAGGACTGATGCTGAAGCTCTAATACTTTGGCCACCTGATGTGAAAAACTGACTCATTGGAAAAGACCCTGATGCTGAGAAAGAGTAAAGGTAGGAGGAGAAGTGGATGACAGAGGATGAGATGGTGCGATGGCATCACGAAGTCAATGGACATGAGTTTGAGTAAGCTCTGGGAGTTGGTGATGGACAGAGAAGCCTGGAGTGCTACAGTACATGGAGTTGCAAGAGTTGGACATGACTAAGTGACTGAATTGAGCTGAAGTGTTGATAGTTAATTTTCATACTAGTTTTAGAAAATGGGGAGATCATGACATATGGTTCTACTTCTGACATTAAATATTTCTTTTTTACACTGAGTCACAATATTTCTCCTTATAAACCCTAACCTTTGATCCCACACCTCATCTTAAGGGCAATCCTAGACATATACTCTGTAATATAGTATTAGGCCCTAAAAATACAGATTTTGAAATGTTGAGTGAATACTGGTATGAAAGTAGATGCTTTTCAGGCTAAATATGCTCTACTTATTCATTTCCTATATTTAACTGAAGATGGTTTGTAGAAAATCATCATTCATTGGTCTCTGAGCTGCTTGTTGGGAGTGGAAGTTATAAGAAGTAAAAGAGACATAAACTCCTCATTATATGAAGAGAACTAATTTTTAAAGTTAATATATATTTAATATATAAACTGATATGAATGAATATCCTTGCATGTTCCTCATCTTATTCAATAAAAGTCCTGTTCAGCACACCAACAATTCTGGCCACTTGTTTCTTCAGTGAGAACTCTAGTCATTGAAAGTGATTTTAAAAGATCCTGGTTTCAAAAGTCAACCTGCTCCTATACCTTAGGAAAAAAAAGTACTTGTTATAAAGACTCTTTACAACCCCTTGGACTGCAGCACACCAGGCCTCTCTGTCCCTCACCATCTCCCAAAGTTTGCCCAAATTCATGTCCATTGCATTGGTGATGCCATCCAGCCATCTCATCCTCTGATGCCCTCTTCTCCTTCTGCCCTTGATCTTTCCCTGCATCAGGGACTTTCCCAATGAGTTGGCTGGATTTTATCCATCTTTATGGATCTAGGCTAAAGTCTGAAGGGAAGGGAAGGCACTCACAAATGCAGGGGATCAGAGAGTCTTATTCTATTTTAGGAAGCCCCATGTGAAAGGCTGTGTATCTGATCAAAAAAATAACATTCTGAAGTCCTGTTCAGCACACCAACAATTCTGGCCACTTGTTTCTTCAGTGAGAACTCTAGGGGCTAAAGACAACAAAATTTATGTGAATCTGGAAGTTTTCCCCTGAATTTTCTGAGCCCAGGAAGTGCTGTGTGAAGGTGTATAAGTGTACTCTGGTCTTGCCAATGGATAAAAGGCTTGCTTTCTAATTGTAGTTGCCTATACAGTACTTGCCCTTAGAATACAGTAAATCAACAAGCCAATGAAAAAATTAATGGTACCCCAAACAGCATAGCCCTCTTGTTCAAAGAAGTTTATTTCACTATTTTGTATCCTGGAGTTCCAATAGAGACTGTGACAACAGGATGATTTTGCTGACCTCACAGAAAACAAAATAACAAAAGAGAAATAATCAGACTTGTTGTGCAGTCTGCCAGCAGATGCTGTGAAGAAAGGCAGAACAGCAGCAGTCAGCCATGTTCCGCTACCGGCAAAGTTTAGCTAATCAATATGGGCTTGGTGTCTGGGAGTGCATGCATCCAGGCATGAATTCAGCAAAACACATTAGCGAATTTTCTTCCTCATTATATCTGCCTTATTCCTGAGGCCAAGACAGGAAATATGGTCAGTAAAAAATACAATTTGTGGATTTTAAATTTCACACATTTCTGTTATTCATTGTTACTATATTTATTGCTTTATAAAATAAAGTGGAAATAACCCTGATTTTCTCCTCAGTTTTTATTACAAATTGAATTGCAAGTTTCACATTCAACTATTTGATTGTAAAATATTTAATGGATATGTTTCTGGAAAAGGTTCATACACTTCCTTCCTCTAGAAAAAATGGAATTAATTTTGAATTTCTTTAAATGTATATGTTGAATATTTCATGATATACTTCAGAAACACTAAACAAATATAGTTTTAAAATATACAGATTTTTTTTCCATTGACAGGTGGAAGCAGATGTTACAATTTAAGACAAAATTATGATTTTAGATTTTATCTGAATAGATGTGATTAATAGATCTCAAAAGATTTTTAAAGTATTGTATGTATATGGCCCACTTCTTGGAGATTCCAGCTGAACACTAATGTGGACCCCACTTCCCCCAAATAATTTAATTTCCCCATAATACTATCAGTGAGTATATGAAGCAATGAGAATTCTCACACATTGTTGTTGTGAGAACAAATCAGTAAATCACTTTAGAAAATAATCTGACATTAAGTAGTTAATTTGAAGATTCACATATCTTATGTCCTAGCAGTTCAACTCCTCATTGAATATCCTAAAGAAATTAATGATCCACACACATGCGCAAAAGTGCTCATAGCAGTATTATTCATAATAGCACCAGCCTGGAAATTACTCAAATAGTTATCATGAAAATAAATAAATCAATTGTAATATAGTCACATAATGAATGCTTCACAATAATGAAGGAGAAGAAACTACTACTAAAACGTAACAAACGAATTTCCAAAGCATAAAATTAAGCAGAAGAAATGGACACAGAAACAACGCGCCAGTATGATTCCATTCACATGAAGTTCAACCTCCGGCAAAACTCATCATTTGTTTAAAAATATTTTTTCATTTAAAAATCAACTATACTTCAATTAAATACATATATTGATAAAATATATGTATATATTTTATCATATAAAATATAAAATGTTTTCATATTTTATATTTCATTAAAATATCATATAAAATTTAAAAAATACACATATTGATAAAACAAAAAACTTGTTATCACAAAACATAGGATATGATTACACCAAAGGGGAACAATCTATTATTCACTATTTGGCTTCACCTATTTTCAAGAGGTTTTTCTTTCTTTTGTTCCTATTTTTCCCTATTTTGGTTCCTATTTCCTACTATGAACCATATTCAACTGATAAAACTAGTAGTACCTACCTTCTGCTCACAACTAATAACTTCTCTTTCTGTATTATTACACACAGTCCACCTCCTTATTCAGCTACCAGGGAATGAAAAGTAATGCTAGATCCCAGTATGTGAAATAACAGCAAATAGCACTTCTGGATGAAATAAACAAAACGCCCACCACTTCAGCTAGAATTTCCCAACAGTCTCTCTGAATTTCAGTACCTTTTCTCTGAGAAAGGTTGAAACAGTGTAAAATATATCATGTTTGTTATGTTTCTCTCTTTAATATCTTGTGAAGGTAGTACAAAGAAGCTAGAGTAGTTTTCTTTTTAAAATGAGTATGCATGGGGTTATCTGATGCTATCTAGTAAGTAGCTGTGTCTGATTAACACACTGGGGAAGAAATGTGCAAAATGAGCAGTCAGGACTGTTTCCATGGTTGCCAAGCTCTTTGCATGGAACAAAAGTAAGAAGGCCTTAGAAGGTGCCTCTGTCCTAGAGTTGAGCATGATTAAGTGCTGGAAATGCAGAAGGAGGTGGTATTCACTGAAAAATGCAGTTCATATATACAAATAATATTGTAACTCTGTTGAGGCAAATATGTTATAAAAATCATTTTTTCAATATATAAGAATGTGTTTCGGAGAAGGCAATGGCACCCCACTCCAGTACTCCTGCCTGGAAAATCCCATGGACAGAGGAGCCTGATAGGCTACAATCCATGGGGTCGCTGAGGGTTGGACACGACTGAGCGACTTCACTTTCACTTTTCACTTTTATGCACTGGAGAAGGAAATGGCAACCCACTTCAGTGTTCTTGCCTGGAGAATCCCAGGGATGGGGGAGCCTGGTGGACTGCCGTCTATGGGGTCGCACAGAGTCAGACACGACTGATGTGACTTAGCAGCAGCAGCAACAGCAAGAATGCGATTGCAATGCTATAGTGTAGTAGAATCTTATAGAGAACTTCATGAGGGGGAAAAAAATCTGACCTTTACTCAGCACATTCTATTAGACTGGAATAACCCTAACCCTAACCTACTTTTCTTTGGATGGTGGAATAAGCTTTGGAATAAGCTTAGACTACCTATGTACCAGGAGATACAATTATCTTTTCTCTTACTTTAATAGTTGAGAAAAAAAGACTCAAACAGATCAAAGTACCTTTTCCAAGATAAACACCTGAAACTTTTCCTCTTCAAATCCAAAACCAGGGCTGCATTTGCCACATTATAGATTGGCATCATATTTTGGATATGTGAGATGTTTAGTGGAATATTCTAACAAAATGTATTGCTATACAGTATCTGCAGACCAAGGAAGATGTTCATAACAGTATCTATGTCTCTTTACTATAGACTCAACTTTGAAGGAAAATTTTATACCAGTATTAGAAATGGCTATGATTCTTTTGAATAGTTTAATTTTATGTTATGGATTTTTTGAATTTTATAAGTGACCACGTGCCCATCTTTGCAATGACCTGAAGAATACTTGGAGTGGTATTTGGACCGAGCTCAAACTCTAAAGTCTGCAATCTATATCTTGGTCCCACATAACCACTCTTATCCTCACTTTCCTTTTGCCTAATTTTTTTTTCAGTCCATATACTTTAAATTATATTTACAGTTCCTTAAGCCTGCATTTTTATGTCAACATAGACAAAATGCATTGCAAATAATAATAATTTTCCTTAAAGATATGCTTCATGTTTCATCTCTTCCTAAATTTCATAACTGGGTGATAATTCTTATGCTACAGGTTTCCTACCCACATCTCTGATTTCTCCTTCCATACCTCTTTTATACATGTCTAATATGTTGCATTATAGAGATATCTGCTAGGGACAACTAAAAATCCATTTTGTCTTGTTATATCTTTGTCAGAAGAATGAATTCTCCTCTGTCTCAATCTGACCTTTCGAATGTTATGCTTTGACAGACTCTCTCCTTCACCTGTCAGACAGTCCAGGAAAAAAGAGGAGAAAAAACACCTAGTAAATCATTCAGGATGTATCTCTATTACAGAAGAAAAATGAAATGGAGAATTGAAATATAGCGATCCTGCTTCCTTCCCAAGGAAATCAAGGGGCTGGGGAGATCGACAAAAGTTTTTACATTACAGTTTGAGAGACACGTGGGCATATCACATTAGTTATGTTTCAATTCTTATCTTCACAAAAGAAGCTCCATTCTCCTTTATTTGTTCAGTTTTGTCACTCTGTTCATGACACACATGGGTGATGAAGGTGAGGGCTAATCGTTATAATGCTAAGATACAGTCTGTAAACAACCATGACCCATGGGATACCAGTGACACTGAGGACCAGGTTCACTCAGAATGCTGAGGAATTTTATTGGCATTTTTCATACTGGTTAGCCTGAACTATAATATGAACCAGTCATTAGTATCTCCGACTTTGTGCAATGGAATATAAACAGGACTTATTTATCATCAAAATCCTTTTGTTTAATTGTTTGAGTATTTCTCAGTTCTCTTTCAGTTTTAATACACATCTCTCCTATCATCTTTTTCACTGCAACATAAAACCAATGGCAAAGGCACAGAACTGTACCAAAGAGAGACAGGAAAAGTCATACATAAGCCTACTTTTGGCCTTTGAAATATCAAATAATTTTCCACTACCAAGTTATTAGCATTCATTCAGAGGACTATGATTATTATTATTATTTTGCAGAGAATGGAGTTTTCCTCAATAACACTAATGATAGCCCTCGGAGTATCCCTGCTTCAATTTCCACATGCCAGATGAATTCCAAAAATTATATACTTATTGCATGTCAGCTTAGAGAAGCCAAAATGAAGCACATGAGATCAAAGGCAGAATCCTGGATGATAGAAGCCTGTAACAATTCCAGTGCTGAAGGACAACAGAGAATCAACAGGAATCCAAAGAGGATCCCCACCATTCACTGCTAACTAGGAATGCAAACTCCACAGATCCATAAGGAGGATACTCCTAGCATGAGTCTATAAAATTCCAGATCTGAAACTTTCAGAATTCAAAAAAAAATATTAGTGCCTACATGTAATAGAGTAGATGCATTAAAACTTAGCTCAGCACCAGTCACCTCTCTCCCCTGACCCTCCCCACACACCTCACACACTTACACTCATAATAGATAAGGGAAGATGGCAAAAACTATGGTTCCAATTATCTTGCTCAAGGTCACATAACTTGTAAATTGTAGAATTGGGTTTCAAATCACTTGAAATTAAGCTGTGTTTTCTAAATTCAACTATGACTAGCTTTTGGTCAAATTCAGTGTGAATTTTCATATCCTCTTCACCTATCAGCTTCATTGAATACTTGGATCACCAGTGAAACCATCTTCATCCTAGAATCAAGTGAATCCACATTTTCCTTATCTACTTTATCCTTTTCTGTTCTTTGCAGAATGTTTATTCTGCCATTTTCTGGTGAATCATGTTTGCTTTGCACTTCTTAAATGCTTTCCCTCAGCTCCTCTATGATAGTTATTCTTTTCAATTCCCTGACCCCTGACCATTATTACCACACTTATATATCAAATATGTCACCATCGTATCTCTGATATGTTAATAAAGTTTAAATATTCATAATTTAGCCTACTTCCACCCAGGCTCTAAACTCATATTCACCTCTTCAAGTTCACCTTGATGTCTATTTCAGAGGAATTAGTTATATTTTAATGTTATTAGAGTGAATCATCAGTGTTACATATTACAGTATCTGTCACTCCCAGTGGATGATAGATTTCCTAAAATGAGGAACTGAAACTTACATATCCAGTCTCTGTGCATGATGTGTGACCAACATAGTTTGTTGAATGTGTTAATAATTCAATGTATTAATAATCAACCTGACACTGCCCAATAATGAAATACATGCCCTCTCTTCTCCTTAATACTAGTCCTAAAATTCCTACTATCTTTTCCATAGAAGGAGGACTTAATAAAGTATCTAGTATTTATTGTACTACTATATTAGCCATTCCATATATAGCAATTATATGTATAAAATATAGCTATAGCTACTATATGTATAAATCATATATAATGTATATATACAACTGCTATAGATGTGAAATATAACATAATGTAATAAATGTACATATACATAAATACATATATAGGCATTTAACATAATGAATATATTTACAGAGATAAATATATAGGTATTATGTATATATCTTATATAAATGCATAAATATAAATGTTATATAAAATAATTACATAATAATGCAATTAGATACCATATATAATACAAATTATCAAAATTATCATATATAGATGGATAAGGGAATGGCAACCCCCTCCAGTATTCTTGCCTGAAGAATTCCATGGACAGAGGAGCCTGGTGGGATACAGACTATGGGTCACAAAGAGTTGGACACGACTGAACGACTAACATACACACACACACACACACACACACACACAACTTTTATAGAATACTATAAAGATATATATTACAACTATAAAGACTCAGAGAGGTACAATATCTAATCTAGACTCACCTAAATATTTATACACAAAGCTGGGCAAAAAGCCTCCCAGTCCTATTTCCAAATTGAATGCTCTGATCTACTCTGACATGCTGATCAGTCAGTTGAGTGGGAGCTATTTTCTGAACTTCATTTGTTATTTTCTTAAAAAACACTGGGGCTTCAAACAAAAAGTAGGTGCTCAATACATTTGTGATGAATAAATTATAAAATAAAAGTTCAATTTGATACTTTAAGCTATCTAAATGAATAGGATGTCTCAAATTTGGACACTTTTAGGTAAAATGATAAATAGCAACCCAGTATGCTAAGTCACTGAAGTCAAGAAGAGTAGAAAGTATTTCCTAAAATAGAAAAAAATGGGACTAATTTTCCAATGAGGTAAAAGATTGACACCACTTTTTAATATCTCACTGATTGAAAAGATACTGTGCTATGTAGTCTTCTAGCCTCTCTGAGTTTCAATATAGTCATCTGAAGTATAATTATATACTTCTATAACAACATATTTATATTTTGCAAATTGTCTTACCAAAAAACAGACTGATTACCCTGAGGCTATAGATTCTTTAGGCAACTGCTATTGGTTTTCCCCCATGTATACAAAATATTCACTTCCTCCCAATTATTGCTATTATTCCAATATTGTATGCATATTTAAGGAGAAGGCAATGGCAACCCACTCCAGTACTCTTGCTTGGAAAATCCCATGGACAGAGGAGCCTGGTAGGCTACAGTGCATGGGGTCATGAAGAGTTGGACACTTACTGAGTGACTTTACTTTCACTTTTTACTTTCATGCATTGGAGAAGGAAATGGCAACCCACTCCAGTGTTCTTGCCTGGAGAATCCCAGGGACAGCAGAGCCTGGTGGGCTGCCGTCTATGGGGTCACACAGAGTCGGACACGACTGAAGCGGCTTAGCAGCAGCAGCAGCATGCATATTTAAATGGCTCTCTTAATACTTAAGTATACACAGATTTTCAATAGAGCAATTTTTATATACCCTTCTCCATGTTCTTTTTGTTTAATAACACTAGCCCATCCAAACTTTTCTACTATATCCAGTCCAAATAAGATTTATTCATTGTGCTGGATTACAAGTATTGGTTCATAAATAGAGTTGAAATTCAGGACATTTTTTTCTTTAGTTGCAATGGCCTAGGAATAAACTGGAGAAGGCAATGGCACCCCACTCCAGTACTCTTGCCTGGAAAATCCCATGGACAGAGAAGCCTGGTAGGCTGCAGTCCATGGGGTCGCTAAGAACCAGACATGACTGAGCGACTTCACTTTGACTTTTCACTTTCATGCATTGGAGAAGGAAATGGCAACCCACTCCAGTGTTCTTGCCTGGAGAATCCCATGGACAGAGGAGCCTGGGGGGCTGCCGTCTGTGGGGTCGCACAGAGTTGGACACGACTGAAGCGACTTAGCAGCAGCAGTAGCAGGAATAAACAGTTCTAAATTTTAATCCTAGGTTTTTCCCTTGACAGCTTTATGACAGATAGTAAATTACTTAATCCCTTTGTATTTCTAGTTCTTTATTTGTTGAAATTAGTGCAATGGATCTGACTACATGTGCCACTCAATTATTTTTCTAATTTTATTACAAAATGAGATGTATGTTAATTCCTAAGAAAAATTATGATTTGGAATTAAAATGTCTTCATTAAGCGATTATTATTTTTTGGCAAAGTTAAAAGTAGGCTAGATGGCAGTTGCACACTCACTCACACATACTGATAAGGTGGTAATAAGTTGCTACAACTTTTGTGGAAAGCAATTTGTAAATATAAATCAGGAGCCTGAAAAATATTCAGAGCCTTGATCTGCTCATTAGTAAGCTCAAAGTCTATTTTAAAATTATAAACTTGTATGATAGATGAATACTCATATACACATATTTCTAGTGAATTTATGATAAAAAAAAACAATTCACTGTACAGCAATAAAACAAATTCAAACAATGAAAAATTATGTAGCCATTAAGATCATATTTTTTTTTTACTTAAACAATCTTCCATACAATTCATGTTAACTAAAAGGTAATGATTCTGATTATACATTATATAAACAATAAGAAGTGCACAGAAATAATAATGGAATGAAACATGACAAAAATATTAGCAATGACTTTCTTCAGAAGATAGGATAAAAAATGTGTTTTTCTAAAATGTGCATATTTTTATTGGATATTTAGAAAAAATTAATAACAGCGAACACAGATTATCAGCTACTAATGATCAGTCTTCATTTCAGTTTCAAAATAAAAAAGCAGGTTTAGATAGAATTCAAATATGGCTAGACTTTCAGGTTTGAAGATGATAAACTACACGTAGAAGTTTCCCTACTTTTTGAAGTATGCATGCATTCACTGTTTAGTCACATTGTCAGGATATTTTGTTCAGTTTTGAAATTGCAAATAACAGGACTAGAACATTTTTGAGTTTCTTTTAAAATTTATTTTATAGAAGTATAGTTGATTTACAATGCTGTGTTAAACTTTGCTTTATTGCAAAGTGATTCTGTCACACATAAATATGTATACTCTTTTTCATATTCTTTTCCATTATGGCTTCCTAGAGGATATTGAATATACTTCCCTGTGCTATAAGTAGGACCTTGTTGCTTATCCATTCTATATATAAGAGTCTGCATCTGCTAATCCCAAATTCTCCATATAGCACTCTCTCACCCTCTTACCCTTGGCAACCACAAGTCTGCTTTCTATATCTGTGTGCCATTTTCTGTTTCATAGATAAATTCATTTGTATTGTATTTTAGATTCGACAAATAAGTGACTTCATACGTTTTTTTGTCTTCCTCTTTCTAAAGGACTTAAAAATTCTAAAGTATACTTTCACTCTTAGAATCCATATTCCTAGATTACATGGGAGAATACACACCCAGAGGAGTGAGCAGTTCAAGCCACAGACTGGATGTCCTAGTCCTGGGGTCCTCCATGGGAAACACAAGCCCCCTTGTCTAGCTGGAAGATCTTTGGAACTAATAGAATCGAGGTGGGAAGCCTGGACTCTACTCATGAGGAGGGAGTAGTGTCTTGTGTAGGCTTAATGGCAAGGCAGGATGGAGAGAGATCTGCATTAGTGACTCCCTGGTTTCCTTGATCACTTTGCCCTGTGCCCTACCCCGAGGCCAGTGAACACTCCAGTTCCACTTATTCCAACTCACAGTGCAGCCCTGGATCTAGGGCAGCTAAGACTAATAAAAGACTCAACCAACGGGAAGCAGAGGTGGCCTGGTCCTGGGGTACGGCCTAAGTGCAGCAGAGGTGGCCGCTGTTGGCATCTACTCAAGCAGTACCTCAGAAGGAGGCCAGGTTTCTGGCGGCAGCCAGTCCACCACGACTTTTGCTAGGCACACACTTAGACTGATGCAGTTCCTGCAAGCCATACAGAGCGACTTTACAACAGGATGAGGGCAGTGGAGGCTGATGGTAGCAACTGGCTTGTGAGGAACAAAGCGGACTTGCACGCGAGGCTTTGCATGAATGAAAGCATGGGCACCTGCACAGGCAGCAAGAACTCTATCCGTGGCTGACACAACCACAGCCCACAGAAGCAACTAAGGATTCTAACAGTTCAAGTGTATCCTAAAACTGTACCACTCTGTCATTTGAAATTTTAATACCTAATAAAATATCCTGACAATGTGATTAAACAATCATATGAATGAAGACTTCAAAAAGTAGAGAAATGTCTGCCTACAACACCATCTTCACATTTGAAATTCTAGACATACTTGAATACTATTTAAACATGATTTCTTAGATTGAGATCAGATAACCCTGATCATCAGCATTTGATATTTTATGTTCATTTTTATTAATTTTTTCTGAATATGCAGAATACATTGTTTCAGCAGTAGCTAAAGAATTGATGTTTTCAAACTGTGGTGCTGGAGAAGACTCTTGAGAGTCCCCTGGACTGCAAGGAGATCAAACCAGTCAATTCTAAAGAAAATGAATCCTCAATATTCACTGAAAGGACTGATGCAAAGCTCAAAGACTTTGGCCACCTGATTCGAAGAGATGATTCACTGAAAAAGATCCTGATGCTGGGAAAGACAGAAGGCAAAAGGAGAAGGGGGTGGCAGAGGATAAAATGGTTAGATAGTATAACTGACTCAATGGACATGAATTTGAGCAAATTCTGGGAGATAATGAAGAACAGGGAAGCCTGGTGTGCATCAGTCCATGGGGTCAAAAAGAGTCGGACACAACTTAGTGACTGAATAACAACAACAACAAGGGAAAAGAATCTGAAAAAGGATACAAACACACATACACATATTATATATATATAAATGAATTGCTATGCTATATACCTGAAACTAATATAATACTGTAAATCAACAATACTTCAATAAATAAAAATGGAAATCTACCAATAACAAATGCTGATCCTGATGTGAAGAAATGGAACCCTTTATACTGTTGGTGGGAATGTAAGTTGGTGCAGTAACTATGGAAAACAGTCACATAGGTTCCTCAAAAAACTATTAATAATATGAACTGAAGTAAAGCCGCTCAGTCGTGTCCGACTCTTTGCGACCCCATGGACTGTAGCCTACAGGCTCCTCCATCCATGGGATTTTCAAGGCATGAATACTGGAGTGGGTTGCCATTTCATTCTCCAATATAGAACTACTATTAACCAGCAATTCCATTCCTGTGCAAGTATTTGGAAAAATTAAAAGCACTAATTCAAAATGATACATGGTCCCCCATGTTCATAACAGTATTGTTTTCATTAGCCAAGATATGGAAACACCCAAGTTTCCATCAACATATGAACAGATAAAGAAGAGGTGGTATATAGTATGTGGTATATATGTACAACAGTACTCAGGATAAAAAATGAAATTCTGTCATTTGCAGCAAAGTGGATAGACCTAGAGAGTATCATGCTTAGTGAAATAAGCCAGAGAAAGACAAACAACGTATGATACTACTTATATGTGGGATCTACAAAATAATGCAAACATAGGCAGTAAAAGAGAAACAGACTCATAGAAAATAAAATTAAGAATACCAATGGAGAGAAAGAAGGGTGAAGTAACATATTACAGGATTAAGAGGTATAAACTACTATGTATAAAATGTAAGAAAATCAAGGATATATTGTATAGCACAAGGAATAACAGTCATTATTTTGTGCTAAACTTTAATGGAGTATAAACTACAAAAATACTGAATCACTATGCTGTACACCTGAAACTAATATTGTAATTCAACTATACAGAAATTTAAAAAAAAGGTCAAATCTTCAGGTCTGAAAACAACATTTTAGAAACATGTCCATGTGGTACCAGTCCATCAAATGAAGGCCTTATCTAAATTATTCTACAGATTTAATAACTTGAGAAATTAATAATTGGTTCATAATTTTAGTGATTTATCTTCCTTTCAGTTTTACTATGAATTAAAGTTATGGAACATCTGAATCATTGTCTTGATAATTTAGAATAATCTAAATGTTTTACACATTCCTGATGCTAATCTGAATATTATAGTAACAAGTGTTCTAATATTTGCCATTCCATATGGATGAGCACAGATCTAAAATGCCCTTGTTAAAGTTTATGGTGTCCTATTTGTAAATACTGTAAATTTGCAACTGAAAATTGCATTCAGTAAGAAATAAAGTATCTGCCTGTAATGTAGGATACACAGGAGATTCAGGTTCAATCCCTGGGTCAGGAAGATCCTTTGGAGAAGGAAATGGCAACCCACACCATTATTCTTGCCTGGGAAATTCCATGGACAGAGGGGCCTGGTGGGCTACAGTCCATGGTATCACAAAGAGTCGGGCACAACTGAGCATAGCACAAACACAAAAATACTTTACAAACATACAAAAATAAAAATCCTTTAAAAAGCATGTAAAGGGAAATATATCTTAACTCACTGCCTTCTCCCAGTGACAATTACCTATTAATTACTTAAATTTTCTGAAGGTTTATACATTAATAGATGCATTTCATGCAATTTGACAGTCAAAATAAACACTGAATCTGGACTTTGTTTAGCTTGCTGTTTTTCAGGTTTTTTTTTTTTTTAAATACAATTTTAACACATCTGTAATTTAGTATAATGTATAACTGAGTTTCTCTGTAGACCAAGGTTATCATTGTTTCTGTTATAATATCATGGACCATGGAGCACAGATGTATAACAGAGTACTCCATTTTAATTTACTGAAATACACAAGAGATAAAAGTGTACAAATTTATATACAGAAGAGTTCCATAAAAATTATAAGTATGGGATGAATTCTATAATTGAGGAATATTTTGAATTATAACCGTAAGCCAGATGATCTCTCATTTGACTTTTCTCTTGTATAACAATGGAGAAGGATGTTTGACTCATCCATAAAAATGTAATAATGATCAAGCTGCTACCCTTTAAAGTCATGCCCTTGGGTTTTATTGAGGGTTGATGCAAGGAACGGCCATATGCAGATGGCTCCTGCATCAACTATAAAATCATTTTTGATGGCATTATTCATTTACATTATTCAATGTTCTTGGTAAGAAAGACCTTGAGTGTTATATTTTTTGAACATAATATCAGGGGGAAAAAACAGTTTCTGTAGGGCTGATTTACATCATCATACTTTTAATAAAATCAAAATTCATTTTCTATTTTTGTCCTGGATGCCAGGAAGCTCAAAGTTGTATGCAATACTAGCTAACATAACTAAATAAATTCTTATAGCTAATGTACTTGTCTCAAACATTTTATTGGGTTGGCCAAAAAGTTTGTTCATTTTTTTTCCATACAATGTTAAAGAAAACTCAAATGAACTTTTAGACCAACCCAGTATTTGAATTTCTATTTGTTCATCTTACTGTAGGAAGATTTCCATCATAACATGCCTTAAAACTTTCTGGAAGATGGAAAGACTAGAGGAGAGAACTGAGAAGACTCACATTTTTTAATCCCTTGCTTTGTGAAGTAATGTAGTACTATATTAAATGGGTTACATATAGTACTTAATCACTCTAATACTTTCGGTAAAGCTCATAACCCTTAGTTTACAGATTATAAACAACCTGAGGGGTATAAATAGTAGGCTAATTACCAAGAGTCACTTAAATGTGTACAACAATGAGTTTTTGTAGCCTTAACTGGTCATGGAACAACAGACTGGTTCAAAGTTGGGAAAGAAGTATGTCAAGGCTGTATATTTTCACCTTGCTTATTTAACTTCTAGCCTGGCATTCCATGTGAAATGAAGCACAGGCTGGAATCAAGACTGCCAGGAGAAAGATCAATAACCTCAGATATGCAGATGATACCACTCTAATGGCAAAAGTAAAGAGGAACTAAAGAACCTCTTGATGAGGGGGAAAGAGGAAAGTGAAAAAGCTGGTTAAAAACTCAACATTCAAAGAACTAAGATCATAGCATTCAGCCCCATCACTTCATGGCAAATGGAAAAGGGAAAAGTGAAAACACAGACTTTATTTTCTTGGGCTCCAAAATCATAACAGACGGTGACTGCAGCCACAAAATTAAAAGACACCTGCCCTTTGAAAGGAAATCTAGGAGACATTTACACAGCATATTGAAAAGCAGAGACATCACTTTGCTGACAAATGTCTGTATAGTTAAATCTGTGGTTTTTCCAGTAGTTATATACAGATGTGAGACCTGGGCCATAAAGAAAGCTGAGTGCCAAAGAATTGATGATTTCAAGTTTTGGTGAGTGAGAAGACTCTTGAGTCCCTTGGACTGCCAAGAGATCAATCCTGAAAGAATTCAACCAGGAATATTCATTAGAAGGACTGATGCTGAAGCTGAAGCTCCAATACTTTGGCCACCTGATGTGAAGAGCTGACTCACTGGAAAAGACCCTGATATGGGAAAGATTGGGGGCAAGAGGATAAGGTGGCAGCAGAATATAAGATGGTTTGAGCAAGCTCTGGGAGACAGTGAAGGACAGGGAAGCCTGGCATGATGCATTTCATGGGGTCAAAAAGAGTCAGACAGGACTTACCGACTGAACAACAATCCATATATGTTACAAAATGTAAGCCTGTTACTCTAAAGCACATTTACCAATAAATATAAACATGAAGATACAAATTAGTTCAAAGACAGGACCATGATGGAGATCATATGAGCAAAACCACTCAGTACATACCCACACCTGTATATAATCATTTTGGTTTGAGACTGTCACAGTTTTTTCAAAATTAGTTGACTGTACCTGAAAACATAAACACACTCGCCTTTGCACTCATCCAAACAACTCGTTTCATTCCGTAACCTGTAAAACCTACCAAGCCATCTACCAAGTAGAGAGGAAAAATATGTGAGGCACCAGGTGAAAAATAACTGTTTCTAGAAATATTTATTTATAAGAGCAGCGTGTAGTTTCTTTTATGCATTATTCATCTAAACACTGCCATCAACTCTTCACTTCCTTTGGGTCATGTCAACATAATTTATAAGCAAAACATTGAGGAGGCAAGATTCTCACTCTAAACCTAATTGCATATCACCATTATATAGCATGATTTCTTTATTTTCGACCTCAAAATTAAAATGTCTGCTTTTTAAAAATTATTCATACTGTGATCATGCTGAAAGACCATGATAAATTTTATCTTGCATTGGACTGCTGCATTAGTATTTTTTAAAAGCTCTCCAAATGATTATAATGTGTGAGAAACATTTATGATAAAACAATTTGTATGTGATGAATAAGGAATTAATTCCCTATACTTACTCAGCACCCAATCCCCACACACTCACAAACACATACACACATATGTACTTATTTCTCTAAAATTACTTGATAGCATTGACTCCTCTGAGCTCTTGATTGCTGCTGCTGCTAAATCGCTTCAGTCGTGTCCAACTCTGTGCGACCCCAGAGACGGCAGCCCACCAGGCTCCCCCGTCCCTGGGATTCTCCAGGCAAGAACATTGGAGTGGGTTGCCATTTCCTTCTCCAATGCATGAAAGTGAAAAGTGAAAGTGAAGTCAGTTGTGCTCAACTCTTAGCGACCCCATGGACTGCAGCCTACCAGGCTCCTCCATCCATGGGATTTTCCAGGCAAGAGTACTGGAGTGGGGTGCCATTGCCTTCTCCAGAGCCCTTGATTGCTGTCTCTTTAACCTCTATGACTCTGAACTCTTTAAATTTACCATGCATTTTAAGTGTCTTTCCCAAGTAGATCTCAGTTCTCATCACTGGACTTGGCTATAGCTTACTTCTCTAGTACTTCCCCCTATCGTCTGAGGTAGGAATGCCCTGATCAAGTTGGAATTTAATCATTCCCATTGGAGATATGGCTAGCTTCAGAACACAATGTAGAGAGGATGTAAGAAGGTTATTTAGGGCACTGAATATAGATGACCATAACTGTCTTTACAAAAATATAAGTACCAGGTAGCTGAGAAGGACAAAAGACAATCCACTCTCTAGAATTATTTTCTTGCAATAACATTATGTAAAATTTGTCATAAAAGTGGATTAACTGATTAACTCAATCATAGATTAATGATTGCTACCAAGGAATCCTAAGAGTACTCCAACATACACTTAAACTACTATATTATCATTAAAACTTAGTGTAAAAAAATAAATAAAATGCTCATTTTATTACAGTGTTATACAAAAAGGATTTTCATCTAGTTTAATATTACTGGCAAATTTTGGTAGAGTGAATAATTAAAAAAGCACAATATTATATTTTGGAACAGTTCACTGATCAAATATTATACATTGGCACCACATAACATCTGTAACTTGGTGTCTATGACAATTGAACTCAAAATAAATAGCTTCATATCAAAACTTGAATCACAGCTGGGAGCCAAATTAGACTAAAGGACAGCTTGCGAGCATCTTTAAGTTATATATCCTCCCCAATTCCCTGCTAAAACTGCCTTTATCATTTTAATCCACATAATAGCTTTCACCATTATAAATATATCATCCAGATTATTATTCAAATACATGGCATGCATAATTATAATTAATTTGCTGAAGGCTCATTTTGCTGCTTCTATTAATTATGATCCTATGGCTTTAAATAAATCAGTGAGAAAGAAGAAAGTCTAAACTAGTAGAATACAGTAAACTACACTAATAAAGTGCATCACTCCAATGACCCTCCTTGATGGTGTCAGGGAGATAACTCACTGGTAGCATTTAAACATCAGCACTAAATTAAAAATTTAACTAGTGAATCAAATGGTGCAAAATTTTGCCCTGTTCTCTCTTCCAGATCCATTTCCACTAATAAATTATCAGATTGCAAATAGGAATACAAGGGCTAAAATATGGCAATAAGAAACACAAGCAGTGTAAATTATGATTCCATAGAAGTTTAATTAGGTATTTCAATTAAAATAAGATGAATTTTCCTTTCCAATCAAGCATACAACCCCATCTCCTTGCCACCCACCACACACAAAACAAAAACAACAAAACACATTCCAAGTTGTTACATGCCTTGTCTGCCTAAATAAAATGCAATCATGTATTGGAAGAAACCCAAGTAACTTACACATTTTCTCTGTCTCTTTCTTACTTGCTCTCTTTGAAACACAAAACTCAACTAAAGTAAACGTGGTGGGAAAAACCCAATATATCCTAAAGAAACTGCAGGGAAGATCTTTGATAATTTATTGAAGACACTTTTGAGAGTAGATAGGCTTTGATCATAAAAACCAATTTTCAGAAAATCCCTAACATTTTTCAGGGGAAAAAGTGAAAGCTGTTTGAGGATATTAAGCAGCACAGTGATTCTGAACAATAGTCTCCCATTTCTGAACAAGAACCTCAGGAGAGTATATTGCATTATAGCCCCAAGCCATGCCTAAGCCACATTTTAGTAGTTGTTTGAATTGAAGCATCCCCTATAAAAAATGTTTCCTAGCATTAGAAATCAAATATAAATGGTACATGCCTCAAGTTTCTCAGAAAGCTATAGGAGTCTTCAGATGATTTATTTTTTCCAGTGTGTATATTTTTGTAACTGGTTCAAAATCTTTGGACACTCTTCCAATACAATGAACCAATATTCTTTATAATAGGATTACCATTCATCCCTGACTCTTTCTGACTCCATGGACTGCTGCATTGCCAGACCATGGTCTCAGTATACTTCTTAATGATATTCCCTTCAACTATCTGAAGTATCTTGGTTTACAGAATAATGTGCTGACACTATTTATAGGGATCTCAAATTAATTTTAAAAAGAAAGAGACAAACCAAACCACTTTTATCATATCTCCCTATGAAGTTAAGGGGTTTTATCTGCTTGTTCACTGATGCATATATCCAGAATCTTGAACCATCTCTGATACAAAGTAGGTCCATCAGTTCAGTTCAGTTGCTCAGTTGTGTCCAACTCTTGGTGACCCCATGGACTGCAGCATGCCAGGTTTCCCTGTCCATCAGCAACTCCCAGAGCTTACTATTCAAACTCACGTCCATCGAGTCAGTGATGCCATCCAACCATCTAATCCTCTGTTGTCCCCTTCTCTTATCACCTTCAATCTTTCTCAGCATCAGGGTTTTTCCAATGAGTCAGTTCTTCTCATCAGGTGGCCAAAGGATTGGAGCTTCAGCTTTAGTATCAGTCCTTCCAATGAATATTCAGGACTGGTTGGATCTCCTTGCAGTCCAAAGGACTCTGAAGAATCTTCTCCAACACCATAGTTCAAAAGCATCAATTCTTCAGTGCTCAGCTTTCTTTACTATCCCACTCTCACATCTATACATGACTACTGTAAAAACCATAGCTTTGACTAGATGGATCTTTGTTAGCAAAGTAATGTCTCTGCTTTTTAATAAGCTGTCTAGGTTGGTCATAGCTTTTCTTCCAAGGAGCAAGCATCTTTTAATTTCATGGCTGCAGTCACCATATGCAGTAATTTTGGAGCCCAAGAAAATAAAGTCTGTCACTTTTTCCATTGTTTCCCCATCTATTTGCCATGAAGTTATGGGACTGGATGCCATGATCTTAGTTTTTTGAATGCTGAGTTTTAAGCCAGCTTTTTCATTCTCCTCTTTCACTTTCATCAAGAGGATCTTCAATTCTTCGCCTTATGCCATAAGGGTGGTATCATCTGCTTATCTGAAGCTATTGATATTTTTCCCCGGCAATTTTGATTCCAGCTTGTGCTTCATGCCAGCCTCCACCCACCGGGATAAGAAATATCTATTGAATTGATGAATAAATATTTAAAAATAAAAGGCCAAAATGTGGTTCAAAACTCTGAATCCTTAATAAGAGAGCTGTCTATGAAAGTCCTTGAGTTTTAAATCAGAAAGTAATATTTTATACAAGAATTTAAAAAGCTAGTTCTATATCAGAAATCATAATGTATCAATAAATAGAAGAATTAAAATTATCTTAATTTCTTCTTAGAATTAATAATTTTTCCAGAGCAAGATTCAGCAGTCCACACATTTTTGAAATTAAGACTTCATTTTCCAAGAGCAGCTTAAGACTCAGCAAAAGTGAGGAAATGGGACAGATATTTCTCCACACCTGCAGAGCATGCATTTTATCAACATCCCCATCAGAGTGGTGTATGTGTTACAACTGAAAAACCTAGACTGACACACCATAATCACCCAAAATCTAGTTTACATTATGGTTCACCCTCGGTAATGTGCATTCTATGTGCTGTGCTGTGCTGTGCTAAGTCTCTTTGGATGGGTCTAACTGTGTGACCCCATGGTCTGTACCCCACCTTAGTCTGTCCATGGGATTCTCCAGGCAAGAATATTGCAGTGGGCTGCCAATTCCTTCTCAATGTACATTCTGTGGGTGTGGATAAATGTTTAGTGGCATGTGCTCACGATTATTGTATCGTATAGAGTATTTTCACTCTTAAAATTCCTCTGTGCTTCACCTCTTCATCCTTGCCCCACCTGACCCCTGGCATCAATTAATCTTTTTACTATCTCCACAGTTTTGCCTTTTCCAGAATGACATAGTTAAAATCATGAAGTATGTAGCCTTTTGATATTAGCTTCTTTCACTTACTAATGTGCACTTAAGTTTCTTCCATATATTTCTTTGGCTTGATAACTTATTTCTTTACAGTACTGCATAATATTATGTTATCTGGATGCACCAGAGTTTATTTATCTATTCACCTACTGAAGGACATCTTGGTTGCTTCTAAGTTTTGGCAATTATGAATAAAGTTACTATAAATATATTTATGCAGGTTTTTGAACAGACTCCCAAAGGAGTTGAAATACGAAGGAGTGCAATTGTTAGACTGCATGGTAAGAGTATGCTTAGTTTTGCACAGTTTTCAAGGCAAAAAATTATTGAATACAGTTGAAGAAGCAGATATTTAAAATAGTAATGAGATTTGCCAAGAATAAAAGTCAGTTGATTACTTAAAACTAAGTCAAATAAAAAAAGATTATTGGGAAGGGGTAGAAGGTTACCATTTCAAAAATGAAGAGTTTAAAATCTACAAATTCCCCATTTTCATATTCCCCAAAACCATGTTTTCATATCACCTTAGATTATCTGAAGTGGTAGTATTTTAAGTAGTTTGTTAACAGAATTAAGTGTTCCCCCCTCTCTTTTTGCAGTAGTAACTTGGTCAGGCATGACAAAAAGCAGAACAACAAAGTATATGAATATTTTATTGAGTTGACAAAAGATGAAGGGAAAAGAGATACCTCCATTATTTTTGCATATATACATACTTAGAAAACGAAAGAGGGGTTGGGAAATAAATCAGATGGTCTTTACAACGGTTCCTAGACTTCTTTTCTATTGACTTCTCTCCAAACCCCAGGTTCTGAGTCTCCATTAACCCCGGCTTCTGGGTCATTTTCTTATTCTCCACACAGTGGTATTCCAAAGGACAACGTTTGTATTTTCCATAACCTTTATCTTCTTCAGTTCAGTTCAGTTCCTCAGTTGTGTCCGACTCTGTGACACCATGAACTGCAGCATCCCAGGCCTCCCTATCCATCACCAACTCCCAGAGCTTACTCAAACTCATATCCATTGAGTTGGTGATGCCATCCAACCATATTGTCCTCTGTTGTTACCTTCTCCTGCCTTCAATTTTCCCAGCATCAGGGTCTTTTCCAATGAGTCAGTTCTTCACATAAGATGCCCAAAGTATTGGAGTTTCAACTTCAGCATCAGTCCTTCAATGAATGTTCAGGACTGATTTCCTTTAGGATGGACTGGTTGGATCTCCATACAGTCCAAGGGACTTTCAAGAGTCTTCTCCTACACCACAGCTCAAAAGCATCAGTTCTTCGGTGCTCAGCTTTCTTTACAGTCCAACCCTCACATCCGTACATGACTACTGGAAAAACCATAGCCTTGACTAGACGGACCTTTCTGGCAAAGAAATGTCTCTGCTTTTTAATATGCTTTCTAGGTTGGTCATAGCTATTCTTCCAAGGAGCAAGTGTGTTTTAATTTAATGGCTGCAGTCATCTGCAGTGATTTTGGAGCCTAGAAAAATAAAGTCTGTCACTGTTTCTATTGCTTCCCAATCTATGTGACATGAAGAGATGGGACAAGATGCCATGATCTTAGTTTTTTGAATGTTGAGCTTTAAGCCAATGTTTTCACTCTCCTCTTTCACTTTCATCAAGAGGCTCTTTAGTTCTTAGTTTTCTGAAATAGGGTGGTGCCATCTACATATCTGAGGTTACTGATATTTCTCCTGGCAATCTTGATTCCAGCTTTTGCTTCCTCCAGCCCAGCTTTTCTCATGATGTACACTGCATATAAGTTAAATAAGCAAGGTGACAATATATAGCCATGACATTCTCCTTTCCCAATTTGGAACCAGTCTGTTGTTCCATGTTCAGTTCTAACTGTGGCTTCCTGACCGGCATAAAGATTTCTCAGGAGGCAGGAGGTTGTCTGTTATTCCCATCTCTTTAAGAATTTTCCAGAGTTTGTTGTGGTTCACACAGTCAGTGGCTTTGGCATAGCCAATAAAACAGAAGTAGATGTTTTTCTGGAACTCTATTGATTTTTAATGATCAAAAACAGATATTGGCAATTTGATCTCTGGTTCCTCTGCCTTTTCCAAATCCAGCTTGAACATCTGGAAGCTCACAGTTCACGTACTGTCAAAGCCTGGCTTGGAGAATTTTCAGCATTACATTGCTAGTGTTTGAGATGAGTGCAATCGTGTAGTAGTTTGAGCATTCTTTGGCATTGCATTCTTTGGGATTGGAATGAAAACTGATCTTTTCCAGTCCCGTGGTCACTGTTGAGTTTTCAAAATTTGCTGGCATATTGAATGCAGCACTTTCACAACATCATCTTTTAGGATTTTACATAGCTCAACTGGAATTCCATCACCTCCACTAGCTTTGTTCATAGTAATGCTTTCTAAGACCCACTTGACTTCACATTGCAGGATGTCTGGCTCTAGGTGAGAGATCCCACCATCATGATTATCTGGGTCATGAAGATCTTTTCTGTATAGTTCTTCTGTGTATTCTTGTCACCTCTTTGTAATATCTTCTGCTTCTGTTAGGTCCACACCATTTCTGTCCTTTATTTTGCCCATCTTTGCACGTTCCCTTGGTATTTCTCATTTTCTTGAAGAGATCTCTAGTCTTTCCCATTTTATTATTTTCCTCTGTTTCTTTACAATGATCATTGAGGAAGTTTTTCTTATCTCTCCTTGCGAGTCTTTGGAACTCTGTATTAAAATAGGTTTATCTTTCCTTTTCCCCTTTGCCTTTCATTTCTCTTCTTTCCACAGCTATTTGTAAGGCCTCCTCAGACAACCATTTTGCCTTTTTGATTTTTTTTTTTTAGGGATAAACCTAAGGGGGTTTATCCCTAAACCCCCTTAGGGAATAGTCTTGATCCCTGCTGCCTGTACTATGTCATGAACCTACATCCATAGTTCTTCAGGCACTCTATCAGATCTAATGCCTTGAATTTATTTGTCACTTCCACTGTATAATCATAAGGGATTTGATTTAGGTCATACCTAAATGGTCTATTGGTTTTCCCTACTTTCTTCAATTTCAGTCTGAATTTGGCAATAAGGAGTTCATGATCTGAGTCACAGTCAGCTCCTGGTCTTGTTTTTGGTGACTGTACAGAGCTTCTTCATCACTGACTGCAAAAACTATCATCAATCTGATTTCAATATTGAGCATCTGGTGATGTCCATGTGTAGGGTCTTCTCAGTGTTGTTGGAAGAAGGTGTTTGCTATGACCAGTGTGTTCTCTTGGCAAAAGTCTATTAGTCTTTGCCCTGTTTCATTCTGTAATCCAAGGCCAAATTTGCCTCTTACTCCAGGTATTTCTTGACTTCCTTCTTTTGCATTCCCGTCCCCTATAATGAAAAAAACATATTTTTTGGGTGTTAGTTCTAGAAGGTCTTTTAGGTCTTCATAGAACCATTCAACTTTAGCTTCTTCAGCATTCCTGATTGGGGCATAGACTTGGATTACTGTGATGTTGAATGGTTTGCCTTGGAAATGAACAGAGATAATTCTGCATTTTTTGAGATTTCATCCAAGTACTGCATTTCGGACTCATTTGTTGACTATAATGGCTACTCCTTTTCTTCTAAGGGATTCTTGCCCACAGTAGTAGATATAATGATTCAGTTTAGTTCAGTTCAGTCACTCAGTTGTGTCCAACTCTTTGCGACCCCATGAATCGCAGCCTGCCAGGCCTCCCTATCCATCACCAACTCCCAGAGTCCACCCAAACCCATGTCCATCAAGTCGGTGATGCCATCCAGCCATCTCATCCTCTGTCGTCCACTTCTCCTCCTGCCCCCAATCCCTCCCAGCATCACAGTCTTTTCCAATGAGTCAACTCTTCACATGAGGTGGCAAAGTACTGGAGTTTCAGCTTTAGCATCATTCCTTCCAAAGAAATCCCAGGGCTGATCTCCTTTAGAATAGACTGGTTGTATCTCCTTGCAGTCCATGGGACTCTCAAGAGTCTTCTCCAATATCACGGTTCAAAAGCATCAATTTTTTGGTGCTCAGCTTTCTTCACAGTCCAACTCTCACATTCATACATGACCACTGGAAAAACTATAGCCTTGACTAGATGGACCTTTGTTGACAAAGTAATGTCTCTGCTTTTCAATATGCTATCTATGTTGGTCATAACTTTCCTTCCAAGGAGTAAGCGTCTTTTAATTTCATGGCTGCCGTCACCATCTGTAGTGATTTTGGAGCCCCAAAAAATAAAGTCTTACACTGTTTCCTCATCTATTTGCCATGAAGTGATGGGGCCAGATGCCATGATCTTAGTTTTCTGAGTGTTGATCTTTAAGTCAACTTTTTCACTCTCCTCTTTCACTTACATCAAGAGGCTTTTTAATTCCTATTCACTTTCTGCCATAAGGGTGGTGTCATCTGCATATCCAAGGTTTTTGATATTTGTCCCAGCAATCTTGATTCCAGCTTGTGGTTCTTCCCTCCCAGCGTTTCTCATGATGTACTTTGCATATAAGTTAAATAAGCAGGGTGACAATATATAGCCTTGACGTACTCCTTTTCCTATTTGGAACCAGTCTGTTGTTCCATGTCCAGTTCTAACTGTTGCTTCCTGACTTGCATACAGGTTTCTCAAGAAGCAGGTCAGGTGGTCTGGTATTCCCATCTCTTTCAGATTTTTCCACAGTTTATTGTGATCCACACAGTCAAAGGCTTTGGCATAGTCAATAAAGCAGAAATAGATGTTTTTCTGGAACTCTTTTGCTTTTTCAATGATCCAGCAGATGTTGGCAATTTGGTCTCTAGTTCCTCTGAGAGGAAAAGTGAAAGTGAAGTTGCTCAGTCGTGTCTGACTCTTTGCGACCCTGTGGACTGTATCCCACCAGGCTCCTCCTTCCATGGGATTCTCCAGGCAAGAATAGTGGAGTGGGTTGCCATTTCCTTCTCCAGGGAATCTTCCCAACCCAGGGATCGAACCAAGTCTCCTGCATTGCAGGCAGATGCTTTTCACCTCTGAGTCACCAGGGCAGCCCATAAACTGGGTCTTATTCTGATGGGTGGGGCCAAGCTCAGTAAATCTTTAATCCAATTTTCTGTTAATGGGAGGGGCTGTGTTCCATCCCTGCTATTTACCAGAGGCCAAACTATGGTGAGGGCTTCCCTGGTGACTCAGAGGTTAAACCATCTGCCTCCAGTGTGGGAGACCTGGGTTTGATCCCTGGGTCGGGAAGTTCCCCTGGAGAAGGAAATGGCAACCCACTCCACTATTTTTACCTGGAGAATCCCATGGACAGAGGATCCTGGTAGGCTACAGTCCACGGGGTTGCAAACAGTCCGACACAACTGAGCGACTTCACTCACTCACTCATTCAAACTATGGTGAAGGTAATGAAGATAATGGGGACTTCCTCCAAAAGGTCCCAGGCAGGCACTTCTACACTCAATGCCCCCAACCCTGCAGCAGGCCACTGCCGACTGATGCCTCCACCAGAGACTCCTGGACACTCACGGGCAAGTCTGGGTCATTCTCTTGTGGGGTCACTGCTCCTTTCTTCTGGGTCCTGGTTCATACAAGTTTCTGTTTGTGCCCTCCAAGAGTCTGTTTCCCCAGTCCTGTGTAAGTTCTGGGGGCTCTATGGTGGGGTAATGGAGGCCTCCTCCAAGAGCACTCATGCCATACCCAAGCCTGCTGAACCCAGAGCCCCTGTCCCTGCGGCAGTCCACTGCTGACCCATACCTCCCCAGGAGACACTCAGACACAGTTTTGTCTCAGTCTCTATGGCGTCTTTGGGTCTTGGTGCACACAAGGTTTGTTTGAGCCCTCTGAACATCTCTGGTGGATATGAGGTTTGATTCTAAACACGATTACACCCCTCCTACCATTTTGCTGGGGCTTCTCTGCCCTTGGACATAGGGTATCTCCTCACAGCCACTCCAGCACCATGCAGCTGCTGCTCCACACCTACCATTTTGCTGGAGCTTATTCACAAAGTTGTTTGTATGTAAATAATATTTTTTATATATTGTTATAGTTTGGAGACCATCACAGATATTAGGAATATAACTAAAATTTATGTGTATAAACAGTGGATTAAACTGACACTGTGGGATGGTAAGGTTAGGTATTCAGTCCATTAGCCTATTGGGTCTGCCTTCTTTGCATTTCTAATCAGTGCCCATTTCCCACCATTGTCTCCTTAAATCCATTCTCCACAAAACAACCAAAGTAAATTTTAGGAGCAAAAATTCTGTCATGCAATTTCCTAGTTTAAAGCCCGAAAACAGCTTGCTTTCCACTTTGCTTTGGATAAATCTCAAAAATGTTACATGATCTAAAGAATTTAGTTGACTTGGTCTTTGCCCACATGAGTTTCACTCTAGATCACTCTCCTGAATACCACCTTACTGTCTTGTCAGCAAAGCTCTTCTTCATCTCCTATTTGTCCCTTTTATAGGACTACTCTTATCCTGAATTTTCACTGATAGCTCTTGTCCTTCATGTCTTAGCATCACTGTAAGAGAGAACACAAGGACCTACTGCATTGCAGAGGTAACTCTGCTCAGTATTCTGTAACAGTCTAATTGGAAAAAGAAATTTTAAAAGAATATATATATATATATGTATGTATGTATGTATATATATATATATATATATATACACACAAACATGCATAAATAGAGAGAGCTTCCCTATTAGCTCAGTGGTAAAGAACCTGCCTGCCAATGCAGGAGACATAATAGATGTGGATTCAATCCCTGGGTCAGGAATATTCCCTGGAGAAGGAAATGGCAACCCACTTCAATATTCTTGCCTGGAGAATCCCATGGACAGAGGAGCCTGGTGGGTTTAGAGCGCATGGGATTGCAAAGAGTCAGACAAGTGACTTAGCACATATATGTATAACTTACTCACTTTGTTGTACACCTTAAACTAACACAACTAATTGTCAATATAAAATGAAAAGTTTTAAAAAATTAAAAATAAATAAGTAAAAGGAAAAAAAGTGAGAGAACACCCTGATCCTGCATCCAGGCCAGGTATTTCTTATACAGTTTCTTGGGATCACTTTTATTTTTCTTCACTGAACTTACCAAAACATGTAATTGCTTACTGTTAATTCTATCTATTAAGTTAAAGTCTCATTTACTGACCTGTAAACTCCCTGAAAGTAGATACTATCTCTCTTTAATGTGTCACTATTATACCCTTTTTTCCTTGAGATAGTAGGTGGTCAGTATATATTTGCTGAATAAATAAATAAATTAATGAAACCCCATGATGCCACTTAAGGATATAAAACAACTCACTATTTTATTATTGAGCAAGGTAGATTTTTCACTTTGAGGCTAGGATAATTTATTATGAATTTTCAAATAATCATAAGCCACACTACTAATATCCCATATACATTAGGGAAAATTGGCATCTAAAGCAACAGACAAAATCAAGAGCAAAAATCTGACCAGCATTTTGATGAGGCATACATTTGCATGCATTTTACACTTCATGAAATGAATACTAAGGTATAAAACATGTTCAGCAAAATGAATGAAGTCCAAATAAGCTGCACATTAACATATATTTAAATATCATGAAAATTGTCCAATTTTGCATATTTCTAGTTTTCTAAAAATTGTTACATGGTGAATTTCAACTCTGTATCCCAATAAACTTTTAATGGAACTTTTCTGCATGATAACGCAACAAAAAGAACCAAGGGCTAATACAATCTCTACTGGATATCTTCAGTAAAGATCATATATATGTAAATCCTTGAGAAGACATTACTTTTAATTCTGGAGTGTTGGCTGTTGTCTACAATTTAATGTTTAAAAATTCAAGAGAGTGTATTTTTAGGTGAATTTGAATAAAAGTTGAAGCTAGTGAATACAAAAATAATTGTAAAGAAGAACATCATTTCATTTATTATGAAAAAGCTGTGATTTGCCATGTCCATCAGTATGCCATGATAGATACATTACTGACCCTACTACACACACACATAAACACATTGCAAACACACACATATATATGTTCTTTTATGAATTTCTAAGTTGGCAAGAATAAAAGATTATTCAAAAACAAACAAAACTAGCCAAGAATGGAATCCAGCAAGAAAGCTGTGCCCTAAACTTAGCCCTTGAGATCATAGCTAAACCTCATAAATACTTTTTAGAACTTCACTTTTTAGTTCTTTATAGAACTTGGGAGATAAACAGTAAGACTCAGGTGCATTCAAGTTGAGCTGTTTAGTAGGAGGGACTTGTATTAAGTAAAGGGTATCTACAGTTGATCTGTTATTGTAAAGGTGCAGTAAGTCTCTTTCCACCATCCTAAATGGTATATATACCCATATATAGTAGGTTCTTATCTCTGTTAATTTTATGCATTAATTTGACTGGGCTATAGGGTGCCCAAATTTTTGGTTAAACATTATTCTAGGTATAGTGTGAGGGTGTTTTCTGCAGGAGATTCACATGTGAATCAGTAGACTATTCTTTCCAGTGAAGATAGGTCTCATCCAATCTGTTGGAAACTTGAACAGAGCAAAAGGTGGGGTAAAGGAACTTTTATCCTCTCTGTTTTTAAGTTAGGACATTGGTCTTTTGCACTTGAATTGGAGCTTACTTTATCAGACCTCAGAGGTTCTCAGGCCTAGGGGACTTGGACTAGAACTTATACCATCAGTTCTTCTGCTTCTCAGTATTTCAGAATCAGACTAGAACTATACCACTGGTTCTCCTTGGTCTCCAGCCACAGACAGACAGATCATGGGATTTCTCACACTCCATAATTGCGTGGGCCCATTTTCATAAGTCTTTATATATAGATAGGTAGATAGATATATAGGTGTAGATATGTATCCTACATAGGGTCTCTCTCTTGTTTTCTCTCTCTCTCCACATACATATATTCTATTGGCCTATTTTTCTGGAGAATGCTGACTAATGCATCACTTCGTGCAAAAATGAAGACAATTTTTAAAAGTCAGATGTAGGCAGTTTAATTTGGAGATGATTTCAGGAGGGACAGGTGATAATATGAGCAAAAAAAAAGGAGAGAGAAGGCCAAGAATTTGCCATTAATAAGTAATTCTTAAAAAATGAGGCTCTATTACACTAGTTACCTAAGGAAACCTTTGGAATATTTCTCAGTATGTGGGATCACCCACTGAAGATTTTCCTGGGATAGTAACTCTCTCACATTACTGGGTTTTGCTTGCCTGAGGCCTGGCCAACTCCTGTGCTGCTGGAGAAAGACTACAGCCAGAGAACAAGAGGAACCTAGTTACTTGTGAGGGGGAAGTATCTAGCTGCTGGAAACCTATAGCTGCATATGAACTTAGGCCAAGGGAATTATAGTGGTCATGAATACAACATCGGTTAAAAAAAATTGGTACAAAGCCCACTATAAAATTCTTCCTGGAGAAAGTGAGCCTCTTCCCAAATGTAAAATGCCCAAATTTATAGTTTAAGTTCAAAGAAATGTGATTTTCAGTAAAACTATCAAAACACAAAGACAAAAGATATAATAAGCAGGTGCCCAGAAAATAAAAAGAGAATACTTATAGCCTGAATATATTTAATATATTCACAAAAATGTATTTAATATTTTATGTATCTAATTAAATATTAAATATCAGTGCATTTAATTATTAATTAATAATCATTTTAATTAAATAATAGTTTAATTGCTTAAATGAATATTTAAATAAAATATTTAACATATTTAATATTTTAAGTATATTTAAAAACAATGTATTTAATATATTTAAAAATAAAAAGGGACATTAAACCAAAGAATAAGATAAATTACTAGGAAAATTTGAAAATGAACCAAATATTTCTAATTACAAAAACAATAAAAATGAAAATTAGAAGCCTAAGGACTTGGCTTCTGTCAAAAATGGAATAACAGAGACGAGATTTATCCTCTCATCTGAATCAACAAAAAAACATAAAACATGCATGACACAACAGTCAGGCATGGGGCAGCAATGATAATGGACACTAATCCTTAAGAGAAGAGAAACAAATAAGATGAGTCCTACAATTACCAGAGTCTACTGCCTTGAAAGAGATTCCAAGCCATAATGCACAAAGAAGAAAGTCAGGAGGAACCTGGCAAACTCCCCAAGTTTAAAAGTTATTTTGAGTTCAGAGGGATAAAGGAAGATAAATATTCTCAGGATAGAATACTAGAGAAGAGAGTTGCATAGAGACATAACCCTGGAAATCAGGAGAGTCCCTATAAAAAGGTGAAAAAAAAAATGTACCAAGCAAATACAAAGCAATTGCAAACATGTACTTTATTAATATCAGAGAAAATTATCTGAAAAGTGAAAGCATTACTAGAGTCTATATAAAATGATGAAATGTTCAATTTTTTTCAGAAAGTTTTATGTAGTTAAACTTTCCTGCACTCAATAGCACATACTCAGATATACAAAGGAAACTTTCAAAATTGTAAAAAAGTAAAAATATAGTAACATAATCAGAGTTAGGCAGGTGTTTGCTTCTTGCCAAGTGTTACCTTTCCCCCCCTCCAAATTCAAATTGCATTAAATGCCTATATCAATATTTGGCAAAGTGGGTGTGCACTTAGTCGTTCAGTCATGTCTGATTCTTTGAGACTCCATGGACTATAGCCCACCAGGCTCCTTCGTCCATGGGATTTTCCAGGCAAGAATACTTGAGCAGGTTGCCATTGCCTACTCCAGGGGATCTTCTTGACTCAGGGATCAAACCCACATCTCTTGTGTCTCCTGCATTGGCAGGAGGATTCTGTTACCACTACACCAACTGGGAAGTCCATATTTGACAATGCATTTACCATAAAAACCTCAGATGGAATCTAAAGTTCAAGAGTATAGAAAGTATAGAAAAAGTATAGAAATCAACTGTGAATTTGAGCTTGCTATTGAAGATTCACAACGTGCATTACCATAGAGTTTTGAAAAGCTGTGTAATTAAAAAAAAAAAAAAATCTGCTAAAGCAAACACGTGCCTAACTTATTTAGCTACAGAACCCTTTCTTTGAAGAGCACCTAGCAATACTTTTTGGAATATATCTAATGACATATCTATGCTTCTGGGGTGTACACTCTAAGAATATTGCCCAGAGTCTTCAGTCTTACCATGCAATCATAATGCTTTGTGTATATTTTGAAATTATAAATGTTTTATGATTTCTTCATCTTATTTATAAATTTTCTTCTCAGAGGCAAATATCACAGTAAAAAAAATAAAATATCAGACAGTACACCAAAATATTTATATATATATATATATATTTTTCAAAATCTTCATCCCACAACTTATGCTGTATTAAAAATTCAATTTATTGAAGAGGAGGCAAGACTTACAACCTAGAAATACTGTCACCACGGTAATAATTGGTTCTAATAATATATTATTGAATGGTCGATTTGGTCATCATTCATTAGGCCTATAAAAATCAAATCTGCAGTTTTCTTAGAATCAGTAATATACATGCATATGCAATCATAAACTGGTATAAATTGGAATTTCACTGAACTAATTATTTTGGAACTTACTATGTTATTTGCCTGGGGCTTCTCAGGCAGCACAGTGGTAAAGAATCCACCTGCCAATGCAGGAAATGTTAGAGATGTGGGTTTGATCCCTGGATCAGCAAGATCCCCTGGAGGAGGAAATGGCAACCCACTCCAGTGTTCTTGCCTGAAAAATCCCATGGACAGAGGAGCCTTGTGGCCTATAGTCCTTGGGGTCACAAAGGGTCAAACAAGACTGAGCAACTGAGCACAATATAATTTGGCCACACTAGAATCTTGTGTCAAATATTTCTTGTGATAGGCAATTGGTTTACTGAACAAAGTAACCAGATATTGAAAATCTTTGCCTCTGTATTCACATGTAGAACTTTTTAAGAAGCAATATTTGTAGAAAAGTAATTCAATAAAGAAAGATATTGAGATACATATAAATATCAAAGATAAACATGATAACATTAAATGTAATAGAGAAGTTAAAATTAAATCATAAATAAGTTTGAAACATATCTCTGAAGGTTGAGGCAATATCTGTAATTGTTGGAAAACAAGTCCTCCTCCATACTCCTTATTTCTAGTCTAAGCAAGACCTACATATTGGGACTGCGGTTATATTCCGTTTGAGTACTTGATGTCATTTTTCAAAGTTTGCAGCTATCAGCTATTTTGGTGTATCCAGATAGACTATCAGAACAGAAATCAGGAAAAATAAAACTATATTCTACACATCTGAGCTTTGCTTCTGATCATCATATAATTTATAAAGGTATAGATACATACCATAGGCTTATAGCCAAATAAAGCTTTCATTATGGAGTTAAGAAATATGCATTATATAATATTGCTATTTATGTATCTACCTAGCTAAGCTTCACCTATCATTGAGAAAAATTCACCTGCATACAATTTACTTAAACCCACCATTATAGAGCCATAAAATAGGTGCAAAAGATATAAGCAAATTGATGACACTGTATACAGTGTCAACTTGTAATTATTAGTTTCAAATTACTAATGTCTGATTGACCCTTACTTTTGTATAATTCTTCAGTCTTAAAAATATCTTTATGTACATTAACCAATTTAGTTACACAATACCCAAAAATGTCCAGTACAGTAATTGATCACCTAAAATAAAGTAATCAACTAGGTAAAGCAATACTTTTGCCAACTGATGCGAAGAGCATACTCATTGGAAAAGACCCTGATGTTGGGAAAGACTGAAGGCAAAAGGAGAAGGGGCAGCAAGATGGTTAGATAGCATCACTGACTCAATGGACATGAATTCAAGCAAACTCCAGGAGATAGTGAAGAACAGGGAAGCCTGGTGTGGGGTGGGTAGAGCCAGACATGACTTTGCTACTGAACAACAAAGCAGATTATCTTCTCTTAGCTGTGTTCAGTGGTGAAGAAAAGGCTCAGGATTGTCAAGGGGATTATACAAATCACAGAAATACTCTATGGTACTGCTTACATAAGAGTAGACATAAAGGAAAAACAACAACAAAAAATGTGGGTTTTTGTACAACAAATGTTGTTGTTGTACAACAAAAAAAAATGTGAGACAATACAGGAAAATATGTTTGTTACTTGTAATCAAATTACAATGCCTCCATATCCTGAAAGAGACATCATGAGGAATGGAAATGAATTAGCAATGGCAAACATTTTGAAGCACTGAGGCAAATGTTCTCGCTCTCTGACTCTCAGAGCCATTTGGATAGATGTTAAATCCATTTTGCAGATAAGAAAAGAAGTTCAAATATAGAGACAACTAGTTGCTGCTGCTACTGCTAAGTCATTCATTCGTGTCCCACTCTGTGCGACCCCACCAGGCTCCCCCGTCCTTGGGATATGAAAAATCACAACAAAATAAAAATAGATTATCTAAGAAGCAAACATTGAGATTTTCCACCTAAGAGATTATTTAAGAGAATCGTTGAGAATGAAAAGGGAAAAGAAGAGAGAAACCAGGCTGTGATGAAGGTCTGACTCCTGGAAGACAGAACAAAGAGGTAGAGCTGGTAGGAAGAATCCCAGCCTGAAGTTCAATTTTTTAGACATTTGACCAAGTCAATGAGGTGCCCTTGAGTCAAAGTCACAAACAAAAGGTGCTCGTTATCTCACAGGAATGGGCACATCCTAGTATCCCTGACAAGCGAATTCATAAGGAAGTATCTTCTCAGCACATATGCTATAAATTTTGTGTATCCTCCCTTAATTACACTCCCCTAGGCAGGAGATTTCAGCTACACATTTTCATTGTTGCCACTTACCCTGGACTCACACCATACACAGAAATCAGTTCATGTAGACTGAGAAAAAAATAAAGGAAAAACAACAAAAAAAATGTTTAGAAAACAATACAGGAAAATATGTTTCTTATTTTTCAGTTCAGTTCAGTCGCTCAGTTGTGTCCGACGCTTTGCGATCCCATGCATCACAGCACGCCAGGCCTCCCTGTCCATCACCAACTCCCGGAGTTCACTCAGACTCATGTCCATCGAGTCAGTGATGCCATCCAGCCATCTCATCCTCTGTCGTCCCCTTCTCCTCCTGCCCCCAATCCCTCCCAGCATCTGAGTCTTTTCCAATGAGTCAACTCTTTGCATGAGGTGGCCGAAGTACTGGAGTTTCAGCTTCAGCATCAGTCCTTCCAAAGAAATCCCAGGGCTGATCTCCTTCAGAATGGACTGGTTGGATCTCCTTGCAGTCCAAGGGACTCTCAAGAGTCTTCTCCAACACCACAGTTCAAAAGCATCAATTCTTCAGTGCTCAGCCTTCTTCAGAGTCCAACTCTCACATCCATACGTGACCACAGGAAAAACCATAGCCTTGACTAGACGAACCTTTGTTGGCAAAGTAATGTCTCTGCTTTTGAATATGCTATCTAGGTTGGTCATAACTTTCCTTCCAAGGAATAAGCGTCATGGCTGCAGTCACCACTGCAGTGATTTTGGAGCCCAAAAAAATAAAGTCTGACACTGTTTCCACTGTTTCCCCATCTATTTCCCATGAAGTTATAGGACCAGATGCCATGATCTTCGTTTTCTGAATGTTGAGCTTTAAGCCAACTTTTTCACTCGCCACTTTCACCTTCATCAAGAGGCTTTTTAGTTCCTCTTCACTTTCTGCCATAAGGGTGGTGTCATCTGCATATCTGAGGTTATTGATATTTCTCCCATCAATCTTGATTCCAGCTTATGTTTCTTCCAGTTCAGCATTTCTCATGATGTACTCTGCATATAAGTTAAATAGGAGTAGGAAAAATTCTCCTAAATAAGGCCCACAAAATACCAACTATACAAAAACACTGATAAATTTGAACCTATTAAAAATAAGAATGTCTGTTCCTCAATAGATACTGTAAATGAGTGAAATATGCTATATACTAACTAAGATACGTGCAACACATACATTTGAGATTTAGTATCAGAACCAATTAAAATAACAACTCTAGGACTCTTGAGCAGAATTTTCACAAAGGCAAGACTCATATGGCCAATAGGCATATGACAAGATAGCCAACCACTTTAATAATTAAGAAAATGTAAATCCAAACCACAATGTGCTAAGACTGCAAACCTATCAAACAGGTAAAACATAATGACTGGTAATAAAAAGTCAAATAAAAGAAATGGGAAGTCCCATTGCTAGTGTAAGTAGAAATTGGTACATCTATGATGGAAAGAGTCGGGTACTGATTAATTAATGAAGTTATAGATGCACACATCATCAGTTCAGTTCAGTTCAGTTCAGTGGCTCAGTCGTGTCCGACTCTTTGTGACTCCATGAATCACAGCACGCCAGGCCTCCCGGTCCATCACCAACTCCAGGAGTTCACTCAGACTCACGTCCACCAAGTCAGTGATGCCATCCAGCCATCTCATCCTCTGTCGTCCCTTTCTCCTCCTGCCCGCAACCCCTCCCAACATCAGAGTCTCTTCCAATGAGTCAACTCTTTGCATGACGTGGCCAAAGTACTGGAGTTTCAGCTTTAGCATCATTCCTTCCAAAGAAATCCCAGGGCTGATCTCCTTCAGAATGGACTGGTTGGATCTCCTTGCAGTCCAAGGGACTCTCAAGAGTCTTCTCCAGTACTGCAGTTCAAAAGCATCAATTCTTTGGCGCTCAGCTTTCTTCACAGTCCAACTCTCACGTCCATACATGACCACTGGAAAAATCATAGCCTTGACTAGATGGACTTTTGTTGGCAAAGTAATGTATCTGCTTTTCAATATGCTATCTCGGTTGGTCATAACTTTTCTTTCAAGGAGTAAGCGTCTTTTAATTCCATGGCTGCAGTCACCATCTGCAGTGATTTTGGAGCCCCCAAAAATATCATCTAGCAAATCTACTCCTTTGTACACATCTACATGCTAAGGCAAGAATGTACAAAGCAGCCTTTTTTTGTAAGAGGTGCACATAAGGTAAGATGGGTGGTATTGCCCATTGACAGCAAAATGTACAATAATAAAAAATGATTGCATATTCATTTTATTGAGCCCATACAACACAGACAATAAATGAACTAAACATGTATACTCAACCAGAGTAATCCTAAAAACATATTAAGAATAAGAAGTCAACATAATTTTCATTGAAGTGAAGCAAAGTATACTGCATTTAAGAAATCATATATATAGGCTAGAACCATAAATAAAAATCCAGGGTAATTAACACAAAAATGTAACATTACTTCTGGGTGGGGGGAGGTTGTTAAGGAGGGAGCTGCAAAGTGGAGGGAGGGACATATGTACAGTTTTTTTCTAAAAGGTTAATGAATGCATGCCAGTGCTTCATTTTCTTTTCAAAATGTAAATATATTTTTTATATTACTATTGTGAGTATATTTCATATAATAGTTCATAAAACAAAGTAAAATTCAGAAAATACAAGTAACTTATTCAATGTCATACAGTTGATAAGGAATGACATTAAAATACTATGTGACCTGATTCCAAAACTTATGGTCTTTCTTCACAAATCATCAAAGTATCATTTTTCCACAAATCTACATAATTGCTGATGTCTCCAATGGCTGTCTTCACTTTGATTGTATATCTTAGTTGATTTATAAAGGAAAAATTGTGTTCCTTTATAAAGATCACATTTATTTTCTCCCCATAGTTAGAAACAACACTACATGAACCCTCAGAGGGCAATCATCATATTTAGTATCTTCAGCTCTACTTTCTCTTTTCCAAAAAATAAACAAAATCATGTCTCTTTCACATTAGACAAATTTCAACTATTTAGTCTTTAAGCCTAATTGATTTTTTTCTTATTTATAGAGAGACATACAATATTAAAGGACAGAGGAAGAGAAAAAGCACATCAGTCCTGTCTGTAACACTTTTCCCACCATATCCCTCCTCTTCTTCTGGTCAAGTATCCAATATATGATTAACCTCCAATAATTTTACTAACATTTCTTGAGTACTGAATTATGTATTGCTGCTGCTGCTGCTGCTAAGTCGCTTCAGTCGTGTCTGACTCTGTGTGACCCCATAGACGGCAGCCCACCAGGCTTCCCTGTCCCCGGGATTCTCCAGGCAAGAACACTGGAGTGGGTTGCCTTTTCCTTCTCCAATGCATGAAGGTGAAAGTGAAGTCACTCAGTCGTGTCCGGAATTATGTATTAAGTTGGTGCACAAGTAATTGAGGTTTTGCATTGTTGGAACTTGCTGCTTGATATTGGAATACATTCTTGAATAAATGAGGTTATATTAGATATCATTTTAATGTACAGTTCTTGCTTTCTGTTTTTTGCTAATGACATTACTTGCTGTATATTTTATATTTATTTTAGACTAGGGAAATGATGTGTTAGACAAAAAAGCAAATTCAAGTTTTTCTTATTCGAATTCAAAGTGTGTTGTGAAAAAAAAAAAAAAAGTGTGTTGTGAAGCAGCGGAGAAAACACAATATTAACAATGCCTTTGGCCCAGGAACTGCTAACAATTGTACAGTGCTGTGGTGGTTCAAGAAGTTTTGCAAAGGTGACAAGAGCCTTGAAGATGAGGAGTACGGTTGCCGGCCACTGGAAGTTGACAACAACTAACTGAGAGCCATGATCAAAGCTGATCCTCTTAAAACTACACAAGAAGTTGCTGAAGAGCTCCACATTGACCATTCTACAGTCGTTTGACATTTGAAGCAAATTGGAAAGGCGTAAAAGCTCAATAAGTGGGTGCCTCATGAGCTAACCACTAATCAAAAAATCATCGTTTTGAAGCATCATCCTCTCTTATCCTATGCAGCAATGAACCATTTATTGATCGGATTGTGATATGCAATGAAAACTTTATATGACAACCACCAACAATCAGCTCAGTTGTTAGACTGAGAAGAAGCTCCAAAGCACTTCTCAGAGCCAAACTAGCACCAAAAAAAAAAAAAAAATATCATGACCACTGTTTGGTAGTCTGCTGCTGGTCTTATCTACTACAGCTTTCTGAATCCCCATGAAACCATTACATCTGAGAATACGCTCAGCAAATCAATCAATGAGATGCACCAATCCAAAGCCTGGAGCGGCCATTACTCAACAGAAAGGGCCCAACAGTTATCCACGACAATGCCCAACTGCACGTCATGTAACCAACACTCCAAAAGCTGAACGAATTTGGTAACAAAGTTTTGCATCATTCACCATATTCACCTGACCTCTTGCCAACCGACTACCACCTCTTCAAGCATCTAGACAGCTTTTTGCAGGGAAAATGCTTCTTCAACCAGCAGGAGGCAGAAAATGCTTTCCAAGAATTCACTGAATCCCAAAGCATGGATTTTTATGCTATAGCAATAAACAAACTTACTTCTCATGGGAAAAATGTGTTGATTGCAATGGTTCCTATTTTGATTAATAAATACATGTTTGATCCTGGTTATAATGATTAAAATTCATGGTCCAAAACTGCAATTATGTTTGTACCAATCTCATAGCAAATATTTTACATTAACTTTCTCATTTAGTTCTCATGGAAATAATGTGAGACAAGGACCTTTATGTCTGTTCTATAGATGGGGAAACTGAGAATTCAAGGCACTGAGGGGCAGAAATGTGTCCATGGTGCCATCATCAGCAAATAATGAAGTCAGGATAGAAGATAGGTAGCCTGTTTCCAGAAATGTTAAACTTACCACTGTATCATCCTGCCCCCCTCAATAAATTTAAGCACTTCATCTTCTGCATTTAAAACTTCCTCCACGTTTCATCTTGCTAGCTTAGGACTTCTTTCTATAGGCTCCCATACCACCCAGTGGATATATTCATCAGAGTGACAAAGCATAAAGGTTGAGAATATGGGTCCAGGAGTCAAACTGCCTGGAAAATAATCCTTTCTTTGCTACCTGCTTGATACATTAACTAGATTTTCAGATCAAGTATAAAATGGGGGTAAAATAGATCTACTTTAGGGACTTAAGATACTAGTGAATGCTCAATGAAAGTTATTTTTCTCTTATATTCATTATTCAAAAACACAACAATTTTTCTACTTGCCAACTGCTACTTTTAAAAAGGATGAAAAAACATACACATGGGGTGAACATTCCCTTCATTCAGGATCCATTCCTTTTCATGCCAGGTTCTGAATGAGAGGGGAAAGAAGACACTGATGCTATGCTGTCCCTCAGATATCACAGGAGGACTGAGGCAGCAAAACATGTGAAAGGCAAGAGAATAAAAAGTGCTGTTGGTTCTCCTATGGTCAGATCAAGTCCAGCTTCCATTTATGAATATATCTTTATCCTTAGAGAATCCCATGGACATGAGATTCTGACTGGATAAAAAGTCAAGTAATACCCTGGAATTTTTTGTTTGTTTTCCTTTTGGCACCCCACTCCAGTACTCTTTTGCCTGGAAAATCCCATGGATGGGGGAGCATGGCAGGCTTTAGTCCATGGAGTCGCTAAGAGTCGGACACGACTGAGCGACTTCACTTTCAATTTTCACTTTTGTGCATTGGAGAAGGAAACGGCAACCCACTTCAGTGTTCTTGCCTGGAGAATCCCAGGGACAGGGGAGCCTGGTGGGCTGCTGTCTATGGAGTCGCACAGAGTTGTACACGACTGAAGTGACTTAGCAGCAGCAGCAGCTGCTCTTCAAGATCTGAAAAGTATATTAAAGCTCTCATATCAGTTCAGTTCAGTTCAGTCACTCAGTCGTGTCTGACTCTTTGTGACCTCATTGACTGCAGCACACCAGGCCTCTCTGTCCATCACCAGCTGCTGGAGTTTATACAAACCCATGTCTATTGAATCGATGATGCCATCCAACCACCTCATCCTCTGTCATCCTCTTTTCCTGCCCTCAATATTTCCCAGCATCAGGGCCTTTTCCAATGAGTCAGCTCTTCGCATCAGGCGGGCAAAGTACTGGAGTTTCAGCTTCAGCATCAGTCCTTCCAGTGAACATCCAGGACTGATCTCCTTTAGGATGGACTGGTTGGATCTCCTTGCAGTCCAAGGGACTCTCAAGAGTCTTCTCCAACACCACAGTTCAAAAGCATCAATTCTTTGGTGCTCAGCTTTCTTTACAGTCCAACTCTCACATCCATACATGACCACTGGAAAAACCATAGCCTTGACTAGACGAACCTTTCTTGGCAAAGTAATGTCTCTGCTTTTGAATATGCTGTCTAGGTTGGTCATAACTTTCCTTCCAAGGAGTAAGCATCTTTTAATTTCATGGCTGCAGTCACCATCTGCAGTGATTTTGGAGCCCCAGAAAAATAAAGTCAGCCACTGTTTCCACTGTTTCCCCATCTATTTTCCATGAAGTGATGGGACCAGATGCCATGATCTTCGTTTTCTGAATGTTGAGCTTTAAGCCAACTTTTTCACTCTTCTCTTATTCATCAAGAGGCTCTTTAGTTCTTCTTCACTTTCTGTCATAAGGGTGGTGTCATCTGCATATCTGAGGTTATTGATATTTCTCCCAGCAATCTTGATTCCTGTTTGTGCTTCCTCCAGCCCAGCGTTTCTCATGATGTACTCTGCATATAAGTTAAATAAGCAGGGTGACAATATATAGCCTTGACGTATTCCTTTTCCTATTTGGAACCACACTGTTGTTCCATGTCCAGTTCTAACTGTTGCTTCCTGACCTGCATACAGGTTTCTCAAGAGGCAGGTCTCATATACTGAGTGTTATATGTGTGGTAGGGCAGATTGCTAATAAAAAGGGACCCTGAAAGGAGTATAAAATCAAGATGTTTCACTGATAAGATATGTAATACAGTTGTATATAAACCATCCTGACACACCTCTATAATTTAAGGGTCCCAGAAGCAAATTAGTATTCCAGAATAGTATCTAAATCAGGATTTCAACATAGTAAATTATCTGCTATTGGAAAATTCTTGTTAATGGAATCACTTATATACTAGTTAAAAAACTTTACACTATTTAGAAATTAAACATTTTCCAAATTTTAATTATTTAATGGATCTCTAATTCAAGCTTCTATCTTTTTTATCTCATCATACCATTCAGCTCTGATTTTTGCTTAGGAAAGGAGAAAATTCCTTCCAACATATTAAGCCACCTCTTAGGTGTAATCTCATTTTTTTTTTTTTTTGATTATAGATAACTAAAAAAAGTACCAAATAGTATAATAAGATCAACTGAAATTCACATTAAGATTTTTCAAAGAAGTTTGGATTTAGATTACTGTGGGCCACAATGATGTTTTCAGAAAAGTTTATGAAAGCATAATACTTATTAGTTGAGTAGCCTTAAGAAAATTGCCTTTGTGAGTCTTAGTTTTATCATTTATAACATGAAAGTCATATATCTACATTATAGATTATAGTGGTGAATCAGGGAATTGAATGTGTAAAGCCTGTGATATATTTCCTAGGTCACAGAAACAGTCAATGGCAGCATACTTTAACTTTAAAATTCCTCATCTCTTTCTACACTTTCACTGTTTACCATGTGTATTTGCAGATCTGCCGTGTGTGTGTGCATACATGTGTGGGTACTTATAAATTTATTTTCACATGTAAAATTATTCACTGGCATTGTAATGCTTCCTCTGACATTTTCAGTAACTTGAGGTCATTCAATAAACTTAAAATGAGTATAATCAACACATCTGTTAATGGATTTTTATCATTGCACTTTGATTTATAAAGAAAATTTAAATATAAAATTGCCCCTTGTTAATAATTGGTTGTTTGAAGTTTTCTGAAAGTTTTTTTCCACTAAATATGATGATCTTTATTTTTTAATAAAAATTTATTTATTTTAATTGGAGGCTAATTACTTTACAATATTGTATTGGCTTTGCCATACATTGACATGAATCTGCCACGTGTGTACATATGTTCCCCATCCTGAACACCCGTCCCACCTCCCTCACCGTACCATCCCTCTGGGTCATCCCAGTGCACCAGTCCCGAGCATTCTGTATCATGCATCGAACCTGGACTGGTGATTTGTTTCACATATGATAATACACATGTTTCAATGCCATTCTCCCAAATCAACCCACCCTCACCCTCTCCTACAGAGTCCAAAAGACTGTTCTATACATCTGTGTCTCTTTTGCTGTCTCGCATACAGGGTTATCATTACCATCTTTCTAAATTCCATATATATGCATTATTATATGGTATTGGTGTTTTTCTTTCTGGCTTCACTCTGTATAATAGGCTCCAGTTTCATCCACCTCATTAGAACTGATTCAAATGTATTCTTTTTAATGGCTGAGTAATATTCCATTGTGTATGTACAACAGCTTTCTTATCCATTCCTCTGCTGATGGACATCTAGGTTGCTTCCATGTCCTGGCTATTAGAAACAGTGCTGCGATGAACATTGGGGTACACGTGTCTCTTTCAATTCTGATTAGTTTCCTCAGTGTGTATGCCCAACAGTGGGATTGCTGGATCATAAGGCAGTTCTATTTCCAGTTTTTTAAGGAATCTCCACACTGTTCTCCATAGTGGCTGTAACTAGTTTGCATTCCCACCAAGAGTGTAAGAGGGTTCCCTTTTCTCCACACCCTCTCCAGCATTTATTGCTTTTAGACTTTTGGATAGCAGCCATTCTGACTGGCGTGAAATGGTAACTTATTGTGGTTTTGATTTGCATTTCTCTGATCATGAGTGATGTTGAGCATCTTTTCATGTGTTTGTTAGCCATCTGTACACCTTCTTTGGAGAAATGTCTGTTTAGTTCTTTGGCCCACTTTTTGATTGGGTCATTTATTTTCCTGGAATTGAGCTGCAGGAGTTGCTTGTATATTTTTGAGATTAATTCTTTGTCCGTTGTTTCATTTGCTACTATTTTCTCCCAATCTGAAGGCTGTCTTTTCACCTTGCTTATAGCTTCTTATAGTTGTTCAGAAGCTTTTAATTTTAATTAGGTCCCATTTGTTTATTTTTGCTTTTATTTCCAATATTCTGGGAGGTGGGTCATAGAGGATCCTGCTGTGATGTATGTCGGAGAGTGTTTTGCCTATATTCTCCTCTAGGAGTTTTATAGTTTCTGGTCTTATGTTTAGATCTTTAATCCATTTTGAGTTTATTTTTGTGTGTGGTGTTAGAAAGTGGTCTAGTTTCATTCTTTTACAAGTGATTGACCAGTTTTCCCAGCACCACTTGTTAAAGAGATTGTCTTTTCTCCATTGTATATTCTTGCCTCCTTTGTCAAAGATAAGGTGTCCATAGATGTCTGGATTTATCTCTGGGCTTTCTGTTTTGTTCCATTGATCTGTATTTCTGTCTTTGTGTCAGTACCTTACTGTCTTGATGACTGTGGCTTTGTAGTAGAGCCTGAAGTCAGGCAGGTTGATTCCTCCAGTTCCATTCTTCTTTCTCAAGATTGCTTTGGCTATTTGAGGTTTTTTGTACTTCAATACAAATTGTGAAATTATTTGTTCTACCTCTGTGAAAAATACCATTGGTAGCTTCATAAGGATTGTGCTGAATCTATACATTGCTTTGGGTAGTATACTCATTTTCACTATATTGATTCTTCCGATCCATGAACAAGGTATATTTCTCCATCTATTAGTGTCCTCTTTGCTTTCTTTCACCAGTGTTTTATAGGATGATCTTTAAATTTAATTTCTACCTTTAAGCTTGTGGATATTTGCTTTCCAATGTCACATCACTGGTCAAAACCAGAGATTTAAAATTTTTGATAAATTCTAAAATCTCCTTGATATGCTTTATTTTACTGTCCATGGATATACATGCATTTTGTTATATTCATTGAAAGTTTATTTCCTGAGTGCTAGTAGTTCCTGTTCCAACACACTAGCTAGAGAATTCGTAATCACACAGACATGACAGGTCGAGGCTCCAAGACAAATAGGCAAATAGGCCTCCCACTATGGGGCCTGCTGCTGCCCCAAAGTGGATCATTTTCTTTCTCCCATGGTCACTCTTGCTGCTTCTGGTGGCATCACCACCTCCAATCTGGGCCAGGTTCCACTGAGCCTTCCTCTCAGGCCCTCAGGACCCACAGACTTCTGTGAGGCAAAAATGTGCCTTTCAGAACAACTGCTGTTTGCACTACCCTCTGTGCCTAGCTGCTACTGGGTCAGAGGAGTGGACTACTTGCCGTCCGCTATCAACTCTTTTCATATACCTGCTCACTGTTCTACCAGACTTCAGGGTTCCCTGGTGTCTCAGGTAGTAAAGAATCTGCCTGCAATACAGGAGACCCGGTTTTGAGACCTGGGTTGAGAAGATCCCCTGGAGAAGGGAATGGCTACCCACTCCAGTATCTTTGCCTGGAGAATTCCATGGACAGAGGAGCCTGACAGTCTATGGTCCTTGGGGTCACAAAGAGTCAGACACAACAGAGTGACTAACACATTCAAATCAAAATACTAACAAAATATACCAGACTTCACTTATAAAACTTAACTTCAAAATAAAATTAAGAATATCCAGATGAGGAGAGCAGAAAATTAAACCAAATAAGAGGCCCTTCTCAGCACAGGGCCTTGTACAACTGCCACACTCCCAGGAAGCTGGCCATAATCACAAGGAAGAGATGAAGTCAGAGATGATTATAAACACTGTGAATGCCAACAGAAACCAGCCATTGCAAAATTACCTTTGAAGGGTTTGGAGGGGTAGAAGTGGAAAGAGGCAGAAGGTAGTGAATTCAGTCTTAATAATCAACTGAGTGCAGAGGTAAAACTTCCAAAACTAACTGGTGTTTACTCAGTTAGCACTTTAGATGGAGACTCATTTGCCAGAAACAGTCAACTATGGAAGAAACTCCCTCCTCTTTTCCTCTTATTTTTGCCCTCTCTTCCTTGGGTTCTCTTTGCAACTCAAGTCTCTCCTCCACTTCTCTTTCATATCTCAGGGATATAGTAACTCAATTTCAAGGCAGTTTCAAAGCATATCTTCAAGTTCTGTGACACTCCTCTGAAAGGAATTATACTGCAACCAATAAAGGACTGTGACACATGGAAGTCACGTATTTTCTGCCTCGTATTCTGGGAACACTCATTCTCCACATGTCTCCTGGGGCACTACCTCTCACAACACAGTAAGGAGCTGGAGGAAGTGCAAGAGACATGGAGAGTGGGAATGTAACTGCTCCAAGCTGTGCTGCAGCTAAGCCCAGAGTTTTGGTCGTCTCAGCCTAGGTACTGGATCTGTGAATGAAGGAGCCATAGTGATGTCAGCCTTCAGCCATTAGTGATGTCACCCTCAGTCTTCAAACATTCCTGTTAAAACCCTAGACAACGTAGAGCAGAGACAAAACAGGCCCACTGTGCCTTATTCAAATTTGGAACCCACAAAGTCCATAAACATAATATAATGTTTGCCTTACACCAATGAGTTCTGGTTGGTTGGTAACACAGTAACGATAACTGGGGCAACCTTTGATTTCCACACAAGTTAGAGTGAAAAGAGGCAGATATGCTTTTGACTTTGAGCTTGACGATGTTTGCCATTTCCATAAGAGTTGCCACTGCCCACTCAGACTGGGCCCCACACATGGAATAGACCTAAGCTCTACCTTCAGCGTGGAGACATAGCCTGAAGCAGATCCACCCAGTCAAACCATGCAGATGTACAATGGAGAAGAAATAATTGGTGTCAGCCCTTGAGTTAATCCACTATAAATGCAACATCAATATGGCAATAGCTGACTGATACTATAGCTTCAAAGTGTTGTGTATGTAGCCTTAAAAATAGCTTAAACTTTTAAATCTTTAATGTATTCACCTGTTTAGGGATGGTAATTTATTTTTTGTGAGATATTTGTGAGAATTCATGAGTCAATATTTCTAAAACATTAAGGATGCTTGACACATGCTGGGACATAGGGCACACTATTAAAAATTGACATCTTATTCTGCTATTATTGTTAACAGCTTTCAATTCCTATATTTTTACATTGTTATGTGAGTCCATCATTTAGTGCCCATGTTTCTATTCAGTGAAAAATAATTGAGCATAGAAAGTTTGTGTTCCTCCAGTTTGGATGTTTAGTTAGAGAATAGATCTCTGATTGGGTCCACAAGGGATTAAGCCCACAAGTTAACAAACATATTATTGACATGTGTTTTAGGTACACATGTAAACAGAATGACTTTCAAACATGTAGCTCCACCAGGAGTAATGTTTGAACGAAAGGTATCAGTTCAGTTCAGTTCAATTCAGTCGTGTCCGATGCTTCGTGACCCCATGAATCGCAGTACGCCAGGCCTCCCTGTCCATCACCAACTCCCGGAGTTCACCCAGACTCACGTCCATCAAGTCAGTGATGCCATCCAGCCATCTCATCCTCTGTCATCCCCTTCTCCTCCTGCCCCTAATCCCTCCCAGCATCAGAGTCTTTTCCGATGAGTCAACTCTTCACATGAGGTGGCCAAAGTACTGGAGTTTCAGCTTCAGCATCATTCCCTCCAAAGAAATCTCAGGGCTGAGCTCCTTCAGAATGGACTGGTTGGATCTCCTGGCAGTCCAAGGGACTCTCAAGAGTCTTCTCCAACACCACAGTTCAAAAGCATCAATTCTTCGGTGCTCAGCCTTCTTCACAGTCCAACTCTCACATCCATACATGACCACAGGAAAAAACATAGCCTTGACTAGATGGACCTTTGTTGGCAAAGTAATGTCTCTGCTTTTGAATATGCTATCTAGGTTGGTCATAACTTTCCTTCCAAGGAGTAACCATCTTTTAATTTCATGGCTGCAGTCACCATCTCCAGTGATTTTGGAGCCCAGCAAAATAAAGTCTGACACTGTTTCCACTGTTTCCCCATCTATTTCCCATGAAGTGATGGGACCAGATGCCATGATCTTCGTTTTCTGAATGTTGAGCTTTAAGCCAACTTTTTCACTCTCCACTTTCACTTTCATCAAGAGGCTTTTTAGTTCCTCTTCACTTTCTGCCATAAGGGTGGTGTCATCTGCATACTTGAGGTTATTGATATTTCTCCTAGCAATCTTGATTCCAGCTTGTGTTTCTTCCAGTCCAGTGTTTCTCATGATGTACTCTGCATATAAGTTAAATAAGCAGGGTGACAATATACAGCCTTGACGTACTCCTTTTCCTATCTGGAGCCAGTCTGTTGTTCCATGTCCAAAGAAAGGTATAGAAAGTAATTTTAAGATTTGAGTCTTCTGCACAGGGATGAGGTCTTTCTCTGTTATACACAATGTAAAAATTTTTGTCTCATCAGTTTCTAGGGTTATTTAAAAGAGGCCAGCAACCCACTCCAGTATTCTTGCCTAGAGAATTCTATGGACAGAGGAGCCTGGTGGGCTATACAGTCCATGGGGTTACAAAGAGTCAGACACGACTGAGTGACTAACACTTAATGTTTGAATCAGTGAAAATCACATAGCTGGAAGAACAGGAAAACATAGGATAAAGCAATTGTGATGTAATTATATATGTCAACTTTAATAGCCTATGGTATCCAATTGTTTGGTCAAGCATCAGTCTAGATGTTGCTATGAAACTACTTTCCAGATGTGATTCACGTTTAAATCAGTAAACTTTGAGTAAAGTAGATGTCCCTTCATAACATGGATAGGCTTTACACAAACAGTTGAAAGCCCTAAAAGCAAGGCCAAAAAATTCTCAAAGCACTAATTATGACTCAAAACTGCAACATTAAAACTCTGCCTGAGTTTCTAGCCTATAGATTTTAGATTTTAGTCTGTAATATTAACTCTTCCCTGAATTTCTAGCCCACTAGACTGCTGTATAGATTTTGGATTCACCAGTCCACAAAACTCTGTGAGCCAATTCCTTAAAATAAATCTCTCTAGAAGGAGTAGGCAACCCACTCCAGCATTCTTGTCTGGAGAATCCCATGAACAGAGGAGCCTGTCAGGCTACAGTCTATGGGATAGTAAAGAGTCAGACATGACATAGCAACTGAAACAAACAATTGATCAATAGACAGATACATAGATGCATAGATAATTAAATGCACAGATGTCTCACTGGTTCTGTTTCTTTGGGGAAGTCTAATGAAGTACCGAAAAAAAAAAAAAAAATCATTCTAAGGTAAATAGGCAATGAACGCTGTGCAATGAATGGAAAGAAATCCCAATTTCAAGTGCGATAGTGAGCTCTACCATGTTACATAATATAGATTGATGAGATGTGGTCATGTACTCCAAGATTTTATAATCTAAATTAGAGTCAAAATACTAATCAATCAAAGGGAAGAAATCAGATAATAGGAATTACTGTAACACAGAGAATCTTGGTCCAGGATCTGAGAAATACGCTTCAAAGAAAAGTCAAATTTGAAATGTACCAAAAGTAGGAATTATTAGACAAAGTAAAGGAAGTTTGGCAACAGACATGGAAGAAATCGATATAACCGAAACCTTGGAGATAAGGAACTGGTTCTGAATCTACTGCTGTAGCAGTTAACTATAGATAAAGGAAGGCAGATGAGGTCTCTAGTTAAGGAGTTGCATGTATGCTAAGTCACTTCAATTGTCTCCAATTCTGCGAACCTATGGACTGTAGCCCGCCAGCCTCCTCTCGCCATGGGATTCTCCAGGAAAGAATACTGGAGTGGGTTGCCATGCTCTCCTCCAGGGGATCTTCCTGGCCCAAGGATGGAAACCTGGTCTCTTATGTCTCCTACATTGGCAGGCGGGTTCTTTACCACTAGCGCCACCTGGGAAGCCTAGTTAAGGAGTTATTGTTGACCAATTAGAGAATGAAAAGTTTTTTCAGTTAGGACAACATCTGTTCTATTTGGTTTTGTCTTTTGTTTTCTGGAACCTAATAGAGATTCAGGTATATATGAATGTTCAATAAATCTTTATTTCATATACAAATAAATGTATGAAAGAAGACAACAGATGTTAGTGGAAGGATATTAGAGTAAATTTCCAAATGACAGAGACCAAGGAAAACATATGTAATGATTTAACAAGTGTCTATTAAGTACTCAAAATGCTCTAGATATTGGGTAAAGCATTCTGTGAGGGATTGGAAATTTGGTTGTAAGCAAAGGAGACAGAATTCCTGTTGTAAATTAGCTTAATTTTCAATAGTAATGAGGATAAGAAATCAAAAGGTTCAGAGAAGCCTAAGTATAGCACATTTTCCTTTAATCTCAACTGGGTAAGGATTTCCCAACTCCTTAGGGAAAAGACACACATCAGTTGCACAGTGCATTTAACCATAGAAATTTTGTGCTTTTTACTTGCATGGTAAATTTTACATAGTTCTTTGGACCGTGTGGTAACAGTCAAATTGAGCTTACCTTTTTGGTGCAATCATTGCTGTCTGAGTTATACCACTTTAATTTATTACTGTGGATAGAATTAGGCCAGGTTACACTTTGCTGGCAATTTCAGTCAAAAATCTATCACCCATGGTAGATATGCTTGATAAAACATAATCCTTACATAAACAATTCTGATAAAACATTTTTCTATACGACCGTGGCCCATATTTCACACATATCAGCATGCAGATTTGCCTTCCATAGTGTTTTATATCTCATATAGTGTTTGAATAGACTCATGTTCTCATACTCACTTTGAAACTTTATAACTTGTAGGCAGTCTGTCTAGATCATACATTGACAAGTATAAAAATTGTTCCATGAGAAAAGAAAGATAATTTAAATAAATGAAGAGATGTACCACGTACTTGAATTAGAAGACTCATTATTGTTAAGATGTTATTTTCTCTCAAATTTTTCTATAGGATTAGGGTTCAGTTCAGTTCAGTTCAGTCACTCAGTCATGTCTGACTCTTTGCGACCCCATGAATCGCAGCAAGCCAGGCCTCCCTGTCCATCACCAACTCCTGGAGTTCACTCAAACTCACGTCCATCGAGTCAGTGATGCCATCCAGCCATCTCATCCTTTGTCGTCCCCTTCTCCTCCTGCCCCCAATCCCTCCCAGCATCTGAGTCTTTTCCAATGAGTCAACTCTTCTCATGAAGTGGCCAAAGTACTGGAGTTTCAGCTTTAGCATCATTCCTTCCAAAGAACACCCAGGGCTAGATTAGGGTAATTCTAATCAAATGCATAAAATCATTTGATGAATTTGACAAGCTGAAGCTAAAATGAATATGGAATTGCCAGGGATCTGAACTAGCCAAAGTAATTCTAGGAGAAAAAAAATAAAACAAAATTAAAGGACCCTAACTACCTGATTTCAGATTTACCATAGAATCAATTGAGACAATGTGACTTAGATTAAGGATAGACATGCAGATCAATGAACAGAAAAGAGAGTTCAGAAATAAAGCCACACATGTATGGAAAATTGGTTTTAACAAGGTAATAGAGCATTTCAATGGAGAAATGGGGCTAGAACACCTAGATGTGCATTTTAAAACTTATTATTTTCCCTCATGAAAAAAATTACTCAAAATGAATCATATACAGAAGAAAATATCTGTGATCTTTCAGTGGCCAAGATTCCCTAGATAAGATTTTAAAAATTCATAAAGAAAAAAAATTACAAATTAGACTTCATCTAAATTAAAACTTTCTATTTTTAAGAGATTATCTGAAGAAAAATAAACAGCAGAGACTTCAAAAATTATATATGTGGTATACATTTTACATATATAAAATATATAGAACATATAAAGCAAAAACTGCAATTCAAAGATAATTTAAAAATGAGCAAATAATTTGAAAACTTTTTAAAAGCAGATAGATAAAAGGCTAAGAAATACTTAAAAAGTACTTATCATCACTAATTACCATGGAATTGCAAATTAAAAACAAAATGATATACTATTACATATCCATTAGTATGATTAAACTTATAATCTCAGGAACAAGCACTGATAAAGAACAGCTAGACTAGACTTCTCATATACCCATGATGAGAATATAAAATAGGTATAACAATTTTGTAAAACAGATTATTATAAAGTTCATATTTCCATATCTAAGACTAGTTAATTTCACTCCTAGGTATTTGCATAAGAGAACTAAAGATATGAGTTCAGAAAAAGACTTACAGATAAGTGTTCATAACAGCTGTATTTAAATAGACTCAAACTGGAAACAATCCTAGTCTCCTTAGAGAGTGAAAATAAATTGTGGTATATCCAGACACCATGAAATATAATGCAGGAATATAAAGGATTAAAATACAGAATCACATAACAATGTGGATGAATCTCAAAATAATTATGTTTAGGGAAATATGCCAGACACAAAAGAGTATATGTGGAATGTATTTCTTCATACAAAATTTAACAGGTAATACTAACCTAAAGTGACAGGAAGAGGATTTGTGCCTGCCAGGTCAGGACTGGGAGAATTCAACAAAAAAGATTGTGAGAAACTCATGGTGTGATTGAAAGTGTGTATACCTGGTGTATTTTATACTATAAATTGTATCTCGATAAATATTGCTTTCCCTTCAAACAAACAAACAAGCCAAACCAGGTAATTTGTATACTCTCTGCTGTGAGAACAGGGTTTCCTTCCTATAGGAGAAACAGCCTAAGGGAAGATAAAGTAATTATACACATTTGTGTAGATAATTTCTTGAAAGATGATGATAAAAATTTTCCCAAGTGATATTAGAAATTGAAAAGGCAGCATTCTACAGTATTTTAGAAAGGAAGTAGACATTTGGCCAGTAGTTAATCACAATTACTAATTTTAGGCTTTGACAATCTCTATAGTCTCACCACACCGAGGGTATCAAGTATTTCTAAAGAGTATCAAAAGATAAATTAACTTATTTAATAATTATTATTTTATTTCCCATCAGTATAAGTCTGTGGGTATTTGACATATTCAAAGGGAAAATTTCAGCTTTACAGTTCTATGACCAACCTTTGCACAAATGATGACTTGGATTCCTTGAGGAAAACCAATGACTGGAAATTTTTTGTTATTTCTATGCAGAGAAAAAAAATGACAATTCTGTTGTCAAGTGTACAAAAGATCACTACAACGAATAGTAAAAAGACTATCAAGTCTGAGCCATGAATCAGGAGAAATCATTTAAACTTCAACAGAAAGAATCACTCAGCTAAGAAACAATTCAAAATAGAAGAGTGTTTAAGAAAAAAAAGAAACATTTCAGAATTTGATTAAATCTTGTTCTATCTTCAAGAATAAATAAATACTCAAGAAATTAAAATATTATGAATCATACACTTCAACAGACCAACCTAATGAGGTGAATACATCAATCAAGGAGTTTGTGAAAAAATAAGAACAAATCTTGGAATCTAGGTAAATTAGTTCTTATATATTCAAGAAAAAATAGAGCCCCAAGGAACTAGAGTAGTTTGTCTTCATTTCAGCTTTGAGAAAAAGATCTGACTAAAGTCTTTCCAGCATACATTCAAAGAAAAGTCGATGTCCCAGAATACATCTCTAAATAAACTCTTGAAAGGAAATATGGTCACTAAAGAGATATTAAAGTTCACTTCAATTTGCAAGTAGCTTTTACCAAATGTCTAAAGTAAGATGGATTTCTGTGGCATAGAATCTGAAAATAGTTTAGTACCAGAGAATTTGATAAATTACTAAGTCACGTCATCTCTTAAACCTGCAATCAGTCCAGGATATTTATAAACTGTATAACATGTAGATTTTTATTATTAAGAAGTTTTCATGAATTAGAAATTTTTTAGTAAGAATGGGATGATCACTGATATTTTTACAAGGGAAAGGGCATCACAAGTTTGTCTTCCCCTTCATATTAAGTGGTACATACAGTTGCTAATTACTCTGTCACTAGGTATAACTAATCCTCATCATGGCTGTTAGATGCTGATTACTTTCTGAGCCTCTCCTCAATGTCATGTCAAGCAAAATTACAGTAGCAATGTAGCAAAACTAATTAGGCCACACTGACCTTAACAGTGGGCAGTTCTCATCGATCTCAGCCCAAGCGTGTTGGAACTTTGAAAAATGAAAACAAAATAGAAAAAAATATTTCTACTTGCTACTAGCCCTTTCTAATCACCTATTTATTCCAAGTGACATAAAATTAATGAGTCCTCTATCAAAGGGGGCAACAATCAGAAAAGAAATGAGGGGATCCTTTGAGATTAAGATTTAATTACATGTCTGCCTTAGTTAGCTGCTATAACAAAACACCATAGACTGGGTGGCTTAAACAATAAACTTTCATTTCTCAAATTTGGGGAGGTTAGGAAGTACAAGATCAAGGTATTTATTCTGATGTTTTATGCCAACACATTCAGTGGTGAGGAACTTTTTCCTGATTGCACAGATAGTCATGTTCTTACGTTATCCCCACATAGCAGAGAGAGAAAATCTCTCTTGAGTCTTGTCTAAGTACACTAATCCCATTCATGAGGGTTCCACTTTCTTGACTTTACTTCCTAGGCCCAACCTCCAAATACCATCACCCCAGAGATGAGGGCTTCAACATATGAATTGCAGGGGGACATAAACATTCAGCTCATAGGGATGTTAATCCCCCACTTAAATGTGTGAGCTACATTATTTTAAAAATATTTTATTCATTGACATGAAATAATTTTAGATAAATATGCTTTTTAAAGGAGCAATAGAAATGATATAACACTATTAAAATGTCAGAGTCACATTAAAATGACAGTCTCAATTCAAAACAGTGAGAAATTACATGCTCATTTTAAGATTCAATATTCAGTATTGAATATTTTCAAGATTCAATATTTCCTAAGGTATTTCCTAAGGTTGTCTGTTAAGAGAAGAAGAAATTCAAGGTTTTGCTTCAGAACAAGCTTACTCTATTCATGTATTGATGACAAAGAATTTCATAGATCACGTCATGATTTCTGAGAGACATTCTGGTGGCAATTCTCTTACTTACCCACATTTGGTCAGAATCCCAGGGACGGGGGAGCCTGGTGGGCTGCCGTCTATGGGGTCACACGGAGTCGGACACGACTGAGGCGACTTAGCAGCAGCAGCAGCAGCACTGATATTACTTTGTGTTATAAAATGTAATTTGCTTTACTGTTGTATCATCACTAAAGTAAGGTTCTGGATTTCCTATGTTACCTATTGACTTTTTTTATATAAGATCAAATTTTCAATTAATTCACATTTCACTCAAATATATAGAAATTCTAGCAGAGATATAAGAAACAAAATGCAAAAAATGTCAATATGTCTATCATCTATAATATTTCCATATATGGATAGAGAAAATGATTGCTTAAAGTGTAACCAATATTCTACAGCAGTGAAACCTTACAGAAAATATTTTAATTTTTTGATATATGTAATATCAAAATAAAGACGTGACACCACAGATTGCATTGCAACACAGAACATCTAGCTTTTGAGGGTAGAAGCCATCTTTTTGGTTGTTTATTAATAGCATTGCGTCCTGAGAAAGATTCATAAAGTTTTGTAGTGCTGAAATACAACCCCAACTACCAGGAGAGTAAATTCTTCCTACTGAATGTCTATTGGTGCTTAACCAGAGAATATATTTCTAAATATAATTCATTAGTAGCAGCCATGTACAGTATGACATTAGAAACTTCTACAAGGAATCAATATGGGAGCAATTAAGTAGAAGACACATCGCACATACATGTGTTCCACAGGTATTGCACATATAAAGAGTAATGACGTTTGCTACCTGTTCATCAATAAATGAACATGTTCATCATGTTCATAATAATGAACAAGTTCATTGATAAATGAACATAGATACCTGAACACTGATACATGTTCAATGATAAAGGAAGAGTGACAATGTCTAAATGAAGTGTATAAAGCCTCATGAAGCCTTCAGATGAGGTAATTATGGAGATTATATCAAAACAGTCAAAAAGTTATGCCAAGTGAAATGTCAAAAGTCTAGCTCTACTAATACAAGTTGATAAACTTATGTTTTCATATGTTTCCCACACACTTTAATAATTGATCACAAAGTCCTGTTGGTTAAATTTTCAAAACCTTTCTCCCATCTGACGCCTGTCCTCTTTTCTCACTAAACAGCATCACTTCCTTAGTTCAGAACTCTTTTTCTTCTTCTGGGTTATCAAAATATCTTGGTCTTCCTGCCAACAAATCACTCCCACATGACACTGCAATGTCATTTTACAGCAACTCTCAAGAGGAGGAGTTCCCTTCCCTGACCATTTAATTGGGTCCTGACTCTGTGATTTGTTTTAACCAATAGAAAATAGTAGAACTGACATCAGTTTTGTTTTATACTCAATTCCCCAGCATTTCAGATTGCTGTAATGCCTAGCTATTAGCTTTTAGGGAGGAACTTGAGGAGTTCACTTTGCCCTCCAGGCTTGTCTCAGTTTTCTGAGCCTTTAGGAAATAGCTGTCTTACTGTCTGCAAAGGCCTGGAATGTCACAGAGGACTTCTTAAATCTCTCCTGGCTGTCTCATATTTCAGGCCCCTGCCTTGCTCTTCTTGTAGAAGGGCCTATGTGCTCAGCAGAAATATCATTCAAATTTCCCTTTCTCCTCCCAGACTTGAGCACAATACTGCATTACACTAAGTGACAACTCATGGGAAAGATTAAACAGGTGGATGAAGACCTGTGCTGTATGTGACTGGGCTCTTCAGACTAAGTTTCATAAAGGGTCAAATAGTTTCTCATTACTGCAGGCTATGGTATGTCTCTCCTCTTCTTAGTATCCACAAGGTATAAGAAGTAGTCAAAGCTTTTTATGTGCCATTTAAGGGCTCATTGCTTTCTGAAACTTAGTTTATCATTTTTTTTTCATCATCATCAGTTCTTAAATGGGTTAAAACCAAAACATTTTCACAGGACTACAATAACAACTATAATCCCCATAGTCTTCCAAAAGGTTTTGTTCAAGCAACAGTGGTATCTTTTGTAATTTTCCACATTCTAATTAGAAGTTAAAATCTTCCTTCATAGATTTTTGCTCACCTCTGATGAGAGAGATGTTCAATGAGCAGATGTATGCTTAGAGATATATTAATACATACACACATCACTCCTTGACAATTTTCATGTCTAGTTTGGTCTCTAAACTTAATGTTTTATACAGGAAAACTTAAAAGGATTCCTTCTATAGATTCAGCTCTATTGGAAATGGAAGTTTTAGACTTAAATATCAATACTAAAGATTGGTCAAAATTTTCATTCCAATAATTCAATAAGCTGACAAATCCATATTAATTTGTTAATATGTTCATAGTTAAACTGCATAAGTAGCAACTACAGTATAGTCTGAGTCTAGCAAAATGAGTTTTTTCAAAGTTATATTAAGTAAAGTAGTATGTGCTTTTTAAACAATCCATGAGATCATAAACAAAAACTCTTTCAAATATTGCTTAAATTGAGACTGAGTCTCTTAAGAAGCTTGAACAATAACTAGTAGAGGAAACTCATCCGTTAAGAACCATTTTGTAGATCTGGGCCTAAAAAATATTATACAAAGTCTAGCATCTAATTATTCCTCTGATTTCATTCCTACCATACTTTTGTCCACTTATTTTTGTCTTCTGCTTCCCTTTTTTCAAAAAATCCAAATATGTTACTATCTTAGAACATTTTTGTAGATGTTACTCTGCCTAGAAACTTTTCCCCTCTGTTATGACTATGCCATTTCAGCTCTTTCCTTCCTTAAGTCTTTGCTCATCTTGTACCTTCTTAGCAGAAGTGTACTCTCATGAGAATATTTAAAACTGCAATGACATTCCTGTATTTATTATCCTCTTTACTTGCTTAATTTTTCTCCAGAGGAATTATTACAATCTAATATATTGTTTTCTGAATTATTCTCTTTATTACTTGTTTTCTCACAACCTTCCAATCACTTCCCCACAGTTGACCATAAGCTGTGAAAAGTATGAATTAGATTTTTTTTTTTCCACAGCTTCCCTCTAGTGCCTATAATAATCTCTGGACTGTGCTCAGTCACATCTGACTCTTTGTGATTCAGTGGGCTGTAGCCCACCAAGCTTCTCTGTCCATGGGATTTCCCAGGAAAAAAATACTGGAGTGGGTTCTCATTTCCTCTTCGAGGGGATCTTCTTGACCCAGGTATCAAACCCATGTCTACTGCATTGCAGGTAGATTCTTTGCCACTGAGCTGCCAGGGAAGCCTGAGAGGAAATAAAGAATAAAAGCAGAGAGGAAGGAATAAAGGGTAGGAAGGAGAAAGTGGGTAAGGGGAAAGGAAAAGAAGAAAAACCTTAAAGTATGCCATCTGGAATCATATTTAAAAGTTTAAAACTTTAAGCTCTCTTGCTTACTATAAATTTTCTTTATCCTTATGAATCATGAATACAAATTCCATAGTCTTTATTTGAGAGGTTTTAATTTTCCCCATAAAAATTTTGTAACATTTAAATAAGATAAAGCCTGTATAATAGTCCCTGTAAAATGAGCTTGAGCTCTTTTGATAAAGATTCTTATTACATATGTTTTAAAAACTGAGAGGACACAATATTGAAGTAGAAGAACAAAACTGAAAGACAAATGCTACCCAATTTCAAGACTCACAATAAAACTACAGTCATCAAGACAGTGTGGCATTTTGAAAGAGTAAACAAAAGGATGGGAAAGAATAGAAAGCCTAGAAACAGATGCATATATATACTCTAATGACAACGGATCTTTGACAAAGGAATAAAGACAACATACTGGAGCAAAGAGAGTCTTTTCAACAAACAACCTGGATCTTCTAGACATCCATATTCTCCCCAACACCTCCTGCCCTGAAAAACCCCCACAAGAATCTGGGCACAGAACTTACACATTTTATAAAAATTATCTCAAAATGAATTATCAAAGATCTCAGTGTAAAACACAAATCTCTAAAATTCCTAAAAAATAATGCAGAAGTAAATCTATATGACTTTGAATACAGTAATTACATTTCAAGATACAATCCAAAGGCACAGTCTATGAAAAGTAATTAGTAAGCTGGACTTCATTATAATTAACAAATTCTGTCTGTGAAAGGCAATGTCAAGGGAATGTGAAGATAAGTCACAAACTGAGAGAAAATACCTGCAAAAGGCATATTTGGTAAATGAATATTATCTCAAATACAAAAGAGTTCTTAAAACTCAACAAGAAAACAATCTGATTTTAAAATGGGCAAAATATCTGAAGAGATGACTCACATACACACAAAATCAGGTTGAAAAACTAGTGTATGAAAAATGATTTCAAAATTACTTGTCTTTCAGTTCAGATCAGATCAGTCGCTCAGTCGTGTCCAGGTCTTTGCGACCCCATGAATCGCAGCATGCCAGGCCTCCCTGTCCATCACCAACTCCCGGAGTTCACTCAAACTCACGTCCATCGAGTCAGTGATGCCTTCCAGCCATCTTATCCTCTACCACCCCCTTCTCCTCCTGCCCCAATCCCTTCCAGCATCAGAGACTTTTCCAATGAGTTAACTGTTCGCATGAGGTAGCTAAAGTATTGGAGTTTCAGCTTCAGCATCAGTACTTCCAATGAACACCCAGGACTGATCTCCTTTAGGATGGACTGGTTGGATATCCTTGCAGTTCAAGGGATTCTCAAGAGTCTTCTCCAACACAACAGTTGAAAAGCATCAATTCTTCGGTGGTCAGCTTTCTTCACAGTCCAACTCTCACATCCATGCATGACCACTGAAAAAACCATAGCCTTGACTAGACGGACCTTTGAAGGCAATGTGTCTACTTTTTAATATGCTGTCTAGGTTAGCCATAACTTTCCTTCCAAAGAGTAAGCATCTTTTAATTTCATGGCTGCAATCAACATCTGTGGTGATTTTGGAGCCCCCAAAATTAAAGTCTGACACTGTTTCCGTTGTTTCCCCATCTATTTGCCATGAAGTGATGGGACCAGATGCCATGATCTTAATTTTCTGAGTGTTGACCTTTAAGCCAACTTTTTCACTCTCCTCTTCAACTTTCATCATGAGGCTTTTTAGTTCCTTTTCACTTTCTGCCATAAGGGTGGTGTCATCTACATATCTGAGTTTATTGATATTTCTCCCAGCAATCTTGATTCCAGCTTGTGTTCCTTCCAGCCCAGCATTTCTCATGATGTACTCTGCATAGAAGTTAAATAAGCAGGGTGACAATATATAGCCTTGACATACTTCTTTTCCTATTTGGAACCAGTCTGTTGTTCCATATCCAATTCTAACTGTTGCTTCCTGACCTGCATACAGCTTTCTCAAAAGGCAGGTCAGGTGGTCTGGCATGCCCGTCTCTTTCAGAGTTTTTCACAGTTTATTATGATCCACAGTCAAAGGCTTTGGCATAGCCAATAAAGCAGAAATAGATGTTTTTCTGGAACTCTCTTGCTTTTTCCATGATCCAGCAGATGTTGGCAATTTGATCTCTGGTTCCTCTGCCTTTTCTAAAACCAGTTTGAACATCAGGGGGTTTACGGTTCACGTATTGCTGAAGCCTGGCTTGGAGAATTTTGAGCATTACTTTACTAGAGTGTGAGATGAGTGCAACTGTTTGGTAGTTTGAGAAATCTTTGGCATTGTCTTTCTTTGGGATTGGAATGAAAACTGACCTTTTCCAGTCCTGTGGCCACTGCTGAGTTTTCCAAATTTGCTGGCATATTGAATGCAGCACTTTCACAGCATCATCTTTCACAATTTTAAATAGCTCAACTGGAATTCCATCACCTCCTTCGTAGTGATGCTTTCTAAGGCCCACTTGACTTCACATTCCAGAATGTCTGGCTCTAGGTGAGTGATCACACCATTGTGATTATCTGGGTCATGAAGCTCTTTTTTTTTGTACAGTTCTTCTATGTATTCTTGCCACCTCTTCTTAATATCTTCTGCTTCTGTTAGGCGCATACCATTTCTGTCCTTTATCGAGGCCATCTTTGCATGAAATGTTCCCTTGGTATCTCTAAGTTTCTTGAAGAGACCTCTAGTCTTTCCCATTCTGTTGTTTTCTTCTATTTCTTGCATTGATCGCTGAGGTTTTCTTATCTCTTTTTGGTATTCTTTGGAACTCTGCACTCAGATGCTTATATCTTTCCTTTTATCCTTTGCTTTTCACTTCCTTCTTTACACAGCTATTTGTAAGGCCTCCTCAGACAGCCATTTTGCTTTTTTGCATTTCTTTCCCATGGGGCTGGTCTTGATCCCTGTCTCCTGTACAATGTCACGAACCTCTGTCCATAATTCTTCAGGCACTCTATCTATCAGATCTAGTCCCTTAAATCTATTTCTCACTTCTACTGTATAATCATAAGGGATTTGATTTAGGCCATACCTGAATGGTCTAGTGGTTTTCCCACTTTCTTCAATTTAAATCTTAATTTGCCAATAAGGAGTTCATGATCTGAGTCACAGTCAGCTCCCGGTCTTGTTTTTGCTGACTGTATAAGCTTTTTAATCTTTGGCTGCATCTTTGGCAGAATATAATCAATCTGATTTTGGTGTTGACCATCTGGTGATGTCCATGTATAGAGTCTTTCTTGTGTTGTTGGAAGAGGGTGTTTGCTATGACCAGTGCTTTCTCTTGTCAAAACTCTATTAGCCTTTGCCCTACTTCGTTCCGTACTCCAAGGCCAAATTTTCCTGTTACTCCAGGTGTTTCTTGACTTCCTACTTTTGCATTCCAGTCCCCTATAATGAATACTTTTGCATTCCAGTCCCCTTTAGTTCTAAAAGGTCTTGTAGGTCTTCATAGAACTGTTCAACTTCAGCTTCTTCAGCATTACTGGTTTGGGCATAGGCTTGGATTACCATGATATTGAATGGTTTGCCTTGGAAACGAACAGAGATCATTTTGTCATTTTTGAGATTGCATCCAGGTACTGCATCTTGGACTGTTTTGTTGACCATGATGGCTACTCCATTTCTTCTAAGGGATTCCTGCCCGCAGTAGTAGATATAATGGTCATCTGAGTTAAATTCACCTATCCCAGTCCATTTTAGTTCTTTAGGGAATTCCAAATTAAAACAACAAAGTACAACTCTACATCTATTAGAATGGCCAAAACCTGGAAAACTAACAATACCAAATGCTGGTGAGGAGGTAGAGCAACAGAAAGTCTCATCACTGCTGGAGACACAAAAGAGTATAGCCATTTTGGAAGTTGGTCTGGCAGTTTCTTACAAAGTGAAATATACTCTGACTATACAATCCAGCAATCATACTCCTTGCTATTTACCCAAATGATTTTAAAACTCTTGTACTCATATAAAAACTTGCAAGAGTACTTACAGCAGCTTTATCCATAATAGCTAAAATGTGGAAGAAACAAAGACACCTTTCAGTAAGCAGGTGGATAGATAAACTGGTACATCCAGAAAGTAGAATATTTTTTCAGTACTAAAGAAAAAAAGATATCAAAATCATGAAATGAATGAAGGAAATGTAAGTACATATTACAAAATGAAATAAACCAGTCTGAAAAGTTTATGTACTCTATGAGTATAACTGTATGACATTCTGGAAAAGGCAAAACTATGGAGACAGAAACAGATTAGTGGTCACTATGGTTGAGGGGAGGGAACGATGAATATGTGGTGTAGACAGGATTTTTAGTGCAATAAAATAATCTCGTATGACACTACAATGCTGGATATATGTCACTATCCATTTGTCAAAAATCCATAGAATGTACAACACCAAGAGTAAACCCTAATGTAAACTAGGGATTTAGGGTAATTATGATACATCAATGTAGGTTCACTGATCCTAGTGTAGAACTTTGATAGTGAGAGAGGCTATGCATATGTGGGGGCAAGTGATATATGGGAAATCTCTGTATTTTCTGCTCAATGTTTCTGTGAACCTAAAATTGATCTAAAAAGTAAAGTGTATTTTCTAAAAAATAAATAAAAATCAAAATATTAAAAACAAAACAAAACTGGAGACTTCCACTACTAATAATGATAGGCTAGGTAATTTGAATTAACTTCCAAACAAAGGTCAACTAAGAAAGCCAAAACAAAATAAAAAGGCTAAACATTTTATTTTCTATGTTAAAACTTTGTAGACTTAATACTATACTCAACAATTAGGAAGTCAAGAGTCCAGAGTAAAAGGAAATTAGTGTGAGAAGCAAAACTTTCAGGACCATTTTCTTCCAAAGACAATTTCAAAAAAGAAAAATGAGAAGCTGGACAGCATTATTGAGAGCCCAAGATTGGTGAGGCACATTTTGGTTTGAAAATGAAAAATTACAAGTAGAGCTTGTAGGAACAAAACTCCAGTTTTGAATCTTAATCCTTAAAGTTGGATTAAAGACTTTATATAACTAATGCAAGTAGCATCCTATCAAAAAAGTTCTCTCTAAAGAAATATATTATCTTAGTTCACAGATTTTTTTCCCCATAAATAAGATCTGTCCCTTAATCCCAAAACTGTCAAGCACATGAATAAACGAGACCACAGAAATAACAACTAGGAACAAAAGTAGGCAGAAACAGACTCAACGGAGCTACCATTTGATCCAGCAATCCCACTCCTGGGCATATATCCAGAGAAAATCATAATTCAAAAAGATACATGTATCCCAGTGTTCACTGCAGCACTATTTACAAAATCCAGGGCATGGAAGCAACCTAAATGTCCACTGACAGAGAAATGGATAAGGTAGACCTGGTACACATATACAATGGAGTATATTACTCAGCCATCATACGCAGTGACATGGATGGACCTAGAGATTGCCATACTGAGTGAAGCGAGTCAGAGAAAGACAAAAATCATATATCACTTAGGTGCAGAATCTAAAAAAAAAAGGTACAAATGAACCTATTTATAAAACAGAAATAGAGTCACAGATGTAGAAAACAAACTTATGGTTATTAGGGGTAAAGATGGGGGAGACAAGTAAATTGGAAGACTGTGATTGACAATATTGTATATAAAATAAATAATAAAAACCTGCTGCATAGCAAAGGGAACTCTACTCAATAGTCTGTATTAACCTATGTGGGGACAGAAATTTAAAAAACAGTGAACATAGATACCTAGATAGACAACAAAACTGTGTGTGTGTGTGTGTGTGTGTGTGTGTGTGTGTATACACACACATATAGATCATATACAGCTCCACTCTCTTCCCAGAGAGAAACAAGTAAGATAATAAGGAAGAAGCAATTTGGAGGAGATAATGACTGAGAGCATCTTGAAATAATAGACTATAAAGATCACTACAACAATTCTTATAGAGCAGAAAAGTGAAGAACAAACAAATTCTAAAATCATCTAGAAAGAAGCCTAGAGTAATATTTAAATTAGTAGGTGATTTTGGAAACACTTGTTGTTAGAAGGAAATATATTAACCTAGGGGAAAAAAAAAAGAAAAAAATTAAGATTTTTGCCTCAAATAGACTCACTAAAAGAAACAGTACAGGAATGTTGCTCAGGCAGAAGAGAAAGGCTCCCAGAAACAGTCAGAAATTGAGGAAAGAAAGAGAGCAACAGAATTGTTTAAAATGTGGCTAACTCTAAATAAGTATGGGTTGTAAAAAATTAACATTTCTTTTAGGTTTAAAATACTCATAGATTTGAAATAATCAACAACAGCACATAGATAAAAAGATGTGAAATAGTGCAAAAGTGTTCTACGATCATTGCATTGTCAGGAAAAAGATAAACATAGAGAGTTTTGAGAAGTCAGGATTGTAAGTATTAGTTTCTAGGATAACTGAAAGGAAGAGTAAAAATCTACAATGAGCAAGCTAATAAACGAGTAAAGTGGAAAAAAAATTTAAAAGGCAAGAAAGAAGAGAAAAGATGATATAGAAGAAACAATTAGAAAGTAAGCAACATCATGGTAGAATTATTTATGTCAGTAATTATATTAAATTATATTATTTAGAATAAGTATTCTAACTAAAAGATAATGATTATAAGACTGGATAAAACCCAACTATGCTTGCAAAGACTAATGAAACACAGGCATGCAAAACACTTAAAAGGAGAATAACGGAATAACATTTTCATGGATGTTCTAACTAAAATAAGACTTAAATGGCTGTATTACTGTGAGACAATAAAACAAAATAAATTGATATCTGGTTCCTGGCAGAGTTCCTGAAATCCATGTAATTTTCTAAATGATAAGAGCATTAGCAGCATCTTTTTTTCTTGTGTTTGCTCCTTGACTCTGGTTCCTCACACAGAACCACTGAAATACTTGTATTTTCCTGGGTAACAGGAGGATCCTTTGTTCTTAATGAGGCAACACTGTTTGGGCTCGTGGAAGAGGCTATGCATCTGAAAGACCAATCACAATTTGAGTCTGCAGCATGCCCCACATGTCTTAAAAGAGGTTCATGCTAAGTCCCTTCAGTTGTGTTCGACTCTGTGTGACCCTATGGACTGTAGTCTGCTAGGCTACACTGTCCGTGGAATTCTCCAGGCAACAATATTGGAGTATTCACCATGCCCTTCTTTAGGGGAGAAAGGCTCAAAGTGCAGTTAATTATCCATTACACCTACCTGATGAAGCTTCTGGCATTGTGCTAGGAGAGGGGTGCACCTGGAGAGGGCATGAATTTCAGGGCCCCCTTCCCACATACTTTTTTCCAGACATAGCTCTTTCATTTGGATGTTCCAAACAATAAATAATAGAACTGTATGTGAACTTTTTTGCTGAGTTCTGTGATCTGCTCTCGCAAATTAATTGAACCCAAGAAGGGGGTAATGGGAACTTCAGAATTACAGCCAATCAGTCAGAAGCACAAGTGACCACTTGGACTTGTGAATGGCCTCTGAAGTGAGACTTAGTCCACTTCAGTTTCAAGGTGAGACTGAGCTATCCCCAGGGGCACCTGAGGCTATCCCCAGATAGTGTCAGAACGGAGTTAAATTGCAGGACACTCAGCTGGTGTCACACACTACCTATGGGGGAGGGGGAAATCGCTACATATCTGCAGTCAGGAGTAATGTGAGTATGGCAACAGTATGAGAGTAAAGGAGACACATAGAAGGAAAGACTTAGATTTTCTAACACAATTATTATCAAAGCAAAATGCACTACAGCAAAAAGTTTTACAAGACGTAAAGAGTTCTTTTTCATTAGCACAAAGTCCATCATCAGGATGGACATTAGGAAGACATAAAGTTTTAAACATGTATACACTCAGCAACATAGATGAAAAATAAAGAAAAAACTAAAACTTTTTTTTAAAAAAGATAAATCATGAGGTTTTCTTAAAACAAAATTGCTCAGCTGAATAACACAACAAAGAGACTGAAAAAATCAAGATCAAAAACTATTTAAGCAATCAGATTAATAGAATTGACCTAATTAAAATATGTGAATTAATGCACTAAATAAAACCAGCATACACATTATTTTTAAATGCAGATGGAACATTTACTCACTTTCAGCTTATGTGGGTTAAAAACAAAAAAGTCTCCCCAAATTCAAAAGCTTAAACATGCTTTCTGAGAAAAGTGGAGTTAAGATGAAGATGAAAAGATAGCAAGTAGAAATCCTAAACTTTGGGAGAGTAAACAATAAGCATCGAAATATCTCATATATCAAGGTAGAAATCACTAAGGAAGTGAGAAAATATTTGAATTGAACATAATAAAAATATGTTATAAAGTGTGTAGAATGTAGCTTAAATCATGCATACAGTGAAATTAATACCCTTCCATTCATAACATATAACTGAAGAACTGAACATGTTGAAAAGTTATCTAGAAATCATCCCATGAAACTATAAGAAACACAGCAAATTTAACCCAAATAAGGTATAAGAAAGTAAATAAAATATAATTTAATAAATTATTACAAAATAAATACTAAAAGGCTCAACAAAATCAAAGTTTTTTAAAAGATAATAAAATTGATAAATTTGTCAAGATTGACCTTGAAAAATAAAAGACAGAGAGAGAAACAAAAAAAGGGAAAGGCAAGAGAGAAGAGAGATACAAATGCATAATTTTGTGACTATAAACAGATCACACTACATCATAAGTGACTTTACACCATTACAATTGAAAGTGTAAATAAAATATACAAATTCTGAGGAAAGCATACTAAAACTGACACACAAAAAAGTGAAACTCAAAATAGTTTATTTTTATTAAATACTTTAAATTTATAATAAAAACACTTTCACAAAGAAAACTTCAGCTCCAGTGGTATAAATAATATTGACACCCCAGAAACCCTACTTTTTGCAAAATAGAGAAATAAAACCCATCCTAACTACAGTTAATGATATTATATTAAATGTTTTCCTTCTGATATTGGTTACTAGATAAAGATGCCTGACAATAGCACTATAAATGATAAAATAAAGCAAGTAAAGAAATAGGATGTATGAATGAAACAAAGAAAAATCGTCAGTATGTTTAGATTACATAATTGACAACAAACAGTTGATAAATTTAGAATCCAAAAGTAATTTGAGTAAAGACACTGGATACCATATAAAAATCAATTTATTTCTAAATATCAAAAACAATAAGGAAATGAAAATTTTAAATGCCATCTAATTAAAAGGTTCTATGTTGTAAATAGTTAAATTTTCAAAAACTGTGATATAATATCAATTCAGTTCAGTTCTGTTTAGTCGCTCAGTCATGTCCAACTTTTTGCCACCCCATGAATCGCAGCACACCAGGCCTCCCTGTCCATCACCAACTCCCGGAGTTCACCCAGACTCACGTCCATCAAGTCAGTGATGCCATCCAGAAATCTCATCCTCTGTCATCCCCTTCTCCTCCTGCCCCCAATCCCTCCCAGCATCAGAGTCTTTTCCAATGAGTCAACTCTTCGCATGAGGTGGCCAAAGTACAGGAGTTTCAGCTTTAGCATCATCCTTCCAAAGAAATCCCAGAGCTGTTCTCCTTCAGAATGGACAGGTTGGATCTCCCTGAAGTCCAAGGGACTCTCAAGAGTCTTCTCCAACACCACAGTTCAAAAGCATCAGTTCTTTAGTGCTCGGCTTTCTTCACAGTCCAACTCTCACATCCATACATGACCACTGGAAAAACCATAGCCTTGACTAGACAGAACTTTGTTGGCAAAGTAATGTCTCTACTTTTGAATATGCTATCTAGGTTGGTCATAACTTTCCTTCCAAGGAGTAAGTGTCTTTTAATTTCATGGCTGCAATCACCATCTGCAGTGATTTTGGAGCCCTCCAAAATAAAGTCTGACACTGTTTCCACTGTTTCCCCATCTATTTCTCATGATTGATGGGACCGGATGCCATGATCTTAGTTTTCTGAGTGTTGACCTTTAAGCCAACTTTTTCATTCTCCTCTTTCACTTTCATCAACAGGCTTTTGAGTTCCTCTTCACTTTCTGCCATAAGGGTGGTGTCATCTGCATATCTGAGGTTATTGCTCTTTCTCCCAGCAATCTTGATTCCAGCTTGTGCTTCTTCCAGCCCAGTGTTTCTCATGATGTACTCTGCATAGAAGTTAAATAAGCAGGGTGATAATATACAGCCTTGATGTACATCTTTTCCTATTTGGAACCAGTCTGTTGTTCCATGTCCATTTCTAACTGTTGCTTCCTGACCTGCATACAGGTTTCTCAAGAGGCAGATCAGGTGATCTGGTATGCCCATCTCTTTCAGAATTTTCCACAGTTTATTGTGATCCACACAGTCAAAGGCTTTGGCATAGCCAATAAAGCAGAAATAGATGTTTTTCTGGAACTCTCTTCCTTTTTCCATGATCCAGCAGATGTTGTCAATTTGATCTTTGGTTCATCTGCCTTTTCTAAAACCAGCTTGAACATCTGGAAGTTCACGGTTCACATATTGCTGAAGCCCGGCTTGGAGATTTTTGAGCATTACTTTACTAGCGTGTGAGATGAGTGCAATTGTGCGGTAGGCACAGGCAATTCTTTGGCATTGCCTTTCTTTAGGATTGGAATGAAAATTGACCTTTTCCAGTTCTGTAGCCACTGCTGCGTTTTCCAAATTTGCTGGCATATTGAGTGCAGCAATTTCACAGCATCATCTTCCAGGGTTTGAAGTAGTGCAACTGGAATTCCATCACCTCCACTAGCTTTGTTCATAGTGATGCTTTCTAAGGCCCACTTGACTTCACATTCCAGGATGTCTGGCTCTAGGTGAGTGATCACACCATCAAGATTATCTTGGTCATGAGCTCTGTTTCCTACAGTTCTTCTGTGTATTCTTGCCATCTCTTCTTAATATCTTCTGCTTCTGTTAGGTCCATACCATTTATGTCCTTTATCAAGCCCATCTTTGCATAAAATGTTCCCTTGGTATCTCTAATTTTCTTGAAGAGATCTCTAGTCTTTCCCATCATGTTATTTTCCTCTATTTCTTTGCATTGATCGCTGAGGAAGGCTTTCTTATCTCTCCTTGCTATTCTTTGGAACTCTGCATTCAGGATCACAATAAAACTTTTACATGACCAAGTATTTTGTTTTGCTTTTTGTAGGATAGGAGTGAAGAAATAAAGTACTTCTAAAATTGATATGGCAATACAACCAGACCAGAATAGGTAAGACTCACTAGTAACAAAGTAGGAAGTTTGTTCCATAGAACAGCAAACTTAATGTAAAGTTGTTGTTGTTCATTCACCAAGACATGTCCAGCTCTTCGTGCCACATGGACTGAAGCATGCCAGGGTTCCCTGTCCTTCACTATCTCCCAACGTTTGCCCAAGTACAATAACTAATATCATGTACTACTGACCCAAAATTGAACTCTAAGACCAAAGGGCCAAAAATTGAGTCATGTAAATATGGAGACTTGCTTTATTATAAATGGTAAAGGACAGTTAATAAAAAATAAATTAAACATAGATTTTAAAGTTTTAATAATAATAAAGGGTGGGTGTTTAAGGCAACCCACTCCAATATTCTTAACTGGGATATCCCCTGGACAGAGGAGCCTAGTGGGCCACAGTCCAGGGGTCTCAAAGAGTCAGACATGACTGAGGACACACACACAGAGAAAAACATCAGTCCTCAGCTTCATATTTCACAGATCCATCAATACCTTGTTAACTCTAGATTTAATTATGAAGACTACTTCAACAAAGATTTTAGAAGGCCATACAAAGACTAGTTTTGAGGCTCTGGGTAAGGAAAGAATTTCTTAAATTAGATACAGAACACTGACCACAAGAGAAAGAACGATAAATTTATCAAAATCCCAACTATGACACTGAAAAGGCAAGGCATCCAATGGGATAAGATATTCGCCATACATGTAACACATAAAATGCTCATATGCAGAATAACATCAAAGAATCCACAAATTGATAAGAAAAAAACCTGAAAATTGAATAGAAGAAAGGTGCAATAAAGTAAAAATTAAAAAATACCCAAATACCTAATAAAACTTTGAAACAGGAACCAAATTCCAGAAATCAGTACATGTGAATTTCCCCCTGATATGGTTAATATTAAAATGACTTAAAATGTCATGCGATTTAAAGACTGTGGAGCAACTGAATTTCACAAACCCTGTTGCCAGAGTACATATTGGTTAAATAATTTTGTAAAACCCTTTGCCATTATTAACTAAGTGGAATCAAATGCTGATGTTCTGACCTAGCAATTCTATTCCTAACTATTTATACAACAGACATTCATGCAGCAAATAACATATCTAAGAATATTTATTTGTTTTATTCATAATAGCAACAACTTTAATGTTCATCAGTAGTACAAAAGATAAATAAGGACATAATTAAGTTTAATTTGGTGAATTATAGCTACATGCAATAGCATGAATGGTCCTCTCAAACCTTTTATTGATGAAGTAATTTAATCATAAACAAAATACTATTTTTTTGGTAGCATTCAAACTAAACTACAAGATTAGAAGTTTGGATGGGAGATATTTTCATTAAGATACAATGAGAATTCTAAAATTGCAAGTTCAAAACCGTTACTTAAATAGCAGAAAAATTTCTGCTTTATTGACTATGACAAAGCCTTTGACTGTGTGGATCACAATAAACTGGAAAATTCTGAAAGAGATGGGCATACCAGACCACCTGACCTGCCTCTTGAGAAATCTATATGCAGGTCAGGAAGCAACAGTTAGAACTGGACATGGAAAAACAGACTGGTTCCAAATAGGAAAAGGAATATGTCAAAGCTGTATATTGTCACCCTGCTTATTTAACTTATATGCAGAGTGCATCATGAGAAACGCTGAGCTGGAAGAAGCACAAGCTGGAATCAAGAGTGCTGGGAGAAATATCAATAAACTCAGATATGCAGATGACACCACCCTTATGGCAGAAAGTAAAGAGGAACTAAAAAGCCTCTTGATGAAAGTGAAAGAGGAGAGTGAAAAAGTTGGCTTAAAGCTCAACATTCAGAAAACAAAGATCATGGCATCCAGTCTCATCACTTCATGGGAAATAGATGGGAAAACAGTGGAAACAGTGTCAGACTTTATTTTTCTGGGCTCCAAAATCACTGCAGATGGTGACTGCAGCCATGAAATTAAAAGACGCTTATTCCTTGGAAGGAAAGTTATGACCAACCTAGATAGCATATTCAAAAGCAGAGACATTACTTTGCCAACAAAGGTCCATCTCGTCAAAGCTATGGTTTTTCCAGTGGTCATGTATGGATGTGAGAGTTGGACTATAAAAAAAGCTGAGCACTGAAGAATTGATGCTTTTGAATGGTGATGTTGGAGAAGACTCTTGAGAGTCCCTTGGACTGCAAGGAGATCCAACCAGTCCATCCTAAAGGAGATCAGTTCTGGGTGTTCATTGGAAGGACTGATGTTGAAGCTGAAACTCCAATACTTTGGCCACCTCATGCAAAGGGTTGACTCATTGGAAAAGACCCTGATGCTGGGAAAGACTGAGGGCAGGAGGAGAAGGGGATGACAGAGGATGAGATGGTTGGATGGCATCACCAACTTGATGGACATGGGTTTGGGTGGACTCTGTGAGTTGGTGATGGACAGGGAGGCCTGACGTGCTGCAAATCATGGGGTCACAAAGAGTTGGAATGACTTAGTGACTGAACTGAACTGATATTAGGAAAACTGAAATGGACAAGGTGGATTATATGCCAAAATTAATGCATGCACCATGATGAATTCTATTTACAATCAAACGCTTGTCAGATCAACTTAAAAACAGTCTTAAAATATAAGGATTATTTGTCAGCCATGTGAAGGAAAACAAATTTCATAGCTTTGAAATCACAGAAGAGATCACCTAAACAATATTCAGAAATGTAAACATATAAACTTAAACTGTGTTCTTTTCAGAATAAAAGTTGATTATTATGAATCACTCCAATGTAATAGTTGAAAACATTTATCAGGAGAAAATGAGGGGTCTAATATAAGTACATGAAAGGTTATGAGGAATTTTTATAAAAATAAAATCACTAGAGTATGTTTGTGTTAGTCACTCAGTTGTGTGTGACTCTTTGTGACTCTGTGGACTGTAGCTTGCCAGGCTCCTCTGTCTATAGAATTCTCCAGGCAAGAATACTGGAGTGGGTTACCATTCCCTTCTCCAGGGGATTTTTCCAACTTAGGGAGTGAATCTGGGTCTCCTCATTGCAGGCAGGTTCTTTATTATCTGAGCCACCAGGAATAACTTATGCCAATATAAGAGGGAAAATACAAATGATCATAGTGAATGAACATAGTTACAATGAAATTGACTTCTTAGAGCTGATGGCATTGAGTTTTATGCATACCTTTTGGAAATTGTGATAAGAATTTATGTCAAATGTCTTATAATAATACATTCATTTTCTAAACCACTCCAATTTTAGGATTGTACCCTAAGGAAACAATTCAATAGAATTTCAAACTAGTATGCATGAAAACATTTGTTGCACCATTATTGGTAATGCTCAAAAAAAGGTCCAACTTTTGAGGACACTTAAAGAAATGCCTGGTGTATCAAAAGGGTAAAATTATCCATAGTCATTAAAAGACTAATTAAGACCACCATTTATAATACTTAAGAGTAAAATTATAAGAATGAAAAGAAATATATAACATGGTATCTACATTGTGATTGTGACTATGTTAAAAAATATGCATGTGAAAGAGAATATATATAAATAAAAATTGATAGAATTATGGCTGATGTTTTAAATGTGTTATCTTTTAGAATTTAACACAATAATGTCTATAAGAAGAAAATCAACGAACCAAGTTTTATTATTCTATATTATTGCAAACCTACAAAGTGCATAATAATGTATAGGACAGACCATTAGAATAGAGAACATCACTGACCTGCTTGGGGAAGAATAAAATGACCTTTGAGATAGAGAAGGGGTAAAGAAAAGCAAACGATTATGCATTAACCAAGTAACCTTGTTAATATCTACCAAAGAAATGAGATAGGAAGCATGTACCATCTTTGCTGACCTTCCAGGTACCCATGACATAGTATAACTTTGAGGCCTCAAATAAAAATGCAGTCTATTGTACCTGACAGCAAGCTTTGCACTTTCATTATGCATATAATATCTAATAGATCTTTTGAAATCATTACCTGTCAAGAGGGGAAAAGAAGGGTAGAGGAAAAACCTTGAAGAATAGAGTTTGTCAAGGGTCAAAGTAAATGGCAATATACTTTAATAAGCAATAAGCTCCACATTATCTCTGGGTGGCCTATACACTCAGTGGACTGTGGTATCATAGACTGAATTGCAGAAAAACTTCTCAGTATCTGAGAATACCCTTCTGGGATATTTTCTATTCATCAGTTTATATGTAGACCAAAAAATTTAAAAAAACATCAATGTCACTGTTACTCTAAGTAATACATAATTGAGAAGACAAATTTTTGAGCAAACAAAACCTTAAGATGTACTATGTATTTATGATTATTATCCTTATGTTATCTACATTACTGTTTCCTTATGTTAACAGTAACACTGAGAACTAATCTTGTATTTATCATATTTTTAGTACTCATTATCTAAGCAATGCATGCAGGCTAATAATAAGACCACAGACTAGATATAATAAAATGCAAATTTTATTTGCTAACAATGAAGGAACAATATCTTTCAGGTAAATCTCTCTGACCACTGTATGCCAGCAAAACAAAGAAAACTGCCTTTTCACAAACAATCTTGGATCTAAGAACATGGAAGTTAATAATTCCCTATTCTCCTAGACATTCCATAGATCACATTCTAGTGGCAGAGTAATTGACATAGAAACAGAAATGAGCGGGAGTCAAATTACTCAGATTCTAAGTTGCACTCTATTGTAGAACACTTGGCATCATCTCAAAGTCTTGGATTTTTATTTTCTCATTGTATAAAAAGGAGTAAATCTTGATACATAAGATGGTCTCCAAAGTTACTACCAACATTAGAGCCCTAATTCTAATCAGGAGCTAGACAAAAATTTCCCCTTCCTTTGAATCATGCATGCAAAAAGGAAGCAATGCAGCTGCTGTGGTAGCAACAATATCCTGAAACAGTCTGGCAAATTGTTGAAATCATAAAGTCAACAAAGTTTTAATGACATGTACTACAAAAAAACCACTATCCCTCCTCCAAACACTACAAAGTCTAATGGGAAAATTCCCCTTGCTGCCAGCTTGCAATGAAAAAAGAAGTATGGAATTTACTAGCAAAATTTGCCTTTAATTTGAAAGGAGAATAAACTCAAGGTTCTCTTGGGGTTTTAGAACCCTGGAAACTTCAGAGCACAGTTTGTGGTGTGTAAGTGGTTGGTTACCTTACTTTTTCTGGATCTTTTATAGCTAAAAATACCACTTGGTTAATCCTAAGTATAAAGACAGGAAATGCTAATAATAACCAAAAATATACTTTGGCCACCTGATGTGAAGAGCCGACTCACTAGAAAAGACCCTGATGCTGGGAAAGATTGAAGGCAGGAGGAGAAAGGGATAACAGAGGATGAGATGGTTGGATGGCATCACTGACTCAATGGACATGAATATGAGCAAACTCCAGGAGGTAGTGAAGGACAGGGAAGTCTGGCGTGCTGCAGTCCGTGGGGTCGCAAAGAGTACAACACAACTGAGTGACTGAACAACAACAAATGTGAATTTTATACAAAAATATTTACTGAGATACTCTTAAGATTTAGACTACATATAACACTTTTTTTTCATTTACAGTTTTCAAAGATGAACTTCAAGAACACAAGTTTTACTTAAAAAAAAATTATAGTTCATTGGATCCAGGTGACAATTTTAAGTGATATAAATGTCCAGTGATTTATCTTGGCAGTTATTTTTAACTCTAAATATTAAATATATTGGCACTCTAATAACTCGTATGATTCTACTTATATTTTAACTTCCTTTTAAAAGAAAATAGATATAAAACTTTCAAGTCTAAAACAAAATACCTTTAGGACTAACTTTAAATAGAGAGATTTGTTAAATAGAGTATAAAACAAATAATTTGACTTTTATTCAAAGAACTTTTGAACCTGGTGAAATATCTCCTTAACTTTCTTTCTGTCATGGAAGTTCTAGTTTTCTACCATCTTTACCAGGAATTCTCCAAAACATTATCATTTTATTACTAATTCCCTTATTAATTCAACTTATTTCTCTTTAATAATTTAATATTGATTCACCTAATATTTACTATCCAACAAATTAAAAATCAATATTGAATTTAATAGAAATTAGAATTCTAGCTACTAGGAATATAGAGAAGGCAATGGCAACCCACTCCAGTACCCTTGCCTGGAACATCCCATGGACGGAGGAGCCTGGTAGGCTGCAGTCCATGGGGTCTCTAAGAGTCGGACATGACTGACCGTCTTCACTTTCACTTTTCACTTTCATGCATTGGAGAAGGAAATGGCAACCCACTCCAGTGTTCTTGCCTGGAGAATCCCAGGGACGGGGGAGCCTGGTGGGCTGCTGTCTATGGGGTCGCACAGAGTTGGACACGACTGAAGCAACTTAGCAGTAGCAGCAGGAATATAGAGGCTGGTAATCTCCTTTGAAAATATTTATATAAATGAAACATAAAATTGCAAGATAAATAGGAGAAAATGTGTTTTCATCATTTTGCACTATTAAATTGTGGAAATACCGTAGAAATCACCTATCAGGATTTTGAACTGCCATATTACCAATATCCCTAACATTCAAATTGTCTCTGATTTTTTTCCCATGTGTTTTTCACTTTGTTTTAGATTGCATACCAGACTAGTGCTCTCTGTATCATTAGATATTGATCATATGTAATGTTATGTTCTAAGCTGACTCCCTGCCTGCTGCTGCTGCTGCTGCTGCTAAGTTGCTTCAGTCGTGTCCTACTCTGTGCGACCCCATAGACGGCAGCCCATCAGGCTCCACCTTCCCTGGGATTCTCCAGACAAGAACACTGGAGCGGGTTGCCATTTCCTTCTCCAATGCATGAAAGTGAAAGTGAAGTCACTCAGTCCTGTCCAACTCTTAGCGACCCCATGGACTGCAGCCCACCAGGCTCCTCCATCCATGGGATTTTCCAGGCAAGAGTACTGGAGTGGGGTGCCATTACCTTCTCCGGACTCCCTGCCTATTCATCACTAAATAACATTAAGCAATTCCATCAGGAAAATTAGCAGAAATTACAAGCACAATACACTAATAACTGGATATGCTATAGTTCCCTGGGAAATGGACTTTTCTTAATGGTTGTCTACCTTGAAAAAAGAAATGTTTTGTTTATATATTATAGAAAGGTAAAGGTATGTGTATAAATTATATGCTTGCACGTGTGTGAATATACACTGATTTATATATGTTATATATATGAATATTTTGTATGTATATGTATACATATATATAATTTTGCAGAGAGATTATTTGCTATGTATTTTTAAACATTTATACATGGAAAATTGTCAAAGGATTAGCTTGCTTTAAAAGTTAACTGTATATCTCACAAGAGGTAATATGGAATGCATGAAATTTTATTCCTGACTCTCTATTTCAAACATACTATGTCACTTATTGTGTACTTTCGATTTCACATAGGTCAAATAAAAATTTTATGAACATTCATTTCTATGAAACCATCCAGTGTTAATTCACACCTGAGAGCTACTTCTCTCAGTCTTTGTCCATAAAAGAAATAAGCATATAATCTATTCTTTGAAGAGAGTCTCTCAACATAAATATCCAAAAATTTCAGGGCCGTTTTATTATTTATGGGATCAACGTATTACAAAATATTTCTGGTGTAAAATTCAACTCACGTTGACTTTACCTTGGGAACATTTTATTTTGTTTTAGCAAGCACAGTTTCTGCTCACAGCCTACCACTCAGAGATCAAGATGCAGCCCCCACAGTTGTGGTAACATGTGTAAGGACAAAGTCATGATCAACTACCAAATGGGATATTTGGATATTGGCAAGAGTTCTTTACTTTCCTGGCTACAAGCTGACAAACTCCATCTTTCTTTATACATTACTGAAACAGAGCAGCAAATATAAGACAGTCCTATAAACAAAGACAGTAGACTGCCCACAGGAATTGATATTTTATTCATTGAGTCTTAATTTTTCCCCTTACTTGGCCTTATTTTATTGTTATTGTTGCTGTTGCTACTTTTATTGTAGTTGTTTGGCACCAAGGTTGAGAGGAGTTAAATTTTGGGGAGGTTTAGTAAGCCAAGGTTTTCATTCCAAAATAGTTGGGGAAACTGCTAATGTGACATTTACCACATGATTTATCTTTATGAGCTTTTATTCACTCACATGTAAAACCATTGTTAAAAATATCTTACTTGACAGAATATTAAGAACTTAAAATAGTGTATGAAAAGTGCTTATAGTGTTAATAAGCACATAGTAGGTATTCAACTAATATGGGACCTGTTAATTTTATCATCTTGTTCATAAGTTTCAGATCCTTATTTAACATCAAATAACTAGAAAACAGGTTGGCAAGTTTTCCTTAAAGGGCACGTAAATATTTTAGGCTTTGTAGGTTAAAATAAAAAAGGAAAGTCAATGCTATTATGAAGATATTTACATAATCACTTAAAATATAACCATTAAAACTATATTTAGCTCATTGGCTATTAAAACAAAAAGACAAAGCAAAACAAACAAAAAAAAAAATACAAAGTGAAGCAAGTCAGGGCCACCAGTCATTGTTGCTCATGCCTGAACTAGACGATTAAAATTGAGAAAAGAAGTAAAACAATTCAGACCAATTTCAGCTATTTTGGTAAAAACAAAGCAAAAAAAAATAATTAGATAAAATAGGAATGATCTGGTAATTGTCTCTGTCCTTAACGTTATTATGCCTTAGAATAAAATTATGTCCTATGGAGTGGACCTCAATCTCCTACACTGTCATCCAACAAAAGCTAAGACATGAAGTGCACACACATCATGGGAAAATTTCATGACACGGAAATTACTGGAAAAAAAATGGAAAAATATTTCAAAAGGATTCTTTGCTGTTCAAAACCATAATACAGCCTGTCAAATCACAGAAACATTGAGACTAAAATATTCATTTCTAGATACACTAAAGCTAATACTGATCATGTTATCCATTTAATAAATAGCATGTATTGTGCACTGACTATGTGTCAGACACTATTCAAGGCCAGAGGATATGCCAACCAAGCAAAAATCTTCCTAATCATCTTAAAACATATATTTTGGTAGAGGAAATAGAAACAGAAAGATACACCCATCTGAATGCAGAGTTCCAAAGAATAGCAGGGAGAGATCACTTCCTAAGTGATCAGTGCAAAGAAATAGAGGAAAACAATAGATTGGGAAAGACTAAAAATTTCTTCAAGAACATTAGACACACCAAGGGAATATTTCATGCAAAGATGGAGACAATAAAGGACAGAAACAATAAATGGGCTTAACAGAAGCACAAGTTATTAAAAAGAGGTAGCAAGAATACACAGAATTATACAAAAAAAGATCTTCATGACACAGATAAGCACCATGATGTGATCACTCACCTAGAGCCAGACAATCTGGAGTCCGAAGTCAAGTGGGCGTTAGAAAGCATCACCTTGAACAAGGAGGTGATGGAATGCCAGCTGAGCTATTTCAAATCTGAAAAGATGATGTTGTGAAAGTGCTGCAATCAATACACCAGCAAATTTGGAATATTCAGCAGTGGCCACAGGACCAGAAAAGGTCAGTTTTCATTCCAATCCCAAAGAAAGGCAACGCCAAAGAATATTCAAACTACTGCACAATAGCACTCATTTCACATGCTAGCAATGTAATGCTCAAAATTCTCCAAGCTAGGCTTCAACAGAGAACTTTGGTTCTATGTGAACTGAGAACTTCCAGATGTTCAAGCTGGATTTAGAAAGGCAGAGGAACCAGGGATCAAATTGCCAACATCTGCTGGATCATCAAAAAAGCAAGGGAGTTACAGAAAAACATCTACTTCTGCTTTACTGACTATGCCAAAGCTTTTGACTGTGTGGATCACAACAAATTGTGGAAAATTCTTAACGAGATGGGAATACCAGAGCACCTTACCTGCCTCCTGAGAAACCTGTATGCAGGTCAAGAAGAAACAGTTAGAACCATGAATGGGACAACAGACCGGTTCCAAATCAGGAAAAGGAGTATTTCAAGGCTGTATATTGTCACCCTACTTACTTAACTTCTATGCAGAGTACATCATGTGAAATGCCAGGCTGGATGAAGCACTGCTGGAATTAAGATTGCCAGGAGAAATATCAATAACCGCAGATATGCAGATGACACCACCCTTATGGCAAAAAGCAAAGAGGAACTAAAGAGCCTCTTGACAAAGGTGAAAGAAGAGAGTAGAAAAGTTGACTTTAGACAACGTTAAAAAAACTAAGATCATGGCAACCGGTCCCATCACTTCATGGCAAACAGATGGGAAACAATGGAAACAGTGACAGACTTTATTTTCTTGGGCACCAAAGTCACTGCAGATGGTGATTGCAGCCATGAAATTAAAAGATTGTTGCTCATTGGAAGAAAGCTATGACAAACCTAGACAGTGTATTTAAAAGCAGAGGCATTATTTTGGCGACAAAAGTCCATCTAGTTAAAGCTATGGTTTTTCCAGTAGTCATTTATAGATGTAAAATTTGGACTATAAAGAAAACTGAGGGCTGAAGAATTGATGTTTTTGAACTGTGGTGTTGGAGAAGACTCTTGAGAGTCCCTTGGATTGCAAGAAGATCAAACCAGTCAATCCTAAAGGAAATCAGTCCTGAATATTCATTGGAAGGACTGATGTTGAATCTGAAGCTCCAATAATTTGGCCACGTGAGGAAAGAGCAGACTCATTGGAAAAGGCCCTGATGCTGGGAAGGATATAAGGTCGAGGGAAAAGGGAATGACAGAGGACAAGATGGTTGGATGGATGGCATCACTGACTGAATGGACATGAGTTTGTGCAAGGTCTGGGATATGGGGAAGGATAAGGAAGCCTGGCAAGCTGCAGTCTATGGGTTTGCAGAGTCAAACAGGACTGACTAACTGAATAACAACAACAGCTACTGCTACTGCTAAGTCACTTCAGTCGTGTCCGACTCTGTGTGACCCCATGGACTGCAGCCCACCAGGCTCCTCTGTCCATGGGATTTTCCAGGCAAGAGCACTGGAGTGGGGAATAACAACAACAATAAGGCAATAAAGAAACAGTATGTTACGTTAAAGGCTGCTGCTCCTGCTGCTGCTAAGTCACTTCAGTCGTGTCCGACTCTGTGCGACCCCAGACGGAAGCCCACCAGGCTCCCCCGTTCCTGGGATCCTCCAGGCAAGAACACTGGAGTGGGTTGCCATTTCCTTCTCCAATGCATGAAAGTGAAAAGTGAAAGTGAAGTCGCTCAGTCGTGTCCGACTCCTAGCGACCCCATGGACTGCAGCCTACCAGGCTCCTCCGTCCATGGGATGTTCCAGGCAAGAGTACTGGAGTGGGTTGCCATCGGGTGAGTGCTGTTAAGTGTTTTGTAGTAAGTACTCTGAAAAACAGTTAGACTAAAAGGGAAGATACCGAGCAATTGTGTGTGTGGAGGTGGGGGTGGGGTGGATTATGGGACAGGGAAGTTGCAATTTATGTAAGTAGTTAGGGAAGGTCTTGCTGATACGAAACTAAAGAAGGTAAAAAAACCTTTCCTTGCAGTCATCTGGGGAAAAAACATACTCAGTTCAGTTCTGTTCAGTCGCTCAGTCGTGTCCTACTCTTTGCGACCCGGTGAATCACAGCACGCCAGGCCTCCCTGTCCATCACCAACTCCCGGAGTTCACCCAGACTCACGTCCATCGAGTCGGTGATGCCATCCAGCCATCTCATCCTCTGTCGTCCCCTTCTCCTCCTGCCCCCAATCCCTCCCAGCATCAGAGTCTTTTCCAATGAGGCAACTCTTTGCATGAGATGGCCAAAGTACTGGAGTTTCAGCTTTAGCATCAGTCCTTCCAATGAACACCCAGGACTGATCTCCTGTAGGATGGACTGGTTGCATCTCCTTGCAGTCCAAGGGACTCGAAAGAGTCTTCTCCAACACCACAGTTCAAAAACATCAATTCTTCAGCACTCAGCTTTCTTTATGGTCCAGCTCTCACATTCATACACGACCACAGGAAAAACCATAGCCTTGACTAGATGGACCTTTGTTGGCAAAGTAATGTCTCTGCTTAGGCAGAGGTAAATGAAAAGTCTGTAAGTCTGAAAGGTGCCTGGTATCAGGAGGAAACTGAGCGGAGGCATGTGACTGACGCTGACCACATGAAAGGAAGGACAAATGTCTTGTAAGATGGTGCTGTGTGAGCCACTCTAAAAGGAAAATGCTTTTATCCTCTGGGAGAATACAGAATCCATTTGGAGGTGTTGCACAGGAGTGACATGATATAACTTTCATTTTGGCAAAATTACTCAATAGTGATTTGTTCCTGGGATCTTTATTGGTATTCAGTTTGACAATGAGTTTAGGTAAATTATGTTACCCTAGTGAGAGATGTTCTTCAGCCTGGAATCATTTATCTTATTTTGATTTTGTTTGTAGATGAATTTTTCTTTCAAAAAAAAGATTTTCAATAATCAAATTATCAATTTACTCATTTATTATGAAACCAACAAGTGAAAGTCACTCGGTTGTGTCTGACTCTTTGTGACCCCAGACTATCCTGTCCATGGAATTCTCCAGGCCATAATACTGGAATGGGTAGCCGTTCCCTTCTCCAGGGGATCTTCCCAACCCAGGGATCTAACCTAGGTCTCCCACATTGCAGGCGGATTCTTTACCAGCTGAGCCACAAGGCAAGCCCCAAACCAACAAAGATACATGCAATATACTTTAGGTGTTAGAGTCTCTGTGGGTCACCTGCAATATAAGAATGGTTCAGAAATACTAAAAGAGTGTATCCCCTACTGGGGAGGTTGTAAATAAACAACATGAAAATATGGGGAAAAATTTACAATGAAGAATCCTATACACCATCAAGCTATAATACCTTCTGCATCTTATTGATATCACTGATTCTACTACAAACAGCACTAATCACAATAGTAATAAATGATCAATCAATGAGCAAATGGGTGGAGTCTTGGAATAAGTGCCACTAACTCTATATGTGATCCAAAGGACCTCATTTTCCATTTACATAATATTAGAAGGTATATTATTCTGTATCTTCCCATATTTTTTAGCATTTGTAACTATTATTGTTGGTTCAATTTCAGAAAAGTGTCTGCTTTTCTATAGTTCATAGTCTTTATCTTGAAACTGAAAAGAAAAAGTTTTTTTTTTTTTTAAATATCTAAGAATTATATGCTACCAGCTAGTAGCAATCAAGGTGCAACAAAATTAGAATTGGTAATCAATAGCATAAAATCATGTAGTAGTGTTGTATGGATTTCCAATTAAATGTATGTGAAAAAACTCACGATTGGACATAAGGAAAAACTTAATTCAAATGCTAGCTTTGTGACTTGCTGTTGTTATGGTCATGTCACTTTTATATCAAGTTAAATTTATTTATTGTCTTATTTTCTTTCTATCTAGGATGAAATTTTATCTCAAGAAAATTAACTGACCTGACCATAAAGGAAGTCAGAACTATTGGGATTTCAGCACAATCAAATCTAGATGAGGAAGTACCTGAAATATTGGGTGACTGCTAACAATTGAGCTCAGGAACAAATACCATGGGCACTAGTTGATAAAAATCAAAAGAACAGTATAAATGGTGAAGACTGCCTAAGGGCTCAGAGGATATAAAAATCACAAATAGAAGGAAAGATCAGTAAAACTTCACAGAGGAGGTTGAACATACTCAAGAAAAGATATTTGAAGGGGAGATGAGGCTTAAAGAAAGGGTAACAGAAAGGGCATTCCAATGAAATGGAATAACTAGTGATCCTAGTTGGTGAAACATGAAGCATGAACATAGCAGGGGAAGATGCCTTAATTCAGCTGCAAGAGAGGACACAGAGAGAGGAAGAGGTAATACACTATGCAAGGAAAGGGAGTTTGTGGCCAAATTACAGGGATTTCAAAACTCAAATATTTATGACTTTTGTTACCAAGCAATGAAGTATTTACCTTGCATTACAAGTCTGTGTTATTGTATTTACTATTTCTTTTAGGCTGTCATCTCACATTTGATTCCCTGGTGGCTCAGATGGTAAAAAATCTGCCTGCAGTGCAGGAGACCTGACTTTGATCCCTGGGTTGGGAAGATGCCCTGGAGAAAGAAATGGCAACCCACTCCAGTACTCTTGCCTGGAGAATTCCATGGAGAGAGGAGCTTGGTGAGCTATAATCCATGGGGTCCCAAAGAGTCGGACATGACTGAGCAAATAACACCCACACACTCACACTTGATGAGATCATATTCCATACTGTTTTTAGGACAAACAATCAAAATACAAACAGATCAAATTTTAATGCATATGGCCACGAGGATTGGTAAGAATGTTATTAAAATTTTCTATAATAAAAGTGCAAAGCATTTTTCCCTATGTCTAAGCTTTTTAAGTTAAAAACTTTTAGCTTAAATTTAGAATTATGGGTTACAGGTTGCTTTATAGTATAATTTTCAGTTCAGTTCAGTCACTCAGTCATGTCCAACTCTTTGCGACCCCATGAATTGCAGCACGCCAGGCCTCCCTGTCCATCACCAACTCCCAGAGTTCACTCAGACTCACATCCATCGAGTCGGTGATGCCATCCAGCTATCTCATCCTCTGTCGTCTCCTTCTCCTCCTGCCCCCAATCCCTCCCAGCATCAGACTCTTTCGCAATGAGGCAACTCTTCACATGAGGTGGCCAAAGTACTGGAGTTTCAGCTTCAGCATCATTCCCTCCAAAGAAATCCCAGGGCTGACCTCCTTCAGAATGGACTGGTTGGATCTCCTTGCAGTCCAAGGGACTCTCAAGAGTCTTCAACACCACAGTTCAAAAGCTTCAATTATTTGGCGCTCAGCCTTCTTCACAGTCCAACTCTCACATCCGTACATGACCACGGGAAAACCCATAGCCTTGACTAGACGGACCTTTGTTGGCAAAGTAATGTCTCTGCTTTTGAATATGCTATCTAGGTTGGTCATAACTTTAAATTGATTGCTTAAGCTTAGTTAAAGCTTATTTTGTAAATTTAAAAACTGAATAGTTTGGATTAGATGTCCTCTGAGGTCACTTCCTAAAGGAATATTTTAAATTCAAAAATTTTAGGTTTTAAGGAAAATTTTCATGTGAAGATTAATATTAATATAACATATCCAAGTCTAGACAACACATTCAGAAGGTAAATCAATTTACTATGAAGTTCTTAATAACAAAACCAATTACCCTTGTCATTTAAACAATTTTCAGTCTAAATTGTTGAGAAAGGATAGATCACAGGAATAATGGGGAAAGGATTTACTTTTTATATCAGGTACAAGAATTTGATCCTCAGTCTTAATACTCTTGTGACCTTGAATACATTACTTAAACTCGATGAGCCTCATTTCTTTTCTCCACATAATGTGGCTAATAATAAATACCTATATTCTCTATACCAATTTGCTTTTAAAGTACTATCCTCAATCTTTACTGGCTTTGCCATTTACCTTTTTTTATTGGTCAGAATCTGAAATATAAGGCTGGTGGATCATATTTTCCTTTGTATTTGATTTAAATTTGTCTACTTAAATTGGTTTTGATATTTTTGAAGAAAGAAATGATCTCGTCAGTGAATTACATATAGAAATAGCATATTTGATCTGGAAAGCCAGTCTATTCCTTTCATTTCACATGTGAGTAAACAGTCACAAAAAGAAAATAGCTTGCCTAAGATTAAACCACAAGATTAAAGAGAATGGTAAACCACTTCAGTATTCTTGCCTTGAGAACCCCATGAACAGTGTGTGTGTGTGTGTGTGTGTGTGTGTGTGTGTGTGTGTGTGTGTGTGGTTACTTAGTTGTGTCTGACTCTTTGCAACCCCATAGCCCGCAGCCCCACCAGGCCCCTCTGTCCATGGGATTCTCCAGGCAAGAACACTGGAGTGGGTTGGCATTTCCTTCTGCAAAAGGAACTATAGAAAGAAAGAAAGTGAAGTCACTCAGTTGTGTCCAACTTTGCGACCCCTTAGACTGTAGCCTACCAGGCTCCCCAATCCATGGAATTTTCCAGGCAGGAGTACTGGATGGGTTGCCATTTCCTTCTCCATGAACAGTATGAAAAGGCAAAAAGATAGGACACTGAAAGATGAACTCACCAGGTCGGTAGGTGCCCAATATGTTACTGCAGAGCAGTGGAGAAATAACTCGAGAAAGAATGAAGGGATGGAGCCAAAGCAAAAACAACACCCAGTTGTGGATGTGACTGATGATAGAAGCAAGGTTGATGATGTAAAGAGCAATATTGCATAGGAACCTGGAATGTTAGGTCCATGAATCAAGGCAAATTGGAAGTGGTCAAACAAATGCTGGCAAGAGTGAACGTCAACATTCTAGGAATCAGCAAACTAAAATGGACTGGAATGGGTGAATTTAACTCAGATGACCATTATATCTACTACTGTGGGCAGGAATCCCTTAGAAGAAATGGAGTAGCCCTCATAGTCAACAAAAGAGTCCAAAATGCAGTATTTTGATGCAATCTCAAAAACGACAGAATGATCTCTTCATTTCCAAGGCAAACCATTCAATATGACGGTAATCCAAGTCTATGCCCCAACCAGTAACACCGAAGAAGCTGAAACTGAACCGTTCTATGAAGACCTATGAGGATTCCCTCATGGCTCAGAGGTTAAAGCATCTGCCTGGAATGCAGGAGACCTGGGTTCGATCCCTGGGTTGGGAAGATCCCCAGAGAAGGAAATGGAAATCCACTCCAGTACTCTTGCCTGGAAAATCCCATGGAGGGAGGGAGGAGCCTGGTAGGCTACAGTGCATGGGGTTGCAAAGAGTTGGACATGACTGAGCAACTTCACTTATACTTACTTATGAAGACCTACAAGACCTTTTAGAATTAAAACCCCAAAAAGATGTCCTTTTCATTATAGGGAACTGGAATGCAAAACTGGGAAGTCAAGAAACACATGGAGTAACAGGAAAATTTGGCCTTGGAGTACAGAATGAAGCAGGACAAAGGCTAGTAGAGTTTTGTCAAGGCATATATATGGAATTTAGAAAGATGGTAACAATAACCCTGTGTACGAGACAGCAAAAGAGACACTGATGCATAGAACAGTCTTATGGACTCTGTGGGAGAGGGAGAGGGTGGGAAGATTTGGGAGAATGGCATTGAAACATGTAAAATATCATGTATGAAATGAGTTGCCAGTCCAGGTTTGATGCACGATACTGGATGCTTGGGGCTGGTGCACTGGGACGACCCAGAGTGATGGAATGGGGAGGGAGGAGGGAAGAGGGTTCAGGATGGGGAACACATGTATACCTGTGGCGGATTCATTTTGATATTTGGCAAATCTAATACAGTTATGTAAAGTTTAAAAATAAAATAAAATTAAAAAAAAAAAAAAAAGAAAGCAGTGGTCATAGCAAACACGTTCTTCAAACAATATGAGAGAAGACTCTACACATGGACATCACCAGACAGCCAACACCGAAATCAGACTGATTATATTCTTTGCAGCCAAAGACGGGGAAGCTCTATACAGTCAGCAAAAACATGACCAAGAGCTGACTGTGGCTCTGGTCATGAACTCCTTATGCCAAATTCAGACTTAAATTGAAGAAAGTAGGGAAAACCACTAGACCATTCAGGTATGACCTAAATCAAATCCCTTATGACTATACAGTGGAAGTGAGAAGTAGATTTAAGGGACTAGATCTGATAGACAGAGTGCCTGATGAACTATGGACAGAGGTTCATGACATTGCACAGGAGACAGGGATCAAGACCATCCCCAAGAAAAAAGAAATGCAAAAAAGCAAAATGGCTGTCTGAGGAGGCCTTATAAATAGCTGTGAAAAGAAGAGAAGTGAAAATCAAAGGAGAAAAGGAAAGATATATCCATTTGAATGCAGAGTTCCAAAGAATAGCAAGGAATGATAAGAAAGCCTTCTTCAGTGATCAATGCAAAGAAATAGAGGAAATCAACAGAATGGGAAAGACTAGAGATCTCTTCAAGAAAATTAGAGATACCAAGGGAACATTTCATGCAAAGATGGGCTCAATAAAGGACAGAAATGGTATGGACATAACAGAAGTAGAAGATATTAAGAAGAGGTGGCAAAAATACACAAAGAACTGTACAAAAAAGATCTTCATGACCCAGATAATCATGATGGTGTGTTCACTCACCTAGAGCCAGACATCCTGGAATGTGAAGTCAAGTGGGCCTTAGAAAGCATCACTATGAACAAAGATAGTGGAGGTGATGGAATTCCAGTGGAGCTATTTCAAATCCAAAAAGATGATGCTGCAAAAGTGCTGCATTCAATATGTCAGTAAATTTGGAAAACTTAGCAGTGGCCACAGGACTGGAAAAGGTCAGTTTTCCTTCCAATCCCAAAGAAGGGCAATGCCAAAGAATGCTCAAACTACCACACAATTTTACTCATCTCACACGCTACTAAAGTAATGCTCAAAATTCTTCAATCCCGGCTTCAGCAATACGTAAACCATGAACTTCCAGATGTTCAAGCTGGTTTAGAAAAGGCAAAGGAACCAGAGATCGAATTGCCAACATCTGCTGGGTCATCAAAAAAGCAAGAGAGTCCCAGAAAAACATCTACTTCTGCTCTATTGACTATGCCAAAGACTTTAACTATGTGGATCAGAACAAACTGTGGAAAATTCTGAAAGAGAGGGGAATGCCAGACCACCTGACCTGCCTGTTGAAAAACTTGTATGCAAGTCAGGAAGCAACAGTTAGAACTGGACATGGAACAACAGACTGGTTCCAAATCGGGACAGGAGTATGTCAAGGCTGTATATTGTCACCCTGCTTATTTAACTTATATGCAGAGTAAATCATGAGAAACGCTGGGCTGGAGGAACCACAAGCTGAAATCAAGAATGCCAGGAGAAATCGTAATAACCTCAGATATGCAGATGACACGACCCTTATGGCAGAAAGTGAAGAAGAACTAAAGAGCCTCTTGATGAAAGTGAAAGAGGAGAGTGAAAAAGTTGTCTAAACCTCAACATTTAGAAAACTAAGATCATGGCACCTGGTCCCATCACTTCATGTCAAATAGATGGGCAAACAGTGGAAACAGTGGCTGACTTTATTTTGGGGGGCTCTAAAATCACTGTAGATGGTGATTGTAGCCATGAAATTAAGAGACACTTACTCCTTGGAAGGAAAGTTATGACCAACCTAGACAGCATATTAAAAAAAAAGAGACATTACTTTGTCAACAAAGGTCCATATAGTGAAGGCTAATGTTTTTCCAGTAGTCATGTATGGATGTGAGAGTTGGTCTATAAAGAAAACTGAACACCGAAGAATTGGTGCTTTTGAACTGTGGTGCTGGAGAAGACTCTTGAGAGTCCCTTGGACTGCAAGGAGATCCAACCAGTCCATCTTAAAGGAGATCAGTCCTGGGTGTTCTTTGGAAGCACTGATGTTGAAGCTGAAACTCCAATACTTTGGCTACCCGATGAGAAGAGCTAACTCATTTGAAAAGACCCTGATGCTGGGAGGGATTGGGGGCAGGAGGAGAAGGGGACGACAGAGGATGAGATGGCTGGATGGCATCACCGACTCAATGGACATATACTTGTATAAACTCTGGGAGTTAATGATGGACAGGAAGGCCTGGTGTGCTGCAGTTCATGGGGTCGCAAAGAGTTAGACACAACTGAGCGACTGAACTGAAGATTAAATAGTTGTAATATTTCCTTAGTAATTTTACCCCAGCAGAATATTTAAAGTACTCTACATAGCCATTGTATTTTAACTCAATTTCTACAATTTTACTCAAATCAGTCTTACTGACTAACTGCAAGTTAACTATAAGGAAAACAAAACATGCAAAATATGTGAAAATTTGGACTCTCCAAAATGATTGACTCTTGAAGCTCAAATGTCATACTGCTGCTGCTGCTGCTAAGTCGCTTCAGTTGTGTCCGACTCTGTGCGACCCCATAGACAGCAGCCCACCAGGCTCCCCCGTCCCTGGGATTCTCCAGGCAAGAACACTGGAGTGGGTTGCCATTTCCTTCTCCAAAATGTCATACTAGATTATAAAAAATATTGTCATTTGGTAGGATGTTTGTACAAATAAAAAATTAAGCTCAAAGTGATCTTTAGTTACCTTTTTATTCTAGTATTTGGAGAATACTAGACAGGAGAGCCTGGTGGGCTGCTGTCTATGGGGTCGCACAGAGTCGGACACGACTGAAGCGACTTATTATTCTAGTATTTATTATACCAAGTCTTGGTCACAAACTGAGCACAGAGTAAGATAAGAAAACCTAAGCAGATGTAACAAAATGGAAATATGCAAAAGAAAAAAATAGCAAAAAATATCACTTCTATGACACTAATAATGTTCTGTATTTGCTTTATTCTCTCTTTGTATAGTCAAGATAATTTCCTGAAAACAGGACCTTTGGTTTCTGAAAGCCCATCTGCTCTTGATTTTATATATCCTCTAATGTATTGACTATTATAATTTCCATCACATACACTGGTTTTATTGCAAGATGCAAGGCCCAGCTTAGTTCTCACCTGACATAAACTTGCTTGACCACTTTTAAACAGAGTTAGCACCTAATAGAAGACAACATCATTCACTCTGCACACTCCCTAGACTCAGTGAGTAACAAAATAAAGTCTTTTATCCAACTTCATATCGAAAAGGGAAAAGGTGAAATCAATGGAACAATAAAAACTGCAATCTCTTTTTGTCACATTTTATGACCTCATCACCCGCAAACTCCACAAGGTCATCACTCTTTGTATTAGTCTGTTAACAGTCTGGGCACAATCACTGCTACCTTTTGAACTGTTTTTATTTGTTTTGTTTTTTTTTAACAATATTGCTTTTTATTTGTTTGTTTTATAGAATGTTACTATAGGTTACCCCTTTTTGGTTAAAATGAACCTCAATGAAGAATGCTATGATGGACTGCAGTAAACCTATGCAAGTAAGATACATATGGCCCTCCAGCAGCATCATTCCACAAAGCTTCTGTTGCCTAGCTACACCATTTCTTTATCAAATCAAAAGCAAAAACAATCAGTGCCCTCAATATACAGCTCAATATACACAATCAATAACCTCAGATATGCAGATGACACCACCCTTATGGCAGAAAGCGAAGGGGAACTAAAAAGCCTCTTGATGAAAGTGAAAGTGGAGAGTGAAAAAGTTGGCTTAACGCTCAACATTCAGAAAACGCAGGTCATGGCATCCGGTCCCATCACTTCATGGCAAATAGATGGGGAAGTAGTGGAAACAGTGTCAGACTTTATTTTTCTGGGCTCCAAAATCACTGCAGATGGTGACTGCAGCCATGAAATTAAAAGACGCTTACTCCTTGGAAGGAAAGTTATGACCAACCTAGATAGCATATTCAAAAGCAGAGATATTACTTTGTCAATAAAGGTCCATCTCATCAAGGCTATGGTTTTTCCAATGGTCATGTATAGATGTGAGAGTTGGACTGTGAAGAAAGCTGAGTGCCGAAGAATTGATGCTTTGAAATTTTGGTGTTGGAGAAAAGTCTTGAGATTCCCTTGGACTGCAAGGAGATCCAACCAGTCCATTCTGAAGGAGATCAGCCCTGGGATTTCTTTGGAAGGAATGATGCTAAAGCTGAAACTCCAGTACTTTGGCCACCTCATGCGAAGAGTTGACTCATTGGAAAAGACTCTGATGCTGGGAGGGATTGGGGGCCGGAGGAGAATGGGAAGACAGAGGATGAGATGGCTGGATGGCATCACTGACTCGATGGACGTGAGTCTGAGTGAACTCCGGGAGTTGGTGATGGACAGGGAGGCCTGGTGTGCTGCAATTCATGGGGTCGCAAAGAGTTGGACACGACTGAGCGACTGAACTGAACTGAACTGAACATAGCAGGGAAATTCTCTCAATAAGTAACAGAATTATGAATGGAAACTACAGATTAATCCATTTTGGTTAACAATGATTTTGTTGATTACAATATCTGCTATTTTTTGATGTATCAGAGCCAAGGTGATTATATTTGGATTCAGGATCAAAAAAATTTCCTTGATGCTTTTTATGTGATTCACTGTAGAACTGAGTTTGATAGTGACTTTAGAAATCTGTTATGAGAAAATATTAGAAACTTAGGCAGGGACTCTCAGCTATAGAGACTCTCATAGGTTCTACAGAACCTATGAATTTAATTCATAAATGTGCTCTTTAGATTTAGCATCAATGTATTTTCTGTCCTCTCAATAACCTCTCTGAACTTGGCTTTTCTTCCCTCTAAATCTTTCTACTTCTAATCGGAATACTGGCTCCTTCCGTCCTGTAGTTAAGAACTTATCCACCCTCCATCTTTTCACAGGAAGTTTTTCTTAGCTCTTGGTGTGACTGATCCTGACTTTGCTTCAGTGTCTATATTGGAAGAAGTCTTTAAATTCTGCCACCCTGGTGGCTCAGTGGTAAAGAATGCAGGAGACACAGGAGACGCAGGTTGAATCCCTGGGTCAGGAAGATCCCCTGGAAAAGGAAGTGGCAACCCACTCCAGTATTCTTGCCTGGAGAATCCCATGGACAGCAAGCCTGGTGGGCTAAAGTCCATAGGGTTGCAAGGAGTTGGACATGAGTGAAGCGACTTAGCATAACATGCATGCATCTTCCTTTTATCTCAGGACCTAGATGTCATGTGAATATTCACTTGTTTCCTCATTGCCAATTCCAGGTCATTATTTTGCACCAACATGCCTATATGCCTCCTATTTTAAATTGCATGGTAACCTTATATTTATGTTTGTAACTCTCATATATCAATAATACCTTAGCAAAGTCTCTCAATTCACCAAGTGGGAACAGTTATACTTATCACTTTAAGCCTTCATTCTGAAAGTAAAACATGCTTCCAAACAACTCAAAAAATGCGGTAGCTAAAAATTTCCCCTCCTGTGGGATGAACATAAGCCTTACCTCCTCAGCTATCAGCTTTCTAGTCCAAAGTGGACTTGAAATGGACCTTAAATGGACTTTTCAAGAATAAAATTCTAAAGCTCTACCATTTGTGCCAAGCTTCACATCCTTCCCTATGCATTACTTAGCCCTAGCACAGTGTTTCGTACCCTGTCACCGTGGTCTTTATCAACCCCTTTCCCTAGTTTCAGAAAAGAAAGAAGTTTGCTTTTATCCTTTTCAGAGCTGGACCCAGATATCAGCTCTATCTTAATTACTTATGTGACTAGGAAAAATATTTAGGTCTTTAAATTTTCAGTCTAGACTCTCATTTGTAAAATGGGGTTACTGAACCTTCATCAAATTAAATAATTAAATAAAATAAAACTCATGAAAGCTTAGCAAACTTCCTGGCATTTCAAGGATTCTAAAATGCAGTGACTATTTTATTTATTTTCTTTTTAGAGAAGCAATCAGATATGCCTGCAAAAATGTATGTCCTAGGACTGCAGCGAGGTGAATGAAGGCAATTACCATAAGGCCACACAGTGAAGGTTAAGGGACAGGCTTTCTTAGGAGATTCTGAGAGCCAGGCAATAGAAGAGCCATGGTTCATTGTATTAGCATCATCCTGCCCCCTGACACTTCATCAATTCATAGTGTAAACTTAGAAACATACTTTAGTAGGGATAAACAGGAAGGACTTAGGCATCAGGTAATCTACTGGTCAACTCTAGGTATAAAGAGAATTTTCTTGAATTCTTAAAGTTAGCATTTCAGATCTTTATTAAATTCAGATTCAAGCTTCTAAGAAGAAGGCACAATTTGGTCCTGTAGGAAACTGAGTTCATTCAAACATTCCTACTGAGGAAGAGGGAGCCCTCTCTTCTGTTCACTCTATTGCAAGGCAACTTGATATTCTGGGACCAGTCACTCTAACACTTCTTATTGCTCTACAAGAGGATATTTGGTGAAATTGTATACAAGGGTAAAATCAGACTCAATCTCCACTGGGTAACAGTTTAAATAAGATAAGTGATATCCATTTGGTGGAAAATTATAAAGTGAAGTTGCTCAGTCATGTCTGACTCTTTGTGACCCCATGGACTGTAGCCTACCAGGCTTTTCCATCCATGAGATTCTCCAGGCAAGAATACTGAAGTGGGTTTCATTTCCTTCTCCAGGGGATCTTCCCGACCCAGGGATCAAACCCAGGTCTCCCACATTGGAGGTAGATGCTTTAACCTCTGCGCCACCATTAAAAATGTTTCTTACTGAGGATTTAAATTTTGACAAGGACAATAATTCAGAATTGTATCTTTTAAAATAGCCTATAAAACATGATAGGTAAGAAAATCTGGTATACATTTCAATTTTGCAGAAATCATAATGAATTTTCTTCTAAAGAAAAATAAACAATATTAAAAATATAATAATAAAATAGAAAAAAGTAAGAACAATAAAATTAATATTATATAAAATATGTGCACTAATTAAGGCAATAAAGACTATTCTTAAAGAGAATTTAAGTACTTTTGATTAGTATTTTCAAATGCAAGGAAATTCTAAGATGAAGTTTATGTATGGTAGCAAAACTAAATTAGGTGGGAAAAGTACAAATATACAAGTAAGTAGTCAACTTAACATCACTGTCAGTCCTTTCAAATTATAAGATTTTGTGGAATTTTATTCATTTGCAAGTACATTATTCTATTTCTGTTCTTAAAGCCAATCTCAAATACCAACAGTATTGAGAAAACCACACACACCAGAACCGAGCATCAGCAGGAGTAGCAGCATTAACAATGAAAGCAGGAAAGAAAAAGCCATAAACATTAATTTAGTTCACTAGAAGCCCCATTATCATCACTGTAATCTTCAAAGTTGGATCACTCTGCAGTAGCTTCAGATTTAATGTTAGAATCTTCTGCGAGTAAATTGAAGAAATCAGTTGCTATCATCTTCTGAGCAGAGAAATTTATTCTGTGTAATTTAATGTAAAAGAGCTTTTTATATTTGTGACCATTATGCCCTTCCACATTAGAGCAATAGCAAGACACACTGAAAAGCCAAAGGAAGCTTTACAAGCTAGATTGCTTTATTGATGCCACAAAGAAATAGAGAAACTTGCAACCCAGGACACTGCATGCTGATGATATTTCGAAAGCACTTTTCCCCAGTCTGTACATTGATCCAAAATTGGATTTTTATACACTGAACTCAAACCAATGTTTATGCTGATAAGGGTCAAATGTGATGGTGGATTACAGACTCTCTTAAAGAGACTTGTTTGTACTTTGAGTTTGACCTTGGATGATTTTTACTCAAATAATCATTTTGACACAAATAACCATTCATAAAAAGTCTCAGAATACTTATAATCTCCACAACAAGGACTGATAGGTAAGAACCAGTATCCCTTTATGCCTTACCTGCCGTTCATGTTGAGTGGGACCTAAGATCTCTACAGATGTTAGGTTTCATTAGCATTAAGACAAAATCAACATCTATAACATGGTCTCTAAAGTCTTGTAGGATCTGGGGTCTGCCTAATTCAAGAGCAACGTCTTAGGCTTTGCACTCTCTTCTCGTTCAATGGAAATTTGCCCACAGGAATTCCACCATAGTTCTTCAAACTTGCCAGGTTTTTTTTTTTTTTTTTTTTCTTCCTGATTTAGGACCTTTCCTCTTCGTCTTATCTGTGCTTTATATTCTGACTCAGAATTTCTCTGCTGCCCTCCATTCCTCATTTGTTAGTTGTTATAGCATCCTGTATTTTTCCTTTGTAGCACTTCTCACAATTATATGTATTTAATTATGCAATTATGGCTAAATACCTTCTGTCTCTGTGCCAATCCACTGACATGCACATTTCAGGAAATTAGAGTCTATATACCTCTAAAGGTCTTTATGCTTCTCCCAGTAATTAGACAATAGCTCCACAAAGGCGCTCTGTATGCATTGGTTGATAAATTTGGGGATGCCACTGCCAAGCTCTTTACATATGTCAATTACGGAATTTGGTCATTAACCTGACAGGGTTATGAAGTTAAGTGAAGTGATAGTCACTCAGTAGTGTCCAACTCTTTGCAATCCCATGGACTGTAGCCAGCCAGACTTCTCTGCTCACGAAATTCTCTAGGCAAGAACAGTGGAGTGGGTTGCCATGCCCTCCTCCAGGGAAGGGAATAGAAGTAGGAGCCAGTGTATGTGGCCTCTGATGGACTATCAGTCCCCATCATTTTGGAAAAGATTGATATCTCTCTTTGATTGATTGTCAGATTCTCTGAGGAAGGAAAAATAAACGTTCTGATTGAGTAAGCCCTGAAGATTTCTATATGCAGACTTCAGGTTCTTGTCATCTACTTGGGAGAAAAGGTAAATATCAGTCTACCTGGTGTTGTCCTGCCGTTAATCCATGTGTTCTCTCCATTCAAGCATTTTTACTGAGTGGGTTCTCCCTAATAATCTCTCAACTAACCTTAGGGTTTACACTCCATCAGGGCAATATAAAGTACAAACATACACACTTCCTAGAAGTACTACATTTAGGCACACAGAAGATTTGCCAAAATTCTTCCTTCTTGACACGATGAATCAGTTTAATAAAGATGCATATCAGTGATACTGGCTATTTTTTTTAGCTGCAACCTTAAATTTTTTTTTAGAAAGATGTCCTGGTGGCTCAGACAGTAAAGAATCTACCTGCAATACAGGCGATCTGGGTTCAATCCCTGGGTTGGGAAGATTCCCTAGAAGAGGGCATGGCAACCCACTCCAGTATTCTTGCCTGAAGAATCCCCATGGACAGAGGAGTCTGGCAGGCTATAGTCCATGGGATTGCAAAGAGTCCAACATGACCAAGCAACTAACCACAGCACAAACAATAAAACTAATTAAGAAAGTGGTATTATAGGCACTGTAAACATACTACAATGAAGCTAATAAGGGAAGTATTAAAGTATTTATGATATGCTGTGTTCTATCACGACTCAATTGGAGAAGGCAATGGCACCCCACTCCAGTACTCTTGCCTGGAAAATCCCATGGACGGAGGAGCCTGGCAGGCTGCAGACCATGGGGTCGCGAAGAGTCAGACACGACTGAGCGACTTCACTTTCACTTTTCCCTTTCATGCATTGGAGAAGGAAATGGCAACCACTCCAGTGTTCTTGCCTGGAGAATCCCAGGGATGGGGGAGCCTGGGTGGGCTGCCGTCTATGGGGTCGCACAGAGTTGGACACGACTGAAGCGACTTAGCAGCAGCAGCAGCATCGTGACTCAATAGCAGAGTAATGACATAAAAAATGATCCAGTAATCTCAGGCAAACATTTAGCTAATATACTTGCTACACTACACAATATAAATCTTTGAATTAAAAAAGAGCATATATTTTATAATTTAAAGGACAAAAAGTTAAGTTCATGACCAATAATGTAAGAAAGACTCCAGAATTTTAAATTTCAAAAATGCAATTTGGTTATTTCATGTACCATAAATCAATGTCCTGTGTAATCAAAAAAGGAAAAATGAAAGTCTGTCTAAATTAATAACAGTTGAACAGTCCATGTATATTAATCTAATCTAACAGGTTTTATTACTCTGCAGAAATTTTCTCAAGACTTAATATCTCTTATATAAAAGAGAAAGGATGATTGGGAATGATTAAAAAATATAATTGGGGAAAATGTTCATTTCAACTATAAATGAAAACTGGTAATGAATGAGCAATGAATGACCATGAGCTCTGTCATTGCTCAGTAATCATATTTAACAGAAAAATATAGTTCAGATTAAAATATGTTGAAATGGAGCTTGAAAGAAATTAAAAAAAAAAACACCTAGGTATTTTAATTTCTAATTAGGTGCCTTGAAGCAGTGAGCAATTTCACTGAAACTAAATTGCCCTTGCTACTTAAAGCCTTATAGCCAGATGACATGGTCTAACAATCCTAACACCTTTACAATTGAACTATGCAGGTTTTTGTATGCTTTGAAATGTTTGAATAAAGTTTTAAAATACAGTGATATAAGCAATAATTATAAAGAATTTCCAAACTATAAAAAACATAGATATTAAAAAATAAAATACAGTTTTGTGTATACAAAGGTAGATATCTATGTGGTATATATTTAAAGTCTATAAAAATAATACAAAAAACAAATAAAACACAACTAAAATAGGTAATAAACATTAGGCAAAAGGAAAATATTCACCCTAAAAAATTTAAATCTGATCTATTAAATCACATATACATCAGTTGTTAGAAGAGGACCTCAAAATGGACTGAATTTCTTAGCCAATAAGAAAAAAATCATATCATATGATTCAAAAACATGTCAAAAAGTACACCAGATATTTAGAAGAATTAATAGTATGTAAAACACAAGGTTTAGTAGAGCAAAGTTCCCCCTACGGCTTATCACAGGGCATGGTCAAACAATGAACAATAACCACAGTGACTACGACACGCTTGAATTAATTAACTATTTATGAATTATGCTGTGCCCGGCAACATACTGGGTAGTAGATATTTTAAAAAGTAAGTAAAACAAAAAAAAATCTCCATTCACTAGATTTTTATTCCAACTAGGAATATCATAAAACAAAATTTAACTCAGTTTGAAAAATGGGTATGTTGGGGAAGCATCTGTTTACTACTGGAATGCACACCTACCATGATGAGGTTGAGTCTTTTGTTTATAAAGGTATAAGTGTGCCTGGTTTAGATTAAATGCATCATACCAGAACACATTTCAATAGAAGCAAGCCTTTTCTGGTACAGAAGAATGTGGTATCTGTGCAGAGTCTTTTAATGCTCTACTTTAATTAACTCATGTCCACCATGAAATAGACAGCTGCATAACCTTCAGCCAGCCATCCTTGTTTTAGACAGGATAGGCCAGGTTACAATGTAGTAACAAGGAGTCTCCATAACTTGATAGCTTAGAACAATAATGACTCATCTAACCCACATTACACATCAGGCATGCTTGGTGTACATACTCTACAATATGGATGATTACCACAACACAAAGACGGGGAGGCAATTTATATACTGGCTTTTAAATGCTTCTGTCCTGACAGAATGCATGTCACACATTTCTCTGACCAAAGTAAGTAAATGACAGTATCAAACTTCAAGGGAAAAGACAAAATCAATCCTATCCTGAATAAAAATTGGTAATGAAGACCATACCTCATAAGTAATGTCTACAAGGTCTAGAAGATGCTGAGAATAGCTGTGAAAGTCTATTACCCAAGAAAGGAAGACCTGTAATACCACTGGGAACAACTAAAATCTTCCTATAAAATTTAAGGAGAAACAAAGTCATGTGAGAGGAGAAAGTGTCCATAAAATCTGACATTTTCTTCATAAATTTGGGGATAATCAATTTCAGTTCAGTCATTCAGTCATATCCGACTCTTTGTGACCCCATGGACTGCAGCACTCCAGGCTCCCTGTCCAGCACCAACTCCCAGAGATTGCTCAAACTCATGTCCATTGAGTCAGTGATGCCATCCAACCATCTCATTCTCTGTTTGTCCCCTTCTCTTCCTGCCTTCAATCTTTCCCAGCACCAGGGTCTTTTTCAATGAGTCAGTTCTTCCCATCAGGTGGCCAAAGTATTGGAGTTTCAGTTTCAACATCAGTCCTTCCAATGTATATTCAGGACTGATTTCCTTTAGGATGGACTGGTTGGATCTCCTTGCTGTCCAAGGGACTCTCAAGAGTCTTCTCTAACATCACAGTTCAAAAGCATCAATTCTGCGGTGCTCAGCTTTCTTTATAGTCCAACTTTCACATCCATACATGACTACTGGAAAAAACCATAGCTTTGACTAGATGCATCTTTGTTGGCAAAATAAAGTCTTTGCTTTTTAGCATGCTGTCTAGGTTGGTCATAGCTTTTCTTCCAAGGAGCAAGTGTCTTTTAATTTCATGGCTGTAATCACCATCTGCAGTGATTTGGGAGCCCCCCAAAATAAAGTCTTCCACTGTTTCCCCATCTATTTGCCATGAAATGATGGGACCAGATGCCATGATCTTAGTTTTCTAAATGTTGAGGTTTAGCCAACTTTTTCACTCTCCTCTTTCACTTTCATCAAGAGACTCTTTAGTTCTTCTTCACTTTCTGCCATAAGGGTGGTGTCATCTGCATATCTGATGTCATTGATATTTCTCTCAGCAATCTTGATTCTAGCTTTTACTTCACTCAGCCTGGCATTTCGCATGATGTATTCTGCATATAAGTTAAATAAACAGGATAACAATATACAGCTTTAATGTACTCCTTTCCTGATTTGGAACTACTCTGTTGTTCCAACAGAGTAGTTCTGTCTGGTTCTAACTGTTGCTTCTTGACCTGAATACAGATTTCTCAGGAAGCAGGTAAGGTGGTTTGGTATTCCCATTTCTTTAAGAATTTTAAGTTTGTTGTGATCCACACAGTCAAAGGCCTTTGCATAGTCAATAAAGCAAAAGTAGATGTTTTTCTGGAATTCTTGCTTTTTCAATGATTCAACAGATGTTGGCAATTTGATCTCTGATTCCTCTGCCTTTTCTAAATCCGCCTTTTATAAAAAATAATACTATCTGCCTTTTCTAAATACTAATAATAGAATATAAAGGCCTCAAAGTTCTGAGCCATATTGTATGGCCATGGTTCTTTAAGCCTGTTTTTTTTTTTTTTCCCATATAGGTGATAACAGAAGTCTACCTGATCTACAGAAAAGTCTCAATAAAGCATCAGTGGGATTCCCAGAATGGTTACAAAAACAAACTAGTTACAAAATCTATGTCAAGGTAACAAAATGAGGATCTCATTGGATGGGTTTATTAGAGATAATTTACTTAAAAGTTGTGAAATGTGTAACCCACATGACTGATTTTAATTTGAGAACAGATTTAAAAATCCTTCTTTCTGGAAGTAGTTAGAATGGACAGAAACACCTCAAAAATCAACACAGATGAGGTTTACCTAATAAGTCAATAAATAACACATCTTTCATTCTTTTCACAAATCCAAGCATGCATGTATGCGCAAGCACTAAACACACATACACACACACGACCCTTAATTAAAGAAAATGCACTTAACACACTTGAAGATATTGGCAAACAGATTTAACATGTAGGTAGAATAATAGCTTGATTGAAAATATAGGTTGCAGAGAATAAGTTCAATATTTCAGATTTCCTTTCCATGAAAGAGCATAAAGGCATATTTTCACTGAGCACTGCTAGATATTGCATACTAGTCGACTGTACCTTATATGGGACGATGATTCTCATCTTTGATTAACCTGATAATTACTCAAGATGGTGAAGAACATCTTCATCCAAACTGAAGATGAGATAAAAATGAGATGTAGGTAAGGTTCAAGCTAAGATTATATTCTCAGTCTAATTTGTAAAGCCTCCATTTATTCCACTATACCCAGGTTAAAACTTGGCATATTCTCTCATTCTGGGAACAGGTATTGCAAACTCATTAATTAAGGTTATGTTGACACTTCTATTTTCAACTAAAACATCTGTTAATTTATACAGAGGTTTTCTTGGTTTAAACCAACTTGTCATTACTTCCTCTCAATGAGAGATAATGTGCTTAGGTTTTACAAATGCTTTAAGTGTGAACTGAAAAGATTAACACTTCTTGCCAATGGGTACTCTCTGTTCATATTTTTACATAATAGTTATCAAGAAGTCATAGGGTCTTAAGATAATAAATCATCATTCCTCATAACATATCTATAAACAGGATCAGGATTAATGAATTTCCTGGCAGTTTTTGGTTTCAGTTAGCCCAAATTCAACTACAGAAGAATCATAACTGTCCAAAAGATTTGGATTGTGCTAATATAGATCCCAAACAACCACTTCTGTCAATTTAATAAAGCAATTGGTCAGCAGTTTAAAGTCAGCAGTTCAAGCAAAAAAAATTTCAAAAAAAGAAAAAAAAACCTAAAACAAAAAACAATGTTTAAATTTTTCATATTTTCTGTTTATTTCACTGTGGTTTATATCTTTAATCAAATCTCTTACTCTACTTACCTGCCTTTTTAACTACTTTCAATGCAATATCATTTATCTTGTCTCTTTATGTGTGTGTGTGTGTGTGTGTGTGTGTATATATATATATATATATATATGTTTTTTCTTATGTGTTTTCTTACAGACTTGCCTGATTTTCCTATTACCTTTCTTATCCTGGACAATTGCAATCAGTTCTCAGCATGCTTTCTTATCTTGGCTGTCACCTCCTCTCAGAAGTTCTCTCTTAACCTCACACTAGATTCTAACTTCCAATGATATTCCTAAATATCATTTGAGAAATTTTCTCTTGCTGGGCTGGAGTTGTATAACTGTTCATTATTTTTTCTAACTGGACTCTTGAAAAACTAACCTCTTGAAAAATTAATGGAACTTGCAGGGAAAGTATGTTTAATAGCCCACTCTTAATGAAGTATTAGCAGTCTAGCTTTCAGATTTAAAGAGCCTTTATATCCTGTCTGCTCTTTAATTGAGAGATATAATATCTGTACCAATAAAAGAAATTTCCTCTGCTACTTGTGTGCTGTTTCATGCAGCTAGTTTATGCTGACGCCACTCGTTCATTCCTATTCAACTCTCTTCATTCCTTAAACTTCCCTCCCTGGTCTGAAGAAGCAAGCACCCAGAAATTTAGCAGGAATTTCAGGAAAGATTCCTGAAAGAATACAACGTCCCCTTAGAGATATTGTCCCCAGAATTACAAAGTGGCTACATAGAGATTCTGCATTCTGAGGATTGGCATTTTGAAACAAAAGACCAGAAAAGTTCCTAAAAGTCAAGAAGATCTGGGTAGGAGCTGAGTATAACTTAGACAAGCAGAATCTCACCAGATGAAAACCTTTCAACAAAGGGAAATGAAAGGCATGTTAAAAGAGTCTTTTACTCACTTCTAGACTTGAGAAAAAGTGAGGATTAGAAATCTTGTTTGGGTCAGGGTGACAAGTTCTAGCGGTTAATGAAGGAAGGATAGGAAATGAATTTGCTTATGTTTGAGCAATAATTAAGTTGACTTACTTGTAAAGGATGATTGGAGGTAGATGAGGAGGCAAATCTTGACACTTCAGAGGTACTGAGATCTGGCTGTCTACGTCTTCCTCAAACTCTGTGCTTAGCCCCTGCAATATACAGCCAGTACTACCTAAAACGGAATCCCAGCATACTCTGTAGGAGAAGGCACTGGCAAGCCACTCCAGTACTCTTGCCTGGAAAATCCCACGGCCGCAGGAGCCTGGCAGGCTGCAGTCCATGGGGTCGTGAAGAGCCGGACACGACTGAGTGGCTTCACTTTCACTTTTCACTTTCATGCATTGGAGAAGGAAATGGCAACCCACTCCATTGTTCTTGCCTGGAGAATCCCAGGGATGGGGGAGCATGGTGGCTGCAGTCTATGGGGTCGCACAGAGTCGGACACGACTGAAGCGACTTAGCAGCAGCAGCAGCAACATACTCTGTTGGATTTTTAGTTCCTATCCATGTTATGGTCCTTATGCTGAGGAGCTCCAATCCTCCAAGTATTTTATCTCATTACTGATGTTTTTCTTCTCTCTTCCCAAAGCTTTGATACTTAGTCCTGCCATTCCAGTTATAACTTTCTTGACAACAGTTTGGATTTTCCAGTTTACTGTCTAAACAATAGAACTCAGGGGAATTCTCTTGGGAACTAGCTTTGCTTCAGGAACCCTCCTAATCAAGTCAATAGCTGTTTTCGTTGTTGGTGTTGCTGTTTCTTTCTTTTGATTGTTTTCCTTCCTTAACAGATTGAAATGTTATTGAAATGCAAAAGTTAAGTAAATTGAGGTCCTTATTGACTAAAATCTTTTGACTCCCTACCAGTTTTAAAATCTACAGAAGGCAATAAAAGAGAGATAAGGTAAATTAATTTGTGACAGATCAGGGGTACTGATGTGTATGTTTCTGACACCAAATCTCCTTTTTTTCTTTTTTTTCTTTCCACTATGCTACTCTCTTTTCCTATGCTTATCATGTAGGATCATTAGAATTTGAATTCATACTATCAACAATTATATGCCAATAAATGGACAACGTGGAAGAAATGGACAAATTCTTAGAAAAGTACAACTTTCCAAAACTCGATCAGGAAGAAAGAGAAAATCTTAACAGACCCATCACAAGCACGGAAATTGAAACTGTAATCAAAAATCTTCCAGCAAACAAAAGCCCAGGTCCAGACGGTTTCACAGCTGAATTCTACCAAAAATTTAGAGAAGAGCTAACACCTATCCTGCTCAAACTCTTCCAGAAAATTGCAGAGGATGGTAAACTTCCAAACTCATTCTATGAGGCCACCATCACCCTAATACCAAAACCTGACAAAGATCCCACAAAAAAAGAAAACTACAGGCCAATATCACTGATGAACATAGATGCAAAAATCCTTAACAAAATTCTAGCAATCAGAATCCAACAACACATTAAAAAGATCATACACCATGACCAAGTGGGCTTTATCCCAGGGATGCAAAGATTCTTCAATATCTGCAAATCAATCAATGTAATACACCACATTAAAAAATTGAAAAATAAAAACCATATGATTATCTCAATAGATGCAGAGAAAGCCTTTGACAAAATTCAACATCCATTTATGATAAAAACTCTCCAGAAAGCAGGAATAGAAGGAACATACCTCAACATAATAAAAGCTATATATGACAAACCCACAGCAAACATTATCCTCAAAGGTGAAAAATTGAAAGCATTTCCTCTAAAATCAGGAACAAGACAAAGGTGCCCACTTTCACCATTACTATTCAACATAGTTTTGGAAGTTTTGGCCACAGCAATCAGAGCAGAAAAAGAAATAAAAGGAATCCAAATTGGAAAAGAAGAAGTAAAGCTCTCACTGTTTGCAGATGACATGATCCTCTACATAGAAAACCCTAAAGACTCCACCAGAAAATTACTAGAACTAATCAATGACTATAGTAAAGTTGCAGGATATAAAATCAACACACAGAAATCTCTTGCATTCCTATACACTAATAATGAGAAAACAGAAAGAGAAATTAAGGAAACAATTCCATTCACCATTGCAACGGAAAGAATAAAATACTTAGGAATATATCTACCTAAAGAAACTAAAGACCTATATATAGAAAACTATAAAACACTGGTGAAAGAAATCAAAGAGGACACTAACAGATGGAGAAATATACCATGTTCATGGATTGGAAGAATCAATATAGTGAAAATGAGTATACTACCCAAAGCAATCTATAGATTCAATGCAATCCCTATCAAGCTACCAACAGCATTCTTCACAGAGCTAGAACTAATAATTTCACAATTTGTATGGAAATACAAAAAACCTCAAATAGCCAAAGCGATCTTGAGAAAGAAGAATGGAACTGGAGGAATCAACCTACCTGACTTCAGGCTCTACTACAAAGCCACAGTTATCAAGACAGTATGGTACTGGCACAAAGACAGAAATATAGATCAATGGAACAAAATAGAAAGCCCAGAGATAAGTCCACGCACATATGGACATCTTATCTTTGACAAAGGAGGCAAGAATATACAATGGATTAAAGACAATCTCTTTAACAAGTGGTGCTGGGAAATCTGGTCAACCACTTGTAAAAGAATGAGACTAGAACACTTTCTAACACCATACACAAAAATAAACTCAAAATGGATTAAAGATCTCAATGTAAGACCAGAAACTATAAAACTCCTAGAGGAGAACATAGGCAAAACACTCTCTGACATACATCACCGCAGGATCCTCTATGACCCACCTCCCAGAATATTGGAAATAAAAGCAAAAATAAACAAATGGGACCTAATTAACCTTAAAAGCTTCTGCACATCAAAGGAAACTATTAGCAAGGTGAAAAGACAGCCTTCAGAATGGGAGAAGATAATAGCAAATGAAGCAACTGACAAACAACTACTCTCGAGAATATACAAGCAACTCCTACAGCTCAACTCCAGAAAAATAAATGACCCAATCAAAAAATGGGCCAAAGAACTAAATAGACATTTCTCCAAAGAAGACATACAGATGGCTAACAAACACATGAAAAGATGCTCAACATCACTCATTATCAGAGAAATGCAAATCAAAACCACTATGAGGTACCATTTCACACCAGTCAGAATGGCTGCGATCCAAAAGTCTACAAGTAAGAAATGCTGGAGAGGGTGTGGAGAAAAGGGAACCCTCTTACACTGTTGGTGGGAATGCAAACTAGTACAGCCACTATGGAGAACAGTGTGGAGATTCCTTAAAAAACTGGAAATAGAACTGCCTTATGATCCAGCAATCCCACTGCTGGGCATACACACTGAGGAAACCAGAAGGGAAAGAGACACGTGTACCCCAATGTTCATCGCAGCACTGTTTATAATAGCCAGGACATGGAAGCAACCTAGATGTCCATCAACAGATGAATGGATAAGAAATCGGTGGTACATATACACAATGGAGTATTACTCAGCCATTAAAAAGAATACATTTAAATCAGTTCTAATGAGGTGGATGAAACTGGAGCCTATTATACAGAGTGAAGTAAGCCAGAAAGAAAAACACCAATACAGTATACTAACACATATATATGGAATTTAGAAAGATGGTAACAATAACCCTGTGTACGAGGCAGCAAAAGAGACACTGATGTATAGAACAGTCTTATGGACTCTGTGAGAGAGGGAGAGGGCAGGAAGATTTGGGAGAATGGCATTGAAACATGTAAAATATCATGTATGAAACGAGTTGCGAGACCAGGTTTGATGCATGATACTGGATGCTTGGGGCTGGTGCACTGGGACGACCCAGAGGGATGGAATGGGGAGGGAGGAGGGAGGAGGGTTCAGGATGGGGAACACATGTATACCTGTGGTGGATTCATTTTGATATTTGGCAAAACTAATACAATTATGTAAAGTTTAAAAATAAAATTAAATTAAAAAAAAAAAGAATTTGAATTCAAAGACACCTTCATCTAAAATATAATTGTCAACACACATTTTTGTTCCAGTCTATTGCTATACTCCTCAAATTAGTCTTTGTTACATTTCTTACTTAATATAATCTAAATATTTTTGGATTACCCATGTGCTTACCATTTGCTGTGTGCATTCGCCTAATTTCCTCTAGGTTTTCTTCTTCCTTTAAATGTGGGCTTGTGAAAGGTAATTTTATTGAATATAGATATATAAGTTGATAATTATGTCCCATCATCACGTTGCAGATATTATTCTGAATTCTTCAAGCCTCCATGATTGCCACTGAAAAGCCATTTACCTTTATGGGTCATGACTCATTTCATTCTGTTTTTTTTTTTTTTTCTTATTTTCCCTAGACTTTCTCTGTTCTGTTGCATTACTTGTGTTTAGAGATATATCTATTGCTACCAATCTAATACATGTCTGCTTTTGCTTCTTCACATTGTGAATGTGAATGCATTTTTTATTATGATATATTATTAGCCGCAAACTCTTCAAATATTGCTTTTCCCCAAATTCAAAACATTCTCCAGTAAAAATTTTATTCAGCCTAAGTTGGAATCTCTCATTTAATTGTTGTACATAAAAGAATTCTCAATTTCTTAAGTTTCTTAAACACACTGACATATTTGTATATTTTATACCTATAAATATAGATGCACACATTTTATATTTATATATGCTACTGCATTCTGAATTGCTCTCAAGTTTATTTTCTGAGACTATGATTCTTGCTACACAGGTATAAAGTGTGGCTTGGCACAACTATTGAGTTGTTATTTTAATCATTCTCCTTTTATCATTCTCCTTTTATAATGTGTTTGCCTTCTATTTTGTTTTTTTATATTATATTTTCTTTTTATCCTAGTATAGTTTTCTTTCATTATATATTTTATAACAGTTTTACTGAGATATAATTCATATACCTTAGCACTCACCTTTTAAAGTGTATAATACGGTGGTTTTCAGTACATTCATAGTTAGGCAATCATTCTCACTAAGTTTAGAACACTTTTATTACTCCAAAAAGAAACCTTATATTCATTAGCAATAATGCTAGCAAGAAAGAGAATATCTAGATAATCTTGCCAAATATCATTTAACCATAAATGTAAGGGTTTATTTCTGGCCCCTATTCTGTTCTGTTGATCTCTGTCTATATGTTTACCCCTTTGCGGGTACTGCATGGTTTTGATTTCTGCCCTTTTATATTAAGTCTTGAAATTGGGAAATGTAAGTATTTCAAATTTCACATTTATTTTTTTCTTCAAGATCTTTTGGCTACTGAAGTTCTATTGCATTTCCATATAAATTTTAGGGAAAGCATGTCTATATCCCCCCAAAGTTAAGCAATAATTTGATAGGTACTGGGTAGAAATAAACTTGGGGAGTATTTCTCCCTTGACAACAAATTTAATATTCAAAAGTACAAGTATTCTTTGAATCTATAAATATGCAATGCCATTCCATTTATATACTATTTCCCTCATTTCTTTCAATAATGTTTATAGTTTTCAGTGTACGGGTCTTTCACCTCTGTTAAATTTATTCCCTATTCTTATTCTTTAAATACTTTTGGTGCAATGGTAAATGAGATTGTTTTTCTAATTTCATTTTTGTAATTATTCATTGCTAGTGTAGAGAAATACAACTGAAATTTGATAATGTTCTTGTATCTACTTTGCTCACATATTAGTTTTAATAATTATTTATACATAACTTAGGATTTTCAAAATACCGTGTCATCTGCAAATAGATATAGTTTTATTTATCATCATATTAGAATGTCTTTTATTTCATTTTGCTGTCCAGTTGTCCATACCAGCACCCCCTGAGCAATGTTGAAGGAGTAGGAACAGACAACCTTGTTATTCTTGATATTAAGGGGGAACCATCATGGTTTCGTTGTCTTCTTTTGTGTAATTATCAAAATCAACATTAACACTTTCTTTTTAGTAGTGAATAGTACTCTACTGCCTGGATGTACTACAGTTTATTTACACATTATCTACTGAAGGATATTGTGGTTTCTTCCAAGTTTTGGCAATTATGAGTAAAGCTGCTATAAACATCTATATGTAGTGTGTGAGTGTGTGTGTGTGTGTGTGTGTGTAGACATATATTTTCAACTTCTTTGAATAAATGCCAAGGTACAAAACTGTCAGAGCATATGGTAAGAATATGTTTAGTTTTGCAAGAAACTGCTGAAATGTCTTCCAAAGGGGCTATGCCTGCTTTGTATCCCTACCAACAAGGAATGAGTTTTGGTTGCTCCACATCTTCACCAGTATTTGGGATTGGCAGTATTCTGGATTTTAGCCATTTTAATACATGTATAGTGATATCCCATAGCTTTAATTTGCAATTCTCTGATGAAATGTGGCATACCTTTCATATGCTAATTTGCCATCTGTACATTCTTTTTTTTTTTCAATTATTTATTTTTAATCAAAGGGTAATTGCTTTAATATTGTGTTGGTTTCTGCCATATATCAACATGAATCAGCCATAGGTATATGCATGTGTCCCCTCCCTCTTGAACCTCCCTTCCTGACTTCCTCCCTCATCTCACCTCTCTAGGTTGTCATAGAGAGGATTGAGCTCCCTGAGAGATACAGCAAATTTCCGATGGCTATCTATTTTATATATGATAATGTATATGTTTCCTTGCTACTCCCTCCATTGGACTCACGCTCTCCTTCTTCCATTGTGTCCACAAGTCTGTTGTCTGTGTCAGTGTCTTCATAGCTGCCTTACAAATGGGTTCACTTTCTTTGGTGAGGCATTTTTTGAGGTCTTGAGGTCATTTTATAATCAGGGTGTTCATTTTCTTATTGTTAAATTTTACAAGTTTTTATGTTTGCTTTTTTATATTAATAATTGTAGATGATAGTCCTTTATCAGATATGTCTTTTGGGAAGATTTTCACACAGTATGTGGTATCTTCTCTGTCTCTTGAAACATGTTTTAACAGAACAAATGTTTATAATTTTAATGAAATCTAGTTTATCAATTATTTCTTCCATGGATTGTGTGTTTGGTATTATATCTCAAAAGTCATCACCATACACAAGGTCATCTATATTTTCTCTTTTTTATCTTCTTGGAGATCTATATTTTTGTTTTATCATGAGGTCTTGATTCATTTTTAATTAATTTTAGCAAGAGGTGTTAAAGTCTACGTCTCTGTGAAGATTTTGTTGTTGTTGTTATTCTTGCTTTCTTTTGTGTGCATGTGGCTGTCCAGGTTTTCTAGAATTGTTTGTTGAAAAGATGACCTTGCTGCATTAAACTGTCTTTGTTCCTTTATCAAAGATCAATTTACAATGTTTATGTGGACCTACTTCTGGGCTCTCTATCCTCTTTCATTGATTTATTTATTTATTCTTTTAACAATACTACCCTGTCTTCTCAAAATGGAGAAGACAATGGCAGCCCACTCCAGTACTCTTGCCTGGAAAATCCCATGGATGGAGGAGCCTGGTAGGCTGCAGTCTATGGGGTCGCGAAGAGTCAGACACGACTGAGCAACTTCACTTTCACTTTTCCCTTTCATGCATTGGAGAAGGCAATGGCAACCCACTCCAGTGTTCTTGCCTGGAGAATCCCAGGGATGGGGGAGCCTGGTGGGCTACCATCTATGGGGTCGAAACAGCAGCAGCAGTCTTCTCAAAAAGACCCTATTATTCATTTTGACTAGTTCCTCCAAAATTTGCCAAAAATTTACCTCTTTAATTAATATTTGTCAACTTTGAAACTGAACAAGAACAAAAATATTCATCTCATGAGTTCATTCCCTTTCTCTTCTATAGAAGGGTCAATTTGCACATGTAACATAGGAAAATTCTTTCTATTAGTCAAGAAGACAGAGAACAAAACATTTATCCTACAGATCGGTTCAATAATCCTCTTGATATTCTTTTTTCTTTGTTGGTCTGATAGGCATTTTATAATTTCCCTAATGATTCTCTTATAAACTCCCATAACACAGAGACTCTTTAATTTTTCTACTCACCAAGCATCATTTAGTATGGTGATAGGAAACATTGTTTCATCTTACGACTCTCAAATGTTTCCTTCTATTCCTCTTTTTAGTATAAAGCATTTGGAATTAAAGTAATTAATATTCTTGAAGTATTAACTCATACATTCAGGAGACACATACTATTCTTTGTAGCAGTAAGTTTTTTCTACATAAAAAGAAATCTTAAAACATTAAACAACAAGCATTTATAATTTCTAATAATTCTTCAGGCGGCCTAGCCAGCTTTTCTGATTTGGGCAAGATTTGATGGTATCGAATTGTCCAAGAAGGCATCCCTTGCATTTATACAAGTTGTCAGGCTGGTTGGTCTAGGCTAAAACAAGTAACAGACCCAAGCTGATATTCAAGAGATGGGGAAAAAAATATCCCATATCTTAATAGAAAGAATAACAAAGTTACATTCCAGCAGGAATGTAAAACAATCAGGAAAGCATGTGCATAACCCTTCTATGGCAATATTGAGACTCACAGTAAGTCATTTAGAGATAATATAGTTTCAGATATAATAAAGCATTCATAGAGTATAAAATAGATACCCATTATCCTGTTAGAATGGAAGGCCTCTCACATGTTATCGATAGTTAATGCAAGGCTCAGATTAATGAATTAATAACTAACTGTGATAAAAATTATAAGCTATATTTTTACTACTGTTTCTTACTAAATATGGCTATAACATGCAGTTCCAATGATCTTGTCTGCATTTTAAATGTGAATCAAAGCTTTAACCAAATAAAAGTTGAAAGTTACATTTTATATTCTTCAATATGTAACATTGTCCCATGTTATAAATGCCAAGCTAAAAATCTTTTCTTATGTTATAGATTATATAAATAATTACAGAACTCCACTTTACTTTCACCACTGTGTTGTTGGTTAAAGCACAAAACTAACATGTATGCAAAAATATAAAATATCAGAAAACTTGCCTATGCTTCAGTCTAGGCAAAAGTATCAGGGACCCCTCTGCAAATCCCTTTTGATTTTAGGAAACAAAACCAGGGTTGAACCTAATTTTAAGACACTGATGGGTCTACCACAGACTGAATTAAGCAGTGCACAAGGCAGATTTTCTGGGTTATCTTGCTCTTGTCCAAGGCTTAAAATCTGTGAGGACTTTTAAAATGGACAGAGCCCTTTCAATCACTTTCTCTTTCAAAGACTTCTTATGAAGGTAGATGAGCTCATAATAAAAGAAAGACCATTCACTTTGTCTTTTAAAAGGAGTCTTGAAGGCAATGAGGCTTGATATCAAACTGGCATCAGATTGTACCCATTTCCATAATTTTCTGTCACCTTGCTACTAATCTCTCTCCTGGGTTCATTTAAACATCTAACTCCTAAATTCTTTGCTTGATTCCTTCTGTAAACTATATCCTAAAACCTCATATTGGATTCCGGCTTCACTCTCTCTTAAATTGAAGACTGCTTTTCAAGTTTGATGGTTGTCACCTCAGCTAACAGAACCCAGCCTAGTTTTATTTTTAGTTTACAACACCTGGTCTACGTATGATCCTTTTCTTCCTGCTCACTAACTTTTCTTCAGTCACTCTTTTTTATGTCCAACTAAGATGTTCATCTGTCCTTGAAATACTGATGAACAGTTTCAAACATATTTGATCCTGAGTAAACACATCTTTGGGAAATAATCTAAGGATATTACAAGCTACAAAGAACATAAAACAATCCCCACCCCCACACACAAGAAAAGAAAAACCACACAGCAAACCTCTGTGCCTATGAGACAGGCAAATGTGGCAGAAGAGATGAACCAAATGGAATGATTAATATGTGTAGTTTTATGGGTCAGTTAACTTGTCTAGGCCTAAGAATACCCAGATAGTGAAAAAACATTACTTCTGAGCATCTGTGAGGCTGTTTTTGGAAGCATGTGAACTGTAGACTGGATAAAATAGATCTCCCGTACTAAAGAAAGGGGTCTTCATCCAGTCTCTTAAGAGCTTGGATAAAATGAAAAGGTAGAGGAAGGGAGAATTTAATCTTTCCTTGACCTGGAACTTCCATCTTCTTCTGCCTTTATACATCAGTATTCTTGGCTCTTGGAATTGAATCTACACCATTACCCTTTCTGGCCCTGATTTTGGGGTCTTTGGACTATAACTGAGACACAATCAGCTCCCCTCATTCTCAGCCTTTAGGACTGAAACATACTACTGGCCTCTGGTTTTCCAGCTCACAGATGATAAATCACAGGACTTCACAGATTCCATAGTAGCGTGAACCAATTCTTGTAATAAATAAAGAATATATAATTGGAGCTCTAATTATATTTATCTATCTCCTATTTGTGCTGTTTCTCTGGCGAATGCTGACCAATACATGAAACTTTACAGAATGACTGGGCTGGACAAGGTAGTATATCTGGTCCTTTGCTTACACTGTCTTAGCTAATGCTCAGCAAAAGATCAATTATTATTATTTCTATTTTAAAGATAGTATTTAATTTCTATTTTAAAATATTATTATTTCTATTTTAAGGATAAGAAACAGTGACAGACTGTATTTTGGGGAGCACCAAAATCACTGCAGATAGTGACTGCAGCCATGAAATCAAAAAACATTTGTTCCTTGGAAGGAAAGTTAGGACCAATCTAGATAGAATATTACAAAGCAGAGACATTACTTTGCCAGCAAGGGTCCATCTAGTCAAAGCTATGGTTTTTCCAGTAGTCATGTATGGATGTGAGAGCTGGACTATAAAGAAAGCTGAGCGCTGCAGAATTGATGCTTTTGAATTGCGGTGTTGGAAAAGACTCTTGAGAGTGCGTTGAACTGCAAGGAGATCCAACCAGTTCATCCTAAAGGAAATCGGTTCTGAATATTCATTGGAAGGACTGATGCTGAAGCTGAAACTCCAATACTTTGGCCACCTGATGTGAAGAACTGACTCATTGGAAAAGACCCTGATGCTGGGCAAGATTGAAGGCAGGAGGAAAAGGGGAGGACGGAGGATGAGATGGTTGGATGGCATCACTGACTCAATGGACATGAGTTTGAGCAATCTCCAGGAGTTGGTGATGGACAGGGAACCTGGCGTGCTGCAGTCCATGGGGTCACAAAGAGTTGGACACAACTGAGCGACTGAATTGAACTGAAGTGAACTGTACTGAAAGACAAGAAAGTAGATCTAACAAGATGAAATACTCTTGTCCAGGAATGTAAATGGTGGACTGAATGTAAACTCAGATTTTATGACTTCATGGCCACTTTTTGCATTGGACCACGCAATATTTTTTTCATAAGAACACCTAGACTTATTATACTCCCTTAGACAATGCATTATAGGAAAAAAAAACATTGAAAGATCAGGTGGGCAGAAATGTATTAATAGTGATAGCAAGAAGAAGTGGGAAAAAATAGGGTCCAAATAGTGTTAGATCATCTAACATGAAAATCATGGAAAGTCAAATGCTAATTTTTATCACATAATTTCTCTTTTAAACATTGAGTTTTTTAAAAGTCATAGAGTTTCATATTATAATATAGCCTATTTTTTTTTAAAGACAAAGCTTATTAAAATTAAATGTTCTATAATAAGAGAGATTTCAATAAAATAAGAATTTGCTGAACTACAAAAATGTAAATATGACACAAAAGCACCTTTCCTCTGTGAAGCAAACTATGGATATTATGGATGGGTAGTCTCACTAATTTCATTTTATCTGAAATACATTTTTGAGTAGACCAAACCGTTAAAATCAAAGCCAGCAATGTGAAGTTCATGTTGATGAATTTGTATGGCAAAAGCCATCACAAATTGTAAAATAATTCCCCACCAATTAAAACAAATTATTTAAAAAATAAAATTAAAAAGAAGAGTTCCCACTACAGACACCTGAAGACTGGTGACAGTTACTTTCTCTATTTGTAACCCCCACCCCCCGCCCCCTCTCCCAGCACCAACATTTAAAAGCTAAGACTTAACTAATGTTTTCATCCCTGAGGATAAACCAGACTTTAACTTAAATCTACAACTGGGAAACAGTTATTAAATAGTAATTATGACCCCTGTTTTATTGTCAAATAACATCATTTGCTTTAAATAAGTTCTTAGCTAATATAGTCAGTTGTTATTCTTCACAGCAAGAAGTCTTATGCTTATATTTTTAAAATATGAAATGTTAGATGTTAGCTAATGTTACATTTTATGAAGAAAGGATCCAAAGTAGGTGATATTTTCATAAACTGGTTTATCAATAAGGCAGATGTCTTATTTAAATGATGTCTTATTGCAAGTGATTATTATTTGCTATGAATTTGAAAAGCTGTACTGTAACTAATACTTGTATAAATACCTATTAGCAAATGATTAGCAGTTGAAAGATTGATATTGAGTTCATAATGTTTCAGTAGTCTTTCTGTATACCATCCCCAGATCTGAGAAGGAAATTTTTCTTAAACTTAATAAAGAAATACAAAGGTAAAGACATATTAAGACATCTCTATACTATAATAAGTCATCCTTTCTCGTTACCTTGGTTTATATCCATTACCTTAGAACTTAATTAAATATAAATACCATTTATAAGAAATGGAGACTGAAAGAAAGCAGCTACTGTTTCTGATACGTTCATACAGATATCACTTTGAATGACCTAAAGACAATTAGTCATTTTAAGATATCATGATTTTTAACCAAAATCTTTGAAAAAGATATGTCTCCTTACATAAAGCATATATCCCCATTACAAATTGAAAATGAAATACATTTTGCAAGTGGGCACATAATGTTTATAGATACCTTCTTGATGTGTTTAATGCATGTGAATACAGTTGATATCTAAGGGTAAAAAAAGGAAGACTATCTGATTTGAATAAAAACCTGTAGTGGAGGCAGAAATGAACTGTGTAATATAGTTTATGGCATAAAATTCTATTCATATCTGGCTTTCACAGACTATGGGCTTCTCAGAGAGAAATCTATCCAATACAATGCATTTTTAGGGAAGGTGTACTTTAATTCATAAAGGTGTAAAATGAATTACAGGGTTTTCAGAAGAAAAAAAGACTTGTTTTAACAATAGCCTTTGAAAAACTAAAAATACATTCATAAGAAAACTCCTTTTATAATAATCCTATTTTGAAAATAGCAATATAAACTACATTTTCATCAAAATCACACAGATCAGTCCTACATTGGGTACATTCTTGTTTCACTGACAATTCAAAAAGAAAAATATACTTAACTTGCTGCTGAGTTGGAGAATTACAAATGTTATTGCAAAGACATACACTCCTTATTTACTACCAATGTTACCAACTTTTGAATATCTACTTAAAAATATCAGATTAAAGACACAGATAGCCCCCAAGCTAATGGATAATCTTACCAATATATTTGGCTATGAAATGTGTTCTACATCTGTATTTGGAGCATATTTCTAAATATATTTCCCTTATACAAATTTAAGCTGTATTGTATCTAATTCATATTGCTTTGGTAAAAACAAAAAAAAAACAAAAAGAAACCAATAAGACCTGTTAACTCTTCATCAAGTAGCATGGTAATTATCAAAAATTGTATCAGATGTCTTTTAGAATTCTAAAAGGGTCTACAGTACAAAACCACCTCAAGGACATCAAAACTGCATCTAGAGACCCACCAGAGTTCTCTGAATTTCTATGTCTATCAACATAACTCATGGATCTCTCAGATTCTATTTAACCATTTTTTAAAATTCCTTTCACATTTATTAAGCACCTATTTATTACATGCCAGGCATTCTTCTAGGAAGTTGAGTTTATGGTAGTCAACTAAACAAAGTCTTTTCCTTTGAATGCCTTATATTACAATGGGAAGGGATAAAAATAAGTATCACATGTGTGTGTATTTTGAGAAGTAACATAAAGAAAAAGCAATCTGAGAAAGGAGGATAGAGTGCTGTGTATTTGTGGCACTGGTGATGAGTGGGTGCTTATTTAACACAGGGTGATCAGAAACAAGTTCTATGAAAATGTGGCATTTGAGCAGAAACATGAGGTAGTGAAATGATAAATGAGGATAATATATGAAAGACAACATTAAAAGAGAGAACAGCAAGAGTAAATTCCCTGAGTTGTGAACAACTTTTGTCTTTTTTTTTTAACCCATTATCAACTAGATTCTTCACTGTCTATAAGTACTCTTTATATGATCTACTTATTTTAATTACTGCTTCCTCATTATGTCTGACTTCATAATGAGATAAGACCTTTAGTTTACCCCATTATCCCATTTCTCAATGTGTTCTTTTAGCTTCAACACCCACTGCTTAACTATGTGACTGCCCATGATTCCCAATTCAAATTATGAAAGGCAAAAATCTCATGAGCATAGTTTCTCTGGCTATTTATGATTCTTGCCTAGTTTATAAAGTGGATAGGAGAGTCAAGAGTTGAGTCATGTAATATCAAATATCAAGAATATGCCTCATCAAGAATTACAGATGAGCATTTGTCTTTAAAAGTGGCTAAAAACAAAGCAGAACTCAAACATTCAGTAACGTTACTTGTCTTTGCCTCATATTTAACATCTATTGAATAAGCCAGGAGAAATATCAATAACCTCAGAAATGCAGATGACACCACCCTTATGGTGGAAAGCAAAAAGAAACTAAAGAGCCTCTTGATGAAGGTGAAAGAGGAAATGAAAAAGCTGGCTTAAAACTCAGCATTCAAAAAATGAGTATCATGGCATCTGGTCCCATCACTTCATGGTAAACAGATGGGGAAACAATGGAAATAGTGACAGACTTTATTTTCTTGGGTTCCAATATCATTGCAAATGGTGACCCCAGCCATGAAATTAAAAGACACTTGTTCCTTAGGAGAAAAACTATGAAAAACCTAGATAACGTTTTAAAAAGCAGAGCCATTACTTTGGTGACAAAGGTCTATATAGTCAAAGCTATGGTTTTTCCAGTAGTAATGTATGGATGTGACAGTTGGACCATAAAGAAGGCTGAAGGCCAAATAATTGATGCTTTGAACTGTGGTGTTGGAGACGCCTCTTGAGAGTCCCTTGGACTGCAAGGAGATCAAACCAGTCAATCCTAAAGGAAATCAATAAAATCCTAAAGGAAATAAATCCTGAATATTCATTAGAAGGACTGATGCAGGAGTTGAAGCTCCACTACTTTGGCCACCTGATGTGAAGAGCTGACTCATTAGAAAAGATCATGATGCTGGAGAAGATTGAAAGTAGGAAGAGAAGAGGATGACAGAAGACGAGATGGTTGGATGGCATCACTGACTAAGTGACATACGTTTGAGCAAGCTCCAGGAGTTGGTAAAGGACTGGGAAGCCTAGTGTGCTGCAGTCGACGGGTTGCAAAGAGTCAGACATGACTGAGCAACTGAACAACAACAACTGAATAAGTCTCTGAATTTTCAGATTCTAAAATATTTAACATTCTCAACATATCTACATGTTATTACAGAATAGATGTATCAATATTTAGATTTTTGACCAGTTTCCTCAGATGCTGAAAACTCTAATATAGAGAATTGAACAGTGTCTCCCAAAAATACATGATCACATGGAATCTCCAAATGTGACCTTATTTGGAATGAGTCTTTGCAGATATAAGTTAAAGTTCTTGAGACAAGATCATGCTGGATTTAGGGTGGGCTCTAAATCAAATGATGGTTTTGTTTATAAGAGAAAGCAAAGGGAGATTTCAAACCACAGACATGAATACACAGAGGGAAAATCATGTGAGGATAGAGGAAGCAACTGGAGTGAGGCATTTATAAGCCACACAATGTCAAGGATTGCCAGAGTCATCAGAGGCTAGGAGAGAGGCATGGAATAGCTTCTCTCTCAGAGGCTCCAGAAGGAATCAACACTATCAGTACCTTAATTTCAAACCTCTAACCTCCTGAAAGGGGAGGTAATAAATCTGTCTTGTTTTAAACCACCAAACTTGTGTTAATTTGTTAAGGCAGGCCTAGGAAACTAACACATCGGCACATGTATTAGGATATCTAAATCAATGCAGATACCCAAGACAAAATTTTCAGAAAAGAGAGAAATCAACACATAGGAAGAATAGATTTATTATCAAACTTTGCTGCACACCTGGACAACTAGTTCTAAGTAACACTTCATCTTTTTTGTTATTTGTTTTGCTTGTTTATTTTTCATTAACCACATGATGCTCATTTTCTCTCAGTTATACATATAATACATGCCTTATTTTAAAACATCGTCTTTTTTTCTAAAAGCATATAAAGGGAAATCAAGGCAAAGATAATAGTTTGAAGAGGTGTGTCAGAGAAGTACAAGGTAGTTTAAGAATCCAGTTCTTTAGTGATCTGAATGAATACAGAGAATTAGCCTTGAATATCAGGAAGAAGAGGGATAGACTCCATCCCCTTTAAGCATTAACTTCCTTGAATGATACTATCTCAACAAAGTTTTCAATAAATATTGAGTAACATAGCATTCAAGATTGCTGTTTCTGAATTATGACTATATTTCTGTTTTTCAATCCCAGTTGGAAAAAAAGGCCATACACTCTAATAAGCAAATGTACTGTAGGTAAAATTGTTTTCTTTTTTTTTGAAAGCAGAAGAGTCTGATGAGGAATTTTAACCAATTATAATGCCATTCCACCTCTCTCTGAGTTGTGCCTGGAGGAAACAGGATTCTATTCTGATGATTGTTTTGGATTTGCTTCAAGTATAGATAAATGCATAATCAAAACACTAAAATTCTCTGCTATATAGAATGGCTGACAGAGTTAAAGCATGAAAAAAATAAGGCAGATGTAATTATACATATATTTTGACTAAATTAAAATTTTAATAAAGTACTCATAGCATTGCACAGCTCTGAGGTATGCTGCTTCCAGCTGTAAGATATACATTATTTATTAAGTGAAAAACAATATTATATGATGTATCATGTCTTTAAAAAATTGTTACATTAAATATCATTTAATAATAGGGGAGGTGATAACTCTACCAAAAATCACAACACCAACTTTGTAATGGTTTAGCTTTAGTTCTTCTTGGAGGCATTAATTTCCTTGTATAGTCTACTGACTATTCAATTTATAAAAATATATATTATGCATATAAATAATATTTTTTCCAAACTAAAAAGGAAGAACAAACACATCTACTTTTTAAAATCTAGTATCATGTCATACAGAAAAATAAAATTTAAAAGAAGATTCCTGAAGCAGTCATTATCAGTGACCTACCTACATTTCTTCTGAATTCACATCTATCTAAAAAAGCACTTACTGTGAATGCCTAGAACTCTCTGCTTGAAAGATTTTGCCACCAGATCATAGGAGGCCTAATAGTGAAGCAAGCCATAAATGCCAGAAAAGCCATGTATCTGAAAGTTTTCCCTAATAATGAGGTTCCTGAGCAAGATATATGCACAGAAAGAAGTGGAGAAAAAAGCAACAATTAGTTATTAGCCAATACACAGTATTGAGCAAAGTTCCCCCAAATCCACAACTACCTGGAACCTCACAATATGGTCTTTTTAGGGAATAGGTTTCTTTGCAGGTGTAATTGAGGTGAGGTCATACTGGATTAGGATGAACCCTAAATCCAATGGATAGTGGCTTTGTAAAAAGATGTATACCTGAAGGCATTCAGTAAAGAAACCCATAAAACAAGGGAGGCAAAGATTGGAGTAATGAAGCTACAGTTAAGGAATACCAAGGATTCTGAGCAGTCACCTGATGTTAGGAAGTTAGAAAGAGGCAAGGTAGGATTCTTGCTTAGCACTTTAAAGGGAGTATAAGCCTGCCTATATCATGATTTTGGATCTGTAGACTCCAGAACTAAGAAAATAAATTTCTATTCTTTTAAGCTATCAGTTTGTGATACACACACACACACACACACACACACACATACATATATATTTATGGCTAGGATATAAAAACACCAGGTAAAGCAAAAGAAGCATGAATGAAGCCTGCAGTCTCAGACAAATCTAAAGAACCTCCTCATTTTGTCACTCCCTTAAACATACCTACCCGTGTTCCCTTCTCTGTCCAAATCTTACTTTTAGCACCTTCCACAGCCCAGATAGTTGCCTGGAAGGAAGAGCTAAAGAAAAAAATAGACTCTAGGAAAAAGGTGGCCTGCACTGGCCTAAAAAGTAGATTCTGGGTCTGTTTACTTGAGTAGAAGAAGACAAGAAAAGGCACATCCACATTCAGGCTTTCAATGAAAATTGACTCTATTTACAAATGAATTATACCAATCAGTGCTTTGAAATTTAGCTGGTTAGATTATTAGATTGGCACAAAGATAATTGCAGTTTTGGACTGTGATTTTAAATAATTATAACTAGGCACAAACACATCTTTATTAATCAAAATAGGAATCATTTCAATCAACATATCTTTGCCAATGAGAAATAAGTTTTATTCCTGTAGTATAAAAATCTGTGTTTTGAGATTCAGTGAACTCTTGGAAAGCATTTTCTGCCTCCTGCTGTTTGTGGAAGCATTTTCCCTGCAAAAAGTTGTTGAGATGTTTAAAGAAGTGATAGTTGGTTGGCAAGAGGTCAGGTGAATATGGTGGATGAGGCAAAATTTTGTATTCCAATCTATTCAACTTTTGAAGCATTGGTGGGTGACATGTGGTCGGGCATTGTCCTGGAGAAAAATTGGGCCCTTTCTGTTGACCAATACTGGTTGCAGGCATTGTAGTTTTGAGTGCATCTCATTGATTACCTGAGCATACTTCTCAGATGTAATGGTTTCCCCAAGATTCTGAAAGCCATACTGGATCAGATTGGCAGCAGGCTACCAAACAGTGGCCATGACCCTAATTGGTGCAAGTTGCGCTTTGGGAAGTGCTTTGGAGCTTTTTCTCGATTCAACCACTGAGTCGGTTGTCACCGATTGCTGTATACAATCCACTTTTTGTCGCACATCACAACCCAATTGAAAAATGGTTCATTGTTGTTGTGTAGAATAAGAGAAGACAACACTTTAAAATGAATATTTTTTGATTTGCAGTCAGTTCATCAGGCACCCATCTATTGAACTTTTTCATCTTTCCAGTTGACTTCAAATGCCAAACAACCATAGAATGGTCCATGCTGAGTTCTTCAGCAACTTCTCATGTAGTTGTAAGAGGATCAGCTTCAATTATGGCTCTCAGTTTGTAGCTGTCAACTTCCAGTGGCCAGCCACTATGCTCATCTTCAAGGTTCTCATCTCCTTTGCAAAACTTCTTGAACCTCCACTGCACTGTATGTTTGTCAGCAGTTCCTGGGGCAAATGTGTTGTTGATTTTGCGAGTTGTCTTCCCTGCTTTATGACCCATTTTGAACTCAAATAAGAAAATCACTAAAATTTGCTTTGTGTCTAATATCATTTCCATAGTCTAAATAAATATAAAATAAACAGCAAGTAATCGTCATTAGCAAAAACATAAAGTGAGAAATGCACATTAAAATGATGTCTAATATAACCATATTTATTGGTAAGTATTCCAATATCAAACAATAAATTTCAACAATGCAAAAACTGCAGTTGCATCAACCTAATATTAACTTCTTCAAAGATAAGGGGAAAAAAGAGAGAATATTTCCTCAGATAGTCCTCTTCCACCAAAAGATGATTATTTCATATTTTGTTCTTTAATGGAGACTTTGAGCTTATTATTCAAACCTTTGGTTAACCAGAGCATAACTGAGACAGGGAAGACAAAAGCACAGCTATTTAGGAAAAGGATCAGGGACTGGTTGTGGGCAAAACAGGCCTTGGAAGCTAAAGAACAAAGGTCCCGCAGGCCTGGGTCCCAAGAATAAAAACCAGGCTCCCAGGAATAAAAAAAAAAAATTAACTTTTATCTCTGTTACACAAGCAAGTATACTTAGTTGGCACAAGATAAGAAACTCAACTATAAATTTTAACCTTATCTCTTCCAGTGCTTTCTTGCAGAAAGTTCTCATGGACTCCTTTTGAAACAGGAGGGGAGGGGGCAGGGCACAATCTTTAAAAGAATGCCACAGGACATGACAAAGGCTTTTTGTGGCGCTGGTGGCTGTGTCATTTACCATGCTACTGTATTACAATAGTGTATAAAGAGGCTCAGCGTCTATTGGGTCCAAGATGGTAGAAGAGTTGACTTCCACTAGACCCTGAGCCTCATTATAACTCACTGTAACACAGTAGCATGGCAAATGACACAGCCGCCAGCGCCACAACAGTTCTGAGCTAAACATAAAAGGCCAAAAAGGTGGGCAGGATGGCCCAATTTCTAGAAAGCCCCATCCCTTCTTCCAAAATACCTGGAATAATTCTTCCATTCCTTAGCCTATGAAATTTCCTAGCCCATAAAAACTAACCACACTGTATTTTGAAGCTCTCTCAACTTCAGAGATGTCCCACACTCTGTGGAGTGGGTTTCTCTCTAAATAAGTCCATTTCTTACCTATCGCTGTGTCCCTGAATTCTTTCACAGTGAAGCAAGAACCTTAAATTCACAAGCAACACACTTTCCCCTCACAGAAGAATTGCCTATTCCTGATAGCCACCATGGCGGCTACTGCAGATAATCAAATGAGTTTAACGATTTCTGGAAATAATCAGTGATCATGAGACAAACTCTTCTTTTTTTTTTTTTTTTTTTTCTTTTTAACAAAAGCAACTCGCCTCTTCCACTCAAGAAGCAGGCGCTTTTTTCCACCTTCTCCCTTTGAAACTGAGCAGGAACCTGTGGGCCTCCAAGGCACAAAAGCCTTTCTCTGTCCCTAAATCTTCAGTGTAGGAAACAGGCTTCATTCAGCCTCCAAGACCGTTCCCTGTTCCAAAGGGCAGGATCAAGCAGTTGCTAATCAGGGAACGAAGGGGATACGGAGACAAGGGGGAAACAGTCAAGAAAAAAAAGTGCAGCCTTCCTTCGTGGTCCTGATGGCCCCTCAAGAGATATGCATAACAATATCTTTGAGGCATTTGGCAGATATTGAAACCCCCACCAGGTAAAAGTGATCTGCTGTCCACAATTATGTAGATCTCAGGCCAGATGGAAAAAAGTTGATGAAGTTGACTCCAAATTACCTCAGTCATGCAGTCATGTCTGACTCTTTGCAACCCCATGGACTGCAGCACACCAGGCTTCCCTGTCCATCACCAACTTCTGGAGCTTACTCAAACTCACGTCTGTCAAGTCAGTGATGCCATCCAACCACCTCATTCTCTGTCATCCCCTTTTCCTCGTGCCTTCATTCTTTCCAGCATCAGGATCTTTTCCAGTAAGTCAGTTCTTTGCATCAGGTGGCCAAAGTATTGGAGCTTCAGTTTCAGCATCAGTCCTTCCACTGAATATTCAGGACTGATCTCCTCTAGGATTGAGTAGCTTGATCTCCTTCCAGTCCAAGGGACTCTCAAGAGTCTTCTCCAACACCACGGTTCAAAAGCATCAGTTCTTTGGTGTTCAGCTTTCTTAATGGTCCAACTCTCACATCCATACATTACTAATGGAAAAACCATAGCTTTGACTATACAGACCTTTGTCACCAAAGTAATGTCTTTGCTTTTTAATAGGCTGTCTAGGTTGGTCATAGCTTTTCTCCCAAGGAACAAGTGTTTTTGAATTTCATGGCTGCAGTCACCATCTGCAGTGATTTTGGAGCCCAAGAAAATAAAGTCTCTCACTCACTGTTTCCACTGTTTTCCCATCTGTTTACCATGAAGTGATGGGACCAGATGCCATGATCTTAGTTTTTTGAATGTTGAGTTTTAAGCCAGTTTTTCACTCTCCTCTTTCATCTTCATCAAGAGGCTCTTTAGTTTCTCTTCACTTTCTGCCATTAGGGTGGTGTCATCTGCCTATCTGAAGTTATTGATATTTCTCCCAGGAATCTTGATTCCAGTTTGTGCCTCATCCAGCCTGGCATTTTGCATGATGTAATCTGCATAGAAGTTAAATAAGCAGGGTAACAATATACAGCCTTGACGTATTCCTTTCCCAATTTAGAATCAGTCCATTTTTCCATGTCTGGTTCTAACTGCTGCTTCTAGACCTGCAAACAGGTTTCTCAAGAGGCAGGTGAGCTGGTCTGGTATTTCCATTTCTTTTAGAATTTTCCACAATTTGTTGTGATCCACACAGTCAAAGGCTTTAGCATAGTCAATAAAGCAGAAGTAGATGTTTTTCTGGTACTCTCTTGCTTTTTCGAAGTTCCGACAGATGTTAGCAATTTGATCTCTGGTTCCTCTGCCTTTTCTACATTTTATTTATTTATTTTTTATTTTATTTTATTTTTAAACTTTACATAAATGAAACATGTAAAACATCATGTATGAAACGAGTTGCCTCTGCCTTTTCTAAATCCAGCTTGAACATCTGGAAGTCCTCGGTTCATGTACTGTTGAAGCCAAGCTTGGAGAATTTGAGCATTACTTTGCTCACATGTGAAATGAGTGCATTGTGAGTAGTTTGAACATTTTTTGGCATTGTCCTTCTTTGGGATTTGAATTAAAACTGACCTTTTCCAGTCCTGTAGCCACTGCTGAGTTTTCCAAACTTGCTGGCATATTGATTTCAGCACTTTAACAGCATCATCTTTTAGTCTTTTGGCTTGATGTCCACCAAGAGGTAAATTCAATTTTTGGGTAGCGCTCCCTCTTAAGATACAGGGAAAGAACAGAGCCAATAAAAACCTTATCAAAATGAGAAATTAAAAACCAAATAGCCCCATCTCTAAATCTGAATCCATTCTTTTCTGGCGTAACATGAAACCAACTGACAATGCTGAACTTTATCTAAGCCCTGAGTTCCCAGAAAGTAGCAAAGTATGTTAAGAAATCTACCCCTATCTCCACATACATTTTTGTGTTCCAAGAAATATTATTACTGTTTAGTTGTTAAGTCATGTCCAACTCTGTGACCCCACAGCCCAACCAGACTCCTCTGTCCGTGGAATTTCCAGGCAAGAATATTGGATTGGGTTGCCATTTCCTTCTCCAGGGAATCTTCCCAATCCAGGCATCAAACCCACACCTTTTGCACTGGCAGGCAGATTCCTTACCACTGAGTTAGGGAAGCTGAGATCCAAGAAATATCTAACTACATAATATAATGGACCACTCTGCCCTCATATATATAATATCCAAAACTAGCCACGCATCCCTTCTCTCTCCATGCTTCAAAACTACTCACTTGTTTATCTGCCTCTTAAAACCTAAAGTTTTCTCTCTCTTTGACATGTTCCTCATGAATGAACACAATTCCTATTTTGACATCCTGAATAAAAGCATCTTTTTAATTACTGGGGCTATTTTGTCTTTGTTAGGCTCAGTCAAGAGCCTACCTTGGGTTTGAATCCCTTTAAGAGCAGGTTTAGGTTGAGTCATCACCACTACATGTGCTACTGCAGGTTCAACACTGAAAGTTGGATTCTCTATCTGATGGTTATTAAGTCCTTTCATGGCTTCCTCCTTCCTCTTTCTAACTATTCAGTAGTCACTAGGATTCATAAAAATATCATGTTATACATTTCACAGATACAAAATCCAAGAAACATAGGCAAGTCTTCTGGCACCAAAATAGTTGCTATCCTAAGTACCAACCTCCTTAAAAAACACACAAACATGTATTTTACAACAGAAAACAAAAGCTATGTTTCCTGAATTTAATACATATTCCATTCTCTACCCACATGTTTCCTCAATAACTCTGGAGGTCCAGGATCCCAATGTAGAAATGGACTAGAGAAGTTAATGAAGTCAATATATTTTGACAGAGACGAAAAGAGAAACTCAATACAGGTCAACTAAAAATGAAGTCTGCACAACCTTGCTTAGTCATCTCAGTTATTCTTTCCTGAAACCTCTTCTCATTCCTATAATTAATGATCAGTAGTTTTCTCATCAGCCTCTTATTTTAGCCAAGGCTTTTTCAAGGCAAGAAAATTTATAATTACCTTTGCATTTTATTTGATTTGAGAAACCATTTTCAAATTTTGTATAGAATAACTATCATCTTCATTAAAGTTTTATTAATTTATTTGGCTGCCTGGTCACACTCATCAAATACAACATTTGAAATAAGAGACTCATATTTCTTTATCATTTTAGAGTTAAAGCTGGATTTAAGATAAGGGAGGCGGGTTCAGGATGGGGAACATGTGTATACCTGTGGCGGATTCATGTTGATATATGGCAAAACCAATACAATATTGTAAAGTTAAAAAATAAAATATTAAAAAAAAGATAACCAAAATCAGCAGATATGGGAAAATAAGGAAAACTTTAAAGAACTTCTCAAATAATAAGAAGCAGAGAAATAACTGAAATCAAGTCAATTCATTCTTTTTGCCCTCTGACCTTGATACATATATAATGTATGCAAACAGCCTCTGAAGGAAGGTAGTGCCTGGTTAAAACAGGGGAAATGATACCTTCTAAATGATGTTAAGAAAGATGACAAGTATAAATATGCTAACAGAAATACAGTCTATAAAACTGACTCCAAAGCACAGATGCCCTTGTCCTCAGGATGCTCCTTTTTATTCTGGTTGTGCCATGTGGCATGTGGCATCTTAGGTCCCTGACCAGGGATGGAACCCCGGTCCCTTGCAGTAGAAGCATGATGTTCTTCTAACCTCTGGACTGTCATGGAAGTCCCAAGGACACTCCTTATTTTATACCATGGAGTAGTTTCCCTTCATTCCTGTAAGTTTTCACTGCTGTGAGCACCACAAAAAACTCCTTACCGTAGTTTAGTCAATAAGTAATTTTCTACATTTCAAATATTCTTCATAGTATCTCACACTATACTGGTAACATGAATGATGTTGAAGAAATATTTATTTCAAAGGAAAGACAGGGGGAGGAAGGAAAGAGGAAAAATAGAATATTGGAGAATATTGTAATAATGCACAATGAACAATTACATAAATACAAGAGGATGATGTACTGAACAATTACATTTGTATTCTTCACATTTTTATATCTATACATGAATCAAAAAAAAGTTGAATTCACAGTTTTGGCAGATACCCTGCATCCTCAGTTATGCTGAACATGATGTTCCCAGTTGTCTTAGTTACAATGAGAGCTTTAATTAGTTTTCTTTTGCTTTGGCATAGAGTACTCTTCTGCGGGAAAGCTATGGTATGTGGAACTGTTGTTACTTTTCCAGGCAATATAAGAATGAATTCGTAGTGATGATGGTGACAGTGGAGTGCCAAAGAGGAGTAAATAAAATTCTTCCTAGAGGCATAAAAGAAATAACATCCAGTGAAAAATGTGCAAAATGTATCCAAAAAGACATTAAAGAGCAATCAGGATATATGCTTCATTGCAAACAAAAGAAAAAATAAATTCTGGTTAACTGAGCAGAAAGACCATTTTATTCAAGCTATTGGAGTGTTCATTAAATCAAGAATATGGCAAACCAGGCTCATAAAAGAAGCCATAAATACAGTCATGGGGAGAGTTTAGCTGTGGAAAAGATGTTATGAGTGCTGCCACCGTCAGACAGCATTGTCTAATAAGTCTGCTGGAATCTCAACTCCAACAGTACCTCCACCCATCCCAGTGGGCACTAGGCTCCAGATACTAAGACCAGAGTAAATTCTAAAGGTCCCAAGAGTAGTAGCCGATTGACCAAGCCCTTTATTACCTGTCTTCTTCAGACCAAGAAACATAGCCTCAAAATTTCCTTCAGTGTGACTAAACTTTAGATAGGTTTCTTCCTGACTAGAAGGCCCTGATATCCCTTTTCTTAAAGAATTTTCTTTAGAAAACTGCAATTGTAAATTCTCTGCCTCTTTGAGATGTAAATCTTCTCAGCCCCTTGCCAGTTTTACAACTCAGAAATGTCTTTTTCAAGGACTTGAGAGCCATCTCTTTGAAATATCATCATCAAAGAAGATAGCACCCCTATCTCCAAGTCTTTATGGAAAGGTAGAAGTCTGATTTTGATGAGATAAGTGCCAATTAGCAAACACAAATGATCTAATTATTTTGTTAATTGACCTGCTCCCCAGTAACATCCTCTAGTATGTTTACTAGCTTATCCCATCTTTCATTTCAGGAGTCTTGAGTTTAATCTCTTTCCTCTATTTCTGGACTTCCCTGGTGGCTCAGATGGTAAAGCATCTGCCTATAATGCAGGAGACCCTGGTTTGGGAAGATCTCCTGGAGAAGGAAATGGCAACCCACTCCAGTATTCTTGTCTGGAAAATCCCATGGACGGAGAAGCCTGGTCAGTCCATGGGGTCACAAAGAGTTGGACACGACAGAGCAACTTCACTTTCACTTTTTTACCTCTTTTTCTATAGTATTGAATAAGATCTTCCTAGTCTGTTGAACTTTCCTGATGCAATTTTTCATTGATGTGCCCCTAGCTTCTATGAGTCTTGACAGAGCAAATGTCTGGTCTTTGACAATTTTCATGGGTAGAGGCAGAATCATCTCTTACCTAAACTCAGACTGTAAACAAATCCTTGGAACATAAGCAGGAAGTGTCCACGCTGGATGGCAAAAAAACAGACTAATAGTCACTACTTCTTTAGAATATAATGTCTCTGTGTTCAGTCACTTCAGTCGTGTCTGACTCTTTGCAATTCTATGGACTGTAGCCCACTAAACTCCTCTGTCCACAGAATTCTCCAAGCATGAATACTGGAGGGAGTTGCCATGCCCTTCTCCAGGGGATCTTCCCAAAGATTGCAGGCAGATTCTTTACCCACTGAACCACCTGGGAAGCCCAGAATATAATGTCTACAGGAGGAATAATGTCTTCAGGAGGATTATTCTTTCTTGCATACATTGAATACTAACATACTTATAAAATGATCTCTAAGGCTATTTCTCTGTTACACTGAATTTCTTGAATATCCTTAGCCTGGGTTCTGTGTCAGTAAGCAGCTTCCAAAACTATCTTAGCTAGCTGAAATTTCATATGTTTGGTTGAACGTGGTAAGTGGTTCTCAGCACAAAGGTAATTAACATCTACTGAGTGCTTATCAGACATTTAGAACTTTTAAAATCAACTCTTCGAAGTCTTAGAATTTTTAAGATGTTATTTCATTAAGAACAGACATCAAACAATGAAAGGAAAAAGATCCATCAATTACTATCATCTCACAGGTTGAAGGTGACTCCATGTCTATACTTGTAACCAGAACGCTATAGAAATAATTCAAAAATTTAAACCTTGAATGTATAGATTTGAACTTGGGCCTTCCTAACTCCAAAATCCTTACTTTTACTGCAAAAATAAAAACTCTATTGAAAACATTAATAATGAATAGCCTATACAGTGCGCTCCTTTCCTAGAGAGGTTTAGTTGTCATCTTTTTTACTTCAGAGAAAAGAACACACATAATACTCCTGGCTGGATACCTTTATTATTCCTAATTCAGTTGAATATATAACTCATGTTAAAAAGGCTTTGAATGGCATACATACTGCAAGCAATCTTTATCTAAGAAATATAGCTTTCCTTTGACCCAAGTCTGTCTCACATCTCTCTCTTCTTAACAGCTAAACCCTTCAATATAGTTATCTGCCTTTCATGTCTCCTCCTCTCTTGAATGCAATGCAATCAGGATTTATTACCGCTCCAACCAAAATTGCTCTTTAGAACGTAAATTCTTATTTATTTGAGCTTTGGTGATACTTATTAAACTTTTCCTTTTCTTGATTTTGGGACAGTTTTGTTCTCTTGGTTCTCTTCTTACCTCCCTGGCTCCCCTTTCTTGGGTTCTTCTGGTTGTTATTCTCCACTATCCTGAAATCTGAATTAGTTGAAAGTGTTAGCATTTAGTCTTCTGGTATCTTCTAAAATATATTACATTAACTCCACAGGAGTGTTCATCCAACCCAAGGTCTTTAAATGTTGCTGAAATTCTGGTAACCCACATATGTTTTTTTGTATACCAACCTCTGCTTTGAACTGTAAATGCATCAATATTATATACCATATTGGCTACCCACACCTCCATTATAGGAGGTAGTTGCAGTAAGATATAAATAAAATTAGACACTATTTTTAAAAAGACAAAAATGTGTATCCTGCTGCCTATTCTTTTTGCAACCCCATGGACTGTAGACAGCAGGCTCCTCTGTCCATGGGATTTCCCTGGCAAGAATATTGGAGTGGGTAGCTATTTCATTTTCCAAGGGATCTTCTCCACTCAGGGACTGAACCTGGGTCTCCCGCATTGCAAGCAGATTCTTTGCCATCTGAGACACCAGGGAAGCCAGACATAATTAAAACTAGACACTATTTTTAAAAAGACAAAAATGTGTATCATGTTGTCTACTCTCTCAATCAGAGTTGGTCTTAGTCTGTCCTGTTTCCCTGTACTAAACAATGTTATATCTACTATACTGAGATGAGGGTGTACATCAAAGCAGGATGTCTTTACATAAGCCACTTGTTATGAGACTAAAGGTGACTAATTCATGGGTGTTTTTTCATGGTTTTGTTAAAGAGGACATCTGAGAAATGTTCTATAATGTTAAATAATGACCTACGAAACAAACCAGCAGGATGTGATTGTAGTAAAAACTTTCAGTATAGAAATGAACTTGTAAATTTAAGGAGTTGATGTTGAGACAATCTGACTAAATTTGAAATAAATTTAATATACTTCATGTATTTTTCCTTCAAATTGAACAGTCAGGAAGAATTGAAAATTATTTCCAATAGAAATAAGTTCCAGTAAATTCCAATAGAATATTTCCAATATTTTTGGTCTCTCAAGAAATATCAACAGTCAATTCATACATTGGTTTAACTATGTATTTTTTTTATCAGTATTGAAAACTATATATGAAAAAGACTGACTTTTAAAATGCTGTCTAATAATTCTAGAGTACCTGTCTATTTTCACCCCTGCTTTTTCTTTTTAAATGTGGTTCATATTCAAAAATCTAACCTAGCCTTGGATAATTATACAGAAAACTATTAGGAAATGGAAAGTATAAGATAAGTATTTTCTGTCATTAATTAGCCAGGTTTGGCATACAGTAATAGAATTTATTAGGCATCAAAACAGCATGGAAATGAATTATACAACTTTGACTTTAAAAGTTAAGAAATCTCCAGGGCTTCCCTGGTGGCCCAGTGGTAAAGAATCCACCTGCCAATGCAGGAGTCATGGGTTCCATCCCTGATCTGGGAAGATTCCACATTGAGGAGCAACTAAGACCATGTACCACAACTATTGAGCCTGTTAGTTGCAAAGAGAATAGGCAGCAGGATACACAACTCGAGCCTGTTGGTTAGAGTCCACGAGCTGCAATTACTAAGCCCATGTGTCTCAATGACTGAAGCCCACACACCCTAGAGCTTGTGATCTGCAACAAGAGAAGCCAGCATAGTGAGAAGCCCACATACAGCAACTAGCAGCAGCCGCTACTCACCACAACTAGGAAAAGGTCCATGCAGTAATGAAGACCCAGAGAGGCCAAAACTAAATAAATTCAAGTTTAAATCTTGTCTAGTGGGTCAGCTATCCCTCACAATTCTCAAAATATGCCAGGAATTTTGGCCCCCATTCCTTCCTTTCCTTGAGTTAGAATTCCAGAGTTTGACTTTTAGACTAAGTATTCTACAACATGGAACCCATTTGCTGTCAGTCAGGAGGAATTCAAGAACCTCCAATTCAGTGCATATGAGATTTGGAATCTACATCATTTTCTGATACTCCCACGGGAAACGGGTGCTTCAGATCTGAAGGCAGAACATTTTCTTCTGTGATGCTGCAACTAAGGCTCTACCTTTTCACTTCATTTCTGATAACTGGATTTCTACTTTGTCCCTTTATGCTTGAGCCCAGTCTTAAACTGTTTGCAAACTTTGGGGCTACCCAAAGCCCTTTCCAGTTCCCTTCTTTTCACCAAGAAACTGAGCCCTAAGCTCCCTTTCAAGCAAAATCTAATTGATCTGCAAGGGATTTCCCAGATCCTAACTTCCTTTTTGCATATCTAACTGGATCTTAATCAATTTATCTGATTAAAAATAGTGACTATTTTGACAATAACCATGCCAGGGTTTTGTGATATTGAGCCAAACTGATCCTGTGCTCCAAGAATCTTTATGAAAGTGATTCAATATTGGATCAGAGTTCTTTAAAGAGGTTAACTGTGCTCACCTTGCACAATAATAAGTGATTAGCAGAAAAAGCACCACAGAATAATGAGTAGACTATGAACACAGCATGGAAATTCAAACAGTTGTCATGTCAAATATTTCATAGCCTTTATGAGAGGTGCTATTTGAAGAGATTTTTTTTTCCCTCCATGCTTATTTATTGGAGAGTGCTAGACCATGGTATAGCTGAATATTTTAAAATAAATTCAGAGAGACTCCCAAATACAGTTTTTGGGTAATAACTCTCTTAGAGTCCATAACATTTTTGCTGTACACACAGACATACACACACACATACACAAGTACACATACATACACACAAGCAGAGAGTTACTTGAAAGCATTTATGTTAGATCCACAATAGAGAGACCTAAATGAGCTCCTATAAAGGCCATTTATTTTAATTCCCTGTCTTAAAAGTTCATGGTGAAAATTCATTGTAAAAAATAAATTTTGGATAAGACTGTGGTAATAACGGTCCACAGTCCCCCCTAAAAGAAATGTGAATTACTTTTTTTCAAACAGTTTTATAATGAAAACTTTTACCTACAAGTAAAAGATACTGGAGGTCCTTTATTAGAAACTCTCTGCTATCAAGACTGCTTTTTTGGTGTGGTTACATTACCTAAGAGATGCCAACTAGCTCTAATTAGTACTCACTGAATCAAAAGTGTTTTGATAACTATATGTACAAATCTAACTTCCCGCCCACAAAAGCTCTCTTTCAATTTGTAACTTCTCCATGATCTACCAAGTCACCGTATTCACTGTCATCTTTTGCTTCTCCATCTCCACCATTTTCTGACCCGTAACCAGGTTTTTCTCCATTGTATATTCAATGGATTGTATAGAAAATTCATCTCTGACACGAGTGAAATTCTTTCTAAAGAACTGTAGAAATTTATCAACATCTGACTTCCCAAGGTGCCAGGGAGGTAATACTTATTTCCAGAAATATCTGGCCTCCTTCGATTTAATCTAAGAGTGAAATAAGAAATTTGAATTAATAGCTCATTGTTACAGAGTTGAGCAAACCTAAGAGTACATCAATAAGCTGGAGACAAACCAGAATATAGAGTATGGAGAAAAGGGAAAGTAGAATTACTTGAAGAAAAAGGAAATGGGAAGCCAACAAGATATACTAAAGTTGAGATCAAACTCATAAAAGAGATCAAAAGAGCTACGAGTGAGAAACTGGAATCTAATTGTCTCTCCTCTTTACACGCCATCTTGTAATGTTTCTGCTGGGCATGGAATAAAGTCATGAGTAAAATTCAAAACTTAGAATTTGCTAACACAAAAAGTCATAACCTTCAAACCAAATCATCAATCTCATTAATCCAGATGAACAATACCAAGATTTCTTCCAAATCATTTTAGGGAATGTATCCTAAGATCCATCATTATATACATTCCACCTTAAACACTCTTCCAAACTTTAACAGTACCATAGTTAAGTAGTTAAAATAAATATTAAGAGATTCAATCATGTATTAGCTGAGTCTTCTAGGCAGCAGAAGAAAAAAATTACTAAACCTCCACAGAAATTATCCTCTAACATTAATAACTAATTTATAAACAGTTAATTTGACTTAGTATCTTTTTTTCTGATCAAACTTATTGTTGATCTCCAAGTGTCAACATGAGATTTCCCTCTTCCCAACTCAAGCTCAGAGTGTCTAGTCTTCTTAACCTCCATTCAGGTCTGACAATGGACTAATAATTGGACTCACAATTCTTTTATTTTGCTCAGTAATCTTGAATATTCTTGAAATTGTGATTAATTTTATGGTAATCTTATGATAGTTCTTCAATATAAAATTACACATAAGCCTAGTCAAAACAATGAGCATGACTCCTTTTAGTGAATAGCATAAAGTATTTTACTTCTGAACCAAAGTGTCAGAACTAATAGAGAAAGTCCAGGACATGGATACCACTTCAATAAATACAGAAATAGATCAGAAAAATAATTTTCCTATGTTTTCTTCTATAAAGCCAGCCAATTACTTTATCATTCATGTGAGATGAAACATAAAATACTGCAAGGCAAATTTTATTTTTCGTATGGGATATTTCTGTTGGGCAAATATTTGATAAGACAGTTTGAGCAAAAAGCTGCATTTTTTCCAAAGCTGTCATTCAAAATTAGTGTTATGATATTGGGACTTGGCCTTTTTAATTATATCTTAGTGTTTATCATAATATATTTTATTAGAAAGTGATATTTATTGATTCTGAGATAATATTTTATTACCTTCAAAATAGTACATGCACTTTCAGAAAGTATGAGGGTCACTAGTAAACTCTTCCAACTTAATCCAGAATATCCTGGACCAGTGAAAGCAATGGGCATGTGTTTGTTTAGGAGTCTTTTCCTGTTACAATATCTATTGCTAAATATCTCTGTACTGCTTCTTCAGTTGATCAAATTATTATACCATTTTCTTTCAGCCATTTGAAAGAATTTCCCATTATAGAATTTTTCTATCAGTATCCACTGAAAGTGCCCCATCTGCCTGGCTTTATATTTGCTATTCTACAGGAGTGTCAAAAGCAATCTGAGGGCCAATGAATGATGAAGTCCACTGTGTGTAGTTATGACTTCTTCATTTTCTATCCTGCCAAATCTCTGTTTAGTTGTTTTGCATTCTCTTATCGTTCTCCTGGTATTTCTGGCTTTATTTCAGCTTATTCCTCTGTGGATGTTTTCAAAAGAGACATTCAATTAAATGGTTTTTATTTCATTCCAAATGGAGTTCATTTCATTCTTTTAGCTATTCTCTCATATTTTAAGTTTTATTTTAGTGATATACATTCCCAGAACTAGAACTAGATCAGCGATTTAAAATGTCTTTTTTTCTGTGGAATATATTTAATGTTTACTATTACTTTGTATATTTATTTATTTCTAAGAATAAAGTGCTATTTTAGTCTTTGAATCAAATGTAAAGACTGAGTTGGTAGTTTATGAATCTTGTGCATTAGGTAGCCTCACCTCTATGGAGCTAAAATTAAAGTCATAATAAGAGTAGCAAAATATTTTGTTCCTTTCATTCCATTCCTACCTACTACCAGAGAATTCCCTGGCACTCCAGTGGTTAAGACTCCACACTTCCAATATAGGGGGGCTGGGATCAATCTATTGTCAGAGAACTAAGATCCTCCATGCCACCTGATGCAGACAAATTTTTGTTTAAAAAAATCATCAAATCTCTAGTACATTTTCCATAATGTTCTAGTCCTCTCAAGAGAATTACGTTAGGTCAATTTTTGAAGAGGTCTTTTTGCATCTTCCATCTACCATCTACCACATGCCCATTGCCCACATGCCCATCTACCACAGTCTAGAACACCTATCCACTGATATTTTATTGTCTAATACTACTTTAAATTTAACTGAAGTTTTCCAGTTGAGGTCACATGGAAATAATAAACAAGTGAAATAATCCATGTATTTTTTCAAAAGAGAGGGGTAAATTCACATTCCTTTCTAGCATTATGTTTAACATTGACTCTATTAGACCAGTGGGGAAATATCTTCAACAAAGAGGCAATCAATTTTTTAAGGTCCTATCTCCAAAAGAGAAGTATTTTATAAAATCTCTTCCACTGGTTTGACAGGGCAGATAAACTCATTAGTGCAAACATTAAGCTCTTCCAAGTGATGGTTTGTGCCCTCGTTTAATAGACTTAAATATACATTCTACCCCATTGACTGCTGAGCCAAAGAACAGGCCAGTCAAAATCACCAGGCCATTCAAAACAAGGTCATAATAGCAGATTCATCCTAAATCAAGCATAAAAGTATTAAATTTTAGGAATATCAGATACTGCAAAGGGGTCCTTTGGGAATGAAAGTAGACACCAAAGACCAAAATATACATGTTGGTGATTATTTTGTTTTTGGAATCTTCATTTTCAGGTCAATTTATTTCCTCACATAATGTAAGATGAGATTTCCTAAGGGAGGAGACAATCATTAGAGTACCAGATAATATTGCTTAATAAGCACTTGTCATTTGTGCTTCTAAATATAATCTGTGTACATAAATGTTCATCCTTTCAAGGAAAATCTCAGATCCTTTTAAAAAGTTCAGACTTTCATTTTCAGATTTTCATGCTTCAGATTCTAGGCTCAATGCTCCTTCTTGTTTAGAAGGATGGAGATATTTGTTCCTGTAGTCACTTCTCCCTGTTTCTTCCTGCCTGAAATTAACTTCTTTTCAAGACAGTTAAGAATAATGATTATTTTTTCATTAGAAACTACTGCAAAGTAAGCCCCATCATTTGGTTCTAACAAGGTAATCACTAAAAGTCCAACATTAGAACATTCCACAAAATTGGGTAATCATGAATATCCATAGTCCTGCCTACCACACAAGTACACCTCTGTATAAGTGCATGTGCATTGTGGATATATATTGTAGATATCATAAAAATCAAAGCTGAAAGGTATCTCAAAAGATACTCAGATCTATTCTTAAGTCTCAAAAAATGCCTTCTAAGTGGTTATGCATTTATGCTTTAATATCTCCAATTACTGAAAGTTCAGTATTTCACTAAGACAATCCATTCCAATATTAGATATTTCTGACATAGAAATATCAATCATATACGAAGTCAAAATTTGTCCCTCAATAGTTTAAACTCAGTTCTATTCATTAAAGGCTATATTGTCCAAGTTTAATTCCTCTTGTGATAGTCTTTGCAGTATACACACACATATACACATACTAAGTTTCTAAAAATCACTGTTCTAACCCTTTCAAATAGGTGTCTTCATACCACATATAAAGAAATCTAGTTGTTTTGGGAAAAGGAGGAGAAGGAGAGGTGAGGCCAGGGGTGAAATAAGAGAGTTGGGTATTTTTTTCAATGAAAAGGTTAAAAAATCTGTATGTGAAGAAAACAGTCTGGGGTACTGTTTGTTTTAATCACCATAATTAAAAGACATTATGGCCTATGTCAAGGTTGCAGAAATTTTCCTTAAGAACTTGTTAAATATCTACTCAGAAACCTGGTACAATAACTTTTTTGCCTCTCTTAGGAAGAGGAAAAACAAGTTATTTTCTTTACATAAGTGATGTTTTGTCATTGCTTTCAGTTTTCATCTATCATTTCCCTCACAAGCAATTGCTCTTAAATCTCCTTGATGTGGAGCACTAGTAAATTTTAGAAAAATAAAATCCAACAACTTTTGGATATTTTCACCTTTCATTTTTGGAATTTGTTTGGGTGACAGGGAAGCAGATGCTTCTTTACATCATGAATAGACCAAGCAGATTCAAAGCTCAGTGCAAATGGCCCTGCATATTCATCATACTCCCCAGTAATAAGTGGCAAAGCAACAGTGACCCTGTTTATCAGCACTAAGTGTCTGATACTCAGGATCATGGTGAACTTATGGGAATGTTCTAGGTGTCCTTGAGTCCAGAAAATTAAGAGATGGTGAAAATAGACACAAAAGTGTCTTGTAAACAAACAAAAAAAATCACCAAATGTTAATGCCAGCATCCATATTCATCTTAATCTCCTTTCATACACATTTATAAGATGTGATACAAATTAATGCATTTACCATGTGGTAACAAATTATTGCTAATAAATTTCAGCAATATTATTGTGAAACAAATGTTCCCCTATTACAGGATCAGCCAACAAAACTTTGACACGATTCATAAAGATTGTTATGCTATTGACTGTGATGTCTAAAGAGCAAGCCATGGAATTTATCATCATCAAAATACATTTTACGCATTAGAGTTAGACAGTAGGACTGTATAAATAATATTTAATATTTCATATATTATAACCAGCAAAGAAAGAATGAATTGATACCATTATTGCTTATTCTAGAAGATCTGAGGCACTGTAAAGAAATCTCTCCCAGATTACTTAAATGAAGGAAGATTTCAGAGAAACCTTAAGTCTTCTTTTATATGAGAAAAATATGAATTGTTGTATATAAAAGTGACCAAATCCACCATGGAATATGGGCATATAAAGGCAACAGTTGAGGGAAGGAGTATCTATGTGTCAGAGGAAAACTGCACTTTACTGCTCTTATATCCATGTTTTGAAATCAATGCTGAGACCACAGCTAAGCCAGTTTTGAATGTTCCTACACTTGTTGCTAACAGAATAAACATAATCAGGTTGATTATGTACCCTAAGAAGAGAGGGAAGACTCCTCATATCCCCACTACTCCAGACACTATTTACCATTCAGTCTTTTAAAGAGAAGAAAATCTATTCCTCTATTTTATCAAGAAATTATGAATTATAAAATTTCACTAGTTCCAATCTGAAGGAAGGTGAATCACTTTCAGAGATGCTGAGACTAGATGATAGTATCGATGGCCCAGCAGTTCTGTATTCTCTCCAGCGACCCAAAGTTTTGGTGACCCACCTAAACACTCACCTAATTCTGACCTTAATTTTAAGCTCTGTTTTCATTCTCAAGTTCTTAATACCCTGATGGTATTAATTTTCTTTACACTGTAAAATATTGTAAAAATTATGCTCTTGCATATGCCAAGCACTGTGCTTGAACATGTTTTTATATAGTCCTCACCACATCCTTGTGAGATAGGTATTATGAGCTCACTTACTATGAGAGGAAATAAAAGCTTTCAACTGGTGAACAACAGAATAAATATCCTACAAATTGTAAACAGGGGGGCCGGAATTCAAACATGGGACTGTACAACTCCAAGGTCCCAAGCAGTATCTATTAGAGATCAAAGTCAACAATGCAATTCATTTATTTTACTGGGCCCAGAAAAATAAGAGATGATACATATCTTACATCAGGAGTAAATAAACTTTTCTCTGTAAAGGGATCTATTGTAAATATTTTCAACTTTGTGGGACAGATAGTCTTTGTTACAATTAAAACTGCCCTCACAGTAGGAAAGCAGCCATAAACAAATGAACATGACTGTGTTCCCATAAAACTTTATTTGCACAAATAAGCAATGAGCCAGCTTGGCCTATGGGATATAACTTGATGAACCCTTTCTCATACCATTTCATGAAATGTTCATCTTGATAAACAATCAAAAATTTATTACATGCAATAAAGTTTTCAATTAGAACATCATATACATAAATCATATAAGAGTTTTCATCACATTATCATATAAACATGACCCATATCAGGAGTCAACATGAAGGCCTCAATGCCATCTGTAGAATTAGTCCTCAAACTTAAGTCAGAAGCCCCCACTCTTGGCATGGATGGGGTCAGTGGATGGAGGCCACACTCAAGATATCTAAGGGTAGGCTGCGAATCATTCTAAGGTCTTTTCTATATAATTATACCCATGTTTTCATATATAATATACTATAGTTGATCTCTTGAAATAAAACTTCTATATTTTAAAATATCAAGGTAGAATAATAGGTAAAATTTACTATTAGGCCTGGGCTAAAAAAGAGAGATACATAATATATATATGGATTAACATTTAGAAGAGACGTTAAACTGACCAGTTGTCACAACTGGAGAAGGTCATTATTCATTCCAATACCAAAGAAGGGCAATGCCAAAATTTGTTCAAACTACCACAAATTTGCACTCTTTTAACATGTTAGCCAGGTCATGATCAAAATTCTCCAAGCTAGGCTTCAACAGTACATGAACCAAGAACTTCCAGATGTTTAAGATGGATTTAGAAGTGGAGGATTAGAAGTGGCGGATGCTCAAGATGGATTTAGAGCTGCAGCTGCGAGGGTGCAGGATCTACCCCTCGTCCAAGGTCAGGGGCTGCAGTTGAGAGGAGCTACCCCTCATCCAAGGTAAGGAGCAGCAGCTGCACTTTGCTGGAGCAGCCCTGAAGAGATACCCCACGTCCAAGGTAAGAGAAACCCAAGTAAGATGCTAGGTGCAGAGACAGGGCAATTACAGGCAATGAGCCAATCAGATCACACGGACCACAGCCTTGTCTAACTCAGTGAAACGAAGCCATGCCATATGGGGCCACCCAAGAGAGGCAGGTCATGCTGGAGAGGTCTGACAGATTGTGGTCCACTGAAGAAGGGAATTGCAAACCACTTCAGTATTCTTGCCTTGAAAACCCCATGAAAAGTATGAAAAGACAAAAAGATAGGATACTGAAAGTTGAACTCCCCAGGTCAGTAGGTGCACAATATGCTCCTGGAGATCAGTGGAGAAATAACTCAAGAAAGAATGAAGGGATGGAGCCAAAGCAAAAAACACACCAAGTTGTGGATGTGACTGGTGATAGAAGCAAGGTCTGATGCTGTAAAGAGCAATATTGCATAGGAACCTGGAATGTTAGGTCCAAGAATTAAGGTAAATTGGAAGTGATCCAACAGGAGAAGGCAAGAGTGAACACTGCATTCTAGGAATCAGTAAACTAAAATGGACTGGAATGGGTGAATTTAACTCAGATGACCATTATATCTACTACCGTGTGCAAGAATCCCTTAGAAGAAATGGAGTAGCCATCATAGTCAACAAAAGAGTCCGAAAGGCAGTACTTGGATGCAATCTCAAAAACGACAAAATGATCTCTGTTCATTTCCAAGGCACATGCTTCAATATCACAGTAATCCAAGTCTATGCCCCAACCAGGAATGCTGAAGAAGCCGAACAGTTCTATGAAGACCTAAAAGACCTTCTAGAACTAACACCCCCAAAAGATGTCCTTTTCATTATAGGGGATGGGAACAAAAAAGTAGGAAGTCAAAAAAATACCTGGAGTAAGAGAAAAATTTGGCCTTGGAGTATAAAGTGAAGCAGGGCAAAGGTTAATAGAGTTCTGCCAAGAGAATGCACTGATCATAGCAAACACCCCTTCCAACAACACAAGAAAAGACTGTACACATGGACATCACTAGATAGTCAACACCAAAATCAGATTGGTTATATTCCTTTCAGTGAAAGATGGAGAAGCTCTATACAGTCAGCAAAAACAAGACCAGGAGCTGACTGTGGCTCAGATCATGAACTCCATATTGCCAAATTCAGACTTAAATTGAAGAAAGTAGGGAAAACCACTAGACCATTCAGGTATGACCTAAATCAAATTCCTTATGACTATACAGTGGAAGTGAGAAATAGATTTAAGGGACTGGATCTGATAGATAGAGTGCCTGATAAACTATGGACACAGGTTCATGACATGGTACAGGAGACAGGGATTAAGACCATCCCCAAGAAAAAGAAATGCAAAAAAGTAAAATGGCTGCCTGAGGAGGTCTTGCAAATAGCTGTGAAAAGAAGAGAGGTGATAAACAAAGGAGAAAAAGAAAGATATACCCATTTGAATGCAGAGTTCCAAAGAATAGCAAGGAGAGATAAGAAAGCCTTCCTCGGTGATCAATGCAAAGAAATAAGGAAAACAATAGAATGGGAAAGACTAGAGATCTCTTCAAGAAAATTAGACATACCAAGGGAATATTTCATGCAAAGATGGGCTCAATAAAGGACAGAAGTGGTATGGACCAAACTGAAGCAGAAGATATTAAGAAGAGGTGGAAAGAATACACAGAAGAACTGTACAAAAAAGATCTTCACAAGCCAGATAATCACAATGGTGTGATCACTCACACTCACCTAGACCCAGACATCCTGGAATGTGAAGTCAAGTGGGCCTTAGGAAGTATCACTATGAACAAAGCTAGCAGAGGTGATGGAATTCCAGTTGAGCTATTAAAATCCTGAAAGATGATGCTGTAAAAGAGCTGCACTCAATATGTCAGCAAATTTGGAAAACTGAGCAGTGGCCACAGGACTGGAAAAAGTCAGTTTTCATGCCAATCCCAAAGAAAGGCAATACCAAAAAATGCTCAAACTACCACACAATTGTACTCATCTCATATGCTAAGAAAGGAATGCTCAAAATTCTCCAAGCCAGTCATCAGCAAAACATGAACTGTGAACTTCCAGATGTTCGAGCAGGTTTTAGAAAAGGCAGAGGAACCAGAGATCAAATTGCCAACATCTGCTGGATCATTGAAAAAGCAAGAGAGTTCCAGAAAAACATCTATTTCTGCTTTATTGACTATACCAAAGCCTTTGACTCTGTGGATCACAATAAACTGTGGCAAACTCTGAAAGAGATGGGAACGCCAGACCACCTGACCTGCCTCTTGAGAAACCTATATGCAGGTCAGGAAGCAACAGTTAGAACTGGCCATGGAAAAACAGACTGGTTCCAAATAGGAAAAGGAGTACATCAAAGCTGTATATTGTCACCCTGCTTATTGAACTTATATGCAGAGTACATCATGAGGAATGCTGGGCTGGAAGAAGCACAAGCTGGAATCAAGATTGCCGGGAGAAATATCAATAACCTCAGATTTGCAGATGACACCACCCTTATGGCAGAAAGTGAAGAGGAACTCAAAAGCCTGTTGATGAAAGTGAAAGTGGAGAGTGAAAAAGTTGGCTTAAAACTCAACATTCAGAAAACGAAGATCATGGCATCTGGTCCCATCACTTCATGGGAAATAGATGGGAAAACAGTGGAAACAGGGTCAGACTTTATTTTTGGGGGCTCCAAAATCACTGCAGATGGTGATTGCAGCCATGAAATTAAAAGACACTTACTCCTTGGAAGGAAAGTTATGACCAACCTAGACAGAATATTAAAAAGCAGAGACATTACTTTGCCAACAAAGATCTGTCTGGTCAAGGCTATGGTTTCTCCAGTAGTCATGTATGGATGTGAGAATCGGACTATAAAGAAAGCTGAACACTGAAGAATTGTTGCTTTTGAACTGTGGTGTTGAAGAAGACTCTTGAGAGTCCCTTGGACTGCAAGGAGATCCAACCAGTCCATCCTAAAGGAGATCAGTCCTGGGTGTTCATTGGAAGGACTGATGCTGAAGCTGAAACTCCAATATTTTGGCCACCTGATGTGAAGAGCTGACTCATTTGAAAAGACCCTGATGCTGGGAAAGACTGAAAGCAGGAGGAGAAGGGGACAATAGAGGATGAGATGTTTGGATGGCATCACAGACTCAGTGGTCATGGGTTTGGGTAGACTCCAGCAGTTGGTGATGGACAGGGATGCCTGGCTGCTGCGGTTCATGGGGTCGCAAAGAGTGGGACATGACTGAGCAACTGAACTGAACTGAACTGCTTTATTGACTATGCCAAAGCCTTTAACTGTATGGATCACAACAAACTGTGGAAAATTCTTAAAGTGATGGGAATACAAGACCACCTGACCTGCCTCCTGAGATATCTGTATGCAGGTTAAAAAGCAACAGTTAGAACTAGACATAGAACAACACACTGGTTCCAAGATAGGAAAGGAGTACATCAAGGCTGTATATTGTCACCTGCTTATTTAACTTATATGCAGAGTACTTCTTGAAAAATGTTGGGCTGGAATAAGATTGCCAAGAGAAATATCAATAACATTAGATATACAGAGAAAACCACCCTTATAGCAGAAAGCAAAGAAGAACTAAAAAGTATGCTGATGAAAATGAAAGACGAGAGTGAAAAAGTTGGCTTATACCTCAACTTTCAAAAAACTAAGATTATGGCACCTGGTCCCACCATTTCATGGCAAATAGATGGGGAAACAATGGAAACAGGGCAGACTTTATTTTCTTGGGCTTCAAAATCATTGCAGATGGTGACTGCAGCCATGAAATTAAAAGATGTTTACTCCTTGGAAGAAAAGTTATGACCAGCCTAGACAGCATATTAAAAGAAGAGATATTACTTTTCCAGCAAAGATCCATCTTGTCAAAGGTATCGTTTTTCCAATAGTCATATATGGATGTGACAGCTGGACTATAAAGAAAGCTGAGTGCTGAAGAAATGATCCTTTTGAACTGTGGTGTTGGAGAAGACTCTTGAGAGTCCCTTGGATGGGAAAGAGATCCAACCAGTCCATCCTAAAGAAAATCAGTCCTGAATATGCATTGGAAGGACTGATGCAGAATCTGAAACTCCAGTATTTGGCCACCTGATGTAAAGAACAGACTCATTAGAAAAGCTCCTGATGCTGGGAAAGATTGAAAGCGGGAGGAGAAGGGGATGACAAAGATGGGATTTTTGGATGGCATCACTGACTCGATGGACATTTGTTTAAGTAAGCTCCAGTAGTTGGTGATAGACAGGAAGCCTGGCGTGCTGTAGTCCATGGGGTTGTAAACAGTCAGACACAACTGAGCGACTGAACTGAAATGAATGCAGAGTACAATATGCGAAATACTGGACTGGATGAAGCAAAAGCTGGAATCAAGATTGCCAGAAGAAATATCAATAACCTCAGATATGCATATGACTCCATCATTAAGGCAGAAAGCAAAGAGGAACTGAAGAGCCTCTTGATAAAGGTGAAAGAGGAGAATGAAAAAGCTGGCTTAAAACTCAACATTCAAAAATTGAAGATCAGGGCATCCAGTCCCCTCACTTCATGGCTAATAGATGGGGAAACAATGGAATCAGTCACATATTTTATTTGTGGGGGCTCCAAAATCACTGCAGACAGTGACTGCAGTCATGAAATTAAAATAAACTTCCTCCTTGTAAGGAAAGCTATGACCAACCTAAACAGCCTATTAAAAAGCAGAAACATTACATTGTCAACAAAGGTCTGCATAGTGAAAGCTATGGTTTTTTCCAGTCGACATGTATGGATGTGAGAAGGCTGAGTGACAAAGAATTGATGCCTTTGAAATGTGGTGTTGGAGAAGACTCTCAAAACTGCAAGGAGATCAAACCAGTCAATCCTAAAGAAATCAATCCTGAATATTCTTTGGAAGTACTCATGCTGAAGCTGAAGCTCCAATACTTTGACCACCTGTTGCAAAGAACTGACTCATGGAAAAGACCCTGATGCTGGGAAAGATAGAAGGCTGGAGGAGAAGGGGACAACAGAGGACGAGATGGTTGGATGGTATCATTCAATGGACATAAGTTTGAGCATGTTCCAGGAGATGGTGAAGGACATGAACCCTGATGTACTGCTCCATGGGGTCACAAAGAGTTGGACACTACTGAGCGACTGAACAACAATAACAAACTATTATTAATTGGATAAAAAATTCATTTAAGAATTGTTAGTGATAGTTTTTGTCAAATAAAAGAGGCATCTTCATTTGATGACACTGATTTGGAAGCTTTGCCTTCAGATCTGAAATATTTTGTACAAGTATAGAGTAACTAGCCAAAGCAAGTGTTCAGCTTAAAGGAAGATAACCTCAAGAGGAAGGTCAAAGGTCCCTGCTTCTCTGTGATGACCTAACTTTATATTCCCTTTGTCTATTTATTACCAGCATGATACATAGCTACACACTTAGGCATACATCATATTCATGTAATTCCTTTCTGTCTTCAGGTATTCCAAAGTCTTTATCAATGTTAATAAAAATATAATGATGTAACCTAACAAAGACTTTATCATTACAGTTTTATGAATTTTTTCAGTATTGCTTTTCTAAAATCAGTAAGGTTCTTATTGGTCAGTTGAATTTTTTATGCATACTTTTCTGAATTTGGGGTAAAAATCACATTTTAAAATTGACTTTATGGATTTATAAAATTAAGAATTCTTAGGGCACATTTCTCATGAGTGTGAAAAGGCATGTGTGTGTGTGTGTGTGTGTGTGTGTGTGTGTAAGTATTCAATGTACAAAGAAAGTTTCCATTGTGCTTCTTTCTTATACCTCGTTACATCATTTTGTACTGATTTGTGACATACTGAGGTGCCTAATGAAACATGAAATGTTTAATTAACTGTCTAATATTATTCTTCCATGATAGATTAGAAAATCCATGAAGGTAGGAACCATATTTTTCTTGTTTCCTGCTGTGTCCCCAGGCACAAGTACAATGTCTGAGATGTAGTAACCACTTAATAAATTATTGTTGCCACAGTAAATTAAATCATATTTTATTTTATTTAGAAGAAATATAAAGAGAAAATTGTGTCTCACACACTCTTCACACAAATAATCTTCAATGGGTCTGTGAGGAGTGGATATCTCATTTTAAAGACTGGGGTTTACATTTATTTTCTAGAAGGTGCCGAAAACACCCTCACAGGCAAGCACCAGAGAGAAGAGAATGCCTTTGTCTAGTTCTTGGGCTTTGTCAGAGAGGAGAATCAGTCTTCAAATGCTGTCAGCTTAGATGTCTACACTGAAACTGTTCAATTAAGCCTCTGATAGAGGATCAGGCAGACTGCCACTCTGGGCTACTAGATCAATAATAATAATTCCCTGTATTTGTATAGCAAGCACTTAAACTTCCGAAAAGTACTTTCACATCTACTGTCTAATTTTATCTTTACAAGAACAGGGTCAGATATGAGGGTCAGATCACCTTTTCTGTCTCACAAATGGGAATAGTTCAGGACCTGAAAAGTTAACTACCATTGTCAGCAGAGATGAAACAAAGCATAAGACCCTAGCTTTCCTACATCTGAGTTAATTGCTCTGTTCACAGGACAACCCTGCCCCACGATATAACCACCTTTTACAATGTACACATACTTATATTTCAGTTCAGCAGCAGCAGCACAGTTAACCATATACCTGCCATTTCTGAGAAGATATAAATGATAAGGATTAAAGCCAGGAATCCAATGATCTGCTACCAGATCAGAGACAGCATCCCAATGGAAAGACTGTGGTGGTACAGTGCAAAGATCACAGCGTGCAAAGAACTTGTGTGTGCGTACTAAGTCGCTTCAGTTGCATATGATTCTTTGTGACCCTATGACTGTAGCCTGCCAGGCTCCTCTGTCCGTGGGATTCTCCATGAACACTGGAGTGGGTTTCCACACCCTCCTCCAGGGGATCTTCTCAACCCAAGGAGTGAACCCATATCTCTTATGTCTCCTGCATTGGCAGGCAGGTTCTTTAACACTAGCGCCATCTGGGAGGCCCTTCATAGAACTCGGAACCAGACAAATACAGACCGTATCTATTCACAGCATTGGGACATACTAACCTTTACCATCATCTGCAAATAGGACGATTTATGGCTACTAAAGGATTTGAAGAATTAAACCTAACAATGAGAGTGCGAGTAGGCAGTTTAGCATCAAATCCATTTTTCTATACTTTGTCTGAGATTACATTGTCCCAATGTCCATTTGTCTCTTCTATATTATCCATATTAACAACAAAAAATTTCATTTAATAGTGGTAACACTGTATTCACTAAAACTCTGTTTCCCAGACTCCTGATAGAGGATAATCTAAAGGGTTTTGACCAATGAGAGGTAAAAATAAGTTGCTTTTCAGGATTTACGTGGATGTCAGAAACAGCATGTGCCTTTTTTTTCTTTGCCCTTCCACCTCCTGCCTGGTACCTGAATAGGAAGGTGGAGCAACAGACTTGTCACCACAGAGGGGCACAACCCCAGGCTGAGGATGGGCAAGCAGACAGGATAGATCTCAAGCCCCTAATGACATGATGGAGCTACAGCATGACCCCTTGACCACTATATGCAAATCTTCATTTTGTGACAAAAAGTAAACACCCTAACTGTTTAAGTCACTGTTTGTGAGAATTTCTGTAAGAGCCAAACAAATTCCCATCTGATACAACAAATTTCCTTTTATTCAACTTCTTTAAAGGGTTTCATAATCCATCCTGAATAGCACTGCTAGGTTAACATTTGTAAAAGAAAAACAAATAGCACATTGAAGACTCTGAGTCGGCTTCTATACTAAGAATACAAACATGCCTTAGTAGCAAAATAAGTTACTGGTGGAGCCAGAGTTCAAATCCAGGAGGTACGCAATCAGACTCAGACTACGCATTGTTCCCTGTGATTTAAGGGCCTGGTATGGTATGAGTCTTGGTTTCATGACTTGCCAATTGTGTGACATTGCCATACATACACTGAAAGACTTGATTTGCAAGGAGATCCAACCAGTCCATTCTGAAGGAGATCAGCCCTGGGATTTCTTTGGAAGGAATGATGCTAAAGATGAAACTTCAGTACTTTGGCCACCTCATGAAAAGAGTTAACTCATTGGAAAAGACTCGATGCTGGGAGGGATTGGGGGCAGGAGGAGAAGGGGACGACAGAGGATGAGATGGCTGGATGGCATCACTAACTCAATGGACGTGAGTCTGGGTGAACTTTGGGAGTTGGTGATGGACAGGGAGGCCTGGCGTGCTGTGATTCATGGGGTCGCAAAGAGTCGGACATGACTGAGCAACTGAACTGAACTGAATAAAACTAAATACATCCCATGAGGTAGGGACCACTATTATTACATATTACAGATGAGGAAAGAAAGGTTTGAAGAGAGGAATCAACTTCCCAGGAGTACATATCTAGTGATGAGCAGAGCCATGGAAGCAGCTCACTGATTCCAAAGCCACACTTTTAATGAATACACTCCGCTGTCTTAATTCCACGTATAGAATGTCAACATCCAATTTCTGCTATAAGAAATTTACTACTAAAAGCAGGAAACCTCTTCAGGAAAATCTGAAAGCTTATATGCATACAGAAGCCTTTTCTGGTTGGAAATGAGGCCACATCATGTTAGATTTTCACTCGGTTCAGCTGTGTTTTAGAGGGCTCATGCTGACTAAATCCATGAAACACGATATAGTCTGCTGTTAAGTCACTAATAATATGACAGATTTCATATGCTTAAAGAGTCAAATATATTCCTCAGAATATTTTGTTCTTGGTGTCAGATATTTACATTTGTAGCAAAGTCTGAGAATTAACCCTTCAATGCCTAGGGATAGAGATAAATCAGTCTCTACTATCTAGTACAAAATTATCCACCTTCTTATTTCATTTGGTTTTTAAATTCTCTCATGTGAAGCCAGACACCAGCATTTCTGTTTCCTTCCCCTTAGCATCTGGAATATCTATGATCCAAGAAGTATTTCTGCGAATTTAGAGCCTAAAATGTCACCACATGCTGCTGCTAATAATAACACATCATAATAACTGCTGTGAAAGTTCTTTAGCTGTCAGCTCTATTTTTATTTCATTTAAAAAATAATAATTTCAGTGCCCATTCCTGTGCCTCTGAGTGCATTTACAAACCAAAAACATATTTTCCATTTTGAAAAAAGTAAAAGAGCAACATCCAGCTCATTCAGATCTTAAGCCTCAGGCGAAAGAACTGCCTAGGCTTCCTGCAGACAAAAAAAAAAAAAAAAGTGGTGATGTTTAAGTGGCCAAGAACTGAACTAGGGTAGCAACAGAAGTTAGATTCATGGAATCCAAAAAGCAGGTATCCTTCAAGGTTATCTGATTCAACTATCATCTGTTGTATTAACATTTCCCTCTTCATGACCACATATAAAAACGCAAATAAGATATCCCCGGAAATGACTGTTTACCGTAGTATTTCCCTTCATTGATGGGAAATTCATTCTGAATCAATCAATTCCATTTTAAGTCTTTAAGTCAATGGCAAAATGTTTTTGTTTGTTTTTTTGCTCTTATTTGTCTTTTCTATTTTGTTTTTCTATTAGGACTAAACTATACTCCATAAGAAGGAAATGGCAACCCACTCCAGTATTCTTGCCTGGAAAATCCCATGGACAGAGGAGCCTGGTGGGTTACAGTCCATGGGGTCACAAAAGAGTCGAACAGGACTTACTGACTAAACAATAACAGTACTCCATGAAGCTTCTACTCTAACTCTGCTTCTGAGTCCTGTAGCCAACAGACTAGTCTATCCATAATCTTTCAGTTATTCAAAGATGGCAAGCATTTCTTTAAGTCCCAGGTTTTATATTATGCCAAACAACTTATATATAAATTTTAAATGACTCTAAAACATTTAGAATAGAACATATTCGGCTGACTCTAAAAAAAAAGTGTCTATATTCAAAATTAGCAAGAATTCCAGATGTGGTTTAAGGACGTATAGAACTGAAATGGATACTTGTAAGCCACAATGGTCTTTCCTATGAAACCTTTCCTCACTGAAGGCTATAAGGATGGTCTGGATAGCTTCAACTTCACTATCTTCAACACCAGTCATCACATAAATACTTCATCTTTTCTGAGAGTATGGTAGGTGTCCCATTTTCAACCTTATCTCTCCTTCTCACTCCTCGTCTCCTCTTTACCTTCCACCTCCCTGGAGTTGCAATCAGCAGATAACTGCTAAAGGACTTTGGCATGTGATTTCTCCTATTGCAATATATTCTTAATTCTTAGTTTTCTTTCAAATGAAAATGCATTCACTGTTTTCCTGACCTCGTAAGTCAGATTTCATGTTACACAGTCTCATAACACCATTGATCTCTACATCCACAACTTGTAAAACACATCAGCCATTGTGATTTTACATTTATTCAATAACCATCTGTCTACCCATTTAGATTATAAACTCCATAGGGAAGACAGATTGCTTTTGTCTTTGCTTATGTATCCTCAGCACTAAGCTCAAATCTTAGTTCATAGTGGATGATCAGTAAATGTTTGTTGAATAAAACATTGCAGAGATGATTGAAAAGAAAATGAAATAAAATTTTCATAGAGAGAAACTAGGTAGATTGGTGGCAATAAATTTAGTGGAATGAATAAGCTAAAGCCTCACTGACCCTGTGAATGCAAGTGTGCACACTCTGTTTCCAAGTATGTTTAGGAGTCAGGTTCACATGGTAGAATGGGGATGAAGATGAGCAATAAGAATCAAGCCGAATCTCAATACTTAAGCTGGTATGGGAGAGGGTGTCAACAAATCAGGAGAATCTGTGAATTAGACATTCTTAGACTCCTGGTCCTCTTCTTGACTTATACAGGGAGGCCACTTCTGTGAAAAACAGGTGGTTTTACTTTCTGGAGAGTAGAATAACAGAAGTCCACCTTTAGACACAGTACTGAGAATGATGGTAAGAGTAGATGTGAAATGAAATGAGGGGAATAAAGGGAATGTCTACAGAACTGCCAGACAAGTGTTACTTCTCTAGAGTAAGGCAGTCACATTTATGCCATCCAGGTTGGTATTCAAATATCGCTGTGTTCAGTTCCTCAGAGAAGTAAAGATCAAGGCAAGATTAGACCCAAAGGTGATTTAATGGGGAAAGCATGTTAGAGGCTAGAGTGGAGAAAGGAGGAATAAATAGAGGAGACTTCAGACCACATGTAGTGGGAGGAGAGGGGGAAAGAGGGAGTGGTGAGGAAGGGTTTCTGATCATATTGTAGATCTAAGAAAGTGCTGCCTAGACCAGTGAGGAGTCCTTGAACTAAAGTGGTCCATTAAAGGGATTCCACATGGTACACGAAACAACTGCATCGGTACCTCAGTGGGGACTTTAGGGGTTCAGTCATTGGCTGAGACAGTATTGCAAAAGAAAGGCCTCAACTTGGAGGCAGATCAAGTGGGCAGCAGCTGTGGACATCAGTCAACTATGTTCTCTGTGACAGAGATATGAGTGATGAATTTTCACAGTCACCACAATTCCCTTTTGGGAAAACTGAGCTGCCTCCTTAAGTATATATTGCCATTTGGGGTTCTCCATAAAGTACAGTTAATATTGTTCATAACTACTTAAATATGTAAACAGAGTCTAAAACACAAATGCAATTGACATATACAGCATTCAGCTCGATTTGTAATATTTTACATCTGCAACAAAACAGAGATCTGAAAACAAATATGGTAAAATGTTACTAACTGTTTAGTCTCAGTAGTGGGTATACAGCTGTTATTATGTCTTTTGCATATATTTTAAATGCTCCAAAATGTTTCATATTAAAAATCAGACATGGAGGAATGTGAGAAACAATCTGTTGGGGAATACTATGCAGTTAGTATACCTGGAACACAAGTTTTATGTGTAAAAGGAGAGGAGATCAGGAAAGGATGCATGATTAGACTTGATTATGGTCAGCAAGTAAAGGAACTTATGTATTAGGATATAGATTTCAAGCAAAATGAACAGACATCTGGGAGCTAAAGAAAAATTTGAAATCTGAGAAAAACAGTGTTCTAGACATTTGCGGATACCTACCAACCATCCTATCCTTTATCAGGCAATAATTATAATTTTGTATTTTATACAGCTCATGAAGTTCTCATGGCAAGTGTACTGGGGTAGTTTGCCATTCCCTCCTCCAGTGGATGGAAAGAATACAAGGAAGAACTGTACAAAAATATATTAATGAACTGGATAACTATGATGGTGTGGGCAGTCACCCAGAGCCAGACATTCTGGAATGTGAAGTCTAGTGGACCTCAGGAAGCACTGCTGACAAAAAAAGCTGGTGGATGTGATAGAATTCCAGCAGAGCTGTCCAAAACCCTAAGTTGATGCTATCAAAGTGTTGCACTCAATATGTCACCAAATCTGGAAGACCCAGCAGTGGCCACAGGACTGGAAAAAATCAATCCTCATCCCAATTCCCAAGAAGGGTAGTACTAAATAATGTGTTGATCATCAGACAATTGCACTCATCTCACATGCTAGTAGTCATGCTTAAAATCTTGCATGCTAGGCTTCAGCATTATGCAAACCAAGAATTCCCAGATGTCCAACCTGGGTTTAGATAAGGCAGAGGAACCAGAGATCAAATCGCCAACATTCACTAGATCATAGAGAAATCAAGGGAATTCCAGAAAAAGCATCTACCTCTGTTTCATCAACTATGCTAAAGCCTTTGACTGTGTGAATCATAACAAACTGTGGAAAGCTCTTAAGGAGATGGGAATACCAGACCATCTTACCCGTCTCCTAATAAACCTGAATGAGGGTCAAGAAGCAACAGTTAGAACCCTGTATGAAAAAATTGATTGGTTCAGGATTGAGAAAGGATTTTGACTGGGCTGTCTGCTGTCACTTTGTTTATTTAACCTATACACTGAGCACATCATGAGAAATGCCAAGGTGGATGAGTTACAAGCTGGAATCAAGATAGGCGGGGAAAACCTAAACAATCTCAGATATGAGGTTGATACCACTGTAATGGAAAAAAGTGAAGAGGAACTACAGAACCTCTTGACGAGGGTGAAGGAGGAGATTTAAACAGCTGGCTTAAAACTAAATATTAAAAAAAAAAAAAACTAAGATCATGGCATCTTGCCCATTACTTCATGGCAAAAAGAAGGGGAAAGTGTGGAAGTAGTGACAGATTTCCTCTTCTTGGGCTCTCAAATCACTATGGATGGTGACTGCAGCCATGAAATCAGAAGATGATTGCTTCTTGGCAGGAAAGCTATGACAAACCTAGTCAGTGTGTTGAAAAGCAGAGACATTACTCTCCCAAAAAAGGTCTCTATAGCCAAGGCTATGGTCTTCCCAGTCATCATGTATGCTTATGAGAGCTGGATCATACAGAAGGCAGAACACCAAAGAAATGATGCCTTCAAATTGTGGTGCTAGACAAGACTCCTGAGAATTCCTTGGGCAGCAAGGAGATCAAACTAGTTAATTTTAAGGGAAATGAACCCTGAATACACATTGGAAGGACTGATGCTGAAGCTGAAGCTCCAGTATTTTGGTCACCTAATGCAAACAGCTGACTCATTGGAAAAGTCCCTGATTCTGGGAAAGACTGAGGGCAGATGGAGAAGAGGGCGTCAGAGAATGAGATGGCTGGATGGTATCACTGATGCGATGGACATGAACTTGGGCAAACTTTAGGAGATGGTGAGGGACAGGGAGGCCTGGCATGCATGGGGTCATTCCACAGGGTCACAAAGAGATGGACATGGCTGGGCAACTGAACAAAACAACAATTATAACTTGGCATTAAAAATACCATTCCTCCCCTACTCTTAGTCCATGTGGATTCTGTGTGGCTGATACTATCCCCTTGCATAAGGTAATACATATGACCCAGATGCAGCAAATGAAGGCATTTAATACAATACGTGGTTTATTAATAGGACCCTAATCCAATGGATCCAACAAGATTGAAATATGAATCCATACAACTGCTAAACTCCTACACCATCAGCCTGGAAATTCTGCCACAATAAGCTGAGACACAATCAGAAAATGAAATTACCACAAGGAACATTAACCCCTGAGAAGGGGAAAGTTGATGACTGATAGTAATGTTTGGATCCAGAAGCACCTAGATTTGAAGCCAAAAGCCAATAAATTCTTTTTTGTTGTTGTTGTTTAGTGAAAGTGACTTAAGCAAAAAATTGGCTAAGGCTTTAGGCTACTGAACAGAAATATTTTGAATTCTGACAATGTTGGAATAATAGAATGAAGTCAGAAGTCAAAGAGAAGGGATACTTTATTTGTGCAAATTTATTTGTATTTTCAGTATAAGTGATAGACTTAAAATTTAAAGTTAATCAAGTAATAAAACATAAGTATATTGGAAGATACAGATGTGACTCAAGAGCCAATAGATATATTGTGGTGGTAGTATGTAAGTGAAGGGAAATTTTACCACCAAAATATAGTATGGTGGTAGAAGGGAGGCGAAGGAGAAAGTTGTAGCTATAGAAAAAGCTAATCAATATTATAAAAAAACTGTCGATTAATACCAGAAAACTTCTCATTTATTGATTGTGGGAGTTTCTGTTACTCTAGCCTCTAAGGGGCAATTTGGAAATTTATCTATTTAAATTAAAAATGTGCATATACTTTGGTTCAGAAGTTCTGTTCCTAAAATTTATTATGTGAACTTAATTATACAAGAACATAATAAAGCCTGCAGAAAGATATTTAATGCAGGACTTTTATTTAAAAAAAAAAAGAAACAGGTTAAATATGAATCTATCAGTTCAGTCATTCGGTCGTGTCTGACTCTGCGACACCATGAACCACAGCACGCCAGGCCTCCCTGTCCATCACCAACTGCCAGAGTCTACCCAAACTCATGTCCATTGAGTCGCTGATAAAACCTAACCATCTCATCCTCTTCCATAACCATCCATGTCGTCCCCTTCTCCTCCTGCCTTCAATATTTCCCAATATAAGGGTCTTTTCAAATGAGTCAGCTCTTCACATCAGGTGGCCAAAATATTGGAGTTTCAGCTTCAACATCAGTCCTTCCAATGAACACCCAGGACTGATCTCCTTTAGGATGGACTGGCTGGATCTCCTTGCAGTCCAAGGGACTCTCAAGAGTCTTCTTCAACACCACAGTTCAAAAGCATCAATTCTTCAGCGCAAAGCTTTCTTTATAGTCCAACTCTCACATCCATACATGAATACAGGAAAAACCATAGCCTCGACTAGACAGACCTTTGTTGGCAAAGTAATGTCTCTGCTTTTTAATATGCTGTCTAGGTTGGTCATAACTTTCCTTCCAAGGAGTAAGCTTCTTTTAATTTCATGGCTGCAATCATCATCTGTAGTGATTTTGGAGCCCCTCAAAATAAAGTCAGCCACTGTTTCCCCATCTATTTGCCATGAAGTGATGAGACCGGATGCCATGATCTTAGTTTTCTGAATGTTGAGTTTTAAGCCAACTTTTTCACTCTCCTCTTTCACTTTCATCAAGAGGCTCTTTAGTTCTTCTTCATTTTCTGCCATAAGGGTGGTGTCATCTGCATATCTGAGATTATTGATATTTCTCCCGGCAATCTTGATTCCAGCTTGTGCTTCCTCCAGCCCAGCATTTCCCATGATGTACTCTGCATATAAGTTAAATAAGCAGGGTGACAATATACAGCCTTGATGTACTCCTTTTCCTATTTGAAACCAGTCTATTGTTCCATGTCAAGTTCTAACTGTTGCTTCCTGACCTGCATACAGGTTTCTCAATTGGCAGGTCAGGTGGTCTGGCGTTCCCATCTCTTTCGAGTTTGCCACAGTTTATTGTGATCCACAGAGTCAAAGGCTTTGGCATAGTCAATAAAGCAGAAATAGATGTTTTTCTGGAACTCTCTTGCTTTTTCGATGATCCAGCAGATGTTCGCAATTTGATCTCTGGTTCCTCTGCCTTTTCTAAAACCAACTTGAACACCTGGAAGTTCACGATTCACATATTGCTGAAGCCTGGCTTGGAGAATTTTGAGCATTACTTTATTAGCCTGTGAAATGCGTGCAACTGTGCAGTAGTTTGACCATTCTTCGGCATTGCCTTTCTTTGGGATTGGCATGAAAACTGACCTTTTCCAGTCCTGTGGCCACTGCTCAGTTTTCCAAATTTGCTGACATATTGAGTGCAGCACTTTCACAGCATCATCTTTCAGGATTTGAAATAGTTCAACTGGAATTCCATCACCTCCACTAGCTTTCTTCATAGTGATACTTCCTAAGGCCCACTTGGCTTCACATTCCAGGATGTCTGGCTCTAGGTGAGTGATCACACCATCGTGATTATCTGGGTCATGAAAATATTTTTTGTATAGTTCTTCTGTTGTATTCTTGCCACCTCTTCTTAATATCTTCTGCTTTGGCTTGGTCCATACCATTTCTGTCCTTTATTGAGCCCATCTTTGCTTGAAATGTTCCCTTGTTTTCTCTGACTTTTTTGAAGAGATCTCTAGTCATTGCTATTCTATTGTTTTCCTTTATATCTTTGCATTGATTGCTGAGGGAGGCATTCTTATCTCTCCTTTCTATTCTTTGGAACTCTGCATTCGAATGGGTTTATCTTTCCTTTTCTCCTTTGCTTTTCACTTCTCTTCTTTTCACAGCTATTTGTAAGGCCTCCTCAGACAGCCATTTGCTTTTTTGCATTTCTTTTTCTTGGGGATGGTCTTGATCCCTGCCTCCTGTACAATGTCATGAACCTCCGACAATAGTTCATCAGGTACTCTATCAGATCCATCCCTTAAATCTATTTCTCACTTCCACTGTATAATCATAAGGATTCATAATCATAATTCATAATCATATGAATCTATATGACATATATTAAATGATGCTATGAGGTCACCACAAAGGATGAGATAGTTTTATAGGACTGGTATCTAAAATATATATTTTAAGTGGAAAAAATCAAAGTGAATAATATGTAGAATATGCTGTTAGTAGAAAAACTGAAACACAGATTCTTTCAAATGTAAAGAGCTTCTCTGCAATGAATTGCCAAGAAATTAGATTACTAGTAGACAAAGAATGGAGACTTATCTCACGCAATTATTTATTTCACCCATTTATTCTTTGGATCCTTATTTTTTTATAGTATATGAAAATATTATCTATTCAAAAATAAATGATCTTTTTTATTTTAAATTAGTAAAGCACAAGCAGAACCAGAAGACTATAAATGAGATTGAAAAGGAACCGCCAACCAAGATGGGGCAGAAACAATATGGATTGCTGCAGATCCAAAAGATTTTGAGGAAGAAGATGTGATCATTTCAAAGAGGTCCCATACACCCATTTTCAGGTTTTCTACACATGCATTTATCAAATCCCTGACACCCAGATAACTCAGTAATAGCTTGTAAAAAAAAAACTGTTGGTCTGGAGAACTATTTTATATCATGACTGAAAGATATATGCTGCAATTGCCCATGGAATACAGAAAGGTGAGTAAGCTGTCAGTCCTCTCCTGAGCAAGAAAGAAAAATCTGCCAGTTATGCAGAAGATGTGAATATATATTTTTTAATCTAAATGTATCCCTAAGCATCCTCTCAGGATAACACTAGTTATTAAATCTCAGGTTACATTTTACAATTGAGCAAGACTTTAAGTGAAGGAGCCAAAGGATCAGGAATTATAATGCCTTTCATTCTGAAAATGTAACTGCCTCCAGTGTGCTACACTCTTCATATTTGAACTGTAGGGGAAGAAACTACTGGGTATGCGTCAAACCTTCGGCTGAATATTGTTTTATTAGCTTTTACTATTAATACATTATGTCTGTTCATAGTCATTTGCCAAAGTTTCCAATAAATGTTTCATCTCAAATATTTCATAAAATGTTTCTATATCTTGAAGTCATCAGGAAGATGCCAAATGTGCAGAGGGAACAGTGGGGAGGGGACACCTGATGGGTTTATTTGTGAGAAAATCATATCCTTTACGTTTTTTGTCCAGAAACTTCTATCACAACGATGTTAAAGACATCAAAATATTTAAACCATTTGTTTAGAATTCTCCACTGTTCCATCTGTTTGACGAACTCTAGAATGCAAGCCACAGAAATCAAAATCAATGTTCCACATGCAAAAAATGTGGAAATATGATAAATTGATTAAAAACAGAATATCTCTCAAATATATCATTTTTCATCATGGGGACTATTCCTCCTTATGAATCTAAGACAGTGGTTTTACAGAAATGTAGGGCTTATTACATTAGAATGCTTGATAGCAAAACTCACCTCCCTGTACTGTCCTCTTTCTGACCCCCCCACCCACTGCCAAGGTCTAGTCCAGAGCTGGATTATATTTTGATAAAACCGACATTCCACTTTCTATTATCCTCTCAACCACTGATTGGAAAGGAAAAGCTGTTCCTATCTTACTCATTTTTCTCAGCTACCTGGAAATACTAAAATCCTGTCATACACCCCTTTTTTTTTATTGACAAAAGTGTTCATCAGAACCTATTAGGATGATAGGGTCCCTTGAGACAGACGTTTGTAAGAAAAAAAAAAAAATGTCGTGTGTCAAGTATAATGACCCCGTAATATGCATGCCACTAACAGAAAATAAATTGTGTGGCTCATTTAAAGTTGATACTGCCCAAGTTTTCTGGTTCCTTCTTTCATGTCCCAGAAGATGATCTGAAGGAAAAAAATCTAAATAAGCAGTTCAAATAAAATCCATGATACTTTATATGCATAGCAGAGAACAGTGTATGTAAGTTTTCTCAAGGGGGTACCAGGAAGAAATTTGTTAATAGCAATGAAGGCAGAAATCTTGATTATTATTTCTAACATTGATGTTGGGTTTGTTGTTTTAGTCACTAACTTGTGTCCAGCACTTTGAGACCCCATGGACTTGGCCCACCAGAATCCTCTGTCCATGGGATTTTCCAGGCAACAGTACTGGAGTGGGTTACCATTTCCTTCTCCAGAGGATCTTCCCAAACCAGGGATAGAATCAGTGTTTCCTACATTGGCAGGTGGATTCTTTCCCACTGAGCCAACAGGGATGTCCATGGTATTATATCAATGAAGAAGTTGGAAAACTTTGTAACCTACATGTGATACGTATTTTGGTTACATAAACATCTATTAATCAAGTTCATAGTGTTTTACTGTTTTTTTTCTCAGTATTAAATTTGCTTTCTTGTAGCTCAGAACTTTTAGTAAAATTCAATAGAATCTTAAGGGTATTATATTCATATATGGTAGCTGTTAATGGAAGGGCAGGGTGGCAGGTGAGAGCAAAAGCAAATACAATGCTAGACAATCATTTGACAAAACATTTAAATATAACTTCTTTAAAAAACAATATAGGTGAGGTGGTTTTCATTGAAAATAAAGAATGGTATCTTCTAATAATTGTTGGCATTTATTAGCATTAAAAGTCATCAAATATTTCTACTTAGAAAAAATGCATATTAAGTCTTGGCTAGACAGTTTGAATTAAATAAAATAGGACCTTTTCTTTGGTTCAACATGCATTTTAATCAAAGGATTTTTTCATCTAGTTTCAGAATCTCTACTTGTTATCCTTTATCCTGACTACAGTTTTTTCAATTGGTTTGATAATGAAGATCATTTGAGCTTCATTTTCCCCCATAGTTGTCTCTTTTTTGTTCTGTAAAGAAAAGAAAAGAAAGTGAAGGAGCTTAGTTATGTTTGACTCTTTGAGACCCCATGGACTGTAGCCTGCCAGGCTCCTCTGTCCATGGGATTTTCCAGGCAAGAATACTGGAGTGGGTTGCCATTTCCTTATCCAGGGGATCTTCCCGACTCAGTGATTGAACCCAGGTCTCCTGCATTGCAGGAAGACGCTTTATTGTCTGACCAACCAGGGAAGCGTGGTGAAGCTAGTTAAAAAACATTTTTATATTTAGTTCATTTCAGTTCAGTTGCTCAGTTGTGTCTGATTCTTTGTTACTTCATAGTCCATAGCACACCAGCCTTCCCTGTCCATCACTAACTCCCAGAGCTTACTCAAACTCATGTCCGTAGCGTCTGTGTTGCCATCCAACCATCTCATCCTCTGTCATCCCCTTCTCCTCCTTTCTTCAATCTTTCCCAACATCAGGGTCTTTTCCAATGAGTCGGTTCTTCACATCAGATGGCCAAAGTATTGGAGTTTCAGCTTCTGCATCAGTCCTTCCAATGAATTCCTTTAGGATGGACTGGGTGGATCTCTTTGCAGTCCAAGGGACTCTTAAGAGTCTTCTCAAACACCACAGTTAAAAAGCATCAATTATTTGGCACTCAGCTTTCTTTATAGTTCAACTCTCACATCCATACATGACTACTGGAAAAACCATAGCTTAAACTAGACAGATCTTTTTGGTAAAGTAATGTCTCTGCTTTTTAATATGCTGACTAGGTTGGTCATAGCTTTCTTCCAAGGAGCAAATGTGTTTTAATTTCATGGCTGCAGTCACCATCTACAGTGACTTTGGAGCCCCTGAAAAATAAAGTCTCTCACTGTTTCCATTGTTTCCCTACATCTATTTGCCTAGAACTAATGGAGTTGGATGCCATTATCTTAGTTTTCTGAATGTGAAGTTTTAAGCCAACTTTTTCACTCTCCTCTTTCACTTTCATCAAGGGAGTCTTTCATTCTTCTTTGCTTTCTGCCATAGGGGTGGTGTCATCTGCATATCTCAGGTAATTTTTTTATATTATATACATATATACATGCTTGTGTGCGTGTGTGTGTGTTTATAGAATATATAGTGGGAGTTGCTCAGTTATGTTCGACTCTGTAAATCCCTGGGACTGTAGTCCACCAGCTCCTCTTTCCATGGGATTTCCCTGGGCAAGAATACTGGAGTGGATTGCCATTCTCTTCTCCAGAGGATCTTCCCGACCCAGGTATTGAACTGGGTTTCCTGCATTGCAGGTAGATTCTTTACTGTTTCAGCTACAGGGAAGATCACCATAGTATATATAGTTGTATGGTAACTTTCTTCAGATTATGCAAATCATAGAAATTTTATGTTAAGAACTTACTTTTAGTTCCATTCAATCTTCAGTTTTTAAATCAAGGTTGTTTTATAAAATTCTTTGAAACTTACACTAACATCACATATAAAGGTTTGAAAATTATCAGTCAACACTTTCTGGAAAGCCAAAAAAAAAAAAAAAAGAATTCTAAAATAAAAAACTCAGAATTCAACCTAGGTTTTTTTCACCTTAGTCATTTGCTTATGAAGTTTGGTCAAAGGAAGGTCCCGTGCTCTTTTCCCCACTGTGAGTGGTGGGAAAATGTTCTTATCTTAGTTAATGCTTAGTTTACATATTATACAAGAGCACCATTGTAGACTATAGGCCAGCGAACCAGAAATGGCAAAACAAAACAAAAAAAAAGCCTGACCTGGGTTAACAGGAGAGTACTTACTAGACTTAAATTTACAAAGAATTTGATATGACATTCATGTTTCTACACAATACGGGATCTGTTTTCAGCCACATTTCACTCTGCCAATTAAACTTGCCATGAAAATTGATCCAAAAGTTTTATCCAAAACAGACACAGACATCACTGGTGATATTTTCAATATAGTGTGGGATGTAACCAACCTTTCTTGAAGATTATCTGGTTTTCTAGTGTGTGTATCATTTTGACAGCAAATGTACAATTCGTTACTGTTTTTATAATTCTATAATATTAGAGATTAATTTTTAGAAAACTGATAGCCATGCATACAATTTATGTCTAAAAGCATTGCAAATAGTCCTTGTCTAAGTGTATTTGTTGCAAGTGATTCTTCAACAACAGCAGTTCAAATGATTTCTGGTCATAAGGGATAGTAATGCAAGGATTACTACCTCTTATTTAGCACACATTAACCATTAACCAGTCATATATTCACTAGCAAATTTATTTCTGCATTTTTTAACTAACAAACTAGAAAAACCCCAATTCCTCATATTCCTTTCAAACCAGGTTTAATATCAAACCAGTTCTTTCATTAACATTAATAAAAACTTTGACATATTCATCTTATATTGTTATGAGGCTCATGTTTTTAACTTTTTGAAAATTATACTTTAGCACTCTAACAAAAGTCTTTGACTAATAAAATAGCCCTCCCGTGATGACTAAAGGAACAAAAGGCTGATCACAGAAACACAGAATAAACTGGCAGGCAAATAGAAAATACTCAAATTTGACAGCAAGTTAAAAATCTACAGAATTAAACAAAGAGGAAATAAGGAAATCTAGTTTCTTAGGGCAATACAAAAATCTTAGAGCTCCATGGCACCAATGCGGTGAGCAAGGCAAGCTTCTCATGGAGGAAACTGATAAAGAGCAGCAAGGTGGCTTACTGTGTACCTTCAAGTGTTGCTTCAAAAACAGACATAAAAGTGAATGTGGAAGAGGAACATGAGAGGACTACTTGTAAGTAAATGTGAAACATTTCCAGAAAATCGTGATTTTTTTTTTTTTAAACTGTACCACATCACATATGGGACCTTAGTTTCCCAGCCAGAAATCGAACCCATGTTTCCTGGAAGCACAGAGTCTTAACCACTGGACCCCCACGGAAGTTCCAAAAATAGCATATTGAGAAATTAAAAGCATGGGTTCCTGGATTACAGAGCATTGGATTCAAATTCTATCATCTCATTTACCAGATTTTTTATAAAATTTAACTAGTTACTTAAATTCTCTGTGCTTGTGCTTTCTTAGGGAAATCATTATTTCAAAGAGAGAATAATGATATTATCTATCTGAGATGAATATTAAATTTGAAAATGTACATAAAGCACTTAGCACAGTGTCACACACATACTAAAGTAATTTGATAAATGACTTATTACTTCTAATGACTTAGGAAGATTTTAAAAGGTGTAGATAATCTGCAGTGCCTTGAAGAAAAGAAGCCATCAAACTTCAAATATTAATGTTGTGATCTTATTGTCTGCTGAGGCTGGTGGATCCAGGGGAATAACTGGGTTTGCTGAAGCTAAGATAGATACAAATGCAGGATGCTAAGTCTGCCCTGAGTAATGGTATTTGACAAAGAGTAATTATAATCCACAAAGGAGACTGTAAACTACAACACAATTCAGATTATACAAGATTAGGGTGACACACATTAGAACAGATAGAGAAAAATATAACCAAGCAAAAAAGAAGTAAAATTGAACAAGACCAGATGTGAAGCATTCAGGTTCACTAAGGATATTTCTATTCCTAATAAATTAGAAGCTTGTATCTAAATCCTTCTAATTATTATTTTAAAAATTTAGCCTACAGTTGTGCTTACATTCACCATATAGAGAGAATACATGTCATCCTCTCATGCCTCTATCAGTTCAGTTGCATGCATGCATACTCAGTTGCTCAGTCGTGTCCAACTCTTTGCAACACTATGGACTGTAGCCCGCCAGGCTCCTCTGTCCATGGTATTTTCCAGGCAAGAATATTGGAATGGGTTGCCATTTCCTCCTCCAGGGGATCTTCTCAACCCAGGTATTAAACCCATGTCTACTTCGTATCCTGCATTGGCAGGTGGATTCTTTACCTTCAGTGATTTATTTCTAATTCTTGATATTCAGAAATACCACTCTGAACATAAATGGCTATCATAGTAGACAGACTAGTGAAAAGAATCCATTACAGAAAGGTGTGAGAAGTACCAAATACTGCAAAATATAAATTTCTCTTCTCACCACATATTCCACCCGTTTATCAATCATAAAATAGCAATGTTGGAAGCATCCCATTTATCCTTCTAATCTCAGTCAAAATCTGATCTCAAGAACAATAGAAGGAGATCAATTGTTCATTTCTAACTGAAGGAAATCTAGGATAAAAGAAAGAGTAAAATCTTCTGAAGATTCTTCCTATTGATGTCAGGCCACAAAATACACAGTTTTGAGTACAATGCTCCAAGGAAGTAAAAAACATAACTCACTGTCATTCCTCCGTATCTGTTCATAACCAATGGAAACACCAAGAGTCTTCCTTTGAATCTTCCTTACAATCTCTTGCTTATTTAGTTTAAGATAAAGTAGAAGAAAACATGTTAATCTTGACATCATTTGGCCCTTAAAGGAAAAAGGACTGTTATGTATTGTCACCAATGCATTGAATTTCTAATAGTCAATGTTTCTGAGAGCCAAGGGGCATAATGGGATCTCTATAGAATGAAAGGAGAATTTCTTTGAATGATCTAAGGGATTTCTATCTGAGGTCTTTTAGTATCAAATAGAGGAATATAAAATGCTTCTCCTTTTACATCTTTGAATATTGCTAGGTTTCATATTTCAACACATCATATTTTACAGTTCACTCATAGGATATTTTAAATATTTCTATGTGAAAACGGGGATAAAATGGTTATTGAGGTAAGGTCGGAAAAATAGATGTTAAAATAGTGTAACATTTATTTCACTCCTAATAGTAGAAACAATCAAAAGAAATAATAAAAGTTATCTATTTTGTAATCCAAAATAAATAGCACATTTGAAAAACCAACAATTCTGGTATCAGTTAAATCTAAAGAAAATACATAAGAAAATAAAAACTTAAAAAAAAAGAAAATTGATAACCATAAAATAAAATGGGTAGGAAATAACAGTCAATTTGATGATTTTTTTTTTTAAAAATTCCACGCTTCACTTAAATATGAACCTTCCTTTCTTGACAACAAATTTTGGAGTTCAGTTCAGTTCAGTCCCTCAGTCATGTCTGACTCTTTGTGATCCCATGAACCACAGCACGTCAGGCCTCCCTGTCCATCACCAACTCCCGGGCCTACCCAAACTCATGTCCATTGAGTTGGTGATACCATCCAACCATCTCATCCTCTGTCATCCCCTTCTCCTCCTGTCCTCAATCTTTCCCAGCATCAGAGTCTTTTCAAATGAGTCAGCTTTTTGCATCAGGTGGCTAAAGTATTGGAGTTTCAGCTTCAACATCAATCCTTCCAATGAACACTCAGGACTGATCTCCTTTACGATGGACTGGTTGGATCTCCTTCCTGTCCAAGTGACTCTCAAGAGTCTTCTCAAACACCACAGTTAAAAAGCATCAATTTTGCCCTCTGGTTTCTTTATAGTCCAACTCTCACATCCATACATGACTACCGGAAACACCATAGCCTTGACTATATGGACCTTTATTGACAAAGTAATGTCTCTGATTTTTAATGTTCTGTCTAGGTTGGTCATAACTTTCCTTCCAAGGAGTAAGTGTCTTTTAATTTCATGGCTGCAGTTACCATCTGCAGTGATTTTGGAGCCCAAAAAATAAAGTCAGCCATTGTTTCCACTGTTTCCCCATCTATTTGCCATGAAGTGATGGGAGAGGATGTGATGATCTTTGTTTTCTGAATATTGAGTTTTAAGTCAACTTTTTCACTCTTCTGTTTCACTTTCATCAAGAGGCTTTATAGTTCTTCCTCACTTTCTGCCATAAGGGTGGTGTCATCTGCATATCTGAGGTGATTGACATTTCTCCTGGCAATCTTGATTACAGCTTGTGCTTCTTCCAGCCCAGTGTTTTTCATGATGCATTTTGCATATAAGTTAAATAAGCAGGGTGACAATATACAGCCTTGACGAACTCCTTTTCCTATTTGGAACCAGTCTGTTGTTTCATGTCCAGTTCTAACTGTTGCTTCCTGACCTGCATATAGGTTTCTCAAGAGGCAGGTCAGGTGGTCTGGCATCCCCATCTCTTTCAGAATTTTCCACAGTTTATTGTGATCCACACAGTCAAAGGCTTTGGCATAGTCAATAAAGCAGAAATAGATGTTTTTCTGGAACTCTCTTGCTTTTTCCATGATCCAGTGGATGTTGGCAATTTGATCTCTGGTTCCTCTGCCTTTTCTAAAACCATCGGAAGTTCACAGTTCACATATTGCTGAAGCCTGGCTTGGAGAATTTTGAGCATTACTTTCTTAGCTTGTGAGATGAGTGCAATTGTGAGGTAGTTTGAGCATTCTTTGGCATTGCCTTTCTTTGGGACTGGAAGGAAAACTGACCTTTTCCAGTCCAGGCACTGCTGAGTTTTCCAAATTTGCTGACATACTGAGTGCAGCTCTTTTACAGCATCATCTCTTAGGACTTGAAATAGCTCTACTGGAATTCCATCACCTCCACTAGCTTTCTTCATAGTGATACTTCCTAAGGCCCACTTGACTTCACATTCCAGGATGTCTGGCTCTAGGTGAGTGTAAGTGATCACACCATCGTGATTATCTGGGTTGTGAAGATCTTTTTTGCACATTTCTTCTGTGTATTCTTGCCACCTCTTCTTAATATCTTCTCCTTCTGTTAGGTCCATAGCATTTCTGTCCTTTATTGAGCCCATCTTTGCATGAAATGTTCCTTTGTTATCTCTAATTTTTTTGAAGAGATCTCTAGTCTTTGCTGTTCTATTGTTTTCCTCTATTTCTTTGCATTAATCACTGAGGAAGGTTTTCTCTTCTCTCCTTGCTGTTCTTTGGAATTCTGCATTCAATTGGGTACACCTGTCCTTTTCTCCTTTGCTTTTCGCGTCCCTTCTTTTCACAGCGATTTGTAAGGCCTCTTCAGACAGCCATTTTGCTTTTTTGCATTTCTTTTTCTTGGGAATGTTCTTGATTCCGGTCTCCTGTACAATGTATGAACTTCCATCAATAGTTCATCAGGCACTCTATCAGATCTATGTCTCCCTTTCTTGACAACGAATTTTGGAGAGGAAGGTTAAAAGAATTTAAAATGGTCTCATTCTCAAATGTAAACTTTGAAGTGACTTTGAGAGTAATGCTTTTTAAATAAATAATAAATAAATAAAGCCCCCAACTACAATTGGCCAGGGAAAAAAACAGACATATAGGCTTTTTTGTGATTTAACTACATTATATTTCTTATTATGAGATCTGAAAGTAATATACCTGAGTAAAAATATTTGAGTATATTGTTCCTACACAGCCACCTTTGGACACTGTTTAAGCGGCAACATTCTCTGAGGTTAGTGAGTGATTGAGGTTTTCTTTTGCTCTCTTAATGTATCTATTAAGTTTCTTAACAGGATAGAAAAAAAAAAAAAAATCAAGGATTTAAGGAGGGTGGGGAGGGGGAAATAATATCCAGACAGCAGCTGCAGAAGATAATGGATGACTAACTTTTTTCATTTTTAATCACATGGACTAGATAAATAATTTAAAAACCTTAAATATATAATGCTTTCAAAGAAGGGAAATGGACCAGGTTTCCAAAGATATTGACTTCCAAAGTGCTATACAGAGTGGCAAAGTATTAAATTTTTAAATATTCTGATCCTAATCTTTACATTACGGACTCTCTGTGTATTGATTGGAGCAGTACGTTTTCTTTCTTCTACCGAAGGCCATTTACAGATATCACTTGCTGTCATTCTGGGAAATGCATTATTGCACCATCATTATCTCCCCACATAATCAGAATCTCTCAGAGTTTGTTTTATAAGTTTTTTTTTTTAATACATAAAACTTGATGTGTGGTCTTTAGTTTCATGAAGAAAAGTTTCTTGTGTATTTATTTTTCACTGGAGTTACTTAAATACTATGATAACCATTCAATTCTGAATTTAAATACTGAAACTGGAAATCTGCTGTTGCTAAAACTTATTTTAAAATGCAATGCAAAATCTGTTAACTTTTATAAGGACAGAGCTGTGACTAGCTGTCATTAGGTCAGCCTCCAACAAAATGGCATGAGCAACAAGCTCTCTCTCTCCATGTGATGCTATTAGAGAGTGGGGATTTACTATGAAAGCATTTATTGATTCATATGATAAATACTACATATACAATGCCTTCAATCACTTAGACATTTCATTTTTTAAGAAGAGTTCAGTTAATGTATCTCTAATTATGTATTCAAAGCATTGTCTACCATGTCAGGTATGAGTCAGCTCTGTCAGTATTTCTACAAACAGGAAGGTTGGGGAATCAGCTTCTATTTCTTTTTTCCTTTGCATGAAACACAAGCTTCATGCAACATGTCATCTGATTTATGATATTATCATCAATTCAAAATAGTTAGCATTAGTTCATCCCTGTCCAGTGTTAAAATAAGTGGTGTTTCAGTGAGTTCAGTTCAATCGCTCAGTTGTGTCCGACTCTTTGTGACCCCATGAATCGCAGCACGCCAGGCCTCCCTGTCCATCACCAACTCCCGGAGTTCACCCAGACTCACGTCCATCAAGTCAGTGATGCCATCCAGCCATCTCATCCTCTGTCATCCCCTTCTCCTCCTGCCCCTAATCCCTCCCCGCATCAGAGTCTTTTCCAATGAGTCAACTCTTCACATGAGGTGGCCAAAGTACTGGAGTTTCAGCTTTAGCATCATTCCTTCCAAAGAAATCCCAGGGCTGATCTCCTTCAGAATGGACTGTTTGGATCTCCTTGCAGTCCAAGGGACTCTCAAGTTTCAGTGAGTACCAACTGTTTAAAATGCTAAAAATAAATATTTAGATAAAAGGAAACAAACGTGAGAAGAACTGCTTTTTAACTTACAGTAACAATGAAATGGTTCCATAATTATCTCTGGAGTCAAGAACAAGGATCCTGTTGTTCAAAAAATACTTTGCTAATTTTGTCTTTTATTACATCATTATTATCCATCAAGATTATGCTCTTTCCTATTCAGGTCCTGACTCGAACTTGCTCACATCATTAACTCTGCCTCTCACCTCAGATCTCAAGTCTAATCTTGAGAAGCTCCAGGGAAGCTTTCCTCATTCTTCTTAACTAATTAGCATGCAACTCCTAGCTCCATGTAATTCTTTGTGATGATATTCACCACAGTTTCAAAGCAAAGCTTACTTCTGTCATTCTTTTTAATTCTCTGCTTAGCTCACTAGAGAGTGAGTGGAAGGAAAGTTAGAAAATGGCTCCCCCACCTTCTCCTGCCTCACTCTCTTGTCACTGAGACTCTAGAACTAAAGAAAGTGCTTAACAGCAGTCAAGTAAAACTTGTTGGATAAATGAACAAATGAATGAATAAGTAAACCAATGAAACTGTGAACCCTGAAGATGGATCATGAACAATTAAGTCTTTCTACAGATCTTATAACCATAGAAAAATGTAACAGCTCATATGAAAGTGATCTCTCTTGGCCAACCCATAATTTTACATGAAAGTTTTTCAAATGACTAATGGCAAAGATTCTTTGCACATTGTCCTGTGCATCGATACCAGTTTATTATTTAAGATTTTACTATTAATTCTTGTCATAAACACTATGTGCATAATGTCCTCAATTACTCAAAAGGATGTCATTTTTAAGGAGTATTCCCAGAAGCATATCTCCCAAATGCTTATAGTGCTAATAATAAAATGAGATGTAAACAATCTTCTGCCTTGAAATGTGCATACAAGCTAAAGGTAAAGATACTTTTAACACTGTCTAATTTTTATCCAATGCATATGAAGATTCTTATTCATTAAGGTCCTAATATCTAAAAGTTGTGTTATCTTTGCAGTCTTCTTTCCTAGATGCTACTATGACTTTTAAAGAACAGCAGAGCAATGGCACCCCACTCCAGTACTCTTGCCTGGAAAATCCCATGGATGTAGGAGCCTGGTAGGCTGCAGTCCATGGGTCGCAAAGAGTCGGAGATGACTAAGTGACTTCACTTTCACTTTCATGCATCGGAGAAGGAAATGGCAACCCACTCCGGTGTTCTTGCCTGGAGAATCTCAGGGACGGTGGAGCCTGGTGGGCTGCCGTCTATGGGGTCGCACAGAGTTGGACACGACTGAAGCGACTTAGCAGCAGCAGTAGCAGCAGAGTACCCTGCTGCCAGATCTAAAAATTCCATATATTTTAATGCATGCTGCCACCTGATGTTGTGGCATATTATACATCTTAAAAAAAATATTTCATCTTCTTTCTCTGCTAGGAGGTGATTTTTACCCTGAAGGGAACTATTTCATGAATTCAATATCAAATATTACAGTAGGCCTAGAAGGGGCCTTGGGGGCTTTTCTTGATCTATTCTTGAATCTTCAAACAGGAGAATATCTTAACCATTACATAAACACATACTGGCCCATGTGCTGATGCCTTAATGAATTCAGGACAGGACTAATGAGAGTTAAGCAGTAGATGTTAAATTTTAATCACATCTAACTCTTTAATTCCTTTCATTCTGATTTTTCAGTGGATGCTGAGTGTGGCAGAATGCCAAAGTATGCGTTGAACTGATTTAGAGATATAGAGAACAGTATAAAGAAACGTGAAAAGTTGTAATGGGAGCTTGAAGGTCCAGCAACCGCCCTTTACCTTGATAAGAGCAGGATGCTGCAAGCCTACTAGGGAAGCCATTGTCTCAGTTCACAAATTTAAAAAAAGAGAGCGAGAGAAATAAATATTATATTCTCTTTCAAATCAGTGTATTGACATCAGCCACATGTCCAAGCAAAATCTCATATTGCATTTTAAGGTCATTTTCTTGTCTAGTCTTTATCTGCATTTCCTGGATATTTTAATAATTATTTTCCATGAAGTGAAAGTGAAAGTTGCTCAGTCATGTCTGACTCTGTGTGACCCCAAGGACTATATAGTCCATGGAATTCTCCAGGCTAAAATACTGGAGTGGGTAGCCATTCCCTTCTCCAGGGGATCTTCCCAATCCAGGGATTGAACCCAGGTATCCCACATTACAGGTGGATTCTTTACCAGCCACCAGGGAAGCCCAAGAATACTGGAGTGGGTAGCCGATCCTTTTCTCCAGCGGATCTTCCTGGATCCAGGAAGATTCAGGAATTCCTTCGACTCAGGAATAGAACCAGGGTTTCCTGCTTTGCAGGTGAATTCTTTACCAGCTGAACTACCGGGGAAGCACTGACCAATTAAAATTTTGTGACTGACTTCCAATCCAAATATCAATTCAGTTCCTACTCTAGATATTTGAATACAAACATGGGGAATATGAAAGAATACCTTATCAACTATACTGAAAAAAAAAAAAAAAAAGAAACAAAACCAAAAAAGCCACCCCACACACCAGTAGCTATGTATGCTGGGACATACTGGTTACTTGGAAGACAAAGTCAAACACAGTTATAAACACATCATAAAATATAACCAGGTTGGCTACATAATTTGAAAGCTCCAGTGTAAAATGAAAACATGAAGCCTCATATTCAAAAATTACAAATTTCAAGGTGGCAATAGCCAAATATTAACCAAGCATGGAACCCCTCTAAGTGCAGGACTCTGTGTGACTTCACAAGTTGCATACCCATGAAGCTGGTTCTGAACAACATAACTTCCATCTTTTATTAATTATTAAGGATGATACCTGTAATATGTGTTCTTTTTAAAGTGATGGAGTATCAATGACTCTAAAGGAAATTCTTCTCTTTGGTTAAAGTTGGCCTTTATCTGTTTGATATTTAACCTGGTTCCGATGATACTCGCTCTGTTAAAACAATATTTGATTACTATTAGTCGATTGATTGAAATAGGCACAAGTAGTATTTAAAAAAAAAAAAAAAGGCTTAATACATAATGCTTACAATCTTTCTCAGAGAAGATAATAAAATTCCAGGGAAGTTTGAGGCCTTATGATACTTAGAAATGTCTTACACTGATAGACTAAGATCATTCAAAGCATCAGTGGACAATAAAAGCATAAATTAAATTTTTATCTTAGCCCAAATAATGAATTTTGTAAGAGCTGAAAATGATTTATGGCTAAATCTAAGTGGAAGCAAGGGAGGAAAAAAAAAAAAAAGAGAGTACAAATTTAAGTACAAATAAAAGTTAAGTTAGAAGCAAGGTGCCAATGCGTATTTAAGAAGTGGCTGTTCTTCTCTGTTCCTGTTATGCTTTGTGCTTTACACTTAGACATGAAGTTTGATCACTAATAGATTTGTTGCGTGAGCAAACATAATAGCAGTATGAGGTTGCCGAATGATACAGCCCTGCTCTGTCTCCTGTTTAATGATGACTTGAATGGACGTGAGGCTACTGTGCTTCTTCACTGAGACATCACACATCTACTGCAGACTTCTGAAGGAAACAAATGGCATTTCCAAAGTTAAAACTGGGTCCTGGACCTTTCCTGAAAGCAGGATCTCAGAATTACCACAATGGAAAAGCTCACTGGGAGACTTACAGGAACAATGCACTTAAGGGTGCAGCATCTTAGAACTTCAGAAACTGTGATGTTAAAGCCATTTGCCATTTATTTAGGATTTTTAAAATCATTTTATAGAATAGATTTGACTTTCAATCAGAAGCATCTCAAAATTACATATAATAAAAGGTGCATTACTGCTTTAAATGAGAACTTGAGTATAAAACAAGCATGGCACATGCCTAGGAGAAGGAATGAATCAATATATTTAATCCATTTCTGGGAAAACTATGCTTGGAGGGGTGGGAGGAAGAAAGAAGTCTTATGAATTGTAACTGATTCCTTGAAATCCTTAAAACTGATCGGTAATAACTTTATCTAATAGAAGTAATAGGTTCTATTAGGGCGATTTACTAATAGGGCTCCATGTTCAAAGTTGTAAACTTCCGTGAGTCAGAAGATCCATTTAATTACCATCCTCTCTCAATTTATTCATCTGACCAAGAAACTGAAGTTAAATTTATCAATAATGTTCACTCACAAAACAGGTTGTGTTTCCAAAGATAGTTAAGTCTGTGAATTAAAACTGAATGAAGTCGCTCGCTCAGTCGTCTCCAACTCTTTGCGACTCCGTGGACTGTAGCCCACCAGGCTCCTCCGTCCATGGGATTCCCCAGGCAAGCATACTGGAGTGGGTTGCCATTTCCTTCTCCAGGGCATCTTCCTGACCCAGTGATCGAACCCAGGTCTCCCTCATTGCAGGCAGACGCTTTAACCTCTGAGCCACCAGGGAAGCCCATAGACTGCTAGTTTAGCAATTTATTCATTAAACAACTCACTACTAAATACAGTAATATCCTGCTCACATTAATTCAATTATCCACTACAGTTATAATAGAAACAGAATTTCAATGAGAAACATGACATTTCAATAGTTACTATGTGATGACTAAAAGCTTCACCCCAAACCACATCTGGCCATTTTTCCTCTATATCCAGCTTTGCACTCTAGGGCCTGTGCATTTGCTGTTCATTCTGCCTCAGATGCTTTTCTCCAGGCTTTCAGTGGCTGACTTCTACTAGTCACTTTCCAACTGAAATGTTGTAGAAAAGGTTCATTTGAGGATGAATCCATCTAAACATACTTATCTAAAGCAATGAAAAATTACAGTATCATCTTTGATCTATCACTCATCATATCTTCATTATTTCATTCTGAAAGATATCTTATTTGTGTATTTGTTACTTATTAACTTCCTTTTTAAGGTCAGAGAACTTCCATATTGTGCGTTTCTATGTAACTGGGACATAGGACAATTCCTGACACATATTTGTTGAGTAAATGAATAAATGTATTAATTAAAACTTAACAGCAACCTTCAACCTTCAATACTTCAAACATGTACTAATTTTCTTTATTTTTAGATGAGGGAAATTAAGTTCAAAGACATTAAGTAAGATGCTCAAGTTTTCATAAACAGAAAATGCTAGAGCTATGATTAAAAGCCACATCCGATTAAGCTTGAGAGATTGTAGAGTTAACTTCTATTACTTCAAAAGTATCCCTCCTTCTGTAAATCAGAGCTCAATTTCTTTTCTTGTTCTCCAGATAGAATCTACTTTCATCTCTTAGCAGTACTGAGAAATGGACTCAACAGAAGGATAGAGGGAAATTTTTTTTCTCACTTACCCTATAGTAAATTAATCAAACATCATAATAGACTTATAGTCTCCCATCTTCATTTGATGCAATTTCTCCTTCTTCCGCCTCTGCTTTTCTTCTCTCCTTCCCTCTCTTATTTCCTCTTGCTCCTTCTCTGCTGCTTCTCTTAGCCGTCCCCTCCCTCTCATGCTCCTTCTTTCCTTCTTCAGAGAATTCAGGCCTTTTCAACATCTCTTCCAAATTAATATAAATATCCACTGAGGCAGTTAAGAAACAGCCCTCATAGAATCAGCACTTATCCCAATTCAAGTCCATGTGAGAATTATAAAGGGGAAAAAAAGTGCTTTTAATCACATCAGGTACGTCTTGCTTAGGCACCTTAATAAGTATATTAACTAACTCTTTTCACTGTGGCATTTTCATTCCAAAGTGTTCTGACTAAAAGAATAAGAGAAAAGGAGGCCTCCCTTCAGGTAGGCTCATAATATAGAAGCCGAGGGCAATACAAGTTTGGTGAGGTAATATCTTCAGTATCCAGGATAAAATTCTAGATATATTGAGAGGTTTTATGCTGAATATGCCCTAGCACATGCATCTTTTTGTCATAAGTGGCAAAATCCGGCTTTTAATGAAATCTTTCCCATGGACCCCTGGAGAAGTCACTTTAGCTTATGATCACACTGTAGATGATTCCAAAAGTACTTTCTCTTGAATAATATACAGTTTAACTTATTTTGCCCTTGTTTTTTGTTTTTCACTACCCAAAGAGGACAGTGTCTATTGTGTGGCTGAAGCTATTTTGAATTAATAGTCATGGTTCTGAATCTTGCCTCCACATATAAATACTACGAAATAGGATTCATTTTAGAGAAAACGAAACTCAATAAGATAAAAAAAAAAAAGAAAAGAAAATCAAGACCAACAAAATGATACATATATTTATAACTGCACAACCAGGCTTATGGCATAATGCATTACAGTTTTGCAAACAATCAATACAAATTATTGGATATAAAATTACTTTTTGATGACCACTGTGAAAATACAAGCTGTTCAAGTCATTCCTCACACTATTATTGATTTTACTCTACTTTTTCTATTGCATTTTTAAAGTACTTGGTGTCAATTTTTAAGTCTCTAGTCTCTAGTAAAATACTAAGCAAATTCATGTAGACTAGAAATTTCTATGGTATATCAAGAAAGAAGAGATGCTTGAGAAAACTTTTGCTTTGAATTTCACATTCCAAAACTATCTCTTTTTTTAAGATTCAAAAATGTCTTCAAAGCCACCCTCTAATAAACATTTGAAACTGTTACAGCATTTTAAGGCTAGCAGTAATTCTATTTTTATCATTTTTTTCCATAGTGTAACACTTTGTTGTTGTTGTTGTTGTTGCTTTTTACTTGCCAGGTCATGTCTAACTCTTTTGCAACCCTGTGGCCTGTAGCCCACTTTGAATGGAACTTGTGTTTCCTGCATTGATAGGCAGATTCTTTACCACCGAGTCAGCCAAGTGGTTTCCACGAAGATGGTAACGCTTTCTCTCGAACATGAAATCACAGGCAATTATCATGTTTAAATACAGGATTTTCTGTAATTAAATCCTTATTTATCAATTAGTATTTAATATTAATTTAGGATCATTGAAAATTGGATGTAGCTACCTCTATGACCAAATTTTGATAAAGCTAGTAAGTTTCCAACAAAATGCTTTAGGCTGGGGTCCCAGAAAACAGGGCTTCCCAGGTGACTCAGCAGTAAAGAATCTGCCTGCCAATGCAGGAGATGCAAGAGACTCGGATTCAAAACCTGGGTTGGGAAGATCACTGGGAGTAGGAAATGGCAACCCTCTCCAGTATTTATGCCTGGAAAATTCCATGGACAGAGGAGCCTGGTGGGCTACAGTCCATGGATCTCAAAGACCTGGACACGACTGAGAGACAGCACACACATAAACATCTTCCAAGGAAACAGACTCAGATCAGTTCAGTTTAGTTCAGTCACTCAGTCGTGTCCGACTCTTTGCAACCCCATGAATCACAGCATGCCAGGCCTCCCTGTACATCACCAACTCCCGGAGTTCACCCAAACTCATGTGCATTGAGTCGGTGATGCCATCCAGCCATCTCATCCTCTGTCATCCCCTTCTCCTCCTCCTGCCCCCATTCCCTCCCAGCATCAGAGTCTTTTCCAATGCGTCAACCCTTCACATGAGGTGGCCAAAGTATTGGAGTTTCAGCTTCAGCATCAGTCCTTCCAATGAACACCCAGGACTGGTCTCCTTTAGGATGGACTAGTTGGATCTCTTTGTAGTCCAAGAGACCCGCAAGAGTCTTCTCCAGCACCACAGTTCAAAGCATCAATTCTTCGGCACTCAGCTTTCTTCACAGTCCAACTCTCACATCCATACATGACCACTGGAAAAGCCATAACCTTGACTAGATGGACCTTTGTTGACAAATAATATCTCTGCTTTTTAATATGCTATCTAGGTTGGTCATAACTTTCCTTCCAAGGAGTAAGCATCTTTTAATTTCATGGCTGCAGTCGCCATCTGCAGTGATTTTGGAGCCCCCCTCAAAATAAAGTCTGACACTGTTTCCACTGTTTCCCCTGTTTCCCCATCTATTTCCCATGAAGTGATGGGACCAGATGCCATGATCTTCGTTTTCTGAATGTTGAGCTTTAAGCCAACTTTTCACTCTCCTCTTTCACTTTCATCAAGAGGCTTTTTAGTTCCTCTTCACTTTCTGCCATAAGGGTGGTGTCATCTGCATATCTGAGGTGATTGATATTTCTCCCACCAATCTTGATTCCAGCTTGTGCTTCTTCCAGCCCAGAGTTTCTCATGATGTACTCTGCTTAGAAGTTAAATAAGCAGGGTGACATACATATACAGCCTTGACATACTCCTTTTCCTATTTGGAACCAGTCTGTTGTTCCATGTCCAGTTCTAATTGTTGCTTCCTGACCTGCATACAGGTTTCTCAAGAGGCAGGTCAGGTGGTCTGGTATTCCTATCTCTTTCAGAATTTTCCACAGTTTATTGTGATCCACACAGTCAAAGGCTTTGGCATAGTCAATAAAGCAGAAATAGATGTTTTTCTGGAAGTCTCTTGTTTTTTTTGATGATCCAGCAGATGTTGGCAATTTGATCTCTGTTTCCTCTGTCTGCACAAATTTTATCAGGGAGGGCCCTTAATAATATCTTCAAAAGAGTTAAATAGGCAGAATTGGGCAAAGAGAGAATTTTCCAGGTCATTGCTAATTCGTAATTCCAGGTCAATTAGGTCAACTAATCCTAGAGGTCAGAGAAGGCGATGGGACCCCACTCCAGTACTCTTGCCTGGAAAATCCCATGAATGGAGGAGCCTGGTAGGCTGCAGTCCATGGGGTCGCTAAGAGTCGGACACGACTGAGAGACTTCACTTTCACTTTTCACTTTCATGCACTGGAGAAGGAAATGGCAACCCACTCCAGTGTTCTTGCCTGGAGAATCCAGGGACGGGGGAGCCTGGTGGGCTGCCGTCTATGGGGTCACACAGAGTCGGACATGACTGAAGCAACTTAGCAATCTTAGAGGTAGTTTGGCAGCTGAACAGAACCTCTGGACTTGTGCAAGTTAAGAAAAGGGGAGTCCATGCATTTGTATCATTGCTTTAATGACTCCTTAGATGCAAGTCAACCCAGGGAAGACAGAAGGTATGACCTCAGGGAGGACAACTACTTTCAAACAAAGCCAGTTTCCTTTAATAGCCTGTGAAGAAATGAATGCCTCTATCCCCAAAGAGACACCTGGATGCTATACCACAGTGCACACTCTGAGTGGTAAAGGGGTATTTTTATATTATGAGACCACAGTCTAGAATTATTTGCATATGAGCTTGGTAACTCGCTAGCCATTCATATCTTGCCTCTCTCTCAATGCCTACTTCTCTGAAAATAATTTTTACTTAGCTCTTTCATTCTACCCATTGTTTATCCCTCCTTGAGTTTCAATTTCTATCTGAACTTCTGTTGTTGTTGTTTTTACCTATTTCAGAATTTCAATTGAAAAACAGTGGTTTTTGCATATTTTGCTTGAGTAATGCTAAAATAATTTTCAAAATAACCATGGACCCCTCACACATTTTAAAGATGATTTTTATAATTTTATAATTTATTTAAAAGCATGTAAAGGATATAATGTGTGGTGAACTTTAAATATTGAATATTATACAAATACATTCCATGATATTAAAAATACTACATAGCATAAATATAAGAAATATTAATATAAGGCATACTTCTTAGCCTATGGTATCCCAAATTATTCTTAGATAATTGAGACATAAATTTGAAAAAAACAATTAGTTATGAAAGGAAGGATATGACACTAGGGAAATGAGTTAGTATGAATATCCAGTCTATTGTGAAATGAGATGGCCATTCTACTGCCTAAAACCTTTCAATTCCTTTCCAGTGTCATTGGGAAAAGATGTAACTTTTCGGCCACACATACTATACTCACTTTTCAGCTTTTATTTCTGCTGTATATTTCCTTATATTGAGAGAGTAAATTCTAGGCAGGTAGATAAGAAATCTGGGGTTTTTGAATAGGAGATCAGTTCAGTTGAGTTCAGTCGCTCAGTCATGTCCGACTCTTTGGAACCCATGGACTGCAGCACACCAGGCCTCCCTGTCCATCACGAACTCCCACAGTTAACTCAAACTCATGTCCATTGAGTTGGTGATGCCGTCTAACCATCTCATTCTCTGCAGTCCTCTTCTCCTCCACCATCAATCTTTCCCAGTATCGGGCTTTTCCAACGAGTCCGTTCTTTGCATCAGGTGGCCAAAGTATTGGAATTTCAACTTCAGCATCAGTCCTTCCAATGAATATTCAGTACTGATTTCCTTTAGGATGGACTGGTTGGATCTCCTTGCAGTCGAAGGGACTCTCAAGAGTCTTCTCAAACACCACAGTTAAAAAGAATCAATTATTCCGTGCTCAGCTTTCTTTATAATCCAACTCTCACATCCATACATGACCACAGGAAAAACCACAGCTTTGACTAGATGGACCTTTGTTGGCAAAGTAATGTCTCTGCTTTTTAATATTCTATCTAGGTTGGTCATAACTTTCCTCCCAAGAAGCAAGTGTATTTTAATTTCACGGGTGCAGTCACCATCTGCAGTGATTTTGGAGCCCCTCAAAATAAAGTCTGTCACTGTTCCATTGTTTCCCCATCTATTTCTCATGAAGTGATGGGACCAGATACCATGATCTTCATTTTCTGAATGTTGAGCTTTAAGCCAATGTTTCACTCTCCTCTTTCACTTTCATCAAGAGGCTTTTAGTTCTTCTTCACTTTCTGCCATAAGGGTGGTGTCATCTGCATATCTGAGGTGATTGATATTTCTCCCTCCAATCTTGATTCCAGCTTGTGCTTCTTCCAGCCTTTAGTTTCTCTAATGTACTCTACATATAAGTTACATAAGTTAAATAAGCAGGGTGACAATATACAGCCTTGACGTACTCCTTTTCCTATTTGGAACCAGTCTGTTGTTCCATGTCCAGTTCTAACTGTTGCTTCCTGACCTGCATATAGGTTTCTCAAGAGGCAGGTCAGGTGGTCTGGTATTCCCATCTCTTTCAGAAGCCAAGTTTTATTTAAAGATGGCTTTTGAAAGCCATTTCCATTTGGCACCTCAACATTGCCTTTGGGCTCTCAAAATGTTTTTCCAGCTTCCATCCTTCCTCCCTCCCTCCTCTCTCTTTCCTTTTTCTCTTCTCTTTCCCCTCCTTCTCGCTTGACTTGACTTTAACCAAGACACCAAAAGTTCTGTGAGATGCCACTTCTCTTGTTCCCCAGCATCCCATATGCTCTTCTCTCTTGGTCTTTACCACACCATGTGTCATTACCTCCCTGTATCTCACGTTGATTGCCAGGATCTCTGAAGCTAAGGGCCTTCTAACTTGTTCACTGTTATATATCCAACGATTAATACACCATCTGGTAAATAGTTCAAACATAATTAATATTTATTGAATAAATTAAATAGTTACTGAATGGTGAAATTAATAAAGATAACTATTAGAGGAGATAACCTTTACATTTTAAAGAATGTATGAGAATTGTACTGGAAGACAAAAACTAAAGGATTTCCGGTTTCATTTCTTGAAAGATGACTGTTTCTTTAGAAGCAGGCTACTTTTCTAGAACTACATCCTAAAACCTAGCACAATATTAGTAGAAAAATAGGAAGTTATGCTCTCCTGGAAAATTTGAGTAATATATCTTTACTGACAAAATATAAAGATTACATTTCTCTATCTCATCCCCCTCTTATCCCTCCCAATATAGGACTTCCAGAAGATGGAAATACGTTTTCTGTCTAGGAATTAAAACTTAAAACAAATACTAGATAAATAATAGATCAGAGTAGTGATAAGCAAATCCATTTTTAACCGAGTACTCTCTATGTTACAAGTAGGCTTGTTTCACACATTTATGCCACACTTAATCCTGTGGCTAAAAAAACAAAAATTCTAAATTTGCTCTATCTCTTGGGTTCTGTCTATAAAATGTAAATATGTCTGGCTGATTGAAGTGTCCAGATGTTTTGGTGTGATATAAAAACATCTTTAGACTACCAAGTACTTCACAGCAATAATTGTACTTTAAATAGCTGATAGAATTATTTTATTGTTGACAGTTTTTGAACCTAATTTTGGTGGAATATTGTTCTCTTGGAATAAAACTATATTCAGAGTCATTTTTCTTGCAGAATATAGTAAAATGCATTTGTGCCTCCAGCTGCTTCTTACTGAAACTGTTTGTAAGGTCTGCTGATATAAAACTTTCATATCTACACTGGCTATGAGACTACCAGAATTCTTTTTTATCTCTGCCACTGACCATTTGATTGACTCTGAACAAATCATCCTATGATCCTGGTCTCAGTTCTTTCATCTATAAAATTAAGACATCAGAGAGGTGATTGCTAAGGCCCTTTTTAGTACTAGTATTCAATGACATTATAATTTCAAACCCTACCTAAAAAGAGATATGTGACATTCTTAACTGAGTTAAGAATCTATGGCTTGTGCTACAGATTTTGATTCTCCCACAGGTGAAGGGAGAGGCTTCTGTAACACAATATAATCTGTTCCAGTACATCTAGACTTTGCCCCCTATTTTCAGGAGCCTCTTAAATTTGATTAAGTTTATGATAAAGAGGGTATGGATTATTTGAGCATAAAGCCCATTTATAGCTCCTTTATTTACCCATTTTTATTTCAGCCTGTATCATTTTCCTATAGGTATGACAGGTAAGCAAGAATGTAGTCACTCAAGGACACATATCTTAGCTATCATGTTGGTAACAAGAATAATGAAACAACAGCTGTAAGCATTTATGAAACAAATGATTATGTGTCAGACATTAGTACTGTAACAACCCTAAGAAATATGAACTATTATCTCCATTTTTATGATGAACAATCTAAGTCTAAGAGGTACTTATGAATACTGCTAAATAACAGGGTCAGTATTAGAAACTATTTGGAGACTTTTGACATATCCATTTCTAAGGGAAGCATAGAATTTAGGGCCAATGAACACCAATTATTCTGTGTGAACTCCATTCAATTTAACCCAATTCCACAACAGAAGTCAGAAGTAAGAACAACTGGTTCTTAATATGGAAAATATTAAATATTAAGAATCTGGAATTTTCAAGAAGGAGGAAAGGACATTTTCTTTTCCACATTCCTTAGGATTGAGTGAGTGAGTGAAGTCAGTCATGTCAGACTCTTTGTGACTGCATGGACTGTAGCCTGCCAGGTTCCTCCAGCCATGGGATTTTCCAGGGAAGAACACTGGAGTGGGTTGCCATTTCCTTCTCCAGGGGATCTTCCACACCCAGGGATCAAACCTGGGTCTCCAGCATTACAGGCAGACTCCTTACCCTCTGAGCCACCAGGAAGAACAGAGAAGAATCCTTTGTCTTAGTAAGAATTATATAACAACAATGTATTCTGCAAAGACGGGGTCGATAAAGGACAGAAATGGTATGGACCTAACAGAAGCAGAAGCTATTAAGAAGAGGTGGCAAGAATACACAGAAGAACTGTACAAAAAAGATCTTCACGACCAAGATAATCACGAGGGTATGATTACTCACCTAGAGCCAGACATCCTGGAATATGAAGTCAAGTGGGCCTTAGAAAGCATCACTACAAACAAAGCTAGTAGAGATGATGGAATTCCAGTTGAGCTATTTCAAATTCTGAAAGATGATGCTGTGAAAGTGCTGCACTCAATATGCCAGCAAATTTGGAAAACTCAGCAGTGGCCACAGGACTGGAAAATGTCAGTTTTCATTCCAATCCCAAAGAAAGGCAATGCCAAAGAATGCTCAAACTACCTCACAATTGCACTCATCTCACATGCTAGCAAAATAATGCTCAAAATTCTCCAAGCCAGGCTTCAGCAATACGTGAACCGTGAGCTTCCAGATGTTCAAGCTGGTTTTGGAAAGGGCAGAGGAACCAGAGATCAAATTGCCAACATCCGCTGGATCATGGAAAAAGCAAGAGAGTTCCAGAAAAACATCTATTTCTGCTTTATTGACTATGCCAAAGCCTTTGACTGTGTGGATCACAATAAACTGTGGAAAATTCTGAAAGAGATGGAATACCAGACCACCTGACCTGCCTCTTGAGAAACCTATACACAGGTCAGGAAGCAACAGTTAGAACTGGACATGGAACAACAGACTGGTTCCAGATAGGAAAAGGAGGACGTCAAGGCTGTATATTGTCACCCTGCTTATTTAACTTCTATGCAGAGTACATCATGAGAAACTCTGGGCTGGAAGAAACACAAGCTGGAAGCAAGATTGCCGGGAGAAATATCAATCACCTCAGATATGCAGATGACACCACCCTTATGGCAGAAAGTGCAGAGGAACTAAAAAGCCTCTTGATGAAAGTGAAAGTGGAGAATGAAAAAGTTGGCTTAAAGCTCAACATTGAGAAAACGAAGATCATGGCATCTGGTCCCATCACTTCATGGGAAATAGATGGGAAAACAGTGGAAACAGTGTCAGATTTTATTTTTTGTGGGGGGGCTCCAAAATCACTGCAGATGGTGATTGCAGCCATGAAATTAAAAGACACTTACTCCTTAGAAGGAAAGTTATGACCAACCTAGATAGCATATTGAAAAGCAGAGACTTACTTTGCTAACAACGGTCCACCTAGTCAAGGCTATGGTTTTTCCTATGGTCATGTATGGATGTGAGAGTTGGACTGTGAAGAAAGCCGAGCGCCAAAGAATTGATGCTTTTGAACTGTGGTGTTGGAGAAGACTCTTGAGAGTCCCTTGGACTACAAGGAGATCCAACCAGTCCATTCTGAAGGAGATCAGCCCTGGGATTTCTTTGGAAGGAATGATGCTAAAGCTGAAACTCCAGTACTTTGGCCACCTCATGCAAAGAGTTGACTCATTGGAAAAGACTCTGATGCTGGGAGGGATTGGGGGCAGGAGGATAAGGGGACGACAGAGGATGAGATGGCTGGATGGCATCACTGACTCAATGGACGTGAGCCTGAGTGAACTCCGAGAGTTGGTGATGGACAGGGAGGCCTGGCCTGCTGTGATTCATGGGGTCCTAAAGAGTTGGACATGACTAAGCTATGGTACTGAACTGAACTGAATGTATTCTGCTTGAGGACATGTTTCTCCTTCTTGAGAACCTTTTCACTAATCCTGTTATCTTAAATTTTTATTATGGGAGTAGGTCCTGTAAGATCATTCTATTGCTAGGTACAATCCTGTCATCTTAAAATGTAAATTGCAGCAGTGGGTCTAGTAAGATCTTTAAAACCTTGAGAGATTCTTTTCATTTATTGTAGTAATCAATTAAAAAAACTATAACTCTCTGGCTTACAGAGAAGACTGTATATTGTCATCCTGCTTATTTAACTTACATGCAGAGAACATCATGAGAAATGCTGGACTGAATGAAGCACAAGCTGGAATCAAGATTGCTGGGAGATATATACATAACCTCAGATATGCAGATGACATCACACTTATGGCAGAAAGCAGAAAAGAACTAAAGAGCCTCTTGATGAAAGTGAAAGAGGAGAGTGAAAACATTGGCTTAAAACTCAACATTCAGAAAAGTAAGATCATAGCATCTGGTCCAATCACTTCATGGCAATTAGGTGGGAAACAGTGGAAACAGTGACAGACTTTATCTTTTGGGGATCCAAAATCACTGCAGATGGTGACTGCAGCCATGAAATTAAAAGACGCTTGCTCCTTGGAATAAAAGTTATGACCAATCTAGACAGCATATTAAAAAGCAGAGACATTATTTACCAACAAAGGTCCATCTCATCAAAGCTGTGGTTTTTCTAGTTGTCATGTATGGATGTGAGAGTTGGACTATAAAGAAAGCTGAGAGCTGAATAATTGATGCTTTTGGACTGCGGTGTTTGGGAAGACTGTTGAGAGTCCCTTGGACTTCAAGGAGATCAAACCAGTCCATCCTAAAGGAAATCAGTGCTGAATATTCATTGGAAGGACTTATGTTGAAGTTGAAACTCCAATACCTTGGCCACCTGATGCGAAGAACTGACTCTTTGGGAAAGACCCTGATGCTGGGAAAGATTGAAGGCAGTAGGAGAAGAAGATGACAGAGGATGAGATGGTTGGATGGCTTCACGGACTCAAAGGACATGAGTTTGAGTAAAGTCCAAGAGTTGGTGATGGACAGGGAAGCCTGGCATGCTGCACTCTATGGGGTCACAGAGTCAGAAACAACTGAGTGATTGAACTGAACTGTTTTCCCACATGCTTTCTTGATAAAAAAAAAAATAATAATAATAATAATGAAAGAAAATAGATTCAGAATTCAAGGATTTTCTGATATCTCAGTTCCTTTAGAAATATTGCCTCACTTCCCTTAGCTTCAGAAACTCCATGTATCAATATGAAAACCTACAATGCTGATATTCTCTCTACTGATTCCAGTTGTCTTGTTCTCTATCTCCATTTCAGTCATTTTCTCTAGGTCAAAAGTAAATGAATACTATAAGCTGCGAACATAATTATTCTTATATACCCAAATTATAGTATTAAATGACAGAAAAGGGGGCAGAAAATAATAGTGTTTTTAGATGACAGAATACAACCTGTTTTCTCCAAAACTATGAAAAACTTGACTTATGTGTATAAATAATATAAGACAGTAGACTTGGAAAACAGCAAAAATAAATCAATAAATAAAACAAAACATAAAACAGATCATTGCAGCTACCTACATCATTACTATCAACTTCTTGACTGAAACTCTTTCCAAAATATCAAAAACAATTTCTATAAATGTCTGTTCATTTCCATTACATTGAAATGTAGCATGCATAATTTTATTCCAAATTGAAATTTATTTAGCTTTGTGTAGATACATGCTTCACCTACAAAAATCAGGGATGTTAAATTTTACTTTAAAATACTAATTCTAAATAATTATATTTATTTATAAATAAACCAATATGCAAGTTGGGCTGAGACTTCATTTCATATTTATTGACAACCATATATCTCTCTGATATTTAATTAGTGTTGTTATTTATCTTATAGTCACAGATACCTGAACCAAGCAAATAACTGAACCAAGCAAATAACTGAAAAGCATACCTTTTCATTTAGCTAGCTAGACAGTTACTTTAATACAAGCTTACCTCCTCTGCTTTGTAAAATGCCAAGATCTATCTTTCTTGTTTTTCCTACCTGTTTCATTTCATACAGAGGTTTCATGTTTGAATTCTAATTTGCTAACCTTGAGAGCTGGGGTCTTCCATATATTTAATGAAGTTGGTTAATAAATCTCAGTTCTCCTCGAGTAAGCAATCCTACTGCAGACTCAGCTCTCTCTCCCTTGACTTTTCTGGAGCCCAAATAAGATTTGTGCTCTGACAGGGTGAGCATTTACTTTATCAGAAAGCATATTAGGGTGGGCATGTCTCAGCATAATGTGCACCAGAATCAGAGAGGATGACTAATTTGTTCTGCTATTAAGCGGATAATAAAATGATTTAGGCATGTAGATATGAAACAGCCAGCACTTTAAGAATTATATGTAGCATATTTCATCTTATATCTGGCCAAGACTAAAAATATTTTATGTATTAAGTGACATTTACAGGAAAGACAAGGCTTACCCAGAACTTAGAAATGTTTACCTAAGATGAGTTAAAAAGATAATAACTAAAAATTTAAGTTAGGCTCAGCTATGTGCATTTTGCAAATTTTGTTTTATACTAGCTTAGATTTGCCAATTTCTTTCATGCCTAAATGTTTTTTAAAAACAGCACAATGTCAGGAAATATAAATCAATGCAGTATAAGAACATTAATTAGAATTTTATTCTAAATAGTAACCAGTTGATTACCAAGATAACTGCTAATGTGTATGCATGCATGTGGGTTTCTGTGTATATAGAAAACACTAATTATCTTTAAAAATCCAGCTTATGTTTATAAGACAGGCAGTCTCTGCTAGGACTGTAAACTGGTGTACTCCTTCTCAAAATAATTTGAAAGTACATATGAAGAGCCTATAAGATGCAAAAATTCTTTGAGATGGCAATTCTACAATGTCCAAGAAATATCCTGAAAAATCATCAGTGATCTTACAGTAAGATGTTCATCAAAGACTTTTATCATAACAATACTTATGGAAATACTCAAAATATTTCACAAGGGAGGAATGATTAAATTTTAACATGTTCATAGAGTATCATGTTATCATTAAAAATTATATTTTTCAAAGTTTTAACTGTATACAGAGAAATATATACAGCAAAATTTTAAATAAAATGTCAGATACAAACATATGTATCTTATGAGAGCAGTACAGAAAACAAAATATTTAAAATAATTACTTTGTTTATATCTGGTTGAGAAACTTATTCTCTTCTTTAAATATTTCAGTATTTCCTATGCTACAATGAAAACATGCTTCTTAGTAATTAAAAAATAACAATAAAAATAACCATCACGTAAGTTGATTATACTATAAAACACTTTTTTACTGGTCACATTTCATTAAATCAAAGTATCTATTAAAGTTCCCAAATACTTTTTTGAAAAGTGATCAGTTATGTAGACTATGAGAGTCATAACTAAAAACAATGGTTTGAAAAATACACACAATTTACCTGTGGTGTTTATAAGAAGTTTTATAAAGAGTTAACACTCAATATTTCAAGAACAAATTATCTACATTCAATTTTTTTCAATGATTTGTTTTTTCTTTAGTTTTCATACAGTTGTTCATCACTGTGCAAGTAGTCATCATCTTTTTTTTTTTTTTTTTTTATGAAGTACAGTGGTTTCAAAGCAGTCTAAAGGGCCTATACACATAGGAATGAAACTTCATTTATAAGTCTAGCAAACTATGAAAAAGTGAAATCATGACTCTTGTACAATTATAAAAAGAAACTAGTCAAAGATTTTCTTCAGTGAACTAAGAAAACTAACAGGCTGTTGAAACTAGTTTAAATGAGAATTTGACTTACAGAGATAAATATTCTGTACCGGACAAAATTCATTTTCCTTGCTATGGTCAAGAATCATTTGCATTGCCCTCAGTTTTCTACAATTTACCCTCTACTCTTAAATAGTTTAAAATGAAGTGGACAACAGAAAGTCATTCAAAGAATCAGAATGTCCTATAATCTCCTTTGTCCATTTCTAAGCCCTCTACAACTTGTCCTGACAGCCTCAAGTATTATTTCTCATGAATTTTGGTGAAACATTAAAATTTTTCAGTTAAAAAAAAAATGAACTTTATATCAGAACCAAAATTTCTATCTCACACAAAAGCATTAGAGTTACCTTCCATAGATCATATACCTATTTGTTACCAGCATGTGCCTCTGGGTTACTGTCTCCAACTTTGTTTCCCTTTTCCCTTTATTTAAGATTAATAGGGCATGGTTTAAATAACTGCCTGAGAAATATGGAAAAATCTTCCATATTCATCTAGAATAAAAGCACAGACAGTGGTTGGTTTTGGGTGTGTCTGTTTTGCTTTTCAATGCCACTTAACTGCTATAGTGGCTGGAGTACAGGACAAGCCAAATGAACATTTGGGGAATGAAAAAAGGAAGTCTAAGAAATCCTCTTTGTATCTGGACATCTTGATCCCTTAAGAAATAAAATGTAGAGGTTTTACATTTCCTGGAAACTGAGAACAATGCTCTTCATTTAAACTGGTGAGTAAAATACTATTCCAAAAAGATTAGTCAATGGTAGGGAAAGGTGTCACTAAGAAAACAGAAAACCTCCCCTGAGATAAAGAAGAACCAAAGCAGGGTAATCATATATCGAGGTTAGGATGGTTATCAGAAAGAATTCTGGTTATAAGACAAGTTTCCACTAACTTCCCCATATCCTAAGCTGTGAAAAATCAGGAGGAATTTTCTCAAAAAAGGAACCACTACAAAGCAAATAATTTAGGCAGGTTATGAGAAAGTGGTTTGAAAGTATGTCATCAGTAGTAAGACTATGTAGAATGGCAGGAAGCGCTCAGGGAAACAGTCTCCTTTTCTTTGGGAGCAAAAAGAACTGTGGCCCCCAGTGAAGTCAGTGATCTCGTGACCCCTGAAGAGTAGAAAACTCATTACTGTAACATCAGACAGGAGCATGGGCATAAAATTAGTAGTGCTATGAGTAACACTAGTGTACTAGGAGAGAGAAACAGCAAAACCAGCAGCATGCCACCCCGAAGCCTTGGAAAAGTGGCATCTTTCTCCCTCCAAACATCCCAGATAGAAATATGAATACAAAACTGGACATATGGAAGATGCTGGCCCATAGAGAAGTGGCTAATCCAATTTCATTTTAATGGTAGGGATCGTAGTCTCTATTTTGGGGGCCAAATTTTGATTTTCCCAGTGTTGGGTAGTGTAGAGGGATATAAGAGCTATAAGCATTCTCTTAGATGCTGTGGCCTATTTACTTTAAGTGACTGGGCCTGAGGATGTGTAAAGAACAGAGCAAAAATGCAGAGCAAGCCAGTGAGCCTGGGCCTTAAATGCTGCATAGGCAGCAGCCCGAGGGCCATAAGTGCTTGTCTTTATTTCTATTTCCAAATCTAAAACTAGCTAATATCCCAGCATCACTAAGCCTCCTGAGCAGTGAAGGAAGGAAACTAGAGACTGGAAACCTGAAGAACTGCTATTCAAAGTCTAATCATTTCGATAATGCATGAAAAACTGCATGTGTTGATTGTCGAGTGCTTTAAATGCGAACTCCTGTTCTCTGTATCCTTTTATTTTCATGGAGACAATTCCAGTGGACATGGGTTACACACTTTCCCTGCGTTGATCTCTCATCTTAAATTTGAAAAACATAGTCTAGGAAAGAACTATACACCAGAATCATGTTTATTATCCTCCAGATATTGAGGCAGATTGGCTAAAACACTTGTCAATATGACCAACTTTATGCATCCTCTAGCATATATAGGCTGTTTCTCCATAGAGCAAAATTGCTGCTAAATACAAACACTTAACATTATAGGATTTTTACAAATTCCCAATAAACTAAAAAATCACAATATCTTTTACTAATATGTATCAATTTCCCAAACATACACATCCAAAGCCTATCAAATCAAGCCTTATATTTTAACATCAGGTGTTCAAAAATCTCTTCAAACAGTCTTTTAAAATCATTCCAGTTTGTTATAATTGAATTGTTTCAATTAAGTTCTAATTAAGCTACTTTCCTTATGATTCTTATGGTTATGGTTGTTGAAAGAATGATGGCAAGTCAAGGAGTAGACAAGGTAGTCCTGGTTAAAAATGTTGAATAGGTAAACCAGGAAGTCTAGGCAGGTTAGGAAATTAACTGAAGCCAGAACCAGAATCAAGAATTAAAGAGAATGGGATGTGACTGCTGAGTAACAAGAAACCACAACAGAAATATTGCTTAAGATCAGAAGGAATGAATAAGAAATCTTTTAGGGATGGACATTTTGTAAAAACCTAGGCATCTCCCAATAATTATTTTCATGTCCTATAAAACACACATTATTCTAGCTATTATAAAAAATAATATAAAAGATTGATTATAGTTTTTCATTCAAAGACTTTATCATGTATTGTGGGGAAAGAAAACAATGATCACTGAATTTTCAATAATGATAAAGCTTAAGTTTTAACCGTGATTGTAACTTAAATGATGATTAAAGTCACAGAAATCAAATTTCTGTAAATTCAGCAGCTGGGAAATACATGGTTGGCAAAACAGGATATTTGAGATCTTTCATAGCTCTGTTTCTCTTTAACATCTACTCTGAACTCAGGTGGTTGGTTACCAGAAACAATAAAATGGACAATGATATTGATTACAGATAGCATGTCGGAAGACTGAAAAGAAGACACTGGGGTTCTGACAGGGCAAATGATTTGCACTAAGACAAGTAAAAGTAGATTATAGGGAAGAAGTAAAGAAGATGCTTAGACATGGTGACCAGAGAGAGGGAAGCTTAGGAGAATCACTTGATGGAATAAATCACAGGATTCAGATTTAAGGACAGAAATTCAGATCTTGATCCTATTACTACAATCTAGGTCTGTAGTATTGAACATGATAGCTATTTCTCTGAACTTAATTGGTGCTTGGACCTACCTTACAGTGTGCTGTGTGCTAAGTCGCTTCAGTTGTGTCCGACTCTTTGTGACCCCACGGACCATAGCTGGCCAGACTCCTCTGTCCATGGGATTCTCCAGGAAAGAATACTGGAGTGGGTTGCCCTTTCCTTCTCCAGGGGATCCTTCCCAACTCAGAGATCAAACCTGAGTCTCTTCTTTCTCCTGCATTGGCAGGTGGGTTCTTTACCACTAGTGCCACCTGGGAAGTTATTTTCACAAACTTCTATGGCTCTACCTTACAGAACGTAGTGAAAACAAAATGATGTAAATATATATTAGTTACACTTGTGAAAGGGTGTCTTAATTAAACATTTCTTACTTATTAAGATAATTGTATATTTTCCTCAAGAATAAAAGATCAATTTCTTTAAGAAGATGATTCAACTTATTGAATTTACTCAATTCATCTTATCATTTTATTTGTCTACATATATGTGTGTGTATACATATATATATATTTATCTTATAACTAGAAATGTCTGCTTGTTAAAAATGCTGATTCCATCTCATCACCACCAAATATTTTGATTCAAAACATTTAAGATTTGAGACTCAGTCCATAAATTTATTTATTAACATCTGAGGTGATTCTTAGAAAGGATCACTACGAACAAAGCTAGTGGAGGTGATGGAATTCCAGTTGAGCTATTCCAAATCCTGAAAGATGATGCTGTGAAAGTGCTGCACTCAATATGCCAGCAAATTTGGAAAACTCAGCAGTGGCCTCAGGACTGGAAAAGGTCAGATTTCCTCCCAATCCCAAAGAAAGGCAATGCCAAAGAATGCACAAACTACCGCACAATTGAACTCATCTCACACGCTAGTAAAGTAATGCTCAAAATTCTCCAAGCCAGGCTTCAGCAATACGTGAACCGTGAACTTCCAGATGTTCAAGCTGGTTTTAGAAAAGGCAGAGGAACCAGAGATCAAATATCCAACATCTGCTGGATCATCGAAAAAGCAAGAAAGTTCCTGAAAAACATCTATTTCTGCTTTATTGACTATGCCAAAGCCTTTGACTGTGTGGATCACAATAAACTGTGGAAAATTCTGAAAGAGATGGGAATATCAGACCACCCGACCTGCCTCTTGAGAAACCTTTAAGCAGGTCAGGAAGCAACAGTTAGAACTGGACATGGAACAACAGACTGGTTCTAAATAGGAAAAGATGTACGTCAAGGCTGTATATTGTCACCCTGCTACAGAGCATATTGAAAAGCAGAGACATTACTTTGCCAACAAAGGTCCATTTAATCAAGGCTATGGTTTTTCCAGTGGTCATGTATAGATGTGAGAGTTGGACTGTGAAGAAAGCTGAGCACCGAAGAATTGATGCTTTTGAACTGTGGTGTTGGAGAAGACTCTTGAGAGTCCCTTGGACTGTAAGGAGATCCAACAAGTCCATTCTAAAGGAGATCAGTCCTGGGTGTTCTTTAGAAGGACTGATGCTGAAGCTGAAACTCCAATACTTTGGCCACTTCAGGCGAAGAGTTGACTCATTGGAAAAGACTCTGATGCTGTGAGGGATTGGGGGCAGGAGGAAAAGGGGACGACAGAGGATGAGATGGCTGGATGGCATCACCGACTCGATGGACATGAGTTTGGGTGAAATCCAGGAGTTGGTGATGGACGGGGAGGACTGGCGTCCTGCAATTCATGGGGTTGCAAAGAGGTACACATGATTGAGCGACTGAACTGGACTGAACTGAACTGAGGTGATTCTAATGTAGGAAGCCTGAGTACCATACTTTGAGAATTACTGCTTTAGTGACCTTATTGCAAATGTGATCATATACTGGACTCATGTGGAGAACTTTAAAATATACCAAAGACTGACTCTACATGGAAGCATTCTTAAAAGACTGGGGTTTGGCTTGCACATTGGAATTCCAAAATCTCCCCATGTGATAATGGGAAGCCAATGCAGAGATCCACTAATTTTTAGAGCCTATTAATTGTTTTCAAAACTTAACATAGCAGATTTTGAATAATACTTAATAGTATATAGAGCCTAGAATTTAAGAGTCTTCTAGGTTTTAGTATGATATGGATGTAGTGACTTCACTTTCACTTTCATGCATTGGAGAAGGAAATGGCAACCCACTCCAGTGTTCTTGCCTGGAGAATCCCAGGGACAGGGGAGCCTGGTGGGCTGCTGTCTATGGGGTCGCACAGAGTCAGACACGACAGAAATGACTTAGCAGCAGCAGCAGCAGGACTGTAGAAAACATAACTCATCTTCACCCTTTAAATAAGAAACTTGCCAAGGAAATCAGCTTTGAATAGTCTTATTTGATTTTCTTTCCTTCCTGTATGTCTCTTATGCTGCAATTTACTACCTATTTTCTCTCCTCTGTTCATTTTCTATGACGTGCTACATCCAGTGCTTTCTTCACTATCCCAGATGCATTAACATTAATATTCATTAAGTTTAACCCCAAGACTCCATTGAACTTCCTCCATTCTCCAAATCTTCCTGTTTCTTATAGTTCTTACAACCTATTGTGGTGGAAGTGGTAAACTAAAAATTTTAGGTTATTTATAAGAAAACAAAATAAAAATAACTTTCCAAAATACACTTTCTCTTCAGAAGTTACAATCCTCAATTCTCACTCCACATAGTCAAATGAAATTCCTAAAAGACTAGATTTATAAAGCCAATATTAAAAATATCTACTGAATAAGAATACCCAAAAAGGTCAACAACAAATGGCATTATTCAAAACGCGTTCCTTCCAGCAAGTTGAACTCCCTTTGATTTAATAGTTCTACATTCACAAATATACACAATTACATTAAATGAACTATCAGTCTCTCATTAATACAACTAGTCAACCAAATGGTTTGTTTTGGATCTACCTTTTTAACTTCCAAGATTACTGGCAAACCACAAAAGCTGACTAGCTAGGATACAAAGCATTTAGGTTCTATCACAAAAGAAACAGTCCAACCATGTGAATTTTCATGGAATCTAGTCATTACTAGCATTAAACATTTAATTAATAGAAACACATCTCACATAATGGGCTTCCCTAGTGGCTCAGAGGTAAAGAATCCACCTGAAATGCAGGATATGCAGGAGACATGGGTTCGATCCCTGAGTAGGGAAGATTCCCTGGAGAAGAAAATAGCAACCCACTCCAATATTCTTGCTTAGGAAATCCCATGGACAGAGGAGCCTGGTGGGCTACAGTATATGAGGTTGCAAAGAGTCAGGCACAACTTAATGACTAAACAACAAAACCATCTCATCCAACAGAAAATTATATCATCTAAGTAAATTATGTACACATATATATGAATATACATGACACAAAAAATATGTCCTCTTAAAGGGAGTAATCACTCCTAACAAATAAGTTTTAAAAGACAAGGCCCCAGCTTTCTCTAAGTTTTCACTAATATCATCTCAGTCATTCTGACTAAACTAAATCAAATAGTTTTGAACTGAGTTTCTAAATAACTGATGAAACCACTCTTTGGCTAATGGATATTTCTAAGCACACAGGCATATTATCAATTAAGAAATTATTTTGTTTCTAAAAAACTCTAAGAATATCACCTAAATTTGAACTGATGTCTTCTGTAGGTAACTGAATGAGCAATTTTTAACTGCTTTACTTTATGATATTTATTTTTTGTTTCACAAACTGCCTACAGCACTATGTGTTACTTTTGCAAAAGAAAAATATAAATGTTACTCTTTAAAAAAGAAAACAAAGTAATTTTACTTTTTAAAATATAAATTAAATTAGTAGGAATACTGGCAATAAAGATACCTTACACCTAATCACAAATAAGATCCTTTTTTATATCTATCTATATAAAATTTTCACTAGGAGTTTATTTTTGAAAAGTCTTTCCAGGAATACAAACATGCCCTTTTATTTAAGGTTCTGAACATTTATAAAAATAATGCATTAAAATTAGTTCCAAGATAAATTTCTATAATAGCTACATAGTCTCTTCACTTATTTCAAATATCAATTTTCATCAACAGTAAATAATGAAGGTGGGAGGAGAAGGGGACGACAGAAGATGAGATGGTTGGATGACATCACTGACTCAATGGACATGAGTTTGAGTAAACTCCAGGAGTTGGTGATGGACAGGGAGGCCTGGTGTGCTGCGGTTCATTGGGTTGCAAAGAGTCAGACACAACTGAGTGACTGAACTGAACTGAGCATGGAACCATGAAGTATATAAACTTTTGAGACTGGTGGTTATCACTCTAAAGAAAGACCTTGAGATCCATCTAAATGGTAATGTGTTTATCAATAGTTTGTTCCTTTTACTGTATGGGTGTACCACAGTTTATCCACTCATCTATTGACAGTGAACTGAAGGCGAATTAAGTTCCTACTGGGCACTTTTGTATAGATCTGCCACCACCATCAATGTATAAGTTTTAGTGTAATCAATTTTCATGTCTCTTGGATAAACACACAGGATTAAGATTATTGGATCCTTGAGTAGTTGTGAGAAACTACTGTATCATAAAGATATCATGGAGAAGGGAATGGTAACCCACTCCAGTATTCTTGCCTAGAGAATCCCATGGACGGAGGAGCTTGGTGGGCTACAGTCCACGGGTCGCAAAGAGTCGGACACGACTGAGCGACTTCACTCACTCACTCACTCACTCACTCACTGTATCATAGCTCAGTTGGGAAAGAATCCGCCTGCAATGCAGGAGACTCTGGTTTGATTCTTGTGTTGGGAAAATTTGCTAGAGAAGGGATAGGCCACCCACTCCAGTATTCTTGGGCTTCCACTGTGGCTCAGCTGATAAAGAATCTGCCTGCAATGTGGGAGACCTGGGTTTGATCCCTGGGTTGGGAAGATTCCTTGGAAAGGGAAAAGCTATCCACTCTAACATTCTGGCCTGGAGAATTTCTGGACTGTATAGGCCATAGGGTCACAAAGAGTCAGACACGACTGAGAGACTTCCACTTTCATTGTGTAACAGAAGCATTCTGCTTTCTCATAAACAAAAGAGTTGCCTATACTCCATACTCTAATCAGTCCTTAGCATGCTCAATATTTTTTTATTTTATCCCTTTTAGAAGGTGTGCAGTAGTATCTTACTGTGGTTTTAATGTCCATTTTCTGATAGCTTATGACATTATATTTTTTCTTTTGTGAATATGCCATCCTTTTGTACTCTTGCAAAGTACATATTTGGCTTTAGCTTCCTTGCGATTTTCTACAGATATTTTGTGTCTGAGAACAAACAATATGTATTCCTTTTAAATTGCTTTTTCCTTTCCTCATTGCACTGACTAAAACTTCTAGTGAAGGAGTAGTGAGAAGAATACTTTTGACTTATTTCCAATCTTGGGGGAAAAACTTCACATATATATGGTTTTAAACAGTTTCACTTCCCCTAGTTTCCTGTAGTTTAATTTACTTTGAAGTTGTTTATGGAGTGATAATTGCTCTGACTTTTCATATGGATTCTTTTCTTAGAAAATCAAATGAATTTATGTGTTATTGTCATTAGACATCAAGACTACTACCAGAAATTATATGGACTCAAGTTTAAAAACTTTTAGTTCCAGACATAAGCTAGAAGGGAAAAGGCATGGTTTCCTGTGGAAATTGGACTGCTATTTACTGTTATGATGGACCAAAATTAGCAAGTGCATGTATGCTAAGTCACTTCAGTCTTATCCAACTCTTTGCAACCCTATGCATTATAACCCGCAAGGCTCCTCTGTCCATGGGATTCTTCAAGCAAGAATACTGGAGTGGGTTGCCATGCCCTCCTTCAGGTTATATTCCTGACTCAGGGCTTGAATCCTCATATCTTATATCTCCTGCACTGGCAGGCATGTTCTTTACCACTAGTGCCACCTGGGAAGTCCAATATTAGCAAGGGTCAGTGCCAGTTATCTAAGTTGATTAACATACATGAACATTAACTATTTGTTTGTAATAATCAAATCAAATCAGCTGTTGGAAAGCCACCAGGAAGAACTATGCCAAATTTAACCCATACCTTAATCCATACCTATTTATTATAAGACTACACTCAAATGGATATGAGAAACCACATCTGAGAGATACTTCTATTGATATCTGATCAGATATGAAAATTGAAAGAGAATGAGAATTATGTTATTGTGTATGAGTCTAGTTCAGTTCAGTTCGGTTGCTCAGTCGTGTCCGACTCTTTGCGACCCCATGAATCACAGCATGCCAGACCTCCCTGTCCATCACCAACTCCCGGAGTTCACCCAGACACACGTCCATTGAGTCAGTGATGCCATCCAGCCATCTCATCCTCTGTCGTCCTCTTCTCCTCCTGCCCCCAATCCCTCCCAGCATCAGAGTCTTTTCCAATGAGTCAACCCTTCGCATGAGGTGGCCAAAGTACTGGAGTTTCAGCTTCAGCATCATTCCTTCCAAAGAAATCCCAGGGCTGATCTCTTCCAGAATGAACTGGTTGGATCTCCTTGTGTATCAGTAGCACTATATAATTCACAGTTAGACAAGGCCATAGGATAAACATTAGTTTGTGTTATTTTGCTTCAATGGTCAGCTCATCACAACACTATGCAATTAATTTTTAGAGAACTCTTAATAGAAATGACAATGATACACTAATGAGAATTTTCTTAGTATCTCACCTGATATTATAGTATAAATATAAATTTATATTTATAAGATATATAATTTTTAAAATGTATTCCTTGAAAAAAAAACAATAAAATGACAATTGCCTGTTATAGCTGTGTGTTGAATACAAAAGTTTATTATTTTATTCCCTTTACTTTGTGTATACTTGTTATTTTTCAAAATAAATTAAAAAACAATTTTCATGAAATCCCAAGATCCCAATAAAATCTTTCCATAAACACCATATGTGTAGACTTTTATGAAATTCTAATATGCTTGTGTAAGTGGAATAATAAAATGCTACCCAAGAAATAATTAAGAATTTCACATGATGCAGCCTTGAAAGATTTGGCTCAAAAATGGGACAAATGAAAAATACCCACCAGAAAAATAAGTAAAAATGAGATTGACATAAAAATTTTAAAAAAGCATGAAAGTGATAAATTAAAAATTTATAAACAATGAGCAATAATAGAGCCATAGTATTTTTAAAGTCAGATGTTTGTTTTCTGTGTTATTCACTTTATAAATGCACGTGGATGAACAAAAGTGAAAGTGTTAGTCACTCAGTCATGCCCGGATCTTTCTAACCCCATGGACTATAGGCCACCAGGCTTCTCTGTTCATGGAATTCTCCAGGTAAGAATACTAGAGAAGGTAGCCATTCCCTTCTCCAGGGGGTCTTCCCAACCCAGAGATTGAACCCTGGTCTCTCACACTGCAGGCAGATTTCTACCATCTGAGTCACCAAGGAAGCAATCGCACGTGGGTTGTAGAGACTAAAGTAACTAAAATGGCTAGAGTCTACTTTTAATTCATTTAAAGAGCCAAACAATTTATCGATGGTATTATTTGTTAAGTTTCACACTCAACCAACTGCTTTTTGGCACGATTCACTGTAATGACCTATTTATTTGCAAGGGGATTTGATGTATAAATTGGTGATCTATCTCCAAATAGCCAGTTTAACAGACAATATAGATCATTGTCTGTGCTTAGAGTCAGTCTGATAATAACAACTAAAATGTATTGAATACTTGTTCTAAGTCAGGAACTCTAATACATGACAGGAGCTGGAATTCCATTTAATCCTCACCACAGAAACAGCAATGTAGGTGTTATTATTCTCATTTATAATATAAATGAGAAAACCCAGGTTTAGATATCTTGCCTTCCATGTAGTTTTAGAAATTTGTGTGAGTGTGTGCTAAGTTGCTTCAGTCATGTCTAACTCTCTGTGATCCTAGAGACTATAGCCCATCAAGCTCCTCTGTCCATAGGATTCTCCAGGCAAGAATACTGGATTGGGTTGCCATTCCCTCCTTCAGGGGATTTTCCCAACCCAGGAATCAAACAGCATCACTTGCATCTCCTACACTGTCAGGAAGAGTCTTTTCAACTGAGCCCTTCAGAAGCTTGCTGCTGCTGCTAAGTCGCTTCAGTCGTTACCGACTCTGTGCGACCCCATAGACGGCAGCCCACCAGGCTCCCCCGTCCCTGGGATTCTCCAGGCAAGAACACTGGAGTGGGTTGCCATTTCCTTCTCCAATGCATCAAAGTGAAAAGTGAAAGTGAAGTCGCTCAGTCATGTCCAACTCTTGGCAACCCCATGGACTGCAGCCCACCAGGCTCCTCTGTCCATGGGATTTTCCAGGCAAGAGTACTGGAGTGGGGTGCCATTGCCTTCCCCCTTCAGAAGTTTACCTTTGTTTAAATACAGAAATTAAAGTATGGAAGACTGACAAAGGAATGTAACGATAGTTTAACACTTATTGGTAAAAGTATTAATATTTTCTTATTCCTAAAGTATACTGTAATCTTTGAAAGTATTGCAGTAAAAGCAAAATTCTAAGGAAGTTATTAAAAATTGAGTACTCTCTGCTCATGTGGGAGTATAGATTCCACCTTCTGAAGGGAGTATTATGCATATCTCTAAAATAAAATGCAAATATCACACAGAGTGGGCTGGATAGCCCAGTTGGGTTTCCATAAAAGTTATTACCTTGAAATCTTAAATACAAGAGTAAATGTATATTCAAGCAAATGTACAATTTTAAAGGAACATCTTAATGCAAGTTAGCAGAATTATGAAACTAAGTAATTAGCTGAATATGGTAAAACAAAGTGAGATGAGTGCAAGGTGGTAGAAAGATAAGTATAAAAAAATGGAGGAGGGATAACTAACAAAGCAGAAAATGGCAATATTCCTTGAGTACAGGATTTATCTGGAAAAGGCTGAGGTCTTTCGTTATATGGGAAACAGAATCCTTTCACTTAAATTTATATTTTAAATGGAAGAGTAGATAATTTCTAATTTCTATCAACTCCAAAACCTACCTTCATTTAAGACTTGCTTTGATCTAAGAACTTTAGTGCTAAGTTCCATTAAGCAGCTTAAAGCATATCATATCTGGTGTTCAAGTGCATTTTTTTCTGAAATTTTAACTCAGGAAATAATTTCAAAGATAAAAATTGATGACACAAATCAATAGCCTAAGAACAGCAAAAAATGAATTATTTGTACTTATGTAAGTCATATGTATACTATACAAAAATGTGCATTTTAGCAAAGTGACTAATATTATAATAAAGATTTTCATATAGTTTGACAAATTCTTTACCTAATTAGATAAAATGAGCAGTTATCAATATTAATCTATCTCTTAGTTAATTTCAATTTAAAGAAAATTTACCCATCAGACTCAGTAGCTGCTCAACACATTAAAAATTTAAAACAATTTAAGATTAAAGTCAAAAATTTTACATATAATATTCAAGCATTATATAAAATTATATGATAAATTATTTCCATAAAATATTTTAATGTTATCAGCATAAAATCACTATCAATTATGTTATGGTTTACTCACCCTTGAAGAAAGTTTTGCCACGTGCAAACAGTATTTCTTAATTATAATTGTCTCTCCAATATTTCAATGCTAAAAGATTATATAAAGAAAACTGAAAAATAGCATGATATTGCTCAGTTTGTTTAAGGTCTATTCAATTTAAACTATATTTGCAATCTATAGTGAAAAAAAACAGGATTATATTAACATTATCAGATCAGATCAGTCACTCAGTCATGTCCGACTCTTTGCGACCCCATGAATCACAGCACTCCAGGCCTCCCTGTCCATCACCAACTCCCAGAGTTCACTCAGACTCACGTCCATCGAGTCAGTGATGCCATCCAGCCATCTCATCCTCTGTCGTCCCCTTCTCCTCCTGCCCCCAATCCCTCCCAGCATCAGAGTCTTTTCCAATGAGTCAACTCTTCGCATGAGGTGGCCAAAGTACTGGAGTTTCAGCTTTAGCATCAGTCCTTCCAAAGAACACCCAGGACTGATCTCCTCTAGAATGGACTGGTTGGCTCTCCTTTCAGTCCAAGGGACTCTCAAGAGTCTTCTCCAACACCACAGTTCAAAAGCATCAATTCTGCAGCGCCCAGCCTTCTTCACAGTCCAACTCTCACGTCCATACATGACCACTGGAAAAACCATAGCCTTGACTAGACGAGCCTTTGTTGGCAAAGTAATGTCTCTGCTTTTCAATATGCTAGTGCACTCATCTCACACGCTAGTAAAGTAATGCTCAAAATTCTCCAAGCCAGGCTTCAGCAATACGTGAACCGTGAACTTCCTGATGTTCAAGCTGGTTTTAGAAAAGGCAGAGGAACCAGAGATCAAATTGCCAACATCTGCTGGATTATAGAAAAAGCAACAGAATTCCAGAAAAACATCTATTTCTGCTTTATTGACTATGCCAAAGCCTTTGACTGTGTGGATCACAATCAACTGTGGGAAATTCTGAAAGAGATGGGAATACCAGACCACCTGATCTGCCTCTTGAGAAATCTGTATGCAGGTCAGGAAGCAACAGTTAGAACTGGACATGGAACAACAGACTGGTTCCAAATAGCAAAAGCAGTTCGTCAAGGCTGTATATTGTCACTCTGTTTATTTAACTTATATGCAGAGTACATCATGAGAAACGCTGGGCTGGAAGAAGCACAAGCTGGAATCAAGATTGCCAGGAGAAATATCAATAACCTCAGATATGCAGATGACACCACCCTTATGGCAGAAAGTGAAGAGGAACTAAAAAGCCTCTTGATGAAAGTGAAAGAGGAGAGTGAAGAAGTTGGCTTAAAGCTCAACATTCACAAAAGAAGATAATGGCATCCAGTCCCACCACTTCATGGGAAATAGATGGGGAAACAGTGGAAACAGTGTCAGACTTTATTTTTCTGGGCTCCAAAATCACTGCAGATGGTGACTGCAGCCATGAAATTAAAAGACACTTACTCCTTGGAAGGAAAGTTATGACCAACCTAGATAGCATATTGAAAAGCAGAGACATTACTTTGCCAACAAAGTCTTGTCTAGTCAAGGCTATGGTTTCTCCTGTGGTCATGTATGGATGTGAGAGTTGGACTGTGAAGAAGGCTGAATGCCGAAGAATTGATGCTTTTGAACTGTGGTGTTGGAGAAGACTCTTGAGAGTCCCTTGGACTGAAAGGAGAGCCAACCAGTCCATTCTGAAGGAGATCAGCCCTGGGATTTCTTTGGAAGGAATGATGCTAAAGCTGAAACTCCGGTACTTTGGCCACCTCATGCGAAGAGTGGACTCATTGGAAAAGACTCTGATGCTGGGAGGGATTGGGGGCAGGAGGAGAAGGGGACGACAGAGGATGAGATGGCTGGATGGCATCACTGACTCGATGGACGTGAGTCTGAGTGAACTCCGGGAGTTGGTGATGGACAGGGAGGCCTGGCGTGCTGTGATTCATGGGGTTGCAAAGAGTCGGACACAACTGAGCGACTGATCTGATCTGATCTTATCTAGGTTGGTCATAACTTTCCTTCCAAGGAGTAAGTGTCTTTTAATTTCATGGCTGCAGTAAATGTTCTTCTCAATTATACACTTTTGCTTCCTTGTTATGATTTTCTTATATGAATGAAATGTCATATTTTATATTCATATACAATTAGGTTTAAATTTAACAAATCTCTAAAATATATATGCATGCAATCATTTAATACTTCAAAAGTAGAACAGTAAACCAATTTTTTAACTGTTATGAGATTTTACTCATAACATTAATTATAAGCAACATTAATGCCAAATAAGAATGAATAGTGCCACTTAAAAATGCTGCTTTTCTGTCAAAAACATGATTGGCTTCTTCTGAGAATTTGCTGTGGTTCACCTTAATTCTTCTATTATATTTCATAAAACCTAATATACATCTAATTGCTTTGCCAGTATTCATTTAGAATTCCTGTAGAGTATCCAACAGTGGTTGTAAGGTCAAATTCTATATAAGTTTCATCAAGAAATGTCATCTTTAGGAAGATCTAGGAATTACTGAATATTATTTTCCACTTGTCTGTAGGATGCAATTGCTATCACTATAATTGAAACCATTATATTTCTTGGTAAAAATTTATTGCTCTATATTACACATAAAACTCATGACGTTTTGGGCAAAGTTCTGTCTTACATACTTTTTTCTTCATCAACTTTGTTACCTCCATTTTCATAGACTTTTCCTTAATAATGTTTTAAAATCAGTGCTTAAAATTGAAAACGTTTTTCATCGCTCATATTAGTCTAAATCTGTACTTTAAAAAAACAAGTGTAAAACCAATAAAATATTCATTAATTTTGATGTCTTTTTTTCCTGTTTATTCAAGTGTGGGGTAAGAAAATTTTTTAGCATGATTTTTATTTCTGCCACATCACAGTTAAAAGACTTTTGTCTTTGGTCTAATTTAGTTGAAGAGAAATTACTCCTTATTTTATGGATAATTTCTTTCACAAATTATTACCTACAAATTAATGTATATTTTGAGCTCATACCTTTTATAGCAATTATTTTATTATTTCTATTTTATTTTCCAAGTAAAAATAACTCAATGGTATCTACTTTATCTATAAATTTGAAACACTGTGCTAATACCATGAATATGAAAACACATTTGGTGAAAAATGCTTGAAACAAAGAATATACTGAGAATAAATAAGGCTATTAAATAGTGACAGTAAAGTTATTTCATCAATTAGACATAATTAGAAACTTTTTGAACCAAATAGCAGAACTTCAAGTACAAGAGTCAAAAACTTTAAAAATTTTGAGGGAAAGTAGACAAATTCACAGTTTTAGTTGAAAATTGCTCTTAGTAATAGAGAAAACATACAAAATCAGTAAGAATCTAGAACACATCAGTAAGAATGAAAAACACTAGCAAGTAACTTAATCTAATTCGACATTTATAGAACACTTCAGTCAAATGTAACAGAATACACATTCTTTTCAAGAGTACATGAAATATCTACCAAGGCAAAACATACTATGGACTATAAAACAAGAATCTCTAAATTCAAAAGGATTCAAGTCACATCAAGTATGTTCTTTGGTCACAGTGGAATTAACAAAGTCAGTTGGATAAAGGTCACAGGAAAATCTTCCAAATGGTTGGAAACAGTGTTCTAAAAATTAACGAGTCAATGAAAGAACCATTAGCATAACCTAGATACTAGAAATATAAAACAAATTTCTTTAAGAATACCTGGGTACCGGTGTCACTGTGGATCCTGCACTTAACTCCACAAAACTCCACCCATATCCTAAAATTTCTATTACTGCAGAAAGCAATACTCAGGCATCTATAGAATGCTGCTCCACCTGATTTGTTCCATGTCCTCAAAGCAAAAGATAACTGGACTAAAATATCATGTTAGGGTAGCAGTTTGCTATAGTTTAAATTGGAGAATACTGCAGAGTACACCTTCCTTAAGACTACATTATGATATATTATTTTCTGGTATTGTTCTGTATCCATTTACTTGCTTCTTTCTGGATTTCTATTTATTCATGGTTCTGGAGCTACATATGAATTAATAGAAGACCTAAACAGACATTTCTCCAAAGAACGCACAGAGATGGCCAACAAATACATGAAAATATGATCAATATTGCTCATTATTAGAGAAATACAAATCAAAACTAAAATGAGATATCACCTCACACTGGTCAGAATGGCCATCATTAAAAGAATCTATCAACAATAAATGCTGGAGAGGATGTGGAGAAAAGGGAATCCTCTTGCACTATTGGTGGGAATGTAAATTGATACAAGCACCAGGGAGAACAGTATGGCAATCCCTTAAAAAACTAGGAACAGAATTACCATAAGACCCAGCAATCCCACTACTGGGCATACTCCCTGATAAAACCATAACGGAAAGAGACACATGTACCCTCAATGTTCCAATCTTTGTTGCAGCCCTTTTTCACAATCGCTAGGACATGGAAGCAGCCTAAATGTCCACTGACAGATGAAAGGACACAGAAATTGTGGTACACATACACAATGCAGTGTTACTCAGCTTTAAAAAAAGAATGCATTTGAGACAGTGCTAATGAGGTGGATGAACCTAGAGCCTATTGTACAGAGCGAAGTAAGTCAGCAAGAAAGTGAAGTCGCTCAGTCGTGTCTGACTCTTTGTGACCCCATGGACTGTAGCCTACCAGGTTCCTCCATCCATGGGATTTTCCAGCAAGAATACTGGAGTGGATTGCCATTTCCTTCTCCAGGAGATCTTCCTGACCCGGGGATTGAACCTGGGTCTCCTGTATTGTAGGCAGACGCTTTACTGTCTGAGCCACCAGGGAAGCAATAAGTCAGAAAGGGAAAGACAAATATTATATATTAACGCATGTGTATGGAATCTAGGAAGATGGTATTGATGAACCTATTTGCAGGGCAGCAGTGGAGACGCAGATGTAGAGAACAGATTTGTGGACACAGTTTGGGAGGAAGAGGGTGGGACGAATTGAAAGAATAGCATGGAAATATACATTACTATATGTAAAATAGAGAGTGGGAATTTGCTGTGTAACACAGGGAACTCACCTCAGTGCTCTCTGACAACCTAGATTTGTTGGGGATGGGGAAGGAGGTGGTAGGGTGGTTCAAGAAGGAGGGGACATATGTATACCAGTGGCTGATTCATGTTGATATATGGCAGAAACCAGCACAATATTATACAGCAAATATCATTAATAAAATTTTTTAAAATGTACCTTTTATAGTGTTCCAGTTTCTTTAATGACTATTAACATTGTGTATCCTTTTCCATCACTTCACTTTTTAATCCATTTGAGTCTTCATTTAAAGAGTATTTGTTATAGACACCATATAGTTGTCCACTTTTTATCTACTCACAAAATCTGGCTTTCACTTTAATTTACTTTTACATTTCATATGATTGCTATGCTTTGGTTTATGTCTATTATCTTACTGTTGTATATTTGTTGCATTTATTTCTTTGTTCCCTCTGAATATTTTTATGATTCCATCATATCTTCTTTGTTAGCTAATTAGATATAACTCTTTGCTTTTTACTGCTTTTGCCCTATTTTTTTTTTTTTTTTAAATTTTGGCCTCACCACCAGAATGCTCCTTGACCAGGGACTGAACCCAGTCACAGCAGTGAAAGCACTGAATCCTAATCACTGGACCTCTAGGGAACTCCCTCTATCTGTTCTGTTTTTAATTGTTGGGGTACATTTTTACTTATCATTATCTTTAAGCAATATTATTCCACTTCACATATATTATGAGGAACTTACAGTAATATATTTCCATTCCCCCACCAACTGTTATACTCTGTCATTCAGTATATTACATGTATACATAAGTACATAATATGTTGCCACTATTTTATATTTAAATCGTTATTTTTAAAAGAGATTGAAATAGGAAAAAGTTGGCTTTACAGTAGATTTTCAATATAAAACAGTGGGGAAAATAAACCTAGCTACCTATAGAAATGGCACATTTGACTGACTATGCAGTAAGCATATTAAAGACACTCAGATAACTTCTTATTATTAAAGTATAGATAGCTCTTAGTTCTTTGCTTCCCAAAATCATAATTTCTTGCATATTATTATCTTAATAAAAATTCATATTTGTGTGCGTTTCCAATTTTCAATAGCTTGATCCCAAATTTCACACTTTTATTTTCAAGTTGTCAGATGGTTCACACCTCCAGATTTAATATTCAGTTTTATCCAATAGCTCTTCTAATGTTGATAAGTATGCAAACTGAAAAAAAGAAAAATTCATCCATATGCTCTTATTTTAATTGTCTTAATGGGTTGGTTAATACAGCTTTTCCATTCATTTATTTTGATATTTCCTGCCAGATTCTCAATAACTCTCAAATAAATCATTAACAGATTAGGATCAAGAACATAATATGAGATAAATCACTTATTTTTTAAAAACTATGATAAAGATTTGTTGTCAGCTTTCCAGATACACATTTCACATTTTAGAAGGCTGCAATATAATTCAATTTTTAATTCCATAAAGATGAAGTCTCAACTCAAGCTATAATTATAGCTTTGAGGAGATAAAAGAGGTTCACATTTCATATGGAAAGACTCCTAGACATAGACACTATAAAGATTTATTCATATGTGTCAATAAATTGAGATGGTCAAAATATTCCTTATAGTTAGAAGTCAAGCCTATATCAGAAAATATTAAAATTTTGAACTATATAAATTGCATATTATCAATTAATTAACATTTACTAAAATTAAAGATATAACAAGACCAAAAAATTAAATACTACAGTAGGAAATAGGGTAAAAATTTAAAATCTTTTAAATCTCAGTGATGTGTTTATGTATGTTGGTATATTTAATTATCCATTATATAATTCTCTGAAATTTTGCTTAAAGATTGAAATATTTAATAATTTAAAATGCAAAAACAAAAATACCTTGCTTTATGGAAAGAATAATACTAATAGGAATCCCCAAAAAGTATTCTCATTATTAAACTCTCTGTCTTTTTAAAGATTTATCATGATGAGGTTGAAGATTTTGCTTTGGAAAATGTAACTTTGCTTCAGTAAAACTCTTCTTATGGTATATGGATATTAATCATTGGTTCCTATGATGATTAAACCACCAATTAAAAATAATCAAAAGTTGAAGGGCAGCAACTTAATTGCCAAATTAGGTCCTACCCTACAGGAGAATATCTGCAATAGTTAAGGCAAAGGAAGAGAGAAGTGCTTTTCATTTAGACCTGATTCAAAAAATACAAAAGTACACTCTACTCTAGACCTAGACATGGAGTATGCTCCTCTCTTAACATGGAACCTTAAGCAGAGTAGCCATTGCTCAAGTCCTAGAAACGCTCTTTCAAACTGTCTTTTCCATCTGCAACTTTGGGTCCTATCTTGTTCCTTGATTCCTCCTCATAGGTTAGGTATCCGGACCCACAGTGTTAATAGGATTATATTCTTTACCTGTGGCTAAAAGGAAAAATCTTTTTTTTTTTTTCTTAATGGATCCAAGTTTATAACTATTAACTCTTGCAAAAATCTAGTTATGATAGATGATATAATGGTTTTCCAACACTTTAAGACCTTAAGATGCTACTATTATGACATAAAGATTGCATGCTTTTGTAATGAGAAAACAAAAATACTATGTTACATTTGTTTAGAACTACAGTTTTATAAATATAGTCACACATTTTAGTTTTTTCATTTTACCCTGGAAATAAGAGTATGAGATTGGAAAAAAAGCAATTCATTTTATTCATATTTTGCTGAAGAGAAATATGTCATGTAAGAGAGGTTAAAGGATTTGGTTGAACAAAATTCATAAAAGAATAAAATAAACTTGAATGTGAAAATTTTGGCTCACTGACAGAGGGGGACAGTAGAATCCAGAAAATATAGGTCAGACAGTGTCATAAGCTCTTAGAAGCAAGGTAGACTCAAATATTACAAAGGAGCTGCAAGTTTTGAATGATATCCATGGGAATCTAACCTATCTATGGGGATAATTATAAGAAATCAACATCCTTAGGGACAAGAGAGATGGACAGCCAACAGGGTACTGTTCATTCTATACAATCAAAAGAAATCAAGGACAGACAGTCAAGAAAGTAAGGCACCAGTCTCAATATAAACACAGTCCTTGACTCTTTTCCAGCTCCTAGCTAGAAACTATTGACTGAGGAGAAGACAGTCCAAGGAAGGAACAGCCTTGCAAAACTTCAGAAGGTGTACATGATAGGGACTGCCCTATTCCTTTCCCAAAAGGACCCATGACCATTTACTTGGCTAAATATACCAGTTATATTTTATGGCTAAAGGGGAATACATAGATGTTTTGAGTGTGTGACTGCATATTTTAATTCAAGAAAACTCAGAGAGGCCATCCAATACCTAAACCTGGGGAATCATCTCATAGCTCAGTTCAGTCGCTTACTTGTGCCTGACTCTGTGACGCAGTGGACTGCAGCACCGTAGGCTTCCCTGTCCTTCGCCATTTCCCGGAGCTTGCTCAAACTCATGTCCAGTCATCTTGTAACCTCACCTACAACAGCTTTGAAGTTCTACTCCTTCTGTCCAGCTCTACCCACTCCCTTACAGTTGCTTCTATAGGCACTCCCCAATAAACTTTCTGCATGCAAGTCATCTCAGAGTCCGTTTCCCAACTTAAGACAGATGCTAAACTTGGGTATTATTACAATGACTTCATGAAAATGCAAAAGTACTATTGTTTGTTTCTATCCGAGTGTCAAGGTTAAAAGGTTAATGTGAGCTAGTATTGTAAAGGATGTGAAAACAGCCATCACGTTAAGGTGAGCTTAAATTGATACTAAATTTCTAAAGGCCCAGTTAGAAAAATACATCTATTCCAAGTGTATACACATTGATTGTAGGAATTCTTCTTTTAGGAATATGTTCAGAAAATTATGAGTAAGAGTACAGATATTATGCATATAATTTTCATGTCAGCACTGTTCATAACAATAGATTATAATTCTATATAAAAAATAAAGTTTTATTATATCTATTCTTAAATAGTAAGAATTACACTGTCACATGGTGTACATGTATATATATTTAAATGTTAATTCAAATAGTATAAATATATTAAGTAATTGGTTTTACATATTTGGATACACTATGAACCCAAATGTATCTATAACACAAAAAATAAATACATATTACAGTATCATTTATAGTCTTACCATGCTTATGTGTTCTCTTCTACATTTTCTGCATTTCATGACTTTTTAAATAAAAATTAATAATAAAGTTATCTTATTTAAAAATGAGGACAAATCTGGGTCAGAATTTGGTTCTAAGTGAACTGATCTAAGTGAAAAATTATGTTTATCCTTATATTTTTTATGTGAGATAACTTCCTAGCCTTGATGGAGTAGAAGAAAAAATCAAAGCAAGTATAAATGCATTATCTTTAGAGAGAACAATAAATTAAGATGTTGTTTACACTGTCTTCATCCATAATTTTTTTCCCCAATTGAGTTGTATAGGTTACAGGTAACAATAAATACCAAAATGGGCACATTTCTCTTTTCATAATCTTTCTCTTGTTCTCATTAAGGGAAAAGCCCTTTAATCTTTTTTTCCCCTTTAACTTGAATTTGGACTTTTGCCTATCATTATCAGATCAAAGCTTCTACATTGATAAATTGAGATAATTGGCATAGCACAGAAGCGGCACATAGGAAAGTTGTAATATATACTAATTATGTGGATTACAGGCATCATTAGCATTGTTTAATCTGGTTGGTGGGAAACAGGATAGTCTTTTCGCCAGTAACATTTCCATGTCACTGTCCAATTATTTCTTCAGATATAGAAGTGCAATATAGGGCTTGGTGTTCTCAGAATAATGCTCTCCTAAATCTTCCTGGCACTAACAACATAAGTGCATACTATAAAAGTCCCAGTCACTGCCCACAGCAGTCCAGCAAGAAAATTGCTTAATGCATATATCCTTTGTATATGTTGCTTGCCATGACAGATGGGAACAAGAAAAAAAAGGAAGTTTCAACTACATCAAATTATGGCAGATATTGACAGTATAGAATACACACACATAGTAAGGGTGATGAAAAAAATGCCTCAGCAGTTTCAGAAGGAAATTCACCCTTAGTCAGACAAGCAGAGGGAGAATGTGAGCCCCCAGAGGTTATAAGACCTTAGAAGAAATGGATAGCTTGAAGAAAAAAGAGTAGTGACATAAGGAAATAAAGGATATTTCAGTCTCAGAAAGAAAATCAATGAAAATGATGAACTGCTATTCAAAGGAAATAAACTGATTATTCCAGTTTCCACAAGAAGGAAGGTGCTGTAGGTAATCCATCAGGATGAGCAGGATTTTGGAAGGTAAGGGAGAAAGCCTACATGCAATCATCTAACTATCTCTATTCTCATCTCCCTGAAAAGAGAATTAGTTAAATGTTGGAAGCAATTTAAAATTAATTTCTTTAGTTTAATGAAGCTTATATTGGTACATATATATTCTTTATTTCTTTTCTATGCTTTTCTTTTATACTTTTTAAATAAAATGTTGCAAAAGTATTAAAGATATAATAATGTTCATGAAAAGTTTAAGAAATAATAATAAAACAAAGCACCCATGAACCCTCCAAACAACTTAAGAGAATTTATATCTGTATCTTAAAAGATGCCCAGATTTCCCATCCTGGCAATATTTCTCCTTTATGCCACCAAGAGAAAATAACCACTGTCCTGAGTTCTGATTTAATCATGTGTTTGATTTTCTATCAACTGTAAATACACACATAACCAACATATTAGCCAATGAAATCAAATCATATACATATATACTTACTTTGCTATTTTCATTCAACTTTATGGTTTGGGATCTAATTATGTTTATTGTATATAGTCGTACTGGGGCTTCCCCGGTTGTTGAGTTGTAAAGAATCTGCCCGCCAATGCAGGAGACACAGGTTCAATCCCTGGGTCAGGAAGACCCTGGAGAAAGAAATGGCAACCCACTCCAGTATTCTTGCCTGGAAAACCCCATGGACAGAGGAGCCAAGTGGGCTACAGTCATGGGGTCACAAAAGAATAAGACATGACTTAGCAACTAAATAACAAATATAGTCTTATTGTATGATATACCATAATTTATCTGTTTAATTGATTTTTGAAAGCTTGTTGCATTGTTTCAATGTTATTACAAATGAGGATACCTTTGAACACAGGGATCCCGAGTATGTACATGTTCAAATGTATTACATAGTAAAAGTTTTTTATAGAGATTTTTAAAATCAAAATTTGAACCCCATTACACTGCATCACATAACACATGTATACCTGTGGCGGATTCATTTTGATATTTGGCAAAACTAATACAGTTATGTAAAGTTTAAAAATAAAATAAAATTAAAAAAATAAATAAATAAATAAATAAATAAAAAAAAAAGAGTTCTCTTTGTTTTTCATCCTTGGCAAACCTAGTGTCATTCTATCTTCTAACTCTTGCCAATTAAGTATTCTCCAATATGGTTTTTATTTATATTTTCTTGAAGATTAATAAGGTTGGACACTTCCTCATAAGATATTCAATATCTATCTCTTTTGTGAACTTCCCTCTCATGACTTTGCCACTATTTTGGTATGAAGGTTACCTTTTGCTTATAGTTTTGAGCAAATCCTTCACATATACTGGGTATTAAAACTATAAGTTGCTGTAACTTTTTTTTAGATTCTAACTTATTTTTTAATTCTTTTTTTCTGGTTTTCCTGTATGCAGAGACATCCTTAATTTTAAGGTCACCAAACTTATCAACTGTTTCCCATATGGGTTTGTATTTGGTGGTCTTGTTTTATTTTAAAAGAATTTTTTTAAAAAAATACTTCTAACATCAGATAAAAAGAATAAATCTTCACTATTAACCTTTAAAATTTTATATTCTTTACTTTTACATTAAAATTTTTAAGCCAAGTGCAAACCAGGAAGAGTTCCCCAGACTGGATCTGCTAAAGACTTGGTTTTGAACTTCTCGGTCAAGAGAACTTTGACAACCATATGTGTACTGTTTAAGCCACTCAGTCTGTGATATTCTGTTATAGCAAATCATACGAGTAGAGGAATTTTTAAATATACTCTGCACTTTCCTCTTATACTCAAATGCACTTTTACAGTAGTAAGGAATACAACATTTCCTCCTTTATTTACTTAAACAAACATTAGCTAGTACTTCTAAGTTGAGTACTAAGTCTCTTGAAAGCAAATTGGAGGTATACTCTTTCAGCTGCACATATTAATATATAATAATAATTCATTTTAGGAGGTATAACAAAGTAAAAAAGATATTTCAAATCTGAAAAACTTACAGGTTCATTGCTGCTTTTTGAAAGAAGTCCCAGAAATCCAGGACTATGTACAGAAAATGTCTTAGATGTCAAAGTACTTTGCATGTGTAGAATTAAATAACCTAGATTGCCCTAGCATTACTCTCTGTAAGACAGGTTTGAGGCAAATATTTCATAGAGCAGGTACCATGGGTGAAGGGTATCTCTCAGATTCACTTAGTGCTATAAATTTGGTTAATATACTTGCTGTCCATTTGGCTGAATTCCCCAAATAATAACAATAACAACATCAATAATGATAATAATGGCTAAGATTTAACCACTTTCTATGTGTCAAACACTGTTTTAAATGATTTATGTGTATCAGCATGCTTAATACTTAAAACTATATTGCAGACTATTAGATAGCAAAGTGTATGCTTTCTTATCAAAATAATCTATAAATATTTCTGAGTTTAAAAGTACACATAAATAATATTTAAGAATAATTGCTTCCAAACTCCTGAGTTATTTACTTATTTTTTCAGCCCAAAGGCCATATATATATTGAAAGTGAAGTGAAGTCGCTCAGTCGTGTCCGACTCTTTGCGACCCCATGGACTATAGCCTATCAGGCTCCTCCGTTCAAGAGATTTTCCAGGTAAGAATGCTGGAGTGGATTGCCATTTCTTTCTCGAGGGGATCTTCCTGACCCAGGAATCGAACCAGGGTCTCCCGCATTGCGGGCAGACGCTTTACCATCTGAGCCACCAGGGAAGCCTAATTAAGCATTCAAATTAGAACAATTCAGACATGACTTAGTGGCTAATAATAACAACAAGCATTTAAAATTTTAGAAATTAGTATTAAACTACCTTTAGTATAGCTTAAAATGTAAGTAAAAATGCTGTTATCCAAAGTACTTTTGCCTAGAAAATCCCATGGACGGAGGAGCCTGGTAGGCTGCAGTCCATGGGGTCGCTACGAGTCGGACACGACTGAGGGACTTCACTTTCCCTTTTCACTTTCATACATTGGAGAAGGAAATGGCAACCCACTCCAGTGTTCTTGCCTGGAGAATCCCAGGGACGGGGAAGCCTGGTGGGCTGCCGTCTATGGGATCGCAAAGACTTGGACAGACTGAAGCGACTTAGCAGCAGCAGAGTCAGAACAGAGACAGTTGATTAAAAAAAAGTGAAAAATTCAGCACTCCCCTAGTCACCAGTCATCAATTATGACCTTACCGGGAAGGAAAGACCCTAATCCATTGATCTTAGTGTAGATATAGACTTAATGTCCACAACTTATAGACACACTCAAATCTAAATTCACATTTCTAAAATCAAAGGTTGAGGAAACTGGTAGGGCTAATAATTCCTCATCTGATTTGTTAGCTTCTCTATATTTAATGAATAAAATCAAATATCATCAAATTATTCACTTAAGGAATCTTTACATAAAAGAACAAAATTTCTTAAAATAAAAACATTCAGAAAAATGGAGACTGTATAGTTAATGTGATTATAAGTCATATCAATGAAACAATAATTTGGAATAAATCTTCAGTCTTTACTAAATTTGCTGGGATCATTAAAAGAAACACTATAAAAGGCTATCTGGAGGGAAAGGGTGAATTGGCTATCGTTTATTCAGTTTTGCAAGATGAAAAGAGCTCTGGATACTGGCTGTGCAGCAGTGTAAATTATCTAACACTACTAAACTGTACACTTAAGATTGATTAAGATGGTAAATTTTATATGTGCATTTTACCATTTTTTTAAATGAAAAAAAAAAAAAGAAAGAAAGAAAAAAGTTGCCTTTTACCTCCATTGCTAGTAAGTGCTACTTTCTCCCAACTTTCAAGAGTAACAAATAATAAAGTAGACAGAAGAATAGAAACTGGAAAATTAAATCAACATTTGTTGACTGACTAATCAGAGCTTGCAATGGCAAGTACTATTAGCCTCTCCTTTTTAGATACAAATTTAAAGTCAATAATATTTGTCCAATCTAATTCAACAAGTGTTGAAACTAATACATAAACACAATTCTGGGAAGATCGAGTTCTTTTTTATGCTAGATTACTTTTCAAAATATCACACCAAATGCAAGTCTATCAGGCCAACAAAGGCTTTTATTGAGTAAGTGCTCAAAAAGAAAATACCTAGTCAGAAATTCAATGAACTTCAGATAACATTGATCTTACTGGCAGTAATTATAAATGTCATAAATTTAAAGTCTATAAAGAGCTTATACACACACACACACACACACATATATATATATATATATATATATATATATAAACAGCCTTCCTTTATTTTCCAGGTTAACAATTTAATTCAATTCATCCTAATAAAAATATATCCCACACCAAGAGTAGGAAACAGATCATGACAAATTAAAACCTTCACTTCAGAGATGATAGGTTTAAAAGTAAAGATGAGTCTTCTCAGAGAAGACTATCTTTGTCTTAAATATTGGGTTAGCCAAAAGGTTCATTTGGGCTATGCCATAATATTTTACAGGAAAACGTGAATGAATATTTTTGCCAATCCAATACATGTAACATGATAAGAATGCCATATAAAACTGTGATAACATCTTCAATGAAAAAAAATGGGGAGAAAAAAAAATCAAAGAGGGATATATATACACATGTCTTATTACCATGTTCCCTTTGTATTTGGGTCAAAGACTGGCCAGAGAGAAGAATTATTGAGATGACTGCTGTTTTCTAATGTTTACCAAGGGGAGAACAATAAACTACAGGGCAATTTTTCACTGAGTAAAACAGCAAGGAAGTCACTCTTTATCCAACCTCAGAATGGAGCTAAGGAGATAGACATGTGACTGATGAAGTGAAGAATTAATCATGGAACTCAAGATAGCCCTAGAAGCTAAAATATCCTACAATTTCTCACATTGCAGTGGGAAAAGAATTTCTTGATTAACAATGAAGTTTCTCTTGCAAGGAACCTTTTGGATTATGAATGTATCAGATCTAGCTTGTGAAACATAGACTGGCTCCAAATCACGAAAGGAGTACGTCAAGGCTGTATACTGTCACCCTGCTTATTTTACTTATATGCAGAGGGAATCATGTGAAATGCTGGGCTGGATGAAACACAAGCTGGAATCAAGATTGCTGGGAGAAATATCAATAACCTCAGATATGCAGATGACACCACCCTTATGGCAGAAAGTGAAGATGAACTAAAGAGCCTTTTAATGAAAGTGAAAGAGGAGGGTGAAAAAGTTGGCTTAAAACTCACATTCAGAAAACTAAGATCATGGCATCTGGTTCTATCATTTCATGGCAAATAGATGGGGAAACAATGAAAATGGTGAGATACTTTTTTGGGGGCTCCAAAATCACTGCAGATGGTGACTGCAGCCATGGAATTAAAAGATGCTTGCTCCTTGGAAGAAAAGTTATGACCAAACTCTACAGCATATTAAAAAGGAGAGACATTACTTTACCAACAAAGATCCATTTAGTCAAAGCTATGGTTTTTCCAGTAGTCATGTATGGATGTGAAAGTTGGACTATAAAGCAAGTTGAGACTCAAAGAATTGATGCTTTTGAACTGTGGTGTTGGAGAAGACTCTTGAGAGTCCCTTGGACAGCAAGGAGATCCAATCTGTCAGTACTAAAGGAAATCAGTCCTGAATAGAGCTAAACTTGAAACTCCAATACTTTGGCCTCCTGATGTGAAGAATCCATTTGAAAAGACCCTTATGCCGGGAAAGATTGAAGGCAGGAGGAGAAGGGGATGACAGAGGATGAGATCATTGGATGGCATCACCTACTCAGTGGACATGAGTTTGAGTAAACTTCAGGAGTTGGTAATGGACAGGGAAGCCTAGCATGCTGAAGTCCATGGGGTCACAGAGTCAGACACGACTGAGAGACTGAACTGAGTTTGTGAAAGTTAATAAAGAAAAAAACTTCACTAAAATAGTCAGGAGGCCAGAGGGGGAGCTCTCATGCATATAACACTTGAGGTCAATACAGATCCAAAGAGGAAGAGGAAGAGATGGACTTTGCTACTCCAGCAGGAAGGGACACTGCTGCTGCTGCTGCTGCTGCTGTGTCACTTCAGTCGTGTCCGACTCTGTGCGACCCCACAGACGGCAGCCCACCAGGCTCCCCCGTCCCTGGGATTCTCTAGGCAAGAACACTGGAGTGGGTTGCCATTTCCTTCTGCAATGCATGAAAGTGAAAAGTGAAAGTGAAGTCGCTTAATTGTGTCTGACTCCTCGAGATCCCATGGACTGTAGCCCACCAGGCTCCTCTGTCCATGGGATTTGCCAGGCAAGAGTGCTGGAGTGGGTTGCCATTGCCTTCTCCCCAAGAGTACTGGAGTGGGTTGCTAATACCATTAAGAGAAAGATTTTCTCCTTGCTCTGTAACAGCTCAGCCAACAAAAGACTATCACAACTCAGCCAGTGAAAAGCCACTGTACTTTGAACTCCTAGTTTCCTCCCATGGGACTTTTGTTTATAACAGTCTCTCCCAACTTCCCTTTCTCCTCTCAAGAGTTTTCTCTCCTTTGTTTTACCCACACTTGCATGTCATCCACCATAATCACACAAAGAATTGTGTTGCAATTCTTGGCTGCTCCCAGATAAACCTGTTTTACTGGTGAAATAATGAGTCATTTTATTGTTTTAGGTTAATTAATTTACATTTTAAACTATATATGTGTATATACACTAATTATTAAAACTGTAGATCAAAAATATCCTTGATTAAATACACATAAATTGATAATACTAAAGTAAAGCTAACAGTAGTTAAAATTTAAAAGTCAAAACTAGTAGAAATAAGATCACAATTTTAAGTAAAACTGAGTATAAACTCACAAAATAGCCTTAAAATTTAATCTAGCTCTCAATTCCATTCTGGAAAAGGGGGAAAACCATATATTTAGAAAAGTGTGTGTGTGCATGCATAAAGTGAAAGTGAAAGTGAAGTCGCTCAGTCGTGTCCGACTCTTTGCGACCCCATAGACTGTAGCCTACCAGTCTCCTCTGTCCATGGGATTTTCCAGGCAGTAGTACTGGAGTAGATTGCCATTTCCTTCTCCAGGGATCTTCCCAACCCAGGGCTTGAACCCGGGTCTCCTGCATTGTGGACAGACGCTTTACTGTCTGAGCCAGCAGGGAAGTATATAGGCCAGGTGCATGCATATGTATTTAGCAAATTTAGGAAAATATAAATTTCTAGATGTGGATTTATATTGGGATATAGAGTATCTCTTAATAAATCAGCCATAATAAATAATTATTTGTCTAAGTTCAAGCCACAATAAATGTAATTATTTAACTAAGTTAAAGTCCCAGTAAGAAACATGACACATTTGTTAGGTATAGAATAGCAAAAAGGAGTCCAAAATGGTGGTGGCTAAAAGAGAAGGAAGGGAAAAGCCCACGAAAATAGAACAAAAGAAGGTCTGAGAACCGAGTGAGGACCTCAGGTAAAACAAACAACACTCCTGGCTGGCCCAATTTACATAGGACAGGCCCAGGGAGAGACAAACATATAAATAGAGGAGCCAAAGCTAGCTCTCTCTCCCTCTCCTGCGTGCTGGGGCGCTCTTCTCCTCTTGTCTTTGTATCGACGTGCCCTCACGCCTCGAAGATGGATTTTCCTGCTATCTCCTAAATAAAATAGAGCTGTAACACTGAGCTGTAACACTGATTTGTCTAAAAGCTATAGCATGGTCCTTTAGAGACCTGAGAGCTATAACACAGTCTATCCAAGACCCAAGAACTGTGACACGCCGAGGGGGCTTTAATGTCTGTCATTCCAAACCCTTGTTGTGATGAGACAAAGAACTGAGGAGCATACACTCGTGTGACACATTCAAAATAAATAATGTGCTAAAGGGATTATTTAGAAGAAGTGGTGGGGGAGTGGGGGGGGGGGGTCAAAGCAGAGTACCACGAAGTACCCTTGGGCCATGATCCGCAAGAAGAAACCAACTCTCTTGGGCCTAAAGGGTCCAGGGAGGGGATATACCCATTATGACCAACAGCTATAGGCAAAGGAACATTCAAAGGAGTTGTAGATATTTGTAGAGAAAAAGAGCGGAAAATAGAGTTGTTGGCAAACCGCAGACAGGCAAGGAGGAAGCCTGGGAGAGAGACCTCTTGACATTTCCACCTTCCCTCTCTTACCTGTGACTGGTGTTTCCACCAGCGGGCTGGGGATCACAGGGCAAAAGAGCCTTGTTGAAGCAGTGCATGTGACTCAGCTTGTCTGGCACAAAGCAGGGTGGAGAAAGGCAGATTATGCCTCGGGAGGGGCAAAAGCAGGACATTCAGCACACATTTACACTCTAATTTCAGATTTTCAACAGCCATTTCCAGAAGCCCATTTAACTCAAACCATTTTCAAAGATAAGTAGAATGCTTTGCTTTGTTTTTTAAATTGAAGATTTTTAGAGTTTCTCAACACTGTCCATTTATATGGGTAACAGAGTCAGTAATTAAACTGTCTTCCAATTTCATACCCAGTATTTCTCAGGGTACTTGGATAAATCTAAATGTAAAAGAACTAAAGGGCTTAGAGAGATGCTTTTAACTCTCTTTTCTTCCATGCTGGGCCTTGAAAATGTTAATGTATAGCTGGAGTATGGACTAGAGATATGGAGTCCCAATAAATCTTCACAGTTATGCACATTTTTTAATGGCCTAGAAGAATCACAGATGCTCCGGGAGTTCTGTGTCAATCTTTAAAGAGACCCATTACTGAAGTTCATGTATATGATAAAGAATACAGCACAAGATCTAATGAAACCTTTTCACAAAGAAACAACAGAAGCTGCAGTGGAATGTTAAAACCCACATTTTGCTAGGTTAAGGAAAGTAACTGAGGAAGTTTACAGGACCAGAAAGCAAGCCCTCTGTTTACACACAGTGAGAATTCTAGCTTCCTGTACAACCCTGCGCCCTTAAAAGGTTTAGAGAGCTCTTTGATTCAAAAGAATTACACTACCTAAAGAAAGAAAGCAAAATTAACAGATCAATGGGAATCAAAATAGCCAGTACTTCTAAATTAGGCTGTGCTGTATGTTTTAAAACAGCATTAGGAGAAAGAAATGGTAATCCCAGAAAGATAACGGAGTTCAAATAAACCAAGTCCTTCAGCAAGAGTTCTGATTTGTTTTAAGAAAGCATGGTGTGTGTGATGTATAATGCTTTGAAGGTGTGCATTTGAGACACAAAGTGTGAGGAGTCTGAGGCAGACACAGAGAGTTTGAATGATAAGCCAAGGCTACTTCATAAATAATAGCAAATGAAAATTACCCTCCGCCCATATATTCTAAAACTGAATCCTAAGTGTAAATCTCTTCCGAGACAGTTCTGCAAGCATTTTGCAACCTTAGAAACACTGAGCAGCATATACATTGCATTAACAGAGGTAGAGAACTGCTGTTTTTTAACTGTACAAGCTGCATGCCATAAAGGTGCTGTATCATTCATATGATTTGTAATAAATCTTTTGTATTCTTTCCTCACAATAATTTATCTGAAATAGAAGCCAACACCTTCCAGGTTACTAAGCCTAGCTATTGAATTAATTCATGAGCTGGACTAAAAAAACGGGCCATTCTTCACCACCAGGATCATGAATATTTTAATGTCTGAATAAAGTTAAAGCAACTCAACTTTGTGGAGATGCCACCAGGAGAGAAACACCTGTACCTCTACGCTCAGAATTCCACCAATTCAATAACAAAAAATATGTGTAGAACAATTCCCCAGACTAGAATTAGACATCTTTAGTATACAGGACCAGAACTGGATATGTGAAGAAATAAGTGAAAAATCCCAGAAAAAAACAATGACTTTTCAAAACTTTTGGGCTTCTGCCAACCAAAATGATCTGCCAACACAAAGAGGAAATTGGAGAGTAGTTGATATAATTTTTCTCTGTTCTCCAACAACTTTGTCAGTTTATTTTTACCAAAATCAGAAAACATAAAGGAAAATAAACATTCACAGAAGATTGATGAGAAAGATGTATATGTGAAAGTGTGTGTAATATTTTAATAAACTATTGCTTGCATCATTGTTTTCCTTGGTCAAGGAAGCAAATGGGTGATTGTATCTAACCTAATCTGAACGTGGCAGTAAACAGTCCTTATTTCTGACAAATATTATACTATCTACAAATCCTCAAATCACCACTGCCAGAAAGCGATTAAGTTAACCCTCTAACTTTGTGATTCTCAACATCGACTGCATATTAGAGTTACTTGAAGCAGTTTGAATCAGAATTTCTGGGGATAGAAATGGGCCATCAGCATTTTTTAAAGGTTCCTGCAACAGTTAACTGTTATCCTATGCAAAGATGTTGCAAGGGGAATGTGAATTTGTTTGCAGTACTTTTATGACTTGAACATCATCGGTGCTAACTGAGTTCCCTTACTTTGTTTGATCACCAGTACAAATCACGCCATTCTTATAATTACATCATAGGAACTTGCTGAGAATTCTTTAGTGAAAATGAACAAATAAAAATTTTACCATTTTGGTATTTTAAAGCAAATTTCTATTCCTATGTGACCATAAGCACACTAATTCTTAGTGCTTGTTAACACACTTGTAAAATGAGGATGACTGCATCTACTTTCTAGGGTTATGAAAGTAGAAACCTATCATGAAACAAAATGGGTTACTACATCAGAAAAAAACTAATAAAATCTTTGCAGAAAATAGATATTTCATTATATAGTAGCTATCAACAAATAACTATAAATTGCAAGTCTGAATATGTTATTTTAGTTATAATTGCAATTATAAGCTTAACTTTTTATAAATTTTAAAATTTATGCAACAAATATTTATTAAACACTTACTACAGCTAGCAAGCAGATATACAGGAAAACAAAAGTCCTTAGTATGAGTTATGTATGAGTCAGGATACTTTATACTCTGTGACAAACAACTCAGGATCCTAATGATTTAAACTACACTGCAAGCAGATATACAGGAAAACAAAATCCCTAGTTTTCATTAAATTTACTTTTAAAGGAGATAGCTACAATATACTATATAATATAATAATAAGGACTAAGGAGAAAAAAAAAAAGCATGTAGTGTGTTGGAGAAGCATTTGTGTTACATAGGATAACAGGGGTAGTTCTCATTGAGATAGTTATATTTGAGCAGACTGGAGGAAAGTGGTGAGGAAGATAACCACGGAGATAGCTAGCGGAAAGGCATTTTAGGATGGGGTAAGAACATACTTGGGGTGCTCAGGTAGCTGCAAGGAAGCTATTGTGGCAGAATTTAAATCAAGCCAGGGGAAAGTAATAGGCGATGAGGTCAGAGAGGTAATGTGGATATGGGAGGTAAGTTGACTGGATAAGGCCTTATGGATTGTGATTCTACCCCCCTTCCAATAGTCTTTTAGGTAGATTTCCATGTCCTGCTCCTCATGAAATCCCATGGACAGAGGAGCCTGGTGGGCTACAGCCCATGGGGTTGCAAAAGAATCAGACATGACTTGACAGCTAAACAACATTTCAGTGTAACCATTAAAAGAGTACTGGACAAAGAGTTGTGATGAAAATGTGAGATGCAGTTCTTATAGACAAGAGCATACAGTTGCCTCACCATGGTAATAAGCATATTTGAGGTCTGCTCCACTGGTGTTTGTCCTTGGATACCCATGAAGGGTAGAACTCACAGCCTCCACAATGAACAGAAGAAGGCCAAAATGAACTGTGGTTGTTTAAATCATTAGGATCCTGAGTTGTTTGTCACAGCGTATAAAGTATCCTGACTCATACATAACTCATACTAAGGACTTTTGCTTTCCTTCTGAGTAAAAAGGGAAAATGTGGTAATTTTTAAGACAGGTGCAAAATGATTTGACTTATTTTAGACAAGATCACTCCCATTTACTTTGGAATAGGCTGCAAGACGTGGGCAAGGGTAGAAGCTTACCTGGGCTTCCCAGGTGGTACTAGGGGCAGAAAACCACCTGCCAGTTCAGTAGACAGAAGAGACATGGGTTCATTCCCTGGGTTGGGAAGATTCCCTGGAGGAGGGCACCGCAACCCACTCCAGTATTCGTACCTGAAGAATCTCATGAACACGGGAGTCTGGCAGGCTGCAGTCCATGGGGTTGTACACAGAGTTGGACATGATTGAAGTGATTTAATATGTATGCAGAAGCTCTAGATAAAAAGAGAGACTATTGAGAACATTCATGTTCGGAGGACATGGGTTAGCAACAGACATCTCTTTAATCAAACCAGAGGTGAAGTGAGGTAGCTATCCCGCTTTAGGGCCCACACTGTTCCCACCAGTTTACCTTCTATTCTCTTTTGGGATGCTATCTTTTCAGTTTTTTCCTATGTTCAACTTCCTACAGTTTAATCCTTACACAAATATTAATTATAACTAAAGGTAAATGATTCATTTAAAAATGCAGCAATATATATCCACATCTTCTTTGTGATAGAGAATAGAAATTTAAACAGATACAAATCCTTTCTCTTGCCCTTGAAGTCTCTTAATCTAGTTGGAACCTCGAGACAAATACAATGAGAGTGCATATAATATTAATAGTAAAAGTACACAAATGATTTTTAAGAATATGTGTGTCATGCTAGTTTAAGAAAAAAATACAGTGCTGATTTCATAAGGCATACAATATGGGCTTTAGACAAAACATGAGGCTGTCATGGATGAAAAGTTGGGAAGTCATTTCAATAAAAAATAAATATATAAATATGTTAGGAAGTGGTATATTATGGCAGTCATTTTCTGAATATATATAGAGATCATTTATAAAGGAGTAAAAAATTTTAAAGGAAAAAATGGTAATTTAGAGAAGTAAAGAAGTAACAAATTATAAAAGGCCTTTATTAACAGAATGAAGAAAGCACAGGATAGCCAAAGAGATATTTTTTTTAGTATTAATATAGATTCAACATGACCAAAGGGTGTTTATAATTTTAATATACATAGATGAAATGGCTGATTTAAAATATGATTATTACAACATTCCTGATTCAATTATTCAACATACCTGATACAATTTTGCCCCCACTTAAAAAAACAAACAAACAGAATTTTGACTATTCACTATACACAATATTATGTTACTCTCAATCCAGGAATTACAGTGAATGTCTATGGCAATGAAACAGTTAAACAAGTTATTATATATTTGCTAGTCAGGGAGAAAAATTAAAGTAAGTAAGAAATTGTATTGAGGGTTAACAAAAATAATTTACTCTTAAAATAGTACAAATAATGCTTACAAAACATTACATTATTCATTTACTGCTGCTACTGCTGCTGCTAAGTCACTTCAGTCGTGTCCGACTCTGTGCGACCCCATAGACGGCAGCCCACCAGGCTCCCCCGTCCCTGGGATTCTCCAGGCAAGAACACTGGAGTGGGTTGCCATTTCCTTCTCCAATGTGTGAAAGTGAAACGTGAAAGTGAAGTCACTCAGTCGTGTCCGACTCTTTGCGACCCCATGGACTGCAGCCTACCAGGCTCCTCCATCCATGGGATTTTCCAGGCAAGAGTACTGGAGTGGGGTGCCATTGCCTTCTCCGACATTATTCATTTAGCTAAAAGTAATTCTGTGTAAGAAAAGAACTTTTGAATATTTACTAATACACTACTATTTTCAAACAAATTTCTAAAGTCTTAGAACAAATCTTATCATTTTTATTGGTGTAGTGTTCAGTTATAATTCCAGTCCTCAGTAAAGGTCAAAGAATTTCTAGGGGAAAGAAAAGATTTGATCTAGTAAATAATTATTCAAAGGAAAATTGAATTAGAGGATATTTTAGAAAGGAGCCCATATGACCTACCAGTGCACAAAAGGATGTGAATAAAAGGTTCATGTGTCCTTTGGGACCTATTACACTGCCACTGTGAAATATAAAATATTGTAATTGTGTTAGTATAGTCATCAATGACAGACAATATAGAAGATTGTGATTCTCAAGCAAGCACTCATATTTCAACCTGATCAGTGACAGTCTGGATTATTTAATTGTTTACATTTGAGGGTGTTTCATTCTGATGGGAAAAAAGTATTTCATTTCGTTTAACATTTAAAAAAAAATTCTAGTTACTAATGATAAAATTTCAAGCCTCAAGACAAATTTAGAATCAACCAAAGCCTTGTTTAAAGATGAGCAGTGATTTCAGTTTCATGTGGAAGTATTTTAAAATAATTATTTTACCAAAAAAAAAAAAAAGTAATTTTGTGCTGAGAATTCAAAACTTGTATTTTTTGATGTGAGTTCCAATTGGAAAACATTAATTAGAAAAAAAAAAAAAGGCACTGAATAACAGGAGAGAGAAATTAAGAGATACCATGTATATAAACCTGTATTTTTACTTATTATTTAGGACTTGATAGTAGAACTGTTACTTGATTCTCTAATAAGGGTAGAAAGATAGACAGAAAGGGTAGCTAAGTGGGGAATACAAAGCACCATCCAATGCTGATCACCAAAGGAGAAAGTTTACTGTTACATCAAGACCCTAATGATTTCAGCTCTTTGGAGGATATAGATAACATAAAATGAGTCAAGCAAAAGCTAATTAAATAGCTTGATACATAAAGGTATTATGTCAATAGTGAGGGTTCATACTTGGACTACAATGTCAGAATGGGTGCTACTTTTGTACAGTTCATCCAACTCTACTCTTTTCTACTCAAATAACCCATTGCCCCAGATTGGTGATTTGTTTTCTAATATAAATTCTTACCCTAGGCCAGTCTGTCTTCCTATATCTAGTACAATCTAGTGATTTTCTTTTATCATTCTTGGTGAGTACCATCCAATATACAGTAATGAAGCCTCCTTAGACATCATCAAGGAGTAAAGGAATGCACCATCCCCCAAAATATTTCCTATGGTACATAGTTGACGTGTGCGCATGCACATGTGCTCAGTTGCTTCAATTTTGTCTAACCCTTTACAACCCAATGTACTCTCTTCATGGGATTCTCCAGGCAAGAATACTGGGGTGGGTTGCCATGTCCTCCTCCAGGGTATCTTCCCAACCCAGGGATCAAACGCTCATCTCCTGCATTTCCTGCATTGCAGGCAGATTCTTTACCACTGAGCCATCTGGGAAGCCCACACATTCTACTTAGGACTTTTCAACTATAGTTAGTTTTTCCTCATACATGTTCAAGGAATCATATTCTAACTTCCTTCCATCTCCCACACGTCAGAGATTTTATATTAAGCACAAAATAACGAACAGGATTTCGTTTTTTAAAAAACACTGGCTTGTGCATTTGCTTTGTTTTCTCCTGCCCCCTTTCACTACATCAGATAAAATAGAAGCCTTATGTGTGTACAGTCTTACACTCAGCTTTAAAACCCATGTTCCAGAATAGGTGAAGATGGTTTTGAATACAAGTCATTATGAGTTAGAGGTCAGTAAACTTTTTTCATAAATGGTCATATATTAAATATTTTAAGCTTTCCAGCCACACAGTCCTCTTTCTCATATTCTCCTTTGTTTTCTTAAACAATACTTTAAAATGTAACAAAAATTCTTAGCACAGTAGGGAAAGTAGGGACTGGGATGGATATGGTCTCTAAGCAGGAGTAGATATGTGTTTCAATTGCCAAATGTTACTTAGGAAAAAAAAAATGGCATTGAATGAAGCTCACAACAACAATTTACTTCATCTATGAGACAAGTATGAGAATTGAATAAGATATATAAAAAGCCTTGGCCCCGTTAAGTGCTTACAAATTGCTGGCTATTATTGATGGTAATTTTCTTATTAGGATGCCTAGAAGTACTGAGTTAGTTAGGAAAGAATAATGTACTTACTGCCATTTGAAGTATTTGAATGTTTATAGATACACTGATTACAGATATTCTGAGAAGGAATTAAGTAAGTAAGTGTTAGTCACTCAGTTGGGCCCAACTCTTTGCGACCCCATGGACTGCAGCCCACCAGGCTCCTCTGTCCATGAGATTTTCCAGGCAAGGATACTGGAGTGGGTTGCCATTGCCTTCTCCAGGGGATCTTCCCAACCCAGGGATTGAACCCAGGTCTCCTGCACTGCAGGCAGATTCTTTACCAACTGAGCTACAAGGGAAGGCCCCTATAAAAGTATATCTATTGCCATTACTGAAATGCAAAATGAAAACACATAAGATATCAACCTCTTTACACCACTAGGGTTGCTATAGTCAAGAAGATAATAACAAATGGTAATATTTAATAGCAATGAGTGTTTACAGTTCAGTTCAGTCGCTCAGTTGTGTCCAACTCTTTGCAACCCCATGGACTGCAGCAACCCAGGCCTCCCTGTCCATCACCAACTCCCAAAGTTTACTCAAACTCATGTCCATTGAGTCGGTGATGCCATCCAACCATCTCATCCTCTGTCATCCCCTTCTCCTCCTGACTTCAATCTTTCCCAGCATCAGGGGCTTTCCGAATGAGTAAGTTCTTCAAATCAGGTAGCCAAAGGATTGGAGTTTCAGCTTCAGTATCAGTCTTTCCAATGAATATTCAGGACTGATTTCCCTTAGGATGGACTGGTTAGATCTCCTTGCAGTCCAAGGGACTCTCAAGAGTCTTATCCAACACCAAAGTTCAAAAGCATCAATTCTTCAGAGCTCAGCTTTCTTTATAGTCCAACTCTCACATCCATACATGACAGAGATGTGGGTAGACTATAAAAATAATAGCAAATTAAATCCCAAGTAACCAGAAGAAAGAAGTGATAAAGATCGGAATGTAAAACAAATAAAATAGACAAAGGAAAAATAACAAAGATATTAAGTCAAAAGTCAGTTATGTGAGAATATACAAACATCAATAAACTACTAGCTAGAATGATCAGAAAATTTAAAAAGTCATAAATTACAAGTATCAATACCAGTAATGAAAGAGGTGATAGCATTGGCTATTCTATAGCCATTAAAAGGATAATAAGAGAATATTAGGAAAAACTTCATGCCAATATTGTTGACATCATAGGTGAAATGAACAAATGCATTTAAATACTAAAATTACCAAAGCTCACTAAAGAAGAACTATATTAACTGAACAGTCCATGTCTATTTTAAAATTTTGATTTTGTACTTAAAATCTTCACAAAGAATATTTAAGACCTATGTGACTTTATCAATGAATTTTAGCAAATATCACATAAAAATAATAATAATAACATCAATTCCATAAAAATTCTTTCTGAAAAATTAAGAGAATGAAGTAATTTCTAACTCATTCTATGAGATAAAGCATCCTGATAACAAAAGCAAACAAAGATATTACAGGAAAATTACTGATCAATATCTATAAACAAAGATGCAAATATTCTGAATAAAATTTAGCAAGCAGAAACCAGCAATATATAAATTGTAATTATCCTGTTAAAGTAAAACAGAAAAATTTTGTTAATTATCCAACATTCACTGATGGCAAAAAAAAAAAAAAAAAAAAAATCAAGAAATGTGTAGGAAAAACCTGTGCTAAATGGCACAGACCTAAAAAATAGAGACCTAACATTGCAATTAATGGAGAAAACTGAATTGCTTTCCCTTTAAGATCAGGAATAAAAAAGGATGTCTGTCTTCCCTCCCTCAACATCATACTGAACCACCTAGTCAGTATAGTAAGGGAAGAAAAAGAAATAAAAAGCATTCAAGTAGTAAAAGAGAATTAAAGCTGTCATTATTCACAGACAATATGACTGTCTATATAGAAAATTCATTGGGATCTGCAAAAAAGCCACTAGAATTAATCATTAAATGTTACAAAGTCAATTAGATTTGTTACTGGTAATGGAAAAAATTAATAATTGAAGAATATAAGTTACACTAGTATACAAATATAAAATATGAATAAATAAATCTGCCTAATCTTAAAATTATAAAATAATGCTTCAAAAGATTTTAAAACATCTAAATAAATACAGTAATATCATGTATTTATGGATTGGAAGACTTAGACTATATAGATGTCAATTCTTCCCAAACTGATTTATAGCTTCAATACAATCTCAATCAAAGCACCAGTGATTTTTTTTATAGAAACTGGCAAGCTTACTGTATAAAATTTATATGCAAATGCAAAGGATCTAGAACAGCAAAATCAACTTTGAAAACAACTAAGGCAGAAGACATAAACTGACCAATTTCAATATTTAATTTAAAGCTACAATGGTCAAATAATGCAGCTGGCATCAAGACAGGCAAACAGATCAATGAAATACATAACAAACAGAGACTAGAAATATATTCAAATGGTCAATTGATCTTTTTTTCCAATGGGTAAAGTGCAAAGTGTTGAAATGTTTATCTCTTCAACAGACGCCACAGCAACAACTGGATACCTATCTTACAAAATAATTGCTTTGATAGATAATTCACAAAATTACACACACACACACACACACACACACACACACACACACACACACCTCAAAGTGGATATAGTCCAAAGTACAAATCCTAAATTTCTAAAAAAAATATCTAGAATATAGGAGAAAGTCTTTGTCACCTTGAGTTAGTCAAAGATTTCTTAACCATGACTCCTAAACCATGCTCCCTTCAAAAAGCATACACTAGATCTCAGAAAATTTACTAATTTCTGCTCTTTCAAAGGTATTACTAAAAGAATAAGAAACACAGTGAAAATACATATAGATCCTATATCTGATGAAATGGATAAAAGATTTATATCCAGAGTATCTAAACATGTTTCAAAACTCAATAAGAAAACAAACAACCCAAACTTAAAAATTAGTCACAAACTGGTATTTTAGCCAGGAAATCTCAGACTAATTTTGGAGCTAAACTTGGATTTGAAACTTATGTGAGAATTAAAACTACTTTTTTGTACTTGCTTTACAAATTTGTTATCAAATTTGTGTTGTTTGTTTTTTGGTTTTTTTTTTCTTTGCCCATACCTACTCCCTTCTAAAACCTGTTCCAGGAGAGATAAAAGTTAAAGCCAAATAATAAAAAAGTTATGACATATGTATTAATTTACATATATTTCCTCCTCGTAATATATTACATTGGGGTTCACCAGATGAAAAGACAGAATTTACATGCTTTTTATTTAGAATATGAAAATAAGAAGTTTATAACTCCTATGGAATTTTTAAGAGATAAGTACATTTCAGTAGGAAATTGATAGTTGGATTTGTTTGAGAATATATAAGGAATGATTCCTGATAGGAGATGATTACATCATATAAGGTTATGTATATTTTTTCTAGATTTTATAATACTTGGATATGCCTTCAGACATACATGGGCAATTATACTTTCTTCTGAAGAGTACAGGTAATTTACTGAAAGAAAATGTGTGTGTGTGTGTGTGTGTGTACATAACCCGCCACTTTCTGACTTTCTGTTTTTTCCTTTTTTTTTAGCAAAGAAAATAATGGAATGAACTTTGAGCAAAGATCTAGGATCATATTCAAGATTTAATGACCTTTTAAAATAATGGGTAAGTTTCTTTATAAAAACTCTTCTTCAAAAGTAGCATGGGGATATTAATCCCTAACATGTTCGTGAAAATTAAATTAGTGTATGTAAAGCACAAACACATGCCTGAGACTTGATAAATGTTAATTATATTCCTACTTTTACCCCTTTCCTTAACTCCATTGTTTATACCTACTTACATATATTCAGACAAATATAAAGGAAATGAATGCAAATTAATATTTATAAAAATAAAAATACTTCTTAAAATTGTTCCATTTATGCTTTCTTAGTTTATTAGTTGAGACACTAAGGATACCTAATTTCTTTCCATAATACTTGACACCATGAATATGTATTTTAATAATACACACCTGATCCATTCTCAAAGATTTTTATGCTGGAAATGAAAAAGAGGGTGATTTGTATTTAATCAATTATTTGGGAAAAATAGAAAAGTATTCAAAGTTATTAATAGAGATCTATATTATCTTAACATAATTAATTATGGCACCAATAACAGCAATCTGAGGAGAAATAAAAGATATCCAAATTGGAAAAAAAGTAAAATTGTCATTGTTTGCAGATTACATGATACTATACACAGAAAATCCTAAAGCTGTCACCAGAAAACTATTTGAGCTCATCAATGAATTTGATAAAGTTGCAGGATACAAAATTTAATGCACAGAAATCTCCTGCATTCCAATACACTAACAATGAAAGATCAGAAAGAGAAATCAAGGAAAAAATCCCATTCGCCACAACAATAAAAAGTATAAAATATCTAGGAATGAACCTACCTAAGGAAGTAAAAGACCTGTACTCAGGAAACTGTAAGAACTTGATGAAAGAAATAACAATACAGATGGAGATATACACCTCATTCTTGGATTGGAAGAATCAATATTCTGAAAATGACTATACAACCCAAAGCAATCTACAGATTCAGTGCAGTTCCTATCAAACTACCAATAGCATTCTTAGCAGATTTAGAACAAAAGTTTTTTACAATTTGTGGAAACACAAAGACTCTGAATAACCAAAGCAATCTTGAGAAAGAAAAACAGAGCTGGAGGAATCAGGCTCCCTGACATCAGAATAAACTACAAGTCTACAGTAATCAAGACAGTATGGTACTGGCACAAAAACAGAAATATAGATCAGTGGAAAAGGGTAGAAAGCTCAGAGATAAGCTCATGCACCTTTGGTCACCTAATCTATAACAGAGGAGGCAAGAATATACAATGGAGAAAAGACAGTCTCTTCAATGAGTGGTGCTGGGGAAATGGAACAGCTACATGTAAAAGAGTGAAATTAGAAATTTTCCTAACATCATATATAAAATTAAACTCAAATAGATTAAAGACCTAAATATAAGACTGGACACAATAAAATTCTTTGAGGGAAACATAGGCAGAACACTCTTGGACATAAATTGCAGCAAGATCCTTTTTGACCTCCTAGAGTAATGAATATAAAAACAAACAAATGGGATATAATTAAGCTTAAAAGTTTCACACAGCAAAGAAAACCATAAACAAAATGAAAACACAACCCTCAGAATGGGAGAAAATATTTGCCAATGAAGCAACTGACAGGGATTAATCTCCAAAATATACAAAAAGTTCATGCAGCTCAATATCAAAAACAAACAAATAAGCAAACAACCCAATAAAAAGAGGGCAGAAGATGTAAAATATCATGTATGAAATGAGTTGCTAGTCCAGGTTCGATGCAAGATACTGTATGCTTGGGGCTAGTGCACTGGGACGACCCAGAGGGATGGTATGGGGAGGGAGGAGGGTTCAGGATGGGGAACACATGTATACCTGTGGCAGATTCATTAGGTTATTTGGCATAACTAATACAATTTTGTAAAGTTTAAAAATAAAATAAAATTAAAAAAAAATAAATAAAAAGAGGGCAGAAGATCTAAATACATTTTTCTCCAAAGAAGATATACAGATAGCCAATAGACACACAAAAAGATGCTCAACATCATTATTTACTAGAGAAATGCAGATCAAAACTACAATGAGGTTTCGTTTCGCACCAGTCAGAATGGCCATCTTCAAGAAATCTACAAACAATAAATGATGGAGACGGTGCGGTGAAAAGGGTACCCTCTTGTACTGTTGGTGGGAATGTAAATTGATACAGCTATTATAGAGAATAGCATGAAGACTCCTTAAAAAAAAAAAAAACTAAACTAAAAACAGAACTACCATATGGCCCAGCAATGCCAGTACTGGGCATATATCCTGAGGTAAACATAATTCAAAAAGATATATGCACCCCAATGTTCATTGTAGGACCATTTACAATATCCAGGACATGAAACAATCTAAATATCCATCAACAGATGAATGGATAAGAAGCTGTAGTACATATATATAAGGAAATATTACCCAGCCATAAAAAGGAAAGAAATTGGGTCACTTGTAGAGACGTGGTTAGACCCAGAGTCTGTCATTAAGAGTGAAGTAAGTCAGAAAGAGAAAAACAAATATTGTATATTAATGCATATATATGGAATCTAGAAAAATAGTACAGATGAACCTACTGGCAGGACAGGAATAGGGACACAGATATAGAGAACAAATGTGTTGAGATAGCGAGAGCGAGGCAGGGTCAGCAGTGAGAGGTGGGATGAATTTGGGAGATTGTAAATGATATATAAAATAGATAGATAGTGGGGACCTACTGTATAGCAGAGGAAGCTCAGCTTGGTGCTCTATGATGACCTAGACTGGGTGGGAGGGAGGCTCCAGAGGGAGGGATTATTTACATACATATGGCTGATTCACTTTGTTGTAAGGCAGAAATGAACACATCATAGTAAAGCATATCACAATAAATTTAAATAAATATAGAAAAAAATGTATTGCTAGTCTAACAACAGACTTTTGTTGATGTCATTGTATTCATCTCAGCCTACATAAAATAACCTATGTTGTTAAATTGTGTGTGTGTGTGTGTGTGTGTGTAGAGAGAGAGACAGAACAGCTTGAAATAAAATAATCAGGTTTTGAGTAGAAAGTAGTTTTGTGGAAAAGAGTCAAGGAAGAGAAATCAGCATTTCTATGGTCTCAGGGCCACATCTAACTAGGATGAAACAAATCTCAAAATGAATATAATGTAAAAAACATATCTAACTAAGTGGATGTGCATAGAGATACATAGAAAATAGAGGAAGAAAGAAAAAATAAAAAGCTCCCTGGTGGCTAAGAGAGTAAAGCATCTGCCTGCAATGCAAGAGGCCCCGGTTCAATTCCTGGGTCAGCAAGATCCCCTGGAGAAGGAAATGGCAACCCACTCCAGTACGCTTGCCTGGAAAATCCCATGGATGGAGAAGCCTGGTAGGCTACAGTCCATGGAGTCGCAAAGAGTTGGACACGACTGAGCAACTTCACTTCACTTCACTTCACTTCTGCATTATTCCTCATATAACATCACCCTGTAACTCACACTATGGGATGTAAGTATATTTTTTGTCATTTAAAAATTACTTCAAACTGGATAAAAAAAGATAAACATTTAGCTGGTATATTCAGAGTAAAGATGATCTTTAAAAACAGTTCCGGAAGATAGTGATTTCTCATTTTCCCATCTGTTTACTAATAAGTATGGATTAGCAGACTACACAGTACAACCTATTTCCAGCTCACTCTGAAGCGCTATAAGCCAGTAACATTTACCGACAGAATAGCAATTACAGCCTACACAATTCATTACTCTTTTTAACAGAGTTCCTTGGTTTCGTAGCAAAAAGGAAAAAGAAACCATGAATTGGTACCTAGTCCTGTATTGCTAAAGCTATAAATTCTGTAGAATTATATACCAAGCTACCATTTGGTGCTACGACTTGAGGGTTCTGTTTATTTGTTTGCTGCTCTGTTTTGACTAAGGGAATAAGGACTCTTCCAGAGAAACAGCTTGCCTGTCTCCCCCTAAAGCTTACTTTGTTCTTTGAAACCACAGACTTATTTTTGTTTGGTCATGTTTTAAAAACCATGTCAAATCTGACTTTAAATTTGGAACTAAACATGAATTTTCAAGTTTTTTTTTTCCCCCCATCTCTTGATTCTTGGTGAAATAAATTGTTCTCTAAGAATAATACAAATATAAAAGGCTTTCCCAATATCTAATTTTTAAAACATTTGAAAAATCAATACCATATGGATTTTCTTTCCCTTACAATATATGTTTTAAGAAATCTGTAGAAGAAAATGTCTTACATTTTTACCTAAAACAAAATCTGTCAAGAGACGTCCTCAGCTGCTCAATACAGCACATTTATGCCCCTCTCCACGTGTCTAAGAGCTCTTTTTGGCCTCCTATGAAGCATTTATCAAGGATGGTTGACTATTTACTCCAGGTTAGAAAAACCTGGAAGCTGTGACAAGGACTCTAGAGCTACCAACTACTTTGAATAAAGTTTCTGAAATACTAGAGAGAGAACATGTGGGTAAAAATCGATGGCCTCTACACTATGCTTTGTTGTTGTTTTTTATAAAGACTGGGAAAAATGCTTTACTCTAGCATGCTTCTCTTAGGTGTTCAACATAAATTTAAACATGATGCTAAGCCAGGAAGATGGCACGGGAACCACCTTTCGAGAAATGTCTTGAAATAGAGTGCCAATGGGGATCTTGACAAAATTCACCTATGCTCTCTTTCCTTTTCAGTTTTACAGAAAAAGAGAATAATGTGGATGGTACTTTCTTGGTGGCATGAGACAGACTTCTGCATTATTTCCAAAATTATGCTTCTGCTAAAAACAATCACACTGACTATATTTGTGTACTGTACTTATATGTCTTTTTTATTTCCATTTTATTCATTGCATCTTCTATTAATTGAAAAATAAAGGTAGAAAAACTTTCCTCTATAGCAGAAAAATCCGCTGTGTACAACTGACGGTGGTGATACAAATGATAACTTCAAAAATTGTCCAATTTCAGCCCTCCTGGCTCTGTCATTCTAAATTCTATTATGGATACTAAATAAAACTTTTTTTTTTGGTATTTAAATCAGATAATTCATGAAAAATCCTTAGCATAATGTCTGACCCACAATGACCATACATTATCATTAAATGGTGCTGTGCTTAGTCATGCAGTCATGTCTGACTCTTTGCAACTCCATAGACTGTAGCCTGCCAAGTTCCTCTGTCCAGAAGTTTTCTCCAGGCAAGAATACTGGAGTAGGGTGCCATGCCCTCCTCCAGGGGATCTTCCCAACCAGGGATCTAAGCCAGGTCTCCTGATTGCAGGCAGACTCTTGTCTGAGCCACCAGGGAATTGTTAATGTTAATTTGTATTTGTTGATACTTTTATTCTTTCAGTTACAAAACTGCTGTCTGCTGAAGTGAAATATGTAAACACCATCTAATATTCCACTAAAAGTATCAATATAGTAGTATAATAAAATGTACACTAGGAAAAGAGCATTCAAGAGCATCTGGTGCAATTCTATTATTTTATACCTCAGGCAGCTAAGAATCGGAGTGATTTAGTGTGTTGATTAATATCATTCACACACAGTTTGCAGTAGAGACAGTCTACATGGAAGGCTGGTGTGCTCGTATGCGTGCATCTCTCTTTTGCTTTATTCTACCTAAGGCTACAGAATGTGAGAGTCTTCAAGTTTTACTGGTCCTTCAAATTGAAAATTCTTGGTTTTCTGAGTGCTCTAGTTCGAGGACGTGTTAATAATGTGTTTTCCTAAATGTTTCCACATTGACACGTGGTAAACAACAATGACACCATGGTCCCACCATCATTCTGAACTTTCCAAACCAGGTCCTATCAACAGCTGAGAATACAATCTGTTGGCATAGATCCAGTAAAAGAGCAATTACAGTCTTGAACCAAAACACAGAATTCCTGAACTCCTTCAGATCCTAATTTTGCCCTGCTTATGTCCCTACTGTACCAAGTATAACCATATTTCCTGTGTCACAACAGTCTAAGGCAAACTCTAAACTTGAAAATAAGACTCGTAAAGTAATGTTTCTGACCTCAAGTATCTGCTCTGCAGGAACCATTGAATATTTCAAAGAACCCTTACATTTCATTCCTGGATTAGTCTTCCAGGGCACTTTCTGAGATTCGTTTTGCTTCTCTCTTCCTCCAGCAGCTTTCACTAGAAGCTCCATGTCCATTGCCAGCACTCAGCAGAAGAAAGCGTTGCATCCACCACCACCAGTCGTTCCTAAACAAGTGCTCAGGAACACCAGTCTACACTGACTAGCAGGATCTCTTGTGACTACAACTCTTACACCCCAAGAAGCAGGTTAGCTAGTATCTTAAATGACGTCAAGATTCTAATACCAAACAGCTCATTAGTTGAAATAAATGAAATAATAAATTCCTGATCATTTATGACCAATTATGTATGGTTCAATCTAATGGAGACGAGGCCAAAATACAATCTGAATGAAGTTCTGAGCTCAGAAGTCACCTCCTCCAATTCTGACCCATTGTCTACAATGCCCTCAGTCCCTTCACTTAGGAAGAATTGTTTTTCAGAACACTGCTTGTTTCCTCATATTTTTTGTTGTTGTTTAGTCGGTCAGTAATGTCTTACTCTTTGCAACCACAAGGACTACAGCATGCCTAGCTTCCCTGTCCTTCAATGTCTCCCAGAGTTTGCTCAAACTCATGTCCATTGAAGCAAGGATGCCATCCAATCATCTCATCCTCTGCCACCCCTTCTCCTCTTACCCTCAATCTTTCCCAGCATAAGGGCATTTTCCAATGAGTAAGCTCTTTGCATCAGGTGGCCAAAGTATTGGAGCTTCAGCTTCTGCATCAGTCCTTCCAATGAATATTCAGGGTTAATTTACTTTAGGACTGACTGGCTTCCTCATATGGGCCACTCCCATGTAATATCCTGACACATATTTAAATACAAATATAATTATAGTTTAGAAATAAGAATTGTCTTTTGCTACATATAGGATCTCTGTGATCGGTTATTGTGCATAATGGCAGTGGTTGAGCCACTTGTGATGAGTCAGAATTCAGCCACAAGATATTACTCTCCATTTAAATATGCCCCACATATTTAAATCTGAATTTGTCTTACAGATGAAACTCTTAACAGTCCCTCTATTCTGACACCTCTAAATCCTTTTTTTTTTTCCTTCTTTAGTGTCACTGGCACTTCCCAATTTAGTAAACCAGTGAATTTAAGTAATGAACTTCTCACTCCTCCTTCTAGATCATTAACAAAGGCATGAAATAAAAACAAACATCACACATATCGCCACATCTTCTCACTGGTGGCCCCCTCCCAACAGTACACACTGCTGTACATTGTCACTAATAACTTAAAATTGTTTAGCCAAAGCAGTCACAAATGGGCCCACTGATACGAATTTACTTCAGCACACAATCAGTGTATTAGTAAATTTCCATCACTATGTTCGTCATCCTATGCTGATGTATGAAACTAGAGAAAATATGGCTTATATTTAAGAACTATACAAAAATTGCAAACCAATATTCTCATCAATAAAAACCTAAGAAAAATTATGGGAAAAAATATCTCTTCCAGTCACCCTCTCTTTGTTTATAAAATCCTAAACCTAACCTTATTATTTATTTTTCTTCTCTCTCTTCAATACTAGGATGATCTCATATTTTCCCTATCAAAATTCAGTCCTGGGAAAAGATTTTGAAATCTTGTTTATCCATTCAACAAATTTTATGCCATTTCGAATGTATCTGGTACTGGTATAGGCACTGGACATACAAAAGTGATCAAGAGTCAAAATACCTATAGCAAAAGAACTTATGTTCCAGAAATAAACTTACTAGTAAACAGATAAATATATAGTACATCAGACCATGATAAGAGCTATGTAGAAAACTAAAGCAGGTTAAGAAATAAATGGAGTGTTAGGTTAGAGAGGAGATCTATTGTCATCAGATATTTGGTAAAAGGGTCCTCGCTGATAAAGAGGCCTTCAAGCAGAGTGCCAAAGGAAGTGAGGGAATAAGCCACGTGGTTACTGGGGAAAGAGCATCCAGGCTGGGAGAAGGTTAAGTATCAAGGCACTGAGTCAGACCATAGCTGAGGTTCATGGAAGAGCAAGGAGACCGCTGCAGCAGGAAGGCAGTGAAAGAGATGCATGGTAAGAGAGAAAGAGGCTTTCACAGGAGGGGAGATGATGCAGAACTTTCTAAACCTGGTTAGTATTTACAGTTGTATGTCTATTGAGATAGAAATCCATTTTTGAGTAAAGGAATAATATGTGACTTGAAATGTAAAAAGAATATTTTTCTTCAGTGTTTTCATGACTGTCGTATATAGAAGAATCACCCTGGTATCATGGTAATACGAGCATTCTGATTCTGATTCTGTGGGTCTAAGTGCAGCCTGAAATTCTGCATTTCTGACAGGCTCTCCAGTCATATTGATATTGTTGGTCAGCGGATGATACCTTAAGTTCTATATCACAGGTTCTCAAGGAATAGTCCTCAAACAATCAGCAGTTATACCACCTGGGGACTTATGGGAAGTACAATTTCTGTGACCCTACTAACTGAATCATAAGCTCCAGAAGAGGAGCCCTAAAATCTATACTTGAAGACTTTAAGGTAATTTTGATTCATAGTGAAGTTTGAGAACCACAACTGAATGATATATTAAAATTGATGTAATGAGAAGGGGTTGAGTTGTGGATGTAATTTGAAAGTAGAGCAGATAGGATAGGTAGAGTATATGAGATTGAAAATAATATAGGGTGACCCTGAGGCTTCTGTTTCAATAATTGGAAAAGTGGAATTGCCATTTACTGACTAAACAGATTGAAGATAGAATGGATCCAAGATAGGATAGAGTCAGGAGTGTGGTTTGGGCTTCTTAAGTTTGAGATATACTTGAGATATATCATATGCAAGCTGAGATGATGAGTAGGTACTGAAGATACAATTCTAGAGGTCAAAGCAGAAGAGTAGGCAAGAGATGTGAAATTGACAGTTGAGGGTTGATGTCATTACAGCCATTGGGATGAATGAAATGACCTGGTAATTGACACAAAGAGAAAAGGCCCAGTTTTAGGGGTCTGGCAGATGTGGAGCAACCAGGCAAATGAGCCTCAGAAGAAGTAATCTACAAATTAGGAGGAGAAATCAAGAAAGATAAATGAGGATGGCCATGCCTAAGCTGAGTTGTTCCACTCTGAAAAGTACAAAAGCTTTTTGGACTATCAGGCAACGTATCTCAGACTGTGCATTTCAGATGAAGAGGTATGAGGCTCAGGTCAGTGGACAGAGTTCTGGAGGTGATTGCCACATAGGTCACTGCATGACTGTGGTCACTGCTGTGCTTTGTTCTGATAATCTTTTAGATGTTATAATTAAACATGAGGAAGAGGACTAGACTTATATATCTCCATTGTTATAAATTAGATCATCCGTTCAGAAGGACTACCAGTCCCAGGGGTCCTCCTTTTAATGTACTAATTAAGACATTCATTGCCAGAATATACCCGGCTCAGTGGACTCATCATTAATATCTGCTTCTTATATAGATTCACCATATGTCCGCAGCCTTCTCTATACATGTCCTTCATGTGTCAGTCATGTGTGCTCTCTGTAGTAAAAGACATTCAATAAATACATTTTAATACATTTAATGTTAAATAAGCTGATTAAAGGGCAAGTCCACTAAACTATTTCTATCAGAAGGATATGCTTTTATGCATTTTCTTTAGCTTCATAATTATATAACTGATACTTGAAAAATGCTTTAAAGCAATAGCTTCACATATATTGTTACATATGTTGTGTGTTTGTCACAACCCTCAAACATCCCTGTGATAAAGGCCAGGCATGCAACATTATTGCTACCTTATAACTGAGAAAAGTTAAGCTTCAAGGTCAGACATGTATTTAATGAAAAAACTAAGGCTACAATTCAGGGTCCCTCGGGTCTGTGCCATGTTCTCCAGCATAATACTCTACTGTTTCACATATTTTCCATACACAAATGGGAAAATCAAAGTTCAAGTCTGATTTCCTTCTAAAATGTCAACAGATATGATTTTAAATATTTTCTCATTGTACATTATTTTTTCACCAAAGTTAGGCAATTTGCATTATTTGAAGCTACAAATTAAAAAAATAAGATACAACTGTGTTTTCAATATATATGTATATGATCATATTAATTATATCAGTATGGGGGAACAGTTCTAGCAAATTTGCCCCCTCAAAGGGTGTTTTAAAGATTAATTAGAATTAATCAAGTGAGCTATTTGGACGCAAAAAAGCATTGTAGAATACTAAGCTTTGTTATCACTTCCCTTTATGATGAGTTTTTAGTTAAAAGGCAATCATGGTCAGTAAAACATTTCTGAAAATAATTCACTCTAAAGATACATGCATTTCAGATTTGTTTGTAAAGAAGATTTTAAATAGTAATCTCTTTGGTTTGATCAAATACAGTGAATGGAAAAACATTTGCTATGATAACATATTATAGATGACTGATTTATACTGTTAAAGAATATATTTGCATGCTATTTGTTTCATCATTTTCCACTTCCAATATGCAGGCATTTAATTCATATTATTATTCTCAGTATAAATTTTTCTTGTAATATACAAAAAATGTCCCTTGACAAAATCCCTATCTGTAAGAAAAACAAACAAGCAAAAAACATTCACCACATTAGGTAGCATTTAAAATGTTTAAGTCCTTTTCTTGAAATGTGGTTTTGTTAAAATAGCTTTCATTTTAAAATGTCAAAACTTATCGAAAAAATTTAGCATGACTATAGATATTTCACCTCGAGATAAGGAAAGTTGCTTTTATGTAACAGATTTCTTAATGCATGTTGTTACCAGTTAAGGCAATTCTATATAAACATTTCCAGATATCGTCTTCCTTTGGCTAAATTTGTTTTCAAATCTACATACCTTACTTATCTGGAAGAATTCATTTTAATAAGAAAAAGAGATGTTAGTGAAGAATAAAGTCGATGTTAGTGACCGTTAAGATATTGACAATGGAAAATTTTGAAGTGGTTGTGGTGGTTTAGTCACCAAGTCATGCCTGACACTTGCAACCCCGGCTCCTCCGTCCATGCGACTCTCCAGGCAAGAGTACTGGAGTGGGCTGCCCTTTCCTTCTCCAGGGCATCTTCCCAACCCAGGAATCGAACCCAGGTCTCCTACATTTTAGGCAGATTCTTTACCAACTAAGCTACAAGGGAAGCCTCCCCCTAATGTTTATTAATAACAGGGCTGTAAGACAATAGTCAATAATTTCAAACACAAATCCCCAAAAGTATAATTCTATACATAACAGATATGGAAGGCACAATCAATTTCACTGAATACAGTAAATGAAACAAATCAAGAATTTTCTTGGGTAAAGAAGAGTTCTGTATTTCTCTGATGTCAGAATCCTCAGTTTAGTTCACCAGCTCATCACACTCTATGAGAAACTAATCAATGGTGAGTTAATTTGTTTAATAGATTTTGAATAAATGGTTTGCTGACTGATTATCTTCCTCCAATTACTTCTAAAAGGCAAAGCAGAGCAGTTTTTGTGAAATATTAAAATGTATTCTCTACTTTCTTTCCTTAAAAAAAAAATGCTTTAATAGGGCATTTCTGGAAAAGACAGTGCCAACTAGTGTTTCTTTATATAGATCAAATCATTTTCAAAGTTGAGACAATATCTGACAGTCCTTACGCATGTATATTATTTAATCAATTCATTCCTTATCTTTTGCAATATTTAAAATCATTGCTCACCATTGCTTAACTGGTTTTCTGAGAATTAAGAAAAGTTAAAAAATTGGAAATCTTGCTCATGTGTATTAGTTTCCATTAACTGTTATTTAAAAATTAGGGAAATATATAGTATGATTCTTTGCAGAACACATGTATACCTGTGGTGGATTCATTTTGATGTTTGGCAAAACTAATACAATTATGTAAAGTTTAAAAATAAAATAAAAAAAAAATGTAACTCTATGGGAGAGTATTAACTGCTATGGAAATGGATCATTCCACTCTCCCCCTTCCTTTTTTTTTTTTTTTTTAAAACATGCTTTCCATGTTTAAGAAGTGCCAGGCAATGGAAAGACTGCAGACTGTGGAATCATTCAACCCAATAATCAAAATTGAGCTCTATCACTTACTGATTTTCTAACTGAATATAACTCTCAGAGCTTCAGTTGCTAGGTTTTTAAAGGACAATAATCGAACTCACCTTACAAAGTTGCTTTGCAGAATATGTGCAAAGCTCTTACTGAAGTACAACACTAAGTAGGCACTTAGCATACAATAGCCAGTACTCTTATTATTACTCTCTTGAAATGGGAAGTGATAGCAGCTCAAGGTTCACTTAACCTGAAAGCACACAAACTCTTCTTAAACATGCCGTTTACCAGTGGGCATCACTGATAATTGAATTGAATATAAATATACAAGTTTCAGACACAAGTGAACAGCTGAGCAGGAACAGGGAATTACTGTAAAGGAACCAAGCCAACGCTTAACAGGAAATACATTTACTATTTCCTATAATGTTGTCAGTCTGCTTCAAATACATCACAGAATTATTTAAGTTCTAGATGAATCATTATTCAATACCCTTTTCTTGATTAATGTATTTATATAAGCTTAATGCAATATTTGTTGGCATAACCCCATAGAGAAGTTTAAACATCTTCAGACACTAATATTCTTAAATTTTGCCTGTTTCTCTGTGAAAAAAACTGCAGTTTCAGCATTGTGTATCCTTTGCCACATGTAATAGCTAAAATACTTAATATGTCAGTAATTTTATATTCTTTCATTTTTCTATATCTTTCAAAAAACAGAATTTATGGTTCAAACTGTACTTTCATTTTTAGCATCTTGCTTCACATAATGTATTTAATGAAGTAATTGGATCCCTACCAGTTAAAGATGAAGTCATTCACAGTCTCATCCATCTCCCAGAAGCGTCATACAGCCTGATGACTTTAACATCTTTATCTTTCCTGAGACTTTTTTTTTTTAATGTTCCAAACCTATTTGCAGCTTCCAGTGGAAAAAAATCAACCTGGATGAATTCCAAGTATTTCCAGCCAACTGTCCAAAAGTTAACTTCTTGCATTTACCCTAGTAAGTCCTCTTTCTGATGTTTCTTTGTCAAGTAATGATATCACTGTTTAACCAATCACTCTAGTCAGACCTGGTAGTGTGACTCTTCCTTTTTATCTACTGGTCACTGTATCAGCAGATCCATTCTATCCTGGGCATCAGCTATTATCCCCAGAGTCTATCCCATTCTTTGGCCTTAGGGCAGGCCCTAACTATCTCTTACCTAAATTATTTCAAATTCCTCTTAATCTATTTTTCTTCTAAAAATCCTTTCCAACTGGGTAAGTACCTCTCTATTGTGGCTTTGGATATGTATTTAGCACAGTGTTTTCCAATGTGAATTCTATTCTAGATGTTACTAATAGGTATCATATGAAAGGGAAGTTTTGCAGTCAAATAAATTTGGAGAGACCCTTTCCAAAATATACAAACAACTCATACAGCTTAATGCCCCCCCTTAAAAAATAAATAAATAAAAATAAAAAAAATGTGCAGACTGAAATACATTTTTTTCAAAGAAGACACACAGATAGTCAACAAGCACATGAAAAAGAGGTTCAATATTGCTAATTAATCAGTTCAGTTGCTCAGTCATGTCCAACTCTTTGTGACCCCATGGACTGCAGCATGCCAGGCTTCCCCGTTCATCATCAACTTCCAAAGCTTATTCAAACTCATATCCATTGAGTCAGTGATGCCATCCAACCATCTTATCCTCTGTCATCCCCTTCTCCTCCTGCCTTCAATCTTTCCCAGCATCAGGGTCTTTTCCATTGAGTCAGTTCTTTGCATCAGGTGAAAAAAGTATTGGAGTTTCAGCTTCAGTCCTATAGGATGGATGGGTTGGATCTCCTTACAGTCCAAGGGACTCTCAACAGTCTTCTCCAACACCACAGTTCAAAAGCATCAATGAGGATGAGATGGCTGGATGGCATCACTGACTCGATGGACGTGAGTCTGAGTGAACTCTGGGAGTTGGTGATGGACAGGGAGATCTGGTGTGCTGCGATTCATGGGGTCGCAGAGTTGGACATGACTGAGTGACTGAACTGAACTGAAGGAGAAGTAATACTAATTTGAGGCTTCCCTGGTGGCTCAGACAGTAAAGAATCTGCCTGCAATGCGGGAGACCTGGGTTCAATCCCTATATTAGAAAGATTCCTTGGAGATGGAAATGATAACCCACTCCAGCATCTTGGCCTGAAGAATTCCATGGAGACCTGAAACCTGGAAGGCTACAGTCAATGGAGTTGCAAAGAGTCAGACATGATTGAGCAACTTTCACTCACTTTACTCACTCACTCATTCCTATTACCCACCTGAGCTTACCAATTTTACCTGAGTTTAACATGGCAATGAAAGAGAAACACCCCCAGCATAGTCATTGGCATATAACAGATGTTCAAAAATTTTTCTTTCTCTGAATCTTCTGTTATTTCTACCTGACCATTTAATTAAAGAGCAGAGGGCACAGAATAACAGACTCTCAGACAATACATATCTCATTGTTGTTCAGTCACTAAGTCGTGTCTGACTCTGCGATCCTATGAACTGCAGCATGCCAGGCTTCCCTGTCTGTCACTATCTCCGAGTTTGCTCAGACTCATGTCCATTGAGTCAGTGATGCCATCCAACCATCTCATCCTCTGTCATCCCCTTCTCATCCTGCCCTCAATCTTTCCCAGCATCAGGGGCTTTTCCAATGAGTTGGCTCTTTGCATCAGGTGGCCAAAGTACTGAGCTTCAGCATCAGTCTTTCCAATGAATTCAGTTTTCTAAATTTCACACCATTCAAAATCAAGTGAGTCTCTTGCTTACTGTTGGATATTTTTTAAAGCCATTCTCAATTTTTTCATAAAAGTAATAACCAACACACTCCTTTTTAATTATTACGCTCTTTATAGGATAGTGATCATATTCATGGGATGTGTATAGCTTTTAACTCTACAAGTCTAAACTTGAAGAAAAAGAACTTCTCTTTGAAAGTATTACATTTATGCCATAATATTTATTACAAATGAAACATTTTATTTGTCTAATTTTACAAAGGACATTCTTAAAACCAACAGTATCAAAAAGCATCCACTAGACTGTTACGGTTTTTTTCTGATCAAAGTAGAAGTCTAGTTTCAGGTAATTAATATTTACCCAGTTAACATTAGTGAAAAACCAAACATTCAAGCATATTAAATAATTAAGAACAAAGCAGCAGAGAACAGTCGGCTTTGAAAACATGAAACAATGAAGTTCATATTGGTTTGGTGGGAAGAACACAGGTTTTAACTCCAAAGAGAACTGGTGTAACTTCTGACTATACTACATACTAGCTGTGAAAGCTGAACCAAATTAATCAGCCTTTTCAGCTTCACCTTCTCAGTTATAAATTGTAGATGGTCAATTTCATGTTTTATGTATATGTGAGAGTCAAATGAGTGATGTAGTTCCTGTCACATTGCTTGGTAGATGAGAGTCTCCCAGATACTATACAAATAAATATATATAAATTGTACAATATTTCAAGTAAAACATGAAAATAATACTCTTAGTACTTCATTGATTTCTCATGCACTCCCCAAATCCATTTTAGTACTCAAAATCTTAGTTTTGAACTACTGCATTTCAATTCTGTCATCCCAGCATCCCACATCCAAGACACTTGCTGCAATCAAGATACAGAAAAAAGAATCTGACCCTCTGCCCGTTGGATAGATTTAACAAAGGTTTGTTTTTACTCAGTTGGTTAAATTCAGTATTTGACTTTTTTTGGCCAGAAATATGACTGACTCCTGCATTTCTTGTATATGTGGAATCTAACTCTGTATTCAGGCCTGAGGGAGGTGTACTATATCACTTCACAGGTTGAAGAAGACGAGAAGAGTGCCTGGTACTCTCCAGTGAGCCTACTGGCAACAGACCAGTTACCTACTAGGGCCATCTGCAGGCACAGGGGGCACAGGTCCTACTAATTAGCAGGGTTACACAGTCTTTTGGAGAAGGAAATGGCAACCCACTCCAGTACTATTGCCTGGAAAATCCCATGGACGGAGGAGCTTGGTCGGCTACAGTCCATGGGGTTGCAAAGAGTTGGACACGACTGAGCGACTTCACTTTCACTTTCACTTTTCACACAGTCTTTTAATCCTGTAAATACTAATATAAATAATTTGTGAATTTTTTTTTCTTTCACCTTTTCCTTCTTGTGCATTCCTCTTTCACAGTTAAGGAACAACCTTAAGACGACTCATATTTCTTTATGGAAAAGTCAGTGCCTTGATCAGCTGAAGCGATTACTTAAGACATACATTTGTGTTTTTTTAAGCTGAAAACTTCATACTCAACCTTTTTAAGAAGTGTTCAAGATTATGCTTCTCTTTCTTTGTCAAATTCCAGGTGGAAAATATTTGAGAGAAGTAAGTAATCATGAGTTGACTTAATAGAGTCTGCTTTGAAACAACACAAAGGAAATTTTACATAAAAAAAAAGTGTGTGTGTGTAAGCTTTGATTTTTTGGAAGCACACAACACTGATAATATTTTAAAGTTCTAAAAGTTGTCCAGTTTAATACAAAATATCATGGGGTTCTATAGGCAAGAATACTGGAGTGGGTTGCCATTTGCTTCTCCAGGGGATTTTCCTGACCCAGGGATCAAAACCAGGTCTCCTGCTTTGCAGCCAGATGCTTTAACCAGGGAAGCCACTACAAAACATCTAGTCTACTGAATATTTCTAACCAACTTCCCAAAGCAACTTTATTTGATGTTTACTGAATTTGATTATCTGTCTTCCAGTCTTCAAAGGCTGGAAGCCATTTGTCATAAGGGCTGAGCCCATTCTTAGGAAATCACAAACCTGCCAGGTATTCCAACACTTTGCATTCCCTCTCCCAAACCCTGATATGAAGCTGTGTGTTCTCAGCCTTTCTCTTGCTACTTCTCAAGAATGGAGGGAATTCAGCCACCAAAGGGAGAAACAAACAGACCCACAAACTAATTATAGGTGTCAGTCAATGGAGCTTGCATCATTGAGAAAAGCACCACGATCCCCCTCAGGATTTTTCTCAGGTCTTCCTTAATTACTGCAGGATGACATATACATAAGAAAAAAGGGCCTCTTTTCAAGTAGTGACAATTTGGATTTTCCAGTTTCTTGGGCAACTGATGTCTCCTCCCTTATTTTCAGTTCAGTTGCTCAGTCATGTCCGACTCTTTGTGACCCCATGGACTGCAGCACGCCAGGCCTCCTTGTCCATCGCCCACTCCTGGAGTATACTCAAGCTCCTATCCATTAAGACGGTGATGCCATCCAACCATCTCATCCTCTGTCTACCCCTTCTCCTCCTGCCTTCAATCTTTCCCAGCATCAGGGTCTTTTCAAATGAGTCGGCTCTTCGCACCAGGTGGCCTAAGTATTGGAGTTTCAGCTTCAGCATCAATTCTTCCAATGAACACCCAGGACTGATCTCCTTTAGAATGGACTGGTTGGATTTCCTTGCACTCCAAGGGACTCTCAAGAGTCTTCTCCAACACCACAGTTCAAAAGCATCAATTCTTCAGCACTCAGCTTTCTTCATAGTCCAACTCTCACATCCATACATGACCACTGGAAAAACCATAGCCTTGACTAGATGGACCTTTGTTGGCAAAGTAGTGTCTCTGCTTCTTAATATGCTGTCTAGGTTGGTCATAACTTTTCTTCCAAGGAGTAAGCATCTTTTAATTTCATGGCTGCAATCACCATCTGAAGTGATTTTGGGGCCCCCCAAAATAAAGTCTGACACTGTTTCCACTGTTTCCCCATTTCCCATGAAGTAATGGGACTGGATGCCATGATCTTCCTTTTCTGAATGTTGAGCTTTAAGCCAACTTTTTCACTCTCCTCTTTCACTTTCATCAAGAGGCTCTTTAGTTCTTCTTCACTTTCTGCCATAAGGGTGGTGTCATCTGCATATCTGAGGTTAATAATATTTCTTCCAGCAACCTTGATTCCAGCTTGTGGATCTTGATTCCACCCTTATTTTGGTGAGTTTTATTTATTCAAATTTTCAAGAAGTTGACTCTGTTTTGTATTATAGAATCATCAGGCCTAGATTAGCAGTATTTAGAAGAGTGTTCAATATGCTTCTACTCTCCATGTCAAATTGGTTTGAAAACTGTAATTTGAAGTCTCAAATTTTTTATTGCTATTTTTTCCTATTTTAAGCAATATGACTGATGGTATTTACTCATATGTATCACCTGGGAAAAAATGCTCAGAAAAAAAAATTTAATGTAGTATCTAAATCAGTTCTCCTCCACACACACAAAAAATAAATAAATAAAATGCAATAATACATTGAGAATATATTTTAGAAAACTGTGTCTCCTCTAAATTTCCAACTGTAGAAGTAGAAATTCTAGAATTTCCAAATATTTAATAGTCCACTTTATTGTAATAGTTTTTTATTTTACATGCTACTAAAAAGTTTATTTTTTCTGGAGCATTCCTCAGAAATAATAATTATATACATTGCTAAAGAATATTTCCTTAGAAATATCTTAGGAATAATTTCTTAGCAATAGTGATCCTTTGATAAAAACCCTCTGATAAGCTCTTGATAGCTCCTAAATGTCAATATTCTTTATTTATACAATTTTATATTGAAATTAATCAGTTGTAATAGGTTTTACATCTACAGGTTAATTCGAGGTCTCCAATATGTTTGGATTTTAGAATTTATAATGCATTCCAATTTAGTTAACCCATTAGAAACTGTTCAAAACTCAGTCCGCAAATCCAGTCATAAAAACAAGATTATTTCACAGAAAGCCTTTGTTAAAAAGAAACACAGAGAAGAACAGAGACTGGCTTTTGGCTCATGCTACTTTAAGGGAGAGGCTTCTCTGTCAGTTTCTAGCCCACATGGGGTAGAAATTAAGGATCCGGCAGGTGATGGTTAACCTCTTCCCCCTTGCTGGTTCAGTAGATTGATAACAGGTAAATAACCAAGTGTTGCAACTTCCACTGGGATGCTTCCTCGCTGTCCATTTGAATTCATATTTGTTATAGTAAAAGATACGGTTTACCAGCGCAAAACAGCACTTTTTTCAAAGGCACAGTCACCACATTGATTTCCCAACTCAAAAGAAAAAAAAAAAAAATTCTCATCAGCAGAAGGAAGAGACACACAACCGACTGATTGCAGAAGGGAAAAGGTCAAGGAATTTTCTAGCTCACAGATCTTTTCAAGATTCCTTTCCTTATTAAAGTTTTATAATATTTTCCTTGTGCATTTGTTTCAAAAAAGAGAATTAAAAGATTTTTTTTTCAGTTTGAATGTGTGTGTCTTTGTGTTTCTCTGTGTTTCAAGTTTTCTTCATACAAACCAATGACTTTTCTTCTTGGATAGAAATTAGAAGATTTTTTTAAACCTATTTTGTAGAGTCATTTTTATTCCCATAAGTGCTTTATACAGGAAAGATGCTTTTAAATAAATTTCATTTACGAACCTCCCAAGGGTGAATATACAAGCTTACCTTCTGTATTTGCTATAGAACTGTAGCTGAAGCTAGAATTCTTCTCTCTCTTGCCCTCTAGTGCAGCTTGTCAATATAACATTGCTTATCCCTCATGCCTCCTTCAGAGTTTACCTATTTGATGCAACTGCTGTGTCTTTTGGTGGTGCTTTTCTATTCCGCCCACAGCATCCAAGGGCCCGAGAGATAATGAGATGCGATTGTGAGGGAGGGAGATTGCACTGTGTAAAGGCACTGAGGACTCAGGCGAGTAGACAACGCTGCTTAAAGAAAGTTTGTGCCACTCTCTGTTTCTAACACTAATGCCTAGAGGAAAATAAGAAAGGCACACAAAGTAAGAAATGTCTGTCTGGGTCCACTTTAGGGATAAAGCGAATAAAAGAGCATATGCTCACAGAGAAACAGGACCTTCCACATGTCCCATTCACACCCACAACAGACACATTTTAACTGCCAAATGTTATTTTTTTTTCTTGTGAGTTTAAAAAGCCATGTTGTTATAAATATGAATATCTTGGAAAGTGTTGAATTTGAATAAAGGTAAGTAAATACATGATTTTCAAAGAATTCTCTGTTTTTCTTTGATTTTCATGTCTATTATCTCTGTCCTCTTATATTTAATATCTGTCATCTCTGGGGCATTGCTGAACTATGTGCACATTCAGTGACAACATGAAGATACTTTTTATCTTCCTTAAAAGGAAGGAAAAAAAAAAAACCCACCATCAATTTAGATGGCATTAGGTCCTTGTCTCGTCTGTGTCCCAACCTAATCAATCATTTATAATGCCCTTGACTACATCCCAAATTGAACTGATATGAATAAAATACATGAGATTATATAATGAATAATATAAACTCAGAACTAATGCTAGCAAAGAAAGTTGTGCTAAGCTAAAGTAATTATGCTTTTAGTCATCCACTGCAGCATTGATTCTCCATAATCCCTCTCATTTCCTGAAAATAGCTAAGTCAAAAGGTGGTGCGACACACACACCACAGAATAACTAATTCAGGTCAATGGGAGCTTCAGTTCTTAACTACTTGGCCAATTTGATCAGGAGGCAATTATCATCCACAGACGCTTATCTGTCTTAAAACCTGGAAAATCTTGAGATATTTCTGCTATGTTACATTAAGGGCAGAGGTAATTTCTTTCAGTATAAGACCAAGGTAAACAAAATGGAAAGGAAACTGAGGCCATTTGGTATAGTTATATCATAGCTTAAATTCTTGGAGTCTGAAGCAGTTAACTTAAATTACAACTTGCATATCTTCCAGAGAGTGGTTTGACTTAAATCATCTAAGCCAAGGTTTCTCAATCTAAGCATTATTGAAAATTTGCACAAATACTTCCTTGTTATGGAAGACTGTTGTTTTGTACTGTAAGATGTTCAGCAATATCTCTGAGAAGGGGGTGACAGAGGATGAGATGGTTGAATGGCATCACTGACTCAATGGACATGAGTTTGAGCAAACTCCAGGAAATAGTGAAGGACAGGGAAGCCTGGCTTGCTGCAGTCCATGGGGTCACAAAGAGTCAGACATGACTGAGCGACTGAACAACAGCTGGACTCTACATAGTAAATTCCAATAGCACCGTCACTCAACTTGTGACAACCACAAATGTCTCCAGATATTGACAAATGTCTCTGAGGGGTGGTGGGCATAGCAAACCTCACCCCATTCTCATTTGAGAACCACTATCTAGGCCAGTCGGAGAAGGCAATGGCACCCCACTCCAGTACTCTTGCCTGGAAAATCCCATGGACGGAGGAGTCTGGAAGGCTGCAGTCCATGGGGTCGTTAAGAGTCGGGCACGACTGAGCGACTTCACTTTCACTTTCATGCATTGGAGAAGGAAATGGCAACCCACTCCAGTGTTCTTGCCTGGAGAATCCCAAGGACGGGGGAGCCTGGTGGGCCACCGTCTATGGGGTCGCACAGAGTCAGACATGACTGAAGTGACTTAGCAACAGCAGCAGCAGCAGCATCTAGGCCAGTATTTTCATTTATATTAATTACAAGAAATATTCTAACAGTAATAAGGGAGGCAGAATCTTGAATAAACACAATAGGGAATAATAATAGTTCTTATTATCTCTAATCCTTTATGCAATCTAATGTGGAGTTTTATGCCATTTTATAGATAAGCAATCAAGTGTATGAGACAGCATTCCAATATCATATGACAACTGGAAAAGACAAGACTTGAATCCAGGTCAAATAGATTGCAAAGCCAGTATTTTTCCACTGCTACTTTTTAATACTCGATGTTTGTCAATCCCCTAGTACCAAACATTATGATTATCTCCAACTCTAAATGTACCTGATACTCTCACTTTATTTTTGGGGAAAATGCACATAAGCATATAAGCAATTCCAAATGACTTATACAAAGTCATATATAATACGTAACACTTTATCCTGATTATATCCAAATACATCACCAATTACCCAAAGATATGAGATATAACATTAATCTGGAGGGATACAGTGGGTCTGGAAGATCCCCTGGAAAAGAAAATGGCAATCCACGCCAGTATTTTTGCTTGGGAAATCCCATGGACAGAGGAGTCTGGCAGGCTACAGTCCATAAGGTCGCAAAGGTTGGACATGACTCAGTGACTAAACAATACCAGTGGTGTCTATTTAACTGATCCCATTACTGCACTAATATCCAAACTCTCAGAAGCTAATGTAGGACATACTTACTCTGCAAATAAAATGATCAGTGTAAGAGGCTTAAAATAAAACATGATCCCAACAGTTTTATGTAAAAATATTCCATCACCTCTGCTTCATGACCCAGAATTGGTGATGTAAATAATTTACAATAATATAAGTGAGATATCACCTGGTGTGTGTAGACCACACATAAATTTAGGTTCAAAAATGAGTGTCAAAACCTATAATGAGTTTCAGAGGAGAAAGGTTATTGTAACTAGGGAAAAGCATATTCGATTTCTGACTCCTCTTTCCTATGACTCTTCACTAGTCCCAATAAATAAAAGTATTTGAAGTATTTGATTGATACTAACATACAGAAAAAAGCAAGCTTTTTAAGAGTCAGCTTTTTTTGTTTTAGTTGTTGGAATTACATACAATAATATATAGGTAAGCAGTATATGGGCTTACCTGGTAGCTCAGCTGGTAAAGAATCTGCCTATGATGCAGGAGACCTGATTCGATTCCTGTGTCAGAAAGTTCCCCTGGAGAAGGGACATGCTACCCACTCCAGTATTCTTGGGCTTCACTAGTGGCTCAGATGGTGAAGAATCTGCCTGCAATATGGGAGACCTGGGTTCGATCCTTGGGTTGGGAAGATCCCCTGAAGGAAGGCATGTCAATCCACTCCAGTATTCTTGCCTGGAGAATCCCCATGGACAAAGAGGCCTGGTGGGCTACAGTCCATGGGGTTGCAAAGAGTCAGACGTGACTGGATGACTAAGCACAGCACAGCACAGAAGCAGTACATGTACATTTGTTCATTGTTTTTTATTATGTTTGTTATAAAGAATTCAAAGTATAGAATATCACCTCTATGTACCATTCACCTTATCTTATGTGTCAGTCCAAACACACAATTATATATATTATTCTTTCATTAATTTATGTATTCAAACATTTACTGGGCATCAGCTATGAGTTATGAAACATATTAAGTGATCAGACTGCAAAGAAAACTAAGACAATTTATCACTTACAAGGAGACTACAGTATTCATTCAAGACTTTGTATTTTTCAAAAGCTTTCATTGTATAATTGCTCTAGTCCTTAGAGCAAAAGTGAGAAAGGAATGGGATGAGTTACTGTTCAGAGATATACGGTAATGAGCATCCTTCCTATCACATTAGCCTCTATTTCCACTGTATAAAGGAAACAGTTTTATTTGCCTACTGAACCAGAAATAAAGATCTGCTTCTAGAGACTACCTGATATCAACAGGGACACAAATGAGACAAGGACCAAATGTCATTATCATTAATACTATGAGTTTATTCTTTTTTTCTAAGTGTGATAAAACTATCTTCACATTTCCACTGAGCAACTATCCATCTGCATTGACCTGAAGATTTCAAACTATAAATATACAGGGATGAAGATGGCAAACATGAAATCAAAGAAAAACATAAGACCCATTACTCACCTGAGCTTTAGAGATTCTGCCTGCTATATAAAGGATTCTACTTTTTCAAAATGTAGAGGCACAAAGTGGCATACACTTTAAAACTACACACACACACACACACACACACACACCCCTTTAATGCAAAGGAATTTGCTGATGCTCATTCCTATACTGTCTATTATTCAAATCAATGGCAGAACAAGTGGAAAAAAGGCAGAGTAATTGTTTCTAAATGCCATGTTTCATATATTCAGAACTAGCTCATGTGAAATTAGGGGCATGCTTTTATATATATATACACATACACACATATAGATTTCTCACTGAAAGAAACCTTAGCAAGTATTTAGTCTTATTGTTCTGAATAATTTTATCCATGTGGACATGTATTCAAAAGAACTGCTCAAAGGAAATCCTCGATGAAACACAAATACAAAAACAATATCAAAATTGCTCTGAGAATAGTGTCCCCCTGTTCTATATTCTCCTTCCTTCATCCTTACCCTATCCATAGTAGGGGTTCTGCAGAACCCCTAATCTTCAAGGGAACACAGTTTGAGTATCACTGATTCTAGTTCTGATCTCTCAGTTTAAAAGGGAAAACACAATGATGCTCAGAAAAGTGGTGAAACACCCAAGATCATTCATTAGCCACACGCAGACCACATAACCAAGGTGTGTTGACCATCATCATTGAAGGACCAGCATCAGCATAATGCTGACATTATTTACTCTGTTGCAAACCTAACTCTGGGCTTCCCTCATGGCTCAGCTGGTAAAGAATCAGCCTGTAATGCGGGAGACCTGGGTTTGATCCCTGCGTTGGGAAGATCTCCTGAAGAAGGTAAAGGCTCCCCACTTCAGTATTCTGGCCTGAGGAAATTCTATGGGGTGTATAGTCCATGGGGTCGCAAAGAGTCAGACATGACTGAGCGACTTTCACTTTCAAACCTACTCTTGGGGATTATGTGCCTACCAGATCACTCACCAGAATGTTTTGTATCTCGCCAGGGACCAAATGAGAATGGTCAAAATCATGAGAATCTTCTATTCTCCTTTATATCCAATTCCAAGTGTCTCCCGGGTCTAGAACTGGTTTAACAATTGTTTCTTAAAAGTGTAAGTACTCAGTAATGGAACCAGAGATAATATTGATATCAGAAAGGTCTCAGAACATGGTTGTTTTCCCTTGCATTATATCATCTCTTGTGTGGACTACTATTTGTCTTATTATTTTAGGATTGGTTCATATAACTGTCACAAATATTAAAGTTACTCTCTCACCAGTGAGGATAAATCACTCCAGAGGAATAAACATCTATATATAGCTAAGGAAAAGAATACAAAATACAAAAAGACACACAAAATACACAAAGCTAGCCAGCTAAGATACAACTTAAACACCTATTCCATGATTTTGATATATTTGTTTTAACCTTTTCCAAACACAATGTAACTTGCTTATCGTTTAGTTTGTTCTGTTTGGCTCTAAGCAAACCTCCAAAACTAGAATTGATGTGTAGGAAATGAATATGAAGTTCAAGCTACTCCCTAAAGCATTTTCTTAGGGCAAGAGAAAAAATGCTAGGAGTTCACATCCTCGCATAGCATAAAACTTTCACTTTACAAATTGTTAATAACATCAAACCAAGTTATAAAGTGAGTAAAAACCCAATCCTTTTTACTACTACAGGATATTCTGAGTTGTTGCAATTGTGCAAAAAAGAAGAAAGCTCCATGACTCTGTGTGTGTGTCCCATCTGAAGCTTACATATTTTTCCTTTTAATTAAAACTCTCTTCTGAAGGTTTATTAAATTGCATCAGCAGTTAGACATACATTTTCTTTCCCAACGTTAATGTTAAGCAAAGTGCTTTAAAGCCCTCTAAAACAATAATTTCCCATTACAGCCAGCACATCAAACTCTGACCAAATTCCAAATAAGCCAGGAAATACAGCCATTTTAGACAAAACAGTAAAGTAAGGAGAAAAACAATTGTTCCTTTGCACCCAAGAGGGAAGACAAAATGAGACAGTATGAGAGAGTGAGAGGAGAAGAGAGAAAGGAAAGGAGGATTGAAGGGGGAGGGAGAGGGGGAAAAAAAGGCAATTAAGCTAATGCAAGTTGGGTGTCACAAGGTTATAGATATTTCAAGAGCTGAGCAATTTACCGTCTGGAAAAGGAGAAGAGCTCTTGCATAAAACGTCCCCCAGTTCAGATTTATTATGCTTTTAGTTGTGTTATATGTGATACAATTAGCAGGAGGTGCCAATAAGGCGTTCTCTCAAGGACGTGGTCATCCCGTGCCATCTGTTATTAATTGCATTGTCCTTTCTACATCCAGCTAGAGGGGAAAAAGTTCTCTGAGAAACACCTGCAAATTCTCTCTGCAAACGACTAGAATTTAAAAATAGTTAAAGAAAAAAGGATAGGTCAGATCTCCTAAATCTGCCCACCTTGAAATGAAAAAGAAAAATATATAATGAATCCTGATGCAACAGAATTCTGTTACTGGGACTGTTCCTCTGTCGTTGTATTCTGCTACACTGATAGCTTTTTAGGCAACATAATACACTACACAAATGAAAATGAATAATTAGAACATTCTCCTAGAAATATAGCAATCCTCTGTACAGCTTAGTGAAGATTCAGTTTGTATATATAAAATCAGAAAACAAAGGTAATGAAAATTGACTGGAAGGTTTCTTTTAGATTTTGGCATTTGGGGTGATTCATATCAGTCTTAAGAATCCAGTTCTGAAAATTAATACTCTTATAAATACACAAATATTTTCTCAATTTGGCATCTATTTTCATAGATATAATTTCAAAATGTGAATAATTAAAGAATGCTGTTAAAACACAAATATCTATTAAAACAATTTAAACTAATTTCAGAAACACTAACTTACTTTTAACCATCTGTGCTGCCTGTTCTTTTCTCTGATTTCCACTCGACTTGAATCTCTGAAGCAGGCAACAGCTACAGCCAGTCTTGTTCGAACAGGAATGGATACTCCCGATGCTACAGGGAGAAGCTCTAATGCACTTCACAGGAATGTTTTAAAACTCCTTTATGACCAATAATTCAAAATACTTTTAACAACAGCATTGAAATTCTTTTGAAGAGCTGAGCTAAGGAAGTACTTTGAAAGAAATTAATGTTATTTGACTGATACCTTCCTGGTTAAAGAACAAAAATGTTATGTAGCCTAACTACCTACAGTTTGCTTGACAGTTAAATTACCTACTTCATCTTATGCATCTAGCTGTATCAAATTCAACTAAATTCAATTTACTATAACTTGGCAAGGGAAAATCAAACCTTCCTCAATAGAGTATCATAAGTTATGGCTAATTTAAGAATACATATATATATAAAGGAAAGCATTTTCTTCACACAAGGTTTCAAATACTAAATTAGGAAAGTGTTCTATGCCTGTAACATATTGTTATTGTTTTAATATTGTTATGTTAAAAACTTGCAGAAGAATTAATTTCATGTATCAAAAAAGTCAACTAGTATAAGATTATTTTGAAATGCAGTTACAATTGATTCATTTTATTGAAAGAGGTAATTCTCTTGCACCAGCATCCTTAGAAACTGCTCACTTTGTGTCCTAAGCATACTTTTCTGTTTGAGCCTATTGATTATCTTCTCTAATTTATTGGTTCCTTTGAGATATGCTTTGCTTTGTCCTCACTTAAAAAAAATATCCATTTTCTGCTGTAATTCCCATCATGTATTTCATTTTTTAAATTTAAAGCATGTAATTTTATGGTTATATTACTAAATTAATTCAAAGATCTAGAATAACCATCTTCCAATGAATATGAGAGATGTAAAATTTCCCATTCTCTTAACCTGCACCCTAGATATATTTAATTGAACTGCATATGACCAACCTTCTTTATATTGTTATTGTCTGTCTTTCAAAAAAAAAAAAAGAGTGTATCTGTTCCTTACCATTATTCTTTTAAAAGATATCAAAATAAAATATTGCATGCATGAATAAATTTCTTGAGTCAGTAACTACATTAGTACTGTCTAAACAGTGATTTTTATTGACAAGAATCCTGCAGCTATCAATCAAAATATCAAACCACTGAAAATCCTTTCCTTTTCTTCACTTTCAAGCTTATATCCTGTTGCTATTTCAGGCTACTTTTAATTGACAACAGAGCCAAGCAAGTAACTTTAGGGTCCCAGAAGTGAATTAGTATAGACTGAGCATGATTCTTTCCTAGGGGGAAGATTCACATTAGAGCAATGATCTGATAAATTCTTCCCTTAAGAATCTAGCCTTTGGGTTCTTAGTCACCAAGGTATCAGATCTTAGCATGTCCACTGAATAGATCATCTGGAAAAAGATGTGTTTTAGTCAGCAAAGCTTAACATGAGATAATAGCATGCCATGTCAAAAATACTAATGCAATCTTAAATGGGACATACTCATAAAGGTGGAAAAAACCTTTAACAGAATGCAAATTCAATATCCTTGCACTAGCAATTCATGTGTGAACCAGAGAAGTACATGATATGTATTAATTTACATGGCTATAATAACACTCTCATCGTAATTAAGACTTAAATGAAATAATATATTTAAAGCCCCAACTCTGGATTGATAGCCTCTCTAGTATATAGGAGTCTAATCAACTACTGAAATTCTAATACCTAGGGGATTTCTTTTCAACTGTCAGTAAATCCCTAAGGTTTTAACCATATCTTTCAGGAATACAAAGATTTTTAGCATGGTGTACAAAAAAAAAAAAGGCAGAAAATAGAGCAACAAAGTAGAGAGGTGAAAGCTCAATTTTTTTCTGACAGAGAAGACCAAGGTTTGAGATCTCTCTCTCAGTGACTATAGTAATACAGAAGTAAAAATCACTCAATCGTAACCGACTCTTTGTGACTCCATGGACTATACAGTCCATGGAATTCTCCAGGCTGGAATACTGAAGTGGGTAGCCTTTACCTTCTCCTGGGGATCTTCCCAACCCAGGGATCAAAGCCAGGTCTCCTGCATTGCAGGCAGATTCTTCACCAGCTGAGCCACAAGGGAAGCCCTTGGTGACTATATTCAAACCTTAACACTGGTTATATGACTGGCTGCACCCCAGTTTCTAAGTAGATGATGGTAATGAAATCTGTCTTCTGAGTGTTCTTGACAAAAAGAGAATCATTGACAGCCTTACTATAGCATATAACAAATGATAAATCCTTGTTAGCTGAGGTGATAATAATGTGTGTGTGTGTGTGTGTGTGTATGTGTGTGTGTGTTAGTCACTCAGTCATGTCCAACTCTTTGTGATCCCAAGGACTGGAGTCTACCTGGGTCCTCTGTCCATGGAATTCTCCAGGAAAGAATATTGGAGTGGGTTGCCATTTCCTACTCCAATAATGTAAGATAATAATGTAAGAGCAGTCATTAATAATTCTATTGGGCACAACTCAAACCTTTCTGGAATCTCTATTTTGTCCTGCCCAAAATACATACAGGGATACATCAAATTGAAATGGCTGAATAATGAGTTCTTGAGAAAATCAAGTCAATTGAGAACAAATGAATGTTTTACCCAGAAAGTAGTCTATTTAAGACTCTTAATATACCCGAAAGCTAATGTTTAGTGTTACTGTACAACATAAACTGTAGACCAATTCTGTGAAGCATCAGAGCTTAATACCAAAGAGCAAAAGCTAAACCTAGTCACATTTTTTATTTTAAGGAAAATATATTGCAATAAGACAATATAAATCTATCTGTACAAGTAAAGAACTGCCTGATTAGGTGAGAGTATACTAATTAACTTCCAATTCTAAATTTCTAAAATTTCCTTGAATCTTATCCTTTTATATTGCTATGGACAGTGTAGTCATTTGCTAATTCATTGAGCATATGCTAAGAAAAGGCCTGATGCTAGATGTGTGTCATGTTAGAAAATATTAATAATTCTATTAACATTAAACAATATTTACTGTGCACTTACTATCAGGTATGTCTCAATGTGTTACATGAATTACTTCCCTAATTATCACAATATTCCTATTACTACGCCCATTATAAAGCATTCTAGGTATTTTTGCCATAAGCATCTTTACTGTAGACATCTTTGTCACAAGGTTTTTGCCACAAATATTTTTGTCATATGACTAATTGACTGTAAGGCAATTTTGCTATGAAATGTAAAATAACTGATTGGCAGTCTGATTTCAACTGGTTGAAATGAGTTAGCATTTTCTCCAGTAGCAATATTATAGATAGCTTTATTGATCTGACAGATAACAATGATTTGCCCCAAGAGTTAGTTCCTCATTCTGAAACACACCACACTGGAGGAGGAAGAGGTCTCCATGGTCTTGAAGGCACACAGTAGAGCTCACATTTCCTATAGAACTTTGAAATATCTGTTAATGAACATGTGACAATATGGCAACAATGTAGAGGCTTTCATGATGCAATACAAAGCTCAGTTACAACATGCACCTCAGTACTTGGAAACTGATACCTCTCTTAACAAAGGAAGTAATTTTAGCAAGATAGAAAAAGTGCAATGCTGAATGAGAAAAAGAATCAACAAGCAAAAATAAAAACACAAAGATATAAGATGCTATGAATGAAAGACTTGGAAGAAAAGTACTTAGGTACAACTCATGAAATAAAATCAGTTACTTGCACAGTACTCCCATGAATCTGTAACATTTTAAAAGTATTCAAATATTTTGTGTTTCATAATATAGCTTTTAGTTATTTAGTTTCTATGTTTAATTATACCTTTCTAATGTGTCTCTTTCACTTTTTAAAAAATTTATTTTTAATTGGAGGATAATTGCTTTACAATGTTGTGTTGACTTCTGTCCTACAGACACATAAATCAGCCACAGGTATACATATGTCCCCTCCCTTGTGAACCTACTTCCCACCAATTTTCTTTTTTTTTTAAATCGGAGAATTTCCCTAAGGTTGATCAATTATGTGGTAAAAATGTTTGTGGCAAAGATTTCTATGGCAAAGACACTTCCAATGAAAACACTGAACATAATATTAAAGATCCAGACTCTTAGGCACAAAAAGGTTAAGTAGCACCTCACCCAAGCTAGGTGATCCCAGACTGGGATATTTTATTGAAAAAAAAAAAAAAGAAGACCCTTGTCTCAAAGTTAATGTATAGTAATCTGAACAGAAAATACCAGTTCTCCTAGCCTCAACCTACACTTAATATGGAATCCTCATAATTAATTTCAATTTTCTTCTAATTTAGTTTCACTTTTCCCCATAGATGTTCACTAAAGAAATACTTTTGGTGTTAAGTAATATCTTAATGCACAAAACCACATTGTTAAAAAATCTTTTTTGAAAACAGTTTTCTAAGACTGTGTTAAAGTTCCATTTTCTTTACTGCATGAAATGTCATGATCCCATGGACACAATGGCTTCAGACACTTCATTACAAACATCAAGGAAACAAAGTACAGAATATAGTTAAGACCCTCAAAGGTTTTTGAAAATTTTTCCTGAATTTTCAAGATTTTGGTGACTTTATACTTGGTTTTTCAGTTGAAGCACAATAGAAATAGAGGATTTTGATTGAGCTTTTATTTGAAATGCTGAAAAGTCTCAGTATCCTTTGCTTTTCCAGTTAAGTCACTTTCTGAATCTTTGGGCCTCTTTTGTCATATTAATAGTAAGTAGGTTACAAAACTTTCATTCCTCTCTTCGTATAAACTGTATGCAAACTTAACTTTTCACTTCTTCCATACAAGTTAAATGTTGAAGCCAACTAGAAAAAGGGAATAAAATAATCTCTATGTCTGAATAGCATCAAAAACTTTATGAAATTTTCTCAATTCTCAGGATTCAATTCATAAAAATTTTAGACAGTTTTGGAACAAATCTGTATATTTTAACCTTTTCCTCCAAAAATTAAAAAAAAAAGAAAAAAACTTGAAAAAAAAGATATGCTTCTGTCCCAAATGAAAAGATCAATTAAGGACAAGGTAAGGACTAAGAGAGGAGAAGAAAAAGAGATCAATCAGTCCATTAACATAGAAGGAGCAAGTGCAATAATGTACCACAGAGAACGTGCCACAAGGGAACAGAGGGGAAGACCTCTCTGTTAACACAAAATAGAGCAAGCAGCTTGACAACAGAAATACACTGAGATGAACAGAAATGAAACAGATCATGTCCCTATCCTAACCTTAACCATACACAAAACCCTAATCATAATTCCTTATACAATAACCCCTCATTCTAACCCCGACAGAAATGCCAGCTTCCTGAATTGGAACGCTGATTTCCCAAACAGATGTCAGACATTAGCCACTGGCCTTAGCTGCTATCAATATTAATCAGCTAATCTTAACATTAGCAAAACATATGCATCTTAAGGCTGAACCTGTGCTGCTATCATGTACAAGAAAATTATTAGCAAATTTAAATAATTAGGATGATGTCAGCACACATATTGTCAATTACAATAAACTTTAAAAAGAAAACACAGATGTCTTTCCTTGTTTTATTAAGGACATTATTGTCACTTAGAGTTTAAATGCTTGAATTTACCAAAGACAGGGTAATATGTAACATTTCTTTCCCTCAATCAGTAAGGCTACCTTTTTAAGTTATTAATCATCTATCATAATCAAGGTTTTAAATTACTAATTTGCTAATGGTGATTATTTGTGTATTGATTTCCAAGATTGTAGCCAGTAGACATACATTGGCATAAAATTTTCTAAATCGTTTATGCATAAATTGGGTTTTTCTATCTTTTTTTAGTAGTTGGACAACTACATAAAAATTGTTATAAACTTTAAAGTAAAATATTATTTTCTAAAGTGAAATTTTGTGGTACATCGAAATTTTTTTCTTAATTATGATGTAAAAAAATGGCCAAAATTCTGCTTTTTGTCTGGTTTAGCATGTTTGAGTCTACAACTCAGGGATTTATCAAACCCATTAAATTTTGTGCTTTTTCATCTCTTCATACACCCACCACATTTATCTCCATGGACAATTAAGCATTACCAAGCACTTTTGTGGTTATGGCTTTAAGGCAACAACAATCATAGCAAATTATTTCCTCTCAAGATGCACCATGCATCAGATCCTGGTGCAATTCTCAGACACACCCCTTAGGGACTGGACTCAAGAAACAGCCTTTGTTATCTGGAAGTTCAAAATGTCATGAAATCACAAACGGTTACACTCATTCAACGGCAAATATATACCAAATGCCTACTGGGTGCTAGATACTGTGCTGGGCTCTGGAGATACGCTGTTTATTAGGACAAAGCTGCTCCCTTTCAAGACAGTCTGTGTACAGAGTAGAGATTAAGCACAAATACAGCCCAGATATCTCCCATTCTAAATCGATCTCTATTAAGAATAATACAAGAAAAAGCAGATATAGAAGGAATGTGAAGAAAGCTTGTATACTGGGAAGTAAAAATGAAGAAAGGGGGTAATAGCTCAAAATTTAAAAAAAAAAAAAGAAGAAGACAGTGGTAAATTAGTGTATATTCATGAATCTATTCCAGGCATGGAGTCTGCTGCTCAAATTAAAGCAAGGTCTTGGAATAAAATGAAGGTCAAGTTATAAGAGAAAGGACAGACTGAGGAGGCTTTGGGGTTCTCTGCCACAATGAAGTTTTGGGCCTCCTATGGTTTTCACTTATGCTAAAAATGCAGCCTCAATTACCAGAGTGATAATTGAGAATTGGTTTTATCCATAAGCATTGCAAGAGTCATTAAGAATGGTCATAGTCACAGGATGGTAGCAATACTAATTTTGGTCCCAGGTATATAGCAAAAGCTAATGGGCTATCTCTAGAGTATGTCACCTACATCTGTGTACCTAAGTTGAATTTTTAGAAATGAAATAGATAAACTTCATTACTGTGGCTTCAGTACTGCTTTATTCTGTTTCCTTTATCAGGAATTTGATTTCAAATTGGAGTTCAAAGAAGGTAAAAAAAAAAGGATCAATGGGATATTCCAGGCAATAAAAAAACATAGGTTTATATAACAGTGTTCCAATTTATTACAAATATACCAATAAATTTTCTACTCCTGAGGTATTTTCACTTGCAACATGTATAATATTTATACATATTATTTACTTTTACTCCCAAACCGGTAACATTTCCTGCAGGAAAATACTTAGAATATTTGTCTTGTATAATTGTTTTGATGTATCAAGGGTATAATAATAAGTACATACCTATAAGGGCAGATTTTCTAAGTCATGCTGGGTTATATGGACATTAGTTAAAAGACCTAAATCAAATTAGAATTCAGAAGTTCTTCTTTCAAAAATAGAGACTAAAGTAATCTTACAACTTTTCTGAGAAGCGCACATTCATCATGCCAATGTTCTCATAAAAGTGCCCGACTAAGGATGCTGAGAAATTCTAATCCTACAAGAAAGACAAAAAGAATATCCAGACCTGTTTCTGAATTCTTTATGAAGTATTTCATAATCATCTGTCTATGTTTTTCAAGAATGCAAGTATACAGACCTACCTGACAGTAGATTTGTTCAAATAAAAGATGGCTAACTATCTTCTACCAGCGCATACAGAGTGTGACTTCTTAATTCACCACTACATATTTAAGAGACACAGAAATAAAAATACAGTTGACTTTCCAAATCTTCAGGATAGAGAAAAATAATTACCTCAAAATACTTACCAGTGGTACAGAAATGTGATCTAGATACCCTAGAAGTGGATAAAGAGTGTTCTTTGGAAAGACTTATGTATTGACATAAACAGCCTGCCAAATCTGGTAAATCAGTTTTGAGTGAGGTTAATGGCTTCCCTGGTGGCTCAGAGGTTAAAGTGTCTGCCTGCAGTGCAGGAGACCTGGGTTCGATCCCTGGGTCGGAAAGATCCCCTGGAGAGGTTAAAGGCAACCCATTACAGTATTCCTGCCTGGAGAATCCCATGGACGGAGGAGCCTGGCGGGCTATGGTCCATGGGTTTGCAGAGTCGGACACGACTGAGCAACTTCACTGTAATGGAACTGAAGTTGGTGAGTAACAACTGTCCATTTGTCTGTGCGCCCTGCCAGATCAACAGAAAAGTCTGCCATGCTTCTCTCTGTACCTCTGCGATTTCTATCTTTTAGATTAGAAACATAAGAGCTGTTAGACATCTAAATACTTCATGAGTATTTCATTTTGAAGGATTCATTCATTCATCAGTTCAGTTCAGTCACTCAGTTGTGTCCAACTCTTTGCAACCCCATGAATCACAGGACGCCAGGCCTCCCTGTCCATCACCAACTCCCGGAGTTTACCCAAACTCATGTGCATCGAGTCGGTGATGCCATCCAGCCATCTCATCCTCTGTCGTCCCCTTCTCCTCCTGCCTTCAATCTTTCCCAGCATCAGGGTTTTTTCCAATGAGTCAACTCTTCACATCAGGTGGCCAAAGTATTGGAGTCTCAGCTTCAGCATCAGTCCTTCCAATGAACACCCAGGACTGATCTCCTTTAGGATGGACTGGTTGGAACTCCTTGCAGTCCAAGGGACTCTCAAGAGTCTTCTCCAACACCACAGATCAAAAGCATCAATTCTTCGGTGCTCAGCTTTCTTCACAGACCAACTCTCACATCCATACATGACCACTGGAAAAACCATAGCCTTGACTAGACGGACCTTTGTTGGCAAAGTAATGTCTCTGCTTTTGAACAGGCTGTCTAGGTTGGTCATAACTTTCCTTCCAAGGAGTGTCTTTTAATTTCATGGCTGCAATCACCATCTGCAGTGATTTTGGAGCCCCCCAAAATAAAGTCTGATACTGTTTCCACTGTTTCCCCATCTATTTCCCATGAAGTGATGGGACCAGATGCCATGATCCTTCTTTTCTGAATGTTGAGTTTTAAGCCAACTTTTTCACTCTCCTCTTTCACTTTCATCAAGAGGCTTTTTAGTTCCTCTTCACCTTCAAAACATATTTAATAAGTGCTAACTATATGCCTGGCACTGTGCTAAACCATAGGTATAGAACTATGATGAAGACAGCCACACTCCTCCCTTCTTTGACATTACACTCTACTTAACAGAATCAACAAATTATACTTCTAGTAAAACATGGCTAAATGTCTACCTGAATTTATCTCATCACTCATCCAAGGTTTCACCAAAGTGATGGTAAATGATTATAAACCTGAAGACAGAAAATGAGAATAGAAAGCAGCAGACAGTCTAGTTCACTTGTTGGACAGCAGGAAGCAAGTGGAGAAGTGATAACTGGCTTTTTAAAGGCACAAGACAAAATTATATCAGTGCCTATGGAGCAAGGAAATCCATGGGCCCACCTCTTCTCTTTGAGGAAATGAGCCGGAGCCTCCAGATTTGTGGTCATTGGTCCAGTAAAGGCAGATTTTAGGAGCAGGGCAGAAGACAGAGATAAAATGTATATCGACATTTTGAATTGCAGAATGCTAGTTTCTTTTTCCCTAACCTATCAGAATCCTGGCAGCCAGTTGTTAATTCCCTCTCCCTAATACCTAATCAGGTTCACCAAAGCAACACACACCCAGGAGGAAGACTGAAAATTTATTTGACAAGAAATTAATGGCACATGGGAAATAACAAAAACAAACTTACAGAGAATTTCAGTTTCCTCCATAAAAAGGATGATGCAACAGCTTGCCATTCTACCAAAAAACTCCACTATCACAAAGACCCATTTCATCTAAACAAAACTTCCATCAGTAAAATGCCCAATTTGAAAGAAAAGATCCCCAAATAAACAAACAGAATTTTAAAAATCCATAACATGAAGAATAAAAGTTTATAGATAGATAGAGCCTCACTGTTCTCAGAAGAAGCGATGAAAATGAAGCCACAAAATAAAAACATGGTGATTTATAAGACACATTCAAATAAGAAGGAATACTGGAAAAATTAAGACAAAACTGTCTTTAAATTAAAAAGTAGTGGCAAGTTTAGAAGACAAAGTCAAGAAAATGTTCCAGAATTAAAAATAAAATATATGAGAAAAAAAAAAAAACAAAACAAAAAATTGAAAAAGTATAACATTCAAATGACAGGATTTCCAAAAAGAACAAATAAAATAGAATGAGGTCATTACACAAGACAAAAAAATAATAATGCAGAAAGTTCCTGGAAATAAAGAATTTGGATCTCCAGAATAAAAAGGTCCTTTCATGAACTTAATACATGAGAAAAGATTCCTAAAAATGTCCATCATTGCAAAATTTCAAGGACTTGAGTTTAAAGAGAAGTTTCTAAAATGTCCCATGTGCTGTGCTGTGCTTAGTCACACAGTCATGTCTGACTCTTTGTGACCCCATGGACTGTTGCCCACCAGGCTCCTCTGTCCATGGGGATTGTCCAGGCAAGTATACAGGAGTGGGTTAACATGCCCTCCTTCAGGGGATCTTTCCAACCCAGGGATTGAACCAAGGTCTCCCACATTGCAAGAGTATTCTTTACTGGCTGAGCCACCAGGGAAAGCAGGAAAATTGTATGCTCTCAAACAAATGAACATTCTGAGGAAAAACAATTTTTAACCTAAACTTTCTCTTATGTTTCAACTATTTTCACAATAATGTCCCATTACAAACTTTGCCATAATTCAGCAGCTTATAGAAACAAGTATTTTTCACCTATGATTTTAAGGAAACAGGGAATCAGAAGCTAGCAATCTATGTTTTAACAATATCTCCAAGTGATTCTGAGACACACTAAAGATTGAGGAAACACTATGCTAGAAGATGTGCTTTGGAAAACATACAGAAGAGACAGAATTCAGAAAGGAAAGAATACAAGATAGGAGAGAGGAGAGAGATGCACAAATACCATCTTGACATCAGACCTAGACTCCAACCAACGCCTACTGAAAACACTTCTGCAGAAATATATCTAGGAAAAGGAAATCTGGTAGAGTGACCGACTGATACGTTTAGAGGAAAATGTGTGCGTACATGCCAAGTCGCTTCAGTCGTGTCCAATTCTTTGTGCCCCTATGGACTGTAGCCCAACAGGCTCCTCTGTCCACGGGATTCTCCTGGCAAGAATGCTGGAGTGGGTTGCCTTGTCCTCCTCCAGGGGATCTTCCCAACCAAGGGATAAAACCCACATCTACTGTGGCTCCTGCATTGCAGGTGGGTACTTTACCACTGAGCCACCAAGGGAAGACCTTAAAGGAAAATACTCATTTATATATAGAAAACTAATATAAAGAACCACTTACTAACTACAGTGTGTAAGAGATGAAGGGAGTAATGGGACAGAAAAGGTCTTCAAAGCATACCACATCATTTGGAAGTGAACTGTATTTATAGTTATAACAATGAGAATAGATTCTGTTTATCTACTAATAAATTTAGAGATATTGAGATCAAAAAGACAAGAGATGATAAAGTAGAGACGTGAGTGTGGGTTGAAAGCTAAATCTTCATCTATGGTAACAGGAAATCAATAGTTACTAAAATTAGTAAATAGAGTGATTGAAATATAATCCCATTATTTAGAAATATGTAAGTAAATTCTACCAAAAAAAAGAGATGGAAAAGTGATATATTCTGGGGAATAATGAGTAACTCTAGAAGATAAAAAGATAAAATGCTGATGACTGACCTTTTTTGACATAAAACCATGTAATATAATTTCAATTAAAAAAATAAGTACTTGTATGGTTTTGTCAAAATTAGAAATTAATTTAAAATGATAACCAATAAATTATATGTACAAAATAAGTTCAGCACACTATAAGATTGAAGAAAATTCCAATCAGGGTTGGGTTCCAAACTTTACAGTGGTCCCAAACACTCTCATATTCCATACATATGCTATGCTATGCTATGCTAAGTCACTTCAGTCATGTCCAACTCTGTGCCACCCCATAGATGGCAGCCCATCAGGCTCCCCCGTCTCTGGGATTCTCCAGGAAAGAACACTGGAATTCTGTACATAATCCATCAGCAATTCCTACTGACTTAAAGTTCAAAGTATATCCAGAAGTTAACCATTTCTTCACTGTGGCCATCCACCCACAGATCTCACCCAGATTTTTTCAATACACTTGGAACTAATAACCCTAAGTCTCTTAACTCTGTTTTGCAAGTTCTCTCCTCCCAGGCACACTTCTGCCTCTTCTACTGTCTCTCCTCCATGTGCGCCTCTGAGAACAGAAAAGGCAGAGGGCTCATGTGGCTTTATTCATCCTCTTTGGGGTTCACTCTCTGGGCCGTTCTGCTTGCCATTCTCCCTTTTCTTCCTGATCCCGCTCTCCCCTTAGAACCCACTTTCCAGAAACAGTTCTATGATCTATTTTTTCTGTCAGTGCTCGTAAAACTCAAAAATATGAGTCAAAATCCTGCTTTTGCCTGAATGGGTAAATGTTTGGAAGTCTTATATTCTTTCTTAGCTAGATTATCCCAAAGTATACACTCAGTGGGGATGCAAAAGGGAGTTCATTTGAACACAGGGCAAGCCGATTTAACAGCGTAAATAGCATCCATATTTTTGTCTCCATTGTTCTGATTCCTTTGTCCACCTCTGTTCCAAACGTGTGATGAATTATCACTGCTAAACCTCAATAGATATTAATTGTGATGCTCACCAGTTAAACTACCATGTTGCCCGTATTCTAAATAAAGCAGAGCCAAAAGAAATAACAACTGAAAACAATATCCAAAAGACCTCATAAAGGTAGAACTTCTATTTAAGAGGTTATTTTACGTGGTAATTTTCTTCTGTTCAATAAATATAAGTTTTGAAACATTATATAGTTTATCCACTTTATGCTTTGCTAAGGAATGGAGGTAAAATTTAATTATAATTAATTTATAGATACTAATAAATAACACTAGCTAAATAACCATTTAATTCCCAAAACACAAGTATAGTAGAAAATGTAAAGCAAGAAGGAATCTGATGCCTGATTCTGAAGTGTTTACAACTTACTGATGATAATAATGGCAATTTATTAAAATTCAACAATATATCAGACTGTTTTAAATGACAGAAATTATGTTATTTTGTGAAGTTCTCACAACCAAGTGTATAATTACCATGAAAAACCTACCTCCAAAAATATCAATTTTGGAGTTTGATAACTGTTTGAAATTCTAAAGTAGCTAATAGTAAATTTCAAGACTATAATATTCAGGAAAGAATAAGAGAAGAGATGAAGACATTGAATCAAAAATGACAGAGATATAATGCGAAGACATGGAGAGAAATTATGCAGAAAAGTAAACCAACTGCAAGAGAAATCTTTTGCCTTCAGGGCATTTTTTATCTAGTCAGTCCCTAGCTATGTCCTGTGTAAAAAATTTGGGGGGAAAAGGAGGAGAGAAAAATAGGAAGAGTCCATAGGAGATTTCCAGATAATGTAAAGGAAACTATCTTTAAATCACCACATTGCAAACATAGTATAATAACTGCTTTAAAATATGATTGGCAAACGATATAAAACCATCTCATGAACCATTATTAGAGGAGGCAAGAGCTGGAAAACCTACTCATATTTTTCAAAATGATATGAACAAAGAGATTTGGCAGTTAACCATTCCCAAGCAAGTGGCCTAACATCACCACCACCACCCATATTGAGTCTAACATGATCTACTGCTAAGAAACAACCAGAACTATACAATAGTTTTGCAATAATCTTACAGAGGAAAAAAAAATCTAATTAGAAAACAGAAACAGATGAAAAAACAAAATCAGAATATTTCACAAGTCAATTAGCCCAGACTCCTCAAAATAAAGATCATGTAAAGATCATGAAAAGTAAAGATCATGAAAAACATAAAAAAGGCAAGAAGAACCTTCTTGATTAAAAGACAGTAAAGAGACATAACAATCTGAAGCAATATGTAAACCTTGACTGGACTCTGGATTAGAAGAAAAACGGCAGTTATAAATTAATGCAACTTTTCTTTAGGTTTAAAACTTAATTAAAGACTGGGGAACTAATTTATTTTAAATTGGTTGAAAAACTTTCAAATTTACTGATAACAATTATTAAAAATTAGGTTAGTTATTAAAAATCAGTTTTTCTAAAGACAGAGTTGAAAAAGTCCATGAGAATCCCAGCAATTCTACATTTAACACTTTGGCTTCCAGTGTCAAACCACAATAGGAGTTAGAAGAAAATGAAGTGTTAAAACACTCTGAAGGTAAGTCATTAAAATTTCTGAAAGCAATTTGGGGCATATATTTGATTTACTGACTTTGAAATTCACAGGATTACAAAGAAGTATATTCACTATGCTGTGAAGATCTAACTCAGGATTTCAGGTGAAATTTTGCCTTTCTTACCCTCAAGAAACTTCAGTTTAGGTAAGACTATCTACTGTACATCCAATTGTGTTCTCTACTTCAGCAGTCCCCAACCGTTTTGCCACCAGGGACTTCTTTTGCAGAAGACAATTGTTCCACGGATAGGGGTAGGGGGATAGTTTTGGATTATTCAGGCACATTACATTCATTGTGTACTTTATTACTATTATTACATCAGCTCCACCTCAGATCATCGGACATTAGATCCTGGACACTGGGGACCCCAGCTATAGTCTGTATCTTCCCTAAAGGCGATGAGGTAACTGTGCCATAGTTAAAAAGTTCATTCCTGGAGCAAGAGATTCTGGCTATGATACTTTAAATTATGATACATTTAAGAGATTTTGATAATGACTTTAATTCTGAGTAGACAGAATTAGACAAACCAATTATTTTTAATATTGAATATTCAAGATTATAAAACAAGTATGAAGAATTTTAGAAGCAAAAAATAAAATAACCTGGGTATCTATTTAAGGACCATGCCAACCCCCTCACCTCAACAACCTTGCCCTTTTTCAACACTGCCTATGACCAGGCCCCACCTTGGCTTTAGTCTTAAAAATTGAGAGCTGTCATGCCCGTTTATTTCTTTAGTGTAATATTCTGAATGACATTTCTAGCCTCAGCAGTTAGTGGACCAACAAAGACCCAAGTTAACTCCCTAGACATTGATATCCTATCTCCATTTCCTTACTGCTCCCATACTCCCTTATTCTTTACTACAATCTGGCTTCTATTTCCTGCTTTCTTAAAATTTTCTTTATGTTCAAAAATATCCTCAACCTGCCAAAAAGAATAAGTATTCTTATCTTACTACACTTCCCAAATTGCCTATTCTACTTTGACCACATACTTATTGAAATAAGCACCTGTGGCATCACATTCTTTGATGATGAAAATAGTTCAAATCTCTGCCACAATTGGCCGGCAATGAAGAGACAATCAAAAAGCCCAGTTTACATGATTTAGATAGAACTTTACAGGACATGCTAAGCAAATTAAGATACTTATTTTCCCCCTCTTATTGCTTAAGGACATTGCATAACTATAGTTATGACTAATCAACAAGTTACATTTGACATGATAGGATTTCTGTCTGGAGCAGATTTTAGAAGAACTGGAGGAATAATCTAATTACTTGGAAATCATGGACTCCGAGAAAAGTACACCATGGCTGTATATTGTCAGCCTGTTTATTTAACTTATATGTAGAGTACATATGTGAAATGCCAGGCTGGATGAAGCACAAGCTGGAATCAAGACTATCAGGAGAAATGTCAATAACTTCACATATGCAGATAATGCAACCCTTATGGCAGAAAGCAAAGAGGAACTAAAGAGCCTCTTAATGAAAATGAAAGAGGAGAGTGAAAAAGCTGGCATAAAGCCCAACATTCAAAAAGCTAAGATCATGGCATCCAGTCCCATCACTTCATGGCAAATAGATGGGAAGCAATGGAAACAGTGACAGACTTTACTTTCTTGGGCTCCAAAATCACTGCAGATGATGCCTACAGCCATGAAATTAAAAGACGTTGGCTCCTTGGAAGAAAAGCTACGACAGACCTAGGCAGCATATTAAAAAGCAGAGACGAGTGACTGATGCACTGAACTACAGATTAGGACACTAGCCAAAGGGGCTTCTCTACGTGCCTGATATGCTGAACAACAGAGAGGACCACAGGCAAGGGAGTCCTCTAAGTGCCTGAACGGGTGAAGCTACAAAGAAAGACTGGCCAAAGAGGCCTTCTGACAGCCAGCTATAAGATGCTCAAAAACAGACTCTGAGAGGGCCATAACTCCTGCACTGGAGGCAGTCCATGTCCCTACAGACTTGGCGCTGCCAGGGTCCCCAAAAGTCAAGCATCTGCACCACCTTCTCGCTCAACTCTCACTGCAGCAGAGCTGCCACAGGCAAAAAAAAAAATGTCTTGCATCTATGCATGCAGAGTCACTTCGATACTTTCCAACTCTTTGTGACCCTGTAGACTGTGGCCTGCCAGGCTTCTTTGTCAGACAGGGGCCTCTGCAGGCAAGAATACTTGAGCATATTGGCCAATACTGGTTGCCATATCCTTCTAGAGAACTATATTTCTTGCTTCCCTAGCCACCAACCCCCCTGAGTACCTGGTGCTGCCAGAACCCCTGTGACCCAAGCAGCTGCACCACCTCCACACCTGGCCCTCACAGAAGCAAACCCAAGGCCTTCAGGTCAGCCCCAGGAGCTAAACCCCAGTGGAAGACCCACATGTAGAGGTGGAAATAAAACCACAATTGAAACACAGGGGCATATGTGGCTAAGGAAGAAGACCCTAAACCTTCCCACCAGCTGTACAAGCTTCAGATTAAATCCACACAATCAACTAAGAAGACTCTGTGTCTATGAAATATATAAAAGGCCATTGAGAGCTCCCACAAAAGAAAATGCACTAGCTCTGATAGCTGTGGATGTTGGAAGCAAGAACACCCAGGTGTGGGACAATATTATAATCTGACCTACCCCAACAGCAGGTCCAGAGATCAGCACAGTGTTGGAGGGCATCCTAAGGAGAGGTCAAGCCCTGAGCCTTTGGAGTAGGAGCACTGATTCCAAGACCCTATACTACCAAAGAACTAACCCTAGGGAGTATCAAATAGTGAGAATTCACAGAAAGGAAACCACTTGAATACAAGACCCTGCATCACCCAACCACCAGCAGCACCCTGTGCAGGATGCCTCATCTAAACAACAAATAAAACAAACATACCAACCCAATCATCAGCAGACAGGATTATCACCTCACTCAGCCATGCCCAACAGAGGAAAAACAAACAAAAACTCAACACAAATCTCATACTATACAAAGCTCACACAAACCAGTGGACCAATCTTAAGAGGGCAGAAACAAAAACGAAGAAAGAATTCAACCTTCTTCAAGGAAAGAATTCAATTTTCCTTGAAGCCTTGGAAAAGAGACCTCAAACAGAGTAACTTAAAAAGAAAATAATCAAGAGGCAGGGAAATACTACACAAATAAAGGAAAAAACTAGAAACACAGAAGTCCAAATAAATGAAGAGGAAATAGGCAAATTACTTGAAAAAGAATTCAGAATAAGGATAGTAAAGATAATCAAAAACCTTGACAACAAAATGAAGAAAATGCAAGAATCAATTAACAAAGACCTAGAAGAATTAAAGAATAAACATACATAAATAAACAACACAATTACTGAAATTAAAAATACTCTAGAAGGAATCAATAGCAGAATATCTGAAGCAGAAGAATGAATCAGTGAGCTAGAAGATAAAATGGTGGAAATAACTTCTGAAGAGCAGAATAAAGTAAAAAGAATGAAAAGAGCTGAGGACAGTCTCAGAGACCTCTGGGACCATATGAAACATACCAACATTCAAATTATAGGGGTCCCAGAAGAAGAGAAAAAGAAAGGGTATGAGAAAATTTTTAAAGAGATTATAGTTGAAAATTTCCCCAACGTGGAAAAGGAAATAGTCAATCAAGTCCAAGAGGCACAAAGAATCCCATACAGGATAACTCAGGAGGAAACACACCAAGACACATACTAATCAAACTAACAAAGACTAAACACAAAGAAAGAATATTAAAAGCAGCAAGGGAGAAACAACAAGTAACATACACCAGAAACCCCATGTGCTTAACAGCTGATTGTTCAGCAGAAACTCTGCAGGCCAGAAGGGAATGGCAAGATATATTTAAAGAACTGAGAAGGAAAAATTTTCAACCAAGATTACTGTAGCCAGCAAGCATTTCATTCAAAATTGATGGAGAAATAAAAAGCTTTCAGACAAACAAAAGTTAAGAAAATTCAGTACCACCAAACAAGCTTTACAACAAATGTTAAACAGACTTACATAGTCAAGAAATACAAGAGAAGAAAAAAGATCTACAAAATCAACCCCCAAAAATTAAGAAAATGGCAATAGGAACATATATATCAATAATTACTTTAAATGTAAATGGATTAAAGCTCCAACCAAAAGACACAGACTGGCTGAATGGATCCAAAAAAAGACCCATATATATGCTGTCTACAAGAAACCCACTTCAGACCTCAAGACACATATAGGCTAAAAGTGAGAGGATGGAAAAATACATTCCATGCAAATGGGAAGCAAAAGAAATCTGAAGTAGCAATCCTCATTTCAGACAAAATAGATCTTAAAGGTTACAAGAGATAAGGAAGGACACTACATAATGGTCAAGGGATCAATCCAAGAGGAAGACATAACAATTTTAAATATTTATGCATCCAACATGGGATACATACATACATATCTATGTATGCTCAATACATAAGACAAACACTAACAGATATAAAAGGAGAAATTGTCAGTAACACAATAATAATAGTATGAGACTTTAACACCCCACACACACCAATGGACAGATCTTCAAAACAAAAAAATTAATAAGGAAACACAAGTCTTAAATGATACATTAGATGAGATGTATCTCATTGATATCTTCAGGACATTCCATCCAAATGCAGAAAAATACACCTTCTCAAGTGCACATAGAACATTCTCCAAAATAGACCACATCTTGGGTCACAAATCAAACCTCAGTAAATTTAAGAAAACTGAAACTGTATCAAGCATCTTCTCTGACCACAGTGCTACGAGACTAGATATCAATTACAAGAAAAAACTGTAAGAAACACAAACACATGGAGATTAAACAACATGTTTCTAAATAACCAAGAGGTTACTGAAGAAATCAAATGGGAAATCAAAAAATTTCTAGAAACAAATGACAATGAAAACATGACAACTCAAAACCTATGGGATGCAGCAAAAGCAATCCTAAGAGGGAAGTTTATAGCAATACAATCCTACCTCAAGAAACAAGAAAAACATCAATAGACAACCTAACTCTACACCTAAAACAACTGGAAAAAGAAGAACAAAACAAACAAACAAAAAAAAAATTGTTAGAAGGAAAGAAATCATAAAGATCTGAGCAGAAATAAATGAAAAAGAAATGAAAGAACCAATAGTAAATATTAATAAAACTAAAAGCTGGCTCTTCGAGAAGAAAAACAAAATTGACAAACCTTTAGCCAGATTAATTAAGAAAAAAAGAGAGAAGAATCAAATAAAAAAATTAGAAATGAAAAAGGAGAGGTTACAACAGACAAGGCAAAAATACAAAGGATTATAAGAGACTATTATGAATAACTATACGGCAATAAAATGGATAACCTGGAAGAAATGGACAGATTCTTAGAAAAGTTCAATCTCCCAAGACTGAATCAGGAAAAATAGAAATTATGAACAACCCAATTACAAGCACTGAAATTGAAGCTGTGATCAAAAATCCCCGCCCGCCCATAAAAAAGCTCAGGACCAGATGGCTCCACAAAAGAATTCTATCAAACATTTAGAGAAGAGCTATGCCTATCCTTCTAAAACTCTTTCAAAAAATTTGAGAGGAAGGAACACTTCTAAACTCATTCTACAAGGCCACCATCTCCCTGATACCAAAACCAGACAAAGACAACACATAATACAGCAAACTACAGGCCAATATCACTGATAAACATAGATGCAAATATCCTCAACAAAATTTTAGCTAACAGAATTCAGCAAAACATCAAAAAGCTCATATAACATGATCAAGGTGGGATGCAAGAATTCTTCAATATATGCAAATCAATGTGATACACCATATTAATAAATTGAAAGATAAAAGCCAGATGATCATCTCAATAGATTCAGAAAAAGCCTTTGACAAAAGTCAGCACACATTTATGATTAAAACTCTTAAAAAAAGGGGCACAGAAGGAACTTACCTCAACATAGTGAAGGCCATATATAATAAGCCTACAGTAAACATAATTCTCAATGGTGAAAAACTGAAAGCATTCCCCCTAAGATCAGGAACAAGACAAGACTGTCCACTTTTGCCATTATTATTCAACATAGGTCTGGAAGTCCAAGCTACAGCAATCAGAAAAGAAGAAATAAAAGGAATCCAGATCGGAAAAGAAGAAATAAAGCTCTCACTATTTGCGGATGACATGATACTGTACATAGAAAACCCTAAAGATAGAATCAGAAAATTACTGGAGCTAATCAGTGAATTTAGCAAAGGTGCAGGATACAAAATTAACACACAGAAATCACTTGCACTTCTATGTATTTCATAGCTGCATTTCACTAACAATGAAAAATCAGAAAGAGAAATTAATGAATCAATCCCATTCACCATTGCAACAATAAGAATTAAATATCTGGGAATAAACCTAACTAAGGAGACAAAAGAACTATACACAGAAAATTATAAGACACTAATGAAAGAAATCAAAGATGACATAAACAGATGGAGAAATATTCCATGTTCTTGGGTAGGAAGAATCAATATTGTAAAAATAACTATACTACCAAGCACAATCTACAGATACAATGCGATCTCTATCAAATTACCAATGGCAATTTTCACAGAACTAGAACAAAAAATTTCACAATTCATATGGAAACATGAAAGACCCAGAATAGCCAAAGCAGTCTTGAGAAAGAAGAATGAAGCTGGAGGAATCAACCTTCCTGACTACAGATTATACTACAAAGCTACAGTCATCAAGACAGTATGTTACTGGCACAAAAACAGAAATATAGACAAATGGAACAAGACAGAAAATGCAGAAATAAACCCATGCAACTATGGGTACCTTATATTTGACAAAGGAGGCAAGAATATACAATGGGGCAAAGACAGTCTCTTCAGTGAATGGTGCTGGGAAAACTGGATAGCTACATGTAAAAGAATGAATTAGAACACTTCCTAATACCATACACAAAGATAAACTCAAAATTGGTTAAAGACCTAAATCTAAGACCAGAAACTATAAAACTGTTAGAGGAAAACATAGGCAGAACACTTGATGACATAAATCAAAGCAAGATCCTCTATGACCCACCTGCAAGAGCAATGGAAATAAAAACAAAAGTAAACAAGTGGGACCTGATTAAACTTAAAAGCTTTTGCACAGCAAAGGAAACTAACTATAAGCAATGTGAAAAAACAACCTTCAGAATGGGAGAACATAATAGCAAATGAAACAACTGACATAGGATTAATTTCCAAAATATACAAGCAGCTGGTACAACTCAATACAGGAATACCAATACCAATCAAAAAGTGGGAAAAAGACCTAAACAGACATTTCTCCAAAGAAGACATACAGATGGCTAACAAACACATGAAAAGATGCTCAACATCACTCATTATTAGAGAAATACAAATCAAAACTACAATGAGTTATCACCTCACACCGGTCAGAATAACCATCATCAAAAGTCTCCAAACAATAAATGCTGGAGAGTGTGTGGAGGAAAGGGAACACTCTTGCACTGTTGGTGGGAATGTAAATTCACATAGCCACTATGGAAGATGGTATGGAGATTCCTTAAAACAGTAGGAATAAAACCACCATATGACCCAGCAATCCCACTCCTAAGCATATACTCTGAAAAAGACACATGTATCCCATTGTTCATTGCAGCACTATTTACAATAGCTAGAACATGGAAGGAACCTAGATGTCCATCAACAGATGAATGGATAAAGAAGTTGTGATACAAAATGTACACAATGGATTATTACTCAGCCATAAAAGGAATGCATTTGAGTCAGTTCTAATGAGGTGGATCAATCTAGAACCTATTATACAGAGTGAAGTGAGTCAGAAAGAGAAAGATAATTACCGTATTCTAATGCATATATACAGAATCTAGAAAAATGGTTTTGAAAAACTTATTTACAGAGTACCAATGGAAAAACAGACACAGAGAATAGACATATGGAGGTGTGGAGAAGGGAGGAGAGGGGGGAAAGAGTAACATGGAAACTTACATTACCATATGTAAAATAGATAGCCAATAGGAATTTGCTGTATGGCTCAGGAAACTCAAAAAGGGGCTCTGTATCAGCCTAGAGGAGTGGGATGGGGAGGGAGATGGGAGGAAGGTTCAAAAGGGAGGGGATATATGTATACCTACAGCTGATTCATGTTGAGGTTTGACTGAAAAGAGCAAAATTCTGTAAAGTAATTATCCTTCAATAAAAAACAAATAAAACAAGCAGAGACATCACTTTGCCAACAACAGTCCCTCTAGTTAAAACTATGGTTTTTGCAGTAGTCACATATGGATGTGAGAGTTGGACTATAAAGAAAGCTGAGCACTGAAGAATTGATGTTTCTGAACTGTGGTGTTGGAGAAGACTCTTGAGAGTCCCTTGAACTGGAAGGAGGTCCAACCTGTCCATCCTAAAGGAAATCAATCCTGAATACTCATTGGAAGAACTGATGCTGAAGCTGAAGCTCCAATACTTTGACCACCTGAGGAGAAGAACTGAGTCATTGGAAAAGACCCTATGCTGGGAAAGATTGAAGGAAGGAGGAGATGGGGACAACAGACATAAGATGGTTGGATGCATCACTGACTCAATGGACATGAGTTTGAGCAAGCTCCAGGAGTTGGTGTCCCAAAGTCGTTGGACATGACTGACTGAACTGAACTGAGAAGTCATCCTGTGGTATCAAATTTGGATGTAAATTCTGGGAGTCAGTCACATATACCTCCTTTTGTGAATGAAGTTAATGTATGTGTGTCTTAGTCATGTTAGGCAGGAACATGAATTTGGAACTGAGGGGTTCATATTATTTATTTCAGCTAAAGCATGGTATGTTTGAATTAGTACAATCATTGTGAAAATCAGGTTTCTTAAATTGGTTTAAAAAGACAGTTTACTATCAACTGCTTAAGTTGGATAAACCCACACTTTTTGACCTACCTATTCTAGTCCCCCAAATATAGTACCTGAGAAAAACATATACATATGTATATCAATAAACAGAATAAAAATGTTCTTAGCAGCATTATTTGTGTTAGTTCCAAAAGTCAAACAACGTAATGTCTATCAATATTAATATAGTACACTCATACAATGGAATATTATAATAAAAATGAATAAATTGTAATGAATTAAAATAATATGTATTAATATGAAAAATACTGTTGTGTAGAAGAAACCAAACCAAGAAAATATATGTTTCCATTTATATATTCTTCAAACTAGACAAAACTATAATAAATACAGAGTTTGTAGATACATATACTTTGGTGGTAAAACTTGGAGGGAAAGCAAATAACTTACTGGCACAAAAGTGAGGATAGAGAGTGCCTTCTAGTCAGCAAAAGAGATAGGAAGAGGCACAGTGGAGGCTTCTAGATGCTAAAGATGTTTTATTTCCTGATCTAGAGTTTATCTGATTGTTCATTTAGTGACAACTTATTAAATGTGACATCACATTTCTATAAATGTGTTATATTTCACAACTCAAGAAAAACTTTAAAACATGGTTCCACTTACTCTTTTCCCTTTTTTTCATAGAAAGATTTAAAAGAGTTGACTAAAGATAAGATTTATTCATGATTCATAATGTACATGCCTTAAGAACTCTATTTGAATTAAAAAAAAAAGCCAATGGAATACATCTTTGGTTACTTCTATATAGTTATTTGAAATCTCAACAGTTATTTCTATATTCCAAAGGAAAGTGAAAGTGATGTCGCTCAGTTGTGTCTGACTCTTTGTGACCCCATGGACTGTAGCCTACCAGCTTCCTCCGTCCATGGGATTTTCCAGGCAAGAATACTGGAGTGTGTTGCCATTTCCTTCTCCAGGAGATCTTCCCAACCCAGGGATTGAACCCGGGTCCCCCACATTGTAGGCAGACGCTTTACCATCTGAGCAACAGGGAAGTCCAAATGAAGACATTTTCAAAATTTTCAAATATATTCACTATTTATAGAATATGTTATTTTAGTTATTTCTAGACTTCTCAAAGTATTTTAACCATGTTTTAAAAGATGTAATAGGTTTGCAACAAATTTTTTTTTATCAAAATATAAGCAGCCTCACACATAAACGCAAACTTGGGGAAAATACAGCTTGTAATTGAAGAATATGAATTTATTATATTTTTAAAAATTTAGGTTCTTTATTTAAGTCAACTTGATATGAGACTGAAATACTTTTAACAGACTAAATTGAATCACTTGGTATATATGTAAGAAATTATATATGTAGAAAACTGTACCCTTTGGATAAATATTCCTCTAAAAGTATGAAATTTTAAAACAAAAAAAAAAAGTATGAAATTTTACATTGATTTTTAGCAAAGTTATGAGTAGGCAAATGCCTACATGAAATACGAATTACTGGCATTCAAATTAATACTTTGACTCATCAAGGAATGTATTCCTCATCACCATAGAATTTGATTACACTACAGAGAACAGTATGGAGAGTCCTTTAAAATACATTAGGAAGAAAATTACCATCTGACCCAACAATCCCACTACTAGGCTTATACTCTAAAAAAATTTTAATTGAAAAAGATACATGCAACCAAATGTTCACAACAGCACTATTTACAGTAGCTAGGACATGGAAACAACCCAGATGTCCATTTATAGACGAATGGATAAAGAAGATGTGTTACATGTTTACAATTGAATATTACTCGGTCGTAAAATAGAATGAACTTGAGTCACTTCTAGTGAGGTGGATGAACCTAGAGCCTGTTATACATAGTGAAGCAAGTCATAAAGAGCAAAACAAATATCATATATTAATATATGCAAATATATGGAATCTAGAAAAATGGTATTGATGAATCTATTTGCAGGGAAGGAACAGAGAGTCAGATATTGAGAATGGACTTGTGAACACAGTGGAGGAAGAAGAAAGTGGATGAGTGGAGAAAGTAGCATCGATATACAAACACACACACACACACGACCATGTGTAAAATAGAAAGCTGGTGAGAAGTTGCTATATAACACAGGGAGCCCAGACTGGTGTTTTTTAACGACCTAGAGGAGTGGGGTAGGAGGAAGGGAGGGAGGCTTAAAAGGGAGGTGCTGCTGCTGCTGCTGCTGCTAAGTCACTTCAGTCGTGTCCGACTCTGTGTGACCCCATAGACGGCAGCCTACCAGGCTCCCCCATCCCTGGGATTCTCCAGGCAAGAACACTGGAGTGGGTTGCCATTTCCTTCTCCAATGCATAAAAGTGAAAAGTGAAAGTGAAGTCGCTCAGTCGTGTCCGACTCTTAGTGACCCCATGGATTGCAGCCTACCAGGCTCCTCCGTCCATGGGATTTTCCAGTCAAGAGTACTGGAGTGGGGTGCCATTGTCTTCTCCAAAAGGGAGGTGATATATGTATAATTATGACTGATTTGCATTATACAGCAGAAACCAACACAACCTTGAAAAGCAATTTTCCCCCAGTTTTTAAAAAAATAAAGCCCGAAAAAAAGCACAATGTACAACAATGCTTTACTTTGAGATAGTAAATGCAGTCAGCAAGCAATTAACCAATAAGAATTCATGGGTAATAAGGGTAATAACCATCTGTGTCTAAATATGCACAACACTTGAGTAACTATATATGTACACATACACACACACACACACATATATATTTGGGTAACCATAAATAAACAAATTGTAAGCTGGAGATAGTTAAAAAAAAGCTTGTCTTTTTAAAGTTGATATCCCTCACTAGAAGTAATTCAATAAAAATTAACTTTTTCTTATTACATTAGGAAGAAAACCTCCAACAAAGTGATGAATATTTTCTTGACTAGAATTATTATTCTTGGTAATGAGCAGTGTTCTGTGAAAATGAGGATTTAATATGTAACTGATTATTTAAAAAATTAAGCCAATTACCAAACACAATTTTCCTTGTTAAACATTAATTAAATTCTGTAGTATTTTTAAAAATGTAATAAAGAAAAAATGAATTAAAAGAAAAGGTCAATTTAACCTATTAATCAAAATAGAATTTATCATTATATATAGTTTTATCAGAAAAGTGATACACAGGATAAATTACTTATGTATTATTTTAAGGGCTAATTTCCTATTTTAAGTTTTAGTCATATTTTATACAACAGAGAAACTGATGGTTTAGTTGACATACAACTAAATATTATATGCAGTAAAACAGCAAGGTGATTAGTGAAGACTGGAGGAACATGAATACTAAATCAAAATTGTACACTCAGGTTAGTGAAAAATATGACATAATTATAAAGGTCAAAGATACATTTTTGGAATAAAGCGTATGAATATAGCCATACAGAAACATGTACATAATACAAATACATATACACATTCCCAGGTGATGCTAGTGGTAAAGAACCCACCTGCCAATGCAGGAGACATAAGAGATACAGGTTCGATCCCTGGGTCGGGAAGATCCCCTGGAGGAGGGCACAGCAACCTACTCCAGTATTTTGCCTGGAGAATCCCATGGAGAGAGGAGCCTGGCAGGCTACAGTCCATAGGGTCACAAAAAGTCGGACATGACTGAAGCAACTTGGAATGCACATACACAAATTCACATATATGCATCCAGAAATTAGTCTATGAAAAATATTTTAAAAATCTATGATCAGAATCAGTGGTTCCCAGTTCTAACCATTAGAAACAATTCGGGAGTTAAATAGCATGAGTCTCATACTGTTTAATTGATCTCGAGGAGGGCCTGGTGAATTGGTATGTTTTGGAAGACCCCATCTCACATATTCAAATTCACAGGATAAAGATTATGACTGAGTCAATGGGTCAGCTGCTCATCTCTAGTCCATTAAACTGGAGCCTAGGGTAGCCTGACTCTTGGTTGCCCACCCAGCAGAAGTAGCGGGAGAGAGGATATGAATAATGCAGATATCTTCTGTCTGTTATATCATCAAAAAAGAAAAATTATGTTACCTACATGTGAGAAAAGCAAACATAAAGAGAAACACATATTTGATTATAGATAGCACAAATAAACTAGAATAAACCTTTGCACTGTGCCTACTTCTGAAGTAAGTAGACAGATGACCTTAAAGCAACACCTAGATGTACCTCAGTTATTTTGTGTAGAAAACAGATCTCCAGAGAGACGGCTAAGGCAATCACCCCCTGAAAATTCCACTGATTTTATAATCCTATGGCAGAGAATGATGAAAATGTTCACAAACTGATGACTTTTGAAAAGAAGGAAACTGAAGCTCTCTGTATATAAAAGTACAAGATAAACTACTCTCTATCAACTTGCTTTTCTACACCGTACCTGTTGCACAATGGGATTGAAAAGACAATATTTTGGAGGAGAGAGGTTTTGATTTTGGAAACATATACATTTCATTTTATAGCTCAATGATATAACTATTACCCAGCAGTTTTAATATTATATTTCTGTTTCTCAGTTTTAATTCCTAGTAGTGAGTTGTTTCTCAGCAGATTTGAATCACTTTCAGTATTAGTAGCTTTTACAGGCAGATGAATGACAATTATTTTGTTCTGAGACCAAATTAATATGGAAAAATAGCTGATTTCAATAAAATAAAAAACAAATTAATCTATCAAAAATTGGATTGATTCAATACACAATGGGAATGTTATGGAGAATATTATCTTAGATGTTAATAAAGTGAAAGTGAAGTGAAAGTGAAGCCACTCAGTCGTGTCCGACTCTTGGCGACCCCATGGACTGTAGCCTACCAGGCTCCTCTGTCCATGGGATTTTCCAGGCAAGAGTACTGGAGTGGGTTGCCATTTCCTTCTCCAGGGGATCTTCCCAACCCAGGGATCAAACCCAGGTCTCCCACATTGCAAGCAGACACTTTACCATCTAAGCCACCAGGGAAGTCTGGTGGCTTCCCTAGATGTTAATAAGCGATATTCAAATACTAGGCAATACTTTGCTAATAAGAACTTTAAGAACAGGAATTAAAGTGTGATGAGATCTACCTATAATTGGCATAAAAAAACATTAAGAGTAAGTGAAGGAATGGCTGGAAACTTTTGAGTCAATTAAGATTAAATATTTACATCTCACTGAATGCTAACATTTTGGAATACTAAATGTTTGCTTACTATATAAGAAAGAGTGCATTTATAAGAGAATAACTTGTAAGTTAACTTTTGAACCAATAACTGAGTGATAGAGGTAAGAGAGGTAGAGGTAGCATACTGCAAAGATCATACTCTTAATTTCCTGAATGTGATTATCGAATACAAGAAACATTATAATTAATTTTGAATTTATTGCAGATATCAATATGGAAGCAGAAATGGGGATGAGTCAATTATGAGAGACAAATGGTTTCTTTTTTTTTTTTTCCAAGGATTTTACTCTTTGAAAGTTTGGACCATGTTATTATTTTCCATTAATAATGTTTATATTTTAAAGAAACACAAAAGCAATTAAAATTTAAAATCTCCATCTGTATTTCATATAATCATTAGTAATCATTTATATGTGTAAATTAGGTAACCTTTCTGCTACAGTTAGAGGAAAAATATAGATTTTGGTATTCAAATGTAATTAAGATTAAGACTGAAAATTGTTGATATAAATCTTACCAAAAGAATTAAAACATTAGGCCAATTTGCACTATAGAAATTCTGAGGTAACTACATATGGAATATGAATTGGAAAACAACTTCTAAAAAGAACCTGATTAAATGTTATTTCTGGGTTAATCAATGGAGTATATTTAGGAGCAAAGTGCTTGTTGAGTGAAAAGACAGAAAATATATAGTCAACTGTTCTCTTTTATTTACCAACAATCTCTAAAACCCCCCTGCCAGCCTGTGGCTTACCTGGTAGGTGTTCTTTGTAGAAGTTTGCCCCATCAACAAGCTATGGTCAAGACATGACAAAACAGGTTAATCTATACAGGAATTCAGCAGAGCTGGTAAATAACTTGCATGTGCAAAGTGCTGGCTTCCCCCACCACAAGGAGTACCCCATTTTATCTCTATCCTGTATTATTCACTCAGTCATGTCCAACTCTTTGAGTCCCCTGGACTGTCCTGCCAGGCTCCTCTGTCCATGGAATTCTCCAGGCAAGAATACTTGAATGGGTAGCCATTCCCTTATCTAGGAGGTCTTCCTGACTCAGGGATCAAACACCAAGACTTCTGAGTGCAAGCAGATTCTTTACCGACTGAGCCACCAGGGAAGCCTATATTATCAAATATTATCTTCTAAAAGATTTAAATCTAAAAACAACCTGGCTTCTTATGCTTGGTATTAGATTTCTCTGTTTTCACATGGAAATTCCATTATCCTAAACATAATTCGTTAAAAAAGATCAACTTTTCCCTGTGGTTCTGCAATGCCAACATTGTAACCAAATGTCCAAAAAAACCTGGCTTTATTTCTGGAGTTTTATTTATTTTGATCTATCTTCCAATTCTCATAGTATCAGTGTCTTAATGTAGAAATAGCAGTATTTTAATACCTGATAGAGCAAGTCCTTCCTATCTATTCTTCAAATGTCTTTGTTATTTTGGGAATTTTTATATCTACATAAATTTTATAACCAATCTGTACTCCAACAAAAGAAGTTGTTATGATTTGGACTGGGATAATTTAGATTTTTTCAATACTGAATCCTCCAACCCATGAACTAGATTTTCCTCCATTTTTTTAGTTGACTCCTTTTTTACTTTCTCTCAACACTGTTTTTACAGTTTTCTATATACAAGTCTTACACATATTCCAATACATTTCACATTATTTACATTATTAAAATGTATCCTTTTATTTCATTTTCCAGATTTTCATTGCTGCTATGTGAAAATACACTTGTTAAACTCATTTGTTAATTCTAATTGTTTATATTTAGACTCTTTGGGATTTTCTATGTACACAGTTATATTAAATGCAAATAAGCACAATTTTATAGTTTCCTTCTCAATATCTATATTTTATTTCTTTTTTTCATCTTAATATTCTATAGTGACTTCCAAAATAATGTTGACTATAAGGGAAAATAATTAAAAGAAAAGCTTCTAAATTTCCTCTTTATCTTGTTATCAGCTTAAGGTCTTTGGAAATACATTTCCTTTTATTCCTAGTGAACTAATAGTTTCATTTTAATAAATTTAAATTCTATTCAAAGCTTTCTTTCCCTGTGTCTACTGAGTAGATCATTTTATTTTTCTCATTTATTCTATTAATGTGGTGAATTTCAATCTCATTTGGAATTTTTGTTTCAAAATTTGTGATTGATCTGCACTTAAAATGCTATCAAATTTGTCAAATTTATGCTTATTTCATGAAACAAGTTGGAAGTCATTTCAGTTTTTAGCAAAATTTACTCATTTGAGACTGAAAGGTTTGTATATTAAATTGTATAAAGAAAGATAATTACTTCATTAGTAATTATTCAGATTTTCTACCTCTGTTAGCTTTAGCAGTTTTAGTTTATTAAGAATTTTCTTATTTCTTCACCATTTTCCAATAATGATCATAAAGTTGTTCATGATATTCTCTTGTTACCTTTTTAGAGTCTCTAGATATATAGTAATAATTTCGTCTTACATTTTGGCTATTTGTGTTTTTTTCTTTTTAAAAATTTAACCACATCCATATGTTTTTTTTTTTAATTGAAGTATACTTGTGAAGTGAAGTGAAGTCGCTCAGTCGTGTCCAACTCTTGCGACCCCATGGACTGTAGCCTACCAGGCTCCTCCCATGGGATTTTCCAGGCAAGAGTACTGCAGTGGGTTGCCATTTCCTTCTCCAGAGGCTCTTCCCCATCCGGGGATCGAACCCGGGTCTCCCACATTGTAGGCAAACGCTTTACTGTCTGAGCCACCAGGGAAATCTTAAGTATAGTTGATATACAGTATTATTTAAGCTACAGGTATATAATTTCTAAAGGCTATACTCCATTTATGAAGTGAAGTGAAGTGAAAGTCACTCAGTTGTGTCTGACTTTTTGCAATTGCCATGAACTATACAGTCCATGGAATTCTCCAGGCCAGAATACTGGAGTGAGTAGACCTTCCCTTTTCCAGGGGATCTTCCCAACCAAGGGATTGAACCCAGGTTTCCCATATTGCAGGCATATTCTTTACCAGCTGACATACCAGGGAAGCCCTTTCCATTTATAATTATCATAAAAACTGGCTATATTCCCTTTGTTATACAATATATATCCTTCAGGAGAAGGCAATGACACCCCACTCCAGTACTCTTGCCTGGAAAATCCCATGGACGGAGGAGCCTGGTAGGCTGCAGTCCATGGGGTTGCTAGAGTCAGACACAACTGAGTGACTTCACTTTCACTTTTCACTTTTATGCATTGGAGAAGGAAATGACAACCCACTCCAGTGTTCTTGCCTGGAGAATCCCAGGGACGGGAAGCCTAGTGGGCTGCCGTCTATGCCATCGCACAGAGTCGGACATGACTGAAGCGACTTAGCAGCAGCAGCAGCAGCATATATCTTTCAAGTTTATTTTATAGGTAATAGTTTGTACCTCTTAATGCCCTCCTCCTATACTGCCTTTCCTACTTCCCTCTCCCTACTGGTAGCTACTAGTTTGTTCTCTGTATCTTTGAGGCTGTTTCTTATATGGCTATATATACTAGTTTGTTGTATTTTTATATCAGTGCCATATAATATTTGCCTTTCTCTAAATTATTTCCCTTAGCAAAATACCCTCTAAGTCCATCCATGTTCTTGAAAATGGCAAATTTTCTTTTTTCTTTTTTTGGTCTGAGTAGTATTCTGTACCACATTATACCACAGTATATATATACCACATCTCTTTTAGCCATTCATCTGCTGACAGACAGTTAGGTTGCTTCCATAACTTGGCAATTGTAAATGATGCTACTATGCCATTGGGGTCATATGGGGTACATGTTTAAGTAGTTCTGGGAACATTGAATCGCTACATGTAAAAGAAGGCAATTAGAACATTCTCTAATATCAAAGACAAAAAGTAACTCAAAATGGATTAAAGACCTAAATGTAAGGCAGGAAACCATAAAACTCCTAGAGGAAAACAGAACACTTTAACATAAATCATAACAGAATTTTTTTGGATCTGTCTCTAAAGCAAAGGAAAAAGAAAAAGTAAAACTGGGATCTAATCAAACTTAAAAGCTTTTGCACAGCAAAAGAAGTAATCAACAGAACCTACTGAATGGGAGAAGATATTTGCAAATGATAAGACTGATAGAGGTTTTGTTGTTCAGTCGCTCAGACATGTCCAGACATTTGCAACCCCATGGACTTCAGTGGTTAATGTCTAAAATATATGAACAATGCATACAATTCAACACCAAAACAACAACAATCTTATTTTAAAATGGGCAGAAAACCTGAACAGACATTTTTGCAAAAAGGACATATAGATGCCCAACAGGCACATAAAAAGAAGCTCCTCGATATCACTAACCATCAGGGAAATGAAAATCAAACCACAATGAAACATCACCTCACCCCTGTCAGAATGGCTATCATCAAAATGATCTCAAATAACAAATGTTGGCGAGGATGTGGAGAAAAGGGAACTTTTGTACACAGTTGGTAGCAATGAGTTGGTGCAGTGACTACTGAACACAGTATGACAGTTCCTCAAAAACCTAAAAATAGAACTACGGTATGTCCCAACAATTCCACTCCTGGGTATACTCTCTCTCCTTTTTCTTAATTTATCTTGCCAAGGGTTTACTATTCTATTGTATTTTTTAAAATATTCTAATTTGCTAACCCTCTCCACTGTTTATTATAGCATTCTTTTAATTTCTACCTTTTCTTTGTCATGTCCTCCATTTGACTTTCTTTATTTTTATTTTATTTTTTAACCTTACAATATTGTATTGGTTTTGCCATATATCAAAATGAATCCGCCACAGGTATACATGTGTTCCCCATCCTGAACCCTCCTCCTTCCTGCCTCCCCATACCATTCCTCTGGGTCGTCCCAGTGCACCAGCCCCAAGCATCCAGTATTGTGCATCGAACCTGGACTGGCGACTCGTTTCATATATGATATTATACATGTTTCAATGCCATTCTCCCAAATCATCCCACCCTCTCCCTCTCCCACAGAGTCCAAAAGACTGTTCTATACATCAGTGTCTCTTTTGCTGTCTCGTATACAGGGTATTGTTACCATCTTTCTAAATTCCATATATATGCATTAGTATACTGTATTGGTGTTTTTCTTTCTGGCTTACTTCACTCTGTATAATAGTCTCCAGTTTCATCCACCTCATTAGATATACTATAGTTTACTATTCATTTTCTAGATGCCTTAAGATACCTAGTTACAGATTTTTCAGCCTTTTTTCCATTAATATATACATGTAAGTCTATAGAAGACCCTCTAAGCATGACTTTTCTGTCATTATACAAGTTTTGATTTCTAGCATTTTTATCATCCTTTAGTACAACATATCTTTCAATTTCTATTGAGATTCATTATTTGAACTATGGGTCATGAAGCTTTGGGTTTATAAAATATAATGGTTTCAAGAGAATCTGAAAACTTTCAAACATTATTTCTGCAAATATAAGTTTGGCATCCTTCCTTTTCTCCTCTTCTTTTGACACTCCAATTAAACACACACACACAGAGACACATCCAGACAAATAGATAAATATGAGAACTTTATACTATATTCTCTATTTGTCATATCTATTTTTTTATTTTTCATCTTTTTGAACTTTTGACTTCATTTTGAATAATTCATTTATTCTTGTATCATCTATATTTCTTCATTGATAAGTTCATTTTTTTCTAAATGCTATTAACTGTATTTAACTACTGTCTATCAAGGAAAGAAGAGCTTTCAGACTCTCAAAAAGCATGACCTCCTGCCAAAATAGGAATACATTACTAGGACAAATTCCATGCTCATTTCCCTAGACTTCTGTCTTCTTAACATCTTAGTTCTCAAATTCTTCATACATGGTTAGATTTGTGATATCAGATGTACTTCATATATTGTCCTGACTTTACAGCTACACTCTGCAAGAGGTATCCTCTGAATTTTAAGAAACAGAAACAAACCATTTTTGAAGGGTCTTATATGCCAGGCTGAGGAAATTAAAGTTAATCCTATAGGTACTGGTAGGCTGCAGTCCATGGGGTAGCGAAGAGTCAGACATGACTGAGCGACTTCACTTTCCCTTTTCACTTTCATGCATTGGAGAAGGAAATGGCAACCCACTCCAGTGTTCTTGCCTGGAGAATCCCAGGGACGGGGGAGCCTGGTGGGCTGCCGTCTATGGGGTCGCACAGAGTCGGACACGACTGAAGCGACTTAGTAGTAGTAGTAGTATAGGTACTGTGTAGCCAAAATATGGCCTGTAATTTTCTAGATAAAATATGTATACAAAATGATTTCAGAAAAGGACTAGGACAGCAACTGTATTTTAACATTATCAACAATAATGGTTTAGGTGGTAAGTGCAAAGGACAGACCAAAATCAACACTCCAGAAGGAGATCCTATAGATTGTGGATCTAGATGAAGTGAAATTTAACAAATTTTGAATTTCTGTGACCAAGAGAATGAGAAATCAAGGTGAATTGCTAATAAATGTGTGGGGCACTGATATTTTAATGTTTATTAAAAATATTTTAATATATTATGTTTTTAATACTACTGTAAATGTCTCTGTAGCTATGTCAGCAAGCAATTGAAAAATAGAATTTAGAACTGGGTTCTCAGATCCAAAAATTATTACCTTAGACACAAGAGTTAGAACCATAGAAATGAGAATCTAGTTTTAGCTGCAGCTATGCCTCTGAACCTGGAGAAGGCAATGGCACCCCACTCCAGTACTCTTGCCTGGAAAAATCCCATGGACAAAGGATCCTGGTAGGCTGCAGTACATGAGGTCGCTAAGAGTTGGACACGACTGAGCGACTTCATTTTCACTTTTAACTTTTATGCATTGGAGAAGGAAATGGCAACCCACTCCAGTGTTCTTGCCTGGAGAATACCAGGGACAGGGGAGCCTGGTGGGCTGCTGTCTATGGGGTCGCACAGAGTTGGACACGACTGAAGCGACTTAGCAGCAGCATGCCTCTGAACCACCATAGAACAAATTTTCCACAATAATTAAGTCCATGATAAAAGTGGGTTCCATTATTCTAATTCTTATTAACTCACCTATAAAGCAGAATTTGTGACTCTAATCCACAAGTAATATGCTTTCCTTAGTATATCAGAGCCAATAAAAATCAATATTACTATTGTACAAATCATAAGCAATAGGAAACATTTCTATTTCAAATCATGTAATTAATTCTGTGTTGTGTTGTGAGACTATGTAGATTTGGCATCATAGATCCTATCATGCCTTATAATCTCTTTTCCATCTACATTTGGCTTTATAGCTTAACCACAGCATATATCAAATAACAGATTTCTCTCTCCTTCAAAGAGCTCCTGTCTCTTTTTCACAGAAAGGTAGCTACTATTTCAACAAAATTCTATTTTTAAATGAGGGACTGACTTTCACAATGGTTAAGGGACTTGGTCAATGTCCTTAATTGATGAAAATTTCAGCCCCTTGCCTTGTAAGTTTATGTATTTTCTATAGTATCAGTATAACAGGGGGTGAGGTGATAATAAACATTAATCAAATAATTAAGATTTCTTGGGAACTTTGTACATCTTATTTATTTCATTTTTTAAAAATGCTATTTTCTCATTATTAGTGTATAGGAATGCAAGGGATTTCTGTGTGTTGATTTTATATCCTGCAACTTTACTATAATCATTGATTAGTTCTAGTAATTTTCTGGTGGCATTGAAACATGTGTAATATCATGTATAAAAAATAAATAAAAGTTATTGAAGAGAAAAAAAAACTCATCAAACTCCTAAAAAATAAAAATAAATAAATAAAAAATAAAAATAAAAATGCTATTAACATTTTTTATCTCTAGAAAGTTCATTGGAAGGACTGATGTTGAAGCTGAAACTCCAGCACTTTGGCTACCTGATGCAAAGAGCTGACTCATTTGAAAAGACCCTGATGCTGAGAAAGATTGAGGGCAGGAGGAGAAGGGGACAACAGAGGATGAGATGGTTGGATGATGTCACCGACTCAATGGACATGAGTTTGGGTAAACTCTGGGAGTTGGTGATGGACTGGGAGGCCTGGTGTGCTGCGGTTCATGGGGTCACAAAGAGTCAGACAAGACTTAGTGACTGAATTGAACTGATCTCTAGAAAAAAAATAAAAACTTTAGAAACTTTACCAAAAGGAATGAAGTAACATGGTTAAATGTATATATTATGATAGGGAGAAGAATTAGAATTCAAATCGTGATTTAAATGATTAGAAAGCCCAAGCTCTTCTAATGATTTATGTTCACAAAAACAAACTGACAGGGACTTCCCTGGTGGTCCAGTACGTAAGACTCCTTGCCTCCCAGTGCAGGGGTATGAGTTCAATCCCTGGTAGGAGACCTAAGATCCCACATGCCATATGGCATGGCCGAAAAATTAAAATTGAGCTTTAAATAAAAATTAGACAACAACAACAAAAATGAAATAAAAAACACAAACTGATAAAAACACTTAAAGAAAATTAAAGAGTCTACAAATTTCAAAACTAAAATTGTGAGATAAAATTTTAAAAACTGAATATGCTATTTATATGTATTAATTTTTTTAGTTTCATGCACATGTATGGTATATATCACATAAATTTTATATATAGTGGCACACAGTATACTGCATAGTAACATACATATCACTGTAAACCTGTGGCGGATTCATTTTGATATTTGGCAAATCTAATACAGTTATGTAAAGTTTAAAAAATAAAATAAAATTAAAAAAAAAAAAAAAAAGACAAAGAGCAAATATAAAAATGTCACCCTATGGTACTGGCACAAAGACAGAAATATAGATCAATGGACAAAATAGAAAGCCCAGAGATAAACCCAGGCACCTATGGACACCTTATCTTTGACAGAGGAGCAAAAATATGCAATGGATTAAAGACAATCTCTTTAACAAGTGGTGCTGGGAAAACTGGTCAACCACTTGTAAGGGAATGAAACTAGAACACTTTCTAACACCATACACAAAAATAAACTCAAAATGGATTAAAGATCTAAACAAAAGACCAGAAACTATAAAACTCTTAGAGGAGAACATAGGCAAAACACTCTCTGACATACATCACAGCAGGATCCTCTATGACCCACCTCCCAGAATATTGGAAATAAAAGCAAAAATAAACAAATAGGACCTAATTAAAATTAAATGCTTCTGCACAACAAAGGAAACTATAAGCAAGGTGAAAAGACAGCCTTCAGAATGAGAGAAGATAATAGCAAATGAAGCAACTGACAAACAACTAATCTCAAAAATATACAAGCAATTCCTACAGCTCAATTCCAAAAAAATAAATGACCCAATCAAAAAATGAGCCAAAGAATTAAATAGACATTTCTCCAAAGAAGACATATAGATGGCTAACAAACACATGAAAAGATGCTCAACATCACTCATTATCAGAGAAATGCAAATCAAAACCACAATGAGGTACCATTTCACGCCAGTCAGAATGGCTGCGATCCAAAAGCCTACAAGCAATAAATGCTGGAGAGGGTGTGGAGAAAAGGGAACCCTCTTACACTGTTGGTGGGAATGCAGACTAGTACAGCCACTATGGAGAACAGTGTGGAGATTCCTTAAAAAACTGGAAATAGAACTGCCAGCAATCCCACTGCTGGGCATACACACTGAGGAAACCAGAATTGAAAGAGACACGTGTACCCCAATGTTCATCACAGCAGTGTTTCTAATAGCCAGGACATGGAATCAACCTAGATGTCCATCAGCAGATGAATGGATAAGAAAGTGGTGGTACATATACACAATGGAGTATTACTCAGCCATTAAAAAGAATACATTTGAATCAGTTCTAATGAGGTGGATGAAACTGGAGCCAGAGTGAAGTAAGCCAGAGAGAAAAACACCAATACAGTATACTAACGCATATATATGGAATTTAGAAAGATGGTAACAATAACCCTGTATGCAAGACAGCAAGAGAGACACAGATGTATAGAACAGTCTTTTGGACTCTGTGGAAAAGGGAGGGGGGGATGATTTGGGAGAATGGCATTGAAACATGTATAATATCATATAAGAAATGAATCGCCAGTCCAGGTTCGATGCAGGATACAGGAAGCTTGGGGCTGGTGCACTGGGATGACCCAGAGGGATGGTATGGGGAGGGAGTTGGGAGGGGGGTTCAGGATTGGGAACACGTGTACACCTGTGGCAGATTCATGTTGATGTATGGCAAAACCAATACAATATTGTAAAAAACAAACAAACAAATAAATAAATAATGAAGCACTCCCCCCAAAATATGTCACCATAAAAAGTACCATTTATTAACTAGAAAACCATGAAGGTTCATTCAAAATTTGATCAACTTTAACTAGTAACTACTGAAAGATGTTCTTTGTTCTGGACAATCCACTAAGCAATGGAGAAATAAAAATGAGTAAGAATTTACGTGTAGGCAGAGAAAGAGGCCTTTAGGCAATGGGATAAGTGTGACTTAAAGTGCTCTGGGAGCACAGAAGTACTGGGAGGAACAAAAGCTTCAGAAAGGAGATAAGATTTGAACAGCACTTTAAAGCTGCCAACGGGTTTATCATATGGAGGGACCAGAGCAGTGGTCATCACAATGGAGGAGACTACACGAGCAAAGGTGGGCATGCCTGCATGAGCACAGCACGCTTGGGGGCGAGGGGCCGTCCTCAAAGTGCAGGCCCATAAAATGCATAAAAGCAACACTTGCAGGACTTACCTTACTGCCTACTTTAAACTGTAGGTTGAAACATACATGGTAACTAAAAACAATGGAAGTAACCTTAAAAGAGCAGGAGGGAAACATGGATCTACTTTAGCTAAGCTGTATATCTCACTTACTTCAACCTTCTTAAACATAAATTTCAAATTCAACTTTTACATGTATACTCAAGAAGAGGCAATAATGGAGAAATCAATCACTTCCTCTAATTTTTTTATTTCATCTCATTTTCATCCTAGAATTAGCAGATTAGTGTTCATGATTCTTCAATTCTCTTTCCTTCCTGACATTTGATAGCAACGTACCGTTCTTGTTCAAAAGGTGGTGAGCAGTTAGACTTCTCATCTGTTTACTTCTGACCCCCAACTCTGACTCTGAATTGCAGAAGTATGCCAGGTCAACAAACTTTCTCCAGCCTTCATTCTCACAGATCTGAAATGGTTTGGAGGCCTGTGTTTCTCTTTCCTTTATCCTCTTTGGGTTTACTTTGGAGGATAAATCACAGTTTCTCATACCTTCTGGCAGTGTGTCATTATAAAATATTTCATACCTGATGACCTTTGAGCATTTCTTATTCAAGATTCATGAAAGCTTAGCATGAGATATGTCTAATGATCTCTGTGTAAACACACTGAAAGCTCCCTCCTACAAAGACGCAGGCAGGTGGAAGACATATTTTCGACTCTGTCTTCAACCTGAGTGTCACTGGCAGTGGCTGACAGGTCTCATTTGCTAAATAAAGTACAATGTGTCAATTTGAAATAAATGTAAATTATCACCTTTCTTCCTTGTTAATTAACATCTGATTAATGCAATGCAGGCAGTTGTTGCGAGTATAGTAAGAGAATGGCTTTTGTTGCAAAAACAAAACAAAACCCCTCAAATATAAATCATGGTCTGCCTCATCCATTGAACTTTGGGTTAGAAAGGTTATTTGGAATGATTTGTTCAGTTCGAACCTGGGCAGATGTTCACATCTCAGGCTCTTGATAAATGAATCCCAACAAGTGAATAGTAAAAGGTACTGATGCTTTAGAGGTAAGAGATAGCAGTGGAAGGACCTAGACTCATGATAAATCATGAAGGACTAAATTCTAGGCTCTGTTTCATGAATATCCAAGAAAACAAACTCAAGAACTATGCATGTTGCTTAAGGAACAATTTGGTAGGCTAAAAGATGAACTTTCACATGGACCTCCCTCTTCTAGAGATTTAAGAAATGATGTATGGGTACCATTAAAGCTTTACAGGATAAAAAGAGTGATGGGGATAATTTATAAGGAATATCATACAATGACAAAACTTAATTCATTATAACCTAGAACTTCATTTGGTTAGTTGAGCAATTCCAGTTGAGCTATTTCAAATCCTGAAAGATGATGCTGTGAAAGTGCTGCACTCAATATGCCAGCTCATTTGGAAAAATCAGCAGTGGCCATAGGACTGGAAAAGGTCAGATTTCCTTCCAATCCCAAAGAAAGGCAATGCCAAAGAATGTTCAAACTACTGCACAATTGCACTCATTTCACACACTAGTAAAGTAATGCTCAAAATTCTCCAAGCCAGGCTTCAGCAGTATGTGAACCATGAACGTCCAGATTTTCAAGCTGGTTTTAGAAAAGGCAGAGGAACCAGAGATAAAATTGCCAGCATCTGCTGGATCATGGAAAAAGCAAGACAGTTCCAGAAAAACATCTATTTCTGCTTTATTGACTATGCCAAAGCCTTTGACTGTGTGGATCACAATAAACTGTGGAAAATGCTGAAAGAGATGGGAATGCCAGACCACCTGACCTGCCTCTTGAGAAACCTGTATGCAGGTCAGGAAGCAACAGTTAGAACTGGACATGGAACAACAGACTGGTTCCAAATAGGAAAAGGAGTACGTCAAAGCTGTATATTGTCACCCTGCTTATTTAACTTCTATGCAGAGTACATCATGAGAAATGCTGGGCTGGAAGAAGCACAAGCTGGAACCAAGATTGCCGGGAGAAATATCAATAACCTCATATGCAGATGACACCGCCCTTATGGCAGAAAGTGAAGAGGAACTAAAAAGCCTCTTGATGAAAGTGAACGAGGAGAGTGAAAAAGTTGGCTTAAAGCTCAACATTCAGAAAACGAAGATCATGGCATCTGGTCCCATCATTTCATGGCAAATAGATGGGGAAACAGTGGAAACAATGTCAGACTTTATTTTTGGGGGCTCCAAAATCACTGCAGATGGTGAATGCAGTCATGAAATTAAAAGACACTTACTCCTTGGAAGGAAAGTTATGACCAACCTAGATAGCATATTGAAAAGCAGAGACTTACTTTGCTAACAAAGGTCCGTCTAGTCAAGGCTATGGTTTTTCCTGTGGTCATGTATGGATGTGAGAGTTGAACTGTGAAGAAAGCTGAGCGCCGAAGAATTGATGCTTTTGAACTGTGGTGTTGGAGAAGACTCTTGAGAGCCCCTTGGACTGCAAGGAGATCCAACCAGTCCATTCTAAAGGAGATCAGCCCTGGGTGTTCTTTGGAAGGAATGATGCTAAAGCTGAAACTCCAGTACTTTGGCCACCTCATGCAAAGAGTTGACTCATTGGAAAAGACTCTGATGCTGGGAGGGATCAGGGGCAGGAGGAAAAGGGAACAACAGAGGTTGAGATGGTTGGATGGCATCACCAACTCAATGGACGTGAGTTTGAGTGAACTCCGGGAGTTGGTGATGGACAGGGAGGCCTGGCGTGCTGCAGTTCATGGGGTCACAGAGTTGGACACGACTGAGCCACTGAACTGAAAGTAGCTACCAATACTTAAAGAATCTGTTAAGTAATGGAGTTTTTAGAATTAAAAGGAATATGGATATTATATACACACGTAGTTGAGATTATAAGAGGTAAGGTTATTTTCATAAAGAACACAGCTACTTAATGGCACAGTCAGGTATAGAATACAAGCTTTCAGACTCACAAGTACAGTGTTCTAATTTATTTCTAATTTTTCTTCCCCCTCTTTTATAAATGTTCTTCATATCTGTTGATTTCCTAAAATAATACTTTTGAAAAACTGTGGAAATTTTCTAACCTTTCACAAAAATATCTTCTTTGTAAATACATGAGTCCACTTTTTTAAATGCAATAAATGGTGTTTTAAATGCAATAGTTAACTGATTCTTTCATTTGTCAATATTTTTGAGGGGATAAAAATGCGAATTTTGACACCACAAAACTATTAAGTATCATTTCTAACAAGATTTGGTTGCTATTTTTTCTGTGTATATTTCATATAAATTCTGGGAATTATACTCATATAATTTTGAAAGTGGCAAAGACAGTTTTTAAGATTCAGATCTGTTTGAATTCAAAGGTGATAAAACAAATGGTCTCACTACAACTAGAATGGATCATACTTTTGCAATGTGTGAATAAGAATTGTATTCATTTATTTATTCAACAAATAGGGCTCTAATAACCAGATAATAAAAAGGGCCTAAAGTTCTAGAAAACAATCAGTTGCAAAGTTAGACAGTATGCAAAGTGTAAATACTTTTACTCTCTAAAACAATATCAAATACACCCTTGTCTGCTTTCCTTAAGGCAGTCAGAAGTAGTGAACACAAAAGACAGTTGTCATCCGTTCCACAAAGCGGTATGTACATGATGATGGTGACCCTGTAATGAGCCCTCCATTTAATCTGATTGCCTCTTATTAGGTGTGTGGATATAAGATGAAAAAAAAAAAAATCACAGATGCAGAATCTTCTAAACTTAAAGCTGATTCTCTTTTTTTTTCCTAAGATAATTTTATTAAGATAAATCCAATAAAATGTTGTGAATACACATATTATCAGAACTTCCGTTCTGAAATAAACATTTGTATTTCTTTTAAAAATGGAATTTCAATTGCATTTTTCCCAAGTAATATCACAGTTATATTTGGGAAAGATACTTCTCTTACCATTACATGAAAATAGTTCACTTTCTTTTTTTTTTTTTTAAATTTTATTTTATTTTTAAACTTTACATAACTGTATTAGATTAGTTCACTTTCTTTATAAAAGCAACCTAGAGAACCACAAGAATTTTTGAGGAAATTCTTTTGGGATCTCTCCAATTTTTGAAATTATTACATATAGAAGTAAAATTAAAAGATTTCACTTATAAATTACAGAAAAGGGTATTCACTGACAAAGCATATTTTAAAAGCATATTTTTCCTATATATTCCACCATTATAATCACAAAGTTTATAGATAATAATTCAATGTTAGGAACTTTGCGACTAATGAACAGTATGAAGGTGAAACTAAATTGAAACTAAATTGATGTTAAAGAAAAGCTGTGTCTATAAAATATTTGATAAAATATTCATCTGTATTAACATTATAACATAGAGGTATATATTACCAAACTATGAAACCATATAGGGCAGCTTTAAGCAATACTCTTTCTATAATGGCACTAGACTCAATAAGTAAGAAAGTTGATAAAGTTAGTAAAGTGTCTACTAACAATGATGTTTGGAAGTGGTAGACACTTCAGTCAGTAATCCTAAAAACCCATAACTTCACAGGCATAAGTACCAGAGAATGTTTTGAATGACCCAGCGATGTATAGTCAACAAACCCATCCTATGCCTATTCTTATAAATCATTTAGAAAATATCATGGTGCTCTGAAAAGTGTACAGACTATAATATAATTGACACTGATGAAGTACTAATGTTGTAGCCATGCATTCTGAGAAACAAACTCACTCAGAAGGACAATGCAGATAGTGGAATGCAGTTTATTACACCAGCGGGCCCAAGGCAGAGTCTCCTCTTAGCCAAGGACCTGGACCAGTTTTTGTGAAAACCTTACATACCCTAAGTGTAGGTACACAAACCCACCTCCCCAAATTCCCTGAAACTAGTATGAACAAAGGAAAAAGAAAGATACAATCAAAGTTAACCCATGATTCATGTGCCTTAAGCATAGGTAGATAACAGTGGACAATTATCAATAGGCCTGTGGTCATACCCCAATTAGCATAATAGAATGTATGATTCTATTCAGTTACACAGATAATTAGGGTATTCTTTTAGGCAATGGAGAGCACTGGGGCTCTTCCTTCCAGGGGGCTGGTTTTCCAGTTAGTATGTCGTTTCCATAGATACTGGGCATTTAGCTCAAAGTCCACAGTCCAGCCCAAGATGGATTCCTGCTTTCAATATAGAGTCTGTACTGTTTCCTCCTTCAATGACTCAAAAATTCATTTCTACCATTCATAAACTGAATATACAAGAAAATTTCCTGGAGGAAAAACTCATCAGATGAATGCCTAGAACTCTGCATTTATTAAAATGTTTAATGCTCTAAAATAATCTGCGAGGCTGGTAGTACTATTAAAACTTTAACAACAGTACTAAGGTTCAAATGAAGTTTAACAAATCCAGTTAAGAGAGTTGAGAAGGAAGATACTATGAGTTCAGGGCCTATCTCTTCTACTACGCTTGTCTTTACATAAGAAGCGGATGATTTGGGAGAATGGCATTGAAACATGTATAATATCATATAAGAAACGAATCGCCAGTCCAGGTTCAATGCAGGATACAGAAAGCTTGGGGCTGGTGCACTGGGATGACCCAGAGGGATGGTATGGGGAGGGATGTGGGAGGGGGGTTCAGGATTGGGAACACGTGTACATCTGTGGCAGATTCATGTTGATGTATGGCAAAACCAATACAATATTGTAAAGTAATTAGCCTCTAATTAAAATAAATAAATTTAAATTAAAAAAAAAGAAGGACAATACTATATAACTATATAACTCTGGAGTTTGCTACAGGACTACATTAAAAAAATTTTTTTTAATTTTTAATTGGAGGATAATTGCTTTACAATGTTTCATTGATTTCTGCCATACAACAATATGAATCAGCCAGGACTACATTTTTCAAAATGCAAATGACAAATGTTAACATCTTTCTCCTCTTCCTCAATCCATACTCAGATCCACTCATCTTGAAAATACATACACTGCAATAAAATCTGATATAACAAGAGAACAGTTGTTTCTTCCCTGAGGACAGAATGTGTGGATTGAAGAATTAAGTAAGAAAGAATATAATGCTAGAAATTATCAAGATACTAAGGTAAAAGGAGAAAAATAAATGTTTCACAGTAGCCAAGATTCTTAATATGGTTGAAAAATTCTGTATTGAGGATCTAAAACACAGGGGACTGAGACAGAGTCTCTTGGATGAAGAACAATAAAAGTAGGCTGGATTTTATCTAATATGCTGGGCTTTTCTTCAATTAATAATTCAGATTTTTAACTTATTATTATGCCTTAAGCCTAGGTAGTTCAGTTCAGTTCAGTTCAGTCGCTCAGTCGTGTTCGACTCTTTGCAACCCCATGAATCGCAGCATGTCAGGCCTCCCTGTCCATCACCAACTCCTGGAGTTCACCCAGACTCACATCCATCGAGTCGGTGATGCCATCCAGCCATCTCATCCTCTGTCGTCCCCTTCTCCTCCTACCCCCAATCCATCCCAGCATCAGAGTCTTTTCCAATGAGTCAACTCTTTGCATGAGGTGGTCAAAGTACTGGAGTTTCAGCTTCAGCATCATTCCCTCCAAAGAAATCCCAGGGCTGATCTCCTTCAGAATGGACTGGTTGGATCTCCTTGCAGTCCAAGGGACTCTCAAGAGTCTTCTCCAACACAGTGGACAAGTATCAGTAGGCCTGTGGTCATACCCCAATAAGCATAATACAATGTATGATTCTATTTGGTTACACAGATAATTAGAGTATTCTTTTAGGCAATGGAGAGCCCTGTTTTTTGTTTTATTTTTTTAATAGAAAACCAATAGAGATTTATTATGCCCCATATATGTGATAAACATTTTTTAAAGAGGAAAAAGATATGTCTCTTTGCTAAAAAGTCCATATTAGAAGCCAAAAGTAAGTCAAAATGAATCTATAAGAAGATAATGAGCCCAATTCTGGCTATTATGAAATAATTTATATTGGATATGGACTTCTACTGACTGTAAAAAAGAACACAACATCAGACACAACTGTTTTTAGGCACTGAACATCAAACAGAATGATAACCTTAGAGACAGAAAAAAAAAAAAAGTGCACATTCATCCAATTTTTTTAACTGGAAGTACCTTCTCTACAAAAGAAGGGAGGTGGAGCCCATGAAGAATTCCGTCTTGTTAAGCTAAGGAGAAAGTTATTGAATTTGCTGGAATTTGTAAGTGAAAGAGAAGAGAAAGTTGGCAGCGATAAGGAGCGTGGAAAACTTTTAGGGTTAATGACATGTCATTTGTCCACGTTTGGGTTGCAAATGTGTAAGTGAAAACACTATGAAAACTATCAAAGGGACATTCTTTCAGTGATAGAAACTGGAAAAAGATTCTTGAAGTCTCAGTGCTGGGAGATATTGAAATCCCAGTTTTGCAAGAATAAAGTGATCCCTGTGAGCCCTTTGTGCATTCAATGCCATCGGAACCTGGAATTGATGAGCCTTTGTGCATTCAAGGACATCAGACCATGTCCTAAAGTAAGGGACACACTAGTACTAAAGACAAAAACAAAATATACTCATTTTCATATAGAGTAAAACCAAACCTAACAGAATTTAAAAAAAAAAAAAAGCGGGGGCGGGAGGGGGGAACCTCATAAGATGTTAATATCTTTTCAGAATCAAATTCAAAAGTTTCTAAACAAAGGTGGCATAATTCAGACTACCTACATCAAACCATTAACAACAACCGTTATATAATAAGTAGTCATACATGAAGCAGCAGAGAAAAGAAAGCCAAAGTCAAAAATGAAAGCTATCAATAAAGAAAAAGCATAGAAAAGAAATCCAGAACAATTAATATAAATCTGTTCAAGGGTGTAAAGGAAACTCATTATTCACAACTGTTTCTTTTAATATATTTTATGCTTATATATTTATTAATAACTGTAGTCTGGGACAGCCAATACCAGCAGGTTTGCATTGTAAGAAAAATAGTGGTTAATTCTTCAGGCTGAAATAAAATAAAATCCAGATAAATATGTAAACCCACTGAGAAAAGTAAAGGGGCATTTATTCTCTTAGTTAATTAAAACTAAAATATCAACAACATATTTTGAAATTTATAACATGTACAATAACATAGAAGTAGAGAATCAGCCTGCCAATGCGAGAAACATGGGTTTGATCCTTGGGTCTGGAAAATCCCCTGGAGAAGGAAGTGGCAACCCACTCCAGTATTCTTGCCTGGAGAATTCAATGTACAGAGGGACCTGGTGGGCTACAGTCCATGGGGTCTCAAAGAGTCGGACACGACTTAGCAACCAAAACAACAATAACAAAAAAGGAGAAGTGGCTAATGAAATTAAACTGTTGTATGATTCTTAAATCTTACAAGTATTGCAATGCAAATTGTAAGTAGAGTGTGATAAATTAAGTTGCATATTACGCTGCTGAGTCAACAATCACACAGACACGCCTACAGAGTTGTAAATTTTAAAAAGAGCAGAATAATTAAAACTGAGGACTAATAATATAAAAGTACTCCATTAATCTGAAAGAGGGTGGAGAGACATAGGATATGTAGAAAGTAATAGCCTGACGGTTGATATAATCACAAAAATATCAATAATTATTGCATATTTTAAATTGCCCAAATTCTCAGTGAAAGCTAAATTATAAAATTGAAAAGTGATACCTAGTTTTATGCTGACTACAAGAGAAGTATAAAGACAACCATAGCTTGAATTAAAGGGATGTTAGACTTATGCCCTGCAGACATGAAATATAAGATCTGGACAGACTATAGTAATAGTGGACAAGGTAGGCATTTCAAGCGATGGAGAAGGAAATGTTATAATGCCGAAAGGGTAAATATTTCTGGAAGACATGAAAATAACAAATGTGCATGCAGCATAAATAAGGTTTCAAAATAAATGAAGTAAAACCTGACAGAATTAAATGGAGAAACAGACAAATCTTTAATCACAATAAGAGTTTTTAGCAATTCTTTCTCAGTAATTGATAGGAAAATGAGACAAAAGTACAGAAAGGATGTGTAAGATTTGAATAATAATGCCAATTAATTTGAACTAACAGACACTTACAGGAAAACATCCTCAATAACTGCCAAATACATATTAGATGAGGCTGTTAAAGTGCTGCACTCAAATAAGCCAGCAAATATGGAAAATTCAGCAGTAGACACAGGACTAAAAAAGGTCAGTTTTCATTCCAATCCCAAGGAAGGGCAATGTCAACCAATGTTCAAACTACTGCACAATTGTACTCATTTCACATGCTAGCAAAGTAATGTTCAAAATTCTCCAAGCCAAACTTCAACAGTATGTGAAATTAGAACTTCCAGATGTTCAAGCTGGATTTAGGAAAGGCAGAGGAACCAGAGATCAAATTGCCAACATTTGATGGATCATAGAAAAAGCAAGAGAATTCCAGAAAAATGTCTACTTCTGCTTCATTGACTACTCAAAAGTCTTTGACTGTGTGGATCACAACAAACTGGAAATTCTTAGAGATGGAAATACCAGACCACCTTACCTGCCTCCTGAGAAACCTGTACGCAGGTCAAGAAGCAACAGTTAGAACCGGACAAGGAACAATGACTGACTCCAAATTGGGAAAGGAGCACATCAAGGCTATATATTGTCACCCTGCTTATTTAACTTATATGCAGAGTACCTCACGCGAAATGCCAGGCTGGATAAAGCACAAACTGGAATCAAACTTGTCAGGAGTAATATCAGTAACCTCAGATATGCAGAAGATACCACAATTATGGCAAGGGTGTTATCAGCCAAGAGAAATTAAAGAGCCTGTTGATGAAGGTGAAAGAGCAGAGTGAAAAAGCTGGCTTAAAACTCAACATTCAAAAAATGAAGATCATGGCATCCAGTTCCATCGCTTCATGACAAATAGGTGGGGAAACAATGGAAACAGTGACAGACTTTATTTTCTTGGAGAAAGGATTCATTTAAACAAATCATGCTGCAACATCAAAATAAATACATGGAGAAAAATGTACTTTGACCTCTACCAAACACCAAAATTTGAGATCAGGGAAAAAAAAAAAAACAGAGCTAAATTTTGATTTTTTAGAAGAAAACTAGAATAGTTTAATGACCATCAAGTAGGCAAATATTTCTTAAAAGGTGACAAAATGTATCTGAAAATGATTAATTGTATTTCATCAATATTAAAAACTTATTATCAAAATATGATCATTTAGAAAGTAGAGAAGGGGTACAGACCCAGAGGAAATACTTAAGATGTGTACATCTGACAAAGGGTTTTTCTGGATTATATAAAAATAAATCTTACAAGTCAATAATGAAAAGACAACTCAGTAAGAAAACAGATTAATAGGAATAACAGAAGAAGCAAACAGATGATGTATATATCTTCACAAAGAAAATATAGGAAACGCCAATAAATATAAGAAAAGACATTCAGCAATATTAGTCCCAGGGAAATGCAAAATAAAACCAGAATGAGATTCCCCTTCACACTAGCAAGGCTAACATTCCAAAGATTGTCAACACCAATGCTAGAGTTGCTAAAGATCTGGAGGAAATAGCATATACCCAGGATGAGATATAAAATTATACAAAAACTTTTGACAACAGTTTATAGGTGTTGTCATGCACCTAACACACAACCCAGCAATTTTCTTTCCTGATATTTATCCAAGAGAAATAAAAACATGTGTCCACAAAAACACATATCCAAAAATACATAACTGCTACAATCTAGAAATAATCCAAAAGTCTACCAATAGAATGGAGACTCAGCATGTAATAATATATTCACACAAATATTGTGCTGTGCTTAGTCACTCAGTCATGTCTGACTCTTTGCAACCCCATGGACTATAGCCCACTAGACTACTACTGCTGCTGCTGCTAAGTCGCTTCAGTCATGTGTGACTCTGTGCGACCCCATAGACGGCAGCCCACCAGGCTCCCCCATCCCTGGGATTCTCCAGGCAAGAACACTGGAGTGGGGTGCCATTTCCTTCTCCAATGCAGGAAAGTGAAAAGTGAAAGTGAAGTCGCTCAGTCGTGTCCAACTCTTAGCAACCCCATGGACTGCAGCCCACCAGGCTACTCCACCCATGGGATTTTCCAGGCAAGAGTACTGGAGTGGGGTGCCATTGCCTTCACTCAGACCAAAAAAATAAACTACTGAGATATGCAACAATATGTATGAATTTCAAAACCATGCTCAGCAAAAGAAACCAGATACAAAAAAAAAAAAAAAGTCTGTAACCCCTGATTGTGTTCAGATAAAGTTCAGTAACAGGCAAAACTAACCTATGATGATGCGAATCAGACCAGTGGCTGTCTCAGCATTCGGGTGAGGTACAAATTAGAAAGGACACAAAGGCACTTTCTAAAGAAATGAACAATTTCTATATCTTGAATGAAGTACAGCTACATTTGTGTAGAGATGCATACTTAAGAAATAAACACTTAAGATCTGATATTTTTTTCCACCTCTGTGTTCCATGATAACATTTTGGTAGCTTGAAATTGGATGTGATGGACTTATACATGGAAATCAGGAAATTCCACAAATCAAGGTTTATTTTTCAACAAACCACTGCCAAAATCCCTTCCTTTCAAAGTGATTCATGATATAACAAATAAAAGTCTGAGACTATTGGTATCCAGCTATTCTGTGGACTGAGCCAAAGAAATCCTACCTGCAGCAAGTGAGAGAAGAGAAATAAAGGAGATACTCAAAGAAAACCAAAGAGGCCGAATCAAATATCCAACAGATCAGAAGAAGGATGGCACCACTGATAGAAAGAGGATGAACAGGGAATTCCAGTTCAATGACTTTGGCTAGCTGCTATACTTCTGAACTCACTGAACTACCTCTGAAGAGGTAGTAAAAGGTAAATTTCAAAAGAAGTAAAAAATGCTGGCAATATAAAGTTATCAAATTCCATTATCAAAATAGCAAAGAAGCTAATTTTATTCTGGTCATGTCCTTCACAGCACCTACCATTTCCTAACATAATATCACGTATTTGCTCATTTTATAGCTGTCACCTCGTTATAATGAAGGCTGAATCTTTGTCAGACCTAATAACGCCAGCACCTAGACCATCTAACATGCTGTAGGTGTGTGTGTGCATGCTAAGTCACTTCAGTCATGTCTAACTCTTTTGCAATCCCAAGGACTGTAGGCCACCAGCCTCCTCTGTCCATAGGATTCTCCAGACAAGAATACTGGAAGGTTGCCATGGCATCTTCCCGACCCAGGGATCGAACTCATGTCTCTTACATCTCCTGCATTGGCAGATGGGTTCTTTACCACTAGCACCAACTGGAAGCCCAACACGCTGTAGATAGACAATAAATATTAGAGGAATAAATAAATAAACAAAAAAACAAATTTCTACGGAAGATGGGGTTAATGTTCTACTTTCCAATAGGTCAGTAACTATAGGAAGAAGAAATCTAATCATTGACAAGGGACTCACTCTCTTTCCTGCTGACTTTGAGATGTAGGCAGGATAAGTCTGGCACAAATGTATAGAATACAGCTGACTCTGGGTTTGACTTTTCAGAGGTAACAGAGTATAGACACATACATCTTCAGTAAAGCTAGTAGTTATTGCCTAAAAGAAGCTTTAGGCCAACGTTTTAGTTTATTTTTACTTGTCCTTTTATCCCTATGCCACTTGAGCATAAGTACATTATTTTATCCAATTAAAGAGAAAACATTATGAGCATATACTGATGTGAGAAAAGAGCTATCAAGTGGTTCATAGAAGAAAAAATTTTAACAACAACAAACAGGATCAAGCACACACATTCACAGAATTACTCATCTTCTGTGAAGTCTGGTGAACACAGACCACAACAGAATCACTGGTTCTGCAAACTTGAGCTTATGTTAAAAGTCGTAATGGAGGAGCCTGGTGGGCTGCAGTCCATGGGGTTGCTAAGAGTCGGACACGACTGAACAACTTCACTTTCACTTTTCACTTTCATGCATTGGAGAAGGAAATGACAACCCACTGCAGTGTTCTTGCCTGGAGAATCCCAGGGACGGGGGAGCCTGGTGGGCTGCCGTCTATGGGGTCGCACAGAGTTGGACACTACTGAAGCGACTTAGCAGCAGCAGCAGCAGCAGCAGCATTTTCATTAGTCTCAAGTGAAGCTATCAACGTTCACTTCAAGCATAACTTCATTTCTTTACAAAGAGAAAAACAAACCAAAAAATAAAAAGTGAAGCTTCCAAGTTTTCAAACAATGTGGAACAAGTTCAGTGTTTCCTATTCCTCATATCCAATGTGATCACCTTCACAGAAAATCCCTCAATAAAAAGAAGTCTACCCTCCCCCCAAAGATCTCATTGATCACAAATTATGTTCTTGGTGTAATTTGTTCGTTTTCAGTAAAGATGTCAAGTTCTGCCGAAGGAAAACTGTCTCAAGAAAAAAATTAGAGGAAAAAAAAAAAAACTTAGAATGGAATCTTTTCATCATGAATAAATAATCTTATATTGAAAACACCATAACTTTCCTGGGCAATGTACAGATTTTATTTAATGGTACACTTGTGCTTTTCATAAAAACTCAGTGGAGATGGGAGAAAAAGTACATCTAAGGCTTCATTCCCCCACATGTCCCCACATTTACAATGGTGATAAGTGAAAGGCAATTCAGATCCTATATATCCTTTCCCTTTATCCCATTCAGTAAGACAGGTCAGAATGAATGGACATTACCAACCATCTCTGAGTCGACTTCATAGGAAATTTCACAGATGATAGCTCAATTCAATCCTCACAGTAAGCATCTGAGGTAGTTCATCAGAGATCATGTCAAAATGGTGGTGTCTTTTGATATATTTTTACAAAGGGAGATGGCAGAGACCCAGAAGCCCTGGAACAGAGCTTGGTCCACAAGCAGCTACCCCTGCTACCACTGGAAAAGCATAAACATACTGTCATACCATCAGTAAATAACAAAAAGAATATGCTATTAATAGCTGGACCTTGGATTCCTACTCCAGTATATATACGCTAGCTGATCTAAACTAGTTTCATGTAGGCAGGCATTTTTGCCTAGACTAAATGCAGAGAAAGAACAAGCCAGAAGGAAAGATTCTTTACAATCCTGAGCATATAAATATGCCCCTTGACCTATGAGTTACATCAGACTCCCTTTATCTATATATTAAAACATGAAAAAAATGCAAAGAAAGTCAAAGATGCCCGGACTTCTATCCAGGAAGAACTGGGTATTCCTCTGGCTCACCTTTTGAATCTCTTAAATATAAGAGCAACAGAGAGGGAAATGGCTGTGCCATTTCTAAAAAACAGAGATTTCTTACATTCAATTTCTTAAAAATAAGAGGCTTGGAAAATTGGCACTCACTTACAAGCTAAATTTTAACTCTTTCCATTAACACAAAGGTATAAATAGTTAGGATTGTTTTCATTTTTATTACAAGCAGCACAATCACTGGATTGCTGAAATTAAGAACATGTGTTTGGGCTTCCCTGGTGGCTCAGATGGTCAAGAATCTGCCTGCAATGCAGGAACCTAGGTTCAATCCCTGGGTCAAAAAGATCCCCTGGAGAAGGGAATGGCAACCCATTCCAGTATTCTTGCCTGGAGAATTCCATGGACAGAATCTGATGGGCTGCAGTCCAAGGAGCTACAAGAATTGGAGATGACTGAGCAACTAACACACACACACCCCACATATTAATTCATTGGAAGAACATTCCAGTATCACATAACACATAGCCAAGACTCAAGAAAAGATGAAATAGGTGGTTTGCCAGTACCCTAGTCCCACACAAGTTGCTCCATAGTTTGACTTTCCCACATCCACACTTTAATATTTTTCCCCAAATACATGGAATTTTTTGTAGCATACCAAATATTCATTCGGAGAAGGCAATGGCACCCCACTCCAGTACTCTTGCCTGGAAAATCCCATGGACGGAGGAGCCTGGAAGGCTGCAGTCCATGGGGTCGCTGAGGGTCGGACACAACTGAGCGAATTCACTTTCACTTTTCACTTTTATGCATTGGAGAAGGAAATGGCAACCCACTCCAGTGTTCTTGCCTGGAGAATCCCAGGGACAGGGGAGCCTGGTGGGCTGCCGTCTACAGGGTCGCACAGAGTCGGACACGAGTGAAGCGACTTAGCAAATGTTCATTGTGCACTTCCAGCCATTGCACTAACCCTTGGCTTTTATTTCCCAATTTTTCTTGATTTTCTAATCCATATTCATCTTTCAAGCATCAATATATAGACTATGTTTCTATTTACAAAGTCTTCTGTGACATTTCACATCCAATGTCCTTTCTCTTGTTGTATCACCATGTGAATACCTTTATCATATAATGAAAAAGTGAAAGGGTGAGTTGCTTAGTCATGTCTGACTGTGACCCCATGGACTGTAGCCCACCAGGTTCTTCTGTCCATGAAATTCTCCAGGCAAGAATACTGGAGTGGGTAGCCATTCTCTTCTCCTGGGGATCTTCCCGATCCATAGACTAAGCCTGGTCTCCATCATTAGAGGCAGATTCTTTACCATCTGAGCCACCAGGGAAGCCCACATAATTACAAACACCTACATCAATGAGAGTGCAGGTTAACCTATCATATGCCAGTCTCTGTGATAGTTTATTAAATCATTTTATCTCATCTTTGCAGCATCTCTGTTTGATGCTGTGAGATGGAAATACTCATTTGATTATTTCTTCCTAACAAAACCTTTCTTATTTATTCCACAAAATTAAAGACCAGGTAAGTATCACATCTTCAAGCTTTTCATCTACCTTACCCATATTTTCCAAGTACCAGTTCACACCAAAGAACAAATTTCCAAATTCCTATCAGCACTGTCATAAAATGTTGCTTTATAACTCAACTTAAATACATGTGAGAATTAGTTCAACCATCTCAGTGGTGTACCCTTTTGTTTCATATTCTCCATCATCCACATGAAAGTAAAAGTGCTTTCCCCTCCACTTTTCATTCCTCCTGCATCCATTTATCCTTTTGATTGGGTTAAGATTAAATCTGCATCAAGATATTTATTTATGTAATCTAATGCAGCTAGGTATGGAGGCCAGAATTAGACCCCACCTCTTGCCCTCACAGGACACATAAGCTTTGACAGGTCATTTTTCTTTACTTAATTTTTTTTACTTTACACGCAGAACATCAGACTTTTGTCTATCAGATTGTCATGAAAATGAAAGTGTTTGACACAAATCAGGACTTTATTAAATACTTAAGATCTAACTCTATTGCTAATATTGCCAACAAATATACAGAAAAATCAAACAAAAATTAGCTTGAGGGAGTATACAAGGGTTTCCCTATTTATAATCTGTTGTATCATACTTTAAGTATAGTTTCTTTACTTCTGACTTTTAATTAGTTAGCAAAAATGTGATAGAAGTTATTTGTTCATTATTGAGACTCACTAAATATTTTCTTTTAGCCTGCGTAGAATCAAGTGATTCCACTGCTTCCTGGTCATATTAAAATGGAAATTTTAATTTAACCACCCTACTATTTATATTTTTCTGTTCCTTTAGTTTCAGCTCTTCAATACACTGCCTAGACAGACAGTAACTAGTGCATAGTTACAGATGCGGATTTGAAAATTGTACCTGAGTAATACTTAAGAAATGTAACTTACAAATTTTAGTGGAGTAGATATGATCATTGAAATCAGTGCTAATTAGGTCATTAACACATATTGTTTAATTACTTGACCTTTACCTCTGCAGACAACACATGTCTTCAACACTTAAACTGTCTCTTCCAAATTATCAACCTCCTGAGCTTACTGGGTGTATCTTAAGAAGTAGAGTTACATATTCAAATTTTTCAACTCCTCTCTGAAGTGTCGCAGAATGCATTTTCCATTTTTATGAAATCTCAATTAGCATCTAAGAACATACTTTGAATAATGTTAATTTAGAATGCTCTACTTTCAGAAAGTAATATACTATGCACTGACCACGAAAAAAGTTTCGTAGTCCAAAAGAAAAAAGTTTCTTTGCTATTTTGTGGGCATGTTATGAACTTCCCTAGTGGCTTTTTACCTCAAAACTCCAAAAGTATGGTAGGTTTCAAGTAAAGCTTGATCTATAGTTCAAATTATATCACCAGCACTCATTTTCTCTCAGCTCTCCACTGGCCTCAGACTGTCTCCCTGTCTCTACACTATCGACCCTCTGAAGCTACCTCTGGAAAAAAAGAGAAAGAAAGGAAGGGAGGGAGTGAAGAGAAGGGTGAGCAAAGAAGGGGAAAGAAGGGGAGAGAAAGGAGGAAGGAATAAAGGGAGATATTAAAGGAAAAGAGAGAGAAAAAAGAAAACCCTTTATTTGTATTTGTGATATCTATGGTATAAACACTCCCAAGAGGGCCATGGCCATTTCAAGCTATCAGTGTGATGTCACTGAATGCAGGTTGGGTTATACAATCAGTTCTCAAAAGGGCCAGGGCCATCTCCCCTCTGTTAGTTGTAGCTCAGTATTCATATTTTTATATCACTAAGTCTTGGGGTATAAAGTTTTTTCAGGTAGTTCTTGAGAAAAAAGAAAGTCTTTCTCCCCAAAGCCTTACACTAGCTTGCTAGTATCTCATGAACTCTGATTGATTTATTTACCCATGACATTTCTAGGGGACTGAAATATGTTAATTAGCTGAAGCTAGTCTGGAGCTCACTGCTCTGTGAACCATACCACCCAAATGTTTCTCCATTTGGACACAGAAGAGTGAAATCCTCATTCAGAAACAAGGGAATCATTAATTGAAAAAAAAAAAAAAGATGGTAAGATAGATGGAAGGAAGAAAACCAAAATAAATAAATAAATAATGCCAACAGGGAACATAAAAGAAAATCCCTTTAGACTAAAACATCAGCACTATACTTGAATGCAAGCTCTATGAATACAGAGGCATTTCTGTCCTCACTTTAGTTTTGTTGATACTACTGATAAGTGTTCAATGAACACTTGTTGAATGAAAGTTAAATTGGAGGAACTCCAATATTTTTGACTGTATGAAGGAGAAAAGTTAAAATCTTAATACAAATAACTTGGCTTTTCTCTATTAAAATATTTCTTGCACTTTGATACATGCAGTTGTATCAATGTCACTAGTTTTGTAAATGGTGCTGTCACTTAGAGTAATTCATATCTTCCTAAATGATTCAGTTGTATTAAATTCTAGCCCTTGAAGGGTTATGCTGAGGTACTAGTGTATTTTTCTCATTTTAACCATGAAAACTGGCCCCATTATCACACACCAAACAATGTTGTTGTCATAAAGGAACCCATTTTAGGATGTTAATAGGTAATTCACTACTGTACCATCCCAACTAATGGAGCATATAGGAGGACTATACAGGATGTTGGAGAATATAAAGATCTGCCAGATAAAGACCCATCTGTGTTCATCCATAGGTACTGCTACAACATCAGCAGGTCATTGGTGACTAATTTTAGGGCATTCTCTATCTTTTTGAGGAGAACTGAAATATTTTACAAGCAGCAAATAGACAAGCATCTTCTTTCTATTTTCTCTCCATACAGTACTTTTGCAAATATTAAAATAACTAGTCAATTGTTTTCTCCCCAGTGTCCTGTATATTTTGTGGACTATGCAGAGATTAATAGCAGCCTGCAATAATCTGTTGTCCTTTGTGGGGGAAAAAAAAAAAACACTATGCTGCTGTTTCTGGAAAGAAATAATTGGTACATAGCTTATAGAGTCAACGTCTGAATTTAATGGAGCATAAAGGGGTGGTATTTCTCATGAAGGAGGCATATTATCTGTTTAAACAGCTTTCAGTCTTGCACATAAATTAGGCCTTCGACAAGCTTTGGAAAAAGAGAAACCACAGAGTAATGAATTAACATGCTTGCATATTCCTAACAAAGAAACCATCTCTTCTGAAAAGAAGAGAAAGAAAGCTCCAGCGTCTTGGCTACATTTGGAAATCTAAAATTAATTATTGACATTTCCATATTGTTTGCAGCCACTTTGCTTGCTCATTTATTGTAAAATGTATATATGCTAATTGTTTTACAGGAGCTCATAAAACTCAAACTATAAATGAGATAATGTATGACCAATTTATTGCGTTTGCCCTTCAGACATAGAGCTAAACCTGGCATAAATGAAAAGTGGTCAATGCACATTTTGTCAAGGTCTTTCCTTACTCCAGAAAGAAAATGAAATGGTAAAATACTCAAATAGCTGCAGTTGAAAAACATTTTATATTTCTCTCTAAACTATTTCCTTTACCAGCTAAAAACCAGTTTGGGGTAGTTTCTAGAATCCATCCTGGTGAATATACGTATGCCAAAAAATGATAAGAATTTATAGACTACAGAATCCAACACTCTTTTCCCACTTATTACAGGTAATACTATACTTCCTATTCTTTGAAAAATAAACTGAACAAATATCTGCTGTTAAACTTGCACTAAACTTAAGGAAAAATTAATATGAACTGTACTATTCAAGTGATCATTCTCTGTTTATGATAGCAGCTATGTCAGCTTGAAGAACCCATTCAGTTAAGCCCAAACCCCTAGGCCAGACTGCCAGTATAAACAAAGGTGACCACTAATCTCTAGGAAAGAAGATTCCAACCTTCTTTGGTAGCTCATTTCCATAGCTAAAGTTAATAACTATTTCACAAAGTTCTTCTTTCTTCCACTGAATTAAAACTTTCCTGCCTTAGGTCAGACACATTCAGTTTCCTTTTATGTCAGTTAAGTTCAGTCACTCAGTTGTGTCTGACTCTGTGATCCCATGGACTGCAGCACGGCAGGCCTCCCTGTCCATCACCAACTCCCAGAGTTTACTGAAACTCAAGTCCATTGAGTTGGTGATGCCATCCAATCATCTCAATCTGGTGTCCCCTTCTCCTCCCACCTTCAGTCTTTTCCAGCATCAGGGTCTTTTCAAATGGGTCAGTTCTTCGCATCAGGTAGCCAAAGTACTGGAGCTTCAACTTCAATATCAGTCCTTCCAATGAATATTCAGGACTGATCTCCTTTAGGATGGACTGGTTGGATTTCCTTGCTATCCAAGGGACTCTCAAGAGTCTTCTCTAACATCACAGTGCAAAAGTATCAATTCTTTGGCACTCATCTTTTTTTATAGTCCAACTCTCACATCCAAACACCATTACTAGAAACATCACAGCTTTGACTAGATGGACCTTTGTTGGCAAAGTAATGTCCCTGCTTTTTAATATTCTGCCTAGGTTGGTCATCACTTTTCTTCCAAGAAGAAAGCATCTTTTAATTTCATGGCTGCAGTCACCATCTGCAGTGATTTTGGAGCCCCCAAAAATAAAGTCTGTCCCTGTTTCCACTATTTCCCCATCTCTTTGTCATGAAGTGATGGGACCAAATGCCATGATCTTAGTTTTCTGAATGTTGAGTTTTAAGCCAACTTTTTCACTCTCCTCTTTCACTTTCATCAAGAGGCTCTTTAGTTCTTCTTTACTTTCTGCCATAAAGGTGGTGTCATCTGCATATCTGAGATTATTGAAATTTCTCCTGGCAATCTTGATTCCAGCTTGTGCTTCATCCAGGCCAGCATTTCCCATGATGTACTCTGCATATAAGTTAAATAAGCAGGGTGACAATATACAGGTCCCTTGACATACTCCTTTCCTGATTTGAAACCAGTCTGTTGTTCCATGTCCAGTCCTGACTGTTGCTTCCTGACCTGCATACAGATTTCTCAAGAGGCAGGTCAGATGATCTGGTATTCCCGTCTCTTTAAGAATTTTCCAGTTTGTTCTGATCCATATAAAGGCTTTGGCATAGTCAATAAAGTAGATGTTTTCTGGAACTCTCTTGCTTTTTCGATGACCCAATGGATGTTGGCAATTTGATGTCTGGTTACTCTGGTTTTCTAAATCCAGCTGGAACATCTGGAAGTTCACAGTTCACAGACTATTGAAGACTGGCTTGGAGAATTTTGAGCATTACTTTGCTAGCGTGTGAGATGAATGCAATTGTGCAGTAGTTTGACCATTCTTTGGCATTGCCTTTCGTTGGAATTGGAATGAAAACTAACCTTTTCCAGTTCTGTGGCCACTGCTAAGTTTTCCCAATTTGCTGGCATATTGAGTGTAGCACTTTCACAGCATCATCTTTTAGGATTTGAAATAGCTCAACTGGAATCCCATCACATCCACCAGTTTTTTTTTTGTAGTGATGCTTTCTAAGGTCCACTTAACTTCGCATTCCAGCATGTCTGGCTCTAGGCGAGTGATCATACCATCATGATTATCTGGGTCATGAAGATCTTTTCTGTATATTTCTGTGTATTCTTGCTACTTCTTCTTAATATCTTCTGCTTCTGTTGTGTCCATAGCACTTCTGTCGTTTATTGTGCCCATCTTTGCGTGAAATGGTCCCTTGGGATCTTTACTTTTCTTGAAGAGATCTCTAGTGTTTCCCATTCTATTGTTTTCCTCTATTTATTTGCATTGTTCACTTAAGAAGGTTGTAATTCTGCATTCAAATGGGTATATCTTTCCTTTTCTCCTTTGCCTGTTGCTTCTCTTCACAGCTATTTGTAAGGCCACCTCAAAAACCATTTTGCCTTTTGCATTTCTTTTCTTGGGGATGGTCTTGATCCCTGCCTCCTGTTCAATGTCACGAACCTCCATTCATATTCTTCAGGCACTCTGTCTATCAGATCTAATCCCTTGAATTTATTTCTCACTTCCACTGTATAATCATTATGGATTTGATTAAGGTCATATCTGAATGGTCTAGTGGTTTTCCCTACCTTCTTCAATTTAAGTCTGAACTTTGCAATAAGGAGTTCACAATGTGAGCCACAGTCAGCTCCTGGTCTTGTTTTTGCTGACTGTATAGAGCTATTCCATCTTTGGCTGCAAAGAATATAATCAATCTGATTTTCGTATTTATCTTCTGATGATGTCCACGTGTAGAGTCTTCTCTTGTGGAAGAGGATGTTTGCTATGACCAGTGCCTTCTCTTGGCAACACTCTATTAGCCTTTGCCCTGCTTCATTCTGTACTCCAAGGCTAAATTTGCCTGTTACTCCAGGTATTTCTTGACTTCCTACTTTTGCATTCCAGTCCCTTAAAATGAAAAGGACATGTTTTTTGGGTGTTAGTTCTAGAAGGTCTTATAGGTCTTCATAGAACCATTCAACTTAGCTTCTTCATCATTCCTGGTTGGGGCATAGACTTGGATTACTGTGATATTGAATGGTTTGCCTAGGAAACAAACAGAGATCATTCTGTGGTTTTTGAGATAGCATCCAAGTACTGCATTTTGGATTATTTTGTTGACTATGATGGCTACTCCATTTTTTCTAAGGGATCCGTGCCCACACTAGTAGATATAATGGTCATCTGAGTTAAATTCACCCATTCCAGTCCATTTTATTTTGCTGATTCCCTAAAATGTTGATGTTTACTCTTGCCATCTCCTTTTGACCACTTCCAATCTGCCTTGATTCATGAACCCAACATTCCAGGTTCCTATGCAATCTTGCCCTTTACAGCATCAGACCTTACTTCCATCACCAGTCACATCCACAACTGGGTATTGTTTTTGCTTTGGCTTCATCTCTTCAGTCTTCTTGGAGTTATTTCTCCACTGATCTCCAGTAGCATATTAGGCACCTACTGACCTGGGAGTTCATCTTTCAGTGTCCTATAATTTTGCTTTTTCATACTGTTCATGGGGCTCTCAAGGCAAGAATACTGAAATGGTTTGCCATTCCCTTCTCCAGTGGACCATGTTTTGTCAGAACTCTCCACCATGACCCATCCGTCTTGGATGAACCTACATGGCATGGCTCATAGTTTCATTGAGTTAGACAAGGCTGTGGTCTATGTGATCAGATTGGTTACTTTTCTCTGATCATAGTTTTAGGTAGTCAATAAGTGGACAGTAAACTTTTTGAGACTCTTTTTCAGAAGACCCTGCCAGATATAACAGAACTTATTAAATTTCTGGTAAGAGAATCAAGAACTAAAGTAGTTAAGTGAGGCTGCGTTTAAGCAGAAAATAATTACTTAGCATATTATTAAAAAATTAAGAGAAACTCACTCATTTCAAGATGACAAACAGTGCTGTGCAAATAGTTGCTGCTGCTACTGCTAAGTCACTTCAGTCGTGTCCGACTCCATATGACCCCATAGATGGCACCCTACCAGGCTCCTCCATCCCTGGATTCTCCAGACAAGAACACTGGAGTGGGTTGCCCCTTCCTTCTCCAATTGTGCAAACTGAGAAAGGTTCAAATGCAATTTTGATATTAATTAGAGGGAGTTTAATGAAAAGGAATTATCAACAATAAGATTAAAGGGTAGTGATCATGTAGGTAAAGTCACTAAGAGTTGCCCCCTTCCTTATACTTTTAAGAGAAATCTGTTTCTATGAATGTCAGAATTAGACCTGAGCATGGTGTCATACATTAGGTCACAAGGCCTCATCCACAAAATGTTAGTAATTTTGTCAGTAGACTCTGCCTGTCAGTAGTTCAGCAATAATTCCAATACCTAGCTTCTCCCATTAGTAAGCAGGAAACAACTCTAGAGTCTTCTGGACCCTGACTCCACCCAGCGAACCAGCACTAGCCCCAGTGCTCCACGGGCTTCTGCAGTGAGCCGTCTCATGACTAGACTCTGCCAAACAGTGGCGAGCAGTGTCCACACAAGGCAGAGTCTGGCAACCAGCCAGACTGGAAGTCAAACGAGCCTACCAGACGATCTAAATAGCATGTTCGTTACAACAAACAGACCAATGCAGCCCTTGATAGTAGAACCCCTAGAGTACATAGCCCTAGTGAACAAAGAAAGGAGTCCCCTGCAAAAACACATAGGATGACTCCTAGATAAAACCATTTCTCCAAGTTCAGGAAACGTAACTAACATACCAAAGATGGAAAAATACAAAACCAACTTAGTCAAAATGAGGCAGAAGAGAAACATGTTCCAGACAAAGGAACAGGATAAAACTAAGTGAAATGGAGACAGACAATCTACCTGAGAAAGAGTTCAGGGTAATGATAAGATAACCAAAGAACTCAAGAGAAGAAAACATGCAAACATTCAAAACATGCATGAGAAGTTAAAAGTTTCTAACAAAGAGTTAGAAAATATAAAGAACAACCAAAACAGAGATGAAGAATACAATAAATGAAATGAGGAATCAAGACTAAAGTAAATGATAAAGAGGAATGATCAATGACCTAAATGATAGAGTAGTAGTAAATCACTGAAGCTGAAAGGAGAAAAAAAAGAATGAACAGAAATGAAGACAGCTTAAGGGACCTCTACAACAATATCAAGACCACACCAATATTCACATTACAGGGGTCTCAGAAGTCAGAAGAGAAAAAGGGTCTGAGAACATACTGAAGATATAATAGCTGAAAATATCCCTAATCTGGGAAAGGAAACAGTCAAGTCCAGGAAGCATAGAGAGTCCCATATAGGATTAACCTAAAGAGGAACACACCAAAACACATTGTAATTAAAAGGAAAAAAATTAACAATAAAGAGAGACTATTAAAGGCATCAGTGAAAAATCAACAAATAACATAAAAGAAAGCTCCCATAAGGCTATCAGCTGACTTTTCAGCAGAAATTCTGCAGACCAGAGCAAACTGGAACAATGTATTTAAAATGATGGAAGGGGGAAACCTACAACCTAGAATACTCTACACAGCAAGGTTCTCATTCATTTTGGTGGAGAGAGAAAAAGTTTTACAGAAAAGCACAAGCTGAAACAGTTCAGCACTACCAAATGCACTTTAAAACAAATGCTAAAGGAACTTCAACATGAAAAAGAAAAGGCAACAACAAGAAACAATTAGAAAATAAAAATCCTCATCAGTAAAGGCAAATCTTTACTTCACTTCCTTTTCACATGCTAGCAAGGTCATGCTCAAAATCCTCCAAGCTAGGCTTCAACAGTACATGTACTGAGAACTTCCAGATGTAGAAGCTGGATTTAGAAAAAGCAGAGGAACCAGAGATCAAATTTCCAACATCCATTCAATCACAGAAAAACAAGAGAATTAAAAAAAAAAATCTAGTTCTGCTTCATTGACTATGTTAGAGCCTTTGACTGTGTGTATCACAACAAACTGTGGAAGATTCTTAAAGAATTCTTAAGAATTTCTCTTAAGAGAATGGAATACCAGATCACATTACCTGCCTTCTGAAAAACCTGTATGCAGGTCAAGAAACAACAGTTAGAACTGAACATGGAACAACAGACTGGTTCAAAATTGGGAAAGGAGTCCATCAAGGCTGTATACTCTCACCCAGTTTATTCAACTTACATGCAGAGTTAATCATGCGAAATGGCATGCTGGATGAAGCACAAGCTGGAATCAAGATTGCCAGAAGCCTCTTGATGAAGGTGAAAAAGGAGAGTGAAAAAGCTGGCTTAAAACTCAATGTTCAAGAAACTAAGTTCATAGTATCCAGTTCCATCAATTCATGGCATATAGATGGGGAAACAGTGGAAACAGTGACAGACTTTACTTTCTTTGGCTCCAAAATGGGCAGATGGTGCTTGTAGCCATGAAATTAAAAGATGCTTGCTCCTTGGAAGAAAAGTTGTGACCAACCTAGACAGCATATTAAAAAGCAGAGATATTACTTCGCCAACAAAAGTCTACATAGTCAAAGCTATGGTTTCTCCAGTAGTCATGTATGGATATGAGAGTTGGACCATAAAGAAAGCTGAGCACTGAAGAATTGTTGCTTTTCAACTGTGTGTTGGAGAAGACTCTTCAGAATCCCATGGGTTGCGAGGAGATCAAACCAGTCGATCCTAAAGAAAAATCAACCCTGAATATTCATTGGAAGGACTGATGCTGAAGCTAGAGCTCCAATACTTTGGCCATCTGATGTAGAAAAGACCCTGATTCTGGGAAACATAGAAGGCAGGAGAAGACAGGGATGACAGAGGATGAGATTGTTGGATGGCATCACTGACTCAATGGACATGAGTTTGAGCAAGCTCTGTGAGATGGTGAAGGACAGGGAAGCCTGGCATGCTGCAGTCCATGGGGTTGCAAAGAATAGGAAATGACTGAGCAACTGAAGGACAACAACATACATAAAGGCAAACCTATACTAAAGGTAGAAAGTCATCCACATACAAAGCTAACAGAAAGTATAAAGACAAAAGTAGTAAAATTATCTATATCCACAATAAGCAATTAAGGGATACATAAAACAAGTAGAGTAATAGATGACAGAAAAAGACAGTAATGACAAGGGGAGGATAGTGTAAATTGAGGGTTTTGAAAATGAATTTGAAATTAAGAGATAAGCAATTTAAAACAATCACATTTACAGAGAGAATGCTACATAAAAACCTCATGGTACTCAAAAACAAAATTTATAATATAGATATAGATACACACACACACACACACAGTAAAAAGGAAAAGGAATCCAAACATAACATTAAAGATAGTTATCAAATCACAAGGGAAGAGAATAAGAGGGGAAAAAAAGAGTAGCTAGATGAATACAAAAACAAGACCCATATACAGGCTGCCTACAAGAGATTCACTTCAGATGTAAAAACACACATAGACTGAAAGTGAGGTGATGAAAAAAGTTATTCAGTACAAATGGATATCAAAAGAAAGCCTGAAGAGCAATACTTCAGTTCAGTTCAGTTCAGTTCAGTCGCTCAGTCATGTCTGACTGAGTCTTTGCGACCCCATGAATCACAGCATGCCAGGCCTCCCTATCCATCACCAACTCTTGGAGTTTACCCAAACTCATGTCCATCAAGTCGGTGATGCCATCCAGCCATCTCATCCTCTGTCGTCCCCTTCTTCTCTTGCCCCCAATCCCTCCCAGCATCAGGGTCTTTTTCAATGAGTCAACTCTTCGCATGAGGTGGCCATTATATCACAGGAAATAGATATTAAAACAAAGACTTAAAAGAGACAAAGGACACTAAATGTGATCAAGGGATCAATCCAAGAAGATACAACAATTATAAATATTTTTGCACCCAACACAAGAGCATCTGAATATATAATATAAATATTAACAGAAATAAAAGGAGATATTAACAGTAACATCATAATAGTGGTAGACTTTAACATCCCATTTATATCAAAGGACTGATCATCCAGACAGAAAATCAGTATGAAAATATTGGCCTTAAATGACACATTAGAGCAGGGGGCTTAATTGACATACAGAGAGCATTCCACCTGAAAGCAGCAGATGACACCTTCTTTTCAAGTGTACATGGGACAATGCACATACTTATCTTCAATTAATCTACAACAATGGAAGCAAGACTATACAGTGGGGAAAAGATAGTCTCTTCAATAAGTGGTGCTAGGAAAACTGGACAGCTACATGTAAAAGAATACAATTAGAACATTGTCTCACACCATATACAATAAACTCCAAGTGGATTAAAGGCCTAAATGTAAAGCCGCAAACCATAAAATTCCTAGAAGAAAACATAGACAGAACACTTTTTGATATAAATCATAGAAATATTTTTTTGAATCTGTCTCCTAAAGCAAAGGAAATAGAAGCAAAAATAAATAAGTAGGACCTAATTAAACTTAAAAGCTTTTGCTCAACAATGGAAACCACTGACAACATTAAAAGTCCTACTGAATGGAAGAAAGTATTTGCAAATAATACGACCTATAAGGGGTTAATATATATAAACAGCTCATACAAGTTGACGTCAAAGAAAAAAAAAAAACCTGATTGAAAAACAGATCTGAAAGAAAATTTTCCTAAAGAGGTCATGCAGATGCCCAACAGATGGTCATGTGAAAATATACTTAACACTGCTAATCATCAGGGAAATGCAAATCAAAACCACAATAAGATGTCACCTCTCACTTGTCAGAATGGCTATCATCAAAAAGACTACAAACAACAAATATTGGTGAGGATGTGGACTCTTCTGTTGGTAGGAATGCCAACTGGTGCAGTCACCGTAAAAAACAGTATGGAGGTTTTTCAAAAAAAAAAAAAAACTAAAAGAAGAATTACCATATGACTCTGCAGGCAATTCTACTCCTGGGTACATATCCAAAAAAACCAAAAGCACTAATTTGAAAAGATACATGCACCCCAGTGTTCATGTGTGTGCTTAGTCGTGTCTGACTCTTTGCAACCCTGTGGAATGTAGCCTGCCAGGTTCCTCTGTCCATGCGGATTCTCCAGGCAAGAATACTGGAGTGGGTTTCTATGCCATCCTCCAGGGGATCTTCCCAACCCAGGGATCAAACCCAGGGCTCCCACGTGGCAGGTGGATTCTTTACTGTCTGATACACCAAGGAAATCCAAGAATACTGGAGTGGGTATCCTATCCCTTCTCCAGGGGAACTTACCAACCCAGGAATTGAACCAGGGTCTCCTGCATTATAGGCAGGTTCTTTACCAGCTGAGCTACCCAGGAAGCTATGCCAATGTTCATAGCAGCACTATTTACAATAATCAGGACATGTAGGTAACTTAGATGTCCATCAACAGATGAATAGATAAAGAAGTTGTGGTACAGATATACAGTGGAATATTACTAAGCCTTAAGAATGAAATTGGGTCATTTGTAGTGATGTAGATGAATCTAGAGTCTATCAAACATAGTGAAGAGGTCATAAAAAGAAAAATAAATCTTGTATGCTAGCAAACATATATGGAATCTTGAAAAATGGTACTGATGAACCTATTTGCAGGGTAAGAATGGAGATACAGATGTAGAGAATGGACTTATGGACACAGCAGGGTAAGGAGTCGGGGGACGAACTGAGAGAGTATCATTGACATATACACACTATCATGTGCGAAACAGACAGCTAGCGGGAAGCTGCTATAAAGCGCACGAAACTCAACTGGATGCTCTGTGATGACCTAGACGGGTGGGACGAGGAGCTGAGGGAGGTTCAAGAGGGAAGGGAAGTATGTGCACTTATAGTTGATTCCTATTGTTGTACAGGTGGCTCAGAGGTTAAAGCATCTGTCTCCAATGCGGGAGACCCGGGTTCGATCCCTGGGTCGGGAAGATCCAACTAACACAACGTTGTAAGGCAATTATCCTCCATGTAAAAAAATAAGCTGAAAAATACCTTCCTAATCATTGAAAATCCAGCTTGTTTTAACAAACTATGAGTTTAACTATGGACTCAATCCATCTTGCCCAATACATTAAAATGAACTATTTCTAGTACTTAAAATCCCTGCATTTTCCTTCTTAGTGAAGTAGACACTAACTTTCTTCTCTGATGTGTATTCTCTTGCATGATTTTTTTTTTTTTTTTTTGAACTTGGAGGATATCTAGTCCATTCTCTGACAATGTTTTGGTATCTTTATGTAAGGTTGGTACCACCCCACTTCTGATCTGCTTGTAGTGTTTGCTGAGAAACTGCATGTGGAACACTTTGAGTCTGTTCTCTATTTCCTCGGGGTCCAGTGGCTTTTCCTAACAATTTGGTCCCAGCAAGGCCAGAGGGCTTGGTGCAGATTCTTCTTTCTTTCCTGACCTGGTAGCTTGCTCTCCAGATCTTAGATGAGGGACCCTTTACCTAGAGCTTTAATGATACTAACAGATTCCCCCAGATCCTGAGTTCACTTATATACCCTTGCCTAGTAGCCAGTAGGAACATACTCCTTTTTGCATGCCATATGGGAAATGGCATTGTCCCAGGAGTACCTTCTATTACCCAGTCCTACAGGCTTTTCCTTAGCGACTACTGTCCACGTGTGGGCAATGGTATAGCTTTCAGAGCCCCTAAAGGGTGCTGGGGAAAGACTCCTCTCCTCTCATTATTTCCTTTAACCGAACATAGCTTCCCTTCTGGGACCTGCCCAGAGAGAAGACATTGTGACAGACATCCTCTGCTTCCTTTATTTCTCTCCCCTCCTTCTTCCCAAAATCCCTATTAATCAGATCAACTATATTTTAGTTTGATTTCCTACCAAGTAGAGATTTCTTCAAAGACTTCTAGGCTCAAACCTTATGACTCTTCCTAAATGATGAGCGGAATATGGAAACATTGGCTTAATAACAATGGAATATAAATGAACAGGAATACAGAAAATAATGAAATTATTTTACTGTGAAATATGTGGCACATAGTAATTATTAAACATTTAAACCTATGATTATTACACTACCTAGAAAGATACTTTACAACATAGCCAAATAGCAATTAATAGCTTCCAAGTCTCAGTTTTCAGTCAGGAAAGAGGTTAATATTGCCTGACAGTGAGAAATACCCAGGTCATTTGCCAAACTTGTAAAAAGTCCTGTGAAGTGATAAGAAAAGCAATGCAGCAGGGCACAGCTGGACAGATAAACTCTGCAGGAAGCTTGAGCCACAGAGATTTGTTATTTTTTTTTTTCTTTGCAAAATGCCATTGTCCAATTTTATTTTTTAAATATACTCTATGCTGCTAAGTCACTTCAGTCGTGTCCAACTCTGTGCAACCCCATAGACGGCAGCCCACCAGGCTCCCCCGACCCTGGGATTCTCCAGGCAATAATACTGGAGTGGGTAGCCATTTCCTTCTCCAATGCACGAAAGTGAAAAGTGAAAGTGAAGTCGCTCAGTCGTGTCCGACCCTCAGCGATCCCATGGACTGCAGCCTTCCAGGCTCCTCCATCCATGGGATTTTCCAGGCAAGAGTACTGGAGTGGGGTGCCATTGCCTTCTCCGGAGATGTGTTATTTTTATTTTTTGTATGGATCTGGGATCTACCAGAGAATGTGGGCAAATTATTGTAACAGCTTCTTGCTCTTCTTTATGCAACTTGTTCTTCAGATTTTAAACCTCAGGACATTATGTTACAACACCAAGGCCAAATGTTACAACACCACTGATCCTAGCCCTTACAAGAGGGACTGTCCAATTCATGGGTCCCCCAGCCCCAAGCCTCAGACAGGAAGTGGTCTGCAGCTTGTTAGGAACCATGCCACACAACAGGAGATAAACAGCATGCTAGGGAGGGAAGCTTCATCTGCTGCTCCTCATCGCACCCATTACCACCTAAATCTCCCTCTCCCAGGTTCCATGGAAAAATTGTCATCTATGAAACCAGTCTCTGGTGCCAAACAGGTTTGGACCACAGCTCCAACTGATAGTGCTGTGTGATCAAAAACAAAAAACACACAACACTGATCATGAATACTTCATCTGTGTAAGAACCACCAACAGGCAAATATATATTTGGTAAATTATTATGAATGCATATGCTATTATGCATCTGGACTCAGTCTCTCTATAAAAAATTGCTCCAGACTCAGTGCCGTTCTGTCTTCCCCTGACCTTTGTATGTAATCTTCACCTTTAGCACACACTGTTTTCATCTGCCTACTGTTTACTTCATGAGGGTGATACAATCACTGCCCGTCTTTTTTAGGAAATGGCTTGCTATTTCCAGACTTCCCAAGACTACACAAAAGCCAAATTATTTTTTTCTCTCATCCTAAAAGTCTTAGATTGCAAAGTAAGCTGGAAAGGTAAAGCAAAAATAAAATGGTAGATGGGCTACTAGGTCAGAGTCAAGAAAATATGCCATGGAATGAGGTAGAGTTATTCAGTAGTATGATAGAGCATTACAAATCCAATCCAAAATGAAAAGCCTGTAATGTTAACTGGAAGATAACTATAATATACATTTTTCTCTTTTGAATAATAGCTTTTTCTTGGCCACCTGCCTGCCAAGTTTCTTAACCTTTTTAGTCTCCAACTTTGGTTTCCAAAGTTACTTTAATCCCATTAACACACATACCTTCAGACCTCAGCCTTTGAAAATCTTTTGTGGGTCATCGAAAGATGAGATCATTGAGCCAAGGGAACATAAAGCCAGATCAAAGAAGGGCCAGTTTTTGAACATGAAAGAATTTGAATTAAACACCCCCCATCTTCCAATTTATCAAATTCCAAGAGACTGCTTTCTGTATTATTCCAGAATATTTTGAGAGGCGATAGTTAATGTATATAGAGTTTGAAGTTAAGCAGACACGAGTTTGAATCCAGATCCCTAATCACTCAATTATTTTGATCCTCAGTTTCTTATCTATAAAATGGGAATAATCTTTCAGAGTCTTGCTGGGCCATGAGGACTTGGGAGATTCTATCTAAAGAGTTTCCAGCACAAAGTTGGGCACATGGAAGGCACATTATTAGTAGTAGTTCTTTTAACTTCCTTCACAATCTTCTACTCCAGGACTTTGCCATACCTTAGGTTTCAAGTCTGCCACCAACCCTTGAGGATCCCAGGGTTTCCTAGTTTCCAGGGAGTCACAGCCATACATGCAATATATTAGAAGAGGTAACTAGTCTGGAAAGTCTGCAAAGTGACATTAATTTCTTCATATAAGAAAGAAAATTCTTATTCAAAAAGCTTTAAACCAAAGGAGAAACATGTTTATTAGGTCATTTTCCATGGAAATGGCTGGAGAACACAGCCCATGGTAATTGTGGTTGTATTCTTATAAGTTACACGCTTTATCATGAGCACATTCAAAAGGTGCCTGTTAAAGGACCATGAATTTTACTGGAGTCTCACTTATCACCATGTATTCATCAACTGATGTTTCTAGTCTTCTGGTTCCAGTTTCTCTAAAGAACAACAATATCTAAATAGGTTATATAGCGAGTCTGGAGAAATATTCCTGCTGACAAATGTAGTCTAAATTTCTGAGATTATCAATTGTATCAAAACCATTATTATCTATAATTATATGTAGACTCCCATTTCAATTTTCAACAATATTTTTCAACAATACTGCTACCATAAAGGATTGGGGCCCTAAGCACATCAATATTCTGGGTTTTCTCACTCTTCTATTAAAGCAGAGCTTGGGTTAAACAAACTAAGGTCCTAAGATATCTCTTTCAACATCCACTGATATTATGATACTACTTAAATGATCAGGAGGGGTGTGGGCATTTACTAAGAATACAAGTAAGAGAAAGGGTTAATGACTGTTTTCTGAGCTGTCTCCCTACACAGAACTCTGCTTGTGTGAGCTCAAGACTTCTCTCTCTCATTCTGGGTTCCACACTCAGAACTCAGGTATCTACTCCCCAGCTGGTAGTTCCCTTTCTCTAAAATGAAGGACAAAAGTCAGAAAACAACCAAAGATCCTTAGAAAAATGAGATTGCCTAGAAGTGGGATGGAAACAGAGGGAAAGGTGGAGTCAGACTACCCAAGACAAGGCTCTCACTGCTGGAGTTTTGAAGGAAGGGGAACTAGGTGAACCAGTTGCCAGGACAACCTGCTGTTGGGGCAAGGGCAGTCGGGGCAAGGATATGGGAGACCTGTGGCTGCTCCTGCTCCTGCCCCTGTCCCTGGCAGCCTTCCATGGGGTCAAAGGCTGTTTGGAATGTGATCCCAAATTCATCGAGGAAGTTAAATCCTTGCTTGGAAAGCTGGTACCCCCAGAAGTCCCTGGCCGAACTCATATGCTTGAACGGCAGATGAAGGAGATGATCCGTTTAAGCTTCAAGGTCTCCCACAGGGACAAGATGCTTCGGGTGTTGGGTGAGGGAAGCCTAAGCCCCTAAGAATTTTGGGAGCTAAAGGGAGAAGGGAGGTAGGGAAGAGAGTACCTGGGGCCACGTAATTTGCTCTGTAAATGTAATTAACCCCCACATGTTCCTTTACCTCTTCTCTCTAGCTGTTCAAAAGGTTGTCAATTTGAGAACATGGCTGAAGATCGAACTTGATAAACTGAGCAAGGAAACATGGAAAGGTGAGGTACTGTTTCAATGTTAAAAGAATGCATTGCCCAAGCAAGTTTGAGAACAATTCACTGGGGGAAACAAGGCAAAACAATTAGGATTAAATTATGAAGGGAAAGGCCACCTCTCTTTTCTGATGTCCATTCTACCCCTTTTCAGGTGTCTTTATCCTTCAAGGCAGGCTTCTCGATATCCGCAAAAACCTGGACTCCAAACTGGAAAAACTATTAAAGAAATTCTCTGAAGTTGGTAATATCAGATGTATATCTAACACCACTGAAATTATGTGAAAGAAATAGGAAATGAGGGGTGAGAGGAGGAATAGGGATTCATATTAAAATAATCCAGAATGGTTGGAGGGGTGGCTGGAAGGTAATGGGTAACCAAATAAAGACAACTTGAGTATAAATATGACGCACTTTAAGTTGATTCTAAGCTCATTAGATCTTTCTGATTCTCTTTTAGCTTGTTCTGAAGATTGTGGTAAGTACAGCATATATAGTGCCTGGAGGTTTCAGAGCATATTTTCCCATCTCCTTTATCTCCTCTACTTGTCACACTGAGAACATAATTCCTAAAGCTCTCAGCTACAAGGGGGAATGTCAACGATCTGTGACAACAAAATCTAGCTTATGAAATCTCAATCACTCCATATAATTTGACGTGCTCAGAGGCCTTCTATACCAGAGTTTTTAATCCATAGCCCCAAAATAAGCTGAGGCATCATTTTCCCACTTCTTCCCAGAGATTGGGCTTAAAGTTTTGATCAATCTCTAAAATTGACGCTAGGGGAAGAAGAAAGTTACAACAATGTAACCAGTGGAAATGCCCAAGATCTAATTCATACTGGTGTCTAAGCTAAGGAAACTCCATGCTGTGGCCCCCTTCCAACTATCTTTCTTCTCTCCATCAGTCGTGACTGAAGGTCCTATCCTGGATTGTTGGACATGTCTTCGCATCACCTCTCGATGTTTCAGAGGAGAATATTGTGAAGGTATCAAAGATTGTTGTGTAGCACTTTGAAAGGCCAGGGATCAAGGAGTTTCTCATTGATCTAGTCAACAAATATTTGTTGATCATTTTCTATGTAGGTCATGCTAATTCTACAAATAAGAGCTAAGATGCTGGACAAAATTTGTGCCAGAATGAATTATTGGGCACTGAAATGAAATGAAATATTGGGTCACTGAAGAGCTTAGAAATGAAAAAGTGTACTAAAGGTAGACAAATTAGGCTAGGGGTAGTAGGGGAAAATGTTTTGTAGAGCCTAGGAGTCTAAGAAAGAGCAGAATAACCAGGGAACAGGATATAAATGGTGAACAGAGCAATTTTTAAGGTTAAAAAGAGTCTTATGGATAAAGCTCTCAAGTTACTAATTTTCCCCTCCAGCTCATGTTTTCCCCTTTTTTCCTCCAGAGGATGATCCAAAGAAGGCTGAGAATCGAGAAATTGGACTATTTCTGATATTATTAGCAGAAGGTGTAATATTGGGAGGTGTTTTGCTGCTGTGAGTTTTCCTGCTTTCAAACACACACTGGGTCAAGCATTTCTTTGGCAAAGAGACTGCCCAGTCTTCCCCCTTCTTCCAATGGAAATAAGGGGAAAGAAGTCATCTCAAACTTTGGGATATCTTACTAATAGGTATGAAACATAAAAGTTTGATGGGATAAAAGTTGGAACATAGGAAATGGAGGAAATGTGATGAAGTATGAGAAAAACGCTTGTAGAGGAATTCAAAAAAGGAAGGAAAAAATAGTTAAAATTTTTCAAAGAATTGGGCTACTAATATTTAAGTTGGGATTATCTTATTTCTCTAGATTCCATTTTTGCATCTCTCACCGGAGGAAAATGAAGGCAATACGAAGGTCATTAAAGACATACTTGGAGAAGAAACTTGAAGAATTAATGGGGATAAAGGATGAGAAGGAGAAAGATTTCAGAGGCAGAGAATAAATACATAGACACAGGCAGGAGGTCTTTCTTAATTCTCTTATATGTTGACTCCAAGTAGAAAATCAGGAATTAAGCTCTTTTGCAGTCATAAAGTCAAAGTATTCTAAAACTGAACTTAGTTTCTCTGGTAAAGATCCTTTCTGATATGCTGAGGGCAATGGAAGCAAACATTTTACTGGAAGTTGGACAGAAAGCAATGCTGGTATGTAGCAACACACATGAAAGATGATACCCTGCATAATAACAAAGAGCGGATGGTAATCTAAGATTCCACAGAAAAGGTAATCGTAGTTTTATTTCTCATTCTATCAGTCTAAGCATCCAAACAATGGACTTAATTTGTGTAACTATTACCAACAAAATTTTAAGTATAGTTTTGGTTCTTTTGTTAAAAAAAAGGCAAAATAAAAGAAGTGGAATCAATTTTCTGATAGTGTAGATTCCATTTAAGATAATGATGAAATAGATGAAAAATTTATGCTTGCAGAACAGAACTTGTCATTTTTCTAAACTTGTTTTTTCCTATGATGTCAACCCATGTTCAACTTATTATAAATAAAGTTCTTTGTAATCACATTTTTCAAAAGAATGCATGGTTGGTAACTCTCATTAATGTCTTTAATTAAGATCACTTTCAAATGTCTAGGGCTGTTTTATTTCCATCTTTCATTTAGTAACTGTTTCTATATTTATCAGTAGGTTCAATGCAGGAAATTTTCTTTGACATTACATAGCATTTAATCTTCATCATGATATCACACACACACACACACACAAAAGTCCAAAATATGAGTTCTGAGTTGAGATTTGTCCCAATCATTTTCCATAAATCTATGTTCTATGATTGAGTTGGATATTGTCTTAGTCTAGCTGTTCTTATTAAACACTTCTAACGTGTATATTAAATCTTAATTAGTGTTTTACATCTACTATCAAATTGAACTCTCACAATAATCTTTTGAGTAATATTGTTATTGACCTCAGCACTATGAATGAGGAAACAGGAAAATATCTAACTCAAGGTCCCACAACAAGTAATTTAGGCTATGACAAACTCCCCTGGTGGCTAACCTTACTCATACCATCTGATTGAAACTGACATCTATAATCATGGAGATAAATGGAAAGATGGTTAAGTGTGGGTTTACTGTTAACATATTCTTGATTACAGACAGTGGTGGCAAAACCTGGAATAAAACTGCTGCTGCCGCTGCTGCTGCTAAGTCACTTCAGTCATGTCCGACTCTGTGCGATCCCATAGATGGCAGCCCACCAGGCTCCCCATCCCTGGGATTCTCCAGGCAAGAACACTGGAGTGGGTTGCCATTTCCTTCTCCAATGCATGAAACTGAAAAGTGAAAGCGAAGTCGCTCAGTCGTATCAGAATAAAACTGAGGCCTGGCTAACTCTAAAACACATGCACTTTCCACTCTATTTTGTTTTGTTCTATTCTGGAAGCTTATTCTGAAAGAATAACACCACAGTTTATTGGTAGGAAAATAGGCCCTGCTTCAGTGGCACATGTGTGCATGCTCAGTTTCTCAGCTGTGTCCGCTTCTCTGTGACTCTCTGGTCTATAGCCCACCAGGCTCCTTTGTCCATGGGCTTTTCCAGGCAAGAATATTGGAATGGGTTGCCATTTACTCCTCCAGGAGATCTTACTTACACAGGGATTGAACCTGTGCCTCCTGTCTCTCCCACACTGGCAGGTTGATTTCCTTAATGGTAGGGAGAAATAATTTGCAAATTTTTCACCCACTGTAGATCTCTGAGTGCTTGTTTGTTGTTGCTGCTATAATAATGAAATATTGAATGAATCTGAATATATTTCAGGAAGACCTGAACATTGATATCTCTCAGTTTCACAATTTGAACTTCTTGTTAAAAATTACAGGATAAGCGTATCATTGGCATCTATCATTTCCCAATAACTTAAGCTTTATCTCACCAGAAATTCTTGAAACATACTAACTTCATTCATGGTCTTTATTAAATTACTGTGTTTATATTGCTTTCAGTTCAGTTCAATTCAGTTGGTCAGTTGTGTCCGACTCTTTGCGACCCCATGGAGTACAGCACTTCAGGGTTCCTGTCCACCACCAACTCTCTGTCCACCACCAACTCTCGGAGTTTACTCAAACTCATATCCATAAATTCAGTGATGCCATCCAACCATCTCAATCTCTATTGTCTGCTTCTCCTCCCGCCTTTAATCTTTCCCAGCATCTAGGTCTTTTCAAAAGTCAGTTTTTCACATCAGGTGGCCAAAGTATTGGAGTTTCAGCTTCAGCATCAGTCCTTCCAATGAATGCTCCAGATTGATTTCCTTTAGGATGGACTGGTTGAATCTCCTTGCAGTCCAAGGGACTCTCAAGAGTCTTCTGCAATACCACAGTTCAAATTTAGCAATTCTTCAGCCCTCAGCTTTCTTTATAGTCCAACTCTCATATCCATACATGACTACTGGGAAAACTATAGCCTCGACCAGACAGACCTTTGTTAGCAAAATAATGTGTCTGCTTTTTAAAATGCTTTGGTAATCACTTTTCTTCCAAGGAGTAAGCATCTTTTAATTTCATGGCTGCAGTCACCATCTGCAGTGATTTTGGAACCAAAAAATTAGTCTCACTGTTTCCACTGCTTCCCCATCTATTTGCCATGAAGTGATGGGACCAGATGCCATGTCTTAGTTTTCTGAATATTGAGTTTTAAGCCAACTTTTTCACTCTTCTCTTTCACTTTCATCAAGAGGCTCTTTAGTTCTTCTTCACTTTCTGCCATAAGGGTGGTGTCATCTGTATATCTAAGGTTATTGATATTTCTCCTGGTAGTCTTGATTCCAGCTTGTGTTTCATCCAGCCAGGCACTTCATATGATGTACTGTGCATATAAGTTAAATAATTAGAGTGACAATATACAGCCTTGACTTACTCCTTTCCTGATTTGGAACCAGTCTTGTGTTCCATGTCCAGTTCTAACTGTTGCTTCCTGACCTGCATATAGATTTCTCAAGAGGCAGGTCAGATGGTCTGGTATTCCCATCTCTTTCAGAATTTTCCACAGTTTGTTCTGATCCACATAGTCAAAGACTTTGGCATAGTCAGTAAATCAGAAGTAGATGTTTTTTCTGGAATTCTCTTGCTTTTTCAATAATCCAGTGGATGTTGTCAATTTGGTCTCTAATTCCTCTGCCTATCTAAATCCAGCTTGAACATCTGGAAGTTCACAGTTCACAGACTGTTGAAGCCTGGCTTGGAGAATTTTGAGCATTATTTTACTATTGTGTGAGATGAGTGTAACTATGAGGTAGTTTAAACATTAATCCCTTTCTTTGGGATTGGAATGAAAACTGACCTTTTCCAGTCCTGTGGCCACTGCTGAGTTTTCCAAATAAGCTTGCATATTGATTGCAGCACTTTCACAGCATCATCTTTAAGCATTTGAAATAGCTTAACTGGAATTTCATCACCTCCACTAGCTTTGTTCGTAGTGATGCTTCCTAAGGCCCACTGACTGCATTCCAGGATGTCTGGCTCTAGGCAAGTGATCACACCATCATGATTATCTGGGTTGTGAAGATCATTTTTTGATAGTTCTGTATAGTCTTGCCTCCTCCTCTTAATATCGTCTGCTTTTGTTAGGTCCATACCATTTCTGTCCTTTATTGTGCCCATCTTTGCATGAAATGTTCCCTTGGTATCTCTAGTTTTCTTGAAGAAATCTCTAGTCTTTCACATTCTATTGTTTTCCTCTATTTTTTTGCATAGATCACTGAAGAAGGCTTTTCATTATAGAAAATTATATTAATAGGATCACATATTTGCCAGATTTTGTGTGTTGCTTTCATGCAGCCTTTTGAATTTCTTGTTGTTTCCTCCCACTCCTCTTCTACTCCATTCTCATTACTCTCTTTTAGAAAACCTTGGTTAACAAGGATATATCTTTCATTATTTTATCAAAACCTAATTGGTTATAAGCAAACAGATACACACACATACATATAAATACATTTATACACGTAGTTGCTTGCTATTAAGAATTATGCACAGTTTTGCATATTGATTTTCATAGTTACATATTTTGGGACAATTAAGCTAACCGATATCAAAGTCTATTCACGTTTTGGTGGTTGTGCACAATACCATAGCGTGATGGTGCCATAATTATTCTAACATTCCTCTATTTGGGTATTCTTTTCATCAGCTTTTTTTTAGTCACTGTAAATAATGCCATCATATACATCCTACAAGTTGGAGACCCAGTGTCATAATTCACTTAGAGTCGAATGTCTGAGAACCAGGAGGAATCTGGTATGAGTTCAAGAGTTCTACAGCCCAAGAACCTAGGAGATCCCCTGGCTGAGGGCAGGAAATAACAGATGTCACGGTCTGTTGATTGTTTGTGTGTGTGTGTGTGTGTGTGTGTGTGTGTGAGAGACACATGGAAAGAGAGGGGAGGGAAACAGGAAGGGAGAAAATGTGCCTTTCTTCCAACAGCCCTCAATGGAGTGAATGATGCCACATACTTTGGTGAGGACAGATATTCTTTACTTAGTCTACTGATTTAAATGTTAATCTCTTCCAAAAACACCCTGTCAGACAAACCCAGGTACAATGTTTTGCCAGCTATCTGGGCTTCCCTTAGTCCAGTAAGGTTGAACACATAACAATAACAATCACAAAACAGTACTTATCAAATCTTGTGAAGAGTGGCTAATTATATGCATTTGAGACTGTCTAATCATATATCATAAAGAATATAAAAACACTGAATAGGGCATTCTAAGTAGCTAGGAAAATAATATAGTAAACTCAAAACATATACAAAGAGGGAAGTTAGACTGTATCTGAATGAAACAAAAGGTAGAAATTAAAGAGACAATAGCAAATGCTAATAAAAGTCTTCATCCAAACACTTAACAAAATTTTTAGAAGATACATTAAAAAGTTAGAAATAAGAGAATCAAAGCTACAGCAGAATTTATTTTTATCTTAAGAGACTCTTTAAAACAACTAAATGGCAATAACATACAAAACTTGGATAAAATAGATATTTTAATAAAAGCACAAATTAACAATATTGACAAAGGAAGGAAAAAATAACCAGGTTGCCAAAGTTCTTTAAAGAAATTTTAAAACAGTATGAACACTACAGAAAAATGCTTAAGGAAAAACCTGAAATGAGATATAACATGCTGCCTTTGATTTTTTTTTAATTTTATTTTATTTTTAAACTTTACATAATTGTATTAGTTTTGCCAAATATCAAAATGAATCCGCCACAGGTACACATGTGCCTTTGATTTTTACCCAAATGGTGAAACTCTGGTTTCCTCCCACCTTAAGTGCATGGTGCTTGGTTGTTCCCTTCACTAAAGTAAGTAAGTGGTTGTTGCTGCTTAGTCGCTAAGTCATGTCCAGCTTTTTTGCAACCCCATGGACTGTAGCCCGCCAAGCTCCTCTGTCCATGCGATTTCCAAGGCAAGAATACTGGAGTGGATTGGCGTTTCCTTCCCCAAGGGATCTTCACCAGGGATTGAACCTTCATCTCCTGCATTAACAGGTGGATTCTTTACTGCTGAATCCCCAGGGAAATTCAAAGAAATACAGAAGGAAAAACAGTTTTGAAGAAAAGGGCTGAAATTTAGTTTTGAAAGTAAGTATCAACTTTGTTGGGGCCAAAAACAGACATCTATTCAAGTGTTTGGATTTATATATATGAACATAGCAATAAGATCAAAGCTAATGAAACACATTTTAAAGCACTTGAACAAAGTAAGTAGTGAACCTGAAAATATGACTGAGAAGATCATTCAGATAAAAAGGTAGAGAAGTGATAAAAAACCAAGGATAGAATACCAAAGATCCCTGCATGATAGTAAAATTAAAATACAGCTTTAAGTGGGCTAAGAGAAGCAGCCAGCAATTATGTTATTAAGACATCTATAATCTTGAGAGTCCCTTGGACTGCAAGGAGATCCAACCAGTCCATTCTGAAGGAGATTAGCCCTGGGATTTCTTTGGAAGGAATGATGCTAAAGCTGAAACTCCAGTACTTTGGCCACCTCATGCGAAGAGTTGACTCATTGGAAAATACTCTGATGCTGGGAGGGATTGGGGGCAGGAGGAGAAGGGGACGACAGAGGATGAGATGGCTGGATGGCATCACTGACTCAATGGACGTGAGTCTGAGTGAACGCCAGGAGTTGGTGATGGACAGGGAGGTCTGGCGTGCTGCGATTCATGGGGTCACAAAGAGTTGGACACGACTGAGCGACTGAACTGAACTGAATTGAATATTCAGATACAATATTAAAATGCCTCAGAATCCAACCTGTTTTCTATAGTCTTACTCCTTGGAAAACTTTTGAGATGCTGACTTTGGGCTGAATTCCCATCATCTATGACCATGTGTTTCAAATTTCTGACACTTCCATGTGCACAATTTACTGAAACTACTTTATAATATAGATCCACAGACTGTTCTCATTTCTAGAATCATGAACACAAGGAGAGGTTGGTTGGTTGTGATTTTATGTGTTTACAATATGATGAAATGAAGATTATCTAATTGAATTATATGTTCATCTACTAGGAAAGGTCCTATGGTACTTGATTTCAAGTGTAAAATACAAAATTAATTGCTTACAATCCTAATCTAAGCTTGTTGTTGTTCAGTGTCTAAGTGTGTCTGACTCTTTGTAACTTCATGGACTGCAGCACACCAGGCCTCCCTGTCCCTTACTATCTCCTGGAGTTTGCCCAAGTTCATGTCCATTCCATCAGTGAGAGGTCAATTTAAGTTTGAGCTAACCATTAATATATATTTTTTAAAGGATCTGTAAAATCACCTTTTCAACAAGCAAATTCTCATCTCAAACCTCATTTATAGCTTAGTGAAAGAATACAAATAATTAGGTTACTGCAACAATTATACTTTAAGAACTAACACATAATCCAATGTCCTAATGTCAGCCCTACATGAGTTTATTTTGAACATTTCCCTAGGATATACAAATCATAGGAGAACGTATTTCTTTGAGTCTGCCAACCTGATGCAAATGGTACAATTTCTGACGCTTCACTATTCTTGTTCAGTTCAGTTCAGTTCAGTTACTCAGTCATCTTCGATTCTTTGTGACCCCATGAATCATAGCACACCAGGCCTCCCTGTCCATCACCAACTCCCGGAGTTGACCCAAACTCATGTCCATTGAGTCGGTGATGCCATTCAACCATCTTATCCTCTGTTGTCCCCTTCTCCTCCTGCCCTCAATCTTTTCCAGCATCAGGGTCTTTTCAAATGAGTCAGCTCTTTGCATCAGGTGGCCAAAGTATTGGAGTTTCAGCTTCAACATCAGTCCTTCCAACGAACACCCAGGACTGATCTCCTTTAGGATGGACTGGTTGGATCTCCTTGCAGTCCAAGGGACTCTCAAGAGTCTTCTCCAACACCACAGTTCAAAAGCATCAATTCTTCAGCGCTCAGCCTTCTTCACAGTCCAACTCTCACATCCATACATGACCACTGGAAAAACCATAGCCTTGACTAGATGGACCTTTGTTGACAAAGTAATGTCTCTGCTTTTTAATATGCTGTCTAGGTTGGTCATAACTTTCCTTCCAAGGAGTAAGCGTCTTTTAATTTCATGGCTGCAATCACCACCTGCAGTGATTTTGAAGCCCAGAAAAATAAAGTCAGCAGATGTTTCTACTGTTTCCCCATCTATTTGCCATGCAGTGATGGGACTGGATGCCATGATCTTAGTTTTCTGAATGTTGGGGGTTCCCTTATTAAGACTCAGTATTTTCTGAGTTGTTTTTTTTTTTTTCAGGAAAAAGAGGTCAGAACTTTTGCTGAATGAAAATGCAATAATTTACTTTATCTGGTGATAACATTAAAAGATGGTGGCCAATCAAATTAAGTTACTTAAAACATAAATTATTAGAATATAAAAAATAAAAGCCAACTAACAGGATCTAACAGGATAAAACAGTAGCTGGGTTAACACCAGAAGTTTCTTAATTTCCATTTATTAATAGTCTTTCTAACTTCACTCCCTTACTTCCTGACTCAAAGGGAGGTCGTACCTTCTTCCACCTGAGGCAAATGCTTTCTTTCGGATTTACATTTCCTGATCTGCAGCCTCTTCTGGAATATCCCTTCATTATTTATCTCCCATCATTTATTTCCCTTCTCTTCTTCAATACTACATCTTTACTCTTAGTGTCTATTACTATATATTAAAGCTTCTTCATCCTTTGTCCACTTCTAACCTCCATGCCAAACTTCTTAAAAAAGCATTATTTCTTTATTCTTGTCTTCCTTTCAATTCACCACAATCTATATTTTGCTCCTCACCACCAAATGGAAATTGCTCTAGGGTTGTCACTGACCCCTCATTTGTTACAGTCAGTTTTCTTTAGTCTCCAATGGAATAATTTGTTTCTAGAGAATTAAGAAAATCTTAATAGAAAAACAAAATGCATGACTCAGGTCATCAAGTACAAGTACAAACTTGTTTGGGTTTAGACCAAAAGGAAAAAGAGAACTCATCTTTGTAGCCCCAGAAAAATAAAAATAAAATCTACCAAAAAAGAGTGCTCTTTATTCCTCAAGTTGCTCGTCAATTCTAAGACTTACCAGAGTGCTAATGATGTCCTTCTCAAACTACCCCTCTGTACTTGGCAGGTTTTGTTATGTCAAAGGTTTTGTTCCTATTTTTCAAACCATGTTTTAGTAGCTTTGGTGGGAGAGGGAGGGCTCCTCTTCCTCATCTGCCTACTTATTTAGAAATTGAACACCAGAGAACTGACTTCAATTTTTTTCTTACTCCATACCTATAGAATCTCATCCACCCATGTGGCTTTAACCATCATTTAGTAATTGCATCTCCAAATTCTTAGACAGTTATTTGCCCTCCCCAAGTTCTGCAAGTTAATTTCTGAATACATACTGGATATATCTATCTAGACATAAAATATTAATTTTAAACTCAGGATGGCTAAAGCTGAACTAATTATCTTGAACCATTTCTGATTCTATGCAATTTATCCTTATCCAGAGTGTCCTTTAGTCCTCCTGAAGAAAATATGTGTTGCATGTAGGTTATACACAAACTAGATTACTGAGCATTTTTATAATTACCTTCCCACAAAATTACTTTAAATCATTTTTTGTTTAGAGGAGGCTCTGCTGCTGCTAAGTTGCTTCAGTTGTGTCCAACTCTGTGCGACCCCATAGACGGCAGCCCACCAGGCTCCCTCATTCCTGGGATTCTCCAGGCAAGAACATTGGAGTGGGTTGCCATTTCCTTCTCCAATGCATTTAAGTGAAAAGTGAAAGTGAAGTCTCTCAGTTGTGTCTGGCTCTTCACGACCCCATGGACTGCAGCCTACCAAGGCTCCTCCGTCCATGAGCCTCTCCAGGCAAGAGTACTGGAGTGGGGTGCCATTGCCTCAGCAAGTTTAATTTCTTCCAAGTGGTGACTTGGTAGGCGAAGGAGCCAGGATTCAAAACCCAATCTGAAGCTTTTCCGCTAGCCAGCACTGGCTCCATGGATACCGTATATTACCCAAAAGGTAGAAATCTCAGTGTATTCTGGGATCCTCTCTCTTTCATCTATTCCAGGCAGTCTCTTCAATTAGCATTGATTTTTACTCCTAAATATCTCTTAAATCACCCTAGCTACTGCTGCAGTTGAAGCCCTTCCCTCCTTTCTAAGGGCTTATGGCCATGGCTTTCTAATTAGCCTCCTGAGTCCAGCCTCTTGAAAAGCCAAAGCCATCCTTCCTTTTGCAATCAGAACAATCAGTCTTGAAACACAAATTTATTTCAAACTCCTAAGTAAAGTACTCCAATGACTCCTAAAAGTGTAAACTTCTTCATACAACATTCTGCATGGCTAAAATTTTACCATCAGACTCTATATAATCTCACCTTTGGCAAAATGCATTCCTAGGCCTTCCTCTTTACCTAGGGTCTGCCAAACATACTTGGCTTTTTCATACTCCTAGCCAATACTTGCTCAATCCTTTTCTTGATTGCCTGGTAGTCTTCCCCAGCCTTCAAAACCAACATCTGAAATCATCTCATAAAATCTTTTCTGAGATGGTCAGACAGCATTAATCACTCACAACCTTCAGGACCCATTAAAACTCTTTTACTTCTATAAAGCACTTTTCACAAAGGACAGCTATTATAGGTTTGCATGTCTCTTTCCTAGACATGAAATCCCCAGGAACAGGGACTATGCTATCTTCATATACCCATGCTATCTTCATATTCTTTACTCCTAACAATGTATCACAAAATTGCATCAGCTTCAATGCCCCTTAATTGAGGAATTTCATATAAGTATGAATCAATGTCTGATTCCAAGAGGTTAGAAATCATGTATATTTGTTCACAGAGATCATTGTTAATAAGTGGTACTAAAACTAAGTATTAGTTAGATGAAAATATAAATATGTAAATTGATGAATGCTGTTATTTGAAACTGCATAAAGCTGGCTTAAGACTCAACATTTAAAAAACTAAGATCATGGCATTGGGTCCCATCACTTCATGACAAACAGAAGGGGAAAAGGTGGAAGCTCTGACAAATTTCCTCTTCTCGGGCTCTAAATACACTGTGGATAGTGACTGCAGCCATGAAGTTAGAGGACAATTGCTTCTTGGCAGAAAAGCCATGATAAACCTTGACTGTGTATTAAAAAGCAGAGACATTACGTTGCTGACAAAGGTCAGTACAGTCAAGGCTATAGTCTTTCCAGTAGTCATGTACAGATGTGAGAACTGGACCCTAAAGAAGGCAGAACACCAAAGAATTGATGCTTTTGAACTGTGGTCCTGTAGAAGACTCTTGAGAGTCCCTTAGACAGCAAGGAGATAAAACCACCAGTCAATTCTAAAGGAAATCTACCCTGAATACTCAAGGAAATATACCCTGAATACTCAATGGAAGGACTGATGCTGAAGCTGAAGATCCAAAACTTTGGCCACCTGATGTGAACAGCTGACTCATTGGAAAAGACCCTGATGCTGGGAAAGATTGAAGACGGAAGGAGGGCAACAGAGGATGAGATGGTTGGATAACATCACTGATTCAATGGACATGAATTTAGGCAAACTCTGGAAGGTGGGGGAGAAGGCAATGGCAACCCACTCCAGTGTTCTTGCCTGGAGAATCCCAGGGACAGAGGAGCCTGGTGGGCTGCCATCTATGGGGTTGCACAGAGTCGGACACGACAGAAGTGACTTAGCAGCAGCAGCTGGGAGGTGGTGAAGGACAGGGAAACCTGGTGTGCTACAGTCCATGGGGTCGTGAAGAGTCGGACATGACTTGGTAACTAAATGACAACAAGAAGACACTAGGTATTCTTAATACTAGCATATATACTTAGTCTGTTACATTGCCTGTGGAAGACAATGCATATCTTTCAAAGCCCTTGCAGCTTGATGGCCAACACTGCCATGGAATACTGGCTATATGAACACTGTTTGGAGTTAATAAATTCCATGGAACTTAGGTCAAATTGGAGTAAGCGCTAAGTTCCCAAATCAAGTGCACAGGTTCCTAGAATGAAACTGAGCTCAAGGGCACCTATAGGAAGTTCACAGCAGTTCCATTTATACCTAAGGGCAGTTCAATAGGCTTTGTCCCACCAGCCTGTCTTAATGCCGACTGGACCAGAAATCTGAAGAACTCTCAAACTTTCTAATAGTCTTCATGACTTTTGGTATTGATCTAAATTGGGAACTTATCTCAGAGATCAGAAGACTGCAGCATATTCCCCTGAGTTATCCTGATTATAGGGATAAGGTGGGAGTTGGGTAAGGGGCAGTAGAGATATTAATATTTAATTACCTAATTATATTAGTGTTAATGAACACAGAAGGTTCTGGAACATTACCCTGAGCATTTGCTTTTCCTAACTTCAACATGCATATTTTAATTTTTCAACTCACCTAAAAATAGGTTGCAGAAAGACTGAGTGAAACTATAGTAGTGAGAGTAAAGCCAGAGAATGGAAGTAAATTTCTGAGGAATAGAAGAACGACACTTTGCCCTCCACTTCATCTCAAGGAGCTTACATAACTTCAGGTTCTTGGGTTTGCATTCCCAGATTCAGCACTACTAAAATCACCAAGCAATATTACATCTGCTAGCACATCTTCCCCTTACAGAGAAAACAAATACAAATGACTTCCAATCACAGGGCAGCACTGGCAGGTAGGCATGTTTGTCAAGCAACCACTTTGGACCATTATGGGCTTTCTGTGAGGCAGAGGTATTCCCACCTAACGAGGCTTCATCATTCTGCCTGATGAGATAGCCCTTCATGATTTCTGCTGAAAGTACTAATAATCATGGACTCTTTAGACTCAGAATTCATATTTTCTTTTTCATCCACACTCTCTTTATCTTACTAACAGTGTCAGAAAATGTTCAACAAGATTTTTCTAGTGAATAAAACACTTCCTGGCTTTATCTTTGGCACTTAGGAAATCTATGTGAATAATACTTTCAGGCCAATAGGGCATCATTTATTAAGTTGTTGTTTCTATACCTGATAACCTCAGTTATCAGTTCTGGGCTATGAAAACAGTCTAAAGAGAGTTCAAATAAAAGGTTGAAAAATATTAAACACAGAGTTTGTGATGCAGAGCTTATTAAGACATACTGAACCCTGTATAAAAACTGGCTGCATTTTCTTGAAAGAATGCAAGGGAAATTTACAGTCATTATCTCTGGGTGGTGTAGGTTACCAGTGATTATTATTTTTTCTCTCTTTTTTTTTTTTTTTTTTTTTTGCTTGTTGGTGTTTCTGATTTTTCCACAATGAGCTTGCATCTTACTTATGTAGGAGAAAGGCTATTTGACTTAAACTTGAGGGCAATAGGACTTCCAAAGCAAATATGGTTTAATACAATTTGTTACAAACTGTCCAATGAAATAATTTAATCCAGTACTTATTTGATGAAATAGATTTTACATAACAAAGTAGCCTGGGTTACTGCTTCATTAAATTTCTACCCATGGAAATGAAATTTGGTTTAACATTCTTTTTCTTATCCTATAATTCTAGTATATTTTGTCTCAAAAGCTTAATGGGGCAAAATCCTTCCAATGACTGTATGTAATGTACTCAATACCATGTGGGAGACTTAAAAGGAGATGGAGTGCAGTGACATTTAAAAAAATAAAAATGGTACTAAAATTATTATTACTAAAGCAACAACCTATTTATCACTGATGTGCGTGCTTAGTCACTCAGTCACGTCTGACTTTTTACAACCCTGTGGAATGCAGCCCACCAGGTTTCTCCATTTTTTCAAGAGGGAATACTAGACTGGGTTGCCATTTACTCCTACAGAGGATCTTTCCAACCCATGGGTTGAATCTGCATCACCTGTATCTCCTGCACTGCTGGGGATTCTTTACCTGCTGAGCCACAAGGGAGGCCCTTATGTTGATAGTAAGGCTACAAAAAATTGAAGTCATGTTTTTAATTTTAAGCTATGAGCCAGCTCAGGCATTACTCACTACTCATCTGCCAACACTAAAGTCAGTAAGGACCTGCTTCTCTTTTATTTGCCACCTACTCTTACGATCTTGTCATTAGATTCTCACTTTTGTAACCCGATCCCATTATGATCTCAATATCACAAGGTAATTCCCATGTGTTTTCCTCTTTGTTTTAGACAGCACTGTCTAATAGAAATAGAATGTAAATAAGTGAATATCAGCATTTTAGGAATCAGTGAACTAAAATGGATGGGAATGGGTAAATTTAATACAGATGACCAATATATCTACAACTGTGGACAAGAATCCCTTAGAAGAAATGGAGCAGCCCTCATAGTCAACAAAAGAGCCTGAAATGCAGTACTAGGATGCAGTCTCAAAAATGACATAATGATCTCAGTTCATTTCCAAGACAAACCATTCAGCATCACAATAATCCACATCTGTGCCCCAACCACTAATGTGGAAGAAGCTGAAATCTACTGGTTCTCTGAAGACCTACAACACCTTATAGAACTAACACCAGAAAAATATGTCCTTTTCATCACAGGGGACTGGAAAAAAAAAAAAAAAAGGCAAGAGACACCTGGAGTAACAGGCAAGTTTGGCCTTGGAGTACAAAATGAAGCAGGGCAAAGGCTAACAGTTTTGCCAAGAGAATGCACTGACCATAGCAAAAAAAACCCTCTTCCAACAACACAAGAGACAACTCTACACATGGACATCACCAGACGGTCAATACTGAAATCAGATCAATTATATTCTTTGTAGTCAAAGATAGAGAAGCTCTATACAGTCAGCAAAAACAAGACCAGGAGCTGACTGTGGCTCAGATCATGAACTGCTTATTGCAAAATTCAGACAAATTGAAGAAAATAGGGAAAAGCAGTAGACCATTCAGGTATGCCCCAAATCAAATCCCTTATGATTATATAGCAGAAGTGACAAATAGATTCAAGGGATTAGATCTGATGGACACAGTGCCTGAAGAACTGTGGATGGAGGTTCATAACATTGTACAGGAGGCAGTGATCAAAACCATCCCCAAGAAGAAGAAATGCAAAAAGACAAAATAGTAGTCCGAGGAGGCCTTACAAATAGCTGAGAAGAGGAGAGAAGTGAAAAGCAAAGGAGAAAAAGAAAGATACACCCATCTGAATGCAGAGTTCCAGAGAATAGCAAGGAGAGATAAGAAAGCCTGCTTATGTGAACAATGTAAAGAAATAGAGGAAAAAGATAGAATGGGAAAGATTAGAGATTCTCGCCAAGAAAATAGCAAGAGAACATTTCATGCGAAGAGGGGCACAATAAAGGACAGAAATGGTATGAACATAACAGAAGCAGAAGAACTTTAAAAAAGGTGGCAAGAATACACAGAAAAACTGTACAAAAAAGGACTTAATGACCTGGATAAACACAATGGTGTGGGGTCACTCACCAAGAACCAGACATTCTGGAGTGTGAAGTCAAGTTGGCCTTAGGAAATATTACTGCAAACAAAGCTTGAGAAGGTGATAGAATTCCAGCTGAGCTATTTCAAATCCTAACAGATGATGCTGTTAAAGTGCTGCATTCAATATGCCAGCAAATTTGGAAAGCTCAGCAATGGCCACAGGACTAGAAAAGGTCAGCTTTCACTCCAATCCCAAATAAGGATAATGCCAAAGAATGTTCAAACTACCATACAATTGTGCAGGACATGAACTGGAAATTCCAGATACACAAGCTGGATTTAGAAAAGGCAGAGGAACCAGAAATCAAATTGTCAACATTTGTTGGATCATAGAAAAAGCAAGAGAATGCCAGAAAAAAAATATTTACTTCTGCTTCACTAACTACACTAAAGCCTTTAATTGTGTGGACCACAAAAACTGTGGAAAAGTCTTAAAGAGATGGGAATACCAGACCACCTTACCTGACTCCTGAGAAACCTGTATGCAGGTCAAAAAGCAACAGCTAGAATCAGGTATGGAAAAATGGACTGTTTTAAAATTGGGAAAGGAATATGTCAAGGCTGTATATTGTCACCCTGCTTATTTAATTTATATGTAGAATACATCATGCAAAATGCCAGGCTGGATGAAGCACAAGCTGGAATCAAGACTACCAGGAGAAATATCAACAAATTTGGATATGCAGATGATACCACCCTAAAGGCAGAAAGCGAAGAACTAAAGAGCTTCTTGATGAAGGTAAAAGAGGAGAGTTACAAAGCTGAATTAAAACTCAACATTCAAAAAACTAAGATCATGGCATATTGTTCCATCATTCCATGGCAAATAGATGTGGCAAAAAGGGCAACAGTAGCAGACTTTATTTTCTTGGGCTCCAAAATCACTGAGGATGGTGACTGCAGCCATGAAACTAAAAGGCGCTTGCTCCTTAGAAGAAAAGTTACGACAAACCTAGACTGAGTATTAAAAAGCCGAGACCTCACTTTGCCGACAAAGCTCCGTACAGTCAAAGCTATGATTCTTCCAGTGGTCGTGTATGGATGTGAGAACTGTACCCTAAAGAAGGCTGAGTGCCAAAGAATTGATGCTTTCAAACTGTGGTGCTGGAGAAGACTCTTGAGAGCCTCTTGGGCAGCAACGAGATCAAACCAGTCAATCCTAAAGGAAATCAACCTTGAATATTCATTGGAAGGACTGATGTTGAAACTGAAGCTCCAATACTTTGGCCACCTGATGCAAAGGGCCGATTCGATGGAAAAGACCCTGATGCTGGGAAAGATTGAAGGCAGGAGGAGAAGGGGACAACAGAGGATGAGATGGTTGGATGACATCACGGATTCAATGGAAATGAGTTTAGGCAAACTCTAGGAGATAGTGACAGACAGGGAAGTCTGGCATACTGCAGTCCATGGGTTCGCAAAGACAGACACAATTTAGTGACTGAACAACAATACATAATTTTAAACTTTATACTAGCCACATTAAGAAAAAGTTTTAAAATAGATGAAATTAATTTAATTAATGTATTCCAACCCAAATATCCAAACTGACGTCATTTCAATGTATAAGCTATATATATATATATATATATATATATAGCTATTTTATTTTATTTTCATATATATTTATATAAGCTATTTTAATTATTCTTTTAGGTACTAAGTACTCAAAATTTGTCTGGTATTGAATACTTTATACCTTCAGTACATCTCAAATTGAAATTTTTTAATTGGAGATACCTGATCTGCATTTATATATCATAAAGTGTACAGTTGAAAAAGAAGACCCAAAATTGTTCCAAGCATACTTAAAACTTTTCCAATCACATAATCCAGTGTCAGCTTTTAAATTTATTGTAAAGTTGAAGACAATTAAAAGTCTCATTCTCAGTCACATTGGCTATATTCCAAGTGCTAACCAGTCCACACAGGGCAAGTGGCAACCATATTGGTGAGCACAGGTTTAGCTTTCACTAATTGTTTCTGCTTAAGGCTTTCAAAAATTGAACTTTTTTCCAGAACTTTGAAGATCAAACCTCATATCTGACCCATACCGAAAGCCCAAAGGTGGCCCTTAGAGACACCTTTCACAGGAGACCTTTTTAGGCAACAGGCACCCCCAACATACACACCTATACAGGAGAAACACTTCAGGACACATTCCCATCTGATGGTGACTCCTGGTATGTGAGAGCTCCCTGCTCAGGGAATAAGTATTGCATTCTGAATTTGGAGATAATTTTTAGAAAAGACATAGTATTTTAAAAATACAAATGAAGGGCTAATCTTGGAAAATGCAAATTTAAGCGTAAATGACTTACTTCAGAATACACATAAATTATTTCAGGCAATAAAGATTGATTTAGTAAAAAGAAGATTGATTTATTAACTTATTAACTCAAAGGTAGACTGTTGTAGTACCCTGAAGCAATCAATCCTGAGAGTCACTTATTGTGTTGCTCTAGCTTATGACTGCATGTGGGGCTTTCTCCCCTCTTATGGATCCTATTTGTTGACAAATATATGCCTTAAAAGAAAAGAAGGAGGTGGTTTATATGGCCTTTTTGTGGAAGGAGTACTGTTTTGTCTTATTGCAAGGTGAATATAAGAGCTTGGGCAAAGATTCTTGTACAATTTTGCATAAGTCAATTATAATGTAATTGATGTCAATAAAAAGGCTTTAGTGAGAAAATAAATTTCCAGAAACTTTCAGATTACCAAGAGGAAGAGCTTCCTCTGTAATTACATCTATATTAATATGGTTGCAGAGAGTACATGTGGGATCTATTCCACAGATAAGAAATGGGTAACAAAATGGGTATTTTGACATTTTATCTTGTGCAATATTATCTTCCACACATACATAATTGTAGTCTATTTTTCTGGTGCCTTTTTCTAATGCATAATGTATTTTGAATTACATGGTTTATATACAACCATATACCCACGACTTAAAACAACTAATTTTATGCTCAGAATGTGAGCCAATTTAATATAGTTCTGAAGAGGTCAAAATTCTTTGTTTAGAATTTTATTTTCTTTATCAGTGGTTTCTTTCATGGGTCCCCTAAAACACCACCGTCCAACAGATAAACAATGCAAACCATAAATATAATTTAAAATTTTCGTATCTCCATATGAGAAAAGTAAAAAAAGGCATAATTCATATATTTTTATTAAACCTGAAATATCCCAATGAGATATTGTACCATCTTTTATTTTTTATTTAAGGCATTGCATCTGGTGTGTTTTTGGTACTTATAGTCTCTATCGATTCAGACTAGCCACAGTTTCAAGTACTCAATAGCCACATATGGCTAGTGGCTGCCATTATTGAACAGCACCAGCAAAGATAATATTCACAGTGAAATTTTGGTATAAGTTACTGAATATATGTTACCCTGTCTAGCAAGATGGAAACCCAAGACCTAGTCAAAATTATGTTTAATAATCAGTTAAATGTTTAATTTTCATATTAAAATAAAATTCAAAGAAATCTGTTATGATCTTCTGTAAAAAGTATTACTTCACCTACAGAATACAGCACTTTTATTTTTTTCCTATTTGTGCTGTTGGCAAATTTTCAGGCTAGGTTCAGCACAGACAGTTAAAAATCCTTGATTACAGTTTAAACTAGTCTCAAAATTAGTTCACATAATTACCTGTCAGTGGAATCTGTCACTGGTTTTTCCTTTTTCAAAACATTTTTTTAATCTAACATCTTCAGAGTTTCTTTAGAAAATTGAATGAAATATTAGAATGACTCAGTCTGAGTGAAAAAAGTTAATTTCTATCTCACCCTTTCATTCAAATGTATGATGTATTTTACAGTGTTGAAAAATCTGTAGCATTAATCTCTGTGACTTAAAGAATTACAGTACAGTTCAGTAAGATACCAGGAAAACTGCAGACATATTTACAAAAAGAAATATCCACAAGCTATTACATTGTCATACACTGGTGCACTTGTCTGCCTATGTGATATTTTTCTCCATGTTCAATGGTGCATATCAAGTTAACAACCAAAATGTATTATCTAATGTATTGTGTGATTAATAGGATAGCTCATATTTTAATCAGCCACAGATTTCTTCTCAATGAGGTCTACTTGCCTTAAGCACAATATATTCATTCAGTCTTAACTTTTTACAGTAGGTTTTATTCTACTTTCCTTTCTATTTGTTTTTAACAAAAAATTTCATGTGGATGCTTCTAACAGACTTAATAAATCATTTTGTGATACCATTGTATTTTTAAAAACCTATTTGTTTGACTCTGCAAGAGTGCTCTGTATTTAGTTATTTTAAATACAATAACTATATAGTCTATTGATCACCTCCCACTAAGTCAGCAGTATCTCCCTTTGTATCCCCTGCTTGACTATAAGCTACTTAAGAAAAGTGATATCATATCAATTTTCCTATTTTAAAAAATAGTACCTTACCTGTAATAGATGCTTCATAAAACATGTGGACTTTATGAATCACTATAAAGCTGTAACCTCAGTATTAGTCTAACAAATGACTTAACCAGTCCAAAACAAAACATGAGTCATAATAGCTATATTAGCCATTATATATTATACTATAATAGGAATATTCAACAGTTGCTCTGTTCTAGGCACTATATACATTAGTTGCAATGTTTTAATTATCCTATAGGTAAAGGATCTGCCTGAGATGCATAAAACTCAGTAGATGCTGTGGGGTTTGATCGCTGGGTGGGGAAGATGCCCTGGAGGACAGCATGGCAACCCACTCCATATTCTTGCCTTGGAGAATCCTATGGACAGAGAAGCCTGGCAGGCTACAGTCCATGGGGTTGCAGAGTTGGACATGACTGAAGTGATGAGAAAGCAAGCACACAGTCCTTAAAGTTATGACCAACCTAGATAGCATATTGAAAAGCAGAGACATTACTTTGCCAACAAAGGTCTGTCTAGTCAAGGCTATGGTTTTTCCTGTGGTCATGTATGGATGTGAGAGTTGGACTGTGAAGAAAGCTGAGTGCTGAAGAATTGATGCTTTTGAACTGTGGTGTTGGAGAAGACTCTTGAGAGTCCCTTCGACTGCAAGGAGATCCAACCAATCCATTCTAAAGGAGATCAGTCCCAGGTGTTCATTGGAAGGAATGATGCTGAAGCTGAAACTCCAGTACTTTGGCCACCTCATGCGAAGAGTTGACTCATTGGAAAAGACTCTGATGCTGGGAGGGATTGGGGGCAGGAGGAAAAGGGGATGACAGAGGATGAGATGGCTGGATGGCATCACTGACTTGATGGACGTGAGTCTGGGTGAACTCCAGGAGTTGGTGATGGACAGGGAGGCCTGGTGTGCTGCAATTCATGGGGTCACAAAGAGTCGGACATGACTGAGCGACTGAACTGAACTGAACTGATAAGGATAATTATCATACAAGGATAATTAAATACTAATATGAAGTATATACTATGAATAGCCCCATTGCAAACCAGTAAAATAGAGGTTCTAAAAGAAAAGAATGCTTGTCTTAGAGCAGAGTGACTGAGTCAGGGTTTGGATATACACTGCCTGATGGCAAAATTCGAGTTTTTAACCACTGACATGGCCTCTAGAGGCCTCTGGTTCTGAGGATCTTAGATGACAACACCTTTAAACAATGGAGTTCCTATACCAGGGATGATTCCCACTGAATGATACACATTTAGATACAGTAGGCAAATACAAAACAAATATATCATTCGTAAGTATAGGAATATTGAGACCAACTTACTGAATAGCTGTAATCCTTTGTTACTGTTATTTATTAACTTTTTCATTATTTTTTCTGAGTAAGCTTTATGTACCTACCATGTAACATCCTAATTCTCTTTGAGGTTTTGATTCATTTTTTTTCTCCTAGATTCTGACATATTTATGTTCAACTGAAAGACTTTCTGATCTTAAGAATATGTTCAAGTGTGTTGGTTTATATCTATACTAAAATTTAGAGTGACCACTACATATTTTTAAACTTGACTAGATAATTGAATTTTCTCACTGACCAGAAGCTATTAAGAGTTTATTTGATTAGAGGTACCTGCTTCATTTTTGTTCTGGGTTGAAAGATCACTTACTATCAACCCGCTATGACATCTGTTAAAATGTGTTTCTTAGGGAAATAAATTTTTTAAAAAGGTAAGAGTACACAAACACACAGAAAATAATTCTCCAATATTTTCATCTTAACATATATCTCAAACTTGTTTCCTTGAGAAACTGCAAAATGTCCTTTTCCTACAACTGCATTTTTAGTTTTATATGTGTCTGTGTATAAACTAAATATATTTTTATATGTTTGCTATATAATAATAGTATAAACAAATAAATATACCCACACTACAAAGCTACTTACGAACATAGGTTAAAAGTTAAGGATAGACACTAGGCCAAAATGGCAGAGTATGAAGATCCCGAGCTCACCTCCTTCCGTGGGCACACCAAAATTACAATTATTTACAGAGACACTATTGATGAGATAGACTGGAAAATGAGCAGAAAGATTTTCTACAACTAAATATATAAAGAAAAATCAGTAATGAAATGGGTAGGAGGGGTAGAATCAAGGTACAATCAAGACCCCATACATTCAGGGTGACCCACAAACAAGAAGATAATTACAATTAAGGAGGTTTACCCCAAGGAGCAATAAGTCCAAGCCCCATCTTGGGCTCCCCAGCCCACCTATCTCACATTGGAAAGAACCCCCAAGCATCTGGCTTTGAAGGCCAGTGGGGCTTACTTTCCAGAGAGCCAGAGTACTGTGGGAAATGGATACTCCACTTTTACAGGGCATACACAAAACATTACATGCTCCAGGACCCAGGGTAGAAGCAATAATTTGAAAGACCCATTTGCTGATCTTTGAATGCCTCCTGAAGAAGCAGGAGGCTACAGGAGATCACCCTGGGACATAGAGACTAATGACAGCCACCTGGGGAGCTTGTTGTACCATGGACACTGGTGCTGGAAGAGCCACTTTGAAGTATTCCATCTAGTTCATCACCACTGGGACTCACCTCCAACTACCAACCTGTAGGCAGAAGTAGCAGGACACCTACCTGCCTGTGAGCACAAGTACCAGGACCCACCCAGCAACTAGCCAGATGGGGACAGAACCCCAGCCACCAGCAAGCAGGCTGCCTTAAGACCCTCTGAGACCACAGCCATCTCAGGATACATCCCAGTCCAGTGGGCCCAGGTCCAGGCCCCCCACACCAGCACACCACACTAGCCCCAAGCCCCAAGCCCCAGGACCTTGCAGCCAGAGACTCTGGGATTCAATTCTGCCCACTGGTGACAGGAATCAGTCCCCAAACCTCTGGACTCCAGTCCTGCCCACCAGAATGCAGTTGCATGAACTTTGGGATCCAGCTCCACAGACAAGAGGACCAGCCCCAGCCCTGGGAATAGCCTCACACATGAGTGGGCAGGTACTATCCCCAAGAACCCTTAGGCCATGGCTCTACAGATCACAGATGGACACCAGCCCCAAGATCACTGCAGCCCCACACCTGTCATAGAAGAACCCAGCCCCACTCATGAACAGTCCAATACCAGCTCTTAGACCCAGGGTCCCTGCAGTCATAGACCCCAGGACCTGGCTGTGTCCACCAGTGGGTAGGCCCAGCTCTAGAATCCCCTGGGCCCCAACCCTGTCCTCCAGCAGGCACACACAGCTCTGGAACAACTTGGGCCTCAAAGCCAGCAAACTCAGGACCTATTCCCATTCACCAGAGGCCAAATTCCGATCAAAGACCCCTTGGACCCATCACCACACTGGGATCCAATCTCATTCACCACTGGGCCAACATGAGCTTTGGCACACATCAGAACCCACAGCCAGTTATGTCAGAAACTGACCCTTACCCATGAGGAGACCAACACCAGATACAAAAACTTCAGCCACATAACTGCCCAGCAACTGCATACAGCTTTGCCCATGGTTGGTGATCACTAGCCTTGGGATTCCCCCCAGGATTCCACAACCAGCCAGCCTGTGACACAGTGACACCCACCAACCAGTGGCAGGCACCTCCACACAAGGCAGCCTGGCAACCAACCAGACCAGGGGTCAGCCACACCTCAAAGACTGCGCATAGTGGTCAACTAGCCACAAGAGGACCCACACAGCCCACAGAGGAGGCACCCTGAGAGCAGACAACTCCAGTATCCAGAGGGGAGTGTACGGCTGGGACACAGAGGACATCTTCTACAAAAGGACACTTTTCCAAGGTTGGGAAACAAACAACCTACTAGATACACAGAAATTAAAACAGCAAAGTAGGCAAAATGGAGCACAGGACATGTTCCAAATAAAGGAACAAGATCAAACCCCAGAAGAACTATCTTTTTAATCTGTTGGATTCTTATACAGTAGAACCAATCCCATTTACCACTGCATGAAAAAGAATAAGATATCTAGGAATAAATCTACCTAAAGAGGTAAAAGACAAGTATTGAAGATGACATAAACAGGTGGAAAAATATACCATGTTCATGGATCTAAAACATTAATGTTACTAATATTACCCAAAGTAATGTGTAGATTCAATACAATCCTTACAAAATATATATGGTGTTTTTCACAGAATTAGAAAAATAATTCTAAAATTTGTATGGAAATATAAAAGACCCTGAATAGCTAAAACAATCTTGTATAAGAAGAATAAAGCTGATGGAATCATGCTCCCTGACTTCAGACTATACTACAAAAGTTCAGCAATCAAAACAGAATAGAACGGGTGCAAAACAACACACAGATCAACGGAACAGAAAAGAGAACCTAGAGAGAAACTCATAAACTTACGGGAAGTTCAGTCAGTTCACTCGCTCAGTCATGCCTGACTCTTTGTGACCCCATGGACCGCAGCATGCCAGGCCTCCCTGTTCATCACCAACTCTTGGAGTTTACCCAAATTCATATCCATCAAGTCAGTGATGACATCCAACCATCTCATCCTCTCTTGTCCCCTTCTCCTCCTGCCCTCAATCTTTCCCAGAATCAGGGATTTTTCAAATGAGTCAGTTCTTCACACCAGGTAGCCAAAGTATTGGAGTTTCAGCTTCAACATCAGTCCTTTCAATGAACACTCAGGACTGATCTCCTTTAAGATGGATTGGTTGGATCTCCTTGCAGTCCAAGGGACTCTCAAGAGTCTTCAGCACCACAGTTCAAAAGCATCAATTCTTCAGCACTCAGCTTTCTTTTTTTTTTTTTATTTTTAAACTTTACATAATTGTATTAGTTTTGCCAAATATCAAAATGAATCTGCCACATGTATACATGTGTTCCCCATCCTGAACCCTCCTCCCTCCTCCCTCCCCATTCCATCCCTCTGCTTTCTTCACTTCACAGTCCAACTCTCGCCTCCATCCATGACTAGATGGACCTTTGTTGACAAAATAATGTCTTTGCTTTTTAATAGGCTGTCTAGGTTGGTCATAACTTTTCTTCCAAGGAGCAAGCATCTTTTAATTTCACGGCTGCAGTCACCATCTGCAGTGATTTTGGAGCCCAAAAAAATAAAGTCAGCCACTGTTCCCACTCTTTCCCCATCTATTTGCCATGAAGTGATGGGACCAGATGCCATAAACTTGGTTTTCTGAATGTTGAGCCTTAAGCCAACTTTTTCACTCTCCTCTTTCACTTTCATCAAGAGGCTCTTTAGTTCTTCTTCACTTTCTGCCATGAGGGTGGTGTCATCTGCATATCTCAGGTTATTGAGATTTCTCCCAGCAGTCTTGATTCCAGCTTGTGCTTCTTCCAGTCCAGCGTTTCTCATGATGTACTCTGCATAGAAGTTAAATAAGCAGGGTGACAGTATACAGCCTTGACGTACTCCTTTTCCTATTTGGAACCAGTCTGTTGTTCCATGTCCAATTCTAACTGTTGCTTACTGACCTGCATACAGGTTTCTCAAAAGGCAGGTGGCCTGGTATTTGCATCTCTTTCAGAATTTTTCACAGTTTATTGTGATCCACACAGTCAAAGGCTTTGGCATAGTCAATAAAGCAAAAATAGATGTTTTTCTGGAATTCTCTTGCTTTTTCAATGATCCAGTGGATGTTGGCAATTTGATCTCTGGTTCTTCTGCCTTTTCTAAAACCAACTTGAACATCAGGAAGTTCACAGTTCACATATTGCTGAAGCCTGGCTTGGAGAATTTTGAGCATTACTTTACTAGCATGTGAGTTAGTATGATAAGTTAACCTCCAACAACAAAAAAATAAGAATAGATGATTGAGCAAAGATTGTCTCTTCAATAAGTGGTGCTGGGAAAACTGGATAGTTACATGAAAAAAAATTAAATTAGAACATTTCCCACACAATTAAAAAAAATACTGGAATAGATTAAGGACCTACACGTAAGAATGGATACTATAAAACACCTAGAGAAAAATATAGGCAGAACACTCTTTGCCTAAGTTAAAGCAACACTTTTTTGGATCTGTCTCCTAAAGCAAAGAAAATAAAAGGAAAAATAAACAAATGGAACTTACCTAAACTGAAAAGCTTTTGCACACCCAAGGAAATCATGAAAATGAAAAGATGGTCTACTAAATGGTAGAAATACTGGCAAATGGTATCAACAATAATCTAAAATGTATAAAAAATAAGCTCATAAAAATCAACATCAAAAACAAGCAGTTCAATTAAAAATGGGCAGAACCTGAATTAATATTTTCCATAGAGAAATGGAAATGGCCAACAGGCACACAAAAAGATGCTCAACACTGCTAATCACAAGGGAAATGCAAATCAAAATCACAATGAAATTTCACCTCACACCTGTCAGAATGGCTATAATCAAAAGATACAAATAATAAATGTTTGCAATGATACGGAGAAAAAGGAACCCATGTATACTGTAGGGATGTAAAGTGGTGAAGCCACTATGAAAAACAGTATGGAGTTTCCTCAAAAACTAAAAATAGAACTACCACAGCTACATGATCCAGTAATTCCATTTCTGGCTATATATCTAAAGGATATGAAACCACTCAAAAAGATACATACACCCCAGTGTTCACAGCAAAATAAGATTTACAAAAGCCAAAATATGAAAGCAACCTGACTCAGACATAAAAAGAATAAAATTTGGCCATTTGAAACAACATAGATGAAACTGGACAGTACTAAGTGGAATTAAACAAATCAGAGAATGACAAATATAGTATATTATCACTTATATGTGAAATCTAAAATATAAAACGAATATAACAAAACTGAAAAAAGGTCACAGATACAGAAAACAAATTAGCGGTTTCCAGTGGAGAAATGGAAGGGAGGAGAAGCAAGATAGGAGTAAGAGAGGGAATATTACTGTAGGGGATTAAAAGGTAAAAACTGCTATGTACTATGGGCTTCCTTTGTGTCTCAGCTGTTAAAGAATCCACCTGCAATGCTGGAGACATGGGTTCAAATCCCTGGGTTGGGAAGATCCCCTGGAGAAGGGAAAGGTTGCTACTTCAGCAGTACATGAACCGGGAACCTGCAGATGTATAAGCTTGGTTTTAGAAAAGGCCAAGGAACCAGAGATCAAATTGCCAACATTCGTTGGATCATAGAGAAAGCAGGGAATTCCAGAAAAAACATCTACTTCTAATTAATTGACCATGCTAAATATTAGACTGTGTGGATCACATCAAACTATGGAAAATTCTTAGAGATATGAGAGTACCAGACCACCTTACCTGTCTCCTGAGAATCCTGTATGCAGATCAAGAAGCGAAGTTAGGACCAGACATGGAACAATGGAATGGTTCAAAACTGGGAGAGGAGTACAACAAAGCTGGATATTGTCACCCTATTTATTTAACTTATACACAGAGTACATGATGTGAAATGCCAGGCTGGATGAATCACAAGCTAGAATCAAGATTGTCAGGAGAAATATCAACATCCTCAGATATGCAGATGACATCACTCTAATAGCAGAAAGCAAAGAGGAACTGAACAGTCTCTTGATGAAGGGTAAAAGAAGAGAGTGAAAAATCTGGCTTTAATGTTCAATTCAAAAACCTAAGATCATGGCAACTGCATGGCAAATAGAAGGGGAAAAAGTGGAAACAGTGGCTGCTTTATTTTCTTGGGCTGCAAAATCACTGCAGATGGTGACTGCAGTCATGAAATTAAAAGACGCTTACTGCTTGGAAGAAAAGCTATGACAAATCTAGACAGAATATTAAAAAACAGAGACGCCACTTTGCTGACAAAGGTCCGTATAGTCAAAGATATGGTTTTTCCACTAGTCATATATGGATGTGAGAGGACCATAAAGAACACTGAGTGTAGAAGAACTGATGCTTTTGAACTGTGGCTTTGGAGAAGACTCTTCAAAGTCCCTTGGACAGCCAGGAGATCAAACTAGTCAATCCTAAAGGAAATCAACCCTGAATATTCTTTGGAACAACCAATGCTGAAGCTCCAATACTCTGGCCACCTGATGAGAAGAGCCAACTCACTGGAAAAGACCCTGATGCTGAGAAAGACTGAAGGCAAAAAGATAAGGGGGTGGTAGAGGAAGAGATAGTTAGATAACATCACTGACTCAATGGACGTGAATGTGAACAAACTCCAGGTGACAGCAGAGGACAGAGGAGTCTGGCATGCTACAATCCGTGGGGTCGCATAGAGTGGGACACTACTTAGTGACTAAGCAACAACAACTATGTATAAAGTCAATAAGCTACAAGGACACATCATACAGTATAAGGAATGTGGCCAATATTTCATAATAACTTTAAATGGAGTATAATCTATAAAAATTTTGAATTACTAAGTGCAGTTCTAAACTGAATAATGCACTTGAATTCTGGAATCAAAGAGGTTTTCAAGTACTTTGAGTTCCTTTCTATAATGTAGATGGAAAACTGGGTATGGAACATATTTTAAGCTTTGTGACTTAATCTGCCTCCACAAACTGAATGGACAAATGGTTTTAACCAAAGAAGTATTTCCAAGTGAGCATAAAACAGATTGTCCGCCAAAGTTCAAATTTCTTTCAAATGGGGCTTTTAGATTAATTATTACCCACACTCTTGATTGACTAGGCCTGCAAAAAAATAAAGAAAAGAAAAATATGTGTGATTTACTTTTCTGATTAGGAAACTCTGAAATCTCCCTTTTAGTAACGATGTCTTCAGTATGCAAGTAAGATGAGATGGAGGCTCAAAGGTCCAGGGGAAAAGCACAAATTTTTCCTGAGAAGAATTATTTTTACCAAAAATGCCATCTTGTCATCCTCTGCAGCCGTTCAGTCAGGCTCATAAGTTAGTTCAGCTGCACATGCGGCTCATTCCTTATCTAATGGAAAATGATCTTAGTCTGACTGCATTGCTCAGCAGTTGAGAAGCTCTAATTGTTTCCTGTGCAGTCAAAGTTTCGTGTTTTTAAAATGTCTACTCGTTTTTCTTTCCCACTGTATACCCCTTTAATTAAACATCGTCAGCAACTTCAGCATTGAGATATAAAGAATTCTTGGGAGAAACAGATTCCATATGTACTCATTCCAGTCATCTTCTGGGCAGTGTTTCTGCTCCAGTGACCCTCTTTTATTATACTGCCACTTGGAATAGCCACCACTTTTATTATACTGTCACTTGGAAGAGCAACACTACAGTGTTCTTGGCTAGCTGTCTTACGTACACGGTCTTGAATCTCCACCAAAAATCTGTGCCAAGAATTTAGTGTGACTTTACTTGTACACGCGAGAACAAAGGATCATACTGTTTGACTAGCTAAAAATCATGATGCTCGTGAGTGAAAGATCTAAGGTAAATGTCCCTTTAAATATTAACAGACACATCTATTAACCCTTTTATAATCAGAGACAGACAAGGAATTGACTATTCTAGATTTTACATATACTTCCTTGTTTTAGACTGAGCCCCTCCACTGGATTGTTGGGATGTAACGCTGTTTGAAATATATTCCAGCATCACTCTGCAACTGATGACTTTAAACAAATATCTCAGAAACATAAAACTGACTTTCAAGTAGTTTATGCGACCCAACCTCCATGCCAGAGGATACAATGACACACACATGATTTGCCCCATTTCCTAAAGGTGAGATTAATTTGATAGAAACAAACAAAAAATAATCCTGAAGGGGAAAAAAATCACCACCACCACAACAAACCAACCCACTTAATCTGAATTCAGAGGTTCTGGCTAGTTCAAACAATGAATAAAGAAAATGGGAAGAATACAATTTGCAGCAATTTTGCAAAAGAGAACAACAACAAAAAAAACCCCTTACTTTACAAATAGCTCTGGCTTCATATCTAACCAAGCAAGCAGCTAGGCAGAGGCAGATAATAATGTGATTACTCTGGTAATGATATGCATTAGATACATTATGGGAAACAATAGTGCTCCCTACTGAATGCAGTCAATCCAGTTATTGATTTTTCTTAATGTTAAAAGCGCTACTCTAAAACTGAAAAGAGATATCCTTTATTTATTCTCTTTCCCTTTCAGTTTCCAAGTCCATAGATCCTTTGATGCGAAGTAGTATACCAAGATAATGGAGTAATGTATATCTAATCTGACACCTACTGGGCCAGGCTAATGTTTCAGATAAAAACTGCTAGGATACTGCTGCTCATGAAAGAAGCAATCCATGATAGGAAAAAATCTGAACTTCCTTTTAATTTTTCTTTAGGTTTGTTTTCTAAATCATCCTTGGAAATCAAGCATACTTTTTCCTTTCAAATCATAATGGTAATATACTGATTAGTCCACAGATCAGGTAAAGCTCGCAGGTCTACATTAAAATGCTCTCTCCAGCATAAGTTTCATCTATTTAAGCTTTCAATACATTATTATTGTATAGTAAACAGGGACATATGTACCTGGATACACTTCCCTTTTAAGCCTCTACAACTGCAGTTTAAATCACTTGCTTCTACAAACATAACACACACAGACATACTCATCTCCTACCTTGCCCTCTTCTTAATGCTTCCTCTTAAATTAATATTCAGTATCCATAGGGTTGCAAAGTATCCACAGTTGCAGAGTCAAACACAACTGAAGTAACTCAGCACAGCATACATACACACACACATACCTGTAGCTAAGCATGTCTAATAAACATGAGAACAAATATTTCAATAAATAGAAAACAATTGGCAAATTTCAACTTTCCTTTTCACTTAGCAGAATATAGTATTTTTTCATCTTTATTAAATATGATTTCACACTGTCTTTGTCAAGAGAATAACTAAGTAAAATAGTAGACTGGTGCCAAAAGCTCCTTTTATGACTGATTTGTTCCATCAGAAAAGCCACACAGTGCATTTGTACCCATCCTCTGCCTGATGCTTGATACTCATTTCCTTCATTCATCTCATGCCTCTATCACTTTTTTTTAATAACTCTAGAGGATAGTAAGAAATTTTTCCTCTTGTCATTTTCACTTGGCCAATTTCATTTAAACTGCCCCCAGAGGATCTGAAACAGCATGTCCAAGGTGACAGACCTAAGATCAGTAACAAAGGAACTAAAAAGCATTTCAATACCCTCAATTTAATCAATGCAAATCATATGTGCATTTCTATTGAACTTTTCCATACATTTTTTTAAATTTTATTTTATTTTTAAACTTTACATAATTGTATTAGTTTAACAGTGGAGAATCAAAACTAAAAAGTAACTCAGTTTTATCAATCCACCTAAAACAAGATCTTCCCTACGTCTGTTAAAATTACTAAGATGAGAAAAATTGCTTAATTTTTAAAGATTTTTCCACATGACAAACTTTTCGTTTAGTATATTGCTTACTTGGCCTAAAGCCATGTAGGTGAATGCAGTAAAACATTTTGGCCTGGTATAGAAAAGCAAACAATGTCAGAAATTAATTATTCAATTTTTCTAAATGGCTCTAAACCCAGTTAAGATTATTTCCTCCAATTATTAACATGGAGACGTAAAGTACAAAGCACTTAGGATGAGAAATCTGTTTTTCTTTTCCCTATTTTCCCTTTTCTATCCAATAATCCTTTGGGAGAGACTAATTCAGATAGCTTGTTATTCAAATGGCTTCCCAAGGATAAATCTTTTTTTCATGTTTTCTCTTCCACTTTACACTAAAATTTTCTTCCAACGAGAGCTTTCTATGACTTCTTCTTTGGCTAAAAGAATTTTGAGACCTCTTATGTACCTGAGTTGGCCAAAAAGGCTTTCTTGAACATTTGCCAAATCTTATGCTATAGATATTAGAAGGCTTTTAAGTTACTACAAGAGGCCTTTACATCAATATGTTTATCAAAGTTTATCTGTACCCTGAATATAGTTTATGTCCTACACTATACATTCTAATTTTTATTTTAGTTATGCAGTAATGTACAAAATAGAAACTAATTTCAAAGCACTATCAAATTAAAAACGGTATTTGATCCTACTTTCTTCTTTGCTGAAAAAAAATATTAAGTAGGTCTGAAAAAATATCTATTATAAAAAAGTCTGAAATGTTTAGGGAATAACTGTGCTGGAGTTGGTATAGACCTGTATAAAAAGTAGAAACCATAAACCTTTTAGCAGAAAGTGTCAATGGTAATATATCCAAATGAATTACTTTTGCTTTACTTACTCCTTGTCCATGCTTAAAGTTTTCATAAAATGGAGAAACTAACATAACCATAAATTATTTCCATCTAGAAAAGCATATAATGATGATTTTATTAAAAATAGGTATTCCAGGAGTTCCTTGGTGGCTTAATGGTTAGGATTCCAGGCTTTCACTGCCATGGCCCACATTCCACCCCAGTCAGGGAATATCCCACAAGCGGTGTGGCACACGGAGAAGGCAATGGCACCCCACTCCAGTACTCTTGCCTGGAAAATCCCATGGATGGAGGAGCCGGGTGGGCTGCGGTCCACGGGGTCGCTGCGAGTCGGGCCCGACTGAGTGACTTCCCTTTCACTTTTCACTTTCCTGCATTGGAGAAGGAAATGACAAGCCATTCCAGTGTTCTTGCCTGGAGAATCCCAGGGAAGGGGGAGCCTGGTGGGCTGCCGTCTATGGGGTTGCACAGAGTTGGACACGACTGAAGCAACAGCAACAGCAGCAGCAGCAGCAGCAGTGTGGCATAACCAAAATAAAAATAGTTATTCATTAGTTTGTTAGTTTGAGGAGTACAAATACAATATATTGCATTATACTTTAATGTTCCTTTCACACACTTGTATTGTATTGATGCTTTTGAACTGTGGTGTTGGAGAAGACTCTTGAGAGTCCCTTGGACAGCAAGGAGATCAAACCAGTCAATCCTAAAGGAAATCAACCCTGAATATTCTTTGGAAGGACTGATGCTGAAGCTCCAATACTTTGGCCACCTGATACAAAGAGCTGACTCATTGGAAAAGACCCTGATGCTGGGAAAGATTGAGGGTGGGAGGAGAAGGAAGTGACAGAGGACGAGATAGTTGGATGATATCACCAACTCAACGGACATGAATTTAAGCAAACTACAGGAGATAGCTGCAGTATATGGGATCACAAAGAGTCAGACATGACCTAGTGACTAAACAACATTACACTGAATTTTTACAAGAGTCACAAACTTTTTCAGCCTTGATTTCTTAATTGTAAAATAATAATATCTATCAAGTTGGCCTGGGGTTTAGACAATTTATGCAAATTACCTGTAGCAATGCATGCCCCAGTAGGAGGTTTCATAAGTAAAAGCTTCTTCCACTAAATATCACAACTCTTGAGTGAAAAATAAAAGGGTCATCAGCCGCTACCGTACAAGCAACAAAAATGAAATGCAAAAATAACAGAGAAGATGTTCCCTGTTAACACAGTGAGTAAGGACTAGGACCCAGGCATTCTGCCCCTAGCCTAATTTATTCATTCACTTACAATCATATTTTACAGGTTATGGGGATGTAGCAATAAAACAGACAAAATTCTAGCTCTCATGGATCTTATGCTTCAATGAGAAGAAAATAAACGATAAGCATGTCATGTGACAGTAAAGCAAAATAAAGCAGACCAAAGGAATGAAAACTGATGGAGTTGACAAGGGTGGGTCATTTCATGTTGGATCTTGGGAATAAACCTCTTTGATGAAATCTTATTTGAGCAGAGATCTGAAGGAAATAAGGGAGTGAGGCATGTAGGTATCTGGAAGGTCATTGCAAGGATGATTGCTGTATTTTAGAGACAGCATGGCAGTCAGTGGGTCTAGAGGAGGTAGAGTATAAAGATGAAATCAAATAGTCTAAGCAGACAGCAGATACTTTTGGTGCCATGTAGTCCTTTGTTCAGAGAAGGCAATGGCACCCCACTCCAGTGCTCTTGCCTGGAAAATCCCATGGATGGAGGAGCCTGGAAGGCTGCAGCCCATGGTGTCACGAAGAGTTGGACACGACTGAGCGACTTCACTTTCACCTTTCACTTTCATGCACTGGAGAAGGAAATGGCAATCCACTCCAGTGTTCTTGCCTGGAGAATCCCAGAGACGGCGGAGCCTGGTGGGCTGCCGTCTATGGGGTCGCACAGAGTCGGACATGACTGAAGCAACTTAGCAGCAGCAGTCCTTTGTTCTTATCACACTGCATCACGCTTTTCAGTGAATCACTGTTGTTTCGACTGTGGTACACGAACTCTTTTCTAGTATCTCTCTTCTTTCTCTTCCCACCATTAATTAGTAGGCTTTGTCAATACTCCAACAATAACGTTGCAAAAACTGAAGTTTACAATGCCTCTCTAAATACACTGCTTGTCAGTCATCGCGGTGAAGGTGTTGTCAATTACAATTCACAGATGAGGGAATGGAGACACAGAAGCCCTGGCTTGTTTCTACAGAGCCATAATTTCATAAAGCAATATGCTTAATTTTGAAATGCTAATCCCATTGCACCGTGCCTCTAACCCCACTATTCTACTTCTCAATATGCTCCTAGAATAAAAGCTCCATTTAGAGTTTTCTCTGACAGTAGGAAGGTTTGGTTCAGAAAGAGGTAATATCTCAAAATCACAAAATGCACTTAAATGTAACATGTGTGAAATATTTTGTATCAAGATGCTGAAAAGAATAGGATTTGCTCAGAAGAGAAAATCAGCTATTTACTAGAGCAAAGTTTTCAACAGAAAATAGTCAAGTATGATGTCTTAGTAAAAATGTAGTTTATTGCATGGATTGAATGTGGTTCTTCTTAAGTTTACTTTGGGGAACATGATTCCTAACTTTGTATACATATATATACACAGAGAGAGAGAAATACATTAAATTAAAAAATAAGTAAAATTTCCATCTAAGTTTTATATATCAAGTTTGCTTGAAATCAAACATCTTTAAAAGTACATTTTATGAAATATCTTCAGTAACTTGACCATACCTTTGTTGTTATTTAGTTGCTAATTTGTGTCCAACTCTTTTGCAACCCCATGGACTGCATCCCACTAGGCTCCTGTTCATGGGATTTCCCAGGCAAAAATACCGGAGTGGGTTACCATTTCCTACTCCAGGGGATCTGCTTGACCCAGCAACTGAATCCTCATCTCCTGAGTCTTCTGCAATGGTAGGAAGAATCTCTACCACTGAGCCACCTGGGAAGCCCCAACCATACCTTCAGTTCAGTTCAGTTCAGTCACTCTGTTGTGTCTGACTCTATGCGACCCCATGAATCACAGCATACCAGGCCTCCCTGTCCATCACCAACTCCCGGAGTTCACTCAAACCCATGTCCATCGAGTCTATTCCATTTTTCTGATTAACCATTAATAGATATGCATCACATAACATCAAGGAAACAAAAATAATTTATCCCTCAACTCCACACCTAAAGTTAGAAAATTTGGGTGAGTGACATAAATTAACAGGAACTTCCATAGATATTTTGTTCATAGCCAGAAAACATTCAAGATTTCTCCATGGCAGAATTAATCTACATGCTGGCCAGCCATCATACTTAATTAAATTTGTAAGGGTCACATCAGAGGTAAAGAATATTATCCACATGGGTAATGCAATAGGAATACTAATTCACTCAAAGGAGTCTCAGTTGCCCTTTCAGCTTCACCTTTTCTTATAGAAATTCTTATTGTGAGAATAAAAATACCAAGCTAAGCACATCTACTAACTCACACCCTTGTTTGGGCCCAATTTAAATGTCTCATAAAACCATCCATTACTATGGGCAATAAGTATTTATATTGAGGCTTCATCCATCTGTTCTCATTCAAATAAAGGAGGATATTATTTGTATACAGGAAAAAATTCTGTCTCAAGGAAATGTGTCTTAGCTGTTTGCTCACCATGGTGATACTCAGAGTACAGTAGTTTTTGTGTGTCATTCCTACTGGGCATAAGTTACTGATTTAAATATTACAATTAGCAAAGCTAAAGATCATTATCAAAATTCGCCACCTTACTCTCATAATTCCTTCAAGCAGATTGCCATTTTATGGTACCTTCTTCCCATCAACCAGCTACAGACAAGCTGCTTCTTGATGATTAAAGCTCAGATTCTATCAAGGACTAAGACTGTTCATAATTTTCTAACCAACAGATTAAGCTCATATATATTTGCCAGTTGCTTATTAATATGCCAGAATCCTTCTGAGTTGCTTGATTTATTAAACAGAAAGTCAATGAAAAAGAGCACAGAACTTTGGGAATAAGCAGACATCAGCTAAAATCCTGAATCTTACAAATGGTGTGAAATCACGCAGGTTGTTTAATCTCATTGAGCTTCAGTTTCCTTAAGGATAACATGCTGATAATACTCTACCTCAGAGCATTGTTTTTGATTCAAATGAGATAATGCTTAGCAAGTATTCAATAAGTATGTATAAGTATTATAACTATATAATACTTATTTAATTATAAAAGTTTATATGTGCATATGCGTTTATATATGCCATTCTATTTCCCTTGGGTACATATCATCTGTAAACACTACACAAAAACTAACTTTATGTTCACAAACTTCAAATGTATTGACTTAATATAACCCTAAATCATTAAAGCTAAGTTATATTGGTGAGTTGAAAAAGTTACTACATCAGTCAGCTATTTCAGCATTAAGTACTACATGCATTAAAAAACTTGGTTTAGTCTTGTCCCATATCTTCAACCCATATCATTCATAACCCTGACTTCCATCCCATACCATTCATAAAAAGCATTTCTTAGGTCCAAATTAATTTGACTCAATAAATACAAATTGAGAATCGATTTTACACAAGATAGTCCTAAGTGCTGAAGAATGGAGAAAATTTAAGAAAATATTTCCTGCTAAAAAATAAATGACTCTACTTTGGAACTGGGCATTCACGTTATACCATATCACTAATATCAAAGGATTATTCATATGAACAGATGCTTATCAAAATTTATCATCTAACTCCTTCATAATGATTTGAAACCCATGCTGCAATAATAAAACAATAAATAGGATAATTAACATGGTTTAGAAGAATGAACAATACCTTAACATAAGAGAATTATAGACTCTACTATTCTACTGCTCTAGATCTCAATTCACCTATTTGAAAAACAATGAGTTTGGAGTATCCAATTTGTCTTACAATTATTTTCCCCTGATTTAAAATATTTATCCAATTAAAAATGTAAATTTTTTAGCCCTTGGCTAGTTAAATGTTGTAGTTATCACGATCAAACATGTTGACCAGTTGTGACATTTATAGCTACTTTTATTATAAAATTAATGTCAACTCATTAAAAACTTAAGGAAGTCAAATTAAACTGGAAACAAGGGCAATATAAGATTTTTCCACAAAAATATTCAAGATAAGTATGCTGAAGTTTCTCCTATCTAAGTGTGTTAGGAAATGTGGGTGCATCCTCACACACACAATTTTTTCCTAAATGGTTATAATCATAACTATTTTATGCAAAAGATTTCTTAAAATTCACTTTGTGATCATCTGGTACTGGGAGTTGGAATGGAAAATGTTTGCTGGGAATTTTCTTAGAACACATATAGGATAAAAAAAATACTGAACACATTTTAAATGTAAATAAGTCAATTTACTGAACTTAATTTGGATTGCAACTCAGATAAAAGATGTGCTAGAATAACTTCATCATTTTCATTTTCAGAATAGACAATACAAAATCCTACTACACAGTTTAGGGTAAACCTGGCCAAGATTAGGTTCCATTTAAAGATAAATTCTTTCCCAACTGCTAAATCTACCACACACACATACCATATATATGCCTCAAAATTGTAAGAGAGACAGAGAAAAGGTGTTTGCATATGTATGTGTGTGTTTATAGGGTGTGTGTGTAGAGTGTGTGTTTGGCTGGTGGTTAATATAAAGATAAAACTGCCAGGGAAATATTTTTTACTCATAAGCTTTGGGTAGAGTGACTGTTTCATTATACTTGCAATTGTCATTTCAAAGCTCTGTCTCTAGTTTCTTACAGCTCTGCTAGCTCTGTGATATAACTAGATGGAGATCATTCTACTGTGACCAAGTTACATCTCAATATAGAACCCTCATTTTTCATGTCTCCTGCTTAAAAACAAACAGCAAGCTCCAGAGAAAGACATGCAGCTAACTGATATGAACCTGAACTAGAACAGTGGCATTTTCAGAAATGAAATGAACAGTTCTCAAAGGATTAATATCTTAAATTTTTATCTGCAAAGACCTTTCTAAAATCTTGCTCTTTGAGATATGAACTAGTCTTTCATCTCCCAAGGCAGGTCAGCACTAAGCTGTGTGTGATAGTGGTTGCATGGTAATTTGGGGGGCAAGAATTATTTTCTTCTGAATTTCTCACCTAATAGCTACATTTCTTGCCTCTCACAGGAACATTTGTGCTTAAGATTTTTATATTCAGCAAGAAAAATTTCAGAAGCCATGCTTTATAATAAGCTAATGATTCACATGCAACCAAAACATTGAAAAGAAATGACATATAGGATTTAGTCTAACTGTAAGTTTATTTTTGCCTCATACTGTCCATATAAAATGTATCCAGTGGAGAAAGAAGCTCCCTATACATTTTCATATGGAGAATTCTATAAAAACTTTAACTTACAAAGCCTTGTCTTACTTCAGTAATTAAACATGCCCAATTCAATTTATCAACAGTTTAATGATTTTTTACATATTTTCTTTCTCTGGAGCTAAGACCTGTAGTTATCCTGCTTGCTTCAGGGCAAGGGTATAGTTGATGGACTCCTTTCTTTTTCTGCTTTGTTTTTCCACCTCTTCCTCAAATCCACTGCTGTATTTTGAAGCTCCCTAAGGTCAAACACTGGCGGGCAAGAGAAGTCAGGGCAGGAAAATGCTTTCTTGCTTGTTCTCTGGGACAGGAAGATAGCAGAGCCATGCATATTCCTCCAAGGGCCCCTCAGTGTCCCCTGGTCTGCCTCTCTGGCTACTCCTTCAGGCTCAACCCTGGTTCCTGGGTTGTCTGCAACCTCCACATGCTATTGGAGTGCTCTGGTGCCCTGGGCAAGACTAAACTTCAGTTCACATCCCTCTCTACTGTACTCAGTATAAATTTGGCTACTTTCTGACAGCAGCCTCCTACTTTGTTGGCTTCCCTGGTGGCTCAGCTGGTAAAGAATCTACCTGCAATGTGGGAGACCCGGGTTTGATCTCTGGGTTGGGAAGATCCCCTGGAGAAGGGAAAGGCTACCCGCGCCAGTATTCTGGCCTGGAGAACCCCATGGGTTGTATAGTCCATGGGGTCGCAAAGAGTCAAACACGAATGAGGGATTTTCACTTCCTACTTCCTTACTTTGCTCAGCCAGATTCGGCTTTATCCCTCCCCCATGTGGTCCTTCAACTGCAGGGAATGAATATCAAGGGAAGTTCAGTTGATATATTTAAAGTCCAGTTGAAACTCTATACCTTTCAAGGTAGAGGGATGATTTGCTCTAAACCCTTTGCTATAGGAAGAAATGTTCACCAGAGCCATGGAAGCAATTCTCATATATCTAATTTTATGATTTCTCTAAGGTGGTCTCACATTTACCAGAGGACTCAACAATTTTGGTGTTTGGTGCCTAAGCTGAAAGCTTAATTTTATCTTGTTACACATGTAAAACATATCTGATACATACAATATGACACAATATCTTGTATGTAACATATGCTTACTTAATGGTAGTTGTCATTATTACTGCCACCACCATCAATATAATGCTTACCACCAATGCAGAAGTGTATCTTACTCACCCAAGTCTTAAGTTTTCACTTGTATTCAAATGCTTAAAGCCATTTTATTTATCAGTCAAAATCTGGAAACAATCTAGATGTCTATTAACAGGTAACGGATAAACAAATTTTGCCATATTCTTAAAGTGCAATACTACTCAGCAATAACAGAATGAACTACTGATATATACAACACGTGTTTAGTTGCTCAGTCATGTCCGATTCTTTGCAACCCCAGGGACTGTAGCCTGTCAGGCTCCTCTGTCCATGGGGATTCTCCAGGCAAGAACACTGGAGTAGGTTGCCATCTCTTCCTCCAGGGGATCTTTCCAACCCAGGGATTGAACCCAGGTCTCCACATCTAAGCCTTCAAACAACATAGTTGAGTCTTAAAATAATTATGGTGAGTGACAGAAGCCATATTCACAAAAGAGTTCATGGTGTATCATTCTGTTTATATAGAATTCCAGAAAATAAAAAGTATTCAAAAGATAGATAAGTTTTTGCTTGGGGAAGTGGGTGATGGCAGAGAAATAAGGTTGATAAGTATTACAAAAGGCATGGGAAACTGGGGTTTGATGAATGTGTTTACTATCTTGACTTTGGTTATGGTCATATTTGTGTATATATACATACACACACACACATATATATAATATATATATATACAGGAAAACATAAAATTATACACTAAATATATTCAGCTTATTGTATGTTATTTATACTTCAATAAAGCTCTTTATAAAATACTTAAACAACAGAAGTATGGACATCCCACTAAGTTATCAAAATATTAATGAGCTTTCATCACAGTCTTCTCAGACTAATTTGTGATCATTGCATTTCTAATTTATATCAGGAACTTTGTTTATTTCTCAATTGATCCACATAGTCAAGATTAATATCTTGTGAAAGGTTTAGGTTATTCACTGGACTTCTAGCCACTTGTACATTTTTCTGTCAATTTGAATATAATACTTTTTCTAAATATATTAATCTGTTTCGATTTACATATTATATATGAATACTACTAACATTATGTATTTATTTTTAAATTTGTCATTTGCTGGAAATTCATATAAATTCTATTAGCTTTTCAGTGTTCTCTCGGGTTTCAGGGCAATCTGTTTGGAATTTGTAACTTCTAATATATTTAATTGGGTATTTTCATTGAAATATAGAAAGAGTAATGTCTGCCATCACCATATCATCAAACTTTGACCCAAAATCTGCCATGTTTTTAATCACAATAGTTATATTCCTACAGATAAGCTGATAGAAAATAATTTGCCCTACATGATACTGTATACTATTTTTAAGACCAACTGTCTAAATTCCCTATAAGTACCTCTCTGTTACATGGATATTAAAACACAAACACCTACCTTGCATAAAAGCTGTGAAATCTGCAATGCTGTTTTTAGGAGCTATGAGTTCCTTTCAAGAAATTTTAAGTAACTTTTCACTTAGTTTTTAGATTGAAGCACAGTGCATCAGACAGAAAATCTGGTTAGTCTTTGTTTTGAAAGCCTTTATGGTTTAGAGTCTTAGGCCACAGAAAACCTGTGTGAAAGGTAGAGAGATTTCCCAAACGCCCCCTGCCCCAGTAGACGTATGGCCTCCGCCATTATTAACATCCTTCTCCAGAGGGACATTTGTTAAAAACTGATGAACCTACATTGACAGCATTGTCAGCCAAAGTCTACAGTTTACATTAGGGTTCACTCTTAATAGGCAATGCACATTCTATAGGTTTGGATAAATGTATGACAGGTATCTATCATTACAGTATCATAAAGACTAGTTTCACCACCCTATAAATCCTCTCTACTTGCCTTTTATACTATTTATCTCTTGTCCCTACACCCTCCCTTAGCCTCTGACAACCACTGATGTTTGTACTGTTTCTATAGTTTTGCCTTACTGCTGCTGCTGCTGCTAAGTCGCTTCAGTCGTGTCCGACTCTATGCAACCCCATAGACGGCAGCCCACCAGGCTCCCCCATCCCTGGGATTCTCCAGGCAAGAACACCAGAGTGGGTTGCCATTTCCTTCTCCAATAGTTTTGCCTTACTAGCAACTAACAATTAAGAAATTGTATTTAAGGAAAGAATAAGTTATATTTATTTGGGTAGTATCAAAATTTTGAAAGCACTTTCACATATACTGTACAATTTTTTCCACAGAACATCCCTGCATTATGAGTCAAAGTTAACAAAATATGAAACCATGTTGGCACTAAAACGATGAACTTATAAACTCTCAATTTCATGTTTTTTCTACTAATCTCTGGAAGTATAGATGGTATGGTAGGTAAGTGTAAGTCCTGGAGTTGGCCTGCTTAAATCTTAAACCCACCCCTAGTTACATAACTTTAAGCAAGTTTTCTTGTCTGATCAAGCCATATTTTTTACCATCTTTAACACAGGCACAGTGACAGTATCTTCACTACTAGACTGTCATGATGATGAAGTGATATGATGTACACAAAGCTCTTCACATCAAATTTTATCATAGCATGTTCTCAGTAATTACTAGATTTTTAGTATATTTTAAACGTATGAACAGTAATAATTTTGTAAATCCCATTTTTTAAAAAGATGAGAAAAATGTAATGATAAGTGCATTCATTGGCTGTCCAACTATGATTATGGTCTATTTTTCTAGTGATCTTGATTAGCAAACAAGCAATTTTAAAATAGGATTGCTTGAACCTATAAATTTACTGCAGAATAAAGATTAATAGATAGTGTGAAAGAGAATTTTATTTTATGCTGTACAAAGCTTGTTATTTTCTGTGAAAAGTTATTCAACATTCCATTGATACCAGAACATAATAGCAAATTCAAACATTTCAATGAGAACTTTAAAAATAAAAACTGGAATATAGTGTATTAAGAAAGGTCCTATCATTATACCCTGTGTCATCTGCGATGTAACCGTGACATACAGGCACACCCACGTATGCAGGAGCACACACCATGAAAGTCCAGAAAAATAAAATTAGGTGCCTGAGGGCTTGATACCTGAAACTGAACGATTCCAATCACCCTTCAGAATGCTGCATTTGGAGGAAGACTGCTCATTTCAGCTTCAATCACTTCACTAGTAAAACAAGGACAACATTACTTCCACTGAGAGTCTTATGTCAGGTACATGGCTTATAGGCATATGACTCCAGTCTCCTAACTATTCTGAAGGCTCAAGCTCCATGCTTGCCTGTTCATCAAATAAAAAGCACTTGTACAACATGCTTTACACATTCCTGACCAAAGAACAAATTCCTACAAAACTTGAAATCATTTAATCATTTATGAGGAGATTATGTTATTTCTTATAGACATGGATAAAGAAAGTGATCCTATGTTTTAATTATAGGGAAAATAGACAAAAATGCTTCGGAGAGGGGCAGGGAACGTGGAGAATACTAGCCTGGTAACTCCACAACTTGGCACTGAATTTGAAATAATTGATGCCACAACATGCCAGACCTTGCTGAAACAGTAGGTAGGCCAAGCAGAAGATGGAGGGAATGAGACACTGTGAGTTAGAATGACAGAGAGAGGAATCCCGTGTTTCATTCATCTTCTCATGTAAAATACTTCCTAACTGGAATAACATCTTTAATCAGAAGTAACCTTCTCAATGAGGCCCTCTCTGACACTCTATTTAAATTACAGTTATCTTCCCTTCCTGATATATTTTCACCATTGTAACTATCAATTCTACTTTTTTAGATCATTATCTGTCTACTCCTACTAAAATGTGAGCTCTATTGAAGGCATGGATTTCATGCTTTGCTCCTGATTGTGGTCCTACCACCTATACCAATGCCTGACAAGAGGAAGCTCCTCTGTGAATCGTGAACTAGCCATGAATCATGACACTGCGGTGAGCCTGGGGGAGCTGAGGAAAGAGTAATGCAGCTAGATTTGTGTTCACTCACAGTTTTCTGTGTCTGACTGCTAATTAAAGAAAGAAAAGTCTAATTCTGGTACTTCATACAAAGATGATCTCTGGGATGCTGTTTCCAAAAGAAACAGACATTTGCACCTAGATTTTTTTTTAACTTTTAATTTTGTATTGGGGTATCACTGATTAACAATGTTATGATTGTGTCAGGTGGAGAGAAAAGGGACTCAGCCATATATATAAATATATATATATATGTACACACATGTATCCATTCTCTGCTCTTAGATTTTATCAAGTCTTAATTGTAATGCAGTCCCCTTTTCTGGGCAAACTTCAAACTCATGGCAGGAGCTCCACAACTGACGTACTTCTGAATGTTTCCTGTGAGAAGGGTACTCACAAGTTCCACATTTTGCTGGTGTAATGTCAAAGCAGTTTTTCATTAACATCATTTTTAAATGCTTTGTGAAAAAAACTATGTACAGCTTCCAAATACTTACTAAGTTCTGGAGCTAGCAGTGGTTGACTATAGATCTTGGAACTGGGATTCCATTTTCTCTTCCCTAATCTCTGGAAATGGTATCTGAATGCTGTGGCTTTCTGTACAGTATGGATTCACACTGCCTCAGTCTTCATTCTAGATTTGACACTTATTAGACCTATTGAGGCAAGTTACTTAATATTTCCAGCCTTAGTTCTCTCACCATAGACATGATAACAATATCTCCTTCATAGAGCTGCAATTCACATAAATGGTGTGATGCAGTCTGAACCTCTTGGCATGATGATTGGCAATTGTGTGTGCTCCATAAACATTGGGCTTCCCTGGTAGCTCAAGTGGTAAAGCATCTGCCTGCAATGTGGGAGACCTGGGTTTGATCCCTGGATCTGGAAGACCCCCTGGAGAAGGAACTGGCAACCCATTCCAGTATTCTTGCCTGGAAAATCCCATGGATGGAGGAGTCTGGCAGGCTACAGTCAATGGGGTTGCAAAGAGTCAGACACAACTGAGTGACTAACATTTCCACTTTTCAATGAACATTAGGTATTGATGTCATCAAATTTTAAATGTATGAAAGGTAATAATTTATTTTTTCTGCAGGCTGGGTAATCAGTAAGAGGAATGCAATGATAAATGTGTGCATTATCTGCCCAATTCTGATTGCTGGCAGTTTTCTGATAATCTTGATCAGCAAGCCTGTAATTTAAAAATGGAATAATTTGGCCACATGTTAAAGGTATCTCAATGGTGTGAAGTATATTTTTTAATGTGTTTCTTGAAATGTCTACATCTAAAGGATACCATGGATTTCATTTTCATTCTCTTTCCTTCCCACTCCCAACTGTGAAGAAAGTAGGTGGGCAAAACTAGAGAGTGATCAGGGAATGACAGGACTGGTCAGGGGAGATTTCCCTGAGGGAGGGCACACTGTACTGAATTCTATAAAGAATGACTGTTGCATCTACCTGAGAGAGAGGGGAGGAGAAAGCATAGAGAACGGGCAAAGGAGAGGTCAAAATCTCTCAAGAATCCCAAAGGCAATATTGCTTCTGAGCTAAATGGGGTGATAGCAAAATCCATTCTGCCTTTCTTCAATCATGTGAATTATTCTGAAACTCAGTCTTCCCAAGTATTTCCTTTATCAAATATAATCACCTGGTGACAGGTTTCCATGTTCAAGGCTGCATCTCTCAAAGTCATCCCATATTGGACAGATGAGAGAAAGAGGCCACATCCCGTCACTTTGTGAGATGTCATTCTAGTCTTTATAAAGTAATAGAGGTTACCTATTTCCATATTCCTCAAGGTCTAATCATTCACATAAGAATAGTAAGCATTTAGCCTGTAACCCTTTACCTCTAATGCCACCTGAGCTCTCATCACCACGTATAAAACAGCAGCCCCATCCACCATCGCTCACCTTTCCCACCACCCTGCTTTGTATTCATCCATGGCGCTTATTACTACCAGACATATTATGTAATAATTTGGTTGCATTTATTTTCTACCTTCTCACACTAAAAGACAGTCTTCATAAAAGCATGACTTGCTATGTTGTTCACTCTTCCACTTCCAGCCACTAGAAGTATACCTGGTACAGAGCAGGCATTCAACAGATATATAAACATGAATTAAAAATTTCAGGAAACATGAGAAAATTACTCCAATCTTTCCCTTCATAAAGAAACAATTCTTATGCTTTTCAATGTTAGATAGTTCTGCCAAAGAATTATTTTAGTATAAGGCAGAAAAAGTAATGAAAATACTTAGGAAAAGTTTTTAAAGAATCAAAAATACCAAACTATAGTGCATGGCGCCTTATCAGTATCATCACTCAAATCATCATTAATGAAATTAATGATTAAATAAATTGTCATTATCTGTAAAAAATAATAATAATAAAGTTAGATAATGAAAAAAAAAGATTTTAAAAATCTAGTCATCTTGCTTGCTTTCTTACAAGAAATAAGACATTTAGAAACATCTGGAGAGTTTATTAAATTTCTCACTTTTACCTGAATAAATGAGATCATGCACAGATAATGACTAGAACAACAATTAACAATACTTGTGTATTTTGAAAAATGCCTTTTACTAATGATGGTAGTAAATCACCACCAACACCTATTTTTTTTTCCCTACATCTTTCCTTTTCCAACAAACACCAGTGGGGGTGGGGAGAAAGGCCAATTTGTCTTGTGAAAGGTCCTGGATTGTAATTTTAGCAAAATCAATCCCAACTTGCTTTTCACTGAAGTGTCACACTCAGCACTTGAATCCATCCTTTGTCAGTGCAGCGGAATTGAATACATGCCGCTCCATTAGCATTACAGGTTGTCTTGCACACATCAATCCCCCAGCTGTCAATGACAGAGCAGACCCAATAGAAGACACTTGTTGAACAGCTGAAAGGATTGTGTCAAAGTTGTCCTCTACAGCATGCCTGTTATCCTCTCATTAGTCCCTTTTGTGCTCAGAAAGTAAAAAGATCTTCTCGACCAAGATAATCACAATGGTGTGATCACTGACCTAGAGCCAGACATCCTGGAATGTGAAGTCAAGTGGGCCTTAGAAAGCATCACTACGAACAAAGCTAGTGGAGGTGATGGCATTCCAGTTGAGCTATTTCAAATCCTGAAAGATGATGCTGTGAAAATGCTGCACTCAATATGCCAGCAAATTTGGAAAACTCAGCAGTGGCCTCAGGACTGGAAAAGGTCAGTTTTCATTCCAATCCCAAGGAAAGGCAATGCCAAAGAATGGTCAAACTACCGCATAATTGCACTTATCTCACACGCTAGTAAAGTAATGCTCAAAATTCTCCAAGGCAGGCTTCAGCAATACATGAACCGTGAACTTCCTGATCTTCAAGCTGGTTTTAGAAAAGGCAGAGGAACCAGAGATCAAATTGCCAACATCTGCTGGATCATGGAAAAAGCAGGAGAGTTCCAGAATCTATTTCTGCTTTATTGACTATGTCAAAGCCTTTGACTGTGTGGATCACAATAGACTGTGGAAAATTCTTCAAGAGATGGGAATATCAGACCACCTGACCTGCCTCTTGAGAAACCTATATGCAGGACAGGAAGCAACAGTTAGAACTGGACATGGAACAACAGACTGGTTCCAAATAGGAAAAGGAGTACGTCAAGGCTGTATATTGTCACCCTGCTCATTGAACTTATATACAGAGTACATCATGAGAAACGCTGGGCTGGAAGAAGCACAAGCTGGAATCAAGATTGCCAGGAGAAATCTCAATAACCTCAGATATGCAGATGACACCACCCTTATGGCAGAAAGGGTGAAGAGGAACTCAAAAGCCTCTTGAGGAAAGTGAAAGTGGAGAGTGAAAAAGTTGGCTTAAAGCTCAACATTCAGAAAACGAAGATCATGGCATCTGGTCCCATCACTTCATGGGAAATAGATGGGGAAACAGTGGAAACAGTGGCAGACTTTATTTTTGGGGGCTCCAAAATCACTGCAGATAGTGACTACATCCATGAAATTAAAAGACACTTACTCCTTGGAAGAAAAGTTACGACTGAAAAGCAGAGACATTACTTTGCCAACAAAGGTCCGTCTAGTCAAGGCTATGGTTTTTCCAGTGGTCATGTATGGATGTGAGAGTTGGACTGTGAAGAAAGCTGAGCGCCGAAGAATTGATGCTTTTGAACTATGGCGTTGGCAAAGACTCTTGAGAGTCCCTTGGACTGCAAGGAGATCCAACCAGTCCATTCTGAAGGAGATCAGCCCTGGGATTTCTTTGGATGGAATGATGCTAAAGCTGAAACTCCAGTACTTTGGCCACCTCATGCAAAGAGTTGACTCATTGGAAGAGACTCTGATGCTGGGAGGGATTGGGGGCAGGAGGAAAAGGGAACTACAGAGGATGAGATGGCTGGATGGCATCACCGACTCAATGGACGTGAGTTTAAGTGAACTCCGGGAGTTGGTGATGGACAGGGAGGCCTGGTGTGCTGCAATTCATGGGGTCGCAAAGAGCCGGACATGACTTAGCGACTGAACTGAACTGAACTGAACTGCACAACAGAGCTTCACTGCAACGAGCATAAAGTAGTGGGGTCTGAGCCCATCTGAAGTCTCCCAAGATACATCTTCTAGATTTGGGAGAGCTCTATTAATCATATAAGTGTGAGGCTACATGGTACGTTAACAATGGACTTTTTCAGAGGAGTCTTTGTTTTTATAAATATTAAATATTTGTAGTGTAGATTTTACCTCAGGTCCTTCTACCAACAAAGAAAAAAATGCCACCTGCCTCACAGGAGAGCAGCATCATATGGAGATGCTATATGGAAGAGACCCAAATCCTATTCTCCACTAATGATAGCAAAGAAACCAAAGAGTGTCTTGAAACTATGTTTCTAATATCAAAATTTTGAGGCTAAACTTAAAACATGACCGTAAACCATATAAAAGAGACAAACTTCAAGAGATGAATGCACTAAAGAAATCTTCTGATCCCTGAACAAAGAGGGACTTGAGCCATCCTGGCCATGTGAATTTAAAATTGACCAATGTCCCTACTAGTCCTTGTTATGCTATATTGATGATGCCTATGATTATTCCATGTACTGTCAATTGTCTAACCTGTTTTGTCTCTGCCCAGGTCAACCAGCTACAACATGCAGTGACAGTTCAACAACAATATAAAACTACAGCTGACCACGGAAAATATCACACACCCTTGGACACCGCTATAAGGACTCTGAGGATTGAGACTAGCAAGAGGGGGAGGCCCAATACCCCTCGCCGGCCCAGTTCAGCAGGAAGTAGCCAGAAAGACCTCGACACCCCTATTCCCAAAGAATTGGGCCTCCCGTCTCTTGAGGGGGGAATGTTAGGTGGGTAGAATAGGGAAAAGGAGTGCAAAATGGCGGTGGCTAGAAGACAAGGAAGGTCAAAGGAAGGTCCGAGGACCAGAGTGAAAACTTCAGGCAGAACAAACAGCACTCCTGGCTAAGCCCAATTTGCACAGGGCAGGCCCAGGTGGAAGAAAAAACATATAAAAGGAGGAGCCAAAACGCTTTCTCTCGGACTCTATCTCCCGCGTGCGCTCACGCTCTCTCTTTCTCTCTCTCTCTCTCTCTCACTCTCCTGCTATCTTCTAAATAAAATGGAGCTGTAACACTGAAAAAAAAAAAAAAAAAAAAAACAAGAATATGTTTCATCTCTTCTTTGGCCAAGAAAACCAGATTTTAACATGGCCTACGTTAGAAATCTGCCTTACAATATTAATTCATTAAATTAATGTTCAACAGAAAAATTTCAAGAATATTTATACATAATAGCCATTTTGTAGAATATGCTGAAATATACTTCCAGCATTTACCTTGAAATAGTTATTCAACAAGAGAAGATGCATAGCAGTATTCAGAGACTTGTGACCTAGGTTAAAATTCTTGGCTCTGTCATTTATGAGCTTTGTAACCTTGGAAAATTACCTAACTTCTCTGAATCAGCTTTATCACTAAGAAAATGGAGCTAATGGCATTATTCAAACTTCAAGTTTCAATGTCTGTCAGAGAGGCTACTCCATGAGAAATTTTAACATTCATTGCTTGGTCATCACTAAAGTCATGATAAATAAAATTTAAGTGTTTTAGAGAGAAGAGTAAAGAAACAACTGTGTTTGTGCATAAATATGTGTCTCTATGAATCACAAAGATATGTGTATGTGTGTGCAAATGTAGAAGTATATACATAACTATGTAGCATGAAAAACTAGTTTTTAAAATATTTTAAAGACTCATCATATTTATAGGGCCAAAATTATTAAATAAAATATGAAGAAATCATAAATATGCAACAACCTCAAACTATGACTCCTTCAAAAACTAAACAGTATAAATATTGAAATTTTTTAAAATTAAACATCATTTACAATAATTTGAAATAAAGTTGTTAATTCCATGAGTAAGAAAAATCACTTGGAGTCACTGCATATATTTTTTATCCACATTTATTTCTATTAATCCTAGGAGACTTCAAATCTGGGGGTGGGGAAGTCTCTACTAAATCACCTGGCCAGGTAGTTTCTCACTTTGTAAATCAGCTATTTAGCTCTTCCTAACTCTTTGTTCTAAGACTTTTCCCCATCCTGACCCCCATCATGGTAAGCATTTCATTCAAAATCAGTATACTCCCAGAGCTCATTTCCCAGGGAGCAATTCTCACGAAAGCCATGAATTCCCAATGTGACTTGAACTCTGAGTAGCAAAGTGCAATATCTACCATGTAGTTAAGCCTCATGACTGAAGCCTGCAATCCTGTCCATGGTATTGGCCACCCTTCTGTAATTAACTCGGTGCAGGCTGATTTCCTGTGTTTGTCTTTCAACAGAAGGGGATAGAATGCAATAGCTTGAAAAATGAAAGACCTTCTCATTTACACATGAAAAACCATCTTATGTGGTAGCTCCACGGGGCTGTCTGCAGAGCTCTGCGTATACATTGCATTTAAGGGCTTAGATCTCTCCACACCTGCTGTGTCACTACAGACCCCCACTAGTTTGAAGCCTGTTAGAGCAGGAGACTTTTCAGGCTGTGTCTACAGGACGCCAATACAGTTGGTCAATTCAATTCATTTGATGAGGGGGAAAAAAAATCAGTCATTCTAGTACGGGAAAATTCATCAAGCCATTTCTTTGGTGTTGTGTAGACAAATAAACTGGTTACCTTCATTTTCCACTTGCCAACTGTTCTATAGGGCTGTATAGACCCTGCTCCAGGCTCTTCATTTGTTTTAACCACACTAAATGCAGCAGTGAATCAAGTTTCCAATCTGAAAGCTGCCATCTGCTCAGCTGCAGAGAAGAGATTTAGAAGATGCTACCTAGTTGCAGCCCCACAGAGGCCTGAGGCAGCTTTTGCCAATGAAAGATGCAGTACTGGTTATTTTTTCTGTGAGACTGCCCTTAAGAGACAAAGTATTTTGTGTATTACTATATAAAGAGGTTTATGTCACTGATCAGTTGTTTATAATGCAGACATAGTGTTACTGAGTTGATAAAAGGACAGTAACCATTATCCAGTTAATGGAGTTATTAACTAGAGCCAAATTGGTTCGATAATCTGAAAGCAATAAGGATTAGCTCAGAAATTCTTTGACCACCCACACACTATGAAGGATTTTAAGGGTAGTCACATAAATGGTCTACAGGAAAGCAGAGAATTTTAATAGGACAACACATAGCATATTTAGATCTATGCATTGGATTGACTACAAGTCACTTGTAGTGTATTTCTCTCTTGGAAGATTTCTCCTCAGCAGCCTCCTACTAGCATCAGCTCCTAGGAGCTGGGAACTTAGGTTGAATACTAACGCATTAACAAAAGTGTATTATTATTTAATATAAAATCTAAATATGTATTATCTATATTTCATGAATTTCTTATATTACAGTATTTAATATTTGCATAAAAACTATTTTACAACATATCTAATGTTTATATCAATCATATTTTCTACAAGAACCTATGTTTAAGATCTAACCATTTGTTTCCAGTAAATAAGATCTTGCTGCTGCTAAGTCGCTTCAGTCATGTCCGACTCTGTGCTACCCTAGAGACGGCAGCCCACCTGTCCCTGGGATTCTCCAGGCAAGAACACTGGAGTGGGTTATGTGTCCCTAAATATGCTATTGTTTATCATTATATAAGATAGGAGAGAATCAACACTAAACATCTGTCATTTAAAAAATCATGTAGCACTAAGCTTATGGTTTGGATGGTAATAATACCATCCCACAGCCAGAGCAATAGGGACGTAATGCTGCAGAATTTCCACATTAAAAGACAATAACTGACTAAAGCTGCAAGTTGTCTAAAGTTAGCTTTCAAACTGGAGTTCTTTATTTTGTTCTCAAGATACCCTGCTATGTTAAGATGAAAGTTTATTTTCACCTTCAATTTGAAGCAACCTAGACCAGAGAGTGACTGTGAGAGAAAAAGCAAGAGCATATTGTCCAGCTGGTATAACAAAGCACCTCCCCCCAAAACAGACTTAAATAGCAATTCAGGAGATTTAACTGAGACATAAAAGAAGACATTCTTAGTAGTGGAGAACTGTTAAGTGTTAGGATGGGTCAGGTAGGAAAGAATAAATTTTCTTGTAAAAAGCAGATTTTAATTTGTCTAGAATGTTTAAGCACAATCCTGCCAGAAGGTAAGAGGGTGAATTCTCAGAGTCTTGCTGACTAATTAATTTGCTCTAACATAGCTGGCAAGTAACTAAGAACTATAAACATGCAATATTTATTAAACATGAGGTATACTGCATTTTTTTAAAAAAACAGATATTCTAAAGACCAAGTCCCTGCTTTCAGTAAGCATGTGTCCTTCAAACATGAGGGATGTTGGGGTGGGGTAAGGTGACGTGCCCCTTCTTTGTGATAGTTTAAACAAATACCTACTTAACAAAATGAATGAATGCTCTATGCAATAAAAACACCAAAACGATTTAGTAGGTGCATGGATCTGGGCTAAAAGTCAAATAGAGAGAAGTCTTTACACAAAAAGAATTAAAGGGACTATAACCAGATAGATACATGAATCGAGATCCTTTGCTGGACATTGAACTGAGTCACATAGGCTGATAACAATTTTCATTGTAGGAATGAATGATAACAGTTTTCAGAGTAGGTGATGTTGATGATTGTTGGTTTAAATCTTTCATTTTTCTAGGTAGGCATCAACACTCCCTCCCAATCCCTTTAACAGAACTATAAAAGTTCTCCACAATACTCTGCTACTGCTAAGTCGCTTCAGTCAGGTCCGACTCTGTGTGACCCCAGAGACTGCAGCCCACCAGGCTCCCCCGTCCCTGGGACTCTCCAGGCAAGAACACTGGAGTGGGTTGCCATTTCCTTCTCCAATGCATGAAAGTGAAAAGTGAAAGGAAAGTCGCTCAGTCGTGTCCAACTCTTCGCAACCCCATGGACTGCAGCCTACCAGGCTCCTCCATCCATGGGATTTTCCAGGCAAGAGTACTGGAGTGGGATGCCATTGCCTTTTTCACCACAATACTCTACTCCACCAATATAAGTTGTCAATTCTTTTGCTTCTCAGGAGTTGTCCTTCCCAATACACTCTGTCTAGTATTCTGGACTGATTTCTCTCTTTTAAGACGCACACCTGTCTTCCTGGGACTTCCTCATTCTTATGTGTATCAAAACTCCTGTTTTCTCAACCTGATCTGTTGTTATTGTTTGTTCCCCAGTGGTAGGAGAGCTTAACTTCAGAAGTTTTCTAATAAAAGATACATGGAAAGTAAATTTTGAGTCACGTTTGTTGAGAAATGCCTTTATTCTATACTCAGACTTATTGAAAGCTTGGCTGCATATAGAACTATATGTGGAAAATACTTTATTTCAAAATTTTAAAGAATTATCTTCAAGCTCCCAGTTTTGCTATTGGGAAGTCCTATGACAGTCTTTTTATGAGCCATCACATATAAGTCATTTTTCTAAGAAATCTAGATCCATCTCTTTATTTCTGACATCTGGATATGTGGTACTGCCTTGGAGTGAGTGTTTTCTCAGCCACTTGGTTAAGTGCTTCTCGGACTTTTCATTTTAGGAACTCATACCCTTCACCTTCCTAAAAAAAGTCCTCTCATTTCTTTGACATTTATCCTCAACTGATTCTTTGCTCCTTTGTCTTTTTATGAACCTATTAGCCGAATATTGAAATTTGTCTCTTTTTTCCTATCAAAGTTACATCACTTTTTGTTTTAATACTTCAATTTTAACTACTATATATTTAATTAAAAAAAAACTCATCCTCATTCCCTTATTGTTTCTTTGATTTATATAATACTATTTCTGTTTGATAAGCATAACATTTTCTATCTCACTGAGAATATTATAGTTTTATGCTGCATCTTCCATTCCATGGACTCTGTTTCCACTGATTTTTGTTTGTATATCCTTCTCTTATTTGAAGTTTTCATCCAATTTCTAGTGGTCCTCATGTTCACACATAGTGAAAAATTCAAAAACTAAACTAAAACTCGGTACATGGGCTGGGCTCATGAATTCATGGGCCGACCTACAAGTCAATAGAGTTTCAAGCCATATTATTATAAGGATATTACTCTCAAATGTTTGTTAAAGAGATGGGAATACCAGACCACCATACCTGCCTCCTGACAGGCAGGTCAAGAAGCAACAATTAGAACCAGACATGGAACAATGGACTGGTTAAAAATTGGGAAAGGAGTACAACAAGGCTATATGTTGTCACCCTGCTTATTTAACTTCTATACAGAGTGCCCCATGTGAAATGCTGGGCTGGATAAATGACAGGCTGGAATTAAGATTGCCTGGAGAAATATCAACAACATCAGATATGCAGATGACACCACTTTAATGGCAGAAAGTGAAGAGAAACTAAAGAGCCTCTTGATGAAGGGGAAAGAGGAGAGTGAAAAGCTGGTTTGAAATGCAATATCCAAAAAACTAAGATCATGGCATCTTGTCCCATTACCTCATGGCAAATAGAAGGAGAAAAAGTGGAAACAGTAGCAGCTTTTATTTTCTTGGGCTCCAAAATCATTGTGGACCATGACCGCAGCGTGAGAGTTGGACCATAAGGAAGGCTGAGCACCAAAGAATCGATGATTTTGAACTGTGGTGCTGGAGAAGACTCTTGAGAGTCCCTTGAATTTCAAGGAGATCAAACTAGTCAATGCTGAAGGAAATCAAACCTGAATATTCATTAGAAGGACTGATGCTGAAGTTCCAATACTTTTGCCATCTGATGCAAAGAGTTGACTCATTGGAAAAGATCCTGATGCTGGGAAAGATTGAAGGCCAAAGGAGAAGGGGTTGGCAGAGGATGAGATGATTAGATAGCATCACCAACTAGATGGACATGAATGTGAGCAAACTCCGGGAGACAGTGAAATACAGGGAAGCCTGGCATGCTAGTCCATGGGGTTGCAAAGAGTCAGACATGACTTAGCAACTGAACAACAACAACAAATTATCAAATGTTTGATTCAAGAATGTCAATGCCTCCACTACAGGAGCTAGACAAACTAAAAAGATGGCCATTCTCATGATTAAATATACAGATATTTACTTAAGGGCTCTGTTTTCAGGAAAGAAGCTCATCCCACCTCTACTTTTGCGTGATTCAACATTCCTTTTAAGTCAATTTCTCTGTAAAATAGATGTAATTAGTCCTTCTGGGAAAGGACTGGGAAAGCAGAAACTGCCTTGCTGTTAGAGATGGGAGGGCATCTGATGCTTCCAAAGGCTTCTTTTACAAAAATAAACAACGTGCTTGATTTTGTCTCCCCCAGATTTTGCCTTTCAGAGAACCTGGTGCCTCTAATCCCTTAAAATACCTGGGACTTCACAAGGTCCAGTGGGAACAAAGTAACTTTCTCCTTTCTGGTTTCCTTCTCTATAGGTTCCTAGGGTTCCATGTCTGGTCTGCCAAATCGTTTACTCATCCATCTGCTTTGATCTGAATGTTGATGTCATCTGTCAACTGCTGTTGTCTTCACTCCTGTAGGTTTCACACCCTCCCCCTCCCCAACACCCTCACCCACACTTATTCCTCTTATCTTAGCTGGGTTTCAGGAGGTAGTGAACACTTTCAATGCACCAAATTTAACCAGACTCCAATTCATCTTTGTTCAAGTGTGAAATGATGAAGAAAAATGGTTATCTACAGACTTTCAGATGCCAGAATGAAAATCTCAGAGGTAAGAGGACCTTATATGCAGGGAAAGCTTGAGTAGTGATTTCAGATGGGGACAGACAGAAAGGGGAAATCTATAGAAATGATCACTGTTTTCCTACCTCTGAGAAAGGAGCAACTAAAGTCAAAGAAGTTTGACCTCCAGGAATGTAAGCTACTCACACAGAGACAGTGCCAGCAGGCAGAAAGCAAGGGGAAAGATTCAAGGAAAGCCAAGAAGACAACTTTGAATGCATTAGCATTTACAGTGTTCTCTCCAGCCCAGGTTCAAGGACAAAGGCAGATTTAAGAGCAGAGGAAACACATGATCTGACTAAAGAAAATAACAGAAACGAAGAGGTCAGGAGCAGAGATGGTATACAGAAATAGTTGTGGCAGGACACTGGGACTCTGGAAAAAATAAAAACAAACAAAACTAAAGGAGACATCAATAAAGATCAGGAACAACCAATTCTAAGTATGTTAAAACCCAAAGGTAGCCATTCAATTTTTAAGGGAAAGTCAAGGAATATTTTTTTTTATTCTAGAATCTAAACAGCTAATGAGAAGGAGATTTGACAATACTCCAAGGGTCTGCATTTGGAAGAGTTCCACATGCTTATTTTAATTGCATTTTCCCTTATTTTACATTACAAAACATGCTCGATTTTGAAAACTCTAGATGGAAGCATAAAATCTTCTATGTAGTGCATTTTTCTGCCAACATATGTAACAATCAACAAAACTTTGGAAAGGCAGAATTATAAAAGATAACTACTGCCACAGATTTGGGATTGTTTTATTTATTAATTCATTCATTCCATCACACAACTATTATTTCTGAGTGCCTACTTATGTGCAAGGAACCTAGAGATTAAAACATTAACAGAAAAGTTTCAAAAGAATGCATCAGAATTTTGATAGTAGGGGGAAAAATACAATTTTAAGTTATTCTATGAAACAGTTATTTTCAAGAAAACAAACAACTTGAAATATACTGTTTCTTGTACCTAAAAATCAGATATTGCTATAAAACTCCCTGAAGCATAACTGTATAGATACCTTATAAGGAGGTATTTTGCAGGAATCCTTTTAAAACATTTTCAAAATGCATATACTAGGCACTTTTGCATTTGAAAAGAGCCATGAATTTCGCAGCCCCTGCACAGACACAAGTTTATACAATAGCAAACTGATAGAGAAATAGCCAGAGAAATACAAATTCAAAAGATGAAACTGTGCATATCAGATCAAAAAGCTTCAAAAATGGAATATTTGGCAATTGCAAACAAACAGGATGACTCTGTAAATTAGTACTTTATCTCTGATACAAAAAACTGACCATCACCTAGCCCACTGACTTCCTATATCAAATATCCAGGAATTTGTTGCGTGAACTGATGAATTAAATACCAACAAATCTGTGTGGATCACTGTGGGATAAAGAAGCACATCTAGGAATCATGCAAATCCAAAAACATGAAAGATTACAGGTACTACCAAAGCTACTTGTCTCTAAATTGTTACCATAACATTAAACCCACATTATTTACAGTTGCTGCACACCTTCTAAGACTTAAACAATTAAATAAATAATTTATCTGTTTCATGGTTTGAGTTCCCTTCTTTTTTTTTTTATCTTTTTTTTTTTTAATTTTATTTTATTTTTAAACTTTACATAACTGTATTAGATTTGCCAAATATCAAAATGAATCCGCCACAGGTACACATGTGTTCCCCATCCCGAACCCTCCTCCCTCCCCCCTCCCCATTCCATCCCTCTGGGTCGTCCCAGTGAGTTCCCTTCTTTTTAACAAATTTTCTTGTCATCTTTATAAATGCTCCAGTTAAAACTATTCTTTCAGTTAATGCTAAGAGGAGCCATCTAAGTGGATAGGCTTGCACACATTTGCAATCATAATCAGGTGGACTAGAAATTTTGATTCCGTTTGACTGTCATGGAGTCTAGAAATTTGCCCCTTACAAGGAATGAAGAATGAGAAATAACTTTTAAGAACAGCACCCTTCAGCAGCAGCAATTTTTCCAGGGAACTTTCCTTTTAAAGTTATAAGCTCAGTTCAGTCGCTCAGTTGTGTCTGACTCTTTGCGACCCCTTGGACTGCAGCACGCCAGGCCTTCCTGTCCATCACCAACTCCTGGAGTTTACTCAGACTCATGTCTGTTGAGTCGGTGATGCCATCCAACCATCTCATCCTCTGTCATCACCTTCTCCTCTCACCTTCAATCTTTCCCAGCATCAGGGTCTTTTCAAATGAGTCAGCTCTTCGCATCAGGTGGCCAAAGTATTGGAGTTTCAGGCTCAGCATCAGTTCTTTTTTTTTTTTTTAAATTTTATTTTATTTTTAAATGTTACATAATTGTATTAGTTTTGCCAAATATATTCAGGACTGATTTCCTTTAGGATGGACTGGTTGGATCTCCTTGAAGTCCAAGGGACTCTCAAGAGTCTTTTCCAACACCACAGTTCAAAAGCATCAATTCTTCTGTGTTCAGCTTTCTTTATAGTCCAACTCTCACATCCATACATGACTGCTGGAAAAACCATAGCTTTGACTACACGGACCTTTTCTTCCAAGGAGCAAGCGTCTTTTAAGTTACAAACTGCTCCCCAAATTATGAAATGGAAATGCTGGCTCAGCCAAAATAAAAAAAATTTTTTTAATGAATTTAGTTTTAAATTTTGCTTATAATAGCATGGAGATACAATTGATAGATAAAAGAAATAGACAATGACCAAATTCCTGGTGGTGGAACCAGAGTAGCGTTCAATTTTAACCACGCAAAAGGAACTTATTTTATCATCGTTCGTCCATATATTATCATGATGTCATTCCTAACCATTTCAGCATAGTATTTGATACCGTTTTGTATCTATGGACTTGATTTCCAGTTTTTCCCTTCTGAGCATTATAACGTCATTTTTCTTGTCTATAAATTTTAAGTATAGGGTGAATTAAATAAATATGTATGCAAAATATTTAGCAGAGTACTAATACCAGGTGAAAGGGGAAAATGAAAGCAACCTATTGAGTTCCTTTTATAAAAAAGAAAGCAACAGATATGGAATGTGAAGGAAAAGGGATTTCCTTAAATCAAAATGTTAAAGAGAAAAATTATCTTTTTTTTTTTTTTAAATTTTATTTTATTTTTAAACTTTACATAACTGTATTAGATTTGCCAAATATCAAAATGAATCCGCCACAGGTTTACATGTGTTCCCCATCCTGAACCCTCCTCCCTCCTCCCTCCCCATTCCATCCCTCTGGGTCATCCCAGTGCAAAAAATTATCTTTAAAGTCAGAAAATAATTATTGGATTGGGTGATGAAGATTTAGCATTGTCTCAATAAAAAATAAATCAGTGTTAAGGATCAGTAAAGTATTAATATCATTTCTGAAATCCCACCAAGAGTAGATCAATATTTTTTAATGTATCAGTTTATTAAAATAATCTGAACTACCTCATTCCCCTGATACCTCACTACTCACTTTATACCTTCAGCCATTAAATCAAGCTTCATTCATTCAATGATTTTTGTTTTTTTCTGATACACGGAATACCTATAATTCCCTGCTGTTATCTGGGGATGCAATGAAGATACACGTCTCTGCCTTCATGAGAGACTAATTCTAGCAAGTGATTAAATGAATGATTATCAAAATGTTGTAAATTATGACAAGTAGAAACATAAATACTTAAGCTAGCAAGAGAGAGGAGAGAGCAAGACTATACAGGATGATCAAAGAATTTCTCCCAAAGAAAATAATTTTGAGCTGAGAATTCAATAAGGAGAATCTATCAGATACATGTCTTCCCTGATAGCTCAATTGGTAAAGAATTCACCTGCAATGCAGGAGACCCCAATTCGATTCCCGGATTGGTAAGATCCACTGGAGAAGGGATAGGCCACCACTCCAATATTATTGGGCTTCCTGTGTGGCTCAGCTGGTAAAGAATCTGATATTTTAAGAATAAAAAAAACAGAGCATTCCAGGCCCAGGCCTACAGGCAAGAAAGGGTTAAGGACAAAAAGAAAGCCACAAAGATGGGCACACAAGAAGGGAAAATGAAAGTGGTCATGACCTGGTTGTAGAGATAAACTAGAAGCAGAGTACATGGGGGTATACAGGTCATATGAAACAATATGAATTTTATTCTAAAAGTATAGGCAGTAAATGCTTTAGAAATTGAATGCAGAGCTCCAAAATAGCAGTGAAAGATAAGAAAGATCTCCTGAGCCACGAATGCAAAGAAATAGAGGAAAACAATAAAATGGGAAACACTAGAGATCGCTTCAAGAAAATCAGAGAGACCAAGGGGACATTTAATGCAAAGATGGACACAGTAAAGGACAGAAATGGTATGGACCTAACAGAAGCAGAAGATATTAAGAAGAGGCGGCAAGAACACACAGAAGAATGGGACAAAAAAGAGCTTCACGACTCAGATGATCACGATGGTGTGATCACTCACCTAGAGCCAGACATCCTGGAATGTGAAGTCAAGTGGGCCTTAGGAAGAATCACTATGAACAAATTTGGTGGAGGTGATGGAATTCCAGCTGAGCTATTTCAAATCCTAAAAGATGCTGTGAAAGTGCTACACTCAATATGTCAGCAAATTTGGAAAACTCAGCAGTGGCCAGAAGACTGGAAAAGGTTAGTTTTCATTCCAATTCCAAAGAAAGGCAATGCCAAAAAATGTTCAAACTACCTCACAACTGCACTCATTTCACATGCTACCAAAGTAATGCTCAAAATTCTCCAAGGTAGGCTTCAACAGTACATGAAACAAGAATTTCCAGATATTCCAGCTGGATTTAGAAAAGGTAGAAGAACTGGAGATCAAATTGCCAACATCCATTGGATCATAGAAAAAGAAACAGAATTCCAGAAGAATATCTACCTCTGCTTCATGGACTATGCTAAAGCCTTTGATTGTGTGGATCACAACAAACTGTGGAAAATTCTTAAAGAGATAGGAATACCAGACTACCTTTCCTGCTCTCCTGCGAAACCTGTAAGCAAGTTAAGAAGCAACAATTAAAACCTAACATGGAACAATGGACTGGTTTCAAATTTGGAAAGGAGTATGTCAGGGTTGTATATTGTAACCCTGCTTATTTAACTTATGTGCAGAATGCATCATGCAAAATGCTGGGCTGGATGAATAATAAGCCAGAATCAAGACTGCCAGGAGAAATATCAATAACCTCAGATATGCAGATGATACCACCCTATGACAGAAAGCAAAGAAGAACTAAAGAGCTGCTTACTGAAGGTGAAAGAAGAGTGAAAAAGATGGCTTAAAACTCAACATTCAAAACATGAAGATCATGGCATCTGGTCCCAATGGCATGGCAACTTCAATGGCAAATGGATGGGGAAACAATGGAAACAGTGACAGGCTTTATTTTCTTGGGCTCCTAAATCACTTCAGATGGTTACTACAGCCATGAAATTAAAAGATGCTTGCTCCTTGGAAGAAAAGCTATGACAAACCTAGACAGCATATTAAAAAGCAGAGACATCAGTTGCTAACAAAGGTCCCTATAGTAAAAGCTTGAACCATAAAGAAAGCTGAGTGCTGAAGAATTGATGCTTTTGAGCTGTGATGTTGGAAAAGACTATAGAGCGTCCTCTTGAGAGTCCCTTGGACAGCAAGGAGATCAAACCTGTCCATCCTAAAGGAAATCAATCCTGAATATTCATTGGAAGGACTGATGCTGAAGCTGAAGCTATAATACTTTGGCTACCTGATGTGAAGAGCTGACTAATTAGGAAAGACCCTGATGCTGGGAAAGATTGAAGGCAGGAGCCGAAGGGGATGAAAGAGGATAAGACAGTTGAATGGCATCACTGACTCAATAGACATGAGTTTGAGCCAGCTGCAGGAGATGCTGAAGGACAGGGAAGCCTGGTATACTGCAGTCCATTCAGTGACAACGAGTCAGACATGACTGAGTGACTGAATAACATCAATAGGTAGTGTTAGCATGCATATGTGTTGTGTGGTAGTGGTGGTTATGATTTCACTAACCTTATGGAATAAAATTACTCTAACTGCTATATGGTAACAAACTGGAGCAGCACACTAGAAGAAGCAGTACCAGATAAAAGCCATCTGAATTAGCTCAGATATGAGATAGTTGTTTAAACCAAAGTTGAAGAGTGGATATCAATATAGTAGACAGATTCAAGTTATATCCCAGATACAGAGCCAATAAATTCTGTTAAATTCTATTAAGGGGGTTTAGGAAAAGGTAATAGTCAAGCATGGGTTTCCCAGATTGCACAGTGGTGAAGAATCTGCCAACCAATGCTGGAGATGCAAGAGACACAGATTCAATCCCTGGGTCAGGAAGATCCTCTGGAGGAGGAAATGGCAGCCCACCGCTGTATTCATGCCTGGACAATTCCATAGAAAAAAATAAGCCTGGTGTGCTACAGTCCATGAGCTCACAAAGAGTCCAACATGACTGAGTGACTGAACATGCATACACAATAATCAAGGATACCTGTTACAATTCTGGCTTGATTAACTGAGTAAATAGTAGTGACAGTTACTGACATGGAAAAGACTAGAAGGAATAATTTGAGGGGAAAGTATCAAATGTTCTATTTTTAATCCATAAAATTTTAAGTACTTACTAATTGAGATACCAAATTAGAAGTTAGATATATTAATATCAGTTTGAATTGAGGAGAAAGTTCTTGGCCAAAGGTATACAATTGAGGGTCATCATTTTATAAGTAGTATTTAAAACCATGAGGATGGATGAAATCTGCTAGCGAACAAGAGTAGAGAGGAAAGAAGAACCACGACCAAGGCCTAGGACAAGTGAATCTTTACAGAATCTACAGAGGAGGAACAAACATCAGAGGAACAGGGAAGGAGTGGTCAGTTCAGGAGGGGGAAAAAAAAAAACAGAAGAGAGTGGCATTTAGTTTGTCACTAAGTAACTTCCTTGAGATTTTCAATGGCTTTTTTCTATGACTTAGACTTTCATTTCACTGTTCCTGTTCCTCACAACCCCAAATACAGAGTCTGGACTGATAGAAAAGCATGAATTTTAGTTTAGACTACATTAGAAAAAGGCATTTAAGTACTCTTTATCATTGTAGCTGAATTTTGGCAGTCTACTTAAATTCTCTGAAGCCACACTCTTCATCTACAAGATAGATGGGGAAAAGCAGATGATTGAGACGATTAAAACAGGTAATATATGACAAGCCCTTAAAACAGTGCTTGGAATAGGAAAAGCACTATTTATCATTGAGTAAAGATAATGTTACCTGAATTTTTATCATTTCTCAAAACCTCTCTTCCACACTACTGACCATAACTGTTTGAACTTGATCACTGTCACAGGGAAAAATACTAATATGATAACAAAAATAAAATAATTTATTGAAATAAAGGACCAAGATATACAAATAAGAGAAGCATATATAAAGTTTACATAAAAGAATATGAAGGGGCATTTACTTATGGATCATGCATAAACCTATTAAAATGTTTCCAAAAGAAAGTAAAGAGGCATAAAAGGAGGAGGAAGAAGACAAGAGAAAAATTAAATTGAATTTTCAGGGATCTGTATCTCAAAATATTTGTAAATAAAACCTTTTATTTGTTCCATGAAAAAGAAAACAAAGATAAGTAAAAAATTTAAAGAAGACATAAAAGGCTACCTTTGTAACTTTAGATAAAACAAATTTTGAAAGGTTGTGGTATAAGTGGCAATCTAAGTATAGAGTGACTCAAGAAAGATGGCACTCAAGGAATGTGTCTATTATTGGCACAAACAGATTTATCACAAAATTTAGGTTTTATAGGAAGACTTTGGCAATAGTCATCAACACAGTTCTATAAGTGAAGAAAAGAGATTGACTCAATGACAAAAGGTCTATTGATTATTGTGTTTAAGAAAGAGCAGGGCAGGACTCCAGAAATTGAAAGCTGTTAACACTGTTGAATTGAGACCATAAAATATTTGTGGGGATTCTAATGCAAAGACAAATGGTTACATCCACCACAGTGATATGTGAGATCCAAATCTGCGCAATAAAAGGAAAATGGCTGAGTGCCTAGTCTCTTCCATAGAGTTAGTAAAACACATTGCAAGGGTAAGCTGGTTCAGTTACCAAGTGATCCCACATTAGGTAATTGCTTTTTACTAAAGACAGCAGCCTATATATTCAGTGATAATATACATATAAGTGTAGCCATCTGAATGTAGGAGATATATGAGAATAGTATTTACAATGTGATTGGTAATCCAATGAAAAATGGGTGGAACTGACAAGATATAAATATGAGCATGTCTGTGACAGATACAGATGCATTGCTATAGGCTTCTACTGTACAGCGTGTCAATAGGTGGAGATACATATCTACATGGCATCATTCTTAAATGATTACAGAATGCCATTGATAAAGACATCATAATACTGAAGTCTATTATAGACATTTGGTTGCCACTATTCTCTTTGAATTATAGCTATTCTCTATGACCTCAATTGCTTATCCAGAGGTGGGTTCATAATCATTACTTGCAATTCTTTAATGCCCAGATGAATACTAGTCTAAAAAACAAGGTCCATTACTAGCCTACAGTGTGAATTCCAATGTTCTCCTATAGTCAGAAAGACTGGATCTCTGGATTCTAGTGAGAGGCCCTGAGAAACACACCTCAGAGATCACTTCTAACTCAGAACTTTATCAGTTAAATTAAGGAACCCCAAATCTAGATTCTAGCACAGGACATAGGAAAATATTAGCAGGCTTCAGGTTTCTACAACATGCCTGACTCCAGAGAAGAAAATCTTGGCAAGAATAAAGCCTCCCAGCCCAACTTGCTTCAAATGCAAACAATCAGAATCCATTTAAGAAATGCTTGTTGAACATGTGTTTTGCTTGAAATACAATGGTGAACAAGATAACACTGTCTGTGGCTTAGGTCTAGTCTTGTGAAGGAAATGGAGACACGATGAAGAATCCTCAATGCAATGTAAAAGGACCCATGACATAGGTGATCATAGACTGAGATGCACAGAGCAAGTGTTCTAAAGCCAGAGTTGAAGAAAAGGCTTTTCTTGTGTAAAAATACTGAGGCTGGAAACAAAAGATTGAAGAGGAAAGCAGACATGACAACTGAAGCAGTGAGAAGAGTATTTCAGGCAAAGAGGGCAGCATGTGCGAAGACCTGGGAGGAAGAAAGAGCAAGGCATTTAAAGAGACCTGGAGTTAGTTCAGGAGAGCTGGAGCGCAGCCTCCGACAGCAGCTGCAATAATGTGAGGACTGTGAGGAGCCATGCAAGATTTCTGAATTCAAGTGAGAAATACTGGTTTTAATTAATTAATAATAAAATAAAATATATACCCTAAAAATAAATCACCTCTATTTCCAAATCTCTCTCTCTTTACAATATTTTGAAGTTGTCACGTAGATTCAGAATACAATGATGAAAAGTAAAGTATGGTATCAGATAAACATCAAAACTGCACAGAAAATACTTAGAAGTTAAATTCATCAAGTCATGTCTAAGACTGTTGCCTCAAGTAAATTACTTTACAATGCTTTGAGGTACATATACCTTGCTACCAACTATTAAATATCATATCTGTTTTGAGCCTATTTTTACAGACTCAATTTAGTTCAATTTCATAAACTTATTGACCATTTCATATGGCCAGTTGTGGTGGAAAATAGAAGGAATACTTTAAAATATAAGTCAAGTTAAACTGTTATTACCCTTGTTAAAGAGGGAACATTAGAAATGAACCAAAGGAAGGACAGATTTTGGCAGTTTTGGAATGGACAGAACTCATAAGATGACCAACTGTTCATGTTTTATGTTTCATTTTATTTGCTTTATTTTCCTGTTTGTTTTTCTGTCAGAGATTCTTAAAGTTGTCAGTATAATAATATGTACAAATACCCTGAAGCTCCCATGTGGGGTTACAGTCTGATTTGATCATGAAACCATAGATACTTTCTCTCTGTGAATATTTTATGAAGTAAATTTTCTCTAGAGCTTTGTTTCTCAAACTATGATCTGTAGTCCAAGAGCATTTGCATCATGGGAGCTTATCAAAAATTCAGAATCACAGACCTAACCTGAGACATACTCAATTATTAAACTTTCAAAAGCACTGATCTAGAGAAGGAGTCAGCAAGCTTTAACTACAGAGGGCCAGAAAGTAAATATCTGCAGCTTCATGGGACACACAGTGTCTGTCACAACCATTCAGCTCTGCTATTTTATCACGAAAGCAGCCAGAGACAACCGTGAAAGACTGGAACTGGCTATGTTCCAATACAACCTTTTTTAACAGAAACAGGTGGCAACACAAATTTGATTCTAGGTAATTTGCCAAACCCTAGTTTAGAGCATACAGTATGTATAAATGAAGAAAGGGTTCAAAAATGGGAAAAAAAATAAAAAACAACATGTAAATAATCCATTAACAAAGCCCGAGAAAGCAGCTTTTAAAGGAGTGTGGCCAATGTCTCAGTCTAATTTTGCAGCAGTTCAGATAGAAGTAGAAATGGGGTGCACTTGAAGATCTTTAGAGTCACTTGGGCTGTAAGCATCATGGCCTGAATTAGAGTGATGGCAATGAAAACATAAAGGTGAGTGGAAAAAAAGGAGAAATCCTATAGGTCAAAGGTTCTGATTAGATGTAGAGTTAAGTCAAAATCACTGGATATAAGGAGTCAACATTCTTTTTGAGCACCTGGGAGAACAGGAGTACCATTGTGAAGAACTGGACTACTCAAAGAAAATGCTTGTATTGGATTGAAAAAACTGATGTCTTATATGTTGAGTATAATTGGCTAATATTTTATCTAAAGAAAGATGTCTTGGAGGCAGTCTGTTGCTAGGTCAAGGGACATATGTCAAAGAGAGCTGGCAATTATTCATGAAAAATAAAAGGAAGAAAATACCTACCGAGCCAGATCTACAAAAGAATTTGGGGGAGGGGGGCGGGGGGGAAGCAAAGGAAGCTTAAAGAGAGACCCTTAAGTAAGGCCTTCATTTAAAAGGAGATGACTGAGAAAGCAAGCAAGTAGAAATAGTTCAGGAAAGCACAAACCAACAGAGTAACTACATTTGAGAACAAAGGAGAAAATAAACATAGCAGATACTTTGAGATCCTAAGGTTCTTATATACAATACATTTAAAATACTAACAAATGAATGCCATCAGTAAGGTTTTCCTATATATTGCCACAGAGTAAATATTCTAACACTATAGTGCCAGGATTGACCAAGGCAGGAGCCAGACAGCATGGCTCTACATTTCTGGAAAAATCAAATTTGCTTCTATTTGCTCAAAAAGCACTGCTTTTTTTTTTTTTTTAAACATATGCTTGCCATTAACTATCCTGCTGTTTTCCTTGAATCTTGTTAATACAATTCAAAATATTCAGAATAGGAAAGTTGAGCAAGGACTCGAGATTGTATGACAGATAAATGACAGGAACAGAACATCTTAGATCAACTTAGGTAAATACTACAAACATTGCTCAATAAATTTCTATGAATTCATTTCAATCTCTAAACCAACAGGTTTACAATATGCAACAGGTTCTGGGAATTAAAAAGAATTAGAATAAAGATGATCTTTGCTGTATTTTCTATTTTGAGTTTATATTGAAAATGACATAACCATTTTTTTTTCACTAAATACTTTCACTTTCTTAGCATCATAATGTATTGTACATATCAACAGGTGGGCTGTGACTAGTCGATACTAAATAAGGTGAAAGCGTGGGCTTTCTGGCTTGAGATTTTCAATGGAATAACTTGGATATCATAAATAGCTGCATTCACATTTCCTTTGCTTTCTGCACGCAGATACAATTTCACTCTCTGGTTGACAACTGAATCCTACGTTTACTGTAGAAACTGTAGAGAGAGTAATAATAGTAGTTAACATTAATTACGGAGAAGGCAATGGCACTCCACTCCAGTACTCTCGCCTGGAAAATCCCATGGACGGAGGAGCCTGGTGGGCTGCAGTCCATGAGGTCGCTAAGAGTCCGACATGACTGAGCGACTTCACTTTCACTTTTCACTTTCATGCATTGGAGAAGGAAATGGCAACCCACTCCAGTGTTCTTGCCTGGAGAATCCCAGGGACGGGGGAGCCTGGTGGGCTGCCTTCTATGGGGTTGCACAGAGTCCGACACGACTGAAGCAACTTAGTAGCAGCAGCAGCAGCAGCAGCAACATTAATTAAGAGCTTATTATGTGGCAGGAGCTCTTAGACAAGATCTAGATGTATCAACTCACTCTTGCCTGGAAAATCCCATGGATGGAGGAGCCTGGTAGGCTGCAGTCCATGGGGTCGATAAGAGTCAGATACGACTGAGCAACTTCACTTTCACTTTTCACTTTTCACTTTAATGCATTTGAGAAGGAAATGGCAACCCACTCCAGTGCTCTTGCCTGGAGAATCCCAGGGACGGGGGAGCCTGGTGGACTGCCGTCTATGGGGTCGCACAGAGTCAGACACGACTGAAGTGACTTAGCAGCAGCAGCAGCAGCAGATGTATCAACTCACTTAGACCTTTCCAGTTTTGCATATAGTAATTATTACCTGGAAAGTGTCTTAAAGATTAAGTCCCCAGCTGCCTTGATTTTTTTTCCCATGCTGTATTTCTGTGCATTGCCACTGGTCAGTAGATTCAGCCCAAGCAGCTTGACATCAGAGGCATGGCTTTTGCTCGATGGGTCTGGCCAGCAACACAAATGTTGTGCTGCATGTATTTTGATCACCTCAACCCCATGGAGCACACATGTAATTGGCCAGATTGGCTTAAGGAGTAATCAGTTCATTTTCCCAGTCTGACATGATTCAGGGGCAACAGCTATACCATTAAGGGGTATGGAAAGATGCCCAGAAGCAGCCAATTGAATGGTGGCAAATACACTGTTGTTGTTTAGTCACTAAGTCATTTTCAACTCTTTGCAACCTCATGGACTGTAGCCCCCCAGGCTCCTCTGTTCATGGGACTGCATAAAATTTAGTTTTACCTGTGCTTAACTTAACTGTTTTACTGAGTACTCACTGTTTCAGAAATCAGCACAGTGTAAAGTAATTCTGACAGGTAGAGATTAACAAACATGCCTAACGCTGCTTGTGGCTGGAATTTTAGAATAACTAAGCCCCATCACTACTTTAAAACTGTTAAAAAGATTTATTCTGTTTGTATTTTGTGTTTGTAACTAGTCCTTACTCCCAACAGTTTGTGTTCTTTTTTTTTCTTGTTAAGATCAGAGAGCGAGCTTATAGCTCCCATTCCTCAATCAGATAGTGCCTACGTCACTGACACCTGTTTCCTTGGCTTCTTTATGCACATACATCAGAACCCGTAGTTGACAGGATCAGACTTTTGAAAAAAATCACTGATCCCAAAATAAAACGCAGGTGATTTCTGCCCCTATATGATCCCTTACATCTGTGATCTATCATTTCCCAGGTGTCAGTTACTGACTGAAGAAATAAAAATAACATTTAAATGATGGCTTTCAGACTTAATTAATTCATAGTGGCAAATAAAAAATATATGGTTAAAAGATAAGTTTCAATTTATATAGAACTTCGCTTTTCAACCATATTAAAGATACAAAAACAAAAACAAATGATCTATGCATAATAAATGCAGTTTTTATCCTTCCAGATACAAAACTGTCAGGGAAATTCAATTTGCTCCATAAATCATGACACAGTATGTAATGCCTGTAATTTCTGGTTTTCTTTAAAGATTAAAAGGAGAGAAACCAACATTAAAATGCTGGGTACTACACCAGGGGTATCTGCATATATTAGTTCACTTAATGCTCACATAAACCTTGGAACACTGACATTATAATCCTCAATTTACAAATGGAGAGAGTGAGTTTCACAGAAGCAAAATAACTTGCTCAAAACCATAAAGTCAGAAAATGGCATGGACAGAATTTGAACATAAATCTTCTGGCTTCATTTTTCCCCTTTGCCATTCTTCCTGAAAGAAATAACTCTCTATGAGTTGTACTTGAGTATGTAAAGAAAAGATGGAAGAGGGAAGAGTGACAGAGAGTTAGAAATGGACAAAAGATCGAGACATGAAAATGGGAACCAGGTCCTTGAACAAACAATATATTCATTTTCCATTTTCTGCACTATTTAAATACAAACTAATCTCACTGGTTTCATGGGCAAAATTTAGTTTGGATGATTACAAAAATGTTTCTGTGGGGACTGAGTAAGACAGCTGCTGTAATTCTAAACTGCTTTCTACTATTTCTACTTTGTAGCAGATATTAGAGTAAAGTTAAGTATACAGCAGTCACTGACTTCAAATTAAGTGGTAATGAATGCAGATTTCCATGAAGATTCCACGAGTTAGTAATTACAGTTTTATTGCAATTTGAAATGGTGAAATAAACTCAGTCTCCACTGTCCCATACATGTAATTGATGAGTTAATTTGTCTTCAGCACTCTCGCTGTTCTAATATTTCTCCACTGATGCCATGAAAATTAATAGGATGCAAAATGTATAAAACTACACCCACTAAAAAAAAAAAAAAAACACTGTACAGTACCAGGGAGGCATATTTATTTCATCTGTGGATGGTACAGGGTCACCATCTTTTTTTCCCCTTTCCCAGTGACATTTTCAGATTTGACATTCTGTGACATTTTCAGTTTAATATTGCTAATACCCTGGCTGCAGAATTAAAAGTACACCCCGAGGAAGGGTTGAATGCAGACACATCAGAAAAAGTATAACTACTTGTTCCCCTCTAAGAAATGTTTACTTGTAAACAATATACTATACAGATTAAGAAGCACAGAACAACTATATTTATCCTCATTTCTTTTTGCAGGGAGTGGGGGCATGAATGGTCAGTTCTAGGTTCCCAGGGGTTGACTCTGTTGGTATAGTGATGCATGATAACACAATGTGAGACCCTGTGCCTGGTCGCTCAGTTGTGTCTGACTCTTTATGACTCTATGGACTACAGGCCACCAGGCTCCTCTGTCCATAGGGATTCTCCAGGCAAGAATACTGAAGTGGGCTGCCATGCCCTCTTCCCAACCCAGGGATCGAACCCAGGTCTCTCACATTGCAGGCAAATTCTTGACCAGCAGAGCCATCAGGGAAGCCCTAACAGCATGTTGCCCAGGAACTATGCAACAAATGTCTAAAATAAAGATTGTATGACAGGTGCTCGACATACAGTAGGTGAGGCATCCTCATCTAAAGACAGCTCAAGAAAGGTATTTACAATTAGGATTCAGGAGCCCTTACACTATGTGTCCCTAACTGATGAAAAACCACAATGTTAATTCAATGTTATCAACATCGAATAACAGGGTTCTGGTTGATGAATGAAAGATATGACTCATTTGCTTAAATGTAGTTGGTAAGTTGTCTGATTGTCCCATGACAATACCTATTATGGGCTCCTACTGCATTCCAAGGATGCCACTCATCTCCCTAGCCCAGGCACTGCTTACTTCCCTTCATCCAAGTAGGACACTTTTTATGGGGAAGGAGAATATCCTAGTAAGATTCAACCATGGCAACTGAGTAAAACAAAAACACAGGTGATCTGAGCTATATGCTGCTCTAATTATCATTTACTTCCCTGGTGGCTCAGATGGTAAAGTGTCTGCCTACAATCATGGTCATGGTGGAGAGGTCTGACAGAATGTGGTCCACTGGAGAAGGGAATGGCAAACCACTTGAGCATTCTTGCCTTGAGAACGCCATGAACAGTATGAAAAGGCAAAATGATAGGGTACTGAAAGAGGAACTCCCCGGGTCGGTAGGTGCCCAATATGCTACAGGAGATCAGTGGAGAAATAACTCCAGAAAGAATGAAGGGATGAAGCCAAAGCAAAAACAATACCCAGTTGTGGATGGGACTGGTGATAGAAGCAAGGTTCGATGCTGTAAAGAACAATATTGCATAGGAACCTGGAATGTCAGGTCCATGAATCAAGACAAATTGGAAGTGGTCAAACAAGAGATGGCAAGAGTGAATGTCGACATTCTAGGAATCAGCGAACTAAAATGGACTGGAATGGGTGAATTTAACTCAGATGACCATTATATCTACTACTGCGGGCAGGAATCCCTCAGAAGAAATGGAGTGGCCATCATGGTCAACAAGAGTCCAAAATGCAATACTTGGATGCAATCTCAAAAATGACAGAATGATCTCTGTTCATTTCCAAGTCAAACCATTCAATATCACAGTAATCCAAGTCTATGCCCCGACCAGTAACACTGAAGAAGCTGAAGTTGAACAGTTCTATGAAGACGTACAAGACCTTATAGAACTAACACCCAAAAAAGATGTCCTTTTCATTCTAGGGGACTGGAATGCAAAAGTAGGAAGTCAAGAAACACCTGGGGTAACAGGCAAATTTGGCCTTGGAATATGGAATGAAGCAGGGCAAAGGCTAATAGAGTTTTGCCAAGAGAACACACTGGTCATAGCAAACACCCTCTTCCAACAACACAAGAGAAGACTCTACACATGGACATCACCAGATGGTCAACACCGAAATCAGGTTGATTATATACTTTGCAGCCAAAGATGGAGAAGCTCTATACAGTCAGCAAAAACAAGACCAGGAGCTGACTGTGGCTCAGATCATGAACTCCTTATTGCCAAATTCAGACTTAAATGGAAGAAAGTAGGGAAAACCACAAGACCATTCAGGTATGACCTAAATCAAATTCCTTATGATTATACAGTGGAAGTGAGAAATAGATTTAAGGGACAAGATCTGATAGAGTGCCTGATGAACTATGGAATGAGGTTTGTGACATTGTACAGGAGACAGGGATCAAGACCATCCCCATGGAAAAGAAATGAGAAAAAGCAAAATGGCTGTCTGGGGAGGCCTTACAAATAGCTGTGAAAAGAAGAGAAGAAAAAAGCAAAGGAGAAAAGAAGGATATAAGCATCTGAATGCAGAGTTCAAAAGAATAGCAAGGAGAGATAAGAAAGCCTTCCTCAGCAATCAATGCAAAGAAGTAGAGGAAAACCATAGAATGGGAAAGACTAGAGATCTCTTCAAGAAAATTAGAGATACCAAGGGAACATTTCATGCAAAGATGGGCTCGATAAAAGACAGAAATGGTATGGACCTACCAGAAGCAGAAGATATTAAGAAGAGATGGCAAGAATACACAGAAGAACTGTACAAAAAAGATCTTCACGACCCAGATAATCACGATGGTGTGATCACTCACTTAGAGCCAAATATCCTGGAATGTGAAGTCAAGTGGACCTTAGAAAGCATCACTAAGAACAAAGCTAGTGGAGGTGATGGAAATCCAGTTGAGCTATTTCAAATCCTAAAAGATGATACTGTGAAAGTGCTGTACTCAGTATGCTGGAGAACTCAGCAGTGGCCACAGGACTGGAAAAGGTCAGTTTTCATTTCAATCCCAAAGAAAGGCAATGCCAAAGGATTCTCAAACCAACGCACAATTGCACTCATCTCACACGCTAGTAATGTAATGCTCAAAATTCTACAAGTCAGGCTTCAGCAATATGTGAACCCTGAACTACCTGATGTTCAAGCTGGTTTTAGAAAAGGCAGAGGAACCAGATATCAAATTGCCAACATCTGCTGGATCACCAAAGAAAGCAAGAGAGTTCCAGAAAAACATCTATTTCTGTTTTATTGAGTATGCCAAAGCCTTTGTGTGGATCACAATAAACTGTGGAAAATTCTGAAAGAGATGGGAATACCAGACCACCTGACCTGCCTCTTGAGAAACCTATATGCAGGTCAGGAAGCAACACTTAGAACTGGACATGGAACAACAGACTGGTTCCAATTAGGAAAAGGAGGACGTCAAGGCTATATTTTGTCACCCTGCTTATTTAACTTCTATGCAGAGCACATCATAAGAAACCCCAGGCTGGAAGAAGCACAAGCTGGAATCAATATTGCCAGGAGAAATATCAATCACCTCAGATATGCAGATGACACCACCCTTATGGCATAAAGTGAAGAGGAACTCAAAAGCCTCTTGAGGAAAGTGAAAGTGGAGAGTGAAAGAGTTGACCTAAAGCTCAACATTCAGAAAACAAAGATCATGGCATCCGGTCCCATCACTTCATGGGAAATAGATGGGGAAACAGTGGAAACAGTGTCACACTTTATTTTTCTGGGCTCCAAAATCACTGCAGATGGTGACTGCAGCCATGAAATTAAAAGATGCTTACTCCTTGGAAGGAAAGTTATGACCAACCTAGATAGCATATCGAAAAGCAGAGACATTACTTTGCCAACAAAGGTCAGTTAGTCAAGGCTATGGTTTTTCCGGTGGTAATGTATGGATGTGAAGAAAGCTTTGCACCAAAGAATTGATGCTTTTGAACTGTGATGTTGGAGAAGACTCTTGAGAGTCCCTTGGACTGCAAGGAGATCCAACTCGTCCATTCTAAAGGAGATCAGCCCTGGGTGTTCTTTGGAAGGACTGATGCTAAAGCTGAAATTCCAATACTTTGGCCACCTCATGCGAAGAGTTGACTCATTGGAAAAGACTCTGATGCTGGGAGGGATTGGGGGCAGGAGGAGAAGGGGACGACAGAGGATGAGATGGCTGGATGGCATCACTGACTCGATGGACGTGAGTCTCAGTGAACTCTGGGATTTGGTGATGGACAGGGAGGCCTGGTGTGCTGCAATTCATGGGGTCACAAAGAGTCGGACACGACTGAGCGACTGAACTGAACTGAACTGTCATTTTCTAATGCCAAGTAAGATCCAACTGATCCAATCTTTGTTTTCTCCACTACCACTAGCACACGATCTGTCTTAAGAACTGAATCCTTCCCCATCCTCCAAATACGGATACATTTTAGGTGGTATTTGATATGATATTTGAACATGAGATGAAGACAAAGGGCCTGGAGTAAACCCAGAGGCCAACTGGATCTACTAGGTCAAGTGAAAAAATGAAACAGCTTCTGGGTTTTGCTTTTTTTTTTTTTTCAGATTTATTGAGATATAATTGACAAACAAAAGTGTATATATTTAAGGTATACAATGTGATGATTTAATATAAGTATATGTGAAATGACAACCACAATTAAGCTAATTAATACACCCATTCCCTCACATGGTTACCTTTTTGTGTGTATGGTTAGAACACTTAAGATCTACTCTACTAGTAAACTTCAAGTATATAGTACACAGTATTATTAACTATAGTTACCACACTGTTCATTAGATACTCAGAACTTAGTAATCTTATAGCTCAAGGTTTTTACCCTTTGACCAACTTTGGAAATAAGAACTTGTACCTAAATCCACTTTGATGCTAGTTCTAAGTGTCCCTGGCTGGTCTGAGTGCTCTGCTATGGGTCTTCAAATTACACTATGGAGCAGACACAAGTTCCTCGCAATATAAGTTCAGTCCAACTTATATAAATATACATGAAATAATTTAAAGCAGGAACACATATATTTGTACATCCATGTTCACAGAAGCATTATTCCAATGGTCCAAAAGCAGAAGCAACTCAAGTGTCCACTGATGAATGGATAAACAAAATGTGGTATATGCCTACACTGGAATATTATTCAACCTTAAAAAGAAAGGAAATTCTGACTCATGCTACAACATGGATGAATTTTGAGGATTATATACTAAGTGAGATGAACCAGACATAAAAGGACAAATTCTCTGTCACTCCACTTATATGAAGAGCCTCAAGTAGTCAAACTAAGAGTGATAGAAAGTAGAAAAATGGCTGCAACAGATTCAGGGGAATAAGGGTATGGGGATTCACTGTTTAATTGGTACAGAGTTTTAGTTTTAAAGGATGAAAAAGAGTTCTGGAGACCGACAGTGGTGATGGTTCTATTAATACAATAATGTGAATATACTTATGAGCATACTTAAAACAGTAAACTGTATGCTGCATTTCACAAGTTTTTAAAAAAATTTAATAGTTGAAAAAATGCTTAGTAAACTGATAATGAGAAGAATTCACTTTATGCTTAGTAAACTGATAATGAGAAGAATTCACTTTATTGATAAAACATATACAAAAACACCTAAAAAACATTTTATTTAATAGTGAAATGTTGAAAGATTCACAAAAAATTGAGCCTATTGCTTGAATTGAAATGGGAAAATAAAACATTGTTCATATGACTTAACTGTGTTTAAAGAAAAACTTGCAGATTTTAGGACTAAATTATTAGCATAAATTAGCTTACAAAAGTTGTGTGACAATGCCAACATGCAAAAATCAATTACATTTTTATATATCAACTATTAAGACATAAAAGATGTCATTTATAACATCATAAAAATTCAAATGACTAGAATTAATCCACCAAAAGATATATGATACATCTATATAGAGAATTACAAAACACTATTGAGAAATAAGACCAAATAAATAGAATGATGAACTGTGTTCATTGACAGAAAATTCAAACCGTAAATATATAAATTCTAGTGCTAATATATGGATTCTATCTCAGTCAAAATCCCAACAGGTTGTGTATATTTATACATTGGTATGTAGATTCCAAAATTATTTGGAAATACCAATGTTCAGAATAACCAACATAATCTTTAAGAAGTTTGATGGGCTTATTGCACTAGATGTTGCAGCTTATTTTAAAGCTACCATAATTTAAAAGTTATGGTGTTTGGGAAGAGATATAATTGTAGAAAAACAGAGTAGACAGCCCAGAAACAAACCCATGAAAATATTGCTATCCATTGCTGATGAGAGTGAAAACTGGAAAATGGTTTGGTCTCACCTAGTAAAGTTTAAGATATGGGGACTCTAATATCCAGTGATTACACACCTGATTATACCCAACCACTTTGGAAAATGGTTTGGTCTCACTTAATAAAGTTTAAGATATGGAGACTCTATTATCCAGTGATCACACACCTGGTTATATACCCAACAGATATTTATGCAGTGGTTCCCCACAGGACACGAATGAGAATGCACACTGCTGCCCTGTTGGTAAGAGTCCAAAACAAGAAGCATGTCAAATGTTAATCAATAGTATAAATGTTTTTATAACCATACAAAGGAATATTATACATCAATGAAAATAAACAGTCATATGTGACATCTTGGACAATCTCACAAAGTAACAAAGAAAATTAAGCCAGACATAAACAAATTCATATTGTATAATTTCACTTAAGTTCAGAAAATCGGTAAAACTAAACTAGTGTTTAGCTAGATGATGAAATCATAAACAAAATTAAGGAAATTATTAATATTATGAGGAGACACGATTAATGACTGGAAAGAGCTGTGAGGGGGTCTCCTGCCACTTTGGCAGCGCTCTATTACTTATCAGTGTTGTGTAAAGGGAGACAGCTTTGTGAAAAACAAAGCTATACATTTGTTTAATTTTGCTATCATCAACAATAAAATCGCTAAAAATTAATTGTAGAAAAATACATGTTATTCAAGTCAAATGAATGTCAAAAGAATGCCTAACTAGTGTCTAAATAATACAGGGAAATATCAGATTCTTCTACTAAAACCCTTTGTTATGTTTTATTACTGGTCCTCCTGGCTAGTAGAGAAGCTGAGAGACACTGGTAGAAATTTATTGATAACTGAAAAATACTAACCTCCTAAAATGCCATCAATTTTGCTCCAGGAATACAGTTAGATTTCACAGTAAATGACTGGGAATGAAGATTTAAATATCTTCTGCTGCTGCTTCCTTTCAGTTTCTTAATTGTGAACAAACACTTCTGTTTCAACGTACAAAAAGATGATTTTGACAGCCCCTTATTTGTTTTGTGTAGGGTTTAGCCTTCGTACCCTGAGCCACTTGAAGTGGGAGACCGCTGTTCTTGGTTTACAGAGTTTACAGCATTGAGTGGTACTCAGTGAGGGAACTTAGCTTACACATAAGCATACAAGTCTTCCAGTTACACACTCAGCTGGCAGAAATGGGACAAGCAATGAACAGCAGGAAAGTTGTCAGAAACACAGAGCATTATGCTGCTACTGCTAAGTCGCTTCAGTCGTGTCCAACTCTGTGCAACCCCAGAGACGGCAGCCCACCAGGATCCCCTGTCCCTAGGATTCTCCAGGCAAGAACACTGGAGTGGGTTGCCATTTCCTTCTCCAGAGCATTATGCTTCCACTCAATATATCCACTTTATCACAATCTCCCCTGTCAATGTGAAAGAACATGGATTGCAAAGCAGATATGCTGCCCTACTATCTCTCCTCAGGCCTTATCCCTTCTGATATTATTTATATGAGTCATACTCTGTTTAGTACAAGTCCAAGACTTAGCGCTACTCATACTTCATGGCACAAGTCTGCTCAAATAGATGTTCAGATATGCTGCTCCCCAAATGAAGACAAGGCAAAGACTTCAGGCCCAAGCCAACCACTGCCTCCAACACAGAAAGATTCACTGATGCCATCCTAAGCTGTGATGATAAGTAGGAATGGAAAACTCAGCTTTCAGTCAATTAGAATAAATTTATAAAAACAAAATGAATGTGTGTGTGTGTGTGTAGATACTATATGAGATGATGTGTGGTATGGTGAGGGAGGAAGCACAAAAACAGAATTGATCACAGACAACCAACCATATGGAAGTCAGTGGGTTATAATAATAGAAATCATTTTCTACAAGGTAGAGTGATGTGTGACTCAATATTACAAACCCCCTGGTCTACAATGTATTCTGAAACAATAAGAGGGGTAAAATCAAGTTAAGAATGCCTTCATTTGTTCAACAACCAGAAATAAGTTCCTTTCTTTGGGGCAACCCTATGGAGGGTTAAGCTGATCTGCTGTGCTGAGCAAACAGAGGGCTGCTCACCAACAGCATCTGCTGGGGACTTGAGAAAGCTTTTCTCTCTTAATAGATACCATTTTCCATTTTTATTTCTTCTGGTGTGTAAACTCTTAAAGAAATGATGCATTGCATGGAAATTCATCCACAGCTGAGAGTGCAAATAAGGGAAGAAAAACAAATTATAAAAGACATTAAAAGGTACATTTCAGAAAGCAAGTTTACTCAGTTTCTTAGGCAATGAAGCATTCATGTTTTCAATTTTAACAGAAAAGCAGAAAATATAAAAACAAAGTGATTCCCAGGGAAAAGATGCGCTTAACACGGTTGAGAAAAGTTGGTTATTTTTAAACTTTTCCCCTTAAGAAAAAGGGAAATTGTATAACTGCGGATTTCAGTTGTCTTCTAAGAGTGTTGGCATTCCTACATTTGTGTGTGGGAGGCAAATATTTGCTAAACTATTTGGGAAAGAAAGTGCACATACGGTAAGGCAGCAGGAAGTATGTATTGATACTGTATTGCGTTTACCAATCTTATAACCAAGAGTACCTTGTTATACTGTAGCACCTCCTCTGTCATGCACTGGCTGATGATGGCGAAATATATTTTGAGAAATCAGCAGCTATGGTTCAAAACTAATTCTCTGAAATCCAGACTATGTTGCTGAAAATGCACACCTTTTTTTGTGTTTAGGTATATTTAGATGTTGGACGTGTAATTATAGCATGTTGGTCTTGAGAACACTCATCTAAGCGATTTCTTTTTTGCCAGGGGAATGAGGTTCATGAAATTTCCAGACATTAAAGCATTTTCTCTGCACCTACTAACTGATGCGTACTGATTGAGAATTCATTGATCTCCGCAAAGCTTAAACATAAAATGAAGAATGATAAAGCGATCTTTGGTTTCAATCTTTTAAGTACATAGGTGACCTTGTTTTTTTCAACTGAAAGTATTTTAAACACGCATTTATGGCATAAAGAACTAACTGGAAGTCATCAATTTTTAAATTGGTTTTACTTGCATTAGTTCTGAGAATCTAGAAATATATGCTGAGGCAAATATTCCTTGTATGTAGCCTTTACAAAAATTATATTTTCTAGTGAATAAAGTTTCCTATTACACAAAAGTGTATTGGATTTATTTACATGAATAATTAATAATATATCACTTAGAGTACTTTGTTGGGTCCACTTTATTTCTCTTAATTTGTGTGCCTGGGTCAGTTGAGTTAATGCGGTACCTTGTTGCATGTGAAAGCATCATGTATTCAAGTAATAATAATAGCTATTAACACCTGACAGATAATGTTCATTGAAAGCTTATTTTGGGGCAGATACTGTGCTAGAAGTTTATATGCATTGCCTCAACAAATCTGTACATCTATAGACTATCACTGCCCCAAGTTTAATTTTCCAAGGTCAGCATATAAATAGAGGTAAAGATGGAATCTGAACCTAGATTTGTTTGATTCTAGAGCCTATGCTCTTAAATTATATAATATTATCCATGCTTTTATCAGGAAAAAAAAAAAAAACAACTCATGCTTATCATGAGAAGAGACTGAACCTTGAGTTGGGTGTGCCCAAGCACCAGTGAGACTAAAGCCAGCTTCATGTCAGTCAGATCGCCTGAATTCACTGAGGGCACCCTCTGCTCCAAGGACACCAACGACATGTACAGTGAGGATGTAGATCTATTTTCAGTGACCAGCTGTTTATTTCCAAAAAAGTTACAATGTTTATTGTTCCAGCAACTAAATCAAGTGTCAAAGTTGAGAGATCGTATTCAGGGACTAGGTGAGTGGTCCCCTAAATGTCTGATCTTGGCACAAATTATGAAACAATTGGAACTTCCACAATATTCTAATTCCTTACTTGACATGAAAAATCTCCACAAAATCAAACCAAATTGCCAGAGTGATTGGATAATCTTTCCTACTCCAAAAGAAAACAGTGGTAAGGAATCCAATGAATATTAGAGATACACGTTTGGCTGAACGTTCCATATTGTCTCTATCTTCTACTTTTGTAATCTTTATCAAACAAAAAATTCAAACATTCAAAGGAAGCTATATTATCTGTGCATTTTGTACTTAAAGGCAAGTAAAATAACTTGTCTTGAAAAAGATTATCAAGCCAGTTACAAGAGCTGTACATAATTTTTTTCTTGTGGCCATTATTGTTATTAACTTAATCTTTACAAAGAATATTTAGTTAACCAGAATATCTCCCTTCTCACAAATGATGGCTATTAGGTTTAACTTTTTAGTGAGGTCAAAATATGCCTAGAAAGTATACAATTCATAGGTCACAGTTGAATGAATATACATAAAAGGAATATATCCATGTAACTACCACATAAATCAAGAAATAGTACACCAACAATGATCCACAGCTACTAAACCCTATGTTACTAATATTTTGCTTATTTTAAAATTTTTCTATAAATGGAATCATATAATATGTATTTATTTGCTATATCTGTCTCTTTTGGTTTAATATGGTAGGATAACAACATAGTACTGCATGTTGTTCATACGTTTTTATTGCCATGTCTTATTTCACTTCCATGATTATACCCAAATCTCCTTACCCATTCTGCTGATTGAAAATCTGAGTGGTTTCCAGTTTGGGGATATTACGAGCAATGTTGATATAGCTGTTATTATACATGTCCTTGGTATACAAAAACACTCACTTAAAATGGATACACAAGAAAGCAAAACTGTTAGGCAATGGGATAACTGTTTTACCAATTTTGGAAGATAATGCCAGTCTTCCAAAACTTGTGTACCAATTTGCACTCCCACAAAACTTCATGAAAGTTTCAGTTGTTTTATGTTCTTACTTCAGGTTGTTAGTCTTTTTAAAGCAGTTTAAATTGTATGCTGTTTTTAATGAGTATGAACAAAAAGGTAAATTTGGGATTAGCATTTTAGTGCATTAATTTATACTGACAATCACTATGATAAAGAAAGAAATCCTAATGCTTAGAGGTGCATATTTGAGAGTCTAATGCTGTTTGACCAGTCCCTGCTGCTTCTTATCTTTGTGATGGTAAACATATGTCTTTGCCTTGCTAAACCTTAGTTTTCTCATCTGAATAATATATAACATAAAAGGGTTATTATTAATTAAAACAGGCGAGCTTGGTATAGTACCAGGAACTCAGAAATCATTCTAAAGGCATCTGATATTGCTACCTAAGAGCACTATGACACTGGCTGAAACCAACAAGCTACCATAACATTGCCTTTTGCCAGCCTATACTGATTTTTTTCAAAATTCAAATTCAAATCCTTTTGTCTTCCTCTGCTCATGATTCATAAAATCAGATCTATATGTAATTTAAACAGTCCTCAAGTTCCTGGACCCATTTCCTTAACTTTGAGTAGATAAATATTTATATCACTTAAGAAAAGCAGTTTTTTCTTTCTCTCATCACTTTATCTATAAATATACCCTCTTTCTCTGCTAGATTTTAACTCTTTCTTTTCTCTTCCCTACCCAACATATAGACTTCAAAGAATCTTTCATATAAGAAATTATCAAAAATTATTAATCAAATTGCCCTCATTTGTTCATATCAGAAAGCCTAAAGCCACAAAATATACCCAGTATACCACACATATTACTTTAATACATAAGACGTATATAAAATTTTCTAAAAATGCCAATGAGAAGTATGCTAATAACAACAGCAATCAAAGTTACAACATTCAAGAACCACTAGACTGCTGAGTCTTTTACAAATCTCTCATAGTTTCCCAAATTTCTTTATTTTCCTAAAGCTTGGAAATTGTGTTTTGCCTAAGATAAGCCAACATATTTGGGCGTGTTTCATAATTCTGTACACATGAATTACAAGTAACTCAAAACTGGCAGAACACATCCTTCTGTGCCTGATGTATCACTCCTGTTCTATGAATGAAGATTAAAAAAGTGAAGATCCAAATAACCAATGGAGATACTTGTGCTTTGCATAACAGCAAAATGAGGAAGAAATAAAACAACATAAAGTTCCTTTTTCTTCAGTTTTATTCCTACCCATCTCTCTATAATAAATATTTTATATAATTATTACATTATTCATGCTTTCAACAAGCATTTAGCAAAGAAGTATCTACTCTGTCCAAGGTACTAACCCAAGTAAGCACCGTAAGGATGGATCAAAGAACTTCATGCAATTAAAAAAGCCCTGCATTTTAGTGGGTAGAAAAGGCATGTGTTTAAACCTAAGACAAGGAGTATCATATACAGAAAAACCACAGTTAAGATGTTATGACAAATCAGAGAGATCATATTTTACCGAGGGGATGAAGAAAGATTGTGTGGAGCAGAAAACATTAGCATGGGTCAAGAAATAGAGGGAAGGTTTTACATCCACACTCTTTCCCTAACTATGTGGATGACTCTAAGCTTTCCTATTCAAGTAAGTTGGGATTTCATTTTCCAGCAATGATCATAGTGATGCAATGATCTGTGTGGTATTTTAATTTGACCCTGATGCCCACTATTCAAGGAAATGTGTATTTCACTTAATAACTAGGCTTGTGTTTGGTGACTCTCGTCACGCATAGTAAATGCACAAATGAGTGTTTGGAACAAGACTATACTAGTGGAAAAATTACTTACTTAGCAATTAATGAACCTATTTTCATTGATGCCCAAGGCACTTCGAAAAATGATGGAAATAAATTGAAGCAATTTATTTAGAAAATGCAAAATTGTACACATGGATAGTATTTGTTATCTACCACCATTCATAATGAGACTCTCTCAATATACTTTAGAATATAGTGGAGGTGACTATTTATAGAATGAAAACATCATCAAAGATACTTAGGAGGAACTATTACCCCCCAAAAAAACCCCAAAACCTATTTGACCTAATACTTCAAACCCAGAAGCTATGATGTGGTGTGTCTAAAAAAAGAACTGTCCTGCATGTGAAGATATAATGAAGAATGGACTGGGAAGAAGCGGGAGAGCTTGTTCCTACACAAATCAAAATATGGAATGGTATACAATATAAAGAAGAATAATAAATAACAACAATATTCTTGATTATATTTTAGAAATATCCACAGATATTGACAGGATAGATTAAAAATAAAAAGATTAAGATAATGGAACTAAGCCACTGCTTTGTAAATTCCCTAACAACTCACATACATTTCAGATATAAAAATGGTTTTAAGAGAATCATTCCCATTATCTAATGTAAAATCTAATACATATTTTTTTTTCTTTTTAAGTACACAATATTCTTTCCAGAAGAGGTTATGAGATGCTAAATTACACAATCCAGTTCCAGGCCACAGTAGCCAGGAATAGATGTTGCTGAATGTATCTCAGGAGGGAATCATGGCTTTGCATGTTTATGTTTTTGTTTTGATACATTTAGTAATGGAATATAACTTTCAACATTCAAAGGTAAAGTCAGAAGTTAAGGTTGAAGTATTCTCACCAATCTCAAGGTGTTGACAAAAAAAGAGTTCACAGATTCCAGCAGCACAGGCAGAAAGTCCTTTCCTAAATATTAGCCAAAAATTCTACAGAACAGTGTCAAAGAAGTATTCACCTCTTTAGAATCATCTGTTTAACTTTTAGCACTGCCTGAATCCAGGCTCTAAGCAATCTAAAAAGAAATAACTAAAGCTCTTAAAAGAGAGTAGACAAAATCTCTTAAATTTGAAATACTACAAGGAAATTACTTGAAAGTTCTCCTGGCTCTGATTCAAGAAACTGTTTCAACACAGATTACAAAAAAACATGGAAAAGTTTGACACAAAAGGGGATCGACAATCAAATTCCAAAACTAGACTCTTAAAAGCAGAGAATTAAGATAAAAGTACTGAACTAACTCTAGTCAGACACATTTCTATTATTCTAGATTAAGAACTTTACAAATTCCTAGGACATACTGGTAAAATAATGTATCACACTGTTAACATATCTACAATGAATTTTAATCCATTGGGGATGTACATATGCAAGTATAAAGATACACCCAAGAGACTAATTTAGAAAGGAAATATCTCAGTTTCACTGTCAAGATTCTCAAACACTAAGTCACTGCAAGTCTATTGGAGAAAACTGTGATTCATGGGTCTCTGATTCATTTGCAGGAAAATTACAAGGATGATAAAAGGGTTTTCCTCTTACATAGGCAAGTACCTTTGCAAATTCTTAGTCTCATTTGGTTGAAGCCGAAATATTTAAACCTGTATTTTGAAGCTAAGTTATATACTATTATTAAAGGTCCAAGATTCCTAGAAATTTGTCATTACTTCCAGACACAATTATAAATTTAACATACCGCTATCATTTATGCAAGAGCCTTTAGTTATATTTTAGCTATATTTTAGTAATGTTATAGGAGTTATATTTCACAGTGACATTTACAAATTTGTATATTTACAAATGTTTAAAGCACATACTGTTCAAAAATGTCAAAATGGCAAGAGTTGTACAAGAGGGCTTATAGGTTTTGTAAAATGCAAAATTATGTTTGTAACCAAGATTATGGTTCCTAGACCTGGCTGACTAAGTTATCAAAAACCTTTAAGCGGTATGGCTAAACTAGGCTCAAGTTCACAACATTGTTCCTTAAATTTTACTCAGATTTAAAACAATCTTCAGTATCTTGAACCCAACCACTTTGTAGCCAAAGCAAGGAGTATATGTCAACTTTGCCCATACTATTCTTTGTGCCTAAAAGTCTGGCACAGATCATATATCTGGTGCTGTGAACTTCAAACTCTGTGTAAGAATGACCAGCTTCTGGGAAATTATCAGATAATGCAGTGATATCACAGCTTAATGCCTGCTTGTCCACTTAATATCATAGATTTGAATTTTTATATCCAGAAATAAATGATATAATGGAGGCACTGGGCAAGAAATGTTGATTCTCCAGCAGCTACAGAATTTGATGGTCCATTTCAATTTTCCCATAAGGTTTTCATCCCAGCTTTTCACTGTGAGAAAGCTGAGCAAAAGGCACATCCAGTCTATGCCATAACTGTGCCAAAAATGCAAAATCAGTTAGTTAGTTTCTATTCAATTTAGAATAATTAGTTTTAGAATATGGGAAATATTTATTGTGGGTGGCAGTTGGTACTCCTTGCCTTTTCTTCTATAATCTTTCTTTTATCCTTTTGATCTGTTAGGAAGAAAAAAGAAAATGCTCAAGGATATTCAGAGGTGTGTGTATATGTCCCCTGTATTTTGAAGTTAAGTTACATACTATTATTAAAGGTCCAAGATTCCTAGAAATTTGTCATTACTTCCAGACACAATTATAAATTTAACATACTGCTATCATTTATGCAAGAGCCTTTAGTTATATTTTAGCTATATTTTAGTTATGTTATAGGAGTTATATTTCACAGTGACATTTACAAATTTGTTTATTTACAAATGTTTAAAGCACATACTGTTCAAAAATGTCAAAATGGCAAGAGTTGTACAAGAGGGCTTATAGGTTTTGTAAAATGCAAAATTATGTTGGTAATCAAGATTATGGTTCCTAGACCTGGATGACTAGGTTATCAAAAACCTTTAAGCAGTATGGTTAAACTAGGCTCATGTTCATGCATGAAGGGTTGGTTGCTCATGTCACAGGGTTGCCAATGGTCACAGAAGTGGGTCCTGGCAGGGTCACTCAAAGGCACAATTCATTTGGACCAATTTCCCTCCATTAATGGTAAGAGGAGCCATAGTTGGCAAACAACAGATTTCCATGCAACTCCAATGATCTGACTAGTGTGGAAATTTTTCATAAGCAATCAGTGTGTTTCAATTTCATAATGTGCCTACTGAGGCTCTATGGCTACATTCTCTGTTAGGGAGTACCTAGTGTCATAGAACACAGGTCCCTGAAAGGTGAAAGATTCATTTCCAACCCTCAAGAAAACCTGCTTATTCACCTCTGTTTACAAATGCAGGCACAGACATGCTCAAAGTATATTTGCTTATTTTTCTTTCCTGATGTAGATAGAACATCTGTTTTCTAAAACATCATTTTATTTTCAGTAACATTTGGTCCTGAAAGTATTATCAAGGAATTCCCTTCAAGCTTACATCCTAGCTGTCAACATCACCCAGAAAACTTGCCATCTAGGTGCATGTGAGAAGATGAAAAAGAAAGCATCTGGTTTATTGCTCAGATTCTTCCTTATAATACATAAATAAAACAGAACTCCAATAAATAGTTCAAATAAGTAACCATCACAAGACAAGAGTTTTAAATGATTTTAAAAGTTTTCATATAGCTTAAGATAAAAAACACAAAAGAAATGAACCTTTAGTTAATAACAATTTTATTTCACTATTTATCCTACCATATTTCAAAATCACAAATTGAAATTATATCTGAATTCATTTGGCAAGGCTCAGAAAATTAATGTGCATATTCATAACTGTAAAACCAAATCTATTGTCTACATGCAATCTAACTTTCATTTTATCTATAAAATTATCAGCCTTACAAAGAATAGACATATAATGAAATTGCTTTTTTCATACTAAAAGTAGACAGTTTTATCATGCTGAAAACAAAGAAACCTACTACCATACTTAAGAAAGATACTAATTAAATCAATGCTAAATTATAAAAAATTCTATCTTAATCCATTATCTAAATTACATAACACTCTAAAAATGTGATAAAGACTTCTAACTGTTTATGAACATACTTCTGCAAAACAGCCTTTAAAACACAGTAGGAAAACTTCAACTGCCTACTAGTTTTTAATTAAATAATCTATAATATGAAAGACAATAGCTTGCAAATATTACACTTGCTTCCAATGCATATTAATCCATCTTACCAACAGAAACTATATATCTATAAAAGTTTGTAATATCTATTTTATTTAATCTGAAAAGATTTAAAATTTTCTATTTTTAGTTCAATGTACAATCAAACCTCTTTATTGGTTTACTTTATCAAAAAATTAAGACAGAGGTAATCTGTCAATCCTCAGAGCATTTTATTATGACAGGTAACAAGTAATTATTTACTTTCTAATTGAAAAAGGAATTTTATAAATATGTGCACAAAAGATGTTTCCATTACTGCAATCATAGCTAAACATTTTCCTTAGATAAATTCAATTACAGGATGTGATGAAGAATATATCCAGTAATGCTTTTACCAATGTGATAGACCAGTTTTGCAAAGAAACCATCTCTCCAAGCACACAGCAAATAATTCTGGTTAAACATAGAAAACATTTTTTTTTTTTAAAGTATGGATACACTGAGAATGAAGAAAGGAAAACTGTAAGGCCTCAAATTATGCAAAAGTTTGAATTTATATGAATAAGCAATCAATGGAGATAGTACTTGCCTTAAAGGCATGCAGAAATTTCTTGTGGTCTACAATTTGACTTCAACTGGCCACAGGCATACAGAGTTAAGAGACAAAGTATGAGTCTTTAGGGCCTCCCAGGTGGCACTAGGGATAAAGAACCTGCCTGCCAAGGCAGGAGATGCAAGAGACCTGGTTTGATTGCCGGGTCAGGAAGATCCCCTGGAGGAGGGCATGGCAACCCTTTCCAGTATTCTTGCCTGAAAAATCCCATGGACAGAGGAGCCTAGTGGGCTACAGTCCAAGGGGTCATAAAGAGCAGACACAACTGAAGTGACTTAGAACACACACAAAGAGGAAAACACTCACAGCTTTGGCATAAAATTAAAGTAGACTTCTATGAGAATTTCTAAATATAGGAGCATACTAATGATGGTATTTGAATCAGAAATCATACTTCTTATTTTAAGTAAAAAGTTTCAAGGTGAAATTTTACTTTAGAGTATTCTTAGGTTGATAATGCACTCAGGTGCCCATGAGAAGTAAACATATTTCCTTGTACCAGGAAAACACTTTCAAATACAGGCCTCAAAAGCTCCCAGAAAAGTATTTCCAAACAATGTAATTGCACTTTCTGCTTTTGAAATAACTAAACAAATCCTCTATAAGCAAGAGCTAGTGGAAACTAATTGCAAAAGTAAAGACCCATGAAGAAAATAAATACTGAAAATATATGGAAGAATAGATGGCTATAAAAATTAACCAGGCAGATTGGGAAAAAGTAACAGAGAAAAATGCATTAAAAATAAAATTTTAATTGATGAGATAAAATGGAGATTAGACACACCTGAAAACATAGTGACCTGAAAATTAGATCTGAAGAAGTTACTCAGAGGGAGAATATAAGACATACAGACAAAAAGACAGAAAATCTGAAAGGTTAGAACATATAAAAGACAGAGTGGGGAGGTCCAATAACATGTAACAGGAGTTTGAAAATAAAAGGAATATTTAAATGTGTAATATGAAAGAGAAGTTTCCAAAATTGTTGAAAGATATCAATCCTTTGATTGGAAGACCAACAAATCAATCAGGACACAATTTTTAAAAAAAACTTGTATATATCATGGTCAAACTATAGATAGATGGACAGACAGACAGACAAAGCAGAAGCCAGGTGGCGGAAAGGAAAAAAGAAGACTGCCTACTACAAAAGAATGACAATTTGAGTGATGCTGGCTTCTCAAAAAATGGAATAACAATGAAACAGAATCTTCAAAACAGGAGAAAATTTTATATCCAGTGACATTGTTTTCGAATACTAAGGTCTAAGTAACAATTTTTAAACAATTTCAAGAGTTTACCAAAGAACAAATGGGTGGGACAATCTGCTCTACCAGGTATCAAAACGTACAAATAAGTCAGATAATTAAAGAATGTGGTACTAGCACAGGAATAGAAAATTAGACAAATGAGACAGAAATGATACCTCAGAAACAGACCCACCCATACATGGTATGAAGATTCAAACAGCTATGCTGGAGTTAATTGTAATTCATATGACGAAAAGTGAAATTTGATCCCTGCCTTATTACACCATATACAAAATCAATTCCACATGAATACAAGACTTATTGTAATAGGTAAAATTTTTAAATATTTAAACACACTATTAGAGCCTTTCATTTATCAAAGTAGAGATGTATGCCTTAAAGAAAATATAAAAATCACTAACCCCTAAGATTTTAAATATTCAAAAACATTTAAATTAAGAACTTCTATTCTCCAAAATACTCAATTTAAGACAAGCTACAAAGGCAAAAATAATAATAATAATCACAACTTATATAATGAATATAGGTCTATTATCCTTTTTATATAAAGAACTTCAACTCAGTAAGACACAGACGCTCCAATAAAAAAGTGGGATAAAGTATTTCACAGAAGAGGAAATACAAAGGATCTATAAGCATATGGAGAAATATTCAACCCATTTAGGAATGGAGGATATTACAAAAGAAATAAAATGTAACTCACCACAATATTACTTTGAAAGTCTAAAAGAAAAGTTTACCCACTCCTGTGGCGAGATTGTAGAGCAAGAGGAATCTTTAACATTGTTCATGACAGTGCCAATTGGTTCAATCATAGTTTTGCATTATCTAGTAATGTTGGGAATAGCCAGACCTGGCAATTTTACTCCTAGATATAGGCTCTTAGAGAAATTTCTATACGTGTGTATTCAGAAATATATATAAAAATCTTCAGAGCATCATTGGTCATAATAAGAAAATCTAGAAACAACCCAAGTATTCTATGATGCATGTATGTATACAAAGCATCTTATAGAAAAATCCAAACAAACTTTTTGGCAAGGCCAATAAATTAACATATATGTGTGTGGGCTGCCCTGATGGGTTAGATGGTAAAGAATCTGCCTGCAATGTAGGAGACCTGGGTTCAATCTGTAGGTCAGGAAGATCCCCTGGAGAAGGGAATGGCTACCCATTCCAGTAATCTTGACTTGAGAATTCCACGGATAGAGGAGCCTGGTGGGCTATAGTTCATGGGGTTGCCATCTGCATGAACTTTTTGCCCAGCCCAATATATTATATATATATATAAAATATATATTATGCATTATATATATAATATATTATATATAATATATATTATATATACACACACAATGGAATACTATACAGGCAATGAAAATAAATTGCTACAGATAAACAAATCAAAATGGACAAATCACAAACATGTTATGTTGAATAAAAGAAGCAAATTACAGAAAAGTACAAGTACTATGATACTATTTAGGTCAAATTTTAACACAGAAAAATTAAATACTATATTACTTAAGGAGATATGCATATATGGTTAATTTACAGATAAAAACTACTAAATCATTATTGTAAAGATAAGGTAATTATTACTTCTAACAGGGAAGAGGGAAACTTTGATCAGGAAGTTCACAGGAATATCAAAATTTTTCATATTGTTTTATATCTTAAGTTGGGTAGGAGGTATAGAGATATTTGCTATTAAATATTAAACTAGATATATTACATACAACTATATATATATGTGAACCACGAACTTCCTGATGTTCAAGCTGGTTTTAGAAAAGGCAGAGGAACCAGAGATCAAATTGCCAACATCCGCTGGATCATGGAAAAAGCAAGAGAGTTCCAGAAAAACATCTATTTCTGCTTTATTGACTATGCCAAAGCCTTTGACTGTGTGGATCAGAATAAACTGTAGAAAATTCTGAAAGAGATGGGAATACCAGACCACCTGATCTGCCTCTTGAGAAATTTGTATGCAGGTCGGGAAGCAACAGTTAGAAGTAGACATGGAACAACAGACTGGTTCCAAATAGGAAAAGGAGTACGTCAAGGCTGTATATTGTCACCCTGTTTATTTAACTTATATGCAGAGTACATCATGAGAAACGCTGGACTGAAAGAAACACAAGCTGGAATCAAGATTGCCGAGAGAAATATCAATAACCTCAGATATGCAGATGACACCACCCTTATGGCAGAAAGTGAAGAGGAACTCAAAAGCCTCTTGATGAAAGTGAAAGTGGAGATGCAAAAGTTGGCTTAAAGCTCAACATTCAGAAAACGAAGATCATGGCATCCAGTCCCATCACTTCATGGGAAATAGATGGGGAAACAGTGGAAACAGTGTCAGACTTTATTTTTCTGGGCTCCAAAATCACTGCAGATGGTGACTGCCGCCATGAAATTAAAAGACGCTTACTCCTTGGAAGGAAAGTTATGACCAACCTAGATAGCATATTCAAAAGCAGAGACATTACTCTGCCAACAAAGGTTCGTCTAGTCAAGGCTATGGTTTTTCCTGTGGTCATGTATGGATGTGAGAGTTGGACTGTGAAGAAGGCTGAGCACTGAAGAATTGATGCTTTTGAACTGTGGTGTTGGAGAAGACTCTTGAGAGTCCCTTGGACTGCAAGGAGATCCAACCAGTCCATTCTGAAGGAGATCAGTCCTGGGATTTCTTTGGAAGGAATGATGCTAAAGCTGAAACTCCAGTACTTTGGCCACCTCATGGGAAGAGTTGACTCATTGGAAAAGACTCTGATGCTGGGAGGGATTGGGGGCAGGAGGAAAAGGGGACGACAGGGATGAGATGGCTGGATGGCATCACTGACTCGAAGGACATGAGTCTGGGTGAACTCCGGGAGTTGGTGATGGACAGGGAGGCCTGGCGTGCTGCGGTTCATGGGGTCACAAAGAGTCGGACACGACTGAGCGACTGATCTGATCTGATGTGATATATATATATATACACACACACACATTTATAGTAGTGGTGAGAGTGGGGACCCTTGTCTTGTTCCTGACTTTAGGGGAAATGCTTTCAATTTTTCACCATTGAGGATAATGTTTGCTGTGGGTTTGTCATATATAGCTTTTATTATGTTGAGGTATGTTCCTTCTATTCCTGCTTTCTGGAGGGTTTTAATCATTAATGGATGTTGAATTTTGTCAAAGGCTTTCTCTGTATCTATTGAGATAATCATATGGTTTTTATTTTTCAATTTGTTAATGTGGTGTATTACATTAACTGATTTGTGGATATTGAAGAATCTTTGCATCCCTGGGATAAAGCCCACTTGGTCATGATGTATGATCTTTTTAATGTGTTGTTGGATTCTGTTTGCTAGAATTTTGTTAAGGATTTTTGCATCTATGTTCATCAGTGATATTGGCCTGTAGTTTTCTTTTTGTGTGGCATCTTTGTCAGGTTTTGGTATTAGGATGATGGTGGCCTCATAGCATGAGTTTGGAAGTTTACCTTCCTCTTCAATATTCTGGAAGAGTTTTGAGTAGGATAGGTGTCAGCTCTTCTCTAAATTTTTGGTAGAATTCAGCTGTGAAGCCGCCTGGTCCTGGGCTTTTGTTTGCAGGAAGATTTCTGATTACAGTTTCAATTTCCATGTTTGTGATGGGTCTGTTAAGATTTTCTATTTCTTCCTGGTTCAGTTTTGGAAAGTTGTACTTTTCTAAGAATTTGTTCATTTCTTCTAAGTTGTCCAAAGCAAAAATAAACAAATGGGACCTAATTAAAATTAAAAGCTTCTGCACAACAAAGGAAACTATAAGCAAGGTGAAAAGACAGCCTTCAGAATGGGAGAAAATAATAGCAAATGAAACAACTGACAAACAACTAATCTCAAAAATATACAAGCAACTCCTGCAGCTCAGTTCCAGAAAAATAAATGACCCAATCAAAAAATGGGCCAAAGAACTAAACAGACATTTCTTCACAGAAGACATACAGATGGCTAACAAACACATGAAAAGCTCAACATCACTCATTATCAGACAAATGCAAATCAAAACCACAATGAGGTACCATTTCACGCCAGTCAGAATGGCTGCTATCAAAAGTCTACAAGCAATAAATGCTGGAGAGGGTGTGGAGAAAAGGGAACCCTCTTACACTGTTGGTGGGAATGCAAACTAGTACAGCCACTATGGAGAATAGTGTGGAGCTTCCTTAAAAAACTGGAAATAGAACTGCCTTATGATCCAGCAATCCCACTGCTGGGTATACACACCAAGGAAACCAGAATTGAAAGAGACACATGTACCCCAATGTTCATCACAGCACTGTTTATAATAGCCAGGACATGGAAGCAACCTAGATGTCCATCAGCAGATGAACGGATAAGAAAGCTGTGGTACATACACACAATGGAGTATTACTCAGCCATTAAAAAGAATACATTTGAATCAGTCCTAATGAGGTGGATGAAACTGGAGCCTATTATACAGAGTGAAGTAAGCCAGAAAGAAAAACACCAATAAAGTATAATAATGCATATATATGGAATTTAGAAAGATAGTAATGATAACCCTGTATGCAAGACAGCAAAAGAGACACAGATGTATAGAACAGTCTTTTGGACTCTGTGGGAGAGGGCGAGGGTGGAATGATTTGGGAGAATGGCATTGAAATATGTATATTATCATATATGAAATGAATCGCCAGTCCAGGTTTGATAAATGATACAGGATGCTCGGGGCTGGTGCACTGGGATGACCCAGAGGGATGGTATGGGGAGGGAGGTGGGAGGGGTGTTCAGGATGGGGAACACGTGTACACCCATGGCAGATTCATGTTAATGTATGGCAAAACCAATACAATATTGTAATTAGCCTCCAATTAAAATAAATAAATTTATTAAAAAATAAAAAATAATATATATACATTTATAATTCTAAAATAATATTTAAAGACTGTACCATTTGTTTTGAGTTGTCCTTGTCTCTTCTATTCCTTCCTATTTGGGGACTGCAAATCATAATGTGGCATCTAAAGATAAAAATAGATACATTTTATATTACTTCTCAAACATATTGGCATTATGCATTTCCACTTATATTCAAGGGACACTATTTTATAAAGCACTTAAAATACATACTGCTTGAAATGTTACTGCACCTTGAGCTATATTGCCTTATTAATGACAAAGTATGCCCTAATACAAGTAATCTTACATTTCCAATTCTAAAATCCTGTTCATTATACATGGTAATGCACCATATACTATTTTAATTTTAAAAAGCAGAATATATTTTGTTTTTGAAGTTAAATATGAGGATGATTTTTTTGTAAAAGTCATTTTATAATCACACATATCATAAGGCATATTTAACTAGCAACCCTGAATTTTTTCCATATGGTCTATACTTTTCTGTTTCCCTTGATCATAATCCTTGAAGAAACACAGCTTTCCTTTACCAGGTACTCACATAACCACAGAAATATTTCAACAAATTGGATTGTAATGATAGTGGAGGATGCACTCATACCAATCAGGATTTAGATATTCATGCCTATATTCATGGAAATTATTATTGAAGCAAGACTTTTGTGTTTGTGTGCACATTTGTGTGTACGTGTGTCTATGTGTGTGTTTACTTTATATTAAACTATAAGGATCTAGATCAGAACTCAACTTTTTCTGTAAAAAGACAATAAATATTTCAGGCTTCGCGGCCTTGGAGTCTCTTTCATGAGTTAACTGGTGTTGTAGCACAAATCAAGCATAGAAAAGAGTAACTGACTGACTGTACATGGCTGTCTTCTGACAAAACATTATTTACAAAACCAAACAATGGGCCAGGTTTGACCTGCAGGTCATATTCTGCCCACCCTGATCTAGATAATTATCTAAACTTATCACTTGGCTGAAAACATAAAAATGTTACATGTGAATTGTGCATTGGATGCTAAATAATTTCAATTAAGCTTTTTTGAGGTAGTTGAACCCCTCCCTCATCCACTCTACTACAAGAATGCTGGCCTCTTATTCTCAAACAAAGCTAGTTCTTTCCTGATCCTGGCTGTCACTCACTGACACTGTTACTTTTAATGGAAAACCTTTCCCCAACTCTTTACCTAATTAATTCTGAATACTCATTCTTAAAGTTTTGATTTGAATGTTACCTGGTTAGAGAGGGCATCACAGCACTCACTCTGTTTTTGTGTGTGTATACATCATTTACTTATTGCCTAATATGTTCTTCCTTACTAGATTTTAAGCTCTGTGAGGGCAGGAGCCATACGTATTTTCTTAACCACTGTGTGTCAAGTACCTAGGATAATTCTTAGGAAAACTTAGACAGTAAATATTTATGGAATGAAAAATAAACTCCTTTCAGAATGATTTGTTCTAGAATTATAAATATATCATCAGTTTTCCACTTACAATCTCCCCCTACCTTGAATTCTTTATACAATAATGTATAAATTCCTTAGAGTGGCAAAGAAAACCAATCTGACAATCTTCTAGCCTCATCTCTCACAACAACAGAGTCTCATTTCCCAGCCTTAACACCACATTCTACTTCGGTGTGCAAAAGCTTATAGAATCTGGAGTTTTTACCCACTTTGTACCATAAGGTCAGCTTCCTCGGTGGCTCAGCAGTAAAGAATCTGCCTGCAATGCTGGAGACATGGGTTCTACCCAGGAAGAACCCCTAGAGAAGGAAATAGCCACTCCCTCCAGTATTCTTCTTTGCAAAATCCAACGGAGCCTAGTGGCCTATAGTCCATGGGGTCGCAAGAATCAGACATGACTGAGTGACTCAGCAACCACAATAAAGGATAAGGTCATCTCTCTACTTCCTCCAACTCCCCCAATGTTTATCCTATTCCCCTAAAAAAAACTTTAAAAATTCTGTCAAAACTCAATTCCAAGAAGAGTTTTCATACAGCTGACCAACTGCCCAGACCCCTCTTCCACAGTTTCCCACTCTCTCCTACAGAATCACTTTGGAAACCATTATGGGTTGCTTTTTACTGCTCTCACGTATCTGCTTCTCCATGCATTCAGACCATACTCTACGTTATTCAAGGGCATGAGACTTTGATTCACACATCTCTGTATACTTAGTACATACATAGTGTTTGTCACATATAAAAGAAAAATTGTTCCTAAACCTCTTTTAAGGGAGAAACAATTTCATGATGAACGTTAGCCAAATATAATTCCATTAAACACATCTTATTAGGACTTGTTCTGGGAGATGAACTGTGACTAGTGAATTACCAGTAGTCACCCCCAAACTCTATAATCATCTTTGGACATATTCTTATTTTTGCGCTTAGCTTAAATATTACTTGGAGAAGGAAATGGCAACCCACTCCAGTACTCTTGCCTGGAAAATCCCATGGACGGAGGAGCCTGGTATGCTACAGTTCATGGGATCACCAAGAGTTGAACACGACTGAGCAACTTCACTTAAATATCACTATGTAGTCATGCTATTTTCTTAGCAAAATTTCTACTAAGAATGAAATTTTGAACTGGCCTACTAGAGGCCTTTATCCCCACAGCAAGACTGCAATGATGTGATTGCAACATATATATTCATAATTAAATTTTCCGAAGAGTTCCTTAGTAGAAAATCTTGATAGGGCCTCAATAAATATTTGTTGACCAAATGAATAACCTTCTCACAAGTAGAACTTTTCTGAAGTTACACATGTTCTCCCAAACCAAAGCCTGGGAAACACACACAAAACTGTAAAAACATTGCTAAACCCGCAAAGTCACATCCTGCAGTCTCTCTCAGGATGACAAAAGGCTCTTCTTCCTGACAGACTGAAGTATTTATGCAAAAATTACCCATGCTCAATAGCACATACCATACGAAAACCACTTGTGGACAAAACTGAAAAGTCAACTTAACTTCAGAAAGCACACCAATTCCAATTCCTCTACTAACTTCCTCATCTTGTGAAATTATTCTTATTGATATTTTAATTTCATAAGTCTAAAAGAGAGAGAGAAACCTAGCTACTTGAGCAGATGGCAGTCACAGACTGCATACCACAATTAAGAACTAGTGTACAAGCGGCAGCAGCCTGATACAGTATAAACAGTTCCTGAATACCAGTGCCACCTAAGTTTGTCTTAAAGGAACACCCAAGACCAGTTGAGGAAATAATAGTTCTGTCATTTTCTGTGGTCACCTGAAAATCTGGCATGAGGGTTCCAGATAAGGGGAAACTGCTTGCTTCCTTTGCTTTCAAGTTTTGCCCATCTGTGCTGCCTGTGGTATCACCAACTATGTAACCGTGTAGGGGCCCCCAAGGGTTGTCAAATGTTCCAGCATATGCAACGATTGATATATCCAAGGAAGGGCATTCCACTGACACAGCATGGGCTCCAATCAATACAGACAAGGTGTCCATAGGATACCCCTGAGCTAAACTGCAGTCTAAGTGAAGTACATTATCCATACCACCTGAGTCACTGTTCTTCACTCTTAGCCTTCCTTTCAAGGGTAAAACCTCTGCCAACACAACCTGTCTCCCTCCTCAATTAACATGCTTTTACAGAAAAAGATCTGAAATCAGGCCTTAGCAGAAATCTCAGCTATTGTGTCATCTCCATCAGAAGTCATTGTTTTTAAGTCTTTTCTCTAATATGAAATGAAAGAAGGGAAAATTCCTCCATGAACACATGGTAGGATTAATTGATGAATAATAGAAGGAATTTTTCTGATATTCTCAAAATATTATTGTATCTGCACTGGTCAGAGTAAGTTCTAAATTTTATTCTAGAATTTATTATTTTTAAGATTGAAGTTTTAAAGGCTCTCAGACACCCTGTTTTTCTTTAGGATAAGATTCACAGATTTCTTGAAATAGTTATATGATGAAAACTGGTGGCGGGGGGTGGCTGCAAAAGACCTTGGAGGCTTTGAATGTGCAGTGTCTCTTTCTGAGGTTCCAGTTTACTCATCTACAAAATGGGAAGAAAAATACCCATCCTAATTATATCATAAGCTTGTGTTGTACTGCTCAAACAGAGAAAATTCATGGGAGTGGATACTGAAAGTAATTAAACACTGAGTATGAATGAAATGCAATTACCATAGTGTCTCATTAAAAAAAAAAAAAAGTGAAAATTCAAGCTTGAAATTCAACAGTCATGCCCCTGGCTCCCATGCTCATCTTTCTGTAATGCAAGGTTTTCTAAAAAATCCAACTGAATACCTTTCATCTTTCTTATTTTCAAGTGAGATCTATGCTTTGGGGCTAAGGTGCATTTTTCTTGCTGTGACCTTATGCCATTATGTGCCTTCACAACACAGCAACACACCATTAAGAACATCTCAAGAAAGTCAGAGGTGGTAGCAGTCTTTTGGCCCTTAACAAAATTTCTGTATCTGTGTCACAGAAGTTGGTGACTAGAGGTCCTTCCTTCTGGCTGTACCATTTTTAACCCTGTTAAAGATCCGAGCAAGTGAGGTGGGTTTGGATGACAGTAGAGGAGACAGAAGAAAAAAAAAAAAAGTTGCTAAGGAAGTACATTTTCTAGAAACAGAAAAGAGATCTTGAGAATATAGGTTCAATGAAGTGATAACCTTTAGATATGGCCTGGCATGTAAGTTTGGGCCTACCCACTACACATTTACAATGGGCCCAATGTCCAAATGTAGAATTCCTGAAAAACAATTCTAACTTATAAAATTAGAGGGCCTTACAGAAAGGATCCTCACAGGACATTCATTTCCTCCTCTTGCATAATATGATTTGGTATTTAATTTCCAAAAATTTAAGAGGCATGTGAAGGGATGGGTTGGGAGGGATAATCTTACTCTATTACAAAACATGAATCCAACAGACCAGGTAATCATTTGCTAAAGCCTCTCTCTGTAGGAGATGCTATTCACAAAACTACCTAGGCTCTCTTATCCAAATATTCGCTCTGATAGACAGCATTATCATTGCTATTTAGCATATATATTGCTCTTCACAATCATATATTGCCTAATCTTAGCAACACATCCCCAGTGAGCATTATCATTTCTATTTGCAGATGAAAAGAATACAACATACAAAGGTTAAGTGACTTACCCATCATGAAACAACCATTCAGTGCTGAACAAGAAACAGAGCTAAGGACTGGACTATAAAACAACAGGCACTCCAGCTATTAAATTGTAAACAGAAGACTCACTTCTTGAACATATGAGAAAGAGCTTAAGTTCACGTTTTTAATGCCTTGTCTCAAAGGGAGAATTAAATCATTAAATCTTGGCTTATCCTTTCCACTTTTTCAAGGTATCTCCTTTTATCTCAGGCTGAGTAGAGTAGTAATTCTTTCAAATCTGCCACAGAATCATCTGCAGGTTTAGATCAGACCTGTTTCTAAAAGCAAAGTTTTTCTCCAGTCGCTGCAAAACCTACCACTTGTGCCCTTTCTGCGAGGCACAGTATTCCCCTCAGTCCTACGTTGCAACTGAATAATACCATTCATATCAAATTGCTTCAGAACCCAAACACCCTTACGTTTGAGGATCACCACGAATATACTTGCATGTATGTGTATGCACCTGTTATCTGTTACTTGCAGGGAAAGGATAAGGATAGAAGTCCTTTGTCTCTTATTTAACTCTCCCGTAAGATTGTACAATTAGAAAAGGCAGGAATTATACTTCTAATTCACATTAAACCCTTTTCTAGAAGGCATATTATGGATATTTAAAAAATGAAAATTTCCAATTTCTATTCAAGTTATTCTGAGGACTTATTTTCATGCTTCCTTTTTAATAGTCCTTAAATAATGCCTAATAGATAGGTTCAAACTCATAACTAAGGTCACCATACCTGGTGGTTTTTACCTGACCTGATACATTTTGGCAAACACAAATTTCCAGCTGTTTAATTTGTTTGAAAAAGTGATTCTTGGGAATCATGAAGTTAAAGGAAATTCACAGGGCATCTAGTCTATCTAAGTTGATTAAGGCAGGATACAGATGAATTTTATTACCTTTAGCTTATCACTGGGCTAGTATACATTTTAATCTCACAAGCGTTATCCTCCAATCCCTTTAATAATCTCAGTGAAAGGAAATAGTTCTTTTAATAAGTCTAGACAGCATATAGGGTGATATAGTTTGCAACATGCATTTGTGGTTTATACTTTTAAAATTCAGCCAACAGTTGTTGTGATATTTGACATTATCTTTCTAAATGGTTTCCACAAATATATGGCTTTGCAATTTTCCATGAAAAACCCCAGTCATGTTGGTGTATTTTTGGCAGGAAGCCTCATTCCAAATCTGAGACACCATATACATGCTTTTAAGAGATGCCGTTAGATGGGTAAGTATTATTTCCCATGAGAAATGGCTGTTTCAGTATCTGCCTATCTCTGAGTTTCAAGTAACAGAAATATAATGCTACATTAGAAAAAAGATATTACTTTTTTTTTAAACCAAGTGAGAGGCTTCTGAATTTTCAATAGCAATGGAAAATGTACTATCCCTCTGATAGTATCAAGGAAACAATTTTAGTCTGTATCTATTGGTGAATCCCAGAATCAGGAGAAGAGCAAAATAAATATTTTAGAACCAGCCATTAGTATAACAAGCCCACAATGTGTACATCAAGGATGATCAAACCTCTCTCATAAAAGTACTCCAGTATCTTTCTTCCTCAGTGTATCATACTCAGCGTATCATAACAGCTGATTTACCTGATTCCAACATTTCCACAGCATCCTGATGAGCCTTGGAGAAGTTTTGTGAAAGGATCTTTTCCCTTAATACACAAATGGAGATTGGCCAGAGGACAGAAACAATCTGTTAAATCTTACTGGCAATGCTTTCTCTACTCCTTAATTTCATAAAGGTCAAAGACACTACTCTGAACAAAGGCCTATTAAAATTCTGAAGGATGGAGCCTGCCCATCACAAATACCAAGGTGGTGGGTGAGCAAAAGGAGAGAAGGACAAAAAAAAAAAAAAAAAGAAATCCCACCACTTTGTACAAGGTTAGATCAGGCCTTGTGTACACAGAGCTATCTGAGGGGAGGATCAAGCTCTAAAGATTTTAATTTCAGCAAAGTCATACAGAGCTAATGGAGCCACTGGCGATCAATAGCTCCCACTCTCCTGTGAGAGAGAGAGATTTATTGAGCTCTCCCCACTGATCCTGCATCAAGTAGAACCAGCAGTGTTGATCACTGCACCCCCAATTCCTGCAGTGTGAGAATGGCTGATTCCATTCCTAGCAGCAGCTCAGCTTTCACAGCCAGCGGAGTTCTCTGATAATCTCTTAATATGTCCACTGTTATAATATCTTTATGATGTTCAGGCTGAGAGATAAGGGAACCAATAAATCACTCAATTCTCTTCAAGTTCAGACCCAATTTTGGAAAAGACACAGGAAAAGGATAACAGCAATCAAAATAGCAGTTTTATTGCTAGGAACCTAAAGCTGTTGGTCCTACCCCTTCTCCAGTCCCCTGGACTCGAACCTACAATAACATTTGGTCAGCACCACACTCACCCAGCAAGGTGCCTCATGCTCAATGCAAAACTCGAACAATGGCTGTTAGACCCTCACTTCACCAATAAGACAAAGCTATGCTCTCTGAATGAAAGTAACAAGAAAAACCAAAACTACCTCTTCTAATACTGGAAGTTCTCACACAGAACAGGGTTTTCCCAAACACTGCAATCAAACTGACATGCTTTGTCTTACCGGACATTTAGGAGACATCTATATTTGGAATTATTAATTTATCAAATGATAATCACTTACAGGCATTAGAGAAAATAGTAAGGCTTGTTCCTGACTACTTCATTTCAGAGTGATTATCTCTGCTGGGAGCAGACACAATTGCTGTTTTATTCATTGCTTCCAAAATCAGGAATCCCTCTTGTCCTCCACAGAGAGAAGCATTACATGCTGGCAGACATTCAAGTGGCAGGCACCAAGTGTTATGCACGGTTCACAGGCAATGGGATAGGCTGTTGCCCTTTGCACATGAAGAAGTCAGCTTGGGTGTTTGCCACTCCCATTAAATCAGATAACAGTTTTCAAGAGTGAAGCTGGACTTTGACAGTTGGACACGACTGAAGTGACTTAGCAGCAGCAGCAGCAGCAATTAAAACACTACTGCAACTAATGTCCACTAAACCACCAGAGAAGGGCCATGGAAGAATCCATCAGCAACCAGATGGTTCTCAGATCCATATATATTTGCACCATGTATCTCTATTCCTTCCCTTATATATACACCCTTTCCTACTGCTTCTGAAGTCATATACTCAATGCTATGTAATCAGCTCTATTAAAATCTTCACATCCCAGGTGACTCAGTAGTAAAGAATACGCCTGCCAATGCAGGAGATGCTGGTTCTATCCCTGGGTTGGGAATATCCCCTGGAGAAGGAAACGGCAACCCACTCCAGGATTCTTGCCCAGAAAATCCATGTATGGAGGAGCCTGGCAGGCTACAGTCCATAGGGTCACAAAAGGGTCAGACACAACTTAGTCACTAAACAACAACAACAATTAAAATTTTATTCCAGATTTGTACATCTAGAATGCTTAATTAACTTGAACTTACTAGTAAAATAAAACCAGTGTTCCTAACTTTCTCAGAATCACAGATCTCTGAAACAAAGGATAAAAGCAAGTTTCTTAGGTTGCATTCAAAATGATTACTTTCATTTCTTTTTATCTTTTGCATTTATTAAAAGTGCAAGATCAAATTGATGTTTTAAAAGATCAGAGAAAGATCAGATAGTCACCTTATGCTGTTCCAAGCAATTAAAAACATTAGATCAATGTGCTATCTATTTCTGAAACAAAATCTTCAGATCAAGGGCAAGTTCACTGAACAGAAGACTCATCACATCCCAGGTGTGACAGCCTACAAAGACCACATAATCAGGTATATGAACAGTGTCTTTTTTCTGTTTGTTTAATTTATACATAAATACATGAAACATTGACAGGAATTTGCTAGTAAAGCAGAAGATAAAGAACAGACTTAATTCCCAATCTTCTAAGAAAGTAGAGAGTTTCAATAAAAACTCATTATTTAATGGGTGACTGTACTGTGTTTAGACATTGAGCTAGCTACTATAATCCCTATTTTGTAGATTTAGAAATTGAAATTCAAGTATGTTACATAGCTGTAATAATAGTAGTAAGTGATGGAGCCAAGATTTAACTCCACATACTTTGATTTCAAAGGCCATGTTATACTGACCATTATACAAGGTTGACCATTATCAAGTTGCTGCATGGCTCATTAAGTCAGATTCTGTCTCTGTTTAAATTACTCCAAAGGAGGAGTAAGAAAGACACTCTTATAAATGGTATGGTGTTCCTGTTCAGGCGTTAAGTCGTGTCTGACTCTTTTTGACCCCATGGACAGCAGAGTTAAAACATATTTTTAACATAGAATTATGCATACTGAAATACATAGTAATATATGATTAAGCAAATAATCTATGGAAGTAATTTAATTTTTGAAAAAGATACATTAATTCACTTAGTTTTCAATCAAGGTCAAGGAAAAAAAGTCTACAGATGAAAATTACCAGTTATTGAAGACCTACAATGTGACAGGATCATAATAGTCATTATCTTATTTAATCCTTGTGTAACTTTATGCTACAATGCATTATAATCCTTGTTTAACAAAAAAGAAAACAGACTCATAGTGATTAAATGACTTGACCAAAATTAACACAGTGAGGGGAATCAAAGGTATTCAGATCCAGTCTGTTAACTCCATTGTTTAAGCTTTCTTCACTCTAACATAACAACATTTTTTTTTTGAGATAAAATTTGTATACAACATTATATAAGTTTCACGTATACTCCAACATATAAATTCTTAATAATTAACAAGCACCAAATACACAAAAATACATAAGCATGCATGTGCTTACTTATATAACACCATCACTGGCTTAAAAGTTAAAAAAAAAAAAAAAGTTTGTGGCAAATAGCCAGTTTAAAATTTGCCTACACTAAGTATTTCTTAAATATAATACTGATAGGTAAGGCTTTTTACTAAACAGCATTTTAATGACACAAATGCTATGCAAAACAATAATATAATACTTTTGCCATTTTTAAGAAAGTATATAAATTCATCCTATTTCAAAAATGGAAACAGCTCCCAATGCAACATAAGAAGATTAGATAGCATATAATTAATTATTAATAAGTGGCATAGACTTGCATTACCCAAAGAATCATATCCACACATGCTATAGTAATAAAAATTAAGCTAGTGGCACAAATGTAAGAGTTTTTCTTTAAATTATGCTTTAATCTTATGATCAATTTTCTAATTATGGTCAGCGATATTAATTTTTTATAAAAGCATTTGTTCCCTTTTAAAAGCAATTTCTCCCTGATTAATAATTTTGGAATACAGTATTTACTAAATCTGAACATCTTCTGACCTAGCAATTCTATTCCTAGGTATATGCCCAACAGAAACATATTCACATATGCACCAAAAATAAACATAAGAATATATTCACTGTAGTAGTATTTGAAATAGGCCTAAGTTTTAAACTAACCAAGTGGCTATTAACAGTTAAATAAATAAATCCTGATATATTCATAAAATGAGATATAATCCAGTAATGAAAATGACTATATCTCACAAATATTTAGAGAAACAAGCCAGACATAATACCTAAAAAAGGTTTTTGAGTAGTAATTTTAGTGGTATTGCTATTATTTTTATTCATTTCTTTAGCACTCCTGGGAAAATCCTTCCTTTCTTAAAAGCAGTATAATATTGTCCTCTTGGGACACTTCATTACACTCTCCTACAAATAGGAATACTACTGTCTTGATGGTTAATGAATTTATATCAGACATTGTATAGAGTGAAAGACCAAGTCTGCATATGCACAAGTATGGCTTCTTTAAAAAAAAAAAAAGGAAAATCCCATTAGACTCATAAGATAGGCAAAGAAGCTCTCTCTTTCTCTACTATGTACTCCTTGCATTCCTTACATTGGACAAAATCCAACATGCAAATGGAAATCACAAAAAAAAAACAATTAATCCAAAGTGGAAAGAAGATAATCATAAAGCAAGGTAAGAAAAGAAACACAATGACCACATCAGGAATATTAGAGGAGATAACATTACAAAACCTACAGATATTTCAAAGGATAATGAGGGAATGTTATCAATAAATTTATGCAATAACTCAAAAACATAGAACATTAATTAGATCCATCATTGAAAATCTTTTACAAAAAAAAAAAAAACAAAGAAAATACCAGGCACACATTGTTTCACAAATGAAACCAAACACTTAAATAAATAATACAAATTCTATACCAAGGCATAAATTAAAGAGGAGAAAATATACCCAGAATAATTTGATAAAACCAGAGAAAGCCTGACAAAACCTGACAAATATATTACAGGAAAAGAAAATTAAAAATCAATACTCAGCATACACCTAGACTCAATGATACTTCAGTTCAGTTCAGTTGCTCAGTCATGTTCGACTCTTTGTGACCCCATGAATCACAGCACGCCAGGCCTTCCTGTCCATCACCAACTCATGGAGTTCACCCAAACTCATGTCTATCGAGTCGGTGATGCCATCCAGCCATCTCATCCTCTGTCGTCCCCTTCTCCTCCTGCCCCCAATCCCTCACAGCATCAGGGTCTTTTCCAATGAGTCACCTCTTCGCATGAGGTGGCCAAAGTATTGGAGTTTCAGCTTTAGCATCAGTCCTTCCAATGAACACCCAGAACTGATCTTTAGGATGGACTGGTTAGATCTCCTTGCAGTCCAAGGGAGTCTCAAGTGTCTTCTCCAACACCACAGTTCAAAAGCATCAATTCTTCAGCGCTTAGCTTTCTTCACAGTCCAACTCTCACATCCACACATGACCACTGGAAAAACCATAGCCTTGACTAGACAGACCTTTGTTGGCAAAGTAATATCTCTGCTTTTCAATATGCTATCTAGGTTAGTCATAATTTTCTTTCCAAGGAGTAAGCGTCTTTTAATTTCATGGCTGCAATCACCATCCGCAGTGATTTTGGAGCCCAAAAAAATAAGGTCTGACACTGTTTCCACTGTTTCCCCATCTATTTCCCATGAAGTGATGGGACCAGATAGCATGATCTTCATTTTCTGAATGTTGAGCTTTAAACCAACTTTTTCACTCGCCTCTTTCACTTTCATCAAGAGGCTTTGTAGTTCCTCTTCACTTTATGCCATAAGGATGGTGTCATCTGCATATCTGAGGTGATTGATATTTCTCCCGGCAATCTTAATTCCAGCTTGTGTTTCTTCCAGTCCAGCATTTCTCATGATGTACTCTGCATGTAAGTTAAATAAGCAGGGTGACAATATACAGCCTTGACGTCCTCCTTTTCCTATTTGGAACCAGTCTGTTGTTCCATGTCCAGTTCTAACTGTTGCTTCCTGACCTGCATACAGGTTTCTCAAGAGGCAGGTCAGGTGGTCTGGTATTCCCATCTCTTTCAGCATTTTCCACAGTTTATTGTGATCCACACAGTCAAAGGCTTTGGCATAGTCAATAAAGCAGAAATAGATGTTTTTCTGGAACTCTCTTGCTTTTTTGATGATCCAGTGGATGTTGGCAATTTGATCTCTGGTTCCTCTGCCTTTTCTAAAACCTGCTTGAACATCTGGAAGTTCACAGTTTATGTATTGCTGAAGCCTGGCTTGGAGAATTTTGAGCATTACTTTACTAGTGTGTGAGATGAGTGCAATTGTGTGGTAGTTTGAGTATTCTTTGGCATTGCCTTTCTTTGGGATTGGAATGAAAACTGACCTTTTCCAGTCCTGTGGCCACTGCTGAGAATGATACTTAGTGAACAGCAAACTGAATGAGCAAAGTACAACACCATTTCATCAAGTGGCATTTACCCAAGAATACAAGATTGGTTTATCATTCAAAAAATCAGTCAGAATAATTCTCCATAGCAACAGAATAATTACAAAGCCTTATGATTATGTTGCTGTTCAGTCGCTAAGCTGTGTCTGACTCTGCAACCCCATGAACTGTAGCACGCCAGGCTTCCCTGTCCTGCTGAGTTTGCTCAGACTCATGTGCACTGAGTCCATAATGGCTTCCCTCATGGCTCAAATGATAAACAATCTGCCTGCAATGCAGGAGACCAGATTCAGTCCCTGAGTTGGGAAGATCTCCTGGGGAAGGGAACAGCTACACATTCCAGTATTCTTGCCTGGAGAATTACATGAACAGAGGAGCCTGGTGGGCTACAGTGCATTGGGTTGCAAAGAGTCGAAAATGACTGAGTGACTAACACTTTCACTCTCACTATGATTATGTAAGTTCATAAAAAAGCATTTGACAAAAATTAACTCCTATTCACAATAAACCTCTCAGCATACCAGAAAGAGAAGAAAATTTCTTCAAACTCAAAAAGGTTATCTATGAAAAATAGTAAAAGACTAGATAACTTAACACCTAAGACTGGGAACAAAACAAAAACATACTATCCTACTACCTGTATTCAATTATATTGGGAGTTCCTATGTAGTGCCTTAAGCAGGGAAATAAAGTCAAAAACTTGGAGAGGAAGAAAAAACTACTATTGTACATAGTACATAGAATATAAAAGAGTTGGTATAGAAAATCCTAAAAAATATACAAAATAATTATTAGAATTAAATGTATTTATGAGGGTCACAGGATTCAAGATCAATACACAAAAAACAACTGTATTTGTAAATATATGGTGGTAGCAAACGAAAATACTGACTTTTTAACATACCTCATTTACAAGTGTTAAATAGTTAAATAATAAGTAGCTGGAAACATAAATCATGTAAAAGCTTTGCTTGCTATTGCTGTTGCTAAGTCGCTTCAGTCGTGTCTGACTCTGTGCGACCCCATAGACAGCAGCCCACCAGGCTCCCCCGTCCCTGGGATTCTCCACTCTAGAACACTAGAGTGGGTTGCCATTTCCTTCTCCAATGCATGAACGTGAAAAGTGAAAGTGAAGTCGCTCAGTCGTGTCTGACTCTTAGTGACCCCATGGACTGCAGCCCACCAGGCTCCTCCGTCCATGTGATTTTCCAGGCAAGAGTACTGGAGTGGGGTGCCATTGCCTTCTCCAATGTAAAAGCTTAAAAATACACAAATGAAAAGACATCAACACTAAAAAGTGTACATTACTGAAAGCAAATAAAGACCTAAATAAATGAAGAGATATATCATGATTATAGTACAAGACTCCATATTATAAATATTCCCCAATTTATCTATAGTTATATGACAATCACAATTCAAATCAACAGCCATTTTGACAAATGGTCAAGTTGATTGTAAACAGTATATGGAGAAACAAGGATCTACATTAGACCAAATAAACTTATTCAAAAACAAAGTTGGAAAATCCACTGATTAAAAAATATAGAATACAGAATATATAGAGAGAGAGAAAATAAAGTTACAGTAATCAAGATAATGTGTTGTTTTGTTGTTCTTTAGTCGCTCAGTCATGTCCAGCTCTCTGTGACCCCATGGACTATAGCCATGGGATTCTGTCCATGGGATTCTCCAAGCAAGAATACTGGAGTGGTTGCCATTTCCATATTCAGGAAGATAATGTGTTATTGATAAAAATGGACATCGAAGAGTGAAACAGAGTTCAGGGGAAAAAACTTACAAAAATATTGCACTAATTTTCACCTAATAATCTCAGGCTATCAAAATGAGAAAAAGTTTTGCTTTTTTATTGGTACTAGAACAATGCAATAAATACATAGAAGAAAATTGAACCTTGACTCCAACCTCAGATCATATATAAATATTAACTCAAGATGGATCTAAATACAAAAAGTAGAACTATACATTTATAAATTTTCTAAAAGGAAACACAGAGGATGGTTACTGTAACTTTGTTACAGGCAGGAATTTCTTAGGAAGATCTCATGCATGTGTGCGCTCAGTTGCTAAGTCATGTCTGACTCTCTGCAACCTCATGGACTGTAGCACACCAGACTCCTCTGTCCATGGAATTCTCCAGGCAAGAATACTGGAGCGGTTCCCATTTCCTTCTCCAGGGGATCTTCCTGACCGAGGGATCAAAACTGCATCTCCTGCATTGGCAGCTGGCTTCTTTACCACTGAGCCACCAGGGAAGTCCCCTCATACACGTAAATCTGACAATTCCACTCCCAGGTATACGGTTCACAGAATCAACTCAAGATGTTCACCAAATATATGTACAAAATTCTCAGAACATTATCTACAATATTCTAAACTAGAAACAATCCATATGCCCATTAACAACAGAAGAGGAAAATAAACTGTGGCTTATTTACATAAAAGTATTCAAAATATCAATGAGAATAAATAAACTACAGGCATACCTAGAGACACTGAAGATTTGGTTCCAGACCACCACAGTAAGCAAATATTGCAATAAAGTGAGTCACACAAAATTTTTCCCTGTGTGTGTAAGTGATGTTGACATTATACTATAGTCTACTAAATGCGTTAATATCATTATGCCTAAAAAATAATGTAGATACATTAATTAAAAATACTTTACTTACAAGCACGCTAACCATCATGTAAGCCTTCAATGATTTATAGCAATAATATCCAAGATCACTGACCATAGATCTCCATAATAAATATAGTAACGAGCAACTTTAAAATATAGTGAGAATCACCAAAATGTGACTCAGAGACACAAAGTGAGCAAATACTGTTGGAAAAATGGCACCAATAGACTTAGTCCATGCAAGTTTGTGACAAACTTTAAATTTGTTAAAAAAATAAAGAGTATATTTTAAGCAAAACGCAAATAAACAAAGCACAATAACATGAGGTATGCCTGTAGTATGAATAGATTATGAATGGATCTCATAATGTGAGTGAAAGAAGACTAAAAAGGTCTAAGACTAGAGGTAAGATTTCATTTCCAAAATAGACAAAATTAATGCCTAGTGTTAGGAATCAAAAGTGGTTATCTTTTGAGATAAGTGTCTAGGAAGGCCAAAAGAGTGCCTCCTGAACTTGCAATATGCTGTTATATATCTTCATCTGGGCTTTTATTACATAGACACATTTATTTGTGAAAATTCTTTGAGTTATACACTGCTGCTTTGAACTTTTTATGTATGCTACATGTCAACTCCAAAAGTTTATTTTTTAAAAAAATCTATGGTAAACCAGGGAAATACATTTCACACTTTGGTCATGAGATGTCATTCAAAACTGCCATGAAACAATGGAGCATGCATTGACAGGCCTAATGGTAAAAGTGATAGAAGAGATGTGTGAGTTTTAAAACCCTATTTGCCATGTACTTCAGAAATAAGTTTATTTTCATTTGAGCATCTGGTTATTTCAGGTGCCCCTGGGGCAAGACCAAAATTTATAGTTCTGTGGTTATATAGGCCACTTGTTTATATTGAGAATTTTATGGCTTAGTTCCCCAGGCTTATGTCAGTATTGCTGCTGGAGTTTTCTCTGTTAATTACCCTCCGGGACTTCAGTGTGCACACAGATGTCAATTCAGATGGGCCAGCGTGTATCTTTCTGGAAGCAATGGACTCTGAGTTTTAACCAGATGGTTGAGGCAAGTTCCCTTAAGACCCAGCTCATTCTAAACTTTGTCTACGGACTTAATTTGTGAAGAGGGTTCCATTTTCAATGTCTAATCTGATTTACCCAGTCATTAGCTCTTTAAATTTCTTTCTTATAAAATAACATTTTAAAATTTCATGATAAATGCCTAGATATAAAGGCAAACATTTTTAAGAATTTACTGTGTGCCAAGCAAGGTCTTAAACCTTCTATATATAATTAATTCATCTAATCACTACAACTAATTTATACAATAGGAACTATTAAAATCATCCTCGTTTAAAAGAAAGAAAATGAAGTACAGAGAGATAAAAAGCTTGGCCAAGTGACATAGAAGGTGCAAGATTTAGTGCCAGGTAGGTAAGTTTCAGCTTGAATCCATGGGCCTTAATGATGAGTACAAGCTACAGAAGGAAGGTGTGGTTTTTAAAATCTTGTTTGCCATGTACTATGGAGCTTTTAGTTCTGTGCACCCAAGTCCACCAACCATGAGAACTCCATACGATCACTGTGACTATATGTTAAGCAAAATGGAAAATGCCAGCATCTATATTCTTAACCATTCTCAAGGCAAGGATTAAATACTTGTAAATGTGTAGAATTCTCCACTCTCATTGCTGCAAATCTGTATTCCATCTTGGTCAACTTATTTCTACCTAAGTAAGTCTCAGATTCCTTATAGATAGTGTGCATAATACCTACCTAAACAACAGCATCAGCATAAAAATTACATGCATTTAAAGTACATGCATTTATGGTATTACTGTTCCTGGGAACTATTAATAAAACCTCTACGTTATTTACAAATGAGGCAGTTACAAAGAAATTGGAGGGTGCAGCCCCAACAAAATTTCCTCAGGCATTAAACATCATTAAAATTACGGCTATGCTTCTCATTGGCAAGCTTACCCACTGCCAGATCAACATCAGCCAAGAGATGATGGAGCCTTTGGTTCTGTACATCCACGTCCTCCAACCATGAAAAGTCCATACTATCTTGTGACCGTGTGTTAAAAAAATGGAAAAATCTCAGGAAACTTTTTCCAGAATTCACACTTTTTTTACTTTACTTTTGCCCTTTGGATTGCTTTTCAACTTCAGCAGAAATTAAAGCCAAAGGACTACTTTTTTTTGTCACAACTTAAATTCCACCTTCTGCAGAAAAAAATAATTCAACATGTAAGTTTATGTGTAAACATGACGTTCCAAATCATCTTCACATTAACATTTACTTCACTGAAAAATAAACACAAATACATGGTACTTTTTCTTGGGAATAAGAGAGACTGGGGATTCTCTTTTACTAGCTGTAAATGTGCTCTGGGGAAATTCTCTGCCAACTTTATGGATAATACAAACAGGTCTGTTAGTAACGCTGGTGTACTGTAGACAGAATGTAGAATTCACCTTGCAGGCTCAGGAGCCCGCTGCAATTCATACATGCGCAGCAGCTATTAAAGGGCAATGTCAATGCTATGGGTGGTTAACACTTTCCTCTTTCTGCCTTTCCTTTCTTGTTATCTTAAATTTCTCTGAAAAGGATAACAAGGCAAATAAATATATTTTCTTTTAAATACCTTCTTCAAATAGTTTCCATGAATGAGGTCAAAAATGGTATCCCTCACTCCCCCTACAGGGCTGGGAGTCAAAGAAGCACCTCACCATTTTTGCCCTTGTGGTCATTATTATTACCACCTGGAGGGAAAATACAATAATCTGGAAACTGTTGCAGGTCTATTTTATACACTTGTCTATTGTATCATCACAGTAACCTTACTAACTTACTGTCATTAAACATTTCAAGTAACCAATACTCAGAAAAGATGTATGACTTCCTCAGATGACACAGCAGAAACTGGAAGATATGGGATATGGACCTAGCACTGCTTGATTTCAAAGAAAATGTTCGCTTTTCCTCACTGACAAACCTAAGTTCTTCAAAACTAAAGTTCAAGTGAGTGGCAATAATATTGTTTGCTTTAGAATATAGGATTCCAAACTGTGATCAATATAGTAAGAAATAAATTTCTGTTTTATCTCTTCTGTTCGTCACTGTCGTGAGTTCAAAGCACCCCAGTACAATTTTCCTTCTTCTTACTTATGTTCCATAAAGAAGGCTATTAGCCATGAGATGCCAGAGCAGTACTGTACAGAACCATGAAGCAGGGAATCCCTTTGCTCCATCCATATCACACTTCACTATCAGAGGCTTTAATCCATGTTGTTACTCTACTCTTATCCCAGAGTCTGGATTTTATAGAGCTTCCCACGCAAACCTTCTCTCTAGAGGTTATACATTTAACTATTCTTTCGAAAAAGAATCCAAACCCACAAAAGAGGCTCATGAGTGCAGAGACTACCCTTCATAATGTCTTTGCCACTGACCTTAGATCCTCACTCTTTTTAGGTTCTCTCCCTGAGGTCCCTATAACAGAAGAGACCATACCAATCAGCGCAGTTAGTCCCTTTCTGGTTCAACCAAACAAGTCCAGTTGTGTTTTAGGCTCAGCAAGAATTTCTTCCACTCCATCCATGTTCCCAAAACTTAACATGATGTCTGATATATAGGGGTTCATTGGGCTGATTTAAAACAATTTCTCTAAAAACGAAACCGTAAGTTGAGAGTTACTTTTGTAAACAACATGTGGATGTGAGAGATAAGGAAAGGTGCAAACAGGATGTCCACACTTTGGACACTTGGACATTACATCAGTAAGTTTAACTATGATACCCTCAAACAAGATTGAGATTTCAGGAAAAAGATCATGTGTAAAGAGAAGTAAATGGTAGTGAGTTCATATTTGGAAATGCTGGTTTCTGAGATGCCTGTGGGACATCCAGGGGAGGAAATCCAATGTACTTTGGAGCCTAGAATATAAACCTGATCTGGAGAAGTAAATTGGGAACCATTACCTCTCAAACACTATTAGAAGTCACGGCTGTAAGTACATGTTCAAGAGAGAGGAAAAAGTGTTGAAATCAAGAGCAAAAGAAGTAAAGCTAGGATCTAGATTTCTCAGTGTGCTTTCTACTAAAACTTCAGAAGGGAACCTTATTTCAAGACTCAAGTAAAGAACATGTAAGTATTAAATGATTAATGATGGCACATCGGACATCATCAAGCAGTCAAGCCTTTAAAACATACTTTGCCTCCCTGTCATGTATTCCATTGAAATACAAGCCAGTTAATTATCCTTCCTGCTTTATTTTCCTCCATAATATTTATAATATTTATCACCATCTGATGTGCTATATATCCTCAGTTCAGTTCAGTTGCTCAGTTGTGTCCGACTATTTGCGACCCCGTGAATTGCAGCACGCCAGGCCTCCCTGTCCATCACCAAGTCCCGGAGTTCACTCAGACTCACGTCCATCGAGTTGGTGATGCCATCCAGCCATCTCATCCTCTGTCGTCCCCTTCTCCTCCTGCCCCCAATCCCTCCCAGCATCAGAGTCTTTTCCAATGAGTCAACTCTTCGCATCAGGTGGCCAAAGTATTGGAGTTTCAGCTTTAGCATCAGTCCTTCCAAAGAAATCCCAGGGCTGATCTCCTTTAGGATGGACTGGTTGGACCTCCTTGCAGTCCAATGGACTCTCAAGAGTCTTCTCCAACACCACAGTTCAAAAGCATCAATTCTTCGGCGCTCAGCTTTCTTCACAGTCCAACTCTCACATCCATACATGACCACTGGAAAAACTATAGCCTTAACTAGACGGACCTTTGTTGGCAAAGTAATGTCTCTGCTTTTGAATATGCTATCTAGGTTGGTCATAACTTTCCCTCCAATGAGTAAGCGTCTTTTAATTTCATGGCTGCAGTCACCATCTGCAGTGATTCTGGAGCCCAGAAAAATAAAGTCTGACACTGTTTCCACTGTTTCCCCATCTATTTCCATGAAATGATGGGACCAGATGCCATGATCTTTGTTTTCTGAATGTTGAGCTTTAAGCCAACTTTTTCACTCTCTTCACTTTCATCAAGAGGCTTTTGAGTTCCTCTTCACTTTCCGCCATAAGGGTGGTGTCATCTGCATATCTGAGGTGATTGATATTTCTCCTGGAAATCTTGATTACAGCTTGTGCTTCTTCCAGCCCAGTGTTTCTCATGATGTACTCTGCATAGAAGTTAAATAAGCAGGGTGACAATATACAGCCTTGATGTACTGCTTTTCCTATTTGGAACCAGTCAGTTGTTCCATGTCCAGTTCTAACTGTTGCTTCCTGACCTGCATACAGGTTTCTCAAGAGTCAGGTCAGGTGGTCTGGTATTCCCATCTCTTTCAGAATTTTCCACAGTTTATTGTGATCCACACAGTCAAAGGCTTTGGCATAGTCAATAAAGCAGAAGTAGATGTTTTTCTGAAACTCTCTTGCTTTTTAGATGATCCATTGGATGCTGACAATTTGATCTCTGGTTCCTCTGCCTTTTCTAAATCCAGCTTGAATATCTCGAAGTTCATGGTTCACATATTGCTGAAGCCTGGCTTGGAGAATTTTGAGCATTACTTTACTAGCGTGTGAGATGAGTGCAATTGTGTGGTAGTTTGAGCATTCTTTGGCATTGCCTTTCTTTGGGATTGGAATAAAAACTGACCTTTTCCAGTTCTGTGGCCACTGCTGAGTTTTCCAAATTGGCTGGCATATTGAGTGCAGCACTTTCACAGCATTATCTTTTAGATTTTGAAAGAGCGCAACTGGAATTCCATCACCTCCACTAGCTTTGTTCGTAGTGATGCTTTCTAAGGCCCACTTGACTTCACATTCCAGGATGTCTGGCTCTAGATGAGTGATCACACCATCGTGATTATCTGGGTCATGAAGATCTTTTTTGTACAGTTCTTCTGTGTATTCTTGCCACCTCTTCTTAATATCTTCTGCTTCTGTTAGGTCCATACTATTTCTGTCCTTTATTGAGCCCATCCTTGCATGAAATGTTCCCTTGGTATCTCTAAGTTTCTTGAAGAGATCTCTAGTCTTTCCCATTCTGTTTTCCTCTATTTCTTTGCATTGATTGCTGAGGTAGGCTTTCTTATCTCTCCTTGATGTTCTTTGGAACTCTGCATTCAGATGCTTATATCTTTCCTTTTCTCCTTTGCTTTTCACTTCTCTTCCTTTCACAGCTATTTGTAAGGACTCCTCAGACACCAATTTTGCTTTTTTGCTTTTCTTTTCCATGGGGATGGTCTTGATCCCTGTCTCCTGTACAATGTCACGAACCTCCATCCATATTCCATCAGGCACTGTATCTATCAGATCTCGTCCCTTAAATCTATTTTCTCATTTGCACTGTATAATCATAAGGAATTTGATTTAGGCCATACCTCCATCCATATTCCATCAGGCACTGTATCTATCAGATCTCGTCCCTTAAATCTATTTTCTCATTTGCACTGTATAATCATAAGGAATTTGATTTAGGCCATACCTGAATGGTCTAGTGGTTTTCCCTACTTTCTTCCATTTAAGTCTGAATTTGGCAATAAGGAGTTCATGATCTGAGCATATCTTATTTAATGCTTTTTGCAATCTCTATCTCTCCATTTGAATAAGTGCATACCACAGGAGAAAGGAATTTGTTCTACTTTGTTCACTGCTTAGAACACTGTAAGTGCTCATCAAGTATTTGTTATTAAAAAAAAGGAAAAAAGGAAAATGATAATAAATGCTTGCTATCTTTGGGTGGTAAGTAGTACTGAAATGTTATATGAAATTTATCAAAACTTATTTGTCCTGTCTTATTTCAACTAGAGTATTAGAAAAGAGACAAGCTTGTGGAAACAATTAAATCCCATCTTATTAGCATTGAAGCACACAGTCAAAAGTCATTCTATTACACATTTTCTTTATTCTAATAGAGAAGCTATCAGAACATAGATAAAGAGAATTAGCTGGCTTGTAATTAGACTCCTGGGACAACTACATAATAACTGTTTCATTTCCACAGCCTATACTGGATACACTAAATATACTGCATTGCACTGATAAATGAAAAAAAAAATGGAATTAGCATGCACTTAGAGCAGTACATGTTTGTTAAAAAGTTCCCTGTTCATCAGTGCTACAAGCTGTTTACATAGTACTTCTGCAAAATATCCCATCATAATTCACAGCACAGATGAGAGACATTCCTTGAAGGAATTGGCATTCTAGAAGCAATGTTTCTAATTGGTGATTATCCACAGTATTGACCCATGTACTGAAATGTTGAGAAGCTGTTTCAGGTAATTCTAATAAACTAATTTGTTTTTGATGATGCTGTTCCTTAGTTCAATATGCTTTTCTTTGAAAGGGGCTGGGTGTGAGGATGATCAGACTGTATTCTCTGACACAGCACTCCCCAGGGTTCTCTGATTCTCTCTCCAAGCTCAGAGCTCCAAGACCAGTCTTCCAGAAGCTTCAGGCATGTATCTGATGCATTAGTAGATAAAGAGCCATTCTTAGAATACCCACAAAGAGCTAAGAACACTGGATTCCTCCTAGCTTTTGCTGAGAAATTGTTAATGTTATGCCAATACAGCTACATTTTGACCACCTCCATGGTTGCCAGGCCTGCCCAAGACTTTAGTATCTCCTTCTTGGGCTAGTGTGCTTCCCAGCATCTGTTCTGTCTCCAATGGTCTTTCCTCCACACATGCAGAAGCCAGACGTTACTATGTTTGATAAAACCCTATGTGATCAAGTCTGATTCTACCTCTCCCACCTAATTCTCCAACAGCAACATGATCCTCACCCATTCCTAGCCTTCTTGCTATTCCTCAAATTTTGAAAAACTCATTCTGGCTTCAGACATTTCTGCAGTTACTGTTGCTTCTCCCTGAATACACAAAATTATCACTGCTATTCTCCAACAGATCGTATTCCATAAATTACCCTTTGTCCATCATGCTTGCTTTGCCTTTCATACTCTTATCTCTGTATAACTCAACTCTGGGCTGAGGTCTTTCACTGTTGCTTCCCAGAGAGAAAGAGAAAGAAAAACAGAAGTAGAGAGGAGAGAGATAAAAGGAGGGAAGAAGAGAAGAAAGAAGGAGCCATTCCCTCTTTGAGAATATTTTTTAAGTATTGTGTATTTCTTCATACATTTGGATATTAAGCTCCAACTCTCTTATACCTCCCCTGAGATACACACTTTCTACCCTCCACCTTCCCAGTATAGTTATATGGTCTTTTATATGGTTTTATTTTTAAAATTAGGATTTGGTATCCACACTAATATAATTACATGAATAAAATTTATTGGTGAGCTACAAGGTACACTTGAACTATATAGAAAGCTGAGTGATGAAGAATTGATACCTCTGAACCAAGGTTCTGGAAAAGACTCTTGAGAGTCCCTTGGACTGCAAGGAGACCAAACCAGTCAATTCTAAAGGAAATCAGCCCTGAACATTCATTGGAAGGACTGATGCTGAAACTCCAATACTTTGGCCACCTGATGTGAAGAACTGACTCCTTGGAAAACACCTTGATACTGGGAAAGATTGAAGGAGGGGGAGAAGGGGATGACAGAGGATAAAATGGTTGGATGGCATCACTGACTCGATGTACATGAGTTTGAGCAAGCCCTGGGAGTTGGTGATAGGGAAGCCTGGCATACTGCAGTGCATGGGGTCACAAAAAATTGGACACAACTGAGCGACTGAACTGTCAAGGTACACTAGGAGTATATTCATTTTCTTATAAAATTACTTTCTCTTGGGGGACAATAATCATCTTGTTTTCTGTCTTCTTAGTTTTCTATGTACTTGTCTCCAATTTATCCCCAGGCTCCAAACAAAACACTGAGACTCATTTACATTTAGTCAAATACCTTGAGAATACATTTACCATCTTGAAGCATCCACCCTGCAGTCTTTCCACATCCAGTCAGGATCGCTTTCTTTTCAGATATTCCATATAACCATTATCCTGGTAGTCATCCTCGGGAAATTAAAATTCCCAGGGAGGTGGGAGGGGGGTTCAGGATGGGGAACACGTGTATACCCGTGGTGGATTCATGTTGACGTATGGCAAAACCAATACAATATTGTAAAGTAATTAGCCTCCAATTAAAATAAATAAATTTAAATTAAAAAAAAATTTTAAAATGCCTAAAAAAATAAATACATTTATTTTTTTAAAAAAATAAATAAAATTCCCTTCCCTCTCTCCTTTGTTAGACCCCAGTTTCTTGGGCCAGCTTCAGGGAATTTACATTAAAATTCTCAGTTTTTAAAGACATTGGTTCATCATGTTCCAGTTTCCAATATTGCCACTGAGAAGTCCAATGTCACCATGACGTTAATTCTTTACATGACACTATTTTGTTTGTCTGATTGTTAGACAGAGCTCTCTAGAATCTTTTAGGACCTCTTTCTCTCTTGTTTTCTAAGAATTCACAATAATGAAACTTGTTTGAATATCCACTGTGCAAGGCATTTGGTTGGCCCTTAAAGTCCTAGAAACACATACCCTTCAGTTCTGGGAAATGTTATCTATTTTTGTTTTAACTTGTTTTTATTTGGAATTTAATTCAATCTTTATCATTAGTTTGATTGCATTACCTTCTAAGCCAAATCCCTATATACACAATGCTGGAAAATTAATTTCCTCTGTACATGGCTCACCCTGTTGAGAATAAACAAAAACTCCATCCTGCAAGAATTCTACATTTCACCCCTTCCTAAAATATTGAGATGTCCACACATAGTACCATCAATACAACATGCCTGACTTTGAGCTCACAGACAGCAAATGCACGTGACATCGAGGGCTGGGCCTTGCCCCCCGGCTGCCAAGAGCTCTGGGAAGGCGGAGACAAGTTTAAAGGCAACCACACACCACTGGTTCACAGTGCCATCCTTCCTGGTACCAGTGAGCACCACCATCTGGGGCCCTTGTGTTCTTTATTCATGCTTTTCTCTCTTTAATAAACACCTGTATATATTAAAGGAGCTGAATACTTTTAAGCAGAGTGCATCATGTGAAATGCCAGGCTGAGTGAAGCAAAGCTGGAAACAAGACTGCTGGGTCCATTTAGTCAAAGCTATGGTTTTTCCAATTAGTCATGTATGGATGTGAGAGTTGGACCATAAAGAAGGCTGAGCACTGAAGAATTGATGCTTTTGAATTGTGTTGTTGGAGAAGATTCTTGAGAGTTCCTTGAATCAAGGAGATCAAACCAGTCAATCCTAAAGGAAATCAGTCCTGAATATTCATTGGAAGGACTGATGCTGAAGCTAAAGTTAAAATACTTTGACTACCTGATGAGAAGAGCTGATTCACTGGAAAAGACCTTGATGCTGAGAAAGACTGAGAGCAGGAGGAGAAGTGGACAACAGAGGATGAGATGGTTGGATAGCATCACTGACTCAATAGACATGAGTTTGAACAAACTCCAGGAGATAGTGAAGGATAGGGAAGCCCAGCATGCTGCAGTCCTTGGGGTCACAGAGTCAGACAAAATTGAGTGACTGAACAATGACTCACTATGTAATTTTATATATTTTCATTACTCTGGTATTTATATCCACCTATCAAAATATTGTTTCTTAGAATTGTACTATCCTGTCTTTAGTTATTATACCTAAAATTATTCAGTTCAGTTGCTCAGTTGTGTCCAGTTCTTTGTGACCCCATGGACTGCAGCACACCAGGCCTCCCTGTCCATCACCAACTCCTGGAGCTTATTCAAACTCATGTCCACTGAGTCAGTGATGCCATCCAACCATCTCATCCTCTGTCATCCCCTTCTCCTCCCACCTTCAATCTTTCCCAACATCAGGGTCTTTTCAAATGAGTCAGCTCTTTGCATCAGGTGGCCAAAGTATTGGAGTTTCAGCTTCAGCATTAGTCCTTCCAATGAATATTCAAGACTGATTTCCTTTAGGATGGACTGATTGGATCTCCTTGCAGTCCAAGGGACTCTCAAGAGTCTTCTCCAACACCACAGTTCAAAAGCATCAATTATCCAGCACTCAGCTTTCTGTATAGTCCAACTCTCATATCCATACATGACTACTAGCCTTGACTACGCAGATGTTGGCAAAGTAATGTCTCTGCTTTTTAATATGCTGTCTAGGTTGATCATAACTTTTCTTCCAAAGAGTAAGCGTCTTTTAATTTCATGGCTGCAGTCACCATCTGCAGTGATTTTGGAGCCCAGAAAAATAAAGTCTGTCAGTGTTTCCATTGTTCCCCCATCTATTTGCCATGAAATGATAGGACCAGATGCTATGATCTTAGTTTTCTGAATGTTTAGTTTTAAGCCAACTTTTTCACTCTCCTCTTTCACATTTATCAAGAGGCTTTTTAGTTCTTCTTTGCTTTCTGCCATAAGGGTGATTGTCATCTGCATATCTGAGGTTATTGATATTGTTAGTAAAATTTATCTATTATGCTACTTTTCCCCAAGATTCTTAGCTGTTTTTAACTTTCTGTATTCCCAGATAAACAATAGCAAAACTTTTTCAGCTTCCAAAATAAACTACATTCACTTTTATTTGAATATGTTACAACTTAAACTAATTTAGAAGGTACTCACATTGTCCAAACTCAGTGTACCCCAAATATGTTTCACAATGTACTCAAGTCTTGATGAAGTCCCTCATTAGTTTAGCTTTTAATTTTCCTCATATAAGTGACAAATCTTTTTAAAGCTGTCTGTATGTTATCATTAATAGAAGTTTACTATTATATTTAATAATAACACATTAAGCAACATGTTGTTCCATCCTAAGTTTATGTCGTATTTCCATATGGATTGCTAGAACTTCCAGAGTAACATTTAACAAAGGGTATATTGGTAAGAATGTTTAACTGGTATAATGTTTCACAATTCAGGTAATACTGTCTTTTGAAGGGACATTATAAGGCAAGTGCCATTACTTTGGTTTTACTTTTGAGTAAAGAGACTTATTTTGTGACAATTATACACATCTGTCAATATGACACATTGGTCACATTTTTGTTGATTTTTACTCTATCTGCTTTTTGTTATGATTAAATTCTATACTTGTTTTAGCGATCTACAGTGATTTAAGTGAGATAAATCATGCTTTTTCCTACTCTCAAGTATCTTCAAAATTATCAAATATATATCTAAAATTGTATTACTTAATCTAAAAATACAGTTACTATTAATTAAGCATTTACCACTTGCTACTAACATAATAGATATCAATTTATCTCATAATCTTTGCTAAGCATCATTGCTATAATTTTTAGCAGGAAAAAATAAGTTTAAAGAATGAAAGTTACAGATCTCAAACTATCTAAGAACTACAGGTCAAATTCTTATTGGTCAGACCCCAATATGCAACATGGGAAAGTTATGAATTCTTATATATTCATTCTATTCTCAGACAACTCTAAAATTTTTTGTACTAACTGTTCAATTTTTTTTTCAGTTTTCAGGTAATAATAAAATTATCTTCTAATAATGGTCATTTTATCTTCCTTTCCAAATATTTACTCATGCTTTTCCTGTTTTATTAAGTAAAATAATATTATATATTAATTCCAATAGCAGGAATTGTTGTTATAAACTTGATTTAATAGGGCTTTCTTAGTGTTTCATTGTTAAACAGCTCTTGCTGAAAGTTTGACAAAGAGATAATGTATCATATTGAGAAAATATCCTGTATTATAAGTTTCATAAGAGATTTTATTTTTAATGAGATGAATATTGAATTTTACTAATTGCCCTTTGGATGCTTTCAAAAAGTGATATATATTTCTTTTACATTTTAATGTTATTAAAGCTTAATAGATTGATGAATATGACTATCATTACATTCTTAAAACATTCAAAAGTCAATATGCTGTTGACCAACATGTTTCAAAATGTGTCAAATGAGACAGTAATTTTTACCTTTAATTTCTTTTGCTGAATTTTGGGATTATTATGCTGGTTTATTAATTGTACAGTTTTACATGTACTTTTTACTTTTACTTTTTTGGTTTTTTACTTTTAACTTTTCTGTTAAACAGTTCAGATAAAGCAAGGCATTGTCTATTACTGTAAAATTTGAAAGAACTTCATGATTTTAAAATATCTAGGTTTAAAAAAATATCATACTCTCCAAGCAGGAAAATAAAAAATATCAACAAAAGAAATATATTGATCCAGAATTTGTTAGGAGGTATTTCCCTGATAATTTCTTAATTTTTCATTTACCTTATTATTCTGATAAGCTTCACACCTTCTTTTTGAGAGAAGTTTGAGTATTTGTGTCTCCTATGAAATTATAACCTATTACATAGCAATATTCCAAATTGTGTGCTAACTACCTAGCTTATAAAGTTTCCTCGATGGCCCAGAGGTGAAGAATCCGCCTACAATGCAGGAGATGCCGAACTTCCTAGGTCAGGAAGCTCCCTTGGAGAAGGAAACGACAACCTGCTCCAGTATTCTTGCCTGGAAAATCCCATGGACAGAGGAGCCTGGTGGGCTACAGTCCATGGAGTCCCAAAGAATTAAACACAACTTAGTGAGTAAACAACAACACAGAAACAACATAGCTTGTATATATTTTTTAAAACACCCTGTATCTGTAGTAAAATTCCTTTTCTCTTCCTCTTCCCTAGTATTAAATATATATATTTTATCTATATTCTTAAAATGATTAGGAAGATTTTCTTTTTCTCCCCCAAGAACATACCCTTAAATCTGTATTGTTTTCCTTATAAATTTTTTGTCCTGCTCTTATATAATTGCCCCTTCCTTCATTGAGTTGATTATACTAATTAATAGTTGTTTTTTTCATGATAGTAGCCAGCTAATGAAAGTGATAAATTAGTGTCTAATATAAAACTTTTATATTTTAAAGATAACCTTTATATAAGATGATCCATTTTATGTTTTACCTTAAACAGCCTTTGTTATTATATTTTTATTTTTGTCTTATATTTAACCAGTAATTTTCCCATTCTTTTATTTTTAAGCTATCTTGCTCAATTGATTTTTGTTCTATATCTCTCAGACAGTACACAATTCGATCCAATCTGAAAGTCTTTTTTTTTCCAATTGGGAGAACTTAACATATTCATATTCTTTGCAAGGTAAGTACATGTATTTTTCTTACATCATATTTTATTTGCCTTTTTTAGTGCTTTCTATATTTCCTGTTTTAGTTTCGATTCTCCTTAAGTAGCTCCCAGTCAAGTTTATTTGGGAGGTGATCACAGGAAGCACAAGTGAGAAAGTGAGACTAGAACATTTTTTTTTTTTTTTTAAGGCAGTTAAGAGTCACATGAATTCAAGCAGTACCTGTGTGAGCAAATGAGACTCCATGTCACTGAAAATCCTCTGAGGAACACACAGAGGACCTTGGGACTGTTCCATTGAAGGACAGGAAAGCTGGAGATTTTATCAACTGATTCCCTATCCTCACTGGAGAAGATCTGCTTCCAAGGTTTTTAAATTCCTGGCACTCTTAGGCTGTCTTCTGAGTGGGCTGATGAGGTCCCTGTAGTTCCAGAGAAGGCACTCAGGCAAAGATGGAGGAAGTCGAGACACAAGAGTGTTTGTGGTGGAAAGCTGTCAGTGGGTGAGGGGACTACCCACTGAAGATATGGTAAACCCAGCAGTAGGCCAGGGGAATATGGGGCATTAACAGTATCTAGTACACAGGATTGTGGAGGGTGCCCCACATTTCACTCTGCTAATATAAAATATATACATCTTATCTTTAATTCTAAAAATATTTATCAACATTTTAAAATACTTGACTGTGTACATTTCCAGTTGTCACCATTAACAATAAAGTACACACTTTGGATTTACCAGAATATAACCACAACATGAAGGGCACATATTTTAACACTGCCCACCCTGCTCTCTACTGCTATGCCTCCCTTTTTGGAAGAAACAGAGACTATAACCTAAATTTTTAATATAACCCACTTACTATTAGTATAATTTTATTTTTATAATATCTTTCTCTTTCATTATAATTACTTAAAATATGGGCAGCAGGTTAGATAAACCATAATTGCAACACTTCAACCTAATTCTTTATGCTCATTTAGTTTTTCAGTAGGTAAAAATGTACCTATAAACATTTAAATTAAGTACATGTATTTTTCTTTATCATATTTTATTTTCCTTTTTCTAGTGCTTTCCATATTTTATTCCCTGTTTTAGTTTAGATTCTCCCTAAGTATCTCTGAGCCAATTTTATTTGGGAGGTGATCACAGGAAGTACAAGTGAGAAAGTAAGACTGGCTTACATGGTCTACAAGTGGCTTATATGGTTTATAAATGTCCTTATACTTTAACATATTAATGACACTTTAGTTATTTTTTGTTGCTGTGAGTGAGTGAGTGAAGTCACTCAGTTGTGTCCGACTCTTTGCGACCCTGTGGACTGTACCCTACCAGGATTCTCCATCCGTGGGTTTCTCCAGGCAACTGGAGTGGGTTACCGTTTCCTTCTCCAGGGGATCTTCCCGACCCAGGGATCGAACCTGGGTCTCCTGCATTGGAGGCAGACACTTTAACCTCTGAGCTACCAGGGAAGCCCTTTTGTTGCTGTAGATAATCCTATTCCTTAATTATTTACATATTATTGTTATCACTCATAGTTCAGAATAGTTATTAGACCAAAAATGCAATTCTGATTTTCCTTTTTGATTTTCTTCCCTTACTGAATATCAGATTTTTTTAAACCCAGAAATCTATCCTTCTCCACAAATAGATGACAGTCTAATAAGTACCTTTTTAAAAATTAATATTGCTTGCCATATGATGACTGCTTTCAAATTCAGAGCCAGGGTATTTTTTTGCTCTGTTTGAATGTCTATAAAGTTTTCTTTTAGTATATCTTTTTATATTATTTCTATTAATTTTATTTTGGTCTGTTCTTCAAAATTATTATCTAACTTTCAGGTCTTTATTGACTGTCCTTTCCCTGTCTTTCCTATTTCCATCCCTTTCTTCCTGTCCATATACATTCTATCAAAGCTTATTAAGCTTTTACCACATATAACTCATCAGAATTTCTGTTCTTAGTTTGTTTCTATTACATAGTTCATTTGGCTACAATATTTTTTCCCACAGTAGCAGAATGAACTAGTGGGTATGAGTTCTTCAGAGTCCATATTCCTTTGACTTTCATAAGAGGTTTATATACGTTTTAAAAAATATTTCACTCCAGTATTTCTTTTCTCAAAATTACTGTCTTCGTATATCTTGTGTTACATTTATCTTCTTTTATATGGAAGACTCTTTTTAGGGTTTTACTCTGTTTACACATATTGAAAAGAAGGCACATTCTAGACCAGTAGTTACAAACTACTTCTACTTTTATCATCTGAGTTTTTCTGTAAACTATTTAAAACTCTTCTAGATCTCAGGCTAAAAACTGGTTTCATTAAAGTTTATATCATCTCTTTTATAATTTAATTGCCTGCCTAATTTATAGCCATAATAGCTGTATTGTTACTAGTGAATCTCCTATGAAAGGAGCTAACTTTTACAATTATTTTTCTATGGCTTATTTTCCTTATTCCCCATGGTGTTCTGTCCTTTCTGGGACTCCTCCTCCTCTGTCTGCCACTCCTACTCCTTCCAAATATGAAAATATCCTGCACTCATTTCCTGTTTCAAATGAGTTTCAAAAAACTCATATCCTGTTTCAAACAGGTGTGCTTACTCTAGATATTCCTAAGCAAACTAATTCTGAATTCAACTGATATATTTAGTAAATACTTTCGAACATATTTCACTCCAATATATCTTCAAATATAGCCTTAATATAACAGACTAAGGAAGTATTAGTTTCTTTCTTAATCGTCTTCGCTTAGCTCTTATAAACCCATAATACTTTCTCTGGAAAACATTTGTAAGGAATTCCCCACTGCTTTCATTTAATATCCCATGCTTGATTTTTCTGGCATATGGATAGCATCCTCCCATATTTTCCATCAAAAATGCTAAATTTTCCTTCTGTTTTTATAGTTTTTTGTTCATTTCACAGTGATCTGGAAAAGAGAGTGTCAGATTTATGTACTGATGCTCCAGTCGTTTCTCACCCATGATTCCTGTCTAGTCCATATTTTAGATGTCACCACACAGATGTCTCCTAAAGTTTCCAGCTGCTTCTTATAAAAAGTCATTTTCAGATTTTTCTTTTTTTTCTCTCTATGTCTTCAGGAAAATGTTCTCTTTCCCTTTTGTTACCATATTATTTTCCTTTCTTAGGCTCTGACCCCACACCTTTTAATGGGCAAAATCTGTATCAGTCATGTCTGATGGCAACAGTGTGAATGAAGTGTTATTTGTCCACTTTACTCTCCATGTGAGAGACATTCCAAAAGCTTCCCCATCTCATTTCTCATCTGAATATCAGGTTGCTCTGCACTCATCTATTGCAGTTTGTGAAACCTAACAAACATTCATCAACTCTGATCCACAGGACTAAAATTAGATCCTCTCTTGCTCAAAATGGCACTTTTTCTGACTAAGTTAAAGAGTAAGATGCAGTTGTTCCATCTTGCAGCAGGAGAAAGCACAAAGACCTCATGGCACATAATCCCAGCCCTCTTCTGTCCCATCTGCTTCTGAAGCTTTTCTACATGTTATTAAGCACCCACGTGCCCAGCAAGCTTTCACCTATCCCCTTCTCTTTGTTCTCATTCTCTAAAGCTAGTCTCTGAATGGGTACAGAAAGAGATGAACCATCCGTGATAAGGATAATGGACTAGAAATCTTGGTTCTAACCAAAGTACGTTTTTACTGAATTAAAAGTTTGCCTAGTTTACCGGGTACAGTTACTCTGCATCTTGGGTTTTTCCAGACCTCAGAATAGAGTGATGAAACATATAGTTCTATCTTCTTTTTAAATAGATCATTCAGTTCAGTTGCTTAGTTGTATCTGACTCTTTATGACCCCATGGACTGCAGCACACTAGCCTCCCTGTCCATCACCAACTCCTAGAGTTTACCCAAACTCATGTCCATTGAGTCGGTGATGCCATTCAACCATCTCATTCCCTGTCATCCCCTTCTCCTCCTGCCTTCAATCTTTCCCAGCATCAGGGTCTTTTCCAATGAGTCAGTTCTTCGCATCACATGGCCCAAGTTTCAGCTTCAACATCAGTCCTTCCAATGAACACTGAGGACTGATCTCCTTAGGATGGACTGGTTGGATCTTGTTGCAGTCCAAGGGACTCTCAAGAGACTTTTCCAACACCACAGTTCAAAAGCATCAATTCTTCGGTGTTCAGTTTTCTTTATAGTCCAACTCTCACATCCATACATGACTACTGGAAAAACCATAGCCTTGACTATACGGACCTTTGTTGGCAAAGTAATGTCTCTGCTTTTTAATATGCTGCAACCATTGGATTTAGATTTAAGTGTTGCTTCCATGTTTTGCTTATTTACATAATATAATGAAAGTCAAAAATAATTATACCAATTACCTCTAGTCTGGCCTATGGAACCCAGAATAGTTCAACCAATTTCTTACCATTTCAGATTTGCCCTTTAGCCATTTTTACAGTCACCTGAAAAATGTATTATATAACCACCACATATCCTTAGTATGTGATGTTCTGGACATAATAGGATAACTAGTATCATTTTCTTTAAAAGACTTAGTCTAGGAGGAGGAAAGAACCTATATATAAACAAGCTGCATGATCTTGTATGGCTGTTACAGTACAATCCATTATGCTAGATTTTCAAAAGAAAAAATGGTCACTTCATGCAGGTAAAATTTAGAAAAGAGAGGCAACACTTGAGCTAAGTTTAAAAAGAGAAACAAGTGCTTAAAAATGTCACAGTGGGGACAACTGTAGTCAGAGTCAGATATTTCAGGTAATAAGAACAATGTCTGGCATGATATTGCCTGGCATACTGGATGAACCAAGAGTAACTTGACATAGCTGAATTATACTATGGGAGAATAACCTAGCTGTCATTAAGACAGCAAAAACATGGTCCAATAAAAATGTGAACCCATAAGTCCAATATATAATTATTATGATCTATGTATAGTACTATCAGTTTATTTTTACACTTCCCCTCCAAGATTGGTCTGTTGTAATAGTTTCTACCTCCTTTTTTGTAATTATCACTTAGGAGGTACTTGCTGTATAAATCATATTTATGAAACATTCTAAATGTTCCCAGTCTGTTATTTCAGTTTGAATGACTAAAATTCCCTCTTTTACACTGCCCTTCTGTAACCATACAAAAATCTAGAAATACAAAAATATCCTAGCTCATTTTTAGGTAAAATAAGTCACAGATATTTAACACAAATATACAGCTATGTATTTTCTAGACCTTAAATAGCACAGATCACAATTTTTCCTACATTGAGAGACAAATGTTATGCACTGGCTGAAGTAGCAAAGCACAAATGTATGGCATATGGTACACAGTTAAGAAAATTAAAAATGCTTACACTGAGAAGAGGTCATAACCTAGTGGGCATAACCAGAACCTAGAGGGTTCATTGCATTACTGGAATGTCAAGCAAGAGCATGGCAAGAGAGTGTATCATACATCAAAAGTATTTACAATGCCAGAGAGAGACAATTTGACAATGAAGAGTGAAATGGTAAAGTACTTCAGCCTAAAAATGCAAGGAACAAAAACTAAAGAAAATATTATGATGGTTACCTGCCACAGACCATTAGCATGAAAGGTGAGTGACATTGAAAAACTGTGAGTCAACACTTTGTGCACTAAATTGCTCTCTTATTCAAAGGGGATTTTCAATTCTCCTATCTTCTTCTGAGGTGAAGATAAATAATAATAGCAAACAAGCTTTCCTAAATTATGTAGAAGACAACTTTATGACTCATAAAACAAAGGATCCTAGAAAAAAAAGACTGTATTATATCTCTTACATACCTGGAAAATAATATTTGGGCTAGTATCATAGGCATGACTGAGTGACTTCACTTTCACTTCTCACTTTCATGCATTGGAGAAGGGAATGGCAACCCACTCCAGTGTTCTTGCCTGGAGAATCCCAGGGATGGGGGAGCCTGGTGGGCTGCCGTCTATGGGGTCGCACAGAGTCAGACACGACTGAAGCGACTTAGCAGCAGCAGCAGTATCATAGGCAGCTATAATTGAGAATGGTTTTAACAAAATCTCATGCCACATTTTTGCTGCATGCCCAGAAGCCAGGCACCATCCGAGGCACTTGTCATCATACACCAGTGACCAAAACAGATGAAGTTTACCCAAATGGAAGTTAATAAACATAATAATTAGGTAAATCATATTTTGTATTAGTAGTGATAAATGCTACATAAAAAAGAAGTAGTTTGGGGGAGTGGTTTAGATGTCAGGGTGGAGACAGAGGTAGGTTACAATACTAGATAGGTTAGTCAGAGTATGTTTTGTTAGGAAAATTGGACCTGAGTAAATATTTGAAGGAGGTGAAGGAATAAAAGTGATCTTTTGTGAATGGGTAATGGTTCAGGGAGAGAGTAGCTATGGAGTTTGTGTTCAGATTTCACACATATTTTGACGGTTTAGTCAACATGATTTGCTGGTAATTTGGAGTGTAAGAGAAAGAGATTAATTAGGATGACAAGGTTTTGGACAGAATGATAGGAAGGATGGTGGTGCCATCACATGAAATGGGGAAGGCTCCAGTTAAGCTGAATTGAGGGGAAGCTTACAAGTAAATTACCAAAAGGAGTTTAGGATATGTTGGTTTTGAAAGGATTATTAGATATCCTAGTGAATGTATTTGGAGAAGGCAATGGCACCCCACTCCAGTACTCTTGCCTGGAAAATCCCATGGATGGAGGAGCCTGGTAGGCTGCAGTCCATGGGGTCACTAAGAGTCAGACACGACTGAGCGACTTCACTTCCACTTTTCACTTTCATGCATTGGAGAAGGAAATGGCAACCCACTCCAGTGTTCTTGCCTGGAGAATCCCAGGGACGGGGAGCCTGGTGGGCTGTCATCTCTGGGGTCGCACAGAGTCGAACATGACTGAAGCGACTTAGCAGCAGCAGTGAATGTATTAAATATATAGTTTGGTATAATAGTCTGAATTATGAGATATAGTTGGTTGAATGTACAAATTCAGGCATATCAATAAGTAGATAGCAATGAGACAAAATTAGATCAGTAAAGGAATGATTGTCCACATAGAAGATGACCAAAGACTGAGCCTTGAGATACCAAATATTAAGAGGGTATAGAGAAGAACCCAGGAAAGGAGAGTGAGGGTACCAAGAAGTAAGAGAAAAACAAAAACAAAAAAAAGTGTGATATCCTAGCTGATAAGTGAAGAAAGGGTGCCAAGGAGGAGTGATCAACTTTACCAAATGCTTCTAAAAGTTCCAGTAATACTAGGGCTTCAAGCTGACCATTTGATTTAGAAATGTGGATACCATTTTATACTCTGACTCAGTTATTCTGTGGCGTGATAGAGATGAAAGTATGACTGGAGGAGATTAAGAAAGAATAGAAGATCTGGAGAAAGCAATTATTGACAAGTCTTTCAAAGAATTTTGATTCCAAAGAAAAGCAATGATATATGGTGGTAGCTGACAGAATTCTTTTTTCCACCTTCTTATTAAGAGTAAAATCCTGGTGGCTCTGACAGTAAAGAATCCGTCTGCAATGTGGGAGACCTGGATTTGCTCCCTGAGTTGGGAAGATCCCCCGGAGAAGGGAACAGCTACCTACTCCAGTATTCTGGCCTGGAGAATTCCATGGACAGAGGAGCCTTGCAGGCTACAGTCCATGGGGTTGCAAAGTGTCAGACACGACTGAGGGACTTCACACTTTCAATCATATATTCCATCAGTCAAGATTCAAACAGGGAAGCAAAACCATTAAAAGTATAATAGATAAGTGATTTTAAGGATAAGATCATTTACCATTTGTGTACCAACCTGACTTTACCTAGATAGCTGATAAACCATTTCTGAAAAGAGTACTCTCTGAGAGTACTTCCATAGGAGACTAGCATTTGGATTGGTAGACTAAGTAAAGAAGACTGCCCCCACCAATGCAGATGGGCCTCAGCCAATCTGCTGAAGGCCTGAGTAGAATAAAAAGCAGAAGGACGAAAGAATTTTCTCTCTGCTTCAGTTGTGACATCCATATTCTCCTGTTCTCAGTCATCAGTGCTCCTGGCTGTCAGGCCTTCAAACTACACCAGACTCGCCTTGTTATGCAACTTGCAGATGGCAGGTCATGGGACTTCTCAGCTTCCATAATCATGTGAGCCAATTCCTATAATATATATTTAAGTGTGTGTGTGTGTGTGTGTGTGTGTGTATAGTATCTGTGTATGTGTATCAAACAAAATAGGATACATATATTTATATATGTATAGCTATATCACATGTACATACTAAATATTATATATAAATATCATTTACATATGGATAGATAATAGGATAGATAACATTTTAATATATTATATGTATATTATATATATGCTATTATATTGGTTTTATTTCTCTGGAAAAACCTGATATAACTTTATACATTTGTGGGAGGAGCTCAGAAAGTAACTACAAAAGCCAAAAGGCAGAGTTGGAAGATCAGATAAAAAGAAACTAAATTACTAACCAGATATCCTAAAACACTGAGGCAGTTAGGTATTTGAAGCTTGAGAGGACATCTGGAAAACCAAGCATGACCAGGTGTCAGAATGGGACCATTATAAAGCTAATGGAGAAGATCATGACATTCACGGTTTATGAATCTAAATTTGGGCCTGCAGTTACTATTGGTCAGTAGGGAGGACACTCAGGGAGCCATGCCAAGAAGAGGGAAGAAAGCTAAAATCTGCCAAAACCTCTGTTCTGTTCCACATCACTAGGGAAATAAAAGAAAATCTAGAACCTATTGGTTTCTATGCACCTGTCTTACACCACATCTGTCCCCACTGACCTTCAGAGAAAAATGTCTGCTGCTACACTTGAACCTGCCAAATCTCCTGCAAATTTCTCTTTTGGCCAACTCTAACCTGGAGCTACACAAGAAGAGGTTTCTGGGAAACTTAGTACAGCTAAGATGAGAAGGGAGCAGCAGAGCATGAGACGGTTAGATCACATCACCAACTCAATGGATATGAATTTGAGCAAGCTCCAGCAGATGGTGAAGGACAGGGAAATCTGTTATGCTGCAGTTCATGGGGTCGCAAAGAGTCAGACACAACTTAGCAACTGAACAACAACAACAAAAACAACACATATGCTGATCCAGGAGAGAGGAAAAAAACTGATGATGCAAGCAACAGAGAGGAGTAGATCTGTAGTTATAACATTGAGTAGGCAAGAGGGTACATTATAGCTCGTATACAAGGAGAGGAACTACATTTAGAACAGAGCAAAGGTGTTTGGGTTAACAAAAATATATTTCCAGGAAATGACAATCATCTCTGAATGCACTGATAACAAACATTTTTTAAATTTATTTTATTTTTTTTTTCCTCTGAGACTATTTTATTTTATTTTATTTTTTTAAATTTTATTTTTAAACTTTACATAATTGTATTAGTGTTGCCAAATATCAAAATGAATCTGCCACAGGTATACTTTATTTTAATTGGAGGCTAAATTTATTTAAAAAATAAAATAAATTAATTTCAAAAATGTTTGTATCAGTGCATTCAGAGATGATTGTTATTTCCTGGAAATACATTAAAATAAAACATTAAAATCAGCAAGTTAGAAAAATTTTGGTATCTTTTAGGAGGTAATCACTACTTGCTGCTGCTGCTAAGTCACTTCAGTCGTGTCCGACTCTGTGCGACCTCATAGACAGCAGCCCATCAGTCTCCCCTGTCCCTGGGATTCTCCAGGCAAGAATACCAGAGTGGGTTGCCATTTCCATCTCCAATGTATGAAAGTGAAAAGTGAAAGTGAAGTCGCTCAGTCATGTCGGACTCTTAGCGACCCCATGGACCGCAGCTTACCAGGCTCCTCCATCCATGGCATTTTCCAGGCAAGAGTACTGGAGTGGGGTGCCATTGCCTTCTCCAATTACTACTTAGCTGAATACAAATCTTCATACGTTAAGTCACTAATAGTGAAAAATGTGTTTGTTAGTGTAGCTCAATAACTTTATGTTGTATGAAATGAAAATGAAGATACAAAATGAAAAATATAACAGATTTATTTACTTCTAAATATTAATTGACCTCACACTTGGCCTTGATTTCTTTTTTTTTTAATTTTATTTTATTTTTAAACTTTACATTATTGTATTAGTTTTGCCAAATATCAAAATGAATCCGCCACAGGTATCATTAGCCATATATAGTCTCATGAATTCAATCTGTTTTCCCTTTGTCTCTATGTAGATTACTCTTTTGGTCAGTCTGCCCAACTGCCTATTTGACAACTCCACCCTAAATTTCCAAGGCAACTCTGATTCAACCTGGCCAAAACTTAATCCATGGTTTTCTGTATCCCATACCTCTTCCAGTTTTGGTCCTTCTCTAATCATAAAAACCAATTTTTCAAGCTGGAAATATAGTATCTCTCCTACCTTTGTCTCTCTCATCTTACTCAATCACCCTTTAACTGCCTTGCCCTGTTCCTTTTTTTCTAGTAACCGCCACTTGTCTTGGTTTACAACAAATTATCTAATCCACGCAACCTAAACTTTTCTCCTGGAGAATTAAAAGAGCCTTGTTGTTAATCACCATCATATTTCTTCACTCTCACCCTAGTCCATGCTCCTGAAGTGCTGTATTCAAGTGCTTACTTGCTCAGTTATGTCTGACTCTTGGCCACCCTATGGACTCTGGCCCTCCAGGCTCCTTTGTCCATGGAATTTTCCAGGCAAGAATACAGGAGTAGGTTTCCATTTCCTTCTCCAAGGGATCTTCCTCATCTAAGGATTCAACTTTTGTCTCCTGTGTCTTCTGCACTGCAGGCGTGTTCTTTACCAATTGAGCCATCAGGGAAGCCCCCTCTCTATCTAATACATTAGTTTGGCGTTTTGTTTAAGTGACTGAATCACTTTTCTTTTCTTTTTTTTTTTTTAAATTTTATTTTATTTTTAAACTTTACATAACTGTATTAGTTTTGCCAAATATCAAAATGAATCCGCCACAGGTATACATGTGTTCCCCATCCTGAACCCTCCTCCCTCCTCCCTCCCCATTCCATCCCTCTGGGTCGTCCCAGTGCACCAGCCCCAAGCATCCAGTATCGTGCATCGAACCTGGACTGGCAACTCGTTTCATACATGATATTTTACATGTTTCAATGCCATTCTCCCAAATCTTCCCACCCTCTCCCTCTCCCACAGAGTCCATAAGACTGTTCTATACATCAGTGTCTCTTTTGCTGTCTCGTACACAGGGTTATTGTTACCATCACTTTTCAATGCTTGTTTTTTATAATTCCTCTCAAAATAATTACCACACTCTTTAACAAGAACTACCAATTTATGTGTGCTCTACCTCTTTTATCTCTTCAAACAGGAACAGTGGGAGAAAAATGAAGGTACTATGTTTTTATGTAGTAAGTATATATTTTTATATTAGTAGAAGGGGGAAACATTATCTTTTAAAACATATATGTGAAACCTTCAATTTAATGATTGACAAAATTTCTGCATAGAAGTCAAAACTAGTAGATTCTAGAGTCTACAAAAGGCATCATTGGATTCCTTGAAATCTAAAGAAAATGGTTAGAAAAACATTAAACAAAGGTTTGCAAAGTTAATGGGTTTATTGTAGAGTGTCTCAGATCTTATAATACACTAATATTAGTTATAAATGTCAAGTGTGTGGCACTGGACAGACTTACTGAGCCTTGAACCTTTTTGTTACGAGTGCCCCACAGAACAACTGCTCTGCAGAACAGTTTTGGGAATGCTGCCTTTTCCATTTAAGAAGAAAATGGAGGGCTGAAGAAGTTGGGGTTGAAGAAGTCGAGAGAATATATCAGAGCTTGAATTGCTCTGTGGGTTTCAAGTAGGGGAATCTCACATAGTTAAGGAAATTTTGTTGGACAGAAATAAAGTAAGACAAACGGGAGTGGAACACTGGACAGAGGAGCTGAAGATGTGTGAAATCATTGAACCAATTATGGAAGGGGAAGAAAGTTAAAAAGACCTCCAAGTATTCCCTAAAGTATCTGGGTACTTATGAAAAGAAAGTCAAGAGTTGTGTTTCCTGGCATAAATAGTTTGACACTTGGTTTTATGACTTATGCATCTGTATAAGTCCTAGCCATCATATTCATTATCTTATTATTAGTTTGACCAAATCCAGATTATCCAAACTAACTGAAACACCAGAAGACATTTTTTAAAGAGGCAAAGCAATGCAATACACATTTTTTAAAAAGGACAAGCATTGCAAATAGCAAATTATAATACTGAATTAAAAACAGGAAAATAAAAAAAGAAACTTGGTCTTTTGAGGACATTGTTTTGAATATATCTGAAAGGAAAAGAGCAAAACTACTTTTCGTCTAAGCAATACATTACCAAAATATTGTTGAAAAATAATTTGAGAACTTTGTGTTTTCAATTCCATATATCTGGGACAACAAAAATATACATTGACTTTTAATGAGAAGTATGGGCCTTGTTAAATTTCAGTGGCCCTATTAGAGTAATGAGTTGGATGACCTTCTAGAAATTCTCTGATCACTTCTTTTTGATAAGAATTTTATACTGTAATGTATAATTATGAAAAAAATGAACTTAAATAGGACAAAGACAATTCAAAAAAATCTTCTTTACACTATAGCAATTTTTGATTCAGGATCTAAGAACAAAAAAAAAAAAAAAAAAGGTTTGCCCCTTTTTCTTGTTTCACACATGTCTTAACGCCCAAAAAATGTAGGCACTGCTTTCCACACTCTCTTCTTAAATTATCTCATGAATCATAAATTACACCTTCCACCAGTGTTCAAATCCCATTTTCTCTACATATAGAAATATACCACCCGCCAATCATTTATATCAGAATATAAGAAAGATCTACAGGAAGTATCCCCAATCAAAATACAGAAATAAAGGTACATGGGTTTTTTAAAAATATTATTTAAGCATACTGTTTATGTGTATACAAATCAAATTTCAGAACATATTTTATCTATATTGATTACAACAGGAGAAAAAGAATGAGTTATAATAGGGACAGCCAAAGATGAAATAAAAATGTCTTGAAGTAAAGGACAGATATTTGGGTAAAAATTCCAAGAAGGGCAGCTCTATTTAGCTCACCATTGCCCCTACCCTTCTCACCAACCAGGTAGTCCTACCACAAACAACAGTATTTTGTAACTTATCAAACAGCATGAACTCAGCTGTACCTGATATTTTAAAAGGCACATCTACATGTTTTTAAGTTATTTTTATGAAAGAAAAATCAGAGATAGATTTTGTTTCCTTAGCCAGCTTTCTCTATGAGAAAACCCTAAATGTTCCAAGATAAATGATACAAGAAACAATGAGTAGTAAAACCCACATATAGACAGCATAGTCCAGACTGCATCCCAATAGTTTTTACTTATCACACTTCCCATGAAACTTTTTATCAGGACTACTAACAAGTACAAAATGACAAACCTGAGTTTCACCTTTGTTGTCTCCTCAAAGTACTTTTTTTTTTTTTTCCTCCAGACGCTCTAATGAGCAGTGAAATGGTCCAAAAGTAGACATCAAGAAGTAAGAAGAGAAGAGGTAATGGCCTGTATAACCCGAAAACTATAGAATCAGTTCCTGGGTAATTGAGTGTTGGTGGGACTTGGCAAAGAGAGAGCCACCAGCTATAATTCATTCAGACTTAAAAGAAGCTCTCTTTCCAGTATCAAAGCATAATGAAGAACTGAGTGCAAAATGCACTGCCAATTTATGATTATAGCATTCAGTGATCCATCCAAGGACTAATGCTATATAATCATGAATATGAGGGAAGGGCATATGATGGGTACAAAGAGCTATTCTAAAGGCAGATCTGCAGGAGACAATTACAATTAGATTGTATGAACTGACACCAAAAACACTTTTGCTTTAGTTTTTAATAATTATGTATCAATTCAATAGAGTCTTTCCTTTTAAGTAGGTGGTGTGGTTTGGTGGGTACAAAGATATATTTCTGCCTTTGAAATTTTAAAACAGAGTGGGGAATAGGACCATACTCTTAAATAACTTCAGTTAAGGGAACACTGTGGAAGTTCAGAAGAGTGAGCAATTAATTCAGAAAAACCCTTCCTATGTACTTTGCCATGATTGTTTGAAGGTCCAATAGTATATAATGCATGTTAAAGTCCTTGTATAAAAGCAGGAAAAAGTCATAAGGAGAAAAATTACCAATCCATTCATTTAAAAATAATTTTAGTTGGAAACCTACTATGTGCCACGCATTCTGCTAGATATGAGGATAAAAAGCAATGAGATATTACCCCTATTAACAATCCACTTACTGTGTAACAGAAAAAGGAAATGAGTAGAAGAAATACACACCATTATACAAATAGAAAGATTACAAATCTAAAGGACTTCTCACATAATGTTTGTTTTATTTAGCTGAATTTTCTAAATGGATTGATAAAGATATAATTCTCTCTGCTATAAACTGATAGAAGCATAAACAAAATAATTCACAAATGGTGTAGGCTAAGTGATGCAAATATACTGCAATTCTCAGGAATATCTCTGTCATTGCCCAAGAACTCAGTCTGTAATATACAATCTTCCCAGATTGTATAGTCAACCATTCCCAAATGTGGCTGCAAATTAGAGCTGTTTCAGTCAGTTCAGTCATTCAGTCGTGTCCGACTCTTTGCGACCCCATGAATTGCAGCCCACCAGGCCTCCCTGTCCATTACCAACTCCTGGAGTTCACTCAGACTCATGTCCATCAAGTCGGTGATGCCATCCAGCCATCTCATCCTCTGTCATCCCCTTTTCCTCCTGCCCCTAATCCCTCCCAGCATCAGAGTCTTTTCCAATGAGTCAGCTCTTCTCATGAGGTGGCCAAAGTACTGGAGTTTCAGCTTTAGCATCATTCCTTCCAAAGAACACCCAGGACTGATCTCCTTTAAAATGGACTGGTTGGATCTTCTTAAGCTGTTTAGACAACTTTAAACAATTACAGATACCTAACTCTAGCTACAGTCACTCTGCAAACCACTTTGCAAACCACTGGCCTTGACCATGGGGAACATCTAAATTTTGGCAAGAGCCAAGAGTGACTACTGAAAGATAAGCTAGCTTATGGGTTAGAGAGGATCAGGAATCACAGGGAAAGAAAGGGTATCTTTGCACATCATCATCTAAATTCTCTTACTCAACTCTCTCCCCACGCTTCTACGCTATTCTGTATTTCCTCTATTTGGCTTCTCCTCCCCTGTGGGAGATCTGAGAGCCATACTTCATTGACAATTAAAGGAACAGAATGACAGTTCAGGTTAACATTATTTCTGTACACTAAGAAATATCCCTTATATGAAAACACAGACTATAGAAATTCTTTGGGAAAAAACAGATGTAAAGATTATTCTATAGTTCCATTAAGTTCATTTGGAAAAGTATAGACTTATTAAGCATAAACAGGGGAGGTGGATGGAGGGAGAGAACAGGACTGGTTAATGGATTAAGTGGAAAAATTCAGCAACATCATCCATGAGTTCTAGATTTTTAAAAAATTCAATAATTCAAAGAATTTTTAGCATCAATCTATGCTTAATATTATTGAGGATTACAAAAATAGGAAAAGAGATATCTCAATGTTAGCATGATTATATTCATCACTCTATATTTGATTTAAGATTTGGTTTCATTTTCATTTCTTGGTTAAATAAATAATGGGTAAGCATTAACCATGGGCCAGGTATTGCACTAGAGATAATATATTGCAGGCTGAGTCCTTGCTGTCTTGGATAACACTTTTTAGTAAGATAAAGACAACCAACGAAACTATATCATAAGGTGATAAAAATAGAGAATAGGATCATTACGAGGACACACAGAGCCAACCTCATGAGGCTTGCAGTCAGCAAAGAATTTCTGGAATTTAGCATTCAAGGTAAGGCTTGAAGTACATGTAAGAGCTTTCCAGTTGGAAAATAAACAACAAATTCTCTCAGAAATGTACATGCACAGTTTTGAAGGTAAGGTATACGTTCAGGCAAGTGCCAAATAGTTCACGGCAACGTACATTGTGGAAGATGGAGAGATGTGCAGAAGACTAGAAGGGCCAGATTTTAAATTGTGAAGTCATGTTAAAAAAGGTGGACTATATATTAATAAGAAGCACTGAAAATATTTTAGCCATGAGGACTCTAACTCAGGTTTGTCTTTCAGTAAATTCACTCAGCCTTCCAGTTTAAAAAGACTCAAAATTTAGACAGAATCAAGACTAGCACTAGAGAACTGAATCAGTTAGGAAGCCAATCAAGTACTTCGGGTGACATGATGAAGGGTATGGCCTGGATAATGAATAAGAAAATGTAATGAAGTGCTGAAACTGAGCAACATGAAAGTGATAACACAGAGGCACTTGGTGATGTTTTAGATGTGAGTGTAGAACAGGGCAAGGTGATGGTTCTAGATAAACACATAAAAGGAGGAAAAGGTTACAGAAAATATTTGGGTCTTTTGACTTTTCCATGATAAGGCAGACGTCCAAATCAGGTATCAAATAACTAGCTGAAAGTGTGGGTCTAGACTGAAGTTTAGGAGGGAGAACGAACTGCAGAAAAAAGTTTGGGTAACTTTAATCTATGAGCTTCCCTGGTGGCTCAGACAGTAAAGAATCTGTCTGCAACACAGGAGACACAGGTTCAATCCATGGGTTGGGAAGATCCCTTGGAGAAGGGAATGGCTACCCACTCCAGTATTCTTGCCTGAAAAATCCCATGGACAGAGGAGCCTGGCAGGCTGCGGTCCATGGGGTCAAAATGAGTCAGACATGGCTCAGTGACTAACACTTAAACTTTCAATCTATAGATTGTAATTGGAGTCATGGAAGTTAACAGTATTGTTCAGTTTTAGTTTGTAAATGCTGTATAATAGAAACAAAAGCAACCAAGGAAGAGGACCCTAAAACCAATTAAGGAGTAGCCAGAGAGGGAAGAAAATTCAAGAATGTGGTTGAGAGGAAGCCAAGGAAAGTTTATCAGGGACAGAGTACTCAGTTTTGCCGTAGACTGGTAGAATGTCAAATTAAAAGACATTGAGGGGTCTTTGTTTGCTTAACCTCCTACAAAACACACTCTCTCTTCTCATATCTTGAGATATTTATCTATGCCCATTCTAGTCAGAAAATATGTTTTTTTTTAAACTTCACGTGGGTTATTTGCATGTTTGCTCTTCCACAGTAAAGAGGAAAATTGTTACTGCCTACCAATTAAAATTGAGTTTTTAGTAATGCCTATTCTATAACCAACTTAAAGGAATGATCATGGTCTTGCTGCTGCTGCTGCTAAGTCACTTCAGTTGTGTCTGACTCTGTGTGACCCCATAGACAGCCTCCCACCAGGCTCCCCCATCCCTGGGATTCTCCAGGCAAGAACACTGGAGTGGGTTGCCATTTCCATCTCAAAGTGAAAAGTGAAAGTGAAGTCATTCAGTCGTGTCCGACTCTTAGTGATCCCATGGACTGCAGCCTACCAGGCTCCTCCATCCATGGGATTTGCCAGGCAAGAGTACTGGAATGGGGTGCCATTGCCTTCTTCGTGATCATGGTCTTAGGTACCATGCAATTATTTCTCTGAAAAAGTATTCATTTGTCATCAATTAGACATGCCAAGCTATGCTGAAATCCTGATATGACTTTATAGCTATAAGCTCTATGAGGGCATGAAATGAACTTAGTTTCTCCATCATTGTACTCACCATTATTACTGGCACAAATTAGATGCTCAAAACACATTTCTGAATGAATGAATAAATAGATTAATGAACAGAGTACCTGAGTCGAAAGCCAGAATGATCTGATATTTACATTATATAGTCTGCAAAACGGAGATGATGAATTCTGGGGAAGGAATCAACTGAAATGCACAAAATAAATATTAACTGATCTTCTGGGAAAAACCCAAGTATAGTTTCACACTAATTAGCAGAAATAAAAATCCTCTGTCCAACCCTTAGATGCATCCATGCATATATTAGCCAACAAAAGTATTTAGCTCGCTAAACTCTGTTAAGGGTTATTAGAAAATACGAGAGCCAAAAATAACTGAACAAGTGACTAATGTGACAACATCAAAATCAGCACTGACAAGGGCAAAACAGTGCCATGTGGAAGCAGCAGCGTAAACGCCTCATTCATGATAACATGTCATGGATTAATACCAGGTGCTCAGTAAATCATTTTTAGTCACTTTCTTTAAAGCACTGGTTACTAACCACTACAGTGAGCATCATTCCACTCCCTCTCATTTTTTCCACTACAAAACACTAAAGATAATAACGTTATGCTATGATCGCAACCATTGTACGTCTTCCATTTCCTGTTTCTTTTTACAGTATATTCAATTAAGTGATTTGAGTTAATGCGTATTCTGAGTAGACAGAACTACTGCTCTGATCATTCACAGGAAATAAAACTTGGAACTAAAAGTTACCACCCATGCCCACCAGCCAGGTCCCTCAACCCAAAACAACCTTACATAAGCAACGGCAAGCATGTTGGAGGGGTCTCTAGGAATAAATAAAACAATGCCAAAGGTCAGTGGGTAGCTAAGGATGGACAAGGTACAACCTTTTCTCCCACTAGCACCAAAGGAGTCAACCAGGACACTTTAAACAATAAGTAAAATTATCTCCCTCCACACAGATCCAAAAACAGGCATTTCAGGAATTGGTTCAGTGCCTAGGGATTCAGGTTTTTCATTTCCCTACTCTGCCATCCCACTGGATTAGTGTCTTCATCCTTTGCCTTCCCTACCCATGTTGAAAGACAACCGCCACCATTTCAGAGATCTCACGTAGATAAAATAAAACTTAAGGGAAATTTTTCTCTTCTGCTTCTCCCTTTTTGGGAGATAAACATTTCCCAAAAGTCTTCCAAAAGACTTTCCTTCAAAGTTCATTATTCAGGGGTAGGTCACATGAACATATCTAAGTGCCCTCTAAACTCAGGCTCAGCCAACAGGGCAGAGGGAGATGAGAAATGGCAACCAACAGTGTAATTCCTTTCTGTTGGCATTCTTCACACTTGGCACTTTCTTTCCTCAACCTTATTTCTCCCACTCCACTTTTCTAAGCTGACTTCACATTGTCTTTTACATAAGCCTGACTGAAGGTAGTATTTTGTCTCATGTTGAGCTTATGTATCAGTAGTACTGCAATTTCTCTGTGTAAAATGCTTGGTCTTTTGGATTTTTAGATTGTGATTGATTACATTTAAAAATAACATATGAAAGTCAGAAAACTTAATTGGAAAAGCAAGAGAAAAGTTATTCTTGTACACAGAAAACTGATTTCTTTTGTTGGCTAAATGGACCATAAATATTTTCAGTGGTTTTAATAATAGTTTACTTACAAAGCACTAAATTTGGGGTGAAAGAAAAGCAAAGTTTAATGTGTCTTGATTGGGGAAAAAAAAATCTTATCTATAGGCTTACTACTTTAAATTAATGACAAAAAAAGAACTACTCTACTTTTTTGGTACATTAGCATTGCTCTCTACACTAAATACTGAAGACTCCCTCAAGTCTACTCTTAAAAAGGATCCAGGCTATAAAGCAGAAAAGCCTTGTAATGCAAAAAAACAGGATGTCCGAGGTACTATAAAATCATATAATTTTAAACTCAGAAGAGATGACTAATTTAAACTCCTTGTTTCACAGATAAGAAAATGGAAACTCTGAAGTATGAAGCCCAGGGTCATCAATAACTGGGAAACAGAGCTGAGAATTCAAGTTGTCTAACTGAAATTTCTACTTCTTTCCTATTTTAAAATTGCCCTTTCCACTAATATTTAAGTATATTCTCAAATTTCAGTTTAAAAACTAAATGATCATAGACTAAGTCAATTTGATTAACAGAAAATTAATCAGAATATCCTTTTTGTTTCAATTTTGATTACCAAAACTTCCTAAAATACATTTGCTTTCTTCCTTGCCTTATTAAATAGGTTGAGTACTACTTAATGAGTCCTGAATTGTTTTTGATCTGGAAGATCTAGATAACTTCACAATAAATATCATATTTTTATTGTTTTATGACCAGATTTCATGTTTATAAAATTAAGCTGGATTTTTTTTTATTATTGGCCTTATATCATTTCCTGGACAATGCTAAGTTGATCAGTTTTATGTTCACATAGTTATTTTGCTTCTAAAACAAAGATATAAGCTCTTTTATTTAGATGTCCAGCACAGAAAATAATTCTGACTTGTATTTTTATGTATTTTTATTTTGACTTTCCATAGTTTTAATATCATCCAGCATGAGGAAGTGGCAGATCAATGATGAATGATTTGAGGATATGAAAGATTTAGTCACTGTTCTCATTCTCTGACCTGATAATCCAAGACCAGCATTAATAAATGGCATCAGGAAGCCTCCCAAGGGTTTATTGAGGGAAGAAAAAGAGCTGTTCTTTTCTTTTCCTCGGAAAAGCATAAAGCCCTTCTACTTTGCCTCCTTAATTAAATTAAGCCAGTTGTGGGAAACTTTGAGCATTCTTCTAGAGGTGGAACAATTATTCTTGTACACACGTGCATCATTTTCTGTGCTTCTTAGTGAACCAACTGTGGAAACACCTAAACTGGGAGCTTCAAGGACTGCAGATTCAGAAACAGCTTCTCTTCTCTAACTCCACTCATACCTGGAGTTAGGCTGGAACAAGAAAAAATAGTGCAGAGCAGGGCACAACATAATAAGACTTGATAAACTAGGAAGTATTCCAAAACTGTGCTCTCCAAATACTTGGGAAAATATCTCCTCAAAATGTATAATTTAGTCAATAAATAATATTTAAAATAATCATGAATATACTTATTTTAAAATAGCAATTCCTAGTTAAATTTTTGCCCTCCATGCTTTCACTATGAGACTTACCTATAGAAAAGACAGAGTTAAAATTAAATCCTCTTCTTATTTTGGCTACAAAACATAAATAAGGTATAAGATGCATCTGTTTCAGATTAATTACAGCATAAGTTGAACACTGTTTTAGAAACAATTTAGCATATCTCAGCAAAGTGAAAATGAAAGATGATAGTATCATCATTCCCAAACTATACGCAATGTGACTAAGTACCAGTGTGGCTGAATCATAACCATCAACTGATGACTGAAACCACATTGAGCTCTTAATATCATTCAACATATCATGAGTTCCATAAACTACGACTTCTAAGATACTGCCTGAAATGAACTCAATAGGATTCACCAATATAGAACATGCATTAGCTCTGAGTATTTTTGGAAATTTTGTTATACTTCATAAAAAGTTCTAATTTTCCATTTCTAAAAGCATGTGTTAACTCAGTAGTTTGCTCTGCAATTACTAGAGCATTATGTGTATTTTCTAGCTTTATAGCTATATCTTAATTTCTATATATTTACATATTTGTCCCATATTTATTGCACATTCCCAAAGACATGATTGATTTTTAGGTGTATATCAATAAGAGCCATGGTAAAAATTAAATATATATATTTTTTTTTCACACACACAGTAGTATATTAATATACTACTGCCAATCTTAATATTCTTTAAAACTTTCTTTTTAACATCCTTTAAAATACATATTAAGTGCATGTTAGGAAAAGGACATATTATACATATTTATGCCTTCCTACTCTACCTCTATACCTGGAACAATTTATTTCTGCAACAATGGCTGAAAGAGTAGTAATTTATAAATGAGTTTCATTTTAAAACTTTAACAAATCAATTCCTAAAGGAACAATTTCTTCTCATAATAGATATCAATAACTATCAAGCCAAAGACTGATAATAGGCTTTTATCAACAACTTGAGGAGTGACATCAGCAAGATGGTGGCACAGGAGGTTCCAGCCCTTGCCATCATGTACAGACACTGATTGTGGCAACCTCCTTAAGATAAGCATGCCTTCTTAAATAGTGTTGGGAAAACAGGATATCCACAGGTGAAAATATAAAAATGGATCCTTATCGTATACCATACATGAAGTCAACTCAAAGGTTTAAATTTGGGGACTGAAACCATAAAGTTCCTAAATGAGAGGGGAAAATCTCCATGACACTGGTCTGGGCAATAATTTTTTAGATATTGCACCAAAAGCCTAGACAACAAAAGCAAAAACAAATATCTGAGATTACATCAAACTAAGCATCTTCTGCATAGCAAAGAAATCCATGGACAAAATGGAAAGGCAATCTACACAATGGTAGAAAGCATTTTTATGAACTAAATGACATATTTCTATGGCAAATCACATAGCTGATAAGGGGTTAAGATCCAAAATATATACAAAAGTCATACAACTCAATAGTAAAACTAAGATAAAAATAAAAAATAACCTGATTTAGACATTTTTCCAACAAGGGCCATGAAAAACTATTCAATACCACTAATCATCAGAGAAATTCAAGTCAAAACCACAATGAAACATTCTCTCTCACTTACATGAGGATGTCTATTATCTAAAAAGAACAAATCTTGCCAAAGAGGAGAAGAAAAAAGAACCCTGACACACCAATACATGTTGGCAGGAATATAATTTGGTGCAGCCATTACAAAAAACTGTATGGAGATTCCCAAAAATATTAAAAACAGAACTACATTATTAATTAGTAATCCCACTTCTGTATACTTATCCATCCCCATGTTTATTGAAGAATTATTCACATTATTAAGCATTACCCAGAGCCAAAATGTGGCAACAACCTAAATGCCCATCACTGGATGAATACATAAAGAAAATGTGGTATATATCTATGATGGAATACTAGTCAACCTTTAAAGAGAAGAAACTCTTGCTGTTTGTGGCTTCATGGGTGGTCATTATACTAACTGAAATAAGCTAGACATAGAAAGACATCACCAGATGGTCGATACCAAAATCAGACTGATTATATTCTTTGCAGCCAAAGATGGAGAAGCTCTATACTGTCAGCAAAAATAAGACCAGGAGCTGACTGTGGCTTGGATCATGAACTCCTTATTGCCAAATTCAGACTGAAATTGAAGAAAGTAGAGAAAACCACTAGATCATTCAGGTATGACCTAAATCAAATCCCTTATGAGTATACTGTGGAAGTGAGAAATAGTTTTAAGGGACTAGATCTGATAGACAGAGTGCCTGAAGAACTATGGACAGAGGTTCATGACATTGTACAGGAAGAAGGGATCAAGACTATCCCCAAGAAAAGAAATGCAAAAAAGCAAAATGGCTGTCTGAGGAGGCCTTACAAATAGCTGTGAAAAGAAGGGAAGCAAAAAGCAAAGGAGAAAAGGAAAGATATACCCATTGAATGCAGAGTTCCAAAGAATAGCATGGAGAGATAAGAAAGCCTTCCTCAGCAATTAGTGCAAAGAAATAGAGGAAAACAACAGAATGGGAAAGACTAGAGATCTCTTCAAGAAAATTAGAGATAGGGAATATTTCATACAAAGATGGCCTCGATAAAGGATAGAAATGGCAAGGACCTAACAGAAGCAGAAGATATTAAGAAGAGGTGGCAAGAATAGAAAGAAGAACTGTACAAAAAAGATCTTCATGACCCAGATAATCACGATGGTGTGATCACTCACCTACAGCCAGACATCCTGGAATGTGAAGTCAAGTGGGCCGTAGGAAGCATCACTACGAACAAAGCTAGTGGAGGTGATGGAATTCCAGTTGAGCTATTCCAAATCCTGAAAGATGATGCTGTGAAAGTGCTGCACTCAATATGCCAGCAAATTTGGAAAACTCAGCAGTGGCCATAGGACTGGAAAAGGTCAGTTTTCATTCCAATCCCAAAAAAAGGCAATGCCAAAGAATACTCAAACTACCACACAATTGTACTCATCTCACACGCTAGTAAAGTAATGCTTAAAATTCTCCAAGTCAGGCTTCAGCAATACGTGGACCGTGAACTTCCAGATGTTCAAGCTGGATTTAGAAAAGGCCGAGGAACCATGGATCAAATTGCCAACATCCGATGGATCATGGAAAAATCAAGAGAGTTCCAGAAAAACATCTATTTCTGCTTTATTGACTATGCCAAAGCCTTTGACTGTGTGGATCACAATAAACTGTGGAAAATTCTGAAAGAGATGGGAATACCAGACCACCTGACCTGCCTCTTGAGAAATTTGTATGCATGTCAGGAAGCAACAGTTAGACTGGTTCCAAATAGGAAAAGGAGGACGTCAAGGCTGTATATTGTCATCTTGCTTATTTAACTTCTATGCAGAGTACATCATGAGAAACACTGGGCTGGAAGAAGCACAAGCTGGAATCAAGATTGCCGGGAGAAATATCAATAACCTCAGATATGCAAATTACACCACTCTTATGGCAGAAAGTGAAGAAGAATTAAAGAGGCTCTTGATGAAAGTGAAAGAGGAGAGTGAAAATTTTGGCTTAAAGCTCAACACTCAGAAAACTAAGATCATGGCATCTGGTCCCATCACTTCATGGCAAATAGATGGGAAAACAGTGGAAACAGTGGCTGACTTTATTTTGGGGGGGCTCCAAAATCACTGCAGATGGTGATTGCTGCCATGAAATTAAAAGACATTTACTCCTTGGAAGAAAAGTTATGACCAAGCTTGACAGCATATTAAAAAGCAAAGACATTACTTTGCCAACAAAGGTCCGTCTAGTCAAGGCTATGTTTTTTCCAGTAGTCATGTATGGATGTGAGAGTTGGACTGTGAAGAAAGCTGGGCGCCAAAGAACTGATGCTTTTGAACTGTGGTGTTGGAAAAGACTCTTGAGAGTCCCTTGGACTACAAGGAGATCCAACCAGCCCTAAAGGAAATTTCCTAAAGGAAATCAGTCCTGGGTGTTCACTGGAAGGACTGATGCTAAAGCTGAAACTCCAATACTTTAGCCACCTGATGCGAAGAGCTGACTCATTTGAAAAGACCCTGATTGAGGGCAGGGAAAGATTGAGGGCAGGAGGAGAAGGGGACGACAGAGGATGAGATGGTTGGATGGCATCACGCACTCAATGGACATGAGTTTGAGTAAACTCCGGGAGTTGATGATGGACAGGGAGGCCCGGCGTGCTGCAGTTCATGGGGTCACAAAGAGTCAGACATGACTGAGTGACTAAACTGAAATGAGAAAGACAAATACTTCATGATTTCAATTACATGTTGAATCTAAATATTCAAACTCACAGAAGTAGAAATTAAAATGGTAGTTACTAGGGGATGGGGGAGAAGAAAATGAAGAGGTGAGGCTTCAAAGATACAAAGTTTCAGTTATGTAAAATAAAGATACTCTGGAAGTTCTACAATATAGCGGGACACATTTTTTTTTTTTTTGACAACTGGCATCATAACTGTATCTCACAATAAAGAGCTTATGCTGTGCTTTGAATCTATTCAGTCTTGTCTGACTCTTTGAGACCCTATGGACTGTAGCCCACCAGACTCCTCTACTCATGGGATTCTCTAGGCAAGAATTTTGGAGTGGGTTGCCTTTTTCTCCTCCAAGGGATCTTCCTGACCCGGGGATCCAAATCTGCATCCCTTCTGTCTCCTGCATTTGCAGGCAGGTTAGGCCCAAACACCTGAAGGCAGAGGAGTGTATGCTGCTTCAGTTAAAAGGATATTCATCTAAATCAAGCATAACAATTCATCTTATACTACTTCCACTATGTATTCAAGTTCATTGCTACTAAAGTTAAGGGTAAGGACACTGAGGGAAAAGGAGTTAGGAAATTAGAAAAATGACTACGAATAAAACAAAATTATAGCATTTTCATTTTGATATGATTATAAGCAACAATTGGTGCTTCCATATATTATAATAATACTGGGCATATGTTTTGAGAGCAATTCAGATTCTTAGCATAAAACCTAGAACAGTGAGAAACTTCATTAGTGCAGGAAAGCCTATCTTAGTGAAATGGCTATTTTAGTATATTTATGTTACTGTTGAAAGCATAAACTTGATCCAAATCATTACAATTAATAGAGATTTAGACTAAATTTCTTATCCAATGGTTATATGAGGCCCAGAAATAATGTTTTATGCAGTATTACTAACAAATAGTAGTGAGTATACTGATAATAATAATTTTCAAAAGCACCTAAAACACTGGAAGAAGTATATATGCCAGGTACTGCTTAAGCACTTAGAGAATCTTCCTGACCAGGGATCGTATCCCAGTCTCCAGGATTACAGGCAGACTCTTTATCATCTGAGCCACCACGGAAGTCTACTAACCCATTATCATTCACCATTTCATGATGTAGGCTCCATGAGTACCACACCACCACTTAATGGATGAAGGAGATGAAAGTATATACTATTTTTATCACTGTTTTACACACAAGGAAATTGAGATCACACAACTAGTAATTTGTAAGATACAGGTATGATGTAATAATGATTTTCAGTCTAACAAATGTTTAAACAGCCTATAGAACATATTTTCTTTCTCAATCAAAGTCACTACAGAAATCTCATTAAGACTTTTACTGTTGTTAGTAAGATATTTTGGGAGGTGACAAGAGTAACTAAATTTCAGACAAATCCCTTGGAAACAATCCCAAATCAAGAAGAAGCAGGTCTGGGCTAATGAAACATTATTGCATTTGCAACCACCACTTCAAGCATCAACAGCACCAGAAGAGTCCTAAGAATGGGTCACAGATAGCAATACTGTCAGCTGATACCATAAATCAGTTCAAAGAAAGAATATAAAATTGCCAAGAAAGTTTTCTTCTAGTTTACATAACAGAATCTTTTAAATACCACTGAGTCATCTTTTTAAAAGGGGGTTTCATCTGAGTCATCCCAGCTAACAAATCACAACATCCTCAGTAAAATTTAGAAGCAAGTCTAAGGGTAATTGCATGCCCTCCTGAAAACCTGGTTCCAAGTGGGGCTGAGAAAGCAGCTATGAACTGTCATTCACTGGAGCTGATAGCGGTTGAATTTTTGAAACAATTTTTTTTTTTTTTTTTGCAAAAGTTCAGGAAATAAAATTGTCCTGAATGTCATTGCATAGTATCTGGTTTTGAAGTAAGAAACTTGTACAGCTTAATGACCCTCAAGTAATGCTTCTTAGAATAATACTCTCTTAGTAGGATCTTCAGAGAAGGCAATGACAACCTACTCCAGTTCTCTTGCCTGGAAAATCCCACGTACAAAGGAGCCTGGTAGGCTGCAGACCATGGGGTCTCGAAGAGTAGGACACAAATGAGCAACTTCACTCTTACTTTTCACTTTCTAGCATTGGAGAAGGAAATGGCAACCCACTCCAGTGTTCTTGCCTGGAGAATCCCAGGGACCAGGGAGCCTGGTGGGCTGCCGTTTATGGGGTCGCATAGAGTCGGACACAACTGAAGCAACTTAGCAGCAGCAGCAGCAGCAGCAGGAGGATCTTCATGACCAATAGTTTCAGGTTTCAAGCCATTAGCCAGTGAATAAAGTATTGAATATCAATTATTTACCATGGTACTAGTATCATTGGCGAAGCAAAGGACATGATTGCTTTACAGAAATAACTCATCCCACCCATTAAAAGCTTTCCAGTATACAACTGTGTAGGTTGAATTTCACTTTGCATATCTAGTGAATAAAATGTCCAGCAGAAACCTGTATGCAGGTCAGGAAGCAACAGTTAGAACTGGACATGGAACAACAGACTCGTTCCAAATAGGAAAAGGAGGACGTCAAGGCTGTATATTATCACCCTGCTTATTTAACTTCTATGCAGAGTACATCATGAGAAACCCTGGGCTGGAAGAAGCACAAGCTGGAATCAAGATTACTGGGAGAAATATCAATAACCTCAGATATGCAAATGACACCACTCTTATGGCAGAAAGTGAAGAAGAACTAAAGAGCTTCTTGAAGAAAGTGAAAGAGGAGAGTGAAAAAATTGGCTTAAAGCGCGACATTCAGAAAACTAAGATCATGTCATCTGGTCCCATCACTTCATGGGAAATAGATGGGAAAACGGTGGAAACAGTGGCTGTCTTTATTTTGGGGGGCTCCAAAATCACTGCAGATGGTGATTGCTGCCATGAAATTAAAAGACACTTACTCCTTGGAAGAAAAGTTATGACCAACCTAGACAGCATATTAAAAAGCAGAGACATTACTTTGCCAACAAAGGTCCATCAAGTCAAGGCTATGGTTTTTCCAGTAGTCATGTATGAATGTGAGAGTTGGACCATAAAGAAAGCTGAGCACCGAAGAATTGATGCTTTGGAACTGTGGTGTTGGAGAACACTCTTGAGAGTCCCTTGGACTGCAAGGAGATCCAACCAAGTCCATCCTAAAGGAGATCAGTCCTGGGTGTTCATTGGAAGGACTGATGTTGAAGCTGAAACTCCAATACTCTGGCCACCTGATGCGAAGAGCTGACTCATTTGAAAAGATCCTGATGCTGGGAAAGATTGAAGGTGGGAGGAGAAGGGGATGACAGAGGATGAGATGGTTGGATGGCATCACCAACTCAATGGACATGAGTTTGGGTAAACTCCAGGTGTTGGTGATGGACAGGGAGGTCTGGCGTACTGCAGTTCATGGGGTCACAAAAAGTCAGACACAACTGAGCAACTGAACTGAACTGAACTGAGTTTCTTGAGAAATACTCATAAAACATCTCTCATATAGGATTCTCTTAATTCAACCTAATTTTCTTTTTGTATTTAAGACCACTAGCCACTATTAAGAGACAGATGAAAGATACTGGTAAATAATATATATCATTTAATCTATATAAATTACATAAGTATAGAAAATAATTGGTTATTGTCTCACCAAAAATCAGTCCCTGAAAATTTTCAGGTAGGAACTACCACATGTTTAAAAGTACACATCATTAAATCAGTGAGAATTATTAAAGCAATCATATTGTAACAGCCTTTTCTGATAATTCTAGCAAACTTGAAAGTGAAATATGACTTTCACTGCCAAAATGCACTTGTCCTTTTTAATTGTAACTATTTCATGTAAAATAAGTTGTATAATTTCTGCGAGTGCCAAAAACCTAGACCTTGTCTTTTTTTCTTTTTCTTTCTTCAAGCCCTCAGTCTAGTCCTTGTGTGCAAGTAGGTTTTAAAAACAATTTCTTTGTTGATGTATAGCAAAACCAATACAAAATTGTAAAGTAAAAAAAATAATAATAAAATTAAAAAAAAAATAAAATAAAGACACAGCTTTGAGCTATGAAAAAAATAAAGGCAATTGCAGTATAAGCTTTCCCTAAAAAAATAAAAACTATTTCTTGAATAAATAACAATAGATGGACACAAGTGATTATGCAAAGTTAAAATATTTAAACATTGTAAAACTATTATGCTTAGGTCAGCATCTAGTGCAGAGAGGGGATGAAGGTAAGTCACTTCAGTCGTGTCGGACTCTGTGTGACCCCATAGACAGCAGCCCACCAGGCTCCCCCGTCCCTGGGATTCTCCAGGCAAGAACACTGGAGTGGGTTGCCATTTCCTTCTCCAATGCATGAAAGTGAAAAGTGAAAGTGAAGTCGCTCAGTCGTGTCTGACTCTTCACGACCCCATGGACTTCAGCCTACCAGGCTTCTCCATCCATGGGATTTTCCAGGCAAGAGTACTGGAGTGGGGTGCCACTGCCTTCTCCCGAGAGGGGATGATTGTATCTTAATTTGTACCCACTCCTCGTTAAGAGATTATTGAATGGCTAAAGAACCTGCATGTATTAGTGGGATGCTTCATTATAATGGCTGAGTAGTATTGTCTTTTTCTCCCCAAATCAAAATGTGTAATAGAAAACAGGAAGTTAATTTGGACATGGTAAGTCTGTGTTATGGAGAACAAGTTAGTGAAGACCACATCCATCCCCCTTTTTACCAGCAAATAAGAGTTGGAGAATTCAGCTTCTAAATCAGCAGTTTCCAAACAGTGTTCCATGGACCCCTAGGGGGTTGCTAGGGTTCATGGCATCTGGGTTTCTCAACATTACCATTCCCTCCACCAAATTTCAGCAAGAAAAAAAGTGTTTTTCTCTAAAATGATCTTTGGAATAAAAAAAATTGGATATTAAAAATTGGAGATCACTTATCTAAATGAGTTCTGTTTCCTCTAAAGTAGTGAGATTCAATGATTGTACATTTATTGCAGTGCTGCAGCCATTCAAAACATTTTGGAAACTTCTCTGGAAAGTGCCTTTAGACAAGACAGTCCAAACCTTTTAGCTTCTTCTTTGACAGAAAATATTCAACTCTTAAAAGCTGACCTTCTTACAAAGCAGTCAATTTATTCAGACCAGTTCTGATGTTCAAGATAAGAGTTTAAGCTGGATAATTAATATCATGTTTGATCAAATGTGACTGTAAAGCAATGAGATGTTCAATTCCCAAGTGGATGAGGGCCAGAGAGGTGCTGGAAGATGGAAAGGATGTCATTCAGCATTGCTCATATACTTATACAGATGGAAATCCTGGATGGGAGAGTTTAGTTATAATGTTAACACACCAATTATTCTAAATCTTCTGCTGGCCCAACATGTGTGTGTGTGCCCATGAGTATGAGAAAGAGAGATGAACAGGGAAGGATGTTCATATTTCCTTCTAAAGAACCAGAAAGAATTTAGCAAATGTTTGTTAGCTATCCCCTCATTATAGATTTCACTAATTCATACTGAACTGCGATTGGTCCTTAAAATATACTGCTTTCTGCCAATGGAATCTTTTAACTTCATTGTATGTGATCAAGAGCATGACTAATGACCTTCACTTATAAAAACAAAGTGATTATTATTTGCTACAGGAGTTTGCTGCCCACCCAGAAATTTTCAGCAAATTAAAAGCAACTTTAGCAACAGTAAAGTTAGATATGTTTAAGCAGAATTCTAATTACAAACAGATTTATTAATAACGTGTGTTTTTAGTAATAGCAGTTCCCGTTTTTGAGTCCCTATTCAATTACATGTAATAGGTCCCTTCCCCAATCTCTACAACAAATCTTGCCCACAATCACATGGCTTATAAGTGGTAGAGACTAAGTAAATACACTTGAATTCTCCATTCAGGTCTCCACTCATATCTTGCCTTCCTAGCCTCTGACATTTTCTAACCCAGAACAGTGTTGTTTTCACTTACAGCGTTTATCCTCTCCTAACAAATCAAATAGGTTTGTCTCCTCCATTCCCCAAATATAAGGGCAGTATTTCTTCTATTTTGTTTACTACTAAATTTCTAGTTCACTATAACGGTTTTGGGCCCATCAGAGGTCCCTGATAAATTTCATTAAATAAAAAACAGTTGCATGAACATTTGATGAATGAAAAAAAAAAAAAGGCAAATGGACATAGGTTCCTCTCTCCTTCAATTTTGTGTTTTTTACTATTTCATACTACTTCACAAATTCAAAGGCACTACTATATATAAATTAGATAACTAATAGGATCTACTGCATAGATAGGAAAGTCGACTCAATACTCTGCAGTAATGATCTATATGGGAAAAGAATCTAAAAAAGCGTCAATACATGTACATGTACAACTGATTCATTTTGCTGTTCAGCAAAGTGCACAGTACATGCCACATTGTAAATCAACCATACTCCAAAAAAATCAATTTTTTAAAAAGGCCAAAAAAGTGAAAATAAAAAAAAAAACAAAGATAGCAAACTCACTTCTCCCTATCACCTTGAAATCCTTATTTCCCACTCACTGCCCACCATGTAATAACATAGGACAGGAAGGCTAGATTTCTAGCTGGAGGTTGTAGGATAACATCAAGGACGTCAGCCATGTTCTGCTGGCATAGAGAGCCACAACAAGGACTGGGGCAGTCGATGCCCGCCGAGAGTCCTCCTCACATTTCCTAGGACTAATGAATTAGAACAGAAGGTTGCTACTTGAGGACAAGAGCTAAGCCTGAGTTCAGAGATCAGAAAGTACTCTGTGATAGATGAAATAAGGGAGCAGTGGGCATAGCCCCAAACTTGCCAGTATTGTCAATTTAACCCACCCAAGAGTTGATAGGCAGGCCATCTGTTGTTTCCTTTCTTTTCAGGAAATGAAGTTTGCCATACAGAGAAAAATTAAGAGACACTTAAGGAACATGAGAACTATTTTAGAAAACAGCAAACAGAAAGTTCTTAATGGAGGGAAATGAACTAAAGGGAAGGACAGTACAGAGACTGCAAACAAGTTTTTAAAAATAAAATATACTCAAACCAAAAAATAAAGAACATATGTGCAACATGTGGCAGGACAATCAGATATTTATAAAATAGAATTATTGGACATGAAGGATAATATTTTTGAAATAAATAATCCTGTGAGGTAGCAGAATGAATACATATAAAATTGCATTACTTAACTGAAAGACTGGGTCAGGGAACTCTCCCAAAAGCCATGAGAAAAAGACAGAGAAATAGAAGGGGGAAAATAAGGGGAAAAGACAAGAATGCTGGAGAAAAGAAATAGAGATGTCAAAATCCACTGAGTTGGAAAACCAAAAGAGAAAATAAAGACTGCAGGCAGGGGATAAAATAGTGATAAGATTATAATGAAAAGTCTTTCAAAAACTGAAAAAGTCTTTACATTAAGCTTCACTCTGATAGCATTTTATGACAGAGACAAATCTTTGTATCAAATTGTTTCACTGACCTCCTGGGCACACAGAAGAATATATTTTCCTTCCCTTCCCCTTGTATTTAGGTGGAGCTAAATGACCAATTCTAGATCAAAGAAGCCAGAGTATAAATGACCGTATGGAATAACTACCTGCTAAACAGTTAGCTGCGACTGTGAGGAGAGTGAAAACCATATCTTCACTGATTTTTAAGCACCTAGATTTTAGTGTTGTTTTTCATAGTTGTTAGTATAGTCTAAGAGTAATAGTGTACTGAGATAGATAATCAAAAGATAAAAGTCACACCAAGACATATCCCTACAAAGATGCCAAAACCAGATCACATACAAAGGAATTTTTTTAAAATTCATAGTAACCTACCTCTTCAATAGCACCATAAAATGAAAATATTGAAGAAAAACAAAATTGAACCATTATTTTAATATTTATCTGAGTTAATATACACATTTATTGGTAAAGTAAGGTTTTAACATAAAAATTCTCAGAAATGTTTACTATACATGTATTCTTTTTGAAAGATTTTTTAAAGATACAGTACTGTAAGAAGAAAAATGAATAGAAAAATAATTAAGTGTTATATTGCAAATAAGAATAAAAAATCTGCATTGTAACTAAAAAAGGGATGACAATACAATCCTAAAACTCCTTACAATAGCAATATGTGCAAAAGAATTCCTTTGGGTGAAACAATAGACATGGAGAGAAAAAACATATAATTATGGATCTCAAAACTAACAGGTAATTTTCTGGCTGGCATAAATATTTGTTATTGCTAACAGCAGAAAAATTTAAAAACCAGAAGCATGGTAAATAAAGGTGATCAAAAATTACAGAAACAAGTCATAGAAAAACTGAAATTACCGCAAATAGGTTAAACAAACTTACTCAGTTTGAATTTTTAAAAAACAAATCAAACCTGAAAAAAACACAGAAGAACCTTAAATGAGCTCACTGCAGCTCTTCCTCTGTCCCACAGATGTGATCATCATTCTTTAATCACCAATGCCATGGTCACTCTGATACCATTTATACTATTGGCCAGATACTTATCTTTCTACTCTTCTTTCTTCCACTTTCTTTCCACTTTTCCTTTAAATTTCTTCCCCTTTTGAATCCTAGATCCTGTATCAACTTTCATTCTCTAAATTTTCTCTTATATTCCCATGCTTTTATTTCAAGTGAATCTACTTTCAGAGCCAGCAATGGCCAATTTGGTCAGGAAACCAATTGGGTTTTTCTGGGAGTGGCTATCAGGTTTTGGTCTTACCTAAGGAAACAACCATTCAGAGCACCAGAATTGGAATTAGAAAAGAAATAGACATTTCAGTCCTACAACTTAATAGATAGATAAAACTAATCAAAGTAACTGCTTTAAAGTTTCATTTTTCTTTCATATTTAAAAGTGATTAATAATAACAAATTTCATGAGCCAACTGCATGTAAAACACTTATCTCAGTGCCTAGATTATCAAATATCTAATATTCCCAATAACTTTAATCTTTAACTTCAAACATAAACTATCAAAACAACAGACTGGTTCCACACTGGGAAAGGAGTTCGTCAAGGCTGTATATTGTCACCCTGCTTATTTAACGTATATGCAGAGTACATCATGAGAAATGCCTGTCAGGAGAAATATCAATCACCTCAGATATGCAGATGACACCACCCTATGGCAGAAAGTGAAGAAGAGCTAAAGAGCCTCTTGATGAAAGTGAAAGAGGAGAGTGAAAATATTGGCTTAAAACTCAACATTCAGAAAACTAAGATCATAGCATCTGATTCTATCACTTCATGGCAAATAGAAGGGGAAACAATGGAAACAATGAAAGACTTTATTTTCCTTGGCTCCAAAATCACTGCAGATGGTGACTGCAGCCATGAAATTAAAAGACCCTTGCTCCTTGGAAGAAAAGCTATGACCAACCTAGTCAGCACATTAAAAAGCAGAGACATTACTTTGCTGACAAAAGTCCATCTATTAAAAGCTATGGTTTCTCCGGTAGTCATGTATGGATATGAGAATTAGACCATAAAGAAGGCTGAGCACTGAAGAACTGATGCTTTTGAACTGCAGTGTTGGAGAAGATTCTTGAGACCTTTGAGTCTCAAGAAGATTCAAGAATCAAGAAGATTCTTGAGTCCTTTGGACTCCAAGGAGCTCAAACCAATAAATCCTAAAGGAAATCAGTACTGAATATTCATTGAAAGGACTGATGCTGAAGCTGAAACTTCAATACTTGGCCACCTGATGCAAAGAACTGACTCATTGGAAAAGACCCTGATGCTGGGGAAGATTGATGCAGGAAGAGAAAGGGATGGTGGTGGATGAGATGGTTGGATGGCATCACTGACTTGATGGACATGAGTCGGAGCAAGCTCCAGGAGTTGGTGATGGACAGGAAAGCCTGGCATGCTGCAATCCATGGGGTCACAAAGAGTCAGACACAACTGAGCAACTGAACTGACTGACTGATTTTTTTCTGGATTCTATAATGCTTCAAGTTTCTAAAACAGTCAGAAATCTTTCCAACCAATAAACTGAGATGTTCAAATGTAAATGGTTGGTTTTTAGCCTTAAACTATGAAATACTTTTTATCTTTTAATAAAATTGCTGCTGCTGCTGCGTCGCTTCAGTCGTGTCCGACTCTGTGCAACCCCATAGATGGAAGCCCACCAGATTCCCCTGTCCCTGGGATTCTCCAGGCAAGAACACTAGAGTGGGTTGCCATTTCCTTCTCCAATGTATGAAAGTGAAAAGTGAAAGGGAAGTCGCTCAGTTGTGTCCGACTCCTAGCGACCCCATGGACTGCAACCTATCAGGTTCCTCCATCCATGGGATTTGCCAGGCAAGAGTACTGGAGTGGGGTGCCATTGAAATTAGACAATGTATAATGACCTTAAACTATTTTTGAAGCCTCCTAAAATTTAACCAACATAAATATGATATTTTAAAAATGAATAAGCAAAATAAAATGTTATTCTACACCGATTTCATTATGGTGACCAATATATATTTTCAAAAACAATATAATTTTGAATAGTATAGTTTAGGATGCTATAAAGCTTTATTCCAGTGAGATGTATATATGTCTCCCAGCTTATACACCCAGAACTATCTTTAATACTATAATAATATTTGAGAAAAAATTAAATTATAAGACATAAATCTAATCTCAACAAATTCACGACTGAGTCTGAGAAAGAATGTGTGATGATTTATAAAGTTGGGGACTGCGTAATCTTCAAGTTAAACTGTGGATCCTTTCAAGTTTACTTCTCCACTATATAATATTTGCAGACCTGGTGGTTCAGACGGTAAAGAGTCTGTGTGCAATGCTGGAGACCTTGGTTTGATCCCTGGGTCAGGAAGATCCCCTGGAGAAGGAAATGGCAACCCACTGCATTATTCTTGACTGGAGAATTTCTTGGACAGAGAAGCCTGGTGGGCTACAGTCCATACGATCACAGAGTTGGACACGACTGAGTGACTAACACACTATATAATATTTAGAATTCACGGAGGAGAAAACATGGTATGATTTTTACCAGACTCGATGCCATTCTACTCTTTGGGAGAGAAAATTAAAATTAATTAAAATTTTCATGAAAACTTACAGACATCTGAAATTTGGGATATCTCTAACATTTAACTTCATAAGCAGACAGAGCTTGTCCAAAAGTTCTTGTCTGAGTGCCAGGAGAACAAAGGTCATAGATGTAACAGCAGAAAGAAGAGTGAAACAAGATAAAGATGGTTACTACAGTGTGCTGAACACAAAGTCTCATATACTGGGATATTCTCGGTTCCAATTTGGAGGAAACATCCCCTAATTAAATCCCAACACCTTACTGATAATTTAAGTGAAAGAAACAAGTTTTACAGGGCCTGTCTCAGCTCTGGTTTACCCCCCAAAACAGATCTAACACAAAGGTGTCTGTGTTTCCAATTTATTTGGGAATGTGATCCCAAGTAACAGGAGAGTGCAATAGGGAAATGAAACAAGGAAGAAAAGAAAGAGAGCCAACACAAGGATATAGTTGTTTACTATAAAGGAAAACAGCTTAATCCCTTAGTGGTCATCTGAGAAGCTTAAGCAGTATGTCAAGGAACCCCCTGTTCGGTTGTGGAAAAAAAGTGGGGAGACACCTATATGCACTTATATGCTTCTACTGCCACATACTTCTAGTTTGTACATGCAAGAGTACAAAGGAGTTCCCATAAGTCTCCTGTGATGTGGGATCAGAGAAGATCTGAACCAGGAAGTCAGAGACACTCAGTTCAGGTCAGAGACTCTGAGATGTCCTGGCAACGTGCTATTAGGTTCACCTGCACGAAAACACTGAAAGCCTACAGACTACTTCTGCAGCCATGGTTGGAATAGAAAGTATGGTCAGAGGATTTAAAATGATGCATGAAAGGCATCCATATTAATCATCTTCCACAGAGGAAATACATGATATTCCCATAAGCAAATTACTTTGCCAATCTGTCAAGTCGGGAACAGTGTTATGTTTGGAGAGTTCGATTTGGAGCTGGGAGGTGGATGTTTTAAGACATAACTCTAAGTACTTGGATTCTTAGTATTATCATTTTTGGAGAATACCAATATAATGGATTTCATTCTCTAGTCTTTAACTGAACAACATAAAACTTTAAGCAATTTTATTAAACCAATCTTCAGTTTGAGTTGGTCCCACATGTTAATTTACTAAATGCCTTTGTATTTTCATTGAAACTCTCTTCCACGCTGTTAATTTACATCAACATACTTGATACTGAATAGTCTATGTCAATTTCATTTCTGAATCACCCAGCAGCTTGGAGCAAAGTAGTAACCAACGCCTAGCATGAGGAAAAGATACATAAATAAAAAGAAAGACAAACAAAACCAAACATTTATCCCAAATGCCTCAGTTTCACAATTAATATAAATAAAAACATGTTAATCTGTTCTCAAGTATAAATAACACCAATAGATCATTCAATAGCTCACAAATGCAATTTAACAACAATAGAGGAGGAAAACAAGTTTATTACAGCAATGTTTCATATTTCAAAATGAGTAAGTTGTTAAGACTTTAAGAAAGGCAATTCAAAAACTAAAGTCTACATGGGAGAAATGAAATCAGTTCAGCTCTCCAAGAAAAATAATAGTGATCCTATTTATTAGGCTTTATGATACCTTTGAGAAGGCAATGGCACCCCACTCCAGTACTCTTGCCTGGAAAACCCATGGGCGGTGGAGCCTGGTAGGCTCCAGTCCATGGGGTCACTAAGAGTCGGGCACGACTGAGCGACTTCACTTTCACTTTTCACTTTCATGCATTGGAGAAGGAAATGGCAACCCACTCCAGTATTCTTGCCTGGAGAATCCCAGGGACAGAGGAGCCTAGTGGGCTGCCATCTATGGGGTCGCACAGAGTTGGACATGACTGAAGCGACTTAGCAGTAGCATGATACCTTTTAAAAATCAAAAGGAATTCTAAATATTTCTCCTCACTCCCCATCTTAGTAAAAAGACAAAGATTGTTTAAATGCAAAAAATGCATATATTCATATTAACTTGAAAAGCAAAATGAATTCAGTGAAATAATAGTTACTATCATTATTACTGATGATTGACAACATTGACTGGCATACTTTTGGTGAGAATTCAGCAAATATTACCTACTTCCAACCCAAAAATATGTCTACAAATCCTTTATTAACTCTTCTTTAATGGAGAGAAGAGGTTTATTTTCCCTCCCCTGGAATTTGTGCTAGCTTATGTCTACTTTAACCAATGAAGAACAGAAGTGGCTTTTGACAGATCTAGGCCTACCATTTAAAGGGGATTGCCAGTTTCTGCCTTGCATATGAGAGGAGGTTCAGGACATTGTACAGGAGGCAGGGATCAAGACCATCCCCAAGAAAAAGAAATGCAAAAAGGCAAAATGATTGTCTGAGGAGGCCTTACAAACAGCTGAGAAAAGAAGACAAGTGAAAGGCAAAGGAGAAAAGGAAAGATATACCCATTTGAATGCAGAGTTTCAAAGAATAGTGAGGAGAGCTAAGAAAGCCTTCCTCAGTGATCAGTGCAAAGAAATAGAGGAAAACAATAGAATAGGAAAGACTAGAGATCTCTTCAAGAAACTTATAGATACCAAGGGAACATTTCATGCAAAGATGGGCACAATAAAGTACAGAAATGGTATGGACCTAACAGAAGCAGAAGATATTAACAAGAGGTGGCAAGAATACCATGATGGTGTGATCATTCACCTAGAGCCAGACATCCTGGAATGTGAAGTCAAATGGGCCTTAGGAAGTATCACTACAAACAAAGCTAGTGGAGGTGATGGAATTCCAGTTGAGCTACTTCAAATCCTAAAAGATGATGTTATGAAAGTGCTGCAATAAATATGCCAGCAAATTTGGAAAACTCAGCAGTGGCCACAGAACTGGAAAAGGTCAGTTTTCATTCCAATCCCAAAGAAAGTCAATGCCAAAGAATGTGCAAACTACTGCACAATAGCACTCATCTCACGGGCTAGCAAATTAATGCTCAAAATTCCCCAAGCCAAGCTTCAACAGTACATGAATGGTGAACTTCCAGATGTTTAAGCTGGATTTAGAAAAGGTGGAGGAACCAGAGATCAAATTTCCAACATCCTTTGATGCATCAAAAAAGCGAGAGTTCCAGAAAAACATCTATTTCTGCTTTATTGACTATGCCAAAGTCTTGGACTGTGTGGATCACAACAAACTGGAAAATTCTTAAAGAGATGGGAATACCAGATTACCTTTCCTGCCTTCTGATAAATCTGTATTCAGGTCAAGAAGCAACAGTTAGAACTGGACATGGAACAACAGACTGGTTCCAAATAGGAAAAGGAGTATGTCAAGGCTGTATATTGTCACCCTGCTTATTTAACTCATATGCAGAGTACATCATGAGAAATGCCAGGCTGGATGAAGCACAGTTGGAATCAAGATTGCCAGGAGAAATATCAATAACCTCAGATATGCAGATGACACCACCCTAATGGCAGAAAGTGAACTAAAGAGCCTCTTGATGAAAGAGGAGAGTGAAAAAGTTGGCTTAAAACTCAACATTCAGAAAACTAAGATCCTGGCATCTGGTCCTATCACTTCATGGCAAATAGATGGGGAAACAGTGGAAACAGTGTCAGACTTTATCTTTTGGGGCTCCAAAATTAATGCAGATGGTGACTGCAGCCATGAAATTAAGACACTTGCTCCTTGGATGAAAAGTGATGACCAACCTAGACAGCATATTAAAAAGCAGAGACATTACTTTGCCAACAAAGGTCCATCTAGTCAAAGCTATGGTTTTTCCAGTAGTCATGTACGGATGTGAGAGTTGGACTGTGAAGAAAACTGAGTGCTGAAGAATTGATGCTTTTGAACTGTGGTGTTGGAGAGACTCTTGAGAGTCCCTTGGACAGCAAGGAAATCCAACCAGTCCATCATAAAGGAAATCAGTCCTGAATATTCATTGGAAGGACTGATGCTGAAGCTGAAACTCCAATATTTTGGCCACCTCATGCGAAGAGTTGACTCATTTGCAAAGGCCCTGATGCTGGGAAAGATTGAGGGCAGGAGGAAAAGGGGATGACAGAGGATGAGATGGTTGGATGGCATCACCGACTCAATGAACATGAGTTTGAGTAAGTTCTGGGAGCTGGTGATGGACAGGGAGGCGTAGAATGCTCCAGTCCAGGCAGTCGCAAAGAGTTGGACACGACTGAACAACTGAATAATGCCAGATCCAGACCTACCATTTAAAGTGGACCTCCAGTTTCTGCCTTGCATATGAGAGCACTGAGTCGCCACACAAGATGTTCAATTGACTTGCTTGAAAAACTACAGGGAGGAGTCCTGAACTGTAGAAGAGAAAGAGGGGTTCAGTTGTCCCCACCAAGACACCAATGAAGCCATCCTGCATGCTCCAGATAGACCGAGTCTCCAGTTAAGTATCACTAGGTAGCTCTTGCTTGGAAAATCCCATGGACGGAGGAGCCTGGTAGGCTGCAGTCCATGGGGTCGCTAAGAGTCGGACACGACTGAGCGACTCCACTTTCACTTTTCACTTTCATGCATCCGAGAAGGAAATGACAGCCCACTCCAGTGTTCTTGCCTGGAGAATCCCAGGGACAGGGGAGCCTGGTAGGCTGCCGTCTATGGGGTCGCACAGAGTCGGACACGACTGAAGTGACTTAGCATAGCATAGCATAGGTAGCTCTCATCAATCTAGATGGTACAAAAGAATGCCCTGCAGAGTGCTTGATTTTTTGATCCACAAAGTCATAAGATATAATAAAAGTCGTCAGCCAGTAAGTGTTGGGATAGTCTGTCATTCAGCAATAGATATCAAGAACAAACAGATAGCCCTTTTCTTCCTACATCTGACTAATCTACAAACTAGCTACTTCAATATAACACAGCAGAAGAAGTTAGTTCCATTGTTACTGTATGTTTAATGTGCATGACTTGTCTCCATTCTTTGGATATTCTTATTCAAGGGATCTAGAGCAGAGTCTAGAAGTACAAGTACATCTTATATTTTAACATGAAAAACCTCCCTTGAAGAAATTCCCTCTGAAACAAACGTGATAGTTACCTAGTCTCTGCTTGAACATTCAAATGATAGGGATACAGCCATCTCAAAAAGCAAACCCAGTGTTAATTATGGAAATGCTTTTGCTGAGGGCAGAGGAGAATGATTCATAGGTCAAATGTCTCTGGAAAACTCTATGGCAGGAATTCATAAGCCACTTAGGCTCTTCTATTAATCGATTCAACTGCATCACATGCTTCTTTTGATCCAGCTTTGAACTGAGACTTTTGATTAAAAGTCATAAAAGAAAGAATCCATTTGGCTCAGTTTATCTATCTTTGGGCAGAACAATTTAGGCTAAACCTTGTTGTAGGTAACTGACTGGCCCAGAATCTGTTGTCCCTAGGTAAAGTGCCCACCCTGGTCCAATCAGCTGTGGCCATGGAATTAGGTCACATACTTCAGAACATGACTATGTATGGTGGTATAGGGTCAGACAATCTCCAAGAAGGAAATATAAGGAAACCAGTCATGTGAAGCATAGCTAATGTATTTTCTTTTTGCATGCAATTCTTTCATGTTTGAAAAGTTGTATTCATCAACCATATTCCATCATCTATTCATCTCCAGTTGTTATCATCAGGATTCAGGCAGAAGATAAAAACCACACAACTTATTTTAATAGAATGTAATTAAAAGAATCGGTACCCAGGCATTAGAAAACTGAAAAGGCAAAAGGTAACACTGAGGTCTTTGCTGCTACTGATACCCCAAGAACTTGAAAGAGAGAACTTAAGAGACTAGGGCACACACTTCTGACAACAAGGTGCTCTGAGTATTGCTAAATTAGTGCAACAACAGAACTAAAACAAATAAATAAAATCTCACAGAGCTATTACTTCATTTGTTCAGGCCACTATCCCTATCACAGACATGGTGACAACCATGATACACTGTAAATTTCTGTTCAGTGAACAACAGGAGATGATTTTTTCATATGAACTTACTGTACTAGGTTTTACCCAACATTTGCTTAGATGGTTGACTATTTAAACTCAGATGTTAGATTACAGTTTATCACAAAAATGTTATGCTTTGTCTTGATCATTTTACTGAGTTTTTTTCCCTTTGTTTTCATCTCTGTTATCCAAAATATTTACTGTCTTCCCCAACTTAATTCAGAGCAACATCTCAAGTCACCCTTTACAGAAAACCACTTTTCCATATCTAATCTCAAAAACTATTTAATAACTTAAGAAAAACATTCTATCCAGTCAAATGATTCTAAATAAACACTTCCATCTTGGATAATTAACAAAACTTGTTACTAAGAATTTCCTACTAGATAAAGTATTAAAGTGGAATTATTTTTGTTACCAAAGTGACTGTATTCTTGATTTTTTGGTTTTAACAATTCAAAAATTAATGAGGGCCTATCTGTACTGGAATGGGTTGCCATTTCCTTCTCCAATGCATGAAGGTGAAAAGTGAAAGGGAAGTCGCTCAGTCGTGTCTGAGTCTTAGCGACACCATGGACTACAGACTACCAGGCTCCTCCATCCATGGGATTTTGTAAGTATGTGCAAGTGATTTGAGTTTCAGTTTATTAATCTGTAAAAAAAAATTTTTAAAAAGGAAGCAGCACTTCTCACAATTTAGGTACTGAAGTATGGATGAAATGTTCAAGTTTGTAGTAGATATACAATTTCCTGTTTTTATTACTTAATACTATGATCATATGGAGAAGGCAATGGCACCCCACTCCAGTACTCTTGCCTGGAAAATCCCATGGATGGAGGAGCCTGGTAGTCTGTAGTCTATGGGGTCGCTAAGAGTTGGACACAACTGAGCGACTTCACTTTCATGCATTGGAGAAAGAAATGGCAACCCATTCCAGTGTTCTTGCCTGGAGAATCCCAGGGACAGGGGAGCCTGGTAGGCTGCCGTCTGTGGGGTCACACAGAGTCAGACACGACTGAAGCGACTTAGCAGCAGCAGCAGCAGCAGCAGCATGATCATATATTAAGTAATAGTCATTGCAGAAACAAAACTGGGTATGATGTGATTCTTGTCCCCAAAGAGTACAGTCTCATGTAAAATGAAAGACTGTTCCCTTCTCTGAGTCATACTCTCACAAACTCCTTAGAAGTCTACAACTTAGGCATTTTAATTCGTACTACCGTAGTAATCACTCTCCATCACTAGAACAACCATAACAACTTATTTTCCCAGTCATATTGGGATGAGACTGAGGACAACTGCTCTCTGATCCAGGCATCTATGAAATCACTGGCCTGACCCTGAGAAACAGCTATCAACAATTAGAATAGGAGTTTGGGGGTGCAACGTAATGATTCGATATTTGTATATATTGCAAAACGATCACCACAATACACATCCCCAAACACACGTGCAGGAAGGAGAATCTGTACCTGAAGCTGATTCAGAAAACTACCCCTTTAATGGGTTGTTACCTAGAGTCCAAGGAGAATGTGCCTTGAGAAACATCATCCTGAACCTGCTGAGCATCCACACTCACAAAGGCAGGAATCATCACCACCTCAGAGCACATCCACTTCAGGCAGGTGATGAAACTCCGGAGGAGCTGGGTCCAGTTCACAGGATTTTATTATGGAGGCGAACAACCCGGCCTACCCACCAAACCAAACTGGATGGAGGAGGGGCGGAAGCACTGGCCAAGTCGGATCTCAAGTTCACTGAATCCTTGAGGAGAGGGGACCAAGTCCATATTCCATCAGGAAATCCAACAGCCCTCTGGTACTGTGAGGTCACCAGGGAGTAAAGCATGCTCTACTTGTCTAAGTCCCCTAACAAGCACAGTCGGCTGTACCTGAGGATGCAGTCTTTCACTGATGGCCAAACAGAGGACACTGACAACGGTGAGGTGCCTGCCCGCCAAGAGCTGGATTAGTGGGCCAGCTCCCCCGCCAAGAAGTACAAGTGGGATACGGCCGAGGTCCACACACTGTGGTGCTCTGGGCTGGCCAGCACTGATCCCATCACCCTCACAAAGTCACCAAGGGTATGCACTACCTAAGAAGGTCAAGGACAGCAAGGTGGCTGGCTTCCAGTGGGCCAGCAAAGAGAGGGCACAGCGCAAGGAGAACACGTGCAGCTTGTGCCTCCACATTCGGATGTGACGCTGCAGGCGGACAACATGCAGAGCCACCTGACGCCTGGCCCTGCCTCCACGCTCGGCGCTGAGCCGCTGCGCCAACTCCCAGAGCCCAACTTCCGGATCCAGAGCCCGCAAAAGGATGACGGCATCTCTAATTTCCTGAACAGGAGGCGAGTCTAACACATTAACGAGTCTTTGGCTTCATGGCCAAGGGACCACCATGTGGGTGGCTAGGCTTTCCCTTGGAGCAAGTCTGACCCCTCGTGGATCCAGTCCACAGATCCCCTCGACACCAGTAGCAGCCCTGACCATGTCATGGGGTTGATCCACAAGCATAAAGTCCTGATGGATGGCATCCCAGCCCCGGAAAAGTGACAGAACAGATTGCAGGCGATCTCCTGCAGCCTCTCCCCGCAGGCAGGACCGGGCGCAGCACCCACGTGCAACTGACTGATCACAGCCCGGAGCCCTGCGTTCCCCTCAAAACACCTCCCTAGGCTGTTCTGACCCCACGATGCTCCGCCTGACAGGTTTCTCGGGCCCACTCTGTGCCATCACTCAAAGTGAACACCTGATGTCAGTTCTTCTTATATTAATTTCAAAATTACAGGGAGAAGAGAAATGTACTTGCAGCATGGACTTATTTGGCCAGGTCAGAATGAGGGAGTGGGGATGTGACGCTCAACATTATTTTTTTTTTTTTTCATATCTTCAGAGTTAAACTCAAATATCTCCTCAAATTTTAGAGTAACTACATTACAAGGTTAAAAAAAAAGTTTCATAGAAATAATGTTCATTATTACAGGATATAACCTATAACACAATATATTTTTCCTCAGTCCTCTTTGTTTTAATGTATTCTTTAGCATGTCTATAACTTTTGTCTTTAAGATCATAAGCATTATTTTGCTCTCTTCAACAATTTAAGAAACAAATAAGGTGTCTTCATAGAAGCAATTTTGTTTTTTTAATTCTTGCACTTTGCTTTTTTTAATGATTCAGATAACTTGTGAGCTCTGTCACTAATCCTCTAAAACCTTTAAATAGAATATAATAATTGTGGTTAAAAAAAAAAAAAGACACATAACTAACTACAGAGTTAACTTGAATATTCCAGATTTGCATCTGTTGTGGGCCCTACTAGCAAAATGTGAGCCTGTAAGTCACAATCATTAAATGTAGGAAATACCTAACCTGCGGATGACTGGGGAATTCTTTAAGCGCATGCGAAATATGTATTTACAGCTTGTTTTTTGTGAGGAGTTAGACAAAACATAATAATAAAAGTAGCCATGGGTAGTACTTCAGCATTTAGTTTTTCCTTTAACTCAGTCTTTTAGTTTTCATCAAAATGAAGTAGGAGTTTAAAATAGTACAGCCACTTTGGAAACAGTTTGGCAGTTTTACAAAATGTTAAACAGAGTTACCATATGAAGGCAAAATTTCTATATGAAGCAATTTCACTCCTAGAATTCTGCTCAAGAGAAATGAAAACATATGTCCACATAAAAACTTGTACACAAATGTTCATAGCAGAATTATTCATAGTAGTTAAAATGTGGAAACAATCCAAATGTCCATCAATTGATGAATATATAAACAAAATGTAATTTATGTATGCAATGGAATATTATTTGGCTACAAAAAGGAATGAAATATTGATGTCATAACATAGGAGAACCTTGAAAACATTACAATGAGTAAAATAAACCAGTCACAAAAGACCATACTGATGTATGATTCCATTTATAGGAAATGTATATCATAAGCAAATCTATATTGAAAGGTAGCAGATCAGGGTTTTAGGGTTGGGGGTGAGGAGAGAAAAGACAGGGGTGGTGAACAGTGACTGCTAATAGCTACAGTGTTTCTTGGAGGTAATAAAAATGTCCTAAAATGAGATTAAGGGGTCATCCTTGCACAGTACTATAGATATACTAAAAACTATCCAACTGTGTATTTTAGATGGGTGAATTTTGGTATATGTATGTAAAAGAAACACAAATACAACTGCTTAAAAAAAAAAAAAAAAACCTTTGACTAAGGTGCTATTCTCCTTTATAAATGGAGACTCAGAAGATAATTGTCTGTTGAAGTTTCAAATTCTAGAATTTGCTAAAACAGAACTCAACCTCTTTGTTCAAGTCTAATGCTACTTAAAGTCTAATCCTACTTCCACTATATGAGCATTTGCCTCATAAAATGGGAACTAAAGCTTATTACAGAGGCTTCTTGGGTATTGGAGGGGCTTACAAACATTATCTGTGAGGAAAACTTAAGGGGGTTAAAGATGATAGAAAGACAATTACAGTAACATGTAATGATTTGTAATAATGTTCTGTGGGTAAAAAGGTAGAATCATTTTGTTTTACTGCAAAAGACAAAACTAGATTCAAAGAGCATAAAGCTTGGGACTAGAATACCATAGGGTCTAAAACAAACTTTATAGTAATAAAAATCTGATGTAAAACAGCCTACCTAACACTGGGAGTCATACATCTTTAATCCTCAGTGGATTTGTCTGATATAATATTCTGCCTGATTCTAAAATAAATAGAGATGTTCCTTGGGTGTGTGTGTGTGCTCAGTCACTCCAGTTGTGTCTGACTCTTTGTGACCCCATGAATTCTAACTGCCAGGTTCCTCTGTCCATGGGGATTCTCCAGGCAAAAATACTGGAGTGGGTTGCTGTGTCCTCCTCCAGGGGAGCTTCCCAACCCAGGGATTGAGCCAGCGTCTCTTCTGTCTCTTGCAGCGGCAGGCAGGTTCTTTACTGTAGCACCACTGGGTCCTTTAGCAAACATCTAGTAGATATGAAGAATGACAGGCACCACACTTGCCCTGCCAAGACTCTAAGTGAAAGAGTCCGGACTAGAGATACTGCTAACCCCAAATATCAGAGGTCATTTTTTTCCTGCTAATATGCTCAAGAGAGCACACAGGTGACCCTGACCAAAATAATGACATGATGGTTAGCTCTTACAGAGATCTGTGCAGCCCCTCAATTTATAATAGAATTCAAAGAGACATAGTGGAAACTATCTTACTGCTACATTTCAACTGATAAAGCTTCAATAGAAAAAAGCCACATACATTAAGTCTAGGAGATAACAAGAAACCCACAGGAACTGCAGAATCCTTAAAATACATGTTATTTATTTTACTGTTCAGTTTCTGGAAGGACTTAGAGAAAAAAAAATAATCATGAGGGAAAGAAGAGAGAAAACTTTGACTACAACATGAAGATGACCTCACCTTCTATTTTACAAATAGAAATGAAGCCACTCTAATTCCTGTTGCAGGCACAAACAACATATCCTCATTCATTCCATTCTTGCCTCCCATATATATGAATCAAATTTCTTCGTCTTGTTAAAAACGAATCCTTTTATGTTCTGATGAGATGAATCATTCCCTCTCAAAGGAATTCTTTATTTCCTCTATTTCCATCTTCTCTTCTGGTGACTTTTTCCCCATCATATACAAAAATTCTAAAGTTTGTTTCCCTAAGGAGGAAGAAAATCCTCTTCATTTCTATGCCCCTTCTCAGCTGAGCTACTTGACAATAGTCTTTACTTGTCTTCTCTTCATTTTATTTCATCTCTTATACCATTGGAATATATTAATGAGATCACCAATAAATTCTGAATTTTGTTAACAAATCTCTTTTCTAACAATTGTTTCTTCCTTTGATTCTATAACATCTGATTCTGTCTCTACTTCTGGTATATTTCCTATGTCTTTTTTCTGGTTTTCTTCTTCTCCACCAGCCCATGAGAAGGTGATGATTGCTTCCAGTTTTATCCCCACCCAGCAGACTGCCTCTGTCCTGCCCATCAAATCTGCTCCTTATCTTTACCAAGAGCATGGTCATCCACCCAACTGGCCCAAACTTCAACTTGAACATCATCCTGGACCCCTCTAGTCCTCCTTTCCAGACAAATGATCCTCCAGCACTGTCAATTCTTTCTCTTAACTGTATCTCAAATGTGTTCCTCCTTTTCCATTTCCATAGTGACAGTCTTAAGGATATAATCAAGTTCTCAAGTCACCAATTACAAAAATCTACAGTGGAAGTGAGAAATAGATTTAAGGGACTAGATCTGATAGATAGAGTGCCTGATGAACTATGGACTGAGGTTCGTGACATTGTACAGGAGACAGGGATCAAGACCAACCCCATGGAAAAGAAATGCAAAAAAGCAAAATGGCTGTCTGAGGAGGCCTTACAAATAGCTGTGAAAAGAAGAGAAGCGAAAAGCAAAGGAGAAAAGGAAATATATAAGCATCTGAATGCAGAGTTCCAAAGAATAGCAAGGCGAGATAAGAAAGCCTTCCTCAGCGATCAACGCAAAGAAATAGAGGAAAACCACAGAATGGGAAAGACTAGAGATCTCTTCAAGAAAATTAGATATACCAAGGGAACATTTCATGCAAAGATGGGCTTGATAAAGGACAGAAAAGGTATAGACCTAACAGAAGCAGAAGATATTAAGAAGAGATGGCAAGAATACACAGAAGAACTGTACAAAAAAGATCTTCACGACCAAGATGATCATGATGGTGTGATCACTTACCTAGAGCCAGACATCCTGGAATGTGAAGTCAAGTGGGCCTTAGAAAGCATCACTACGAACAAAGCTAGTGGAGGTGATGGAATTCCAGTTGAGCTATTCCAAATCCTGAAAGATGATGCTGTGAAAGTGCTGCACTCAATATGCCAGCAAATTTGGAAAACTCAGCAGTGGCCACAGGACTGGAAAAGGTCAGTTTTCATTCCAATCCCAAAGAAAGGTAATGCCAAAGAATGCTCAAACTACTGCACAATTGTACTCATCTCACACGCTAGTAAAGTAATGTTTAAAATTCTTCAAGCCAGGCTTCAGCAATACGTGAACTGTGAACTTCCAGATGTTCAAGCTGGTTTTAGAAAAAGGTAGAGGAACCAGAGATCAAATTGCCAACATCCACTGGATCATCAACAAAGCAAGAGAGTCCCATAAAAGCATCTACTTCTGCTTTATTGACTATGCCAAAGCCTTTGACTGTGTGGATCACAATAAACTGTGGAAAATTCTGAAAGAGATGGGAATACCAGACCATCTGACCTGCTTCTTGAGAAACCTATATGCAGGTCAGGAAGCAACAGTTAAAAGTGGACATGGAACAATAGACTGGTTCCAAATAGGAAAAGGAGTACGTCAAAGCTGTATATTGTCACCCTGCTTATTTAACTTAAATGCAGAGTACATCATGAGAAACGCTGTGCTGGAAGAAGCACAAGCTGGAATTAAGATTGCCGGGAGAAATATCAATAACCTCAGATATGCAAATGACACAACCCTTATGGCAGAAAGTGAAGAGGAACTAAAAAGACTCTTGAAGAAAGTGAAAGAAGAGAGTGAAAAAGTTGGCTTAAAGCTCAACACTCAGAAAACGAAGATCATGGCATCTGGTCCCATCACTTCATGGGAAATAGATGGGCAAACAGTGGAAACAATGTCCGACTTTATTTTGGGGGGCTCCAAAATCACTGCAGATGGTGATTGCAGCCATGAAATCAAAACATGCTTACTTCTTGGAAGGAAAGTTATGACCAACCTAGATAGCATATTCAAAAGCAGAGACATTACTTTGCCAACAAATATCCATGTAGTCAAGGCTCTTGTTTTTCCAGTGGTCATGTATGGATGTGAGAGTTGGACTATGAAGAAAGCTGAGTGTGAAGAATTGATGCTTTTGAACTGTGGTGTTGGAGAAGACGCTTGAGAGTCCCTTGGACTGTAAGGAGATCCAACCAGTCCATTCTAAAGGAGATCAGTCCTGGGTGTTCATTGGAAGGACTGATGCTAAAGCTGAAACTCCAATACTTTGGCCACCTCATGGTAAGAGTTGATTCATTGGAAAAGACTCTGATGCTGGCAAGGATTGGGGGCAGGAGGAGAAGGGGACAACAGAGGATGAGATGGCTGGATGGCATCACCGACTGGATGGACGTGAGTCTGAGTGAACTCTGGGAGTTGGTGATGGACAGGCAGGCCTGGTGTGCTGTGATTCATGGGGTCGCAAAGAGTTGGACTCGACTGAGTGACTGAACTGGACTGAGTCTCACGTCTTACCTTCCTCTAGCTAGCATTCTAATCTATCCTCTACATTGAGTAGTGTATTTCTAAAATGTAAATCTAACCACATTAGTTTTCTTTTAAAAAATTATTTAATCATTTTCAATACCAATGTGATTAACGTCTAAATACTTAAGTCTCTCACCCAGGGCTCTTTGCGACCTTACGCTTTACTTTATTCCTAACTACATACATGGCCCCACCAACAGTTTGCTGAATGGGCAAACTATCTCAAGGCTTTCTACTTTTCAAATGCTATTTTTGCTGCCTGAGACGTTTTGACACTCTTTATAAGTCTAGTGAAATACTGTTTCTTCTTTTAGTCCTTCTTCAAGTCTCAAGTTGCAAAACACAAAAATTAGATATATGTAAGTCTCATTTCTCCTATGAAAACTTCCTTGGCAGCTCATGATGGAGTTCTGTAGTCACTCCTGTTAAACAAATTTCTAATTTATACTTATGGCAAACAATATTTAGTGGTTTGTAACTCATATAATAATAATAGTAATATCAATAACAAAGTACCCAGAATTTCTTGAGATGTATGTGCCCGGCACCCCTCTATTGCCTTAGAGGCATTGCTGCTGCTGCTGCTGCTGCTGCTGCTAAGTCACTTCAGTCATGTCCGACTCTTTGCGACCCCATAGATGGCAGCCCACCAGGCTCCCCTGTCCCTGGGATTCTCCAGGCAAGAACACTGGAGTGGGTTGCCATTTCCTTCTCCAATGCATGAAAGTGAAAAGTGAAAGGGAAGTCGCTCAGTCGTGTCCGACTCCTAGCAACCCCATGGACTGCAGCCTACCAGGCTTCTCCGTCCATGGGATTTTCCAGGCAAGAGTACTGGAATGGGCTGCCGTTGCCTTCTCATTTAATAACCACATAAATCTTAAGGTAACATTTACCATGACTCTCATTTTACAGATGAGATCATTAAGACATAAAAAGTGAAATAATTTGTCTAACAACTAACAAGTTGTAAGGGAAAGATTCAAAGTAAGGCAGAGCGGTGACAAAATCCACACTCTTAAGCAGCATTTCAAGCCTGAAGCTTGTGAACTCTGAATAGTCAGGGTCCATGTTTCACTCATCTGAGTAACCAGGGCCTAGCATACTGTCTGCCACATAGGTAACACCCTATTACTGTGTGTTGAATTAAAGGTCAAGCCCAAGAGAAGTTACTTGAAATTCCAAATATAGATTCAAGTGAAACTGATTTATGTATTTGTCTCCAGTGAAATCAAGGGAAAGCTGTTTTATATAAATAAACTTAAGAACTTGTAAAAATATTTAAAAAATAATTTACAGCTGGCAAGAGACAAAAATATATACACGTAGGTATTAGTCATTGCACATCGACACAGTAAGAATGTATCATAAGACAGATAGCAACTTCGAAAAGTCATAGGATTATTGATCAGGTAGGCACTGAAGCAGAAACTCTGTTACCCCACTGGCCTTCAAGGACATGAAATAGGAGTTTGTGCCATGAAGCATTTCTGCAAATACACTATGAAATATGGTGTTCCTCTAAGTAGCAAGATGCTTCAGTCCAGAATCATCATCTTAAATCACTCCTGGGTCTTTCTTTCTCTCTTTTTTTTTCCCCCATCTTATAAGCATTAAAATTTCAGAAAAGAGAAACTGCTTCAATGGACACAGCATGAAAGGGGTGACACACCTTATAGGAAGGAGCTGCTGCTGCTGCTAAGTCGCTTCAGTCGTGTCCGACTCTGTGCAACCTCAGAGACGGCAGCCCACCAGGCTCCCCTGTCCCTGGGATTCTCCAGGCAAGAACACTGGAGTGGGTTGCCATTTCCTTCTCCATTGCATGAAAGTGAAAAGTGAAAGTGAAGTTGCTCAGTCGTGTCAGACTCCTAGCGACCCCATGGACTGCAGCCTACCAGGCTCCTCCATCCATGGGATTTTCCAGGCAAGAGTACTAGAGTGGGGTGCCATTGCCTTCTCCGATAGGAAGGAGCAAATAATGTTAAAGAAAAGAGTGTTCCAGCCTTCACAGACCAGCCAATGGGGACCAAAGCAATTGCCAGCCCTGGAAATGCTTTATTCGAAAAGTAAAATTGTATAAAGTTCTGTTTCATTTGGAGAAACTGTATCAGTGAGGAAAAAGGCATTGACTATATGAATTGTAACTAATCAAATTTCAACTTACTTTGGTGGGGGTGGGAGGCAATCTTTGAATTCAAAGTCCTGTCAACACTGGTTTTCGAGCACTGCAAAAATTTTCTGGAAGTCAGCCACGGTTTTTAAAAATGTATGTATAGATAGAAAAACTGAGAAATGTACCTTCCCTCTGTCTCTCTTACTCAGCATAGGACAGTGGAGAGGGCACAGGCAAGAAAGGCACATGGATTCTCATCCACCTCTTTCATCTGCTAAATTACATGGTTAGTTACTTTGTCTCTGTTTCCTTTTTTCTTTTTTTTTCATTTTAACATGAAAGTACTTTCCTCACAGAATTATTTTGAAAATTAGAGGCATTTATAAAGTGTCTTTCCTCATAAAGAATCTTATGTGCTTAAACATTGGTGTTATTATTCTTAATGAAGAATATTCAACATTAATGCTGATGGGCATGAAGATCCTAAAAGAAGGCCCCTGCAAGAAAGATAACTAAAAATGAAAACCATGCATGACAGAATAAGAGAAAGGAGAAGGGCAGACATAAGAAAGGGGGCAGAGGTGGAGTGAGAGGTCCCACAGTGTTAACAGCAGCATGTGACAAAGCAGTGAGGTAGGAAGGCTGGCCTTAGACCCCAGCCCAGGCCTTTCTAGAGACCTGCTGAGAGAGACCTTGGGCCTTTTCTTCTATCTCTATCACACTGGATTCACACAGACATGTAGATAACTGATAAAGGTTCTACCTGCTCTGCGGTCTTTGCATTTTATTGTGGATCAGAGCTTTGGATCCCTGTGCTAACAGTCCAAAGATCCTTTGTGTTGGCAGAATAAAAACAGACAAGCATCAGGCTGCAAAGAGTGCATTATAATATTATTATTTTAATGTTATAAAAAGACTGCTGAGCTCACTCTCACATTCAAAACGGTCACCTATCACTCCAGGAACACAAAAACTTCATCAGGTGTTCCTAAGGAAATAATGCCATAAGCATCACAACACACTTAAGACATTCCACACAGGGATTTGAGTTCTAGACATGGCCCTATGATGTTTTTGAAAAATTAAATAATAAAACAGCCATTAGATAAACCAAGCAAGAAACAGGTCAGTCTACTGACTGAGATTATGTGGGGAAAAAGAAAATCTAGACATTCAAGCAAAAGATGAAAGGAATTATAAAGAATTAAAGCCAGGAAGTACAGTGAACTTAAATGTTATGCACCAATAAGTTAATAACCATGCATATTTGAAAATGCCCTGGCTAATTCCTTATAAAGGTGCCATAGAAGAGAGAAACAAGCCATCTCTCAATAAGTCTCACAAAATCATTTTCCTCCAGCATTGGAACTAATCAGTGTTTATTTGAGTGAGCTTGAATTTGGGATCACATAATATAAAAAATATATATGTCTTTAAAACAATATGAGTGAACTCAGTGTGGGGAGATGCTCCCAAGATGAGTCAGGTAGAAGTATTCCTTGAATGGAAACGCATGTATAATCAGCTATGCAATTTAAACTTTTTAAATTCATGTTCAGTCCCTTTCTTTCTTGCTCCCTACTGTGTATTTACAGTTAGAATTTATTTAAGTTAAAAATTCCCATGATAGAAATCCATTACATCTAAGAGAAAATTGAAAGAGAAGAGAAATCAGTCTGTAATTTACCAAATCTTCCAAGAAATCACAAAACACATTATTGTGTCTGCATTAATATGACATATTTGACCCTCTATTATTATTAAAGTTTTTACTCATTTACATATACACTAGATTTTAGATCCTAGGAAAGGCACTGACAATGATCACTTATTAAGGGAGCCCTAAAATAGGTGTAGGACTATGAAACTATGAAACAGACCATGCAGGGCCACCCAAGATGGACGGGTCATCGTGGAGAGTTCTGACAAAACACGGTCCACTGGAAAAGGCAATGGAAAACCACTTCAGTATTCTTGCCTTGAGAACCCCATGAATAGTATGAAAAGGCAAAAGATAGGACACTGAAAGATGAGCTCCCTAGGTCGGTAGGTGCCCAATATGCTACTGGAGAACAGTGGAGAAATAACTCCAGAAAGAATGAAGAGACAGAGCCAAAGCAAAAACAGCACATAGTTGTGGATGTGACTGGTGATAGAAGCAAGGTCCAATGCTGTAAAGAACAATCTTGCATAGGAACCTGGAATGTTAGGTTTATGAATCAAAGTAAATTGGAAGTGGTCAAACAGGAGATGGCAAGAGTGAACATCGACATTTTAGGAATCAGTGAACTAAAATGGACTGGAATGAGTGAACTACTGTGGGCAAGAATCCCTTAGAAAAATGGAGTAGCCCTCATAATCAACAAAAGAGTCATAAATGCAGTTCTTGGGTGCCATCTCAAAAATGACAGAACGACCTCCGTTTGTTTCCAAGGAAAACCATTCAATATCACAGTAATCTAAGTCTATGCCCCAACAAGTAATGCTGAAGAAGGTGAAGTTGAATGGTTCTATGAAGATCTACAAGACTTTCTAGAACTAACACCCAGAAAAGATGTCCTTTTCATTATAGGGGACTGGAATGCAAAAGTAGGAAGTCAAGAGATACCTGTAGTAATAGGCAAGTTTGGCCTTGGAGTACATATTGAAGCAGGGCAAAGGCTAACAGAGTTTTGCCAAGAAAATGCACTGGTCATAGCAAACACCCTCTTCTGACAACACAAGAGAAGACTCTACACATGGACATCACCAGACAGGCAATACCAAAATCAGATTATATTCTTTGTAGCCAAAGATGAAGAAGCCCAATACAGTCAGCAAAAACAAGACTGGGAGCAGACTGTGGCTCAGATCATGAACTCCTTATTGTCAAATTCAGACTGAAATGGAAGAAAGTAGGGAAAACCACTAGACCATTCAGGTATGACCTAAATCAAATCCCTTATGATTATACAGTGAAAGTGACAAATAGATTCAAGGGATTAGATATGAATGGAGGTTTGTGACATTATACAGAAGGCAGTGATCAAGACCATCCCCAAGAAAAAGAAATGCAAAAAGGCAAAATGGTTGTCTGAGGAGGCCTTACAAATTGCTGAGAAAAGAAGTGAAAGGCAAAGGAGAAAATGAAAGACACACCCATTTGAATGCAGAGTTCCAAAGAATAGCAAGGAAAGATAAGAAAGCCTTCCTCAGTGAACAATGCAAAGAAATAAAGGAAAACAATAGAATGGGAAAGACTAGACATCTTTCCAAGGAAAGTAGAGATACCAACAGAACATTTCATGCAAAGATGGGCTCGATAAAGGACAAATGGTATGGACCTAACAGAAGCAGAAGATATTAAGAAGAGGTGGCAAGAATACACAGAAGAACTGTACAAAAAATATTTTCATGACCCAGATGATCACGATGGTGTGAAAACTCACCTAGAGCCAGACACCCTGGAATGTGAAGTCAAGTGGGCCTTAGAAAGCATCACTACGAACAAAGCTAGTGGAGGTGATGGAATTTCAGTTGAGCTGTTTGTTTCAAATCCTGAAAGATGATGTTGTGAAAGTGCTGCACTCAATATGCCAGCAAATTTGGAAAACTCAGCAGTGGCCACAGGACTGGAAAAGGTCAGTTTTCATTCCAATCCCAAAGAAAGGCAATGCCAAAGAATGTTCAAACTACCGCACAATTGCACTCATCTCGCACACTGGCGAAGTGATGACCAAAACTCTCCAAGCCAGGCTTCAAGAGTACATGAATCGTGAACTTCCAGATGTTCAAGCTGGATTTAGAAAAGGCTAGGAACCAGAGATCAAATTGCCAACATCGGTTGGATCATGCTGCAGTCCATGGGGTCACAAAGAATCAGACGTGACTGAGCAACTGAACTGGGCTAAATAGGCATAGATAGGCTCTCCAGCTGGCTCAATGGTAAAGGATCCACCTGCCAATGTAGAAGACACGTGTTTGATCCCTGGGTCCAGAAAAGCCCCTAAAGAAAGAAATGGCAATGCACTGTTTCTGGAGAATCCCATAGAAAAGAGGACTTAGTGGGCTATAGTAGGTACATGGGGTCTCAAAAGGAGTCGGACATAACTTAGCAACTAAAACAACAACTAGATGTAGACACTCTGGTAACTCATTTAACCACATTATAGGAGGCATTTGTAAAAGGAGGCATTCTCCTTTTACAAAAAAGGAAACTCACTCAGAATGAGAGCTAACATTCCAGGTCAGAGCTTGCAAGGAGCAGAGCAACTGAGGGAATTCCTATCAGTCTGACTCCCAAGTGTACACCCCCACTCCCTGAGTCAGGAAAGCAATGAGCCCCCAAATCATGCTCAGAGCAGTCACACATAATTGAGCAAATCATTGCCTTCATCACAGATGTGGCCTTAAGAAATCTTTAGCATTCTCTAATGATGTAACTAAAAAGGCATAAAAAATGAAACCTGTGGGTCATGCTGACTACCATGCTGGGACAAGACTATTCATTCTGGTGCCTCAATCAGGCCTAGGGATGCTACAAATATTTGTTGAAAGAATGAATAAAGTACGAATACTGAAAGAAAGAAAACCAAGTTTGGGAACAAAAATGGAATAGAAAACTTAACAATACATACAAATAGAAAGGAACTCTTTTGTTCATTTCATGCACATTGGGATTTGCATGAAATGAATAAGCTGAATAGACCAGAAAACTGAATTTTAGCAGTGGTTTAGATTCACAACAGAAACACGATGAATATTTCAAACTAAAGGCTCACCACATTTACTTGGAATATTGCTCTTCTTAGATGACCTCACTTCCATGCTTTAAAAAAAAAAATAGAAAAGGTCAGAGTATTTCTGAAAACATTTTCCTCTAGGGAAACAACATTTCTTAAAATGACAGCCTTGCCAGGCTGCATAGCATCCTGAAAGTCTGGTGGCACCTGCAAGTCTCTTTTTGGCAATAGGTTATTATAATTTTCTTCTCAGCTATCTCTACAAATTTGCTTACCGATTCAGGAAAAATCTTTCTGAAAACAATACAGTTCTTTCATTCTTTCTAACAATCTAGATTGATGTGAAGTTTACTGGAAGTTGGCAGGGGGCAGGTAGATTGAGATAAAGGATTAAAATAGGTTGGGTATAATTTTTGTGTATAACTAAAGTGAAACAGTGATAATCATCTTTGCCACTAGTATCTACCTTGTAGCTGATGTGTTAACATTGATGAGTTTCAGGGTCAACATGAGTTAAGTGTATATCCAGAAAAATGGAGTATATAGTAAAATTTCTTTTTTCTCTCATTAGTTCAGTTCAGCTGTTCAGTCGTGTCCAACTCTTTGCGACCCCATGAACCGCAGCACGCCAGGCCTCCCTGTCCATCACCAACTCCTGGAGTCCACTCAAACTCATGTCCATTGTGTCGGTAATGCCATCCACCCATCTCATCCTCTGTCGTCCCCTTCTCCTCCTGCCCTCAATCTTTCCCAGCATCAGAGTCTTTTCAAATGAATTAAACAGTCTCTAAAATCAGTTCAGTCAAGTTCAGTTGATCAGTCATGTCCAACTCTTTGTGACCCCATAGACTGTAGCACACCAGGCTTCTCTATCACCAACTCCCGGAGCTTGCTCAAACTCATGTCCATTGAGTCAGTGATGCCATCCAAGCATCTCTTCCTCTTTTATCCCCTTCTCTTCCCGTCTTCAATCTTTCCCAGCATCAGGGTCTTTTCAAATGAGTCAATTCTTCACATTGGGTGGCCTAGGTATCAGAGTTTCAGCTTCAGCATCAGTCCTTCCAATGAATATTCAGGACTGACTTCTTTTAGGATGGACTGGTTAGATCTCCTTGCAGTCCAAGGGACTCACAAGAGTCTTCTCCAGCATCACAGTTCAAAAGCATCAATTCGGCACTCAGCTTTCTTTATAGTCCAACTCTCACATCCATACATAACTACTGAAAAGACCATAGCTTTGACTAGATGGACCTTTGTTGGTAAAGTAATGTCTCTGCTTTCTAATATGCTGTCTAGGTTGGTCAAAAGAAAAATTTTGGAAGAAAGTTTTTTCTCTTAAATAATCTCCCCCAATGCATACCTCAGTCTTTTGCTTTAGACAGTTTTTAATCAATTGCAACCATTACCTATCATAATAATCAAAAAAGCTTAATACATATTCTAAAGTGCTAGCTTTTCTCCAGGCCCTGGGCAGGTATGGAAGAAACATAAAATGCAAGCATGAAAACCATGAATTTGGTTTTCAAAGATGTGGTAAACATATTGCCTAATGCAATGAAAGAAAATATTCTCCTCTGTGGTTAACATCCCAGGGTATGGAGTGGAGGAGCAGGGAACAGTCAAGTATGGTATTCTGGCCCCTTCCTCTGATAGTAGCCATCTTCTTCCCTCTCCACTCACACTGTGCAATTAGCCACAACAGCATCCATATCACCACTATGCTTATTTGCTAATGTGTCTTTCTTCCTTTATTGTAAACACTTGAAAGACAAGAGCTTATCTCAGGCATCCTTTTATTCCCAAGAGTCACTGGTTCACAGTCTCTTCTCAGAACGTGTCAGTGCAACGTTCTTTGTGGGATGGCTGCAGCACCATCGAGGTCACTAAGTGACCTGTGAGTGGAAAGGACTGAATAAAAGCCTCAAGTGTTCTCTGTCCCAGGGTATTTATACTGCACCAGATCCCTAGGTCCTACCTTATTCCAACCTAACATGGTGGTTGAGGTTTAGTTGCTAAGTTATATCCAACTCTTGCAACCCATGGACTGTAGCCCACCAGATTCCTCTGTCCATGGGATGCTCCAGGCAAGAATATTGGAATGGGTTGTCATTGCCTTCTCCAGGAAATCTTCCAGATCCAGGGATCAAACTCAGGTCTCCTGTGCTTCAGGCAGTCTCCTGCATTGCAGGTAGATTCTTTACAAACGAGCCACCAGGGAAACCCCAACTTAGCATAATCTCCCCAAAACTCATTTCTGCCTTAGAAACTCAAAGAGAGGAGGAGGAAGAGGAGTACAGCAACAGGGAAGTACATGTTCCTCTGGTGTCCAGGTTTGGGGGGCCAGGGTGGATGGGGCAATGTTAGAGCTGCCTCAGCAGTCGCCTCTCTTCTATGACTTATTCTATCAGAACTTAACCTTGACACCCTCCAGTGTCAGACTTCTGTGACAGAAACTACAGACAAGTCACTAAAGTCCTGTCTCTACAGAGACAGGAGAGACACCTGTCTCTCCAGGTGTCAAGCAGCATCTTTCTCTTCTGCTATTCCTTTCTTTCTATATGCTCATCCTTCATACACAGGGAACACGAAGTCCAAAGATCTCTTAAATTACTGTCCCATCCCATCACTGCACAGCATTTTAACACTGAAAGGAACAATGTAACCTGAAACTGCTTTATTGAAAAAAATAAATATTCTGTCATTAAATTTCCTTAAAACCCAAATCATTCTATCTCCAGGAATCTATTCCCATTCATGAATATTCTATATTTATTATATCACAAATATCACATTTATACTTCAATACACAATGGAATGTTCCTTTGTGGGGTGGGGGTGGGGGTGGGGGTGAAAGGGAAATACTTCTGTCTTTCTGGTTTTATTGTTTTTCTACCAGATGATTAGAAAGCAAAAGTATGAGCTTTATAGATGTCAGAGGCAATCCTTTTCTGTCATTTTTATGCACATGCTGACTCAATGTCATAGAATAACTGTGTTGCTCTCTGCTTTCCCTGACAGTCCAAAGAAAGAGTAATGCATACAAATCATTTTACTGTTTAAAAGTTTTGAATAAAACATGCTAACCTTGTCATACTAAGTGACAGACAGAAATGTCACCATTGTTTGCCAGGGACAAATAATCCATATATTTCATGTATAATTCATTTGATCTTTAAGAATGTTTAACAATATTAAATTTAGATAAATTTCAATGTTATGATGCACCAAACTTCCTTTATCAATTTACACATGTGCCTCATCAATTTAAGTCTTCATTTGTATTACTCTCGTTTTGTATTAAGTATGACAGATCAAGAGGCTATTCTTATTTCCAAGAAAAATTTATAGGTGCATTGTCCATATTATAGCTGCCTCCCTACATCCCTTGCTCCATCAAGTCTTAACTTGGAAATCTCAAATAACCCAAGGGTTTTAAATCTGCCACAGAAGCCCCAGTTCCAAATACAGGTTTCTACAAGTCTTTTGACATAGATTCTTTGGTCTCCAAACAGAGATTGAAAAACTCAAAAAGGTAAGGTTTCAATCCCTTCTAAAATAAGATTTCAATGGTTTCCCAAGCCTTTCTGTCAGTCAAAGCTAACCAAGGGCAGGTCTAAAAAATGAGTTGGATTGGGGGTAAAATAGATGGACAAGGATATTTTGAACACACTTCCAAGTGAACTGGAATTCCCTTTATGCTGTGAATCAAGAAAATGATGTTGGTGGTCTACTGCTAAATACGATCTTATGAGCAGCTACCAATGCACATAATCTTGTGGTTTCCCTGAGTCTGAAAGGACTTCTCTCTGCCATCACCATGTAAACATAATGGCTTGAAGAGGAAAAGAAACCATTTGGTTGATGGTGCCCTCCACATGGTTAGAAAATAACATACTACAGAACCATTTGAGAAATGATTCACTGATCTTAGGAATGAATTGAGAAAGTAAATGTAAACCAGCTTGAAGTCTCCAGAAGCATCTTCTGAGCAAGCCTAGTTCCTGTTCTAGGAAGAGCTACCAATCATTTCAGAACAATTTGATTTTGCCTAAGTATCATCCCGTTGTCCCCATCTCCCCTGTCAGAATATTTTCCTCCTCTGAAAGCCTCAGAAAGTTCTTTCTGCCCTTGGAAATCATTTTACTTCTACTAAGAACATCTGATAAAATAAAAACTGTCATGATTCAGAGGTTAAGAGTTTTGTTATTGCTGCTATTGTTTTCAAAGGGAAGTAGAAAGCAGGGAGCTGGCATATCCATACATGTTGCATCTTATCAATTAACAATCCATATAGTCTCTTTGGGGTCTTACCTACATACCTATGGATAAGCCAAGTCACCTTCTCTGAATTACAGCTAGGGGTGCACACGGAACACACAATTTAGTTATGCTTTTTCTTTTCTTGGTACCTTGGACCAAGGCAAACCATTTTTTACTAGTTGAGCTAACTCCTTTGTGACCCATTCACAGAGTAAAGAAAATTATATGAGAAACTCACTTAAATCTTCAAAGGGGGATAAGTCAGTAATATAAACAGAGCTGGGTAAATAAACCTATGGGAAATTATTTAAATTTATACATTAGACTTAAGAAAAGAGCTTCCTTTTGAGAAATACTAAAAAGCATTAAGGGAGTGAGGAACTCCTCTTTCAAAAACTATTTGGAATAGGTCCTTTTTTTTTTTAACTGTTCCAACTGCTTCTAATCTTTGCATAGTATCTTGTTTTTCTGAGGTGAGTGTCTGTAGTTTTCATTTGATCTTTCAGAGGGTCATGACATACACCAAAGACATTTAAGAATCACTGTTTGTCAGGGTGGGGGCTCTTATTTCTGTAGAAGGGTTTGAGTTACCTCTACTAGGAGGTAGGAAATTACACCAGCTATAATATAGAAAATCAAGCTTTACTGGTCTAGAAGATTTAACGTTGATCTTTAAATAAGTAATTTACACCAGATATTACTGACAAATTCACATTTCAGTCACAGTATACATATGTCCATAGATTTCCATTATTTTCCAACAGTTCTAATTTCATTGTGGAACATTTATCAGATGGAAAGGGGCCATTTTATGGGCTTTTGGCAGGTAAAATGAAGTTGGATCTGCTAAATGAAACTCCCATGTTTGAGGAGCCCATGAAATTGGCAATAATTGACTTTTGAACAGAGAGAATCTTAAACCTGCTTTTATTTGCAACAAGACAATAGATTCCTTTGAAGAGATTTTTGTTAACCCTAAATTTTTTTGTTGTTTAATCTGGACTTTTAACTAGCATCAGTTTGTATTAAAAAACGTATTAAATGAGTTCCAATACTCATTCTCATCACTAAAACCACCATTATGATCATTCATTACTTTGTTTATGCTATTAAGTGATTATTTAAAGGATGGAAACTGTAATTCATCAAGGGATACCTTGGAAAGCTGTTTTCCAGAGTACTTTACAGAAGTGGCAAATGAAATGCTCTGATATAAATATATATATGTGTGTGTGTGTATGCATATATATATATATATATATCAGTTGGATGGCATCATAGACTCAATGGACATGAGTATGAGTAAATTCCGGGAGATAGTTAAGGACAGGGAAGCCTGGAGTGCTGCAGTCCATTATGTCATAAAGAGTCAGACACGACTGAGCAACTGAACAACAACAATGTGTATATGTGTGTGTGTGTACACACACACACACACACACGTATATCCTATATGTGTAATGAGTTCTTGCTAAAGTTATTTATCCCCACTTCATAGAATTATTATTTCTTCTCACTGACAACAATTTTCTTTCCTTTCTGCAAGTTTTTGAAGGGTTTTATAAATCCTTGTGTTACGTTAAACCTCCCTCTTCCTCTACTGTCTTCTTATTTTGGAGATTCAGTAAAATCTTTACTATTTTTTAAGACAGATTTAGGGTTAAGACTGGTGTATTATCCTTATGGAATCTTCCCCACTACTTTCTATTTACACAGTTGTTTGTATTTCTTTTTCCACTTAAAGCCAGCTGGCTAAAAAAAAAAAAAGAGAGTAGGGGAAAAATAATATTAACCTCTAAATGGAAAGAAAACTTTAACCAGGCCAGTGCCAACAGTTCAACAAGAAGCTGACTGACTTTGACTATGGGTTCTGTGCATGTATGTACTGTGTGTAATCAACAGGGCAGTGTGGAGAAAAATGTACTGCAGTTATAATTCTGATAAATATAAGCAAGTTTATCACTTTTTAAGATATGAAAGAGCCAGGAGGATAAAAGGTGATAACAAAAGACGCATACTCCTTGGAAGGAAAGTTATGACCAACCTAGATAGCATATTCAGAAGCAGAGACATTACTTTGCCAACAAAGGTTCGTCTAGTCAAGGCTATGGTTTTTCCTGTGGTCATGTATGGATGTGAGAGTTGGACTGTGAAGAAGGCTGAGCACCAAAGAATTGATGCTTTTGAACTGTGGTGTTGGAGAAGACTCTTGAGAGTCCCTTGGACTGCAAGGAGATGCAACCAGTCCATTCTGAAGGAGATCAGCCCTGGGATTTCTTTGGAAGGAATGATGCTAAAGCTGAAACTCCAGTACTTTGGCCACCTCATGCGAAGAGTTGACTCATTGGAGAAGACTCTGATGCTGGGAGGGATTGGGGGCAGGAGGAGAAGGGGAAGACAGAGGATGAGATGGCTGGATGGCATCACTGACTCGATGGATGTGAGTCTGAGTGAACTCTGGGAGTTGGTGATGGACAGGGAGGCCTGGCGTGCTGCGATTCATAGGGTCGCAAAGAGTCGGACATGACTGAGTGACTGATCTGATCTGATCTGATGGTGAAATAAAGAAATAAAATAATGAAACTTCTCCTTTCACTTGAAGGCATACTTCCTATTAACCAAATTCTAAGAGAAATGTTCACAGGAATGGTTATATCAAGAGTTTGCCTTTCATCTACAATGATTAAAATAAAGTGTTTTTCAAAACTGTAAGCCCCATGCATGTCAACAAAATTTATAATATGAATTTATTTAAAACTCCTCATTGTTCATGCTGTTCCAACAGCATGATGAGATCAATTCACTTAGTGCATTTTACAAAATGAGCTATGTTGGCCAAGAAACACTAAGCAGGCTGCTTTGCTTTTCTTTCTCAACTCCATCCTGAAAGTCCAAGTGTTGAAGCTACATTTCCTGTGCTCACAATGGTATGTGGGGGTGTGGGGAGAAGTGGCGGAGGGGGTGGCACTGAGGTTGGTTCAGAAAGTGTTTCTTAATAAGGACTTCAGATCTTACAGATAAGAATACTTAAAGAGGAGAAAAAAAAAAAAGAATACTTAAATAGGATAGGAAAGGCTAAAAAGTAAATAATCAAGAGGAGAAGGAGAAGAAGGAAGAGGCAGTTTACAACTAATGTAAAAGCATGGTCCATGGGTGACTGCCCTTTCCAAGGTGAACATGCATTGCAGCGTAGCATGACCCTGTACCACTGAGGGGAACAGTGTTATTTCTAGAAAGTCACATAATGAATCAAATGGTGAGAATTTTAGTTTCACAAAACACCTTGATGGGTGGTTTTAATGTGGAAAGATTAGCCCACAGAAAGGACTGGGAAGTAATAAAGAAATGAGGGAGATCTGAATTATTTTGCAGATAAAAATAAGCTAGACTTGGGAGTTTGAGGCTTGGGGGAAGTTTCAGGGTTTCTCAGCTAAATATCAGAGCAGATTTCTCCTTGTCAATGCCCTCTATAATTAGTTGGCTCCTCTAAATAAGAGATTTAGAATTTTAAGACACAGATAACCAGTCAAAAACATTTTTCATTAAAGTCTTTTTAATTTTTTACTGAAGGACTATTAAAGTATAATCAGATACTACCAATAAAGCTATCCGAGTAATGTGCCAGGAAGATTCCTTCCTTTTGTTTACAAAAGTCCAAATAGGGACAATCCCTGCCTTCTGAATTAAGATGGGCAAAGAGAGATCCTCCATGGTCAAAGTCCATGAACATAACTTTCCCTGATGGTGAGGTGATTCAATATTTTGCTTTATAACCAAGATAAATGTACAGAGCATCTTTCAATTATAGCTTTTCATTTCTCATGTGGGCCACTGAGAGACTTGCTTTTATTTCCTAAAGAAATAATTCAAAATAGCAAGCCTACATAATTTCTCATATCCTAGAGGAAGATGTAAACATTTTCCAGGACACTTTGTGTTTTCACTCTCAACTGGAACTTACATAAGCTTATCTTTTGGAAATGGAACCATCCTAGTTCTATGAGCATTAATGATAGTAGATCAAGTTGTATATTGGAGAAAGATTGTCATATTATGACCTCACAGCCTGGTTTTTTTTTTCCAAGAATCCACACAAAGGACATGGAAAAAACTTGAGGACAAACTAAGAATTTGGGTAGCTGTGGCATAATCTAAGAAGAATGCAAACTCCCTGTCCTTCAAGCAAAAGGCTGAAGACCCTGTGATAAAGTTAATCACTAGGAAATACTGGTGAGGGTAAAGCCTAAGGATTTTAAAAACAGGGACATCTAAAATACAAATGCAGTTTGTTGACAGTGCTGGGAGGCAACATAACAAACTCCTGATGCCCCCAAACCCTCAATAAAATCTTCAAGTACAGAATGCCTTTGCTAATGTTATCTTGGCAAAAGTGCAAAAATAGTCTTGATAAACATAAAAAGAAACATTGAAGGAAATGAGATGCACAAAAGAGATTTTACTATTCAGAGGAAAATCAGAAACCAAGGCAAAAACTTAAATTATCCATGAATTCTCAGGGGTGGGTGAAGAATGGGATTTCCACCAAAACAGGTAGGTTGGCAGTTCATGATTGTGGTGGTAGGATGTCTATCTGCTGGTTCATTTTGATTGCTTCTTTATAATATTAAAGGCCATACGATCTCTAGCCAGCTGATATTTGGGTAATGTATATAAAACAGATTTATCCCTTACTCTGATGATCAGAACAATCTCACAATAGCATAAGAGAGATGAGCAAACTCGAGATGGTAAAAGGAAATATATAATATGCCATAAAGAATAAATAAAAAAGGACTCCTCTGTTACATTGTTGTCACTCGATGTCACAGAGTGCTTATTTTTTGTTTGTTTGACCTTTTTATATTTTTCCTGGAGGTGATAGGTAGAAAAATTGCATTTAGAAAGGGTAAATCCAACAAGAAATCCAAATGTCTAAAGGGAGAAACATATATAGGATAAAAATGAAGAATGATAAATTTTGAGGCTAATAAATTTAATGCACTGACATCACAGTTAAATAAGATTCTTGTGATTCTATCCACTATGAATATTGTAATTTTTTTGCCCATACCCTTGCTTTAAGAAAAAAAAAAGATTAGTTGAGAGGCACACTAACGAGTAACGTGAGCATCGATGTCCTGAACAACATATTTTCCTCAGAAAGCAATTCGATCTTTCTTTCCTCCATCTAGACACAAATTACAGAGCCTTTCCTTCAGTCCATTTTTGAGGGAAAGCTATTGAAAGCAGGGACTCTGGAAAAGTACAGTTCTAGGCTGAGTACAAAATGAAGCAGTACAAAGGCTAACAGAGTTTTGACAAGAGAAGGCACCAGTCATAGCAAAACCCTCTTCCAACAACACAAGAGAAGACTCTACAAATGGACATCACCAGATGGTCAATACCAAAATCAGATTGATTACATTCTTTGCAGCCAAAGGTAGAGAAGCTCTACACAGTCAGCAAAAACAAGACCAGGAGCTGACTGTGGCTCAGATCATGAACTCCTTATGCCAAATTGAAGAAAGTGGGGAAAACCACTAGACCATTCAGGTATGACCTAAATCAAATCCCTTATAATTATACAGTAGAAGTGACAAACAGATTCAAAGGATTAGTCTGATAGAGTGCCTGAAGAACTATGGATGGTGGTTCGTGACATTGTATAGGAGAGACTGATCAAGACCATCCCCAAGAAAGAGAAATGCAAAAAGGCAAAACAGTTGTCTGAGGAGGCCTTACAAATAGCTGAGAAGAGAAGAGAAGTGAAAGGCAAAGGAGAAAAGGTAAGATATACTCACTTGAACACAGAGTTCCAAAGAATAGCATGGAGAGATAAGAAAGCCTTCCTCAGTGATCAGTGCAAAGAAATAGATGAAAACTAATGCAATTATGTAAAGTTTAAAAAATTAAATTAAATTAAAAAACAAACAAACAAAAAAAAAAAACAATAGAATGGAAAAGACTAGAGATCTCTTCAAGAAAATTAGAGATACAAAGGGAACATTGCATGCAAAGATGGGCACAATAAAGGACAGAAATGGTATGGACCTAAGAGAAGCAGAAGATATTAAAAAGAAGTGGCAAGAATACACAAAAGATCTGTACAAGAAAGATCTTCTTGACCCAGATAACCATGACTGTGTGATCACTCACCTAGAGCCAGACATCCTGGAATGTGAAGTCAAGTGGGCCTTAGAAAGCATCACTATGAACAAAGCTAGTGGAGGTGATAGAATTCCAGTTGAGCTATTTCAAATCCTGAAAGATGATACTGTGAAAGTACTGCACTCAGCATGCCAGCAAATTTGGAAAACTTAGCAGTGGCCACAGGACTGGAAAAGATCAGTTTTCATTCCAATCCCACAGAAAGGCAATGTCAAAGAATGCTCAAACTACCACACAATTGCACTCATCTCACATGCTAGCAAAGTAATGCTCAAAATTCTCCAAGCCAGGCTTCAACTGTACATGAATCGTGAACTTTCATATGTGCAAGATGGATTTAAAAAGGCGGAGGAACCAGAGGTCAAATTGCCAACATCCGTTGGATCATCAAAAAAGCAAGAGTTTCAGAAAAACATCTACTTCTGCTTTATCAACTACACCAAAGCATTTGACTGTGTGGATCACAACAAACTGTGAAAAATTCTTCAAGGAATAGGAATACCAGACCATCTGACCTGCCTCCTGAGAAATCTTCATGCAGTCAAAAAGCAACAGTTAGAACTGCACGTGGAACAACAGACTGGTTGCAAATTGGAAACGGAGTACGTCAAGGTTGTATGTTGTCACCCTGCTTATTTATCTTATATGCAGGTACATCATACAAAATGCTGGACTGGATGAAGCACAAGCTGGAATCAAGATTGCTGGGAGAAATATCAATAACCTCACATATTCAAATTATACCACCCTTATGGCAGAAAGTGAAGAAGAATTAAAGAGCCTCTTGATGAAAGTGAAAGAGGAGAGTGAAAAACTTGGCTTAAAAATCAATATTCAGAAAACTAAGATCATGGCATTCAGTTCCATCACTTCATGGCAAATAGATGTGGAAACAATGGAAACAGTGACACACTTTATTTTTTGGGGCTCCAAAATCACTGTTGTTTGTGACTGCAGCCATGAAATTAAAAGACACTTTCTCCTTGGAAGAAAAGCTATGACAACCTAGACAGCATATTAACAGAGACATTGCTTTGCCAACAAACATCTGTCTAGCCAAAGCTATGATTTTTCCAGTAGTCATGTATGGAGATGAGAGTTGGGCTATAAAGAAAGCTGAAAGCTGAGCGCCAAAGAATTGATGCTTTTGAACTGTGGTATTGGAGAAGACTCTTGAGAGTCCCTTGGACAGCAAGGAGATCCCACCAGTCCATCCTAAAGGAAATCAGTCCTGAATATTCATTGGAAGGACTGATGCTGAAGCTGAAACTCCAATACTTTGGCCACCTGATGCGAAGAACTGACTCATTAGAAAAGTCCCTGTTGCTGGGAAAGATTGAAGGCAGGAGGAGAAGGGGATGACAGAAGATGAGATGGTTGGATGGAGAAGGGGATGACAGAAGATGACATGGTTGGATGGCATCACCAACTCAATGGACATGAGTTTGAGTAAGCTCCGGGAGTTGGTGATGTACAGGGAAGCCTGGTGTGCTGCAGTCCATGGGGTCACAAAGAGTTGGACACCACTGAATGACTGAACTGAACTGAACTGAGGTTTAATCTAAATGTGAAAGTGAAAGCTGCTCAGTCGTGTCCACCTCTTTGTGACCCCATGAACTGTACCATCCATGGAATTCTCCATGCCAGAATGCTGGAGTGGGTAGCCTTTCCCTTCTCCAGGGTATCTTCCCAACGCAGGAATCAAACCAGGGTGTCCCACATTGCAGGCAGATTCTTTACCAGCTAAGCCACAAGGGAAGCCCAAGAATACTGGAGTGGGTAGCCTATCCCTTCTCCAGCAGATATTCCCAACCCAGGAATCGAACCGGGGTCTCCTGCATTGTAGGTGTATTCTTTACCAACTGAACTATCAGGGGCTACTGTTTAATTCTGTGACACTGGAGTAAGTTGCAGAGTCTATCCGGGCCTCAGTTGCTACTCCTACAGATGCTCCTCATCTGTAAATGGGGAACATAACAGTCTCAAATTTTAAGATTATTTTTAAGGACTCAAGGTTAACACATATAAACTACTTAAGAACAATGCTTGACAGATTAAAAGACCATGGACGTGTTGGCTGCTACTATGATTTTTACTCATATAAAGGCAGCAAAATATTTGTCACATAGTAGTTACTAAGTAAAAGAGAGTTCTATCTTTCTCATCTTTGGGTATGAGGTACCACTCTCCCTCATTTTTAGATAAATATGGTCACTACCTAGCCTTCTTTTCCATCTCCACAGTGACTGGCACTCTCCTTATCTCTAACAACCACACTAGTATTAGTTTTGTTTGTTTTTTTTCATTTATAGTGTTAGTTGCTCAGTCACATCTGACTCTTTGCAACCACATGAATTGCAGCCCACAAGGCTCCTCTGTCCATGGAATTCTCCAGGCAAGAATACTGGAGTGGATTGCCATTCCCCTCTCCAAGAGATCTTCCCAACCCAGGGGTTGAACCCGGGTCTCCTGCATCACAAGCAGATTCTTTACCATCTGAGCCACCAAGGAAGCCCTATGAGAATGCAAATGTACATCACAGATTGGAGACAAGCCATAAATGAAATACTGTAGGGTTATAAATCTCAGTGCTTTGAGCCTTAGAATTTTAAAGACAAAAAGGGCTTCAGACATCACTGATTCCAAATCTGTTATCTTCTTTTTATTGTCTTCAAGTATCTCTGTTTAGTTGATTTCAATACTCTATACCCATCTATACTTTTCCCCTGCATCTGAGCTCCCCAATGGTGTACAGTAGTTCTCTTTCCTGACCACACAGTAGAATGATGTGAAACTTTAAAAATACCAAATTCTTGATATTAGTTTTCTAAAAATGGCTGATCATTAAAATCCCTAGGTAAGTTCTTTAAAACTACATATTCCACCACTGACCAAGAAAATCAATACATATGGGGTGGGGCCCTGGAAATTTATTTATTTTTTTTGGAAGCACCTAAAATAGTTCTAATATGCATCTTAGTGTATATACCTCTATTGTACTGAGACATATGATGCTGTCCTTCATCTCATCTCATCCAATCACACCTCACTTGAACTGGAGTTAGGGAAAAGAGGAGCAAAAAGCCATCATACTAAGAGGGGGGAAAAGGTGTATTTTTTCTTTTTTTTAACTTTGATATTCATTTTATGTTTTAGATATGATGACTAGAGTTTTATACATAGGCCCTACTTGCTTGGGAAGGATTTCTATCCCTGCTAGGGTAGCTTTTGTAATAATTCGGACTTCTCAGAGATTCTAACTAGTCTCACTTCTACTCCTAGGATATCACCAAGTGTTTTTTGTGCTGCCATTTCTCAGAAATCTATTAAACAAAGAGAATTCCCCTCTTTCTTGAAAGAACATTTATGGACAGAAATGTGACTGAGTGTGAACATTTATGGACTGAGTGTGAAAATTGCAAATCAACATGCCTATAGCCATAATAAACATGCAAGCTAATAGTATAAAAAGCAAAAGCGCACATGACAAGCACTGAAGGATGCACCCATACTAAATAAGATCTTTTCTCCTTCAGCCTATTTCCCATCTCTCACATCCTCCTTCAAGGCTTATTTTTGTACAAATCGCATTCTGAAAGGAAATCAGCTATTCTGCCAAGCGGGTACTTTGTAGCTGGCTAGTTGCCAGGAAAGTGTGTGTGTGTGTGTGTGTGTGTGTGTGTGTGTGTGTGTGTGTGTGTAAGATTTTATTTTAAATTAGACTGGATAAGTGCTATTGGAATATATTTATTTGTGTGTGTATTCACTCCCTATTACTTTGGGGATAATTACTGGGGATAGAGTGGTGAAAAACCTTAATATGAACCACTGAAGACGTCCAATTCTGGGGCACAGGGTCTCATATCTACATGGCTATTTCCCACACCTGGTTTGGGAATATTCAACCTAGGACACAAGAACAAAGAGTAAGATTTGCTCACCCACATTTTGTTTCAAGCACAGGTAGACTTCTTCACTAGGGTCTTCATGTGAGTGTACAAAAACTGTCTTTCTTAAGGTTTCATTTGATTTATAGACCAAAGTCCATGAAGCAGCCCATCTGATTTTCAAAAGTCAAAGAACTAAGCAACAGAAAAAAAAGATATTAATGAGGCCTTGAGAATCATAGACTATTTAGGGCCTAGAATTCTAAACCTCATATTAGGATTTCTCTAAATCATTTAAGTATTACGACATCAAGAACAGAAAAGAGACATTTCCCTTGTAAAGGACACTCTTAGAAAATAAAAACCTGAGCAATGAGAAAGTATTTTTGTCCTCAGAGCATGCTGTGAATACTGCTACCACAGGCCTTGTCAAACTGCTTACCTAGTGTCTACCTCTCCCATGACACTGAGACAGCTGAGGGCCAGAGACCACAGCCTGCCTGGAACACTGACATCCACAAGCACTTGCTGGATCATTGACTATAATAATCCCTCTGTCGAGTCATAGCAAGGAGAAATGAAGTAAGAGGGCAACGTGTGCTTTCTAGAGCCTGACTGCCTGCGTTCAAATCCCAACTCTTCCACTTATTAGCTGGGTAACCGTGGCCAAGACGCTTAATTCCTCTTTGCCTCAGGCTGCTCATTCTAAAAACAAGATAATAGCACTCACTTCACAGGGCTATTATAAGGATTAAATGAATCAATATATGTAAAGCACTAGGAGCAAGCATATACTGAAGTGTTAGCTCTTGGCATATGCTACTTCAATCTTTCCAACAATTATCTGAGATAGACACTATTATCCCACTTTATGGATACGAACACTGAGGCCTAATTAAGCTCTCAATTGGCAGATGTATTATTTAAATTGGTTTTACCTGCTTCCTAAGCTTCTGCTCTTTGACTCCACGGTGTCTCCTTTTTGAACTTGTTTAATTCAGTTGATCCTAGTTCTACTGGATATAAGGTATCGTATGTGGTGCTACTTAGAACGTGGAAAGACAAGCTAGGCATGGTGTCTCTTTTCAAAGGGATTACATTTTTTTGACTTAATAAAATTAACACTGGAGGAAGATGTGGGTACAACTAATATTAGTAAAAGGAAAACTTTATAAGTAATTTAACAGAATATCAAATAGGGATGAAAGACAGAGGGAAGATTCTGATTAAAGGTAGGAAAGGCATCATGCAAGAGGTGGTTTTCAAGTGGCTTTGTGGGTGGAAATGACAGGCTGCAGTGGGAGCAGGGAGGGGAAGGAAGGGAAGACCTATCAGATGGAAATCATCAAATGTGTAATACTAGAGAGGCCAAAAATTAGACAGATACACACTCTGCTCAAGGAAAGTGAGATTAGTTAGGTTTGCAGCTGTGAAGTGTAACAAAGCTTGGAGAAGTAGTACGTGTCCACTTTGGAAAGGGCCTAAAAGTTGTGCCAAGAATTAAAACTGCTTTATAAGTCATGAGGAGTTAGTCTAGGTTTCTGAAAAGGCTTACAAGGAGAAGGGTATAGAGGTTGTCAAATGACTGAAATGCTATCTTAGAATATTTCTTAGGATATGTTGTTAAAGGAAAGTAGATAAAATGCTAAGAAGCAGGGCCAGGGAAAACAATGCAAAGGAAAAAAAAATGATATCATGAAATAGGACAGTAATATTGAGAAAAAGAAGAGGGAAAAGAAGGCTAAAAGATATAAAAAGCAGGAATTAGAAAATGACTAGAAGTAGAGAAAAAAAAAGAAGGCTAAATATGATTTTAAAATGTAGAGCATATACACAATGCCTGGAAATATACTACATCATCTCATTAAATTCTCACAACAACCTTGCAAGAGAATATAATGCCACTTTTCACAAAGGGAAATAGAGGTCTGAGTTTGAATATTGACTCTTGGCACTTACTGAATGAAATGGGAAGAATTACTTAGCCCAGGACTTTATTTTCTCATATGTAATATGTAAATAATAATAGCTGTCCTATGGTGGTATTGTGAAAATTAAACTAGATTATGTTTATAATTTGTCTTAAAGGAATTAGCATATATTATCTAGCTATTGCTAATTGCAATATTACCTATTGCTGTTATAGTAATATTGGTGAGAAAAATTTTACTCTGTAAGAGTTGTTAAATTGCCCACAATCATGTCCCTAGTAAGAATCAAAGATAAAATTCAACCTCATATCCTTATAATTCCAAAGTCTATCCATTTCCTAACACTCTATGTTTCACCTCTCAGTGTAGAGGAATGACTTATGTCTATGGAGTGGGGGATAGGAACAAAAATAATAAATAGAAAAATGAGATCACTGAAGTCCTCAAATGAGTCCCAAATCAGTATTTTATTAAAAGATTGTTTTGTTCTCAATCTGAGTACGAATGCCATTTACCAAATAGACTCTTTATAAATTATATACCATTCCATATATAAAAATTATCATTCTAATACAGAATTAGAAAATTAGGATTCACTACTTAATATGTAACTTGCCAATAAAAGTTTCATGAAGCATAGAGCACTTTGGGGAAATCTTTTTAATTGGCAATATCCATTCATCAGAGGTTGCCTTATTTTTCAACCCCATTAGCTATGTAAAATTATATGGAAATATTTGACAAAAATTTTAACTATTCAATCCAAGGTTTTATTAAAATAGTAAAGCTGGTATTCACTGCATACATCAAATCTTAAAAAGGGAACACCTGTCCTTTAATGGGTGAAATGACATCTGGAATTTTCTTTTTTGCAGACATGCAACATTCAATCTGATTAATTTTTAATTTTCTAATTTCTAAAAGGGCAAATTTTAAAACTGGATTTTTTCCTCACAATACTGAAAACGCAAAAATGTCAAGATCATTTATCAAATAGCCATAATTACAGAGGGGTATGACTTCTGCTTTAAATCTAAATCACTTCAGGCTGAGTAATTGATGTTTGGATAACAGAAAGCTACGTAACCACTTGGACACCAGAAGGTAAGGACAACCATAGTTTTAGGCAATTATGATTAAAAGGCATAACTTTTCTGTTTCAGCTTACTTGGCCTCATTCCATTTTCGTTTTTTTAAAAGAAGGTAGCCAGTTGGAGCCACAATTTCAGCTCTATCTTTGATAGTATACTAAGGGTTATTAGATGGCAGAAAAGGTCCCACGGGTAGCTAAATAGCACACCATATGTTGCATAGAACCATAGTTGTACTTTCTTCCTTCGTAAGAGCACTGGAAATAAGATATACAAATGAATCTAAGAGGAAAATCATTATTTCTTTTCAGAAGAAGCCAAGCACCAAATAAGAACAAGAGTAAAAATATTCTACTCCCACAAACATATCAACCAACTGATAAATCCACCGTCAATGGATGACCAAAAAATAAATAAATAAAGGAGGAAAAAGCCAAGAAAGTGGTTTCATTATTTAATAAAGCTTTCCTTCATACCAAGGTGATGTTACTGACCTTCCATCAGAAGCACTGTTCACATGCGTGTTACATTCAAATTCAATCCTATTCTCTGGCCTGTTCCCACTGAAATATACCACACATATTTATAGGATGACTGGCCAGAGTCAAGACCGAAGTCTCCAACTCCAGAAAAAAAAAAAAAGCAAACCACCGTAACCAACATTAGTAACTGTCTAACCAGATACTGGGTCTTCCTTAGTGGTTTTCCACCTGCCGACGCAGGAGATGTGGATTTGATCCCTGCATCAGGAAGATCCTTGGAGAAGGAAATGGCAACTCACTGCAGTATTCTTGCCTGAAAAGTCCCTTGGAGAATGGAGCCTGGTGGGCTACCGTCCATGGGTTAAAAAAGAGTTGGACACAACTTAGCGACTGAACGACAACCACAAGAAACTAGATAGTGAGCAGAGGAGGAAGCAACTTCTCCAAGAGAAAGCAAGGCAAGTTGAGGCATTATGGTCGAGAAGCAGTAAGAGGGGGAAAAGTCACTGAAGGAACTTTCTTAAAGTTCAACCTGAGATGGAAAATATTTTTAAAAATAAAAGTTTCCATGTTGAAATCTGTATGATTCTTCTCCAATAAGTTATATACCTTAGTAATTAAGACACCACACCTCCCCCCACACTCCAAAAAATGAAAAAGCATCCATTTTCATCCTGACTCCATTTGCCTGAAACCAAAAATTTCTACACAGAATAAAGGAGAAAGTTAAGGTGAAGATTGTCTTGGAAAAAAAAAAAATCTGTTTCACCATGCTTTTAAATAACAAAACTACAAATGCATTTGCTTAATATTATTACTCACTGTTTCTGCTTCTCACGTAGCTCAACTGTATATCATTCCCTTTTGCTTCAGGATCGGGGACTTCGTCAGTGTCACAAGTGGCCAGCCTGGAGGAGGCTGGACACAGACGTTAGGCTATCCCTCGGAGGCCAAGCCAGACAAACCAAAAGAAAATTTCTCGGCTTTTGTGAGGAAAAGCCTAGAAGCAAACTGAAGACTTCGGGGACAGTAAAGTTCGGGCAGACACTTGTCAAGCATTAAAGAGTTCGAGAAGTAAACAACACCTGCAGGTGAACAGAGTTTATCATTAGTAGACTCTGATGGCCGGCGTTCAGCCAAGGGTCAATCAATCTGATAGATGGCATCTGGGGATCTAGCCATCATGGTGGAAACCCAACCATAGCAACCAAAGATGAGTAGCAAAGCCCAGCTCAGAGATCCAGAACCAAGCCCCAAACCAGAATTGACTCAAGGCAGAACCTAACGCTTCTGGATGGAGAAAGTCTAATAGTTTCCACACCAGGGTAAACTTTTTCCACAGGAAAGGGTAAGGATCCAAATGCGGAGGATAGTCTCCGTGAAGTTCATGAGGTATCTGATACCTCATCATAATCCCTTAAGCAGAAAACAATTTCATGAAGTATAAATGCATGCACATATTTGACCAAATAAAATTAAAAAAGGTAAAGACTATACTAGGCTCTATTGGGATTTAACTGAAGATAGGAAGCCCATGTTATTTCATGAGGCTCATCAACTCCTGACCTCCAACCACTAGCAGCAAGAAAGACTTACACCTGTTCTTCTGGAATCTGGCCATCAACAAATAAGGACAGAGCTAATGAGCTGTCTTTTACTCAAACCAAGTAGCAATGCTACAATGTGTTGCAACTTTTGCAGCTGTGGGAACTCTTAATATTGGAGGCGCCACCCCACGTCATTTTAAATGTGATAAAACACACTCATATATAACCAAAAATAAATGTATAACAGTTCAAGAAATGAGTGGAATTGCATTTGACTACACAGCACTGTTACATTTTCTATATCTACTTAAATATTCATTAATTTTTATTCTATAGGTTTACAATTATTTTCAGCTGTGTGTTCCCCCAACCCCACCCCGCTGCCCCCCATCCCCATGCAAGCATCATGGCATGCTCTAGGCCTGCTGGCACCATGTTTTGTTTCTTTTTTCTTTCTTTTTTTTTTTTTTGCTTTGTTTTGCTTTTCTAACTGGCAGATTTTTGCAGTTTTCCAAAAAATGTATTTTAGTTTTATATGAAAAAAAGGATTTAATGTATAAAAAAGGATCCTGAGCAACTTACAGGCACATTTGGTCAAGACTCAGTAAATGGCTCAGATGCTGTGGGTAGTAATTGCTTTGAAAGAACTAGTTAGCATGTGCAGTTCAGTACTTATTCATTCAAAATACAGACAGTGTGCACTCTTCCTGAATACTGTGCTTAAGATAAGGAGTGTAGGGGTGAACAATGAGACATGGTTTTCTGGTTATGAAGTTTTCAATCTATCCACTCAGATATCCAGAAATACATGGCCCATGACTTAATTATATCCAGTGTTTCTCCTTAAGTGACTATTGTTTCTGCAGAGTCCTTATTCACCTGGTAAAATAGCATATATTAACTTGAATCAACACTTGGAGTGGCATTAAAATGTACATAGCATAAAGTTTCGGTTCTTCTTTGGGACACTCTGAAAAACTGTGTCCATAATTTTAGGGAATCCATATACTGAAGCCATGATATATGTCACCAGAGTAGGGCTTGAATCCCAGTTCTACATTTACCTGATATGCCCTTAGGTAAGTTATCTAACCATCTTGAACCTTCCTTTATTCTTCTAAAAAGTAGGTATCTACTTTATGGGATTGTTGTGATTATTAGTTCAGTTCAGTTCAGTTCAGTCGCTCAGTCATGTCTGACTCTTTGTGACCCCATGAATTGCAGCACGCCAGGCCTCCCTGTCCATCACCAACTCCCAGAGTTCATCCAAACTCATGTCCATTGTGTCAGTGATGCTATCCAGGCATCTCATCCTCTGTCATCCCCTTCTCCTCCTGCCCTCAATCTTTCCCAGCATCAGGGTCTTTTCAAATGAGTCAGCTCTTCACATGAGGAGGCCAAAGTATTGGAGTTTCAGCTTCAACATCAGTCCTTCCAAAGAACACCCAGGCCGGATATCCTTTAGAATGGACTGGTTGGATCTCCTTGCAGTCCAAGGGACTCTTTAGAGTCTTCTCCAACACCACGGTTCAAAAGCATCAATTCTTCAGCGCTCAGCTTTCTTCACAGTCCAACTTTCACATCCATACATGACCACTGGAAAAACCATAGCCTTGACTAGACGGACCTTTGTTGGCAAAGTAATGTCTCTGCTTTTGAATATGCTATCTAGGTTGGTCATAACTTTCCTTCCAAGGAGTAAGCGTCTTTTAATTTCATGGCTGCAGTCACCATCTGCAGTGATTTTGGAGCCCAAAAAAATAAAGTCTGACACTGTTTCCCCATATATTTCCTGCCATGATCTTTGTTTTCTGAATTTTGAGCTTTAAGCCAACTTTTTCACTCTCCTCTTTCACTTTCATCAAGAGGCTTTTTAGTTCCTCTTCACTTTCTGCCATAAGGGTGGTGTCATCTGCATATCTGAGGTTACTGATATTTCTCCTGGCAATCTTGATTCCAGCTTGTGCTTCTTCCAGCCCAGCATTTTTCATGATGTATTCTGCATATAAGTTAAATAAGCAAGGTGACAATATACAGCCTTGATGTACTCCTTTTCCTATTTGGAACCAGTCTGTTGTTCCATGTCCAGTTCTAACTGTTGCTTCCTGACCTGCATATAGGTTTCTCAAGTGGCAGGTCAGGTGGTCTGGTATTCCCATCTCTTTCAGAATTTTCCATAGTTTATTGTGATTCACACAAAGATTATGAATTAGCATAATGTAAAAATGGCGTGGAACATTGGCATAAGTATTCAGTTTGGAGTTGCTGCTGCTGTTGTTGATATCTCCACAAATGAAGTTGATTCACCTTATTCCAAGAAAAGGAAAATAAGAAAGACCATTGAAAGGGCATTTGAAACTATTCGGTTGAATAAAGCTCTTATAGAATTATTATGTAAATACACATTTCTCTCCTATTGAGAGTCTATGGCAATTCAAAAAGAATAATAATGTTATTAATCTCAACCTTTCAAAAGTCAAGCAGTGATAATACCACTTTGTGGAGCTCTTTTAAGAAAAATAAATCAAAATATCTATGCACAAAACAAATCATTACAATGTTATTTAAAATGTTGAGAAGTTGCAAACAGTCAATAACCAACAATAAGACATGTTTAGCAAATAATTCCATATATATTAGCAAGATAATATTGATACTTTGAAAACTTTAAATTGTGGAAGTATTTCTGAAATAGTATCAAGGAAAAATAAGTATGTTAAATTATGAATGCAACTATTTTAAAATACATGCAAAAAATAATTTAGAAGAGTTCACATCAAAATGATATTAGATGTGTTACTGCAGTGGTATAGTAGTAATTTCATTTTTCTTCTTCTTTTTTTTTTTTTTGCCATTCCATAATGTCTCTTGGGTATTTCTACACTTAATACAATAAAACTCATATTTTAAAAGTAGCACGTGTACATTATTGTCCTAACATTAAAATTTGGCAAAATTTAAGAGGGCTAAGGAATCTTCTGAGCATTTGAAGGGCTGAGGAGGATGGAATTATTTCCAACATCACCTCATCTATAGTTATTGTGATCTTCTTAGCATCGATGGAAGGTAAAACCAACATATTACCCAGACTTGGCTCTGTAAATTACACCTATGCCAGTTAGCCGAGTAGGCTAGAAACAATCAGGTTATCTACATAATGAACAGACATATTCAGTCTCCAATAAGATTCTCATCCACAGTGAATTCATATTAGCAGAAGTGCAACTGATTTGCCAATATCCTGAAGATTAATTTTATTCTGGTCCACATTTTGTTAATTATTAATTGACTGATGACACACATGCCAAATTTGTCAAACGAAATTCTCCCTGCAAAAGAGAAAAGGAGAGATCGTGGAATAACCTTTTTACATTTTTTGAGGATGTATTCCTCCTCTGAGTTAACTGGAGTGGCAAGAAGAAAGTGAGGGGTGTAAGCTCAGAGCACTTTGGAGCTGAAGGTGCAGAGCTGAGCAGATTTGGAAAACAAATGCATGTGTTAATTACTAAAGTGATTTTAAGAGCAGAATCCTGGAAGGACAACCAAATAAAATTAATCCTTTAAAGTGATAATGCAAAATTTTAAATTACAATGGCGAGCTCTAAGAGAATGTTTCAATATTGCATGTGTTGTTGTTGTTGAGTCTCTAAGTAGCATCTGACTCTTTGGCGACTGCATGGACTGTAGCCCTCCAGGCTCCTGGGTCTGTAGGATTTTCCAGGCAAGAAAACTGAAGTGGATTGCCATTTCATTATCCAGGAGATCTTCTCAACCCAGGGCTGGAACTTGCATTTCCTGCATTGCAGGCAGATTCTTTACCACTGAGCCATGAGGGAAGTCCCAATATTGCATTTATCTTGAAGCTAACATGGACCAGTGCTTCCATGATTTCTGACAATTATAAGTTCACATCAGGAAGTGTGTGTGTGAGAGAGGGAGAGGGACAGAGACAGAGAGACAGAAACAGATGGAGGGGAGAGGAGGAAAACAGGGAAGACAGAGAAAGAAGGAAATAGGAGAAGGAAGATTTCTACCATCCATGATTAATATCATCCTAAAGCAATAAAGTGACGGACACGACTGATCGACTTCACTTTCACTTTTCATTTTCATGCATTGGAGAAGGAAATGGCAACCCACTCCAGTGCTCTTGCTTGGAGAATCCCAGGGACAGGGGAGCCTGGTTGGCTGCCGTCTATGGGGTCGCACAGAGTTGGACACGACTGAAGCGACTTAGCAGCAGCAGCAGCAGCAAAGCAATAAATGGTCACATCACTTCATGGCAAATAGATGGGGAAACAGTGGAAACAGTGGCTGACTTTATATTTTGGGGCTCCAAAATCACTTCAGATGGTGATTGCAGCCATGAAATTAAAAGACGCTTACTCCTTGGAAGGGAAGTTATGACCAATCTCGATAGCATATTCAAAAGCAGAGACATTACTTTGCCAACAAAGGTCCATCAAGTCAAGGCTATGGTCTTTCCAGTGGTCATGTATGGATGTGAGAGTTGGACTGTGAAGAAAGCTGAGCACCGAAGAATTGATGCTTTTGAACCATCGTGTTGGAGAAGACTCTTAAGAGTCCCTTGGACTGCAAGGAGATCCAACCAGTCCATCCTAAAGGAGATCAGTCCTGAATATTCATTGGAAGGACTGACGTTGAAGCTGAAACTCCAATACTTTGGCCACCTGATACGAAGAGCTGACTCATTTGAAAAGACCCTGGTGCTGGGAAAGATTGAGGGCAGGAAGAGAAGGGGACGACAGAGGATGAGATGGTTGGATGACATCAATGACTCAGTGGACATGGGTTTGGGTGGACTCCAGGAGTTGGTGATGGACAGGGAGGCCTGGCGTGCTGCAGTTCATGGGGTTGCAAAGATTAGGACATGACTGAGTGACTGAACTGACCGAAAGCAATAAAGGAATTTATTATCCATCTTTGTGTGTATGTGTGTGTGTACATGCAGAGCTGTAAATCAATATGTAAGCTTACAATGTTTTATCAAAAGATCACTTCTAAATACCAATAGTTTGCAATAAACAGTGTAGACAACAGAAAGCAGTAGTGACTAATTCCTATGCTTGGTCAATGAATGTAACAGGAAAACCCAAACATGAAAACTGTTCTTCAGCTATAACATAATTAATAATAGATTACTGCATAGTTGCTGTCCTTTGCAGATTTAAAAACCTTAACATTAAGAGCAAATATTAAAAGGCAGTAAGGTACTACAGTCGTGTCCAACTCTGCACGACCCCATAGATGGCAGCCCACCAGGCTCCCCTGTCCCTGGGATTCTCCAGGCAAGAACACTGGAGTGGGTTGCCATTTCCTTCTCCAGTGCATGAAAGTGAAAAGTGAAAGTGAAGTCGCTCAGTTGTGTCCGACTCAGCGACCCCACGGACTGCAGCCTACCAGGCTCCCCCATCCATGGGATTTTCCAGGCAAGAGTACTGGAGTGGGTCTACAGACAATATGAATTCTCAGTGCTCACGAAAAATTAGCTATCAAGTATTTATTGTTACTACATGCCAAGCACCCTGTTAATTTCACCAATTTCTGTCTTTACAGATATGGTCCCTACCCACCTAGAGCTTTCAGTCTGGTGAGAGACAGGTACCATATCTACATTTAAAGAAAAATCATTATAAACTGTGAGATGTGAAGAACTGACTCATTTGAAAAGACCCCGATGCTGGGAAAGATTGAAGGCGGGAGGAGAAGGGGACGACAGAGGATGAGATGGTTGGATGGCATCACTGACTCAATGGACATGAGTTTGAGTAAGCTCTGGGAGTTGGAGATGGATAGGGAAGCCTGGTGTGCTGCAGTCCATGGGGTCTCAAAGAGTCAGACACAACTGAGAGACTGAACTGAACTGATACATATACATATGTATAAATGTATGAATATATCCATTCTCCCCCAAACAACTCTCCCTTCCAGGCTGCCATATAACATTGAGCAGAATTCCCTGTGCTATACAATAGGTCCTTGTTAGTTATCCATTTTAAATATAGCAGTGTATATGTGTCCATCCCAAACTTCCTAACTATCCCTTCCCCACATCCATCCCTCCTAGTAACCATAAGTTCCTTCTCCAAGTCTGTGAGTCTGTTTCCATTTTGCAGTTAAGTTCATTTGTATCATTTCTTTTTAGATTCTGCAATAACTTTGATCTGAGATATGAAGGACCAGTAGAAATTCACCAGGTAAAGAGAGGAAGAGCATGGGTACAGTATGAGCATAGGCTCTGTGCCAGGATGGAACTCAGCCTCAATGGATTACTCTATCAAGGTCACTGCCGTGGTAAGCACTGAGTTTGGGATAACAAGAAAGGTTACTAAGACAAAAAAAAAAAAAGTTTCTCCTTTCCCATCCTGACATAAGGAAAGAGGGGCCCAGAATTATTTATTCAAAGGACTAAGTAGTCTTTTTATCTCCACCTCCTTGCCCTTTCCCTACACCTCCACACCACCATCAGGTCCATGACGAGGGGTTAGAGTAGAGAAGGGAAGACATTATGGGTAGAGGTTGATAGCCTTGCATGAGAGCAGAGTCCCAGGTCTTGATTTTTCACTGTAGGACATCTATAGGAGGTGGACAATATGAATCATGCCAGGAAAACCACAGTGAGAGCTCCTGTGGGTGTGGCCAAACACTGCTGGCCCAGAGGCTTGTGTGTGTGTGTGTGTTTGTATTAGTCACTCAGCATCTGACTCTTTGTGACCCTCATAAACTGTAGGCCACTAAGCTCCTCTGTGCATGGAATTCTCCAAAAAGGAATACTGGCGTGGGTTGCCATTTCCTCCTCCACAGAGGCTTCTGTGGGTGTGGCCAAACACTGCCTGCTCAGAGGCTGGGGGAAGGTAGTGGGGGAGGGCAGCGAGGCCTGCCATGGCAGCCAGGCCATCTTCACTACCTCATGGCCAGTACTGTACTTAAAGCTCTACTAGGATTACCTCATTATGACTATCTGTAAGTTGAAGACTATTATTATCCAATTATCCAAGAAAGAGCATGAGAGTTTAAGAGATAAGTAGTTGCTTAACAGCATATGTCTTATAAATTCATTGTTTGAGCTCAGAGAGTCTAACTCCGGCCTTCCTGGTCTAAATCCACTGTGCTGTCTGAGGTTGAATGTCCCAAGGCCCAGGGTAGCTGGGTCCTGAAGCAGATTCAATTTGTTTATAGAAATAAAAGTTCCTAACACTCCAGTATTGGGGAGAAGAATCTATACCAGCTTCACTAAAAAGATTCATTTTGAGGAATGAATAGGAGAGAGGAAAAATTAAGTGAAAGAAGAAAATCAGTTATGACTCCATTAAAAGCCTAAGGAGAGATTGGTAGCTTGGCCTAAGCTTAAGCCTAAAGTTGCTACTAGTAAAGCCAGAGTGATACAGTCAGATTTTGGAGATATTTAGGAAGTAAAATCATGGTACATGGTGATGAGTTTTTATAGGGGGGCCAGGGATAAGCAAGTATCAGAGATGATGTCTACATTTATTGCTTAACTCCACTTCAAATATCCTTTTGTATTAGTATCATATGTTCTGGAATTCAAAGAAGACATAAATTTTGAAGCTGATCATCCAATGATGAATTCCAATTCATATTTTCAAATGGTCCTTTTCAACTATAAAAATGTGTTACAGCTAATTTTATAAAAATTTCATTGCTAAAACCTTCTGGTGGAAGAAACAAAATAGCAGGTAGTATAGTTCTAAATCTAACTTTAAGGCAAGAATATGGAAATACCTTTTTCACACTAGAGTTATCTATGTATTTTTCAAAGCCAAGTTTGAAAGTGTAACTGGATGACTCATCACTAAAGTGGGTCAATTGTCTGCAAACTGAATGGAAAATATCAGGACAGTTATGCACCCAGTGGTAATAGGCTTCAAACATAATTTTAACTATATGAGTCTTTTATCATTTTCTTAAAAGCCAAAAGTCATGTCTTCTGACATATCTTTTTCTTTAAAAGGATATTTCCTGTGGTTGATAGGACTAAATTATTTATCATAATATTAATGCCATTCCAAAGTAACTTACTCCAGCAATCAATGCTCTCCTTACCAATACCAAAAATAGACTGTCATCTACCTGATATAATACTAGGAGACTAGAATGCTCTACCATATTACTTCTATTTCAAAAGATCTCCCCCACATTCTCCTTCATATTACCAATGAATATTTAGAAAGAAGTGTGTTCGTCACCATCCTTACATTCTCATCCATTAGCTTTTCTAAAATGGATTTCACCTAATCCAAGCACTGCCTAAGTTTCTAAAGGATCAGGAGGAGCTTTTGTGATAATAAGCAAACAAACAAACAACAAATAAGACTAAGAGAAAGATCAAAGAAATACATACCTATGCTATAATCATCTGCCACGTTTCAAAATCATAAATCTAGACAAATAGTAGTTAAGTTAATTTCTTCTAGATCAAGAAGCTACGTTTGCATTCCATGGCTAACTAACAGGCTCAGTCCTTGCCTGGACTTCCAATTGTTTAGAGAGAACCTGTTTTACTTGAGTACTATAGAGACAAATTGATTATTCAAAAAACACTTTTTAAAAAAAACCACTATCTTAGTCAATTCAGGCTGCTATAACAAAGCTCCATTGACTTCATGGTGTACAAGCAACAGAAATTTATGTCTCACAGTACTACAGGCTGGAAGTCCAAGGTCAAGGTACCAGTATGACCACACTCTAATGAGTGATCTCCTCTCTTCTACAGAGGGTCATCTTCTTGCCCTGTCCTTGTATAATGGAAAAAGCAGCTAGTTTTCTGGTCTTGTCTTCTAAGGCATTAATCTTGTTTATGAGGGCTAGCCCCCTCGGGATCTAATTATCTCCCAAATGCCCAACCTCTAAATACCATTATATTAAGGACTAGATTTTAACAAAGAAATTTGGTTGGGGGAAATTTTAATCCATAACACCCACATTATAGTACATTTCTGGGTTGGCAGGTATGCATTACTCATGACCCAGGTCTATGCCCACATACAGAGCAGACATCACTAATCAATTACTGCTCTCTTTCCCTCAGGTACAGAATATAGCCTAAAAATCCTAAGCAAAGCACTACAGACAGTCACTACTTGTTAATCAGATTATGAAATGTGTGATAAAACTCACTTGCCATCCCTGGAAATGTGGGAAAGTACTGAAGATGTTTATTCTAATTTACATATTACCAATTAACAGAGGGGTGTTTTGACAAGTTACATAACCTTTCTGAGCACACAGGCCTTTCCTACATCGCAAGGTTGTTGGAGAGAAAGAAATGAAATAATGTTTGTAAAACTGTTCTTCAAACATTTAAAAGTGTTGTATAAAATTATTTCTTTTTATTACTTTTTTTTTTCCAGAACTGCAGAAAAAATGGGAACATAATGAAGTAAAATTTAAATAGACCTAACAAACACTTGATTCAATGTTCCTGGGATACAATCTCTTCACTTGAAAATACATATTCCAAAATTCAGTTCCACCTGAGATGGCAGAGGTTCTGAGAACCATCTGGGGGTTTGATGTGATGTGAACATTTCTTTCATACTGTTCCTTTTTCCTATTTGCATTTATGTGATTGACCATGTGTGCACTAAGTAAACAAATCTTTCTGCAAGTGTATTCCTTGATTGGTGTATGCATGCTCAAAAGAAAATGGCACTGAGTAAATAGGCATTTTAGCTTCTGAAATGAAGATACAGGAAGGAATCAAGGAGAAAAATCTCTGCTTTGAAGAGATAAAGAAAGCCTATAATCAGAGTTATCCAGGCAAAGGCATTACCTGTGGGAGGCTGCTCTACTTTGTACTCACGTAGCACCTTTCATCCAGAAAGCTCAAATCACATACCATTTAGTAAGCCCCTTCATGTACAGGGACCTCATTGATCCTCCCAGCAGGGTTATAAAAGCACATTGTGGACCCCACCATGTGAATATGAAAACTAAGGCACTGGGAAGTGAAGCGCCTCATCAAAATGCAGAGAAGTAAACAAATGAAAACAATTAAGAATATAAGGATAATTATGGGTGTGATTCACTTTCTTTAGTGTCAGCCCAGATTTTTAACTATTTATTTCCATTAAAAGGCAAATACTTCCAACAGCAGCCATCCGTGCAACAGAGCATCTCTGTGGGTTAGGGACACCTTTTATTAAAACAATCTGTTACCCAGAACACCCTTCACCTCTTTTCCATTCAACTGAGAAGCCTATAAAATGTCTAAGGCTTTCAATCAAGGGGGAAAAGTCTACCAGACCCCTCCCCAAAATTTAAAAATTAAATTTATTTACTTAAACACAGAGGTAAAACAAGGACAAATGTCCACAAAACACACTCTGGCCAGCTTTGCAAATAGCAATTGGCTCTTCTGACATAATATGCTTAAAAACCCAGCAGGTACATTAAATCAAAACACAAACAAAGCAGGCTCTGCTGCTGCTATATGTCAAACCTTTCCCACCTCAGAGTTTCTGCTATTTCCCAAAACATTCCTGACACCTTCAATCAAACTGATATAGTTATTCTTCTTTCACAGCAAACAAGATCTATAACACTATGCCCACCTTTTCTTAAGCAAGAAAAGGGACAAAAACAAGTCTTCCTTCCTCATAGAAACTGATAAAAGAGGATAAATATAGTTCTCTTCAGTTATTTTTGTCTCTTTTGGTCAAAGGCAAAAGGTCTCAGTGTGGCAAGTTGAGTGATAAAAAACTTTTGAGAAGGAAAGGGAATTCAAAATTAGGGTTATTTCATGTCTATATTGACTGCTGACTTGAGAAATTCGCGTTTTCCCTTCATTTAGACTCCCATTGTGATCAATAACCTCAGTGACAAAACCCTGAGCTAATTGTCTATTCCTTGCACTTTAAAAACAGTGTGTACTAGAGTTTCTCATAAACATTTAATAAATCTTTTTCTTCTTTCTACATACATGACTTATAAATTAAACAACAAAAAGGCACATTTACAAAACAGACCTCAAAGCCTGTTGATCCATACCAGCCAATTTTTCTTGTGATACAATTTCCAATTCTGCTGAAATATGTTTTGGCAGGATTTATAAAGTTTTCATAAATAATATATATGCAAAATAAAATTAAACACTGTCAACAGCAACATATTCTGAGGTACTCTTGCTACTGATTTCCTGGATGGTAATTATATCTCTTTTTATACATAAATATACCACAAAAACATACACAATGACGTACCAAAAAAAAGAAAGCAGTTCATAACCCAAAGAGAAGCCTCCACTACATAAAAAATAATATTATAATCACTAATCATATGGACACATGTAACTTGAAAAAAAAAGAAGTTAAAAAAAATCAATACATCATTGGAACAAAATCTACTTATGCCAAGTACTTCTCAAATCAAGCTAATGTTTTTCAACAATAAGACAGCATGCTTGGCTTTCAGAATGATGTTGCTAGAAATTAATAAAAGCCAGAAAGTTTATTTTGGATTAGAAGATTCACCTGAATGAGAAAAACTCACAAAAAGACTGCAACAGCTCTTCATGCTCAAATTTAAAATCTTGATCTTATAGACAAAGCCGAAAAAAAGGCAAAAGTGGAAGGGGAATAAAAAACTGCTCGGTCTATTTCTGGCAATTCCCGTGGGTGGCTTGATTTCTCCACCTAGATTCATCCACTCCTACTTGTTTCTACCTAGTTATGACTCAGCACCCTCCTCTCCCCATACCTTAGCACCACAGAAGTTAAAGTTTTAGTGTTTTAAAATGTCAAAACTCAGAATTATGTGCTTCAACATGAATACTTTATTGTACACAGGCATAGGTTTTTGTAGGGAAACAGATACATGGGGTCAAGATTGGAGATCAATAAAAATGGGTTATTATCTGTCTGGAAATAGCAGAGCTACTTAGAAATTTTGAATATACACAAGATGAAGCCACTCACGGGCAAATGGAAGTGATGAGATGGATAAGCCAAGGTCTCCATAATGCTCTAGGATTACAAGAGTAATGTTTGCACGTAGATAAACGTGAAACCATTCTTCCACTTTAAAGAAAAATGGAAATCACAAGGAAAATGCTTGAACTTCTTTGAAAAAAAAAAAAGAAGCTGAACATATATCAACTTCCATAGTTCAGTTTTAGAGTACAAACTCGACCTCTATCAGAAAGGAAAGGATTCAGAAGAGAGTGATCTCTTTGTGGATAACTAAAGGTCCTTGATTTTTTTTTCCCCACTGTCTCCATTAACCTTGTCCATATTTATTGCTTATCATCCACTCTACACAAGAGTAAAGTACAATTTTCTCAGTTAAGATTTTGATAGAATGCTACATTGTTTGAGGAGGTTGGAACTTAGAAACACAAATTACACTTTAAAGTTGTGTAGAAATTCATTTCATCTGAGGCACTATTTACTATTATATTTTTCCTTTAAAATTGCTTACTTTTCAACTAAATAGCTACACCCTGTTATCAGATTTATAACACCTGCATGCCCTTCTCACTCAACCTGTGGAATTTCCCTTCTCTCTCACTAAGAGAAGGGAGGCAACCAAAAAAGAACTTCTACAAGTGCCCACCACCACATCCTGTACCTGCACCTGTCCTTCCTGACTTCCTGCTTTTACATAAACTGTCTATGGATAGCAACCACTACCTCTACATATCTGGGCTTCCAGGTGGCGCTAGTGGTAAAGACCCTGCCTGCCAGCGCAGGCGACGAAAGAGATGCGGTTTCAATCCCTGGGTTGGAAAAGTCCCCTGGAAGAGCACATGGCAACCCACTCCAGTATTCTTGCCCAGAGAATCCCCAAGGACGGAGGAGCCTGGCAGGTCACACTCCATGGAGTCGCAAAGATTCGGACACGACTGAAGCAACCTGGCACGCTTACACTCATGCACCTTTCAGTTAGCTAAGAATATGGTACCCTTACAGAATCACCAATTTCCCTTCCTACTAGAGCATTCTAATTTATATATACACATATATAAGGAATTGGCTCGCATGGTTATGGAGGCTGAGAAGTCCAAAAGACCTGTATTCAAAAGGCTTGAGTCCCAGGAGAGCCAGTCGTGTAAGTTCCAGTCCAAGTTCAAGTCTGAGGGCAAAAGCAGACTGATGTCCCAGCTCAAAGACAGGCAGAAAAAGAATGAATTCTTCCTTACTCAGGTTCTATCCAGGCCTTCAGTGGACTGAATGAGGCCACCCAAATTTGGAGTGCCATCTGCTTTACTCAGTCTACAGATTCAAAAGTTAATCTCATCCAGAAACACCTTCACAGACACACCCAGAATAATGTTTAATCAAGTATCTGGACCCCATGGCACAGTCAAGCTGACCATTAATAAAATTAACCATCACAATCTTCCACCTGAAAAAAAAAAAAAAAAAAAAAACCTCTCTCCCTTGACCTCCACATCCTCTCCAATTACTCTTCCATCTCACTCTCTTTTACAGTGAAATTTCTCAGAAGACCTTTGCCTATCTCCCATGCTTCCCCCCTCTGAAGCCTGTCCACTCAGCAGGCCAATGAAATGCCAAACTCTCCCTCAATGCCCTTACTCTACTTAATTTATCTCCACATAAATTATCACCATCTGACATATTTACCTGTTTTTTGCCACCTATACTAGAATTCAATACATGTGGTGGATGCTCAATATGTTCAATGAATGAATGAATAAATACAGAAAGTACTTGGAGGTACTCATGACTATATTAGGGCACATAGTTATTTTAGAGCACAGAGTAGGTGCTCAATGTTTCAAAATTTTTATAAAAATAAAAATTCTGAAACAGGCACAAAGCAATGAACCCTGCAGGGCCCTTCAGGGTACAAAAGCCTCTCCCTGTCCCCATTTCCTGCTTGTTGAAAAGGCTTTTGCCTCCTAGGCCTTCCCTGAGTTCCAAAGAGCAGGCACAGGCAATGACTAATGAGGAGAATAAGTGAAGGAATGCAGAAACAAAGGAAAAGCAGTTAGATAAGAAAAGTAAATCTAAATAAGTAAAAAGTAAGGCAGTTAAATAAGATAAGAAAAATATAAAGAAAGCTGAGCACCGAAGAATTGATGCTTTTGAATGGTGATGTTGGAGAAGACTCTTGAGAGTCCCTTAAACTGCAAGGAGATCCCACCAGTCCATCCTAAAGGAGATCAGTCCTGAGTGTTCATTGGAAAGACTGATGCTGAAGCTGAAACTCCAATACTTTGGCCACCTGATGCAAAGAACTGACTCCTTGGAAAAGACCCTGATGCTGGGAAAGATTGAGGGCAGGAGGAGAAGGGGATGACAGAGGATGAAATGGTTGGATGGCATCACTGACTCAATGGACATGAGTTTGAGCATGTTTCGGGAGCTGGTGATGGACAGGGAAGCCTGGCGTGCTGCAGTCCATGGTTGCAAAGAGTCGGACATGACTGAGCGACTGAAATAAACTGAACTGAAGAAGAGTAATGCCAATAGTTTCAAAATAAAGCAGAGTTCTAGTTCCTACTCAAGGAATATATGTAACAATCTGTTGGATAAGTCGTTCTTTAAGAACTAAGACCCACCCCACTTTCCCACTATGTTCCCTACCAGCCTCTTGTTTGTAGAAGAAGCTTGCCATCTCTGCCTCTATATTTCATCTATCTTTTTCTGCTGCTTTAACCTGAGTCATAAGACTCAGCTTAGCCCTACACATAGATATGTTAGCCACTAAAGGAGATCCAACCAGTCCATTCTGAAGGAGATCAGCCCTGGGATTTCTTTGGAAGGACTGATGCTAAAGCTGAAACTCCAGTACTTTGGCCACCTCATGCGAAGAGTTGACTCATTGGAAAAGACTCTGATGCTGGGAGGGATTGGGGACAGGAGGAGAAGGGGACGACAGAGGATGAGATGGCTGGATGGCATCACTGACTCTATGGATGTGAGTCTGAGTGACCTCCGGGAGTTGGTGATGGACAGGGAGGCCTGGCGTGCTGCGATTCATGGGGTCGCAAAGAGTCTGATACGACTGAGCGACTGAACTGAACTGAAAGGAATTTTGTTCCACTTTGGGGTATAGGCGGTAGCCTCCTTCCAAAGAAAGTGTCTCCCCTGCAATGACAAGGAAATGTGAACAAGAAAAATTAACATTTGTCTTATTGAGTTCTGCAGGACTATCATGATCAGACTCACCTCAATCAAAGTCAACTTACCAAGAACAAAGTGTTTTCACAAACCTCCTTGGGTCCCTGCTGGCACCCAGATGTTTGTGATCATCTGTCACTTCCTGACCTTAAACTCCTCCTGCTTCCCCCTTCCCTGACATAAAAGAAGCTTGAATTCTACCTTGAATTAAGATGAATCTTTAGGCCATTAGTCTGCCATCTTCTCACTTTGGTGGCTTTCTGTAAGAAGTCTTTGTCCCAAAACCTTGTCTCTCAACACACTGCCTGCTATGCAGTGTTTGGATTTGGTAATAAGCACTCATTCATTACTTGTATTTTCACTCCTAAAATAAAGCCAAATAACAAGACAGTGCTGCTAAATGTATCAGACCACCTTGACAGTGCCTCTTAGGAGCAAGCATACTTCACCCAGAATTTCCAGAGATGAGTAAGTTTCACAGAGAAAGCAAATTTTTGCCTCTCAGAAACTGAGGCATAGGAGAAAACCACTAGAGCTGAGAAGGAAGTTGTGTGGGAAGTCTAGTTTTATTGCTGCCTAGCTATGGAAATGTATCAAATTTATTTAATTTTTTTGTGAGCATTGTGTTTCATTTCTATATGAGAGTGTCACTATCTTGAAAACTGCTTTACTCATTTTCCCATACTCTGGGAATTTTGTTTAATGCTTTCCCCTTCTTTCTCAGTTTTCCAACAATCTGTCTCCCCATAGTATACCCAGCCAATAACTTCAAACATCACAGAAAAAAGTAAAAGCAAACAAGGAACTGCCTCACCCTACTACCACCTCATGTACAACTCGCAGAAGTACACAACCACCTGTTTCCCATCTGTCTGCTCCTAAAGCCAACTTGCACACATGAGCTTTTGATCTCATTTCTTCTTGCCATCTCAGGAGCTTTATTTCTACTCTTATTTTCTCTCTATGCTGTATCATCAACTCAGCACTTTCTTTTCAACTGTTTACACCAGCATGCTAGAATCTTCTTATACCACTAATCTTAAAACAAAAAAAAAAGGAAGAAAAGCAAAACGCCGACACTGCAACACTGTAGCAACGACAGCAGTACAATGAGAAGCTTTCCATTGCATGAACATATTACAGTTCATTTCATCTTTCCCTTATCAACAAAGCAAATATTGGGGCTATTTCCAAATTTGGGCTTTTGTGGGTTTTTTTTTCATTGTTTAACCTATAAACATTTCAGATATGTCTTCTAGTAAACATGCATCAAAGTTTTCCTAGATCAAATACTTAGTAGTGATATTACTGAAGCCTAGGTCATTTTACTAGGTAACACCAAAACATTTTCCTAAGTAACTATACTAGCTTGCATCCTAAAAACAGGATACATTGCTCCATATTCTCCCCAAAGCTTATTATTGTCAGACATTCTAATGTTTGCTAATCTACTGAGTATCAAGTGGCTACTTATTATGATTATAATTGGTATTTTCATAATTATTAAGAAGACTGAGTAACTTTTAGTAAGCTTAGAGATGACTTATGTTTTCCTTCTGCGATAGATGGCTGTTCAGGTCTTTTGCCCTTTTTCCCTATGAAATTCTTTGTGATTTTCTTTCTTTTTAAGATCTGCCTATATATTCTGTATATATTCAGGGCTTCCCTGATAGCTCAGTTGGTAAAGAATCTGCCTGCAATGCAAGACTGGTTCAATTCCTGTGTTGGGAAGATCCGCTGGAGAAGGGATAGGCTACCCATTCCAGTATTCTTGGGCTTCCCTTGTGGCTTAGTTGGTAAAGAATCTGCCTGCAGTGTGGGAGACCTGGGTTTTATCCTTTGGTTGGGAAGATCCCCTAGAGAAGGGAAAGGCTACTCTAGTATTCTGGCCTGGAGATTTCCATTGACTGTATAGTCCATGGGATCACAAAGAGTCAGACAAGACTGAGTGACTTTTACTTTCATATATTCTGTATACTAATCATTTGGTTTCATGCATTATATATATATATATATATATATATATATATATATATATAAAATGCACACACACACACACACACACACTCCTGGTTTGCGGTTTGTGTTTTTTTATCTATGATTACTTTTGATGAAAAATTTAAACTGTGTACTCCAGTCAATTAGTATTTTGCTTTGTGGAATGTACATTTGTTATGGCTTAGACTAAGGAAGGGATGGATGCTGGTTAAGTGCCTGGTTTCAAGAGCTGGACTGCTGGGGTTGGGTCCTGGGTCCACATCTTACCAGCTGTACAACCTAGATTCAAAATCTAATTTATTCAAAACTGTTTACTGGTATGTTATTTAATGTCTCTGTGTCTCTGCTCCCCATCAGTAAAACTAATATAGTAACATTTCTTAGAGTTATGCATGTGTGCATGCTAAGTCACTTCAGTCATGTCCAACTCTTTGCAACCCTATGAACTGTAGCCTGGAAGCCTCCTCTGTCCATGGGATTCTCCAGGCAAGAATACTGGAATGGATAGCCATTCCCTTCTCCAGAGGATCTTCCCAACCCAGGGACTGAACCTGGGTCTCTTGCATTGCAGGCAGATTCTTTACCATCTGAGCCACCAGGGAAGCCTGTTGGGCTGTGGTCCATGAGGTCACAATGAGTCGGACATGACTTAGCAACTGAGCACAGCACACTTCTAATTGATTATCATTTTATTGTGTTGTATTTATTGTATTTTCCTCATTGCACTTTTTTTTTTTTGGTATTTTGGATTTTTGTATGTTTCTGCACTATCTATCTGCTACTACTAGAAGTAAGCTCTTTGAGGACAGTAGCATTGTATTACTCTCATACTCCCTAGAGCAGTGCCTGACACACACAATCAGTTCTCAATGCCTCATTATTGACTGTCAGATATTGTTCTAAGACATTTATACGCACTACTTCATTTCACTTCCCACAGGACATATGTAATTTCCATGTTACAGATAATGAAACCCAGACACAAAGTTGTTTTTTGTTTGTTTAGTCACTAAGTCATGTCTCTTTTTTTTTTTTTAATTTTTAAACTTTACATAATTGTATTAGTTTTGCCAAATATCAAAATGAATCCGCCACAGGTATATATGTGTTCCCCATCCTGAACCCTCCTCCCTCCTCCCTCCCCATTCCATCCCTCTGGGTCGTCCCAGTGCACCAGCCCCAAGCATCCAGTATCATGCATCGAACCTGGACTGGCAACTCATTTCATACATGATATTTTACATGTTTCAATGCCATTCTCCCAAATCTTCCCACCCTCTCCCTCTCTCACTATGTCTGACTCTTTTGCAACCCCATGGACTGTAGCCTGCCAGGCTCCTTTGTCCATGGGATTTCCTTGGCAAGAATACCAGAATGGGTTGCCATTTCATTCTCCAGGGGATCTTCCCCACCCAGGGATCAAACCTGCATCTCCTGCTTGGCAGGCAATTCTTTACCACAGAGCCTCCTGGGAAGCTCAGACACAAAGTAAGTGGAAAAAGTGAAATTCAAAATTATCTCATTTGCCATTTCATCCCCATTGTTTAGTATATTGCAAGATAATGAATAAAATTTATTTAAAAGAGAGATGCATAAAAATATCAAAGAGAAACATTCAAAGGAATGTAACAAAAAAAGGAAAGAGGAAAAAAAGCCAGAGAGTGCCATTTTTAGAGTCTCTCGCACCATCAAATGAACCATAGAAGGTCAGAACTGGGTTTCAGAATTCACACTCCAATAGGATCTATAGAAGTTGCTGTTGCTACTTCCTGTGAAGTGCCTCAGGATACAATGGTTGTGAAAAATGCTATAAAAATGTAAAATTGTTCTTCACACCTTTACTTAGTGCTATTGTCTCTGTTTGTCAAGGTGCAGCCAACACAAGACCACAAAGCTTTACATAATTCAAGCTTAGAGAAACATAAATCTGATTTGTCAGAGAAAAAGAAAGGAGACTTTCAGAAAGAAAAATCCAAAATTCAGAGATCCCATCTGTTATTTTCTATGCATTCATATGTCAGAAATCCTCATGGTATCTGGACCCTACGGCAGTTGGTGACTTATCTTTGTCCAGAACCCACTCCCACCAGGGAGTACAAGTAATCCAAGCTGGAACTTCAATGCAGTGAAATCCAGAAAAAGGAAGGCCCCCAAAGTACTCACAAAAGGAATCAATGCTCTGAAAGACAGAGATCTGGCTGGCATGTAAGAGGCTCAGTTTTATTTTTATCACTGTTAAATTTTTTCATAAGGTTTAAAAGTGTTTTTTCATAAGTTTAAAAATGTTTAAAAGTTTCATCAATTACAACATATGAGGTCACTTTCCCAAATTCCTGGTTCTGAAGTTCTAATTCTAGAAGGCTATTAAACCTTCTAGGAAATGGAACTGAGTCTATCAGTTCTCTTGCTGCCTTACATGCCTTTCTTGCTGCCAAGCTGCAGGGCAACTCAGCCCTGAGATCTGAGGCTGCTAAATGAGTCAAGAGTCATCAGAGGCAGACTAGTGTAAGGGAAACAAAAAGAGGCAGAATGGGGTGGTAGGAAAAGCACCCAGGCATCAGAGAAATCTCTCTCCGAACTCTACCCTTCATAACATCATGGCTCCACCCAGATCCCCCTAGATTCTTTTACCATCCTCTGAACCCCTCTCCAGCTGTGATGTTGGTTTCGTCTCCTTCCTGCCCACACATGCAACTCTTCTTCCTCAGGCTGCCCTCAGTTGCCTTGAGGCTCTTGTCCCTAAACACAAGGCTTCATAAAGTGCCTGGAAGTTTATATCCCCCCTTCTCCAAGGATGGAGAATGAATGGTGAGGCAAAGTGTAGCTTCTATGCCTCAGACTTGGATAAACCCTGAGGTATGCCTTACACTCCAGAGATCGCCTGTAGGACCAAGCTGAAGTTACTTTCTCTGAGCCCTTACCCAAATCTTCAGTCTTGCTTGCTTTCTTTCCCTGACCAGAATTGCTTTCCTCACATGCTTATTGTTTCTCCTGGGAGTATTACCTTAAAAAATCATTTGCATTTGAATTCTTACATTACAGATTCTTACATCTCTGCTTCTGAGAAACCCAGTCTAAGAAAATAAACTGCCTCAAAAGTTTGCATTGAAGATTAAATGATATATTATTGCACCCAGGAATGAACATATAATAGGTCCTCCCTAAGTGGTAACTACCTTTGTTATTTCAGGAAGGGACCTGAAAGTCTTCTCTACCTCTGTAGCCTTTTGTAGATCTAACTGGGGGCTCTTATGATGATATACCTAACAAATGCAGCTATTCTCCAGAAAAAGTAATAGTTCTGGTTGTTTCCTAGAAGTCCTTTTCTGTAGGTAACATTCTCCCCTCCAAAATAAACTACATGGAAGAAATGCAGTAAGTCTGAAAAATAAAATACCACTGACTTCGGAGCCATGTTTATCTGAATTGTGAATTTGTGGGTGACATTTACTCATTTCCCTTGTAGCTCAGTCGGTAAAGAATCTGCCTGCAATGCAGGAAACCCAGGTTCAATTCCTGGGTCAGAAAGATCCCCTGGAGAAAGAAATGGCAACCCACTCCAGTATTCTTGCCTGGAGAACCCCATGGACAGAGGAGCCTGGCAGGCTACAGTCCATGGGGTTGCAAGAGTCAGACATGACTTAGTGACTAAACCACCACCACCATTTACTAGCTTAACTATTTAATCACAAGTAAATTGCTTAACCTCTCCTAGTTTTGGGTTCCTCTAAGTCTATAAACTTCCCTGGTGGCTCAGATGGTAAAGCATCTGCCTGCAATGCAGGAGACCTGGGTTCAATCCCTGGGTCAGGAAGATCCCCTGGAGAAGGAAATGGCAACCCACTCCAGTATTCTTGCCTGGAAAATCCCATGGATGGAGGAGCCTGGTAGGCTACAGAACATGGGGTTGCAAAGGGTCGGATATGACTGAGCAACTTCACTTCACTTCACTAAGTCTATAAAATGGAGAGAAAAACATCCCATTGACTTTGCTGTACTGTGAAGGTTATACAATATTTACTGAATCAGAGACAGCTTATTGTATTAAGCTGTCTTAATACAATTAGTTAAGAGCAAGAATACTAAAGGGAAAATGCCCTGACTCCAAGCTCTGCCTCTTGTGCTAGTCAGGATTCTCCAGAGAAATAAAACCAACTGGAGATAGATGACAGATAGATAGATAAGATGGATGATAGGTAGGGAGACAGATAGGTAGGTGAGTAGGTAGATATATAGATAGATAGACAGAGGGACAGATAGATGATAGAGATTTGTTATAAAGAATTGGCTCACATAGGAGGTTGACAAAACCAGACCCAAGAGAGCAGATGGTGTTACCTCCAGTCCGAGTTTAAGTCTGAAAACAGGAGAGAACTGATGTCCCAACTGAGAGACAGTCAGGCAGAGAAAGAATTCTTTGTTATTCATCTCTTTGTTCTATTCAGGCCTTCAAATGATTGGATGAGCCCCACTCACAATGGAGAAGACAATCTGCTTTACTCAGTGTATTAGCCCATTCATGTTCCTTTAGCAAAAATACTATAGACTAGGTAGTTTATTAACTATAGAAATTTATTTCTGGAGGCTAGAGAGACCAAGATCATGCTTGAGAAGCTTCTGGTGTCTGGTGAAACCTCAGTTCCTAGTTAATAGATGGCTGTCTATTAACAAGTGGTAGAGGGGGCAAGGGAGCTCTATGGAGTCTCTTTTATAAGGGCAATAATTCCATTCATAAGGGCTCCACACTCTTGACTCACTTCCCCAAAATCCTATCTCTAAGTACCATCACATTAGACATTAGGATTTAGCATATGAATTTTGGCAGAGTCACAAATATTGTTTATAGTGTTCAGTCTATTAATTCAAATGTATATTAACCTGACCTAACAACACCCTCACAAATACATCTAGAAATAATATTTAAATAAATAATATTATTTAAACAAATATCTGGGCATCCCATGCTTATCAAGTTAACACATAAAGTTAACTATTATGCTAATTGTGCCAACTTCAAGAAATAATCCATCCACGTGATTTTTATTAAGAGATTGAAAACAGAGGGTAGCTCTGGAAACTGAATAAGTTCAAACATGTTAAGTACATGTAACAGTCTTTGCCATATCAGATTAAATCAGATCAGTCGCTCAGTCGTGTCCAACTCTTTGTGACCCCATGAATAGCAGCACACCAGGCCTCCCTGTCCATCACCAACTCCCGGAGTTCATTCAGACTCACGTCCATCGAGTCGGTGATGCCATCCAGCCATCTCATCCTCTGTCGTCCCCTTCTCTTCTTGCCCCCAATCCCTCCCAGCATCAGAGTCTTTTCCAATGAGTCAACTCTTCGCATGAGGTGGCCAAAGTACTGGAGTTTCAGCTTTAGCATCATTCCCTCCAAAGAAATCCCAGGGCTGATCTCCTTCAGAATGGACTGGTTGGATCTCCTTGCAGTCCAAGGGACTCTAAATACTAAAAGAATGTTAGTAAAATTTCCTCTCTAGAAATTTAGGAAATGGTAGGTCACTTCCCTTTGGAAGTAGAGACTACGTATATTAAGTGACCAGAAATTTGAACACTACTCTTTTACAGACACTTTGGAGAGAACATGACCAGAATTTTAATTTTCTTTGAGTACAGAACAAGAAGAGAGGGTTTAATCTCCAAGTAGGCCACAGTACTCATGGAAACACAGAATTTCAGGCAGTAAGTATAAGTAGATGTCAAAATGGACTATTCTATCCCATAGAAGGCTATGGGATCTCCTATTTCAGGAGGTCTTTAAACTAAGAAATAATATCATGTGTCTAGAATAGCTTGAATTTAATTTTCCCTGAGGTAGGAAGAAGAACTAAATTACAACCCACTCACCCCATATTTCCTTCTGGTAATTTCATTTCTTCAGCTTCCTGAAAATCTGAGCAAAAACTTTAGAATCTACATAATGGAGAAGAGACAGTCTCTACAGGAAGTGCTGTCAGGAAAGCTCAACAGCCACATGTTAAGCAATGAAGTTAGAACACACTTTCACACCATACAAAAGAATCAACTAAAAATGGTTTAAAGATTTACATGTAAGATATGACACCATAAAACTCCTAGAAAATAGTCTCTGACATAAATTTTGCCAATGTTTTCTTAGGTCAATCCCCCTAAGATAGTAGAGATAAAAGCAAAAATTGGTTTGGGCTGAATCAAGCCTATAAGCTTTTGCACAGCAAAGGAAAATATAAGCAAAATGAAAAGACAACCTAGAGGTTAGGAGAAACTATTTGCAGATGATGGGACCTACAAGGCCTTAATTTCCAAAATAGACAAACAGCTCATACAACTCAATAACAAAATTATCAAACAACCCAATCAAAAAAAAAAAAAAAAAGGACTGAGTACCTAAATAGACATTTCTCCAAAGACATACAGATGACCAATAAGCATATAAAAAGATGCTCAACATTGGTAATTATTAGAGAAACACCATTCAAAACTACAATGAGTACCACCTCACAGCCATCAGAATGGCCATCATTATAAAGTCTACCAAATGCTGGAGATGCTGTGTTGGAAAGGGAACCCTCCTTCACTGTTAGTGGAAATGCAAATTGGCACAGTCACTATGGAAAACAGTATGGAGGTACCTCAAAAGACTAAAACTAAAGTTGTCATATGATCCAACAATCGTACTCTTGGGCATATATCTAGAGAAAACTTTATTTTAAAAAAAAAGATGCACTCACTCCAATGTTTATAGCAACACATGGAAGCAATCTAAATGTCCACCAACAAAGGAATGTATAAAGAAGATGTGGTATATAAATATACAATGGAATACTACTCAGCTATAAAAAAGAAATAATGACATTTACAGCAACATGGATGAACCTAGAGATATTCGTGCTTGGTACAGGAAGTCAGAAAAAGAAAGCCAAATAGCATATATCATTTATTTGTAGAATCTAAAATATGACAAAAATGAACTTACTTATGAAACAGAGGCAGACTCACAGATACAGAAAACAAACTTATAGTTACCAAAGGGGAAAGCGGGGGGAAGGATAAATTAGGAGTTTAGGATTACCAGATACACAACCTGTATAAAATAGATAAATAACGTGGTCCTACTATAGCACAAGGAAATATATTCATATCCTCTAATAAATGATACTGGAAAAATAATATATATACATTATATACATACAACTGAATCACTTTTCTGTACATGAGAAGCTAACACAAGATTGTAAAATAACTATACTTCAATTTTTTTTAATATTAGAATTCTATTTGGGTAACTATGCCCTTACTTCTTTATGGGGGTTAATATTTTTGGAAGCAAGTAATAAACTTCATTAAAAAAAAAATCAGAGGGTTATCCCAGCCTCCCACCTATGAATAGAGCAAACAACACTTTAGGTTATTGCTCCAGTGCTTGCTATCACAGACACCTCCTACAGGTGTTGCATCCTCTGTAATGAGGTGGTTGGTTCTTCAGGTATTTTATAATAGCTTTGTGTTATTGCAAACCACAGTCTGGATCTCTATTCTGAGATGTCTGAAAATGCCCTTACCCAATGTATACTTTTTTGATGTGATATACTGATACAACATAAAGCTTTCTTTTAAATTATAAAATGGTATTATATCATTGCAAGGATGTTAAGAAAATGGGCTCTCATCTAGAAGGGGCTTTCATTCTCCACTAGCAAATATGGGACAATTTGAACATCTAAGTAAATAAAGAGAGAAACAGATTATAGACCACTGAATAAAGAAGAAAACCATGTCTCTAAGTGACTTGCAATTTTAATCTTTAAAGCACCTTCTTAAGATATTAGTATCTCCATTTTACACACAGGGAAACAGAACTCAGACTGATTGTTGAAGTGACTTTCCCAAGTTAAACAGCTAAAAATAATTCTTTTCTTCTATTAAAAAAATCAAATTTACAAAGAAAATGTACATATAATACAAAGAACTGTTTTCTTCCTGAACAATTTGAGTTGTTGACCTGATGTCCCATCACACTCAAATACTTTAAAACAGGAATGTTTTTACACATAACCACAAGATGACCATCAGTATCACTGGCTACATTAGGCTAATGTAAAGAAGCACCTTCACAGAGTAGACATTCAGGAAACCTATGTAGTAAACTGCATGCAAATATTTCATCCATTATACCTCAAAATTAAGCTCTAATGATATAATATGTTGCTATTTATTATATGGACTGTTATACATGCTAGGCTGGAAGAAGCACAAGCTGGAATTAAGATTGCAGGAGACTATCAATAACCTCAGATATGCAGATGACACCACCCTTATGGCAGAAAGTGAAGATGAAAGTGAAAGAGGAGAGTGAAAAAGTGGGCTTAAAGCTCAACATTCAGAAAATGAAGATCATGGCATCTGGTCCCATCACTTCATGGGAAATAGATGGGGAAACAGTGGAAACAGTGTCAGACTTTATTTGGGGGGGCTCCAAAATCACTGCAGATGGTGACTGTAGCCATGAAATTAAAAGACGCTTACTCCTTGAAAGGAAAGCTACGACCAACCTAGATAGCATATTGAAAAGCAGAGACATTACTTTGCCAACAAAGGTCCGTCTAGTCAAGGCTATGGTTTTTCCAGTGGTCATGTATGGATGTGAGAGTTGGACTGTGAAGAAGCTGAGCACCAAAGAATTGATGCTTTTGAACTGTGGTGTTGGAGAAGACTCTTGAGAGTCCCTTGGACTGCAAGGAGATCCAACCAGTCCATTCTAAAGGAGGTCAGTCTTGGGTGTTCATTGGAATGACTCATGCTAAAGCTGAAATTCCAATACTTCGGCCACCTCATGCAAAGAGTTGACTAGTCCAGGTTCAATGCACGATACTGGATGCTTGGGGCTGGTGCACTGGGACGACCCAGAGGGATGGTATGGGGAGGGAGGAGGGAGGAGGGTTCAGGATGGGGAACTCATGTATACCTGTGGCAGATTCATTTTGATATTTGGCAAAACAAATACAATTATGTAAAGTTTAAAAATAAAATAAAATTTTAAAAAAAAAGAAAAGACTCTGATGCTGGGAGGGATTGGGGGCAGGAGGAGAAGGGGACAACAGAGGATGAGATGGCTGGATGGCATCACCGACTCAATGGATGTGAGTTTGAGTGAACTCCAGGAGTTGGTTATGGACAGGGAGGCCTGGCGTGCTGCAATTCATGGGGTCGCAAAGAGTCGGACACGACTGAGTGACTGAACTGAACTGATACACATATAGAAGCACATAGGCTAAATTTAAGTGATTATAAATTGTGACTATATTTTCATCTAAAGTGCATAAATAGAGTGTAAGAACCTTATCATTCCCGGATATTTAGCAGACCCTTCTGCATTTATAAACTAACTTACATATTACATTTATTGGGTTACTTTAATTTTGTATTTTTGTATAAGTATATAAAAATTTTTTGTAATAAGGCTTCAATCTATAGAAAAAATATATAAACCATCAAAAAATGTCCATTCAATTATACAACTTTTACTTAACTTTTGCAATGGTTTCAGAGATATAGAAATAACTACATAATTCTAAGCTTATGGAAATTTCTACTGGGCATGGGCCAAAGCAATTTTTCAGACATGTATAACCTCATTGCTCTTTAATATTTAAATTTATATGCAGTGAATTTGCTGCATTTCCAAGTATCAACTTCATTCATGTCATCAGTACTAGGTGCTACTTAATTTCAAATATAACAGGGTTCCTGACTGATATTCAACAAAATCCTCTACTGTAGTATTTGTCTGATAATGTGTTCCTTATTAAAGCTTTTACATTAGATTAGTTTTCATTCTTAAACAGCATACAGTCTGAAAATATACAAAATCCAAAGTGCCTATGCCCACACAACACAAGAAGGTGAAGGGAGGGAGGGAGAAGATGTGGGTGTTGAGAGACATAATTGCAATGCTCAGGGGACGGCTATGAATGGAAAGCTATAAATAACTCAGCAGTGAGAAACAAACTCAACTTTAGAATGATAGTTTCTCAATGGATCCTCAGAACTTATTGTGGAGTGTCATAGATGGGTCATTTTCAAAGCCTTGAAACTGGTCAGAGATAAGAAAATGAAAGGGAGGAGAGGTGTACCGAAAATCAAAGAAAAATTCTATAAATCCAATTGTTTACTAGAAAAAAAGAAGCTGAAAAAAAATTGTAAGAAATAAGATTCTAAGTCAGAATGAGAATAAATCTCTAAATGTATCTAATCTAAGAAGTATGGATTGCACTTTAGATCATATAATCTCTCTTAAATATCTACATGTGTGTGTTCTTTCTATATTACTAAAATTAATATTTCCTATTTTTTCAAATAATCATCTTTATTTATGGTCTGAATAGTCTAGAACAGTACTGTCCAACAGAGATATAATTTAAGTTGCATTTATAATTTTAAATTTCTGGTACATACATCAAAAGGAAGCAAAAGAAACCAGTGAAATTGAGTTTAATAATGTATTTTTAAATATATATCCATTGAGTCAGTGATGCTATCCCACCATCTCATCCTCTGTCACCCCTTCTTCTCCTGCCCTCAATCTTTCCAGCATCAGAGTCTCTTCCAATAAGTCAGTTCTTCACATCAGGTGGCCAAAATATTGGAGCTTCAGCTTCAGCATCAGTCCACCAATGAAGATTCAGGATTGATTTCCTTTCAGATTGACTGGTCTGATCTCCCTGCTGTCCAGGGGACTCTCAAGAGTCTTCTCCAGCACCACAATTTGAAAGCATCAATTCTTCAGTGCTCAGCCTTCTTTATGGTCTAACTTTCATATCTAAACATGACTATTGGAAAAACTATAGCTTTGACTACATGGATCTTTGTCAGCAAAATGATTACTCTGCATTTTAATACACTGTCTAAGTTTGTCATAGCTTTTCTTCCAAGGAGCAAGTGTCTTTTAATTTCATAGCTGCAGTTACTGTCCACAGTGATTTTGAAGTTCAAGAAAAAGAAATCTGTCACTGTTTCCATTTTTTCCCCATCTATTTGCCATGAAGTGATTGGACTGAATGTCATGATCTTAGTTTTTTGAATGTTGAGTTTCAAGCCAACATTTTTACTCTCCTTTTTCACCCTCATCAAGAGGCTTTCTAGTTCCTCTTCTGCCATAAGAGTGGCATCATCTGCATATCTGAGGTTGTTGATATTTCTCCTGGCAATCTTGATTCCAACTTGTAATTCATCCAGCCTGGCATTTTTTCATGATGTACTCTGCATAGATGTTAAATAAGCAGGTGACAATATACAGTCTTGACATACTCTTTTCCCAATTTGGAACCCATCTGTCTTTCCATGTCCAGTTCTAACTGTTGCTTCTTGTCCTGCATACATGTTTCTTAGGAGACAGTAAATTGGTCTGGCATTTCCAACTCTTGAAGAATTTTCCACAGTTTGTTGTGATCCACACAGTTGAAAGTTTTAGCATAGTCAGTGAAGCAGATGTTTTTCTGGAATTCCTTTGCTTTTTCTACTATCCAGAAGATTTGACAATTTGATCTCTGGTTCCTCTGCCTTTTCTAAATCCAGATTGTTCATCTGGTTTCTCAGTTCACGTACTGCTGAATCCTAGTTTGAAGGATTTTGAGCATTACTTTGCTAGCATGTGAAATGAGAGCAATTGAATGGTAGTATGAACATTCCTTAGCATTGCCCTTCTTTGGGGTTAGAATGAAAACAGACTTTTTCCAGTACTGTGACCACTGCTGAGCTTTACAAATTTGCTGACATAAATTGAGTGCAGCACTTTAACAGCAACATATTTTAGGATTTGAAATAGCTCAGCTGGAATTTTATCATCTCCACTAGCTTTGTTTGTAGTGATACTAACACTTTCTAGTTCCATGTGAGTGATAGTCACTCATTCTTGTCTGAATCTTTGCAACCCTATGGACTTTAGCCTGTCAGACTGTCCATGGAATTCTCCAGGCAAGAATACTGGAATGGGTTGCCATTTTCTTCTCCAGGGGATCTTCCCAAACCAGGGACTGAACCCAGGTTTCCTGCATTGCAGGCAGATTCTTTACCATCTGAGCCACCAGGGAAACCCTCCTAGTTCCATGACCTAGGATCAAACCTGGGCCCCCTGCTTTGTGAGTGCAGTCTTAGCCACTGGACCACCAGGGAAGTCCCTCTTCCAATCATTCTAATTGCCTACTGTCATACATGATCAGGTCCCTGCATAACTCTAAGGGTCATCTTGTACCACTATATCTTTTTCTCACTTTTTCTCTCTGTAATATTGTGGTTTATAATATGAAATACATATACTTGGTGTTGCCCTCTTTTTCTGGCACTGCTGCTGCTGAGTCACTTCAGTCGTGTCTGATTCTGTGCGACCCCATAGACGGCAGCCCACCAGGATGCCCAGTCCCTAGGATTCTCCAGGCAAGAACACTGGAGTGGGTTGCCATTTCCTTCTCCAATGCATGAAAGTGAAAAGTGAAAGTGAAGTCGCTCAGTCGTGTCCTACCCCCAGCGACCCCATGGACTGCAGCCTTCCAGACTCCTCCATCCATGGGATTTTCCAGGCTAGAGTACTGGAGTGGGGTACCATTGCTTTCTCCTTAAACCTTTGAAATTTTCTAAGTGAGAAGAACAATAAAAGTAGCTTTTGTTATGTTAATGAGGTGACTTTTGGAAAGACCCTAGGTCACCTAAGGACACAAGCTGTTACCAGAGAAACCAGAGGATTAGAGAGTTTTAACTTTCAGTTCTACTCCCCTGACCTCTGGGGAGGGATGAAGGGCTGGAGGTTGAATTAATTGCCAGTGGCCAATGATTTAATCAATTGTACTTGTGTAATGAAGTCTTCATAAAAACCCAGAAGGACAGGATTGGAGAGCTTCTGGATTGGTGAACACTTGGAGATTTGGGGACGTGACCTGCTTAGAGAAGATACAGAAGCTCTGCATCTGTTCTCCATAACTTGCTCTATGTATCCTCCCGTATTCTTTGTAATAAACTGGCTTGTAATTTACTGTCTAGTAAATAAACTGGTTTCCTGAGTTCTGTGAGACCTTCTAGCAAACTAATCAAATGCAAAGATGGGGAAATAGGAAGCACCGATTAATAGCCAGTGAATGAGAAGTGCAGGTAACAATCTGAAGTGGGGAACAGTCTGATGCTTTCTTTGGGTAGAGAGTGTCAAATTCTGGGACACACAGCTAGTGTTGGAGAATTGTTTGAAGGCATGGGGGAAAACACACATGTTGGAATGCGTGACCAGAATCTTAGCCCCGCTTCCCTCAATCAGTCTAATTCGGTGGTTCTTTCCCTTTGTTCCTTCAGTCTGGAATGGTCTTCCTTTACCTCTGATCTTTACATGTAAGATCCATCTCACCATGTAGGTTTTAGGTCAAATGTCAGCTCATCAGAGAAGACTTTCCTGACCACCATCTCTAATGTTGCTCCCTTATACCACCTTTCTAGTCAATGTCTATAGAGTCACTGCTTTATTTCCTTTGGAATATTTGTCTTTATCTATAACTATTTATCTTTCTTGTGTGATTTCCTCACCTGTTACTTGCAATCATCTCTAAGTTTCAGGAAATCAGGGATCTTGTCTGTCCCACTCATGACATAACCCAAGGGTGAGAGAAGTTCCTGGTATAAAATAGGTACTCAATAAGAAACAGCTGTTATATAAATGAATATCTTGGCAGCATGTAAAAAAAAACACCAGAATGAAGAACCTTTTCTCAGCCCATGTAAGAGAGAACCTGGTGTCATTTCCAGAAATAATTAGGGCATGATTTAAGGAGATCCATCATGCTACTATTAACTCACACCACTGTAACAAGGGTAGTAAAGGAAATAGACATCATTTTACATTACAGACAGCCAAAGCCTAACTATACTGGTTGTATTTGCAATAATTTGAGCAGGTGGATGTTATTATCTCCACTTTAAAATATCAATACGAGGCCCAGAGAGATATAATAATTGGCCCAAATCCACACAGCAAATAAATGATGAAGGTGGGATTCCAACCCTTGTGTATTTGAGTCCGAGGTCCATGTCTTTCTTTGCATTCTAGAAATAATAGACTGTGAAGCCTTATGGGGAAGTATTTTCTTTTCTGCAAACATTATTGCTATTCATGAGCCCAAAGGGAAGTTGGTCCACAGGGTTAAGAGGAAGAGGGAAGGAAGAAGCTATATGTATAAAAAATGCAGCTGGTGGGTGTCTTTTCAAATACTCTGGTGTTTCAATAGGGCCTGTTGAATCACACATACACATAATCAGTGTAATTCCAGGAGCAAGCCTGCTTGGCTCAGCAGTTTTAATATACAGATCAATTTTGCATTACCTCCTTCTGGCTGTGAGTGCTCATAGAGGGAGGTCATAAAACATTTATTGGGCCAAGGATGCAAATTGAGCAAAGAGTGAATCTTCAGTCTGTGGACAGGTTCTTGAAAGAGACTTGTCAGATAAGTCTGTGATGAGCATTTGCTCTGCCCTACACCCTATGAAAATTTTATTTTCATTTCCTTTAAAGAATTCACCTCTTTAGGGGGAGGAAATACGCACACACACATAAACACACACACACACACACAGACATACATTTCACAATACACAGGAATGTAGCACAATAAACTGTGTACCATTTATATTTGTAAAATAAAAATGCATGTGACATTTAGACTATTAGGAAACCAAAAGCTGAACTTGAAATACTATGACAGAATTACGACAGAAATTCTCCAATTATATCCTATGGGTGAAACAACATTTGAAGACATCAAGGCAAAGTACAGAATGACCGTTCATTTCTACCATGAACTAGGACTCTAAGCCAAAAGTCTACATTATGGCACAACATCCAGATAACCAGTTAGCTAATCATTGGCATAGGGGGATTTCAAGGCCTGAATTGGAACTTGGGGAAGTGAAGCACCCAGGATTATTTCCATACTTGTTCTGTTACATTTAATTACTCTCAGGATGGCATGAAGGCTGCTGCTGCCCATCTTAATCCATCTCAACCATTTTTCCTAATTCAGCTAACAAGAAATGAACAATGGGTCACCATATGCCTGCACCAAATGCAGTCACCTTGGCACACAGAAGGCAAGAAGTAACAGAAAAAGGCCAGAAAAGGAAGGGAAGGCAATTCAATAAACTTGGCTAGTCTAATTCCACCCTTGAAAACCCTGTGCACATGTAGGGCTTTATTTCTGGACATAACTAGAAGCTTTCCTCCACCAAGCCTCCTCACCTGCCAGTTCCAGGTAGGGGTGATTGCCTCATTTTCTAATCTCCTAGAGAATTTAGATCTGAAATATTCTTTAGAACTAATTGAGACTACCTTGTATCATCATTTTTTGTTTTAGGAAATATCCTGAGTAACAAGGTAAGAAAGGGTGGTAACGTTGTCTTATATTATTTGCCTAATTAATGGCTGGAAAATGTGCTACAGAGAGCAAGAACTTAATGGATATTTGTTAATGAAGGTGATACTTTGTGTTTGTGTCACTTTCTTAGCAGATAATCACATTTTTGACGATGGTCATATCACCCATTGCTGGATATCTCCTGCCCTGCCAGATAAAATATAGTACAAATTGGAGGAAAAGAAACAGTAAAGGAAAACTAGTTAGGTTATATACATGTAAGATCATCGCCACCCAGGCCATAAACTTCTTGGGGATAAGAACATGGTTTTCTTTAATCAGTATCTCTAGTAATTAACACAGTGTCTGGTCCATAGGTAGTTGCTCACTATAACTCAGACACACACACGCCTTCAGAACATTTATAGAGATAAACTTTATATTTTAAGAAGGTAAAGTATATATATATATATATATATATATATATGACTTTATGACCATCAACCATAATTTCTTTGGACACGTTAATGGTTTTACATGTTTTCAAGTTGATAGTTGTTTTATTTCATTCTGCTCTATCCAATATGATTTTTATTTCTTCCCTATTTGAGAGCCTCACCTAAATGCCTACTGCCCAGATTTTCAGTTTTGCCTGAATTCAGCTTCTGTCCCATAGAGCCTCACAGGAGCAACTACCCTAGCCTACTCTTTCTCAGCAAAGACTTCAGTAAAAGAAGACTCAGGCTACCCTGATTTGTCCTCTTACTATGGAGTTCCCAAAACGCCAAAGGCAAAAGCTGATACAATGCAAAAAAAAAAGTTTGTCCCTAATCACACCCCTTTCAAATCATTTGATCAGGACACACCTAGACAATACTGCAATTAATTGTCAGCCAAGCAACTAATTGTCACAAGCTCTCTGCAAAAGAGGAGACAAACGTATTGTCTGGGGAGTGTGTACCTTGGACCTTTCTTTGTTCGATTTTCTCAGGGTTTTCCCTTCTTTGTCTTTCAGTCAGCACTATTCTGGACTCCTTTTTCCTATTGTAACTACCCAACAGTACTATAGTAATGTAAAATGTAAACAATAGAGAAAACTTGGTGAGGTGTATAATGAGAACTCTGTACATGTTTTACAATTTTCACTAAATCCCTGCCCACAACTGTAGACCAAATGGAGACCTGATAGAGAAAGGACAACGGTGCCGCTCAGTCAGACTCAAGGGGACAAGACAGCACTCTAAGGGATAATCACTGAGAGGTGAGAAGTGAGATTCACTAGGCCTTACCAGGGCTTGGGATGGAAGCAAAGTTAAATTGAACTTGAACTTAACCAGTCTCTCCCCTTCCTGTCTCCAGACTGCTTACACACCTTTGACAGGAGAGAGTCACTCCATTGAGATAATTCTATTCAAGAGAGCTGAATAATAAAATTAAATCATCTGTATTACATCCTGTAAAAGAAATATGTCCAGAAAGAGAAAGGCTTCTCCATAAAAGTCCAAACGATAGATGAATAATGGCAATCCTAGGGACAGTGGAGAGAGTGCCAGGCGAAAAGAGATGGTGAAGAGGGATGACACACCTCAGGAAGATAGAGGGTGAGGGCGAGTCAGAATCCTAGTTGGAGAGGAACCTCAGACAGGCAAACTGGTCCTGGAAGAATGGGCATTACGGGACATGATATCCAGGGTCTGTGCAAAGAATAAAAGAGCACTGCAATGACAGAGGACAAGAACAGTCATCAGTCTTGGTGAGAAACTCCTCAAGTGACCTTACCTAGGATCCTATGGTTTTGGGGACCGAGAGGAAGTTTGGGTTATTTTGAGATATTTAATGAGGGGATTTTGGAAGTCTTGGAACTCCAGCAGTTATAGCAGCATTAGTAAGAAGTCATGAAATTTAGGAATAATGCTAATGGACATGTTTATTCAACTTCAAGTGAAACTGGGCTATTTCAAGTTTCATTATATATCTGAATGAAGCTTATACACAGCCAAACCATGACAAACAAGGCTGCCTATTGGCCTAAGGGAATCCTAGATTTTTACAGACCTTGTGGAGCCCCAGTTAATCTATAATGTAAGGAGAAGGTGACTGCTGCTGCTGCTGCTAAGTCGCTTCAGTCGTGTCCGACTCCGTGCGACCCCATAGACGGCAGCCCACCAGGCTCCCCCATCCCTGGGGTTCTCCAGGCAGGAATACTGGAGTGGGTTGCCATTTCCATCTCCAGTGCATGCATGCATGCTAAGTTGCCTCAGTCGTGTCCAACTCTGTGCGACCCTTTGGACAGCAGCCCACCAGGCTCCTGAATCCACAGGATTCTCCAGGCAAGAATACTGGAGTGGACTGCCATTTCCTTCTCCAGAGAAGGTGACTAACTATGCCTTTAATTTCTTATTAGTTACAGACAGAATTTCAATAACAGCCTACAATAACAGAAGTGTTGGGTTCCTGAGGTTAGACTAAGCTATCCATGAATTTGAATTCAGGGACAAAAGAGACTCCAGAAGGACATGCAAGTGGTGGAATCTTCCCCACATGAGACATGAGAAAATGATATCCTAATGTAAAGACATTTATGGATGTGAGAGATGGACTATGAAGAAAGCTGAGCGCCAAAGAATTGATGCTTTTGAACTGTGGTGTTGGAGAAGACTCTTGAGAGTCCCTTGGACTGCAAGGAGATCCAGCCAGTCCATTCTAGAGATCAGTCCTGGATGTTCTTTAGAAGGAAGGATGCTAAAGCTGAAACTCCAGTACTTTGGCCACTTCATGCGAAGAGTTGACTCATTGGAAAAGACCCTGATGCTGGGAGGGATTGGGGGCAGGAGGAGAAGGGGACGACAGAGGATGAGATGGCTGGATGGCATCACCGACTCAATAGACATGAGTTTGAGTGAACTCCGGGAGTTGGTGATGGACAGGGAGGCCTGGCGTGCTGCAATTCATGGGGTCGCAAAGAGTTGGACACGACTGAGCAACTGAACTGAACTGAATGTGAAGACACCCTATCTTGCCAGATAGTTAGAGGCTAAACCCGGAAATGAATTAGTGAGTCTTGTTTCCCTTTTAGAAGTCAAGATGTCAAAGCTGTTAAATTATAAAATACATTTTAAAACACTGCATGTTTATTCTCCTAAAAAAATCTGAGCTTAATGCTGTTCCAATCCACAAATTAGAATCAGCTATCTGGAGAATCCTTCTCCCTTCTTTAAGGAGCAAGAAAGGATTGACACTTGGCCTATCCCTACTGTACGCCAAAAACTTTTAAATTACCATTAGGTGACAATTAACAAAGTAGTGCCTTATAAAAGTTTTCACACAGAACTATACAGAATAAAGAGTAAACATCTTTATTTTATTCTCACTCTCCAGGATTTGCCTGCCACTGTTAACAATTCAGAGGCTATGTTCCCAGGCATTTTTCATGTGATTATAATCATAAAAACAAACATTTTTAAGACTAAGAGATTATACCCAATATTCTACTTTGCAATCTGCTTTTGGCACTTAAAACTCTCTTTACATATAGAATCCTCTGACTATATTATGACATAGGTAATATTATATTTATTTCAAGAATGAGTAACGGTGCCTCAAAAACATTGTGTATTCTGCCCAAGTTCACACAAGCAGTAAATAGGATTCAAGCGCAAATCTATTGTTTCTCTAAGGCAAGCTACATGGAATAGAATTGATATATGTTCAGATAGCTTAACCTCCACTGTTTAGTTCAGAAATAGGCAAACTTTTAATGTACATAGGCAGAGAGCAAACATTTGGAGACTTTGAGTGCCACATAAGGTCTCTCACATATTCTTTGTTTTTGGAGATTTTTGTTTGTTTTGTTTACAACCTTCTAAAATGTAAAGGTCATTCTTAACTTGGAGGGACTATATAAAAACAGATCTCAGATGATGGAGATTTGGTCCAAGGGGCTGTGGTTTGCTAATTCCTGATATAATTCCAATTGCACTATTTAATAATACAGACTTTTAAAATGCCAAAATCTGCTTCCTTACCACTGAATGTATCTTTCCTTTCAGCTAGACATATGCATTCTTAAAATACAAATCAAGCTTTGGAAAGTTTGGGATCACTGACTCCATCCTTGTACATGCCACTCACCACGACATCATCCATCAGGCAGTAAGTTACAAGGCTTCACAGATTCCATTTAGGTCAAACTGAAGTGGAGATTTGATTTTCCTGAAATTAACACTTTGGGAAAATAAAAAGACAGAAAATATAATTCCCTCACATAGAAGTAACAGTAGAAGCATACTTCAAAGTGTTCGTATTTTGCTTCTTTCTTGCCAAGAATCTGCCACCACCAGAACAGAATTTTTTATTTTCAGACGCTAATGAGCAGGCCACCAGAAGATTGGCTGCCATTTTTTATTACAATGAGGTCTTACTGCTTCATGTTGTCAAGGCACTGCTCCTCCTTGCTCATCCTCCTACCCTTAGTAGAAAAAGGAAAATAATTTGGTGTGACATTTATCTCTATAAAAAAGCAGCAGGATGTGTTAGGAAAAAATAGGCTCTTTGGAGACAGACTTAAATTTGAATATCAATGTCTTTATTTATAGGTGGTTGATATTGGGCAAGTTATTTAAACTCTCTGGGCCACAGTCACTTTATCTTTAAACTGTATGGTTGTTAAAGGAAAGAGAATTATAAATACATATATCCATAATATTAAAAACAATATAATATTATTCTATTATTACAAAGCAATAATTAAGCTACAGATAAATATAGCAACATCATACCAAATAACAATGCTTAGTTGGCCTATGAGACACAAACTCCAGTGTATCCTTTATATCACAAAAATTCATCAGCATAATTGCTTTTATAAGTCACTAAAATTCCCAGGGAACAGGAGAAAGATTTTAAAGAATTTGTGACATCATTCTTTGCAATCTAGTGTTAAGATATACATTTTCTTACCTAAAACCAACCAAAAGTACAAAGTATCTTATTAGAAATCTTGTTCTATTTGTTCTAATTATAATTAGAAAATACAACTTCTTCTAACTATATCTAACACATTTTTTTTTTCTCCATCAACCTGAGCAAGAACGAACAAGGGGAACACAATGTCTATTCTCTGATTAATAATGGATTCAGCAAAGGAAGAATACATCCTAAAAGATTAATAAGAAGCAAATATCCAGGACAAAGACAAACAGCAGAGTAGCTGTTTTGCTTAACCGCCTGTCAGTAAACATTCATGTCTGGCTTTGGTCTTTCTCAGGGCCCATGCTACTAAGCTTGGCCTTGGTCTCAAATTTCTGTCAATAGCCTAAAAGCTGTATTCAAACAAACATTCAAATGTGCTCCAGCTTTGTCACACAAACTGACACAATGGGTTTCCATTTTAATTAGGGAGGCTTCTGAAATGATTTCCATCAGAACTGTCCAGGGCGCAGTAGCAAATGATAAAGTTGAGGACTTCCTTATATATTTATATTGATGTATTCTTAAATTGTGGGGCAACAAGGTTTGAGGGATTCAAAAAGCAAAAGGTCAGAACATAGAATGCATTAAGTAATGTGAAAATTATCTAAAGAACTCAAATTATTCAAACAGATTAATTCTCCTAAAAGTGAGGGTTTTCAAACCATTAGTATTTCTCAATCCATTCAGATTCATTAAAATTCCCATTTGTTGGACTTTTTCCAAAAGCAAACAAACAAAAACAAAGAGATGACTTTTAATCAGAGGTGATATTTCTGAAACACTTGAGCGTCACCTCTTAGCAGACTGAGAATGTGCTCCAACCTGTCTCACAGTCTTGAGCTTTCCTCTTTTCAATCTCCTTTCTGAGGTTTCTCAGAGCAATTTTACCAAATAACAGATATTTTCCCTGACACATACACGCAACCATTTCAGTGGCTCCCCCACTACCTATCAATTTTTTGCAAGGTACCCCTCAACCCATAATCTGGTACAATCTATTTTTTCTACTCCATTCTGCCTCTCTTCCACATCTTGGTCATGCTTGCCATTCCCTGAGAATACTACACACATTTATGCCTCCATTCCTTTTTTTCATAGCACTTCCTTGGCAAAACTGCAAGAGTAAAATTAGTAGCATTTCAAACGAAAATAATGTCTGCAGGAATTCTCTTCTGAGATAGTCAACTTTCACCATTTTTGCATATGCATGGAAATTTATGCCCAAGGACCAGGAGTAAATGTGACTTGCCCTGAAAAAAATATTAGTACATCCTTCTTTCCCTCTATCAGCACCAACCTAGAACATAAATGAAATTTTAAAATAATACACTGAATACTTAGTACTATGTAACAAAGAACTCTCTTTTTTTCTCTATCCCTATGCCACCCACCTATGCCATTAAATAGAACAATTCTTAAAATAAAGGACATCCTACCCACATACTATATAGTCTTGTGGGATACCTCCTACACACTGGAATTTTATTATTGTGATCTTGTGATTATTAGAAATTTTGTCCTACATTCAGAAAAAAAGCTTTGACTTCAGTTGTAACTGAAAATCATTCACCTTGCTGATTATTTAGGGTAATGACAGAAATTACATGTTACTTTAGGTAAAATCTCAACATAATGAGGCTTTGTTTGGCAACTCCCAGACAATATGTGATCCCTCTATGCTCTCACAGAGGTGCACATTTACTTTTCAACAATTTTCACAATTTGTAGTTTCTATTTTTATGCCATTTTATTAATATCTGTTCCTACCCTAGAACCGTAGGCTTCATGGAGACAGTGACCACATGCATTTTGCTCACCATAGTATGCCTAGAATAGCATAGAATCTGGCATGGAGTTAGTATTCGACAGATACTTGTTGAATGAATGAACAGCTCTTATACATTGAGAATCTGTTTATGTGTTTAGTCACTCAGTCCTGTCCGTATTTTTGCAACTCTTTGGACTATAGTTCACCAGGCTTCTCTGTCCATGGGAATATTCAGGCAAGAATACTGAAGTGGGTTGCCATTTCCTCCTCCAGAGGATCTTCCCAATTAAGAGGTCGAACACAGGTCTCCTGCATTTCGTGCAGATTCTTTACCTGCCAAGCCATCAGGGAAGCCCAAGAATCTGTTTAAATGATGGCATCTAGGTAAATCTACAGCATTAGCCTAAGAAGTAAAATGGAAGAGGATCTTAGGCTTAAATGGGGAAATTTTTCATTTTTACTTTAATTTTCTTGAAATTTTTATTGTATTTATTTAAAGTCTGTCTAGTATCTCCAGTATCTGTCTTACCAAAGGCTCTGTTTTATGTTTTTCATTTGGCTTTTGATTACATGCTCTTTAATTTCAGTATACCTTTTGACTGGATGCTGGACACTGTGTACAAGCATTTAGGTGATATCTTTCTTCAGAAAGGATTCAGTTTTCTTCTCACAGACAAAAAAGGAAGGACCAGTCATTGCTAAAGTAAAGTCTCGGTTTCACCCATTCTTAGGGCATTTACCTTTTACCTATGGGATAGCCTTTTGGGGACTCACGTGAAATTCTGGAGTTTTACCAAGAATGTTTATATGTATGTATGTATTTTTAAACATTTTAAAATAAACAAATGTGAAATAAGTATTTTTAATTGTTACGGTTGACTTCTAAATAAAGAATTGATACTATAATACGACTATTGCCCATTTAAGCCTAGGATCCTCTTCTATTTTATTTCTTAGGCTAATGCTATGGATTTACACAGGAGACATATCTTACATTAGTTCTAGAATTGAAACAGCAACAAAAACAATTGAGATTAAAATTTTAATAGATGGCTTTAATAAGGAAATCTAAATAAAGTATGGATTTCTGTTAATAATGTATCAATATTGGTTCAGGAATTGTAACCAGTGTACCACACTAATGTAGCATGTTAACTGGAAACTGGGTAAAGGGAATATGAAAATTCTCGGAATTGTCTTCCTAACTCCTCTGTTAATCTAAAGCCATCCTAAAAAATTTTTTTAAGAAAATGGCAGGCAGAAGGGGGAAAAAAATGAAACAAAAATTAAAATTCTCTTCAAAGGGGGTAACTACTGCTAACTTTTCATCAGAAACAATGAGAGCAAACAGCAACAACAACAAAAACCCATTTCTTGAAAACAATTTGAAACTTAAAGAAAAGAAACCTGCCCATCTAGGATTCACTACATCAGCAAATAAGTGCTTCACAAATGAAGGCAAAAATAAACATATTTTAGACAACAAAATGTCCAAAATAAATCTGAGATGCATCTTTTTAAGATGCATACACTGAAATTAAAAAGGAAAGGAAACTTTTCAAGTATAAGAAAAATCCTAGATAAATTTTGATAATATACATATGTATGAATGATGTCAGAAAGATCAAGATTACTGAAGAAATATCTTTTAAAAAATATAATTTTAAAGGGAGTACAATATAATTTTAAAGGAAATATAGTTTTAAAATATAATTTTAAAGGGAATACACGCCCAGATATTAAGGTTTCTACTGTAACTATAGTAAAACTAACACATTGCAGTAATGGTACAAGGTTAACAGGAAAGAGAGCCCAGAACCATGCTAACACAGTCACTTGCTTTTCCACAAACATGCTGTGGGTGAAACAATGTTCATTTTAAATCTGCTGCTAGAACAACTGGAATAATGAGAAAAAATTAAGCATGTAGAAGAAAACAAAAGAAAGCATATCCATACCCATGAGTTAAAGATTTCTCAAAGAGGAAAATGTACTCTAACAATTAACAAAATGCTGATAAATTAAATTGCATTAAAATTAAAAGGTTTTGCCACTCAAAGACACCATTAAGAGAATGAAACTGCAAGCCTTAATAGGATAAAGATATGTGCTGAATAATAATAAAGATATTATTCACATATGAATAATAGGTGAGTATTAAAGATGTGTACTGAGAACTACTATACATTAATAAGAAAAGACTTCTACAAAGCAATAAGGAAAAAAGATGAACAGGTAATTCAACAAGGATATCAACATAACCAATAAGCATATGAAAAGGTACTTTAAATCATTATTATTCAGGAAAATGTGAATGAAAATCACTATGAAGTACCATTGAATCCACTAGAAGAGCTATATTTCTTTTTTTAAGTAATGACAATGACCTCACCAAATATGAGAAGAATGTGGAATTCTGGTTCTATCATCCTACTGGGAGCGTGACTTAGTCTAAACACTCTAGAAAACTGTCAGGATTTGTTTACTAAACTTAACTTTACTAAAGTTAAGTTAATGTGCATGTTAACTTTATTAAAGTTAACATGCACATTATTTCAATTATAATTAGTTATAATCAAGTAATCCCACCCTAGGTATAAAACAAGCAGGAATCAGTTCATATGTGCACCAAGAATGTTCATAGAAGCTTCATCTGTACTAGCTGAAATTAGAAATGACCCAACAGTATTGTCCCTAAACAAGTAGTGCCCTATCTAGCAATGCCTCAAGAAGCCTCAGGCTTTGGAGTGTCATCCTTAAAACTTTCATCTCTTTCTAGTGGGTAGGATCAGCTGGAGTTGGAAATGCCACCCATGTGGTGTGTCTGAGCCCAGACTAGGACTCACATGGGTGCTGGTCCTATTTTCTCCCTCTAGGTACCTTCCAACCCTCTATGCCACTCATGAGGTTGACCAGTCGCTCCAAGGAGATCAAGAACTTCTTGGCTGGCAAATGCTTGATTTGTTGTTGTTTTATTGTGTCAAATGAGGCTGAATCACAAGAATAGTACCAATACACTAATTTTGGGTGACACATGATAGATTCCAGCTCCGCTACCAATAGTCTACTCTCAACCCTTGAACTCGAGTCACCTTTGTATGTTCACACACCAGCTCTTACCTCAGTGACACCTCTAAGCTATTATACTTTGCAATGATGGGTTTTGCAGCACACATTCCACCCGGGACACATAGTAGAACCTCTCCACAGAACGTAAATGACATAACAGCCAGTCCTCTAGGACTAGTCATGCCTATGTCCTCCATAGGATATCCAGGCTGATACTATGTAACGCTCACTGGTCCCCTCGATCTGTATCTCTTCTTGCTTCAACAGGTGGGACAACATAATGCTTCCCTGGATGGGTCTTGAGATGTACTTAACAAGGCAAAGACATTCCTCATGTATGTGAGACCACACTGTTCGCTCTGCTGACAGATTCCTAGCCTGTCTTTCCCAATGGTGAGAGGATGCAGAAGGCATTGAAAGATACCACATTCTAAGATCACAGTCAAAAGAGTTCAAGGTAAGACACAGTTATAAGATGTGTTGATTTATGTTTATCTTATAAAATGATAAATGGTAAATTTAACATGACTAGAAAACGAGTTATTGTCAACTGTTTTCTACATATTATGGATAAGACTTACATTTGTGATCATAATCAACGAAGTGAAGTTACATTCTTTGAGTCATTGGAAGCCAGTATTCACAGATGGCACAGTGGATGATGCAAAATCATGAGTAATGAGGTAACCAGATTTAATAAAAGCTACTAGGGTAATGCAAAAGCAAGAAGATCTATATTGCTTCAATACCAACAGGTTCTGAAGAGCCAAACATTATGGATAGTAACAGTGCTGCTATCTTTTCCTTATGTCATGAATAAGGATACTACTAGCCAGGAATAGGAAATTTGATGATAAAGAATATGAAGATACAGTTCCTAGGCCTGAACATTATGAGGAATCTTTATGTCTACTGCTTGAACAATAGACAGGTAAGTACCTCTTCTCTATTTATGATTTAAAACATTTATTGGTAAATCATCATATGCATATGGGCCCACAAATTTGTAATTAGTTTTTAACTGAATCACTTATACAGGCAAAAAACAAACATTTTCCAGAATTCTTCATACCTGGGGGTGGCCCAGCAAACCGAATCCCTTCAAAAGTAAAATTAATAAATATTGATTAGTATAGTCACACAATGAATAGTACGAAGACTATTATCAGTGAGAATGAATATACTAAAACTAAATGTAATGACATGGGTAAATCTCGTGGATGAAAAAGGAAAGATATAAAAGAATATATACTGTATGATTCCACATGCATAAGTTTCCAAAACTAACTATGATGGTGCAACTATCAAGATAATAGTAACCCATGGGTATGGATGTGTGTGTGCATGTGTGTGTGTGTGTGTGTGTGTGTGTGCATGACAGAGTAGTCATTAACTAGAAGAGGGTTTGAAACTTAAAAAATTATTGCAAGCAAACAAAGTTGGTTGAATGGACTGATATTCTTTTCTCTATCCTTAAAAGGCCATTTCACTGTCTTAAAAAATATTCTAGGCCATCTCCTTATTTTGTTTTTGTCCTACAGAAGACATGTAAAGGTAACTCACAAAAATATTTTTCAGTGTTTTCAAGTTGTGTGAGAGAAGACTTCACACACTGATCAGCTCTTCCAGAGATAGTATAGTTACTGTATGCTTGTTGAAAGATACACTATGAAAAACACAGAGATCAACTTTCTGCAGTCTCTCATGCTACATTATGTTGAGATCATATATTTGAATCTCTAAGTGGCTTGATTCTCCAGTGATGGTCTACGATCAAACAATCTCCTTTATGAGACAGTACTAACCTTTTGGAACTCTCCTAGGCTGTTGGTGGGAATATAGATTGGTGCAGCCATTATGGAAAACACTATGGAAATTCCTTAACAAACTAAAAATACAGCTACAACACAATCCAGCAATCCCACTCCCAGGCATATATCCAGAAGAGACAACAACTCTAATTCAAAATGATGCATGCACACCAATGTTCATAGCAGCACTTTTTATAATAGCCATGTAAGCAACCTAACTGTCTATCAACAGATGAATGGATAAAGAAGATGCAGTATATATACCCTATGGAATATTACTCAGGCATAAAAAGAATGAAATATTTCCATTTGCAATAACATGGGTAGACCTAGAGATTATCATACTAAAGGAAGTAAGTCAGACAATGACAAATGTTATATATCACTTATGTGTGGAATATAAAAAATAATACAAGTGAATTTACAAAACAGAAACAGACTCACAGACATAGAAAAGAAACTCATGATTACCAAAGTGGAAAGTGGTAGGGAGAGGGATAAATTAGGATTAGGGATTAACAGATATATATTCTTAAATATAAAATAGAGAACAAAGATTTACTATATAACACAGGGAATTATGGGGAAGGAAATGGCAATCCATTCCAGAATTCTTGCCTGGAGAATCCCAGGAGCTTGGTGGGCTACAGTCCCTGGGGTCACAAAAAACTGGACATGACTGAGCACACACGCATACACAGGGATCGATATTCAATATTTTGTAATAACTTACAGTGGTAAAAAAAATCTTGTACAACATATTTGTAACTGCACCAATTTTCTGTACACTGGAAACATGCAATATTGTAAATCAACTGTAGTTCCATAAAAAAAATTTTAAGTACTAACTTTCTACCTCTCTCTACCATTGCCAATTTAAAAACTGGCAGGGGGTGGGAGGGTGGTGGAACAGAAAATAGAGAAGGAAATGCTGAAACAGTAACACTGGAAACATTCTAGTGGTTCAGTCACCTACATTGCTCATTTTTCACCTCAAACTAATTATAATCTGTAAACATGCCTACTGGTATAACATTGTTTAGAATTATGCATTTTTTACTTAATTATCTTAAAAACATAAACATTTTAAATCAATTGCAGTATTTGCAACTGCTAAAGTGAAACCTTTAAGTCTTCTGCAATAAAACCCCCATTTTCTACTACTTATCAGTCGAGATAAAATTGTCCTTCTGGGGACTCAATCAACTCCATGTTGGCCTCAGGCTCAGGGCAAATATTTGGCAAAATTAAAGCAAGACAAAGTCCTCTAAGTACAAATATATTCTGAAAAAGCAATTGAGGACATTATGAAGTTACAGAAAACCTAAAAATCAATTGGATTTTAAGAGATAAAAACTTTCCAGTTGTTCAATTCAGGATAAGGAATAGTCTCTTGGGAATTTCTGGGCAGAAAAAAATATGTTTTCTAAAGAGTACCATAAAGTACAAACTTAAAAATGCAATTAGCCCCAAGCATCCAGTATCGTGCATCGAACCTGGATATTTGGCAAAACTAATACAATTATGTAAAGTTTAAAAATAAAATAAAATTAAAAATAAATAAATAAATAAAATTTTTTAAAAAAATGCAATTAGAAGTTTCCAGAGCCTATCTGTAGTTTATTTAAAGCTTCCAAACTTGCCCTCCACTTCTTTGATATTCACGAACATAATATTAATAAATACATAACAGGGCCATAAGACGCCTCAAAGACCCACGTTGCCTCTGAAGCACTAGGAGGATTTGGGCAGCAGGTGCAAGCTGACTGCAGTGTTCTGGGCCAGGCTTAACCACTTCAGTTGGAAAGGCAATCTCAGCTGGCTACTGTTGAATTGTCAGTACTTCTCAGCCCGAATCAATCAGAATGGTCCTACTGCTTCTTAGAAGGAAATATTTCTGCTTGGGCCATTTGATTTTTTTTCTGGCATACAACTGAAAGAGATATATTTAAAAAGTCAGAGATGTGATTGTTACTAGGTCTAATATAAACAAAATGTATTGGGGCTGCTTTGTTGTCTAAAGGAAGTACATGAAATGGCCCTGGCTGGTTCTTCTGATGTGGTTCTTCTGAAGTGGATCCAAATCCCCTGTTACCTGCAAGCTTGAAATCATAATCAACTTTGTTTAAACTTACTGGAACTCAGTCTACCCATCTGTAAAGTGAGAAGAATTATAATTAACTCAACAGAGATTTAGAGATTGGAACTTAATCAGGATAGTACACATTTAAAATTTAGCACATTATCAGCCACACAGTAGGTGCTAGAAATTATCAAAGTGTGATTTAAATGATTATGTCTATATTTATGTATGTGCACATTTAATTAAATCTCTTAATCAGATTTTAATTACTTTAAAGTTATAGTTTTCTATTTATCTTTATCAGTGGCAGTTTGATTAGCTTTTTCCAATAATCTGGACCACTTCTTTCCACTTATTTCCCTTCCAATTAACTTCAATTTGAGTACTGAACATCTCATTAATATCACCATCATTAGATAGATCTGTGATAATATGGAAAAGAAGCTCTCAACTCCAGCTTGCCACTAAAATTTAATTAGATGGTATGTATGAAGGTGCTTCACACTGTGAATTATATATATTGTAAATATTCTTGTGGGGATGGTCAGTTTCTGAAAATGGAGGGCATGTCTAGCAGAATTCAACCAAGGTTTTCTGTAAAAAGCTAAATATAAGTGTTAAGGTTCTGATGGCCCCTAATGGGCTTCCGCAGTGACTCAGTGGTAAAGCATCTGCTGGCAATGCAGCAGACCTGGGTTCGATCCTTGGGTTGGGAAGATCCCCTGGAAGAGGAAATGGCACCCACTTCAGTATTCTGTCCATAGGATTTTCCTGGCATTATTCTTGCCAGGAAAATCCTATGGACAGAGGACCCTGGCCTGGGGTCACAAAGAGTCAGACACAACAGAGCACAGCATGGATTGTCGCTATCACAATTATTCAACTCTGACTTGCAGAATGAAAGCAGCCATCAACAATATGTTAATAATAGCTGAGGTTTTTTTTTTTCCTAATAAAACTTCATTTACAAAAACAAGCATTGGGCAGGATATGTCCCATGGGTCATAGTTTGCAAAACCGTGTCCAACCCTCTTACTGAAGACAAACAAAATAGTTAGGTTGCCCCTATCTCCCTCCAAAATTTCTAGAAAAAACATTAAAGGGAGTGGGTCAAACACTAAAAGGAGGAAGTCAAAGAATATTAGAGCTGAGCCTTGATTCTGTGCTGGAGATTTTACACATTGACTGACAGAAGCTGAAAGGTAGAACTTTGCTTTGAGTGGACTCACTGAGCAGAGGGTAGCATATAGTACCCACCAAGACAGGAAATTTGGGCGAGTCATCATTCCTCTGGGTTGAGGTCTGGAGATTCTCCACCCTGACAGTAAGTGACTGGACTATATTTCTCATGTTCCAGAAAAAACTCAAGCCTTGGCCCCAGCAAGGAGCCTAAGAGAAGAGAAAAATACATCCACTATAGTTGCTATCCCCATTTGCTCCCCAGAGCTACTTTCTACTCTTATCTTCCTGCTCTTTGCAGTATCACTGACCCATAACAAACTGCATTGTCCAGACTTCCTTGTCCTCTGGCTTCTGGTTGGTTTTAGACAAAGGGAAACAGGGGCAGAAGATCAGAGGGTGGGAGGACAGAGACATTAGGACACTGCCTTCTCCACCCCCATTCCTGCTTTGGGGCTGCAGTTCTGGCAATGGCTGCCTCCACCTACAAGTGAAGGCCTTCAGTTGGCCTCCCTCCACTGAACCAGCCTGTGTCCCTTCAAACTCAGACTAGGCGACTCAACACCTTTTGTTGGTTTTCTAGGCCACAACGCTTTGTAAATAATCCTCAGTCCTTTCGAGGGAACATTGTTTTTGCCGTGGCCCTGACCATTCTATCCTCTCTGGAAAACAAATGCTATTTTAGGCCTCAAATTATGTCAAAAAGTAATTTTTGAATATAATGCCCAACAAAGAAAGAGAATGAGACACATAAGACAAAATGAGTCAGATCAGGAGGAACAATAGAAAACCAAAAGAGACAACTGGGAATCCAGATGCTGGAATCAGCAGGTATAGACAATAAAATAACCATTCTCACTACATTCATGGAGATTTAACCTCAGAAATGCAGGGAGGTGTGATGAGCAAGGAAAATGGTACATATGTGGTAAATTTAAATGAGCACTGATTCTAGAAAATAAAATTAAAAGTCCCTTGTGGGACTTAATATATAGAAAAATAATTAAAATACATAAAATAATAGCATATAAATTGGGAAGAAGTAATTGAATATTAAAGTGTGCTAAAATCCTCATTTTCTGAAAGATAAAGATAATTATCTTTTTTTCGGGTAAAGATAATTATTAATCCTTGATAAATTATCAGTGCATAAATGGAAGCACTTCAAACTTTGTCAGTTAAAAAATTTATAACTTATAAGCTCTTAAATATTTGTGTGTGTATGTGTATGTGTGTGTGTGTGTGTGTGTGTGCGCACAACAACAAAGAAAACATGAGAATATAGAACAGGCAAAACAATTACTAATCACATAAGAATATAATCAATTTAAAACCAAATATTTTGGTAATTTCATTAAATGTAAACTAACTACACACAGGTTTGAAAGTACTGGCTGTTATACCGATTTTTAAAAAATAATAACTAGCCCCAGCCCTTTATAATATACACATTTGAAGTTGACATTTACAAAAATTTTGAATGTAAAATGATTTTTGAAAACTCAATGAATCAAACAAATTTCTTCCAAAGCTCAAATGCAACTATAGTAATATTAAAGGATGAACCTGGAACCTATTATACAGACTGAAATAAATCAGAGAGAGAAAGACAAATATTGTATGTTAATGCATATATATGGAATTTAGAAAGGTGGTACCGACAGTCCTACATGACGGGAAGCAAAGGAGACATAGACATAAAGCACAGACTTTTGGACTCAGTGGGAGAAGGCAAGGATGGGATGATTTGAGAGAATAGCATTGAGACATACACAGTACCATATGTAAAATAGATGACCGGTGTGAGTTCAATGTACGAAGCAAAGAAAACAAATCTTAAGGTAAGAAAAATGATTAGAGAAATGGTCTGAACCAATAAAAAATGTTAAATTCACCAAAAATATGTATTAACAAACACCGATACTTTTGACCTAGCAATTCAACACCTAAGAATGCATTCTACAGCTGTGCTTCCCCAAGCGTGGACCCCAGATTGGCAGCATCAGCATCATCTGGGGCAAATGATAGAATTCAAATCTCCACCAAGACCCTCTGAAACAGAAACTCTATGGTTGGGTCCCAGAATCTGAGTTTTAACAAGGCCACTGAATAATTCTGAAGTGTGCTAAAGTTTGAGAAGCACAGTTTCACAGAGAAGTGAGATTATATGCATCAGGAAACATGCACTATTATTTTCATAATTGCATAATTTGCTATAGCAAAAAACAAAATGGAAACAATTCAACAACATGTCTAACAATAGTAGAATGAAAAAATAATTCACTGGTTTTCATTAAATACAATATTACATAGAAATAAAAAATGAGTAAACCACAACCACATGCAAAATGCAGATAAATCTTAAAAATACAGTTAATGATTTGAGGAAAGTGAGTATGCATATAAACAGAAAAGAGGGAAAAAATAAAATAGACACAATAAATATACAATGTGCAATCCTGAATATATAAATTCAAGAACAGGCAAAAATAGTCTAAATTGCCTAGGGGGGATGTGTGGCAGGCAGATTCCTAAGGTAGCCCCCATAATTCACAGCTCCTGAGATTCCCACTCTTGTGTGATCCCCATCTCTGGAATCTAGGCTGAACTTGTGACTCTATTAACCAAAAGGATACAGCAAAAGCAATGAGATATACTCAATTATGTATATATGACTATATTACATAAGACTAACGTCTGTCCTTCTCGAGTCTCTCTTTTCCTTTCAAGTTTTGATGAAGCAGGTTGCCATGTTGAGGGACCCATGCAGCAAGGATTTACAGTTGAATTCTTGCAAGTGTTCCTAGCTGACAGCAATAAGATGAAGCTCTTATTCCTACTGGAAGGACGTAAATTTCATCACAACCCAAGTGAGCTTGGAAGTAGATCTTTGTGGAGTCAAACTTTCAGATGAGACCCCCACTTCAGCCAGCATCTTGACGGGAGCCTTGCAAAGGACCTGGTTAAGCCACATCTGGAAGTTCTTGACTTCCAGAAACTATGAGATTAAATATGAATGTTGTTTTAAGACACAAAATCTGTTGTAATATATGATACAACAGGAAACTAATACTGGAGGTGTCCTAACTCCAGTTCCCTAGCATCAGAGCTTGAGATGGAGATTCTTGTTCAAGGATTCATTTATTGGACAAGTGCTGTCAGGACAAGGGGAATAAAGGAAGCAGGATAAGGCAGGGGAAAGAAGTCTGCAAGAACAAGGTCTCAGCTAGAAAGTAGCATCAGTCAATTCCAAAATGATATCCCAGAACATCACACAATTAGAACCTTGAGTTCCAGGGGTGCCCTTGGGGGCCATACTGCCAGTCAGTCGGCACTGGGGCTGCACAGAAGAGACACAGTTTCCCAGGTAGCAGTTCCCATTTGGCCCAGGGCAGTTCTCCAAATAAGTGGGCAGCTGTGAATTCTTGCCATGCAAAACTCACAGGATCTGCTAAAGGAGATGTGAGAGGTAGGGTAGAGAACAAACAGCATCCACTACAGACTGCATGACTGATATGAAATTTAAAGGAAAGTTAGGAAGTGGATAGCATAAATGTGACCAAAGTTGGGACAGATAATACAGAGATTTTTCTGGGATTCTGGCAATGTTCTGTTTCTTAACCTAGGTGGTAGTGACATGGATATAATTTTTGCACCCATATTATTTGTTTTATGCATTCTTCCATATGTCCATTACATTCATAATAAAATAGACTTTTATAAATTCTGATTGGGTACAAATAGAATCTCTAAACTAAGGAAATTTGGGGGATATCTGAGAATTTCATATACCTCTGATACAGTGTTCTCTTATATTGCATGGTCTGTGGCACATCTGATACATTTAAAATTTTTTCTACCCCCATTCTTTCCAGGACAAGAATTCAGTAAAGTTGTCACAATAACTATCAGGGAAACAAAGTACAGATCATATCCTATTTTGGAGGATGGAGAACTGGATGTAGAGTAAAGATGCACCAAATATAAACGTTAATTAGAAAACAAAAGATAATTCATGATCATGCAAACTGCTGAACAAGGACAGATGATTGAAATTGCTGGCACTCATCAAAAAGGTTTTTTGGGGAAGTTATTCTTTACATCTTATTTTAATTCTCTAATAATAAAATGGGAGAAAGCACAGAAATAAAAATTAGACAAAATAAAGCTCAAGTTTTCAGCTGGAAGTTCTTCACAAAATAAAATTTAAATCACAAATCCCAGTCTTCATATTAAAAGTGAAAAATATCCCACAGGATCCAGAGAAAGCCTCTCAGGTCACTTTAGGTTGAAATTCTTAGTCGTTTCCTACTATTCCTCACAGTTTTCCAAATAGTACGATGGAACCCCATGAGACAGATTCTAATGTGATGACCAGCCATAATCCGCTAGTCCCTGGAAAATTCTGAGTAGTTACCATCAATTATAGGCAGATAATTATCTCTCAGTGACTTTCATAAACCATGATTTTTCTCCAAACACAGAAAAGGAATTAAAATGGTAAAAGATAATGAATATCTAAGATAATGAATATATGAAAAAGCTTCAACATATACAGCAAATAATCAAGGAGATTTTGCATCCTTATAATGTTTTCAACTGGATCATCAAGTTAGAATGAGTAGATAAAACAGAAACATATTTTAAATGAGAGAAAAAAATAAAGAATATTAGAGGTAGTCAGTTCTCATAGAAAGATTCCAAACTTGGAATCAGACAGTACATCTTGGGACACATAAGAGTTGAGCCAGTGTAGACAAGTTACCTCTTACATCTCTTTTATGGAACCACCATCCATCAAATAAAATTATCTGTATTTTATGGAACCACCATCCATTTTCTGAACTCTTCTAGTCTATAAAAGCCAAAGGCATTTTTGTAGATTTCCTGAATTCACTTTTAGTTTATAATTTGAAAAGAAAACAGATTTTTCTAAACTTGTAAGTCTTATTTCAAACTATTTTAAATAAGAATACTAAACAACAACAACAAAATTAATTGTGAAGCTAAGTCAAAAATTAAGTTTATGGACAGCACTAGCTTTTCACCCAAAGGCATCAACCACAATACTGAAAGCATGGGGAAAATATTTCTACTTCAGAATATAGTGAAATTATTCCAAACCACAACCCAGGACAAAATGTTACAGGAAAAGATATGTCTCCCAGGTAAAAACTTTTTTTTTCTCCCCTAACTGGATCATGAATCAGTTTTAGCCTCTGGTGTTCTACTCCATTGAGCCCAGAACATCTAGCAGCTTCCAAAATCTGCCAAACCATCAAGCACAGCAGACAATTCCCTTTAAGCCGATTCAAGTGCCAAAAAGTAGTGGGCTAGAACCTTTCCCCAAATCTGGAGTTCAATGATGTGAAGGTCTCATTTTTCTTAAGAAAAATAATTCAGACTCTATAGTACTTTTGCAGGGTTCAGTTAAGATGTATTTTTAATTTAGGTACTTTTTATTCTTTTATTTCTATGTGAATATAGAACATACTGTTGAAATTCTGACGGTGACATTTTTGTTCTTCGCTTTCTAATTTCCCTTCAATTTTATGTTTGTAAACCAATTTCTCTGTTTTATTTGAACAAGGTATCGGGAAATAGAAAAGAAGTAAAAAGGTGATAGTCTAAAGAGTTTAAATTAAGAAAAATGTCAAATTAGGCGTAGTGCTAGGCAGTAATTATCAAATACCCAGTGATTATACATCACACTAGTGATACACTACCTATACACATTGTGTGTGTGTGTGTGTGTGTGTGTGAGTATATATATATACTCATACGTACCAAGAGACAGAAGGATAAAGAGAGAACTCAATATTCATGGAAGGAATAGTGGATTTAGTGGAATTCAAATAATAATATAGGGGAACACATGTATACCTGTCGCGGATTCATTTTGATATTTGGCAAAACTAATACAGTTATGTAAAGTTTAAAAATAAAATAAAATTTAAAAAAAAAAAAAGAAATATAAATGCAGTATGGTTCTAACAGAATATCATACCATAGAGGAGGGATGGTCATTAGCTGAATGGGAAGTGTAACCCTAAGAGAGATTAGAACTCACTCTATACCCAGCTAAGAAAAAGAAAAAAAAATGCTACAAGCCACACATGGAATAATCAACATTTTTTGGCTGATATATAAGAATTGCTGTTATCTATTATCACCATTTCCCTTTATAGTGGATATCCAACATCAAAAATGAGATAAAACATCTCAAATTTTTATAAAAACTGAATTTAAAGTTATGGAGAACATAGCACATTGCTTTTATTTTTCTAATATCTTGGCTGACCAGAAATGTCAGACTCTCATCTTTGAGTTATCATTTTATTTTGGAAACAACCTTCATTAACTATATGAGATATAAGGTCTTGAATATAAGAGTTAATCAGTGACTTCCCTAGTGGTCCAGTGGTTAAGAATCCACCTGCCAATGCAGGGGACACAGTTTCAATCCATGGTCCTGGAAGATCACACATCCCATGGGGCAACTAAGCCCATGAGCCTGAATTCTGAGCCCACATTCTAGAGCCCATGCTCTTCAACAAGAGAAGCCACCACGCCCTGGGGGATGGGTGAAATAGATGAAGGGGATTAAGAGGTACAAACTTCCAGTTATGAAGTAAATAAGTCACGGAGATATAATGTACAGCACAGGGAATAGAGTCAACAACATTGTAATACCTTTGTATGGTGACAGACGGTCACCAAAGTTACCACAGTGGTCATTTTGTAGTGATAAAATATCAAATTACTGTGCCATAACCTCAAACTCTGAGAAGGCAATGGCACCCCACTCCAGTATTCTTGCCTGGAAAATCCCATGGACGGAGGAGTCTGGTAGGCTGCAGTCCATGCGGTCCCTAAGAGTCGGACACGACTGAGCGACTTCACTTTCACTTTTCACTTTCATGCTTTGGAGAAGGAAGTGGCAACCCACTCCAGTGTTCCTGCCTGGAGAATCCCAGGGACGGGGGAGCCTGGTGGGCTGCCATCTATGAGGTCGCACAGAGTTGGACACGACTGAAGCGACTTAGAAGCAGCAACCTCAAACTAATATACTATTGTAAGCCAATTACACGTCAATTAAAATATTAAATACATAAATAACCAAATAATTAAAACATTTCATGAATTAAATTTCTGTTTAAATTTATCTTGGAAAGTGTAAAAATCAAATATAAGATGAATCTTATTTCCTGTCGTTTTTCTTTCCTTTTCTGCCAACAAATAATGTCAAATCTCAAACAAAAAAAAAAGAAAAGAGAAGCCTGAGCACCACAACAAAGCAGGCCCCCACCCACCCACCGCCACAACTAATGAAAGCCTGCAGGTAGCAAAGAAGACTTATTGCTGCCAAAAATAAATAAATTATTTTGTTTTTAAGAAAAGAGCTAATCATGCCAGCTGAGATTCAAGAACTCATCTGTGAAATAGTCCTTCTGTTTCAAATACATGGCCGGGCTGAAATGTATCAATAGATTAGAATTTTAGAGGTATAGAGAATTTAGACTTCCCTATGAAAAGATTTATTTTATGCTTGTCATATGCCATTTTTAATTATTAGTAAGTTTCTAATCAGATAGTTACTTAGCTTAGTATGCTCAAATTTTATTTTATATATGCCCAGTTTTCTAGAAGGGTACACTAGGTTAAAATGGTCAAAGTCCATGAAAAAAGTACTGGGGAAATCTAAGAGTGCATTGACATGTGTAAGATACCTATAATCTTCAAGTCAGTTTTGAATGAAACCCACTCAACAGTGCAGTTTCTTTCAACACTAATGATACAGATAAAGTAGTGCAAGTTAAGTCCTTTCAGTCATGTCTGACTCTTTGCTACTCTCTCGGCTAGAGCCCTCCAGACTCCTCTATCCATGGGATTCTCCAGGCAAGAATACTGGAGTGGATAGCCACTCCCTTCTTCAGGAGTTCTTCCCAACCCAGGGATCGAACCTGCATCTCCTGCATTGGCAGGTGGGTTCTTTACCACTAGCATCATCTGGGGAGCCCAGATAAAGTGTAGCCGTGACTAAATGACTTAATATTCAAGGTGCCATTTTGGCAACCAATATTAACTACAACACTTGGCAAAGCAAATGAAAATTATTTGGTCGTCTTTGAAGAAAATTGTTGTTAAAAATCCCTGACTTATTCAATAAAATGTTATTTCCCCTTTATACTATGAATGAAAGTCCTAATGAAAGTTATGAAATTTTCTCCTTCATTATAAAGAAAACCATCATCATAACAGTTAATATTTACAGAACTTTTACTATGTGCTTGGCAAGGTATAGGATACCTTGCCTGCATTTTACAATGTAATCCTCACAATTATTATAAGGTAAGTAATACTGTCTCCATCTTATACATGATGAAACCAAAGATCAGAGCAGTTAACAGCTTGCCCAAAGCATTCCATATGTCATTTTTTGCTTTATATAATTATTTCATTTATTTGACAAATATTTATTGACCACCTAGTAAGTATAAGGCCTTGCATTGCCGTGGGTATTTCTAACAGCGTTTAAGGAAGTATCTGCCCAAACTAGATAATCTGTTCCTCTGCAGACCACCTGCCTCCACTCCCATTAGCAACTGAAGCATAGGGATATTCATAAATTTTCAAAGAAATGACATTCGCTCTGAAATTCCACTCCCAAATCAAACTGCTAACTATATAGAGAAGTAAATTTGTAGGAACTGTGGGAAGCTTGACCTACCAGAAACAAATCCTTCTGACCTGACATTGAGAAGCCACAAGGGCCACAAAGCAACAAAATTACTTTTGTGCAGCATTTGCGCTGAATGTCATTTCTTAAATCTGACCCCTATCTCCTTTCATATGATCTTCAATTTGTTTTTAAGTTTAAAATGTTTTCATATGCTTGATTTAGAAGGAAACATATTTGTCACATCTAAATCTACCAAATGCTTATCTAAACCAATGTGAATCATCAACTTATATTCATCATTATTTTATCCAGAAATGTACCTTTCTTCTCACCACACATATATATGGGAAATAAGCCTTTTTCAATTCTTCTTGGGTGGCATTGGGTTTGACCCCCGTCTTAAAATATTCTTAGTGATACGATAAAGACTGAGCACAATTTGGCATTTGCAAATATGCCCAGCAAACAATAAGAGAAAAAACTTATGTCTGAGAGCAACAACTGTATAAATTTATCTCTTTGTTGATTACCAGCAACTGTTGCAGTAACCTTTTTATAACTGCAAATAATCAACCTTCGTTTCAAGAGAGTAGCTTTGGTACTTCAGATTTCCCTGATAAGTTGCCATTTATTTGAAATTGCCCTTAAAGTTATTCTTCTGTAAAAATAGTAATAAAGTGAAACTTTCCAGAACGCTCAGTGAGAGGCAGAGGATCGGCAGCTGCCCGAGCTGCGCACAGCAGCACACTCCTTCCAGGTCCCCCACACCGGCATCGGCCTGCTCACCAGCTGTAGAAAATGGTTAAAGAAACCACTTACTATGATGTTTTGGGGGTCAAACCCAATGCCACCCAAGAAGAATTGAAAAGGCTTACAGGAACTTGGCCTTAAGTACCACCCTGTTAAGAATCCAAATGAAGGCTAGAAGTTTAAACAATTTCTCAAGCTTACGAAGTGCTCTCTGATGCAAAGAAAAGGGAATTATATGACAAAGGAGGAGAACAGGCAATTAAAGACGGTGGAGCAGTCATTAGTTTTGGCTCCCCCATGGACATCTTTGATATGTTTTTCGGAGCAGGAGGAAGGAGGCAGAGAGAGAGGAGAGGCAAAAACCTTGTGTGCCAACTTACAGTAACCTTAGAAGATTTATATAATGGTGCAACAGAAAACTAGCTCTGCAAAAGAATGTGATTTGTGACAAATGTGAAGGCCGAGGTGGTAAGAAAGGAGCAGTAGAATGCTGTCCCAATTACCAAGGTACTGGAATGCAAATAATAATTCATCAAATAGGACCTGGAATGGTTTAGCAAATTCAGTCTGTATGCATGGGGTGCCAGGGCCATGGGGAGCAGATCAGTCCTAAGGATGGATGTAAAAGCTGCAATGGAAGGAAGATAGTTTGAGAAAAGAAAATTATAAAAGTTCATATTGAAAAATGCATGAAAGATGGCCAGAAGATAACATTCCATGGTGAAAGAGACCAAGAACCAGGACTGGAGCCAGGAGATATTATCATTGCTTTAGATCAGAAGGACCATGCTGTTTTTACTACACGAGGAGAAGACCTTTTCATGTGTATGGACATACAGCTGGTTGAGGCACTGTGTGGCTCCAGAAGCCAATATCTACTCTTGACAACCGAACCATAGTCATCACTTCTCATCCAGGTCAGATTGTCCAGCAGGGAGATATCAAGTGTTTGCTAAAGGAAGGCATGCCAATTTATCGTAGGCCATATGAAAAGGGTCACCTAATCATTGAATTTAAGGTAAGCTTTCCTGAGAATGGCTTTCTCTCTCCTGATAAACTCTGCTGGAAAAACTTCTGCCTGAGAGGAAGGAAGTAGAAGAGACTGATGAAATGGACCAGGAAGAATTAGTGGACTTTGATCCAAATCAGGAAAGATAGCGCCATTACAATGCGGAAGCCCATGAAGATGATAAATGTCATCCTTGGGGTGGTGTTCAGCGTCAGACCTCTTAGTAGGGCCCGTGAATAACACTCACTGCTGGTGTTTTATTTACAGTACTGATTGAGTGAAGGACTATAATCATAATATGCTCACTACTTGCTATTGTTTTGCTTTAATATTCAACTATAGTAGTGTTTTAAAAGTTAAATGAAGAATAAACTCAAATATAAAAGCTCTGACTTTGCTCTGTATATATGATGACTTCAGTGTGGAAGATAAGTTTAATACTTGTAAAAACTACTTTTAAAAAATGTCCCCTAGCATTTGTTAGGCCATACTTTGTCATTGATTTCATCTATGTACCTGGTATAGCTTAGACCAAAATGCCAGATATGTGTATTGACTTCAGTATATGACCCTTAATTGTTAAGCTATGAAATTAAAACTGTATTTAACTGGCAGTCAGACAAAGAACTTAATTTGTAGAGAAGTGTTGGTCTGTATAGTTGTATTAAGTGGGATTCATTGTGATGCTTCTGCATTTATTCTATTGCCTCAACTGTTATTGAAGATGGCGTGCTGTATAACTTAATTTAGCCTGTGATATCAGTGATAGAAATGATAACTTTAAAGAAGGGGTTTACATAACATGCTGCTTCTTGAGGGTTTGCACTTGTAGAATTGCATTCCCTTCTCCTGTGCCATCTTTTATTAATATATATAGCTCTTGGTCCTGATTACTCTTTTCTCCCCCTTCTCTTTGGACCACAGTAAGCCTCAGAGCAATGACTACTGGAGCAGGGAAACTTAGAGGTTAGAGTGATGAGACCTTTACATGGAGAAGTAATTTGCATGTATGAGATAGGAAGGTGTTTTTGTAGGTACATTATAGACTTACTTTAAACCATTTAACTTGTGCTCCAGAGTAACTGTAATTTAATGTAGGTAGTACAGCAAATTATGATGAATAGTTTTAATTGTATGTTTAAAGTCATATGTTCACAAGCTTAAATCTGGGTATCAGAATTTAAGCAATTCTTGACATGTATGAATGTCTCTTTAATATACTGATTACAAAGCAAAAAAATAGTAATAAAAATAAGTGAAATATTAGCTTAACTGCAATTAGTATAGGAAGATCAGGTTAAAAATTGTATTCTTGTTGATGAAGTCATCGAGAAAGAGATAGTTTCAGATGTTGCTAGTGGAATTGTGAATTGATGCAACATCGACAGACAGTAACCTGTCTATATTTATCAACAATTGTAATACATATATACTCTTATATATAATTACATTTCCAGGAAACTATCGGATATACTCACAAACATGTGCAATGATAAGTGATTAGATTGTACTGGCAATAATGGCTGCTTTGAGGAAAGATAACTGGGTTGGAGGAGAGTTAGGTGATTGTGAATTAATTTTCCCTACATCTTTCTGTGCTTTTATTTATTTCATGTGTGTTCATTATTTATTAAAAATAATTTAGTTTAAATAAATAAGTACATATATTTTTTAAAAGCAAAGAGAAGATTACTATACTGATAATTATTTAGAAGTTTGCCACTAACCAGTACTCCTTTATTCTCAACACATCCTCACATGTAACCAGTCATAAAAAGGAAGCATCTGGATATATTTTTTTACCATTATTTGTCACTACTGCCAACATATGCTATTTAGTAATGTGAACAGCATTACTACTGTTACATTTTTATTATTTTGAAACAGGTCAAAAGATGTATAATTGTTTATATTTATGGAGTGCCTATTTTATGCTGAACGGTTATGCTTAGAAGCATGTGTAAAATTTAATACTCACAATAAATCTATATGGAAGGTAATATGACCTATGATTTTGGATGAGAAAATTGAGGTGCATAACACTAGTGAGGATCTAGGATTTGAATCAAGGTCTCTCTGTCCGCTAAGCTTTATTACCACTGTTGTGCACATTTCATTTAGAATATATTAATTTGATTATGTTCCATGATTCCTATTGCAAATATATATATCAGCCCATCAATGATTCAATGTCACACAACCGTCAGTTCTCTATGGTATGGTGTGGAAGGCAGCAGATAAGCAAGTAAAATTGTTACAGGTATTTCACCTTTATACTACCAGAGCAGGATTTATTCTGCACTACCAGGGTACAAAATTACCCAGAGTTGAATAATATAATTCTGAATACAGAAGGTTCGTGCTTAGTCACTCAGTCGAGTCTGACTCTTTGTGACCCCGTGAACAGTAGCCCACCAGGCTCTTGTGTCCATGGGACTCTCTAGGCAAGAATACTGGAGTGAGTTGCCATTTCCTTCTCCACGTAAACAGAAAGTTTACCTGTAGCCTAAACCCTATCCCTCAATTCAAGATTGGCACATCTAACTACCTCATCAATATCCCCAAGTGGGTGTGGAATACACATCTCAGACACAACATATTCAAAACTCATCTCCTCTGAGCATGCCCACCTAACCTGTTGCACTCAGAGTCCTCCTCACCTCTGTCAAGGGCAGCTGTATTCTTCCAGTGCCTCAGCGATAGCTTTCTTCTCTTTTCAATCTCCCTTTCTCTACTTTCCTTTCCTTTTCTCTCCTGTCTTTTCCTTGTCCTATATCCAATCCATCAGCAAATGCTATTTTCTCTATTATCAAAATATACACAGAATCTAACCTTTTCTCACAAATTCATCATTAGTTTCTCATCTGGTTCCAGTCACCACCAATTCTTGCCTGCGTTACTTTAAAAAAACTTTTAGGAAGTCTTCTTGCTTTAATCCACACCCCGTACTATCTATTCTCTGTTCAGCATCCAGAGTTATCTACCTTAAATATGTCAGATAGTACACTACTCCCATGTCTGAAAACCCCCTAATGGCACAGGACAAAGCCCAAAAGCTTACAATTATCTACATAACTTGACTTCACTATCTCTTCAACTTTATCTCTGCAATCTACCCTTCCCCTAACATCTAGCCATCCTGCTCTCTTTGCCAGTCTTAAAATCTCTCCAACCTTAGGACACTTGATCTTTCTTCTGCAGGGAGTGCCTCCCAGTACCCAAGTATCTACATGGTTTTCTCCATCACCTTATTCAAATCTCTGTTCAAACATTCCTCTCTCCACAAATTTTTCCAAGACCACCTATTTCAAACTCTAGCCCTGTTCCTGGAGCTCTCTGTCTCTTCTCTGGTTTATTTCACACCACAGCTCCTATTACCTTTTAATATACTTTATAATTTTTTATTATTATGTTTATTGACTATCTTCATCAAAATGTAATTTCCATGAGGGTAGGGATCTTTTTTCTTATTGTTTTAACTTCTGTTGTATTATTAGTAACTGACAGATAAACATTTGTTGGTAGACTGGATAAATAAATGACATCTTCCAAACCATATTCGATGAAACACTATTCCTGTGAGATGCTCTGCTAAAAAGCAGGGTAGGACAGATTTGCGATAAAATAAATTTGGAAAATTCTGCACACTATAATCCCTTTTATATGTCTGCTCCCTCTATAAATATAAATAAATATACATATAACAAACATTTATAAATATTAATATTATATTGTTCTGTAACAATATAAGCAAACATATATAATATATATAAACAAATATATATATTGTCTGTTTAAATATATATCTATGCATATTTTTGTGCAAGTGCTAAAACAGTGTTAATGGTTGAAAAGACAGATAACTGCCTGAAGGAATAACTGAAATTAATTATGAAAGGTAGGAAAGAAAACTAAAGATTGTGAATGTGCTGACAGATTGCAAATAAAGTACTCAACTAATTGAACAGGACATAAAAAATGAGGAATTACTAAAGACATTAGAGATGGAAAAGGGAATATTTAACAAAATTGAGTAATCAAAAGACATGATGGTCAAAAAAGTTTGAAACTATACAGAAAACATTTTAAGAAAAAAAGTAAAAGGAAAACACAGATAACAGACACCTAGAATTACAAAGTTCTAGGAAGTACTCTAAATTTTTCTTTGCTTTTCATGAAAATTGTTATTTAGTTACTTTTAATAAATTTGCTATTTAGAATGTAAAATTAGAGAAAATAGATTGCATACTCTGCTTGTCAGTTCAAGAAAATTTGCTATTTTCAAAATTAGACATACATAGGCATAGAATACAGGTAGATTAGCACATTACCCAGGGGAATTTAGGGATTTATATTCTTTCCAAATTATGCTATCACTTTAAGATACTAGGCATATGAAGTGATAACCGTCTTGCTTTACAACTTATCCCAAACCTAACCTGTCTTAGATGCATTTCCCTTAACATTAGTAATTTTCATTTGCCTTGAATGAAAACTGTTAGTCACTCAGTTGTATCTGACTCCTTTGTGACCCCATGGACTGTAGCCCACCAGGTTCCTCTATCAGTGGAATTCTCCAGGCAAGAATATAGGAATGGGTAGCCATTCCCTTCTCCAGGGGATCTTCCTGACCCAGGGATAGATTCCAGGTCTCCTGCATTGCAAGCAGATTCTTTACCGTCTGAGCCACCAGGAAAGCTCCTTGAGTAAAAAGGCCTTGTGGTGGCTCAGACAGTAAAGAATCCACCCGCAATGCAGGAGACCGGGGTTCAACCCCTCGGTCAGGAAGATCCCTTTGAGGAGGGCATGGCAACCCACTCCGGTATTCTTGCCTGGAAAATCCCCATGGAGAGAGAAGCCTGCTGGGCTACAGATCATGGGGTCATAAAGGAGTCAGATGTATCTGAGTGACTAAGCACAAATAGATTAGAAACCAAAAAGCAAGAAACTTTTCACTCTCCATTCCCCATTTAGTTCAAAGGGAGACATGAAAGCTTCCTTGCTCTTGACAGAAATCTTGACCTGATGCTAAACATACCACAGTATGCAATTATTCTATTCTATATCTATATAGATAGTAAGTGTTTATCAAGGCTATAAAATGAACTCTATCTACCACCTGGGGGTTTAACAGTGGATTTATAAAAATTGTTCACTTCAAGACCAAATAGTACTTTAATAGTAAAAAAGAGCTTCAGTTCAGTTCAGTTCAGTTCAGTCGCTCAGTCGTGTCCGAATTTTTGCAACCCCATGAAATGCATCACACCAGGCCTCCCGGTCCATCACCAACTCTCGGAGTTCACTCAAACTCACGTCTGTCGAGTCGGTGATGCCATCCAGCCATCTCATCCTCTGTCTTCCCCTTCTTTTCCCGCCTCCAATCCCTCCCAGCATCAGAGTCTTTTCCAATGAGTCAACTCTTCGCATGAGGTGGCCAAAGTATTGGAGTTTCAGCTTTAGCATCGTTCCTTCCAAAGAAATCCCAGGGCTGATCTCCTTTAGAATGGACTGGTTGGATCTCCTTGCAGTTCAAGGGACTCTCAAGAATCTAAGCATCGATTCTTTGGTACTCAGCTTTCTTCACAGTCCAACTCTCACATCCATACATGACCACTGGAAAAACCATAGCCTTGACTAGACAGACTTTGTTGGCAAAGTAATGTCTCTGCTTTTGATTATGCTATATAGGTTGGTCATAACTTTTCTTCCAAGGAGTAAGCATCTTTTAATTTCATGGCTGCAGTCACCATCTGCAGTGATTTTGGAGCTCAAAAATATAAAGTCTGACACTATTTCCACTGTTTCTCCATCTATTTCCCATGAAGTGATGGGACCAGATACCATGATCTTCATTACCTTAAGCTAAATCATAGGATCAGTTCAGTTCAGTTCAGTCACTCAGTCATGACCAACTCTTTGTGACCCCATGAACCGCAGCACGTCAGGCCTCCCTGTCCATCACCAACTCCTGGAGTTTACCCAAAGTCATGTCCATTGAGTTGGTGATGCCATCCAACCATCTCATCCTCTGTCATCCCCTTCTCCTCCCACTTTCAATCTTTCCCAGCAACAGGGTCTTTCCAGATGAGTTAGTTCTTCACATCAGGTGGCCAAAGTATTGGAGTCTCAGGTTCAACATCAGTCCTTCCAATGAACACCCAAGACTGATCTCCTTTAGGATGGACTGGTTGGATCTCCTTGCAGTCCAAGGGACTCTCAAGAATCTTCTCCAACACCACAGTTCAAAAGCATTAGTTCTTCGGTGTTCAGCTGTCTTTATAGTCCAACTCTCACATCCATACCTGACTACTGGAAAAAGCATAGCCTTGACTAGACGGACCTTTGTTGACAAAGTAATGTCTCTGCTTTTGAATATGCTCTCTAGGTTGGTCATAACTTTCCTTCCAAGGAGTAAGTGTCTTTTAATTTCATGGCAGCAATCACCATCTGCAGTGATTTTAGAGACCTAAAAAATAAAGTCAGCCACTGTTTCCACTGTTTCTCCATCTATTTACCATGAAGTGATGGGACCGGATACCATGATCTTAGTTTTCTGAATGTTAAGCTTTAACTCCAAATCAAAGCCCTTACGATTATACACTGGAAGCGAGAAATAGATTTAAGGGACTAGATCTGATAGACAGAGTGCCTGATGAACTATGGACAGAGGTTCATGACATTGTACAGGAGACAGGAATCAAGACCATCCCTAAGAAATAGAAATGCAAAAACAAAAAATGGCTGTCTGAGAAGGCCTTACAAATAGCTGAGAAAAGAAGCAAAAAGGAAAGGAGAAAAGGAAAGATATATGCATTTGAATGCATAGTTCCAAAGAATAGCAAGGACAGATAAGAAAGCCTTCCTCAGCGATCAATGAAAGGAAATAGAGGAAACAATAGAACAGGAAAGACTAAAGATCTCTTCAAGAAAATTAGAGATACCAAGGGAACATTTCATGCAAAGATGGGCTCAATAAAGGACAGACATGGTATGGACCTAACAGCAGCAGAAGATATTAAGAAGAGGTGGCAAGAATACACAGAGGAACTGTACAAAAAAGATCTTCATGACCCAGATAATCACGATGGTATGATCACTCAACTAGAGCCAGACATCCTGGAATGTGAAGTCAAGTGGGCCTTAGAGAGCATCACTATGAACAAAGCTAGTTGAGGTGATGGAATTCCAGTTGAACTATTTCAAATCCTGAAAGATGATGCTGTGAAAGTGCTGCACTCAGTATGCCAGCTCATTTGGAAAACTCAGCAGTGGCCACAGGACTGGAAAAGGTCAGTTTTCATTCCAATCCTAAAGAAAGGCAATGCCAAAGAATGCTCAAACTACTGCACAATTGCACTCATCTCACATGCTAGTAAAGTAAAGCTCAAAATTCTACAAGCCAGGTTTCAACAATATGTGAACTGTGAACTTCCAGATGTTCAAGCTGGTTTTAGAAAAGGCAAAGGAACCAGAGATCAAATTGCCAACATCTTCAGGATCATCAAAAAAGCAAGAGTGTTCCAGAAAAACCTCTATTTCTGCTTTATTGACTATGCCAAAGCCTTTGACTGTGTGGATCACAATAAACTGTGGAAAATTCTGAAAGAGATGGGAATACCAGACCACCTGACCTGCCTCTTGAGAAATCTGTATGCAGGTCAGGAAGCAACAGTTAGAACTGCACATGGAACAACAGACTGGTTCCAAACATGAAAACGAGTATCAAGGCTGTATATTGTCACTCTTCTTATTTAACTTATATTCAGAGTACATCATGAGAAACACTAGGCTGGAGGAAGCACAAGCTGGAAACAAGACTGATGGGAGAAATATCAATAACCTCAGATATGCGGATGACACCACCCTTATGGCAGAAAGTGAAGAGGAACTAAAGAGCCTCTTGATGAAAGTGAAAGAGGAGAGTGAAAAAGCTGGCTTAAAGCTCAACATTCAGAAAACTAAGATCATGGCTTGGGTATGATTTACTACTATATGGTTTACTACATATATTAAACTATATATACTATGGTTTGTGTGCATGCTAAGCAGCTTCAGTTGTGTCGAATTCTTTGCATCCCTATGTACTATAGCCCTCCAGGCTCCTCTGTCCATGGGGATTCTCCAGTCAAGAATACTGGAGTCGGTTGCCATGCCCTTCTCCAGGGAATCTTCCCAAACCAGGAATTGAACCAGCATGTCTTACATCTCCTGCATTTCAGGTAAGTTCTTTACTAGTAGCGCCACCTGGAAAGCCCAGGGTATGGTTTACTACTGTATTAAATACTATGTTACTACTATTAAAAAACAAAAACTACTATTTGCCACACTTTTGTTATAGAATTGAGTATTAATTTTTAAAGGGAGAAGATAAACATTAAGTGTCCACATTTGCCAGAAATAAAAACAGAACTATGTCACAAAAAATAATCCAGATTTAGAGGTCATGGCATTGATCACATGACTCACTTTCTTAAAGACTTTGAAAAAAACTGCAGAACTCAGTTCAGTTCAGTTCAGTTCAGTCGCTCAGTCGGACTCAGTTAGAAGGGCAATTTATTCTCCCAGTAAACCCCCCCAACAGTGTACTGAGAAATGCCGAAATAGAAAGGCACATAAACTATGTCCTTGAAACAATATCAGGGCTTGAGGACAAAACAAACAGACAAAAAGGAAAACCCAATATGTACAAATCATCAGTTAGCTTGAATCCCCTACCAATGAAAATACATTTGGACTCATTTTATTCATTGAGGACCTTCTATACGGTAGTGACCTGAATAAAATAAAACAAATGGATGGAAAAAATAATGACTGTTTTAAGAGAAGTAGGCTGGACAAGATTTGATAATGACATAGAACATATAGAAGAAGAATGAGTCTCCTTCATGAGTTGCTAGACCAATAGCTGACTGCTGGCCTCATTCACTGACAGTGAAGACCCAGGAGAAAGAGCTCACTTGAAGGGAATCAGGGTAAGAGGGTAAGTTCATTATTGGAAACACTGAGATTTGGGTTTCTGTGAGATATCCAAGTGGAGATGTCAAGAAAATATATATTAAGAGTCTGACCCTAACAAAAAATCCAGCTTCCAACATTACTTGGGGGTTAATCTTCATTGATAGTAATTAAAATAATGAAAATGGATGAGTTTACTCAAAAAGTATGTTTGAAGATAGAAAAGAGCCCGAGATAGTGAAGAGAAACAGCGATGAAAACACAAAAATAGGAGAATCCACAAAGCAGAACTGAGCCAACTTAAATTGTGCATGGGGAGAGAAAAATCATTTTTCTGCTTTTCCAAAAATAGAATTATAGAAATTATCTCACTGTCTTGCCACTATGGGTGGCCTTAAGTGTGTACTTAAGTGTGTGAGGCAAGGGTCATTTAACCAGGGTTTTAGGTGGCTTAGAGAAATCCTTTGTACACATCCGTAGACAGCTTGAGAAGCAGTGGCAGATAGCTGCAGTGCTTGCTACCAGAGAGTTAACTGGTTGTAGAAGGGAGATTTTTCAAGTTGCTCTCAGCTCTCAAGGTTAAATGATGAGAGGGCTTTCTTCATTGCACCTTCTCAAGAAGGTGAAATTGGGAGATTTAACCTGAATAATTCACATGAAAATAAAACCATTTGGGGCTTGTCATTGCTTAATGTAGAAATCCATCATTATTTTACACAACTGGATACACTTAGTTCTTCACTTTTATCACAGAAAATCAGGAGGCGTGTAACTACATATTCATTCTCAGTAAAACTCTTTGTTGCCAAGATGAAGTACACAAGTGGAGAGGTCAGAAAAAGAGTGTGCGTTCTCCCAGTATGTTTCAGTTTGGAGGTGACCTCACTGAACTGCAGAACACTTGACCCTGATCACAACTGGCCTTCACAACAGGGCAGTGTGAGGCTTCAGATGTACTGAAGTGATTTCCCAGAAGTTTCCCATAGTCCTTTGGGATTTGAAAGAAACCTAACCTTTGAATGAAGTGAAACATCCTGTGCCAGAAAATTAGCATCATCATCAGGGGTAGCATTGTAAGAATGCAGTACCATTGTAAGAATTCAGGTACCAAAAGATGCACAATCTAACTGGAGTGAAAGACATCGACAGTTCCTCTGTTATGGTTTTCCAGTAGTCATGTATGGGTATGAGAATTGGACCATAAGGAAGGCTAAGCACCAAAGAATTGATGCTTTTGAAATACGGTGCTGGAGAATACTCTTGAGAGTCCCTTGGACTTGAATCCCCTACCAAAGAAAATGGTAGCAAGGAGATCAAACTGGTCAACCTTAAAGGAAATCAACCCTGAATACTCATTCGAAGGACTGATGCTGAAGCTGAAGCTCCAATACTTTGGCCACCTGATGCAAGGAGCCAACTCATTGGAAAAGTCCCTGATGCTGAAAATGATTGAGGGCAGGAGGAGAAGGGGATGACAGAGGATGAGATAGTTGGATGGCATCACTGACTGAATGGACATAAGTTTGAGCAAACTCAGGGAGATAGTCACAGACAGGGAAGCCTGGCATGCTACAGTCCACGGAGTTGCAAAGAGCTGGACATGACTGAGTGACTGAACAACAGCTACAGTTCCTCTGCAAGGGGGAAACTTGTCCTGAAAGGTCCATGACCTCCTAGAAAATGCTCCAGCAACTGACATTTTCCTTTGGTTACAAGATGGTCTCCTAATCCACAAGAATTGAAGTCTATTTGAGGTTCTACATACTAGGATAAATATTATTTAGTTATAAAGAAATAATTTGAATTTAGGCCCAAATGCTGTGTCTGAATCATAAGAGAATGATATAGTTGATGGATATTACATCAGAGGACCCTGGATTACCTGCATGCATCTGTAGTCCATCTCTGAAATCTCTCTCTGCTCTCTAAAGAGCAAAAATTATACTCAACTTCAGAATGTGAACAGCCCCTGGTCTTCTCCCTCGAGCTACTGAACACAGCAGGACATGTTTTTTTCCTTGCTATCATTATTTGAATCTGCAGGGATGTGCTAAAAGAAGGCCTCTCCCGGCTCTGCCTGGAAAACATTCTAATATCAGCATGTACCCGCCTGTGTGGTGGGAAGCTGAGCCCTCTTCCCCTCTGAGATGGATGAGAAGCGGGAGTTGATCGCTCCCTATTTAGCTCTTAGGGTGTAAGTCTCTGTTCTTTGTCTCTTCATTTGGAGGAAAAGACCTGTTCTTAGTTTCATCTTCAGACTTAGGAAATGAAGTTTCATCTTCAGTTTTCAATCAGACCAAAAATGGTAGTGCCACACCAGAAGCATGCACGAAGTACACGAAGGCAGAGAGGAGGTAGGGAACTTCTCTGCATGGGACAGGCAGAGAACACTTCATGGAATAAGTGACTGAATCTGCTCTTGAGAGTAAGTAAACGTTTTCCGTGAGGGCAAGATAGCAAGAGTATATTTGGCAAAGGAAGTAGCATGTGTAAAGTCATAAGTAAAATGGTGATATTTTCTGGATAACTGCCAAAAAATTAATGAAGTCTGAGGTATAAGAGGGGCTTTCCTGGTGGCTCACAAAAGTATAAGTAGATGATGAGTCTAGTACATAAGAACCTCAATTGTGAGCTGCATGCATTGCAAACAGTCCTGGATTTTATTCTCTAAAGGTGATGAGTTTCAGTGAAAAGTTATAGGCAGGGAAGGGCATGATTTGATTAGTGTGTACCCTGACTGTGAAGACAGTCTCAATCATCGGGCTCAGGGAACAGTTTCTCAGAACCTAGGGCCAACTGTGTTAAACAACTCTTTGCCTTGCCATCTACTTTACACAGAAAAGTGCAATGATTATATCACTTACAATATCAAAAATAGTCTAGACTTACATACACATGTCCTTTGGTCTCACTTCAGCAGCTAGAGAAAGAAGCAATCTATAAGAAATGCCAGCAAGCAGATTTTTTTGGACAGAGAGGGGTGACATTTGTGCACAAGAAAATGCCAGGGTAAATAAATTAGCACCATCTCCTCCTGTGAGCAGAAAATCACAGAATATATATTCACTTTAAAGTGATAGAAAGTCAAGAGATTTTAATTTTATACTAGGCACCATTCTCTCCTTAATTAACAACAATAATAATATCACATGTTTCTTGGATATTTATAAATTATAAACTATTTTCAAATTTAGTATTTCATATAATCAACACAGCATCTCTGTAAGGAGCTGGAGAGCTAGGCAGGACCTATCCTTTTATCTCCCATATATATATATATCAAAAGGAGTAGTTCCAGAATCCAAATGCTATAGCATTGGGCTTATTCTTTTTTCCATTATATTCAATACTACATATGTAGGAGATAATAGGCATGTGTACATTTTTGCTATAATAAAATTCCAGAAAGCCAAGCTAACTAGTTCCTAATGGATTGGGCAAGGTCATCCTAAACTCTCCAATCTGTTCTTGCACTCAGCAATTGAGGAGAGTCAGGTAAAGTAGGACATGACAAAGATAAATCCCATGGGCGCCCCCTATGATCTCATAGCACTTTTCCTCGCAACTTTCCCCTTTCCATCCCATCATCTCTTAACAGGCTAATTATACATTTCAGAGTTTGAGCACAGAAATTAACAACAACCTTCGGTTTATATAGCTTTGTTTTTTCTCATTCTGTTTTCAGAAGCCCAGAGTACTGTTTTAATTGCTTAAAGGGTAGGGAGGTCTTGTGGTGAGCCTGACTGTCCCTTTATGTTAAGTTGTTTGACTCCACAGTAATTTCCCTTTTTGACCACCTGCCTCTACCAAAAGGTAAAAGATGAAATGGAAGAAAAATAGAGGATGGCATATGATCACCACAGAATTAAAATCCCCCCCTTTTCTTCTATCATACATGGTTTATGAGCGAGGAATGCCTAAAGAGCTGGATATGAATTCAAAAATGGAGTAAAAGTAAAACACTGAGCAGTTCAGTTCTCTGAGTTTGCCTATAGGGAGGTAACCATCACTCTTCTGTCTGCCACTAACACCACTGTGTAGTATAGAAGAGCCACGATAGCTAGTGTTTGATTTACACAGTAGTCAAGCTAGATAATTAAATTTCCCTTCCAGAAAGAATATGTCCCTGCTGAGGAAACCTTATTACATACTGGCGTTCATGGTGGCCATTATTAAATTTGTAGGACATGTCTTTGTATTATAACGATTCATGTAAAAGTTATCATTACACAACCCAAAATGGTCAGAAAAAGGAGCAAAATTCCAGCATGGTTTGAAAGAGGATCTGAAATCTCTTCCAAAATTTACTTAACAAAGTGCATCCCAGCTCTGCATCAATAGCAAAGAGAACAACTGGCCAAAGTGTTCTTGCTTTTCCTTGATGGATGGTAAATGGGGAAGCTTCTGCTATACGAAAACTACATCCAATCCCTCAGAAACTTCTTCTAGACTGTTCTTTGAGGATATTTCAGTGTCCTACGTTGATGTGATATAGGAGGAAGGTGTGATGATGACCTACCAATATGAAAATATGTTCTGTTCATTGTTAAGGGATTCCAGTTCTAATACTGATTCCAATTTTGTGTATATGTTGTTGCAAAGGTTTCCCTCAGATATTAATTGGGCATATTGGTGTATTTTTTAATAAAGTTTAAGAATGCACCACATAAGACACAAATATAATTTCATTAGACTCACAACAATCTCTCCTAAAAATCTGTGCTATTGTGAATATCCCTTGTGTTTTCTTTAGAGAGACAAAAAGAGAGAAACAGATGTTACTATTATACTATTATGTGATCCTAAAGGGCATATGTGTCTCTCATTTCTATCTGGTTTGAATTCAGTGTAACATGTATGAAACAGTTATCTCTATCTTATGCCTTTTTCAACCCCCCATAGTACCTAGCTCAGAGTTAGTACTCAAAAAATTTTGCAAATAATTTGTCAATCACCAAGTAATTATTGAAAATCTGTGTATCATTCATGATGTTTTTGCTCTATGGAAAATAAAAATATGAACTTTGCCTTAAAATAACATAAACTTTTTGGAAAAACAATAATATTGACATTTCAAATGTTCCACTATTTTTTAAACATAAGTTTCAATCCTGAACATAATCATACATGTAATATGGGTCTTTAAGGGTCTTTACTTCTTCCTTTGAGTTTATCATATCAAACATTTATTTCTCATTCATCCTTTCTACTCCTCCATGTCCTTCTAGAAAACAGGTGTTTCCGCACCCCCCCCCATCAGTGAAATTGATTTAAATGAGTGCAGACTAAAGTGAAAGATAGAAAGGTACTATTCATTTAATCAATATAGGTCTTCAATAAAATTTGTGTTCTCAAGTATTTTTCCTACTCTATAGTCAAATACCTGTTATTGATGGAAGAAAGGGTATCATATGTTTAAAGTGCTAATATATATTACTGACAAATTTGCGGATGGGAATTCAGATACGGTATATTTTCAGTCACTGAGGAAACCTCAGTTGGCTACTTTAAACAGCTGCTTTTTGGTTTTATCATTGCAATTTTGTACTCTACCAGAAATGCATCATATCAGTCCCTTCTTAAACATCTCACCTAGCTCACCATCATAAAGGACAGGATCCGTGCATTCTCTCTTGGTAAAATAAGGCCTTTCATGAATGAACTCTTGTCTGCCTTTCCAGTCTCATTTTGGGTGGAGGTAGATGGCAATTTTCTAGGTTGACTTTGAGAAAGCAGCCAAAGAGGGTAACTTCTATTTCAGATTAGAAAGCATTCTCAACATTTTGGAAATTTATTTTTAAAATGGCTTATATCTATACTTGATTCAAAAAAGAGCATTTTAACATTACAACAATAAGCAAGGAAGCTTAGGTGTTAGAATTGAGCAAATTCTATAACCGATTGCTTTTTATTAGAATATAACATATATCAAAGGAGTAGAAATTCCAGACAGCTCATTATTAAATAGAAAGATGAATAAAAGCAGACTGCATTTTATCTAAGTTATCCAGCTGATCAATCAATTCAAATGAGTCTTTCTATTACAGGGATATCAGCCAAACTGGCACCCCAATCTCTGATTGATAGCTGAGAGTAGGATTAATTTGGGGTCATAAGAAAAGAATGAAACAACCATTCCCTTTTTTTATTTATAAATCTCATAAAGAGATGATAGGTCCTTAGACAGTTAGATAAATAAGCAAGCATATCTAGGGTATTCTTTTTTAAAATTCCAGACCACTGTTTGTGCTATTTAGGTGATAATAAGCTGTCATTTAACACTCTTTTAATCATCCAAAAGAATTTAAACTCTCAAAGACTCAGTCCTAGGATTTACAATCCATGCCAGAATCTATGCTGGTAGCCTCTGCCTTCACTTGTCATACTGGATACTCACAAACCATGCAATGGTCTTTGGGCTACCCAAGATTTTGGCTAGCTTTGTGCCTCCTTATACGTTCTCTTGCCCCTTTGACTAGCTTGAAGGTCCCAGGGATGTTATGTTGCTCTTAAATGGGCATTTTGAAATGTGCTGCAAGTGACAGGTTATGGTCAGGAGCCAGCTGTTCACATATTTGATCAGCCAGCAGGAAATCTTTCAGCAGTTCTTAAATAAAAAATACAGGATGGTGTCGGTGTTTGGTGACACTGTTTTTAATCTTCACGTTTCTCACTGACAGGAGGTAATGGTTACCCATGGGAGACCTGTCACATGGCAGCAGCTTCTTTACCACCAGGAGAGTCACAGTATGGCCTACGAAACTACCTTAGCAGTCAGAGCATTTGGTGCTGCTCTTTCTGGAAAGGCTATGTTAGGCCAGAGAGGTTTAAAAAAGAAAGACTGTATTATCACTAGAATTTCTTTTATTTCTAATTTTCTAAATTAGTATAAAATGCCTTCTCTAATAATATTAATATAATCACAGAAATTAAGGTAGGGCATAAAATTGCATTTTAATTCTAATATTCTTAAAGTTAGACCATAACTTGAATTGATTTACTGACAGGTCAAATTGATCAAAGAACTATCAGCACAAGACTGACATCTAGCATTCCCGTCATCATCTATGGCAAGTAAAACTTTTACTTTGCTGCTGATCGGAGTGAAAGACAGGGATGGGTTTCATTAGAAGGTCATGTTCTAAGGAATGTTTTATCTCAAATTCTGGAATTGTTCCAGGAGTGCTGCTGCTGCTGCTGCTGCTGCTGCTAAGTCACTTCAGTCGTGTCCGACTCTGTGCGACCCCAGAGACAGCAGCCCACCAGGCTGCCCCATCCCTGGGATTCTCCAGGCAAGAACACTGGAGCGGGTTGCCATTTCCTTCTCCAATGCGTGAAAGTGAAAAGTGAAAGTGAAGTCGCTCAGTCGTGTCCGACTCTTCGCGACCCCATGGACTCCAGCCTACCAGGCTCCTCCGCCCAGGGGATTTTCCAGGCAAGAGGACTGGAGTGGAGTGCCATTGCGTATCTATCACCAATTTATAGAAGGGCCAGAGAACATTTCATCGTATTCTACAGTCAATCACTAAAAATTAGTATGTATAATAATAACACAAAGTATCCAGGTACAGAGGAAATACAAAGACAAAATTTGATCAATAATTTTTTAAAAGAAAACTTCAAGGCAAAGTAAAGCATTAACTTCAGTCAAGATCATAAGCAGCAACAGTCCTTTTCTTTGTGACCACAAACTTGAGCCTTGCTGATTTCTCTTCATGCAGTGATGATGGATTATTAGATACAACATAATTACAAAGGTGTTTGCCATGTTTATGATAGAGAAGGTAATGCAGGAAAGCTTATTTCTGATACATGTGTGTTCATTGGAAGGACTGATGTTGAAGCTGAAATTCCAATACTTTGGCCACCTGATGCAGAGAGCTGACTCATTTGAAAAGACCCTGATGCTGGGGAAGATTGAGAGCAGGAAGGGAAAGGGACGACAGAGAATGAGATGGTTGGATGGCGTCACTGACAGAATGGACATGGTTTGGGTGGACTCCAGGAGTTGGTGATGGACAGGGAGGCCTGGCATGCTGCAGTTCATGGGGTCGCAAAGAGTTGGACACAACTGAGAAACTGAACTGAACTGATGCACACATATTCATAGGCTCTACAGTGTAACTGCAACATGCAGACTAAATGTGGAATATAATCCTTTTTCCCTGGTGGCTCAGATGTTAAAGAATCTGCCTGCAATGTGAGAGACCCAGGTTCAATCCTGGGGTTGGGAAGATTCCCTGGAGAAGGGAATGGCTACCTACTCCAGTATTCTGGTCTGAAAAATCCCATAGACAGAGGAGCCTGGCAGGCTACAATCCATAGGATCACAAAGAGCTGGACATGACTGAGCTCACGTGCATATGCCCACACAGGAATTCCTTCAAAATATCTAAAATTCATGGTTTCTCAATCTCAGCACTATGGACTTAGACCAGATCATCCTTTGTTATAAAAAGTTGTCCAGTGCTTTGTAAGAGATTGAGCAACACCCCTAACCACTACCAATTAAATCCTTCCTCCACCCATGTTGTGACAACCAAAAATGTCTCCAGTCATAGCCAGACATCCATGGAGGGCAAAAATTACTCCCATTGAGAATCACTAGTCTAAATTGTTAAAAATTATTTCCTTCCCTTCTTCTACCCAATATAGGGCAAGCCTTGTCCTTAATTCTTCACATAAAAACTAAGACATCATTCTTAAAGAAGCATCTTTGAAAGTTTGTAAGTTTAAAATAAAAGCAGCTCAAGAATAACTTAGGACGATTATATGTAGCATTTCATGGTCCTCTGATTCCCTTACTGGGAGTCATCCTGATAGGCTCCTCCTGTGTATTTTCCACAAAGGAACCACCTACTCTCCTACCACTACCAGTGTTATGAACACATTTACCCTCAGAAACCAGCCTTGCAAAATGCTCAAAGGGAGGAAGAATTTCTTATCCACCCATCGACCCCCACACCATTCAGGGCTGCCCTTTCTCTTCAGGGCAGCTAATTGACATCAATGACACCAAGAAGGTGCTAAAGACAGACATCCCAGCTGACGCTCTCTAAACCCTTTCATTAGTTGTGAATTGAGTCCTGAGTTTAGCGACTATAAAAGGAGTTCTATGACTTCTCAGAAGTACATGAATAAAGATAACTATATTATAAGCTGTTTATCACCTTTGACCTACCCATTTAGTTACGGCCTAAGTCTGTGGACATGATATCCAAACCAACAGACTATCATTACTCTGTGATGGATTATCCACTCGTTACTAACACTATGTGTAGGATTTTAACATCCCAGTTCCTTTCTTAGTTTTTAATTCAGCATGAGTGAGTGGCACCTCCAGTTCTCTCCACCTGTACTCATCATCGTTCATCAAACTGAGACAAATGAAAAAATACCCAAAACTCTGCTTGACTAAGTCATGCTTTGCATATGGCACAGTGCATTCTAAATACATAGAAAGCCAAAAAAAAAAAATTTTTTTTTAAATATCTCCACCAAAAAAAAAAAAAAAATGAATTGAGGGAGCTGACATGTATAGCACACCAGCACAGTTAACCTCTTAGTGTGAACTGGAGGCATCAGCACTGGTACTTTCCACTCAGGATGAATTGAAGGCTTCAGTTCTGAAAGATCAAAACTGCTTAGAGATTTGAAAAGGTGGCTTGTAGAACCCTAACTTTTCAGATTTCAAAAATCCTCAGGGCCGATTTCAGTCAAGGTGCCCCATTCTGTCTGTGTGTTGCAGAAGGATATCAGCCAAGCTTCATTCAAAGTATTTATTCACTATTAATGTACATCGTGCAGGTAGCAAACAAAACTTTTAGCATATCAATATTGTGTAGATACCTTTGTTTCTGAGCAATAGGAAACATGAAAAATAAATGCAATGAGGAAAAGAAAGACGTTGAAATTTCTAGAATAATGTAAATAGAGAATTAACTTCTAAATTTTTTAAAACCTGAAATGTGGATATTTACCCACATTATGTGGTTGACCCCCAGCTCTAAACGCAACTTTATTTTGGTTATTTTTGCCTATAAGTTTTAAATTACTTATATTTACTAGGATTTTTTTGCTTTTAATATATATATAGTGCTTAGAAATAGAAGAGTATAACAGAAAGCTAAAACTTATATTTACTAGGATTTATTTGCTTTTAATATATATATAGTGCTTAGAAATAGAAGAGTATAACAGAAAGCTAAAACTACTGGAAAAGTAGAAAAATTAATCATATTTGATAAATATGTAAATCTTATTATTCTGTCATTTGAACTGTATTGCTTTGTTCACACTCCAACTTTTTCATTTATAGTGGTCCATAACTGTGGTGTTGGAGAAGACTCTTGAGAGTCCCTTGGAGTGCAAGGAGATCCAACCAGTCCATTCTAAAGGAGATCAGTCCTGGGTGTTCTTTGGAAGGAATGATGCTAAAGCTGAAACTCCAGTACTTTGGCCACCTCATGCAAAGAGCTGACTCACTGGAAAAGACTCTGATGCTGGGAGGGATTGGGGGCAGGAGGAAAAAGGGAGGACAGAGGATGAGATGGCTGGATGACATCACCAACTCGATGGACGTGAGTCTGAGTGAACTCCAGGAGTTGGTGATGGACAGGGAGGCCTGGCGTACTGCAATTCATGGGGTCGCAAAGAGTCGGACACGACTGAGCGACTGAACTGAACTGAAGTGAAAGTGAAGTCTCTCAGTCATGCCCGACTCTTTGCGACCCCGTGGAATTCTCCAGGCAAGAATGCTGGAGTGGATTGCCATTTCCTTCTCCAGGGGATCTTCCAGACCCAGGGATTGAAACCAGGTCTCCCACATTGCAGGCAGATGCTTTAACCTCTGAGTCACCAGGGCAGACCACATAGTGGTCACTAAGTCCTGTTTAAAATGAGATAGTAATACAGAGATAGATTAGACTGATAGATAGATTTAAAAGCTTGCTATTTTCTCTTTTGCATTTCCAGGACACGTGCTTTCCACTATGATACTTGCACTAGTGAAAGGGCATTAAAAAGGCAAGGAAATAGTTCTGACCCTCATCTCAGAAAAATCATGGACAACTATTAGCAGCTAATTAGTTTTTTAAAAAAGAGATGATCCACTTCCATTTTTCCACTTCAACATGTAAAGAGCTTAGAAGTCATGACTTTTAGTTATATAAGTAAAGTTGAACAAACTGAAAATAAATGCATGATAGCAATATCATGAGGGAGAGGAGTAAGACGTTGGACATATTGGATTGGCCAAAAAGTCATTAGAGTTTTTCCATACCTAAATGAACTTTTGGGCCAACCCAATAATTTCTTATAAATTACTGCACTACATATTAAGCAATTTGATATTATTTGAATATGAATTAGAGATACCAAGGGAACATTTCATGCAAAGATGGACATAATTAAGGACAGAAATGGTATGGACTTAACAGAAGCAGAAGATATTAAGAAGAGGTAGCAAGAATACACAGAAGAACTATACAAAAAACATCTTCATGATGCAGATAACCACAATGGTTTGATCACTCACCTAGAGCCAGACATCCTGGAATGTGAAGTCAAATGGGCCTTAGGAAGCATCACTATGAACAAAGCTAGTGGAGGTGATGGAATTTCAGTTGAACTATTTCAAATCCTAAACGATGATGCTGTGAAAGTGCTGCAATCAATGTGCCAGCAAATTTGGAAAATTCAGCAGTGGCCACAGGACTGGAAAAGGTCAGTTTTCATTCCAATCCCAAAGAAAGGCAATGCCAAAGATTGTTCAAACTACTGCACAATTGCACTCATCTCACACACTACCAAAGTAAGGCTCAAAATTCTCCAAGCCAGGCTTCAACAGTACACTGAGAACTTCCAGATGTTCAAGCTGGATTTAGAAAAGGCAGAGGAACCAGAGATCAAATTGCCAACATCCATTGGATCATCAAAAAAGCAAGAGAGTTCCAGAAGAACATCTATTTCTGTTTTATTGACTATGCCAAAGCCTTTGACTGTGTGGATCACAACAAACTATGGGAAATTCTAAAAGAGATGGGAATACCAGACACCTGATCTGCCTCCTAAGAATCTATATTCAGGTCAAGAAGCAACAGTTAAAACTGGACATGGAACAACAGATTGGTTCCAAATCAGGAAAGTAGTACATCAAAGCTGTATATTGTCACCCTGCTTATTTAACTTATACGCAGAGTACATCATGAGAAATGCCAGGCTGGATGAAGCACAAGCTGGAATCAAGATTGCTGGGAGAAATATCAATAACCTCAGATATGCACAGGACACCACCCTTATGGCAGAAAGTGAAGAAGAACTAAAGAGTCTCTAGATGAAAGTGAAAGAGGAGAGTGAAAAAGTTGGCGTAAAAGTCAACATTCAGAAACTAAGATCATGGCATCTCGTCCCATCACTTCATGGGAAATAGATGGGGAAATAATGGAAACAGGGAGAGACTTTATTTTTTGGAGCTCCAAAATCACTGCCAATGGTGAATGCAACCATTCAATTAAAAGATGCTTACTCCTTGGAAGAAAAACTAACCAACCTAGACAGCATATTAAAAAGCATAGACAGTACTTTATCAACAAAGGTCCATCTAGTCAAGACTATGGTCTTTCCAGTAGTCATGTATGGATGTAAGAGTTGGACTATAAAGAAAGCTGAGCACTGAAGAACTGATGCTTTTGAACTGTGGTGTTGGAGAAGACTCTTGAGAGTCTCTTGGACTGCAAGGAGATCCAACCAGTCCATCCTAAAGGAAATCAGTCCTAAATATTCATTGGAAGGACTGATGCTGAAGCTGAAACTCCAATACTTTGGCCACCTGATGCAAAGAACTGACTCATTGGAAAAGATCGTGATTCTGGGAAAGATTGAAGGCAGGAGGAGAAGGGGATGACAGAGGATGAGATGGTTGGATGGCATCACTGACTCAATGAACCTGAGTTTGAGTAAACTCTGGGAGTTGGTGATGGACAGGGAGGCCTGGTGTGCTGCAGTCCATGGGGTTGCAAAGAGTCGGACACAACTGAGTGACTGAACTGAACTGAATATGCACTTAGATTAGATTAAAATGTGTATTGCAATCCTAGAATAGCTACTAAAAATCTTTTTTACAGTAGTATAATTGATATGCAAAGAGAAGAGACAAAATTAAATAGGGTAAAATACCCAATTTTAAGGAGAAAAAGCATAAAAAGAGGAAAAATAACAGAAACAAATCTGAATGCCATAAATAAGAAAACAGTTTCAAATATAAGTTATATAATCTGTGTTAATAATCCTTCTAAATATCAAAGATCTAAATATGCCAATTAAAAGGCAGAGATTATCAGAACACCTAGAAGTAAAAGATAAGACCGAACTATTTGTTATGTAGTTGTATATGTAGTTGTTATACATATAGTTGTATAACATAGTTGTTATGTAGTCTGTATGTAGACTCAGAGAGGTTTAAAGTAATGGGATAGAGAAAGTTGTAGCAGGCCTACATGAAACAAAAGAAAGCTGGATTTATTATAATTATAGACAAATATATTTTGAAACAAGAAAAATTACCAAGGATAAAGAGTGGCATAATATATGATAAAGGGGCCAGTTATCCAAGAAAACAGAACACTCTTTAACATATGTGCACCAAACAGTACTACAGCAAAATATGTGAGGCAAACTCTCATAGGACTGCAATGATAAAAAGACAAATGTACTCTTACTTTTTTCAACTTCAACAGCTCTCCTTCAAAAAAATTGGTAGATCAAACAGGCATAAAACCAGTAAGGACATAGTTGTCTTAAACAGCACTATCAATCCATTTGATCTAATTTACATTTATAGAATAGCCCATTCAATAAGAGAAGAATGCACATTCTTCTCACATTGAACATCCACTAATATATACCACATTCTGGGGCCATAAAACACCTTAACAAATTTAAAAGAATAGAAATCATACAAAGCATGTTCACAGACCATCATGGGCTTTAACTAGCATTAGAAAAGACAGCTGGAAAATCCAAATACTTGGGTACTAAATAGCATAGTTCTATAAATATAAGGTCAAAGGAGAAATTTCTAGGAAAATATTTTTTTTAATTGAACTAAATGAAAATAAAAATAGAATATATGAAAATTTGTGAAATATACTGAAAGTATTGCTTAGATGGAAATTTATAGCATTAAATGCATATATTAGGAGAAAACAATGATCTACAACTCTGAATTTTCATCTTAGAAAACTAGAAGAAAAAAAATAAAGCTCTCACTGTTTGCAGAGAACATGATACTGTATATAGAAAACCCTAAAGATAGAATCAGAAAATTACTAGAGCTAATCAGTGAATTTAAAAAAGTTTCAGGATACAAAATCAATACACAGAAATCACTTGCATTTATGTATACTAACAATGAAAAATCAGAAAGAGAAATTAAAGAATCAATCCCATTCACCATTGCGACAAAAAAATTAAATATCTAGGAATATACTTACCTGAAGAGACAAAAGAACTGTACACAGAAGATTAAAAGACACTAATGAAAGAAATCAAAGATGACATAAACAGATGGAGAGATATTCGATGTTCCTGGGTAGGTGGAATCAATATTGTGAAAATGACTATACTACCAAACGCAATCTACAGATTTAATGTGATCCTTATCAAATTACCAATGGCATTTTTCACAGAACTAGAATAAAAACTTCCACAATTCATATGGAAACACGAAAGACCTTGAATAGCCAAAGCAGTCTTGAGAAAGAAGAATGGAGCTGGAGGAATCAACCTTCCTGATCTCAGATTATACTACAAAGCTACAGTCATCAAGACAGTATGGTACTGGCACAAAAACAGAAATACAGACCAATGGAACAAGATAGAAAACCCAGGAATAAACCCATGCACCTATGGATACCTTATTTTTGACAAAGGAGGCAAGAATATACAATGGGGCAAAGACAGTCTCTTCAATAAATGGTGCTGGGAAAACTGGACAGCTACATGTAAAAGAATGAAATTAGAACACTTCCTAACACCATACACAAAGATAAACTCAAAATGAATTAAAGACCTAAATGTAAGACCAGAAACTATAAAATTCTTAGAGGAAAAGATAGGCAGAACACTCAATGACATAAATCAAAGCAAGATCCTCTATGACCCACCTCCTAGAGTAATAGAAATAAAAACAAAAGTAAACAAGTGGAACCTGATTAAACTTAAAAGCCTTTGTACAGCAAACGAAACCATAAGCAAGATGAAAAGACAACCCTCAGAATGAGAGAAAATAATAGCAATGACACAACTAACAAAGGATTAATTTCCAAAATATACGAGCAGCTCATACAACCCAATACCAAAAAAAACAAACAACCCAATCAAAAAGTGGGGAAAAGACCTAAATAGACATTTCTCCAGAGAAGGCATACAGATGGCTAACAAACACATGAAAAGATGTTCAACATGACTCATTATTAGAGAAAGGCAAATTAAAACAACAATGAGATATCACCTCACCTCAGTCAGAATGACCATCATCAAAAAGTCTATAAACAATAAATTCTGGAGAGGGTGTGAAGAAAAGGGAATGCTCTTGCACTGTTGGTGGGAATATAAATTGATACAGCCACTATGGAAGACAGTATGAAAATTCCTTAAAAAACTAGAAATAAAACCACCATATGACCAGCAATCCCACTCCTAGGCATATACTCTAAAGAAACCAAAACTGAAAGAGACACATGTATCCCATTGCTCAGTGCAGCACTATTTATAATAACTAGAACATGGAAGCAATGTAGATGTCCATCAACAGATGAATGGATAAAGAAGTTGTGGTACATATACACAATGGAATATTAGCCATAAAGATGAATGCATTTGAGTCAGTTCTAATGAGGTGGATGAATCTAGAACCTATTATACAGAGTGAAGTAAGTCAGAAAGAGAAAGATAAATATCATATTCTAACCCATACATATGGAATCTAGAAAAATGGTATTGAAGAATTTATTTATAGCAGCAATGGAGAAACAGACTTAGAGAATAGACTTAGGACATGGGGAGAGGGGAGGAGAGAGTGAGATGTATGGAAAGAGTAACATGGAAACATATTATCATATGTAAGATAGATAGCCAATGGGAATTTGCTGTATGGCTCAGGAAACTCAAAAGGGGGCTCTGTATCAACCTAGAGGGGTGGGACAGGGAGGGAAATGGGAGGGAGGTTCAAAAGGAGGGAGATATATGTATACAAATGGCTGGTTCACATTGAGGTTTGACAGAAAACAACAATATTCTATAAAGCAATTATCCTTCAATATTTAAAAAAGTAATTTAAGCCTAAGGCTTGCAGAAGAAAAGAAATAATAAAAAACAGATCAGAAATCAATGAAATTTAAAACAAGAAAACAATAGAGAAAATCAGCAAAACAAAATACTGTTATTTGAAAACACCAATAAAGTTGCTAAACACCTAGCCAGGCTAGCCAAAAAAGGAAAGAAAGAAGATGCAAATTATCAATATTAGAAATGAAAGAGGGGTCATCACTACTAATTACATGGACACTAAAAGTAAAATAAATTAACACTGGAAACATTATAGCCCAAAACATCGATAACATGGATAAAATAAACCAATTCCTTGAAAAACACAATCTACCAAAACATACAGGAAGAGAAACAGATAACTTCAATGAGCTTTATATCAGATTTAGAAGTCAAACCGGTAATAATCTCCCATAAATAAAAGACTAAGCCCAGATGGTTTTCCTTGTGAATTCTATCAAATGTTTAAGAAAGAAATGATGCCAATTTCCCACTATCTCCTCCAGAAAATAGAAGCAGAAGGAATACTTTCTAATTTATTCTTTAAATTATGTTACACCAGCCACGTTGGTCTTCTTGGTTTTACTTAACTAAACTAGGAATATTTCTACCTCTGGGTCTTTGCACCTTCTGGCCCTTCTATCAGGACACTCTACCTCAAAAGTTCCTATGGTCCATTTCTTTACCCCTTTGAAGTTTTTATTCCATGAGATCTGGCATCTATTTAAAAGAGCAACACCATTGCACCTCTACCATAACTATTTACTCTCTTTCTCTGCTTCATTTTTTACCTCAGCACTTAATTGTATCTGGCATATTATATATTCTACTAGTCATTTTCTATCTCTCCTAATGGAAAATTCCATAAAGATAAGAGTTCTTGCGTATTTTTTCCACTGTTGCATCTTCAGTAGAAAAGTACCCCATCATAATAGTTGCTCAATATATAACCATAATTGCTGAGTAAATGAATGGTTGAATTATGCAAAACAATGTTTGACTTTTTTCAAAGCCTGGTTTACACTGAAAAGCATAACTCAAGAGCTGCAAATAACTCCTTTTTTCTTTAGGAGAGAAAACAACAAATCCTACAACAGAATTGATTCCACATTTTCTCCTGATGAACAGGTGATATAAATGCATATGCATTTTAGGCAAAAGGAAGAGTGCAATTCATTAACCTATTGAAATCACCAGACTTTTTTTTTTTTCCTTTTGTCCTTAGAATTTTTCTTTTTTTAATTTGGTTATTTTTAATTGGAGGATAACTGGTTTACAACATGGAAATCCAAACTGAAAAAGACACTTGTACCCCAGTGTTCACTCCAGCACTATTTACAATAGCTAGGACATAGAAGCAACCTAAAATCATAACACTTTTTAATTTAAATCATTCATGTGCCATGCAATTATACAATTTCTTTATATCTAATATTATCTTATATTGCCATTTAAAATCCAGTATGCTTTAGAGTGTTAATAAATGTGATGCCATATAATTGCTTAGCACAGATTCCAAGCACTTATAATTTCTCAGGAAATGTTAGCTATTATAAGTTTGTCCTCAGGGAACATGTGCCTGCTATTTTTATAAATAGTCACCAGATGGCATTCTGGTTCACTTTGGGTGAACACTATTCATGAATTTCTCTTGGAAATATCTAGAAAATTAAGAAATCTTAACTACCATCTTTTGCTAGTCAAGCTCTTTACAGTCAAACACTGAACATCAAAATTTACATAACTTATCATTTATAAGTACTAGAAACAAGAATCCATGACCATCATAACCATTTCAAATGGTCACACAAAATTCCTACATTCTTCAATGCTGAAAAACCATTTAGTATTTTTTTTTTTTACTTTACAATATTGTATTGGTTTTGCCATATATCAACATGCATCCACCACAGGTGTACACGTGTTCCCCATCCTGAGCCCCCCTTCCACATCCATCCCCATACCATCCCTCTGGGTCATCCCAGTGCACCAGCCCCAAGCTTCCTGTATCCTGCATCAAACCTGGACTGGCGATTCATTTCTTACATGATGTTACACATGTTTTAATGCCATTCTCCCAAATCATCCCCCCCATCCCTCTCCCACAGAGTCCAAAAGATTGTTCTATATATCTGTGTCTCTTATGCTGTCTCACATACAGGGTTGTCGTTACCATCTTTCTAAATTCCATATATATGCGTTAGTATACTGTATTGGTGTTTTTCTTTCTGGCTTACTTCACTCTGTATAATCAGCTCCAGTTTCATCCACCTCATTAGAACTGATTCAAATGTATTCTTTTTAATGGCTGAGTAATACTCCATTGTGTATATGTACCACCACTTTCTTATCCATTCATCTGCTGATGGACATCTAGGTTGCTTCCATGTCCTGGCTATTAGAAACAGTGCTGCGATGAACACTGGGGTACACGTGTCTCTTTCAATTCTGGTTTCCTCGGTGTATATGCCCAGCAGTGGGATTGCTGGGTCATAAGGCAGTTCTATTTCCAGTTTTTTAAGGAATCTCCACACTGTTTTCCATAGTGGCTGTACTAGTTTGCATTCCCACCAACAGTGTAAGAGGGTTCCCATTTCTCCACACCCTCTCCAGCATTTATTGCCTGTAGACTTTTGGATCGCAGCTATTCTGATTGGCGTGAAGTGGTACCTCATTGTGGTTTTGATTTGCATTTCTCTGATAATGAGTGATGTTGAGCATCTTTTCATGTGTTTGTTAGCCATCTGTATGTCTTCTTTGGAGAAATGTCTGTTTAGTTCTTTGGCCCATTTTTTGATTGGGTTGTTTATTTTTCTGGAATTGAGCTACAGGAGTTGCTTGTATATTTTTGAGATTAGTTTTTTGTCAGTTGCTAAATCTTTTTATCTCTAATTCTGCATGCTAAATATCTAGAAATCATACTTGACACCTTTTTCTTACATAAATAAGAAAATCATACTTGACACCTTTTTCTTATACCACATAAATTCTATCACCAAATTCTGTTGACTTTATTTCCTATATATTTCTCAAAGCCATCCATTTCTCTTCCTACTCTATTGCTCTTGTCATAGAAAACTAACATCCACTCTTCCCTGGAGTAAATCTGATGACAAACATGATTATATTAGCTATGTGATGAAAAACATTCAATTGAATGCTTCCTACTCATGCCTTAGATCCTCTACCACGCTGCTGCCTCTTCCTGAAATGTCTCATTCTCAACCACATCCACCATTTTCACCTATTTAACACTCTTTGTAAATTAAATGACTTTTATTTCTTTGCAGAAGCCTTCTCAATCTTTCTCCACTCCAGGTTCTACCGTTATTTGCTATCAGAAAGCTATATTCCATTTCTTCATTTATATCACTTTATAGTTTTAATTAACTTTATGAGTATTTGATTATAGTCTTCCTCTCTCAGTAATCCATAAGTGTTTAAGAGTAGAGATTATGTCTGATTTTGTTTCATTTAATCGCCAACCTCTCCTTGGTGTCTGGAACATTTAAAGCATTCAATATATATTTGTTGAATGAAGGAAGGAAGGAAATTTCTCTGTTGATTATATGACTCAGTTCCAACAATTCTCAGTCTCTTTCTGTCTCACATTCCAGTTTCTGAAAGATAAAATCTGACTATCCCTGCCTAGATCATATCCAAATCCTGGATCAACAAACTATGGCCAGAGGTTTAGAGTTAAGAGTAGAAATGTCGTCACAGAGAGCTCATATGTATTTCTCTAGAAAAAGGGAGATTACTTTGAGTCAGCAGCTCACTAAGAATTATCTACTGTAAATCCCTACCTCACTGGGTTGTTACAAGGAGTAAATTAGAAGTCATATTTACAGCATAGTGTCCTGCCCTGTCTGGACTATATGTTTGGCACTTCAAAGACCTTCTTTTACTTTAAATTACCTTTTCAAGTATTTTACATTGAAAAACAAAGATTAGAAGCCTGCCTCAAATATTTCAACATAGATTTTTTTTTCACTACCTCATTTAAGATTATAAAATCTTCAATCAGATAAATAAATGTTTTAAAGCATGTATTCATAACAATTACCTGGCATAAGCCATAAAATAGTAACTCTTCATTTCCAATCATATATTGAAAAGCAATTATTCACAAAGCATTGGCATTAATAAATAGTGGATAAGTAAGCTTCACACTCAAAGAGCTCATAGCCAGGGTGGTAGAAGATATGCAATCAGGATGCAATGAAAAGTCTTATGTAAGAGCTGAACACCAAACACCACAGCGGTACAAAGGAGAGAAAATGCCACAGAATACAGGTAAGGAGATTTCTGAAATGATATTTAAATATATACATGAAATATTCTTCTTCACAAATTGCTATTGTGTATTTTTATTCCTTCACAGGAAAAATGTGGAGGCTATTCTGTACAGGCTTTCAGGTGGTGCTAGTGGTAAAGAACCCAAATGCCAATGTAGAGACTTAAAGAGATGCTGGTTCGATCCCTGGGTTAGGAAGATCCCCTGAAGGAGGGTGTGGCAACCCACTCCAGTGTTCTTGCCTGGAGAATCCCATGGACAGAAGACCCTGGCAGGCTATGTTCCATAGGGTTGCAAAGAGTCAGATATGACTGAAGCGACTTCATACACATGCACACATTCTTCTGTTCACTTGAGGAGCAATATATAGGCCTTTCAAATTCATAACTGCCGAGTGTCATTTAGTCATAGAAAATCCAGACTCCCATGAACATTTCCCTTTTTTGACCTACAAAACCCCATTTTCCTACCGTTTAATGGTTAGAGAGCTTCCCTGCTAGCTTATATCTTATAAAAATTAGAAATGGGAGGCAGATACTGACAAGTGGGGACTACACTGTTGTATTTCATAACTTGCACGTATCTACTATCCCTTGAATTCCTTGACTACTAAGACCACAATGAAACTGAATTTTTCCCACAAGTGGTTGATACTCTAATTTTCTCAGTTTAGAGGAATCAAACTAACAAAGCAGTTCAAATATCAACTGAAAAGCAATCATAACATCATGGAGCAGAGGAAGAATGTGAATTTCATCATGGTCTGGTTCCAAGTCAGTTGACTGAACATAAAACATTTTATACACTTGCAAGATTTCAAGGTTTAACCTGTTTATATATTCTCCTTTCTTTCACAAATTGGATTAGACCTAACCTTAGAGAAGTTATAGCTAATCTCACTGAGAGAGTACCCACAACCCTGAGGAATGAGATCTTCTTCTATCTTTTAGTAAGCTGAAGTTCTCTCACATACCCTTAGTTATTTTAAATTATTTGAGAATAAATTATAAAGGTTAGAGGGCTAATTCAGAGAAGCTAATCCTCTTTGTACCCATCCTCAAGACAAATTCTATTTATTTTTATTATCTGCACTCCTCCATGTTTCTCCTCATCTTATTTTTTTCACTAAATGCTGCTTAGTAAGCTTTTCTTCAAGTAATAAATTCATTTTAGAATAAATCTGTTATGCTTTGCTTTGTTAACTCATCATGCAAGAGTAGGAGAGACAAAGTGTATTTTCTTCAAAACTTCATTTACCATGGAAATACAGTAACTTCAAACAGTAAAAAAAATAAATAAAATAAAATAACATCCCATCAAATATGATATTAAGCCAAATGTGAAGAGCATATACTGAAAATCAAACTCAGTCAATGAACATGCTATCCTAACATGCTCAAAAGCGCACACACTGTAGCTCAGGTCTCTGACTGAATGCACACATCTTAAGAGCAAACACTCATCAATTTGCATTCTCATCTGTTACTCTATTGATCTGGCCTCCCCAAAATGCCTTCCTTAGAGACAGCAAGTCAACAATATTCAGAACGGCAAGTAGAAATAAACTATAGTTATGTATCATCATAGAAAGAAAAAATTTATACAATTAAAACAATGAAGTGGACTAACATGTGTGCACAGAAAGATCCAGAATAGCATACAAGACAAACTCTCACACCAAATACACAAGTGACACCAGTAATGAGAGTAAAGGAGCTGTTCTGACAACTACATCTGTTACTAAAATAGATACCGTGACAAATAAAAATAGCAAGAACAAGCCCTGTAATGGGATTAAGACAGAGCATAGAAAACTAATGACTGAGGATGAAGAAAAACGTGGTGACAATGGCAGGTAGTGTGACAAATGAAATGCTTGGATAAGCAAAATTTGGGAAACCAGACAGCTGAAAGACCTAAGACCAAGACTGAGACAAATCTGTCAGCAATACAGATAGCATCACGCTGTGCCAGAAGACAGTGCTAAATTATAAATGTTAATGATAGATGGATCCAGCAAAGCCACAAGCAGAACAAAAGAAATGAAATGGAAAAACACCCCTGCCGCAGTGTTTGATGTAGGTCTTCATTTTAAGGAAGATATAATAGTCACGTTCTCTTATGAAGGGCTATCTTTGATTTCACATACACTGGCAACATGCTATTAAATGCCACCAACTCTTTTCTACCTTTTTCCTTTAGTCTTTAGAAAATGTTCACTTACATACAGAATCTTAAACTCAGCAGTGAGTCTTCATCAGGCAAGATGAGAGAAGGAAGAAATGAGAGATAGAGAACAAAGGAAAAAGGAGAAATATGAATTTTCAGAAAAAGAGAAATAAAATGTGGAAAAAAGCTAAGAGAATTTTTTTTAATCAACTATTCAAATACGTGTTGTTGCTATTGTTTATTCACTGTCATGTCCAACTCTTTTTTGACCGCATGGACTGTAGGTTCCTCTGTCCATGGGATTTCCCCAGGCAAGAATATTGGAGTGGGTTGCCATTTCTCCCTCCAGAGGATCTTCCTGACCCAGGAATCAAACCCACATCTCTTGCATCTCCTGAATTTGCAGGCAGAATCTTCACCACTGAGCCATCTGGGAAGCCCATTCAAGTACTTATGAGCCACTATTGTGTGACAGACCCTGCTCCAGGTGTCAGAGGCAAAGTAGTGGGAAAAAACCAGTCTGGTTCCCAGCCTCATGGAGCTTATAATTTGGTCGTAGAAAAAGACAAAGAACCACACAAATGTAAAGTTGAAATGCTGGTAAGCATAATGAAGAGGGGTACATGATACTCTGACAGCATAATAACAGGGATTATTGGAGGGCCAGAAAAATCTTCTCTAAAGAATTGATAATGAAGTTGAGATGTGAAGGGGCAAAGGCTTGAGGGTGCAGGTGGACAGTCCTCTAGGTAGTGAGACTGGCACATACTAAGGCCCTGTGGTGAGAAGAGCAGGAAGAGAGAAGGACTAAAAGATGGTGGGCTGTGGAGGTGGTGGTGGGTTGTGCCTGGAGCAGAGGGAATTTAGGAGAAGATGGCATGCTTGATGAGGCTGGAAGACTAAGCTTTCATTCAAGCTCTTGCATCTTCCTAAGAGCAGTAAAAGCCACTGAAAGGTTTAAGCATAAGAGTAGAACAGTGTCCATTTACTAAGCAGCTACCACACCCACAATAATGGGCCAGCCCATTTGTCAAACTCACCTCCTCAGTCACTGCAATCACTCCATTACCCCCGGAAGTCTTACTCTTCATCCAGCATGCCAGACTTGCTCTCAATTCTGCATCTGCTGTTCACTCAGCCTGTAGACCATTTTCCCCAACATCCAAATGTCTCACTCTACACTTCACCTCAGTTCTCTGCTCAAATGTCTTCTCATACAAACCTTTTCTAGGGCCTGCTATTATCATTCTCCTTTATCCTCTTAACCTGCTTTATATAGTTTTACCATTCTTATCACTAATTGAAATTATGTTCTAAATTTATTTTTTAGCTTTATAAAACACACACACACACAAACAGAATTTGACTGTAAGAAGGCAGGGAGTTTATTGCTAATTATGCCCAGTACATGGGAGTGCTCAATGAGAACTGAGTGAATGAATGAATGATTCATAACTAATATTATCACCTAGATTACAAACACATAAAAGATCTGCCTTCTGGCCTGATAACTTTGTTATCTACATTCTTTCCACTAGGTCATTCAAACAAGAGAGCCTCCAATTCAGAAAGAACTATCAATCAGAAACACTTACTTTTCTTTCCTACTTGCATCAGAATACAGTGATATATAGGAGAGGTATATAAGATTATTCTACATCAGGCATGCGAAAGAGGACACATATGCAACTTCACAGGTAGAACCAGTAGGATTAGGGATATTATTTGAAAAAATAGTGTTTCTGTTCTAGTTGAAAAGTATATAAATATACACAGAACAGAGAATAACTGCATTCCTAGAGTCTAGAAGGAGAAAACCAAAAATCCCCAAGTACTGTCCTTATGTCTGTGTAAACCAGCATGGAAAGGAGCTACCTTGAAGGATCAGGATAATTAAATACTATGAATATTTATTAAGTGTACATTTATTCATTGAGACTTTATTGTGAACATTAATACACAAAGCACCCTAATAGAGGCTGAGGCAAAATTAAGTCATACTCCAGATGCACTCCATACTATTGAGGGAAGAAGAAAAATTCTAACTTTGGTTTTAAAAAGACAATTACAGGGGAAACAAAAACAGCAAAAGATATGTGCTATAGAAATAGATTGCAATGGGGACTGGAGAGAGAAAGATAAAGAAAACTAAGCTCCTCCCAAATTAAAATTAAAACCCATTGCTCCTATCAATTAAGAAATAAAGAACATTCAATAAACGTACCTGTTGTGTTCTTATTTTATTTCAAAGGCAGATCCAACAAAACCAGCATCTTGTACAGGAGAAGTTTTAACATGCATTTCTGAACTGGGGGTGGGAGATGGGGTGTGGGAAGAGAAGGAAGGAATCCAAGAGGAATAGAAAGTCATCTGCTCACGGTTGAAATTTACAACCAATGAAGAACATCTGTCGGCTCTTCTGTGCTCTCTTTCATATAATGATCTCAAAGGGGCTTACCAGAATAGACCTGATAAAGACAGAGGCTAATACTCCCTGACTATATGTTGCAATGTAAAAATTGTCAAAAATAGACCTGCTTGAAATTCCCATGTTGAGTCACTTTTTAGGTTAAAATATTGATGCTTTTTGTTAAAATGCAAACATTTTAACTATTGTAGCAATTGCCTTGTTGCTCAGTGTGACCAACAGACTAATTGCATCAGCACCACCTGAGGGAAACCTTGGAAATACAGAATCTCATGCCCCACCCTGAGATTTGCATTTTAATAAGGTGACCTACATGCACCTTTAACTTTGAGATATTTATAAATGTTTATACAGAGATGTAGTACATATTATACATATATTTCCCTGGGATTTGTGAATGGGTTCTTTGTCTTTACTACCTAGAATATTTTCAAGCTATCCTGAGAAGAGGAGAGGGCTCCAGAATAACTTAGAAAAAGCAAAGATAGTATTTGTGACTCAAGAGTAACAGAAAAGATGAATCTTGGGACATAGCCAAAATGGTAATTAAGCCTGAGTCAGTCTAAGACAATAGAGTATCTATAGACCCAGAGTCTAGAAGTGAGCATGAGCTCCTCATCTGGGGATTGGGATGAACCGGTAAAGTAGGGAAAGAAGAATGAAAGGAAAATGGAAGAATATTACTGATGAGAAGCCCATGATCACTTCTGGACCCTGGGTCTATAGATACTCTGTTTTCTTTATAGATGTCCTTTGGTTTTATATGCAATTTACCAACAGATTTATTTTGGAGTGCCTTTTTACATCAACAGTTCCCTAATGTGCCCACACATTTTAGAGACAGTAAGCAAGACAGACTGGCTAAGGGGATCTCTGGTTTTTAGTCCTCTCTGGGCTACGACCTTGCTCAACGATCCAGCAGAAGGGAGCTGGCCTCTGTCCTCTCACCTGTCTAGAGGAGGTTTGCACTACAAGCTTTCTGTGGTTTCCAGCAACAGTATTCCATGATTCTAAGTGGCATCTTACCAACATTGGCCAAATCATGTTAGAGTCATGTATCTCTATCCAAATAGTATATTCATCTGAGGAAATTGCTCTTTTTCAAACAGTAAAATAACTATGTGCCTTAAGTAGATGCTGGTTTTGTGGCAGGGCTGCTCTTAAATAGTGTAGCTCTCTTATTCTGTAATCATAAGCTCCTCCTTCTCCCCTTCAAAATGTTAGCCTCATTACCAATAGAAATTCCCTCAGAGTCAATCCCCTAGTGAAATAATGTCCCAAAAGATCTAGAATTAAAGTAGTGGAGGAGTTATTAAGTACGTATATATACATCAACTAATGACAACATACATGTGCATATACATATGATATATAAGCTGTAAGTAATAGTTTTATTAAGTTTCCCCTAATATTTCTTTAACTTTTTGTTTAACTTAGTTGTGGCTATAAGTGAAAAAAATTAATAGAAAATATCTATGTCCTTGGACTTTCCAGGTAGTGATCATGGTAAAGAACCCATCTGCCAATGCAGGAGACAAAAGAGACACAGGTTCCATCCCTGGGTCATTAAGATCCTCTGGAGGAGGGCATGGCAACCCACTCCAGTATTCTTGCCTGGAGAATCCCATGGACAGAGGAGCCTGACCACAGGGCTGCAAAGAGTTGGACACAACTGAAGTGACTTAGTACGCACGCACACATCTATGTCCCTATATGTAGAAAACATATTAGCCTGAGGGAAACTTCTCATCTAGAAATTACAAATGGAAGAGACTTGGTTCATAAGTACTGTGAAGCATTAACCCAAGAACAAATTTGTATACTGTATAGGCATCCTGAAAGAAAATCCTGGCCAAATCCTGTACAGAACTGTAGTCTCTTTAAAAAGGCATGGTAGGGAAGATTCCCTGGAAGAGGAAACAGCAATCCACTCCAGTACTCTTGTCTGGAAAATTCCATGGACAGAGGAGACTGGTGGGCTATAGTCCACGGGGGTCACAAAGAGTCAAACATGATGTAGTGACTAAACCACAATAACATGAAAACCGGAACAATTGAATTTATAAGGTTAATTACAGAAAATATTAACACACACACACAGTTGTGTTTTCAAATGCTCTGAAGTTTTTTATTGTTAACTTTGTTTTTTTTATGAGTAGGGTTAACAATTGTCTAACTGGTTTTCAACACTGATACAACAGGAGATTATGCATTATGGCGATTATGCATTGAAGGGTGGAGCCCACATTATACTTGGATTGGTTATACTGGGGCCCATGTTTAACTAATGCTACCTCTGGTTATACTTGCAGTGGATATAGCAATTAACCAGACCCACATAAAATGAGAGCTTCTTCCTTCTCTGCCAGGTATCCATTCATGCTGGTGGGAATAAAAGGAACACAGGTGTTTCCACGGGGCTGTTGGTGCTGGTGTTGCGGTTGTTCAGTTGCCCAGTCATGTCTGACTTTTTGCAACCTCTTGGACTGTGGCACGCTAGGCCTCTCTGTCCCTCACCATCTCCCGAAATTTGCCCAAGTTCAAGTCCATTGCATCAATGATGCCATCCAGCCGTCTCACCCTCTGATGTCCTCTTCTCCTTCTGCCCTCAATCTTTCCCAGCTTCAGGGACTTTTCTAATGAGTCAGCTGTCCACATCAGATGACCAAAATATTGGAGTTCCAACTTCAGCATCAGTCCTTCCAACGAGTATTCAGGGTTGATTTCCCTTAAAATTGACTGGTCCGATCGCCTTGCTGTCCAAGGGACCCTCAGAAGTCGTCTTCAACACCATAGTTCAAAGGCATCGATTCTTTGGTGCTCCACCTGCTTTATGGTCCAGCTCTCACAACCATACATGACCATTGGGAAGACCATATCCTTGACTATATGGACCTTTGTTGGCAAAGTAATGTCTGTGCTTTTCAAAACACTGGCTAGGTTTGTCATAGCTTTCTTGCCAAAAGGCAAATGTCTTCTGATTTCATGGCTTCAGTCACCATTCACAGCAATTTTAGAGCCAAAGAAGAGGAAATCTGTCACTGCTTCCACCTTTTCCCCCCTCTATATGTCATGAAGTAATGAGGCCAGATGCCATGATATTAGTTTTTTAATATTTAGTTTTAAGCCGGTTCTCTCACTCTCCACTTTCACCCTCATCAAGAGGCTCTTTAATTCCTCTTCACTTTCTGCTATTAAAGTGGTATCATTCACATATCTGAGGTTGTTGATGTTTTTCCCACCTATCTTGACTCCAACTTGTAATTCATCCAGCCCGCTTTTTCTCATGATGTCCTCAGCTATAGATTAAACAAACAGTGACAGCAGAGAGCCCTGCCATACTCCTTTCTCAATTTTGAATCAACCAGTTGTTCCATACAGAGTTCTAGCTGTTGCTTCTTGACCCACATACGGGTTTCTCAGGAGACAGATAAGATGGTCTGGTATTCCCATCTCTCTAAGAGCTTTCCAAAGTTTATTATGATCCAGACAGTCAAAGGCTTTGGCATAATCAATGAAAGAGAGGTAGAAGGTTTTGTTTTTTGTTTTTGGAATTCCCTAGCTTTCTGTATGATCCAGCGAATGTTGGCAATTTGATCTCTGGTTCCTCTTCTTCTTCTAAACCCACAGGGCTAGCCCACAAGAATTCTCCCTTGAGACATAGTTTTAATTTCTCTCTATCTGGTATTCTGAAGTTTCCAATTATGGCTTCTGAAAAAAATATTTCTTGTCCTGTCAGTTGACAGTCTGGACAAAATATACTTGAATAAATATTCTATTGCATTGTTTCCATGGTTCCATTCTTTCACCAATATACTTATTAAAATGGCCACAGATGATTCTCCTTTAATTCATTTATCATTTTCAGAAGCATTAAGCTGCCAATCCACATATTTGCACCTGGTAAACCAACCAGGTCATTTCACAGGCTATGTTTTCTTTCTCTTTGCTGTTCAGTCCAGTTCTACAATAGGAGACATCTAAGTAGCAGCAGGACCTGCTGGTCTGAGCACAAGTCAGTAACTGAGTTCAAATCCCGACTCCAACATGCTTATGTTGTGAAGATGTGAGCTGCCTATGAACATCCCATGGCATTCAAACACATCTGGAAACTACTGTGTTTTTTTTGTTTTTTTGTTTTTTGAAACTACTGTGTTAATGTGCTAACACAAAGAAATCTTTCTTGTAGACGTGCTTATTGCATTTTTCAATAGTCTTCTAATGGAGGTTTGGTCTGACACAAAAAGCACAATGAAAAGCAAACATCAAGTGGCCCAGCTTGCCCTTTAGTCAGAATGACTTTGACTGTTCAGAGTCTGGTAGGCAGCAAAAGGAAGATTTCAAGGTCAATTTCCTCACCTTTCAAACCTGTGATTTCATATTAGAGGATCAGGCTGTCAGCCTTCCTGTGTCAACAATTCTCTTTTGGAAGGTTAATGTCACCCCTCAGCCTAATAATGGCCCCAAAGTTAGGAATGTATGGTAAACATCCTGAGTGTGATGAATAAGTTTAAGTAAACAAGGATGATAAAAACAAAGTGGGCCTGAAATTCTTTGCAGCTAATACTGGCAACAAAAAGGGGAAAATATAAGCTGAGATTGTATACACCAAGGGTCAAATTTGAGTGTGAAAAGGAAAGTGAAAGTTAAAGTTGCTCAGTCATGTCCTACTCTTTGCGACCCCGTGGACTATACAATCTATGGAATTCTCCAGGCCAGACACTAGAGTGGGTAACCTTTCCCTTCTCCAAGGAATCTTCCCAGCCCAGAGATTGAACTCAGGTCTCCCACATTGCAGGTGGTTTCTTTACCAGCTGAGCCACAAGGGAAGCCCAAGAGTACTGAAGTGGGCAGCCTATCCCTTCTCCAGTGGATCTTCCCGACCCAGGAGTCGAACCAGGGTCTCCTGCATTGCAGGCAGATTCTTTACCAACTGAACTATCAGGGAAGCCCGTGAGGAAAGCATTTGATAAAAGATGCAGATGTACTATCCTCACACTATGAAATTGAATGTGGCATCTTTGTGCTATGAAACAAACTTTTCAGTTAGATGTTTGGCAACATATGGCAACAATGAAAATCTTCTGAAAATTACTGACTTAAGCACCTAAGGTAATTTACAAAATGAGTATAAAGTCTCAGCATTTTCTTCTATAAAATAAGTATAGCACCATCTCCCCTTACTCATGTCACAAAATAGCAATGGGTTGAAACAGCATATTTATGTTAAAGAACTGAAGTGAATCATAAATCAATATAGAATCATCAGATTTGGCCACTGGTCTTGAAAACTTGTCAAAAGGTATTTGTTTAGTTACTCTAAGCTATCATGATTTTTGCTGTTCTCAAGTGCAGTGGTCCTCAACCTGGCTGCACATTAAAATCATCTAGGGAGCTTTTAAAAATTTTCCAATTCCCAGTCCCATCCTAGACCAATTAAACTAGAAGATCTAAGGTGCAACTGAGAAATTACTATTCTCAAAGGGTGCTTCTAATGTGTGGTTAGGGTAGAGAACCACTAATGGAGTGCAAATCTGCTTACATAATAATAAACTGGGAAGCCAACAACTAACAAATGAAAGCTAGGCATGCTCCAGGCTGTGATGCAAACATCTTTCTAAACTTTACACTTCTTCCTATATGCAAGTTTAGTTTTCCACTAAACTTCTAATTATTATCTCACCTAATAGAGCTTAGAAGACCAAAGGATTAGTGAAGAGAGGAAAACTTCCACAATTTGGACTAATTGGAAAAGTCTATCTAAATTAATGGAAATTCAACATGTTAGAATACTTTTGAAAGACATGTAATTTTCTGTCTCAAAATACCATCTTTATCAATAGTCTTACAAGTTCAACCAATCTTTTATTCATTGAGTAAGAGTTCCAGAAGTCCTTAAGATATTTCTTTCAATGAATAGATTTTTTAAATATATGTAATTAGAAAGTAGGTTGTATCAGTATATCATGTGCATAGAAGATGTTAATACATTTTCATTCACGATTAGATAATACGACCTTGCAATAGGAACAAATACAACATTTGCAATGGCTCCTACTTTTCCTAATTCTTCCCAACTACAATTTCTGATATTTCCTTCTATCTGTAGGTTCAGTCACATTAATCCCATGTCTCATTTCTCATTCCAACTTCCCCTCCCTCTCTTCCTCTCACTGTTACACACACACACACACACACACACACACATATACACACACAATCACACAATCTTTGAAAAGGTAGACATGTCATCACCTCAACTCCCTAACTCGTGAGCCTAGAATCAGTCTTATTTCCCATATACCCGATATCCACTGGGCTGGGGATGAGAAACAGCATCTTAATCATCACTGACACTGTATTGTCTCATCATCATGTGACTGAACGCAGAGCTAGACTGAGAGAGATTTTCCAGCAAAGGACAAAAAATAGTATGAGTCATGATTCTTACTGGAAATACAATGAGAAAACTGGCTAATCAGAACTCTATCAAGAAGAATACTGTATTCCATTGGTAGGAATGAGATACCTTAGAAGGAAGAAGAAATAAGACCATTGAAGAAGCTAAATTGCCTTGTGAAGAATAAGGATCTTGCTAACTGCAGGACTTTGACATGAATAAGCTTGGAACAGTGGCTGTCTTGCTCAAAACCATATTAGAATGACTAGGTGCTGCCAGCCAGATTTCTCAGGCTCTATATTACCTTCCTGACTCTGCCTTTTCCTTTCAATAAGCAGTTCTCAAGATGAGAATTCCAGACTTACAGTATCAGTGTTTCCTAAAATTTTGTTAGACATACATCTTCTCAGGCCTTTCCCCAGACCTGCTAAATAAAAGTGCTTCCCTGGTGGCTCAGTGGTATCAAAAAGAAAAAATAAAAACAAACACCACTTGCCAATGCAAGAGATGCGGGTTTGATCCCTGGGTTGGGAAGACACTCTGGAATAGAAAATAGCAACCCACTCCAGTATTCTTACCTGGAGAATTCCATGAACAGAGGAGCCTGGTCGGCTACAGTCCATGGGGTTGCAAGGAGTTAGACACGACTAAAAGACTAACACACACACAAACAAAAATAATAGCTGTAAATTATTAGTCTTCCCAAGACCCTGCTACAGAATGTATTCCATCCCTGACTTAGGAAAAGAAGCCTGGTAAATGTATACCATTCATTTTTCAACAAAATATGTATTGTGTATCTACTAGCTACCAGGTACTTATAGGCACCATGATAGAAAAGGGAATAACAGAAAAATTCACATCCTCATGGTGCTTCCATTATAAAGGACAGACCATCGGCATAACAGATCAATAAAATATGTATGTTACATGGTGGTAAGTGGTATGCAGAAAAATTAAAGGCAATGAATATGCACGCTCTCAATTTAAATGGTTTGGTCAAAGAGTCTGAGAAGCAGATATTAGAGTACAGGCTTGAAGGAAGTGAGGGAAGAATTTTTCAAGGACAGGCTACACAAGTACAAAGGTCCTGAGGCAGGAAGTTACTTAAAGTTCCCAAGTCACAGCAACGAGATGATATAAGAGACTGGAGACAACAGATCATGTAGGGCTTTCAGTCTTTTTACAGTGAGATATAAAAAGCAAAGGAGTAACATGATTTGATACTGCTGCTATTCAGTCGCTAAATCGTTTCCAACTCTATGGGGCCCCTTGGTCTGCAGTACACCAGGCTTCCTTATCCTTCACTATCACCTGGAGTTTTCCCAAACTCATGTCTATTGAGTCAATGATGCTCAAACTCATGCCTATTGAGTCAATGATGCCATCCAACCATCTCATCCTCTGTTGCCCCCTTTTCCTCCTGCCCTCAAACTTTCCAGCATCAGGGTCTTTTCCAATGAGTCAACTCTTCACATCAGGAGGACAAAGTATTGGAGCTTCAGCATCAGTCCTTCCAATGAGTATTTAGGATTTGCAGTGGCGGTGGCCAAGAGGAGCTACCACACTCCCGAGGTCAGGGGCGGCAGCCAAGAGGAGCAACCCCACGTCAAAGGAGGGGCGGCTACACGGGTGTAGGAGGGCCTAGAGGAGCTACTCCAAGTTCAAGGTCAGGAGGGGCGGCCCTGAGGAGATACCCCTTGTCCAAGGTAAGGAGCAGTGGCTGCACTTTGCTGGAGCAGCCGTGAAGAGATGCCCCACGTCCAAGGTAAGAGAAACCCAAGTAAGACGGTAGGTGTTGCAAGAGGGCATCAGAGGGCAGATACACTGAAACCATAACCGCAGAAAACTAGCCATCGGACCACACAGACGGCAGCCTTGCCTAATTCAATGAAACTAAGCCATGCCATGTGGGGCCATCCAAGATGGGTGAATCATGGTGGAGAGTTCTGACAGAATGTCGTCCACTGGAGAAGGGAATGGCAAACCACTTCAGTATTCTTGCCTTGAGAACCCCATGAACAGCATGAAGAGGCAAAATTATAGGATACTAAAAGAGGAACTCTCCCAGTAGGTAAGTGCCCAATATGCTACTGGAGATCAGTGGAGAAATAACTCCAGAAAGAATGAAGGGATGGGGCCAAAGCAAAAACAATACCCAGTTGTGGATGTGACTAGTGACAGAAGCAAGGTCTGATGCTGTAAAGAGCAATATTGCATAGGAACCTGGAATGTTAGGTCCATGAATCAAGGCAAATTGGAAGTGGTCAAATAGGAGATGACAAGAGTGAACGTCAATATTCCAGGAATCAGTGAACTAAAATGGACTGGAATGGGTGAATTTAACTCAGATGACCATTATATCTACTACTGTGGGCAGGAATCCCTTAGAAGAAATGGAGTAGCCATCATGGACAACACAATAGTTCAAAATGCAGTACTTGGATGCAATCTCAAAAACAACAGAATGATCTCTGTTCGTTTCCAAGGCAAACCATTCAATATCATGGTAATCCAAGCCTATGCCCCAACCAGTAATGCTGAAGACGCTGAAATTGAACGGTTCTATGAAGACCTACAAGACCTTTTAGAGCTAACATCTAAAAAAGATGTCCTTTTCATTATAGGATAAGGGAATGCAAAAGTAGGAAGTCAAGAAACACCTGGAGTAACAGGCAAATTTGGCCTTGGACTACGGAATGAAGCAGGGCAAAGGTTAATAGTTTTGCCAAGAGAACACACTGGTCATAACAAACACCCTCTTCCAACAACACAAGAGAAGACTCTACACATGGACATCACCTGATGGTCAACACCAAAATCAGATTGATTATATTCTTTGCAGCCAAAGATGGAGAAGCTCTATACAGTCAGCAAAAACAAGATTGGGAGCAGACTGTGGCTCAGATCATGAACTCCTTATTGCCAAATTCAGACTTAAATTGAAGAAAGTAGGGAAAACCACTAGACCATTCAGGTATGACCTAAATCAAATCCCTTATGATTACATAGTGGAAGTGAGAAATAGATTTAAGGGACTAGATCTGATAGACAGAGTACCTGATGAACTATGGACGGAGGTTTTTGACATTGTACAGGAGAAAGGAATCAAGACCATCCCCAAGAAAAAGAAATGCAAAAAAGCAAAATAGCTGTCTGAGGAGGCCTTACAAATAGCTGTGAAAAGAGAAGTGAAAAGCAAAGGAGAAAAGGAAAGATATAAGCATCTGAATGCAGAGTTCCAAAGAATAGCAAGGAGAGATAAGAAAACCTTCCTCAGTGATCAATGCAAAGAAATAGAGGAAAACAACAGAATGGGAAAGACTAGAGATCTCTTCAAGAAAATTAGAGATACCAAGGGAACATTTCATGTAAAGATGGGCTCGATAAAGGACAGAAATGGTATGGACCTAACAGAAGCAGAAAACATTAAGAGGTGGCAAGAATACACAGAAGAACTGTACAAAAAAGATCATGACCCAGATAATCATGATGGTGTGATCACTCACCTAGAGCCAGATATCCTGGATGTGAAGTCAAGTGGGCCTTAGAAACCATCACTCAGAGAAGGCAATGGCAACCCACTCCAGTACTCTTGCCTGGAAAATCCCATGGGTGGAGGAGTCTGGTAGGCTGCAGTCCAAGGGGTCGCGAAGAGTTGGACACGACTGAGCAACTTCACTTTCACTTTTCACTTTGATGCATTGGAGAACGAAATGGCAACGCACTCCAGTGTTCTTGCCTGGAGAATCCCAGGGACGGGGAAGCCTGGTGGGCTGCCGTCTATGGGGTCTCACAGAGTCAGACATGACTGAAGCGACTTAGTGGCAGCAGAAAGCATCACTACAAACAAAGCTAGTGGAGGTGATGGAATTTCAGTTGAGCTATTTCAAATCCTGAAAGATGATGCTGTGAAAGTGCTCACTCAATATGCCAGCAAATTTGGAAAACTCAGCAGTGGCCACAGGACTGGAAAATGTCAGTTTTCATTCCAATCCCAAAGAAAGGCAATGCCAAAGAATGCTCAAACTACCGCACAATTGCACTCATCTCACACGCTAGGAAATGCTTAAATTTCTCCAAGCCAGGCTTCAGCAATACATGAATCATGAACTTCCAGATAGATGTTCAAGCTGGTTTTAGAAAAGGCAGAAGAACCAGAGATAAAATTGCCAGCATCTGATGGATCATCAAAAAAGCAAGAGAGTTCCAGCAGAACATCTATCTCTGCTTTATTGACTATGCCAAAGCCTTTGACTGTGTGGATCACAATAAACTGTGGAAAATTCTGAAAGAGATGGGAATACCAGACCACCTGACCTGCCTCTTGAGAAACCTATATGCAGGTCAGGAAGCAACAGTTAGAATTGGACATGGAACTATAGACTGATTCCAAATAGGAAAAGGAGTACATCAAGGCTGTATATTGTCACCCTGCTTATTTAACTTCTATGCAGAGTACATCATGAGAAACACTGGGCTGGAAGAAGCACAAGCTGGAATCAAGATTGCCAGGAGAAATATCAATAACCTCAGATATGCAGATGACACCACCCTTATGGCAGAAAGTGAAGAGAATTAAAGAGCCTCGTGATGAAAGTGAAAGAAAAAAGTAAAAAATTTGGCTTAAAGCTCAACATTCAGAAAACGAAGATCATGGCATCTGGTCCCATCACTTCATGGGAAATAGATGGGGAAACAGTGGAAACATTGTCAGACTTAATTATTCGGGCTCCAAAATCACTGCAGTTGGTGATTGCAGCCATTAAATTAAGACGCTTACTCCTTGGAAGGAAAGTTATGACCAACCTAGATAGCATATTCAAAAGCAGAGACATTCCTTTGCCTACAAAGGTCCGACTAGTCAAATCTATGGCTTTTCCAGTGGTCATGTATGGATGTGAGAGTTGGACTGTGAAGAAAGCTGAGCACCAAAGAATTGATGCTTTTGAGCTGTGGTGTTGGAGAAGATTCTTTAGAGTCCCTTGGACTGCAAGGAGATCCAACCAGTCCATCCTAAAGGAGATCAGTCCTGAGTGTTCATTGGAAGGACTGATGCTGAAGCTGAAACTCCAGTACTTTGGCCACCTCATATGAAGAGTTGACTCATTGTTAAAACCCTGATGCTGGGAGGATTGGGGCAGGAGGAGAAGGGAACGACAGAGGATGAGATGGCAGGATGGCATCACCCACTTGGTGGACATGAGTTTGAGTAAGCTCCGGGAGTTGGTAATGTACAGGGAGGCCTGGCGTGCTGTGATTCATGGGGTCACAAAGAGTTGGACATGACTGAGTGATTGAACTGACTGAACTCATTTAGCATTGGCTGATTTGATCTCCTTGCTGTTCAAGGGACTCTTCAGTCTTCTCTAGCACCACAATTTGAAAGCATCTTCTCTAGAAGCACAATTCTAAAGCATTAATTCTTTGGCAGTGCTCAACCTTCTTTACGGTCCAACTTTCACATCTGTACATGCCTGACTAATGGAAAAACCATAGCTTTGAATATATGGACCTTTGTCAGCAAAGTGATGTCTCTGCTTTTTAATATGCTGTCTAGGTTTGTCATTATCTCATTACCTCCACCATAGTTTGGCCTCAGGTCAAATAACAGAGAGGGAACACTGGATATCAATAGAAAATCGGATTAAAGATTTATAGTGCATGGCCCCACCCATCAGAACAAGACCCAGTTTCCCCTTCAGTCATTCTCTCCCATCAGGAAGCTTCCATAAGCCTCTTACCCTTCTCCATCAGAGGGCAGACAGACTAAAAACAACAGTCACAGAAAACTAACCAATCTGATCACATGGACCACAGCCTTGTCTAACTCAGTGAAATTATGAGCCATGCCTTGTAGAGCCACCCAAGATGGACGTGTCATAATGGAGAGTTCTGACAAAATTTGGTCCTCTGGAGAAGGGAATGGCAAACCACTTCAGTATTCTGGCATGGAGAACCCCATGAATAGTATGAAAAGGCAAAAAGATAGGACACTGACAGATGAACTCCCCAGGTTGGTAGGTGCCCAATATGCTACTAGAGATCAGTGGAGAAATAACTCCAGAAAGAATGAAGAGACAGAGCCAAAGCAAAAGGAACACCCAATTGTGGATATGTCTGGTGATGGAAGTAAAGTCTGATGCTGTAAAGAGCAACACTGCATAGCAACCCGGAATGTTAGGTCCATGAAATCAAGGCAAATTGGAAGTGGTCAAACAGGAGGTGGCAAGAGTGCACGTCAACATGTTAGGAGTCAGTAAACTAAAATGGATTGGAATGGGTGAATTTAACTCAGATGATCATTATTTCTACTACTGTGGACAAGAATCCCTTAGAAGAAATGGAGTAGCCATCATAGTAAATGAAAGAGTCCAAAGTGCAGTACTTGGATGCAATCTCAAAAACAACAGAATGATCTCTGTTCATTTCCAAGGCAAAACATTCAATATCACAGTAATCCAAGTCTATACCCTGACCAGCTGAAAAAGCTGAAGTTCAACAGTTCTATGAAGATTGACAAGACCTTCTAGAACTAACATTCAAAAAAGATGTCCTTTTCATTTTAGGGGACTGGTATGCAAAAGTAGGAAGTCAAGATATACCTGGAGTAATGGGCAAATTTGGCCTTGGAGTATAGAATGATGCAGGGCAAAGGCTAACAGAGTTTAGCCAAGAGAGCACACTGGGCATAGCAAACACCCTCTTTAACAGCACAACAGAAGACTCTACACATGGACTACATGTGTAGAGTCACTAGATGGTCAAAACTGAAATCAGGTTTGACTAAATTCTTTGCATCCAAAGATGGAGAAGCTCTATACAGTCAGCAAACACAAGACTGGGAGCTGACTGTGGCTCAGATCATGAACTCCTTATTGCCAAATTCAGACTGAAATGGAAGAAAGTAGGGGAAAACACTAGACCATTCAGGTATGACCTAAATCAAATCCCTTAAGATTATACAGTAGAAGTGACAAATTCAAGGGATTAGATCTGATAGAGTGCCTGAAGAAATATGGATGGAGGTTTGTGACATTGTACAGGAGGCAGGGATCAAGACCATCCCCAAGAAAAAGAAATCCAAAAGGCAAAATGGTTGCCTGAGAAGGCCTTGCAGATAGCTGAGAAAAGAAGAGAAGTGAAAGGCAAAGGAGAAAAGGAAAGATATACCCATTTTAATGTAGAGTTCTAAAGAATAGTAAGGAGAGGTAAGAAAGCCTTTCTCAGTGATCAATGCAAAGAAATAGAGGAAAACGATAGAATGGGAAAGACTAGAGATCTCTTTAAGAAAATTAGTGATACCAAGGGAATACTTCACTCAAAGATGGGCCCAATAAAAGACAGAAATGGTATGAACCTAACAGAAGTAGAAGATATTAAGAAGAGGTAGCAAGAATACACAGAAGAACTATACAAAAAACATCTTCATGACCCAGAGAACCATGATGGTGTGATCACTCACCTAGAGCCAGACATCCTGGAATGTGAAGTCCAGTAGCCTTAGGAAGCATCACTAAGAACAAAGCTAGTGGAGGTGATGGAATCCCAGTTGAGCTATTTCAAATCCTAAAAGATGATGCTGTGAAAGTGCTGTCTTAATATGCCAGCAAATTTGGAAAACTCAGCAGTGGCCACAGGACTGGTGAAGGTCAGTTTTCCTTTCAATCCCAAAGAATGCTCAAACTACCTCATAATTACACTCATCTCACACACTGGCAAAGTAATGCTCAAAATTCTCCAACCCCAGCTTCAACAGTTCATGAATCATGAATTTCCAGATGTTCAAGCTGGATTTAGAAAAGGCAGAGGAACCAGAGATCAAATATTCAACATCCATTGGATCATCAAAAAAGCAAGAGAGTTCCAGAACAACATCTATTTCTGCTTTTTTGACTATGCCAGTAGTCAAGACTTTGACTGTGTAGATCACAACAAACTGTGGAAAATTCTGAAAGAGATGAGAATACCAGACCACCTGACCTGCCTCCTGAGAAATCTGTATGCAGGTCAAGAAGCAACAGTTAGAACTGGACATGGAACAACAGACTGGTTCCAAATTGAGAAAGGAGTACATCAAGGCTTTATATTGTCACCCTGCTTATTTAACTTATATTCAGAGTACATCATGAAAAACGCTGGGCTGGAGGAACCACAAGCTGCGATCAAGATTGCTGGGAGATATATCAATAACCTCAGATATGCAGATGACACCACCCTTATGGCTGAAAGCAAAGAAGAACTAAAGAGCCTCTTGATGAAAGTGAAAGAATAGAGTGAAAAATTGACTTAAAACTCAACATTCAGAAAATGAAGATCATTGCATCTGGTCCCATCACTTCATGGCAAACAGATAGAGAAACAGTGGAAACAGTGACAGACTTTAGTTTTTTGGGCTCCAAAATCACTGCTAATGGTGACTGTAGCCATTAAATTAAAAGATGTTAGCTCCTTGGAAGAAAAGTGATGACCAACCTAGACGGCGCATTAAAAAGCAGAGACACTGCTTTGCCATCAAAGATCCATCTAGTCAAAGTTATGGTTTTTCCAGTCATCATGTATGGATGTGAGATTTGGACTATAAAGAAAACTTAGCGCTGAAGAATTGATGCTTTTGAACTGTGTTGTCGGAGGAGACTCCTGAGAGTCCCTTGGACTGCAAAGAGATCCAACCAGCCCATCCTTTAAGGAAGTCAGCCCTGAATATTCATTAAAAGTACTGATGCTGAAGCTGAAACTCCAATTCTTTGGCCACCTGATGGGAAGAACTGACTCATTGGAAAAGACCGTGATGCTGGGAAAGATTGAAGGTGGGAGGAGAAGTGGTCGACAGAGGATGAGATGGTTGGATGGCATCACAGACTCAATGGACATGAGTTTGAGTAAGCTCCGGGAGTTGGTGATGGACGGGGAGGCCTGGAGTGCTACAGTCCATAGGGTCACAAAGAGTTGGACACAGCTGAGTGACTGAACTGATTGACTAGGTTTGTCATAGCTTTTGATATGCATTTTAATAAGATCACTCTAGTTCATGTGCAGAGAATGGATTGTTTCTGTGCAAACTGAATGAATTATGTAAATAGAGAGGCTATGTGGGAAGGCATTACCATAACCCTGGTGAGAAATGGGAGTCGATTGTGCAAGCCAGCTTCAGCCCACCACTTTAGAAGCTCATAGTTGTTCAAATAATACTTATGCCCCAGTTTTTAAAGGAGAGTTATTAAAGTGGCAGCAATGGAATTCTAGAAAATGGTCTGATTCTGAATATTTTGAATATAAAGGCACCACATATCCTAATTAACTGGGTGTGGGATTCCAGTTGAGCTATTTCAAATCCTGAAAGATGATGCTGTGAAAGTGCTCACTCAATATGCCAGCAAATTTGGAAAACTCAGCAGTACCCACAGGACTATAAAACGTCAGTTTTTTTCAATCCCAAAGAAAGGCAATACCAAAGAATGCTCAAACTACCGCACAATTGCACTCATCCACACGCTAGTAAAGTAATGCTCAAAATTCTCCAAGCCAGGCTTCAGCAATACGTGAACCGTGAACTTCCAGTTGTTCAAGATGGTTTCAGAAAAGGCAGAGGAACCAGAGATAAAATTGCCAACATCCGCTGGATCATCAAAAAAGCAAGAGAGTTCCAGAAGAACATCTATTTCTGCTTTCTTGACTATGCCAAAAACTTTGACTGTGGATCACAATAAACTGTGGAAAATTCTGAAAGAGATGGGCATACCAGACCACCTGACCTGCCTCTTGAGAAATCTGTATGCAGGTCAGGAAGCAACAGTTAGAACTGGACATGGAACAACAGACTGGTTCCAAATAGGAAAAGGAGTACATCAAGGCTGTATATTGTCACCCTGCTTATTTAACTTCTATGCAGAGTACATCATGAGAAATGCTGGGCTGGAAGAAGCACAAGCTGGAATCAAGATTGCCAGGAGAAATATCAATCACCTCAGATATGCAGATGACACCACCCTTATGGCAGAAAGTGAAGAGGAACTAAAAAGTCTCTTGATGAAGGTGAAAGTGGAGAGTGAAAAAGTTGGCTTAAAGCTCAACATTCAGAAAGTGAAGATCATGGCATCTGGTCCCATCACTTCATGGGAAATAGATGGGGAAACAGTGGAAACAGGGTCAGACTTTATTTTGGGGGGCTCTAAAATCACTGCAGATGGTGACTGCAGACATGAAATTAAAAGACGCTTACTCCTTGGAAGAAAACTTATGACCAACCTAGATAGCATATTCAAAAGCAGAGACATTATTTTGCCAACAAAGGTCCATCTAGTCAAGGCTATGGTTTTTCCAGTGGTCATGTATGGATGTGAGAGTTGGACTGTGAAGAAGGCTGAGTGCCGAAGAATTGATGCTTTTGAACTGTGGTATTGGAGAAGACTCTTGAGAGTCCCTTGGACTGCAAGGAGATCCAACCAGTCCATTCTGAAGGAGATCATCCCTGGGATTTCTTTGGGAGGAATGATGCTAAAGTTGAAACTCCAGTACTTTGGCCACCTCATGCGAAGAGTTGACTCACTGGAAAAGACTCTGAGGCTGGGAGGGTTTGGGGGCAGGAGGAGAAGGGGACGACAGAGGATGAGATGGCTGGATGGCATCGCTGACTCAATGGACATAAGTTTGAGTGAACTCCAGGAGTTCAGGATGGACAGGGAGGCCTGGTGTGCTGTGATTCATGGGGTCGCAAAGAGTCAGACACGACTGAGTGACTGAACTGAACCGAACTGAACTGGGGTATAAAAGAAAGAACAGAATCAATGATGACTCCATGGTCTTTAATTTGAACAACTAGGGGAATTCAGGTGGCATTTGATGTGATGGGCAATCTTTGGTAGGAATAAATGGGGGAATTCAGTTTTAGACATGTTATGTTTGAATCGACTATAATATATCCACACTTCCCAGGTGGCGCTAGTGGTAAAGAGCCCACCTGCCAATGCAGGAGACGTAAAAGATATGGCTTTGATTCCTGGGTTGAGAAGATCTCCTGGAAGAGGGCACGGCAACCCACTCCAGTATTCTTGCCTGGAGAACCCAAAGGACAGAGGAACCTGTTAGGCTGCTTGTTTGAAATGACTATAATATATCCAACAGAAGCTAGAAATAGCATGTAAAAGAATTTGGAATTCATGGGAGAAATCTAGACTAGGGCTGTGCATATGGTAAGTCAAGATATAGATTGCATATAAAGCCATGAGACTGAAAGCACAGGACAGTCAGTTCAGGCATAGAAGAAGTCTAAGAACTGAACCTTAGGATAAACCACTAAAGGTGGCAAAGACCAGAACCAGGGAAAAAAAGGATCTCTTGGTTCATAGCTTTCTGTACTCCAACTTGATTTTGAATCAGTTGAATATAAACATTATTTGTTTGTTCTTAGTTACTCAGTCATACATGACTTTTTGCAACCCCATGGACTATCCTAGCCCACCAGCCTTCTCTGTCCATGGGATTCTACCAGCAAGACCACTGGAGTGTGGGTAGCCATTTCCTTCTCCAGGAGATCTTCCCGACCTAGGGATCAAACCCAGGTCTCCTGCATTGCAGGCAGATTCTTTACCATCTGAGCTGATTGAGTACCAATTAAATATCAGGCAATTTAAAGAATAAATTTATCAACAATTATTAAAGTGTCCTCCTTGTCTTTCTCTAAATTTAAATATCTGTGCCAGACTATACACAGAGTCCAAGTAGTAGAGGAATGAAAGAAAATTTGGTGGAGTGGAAAGAGCACTTGGAGTAGTGTTAGTAGCTCCTAAGTTCAATACTTACTTGTAAACGAGAAAGACAAGGAGTTGCTTGAATCTCAAAGCAACACACACAAATACAGTTCCAACAACACAATCAGAATTCACTCTTTGTACAAGTTTTATCCTCTTCTGTCATCAAGAATTAGAGTGAGTATGTTCCTCCAGTTTGCATTTTCAGAAGTGGGAGTTCTTTCCCAATTGGCTGACTTATTCCCAGGATTAGCTCAACAGATACTGTTATCCTGCCTTTTGGGTTTGTTTTGTGATTTGAGCTAAAGTTTAATTATTCTGCAAGAAAGAAGCAACATCTACTGTGTTATATATGATCAAAATATTACATTCTACACCAAATTTTTTAACTTTTTTATCATCTTTACTTTCTCTTTCCCAAGGAAAATTATTATTTTTTTTAATTTGCAGGAAATCTTTCCAGAATCTAAAGTTACAATGACCAAAACTCAACATTTTATTTGTAGGTTAGGGCTATATAAGGGCAAAAATATTCTGTCAAATAGGATATAAAACAATATGAGTAAATATGGCATATTATCTTAGTACTGGATATTATCAATAATATATGATATAATGATATCTTAGTAATTTTTAAATTTTTTCATTTAAACTATTAGCTTTTTCTGCAGAAAATAAACATTTCATATTTGAATTTGGAAACCATAAATACCTAGAAAGCAATAAATCTTCAATTAAATTTGATGACAAAAACCCACACTTTTTCTCTTCTGTTTACAAAATGACCTAAACAAAATTATGTTATGTTTGTACATATACAATAATCTGTATATTTGTTCAAAGGAATAAAAGAACAAAAGTTTGCAAAGATGTGCTTCATTCACCAAAGGCTATATAAAGTTCTTTATTGGATCATAGAAAAAGCAAGAGAGCTCAAGAAAAACATCTATTTCTGCTTTATTGACTATGCCAAAAACTTTGACTGTGTGGATCACAATAAACTGTGGAAAATTCTTCAAGAGACGGGAATACCAGACCACCTGATCTGCCTCTTGAGAAATTTGTATGCAGGTCAGGAAGCAACAGTTAGAACTGGACATGGAACAACAGACTGGTTCCAAATAGGAAAAGGAGTACATCAAGGCTGTATATTGTCACCCTGCTTATTTAACTTCTATGCAGAGTACATCATGAGAAATGCTGGGCTGGAAGAAGCACAAGCTGGAATCAAGATTGCCGGAGAAATATCAATCACCTCAGATATGCAGATAACACCACCCTTATGGCAGAAAGTGAAGAGGAACTAAAAAGCCTCTTGATGAAAGTGATAGTGGAGAGTGAAAAAGTTGGCTTAAAGCTCAACATTCAGAAAACGAAGATCATGGCATCCGGTCCCATCACTTCATGGGAAATAGATGGGGAAACAGTGTCAGACTTTATTTTTCTGGGCTCCAAAATCACTACAGATGGTGACTGCAGCCATGAAATTAAAAGACGCTTACTCCTTGGAAGGAAAGTTATGACCAATCTAGACAGCATATTCAAAAGCAGAGACATTACTTTGCCAACAAAGGTCCATCTAGTCAAGGCTATGGTTTTTCCAGTGGTCATGTATGGATGTGAGAGTTGGACTGTGAAGAAGGCTGAGTGCCGAAGAATTGATGCTTTTGAACTGTGGTGTTGGAGAAGACTCTTGAGAGTCCCTTGGACTGCAAGGAGATCCAACCAGTCCATTCTGAAGGAGATCAGCCCTGGGATTTCTTTGGAAGGAATGATGCTAAAGCTGAAACTCCAGTACTTTGGCCACCTCATGCGAAGAGTTGACTCATTGGAAAAGACTCTGAGGCTGGGAGGGATTGGGTGCAGGAGGAGAAGGGGACGACAGAGGATGAGATGGCTGGATGGCATCACTGACTCGATGGACGTGAGTCTCAGTGAACTCTGGAAGCTGGTGATGGACAGGGAGGCCTGGCGTGCTGCGATTCATGGGGTCGCAAAGAGTCAGACACGACTGAGCGACTGATCTGATCTGATCTGATGTATAAACTACATACATTGGAAGCAAAGCACTTAAAAGTATTTGTTACCTTGCACTTGAGAAATTTTACAAAAATTTGCTTAGTTATTTATGCCAGAAAAATAAAAAATAAAATAAAAATGCAAGTCTTACTCTTTATGTTCTTTATACAATTAAATACATGTTTAAATCGCTTATGAGCAGTATTAGAGGCTCATTCATAAATAAAGAGTAACAGAAATAGAAAGTTCCACATCCTGAAATTTTCATAGATTTCTAAGAATTGGAAATTTTAAAATGTATACAAATGTTCTCAATAAGTTGAAAGTCACTGTTAGTCTAAAAGCATATAAAATACATGACTTTCCTTTTAATTTTTTAGTTTTAATGAAATACGTATGCAGAACAGTACATAGAACACATAGTTATTACACAGTTTATAATTGCTAGTGTAAGTACAAACTCTTATGTAATCATCACACAGGTCAAGAATAGGGCATTGCCAACACTCCAACAAGTAGAAAATTGCTTCTGCATGGAAGAAAGAAGGAAGCCACGGAAAGGCACAAATTCTACTGAAAATACATGTGATAACTACAGCTATGAGTACAAAGAGTGGAAACCATGAGAAACCTACAGATCACATGCATCTTCTAGTTTCATAATAAGGTCAGGAAGATCTTATCAAATAGAAGGGCTAAATCAGTGTTTCCCAAAGTTTGCCTCCTCGGAACCCAAGTCCCCCAAAAGATCATCTCTTTAAAAAAAAATGACATAGTCAAGTGAATTTTAGATATACACTGTATAACAGATGCACATTGGAATGATTCAAAATGCACGTTAGTATATTAAAGCCTCAGAAATCTTGAAGTAAAAAGATCTCTAACTTTTTTTGATGCAACTATCCTTAACTTACTAAGAGTGTGTTGTGTGTCAGAAACTATCTAAATAAAGCAGTTCTGGGTTAATTTAAGTTCATATGAACAATGTAACTTTTATTTCCCCAAGCCTGTGAAGTATTATCTTTCTTTTTGCTTTCACCCTATGGAATCCACAGTTGATTCAGCTTAAAGTAATAGAGGGATTTTTCCCCCATTATTAAATGAAGCTTCACTTTGACATTTATCACTTCCTATTTAAATCTTGAGAGAAGTCTTTTCATTTACTCTATTGCTTTTTCAATCTCTTACATTTCATCCAGATTTCATATCTGAAACACTTTCTCAAGGACTTTTGAAGAATTGCATTTTATAATGCTAGAGTATTTAGAAGAAATATTTCTTTATTCCTATAAATTTATTTTGCTTTGCTAACAACAGCTGACAGAACTTACCTTTGCATTTTAGGAAGACTTTTGCAAGGTATGTTGACCTGTCAGGTCAGTTAATGGTCTAGCAATTCTATTAAGGAATTGTAGCTGTTAAAAGTACTGCTTTTCTAAAGAATGTATACACCACTTGAAAAATCAATCCAGAGAATTCTACATTTCAATCCTCTCACCTTTTTACTAATATCAGTTTCACTGTCAAACTGAAGCAACTGGGAACTTGGTTGACCAGAATATACCATTCCCTAACTAGTCTGAGATACCAAGGTGGTGCCTCCCTGTCCTCATTGTCACTCAACTGCTCTCCTAGACCTGAAGCTCCCAACTGTCATATCCTTGCTTACAACCTCTATTATTATTTGAAACATCAAGAGAATTGAATGATACAAGTAAAAGCAGATGTATTTAATCATCATGTTAAACACACCTACTTCTAACTCTTTTTGTGCTTCTGTTGGACAGTCTGAAGAAAAGCCTGGATCCAAGTAGGAGGAATAGAGCTGGGAGAAAGGATACTGGTTAATAACAGACCTACATTATTTACAAAAATCATTTGATTATAACTTTTAAAATAAGATATATCCTTGGTGGTTCAGTCGCTAAGTCGTGACCGACTCTTGTGACCCCATGGACTGTAGCTCACCAGGCTCCTCTGTCCATGGGATTTTCCAGGCAAGAATACTGGAGTGGATTTCTATTTCCTTCTCCAGGGGATCTTCCCAATCCAGGGATTGAAACCGGGTCTCCTGTATTGTAGGCAGATTCTTTACTGACTGAGCTATGACAGCTCTCTAAAATATATCCTTAAGTATATAAAATTTGATTGTGAAATTGTCCTGATCATTATTACTGTATTAAAAAATCACTACAAACCTTAGTAGCATAAAATGATAATTTTTAGAATGACCACAGAAACTGTGGGTCATGCATTCATATAGAGTACAGTTTGTTTCTGCCCTTTGATATTTTGGTCTTAGCTGCTGCTGCTGCTGCTGCTGCTAAGTCACTTCAGTCATGTCTGACTCTGTGCGACCCTAGAGACGGCAGCCCACCAGGCTCCCCCGTCCCTGGGATTCTCCAGGCAAGAACAGTGGAGTGGGTTGCCATTTCCTTCTCCAATGCATGAAAGTGAAAAGGGAAAGTGAAGTCGCTCAGTCATCTCCAACTCCTAGCAACCCCAAGGACTGCAGCCTACCAAGCTCCTCTGTCCATGGGATTTGCCAGGCAAGAGTACTGGAGTGGGGTGCCATTACCTTCTCCGTGGTCTTAGCTGAGGGAGACTCAAAGAGCTGAGGCTGGGGACCCACTTCCTAGATGGCTTCTTTACATACATGTGTGGCACCTTGAAATGGATGGCTGGAAAGCCGGTGTCAGGTGAGATAATTGGCTGAGCACATCCACACATCAGCTTTCCATAGCCAGACTTCTCATACTGCTGACCATTGTCTCAACAAATAAGTCAGAACACCCAAGGCCTTTTATGATCTAATCTCAAAGGTCTCCAAACATCACTTAAACTATATATTCTTGGTTCCAGCAGTCACAACCTCACCCAGATACAAGGGGAGTGGACATAGATCCCGAATCTCAATGAAATAATTGTCAATAATTTAAGCTGCCATGGAAATACTTTATAAAAATTTCAACATTTTCTCCACCAAAAGAACTTCTAGATTTCCTCTCTCTGATTCACCTGAAATAAAGTGAAGTGGCATGATAGAATGATTTGGAGCAACTTGAAATACAAACTCTCAGAGAAAAGTGACAGAGACTGAGGGTTGAAGCTTGAGAGAAAATTGAGCTTTGGTGAGGGGGGTACTATCTTCATTTTTGCTGAAAAGAGAAAAATAAACAAATATAAGCAATGAGACTTGGTTGAGAAATGAAGAAGGGACTTTATAACACGTAAGATCTGATCAAAGTTCCGTCTATTACTGGCATTAATCAGACTGATTTCCAGAATATATTAGTAAAGAGCACCCACTGCCCTGGATTAGAAATTCATATCTGGGGGTAACAGATTAATCCTTTGTAGGATATGAAAGAACCAACTCCTCAAGTGGATATACACATTTGTGTCCTCATTCAATGTTAGTCCATTCATCTACTCACACAGCCCTTCAACAAACAAGTCCTGAGTGCCTCCTATGCGCCTGTACTGCACTGTTTGTTGACACCACATGTATAAACGGTATCATTGGTCTCCACTCGTAGACAACTCATCTAGAGCAATTTTCATACATTCACTTTCTCAGCTTTCTTTTTAAAGCAATTCTGTCACAGCAGAAGTTTAAAATCTAGATGTATTGCTAAGATGTTAGTGAAATAAGAAACACCCAAAGAACTAAAAGTCACTAAGCAGTGTATCAACGAGTCATGAAATAAATAGTATGCATAGGAGATAATTTCAGACTATAAGAGATCACTATAGAACTAGGCAAACTAAAGATGGCTTCATGGAGTTGTTCTAAAAAGAGATAACTAACCATTTCCCTGGTGGCTCAGAGGGTAAAGAGTCTGCCTGCAACGCTGGAGACCTGGGTTCAATCCCTGGGTAGGGAAGATCCCCTGGAGAAGGAAATGGCAGCCCACTCTGGTATTCTTGCCTGGAAAATTCCATGGACATAGGAGCCTTGGGGGGCTACAGTCCATGGGGCCACGAAGAGTCAGACACCACTGAGCAACTAACTTAATTTTAACAACCAAATACTGAGATTTATTTGTACCAGGGCTTCCCAGGTGATGCTATAGCGGTAAAGAATCTGCCTGCCAATGCAGGCGACATCAGAGATGCCAGTTTGAACCCAGAGTCAGAAAGATCCCCTGGAGAAGGGCATGGAAACCCACTCCAGCATTCTTGCCTGGAGAATTCCATGGACAGAGAAGCCAGGTGGGCTACAATCCATAGGGTCACAAAGAGTTGGACATGACTGAAGCAACTTAGCACACACGCATACATTTTCAAAGGTATGTGAAAATTAAGAATTTCTATGCAACAAATAAAGTACAGAAAACATTCTATGCTTTTAAATTTATCCAAACCAAACTATATTTAGCTTCCAGTCTCCATTGGCCAAGTCTGGTGAAAATAACAACATCAATAATTATTTTGTAATTTACCACTACATTTCATTCCCCTACACACCTCTCCCTCTTTCTCTTTCCCCACACACCATTCTTCTCATTCATTTATTTTATACTGTATCAAGATATCAGATCTTACAAAGGCCAAGAAAAAATAGAGGCAATTCCTAACCAGTGGTCACTCTTAGCCATAGTAAAGCACTCATTGTCCTTCTTAACACAGTTCATTCAGAGGTGGACAATGTTGCTATTGATTCAAATTCATGTTGTCAAACTTGTTTCTGTGGACTTTCTCCTAGTCTGCCAAGTCAACATTGGGCTCACTGCCCAACTTCTTGGGTACTTTCACAAAGAAACCTAGGGTAAACTTTCCTCTGGGGTAAGGAGGCCTAGAACACATGAAAACATAAAGCTGATCTTCCTGTCCAGAAAGGACAGGAAAAATTTTAAAAATATGATTTTTTTATTCTGTTGTTGGTAAATCCATTCCAGCAAAAAAATTTCTAAGAACAAGGGAATAAAATTATTAATATATTGTCATGCCGCAAGTAATAACTGCACTTTCTTTTATTTAAAGGTTACCAACTTCTAGCAAAGAACTACATTGGTAAAAGAGGAGATTAAAGCACATGAATTTGAATACCTATTAGCTGCCCAAATATGAGAGAAAATGTGTAAATGGCCTTGGTAACAAGAAAATGAAAAGGCATTTCTATTTAGCTTTACATCTAACATATTTAGAATCAATCATTTTTGCTCTAATGCTGCCATCACTTTTATACTACTTGGTATTCATTGTAACTTATTCAATCATAAGAAATTCATTTGACCTTTGGAGATTATAGACTGAATATTGTCATACAATTTGTATATCTTTGAGGATCAATTGCTCACCAATACTATGAGCTTTATTCCTACTTTGAAAACTCAGCTGAAACAATAGTTTTTCATAACAATAGTTTTTCACTGACAAGCACACAGCAGTAATCCTGCGGTTTTTTTTCTCTCTTTGCCCTTTTGATGGAGGCACTTTTAATGCAGCATCTCAATATCAGAGATTTCCATTGATAGCATGTTACTTTAATCTGTCTTCTAGCTATACCACCAACTGAGGAATATTAACCATATTTTACATTTCAGTAGTCAATCTGGCCATTCTATTTATTTTGTGAATGAAATAGCTAGGTGTAATTCTTAGCAGATCATACTAACAAATGGTGTCATTATTGGTATAAATCTAATAACACTACATTTAAATATGATTTCTCCGTTGAGAGCCTCATTTTAGAGGAAGTCAAAATTACTCCCATCAGGGATATAACAGAGTTAAGTGTTTTGCCCAACACACTGAGCTATTAAGATAATCAAAAAACTTTTTTCCTAGGTTTCAATCTTTATGACCACGTTCATCCCCACTCTTCACTAAGTACTATCTATAAATTAATAGACTGCACATTTTAACTACATCTACCAAAGCAAGCTGCAAAGACCTATGGATTTGTGAAACATTATTGCTCAAAAACTCTGGCAGTTTTGAAACTTGGTTGCACATTGGAATCACCCAAGGAGCTCTAAAATATGCTGTTGTCTTGGTCACGCCCCAGAGACTCTAATTTAATTGATATAAGGCCTGAGCATCAGTATTTTTAAAAGCTCCCCAGGTGATTCTAATACACAGACAAAATTGAGAACCACTGTTCAAACCTTTGTTTTATGGATAAGACAATTACCCCTATCAGTGACACATATAAATTTGATGTTAGAGCTAAAGCTAAAACTCCAGTCTTCAGAATTTCAGTTAATAACTCTTTTCATTAGCTCAAGGCTTTTCAATAGTGTTTCTCTGGGCCTAGGGCTCCTCAGAGATACTGCAGGGACCATGAAAATGATAGAGATGAAAGAGGAGAGGTCTGATCCCACTTCAGTTGAGTTCAGTCACTCAGTCATGTCCAACTCTTTGCAACCCCTTAGGCTGCATCACACCAGGCTTCCCTGTCCATCACCAACTCCCAGAAATTGCTCAAACTCACATTCATCGAGTCGGTGATGCCATCCAATCATCTAATCCTCTGTCATCCCCTTCTCCTCCTGCTTTCAATCTTTCCCAGCATCAGGGTCTTCCCCTAATAAAAAGCTTAATTTATATTTTTTAATATGTCGGACTCAGTTGCAAGATTTTTTCTAGGGGAAGAAAAAGGAAAAACAGAGGGAAAAAATATATACTTGCCTAAAGTAAAAATAAGTTTTAAACTGTAGCAAGCAGACGGCATATATATATATATATATGTCAGAGAGCACCATCTCAGAAAAAGAGACAGAGAGAAAGGGAGAGAAGAAGAGAGGGAGGAGAAAAGGAGGGAGGAAAGAGTGCTTGCTTCAGCAACACATATGCTAAAATTGGAATGATACAGAGAAGACCAGCATGGTCCCTACACAAGGATGAATTCACAAAGAACTGATAGAATTCACAAAATGCTCCATTAAAAACAAAAGGAGGAAAACTTATGACTTTTTAGATAACCTGAGGCCAGTGGTAAAGCTGTTTATATATATATATATATATATATATATTTATATATATATATATATATATTAAAATGTAAATCTGGGGATTTGATTAGTTTAAATTTAACACAATGAAGAGTCCTTAGCCAGAAAGTAACAGTTTTTAACATCCCAATGTGTATTTTATAATTCTTAAGGAGGAATGTGTCCTTCCATGGTATGAGGTGGGTTGAGGCTGCCTCTGAAGAGCCTAGTTTTGAGAAGAGAGTTGGACTTTTCATTAAGCAAATAAGAAAGAGAATTGGACAAGGAGAAAGGTCAAGAGAGGAGGCCAGAAAAGATCATAAGGACAAAGACAGGAAAACTGGATAGAAAACGCTAAGATAGGAACTCTGGTTCCTGATAGAAACTAGACTCATGCTTACTTTATAGGCTAAATGAAAAAGGCAAACAACTTGAGAAGAAGAGAGAGTGAAGAACAGCTGTTCCATCATCATCTCTACATAGAACACCTCCACATCCATTTTATCTTTGGAGCAGGCTGGAAGAGTGGAGTTAAACTGCAGTGCTGAACTTGGCTATTCATTAGCTAGGATATCAGCTAAGACTCAGTCAACATCTATCAAAATCTTGGAGGTTGATTCTTAACATTTATCTCTTTAGTTTTATTTATTCATATTTCTGCCTTAGGATTTCCAGCACTTATCCATTCTTTTATTTTGATTTTGATAGATGTATATTTCCCTTTACTCACAACATATGAAATAGAATCTCATTGACATGTTTTGTTACTAACTGGAAATTATAATTTATATTAAGAATAGTAGTCATACATTGATCACCTTCCATGTGCCAAACAACATGAGTATCACCCTATAAAGATCACCCTTAATCAATCACAAAAACACTATGAAGTTAATGTTGCTGTCTTCTTCTCACTGTGAACCCTGGGCTCAATAAGGTTATATTGTCCAAAATGAGGCAATTTTATTTTATTTTTGTCAAGATTTCCAAAGTCTGTGTTCTTTCCACTGCTATACTATGCTGTTTCATTCTCTCCACTGACCCCTGAATCAAATGGAAATGCCCCCATGCTTCTGAAACATGTAGGCCAGCAATATTAAGCATATTTGAACTACTTTTCTCCTTTCTATTCAGAAACCCCTGGGAAACTACTACTTTACCATGAGTTGCAGATTAAAGGAAAATTAAAAAGTAATTATAAAAATCATTTCATGACATAGAAGGACAATTATTTCTGAACGAGACCTTATAAAATTTCATCAAATTTTATGAGCTTTAAGCATTGTATTATATATTAATGAATCCAGAAGGCTATATAACATATAATACTTAATCTTCTGCTTATCTACCTTATTGCAGACAATTAAAGACACTATTTTTGAAAATCCTTTTTTTTTCTTTCCTGTCACAGAATATCTAGTAAAAATTTGACATTGTTATCAATCTGAGCTTAAAATGCTAAATGCTTTCCTGTAAAAATTCATAAAAATATAAGATACAGGACCCTTTTTTACCCCATTTACAAGGATGCATATCTTATCTTTTCTAAAATAAATCTATCACAGTATAAATCTAACACACGTAATAATAAAGTATGATTTTGCTCGATGATTTTGTATTACAAACTCTGTACACAGAGTTTTCCTAATGACTGACACTTAGTTGCAATATAATAAATATTCAGCTTCCCAAGAGTGACTTCATTTCCAATTCTATCTTCTTCCATATTTAAATCCTGTACAATCCATCTCTGCTTGCTGAAAAGACAGCTAAAAGTTACTTAATATATCCTAGGTTTTTAATTATTTTAAATAAAAATCTCTATTTATCCTTCAGTTCAGTCACTCAGTCACATCCTACTCTTTGCGACACCATGAATTGCAGCACTCCAGGCCTCCCTGTCCACCACCAACTCCCGGAGTTCACTCAAACTCATGTGCATCGAGTCGGTGATGCCATCCAGCCATCTCATCCTCTGTTGTCCCCTTCTCCTCCTGCCCCCAATCCCTCCCAGCATCAGTCTTTTCCAATGAGTCACCTCTTCGCATGAGGTGGCCAAAGTATTGGAGTTTCAGCTTCAACATCAGTCCTTCCAAAGAACACCCAGGACCGATCTCCTTTAGAATGGACTGGTTGGATCTCCCTGCAGCCCAAGGGACTCTCAAGAGTCTTCTCCAACACCACAGTTCAAAAGCATCAATTCTTTGGCGCTCAGCCTTCTTCACAGTCCAACTCTCACATCCATACATGACCACTGGAAAAACCATAGCCTTGACTAGATGGACCTTTGTTGGCAATGTCTCTGCTTTTTAATATGCTATCTAGGCTGGTCATAACTCTCCTTCCAAGGAGCAAGCGTCTTTTAATTTCACGGCTGCAATCACCATCTGCAGTGATTTTGGAGCCCCAAAAAATAAAGTCTGACCCTGTTTCCACTGTTTCCCCATCTAATTCCCATGAAGTGATGGGACCAGATGCCATGATCTTCGTTTTCTGAATGTTGAGCTTTATGCCAACTTTTTCACTCTTGTCTTTCACTTTCATCAAGAGGCTTTTTAGTTCCTCTTCACTTTCTGACATAAGGGTGGTGTCATCTGCATATCTGAGGTTACTGATATTTCTCCCAGCAATCTTTTTTTTTTTTTAAAGATGTAATAATTTATTTAAGTAAGTCCTTTTCTTCTTCTAGTTTTTGAGCAAGTTTTATTCTCAATTGCATTGTAAAAGACATATTGAAAATTATGAACGACATAAAACGTGACATTTCAAATTGTCAGGCACTACAGGACTGTCCTTGTTCTCCTCTCCCAACAATCTTGATTCCAGCTTGTACTTCTTCCAGTCCAGCATTTCTCATGATGTACTCTGCATAGAAGTTAAATAAGCTGGGTGACAATATACAACCTTGATGTACTGCTTTTCCTATTTGGAACCAGTCTGTTGTTCCATGTCCAGTTCTAACTGCTGCTTCCTGATCTGCATATAGGTTTCTCAAGAGGCAGGTCAGGTAGTCTGTTTCCCATTTCTTTCAGAATTTTCCATAGTTTATTGTGATCCACAGTCAAAGGCTTTGGAATAGTCAATAAATCAGAAATAAATGTTTTCTTAAACTCTCTTGCTTTTTCAATGATCCAGCGGATGTTGGCAATTTGATCTCTGGTTCCTCTGCCTTTTCTGAAACCAGCTTGAATATCTGGAAGTTCATGGTTCACATATTGCTATTATGAAAGATCTATAAAGGGAATACAAATATTACCCTCGTTTTACAGATAAAAAAACTGAGTTTAAATAATGTACCCAAATTTATTCAGTTAACAAGCACAGAACATGGAGTCAAGTCTAAGTAGTCCAACTTGAAAACTTTTTGATGACTTAGCTATTTTTTAACAGACAGCTTTCACTCCATTTAGACCCTTCTGTGAGTTTGCCTTAAGTTATTATTATAATTTATTGCCTGCACAAACTCAGAAAATGCAGGAGAGAGCCTCTGTCCCTTTTATTTCTTTTATCATCTTACTATTTCCTATGATAAGACCTTGAACAAAATAGGTGTCCAACCATTTGAACTAAATTATTAAAATAAATTAATCTAATTAGATGAATCATTTATTCATTCCATAAATATTATTAAACATGTCTCTGTGCCAGTTACTGTGATGTATGATAGAAAGTGAATGGTCAACATTGTAGGTAAGGGTCTTCTTTACTTTCCTGTAGAAAATGGTTTTACATAGTGCTTTTGATGGTACACTTCCAGTTGTCAGTGAAAGAAACTCAACCAAAACTAGCTTGAGTTAAAAGGTAACTTAACGACTTACACTCCTAAGAAATCTAAGAGGTGACTGACTTCAAACACAATTAGATCTAGGGTTTTAGAAATGCCATAAGAAATTTCTCTCTCTCAATTCTGTTTTCCTCATTGTTTTATCCTGACACAGAGCTCTTTCCATGTGATGGTAACAAGAGCTCCCAGGGGCTGCAACTTATAATACATCCTAGTAACTAAGGGGTAAGAAAGTACTTTTCCTTTAAGTGCCAGCAAACACTTTTGGTGGAGCTCTCATTGGCCATGCTTAGGTCATACATTCATCTCTAAGACAATCAAAATGGCCAGACTCATTGGCCTTGCCTTGGTAATGTGCTCATAGCTCACTGTGGTGGGGGAGGGGGGTGAACAGTAGAAAAAGGGAAGCTTGCCAATAAACCACATACCTACTGCTATTAAGGAAATAAGAATGTTTACTCCTCCATAAACTCACTGGGCAAGAAACAGTTCTGTATTTAATCATTCAAAAGAATTACCCTTCATAAAATGACTTCCACCACCAAGAAAGATTTTTTTTAAAAACCTTAGTTTAAATCATTTTGTGGTATTAGTGACTCTACTAAGTTTACCCATTATATTCAACCCATTAGTTTATAAAAAGTGCCAGTCTCACCACAAAAAGCAACAACCTAGTAGCAAGATTCTAAACAGATGTATGCATTAAAATGGGTGCAATTGAGAGATATTTTTATTTTAAAAATCCAAATATGAACAAACACTTAATTGCTTCTTCTAGATTATTGGAATTATAATCTCTTCAACCCACACCAGATGCACAGAAAACCTTTCCTGAGCTCAGTTTAAACAATCTTTATTAGCATACCAGCAGTGATCTCAAAAGCACTTAATAAGGACTGTCACAAGTTGGGAGTCAAAGCGATTCACATATTAACATTCTGAAAAACAAAACTGCACCAAATACAGCTCTAATATGTAAAACATACTGCTCATATCTGAAATTAACAGGAAGGTGAGGGAGTGGAAAGCAAATAGGAATAACTGAAATAGTCTTTAACTTCTTTCACTGTGGGGGACTGAATATATAAGCAGTGAAAAACAACATCTAGTTGATTATGGGAACACAGGGAGCAATCAAAGTTTTTTAAAAAAAAACAGAAAGAGCAAGAAACCAAGGCAGCTAAAGGAAATAACTTGGAAACAGATAAGGAATAAAATTAAAGAAAGCAGCTGACAAACTGAAAGAGGTGATGGGGAATCCTTAGGGGACAATGAAGGAAAGTGGGCTTTAACAAAATGTAGGAACAGATTTTCAGCTACAATCAAAAATCTCATGAGATATTAACAGTGGGTTTATTAGTTAAAATCACAACTAGATGTAGCTAATATCATTTTTTATATTGATTAGATAGCATCGATCCATAAGAAAAAAATCCATCAAGTATTATTAGTGAAAAATGTAAGGGTACCAAATTATATATGCATACTGCATAAGCTAGGCTAAGTATACAGCAATAAAAAGGGGGAGTTTGAGATACTCAAATCAATAGGCAATGCAGCAAGTAAAATTGATGGGAGCCTCTTTTTTCTAAGGGATTTTAGAGTACTGTGTCAGACAAGAAGGTCTCCTCAGGACAGTGAGCTCATGTAAAAGAAAGAAATTTCCACTAAAATGCTAGTAAAGGAATGGAGACCCAGATTAGGCTTATACTTAGCATATCACCCTAATTTTTTTTAAAGTGTGGCAGGAAGAATTTTACATGTTCATCAAAGAACATTTCATTTTCTCTGAAGCACATAGCAAGACAACATTTTGCAATCAGATGGGGACATGTGAATGAATTCTGAGCAGCTGAATGTGAGAAGAAGTGATAAATAATACTTTGATGCCTGGCCCTGAAGTCCCTTGGGCCACCCTTCAAGTTCTTTCTCTGCTTTGTCCAAGGAGATGGTAGAGTCACTACATAAAAGAAGGCTGGTGCCCTGACGACTGCATGGAGAAAAGCCTCCTTGTGGACCGAAGGCCATCTATGACTTAAATATTAAATAAGAAATAAAAATATCAGCTGATACCCACCCAGCCTGGTTCACACACAAACATTTGTCCAAACTTACTGAAGAAAACTGAATTGTTTACACTGTAAAACCAGATGAGTTTTTAAAATGAAAGTTAAGAACAGATAAGAAGGTAGAGTCTTGCAGTACATCTAAAGGACAGGGATAAATGAAGTGGAACAATTAGTGAATTCACATTATTTGAAGTGGCAAAGGGGTGTTTAAGAGAAAGGATGTCTAATATAAACTTGAATTATATGCTGTGCTTTGCTGCACTGCACATTAATCCCCTTCTTGGATACCAAATCTTGTGTAAAATTTGTTAAGTGCAAAGCCTTAAAAAATATTATCTTGAGAGTGAAAGAGTGGTATCCAGGTAGTGTCAGAGGAGTGTGCACAGAAGGTGGAACAAAGAGTGAAGATTAAGGATTAAGTAACAGCAGTTTCTTCACCCATTCTGTGAAAACAGCATCACCCTAAAACCAAATCCAAATAAGATATTACCAGAATGAAAAAACCTATAGATCAATAACTCTCATGAACATAGTTGCAAAAATCAACAAAACATTAGAAAACCAAATGGCCAAGTAGGATTTATGTCAGGTAACAGTATTGGGAAAACTGGATATTCTTTCACATGGAAAAGAATGAAATTCAACCTCTATCTTACATCACTCACAAAAAATTAACTGGAAATAGATTAAAGAATTAAATGTAAAACCTAAAACTGTAAAAGTCCTAGAAAAAAAATAGAAGAAGTGCTTCTTGACATTAGTCTGGGCAACAATTTTTCTTGGATATGACACAAAAAATAAAGGCAATAAAAGCAAAAATAAGCAAGTGGAAATACATAAAGCTAAAAAGCTTTTGTTCACCAAAGGAGACCATCAACAAAACCAAAGGAAACCTATGGAATGAGAGAAAACATTTCTGAACTATATTATCCAATAAGACATTAATATATAAAGTATATAAGGAAATAATACAAATTAATAGCAATGATAATAATAATATGAATAGAAAATGGACAGAAGACCTCAATAGACATTTTTCCAAAAAAGACATACAAAATGGCCAACAGGTACACAAGAAAATGCACAGCCTCACTAGTCATCAGGGAAATATGAATCAAGATATCCTTGAGGTATCACTTTATGCCTGTTAGAATGGCATCAGTCATCAAGAGACAATGGATAGGGACTTCCATGGTGGTCCAGTGGTTAAGAATCCACCTTGTAATGCAGGGGATACAGGTTCAATTCCTGGTCAGGGAATAAGATCCCATATGCCATGCAAGAAGTAAGACCACGAGCTACAACTACTGAGTCCATGTCCCACAACTAGAGAGTCTGTACTCCACAACGAAAGATCCTGCCTGCCTGCTGCAACAAGACACGAAGCAGCCAAATAATAATAATAATAATAAACAAAAGCTGTTAAACTTCTTATGTTTAAATTTCCAGTTGAACTTGTAAATCTGTTTTTATTATTGTGCATAAATACAATACTAATACTTGGTCTAATAAAAAAAACTAATAAAAATAAAAAAAAAGAAAAAAAAGACAAGGGATACACGCTGGTGGGAATGTGTAGAAAAGGGAATCCTAGTGCCTTGTTGGTGGGGATGTAACTAGCACAGCCACTGTGGAAAACAGTATGGAATTCCTCAAAAAATTAAAACTAGAATTGCCATGTTGTTGCTGTTCAGTCACTAAGTCGTGCCCAACTCTGTGATCCCAGGGACTGCAACACACCAGGCTTTCCTGTCCTTCACTATCTCCCAGTGAAGAGAAGTGAAGTGAAGTGAAAGTCGCTCAGTGGTGTCCAACTCTTTGCGACCCTACTATCTCCCAGAGTTTGCTCAAACTCATGCCTATTGAGTCGGTAATGCTGTCCAACCATCTCCTCTGTAACCCCCTTCTCCTCTTGCCCTTAATTTTCCCCAGCACCAGGGTCTTTTCCAATGAGTTGGCTCTTTGCATATGGTGGCCGAAGGACTGGAGCTTCAGTTTCAGCATCAGTCCTTGCAATGAATACTCAGGGTTGCCTTCCTTTAGTATTGACTGTTTTGATGTCTTTGCCGTCCAGGGGACTCTCAAGAGTCTTTTCCAGCAGCACAGCTTTAGTCCCACTCTCACATCCATTCGTGACTACTGGAAATCAACACTTGGATTATTCAGACCTTTGTTGGCGAAGTGATGTCTCTGCTGTTTAATACACTGTCTAGGTTTGTCATAGCTTTCTTTCCAAGGAGCAAGCGTCTTTTAATTTTGTGGCTGCAGTCACCATCTGCAGTGATTTTGCAGTCCAGAAAATAAAATCTGTCATTGTTTCCACTATTTTTCATTCTATTTGCCATGAAACGATGAGACCAGATGCCATTATTTTACTTTTTTAATGTTGAGTTTTATTCCACCTTTTTCACTCTGCTCTTTCACCCTGTGACACTATGAAAAGAATTTCCATATGACCCAACAATTCCACTTCTGGGTACATATTTAAAGGAAACTGTTATCTTAAAGAGATACATGGACTCCCATATTTGATGCAGCAATAGTCAGAGTATGGAAACAGCCTGTTTGCCCGTGGATGAATGGAACAAGAAACTGTGGTGTATATACAAAACAGAATATTATTCAGCCTTGAAAAAGAAGAAAATTCTGTCATCAGTGATGACATGGATGAGCCTAGAGGAAATTATGCTAAGTGAAATAAAACAGGCAAGTAAAGAAAAACAAATAATGCGTGGTATCACGTCTATGTAGAATCTTTTAAAAAACAAACAAACAAAAAAAAAGTGTACTCATAGAAACAGAGAATAAAACTGTGACTGCCAAGAACTGGAGTTGGGGAAAATAGGGAGAGTTTGGTAAAGGTTACCAACTTTTAATTACAAGATGTATAAGCTCTGAGGATCTAATATATGACATGGTAACCACAGATAATAACACTGTATCATTGAAATTTGCCAAGAGAGTACAACTTAAGTGCTTTAAAAAAAAAAAAAAAAAGAAAGTAGAAGATGCTTCATTTTGCATTAATTGTAAAATTAATTGAGAAAAAACATAAAAATTATCTAAAAATATTGACAGCCCATAATCCCAACACTCAGAGTATCACTAGTATCATTTTAACAATTATAATTTAATGTTAGTAACTGACACTACCTTCTGTATCCCTATTTATACTACTTAACCGTTTATCATTGACCTTATCCTATGTCTGGAAAACCTCTTTGTAAAAGTTATTTTACAGTGAATATGCCATACTTGTAAATACCATAAGTTACATAATCATTCCCCTAAATGGGAACATTTCAATTGTTCTAATTTGGTTAAGTAGCATTGCAATAAAAAAAAAAAATTCCACATATATATTTTTCTATAGTTTGCATTATTTTTTTAAGATAAATGTCTAGAAGATGAATTCTTAAGTCATGGTGAATCATATAAAATGAAGGCTGAAGACACACACTGAATTAGAGAATTCTAGTAGCGACTTCACTTCCACTTTTCACTCTCATGCATTGGAGAAGGAAATGGCAACCCACTCCAGTGTTCTTGCCTGGAGAATCCGAGGCATGGGGGAGCCTGGTAGGCTGCCATCTATGGGGTCGCACAGAGTCGGACACTTCTGAAGCGACTTAGAAGCAGCAGCAGCAGCAGTAACTTTTTGGAGATATCTTTTTCTAGCTGTAATTACAACATTCTCAGAGAAGCTACATAAGTACTGCTAAAATTAGCAGTGGGATGAAGGTACTGATGTACTGTAAATTACTATTATATTCAAGTAGATTGAAATTATTTCTTAAATCTGATGAGAAGAGTCATAAGTTTGGCTCTTTATCCAGTGGAATAGATTTTTGAGCTTCTGTATTATTTGAAATGATGGATTTTAAGTACTTGGCTTGACACACCCCTACACGCGTCTTTCAAGTGCCTGCTGCTGCTGCCAAGTCGCTTCAGTCGTGTCCGACTCTGTGCGACCCCATGGACTGCAGCCTACCAGGCTTCTCTGTCCATGGGATTCTCCAGGCAAGAACACTGGAGTGGGTTGCCATTTCCTTCTCCAAAGATGGCACAATTCTTATGCTTTCCTAACTGAGAAAAAAGTAATATTTCTCAGGCCAAAGATATACTGAAAAGTTGTCTTAGCAAAAGATAAAGAACACCCGTTTTTCCTAAATTCCTTGTTCTGAACCTGCCTCCTTATGATAACAACTAGTTTTACCTAAGGAACTCCCTATCTCCAACTTTTCCTTCTACTTGAAATCCAGCCACATTCCAATTTGCTAATAACTGAAAAATCCATTGCTTCACAGGCTTGACTAAATATCTTTTCAAATGGCACATTACAAGATAGCAAAAGCTATGTTACAAATCAAAGCAAAGAAACTGCTGAGGTTGTTAGAATAAAGGATGATAGATCTATGTGGGATCTTTCCAGCTAAACATCAACTCTTGAGTTAACTTTAGTAGTTTTAGCTTACTATATTCTGAGAAAAAAAGAGAATTTAAACTAACTGTATTTTTTAAATACACACTACAAGCACATGGAACTCTGCTCAATGTTATATGGCAGCCTGAATGGGAGGGGAGTTTAGGGGAGAATGGATACATATGTATGTAAGGCTGAGTCCCTTAGCTGTTCACCTGAAACTATTACAACATTGTTAATCAGTTGTTAATATATCCCATATAAAATAAAAAGTTAAAAAAAGATAATGATATATGGTTCACAATATTCAGTTCAGTTCAGTCGCTCAGTCATGTCCGACTCTGCAACCCCATGAATCACAGCACGCCAGGCCTCCCTGTCCATCACCAACTCCTGGAGTTCACACAGACTCACGTCTATCGAGTCGGTGATGCCATCCAGCCATCTCATCTTCTGTCGTCCCCTTCTCCTCTTGCCCCCAATCCCTCCCAGCATCAGAGTCTTTTCCAATGAGTCAACTCTTCGCATGAGGTGGCCAAAGTACTGGAGTTTCAGCTTTAGCATCATTCCTTCCAAAGAAATCCCAGGGCTGATCTCCTTCAGAATGGACTGGTTGGATCTCCTTGCAGTCCAAGGGACTCTCAAGAGTCTTCTCCAACACCACAGTTCAAAAGCATCGATTCTTCGGCACTCAGCCTTCTTCACAGTCCAACTCTCACATCCATACATGACCACAGGAAAAACCATAGCCTTGACTAGATGGACCTTTGTTGACAAAGTAATGTCTCTGCTTTTGAATATGCTATCTAGGTTGGTCATAACTTTCCTTCCAAGGAGTAAGCGTCTTTTAATTTCATTAGTGACAGCAATATATTGTAAAATTTTATTATGTTATTTTTAATGTATTGCTTACAAATTTAAATATTGTTTATTTTAGCTTTAGCTTTCAAATATATGTTTTAGTGATTTTATAATGGACATAATAGTATTCATTCTTTTATATATACAAATTTTTAAGTGATATACATAACCTGGGAGGCCATGCTCAGTTTATTTTTAGTGTTGGGGTGTCTAGAGTATAAATATACTATACTTCAATAAAAATTAATTTTAAACAAATACAATAAATAAATTAAATTAAATTCATACTACAACAACATAATTTTTAAGCCACAGTACTCTCTTGAAAAAAAAAAAAATAGAGCTTTGAAAACAAAGTAGAAGTCAAGAAAGACACACGCATACAAAAATTTAGTATATGATAAAGTTGAGGTAATGACGTTATTCCATAAAGGATATTGTAAAGTTGGATAGCTATCTAGGGGCGGGGGAGTGCATCCATACTAACACTTTATTTCAGTAAACATTTCAAAATATTAATACTTAAATGGAAAATTAAACCAGTTCAGAAGAAAATGTGGGGAAAAAATTTCATAACCCAGCATTAGAAGCTTTTCTAAGTATGAAAAAACAGAAAAAGTAGAAAAGATGGATAAATTGGACCTAATTTTAAAAAATTAAAATTTATATAACCAAAAATCCTTCACACCAATAGTTATAACAAAAATAACAAAATGAGAAAGTAAATATTCTTTCACTGTGTGGATCACAATAAACTATGGAAAATTCTGAAAGAGATGGAAATACCAGACCACCTGACCTGCCTCTTGAGAAATTTGTATGCAGGTCAGGAAGCAACAGTTCGAACTGCACATGGAACAACAGACTGGTTCCAAATAGGAAAAGGAGTTCGTCAAGGCTGCATATTGTCACCCTGTTTATCTAACTTTTATGCAGAGTACATCATGAGAAACGCTGGACTGGAAGAAGCACAAGCTGGAATCAAGATTGCCGGGAGAAATATCAATAACCTCAGATATGCAGATGACACCACCCTTATGGCAGAAAGTGAAGAGGAACTCAAAAGCCTCTTGATGAAAGTAAAAGTGGAGAGTGAAAAAGTTGGCTTAAAGCTCAACATTCAGAAAATGAAGATCATGGCATCTGGTCCCATCACTTCATGGGAAATAGATGGGGAAACAGTGGAAACAGTGTCAGACTTTATTTTTCTGGGCTCCAAAATCACTGCAGATGGTGACTGCAGCCATGAAATTAAAAGACGCTTACTCCTTGGAAGGAAAGTTATGACCAACCTAGATAGCATATTCAAAAGCAGAGACATTACTTTGTCAACAAAGGTCCATCTAGTCAAGGCTATGGTTTTTCCTGTGGTCATGTATGGATGTGAGAGTTGGACTGTGAAGAAGGCTGAGTGCCGAAGAATAGATGCTTTTGAACTGTGGTGTTGGAGAAGACTCTTGAGAGTCCCTTGGACTGCAAGGAGATCCAACCAGTCCATTCTGAAGATCAGCCCTGGAATTTCTTTGGAAGGAATGATGCTAAAGTTGAAACTCCAGTACTTTGGCCACCTCATGCGAAGAGTTGACTCATTGGAAAAGACTCTGATGCTGGGAGGGATTGGGGGCAAGAGGAGAAGGGGACGACAGAGGATGAGATGGCTGGATGGCATCATTGACTTGATGGACGTGAGTCTGAGTGAACTCCGGGAGTTGGTGATTGACAGGGAGGCCTGGCGTGCTGCAATTCATGGGGTCACAAAGAGTCAGACCCGACTGAGCGACTGATCTGATCTGATCTGAAGATGGCTCTTAGAAATGTGGAAAGATGCTGATTAAGGAAAAGGAATTTAAATTGTTGAACTTAACTCCAGGATTTATCATCATTCACAAATAATTAAAAGATAGGTATTTAGAAATGACAATGTCTGCTATAATAGTTGCAATTTGACGTTTGATTGGCACTTCCCCAGTGGCTCAGTGGTAAAGAATCTGCCTGCAATGCTGGAGACATAGGTTTGATCCCTGGGTCAAGAAGATCCCCTGGTGAAGGAAATGGCTACCCATTCCAGTATTCTTCCCTGGAGAATCCCATGAATAGCGAGCCTGGTGGGCTTTAGTCTATAGGCTTGCAAAGAATCAGACACGATAGAAATGATAGCATGCACTTACACACGATTACGTTTAATTAGTCTTCAGGTGACTTTCCACCACCGTTTACTGCACCAAGTGAGTTTGTTAGACCACTTGTACTGAACATAACTGAAAAGGGAAAAATGGAAAATATTGCCAGCATTGGAGAAGAAGAAACAATATGGCTAGATTTTGTTATTGTTTGTGCTTTTTTAAAGTTGCATTTTGGCAGGAAGGAGATTGCCACCTTTTAAAAAATACATCATTAACAAATTCTGAAAAGTATGAAATGCATAATAATAATCACTCATAATCATACCTGAAGATGGACACACTGAGGACTTTAATTTCCCTCTCCACTTCCTCTAATAAATATACATTCCTTTAGGACACACAAACATACCATACAGTCTGTATATACTGTGTATACAGAATATAATATACAATGTAATACAGCAGAATTTTCTAATCTGTATTTTTTACTGAACATATTATAAGCTTGGGAAAGAGGTGTAAATAGCTTTGAAGACAATATAAGGATATTTTCATACATGAAATAGCAGTTCGCATAAGAATGGGGGGCTGGGGGAAGAGGGTTGAATTTTAATTTCTTCATAGCAATGTATATGTGTCTGTTAGAGAAACCTGTATTTTCTGTCCTCTTGTTTTCTTTCCACAGAGAAAGGCTTCCTTCCTAAATACCATTTCCCGTTTCTTTTTCATGTGCGATGGAGTTACTTATCTACTGAGATGGAGTAATTAGTGAGTTTAAAAACAATTTGTCCATGGGCAGCTCTGCTCTTTCAGGGTTCTCTGCTTCCATTCAGGAAGCATTCATTCTGTTTGCCTTCTGCATTGCAAAATAATTGCCCCAATGGTAAGACCTGTGCCTACACACACTGTTCTGTGCCTATCTGAGTGGGTAAATTTAATTCTAGAGTAAAGTGTTGGGAAGCACATCAAAACTACAATCTCGAACACAGCCTTAATCTATAATTAAGTTGCTACTTTATCTTGAGATGCTCGCCTCTTTTCATTTGACTGGAACTTACAAGTGAAGAAAGGCAAAATGTGTAAAACCCCAACTTTGTCTATAATTTGTGGTTGCTATTGTTACTAAGTCAGGTCCGACTCTGCAACCCCATTGACTGTAGCATGCCAGGCTCCTCTGTCCATGGAATTTTGTGTCCAATTCACAAAGCATTTTCATGTATATTCTCTTATTTGCTTTTCACAGTAACCCTTAGATGTAAGAGGGAAGACATTAACATTTGTTGAGTGCCCGCCTACTGTTTGTCAGAAATGTGCTGTAAGATTTACTTTTATTAAAGTTTAATTAATCTTCACAACTTTCAAAAATAGAATTTGCCCTTATTTTAAAGATCAGAAAATGGAGTTTCAGAGAGATGAAATGATTTACCTAAAGATAGATAAGTAATAAGAGGCCGGACCAGAAGTCTGAGCTGACTGTAAACACTAGGATTATGTGCCTCATTCACTCCTGTATTTCCAGGTGCTGGTCTCAAACTTGGTACAGAGAAGGCATTCAGTCAATATTGTTCAAAATTGACTCCAGATAAATGCTCTTTCCACTGCATCATGGAGGGAGAAGAGAGATATTTTAAACTACCAAATTCAGGCAATCTTCAAGCTACAATCCTATTTCCATGGGAATTGGAAAGTAAGGGAATGGGGAAACTAAGTCTTGTTTTTTGACATATTTATGTTGCATGTGATACAACAGAATACAGAAAGAACTATGAAGTTTGAGATCTAGTGTGTCACAGCGGTCCTGTCACTGTTAAAGCAGTGAGACCTTGGACACAGTAACTTGCTCGCTCTCACCCACAATTCCCTCATCTGAAAAACAGAAATGCTAAACTATCTTGGAACTTGTTGTAATCCTGATAGTCTGGGCTTCCCTGGGGGCTCAGACAGTAATGAATCTGCCTGCAATGCAAGTGTCCTGGGTTCTATTGCTGGGCTAGGAAGAGCCTCTGGAGAAGGGAACGGCTACCCACTACAGTATTCTGACCTGGAGAAAATTCCATGGACAGAGGAGCCTGGCAGGGTACAGTCCAGGGGTCGCAAAGAGTCGGACATGACTGAAACCTGATAGTCTATCAATAGTGTATCAATGAAACTATCAATTGATAGTCTATCAATGAAACTCAAAGCTTAATTTCGGAAAGAACAAATGCTGCTACTTTCTAACCAACAAAGACTGTGTATTTATTGTATAGTTATACAGAAAAATTGTAATGTAACACATGGACAAAAGTATAAGTTTTGAATATAACATAGTTCTCACATGTCCACAAGTTTCCAAGTCCAGAAATTCCTGAGGAAAGAAAGACAGAGACATTAGCCGATAAAATAAGAACATTCCAAACAAGAAGTTATCGGACTTCCCTGGTGGTCTAAAGGTTAAGACTCTGTGCTTACAACGCAGGGGGCTCAGGTTTGATCCCTGGCTGGGAAACTTAGACCCCACATCTCATGTGGCACAGCGAGGAAAGATAAAAAGAAAGACAGAAAGAAAGAAATATCCTCCATAAAAGAGGGGATGCATGTATATGTATGCCTGGCTCACGTTGTTGTACAGCAGTGTAAAGCAACCATGCATGCTAAGTCGCTCAGTCATGTCCAGCTCTGTGTGCCTTCATGGATTGTAGCCCATCAGGCTCCTCTGTCCATGGGATTCTCCAAGCAAGAATACTGGAGTTGGTTGCCATTTCCTTCTCCAGTGGATCTTCCTGACCCAGGGATTGAACCTGTGTCTCTTGTGTCTCCTGCACTGGCAAGCAGGTTCTTTACCACTAGCACCACCCAAGAAGCCTCAAGGCAACTATACTTCAATACAAATAAACAGGAAGTTACAGCATATATTCTGTTGGAAAATGTATTGATTCGAAAGTCATGATTCACAACTTACCTTTAATACGAAGGCCAAATAGGAAAACAGTTTTGCCCAAGAAAAGTTAAATGTACCTTCCATACAGGTTCCTCCCTCCTTTGTGTCTCTTATACACACACACACACACACACACATACCATAAATGATGTTTTGGCATGAACACACACACAGATAACTTGTTTTAAAAGATAGGAAAAGGAAATTAAAAGAAGCAGTCATTTTCTTTTTCACATCTGGCCATATTGCCAGCAACAGATGACAATGAAGAAAATCTGCAGTGATATGCATCCTGCTATATCTTTGCTGACCTGAGACTTCCACAGTCAAAAGAAAGCAGGTAATACCTTCCATAAGCAGAAGAAAAGCTTTAAAAATTGCTCAAGTTTACTAGTATCATTATTATGCTGATTTTTTAGATGCAGATGTAAGATTTAATGTGACAGCAGAATGTACATGTCAAAAAGTACTCTATTCCGTGGCCTAACTTTTGAGAAAATAAACAAGCCTGAAAATTAACTTACTCTATTTTCAACAGGTTTAAACCACAATGTTCTAGGGGGGGGAATGAAAATCACGTTAAGATTTTCATTCCCTGCATCCAGAGGCATACAGTTGTATACCAATATCTATTGTATACCAATTCTAGCCAAATCATTCCTACAAAGTAGCAACAAAACAGTATTTCTTGCCAGATAAGAACCAAGTATTGTCTTACCAATTTTCAAAAGGAAAAAGGGGTGGGGAAAGTGCAATGAATTACTGTCAAACAAAGGTGCTGTATATATATCAGAATTATCAAGGAAATATTTTTTTAAAATTAGATGCAGGTAGTCTCAGCAATATTGACATGCAAATAATTATGTAAAAATATACAAATAATAGCCAAGCAGAATTCTATAGTCCTTACTCTAGATTTTGCCTCCCTATTGAAAAATGTGAAGTGAAGTGAAAGTCTCTCAGTCATGTCTGACTCTGTGCAACCCCATGGACTGTAGTCCACAGAATTCTCCAGGCCAGCTTTTCCCTTATCCAGGGGATCTTCCCAACCCAGGGATCAAACTCAGGTCTCCCACATTACAGGGAGATTCTTTACCAGCTGAGCCACAAGAGAAGCCCAAGGATACTGGCATGTGTAGCCTATCCCTTCTCCAGCGGATCTTCTCAACCCAGGAATCAAACTGGGGTCTCCTGCACTGCAGGCAGATTCTTTACCAACTGAGCTATCGGAAAAGCCCCCAAAAGCCTACAGTACCGTTATTCCCAGGCAGTCTCCCATTCAAGTACTAACCAGGCCCGACCCTGTTTAGCTTCTGAGATCAGATGAGATCGGGTGCCTTCAGGATGATATGGCCATAGCCATCACTTCATGGCAAAAAGATGGGGAAACAGTAGAAACAGTGACAGACTTTATTTTGGGGGGGGGTCTCCAAAATCACTGATGATGATGACTGCAGCTGTGAAATTAAGAGATGCTTGCTCTTTGGAAGAAAAGCTATGACCAACCTAGATAGCATATTAAAAAGCAAAAACATTACTTTGCCAACAAAGGTCTGTCTAGTCAAAGCTATGGTTTTTCCAGTAGTCATGTATGGATGTGAGAGTTGAACTATAAAGAAAGCTGAGCACCAAAGAATTGATGCTTTTGAACTGTGGTGTTGTAGAAGACTCTTGAGAGTCCCTTGGATTGCAAGGCAATCCAACTAGTCCATCCTAAAGGAAATCAGTCCTGAACATTCATTGGAAGCCTGATGCTGAAGCTGAAACTCCAATACTTTGGCCACCTGATGTGAAGATCTGACTCATTGGCAAAGACCCTGATGCTGGGAAAGATTGAAAGCAGGAGGAGAAGGGGACGACAGAGGATGAGATGATTGGATGGCATCACTGACTTGATGGACATGAGTTTGAGTGAGCTCTGAGAGTTGGTGATGGACAGGGAAGCCTGGCACTTTGCAGTCCAAAGAGTCGGACACGACTGAGTGACTGAACTGAACTGATTGAAAAATCGAACCCTGACACTAGTTATCTAGCCTTAATATCAATAAAAGTCTCTTCCTTCTCCTATAGCAGCTTCAAAATAGTAATGCAGCCAAAATTTAAAGAGTCCCTTATAAATACACCCTTTGATCTTCAAAGCACTTATACTTCCATGACCAAAAATTATAGAATGTATGAACAAAAAGGGATATAAGGAACAATTTTCTAAAATCCCCTTATTTGGCAAATCGTTTAAGTCAATAAATACCATTTGCATACTCTCTAAGTAGATGCTATGCTGCCTGTGGATAGGAAGGAAAACAAAATATATGCAGACGTTGTCATCATGGGGTTTCCTGCTTGTTCAAGTTTATCTAATTTATAAGAGCCTGATCCAAGACTGTGACCCAAATCCCTTATTTCTAAGCTCTTTTCAGTATCCAGCATGCCCTTCTGTTCTTGTTGGTCCTCTAAATCTTACCAATTTTCAAAAGGAAAAAGGGGTGGGGAAAATGCAATGAATTACAGTTACTATGATCCTTATTTTACAAATAAAGCAATGAAGGACAAAAATTTATATAATAAGCTCCATGTCATGTACCTAATATGCTTCAAAGCCAGGCTTTGCCCCATGTTTCCAGACATCTAGTCCAGTGTGCTTACTATTATACTAGAAGTAGTAAGTAATACTCTAGGAATAGATTGACTAGCATAATTTGGTAGTGAACTGCGTGGTTAAAGAGATAACTGTTGGGTATATCCAAGTTTAGGAGGCAGGAGTTCCTTAACTGATGAGTGATGTGTTACAAGGACACAAGAATGGGGATGATAGCAAGCTCATTTAATATTTTCTACCTATGTACACAATATTTTTACCTGAGAAAAGTCATTCATATTGTCAAATACACTATTATGCTATAATTCAAAATTATATATTACCTATCTTCTATTGTAAAGTAATTAGCCTCCAATTAAAATAAATAAATTTATAATAAAAAAGTTAAAAAAAGAAAACATTTCACCAAAATATTGATAAAATTGTGAATATAAAGTAGTATTTTATATCAACATTAAAGTTAAGGTCTCAATATCTGGAAAAAAAAAAACATTACCTATCTTTATCCAATAAGCACAAAAGCTAGTACATGGTGCTAGATATAAGTAATATAAAAATGGATAAGTTTTGGTCTCTGTCCTAAAACAGACTTACTCAGTGTGTATTAAGTCAGTTCAGATATATCCAACTTTTTGCGACCCTATGGACTGTAGCCCACTATGCTCACTATCCATGGGATTCTCAGGAGACAATTAGATTAAAGCTTTACTGAGCAAGGCCCTGCTCACCAGAGCATGACCCAGTTTTCCCCAATACCAGTCCCTCCCATTAGGAAGCTTACACAAGCCTCTAAGCCTTCTCTCTCAGAGGGCAGACAAAAGAAGCAAGAAAGAAATGTTAGTCATTTAGTTATGTCTGACTCTTTGTGACCCCATGGACTGTAGCCTGCCAGGCTCCTCCATCCATGGATTTTCCAGGCAAGAATACTAGAGTGGGCTTCCATTTCCTTCTCCAGGAGATCTTCCAACCCAGGGATCAAACCTGGGTCTCTCATATTGCAGGCAGACTCTACCATCTGAGCCACCAAGGAAACTGGAAGAAGCAAGAAGAATCACAATCCCACAGCAACTAAAACCAAACCACATTACAGAAAGTTAATCAGTGTGGAAAAGCACAAAGTTATATCCCAGATGAGGGACAAGGTAAAACCCATAGAAACAGCTGAATGAAGTGGAGATAGGCAACCTTCCAGAAAAAGAATTCATAATAATGATAATGAAGATGATTCAGGATCTCAGAAAAAGAATGAAGGCAGAGACTGAGAAGATGCAAGAAATGTTAACCAAAGACCTAGAAGAACTAAAGAACAAACAAACAGAGATGAATAGTACACTACAAGGAATCCATAGCAGAATAACTGAGGCAAAAGAACCGATAAATGACCTGGAGGACAGAATGGTGGAAATCACTGCTACAGAATAGAATATAGAAAAAAGAATGAAGACAGCCTAAGAGACCTCTGGAACAACATTAAACACACCAACATTCACACTATATGGGTCCCAGAAGAAGAAGAGAAAGAGAAAGGATCTGAGAAAATATTTGAAGCTATAACAGCTGAAAACATTCCTAACATGGGAAAGGAAATAGTAAATCAAGTCCAGGAAGCACAAGGTGTCCCAGGCAGGATAAACCCAAAGAGGAACACACCAAGACACATATTAATCAAACTGACAAAAATTAAAGACAGAGATAAAATATTAAAAGCAACAAGAGAAAAATGACAAATAACATACAAGGGAACTCCCATCAGGCTATCATTTGACTTCTCAATAGAAGTTCTACAAGCCAGAAAAGAATGGCAAGATATATTTAAAGTGACGAAAGGGAAGAACCTACAACCAAGAATAGCAAGACTCTCCTTCAGATTTAATGGAGAAACCAAAAGCTTTCCAGACAAGCAAAAGTTAAGAGAATCAGTACCACCAAATCAGCTTTACAACAAATTGTAAAGGAGCTTCTCCAGGCAGGAAACAACAGAAGGAAAAGAACCTACCTACAAAAATAAACCCAAAACAATCAAGAAAACAATAATAGGATCATCAGTTCAGTTCAGTTCAGCTGATCAGTCATGTCCAACTCTTTGTGATCCCATGAACCACAGCACACCAGGCCTCCCTGTCCATTATCAACTCCCAGAGTCCACCCAAACCCATGTCCATTCAGTCGGTGATGCCATCCAACCATCTCATCCTCTGGTGTCCCCTTCTCCTCCTGCCCTCAATTTTTCCCAGCATCAGGGTCCTTTCCAGTGAGTCAGCTCTTTGCATCAGGTGCCCAAGTATTGGAGTTTTCAGCTTCAACATCAGTCCTTCCAATGAACACCCAGGACTGATCTCCTTTAGGGTGAACTGGTTGGATCTCCTTCCAGTCCAAGGGACTCTCAAGAGTCTTCTCCAACACCACAGTTCAAAAGCATCAATTCTTCTGCACTCAGCTTTCTTTATAGTCCAACTCTGACATCCATACATAACCACTTGAAAAACCATAGCTTTGAGTAGATGGACCTTTGTTGACAAAGTAATGTCTCTGCTTTTAAATATGCTGTCTAGGTTGGTCATAACTTTCCTTCCAAGGAGTAAGCATCTTTTAATTTCATGGCTGCAATCACCATCTGCAGTGATTTTGGAGCCCAGAAAAATAAAGTCAGCCACTGTTTCCACTGTTCAGTTCAGTTCAGTCGCTCAGTCGTGCCCAACTCTTTGTGACCCCATGAACCGCAACACGCCAGGCATCCCTGTCCATCACCAACTCCCAGAGTCCACCAAAACCCATGTCCATTGAGTCGGTAATGCCATCTCATCCTCTGTCCAGCCATCTCATCCTCTGTCATCCCCTTCTCATCCTGCCCTCAATCCCTCCCAGCATCAAGGTCTTTTCCAATTAGTCAACACTTCGCATGAGGTGGCCAAAGTACTGGAGTTTCAGCTTTAACATCATTCCTTCCAATGAACACCCAGGACTGATCTCCTGTAGGATGGACTGGTTGGATCTCCTTGCAGTCCAAGGGACTCTCAAGAGTCTTCTCCAACACCACAGTTCAAAAGCATCAATTCTTCGGGACTCTTTCTTCACAGTCCAACTCTCACATCCATACATGACTACTGGAAAAACCATAGCCTTGACTAGATGGACCTTTGTTGGCAAAGTAATGTCTCTGCTTTTGAATATGCTGTCTAGGTTGATCACAACTTTCCTTCCAAGGAGTAAGCGTCTTTTAATTTCATGGCTGCAATCACCATCTGCAGTGATTTTGGAGCCCCCCAAAATAAAGTCTGACACTGTTTCTGCTGTTTCCCCATCTATTTCCCATGAAGTGATGGGACCAGATGCCATGATCTTCATTTTCTGAATGTTGAGCTTTAAGCCAACTTTTTCACTCTCCACTTTCACTTTCATCAAGAGGCTTTTTAGTTCCGCTTCACTTTCTGCCATAAGGGTGGTGTCATCTGCATATCTGAGGTTATTGATATTCCTCCTGGCAATCTTGGTTCCAGCTTGTGCTTCTTCCAGTCCAGCGTTTCTCATGATGCACTCTGAATATAAGTTAAATACGAAGGGTGACAATATACAGCCTTGACATACTACTTTTCCTATTTGGAACCAGTCTGTTGTTCCATGTCCAGTTCTAACTGTTGCTTCCTGACCTGCATATAGGTTTCTCAAGAGGCAGGTCAGGTGGTCTGGAATTCCCATCTCTTTCAGAATTTTCCACAGTTTATTGTGGTCCACACAGTCAAAGGCTTTGTCATAGTCAATAAAGCAGAAATTTACCTTAACTGTAAATTGATTAAATGCACCAACTGAAAGACACAAACTGGATGAGCAGATGAAAACATGTGCATGTATGCACTTCCACTTGCGGTATCACTCTGCTTGACCCCTCAAATTGCATGTAATTACTTTATATTGTTAGGTTAATCATGTTCCCATTATGGCTTGCAATTTTAATTATCTTTTTTGTCTGGTTATTGATTATGAAAATTGATAAACATCTTTTAAAATTGTGATTATATAACTATTACTCACTTAATACTATTGTATCATGATTGGTAGACAGAAAAAGAATAGAAATGTATATCACCAAAACTTCATTTAACAGAAAAACTTGTAATCTCTTTTTAAAATCTAGATGCATATCAGAATTATCTTGGAAATTTTTGAAAAATACAAGTACCCAATTATTGCTGTTTTTTGGTCAGAGCTCCAGTTATATTTCCTTTTTTTTATTTTATTTTATTTTATTTTTAAACTTTACATAATTGTATTAGTTTTGCCAAATATCAAAATGAATCCGCCACAGGTATACATGTGTTCCCCATCCTGAACCCTCCTCCCTCCTCCCTCCCCATTCCATCCCTCTGGGTCGTCCCAGTGCACCAGCCCCAAGCATCTAGGATCGTGCATCATCCAGTTATATTTCTAATGAGTAGCCATGTTTAAAAACAACTGGACCATCTGAGGATCTTTCACTCTTATGTAGTTTGTTTCACTTTGCTACATCATATTCAGCACTCCCATTTCATTTCACTTATGTTTTCCAATTTCTTCATCTCTTTTTTTATTTTTTCTCAAGCCTTTATCAAGCATAGTATAAATGCTTTTTATAAATATATATAATATGTATAATATATGTATTTTAGAAAACATATGAATTGTTACCTAACTAAAAAATGTATGACATTTTGATTCTACTTATTTGACTTAGTGTGAATAGAATTCTAGACATCTAACTTAAAACAATAGATATGCAACAAGTAACAAAGATTTACTATATAGCACAGGGAACTATAGCCAATATCTTGTAATAAACTAAATGGAAAATAATTTCAAAATTAACATGTGCATATAACATATGTAATAACATATGTATAACTGAATCACACACACAATAAAAGAATTCTACTTTTTGAAATTTAGTAATGTTTAACTTTTTTCAGGTTTTCTAAATGTCTTATGGACATCTAATAACAATGTCTGAGATACAAAATTTTAAATATATTTGTGTAGGAAATAAGATTAACATAAATTAATTAAATGAAATCTATTATATTTAAATTATTAATGACATCATTCAAGATGCTCCTATTCTTATGTTTTCACACTTGATAAAAATATTCCCAGAGAAATGTTAATATGTCTCACTATGATTATATATATGGAGAAGGCAATGGTGCCCCACTCCAGTACTCTTGCCTGAAAAATCCCATGGGTGGAGGAGCCTGGTGGGCTGCAGTCCATGGGGTCGCTGAGGGTCGGACACAACTGAGCGACTTCACTTTCACTTTTCACTTTCATGCATTGGAGAAGGAAATGGCAACCCACTCCAGTGTTCTTGCCTGGAGAACCCCAGGGACAGGGGAGCCTGGTGGGCTGCCGTCTGTGGAGTTGCACAGAGTCGGACACGACTGAAGTGACTTAGCAGATGATTATATATATTTTTCTTCTTCCTATATTTCTTCTGATTTTTGCTTTATGTATCTTTGTTGTTAGGTGTCTAATGGTTTATGATGTCTATCTTCTGTGTGAATTGTACCTTTATCATTAAAAATATTCATCTTTGTTTCATTTTTTAAAAGGAGGACAAATAAATTATATCATAGCATGGAATACTATACAAAAGTGTAAAAAAAGAATTATAGTTATTGTGCAATAAATGGGTTGAATCTCAAAAAAAAGACAAGAAATTTCATGTGAACTCTTCCAAAGAATACAAAAGGAGAAAATACTTCCCATTGTCCCTGATATTAGTATATCCCTGATACCAAAACTAGCAAGGACATTATATAAAAGGAAAATTGCAAACCAATATGTCTTATAAAAATAAATGCAAAAATCCTAAATAAGGTATTAGTGAATGGATTCAACAATATATAAAATATATCACCAACAAAAGAGTACAATGTTGGATTAACATGTGAAAATCTATTACCATTTTAACAGAAATAAAAATTATTATCTCTGTATATACATAAATATCACTTGCTAAAATCTTAAATTTGTTAATGATAAAACTCATTAGTATATTACTAATAAAAGAGAGCTATCAAAGTCTGATAAAAGTTAGCCATAAAAATTCTACAATTAGCATCCTTCTAAATGGTAAAATATTGACCACTTTTCTTTAGTTAAGAAACTGATAAGGATATCCACATCACCACTTCTATTCAACATTATGCTTTTAATATTGTAAGAAAAATGAAAACAAAGTTTTCAAATTGAAAAGGAAGAAATCATAATGTCAATATTCATAAATGATATGATTATATACATAGAAAATAAAAAGAATATATAAACTATTAGGATTAGTAAGTAAATTAATGAGCATAAATAGTTAACAAATAGTTTATGAATTCAATATACAAAAATATTTCATACATTTTCAAGGAACAAATGGAAAATGTAACTTTTAAAATAACACCATTTACATAGTATCAAAACATCAAATATATAGGAATAAATCTAACAAAATATATACAAGATGCTTACTCCTTGGAAGGAAATGTATGACCAACCTACACAGCATATTAAAAAAGCAGAGACATTACTTTGTCAACAAATGTCCGTCTAGTCAAGACTATGGTTTTTTCAGTGGTCATGTATGGATGTCAGAGTTGGACTATAAAGAAAGCTGAGCGCCAAAGAATTGATGCTTTTGAACTGTGGTGTTGGAGAAGATTCTTGAGAGTCTCTTGGACTGCAAGGAGATCCAACCAGTCCATTCTGAAGGAGATCAGTCCTGAATGTTCATTGGAAGGACTGATGCTGAAGCTGAAACTCCAATACTTGGGCCAGTTCATGCAAAGAGCTGACTCATTGGAAAATACCCTGATGCTGGGAAAAATTGAGGGCAGGAGGAAAAGGGGACGACAGAGGATAAGATGGTTGGGTGGCATCACTGACTCAATGGACATGGGTTTGGGTGGACTCTGGGAGTTGATGATGGACAGAGAAGCCTGGCGTGCTGCGGTTCATGGGGTTGCAAAGAGTCGGACATGACTGAACAACTGAACTGACTGATAGAAGAACTCTACAAGGAAAAACAATAAAACATGTTGAGAGGATTTTTTAAAACCTTACATAAATACAGAAATATGCAATATTCGTGGATTAAAAGCTGAATATTAAAATATTAATTCTCTTCAATTGATCTATAGTGTCAATGCAACCCTAAAATACCAACATGTTTATTGTGTGAGACAGAAATGGCAAATTTGAAAATTTTTATAAAAATTAAAGGAACCTAAAATAGTCAAGACAGAATCTGAGATCTTAAGCTGCTCCATCGCTGGTCAGGGAACTAGATCCCACATGCTGCAACTGAGAGTTTACATGCCACAAATAAAGATTCCGCATACTGCAGCTGAGACTCACCACAGTCAAATAAACAAATTAATTAAGTAAATAGTTTTAAAAGATAATGCAGTATTGGCAAAAGGATACACACGCACACACAAATATACCAATGGAATAGACTCGATAAAATTCAAGAACAGATTCACACATTAATTATCACATTATTTACTTTAAAGGTACTTATACCTTCAAAATTCCCCAAGCTAGGCTTCAACAGTATGTGAACTGTGAACTTCCAGATGTTCAGGCTGGTTTTAGAAAAGGCAGAGGAACCAGAGATCAAATTGTCAACATCTGCTGGGTCATCGAAAAAGCAAGAGAGTTCCAGAAAAATGTCCATTTTTGCTTTAATGACTATGCCAAAGCCTTTGACTGTGTGGATCACAATATACTGTGGAAAATTCTGAAAACGATGGGAATACCTGACCACCTGACCTGCCTCTTGAGAATTCTGTATGCAGGTCAGGAAACAACAGTTAGAATTGGATATGGGACAACAGACTGGTTCCAAATAGGAAAAGAAGTATGTCAAAGCTGTATATTGTTACTCTGCTTATTTAACTTATATGCAGAGTACATTATGAAAAATGCTGGGCTGGATGAAGCACAAGCTGGAATCAAGATTTCCAGGAGAAATATCAATAACCTCAGATATGCAGATGACACCACCCTTATGGCAGAACGTGAAGAAGAACTAAGAGCCTCTTGATGAAATTGAAAGAGGAGAGTGAAAAAGTTGACTTAAAGCTCAATTTTCAGAAAACAAAGATCATGGCATCTGATCCCATCACTTCATGACAAATAGATGGGGAAACAGTGGAAACAATGGCTGACTTTGTGGGGGGCGTGCTCCAAAATCACTGCAGATGGTGACTGCAGTCATGAAATTAAGATGCTTGCTCCTTGGAAGGAAAGTTATGATCAACCTACACAGCATATTAAAAAGCAGAGACATTACTTTGCCAACACAGGTTCATCTAGTCAAGGCTAATGTTTTTCCAGTAGTCATGTATGGATGTGAGAGTTGGACTATAAAGAAAGCTGAGCACCAAAGAATTGATGCTTTTGAACTGTGGTGTTGGAGAAGACTCTTGAGAGTCCCTTGGACTGCAAGGAGATCCAACCAGTCCATCCTAAAGGAAATGAGTCCTGAATGTTCATTGGAAGGACTGATGTTGAAGCTGAAACTCCAATACTTTGGCCACCTGATGTGAAGAGCTGACTCATTTGGAAAGACCCTGATGCTGGGAAAGATTGAAAGCAGGAGGAGAAGGGGACGACAGAGGATGAGATGGTTGGATGGCATCACTGACTCAATGGACATGAGTTTTAGTAAACTCTGGGAGTTCGTGATGGACAGGGAGGCCTGGTGTACTGCTGTCCATGGGGTTGCAAAGAGTCGGACACGACTGAGCGACTGAACTAAACTGAACTGTACCTTCTAATCAGGAAGGATAGTCTTTCAGATAAATGGTATTAGAGCAACTGGATATATAAATATGAAAGAATGAACCATGGCTACTTCATGCCATACACAAATTAATTTGATATGGATCACAAACCTAAATGTTAAACAATAAATCTTCCAGTGAAAAACAGGAAAACATCATCATGACCTTGAGTTAGGCAAAACTTTCTTAAAAGAACAAAGAAAGCATTAACCATTTTTTCAAAAGGATTCAGAAACTGAGTTTCTTTAAAATTAAGATATTCTAGCTATCCAAAAGCATAATTTAAAAAGAGAACATGCCAGCCACAGAGAGGAAGTAACTGTAATTGATAAACGGGCTCACATCCAGAAAACATAAAGAACTCTTAAGAATCATTAAGAAAGACACAAACATTACATTTTTTTTAAGGGCACAATTCTTAAAGAGGTATCCACAAGAAAAGAGACCAAGTGACTATGCACACATATGGAAAGATACACAATTGGTCATCAAGGGAACTGAAATTAAAACAACAGTGAAATATTTTTATACATCAACCACAATGGCTAAAATTCCAAATGAGTTATCATACCAAGTGTTGATAAAGATACAGAGCAACTGAAATCTCATATGTTGCGCACTGGAGTGTAAACTGGTGAAACTACTTTGGAAAACCTTGCACTGCCAATCTTATAACCCAGCAATTCCACTCTGAGGTATGTATCTGAGAAAAATGAATGTATTTGTACACCAAAAGACATGCTCAAGAATGTTCATAATTCTTTTATTTATTATAACCAAATACTAGAAACAAACAAAATAACTATCAGTAGTAAAATGAATGCATAAGCCGTGACATTACTGCACAATAATCAAAACAGTATTGTACTGGCACAAAAACAGACATATGTATATAAATATGAAACAGGATAGAAAGCTCAGAAATAGACTCATGCACTTGTGGTCAATTCATATACAACAAAAGAGGCAAGAATATACAGTGAAGAAAAGACGGTCTCTTCCATAAGTGGTGCTGGGAAAACTGGACAGCTATATGCAAAATAATGAAATTAAAACATTCTTTAACACCATATACAAAAGTAAACTCAAAATGAATTAAAGACTTAAATGTAACACCAGATACTATAAAACTCCTAGAGGAAAACACAGAACACTTTTTGACATAAATTGCAGTATATTTTTTGGATCCATCTCCTAGCATAATGGAAATAAAAGCAAAAAATAACAAATGGGACCTAATTAATCTTAAAGCCTTTACACAGCAAAGGAAACCATAAGCAAAACAAAAAGATAATTTATGGACTAGGATAAAATATTTGCAAATGATACTATTGACAAGGGATTAATTTCCAAAGTATACAAACAGCTCATACCACTTAATGATAAAAAAAAAAAAAAAAAACAAGAATGAGTGAAGACCTAAACTGACATTTCTTGAGAAAAGACATATAGAGGGCTAACAGCCACATGAAAAGATTGTCAATATTGCTAATTATTAGAGAAATGCAATTCTCTACAATGAGGTATTACCTCACACCAGTCAGAATGAAAGTGAAAGTCACTCAGTCATGTCTTCTCTTTGAGACCTTATGGACTATACAGTTCATGGAATTCTCCAGGCCAGAATAGAGGAGTGAGTAGCCTTTCCCCTCTCCAAGGGATCTTCCCAACCCAGGGATCAAACCCAGGGCTCCTGTTTTGCAGGCGGATTCTTTACCATTTAAGCCACAAAGGAAGCCTGAGAATACTGGAGTGGGTAGGCTATCCCTTCTCCAGCAGATCTTCCCAACCTAGGAATTGAACCGGGGTCTCCTGCATTGCAGGCAGATTCTTTTACCAACAGAGGTATCAGGGAAGCCCCAGGGAAGCTGGACACGAATGAGCGACTAAGCACACAGCACAGGGTGGACTTAGAGATCATCATATGAAGTGAAGTAAGAAAATTAGACAGACACAAATATCATATGATATCACTTACATGTGTAACCTAAAAAACTGATACAAATGAACTTATTTACAAAACAGAAATAGACCCACAGACATAGAAAACAAATGTATGGTTACCAAAGGGGATAGTAAGGGCCAGCAGGGCAGAAATAGAGTTTGTGATTAACCTATACACACTGTGTGAATGCTAAGTCAATTCAGTCGCGTCTGACTTTTTGTGACCCCATGGACTGTGGCCTGCCAGGCTCCTCTGTCCATGGGAATTCTCGAGGCAAGAATACTGGAGTGGGTCGCCATGCCCTCCTCCAGGGGATCTTCCCAACCGAGGGATTGAACTTGAGTCTCTTATGTCTCCTGCACTGTCAGGCAGATTCTTTACCATTAGTGCGACCTGGGAAGCAACCAGAAACACATTACTACATATAAAATAGGCAAACAACAAGGACCTACTGTGGGGAAGATTCCCCTGGCGAAGGAAATGGCAACCCACTCCAGTATTCTTGCCTGGAGAATCCCACGGACAGAGGAGCTTGGCAGGCTACAGTCCATAAGGTTGCAAGCATCCAATACCACCTAGCAACTAAACCACCAAACCAAGGACCTACTGTATAGCACATGGAACTATACTCAATGTCTGTATCTATGTACAACTGAATTATTTTGCTGACTGAGTTGTTGAAACTAAAACAACACTGTAAACTAACTCTGTGATGATTTAAAAAAAAAAAAATTGTGACATGAGATGCTACAAACACACACACAAGAAAAAACACCATATGCAAAAAGCAGTATAGAAAAGAAGTCATAGTGCATGATTCTAAGAAGTTTAAGAATTGCAAAATTAATTGATGGTGAAAGACCAAAAGGGAGGGGATATATGTATATACATGGCTGATTCACTTTGCTGTACAGTAGAGGCTAACACAACATTGCAAAAAAACTATACTCCAATAAAAATTAATTTAAAAATAAATCTGTGATTTTTCAGAATTTTTTTTTTAGCAACCTGGGGATCATGTTAAAAATTTGAGAGTCAGGGCCTAATTTTCCAAGACTCTGATTGTGTAAGTCTAGTATTAAATCATTGGCAGGGGGTAGAACAATAGTATAAAAGTGATTTTTAAATGACTATAAATTGAACCTCATATGTAGTGACTACTTTTTAAAAATTGAATAATTCCAAACCTACGTGCCTTTTGGCAAAATGGAAGAAAAAGATAATTTATATTGGAAGAATCTTTTTTTTCCTTTCCCCTCAAAGTTTCTATTTTTTTTATTTGTTTATCTCAAAAAAATACTGGTTTCAGAAGAAATTATATCTAACAAAACTTATAAGAAATGAAGTAATACTTCTCACTTTGATCATAAATGGCCCAGTTTTTACTTCTTAAGTTAAATGAGGCATATTTTTTGGTCATAATGACTACTTCTCAATGTTTCAGTGGAGTTAAAAATAGCCACACTTCCATGGATGGGTAGGTATCTTCCATACTTGAATCATTTTTCTTTTTGGAGTAATAGAGACGGAAAAGGGAGGGGGTATAAGGAGGCACAATGAAATATATTCCAGTTTAAAGGTCATTGATTCAGGTCAGAGCAATGAGGGAAACGGTAATATGCTAAGCCAAGTCGAAAGTCAAAGTGACTGACTAATTACTACATACCCTTCTATTCCCAGACTCACATTTTGTGAAGCTGTGTAGTTTAGTACCTTAGTAGTGCCAAAGCCAATTACCAAAGCCAATTTCATGCATGGACAGCACTGAGTTTTACCCTCTCTCTTCTTCCTCCTCCTTGATTAAGTCAAAGAAAATATATTCCAAAGATACCTTAAATTCAAATTTATAAATGAGCATAAATACTAGGATCCATATTTTAGAATGTTTTGCCATCAATGTAACTCATGCTTCACCAAGCCAACCTGGATATAAAGGATAGTTGTTTATTGTGAAAAATCTAACATTGAAGGCAGAGAGATTTCATAATGGAAATTAAACAATCCTCCCCAAAATAGCTTAATTTAGGGAAAAAGATGATATGGGAATGTAAATGTTAAAAAGTGTTTGGAATTAATCTGACTTTATAAAAAAAAAAAAAAGAAGAAGCTGTAAAACCCTCTAACATATTTATTATGTCACCATAACATAACTATATAGAATTAATAGGGCAGAAAAAATTATTTCTTTGATCTCTGCTGAAATATATATAATCATCTTTTATTAACACAAGAAATATAAAGAATAGGTTCTCACTAAAAGAATTTGATAGCCTTATAAATTTTTTAATTACCTTGATTCCTTTCCAAGAATAAGACAACTACTTGGCAATTTTTAACCATAGATGATATGTTATTGCAATCTAGAAAGAAGATAGTTGTGTCTCTAACTTTTCTAAATGGAAAACAAAATGATCACAGGATCAAACTTAGACAAAAAGGGGTTTTCACATTTTCTTAAAATACTATATTATACTCAGAGTTTATGCATCTTTCCTTTAAAGATTTTCATTGATTTTGAATGTGAAAAAAAAATGATGTGATGTAAAAAATTAGAAAACATGGATGTGAGACATGCTCTTAAAATCTGAGTCAAATAATGACTCACAACTAGTGAAATCACAAATTAAATATGGGGATCTTTCTGATACTAAAACACATCCTTTATCCATTCCACCATGCTTTGTAGAATATTTTGTCTCCCATCTCTTCATGTCAAATTTTTTAAATTTTCTACCACCAGGCACAATGCTGTATTCTTGATGAAATCTTCTCTAACTCCTATGACTGGGAGTATCCTCTCCCTAATATAAAAACAACAAAATTTAGCTATGTCTCCATCTCTTTCAACAGACATATTTATTAGCCTAATATTTTAAATATCTTAGGTAAATGACAATATCCCCTGTTGGAATATAATTTTGTTTAAGATAGTCTATTTGTAATGTATTTACAGCATCCACTAAGTTAAAACCTCTGCCATGTCCCTAGCACATGTTTAATTAATACTTTTAGAAAACTGTATAAAAAAAAAAATGAAATTCAACTCTTTGATAATATAACTGAAGTAATAGCACATTGATCTATAAAGTTTAATTAGCTAGATTCAAGCACTGGTTCACAATATTGGGCCTCATTGTTAAATAACAATTACATATGCTAATAAAATTTCCATAATTTTTCATATAAAATACTGCTAATGTTGGCAACTGCTGAAAATCAGGATTTTATTGCCATTAAATTTTAGGCAGCTACTTTTATCCAGTCATCACAAACCATTGATCTATTTCTTTGTAATGATTCAATAACATGATGCATTAATTAGTTCTTGTTTTAAGGCATTTATGTCTGATAATAAATGATCAATAACATGGAATAAAACCAGGGGACAACATTGGAAATCTCACAACTGAATGAAAGTGATATATTAACAGCTTCTCTTTCAGTAAGTTTTTAAAAATCTAACTATGTATTAAGATATTTTAACATCTTTTTCAAGAGCTTATTATTAGATTTAATATTAAATTACTTGCCTAAATTAAGATTGCCAAATTCAGACTTAAACTGAAGAAAGTAGGGAAAACCACCAGACCATTGAGGTATGACCTAAATCAAATCCCTTATGATTATACAGTGGAAGTGAGAAATAGATTTAAGGGCCTAGATCTGATAGATAGAGTGCCTGATGAACTATGGAATGAGGTTCCTGACATTGTACAGGAGACAGGGATTAAGACCATCCCCGTGGAAAAGAAATGCAAAAAACAAAATGGCTCTCTGGGGAGGCCTTACAAATAGCTGTGAAAAGAAGAGAAGCAAAAAGCAAAGGAGAAAAGGTAAGATATAAGCATCTGAATGCAGAGTTCCAAAGAATAGCAAGAGATAAGAAAGCCTTCTTCAGCGATCAATGCAAAGAAATAGAGGAAAACAACAGAATGGGAAAGACTAGAGATCTCTTCAAGAAAATTAGAGATATCAGGGGAACATTTCATGCAAAGATGGGCTCAATAAAGGACAGAAATGATATGGACCTAACAGAAGCAGAAGATATTAAGAAGAGATGGCAAGAATACACAGAAGAACTGTACAAAAAAGATCTTCACAACCCAGATAATCACAATGGTGTGATCACTGACCTAGAGCTAGACATCCTGGAATGTGAAGTCAAGTGGGCCTTAGAAAGCATCACTACGAACAAAGCTAGTGGGGGTGATGGAATTCCAGTTGAGCTATTTCAAATCCTGAAAGATGATGCTGTGAAAGTGCTCACTCAATATGCCAGCAAATTTGGAAAACTCAGCAGTGGCCACAGGACTGGAAAAGGTCAGTTTTCATTCCAATCCCAAAGAAAGGCTATGCCAAAGAATGCTCAAAGTACCACACAACTGCACTCATCTCACACGCTAGTAAAGTAATGCTCAAAATTCTCCAAGCCAGGCTTCAGCAATACATGAACCGTGAACCTCCTGATGTTCAATCTGGTTTTAGAAAAGGTAGAGGAACCAGAGATCAAATTGCCAACATCCGCTGGATCATGGAAAAAGCAAGAGAGTTCCAGAAAAACATCTATTTCTGCTTTATTGACTATGCCAATGCCTTTGACTGTGTGGATCACAATAAACTGTGGAAAATTCTGAAAGAGATGGGAATACCAGACCACCTGATCTGCCTCTTGAGAAATTTGTTTGCAGGTCAGGAAGCAACAGTTAGAACTGGACATGGAACAACAGACTGGTTCCAAATAGGAAAAGGAGTACATCAAGGCTGTATATTGTCACCCTGCTTATTTAATTTATATGCAGAGTACATCATGAGAAATGCTGGACTGGAGGAAACACAAGCTGGAATCAAGATTGCCAAGAGAAATATCAATAACCTCACATATGCAGATGACACCACCCTTATGGCAGAAAGTGAAGAGGAACTAAAAAGCCTTTTGATGAAAGTGAAAGTGGAGAGTGAAAAAGTTGGCTTAAAGCTCAACATTCAGAAAATGAAGATCATGGCATCCGGTCCCATCACTTCATGGGAAATAGATGGGGAAACAGTGGAAACAGTGTCAGACTTTATTTTTTGGGCTCCAAAATCACTGAAGATGGTGATTGCAGCCATGAAATTAAAGACACTTACTCATTGGAAGGAAAGTTATTACCAACCTAGATAGCATATTCAAAAGCAGAGACATTACTTTGTCAACAAAGGTTCGTCTAGTCAAGGCTATGGTTTTTCCTGTGGTCATGTATGGATGTGAGAGTTGGACTGTGAAGAAGGCTGAGCGCCGAAGAATTGACGCTTTTGAACTGAGGTGTTGGAGAAGACTCTTGAGAGTCCCTTGGACTGCAAGGAGATCCAACCAGTCCATTCTGAAGGAGATCAGCCCTGGGATTTCTTTGGAAGGACTGATGCTGAAGCTGAAACTGCAGTACTTTGGCCACCTCATGCGAAGAGTTGACTCATTGGAAAAGACTCTGATGCTGGGAGGGATTGGGGGCAGAAGGAGAAGGGGACGACAGAGGATGAGATGGCTGGATGGCATCACTGACTCTATGGATGTAAGTCTGGGTGAACTCCGGGAGTTGGTGATCGACAGGGAGGCCGGGCATACTGCGATTCACGGGGTCGCAAAGAGTCAGACACGACTGAGCGACTCAACTGAACTGAACTGAAATTAAGATTGGACTTCCCAAGTGGCATGAGTAGTTAAGAACCTGCCTGCCAGTGCAGGAGACATAAGAGACATAGGTGCAGTCCCTGGGTTGAGAAGATACCTGGAAGAAGGAAACTGGCAACCCACTCAAGTATTCTTTCCTGGGAGATCCTATGGACAGAGGAGCCTGGTGGGCTACAATCCATGGGGTTGCAAGGAGTTGGACATGACTTTAGTCTAACTAAACAACAACACTAATCCAAAATATATAAGTAGCTCATACAACTCAAAATCAAAAAAACAAACCCCAAATAGTTCAGTTCAGTTCAGTCGCTCAGTCATGTCCAACTCTTTGCAACCCCACGAATGGCCACACGCCAGGCCTCCATGTCTATCACCAACTCCCGGAGTCCGCCCAAACCCATGTCCATTGAGTCGATGATACCACCCAACCATCTCACCCTGTCGTCCCCTTCTCCTCTTGCCCTCAATCTTTCCCAGCATCAGGGTCTTTTCAAGTGAGTCAGCTCTTCACATCAGGTGGCCAAAGTATTGGAGTTTCAGCTTCAACATCAGTCCATCCAATGAATGCCCAGGACTAATCTCCTTTAGGATGGACCCCAAATAAAAAATGGGCAAAAGATGTGAATAGACATTTTCCCAAAGAAAACATACAGATGGCCAATAGGCACATAAAAAGATGTTTGATACCATTTATCATCAGAGAAATGCAAATTAAAACCACAATGAGATATCATCTCACATCTTTCAGAATGGCTAATATCAAAAAGACCACAAATAACAAATAGTGGTAAGGATGTGGAAAAAAGGGACCTTCACACATTGCTAGTGGCAATGTAAACTGGTAGAGCCACTGTGGAAAACAGTATAGAGATTTCACAAAAAAACTGAAAATAGAACTACCATATTATCCAGCAAGTCCACTCCTGGGCATTTATCTGTAAAAAAAGCAAAAATGCAAGTTCAAAAAGTGAATACAACAAAAAAGCATCAGACTCACAGATACAGAGCACAGGCAAATATATAGTGTTTACCAGTGGGGAACAGGAAAAAGGAAGAGGCAAGACAGGGGTAGGGGATTAAGAGGTACAAACTACTATGTATAAAATAAATAAACTACAAGGATATATAGTATGACACAGGCAATATAGCCAATATTTTATAATAAGTGGAATAAAATCTTTTAAAATTGTGAATCACTATGCTGTACACCTGAAACATATAATATTTTATATCAACTATACCTCAATTTAAAAAAGAAAAAGAAATAAACTATTAAGCCGTGAAAAGACATGGTGAAACCTTAAATGCATATTACTAACCAAAAGAAGCTAAACTGTAAAGGTCATGGACTGTAATTCCAACAATATGACATTCCAGAAAAGGCAAAATTATGGAGTTAGGAAAAGATCAGTGGTTGCCAAGAGCTAGGGAAAGAAAGAGATGAATAGAAGGAACACAAGAGGAGTTTAAGGTAGCGAAAGAAATTATTTTGCATGATACTACAATGGTGAATACATGTTTTTATACATTTTTCAAAACTCACAGAATGTACAACACCAAGAGTGAACCCCAACATAATTTATGGATTTTAGGTTCTTGTGCCTATGTTGGTTCATGTATTGCAACAAAAATACCACTGTAGTCCAGAATGTTGATAGTGGGAGAGGTTGTATACATGGGAGGACGGGGGATATATGAAACTCCCTGTACTTTCCGTTGGATTTTGCTGTAAACCAAAAACTGCTATAAAAGATAAAGTTTATCATTTAAAATAATAAAAATGAACAAATAAATTGAAGATGATCTAAATGCATGGAGGCATATATCAGGTACATGAATTAGAAACTGTAAAGTTTTTAAAATATCAATTTTCCCAAATTGATTTATATCAAAGCAATCCCTGTCAATGTCTCAGGCAGATGTCTTATGGAAATTCACTAATTCTAAAATCTATGTAAACAGAAAAAAAAAAAGACAAAATAACCAGGCATCTTGAAGAACAGAATGAGACAATTCACACCACAGTATATCAAGAGTGAGTATAAAGATACAGTGTTCAGAAAATTTGGTATAAGTGATAAGATACACAATTAGAAAAGCAGAGCAGGAGACAAAGTACAGGAAAAGACATATACAGACACCTGATTTGCGACAAAAGTGGCCCTGCAGAGTGGTGGGAGGGAGACGAGACCTTCAAATAAACAGCACTAGTTTAGTTCACCAGGTGAAGACCAAGAAAATAAAAGGAAGAAAGAAAGAAACTACACACTAAACACAGAAATCACTTCTAAGTAGATTATTTATCTAAATATGTTTTAGGAGGTAATGTAAAACAGAGTAATATTTTTATGACACTTAATATGTCATAAAGAAAAAGATGAATATATTAGATTGTATTAAATTAGCTACTTCTGCTTAAGCAAAACACCATTATGGGTGAAAATGCAAGCCATAGAGTGGGAGGAAACATCTGGAAAATTATACAGTTCCAATACTTTGACCATCTGATGCAAAGAGCCGACTCATTGGAAAAGACCCTCATGATGGGAAAGATTGAAGGCAAGAAGAGAAGGGATCAGCAGAGGATGAGATTTTGCATGGTATCACCAACTCAATGGACATGAGTTTGAGCAAACTCTGGGAGATAGCAAAGGACAGGAAAGCCTGGTGTGCTACAGTTCATGGGGTCACAAAGTCAAACACAATTTAGTGACTGAACAACAGTTATCAAATAAATTTCTTAAATATCAATAAGAAAATAGATAATCCAATTTTTAAAATAGTCAACAGTACTTAGAAAAGATATTCAAATAGCTAAAAATCATATAAAAAGCTGCAAATTTCATTAGTTGTTAAGGTGCTTCAATTAAAACCACAATGAGATATTACTATATACTCACTAAATTTGTTAATATTAAAATGATTGACAATCCAAGTGTTTGCAAGGAGGTAATGTTAGTCCTTATAGGCTGCTATAATAAAATACTACAGACTAGATTACTTATTAACTACAAACATTTATTTCTCAAAGTTCTGGAGGCTGGGCATTCTGAGATCAAGGAGCCAACATGCTCACCTTTGGAAGGGGCCCTCTTCCTTGTTCATATCCTGTGTCTTCTAGCTGCATCCTCACATGATAGAAGAATGGAGAGGGCTGTGAGCAGTCTTCATAATGGCACTGGTCCCATTCCTGAGGGCTCCACCCTCATAATTTCTCAAAAACCTACCACATAACACACTCACTTTGGACATTAGGATTTCAATACATGAATTTGAAATGGGGGAGGACACAAACATTCAGCACACAGCAGGTGCGGAGCAACTGGAACTCATATACTGCCAGACCATTTGGCCTTATCTACTGACGTTGAACATATGTAACTCAAATGGACATTAACAGAAGGCATATACATAAATATATACCCCAAGAGATCTGTTTAACAAAGTTTGTTTCAATTGTATTCATAATAACCCTAAAATGGAAGAAACCCAGTATTAAACCCAATAGATAAATAATCATAGAGTTACACAATAGAATATTGTGTCCAGAAATGAAAGTTCATCACCTTCTATTATACATGAGAACATAGAAGAATCCCATAAACACAATGTTGAATGAAGGAAACTTGGGACAAAGGAATGCAAGCATTTCTTTTAGAAACTCAAAAGCAAGCAAAATTAATCTACGTAAGTCAGAAGAACAGTTAACTTGGGAGTGGAAGATAAAGACGGTGATAGAGAGGGGTCACCACCCACCTTCTGTTTCTAGATAAGAATATATTCTCTCAAGGTTATTCAAAGATATATAATTTTTGTACTTTTATACAGGTATGTTAATGTATAAATGTATATTTATATACATTTATAATGTATATATAATATACATTTAAAATGTATATTAAAATCCTCATTTTAAAATCTACTAAACTTTTCTAGTAAATTGATTTTTTAAATGAGGTAATTTTGGTGTGATGTTAGCATGGGCTTATGTTGATAGATAGAAGTCATCAACCTATTCTTTCTTAAATGCAAATGTTTATTAACCAGTTTCTTTGTCATTAATCAATTTTTCCTTTAATAATCAGTTTCTTCAAACCCTCCAACATATTGGCAAAAAGTTATCAATGTTAAATTGATCAGTTAATAATTTCTATAGTCAGTTTTTCTTTTTGAAAATTATTTGCAGTTTTTCTGATGCTTCTTCCAATATTTTTGTTTTAGCAAAGTTTAGTGGCAATTCAAAGAACAAATACAATATATAGATTTTTTTAATACAGGAGTGAAAGCAAAGATGAGGTAAAAGGGATAATTAAAAATACAATTGGCAAAAACTTAATAGATTAAAAATTAAATTAAAATAACAGGATCTGCAGTTTGATCTCTCCTAGGTCAGTAGGTATGGGGTTGGGTCAAACAGTAAATGTCAAACATATACTGACATTTTCTAATTCAAAGGATACAGGGGTAAACATTATGTAAATATCAAGGAAGATTAGTAAGAACATTGAAAGATTATTTGCAAGGGACAGAAATCAGGTTTTCCTCAGGCTTCTAAGCAACATTAAAACCTAGAAGGCAGTGGGATAATGATTACAGACTTGGGGGAGTGGAAGAAAGATTATTTCCCAAAGAATCTGTTTTCATCAGGCTGTCATTTATTTGAGAAGACAACAAAAAATATATTATTAAATATTCAAAGATTCAAACTATATTATCCAAGTACCCTTATTTGAAATACTTACCCAGGACACACTCATCTGACCAAGAATCGAAAGAAAGAGCTCAATCATGAAAAATCTGGGGATATAAGACCCTACAGTGAGCAATGCTAATATTTAAACAAATGATATATCAAAAAATTACATAGTGAACTCAACTGAAAATTCAGAAATAACTCTTAAATGAGAAGATAAACAATGTAAAAATAATTCAAGCAAAATAAAACTTTTAAAAGTTTAGGAGCAATAGTTTTCAGTTATGTACCTCTCTGTGTGCCATGAATAAGAACATTAGCTTAGAGACAAACAAACCTGGATCCTCACTATATTAACTGAGGCAAATTATTGATCTTTCTGAGCCTCTGCCTTCTTATCTATTAAATACCCACCCTTTGTGTATTGCTCTGAGGATTAAATGAAAAAACAGACTAAAGCCCTTAAGCATAATAGAGACTCTGTAAATAAGAGGCAACTCCCCTCTTCCCAACCGTGTTTACTTTCCCTAGAAAGTAATTTTTCTTAGTCAACGATCTAGAAATCATTTTCAGTTCTTTTTAAAAATCTTCTTACATGGTTAATTACCACTTGGCCATGGCATTGCTCTTCCTAGTTCATTCTCAAGTATTTGTCCTGCCTTCCATCACATCTTTCAAAAATTCAAGCTACCTTAGAGGACATTCTGTGCAGATACTTTGTATATTAAATTGCCTCACCCTTTTCTCCTCTTACCTGGTAGCAGCTAAAGTTTTTAACACTGATACAGTGGCATCAAGATTACAGCAAAGCATTTGCTTTGAAATGTACTGTACATCATCAGCTCAAGTAATTTTCCATGTCATCAATTTTTATTCTTAAAACTTCACTTTTTCTGACTTAGGTGAAGCTAAATATTTCCTAACTTAAATTTATACTTGTGGAAATTCCTTAGGGAGTATATAATTTAAGATGAATAAGAACTACATGTTTATTTCAAAATTTAAAAACTCAAATGACTTCTAAGCTTCCAGTAAAAGCTTTTCTTCAACTGAATTAATACATTATTATATCTAATTTTCACTGATCTGTACAGGGATCAAGAGAATCTAACCCTCATAGTCTTCCATGCTAGATAGGAACTTTATAAAACTAAATATTCAAATGACATTTAGGAAATAGTTTAATTTTCAAATGTCTGTCAACAAAATTAATATTTCCATTTACCTGAAGTTGTACTTAACTTAGTATATCCATTTTATCAAATTAATTGTAGAAACTGCAGCAGTATCATAATCCAGTAGCTGATCTCTAACAATTAGAGGACTCTTCTTATGATTAGTGAGTCAAGAAAATAAAAATAAGCATGTATCTAACAGCACACTGAATTCATTCATGGATACTAGCTAAACTGTTGTTTTCATAATTTTCAGATTCTATACTGGCAATTTTTAGAACTACACAAAAATGATTTTTCATTGATAGAACTACAACCCCAAGCCTCTGCTCTCATGAACTTTTGAAGAGGATTAGTCTTAATCTTTCAAAGTACTGCTCATACTAGAATAAAGAATTAGCCAGTATTTACATTTCCCCAAAACTCACATAACGACTCATGCCTCTTTTCTCTGAAACTTTCCTTTTTGTCCACCTGATACACAATAAAGGATAATTCCAGAGGACTCGAATATCTGCTGGAAGTAACTTATTCAATTTGAGCAGAAAGTGAACCTTCCCATTTTTTTTTTAATTTTATTTTTAAACTTTACATAACTGTATTAGTTTTGCCAAATATCAATATGAATCCGCCACAGGTATACATGTGTTCCCCATCCTGAACCCTCCTCCCTCCTCCCTCCCCATTCCACCCCTCTGGGTTGTCCCAGTGCACCAGCCCCAAGCATCCAGTATCGTGCATCGAACCTGGACTGGCAACTCGTTTCATACATGATATTTTACATGTTTCAATGCCATTCTCCCAAATCTTCCCACCCTCTCCCTCTCTCACAGAGTCCATAAGACTGTTCTATACATCAGTGTCTCTTTTGCTGTCTCGTACACAGGGTTATTGTTACCATCTTTCTAAATTCCATATATATGCGTTAGTATACTGTATTGGTGTTTTTCTTTCTGGCTTACTTCACTCTGTATAATAGGCTCCAGTTTCATCCACCTCATTAGAACTGATTCAAATGTATTCTTTTTAATGGCTGAATAATAGAACCTTCCCATTTTTTATAGAAAATACACTCCACGGTTTCATAATCTGGCACTAAATGACATAACATATCTTATTGAAAAGCAAAACAACTAAGCAAATGATCCTCAAAGACATAAAACAGATTCTCAAATATTTACTCTTTCCATATATTTATTATTATTAGTGCCTGTTCTTTTTAGTGGTGAAATTCTGGAAGTATCTTTCTCAAATATTGCTAAAATCCATTCTACTGTATGAGCTACCTAAAACCAAAGACCACAGCCACAGGAAACTGTCAAGCATTGTTTTCTCTGCTGAGGCAATTCATGAAAAAAAACAACTCATTCTTCATGGGCGCACTTCACTGGAAAATGCCTGGGCATTGTCCACAGCAGTCAGTATCATTCCATAATACTAAGCAAAAGAAGCAGCAAGACCCTATCAACTCATCTTATTAGCCAAATAATTAATAATAACTACAAATCTTGAATTCAGTAATAAAACCACCACAGAGAGGAATTCCCAGGTGCCAAAAGTTTGAGAATGTAATATTGGAAAAAGGGAACACGTAAAATAAGTTCAGTAGTTGAGAGTAACTGATAAAGTGACTTCAGCAAGAAAGAAATGAGTTGACTGAATTTTAGATGTGTGTTTAAACCCAAGAGGCAGAATTTTAAGCAAACAAAAGTCTGTACAGAATATTGTCAGCTGACGTTAATATAATACAATTATGGATTCACATAATTTTTCTCATCACTTTTATATAAAAAAACAAAATAGTGATCTAGATGGAAACTCATATTTCTCTTCTTTCATTGTTTTTAATCACAGATTCTTCAGAGACCTCATATAATAACAGAATTTTCTGAAGTTTTTTCACACATTTCCACGAGAAAAGGTAAATATTGTTTGTTTTTCTAAATGGAATCTAATTTTCATCTCCACCTTGATAGTTTGTCAACTAGCCATTAGTAATTGATGAAACCATTTCTATGAGGATAAATGGTTATTAACATATATTACAGAGAGAAAAAAATGTGAGAGCAAACAGTGCAACTTCTGACACCTTGGTGGCTCAGGGGAGACAGAGCATTAATGAAGCATCTAGGCGCAGGTCACTAATTTGCATCATAAGCAAATTTGTTCATAACTTCAGGGATTCTTTGGCATCTGGAGATGGTCTGATGACCTGAGTGAGGTGAGCTGCTCTGTCCCGGTCCCTGGACACAGGTGTCCAATCAGCCCTGATTGGCACTTGGCAGGGTCTCAGGGCAGCTGAAAGCTAAACAGACACAGAGAACACAGAAGCCTTCCTCACGGCGACAGAGACTTCTTCCAGGACAGGCTGGAGTTCTCTAATCCCCAAAGAGTTGAATGAAAGAAGAATGACTACAAATAAACAGAGGGAAATGTTTAATGGGCATTTAGGCCTCACCACTTGCACCACTTTTAAAATTATCTGTTTCATTATCCAATATAGATCTTCTTATGAATTGCATAATGTTTATCTGATGCAACTTGTGAGCATAAAGGAATTCCTCAAACAGTGCAATTTATTATAGAGAAAGTAGAGTGATAGCCTGTGGTCATATGCTTTAATTTCTCTAATTCATATGTTTCAGTTCAGTCGCTCAGTCGTGTTTGACTCTTTGCAACTGCATGCACTGCAGCATGACAGGCCTCTCTGTCCATCACCAACTCCTGGAGTTTACTCAAACTCGTGTACAGTGACTCAGTGATGCCATCCCACCATCTGATCCTCTGTCATCCCCTTCTCCTCTAGCCTTCAATCTTTCCCAGCTCAGGCTCTTTTCAAATGAATCAACTCTTCGCATCAGGTGGCCAATGTACTGGAGTTTCACCTTCAGCATCAGTCCTTCCAATGAACGTTCAGAACTGATTTCCTTTAGGATGAACTGGTTGGATCTCTTTGCAGTCCAAGGGAACCTCAAGAGTCTTCTCCAATACCACAGTTCAAAAGCATCAATTCTTCGGTGCTCAGGTTTCTTTATAGGCCAAATCTCATATCCATACATGACTACTGGAAAAACATTAGCCTTGGCTAGACAGACATTTGTTGGCAAAGTAATGTTTCTGCTTTTGAATATGCTATCTACGTTAGTCATAACTTTTCTTCCAAGGAGTAATCACCTTTTTATTTCATGGCTTCAGTCACCATCTACAGTGATTTTGGAGCCCAAAAGAATAAAGTCTGACACTGTTTCCACTGTTTATCCATCTATTTGCCATGAAGTGATGGGACCAGATGCCATGATCTTTGTTTTCTGAATGTTGAGATTTAAGCCAACTTTTTCACTCTCCTCTTTCACTTTCATCAAGAGGCTCTTTAGTTCTTCTTCACTTTCTGCCATAAGGGTGGTGTCATCTGCATATCTGAGGTTATTGATATTTCTCCCGGCAATCTTGATTCCAGCTTGTGCTTCATCAGCCCAGCGTTTCTCATGATGTACTCTGCATATAAGTTAAATAAGCAGGATGACAATATACAGCCTTGACGTACTCCTTTTCCTATTTGGAACCAGTCCTTTGTTCCATGTCCACTGGAACATGTTGCTTCCTGACCTGCATACAGATTTCTCAGGAGGTGGTCAGGTGGTCTGGTATTCCCATCTCTTTCAGAATTTTCCACAGTTTCTTGTGATCCACACAAAGGCTTTGGCATAGCCAGTAAAGTGGAAGATGTTTTTCTGGAACTCTCTTGCTTTTTTGATGATCCAGTGTATGTTGGCAATTTGATCTCTGGTTCCTCTACCTTTTCTAAACCCAGCTTGAATACCTGGAAGTTCATGGTTCATGTATTGTTGAAGCCTGGCTTGGAGAATTTTGAGTATTACTTCACTAGCACGTGAGATGAGTTCAATTGTGCAGTAGTTTGAGCATTCTTTGGCATTTTCTTTCTTTGGAATGGGAATGAAAACTGACCTTATCCAGTCCTGTGGCCACTGCTGAGTTTTCCAAATGAGCTGGTGTATTAAGTGCAGCACTTTCACAGCATCATCTTTTAGGATTTGAAATAGCTTAACTGGCATCCCATCACCTCCACTAGTTTTGTTCATAATGATGCTTCCTAAGGCCCACTTGACTTCATGCTCCAGGATGTCTGGCTCTAAGTGAGTGATCACACCATTGTGATTATCTGGATCCTGAAGATCTTTTTCATACAGTTCTTCTGTGTATTCTTGCCACCTCTTCTTAGTATCTTCTGCTTCTCTTAGGTCCATACCATTTCTGTCCTTTATTAAGCCCTTCTTTGCATGAAATGTTCCCCTGATATCTCTCATTTTCTTGAATAGATCTCTAGTCTTTCCCATACTATTGTTTTCCTCTATTTCTTTGTACTGATTACTGAGGAAGGCTTTCTTATCTCTCCTTGCTATTCTTTGGAACTCTGCATTCAAATGTATATAGCTTTCATTTTCTCCTTTGCTTTTTGCTTCCCTTCTTTTGTCAGCTATTTGTAAGGCCTCCTCAGACAGCCATTTTGCTTTTTTGCATTTCTTTTTCTTGGGGATGGTCTTGCTCCCTCTCTACTTTACAATGTCAAGAACTTCCGTCCATAGTTCATCAGGCATTCTGTTTATCAGATCTAGTCTCTTAAATCTATTTCTCACTTCCACTGTATAATCGTTAGGGATTTGATTTAGGTCATATCTGAATGGTCTAGTGGTTTTCCCCACTTTCTTCAATTTAAGTCTGAATTTGGCATAAAGGAGTTCATGATCTGAGCTACAGTCAGCTTCCAGTCTTGTTTTTGCTGACTATAGAGCTTCTCCATCTTTGACTGCAAGGAATATAATCAATCTGATTTCAGTGTTGACCATTGGTGATATCCATGTGTAGAGTCTTCTCTACGTGTTGTTGGAAGAAGGTATTTGCTATGACCAGTGTGTTCTTTTGGCAGAACTCTATTATCCTTTGCCCTGCTTCATTCTGTACTTCACAGCCAAATTTGCCTGTTATTCCAGGTATTTCTTGACTTCCTACTTTTGCATTCCAGTCCTCTATAATGAAAAGGACATCTTTTGGGGGTGTTAATTCTAGAAGGTCTTGTAGGTCTTCAGAGAACCATTCAACTTCAGCTTCTTCAGCATTACTGGTTGGAGCATAGACTTGGATTACCATGATATTGAATGGTTTGCCTTGGAAACGAACAGAGATCATTCTGTCATTTTTGAGACTGCATCCAAGTACTGCATTTCAAACTCTTTTGTTGACCATGATGGCTACTCCATTTCTTCTAAGGGATTCTTGTCCACAGTAGTAGATATAATGGTCATCTGAGTTAAAATGACCCATTCCAGTTCAATTTAGTTCACTGATTCGACATTCACTCTTGCCATCTCCTGTTTGATCACTTCCAATTTGCCTTGATTCATGGACCTAACATTCCAGGTTCCTATGCAATATTGTTCTTGACAGCATCGGACCTTGCTTCCATTACCAGTCACATCCACAACTGGATGTTGCTTTTGCTTTGGCTTCTTCTTTTCATTCTATCTGGAGTTATTTCTCCACTGATCTCCAGTAGCATATTGGGTACCTACTGACCTGGGGAATTCATCTTTCAGTGTCCTATCTTTTTGCCTTTTCATACAACAGCTGCACAGCACTGGAGCAGAGAGTGGCAGCTACGCAGCACTGGAGCTGCCAAGAGGACATTCCTGACATCCAAGGTCAGGAGCGGCGCCTGCATTTCACTGAAGCAGCCCTGAATAGATACCCCATGTCCAAGGTAAGAGAAATCCCAGTAAGACGGTGGGCACTGGAGCGTCTGTGAGGAGATACACCATACCCAAGGGCAAAGGAGAAGCCCCAGCAAGATGGTAGGAGGTGCAAATTCACATTTAGAATCAAATCCCATTCCTGCCAGAGATGCTCAGAGGGCTCAAACAAACCTTGTGGGCACCAGGACCCAGGGACCCCACAGACACTGAGACAGAACTGTGTTTGAGTGTCTTGTGTGGCGGTACAGGTCATCAGTGGTATGCGCAAGGACAGGGGCTCTGGGTGTGGGTATGGCATAAGTCCTCTTGGAGGAGGTTGCCATTGACCCTACCACAGAGCTGCCAGAACTTACATAGGACTGGGAAATAGTCTCTTGGAGGGCACTACAGAACGTTGTGCACCAGCACCCAGGAGAAAGGAACAGTGACTCCACAGGAGACTGTCCTGGACTTGCCTGTGGGTGTCCAGGAGTCCCCAGCAAAGGCATGGGTTGGTGGTGGTCTGCTGCAAGGTTGGGGGCCCGGACTGCAGCAGTACATGCATGGGATCTTTTGCATGAGGTCACCGTTATCTTCATTACCTCCACCATAGTTTGGGCCCAGATAAACAGCAGGGAGGGGACACAGCTCCAGCCATCAACAGAAAATTTGATTAAAGATTTACTGAGCGTGGCCCCACCCATCAGAACAAGACCCAGTATCACCCTCAGTCAGTCTATCCCATCAGGAAGCTTCCATAAGCCTCTTATCCTTGTCCATCAGAGGGCAGACAGACTGAAAAGCACAATAACAGAAAACTAATCAGTCTAATCACATGGACCACAGCCTTGTCTAATTCAATGAAACTATGAGCCATGCCATGTAGGGCCACCCAAGACAGACGGGTCATGGTGGAGAGTTCTGACAAAATGTGGTCCACTGGAGAAAGAAATGGAAAACCACTTCAGTATTCCTGCCTTGAGAACCCCATGAACAGAATGAAGTCATATGTTTAGACAAAGGTTATTTTAAATTCATCATTCATTTTTCTAAATGCTTAATACACAATGTTCTTTCATTTTGTAACTAAACATATGTATAACACATAAATGTACTAGAGTTGAGAGAAAAATAGTACAGGATAAATATACCTAAATATAGTACGTTTCCCCTAAAGTTCTATTATATAATGCTATTATATAAACAAATAATGAAAAGTTAATATGAGTATAGTGCTCTTGAACAAATTAAGAGTAAAATACACTACATGGCTTTCATATTTAATTTTCAATATTTTGTTCAAAAACAATTAGAACAATTTTAATAGCTTCACCTAATAAACAGAAAGGTCCAAATCAATAAAATTAATTTAACATTTTTCACTGTCCAAACAGACTATCTCATTTTTTCTTACTCAGTTTTTTAATGATATATTATTGTAGGCAATAGCATATATTTCTCCTGAATTTCAGAAGGGCAGCAGAAATTCAGTCTCTTACCTAACACATACAAACAGACTAGATCCTTTTTTCAATACAAATGTTATGAGATGGGATAACAACTGTGCTATAGACTTTCTAGGATGGAAAGATGTATTAGAAATCACGGTGTGTAAGGTGAATATAACTGGATCCAGAAAACATCCAATTCATTCATTTATTAAGGTACATTGCAAGAGCGGTTTATTTTTTAAGATATATATCCATAATAATCACTGATTTTTTTAATGTTTTACAAAATCTCCAGTGTCTAATCAAAAGATGATTTTTATAAAATGCTACTAGCCATACCCTTATCCAATCCAGATTCATACAGATTGAACCCCCCACTTAGTTTTACATTTTTCTTCCTAAAATTTATGATCTCGATTACAAATTGCTCTTGAGTGACATTCAGAAGATATTGCAAGGGTATCCACTCTACCTCTCTTGTCAAATGTGTTTCAGCACAAGGATTATTGATGGAAGCCTGAGACACAGATGAAGAGGAATTAGAGCTGTGGGGTATAGAATTGCAGAAATTGCATCAATACAAACAGCTGAAGGAAAGATGATACTCTGTTCAAATGTTTCCTATTTCATAGAACTCTCCAGAGTCCCATTTACTCCTGACAAGTACGAACAGTGCTTACAAGTTCTCTTCAACGTGGCGGATTGCTTAAATTAAGAAAATATTTTTAGTTAAAAAGAAAGTTGCTGCAGAACTTGAAAGCTGTAGAATAAAACCTGAAAAGGATTTCATCAGACAATAAGATCCAGCTCTGGTGCCTTAATCTGCAAAACGAAACTATGAAATAACTGATTCCTGTTTAACACAACCGTACAGGCAGGCCTCTTTTTATTGTGTTTTTGCTTTACTGAGCTTCACAGATACTGCCTTTTTACAGATTAAAGGTCTGTGGCAACCCTGTGTCCAGCAAATCTATCGATGCTATTTTTCCAGCAGCATTTGCTGACTTCATGTCTCTGCGTCACATTTTGGTGATTTTCACAATATTTCAAGATATTTCATTATTACTGTATGTTATGATGATCTGTGATCAGTGATCTTCAATGTTCCTATCGTACTTGTTTTGAGGTGCCACAGACCACACCCATAATCAAAAAATGTTCTGGTGTGTTCTGACTGCTCCATTGATGTACTGGTCTCTGTCCCTCTTCCTCTCCTTGGGCCTTTCTATTCCTTGAGACGCAGCAATGTTGAAATCAGGCCAACTAATAACCCTACAAAGACTTGTAAGTGTTCAAGCAAAAGGAAGAGCCACGTGTCTCTCATTCTAAATCAAAAGCTAGAAATGATTAAGATGAGGGAGCAAATCAGAAAGCTAATCAAAAGCTGATATAGGCCAAAAGCTGGGCCTCTTGCCCCAAATAGCTATCCAAGTTATGAATGCAAAGTTCTTGAAAGAAATTAAAAGTGCTATTCCAGGGAACACATAAATGATAAGAAAGTGAAACAGTATTACTGCTGATACAGAGATAGTTTCAGCAGTATAAGTCAAACCAGGCATGACATTCCCTTAAGCCAAAGCCTAATCCAGAGCAAGGCCCTAACTCACTTCAATTCTCTGAAGGCTGAGAGAGGTGAGGAAGCTGCAGAAGAAAAGCCTGAAATGAGCAGAGATTGGGTCACGAGGTTTAAGGAAAAAAGCCATCTCCGGAACATGAAAGTGCAAGGTGAAGCAGCAAGTGTTGATGCAAAAGCTGCAGCAAGTTACCCAGAAGATCTTGCTAAGGTGATTAATAAAGACAGCTACACTAATCAACAGATTTTCAGTGTAAACTAAACAGTCTTCTATTGGAAGAAGATGTCATCTGAGGCTCTCATATCTGAAGAAGAGAAATCAATGCCTGGCTTCGAGGCTTCAAAGGACAAGTTGATTCTCTTGTTAGGGCCAACTTTAAGTTGATGCTCATTTTACCATGCTGAAAATCCTAGGCCCCTTAGTAATGAGTCTACTAAATCTACTCTGACTATGCTCTCTAAATGGAACAACAAACCCTAGTGATAGCACATCTGTTTACAATATGGCTTGCTGAATATTTTCACCCAACTGTTAAGACATAATGCTCAGAAAAAGACATCCCTTCAAAATATTACTGCTTATTGACAATGCATCTGGTCTCCCAAGAGTTCTGATAGTGGTATACAATGAGATTAGTGTTGTTTTTATACCTGCTCACACAATATTCATTCTGCAGCCCATGAAAGAAGGAGTAATTTAGACTTTGAATCATTATTTCAGAAATACATTTCATAAGTCTATAACTGTCATAGATAGTGATTCCTCTGATGGATCTGGGCAAAGTCAATGGAAAACCTTCTGGGAAGGTGATGTCATTAAGAACATTCATGATTTATGAGAAGAGGTCAAAATATCAACATTAACAGGAATTTAGAAGAGGTTGATTCCAACCTTCATGAATGATTTTGAAGCATTCTAGACTGCAGTGGCAGAGAAGGCAATGGCACCCCACTCCAGTACTCTTGCCTGGAAAATCCCATAGACGGAGGAGTCTGGTGGGCTCCATGTCTAGCGTCCATGGGGTCGCTAAGAGTCGGACACGACTGAGTGACTTCACTTTGACTTTTCACTTTCATGCACTGGAGAAGGAAATGGCAACCCACTCCAGTGTTCTTGCCTGGAGAATCCCAGGGATGCGGGTGCCTGGTGAGCTGCCATCTAAGGGGTTGCACAGAGTTGGACACGACTGAGGTGACTTAGCAGCAGCAGCAGACTGCAGTGGAGAAAGTAAATGCCATTATGGTGGAAATAGCAAGAGAACTAGAATTAGAAGTAGAGCCTGAAGATGTGACTGAATTGTTGCAATCTCAAGAGGAGTTGCTTCTTACAGATGAACAAAAAAGTGATTTCTTGAGATAGAATTTACTCCTGGCAAAGGTGCTATAAAAGACTGTCGAAATAACAATGAAAGATTTATAATATTATATAAATTCAGTTGATAAAGCAGCAGTGGGGCTTGAAAGGATTGACTTCCATTTTTAAAAAAGTTCTACTGTGGGAAAATGCTATCAGACAGTGTTGTATGCTACAGAGAAATCATTTGTGAAAGGAAGAGTCAATCGATGCAGTAAATTTCACTGGAGTCTTATTTTAAGAAATTGCCACAGCCATGCAGCCTGCAGCAACCACCACCCTGATCAGTCAATATCCATCAAAATTAAGACAAGAACCTCCACAGAAAAAAGAATATGACTTACTGAAGCCTCAGATGATGGCTAGCCTTGTTTAGCAATAAAGTATTTTCTAATGAAAGTGTGTACATTTTTTAGACGTAGTGCTATTTCACATTCAGTAGACTACCGCATACTATGAACATAACTGTCATGTGTCCTGGGAACCAAAAGATTCATGTGACTCACTTTATGGCAATATTTGCTTTCTTGTGGCAGTCTGGAACCCAACATTCTGGAACTCAACATTCAAAAAACTAAGATCATGGCATCCAGGCCCATCACTTCATAGCAAATAGATGGAGAAACAATGGAAACAGTGACAGTCTTTATGTTTGAGGGGCTCCAAAAATTACTGCAGATGGTGACTGCAGTCATGAAATGAAAATACACTAGCTTCTTGGAAGAAAAGTTATGACAAACCTAGGCAGCACATTAAAAAGCAGAGACATTATTTTGCTAACAAAGGTACATCTTGTCAAAGCTATGGTTTATCCAGTAGTACATGTATGGATGTGAGAGCTGGACCATAAATCTGAGCACCAAAGAACTGATGCTTTTGTACTGTGGTGTTGAAGACTCTTGACAGTCTCTTGGACTGCAAGGAGATCAAACCAGTCCATCCTAAAGGAAATCAGTCTTGAATTTTCACTGAAGGGACTGATGCTAAAGCTGAAGCTCCAATACTTTGGCCACCTGATGTGAAGAACTGACTCACTGGAAAAAAAAAAAAAACCCTGATGCTGGGAAAGATTGAAAGCAGGAGGAGAAGGGGAAGACAGAGGATGAGATGGTTGGATGGCATCACCGACTCGATGGACATTGAGTTTGAGCAACCTCTGGGAGTTGGTGATGGACTGGGAAGCCTGGCATTCTGCAGTCCATGCGGTCGCAAAGAGTCGGACATGACTGAACGACTGAACTGAACTGGAACCCAACCCACAGTATCCTCGAGATATTCCCTGGACAAGAAAACTAGTCATAAGCCAGAACAAAGATTACAATATATTCTTCACAGATGACTCTAAAACACCTTCACTGAGAAAGCACAAGGAGTATGTTTCAGAAGATGTGTAATCGTGAAAGTCCATCTCTCCAAAACAACTCACCCCTTCACATTATCACATATATAATTTTTTCCCTGAATGCCAATTACAGGGTTTTCCAAAGTATGTTTTCCAGATCACTTGCTCAACAGGATGTTTATAAACTTTTGTTGATAAAGGACACCAGTTTAAAATGGGGGAATGATTGAACCATTCCCTAATTAATTAACTTTCTTTCAGTGCAGGACTTCTAAGTTTTTCATATAGTATTTTATACTGTGTTGATCCACAGTGGGGAGGACATACTACTCAGCATTTCAAAACTTATTTGACTGCGGAAGCCCTTTTTTTCGTGGAATACCTTTGACTACTACTTTAAGGAGTGTGTATAACAATTTTACGGGCTTGGGATTAAGATTATTAGCATAGAAAGCCACTGGCTGTTTTTCCAAATACCAACATCACCAGCCACTTGACTCTGTGGGAAATGTACAGTAGGATAAAAGCCTATTGTGTCAGTGACTGCAATGTTATCCCTCCCTTTCCGCACCAGCACTCTCCATCCCTGTCAGTCACATTAGCAGGCTCACTATCAGTGAGGTAATCACAGCATATTCATATAATCACAGATATTCATGCTGGCCACTCATAGCAACATGCTCCCCTGAAAATGTACCCTAGATGTGAAAAGTAACATCCTTTTCCATTTTTATAATGGCTTCCCTTATGTTTGCTTGCAACATACTATTACTGTGCTGAAAGATTGTTACTTATGCCCTATAAATCTTCCTGCCTTCTCTCAGGAGTTACCTTTCACATAACAACCAGAAAACTTTTGCCAAGTTCTGAAAAAAGATGCTGTCATAGATTCTCTTAAAAAAAAAAGTCTAGTTTGGGGTCGCTTTTTTGTTTCCTGTTTATTTTACAAACAAAAGAGTGAAAGTTGAAATGTCACCTGTTTAGAAAAAAGATTTTATTCTTTTTTTTTTTTTTTTAAAGAAGCAAGGAAGACTTTATTCTAGAATACTGTAATTGGAGAGACAGACTGAAGTCAATTCTGCTGAAACAAAAGGAAAGGGGATTTATACAAGCTGGGATTAAAAGATTTTATTCTTATCAGATGTGTGTGATAGTCATTCGATTGGAAAACAGAACCATCACTGAGGTGACTGACACTTTTTTATAAAGACACTTTTCATTTGTCACTTTGTACACAGTTTTTGTTTTTATGATGCCCCCATTTAATGGCCACTATGGCATCCCACTCCAGTACCCTTGCCTGGAAAATCCCATGGATGGAGGAGCCTGGTGGGCTGCAGTCCATGGGGTCACTAAGAGTCGGACACGACTGAGTGACTTCACTTTCACTTTTCACTTTCATGCATTGGAGAAGGAAATGGCAACCTACTCCAGTGTTCTTGCCTGGAGAATCCCAGGGACAGAGGAGCCTGATGGGCTGCCGTCTATGGGGTCGCACAGAGTCGGACACGACTGAAGCGACTTAGCAGCAGCATACCTTCATGCAAGAGATACTGCTTAGAACTTTGAATTTACTGTCTTAGTTTATCCTCACATCATCCCATACAAAAGTTATTATTAGCCTAAGTCTCAGAGAAAATAAGTTCATCATTGAAAGTCCCAGTTATTAAGTGATGACCTGATACTTGAAACTGTACCTGTCTGATCTGAAAGATCCCAGTCTTCTCAGGATACCAAGCAGACATATACATCATTGTTTCTAATAACCCCTTAGTAAATGCTCTTTACTGAGGGGTTGTTAGAAACATGCTATCACATATTATCATAGCATTTGATAAGAAATGGAAGGATTTTTCCCATTCCAGCCAGAGTTGCTTCTCCTCACATCTTCTACCAAAAAAACAGAGGATTTAAGCTTCTGTGAAACTGGGCCTGAACTGATGGACAAAGAGAATGAAACAAGAACAGAATGTCCCCAGGAAGAACAGAGATGGAGCAACATCCACCTTAGATCTTAGAGACTCTGCATTCAGCTTATTTCAGAGCTATACTGCCTTTTATAATAATACTTATGAAACGATCTTTCTGTAAGTGTAGCACAGTGTGTCTCCATAAAAGCATCCAAGTTTTCATATGAAGACTCCTACCAACAAAGTTAATAAATCTTGGCTGTGAAGTGAAATGCAAGAGAAATATTATGTAAGCAGTGTCCCTTTATCAGCAAATGTGCTGACTAGTCAGGTTGCACGGTATCAGCGAATAATCAGGCACAACTGAAAGGTCATGAGAGATAGAAAAGCAGCAAGGCCACTATGGCATGAGTTTGTTAAATGACTTTCTCTTTAAAGAAAACAACAACACTGCTATCAAATATCTTGCTACATGATACCTTAATCCATTTCTCTGCTTCACTTGATCTATCATGTCTTGGCCATAGTACATATTCTCAGACAACCTATAATTCTGAGAATTATTGAACATTAACACCTGAATATTTGAGGCTCCCTATAAAAGAGATTGACTTGTTTCTGTTAATCAGAACAAAAGAAGATGTAAACAGAAATTAACATTTAAGTACCTAGTATGTGCCAAGAGCTCTGCAGTATTTTGATCATGTTATTGTATTAATCCTCACAGTGTTATAAAATAGGTGTTCTACAAATGAGAATTACTAATGAAGTGATGCCCATGTGCCCTAAATCATTCAACCGGATGAAGTTCAGCCAGGGTTCAGTCTGAGCTCTGCTGGCTGCAAAGACTGTACTCATTCCACTCTTCATTCTGCATCCCTTGGGATATTTTCACTGGCCCGATCATCCTGTAGAATCAGAGAATGCTTTAAGAGCCAGCAGAGACCACAGAGATTTCCTTGATAACCATTTCCCTGTTTACACACAAGAAATTTTAAACCCTCAGCAGATTTATAATATAATCTAAATCAAAGGCTTCTTGGTGCTGTTGTGCTCAGTCACTCAGCCGTGTCCGACTCTTTTCCATCCCGTGTACTGTAGCCCGGACAGTTCCTCTGTCCATGGGGATTCTCCAGGCCAGAATACTGAAGTGGGTTGCCACGCCCTCCTCCAGGGATAAACCCAGGTCTCCCACATTGCAGGTGGATTCTTTACCACCTGAGCCACCAAGGAAGTTTCTTGGTGTTAGAATGGGAAATTAAACAACCTCTCAATTCATATGCATTTTGTATTTTTCCTATTTCCCACTATATCCTTGCTATCTTTTTAAATGATGGTTAAAACCAAGTTCACCACATTTCACAGATCCAAAACTGTTCATATCACAGTATAGAATCTCAAGTCAAAGCCATTTATCTTTTGGTTTATGCATTTGTTTTTAATATATTTGTAGTAAAACATTCATGTTTCATAAAATAATTGAAGTGAAAAGTATTTGTGTGAAAATAGCTAAGATCATTATTATAGGCATAAGAGCCTATCCAAGGTCATAGGGAATGGACCAAGATATTCAATGATCTTCCCTCTGTCTAAAGTTGACCCCACTCTGACATCTTGGGCATCTTTCAAAGTCCTTCAGGATAGTGTGCATAATTTCATTATTCTACTTATTGAACATTGCAATTTATTTTGTTTGTATGCTTACTCTCACTGTTAGAATGTACACAGTGAGTGCATTTTATTTATCCTTGTACACTCAGATATGCTTGAAATGAATTGAATTATATTGGATTGGCCTGCCTTGAGTGGAACTATACTGAATTTATTTAAATTTAATTGGCATTTGTTACCATCTGATTAATCTGGTTATATCATTGACATCTCAAGTCTGGCTGAATTAGTAAACAACTTTTAAGTTTTTAGAGCCACTTTACTGAGAAGACAGTTTGTTGACTTCTTTTTTTGCAATGTCAGAAACACATAATGAAAAACAGGATGAGAGGGACCCAGCACAGAGGGTCCACATACTGCTGTAAGCTGGCTTACTCAGGTGAGAACGTAAGGTTTTCTTCACGCTTTGCCCTGACACTCTAGCTGGTTATGATAAGCACTAGAAGCACAAGGAGGCCCAACAGCAGACAATTAGACAAGCTACACATGTAAATATAGCACAAGAGGGAAAATCTAAGGTTCCAGAGAAAGCAGTGTGCAGGGGTTCTTCACTTTGGTCTCTCCCTGGGTAAACTGCCAAACATTGTTGTCAAACATCTTCATGAAATTATTCTAAAATCAGTTTTAATATATTTTAATAATTTTTGTTTCAAAATATAATACTTTAAAAATATATATTTGATGGGTGAAGTCTGTAAGTTTTTCAGCTAAACCATAGGCAAGTTTTATAAGTTTCTGATGGTAATAAGGGTCAAACTACATGGCAAGAAACCATGAGGCAAGAGGTACTCATTCTACATAGATGTAATGCAGATACCTCATGAAGAGACACCAGAGTGCATAAAGAAATAGAACAGTAAATAGAGAGGAACCATGCAATTAGACAAAAATAAATCCAGAATCTGAATGCTTATGGTATAGAGATGATGATGAAGAAGATCTCCTTTATATGGCTATAGACAAGGAAATTCATTTCTAGAATTTTTAAGCCTAGAAAGGCAAATTCATGGCTTTCCTTTATCAGTATTACTATGAGGCTGCTGCTGCTGCTGCTGCTAAGTCACTTCTATCGTGTCCGACTTTGTGCGATCCCAGAGACGGCAGCCCACTAGGCTTCCCGTCCCTGGGATTCTCCAGGCAAGAACACTGGAGTGGGTTGCCATTTCCTTCTCCAATGCATGAAAGTGAAAAGTGAAAGTGAAGTCCCTCAGTCGTGTCCGACTCCTAGCAACCCCATGGACTGCAGCCTACCAGGCTCCTCTGTCTAATGGAGGATTAATAGGTGTGGTGGAGATAAGCACCTTGTAAATGATAAAGTCCTGTTCAGAAGAAAGGTATTCCCTGCTGGAGTAAACTTCCAGCACCATGGATCATATATCATTTTAAATGTATATATCTGGGGGCTTCCCTGCTGGCTCAGTGATAAAGAATTCACCTGTCAATGCAGAAGACTTCAGTTCAATCCCTGATCCAGGAAGATCCCATAATGCCACAGAGCAACTATGAGCCACAGCCACTGAGCTGGTGCTCTAGAGACTGGGAGCTGCAACTACTGAGCCCATGTGCCGCAGCTATGGAGGCCCGCGTGCCCAAGAGCCCCTGCCCCATGCCCACAACAACAGAAGCCGCCACAATGAGAAGCCTGTGCACTTCAATTAGAGAGTAGCTGCTGCTCACCACAACCAGAAAAAGCCCGACAACAACGAAGACACAGCACAGCCAAAAATAAATAAATTATTTAAAAACAAAATGAATTTATATATTGTAGATGGATAGATGAAATTTTATTTCAAATCTGGGACTTGGGTAAGTCATGGAGATATCTCAGTAAGTGTTGATATAAGACTAGAATGACTAAGTTGTAGTTTGTAAAATGTAAGAATTTCAGAGACATATATATTTAAGGTTTTCTGAGATGTACAAATAGTGCCTAGACATACTTAATCAAAAAACATACTCTTTGAGTATAAACTTTGAATGTATTAATTACTGAACAGTCTTAATACAGAGCTAATGCATTCTTTAAATATTTTTTTCTATTGCAATCACTTCTATGTCTTTAATTTGACTGTGGGAACCATGCAATTACACAGATGAGGATGCAAGGTTCCTGATGTTAGTACAAGTTATTTTCAGAGTCAAATTCGAGGAGAGAATAAATCTCTTAAATTTTATTCTGCAGTCTCAACTTTAAAGTGATATACATGTCACACTTACTCAGTGCTTTTATTCAGAAAATAAAAAAGGAAGCCAGCAAATAGCTCTGACATTCCCTAATCCTAAAAAAAAAATTGTTTCAGTCCCTGAAGCATATCTGTTAAGAAGAAAAATATAAAAGTCCAGTCCATAAGGTTTAATGATTTAATTTTTGAGGAAAAAGCAGAATAAAATATTGTGATTCTGACTCTATCAAAACATGCAACTATAAGGTCAAAGTTGTCTAGATTAAGAAATAAAACTTGTTTTGTTGGGAGGCAGGATTGTAGCAAGGGCTGAGGGAGTGGGACTTGCAATACAGATTTGGGGAGATACCTGCGTAGAGGTGATAGTTGAAGTCATGAGTGACGATGAGAACTCCAAGGGTGAGATCTGACAGAAATGGCCTTTGATTCTCAAACCAAGGAAGGGTGAGAAGTGAAGCACACAGATTTCATAATGAAATACTGTAGCTGCTATTTTTTACAATGGCAGGGGTCAGAGAAGGAGCTTCATTAGACAGCTGATTTCCTCTTTATCTCTATTCAGTCAGAATGATGGGCTGATTCCCATGCTGATGATTGTCCTTACAGAGTTTTTCAGTGACATTAGACTCCTAAGTCACAGAAAGTGTGCACCAAACTCAGACATACAGAGAAATGCTGCCATAATGACTTGGAGAGTAGGATAATGATAAGCTACCTGCTAGAAGACTAGTATCTGAGACAAGCCATACTACAAGACAACTCAGTTTTCTCTAATTCTTTCTTGCCATATGGCTAATATTTAGAATATTCTCTCTTATAAAGTCACCAAGCGTTTTCAAAATAATGGCCAGATGTTTCAATATTTTTGATTTTGTCTTTTTTTACTCAAGAATCTTCCCTTGAACTTGACCAAAAAAATCAACAGACTTAACAGAGCTTTTATGTTTTGTTAAAACAGAAGTATCAGTATATTTCTCTGATTTTTCTATAAATATATACATACATGCATGCTTCATGGAGAAAGTGATGGCACCCCACTCCAGTACTCTTGCCTGGAAAGTCCCATGGACAGAGGAGCCTGGTAGGCTGCAGTCCATGGGGTCGTGAAGAGTTGGACACGACTAAGCGACTTCACTTTCACTTTTCACTTTCATGCATTGGAGAAGGAAATGGCAACCCACTCCAGTGTTCTTGCCTGGAGAATCCCAGGGACGGGGGAGCCTAGTGGGCTGCCGTCTATGGGGTCGCACAGAGTCAGCACGACTGAAGCAACTTAGCAGCAGCAGCAGCAGTATGCTTCACTCCCTTCTTTCCAGACTACCTTTGCCCACTTCTAATGAACATTGAGCCAAATACCATGACTTTTGCAACCATTTACCATTTTCAGCATCCATTCATCCATTCAATACTTTTGTGCCCAGCCCTGGCTGCACAGAAGCATCAATAGGGGAGCTTTCACGTCCTCAACACTCGGGCACATCCCAGTAACATTAGACGTTCTGGGGTGGGACTCAAGCACTAGCACTTTTAAAGATCCTCAGCTGAGGCTAAGGTGAGAAAACTGAAGCCCTGAAACTTGCACAAGGTCACAGAGCCAGGAGGTAGTAGAGCCCTGGAGAGATGCCACTCCAGGACCTCTCCCTGTAGCTCCATTCAAGCCTTCGATGGGAGGATACTCCTCAGCTCTGTCTCTCTGATCCACAGCTTCTGTCCTGACCATGATCACAGCCCCCACCTCGGCGCCCTCCCTGCACCTCACATTCTCCTTGCTCCCGCTGACAGCCCCCGTGAGCTCCATGCTCACAGGTAGTAGAGTTGGCCCAGGGAGCTTCCTGCAGCCCCATACTAAATATAAATAAAAATTAAATAAACACTTTTGTGATTCAGTATTGCTAGGTCCATGAAAAAAAAACAGACAGTGTCCCCTGCCCTCACATAAGATACTCATTCTGGAGTTTCAGAAAATACATCTTTCTCCTAATAACAACAACAACAACAAAAGAACAAAACACAAAAAAGGAAGGGGTAGAAATAAAGCAAACTTTATTGTTTTTCTATGTCAGAAGAAAACATTATTTAAAATTTTGCTGCTACATTTGCTTTACTTTAGCAGCAACATGTGATTATCTTTCTCTAATTCTCTAGTCCTCTAATCCAGATGTCTAATAACTGAGTGGACATATGTCAACATAACTCTGAAAAATACAGGCAAGTTACCCTATAATAGAAAGATTATATTCAAAACAGCATTAGAAACATTAATCTACTCCTTCTTCCAACAAGTATTTTGACTGTCTTTTATGTTGCAGGCATTCTTCTAGTTCTGGAGATTCAGCAGTGAATAGTACCCATGGTCTTAAAGCACAGGGCTTGGTGTTTGAGCTCAGAAGCCAGTCAACGCCCCGTGGCAAAGACTGTCTTTAGGAGACTCACAGAACAAGTACAAACAGTACCCTCCCTAAGTAACATCGCTTTCATCCTCTCCCTTTTTTCCCATATATCCAGATATACTACAGAGAGAATCCTAGAATTGAAAAGTATGTTAATTTTTCTAGATCATCTATTCTAATGCCTTTTATCTACAGATGTCTGAATGAGTGCCATAAGCTTTAATTAACATCCAAACATTACTCAGCAGGTAATGACAATGACAAGACATTAGAAAAATATTCCTTATGTGTATGTAAACACATATGTGCTGAAAAGTGAAGTCGCTCAGTCGGGTCCGACTCTTTGTGACCCCATGGACGGTAGCCTACCAGGCTCCACCGTCCATGGGATTTTCCAGGCAAGTATACTGGAGTGAGCTGCCATTTCCTTCTCCAGGGGATCTTTCCAACCCAGGGATCAAACCCGGGTCTCCTGCATTGCAGACAGACGCTTTACCGTCTGAGTCACGAGGGAAAACACAAAGGTCGTGTTGGTTCAAAAACAAGTGGAGGAAGCCCCCTCCACTTCCTTAAAAACTATTTTCTGCATTTTTCCCAGTAATAAACTTGCTACCATACTGTTCATAAGATTTCTCGTTTATCACTAAATCCCCCTTTAAACTCTTACACTTGGCAAACATTGAAAACCTACAAATTTTTTTTTTATCTCTTGATGTCCCTTCCATAAATTCACTAAGATAATTCATTTTCTCCCACATTCCTCATAATCCAGAAAATGAGAATTAAATGTAATTTTTAAAATTCAGTAAAAAGCTCTTTGATTTTCTCTTTTATGATTGCCTGTTTTTGATCCTCTGAAAAATACAAGGCAAACTTCAAACACAGACAAGTTAATGCTATAGTCTAGCTATATTTAAAATAATTCAATCATATTCATTAATACAAAGACGGTGGGAAGCCCCCACATTTAGTCTAAAACAACATGAGGTCATGAACATATAAGGGAATCATGTACTACTGGTCATTAATCTTAATTTCAGAAATTACATTTGAAGATTTAATTCTCTCTTCCTATGTCTAGACAGGCAACAAGGAATAATCTTTTCAGCCTTAATTGCATTTACTCCTATGACTTCATAAAAAGGACAATTCTAGTTGCTATTTGCAACAGGAAAAAAAAGATTATATATAATCCTCATTATTATATTACAGTTGTTTGTAACCTCAATAGCTGGGCCTCCATGGGAGACATAAAAGAAATACAAAACAAATACAAGTAATATCCTTAATAAAAATCTATTCTACATAAAAATCATAGTATTCATCAAGAAACTGTTGATCATCTGCTCTGATTACGAAGGAGTACAATACAGTTTGCCCTCGAGCAGCTTAGCTTCTATTTAAAGATAGAAGAGGTAGTACTTTGCTAGGGCTTCCATAACAAAATATCATGAACTATGTGGCTTAAACAATAGAAATTTATTTCCTCACAGCTCTGGAGGCTAGAAGTCTAAGAACAAGATATCCTCAGGTTAGGTTTTTCTTGAGGCCTCGCAGTCCTCTCCTCAGCTTGCAAGTGGCAAGTCAACCTCTCTACATCTTCACAGTGTCTTTCTTCATTGCACATGCATCCCTGGTGTATCTCCATATACCCAAACATCCCCTTCTTATAGGGATACCAGTCAGACTGGATTAAGACCCACCCTAAAGACCTCATTTTAACTTTACTTCTTCAAAGGCCCCATCTCAAATATAGTCACATTCTGTGGTACTAGCGGTTAAGACATCAACATATGAACAATACAAGGTATTGTATTAATATATAAGTGTAAAAAGCATATGACATTAGAGTAACTCAAAAGAAGATATTGGCGGGTACATTTCTAAGGAGAAAAGGAAAGATATAAGCATCTGAATGCAGAGTGTCAAAGAATAGCAAGAAAAGATAAGAAAGCCTTCCTCAGTGATCAATGCAAAGAAATAGAGGAAAACAACAGAATGGGAAAGACTAGAGATCTCTTCAAGAAAATTAGAGATACCAAGGGAACATTTCATGCAAAGATGGGCTCGATAAAGGACAGAAATGATATGGACCTAACAGAAGCAGAAGATATTAAGAAGAGGTGGCAAGAATACACAGAAGAACTGTACAAAAAAGATCTTCACAACCCAGATAATCATGATGATGTGATCACTGACCTAGAGCCAGACATCCTGGAATGTGAAGTCAAGTGGGCCTTAGAAAGCATCACTACGAACAAAGCTAGTGGAGGTGATGGAATCCCAGTTGAGCTATTTCAAATCCTGAAAGATGATGCTGTGAAAGTGCTGCACTTAATATGCCAGCAAATTTGGAAAACTCAGCAGTGGCCACAGGACTGGAAAAGGTCAGTGTTCATTCCAATCCCAAAGAAAGGCAATGCCAAAGAATGCTCAAACTACTGCACAATTGCACTCATCTCACATGCTAGTAAAGCAATGCTCAAAATTCTCCAAGCCAGGCTTCAGCAATACGTGAACTGTGAACTTCCTGATGTTCAAGCTGGTTTTAGAAAAGGCAGAGGAACCAGAGATCAAATTGCCAACATCTGCTGGATCATCAAAAAAGCAAGAGAGTTCCAGAAAAACATCTATTTCTGCTTTATTGACTATGCCAAAGCCTTTGACTGTGTGGATCACAATCAACTGTGGAAAATTCTGAAAGAGATGGGAAAACCAGACCACCTGATCTGCCTCTTGAGAAATCTGTATGCAGGTCAGGAAGCAACAATTAGAACTGGACATGGAACAACAGACTGGTTCCAAATAGGAAAAGGAGTACGTCAAGGCTGTATATTGTCACCCTGTTTATTTAACTTCTATGCAGAGTACATCATGAGAAACGCTGGACTGGAAGAAGCACAAGCTGGAATCAAGATTGCCAGGAGAAATATCAATAACCTCACATATGCAGATGACACCACCCTTATGGCAGAAAGTGAAGAGGAACTAAAAAGCCTTTTGATGAAAGTGAAAGTGGAGAGTGAAAAAGTTGGCTTAAAGCTCAACATTCAGAAAACGATGATCATGGAATCCGGTCCCATCACTTCATGGGAAATAGATGGGGAAACAGTGGAAACAGTGTCTGACTGTATTTTGGGGGGGCTCCAAAATCACTGCAGATGGTGACTGCAGCCATGAAATTAAAAGATGCTCACTCCTTGGAAGGAAAGTTATGACCAACCTAGATAGCATATTCAAAAGCAGAACATTATTTTGCCAACAAAGGTCCATCTAGTCCAGGCTATGGTTTTTCCTGTGGTCATGTATGGATGTGAGAGTTGGACTGTGAAGAAGGCTGAGCGCCGAAGAATTAATGCTTTTGAACTGTGGTGTTGGAGGAGACTCTAGAGCCCCTTGGACTGCAAGGAGATCCAACGAGTCCATTCTGAAGGAGATCAGCCCTGGGATTTCTTTGGAAGGAATGATGCTAAAGCTGAAACTCCAGTACTTTGGCCACCTCATGCGAAGAGTTGACTCATTGGAAAAGACTCTGATGCTGGGAGGGATTGGGGCAGGAGTAAAAGCGGACGACAGAGGATGAGATGGCTGGATGGCATCACTGACTCAATGGACGTGAGTCTGGGTGAACTCCGGGAGTTGGTGATGGACAGGGAGGCCTGGCGTGCTGTGATTCATGGGGTCGCAAAGAGTCGGACACGACTGAGTGACTGAACTGAACTGAACTGATAACAGGCAATGGAGCAATTGGAAAGAAGGGAAATGGCATTTATTGGTTACCCATTATGTGACAGCTACATACTTTTTTCCAGGTATGCATTTTGTTTTAATAAATAAAGCATATTCATGGTGTAGATCTTAAATCACACTACAAACATTTATAGGCCAAAACAGGTAACAGTGAAGCCACTACTGCTGGAAGGAATGTGGCCTCACATGCAATTCAAGCCCAAAGAGCAAAGACCTGACTCCAGAGCCCACCATATACTGGCCCTTCCAGGCTAGACACTGGACCAGAGGAGAACAGGAGACTCAGAGACATTCATGCACCCACCGTCTGACCCCTTGCCTTCTTACTGCAGAGCCAGCAGGCAGCTGAAATCTCAGATATGCTAGAGGAAGGTTTCCTGACCATATTAAGTAAAACACTCCCATTGTTACCAATCAGCCAGGGGTATTACCTACAAAAGGGTTGTTGTTGTTCAGTCACTCAGTTGTGTCTGCTCTTTTGCAACCCCATGGACTGTAGCCTGCCAGGGTCCTCTATCCATGGAATTCTCCAGGAAAGAATACTGGAGTGGGTTGTCATTTCCTTCTATCCACTGATAAATACAGAATATGAGAACAGCAAAGAGGAAATTACAGAGGTCATCTTGTTTCTTCCAATGTCGGAAGCATCCATGTCACAGCAGCAGATGGACACTACCTCCGGTAGGCATAGTCCAAACACTTCCTGTTGGCATTTGCACCAAACAAGGTTCCCTATACTTCTGGCATCATCTGCTAGACAATGAGGTCCAGCCAGCTTTTGAGGATATTGGAAACATTGATTTTGCAATCCCTACTATAGATTGCAACCTTGCCAGCTATTTCCTCAGGCAGGTAGGCCTTCGGATCATTGTAGACATTAACATCTCTTCTGGTGGTGATTTTTTACACAGACATTGCTTTTCAACTGCTGCCTTCACCAGCAGGAAATCTTGTTTTCTGCAAAAATGACCATTCAGGGCTCCAACAACTGGTACAAGCCAAGGAGGATCAGGCCATTCAGCAGCAGTTGGCACCTGGCTCTATCTTTTACCATTCTGCTGAGTCACTGTCTTTAGGTTTGTGACAAGATCATCCATCTTTCAGTCTGACAATTTTGAGCCTCACTTGACTCATCAGACTGGACATCTGAATTTTCCTATTCTGCTCAATCTGCTTTTCTTTCTTCTCATAATATTCCATAATCTTCATTCTTTACGCTTGCACAAGCTGATCTTTCTCAATGTTGAACTCTTCTTTTGCTTTCCTGTCTATTCTGCTTCCTCCTTGACTTCGTCAATAAAAGTCATCATGTACTTAATCAGCTTCTGCATGTTGGCATCACTGACAGAACAGATGCTGATGAGCAGCCAGGAGAGGAAAGCTGCCACTTCAGGCCTCCTCTGTTTTGTTGTGCTACATATTTCACGTGTGCTAGCATGTGTAAAGCCCATGGAAATTACAATCCAACCAGTTACCCCCATCTTATAAATGAGGAAATGGAGGCTGCAAGAAATGAAAAGACTTCTCTAGTAATGCAGTTAGAAGATGGTGGGCCCATGTTAAGAATTTAGGTATATCATCAATGCTTATCTGCTTGCCACCAGTTTGAGTTCATCCCTGGTGTTAGTCCTGGTTCTGCTACTCACTAATTTTTCTTGGACATCTCACCTCAAATGGAATTCACCTTCCTAATCAATAAAATAACTGGTGTCTTCCCCTACTGTTTTCATAATTTATTACACTACAAAAGTATGATAGCCCATTATATACACATTGGAAATTAGAAACAAAATGGAAAAAACTAAATGCAATATTGTTGTTGTTGTTGTTGTTCAGTCACTAGGTTGCGTCCCACTCTTTAGGACACATGGAATATACACACCAGGCTCCTCTGTCCTCTACAGTCTCCCAGAGTTTGCTCAAATTTATGTTCACTGGGTTGGTGATAATAGCTAAACATCTCATCCTCTGCCACCCTCTTCTCCTTTTGCCTTCAATTTTGTCCAGCATCAGAGTCTTTCCCAATGAGTTGTCTCTTCACAACAGGTACCCAAAGTATTAGAGCTTCAGTTTCAGCATCAGTCCTTCCAATGAATCTTCAGTGTTGATTCTTTCAGGATTGACTGGTTTGATCTCTTTGCTGTTCAAGGGACTCTCAAGAGTCTTCTACAGGACCAAGTTTGAAAGCAGCAATTCTTCAGTGCTCAGTTTTATGGTTCAACTCTCACATCCATACATGACTAATGGAAAAATCATACTTTTGACTATACAAACCTTTGTCAGCAAAATTATGTCTCTGCTTTTTAATACACTGTGTTTGTCATAACTTTCCTTCCAAGGAGCAGGCGTCTTTTAATTTCATGGCTGCACTCACTGTCCACGGTGATTTTGGAGCCTAAAAAATAAAATCTGTCACTGCTTCCACATTTTCCCCTTCTATTTACCATTAAGTGATGAGACCAGATGCCCTGATCTTAGTTTTTTGAATGATGAGTTTTAAGCCATCTTTTTCACTCTTCTGTTTCACTCTCATCAAGAGGTTGTTTAATTCTTCTTTATTTTCTGCCATTAGAGTGGTATCATCTGAATATCTGAGGTTGTTGATATTTCTCCTAGCAATCTTCATTCCATCTTATAATTCATCCAGCCCAGCATTTCACATGATGTACTCTGCATAGAAGTTAAATAAACAAGGGTAACAATATACAGCCTTGTGGTACTCCTTTTCCGATTTTGAACTAGTCCATTATCCCATGTCCAGTTCTAATTGTTGCTTCTTGACCTGCATACATGTTTCTCGGGAGGCAGGTAAGGTGGGCTGGTACTTCCATTTCTTTAAGAGTTTTCCACAGTCTGTTGTGATCCACACAAAGGCTTTGGTGTGATCAATGAAGCAGAAGTAGATGTTTTTCTGGAATTTCCTTGCTTTCTCTATAATCCAATGAATGTTGGCAATTTGATCTCTGGTTTCTTTGCCTTTTCTAAGCACAGCTTGTACATCTGGAAGTTCTCATTTCAGCTACTGCTGAAGCCTAGCTTGAAGGATTTTGAGCATACCTTAATAGCATGTGAAATGAGCACAATTGTACAGTAGTTTGAACATTCTTTGGCATTGCCTTTTTTGGGGATTGGAATGAAAACTGACCTTTTCCAGTTCTGTGGCCACTGCTGAGTTTTCCAAATTTGCTGACATAGTGAGTCCAGCATTTTAACAGCATCATCTTTTAGGATTTTAAATAGCTCAGCTGGAATTCCATCATCTCCACTAGCTTTACTCATAGTACTGCTTCCTAAGGCCCACTTGACTTCACACTCCAGGACGTCTGGTTCTACATTAGTGACCACACCATTGTGGTTATCTGGGTCATTAAGACTTTTTTGATATACTTCTTCCGTATATTCTTGCTGCCTCGTCTTAATCTATTCCACTTTTATTAGGTCTTTACTGTTCCTGTCCTTTATTATGCCATCGTTGCATGAAATGTTCCCTTGATACTTCCAATTTTCTTGAAGAGATAGATCTCTAGTCTATCCCATTTTATTGTTTTTCTCTATTTCTTTGCATTATTCCTTTAAGAAGGCCTTCTTATCTCTCCTTGCTATTCTCTTGAATTCTGCATTCAGTTTTGTATGCCTTTCCCTTTCTCCCTTACCTCTCATTTCCCTTCTTTCCTCAGCTATGTATAAAACCTCCTCAGATAACCACTTTGCCTTCTTGCATTTCTTTTTCTTTGGGATGAGTTTGGTCACTGCCTCTTGTACATTGTTATGAATCTCCATCTCTGGTTCTTCAGGCAATCTGTCTATCAGATCTAATCCCTTGAATTTATTTTTCACTTCTACTTTATAATCATAAGGGATTTGATTTAGATCATACATGAATGGCCTAGTGATTTTCCCCAGTTTCTTCAATTTAAGCCTGAATTTGGCAATAAAGAGCTCATGATCTGAGCCACCATCAGCTCCAGGTCTTTTTGTTGCTCACTGTATAGAGCTTTTCCATTTTTGGCTGCTTCAGTATTGACCATCTGGTGGTATCCACATGTAGAATCATCTCTTGGGTTGTTGGAAAGGGGCATTTGTTATGACCAGCATGTTCTCTTGACACAATTCTGCTAACCTTTGTCCTGCTTCATTTTGTACTCCAAGGCCAAACTTGCCTATTATTCCTGGCATCTCTTGACTTCCTACTTTTGCATTCCAATTCCCTGTGATGAAAAGGACATCTTTTTCAGTGTTAGTTCTAGAAGGCATTGTAGGTCTCATAGAATCAATCAACTTCAGCTTCTTTGCATCAGTAGTTGGGGCATAAACTTGAATTAGTATGATGCTGAATGGTTTGCCTTGGAAATGAACTGAGATCATTCTGTTGTTATTGAGGTTGCATCTAAGCACTGCATTTGGACTCTTTTGTTTACTGTGAGTGCTATTCCATTTTTTCTAAGAGCTTCTTGCCCACAGAGTAGATACAACGGTCATCTGGACCAAATTTGCCCAAGCCCATCCATTTTAGTTCCCTGATTAATAAAGAAATCAGTGTTCAATCTTTCCATTTCCCGCTTGACCACATCTGATTTACCTTGATTCATAGACCTAACATTCCAGGTTCCTAGGCAATATTGTTTTTTATAGAATCAGACTTTATTTTCAGACACATCCACAACTGAACATCATTTCCGCTTTGACCCAGTTGCTTCGTTTTTTCTGGAGCTATTAGTAACTGCCCTTCACTCTTCCCCAGTAGCATACTAGACACTTTTGGACTTGGGGAGCTCATCTTCTGCTGTCATATCTTTTTGCCTTTTCATACTGTTCATTGGGTTCTCCAGACAAGACTACTATAGTGAGTTGCAATTTCCTCTCTCACTGGACCACGTTTTGTCAGAACACTTTCTATGACCCATCCTTCTTTTGTAGCCCTGCAAGGCATGGCTCATAGCTTCATTGTGTTATACAAGCCCCTTCGCCATGACAAGTCTGTGATCTATGAAGGGGAAACACAATATGCCACTCTAATAAAAGCACCGTAAATATTTTGCTAAGTTTCCTTTCTGGCACATAGGAAGGTAAAGTTTCCTTCTTGTGTCACTTCATTTTAAAGAAAAATAAGTGGTCGTATCTTTATGGGACCCAGACCAGATTAGAAAAATAAAAGAAGAGAGACAAAGAGAATAATGACATTCTAAGAGTTCTCTTCAATCTTAGTTATTTAGGTTTCTTTGCCTAGGGCTTCCCTGGTGGCTCAGATGGTAAAGAATTCACTTTCAATGCAGGAAATCTGGGTTCGATCCCTGGGTAGGGATGATCCCCTGGAGAAGGGAATGGCAACCACTCCAGTATTATACCCTGGAGAATTCCATAGATAGAGGAGCCTAGCAGGCTACAGTCCATGGGGTCACAAAGTGTCAGACATGATTGAGCACTAACATTTTGTCTTGTGGTTGCCTATCTGTGAAGCAGGACTGACCTATGTCATTAACACACACACATACACACACACACCAGCTTTATGAAAAACAAACTGATTTGATTCTAAGGGCCAAGAAGAAAGAACAAGCTGAAATCAGGATTGCCAGGAGAAATATTAATGACCTCGGATATGCAGATAACACCACCCTTATGGCAGAAAGTGAAGAAGAACTAAAGAGCCTCTTGATGAAAGTGAAAGAGGAGAGTGAAAAAGTTGGCTTAAAACTCAACATTCAAAAAACTAAGATCATGGCATCTGGTCCCATCACTTCATGGCAAATAGATGGGGAAACAATGGAAACAGTGACAGACTTTATTTTCTTGGGCTCCAAAATCACTGCAGATGGTGACTGCAGCCATGAAATTAAAAGACACTTATTCTTTGGAAGGAAAGTTATGACCAACCTAGATAGCATATTAAAAAGCAGAGACATTACTTTGCCAACAAACATCTGTCTAGTCAAAGCTGTGGTTTTTCCAGTAGTCATGTATGGATGTGAGAGTTGGACTATAAAGAAAGCTGAGCACCAAAGAATTGATGCTTTTGAACCATGATGTTGCAGATGACACTTTAGAGTCCCTTGGACAGCAAGGAGTCAATCCTAAAGGAAATCAGTTCTGAATATTCATTGGAAGGACTGATGCTGAAGTTGAAACTTCAGTCTTTGGCCAACGGATGTGAAGAACTGACTCACTGGAAAAGACCCTGATGCTAGAAAAGACTGAAGGCTGGAAGAGAAGGGGAAACAGAGGATGAGATGATTGGATGGCATCACCAACTCAATGGACATGAGTTTGAGCAATCTCCAGGAGTTGGTGATGGACAGGGAAGCCTGGCGAGCTGCAGTCAATGGGGTCGCAGAGAGTCAGACATAACTGAGTGACTGAACTGAACTGAAGAGGAAAGAACCTAACCTGAGGGAATAGCCACAGGGTAGATAAAGAGACATTAAGGGAGGGGGAGAAGAGAGCAGCCTGGACAGAATACACTCCTTGCTCTACATCCAAATAGACTCATAATGAACCTAAAAGTAACTTGAGGCAAAAAAGCAAAGGAGTATATTGCACCATTCTCTGGCCCCTGTGTGTGCATTTGATAGTCTTAGGCTTTGTTGCAACAGATTGAATGCCCTTCCAAAAATTAAGGGCATGGCAAAGTGGTTATATAATTTATCTTGGAGACTAAATAAATATATACATATATATGAAACATATAAGTATACATACGTTTGTGATTTGCCTCTGCTTTTGTCATTTAGCAACACGAGCATATTTAATATAATTATATAGCCTTCACAGCCCTGACTTTAATGCCTGAATAATGTCCAGTTGAATAAGTATACCGACCAGTTTACTTAGTCATTATTCTATTTTGAGACCTCTGAATATTTCCACCTTGTATGCAAGTGTAGCAGTGTGCTCAGCGAGGCAGTCTATAATTTTTAAGAGAGAAAAATTTTCTGTATAACTTCATAGCAGTTCCTTGGTAAAGACATCAGTTATGCTAGAGAGAACCTTAGTTTGGAGCGGGTAAAATGAATGACACTTCAGTATACAATATAAAACAGCAAGCATCCCACACAAGACTCTGAAAGGTTTTTTAAATCATATGAGTTGCTAGGATTTAAAATACCAGTAATTGGTGGAATTAGGCAGTACCTCTCTCCCACAAAGCCATGTGCGTGCATGCTAAGCCTCTTCAGTAGCGTCTGACTCTGTATAACCCTTTGGACTATACCCCACCTGGTTTCTCTGTCCATGGGGATTCTCCAGGCAAGAATAATGGAATAGGTTTCCATGCCCTCCTCTAGGGGATCTTCACAACTCAGGGATCAAACCCACATCTGTCTCCTGCATTAGCAGGCAAGTTCTTTACCATTAGTACCACCTGGGAAGCCCTAAAACTTTATGTAGGACCAATAAGACTTTTAAAAGAAGAATATATTCCCTAGGATATTTAATGTTACTGGAATATACCTAAAGGCAAGATCATGGGAAAGTATAGGTGTCCAAAGAGAAAATCTCCTAGAAAAATAATGTGATTCTCTGTACTGGCCAATGAGGCCAACCTCAGGCTCTGGAATGTTGTAAGGAAGGGCTGGCTCTACAGCATTTGGCTGATACTAGTACAACCACTATAATGTGCCTTGAGAAATACAGTTGGGTATATGCACTGAATGAGCTGATCACTAAGAATTGTTTGATATGGTTACCTAAAGCATTATGAGAACCCCCAAACCAAAGAATAGCTAAACAGATTAAGTAGCTTCAAATTATCAGTTGACTTCTTCCTCTAGAAGGTGTGATAGCAAATCCTGTTCTATCTGGGTTTTGAAAAGAAGCATTTCTTTACCTCCACCTTTAGGCACAAATCCTAGACAGGATTTAGTATGCTGCATCCGGTCACTTCCAGTCTATGTTGGCCCAAAGGAAATGACAATGGTTCAGAGAAGATGAAACCATCACATTAAGCCAAAGGATCTCATTATAACACCATTATTTATTAAGTTGATTATAATGTACCACCCAGTAACTTCGAACAATATTAGCTTATTCAAATCAAGCTCACCTATCACAGGAAAACTGGGCAAACTATCCACTTACTTTTCTCCTTTCTAATGGCCATAAAGCAAATAATAGTCTCTTTATAAGCTTTATTCTGTTTCTGAGTCTCCTATTTTAAAAAACCAAATGGCTTCCTAGAATTCTCTCCTTCAAGTAAAATTTATCCAGCTTGTATACATTAATAATGCCTAAGGTCAACTGTCAAGTTTTCTTTATTTCAATTACCCTCAATGCACCTGGCACACAGCAAGTGCTCAATGACTGTTGAAGTGATTTATATAGTTTAAAAATATATGTATTGGTGATTGAATTTTCCCTTTATATGCAGATTTTTTATCACATCCAGGAAGATATCTGACCTAAGGTAATTGATTCCTGAAAGTCACCTGAACTGACTCAGATCTTAATATATTGTTTCATGTTTAAAATATGTTTTTTGAGCACCCGTTAAGTAATCTATGAGTGTTAGCAATGAAAAAGTTCTAGAGTTATTTGTGACATATCTTTTTCTCTAAATTAATAAACCATTTATTTAAGACAATCCATCTATCCATTTAATTTTCCTCCCTCCTGAAAGAGTTGACCAATAATATAATCCTTACTATTCATATTAGTTGAAGAACAAAGTATCATTTAGAATTTGCTGAGATAAACATATTTGACTTGTCTTCCTCTCCAAACTGTGAGTTTACTGAGTTTACTTAGAATTTGCTGAGATAAACATAACTTGAGTATAAGATCAAAACAACAAAGGACTCCTGATGCACAAGTTTTTGCTTTTCAATAATGAGCCCAAATCCTCCCCACATCACTCTCAGAGAGTACTATAAACATTAGCGACTTCATTTCAAGTATAATGTTTAGGAGGATTGCCACCAGGTTCTGGAGAATGGTACATCCATTATCCTCTTAAAATGTTTTCACTGCTATGATCAGAATGAATTAAGAAGTAAACCCACCGGAAAAATTGCAGTTATTCATCTCTTCTGTACCAGTGTTGGGAATGAATATCACTTTTCCTGGAAATGTTATTATATGTTAATTTATCTGTATTCCATTAAGTGACAAGCATTCTGGAAGACCAGCCTTGCCCATTTCTTGGAGTTTCCTATCACTCTGCTTGTAAAAATTACTAATTCAGTGCTTCAAGTATATTATTTAGCATAAAAGTAGAGCTATAAGTAGTAAAGAAAAACACTTGTTTATAAACATATAAATGGCTCCATGACCTGCACTTTATTTCATAATAACAGCTTTGATTATAAAGTAGGGATATTCTCTGTGTAAAAATTTTGGAAAAGTCAGCACTAGAATTTATTTTAGGATATCTTCCAATCTTTCCCATCCCAGTACACACAGATATACAAAAATTAGATTTACCCACACTTTTACTACTTTAGAATGTTAACTCAGGAAGTCACATCCCCAAATGGTAGAGCCTAGGTGACTGTCTCCTTTTAGAATGCATCTAATTTCAATGTGAGTGTAAATTAATTACCTTCCCCTTCCAAGTGACACAGGCCAATTTGTACTGAGAGGTAAGGGTGGCAAAGCAGAAAGGGTGATCAATAGCCTGTTATACAGGGCCACAGGAAATCTGATCCCCAGAGGGCTCAGAAAGCCAAAGAGGGCAAGAAGTTAATGAGGGCAAGATAGCAAATCTACACTATAATTTAATTTGCAAGTTGAAAAACTGTGACTATTTTGCCAAGAAGTCTTTTATCCCATTTTCTCCAATAGCAGAAATCTGTGATTACCAGTCTTTCATCCAATGTGAATTGAACACACATTCAGGACAGAGAACTAAAATCCAAGGGGGATTTTATTTTAATTTGACAAATATTTTTTTGAATTTAATAAAAAAAAAAAACTATTGTTCTAAAAATGTACTGATTGCATGATAAGGACCAAAGTATCATTTTATTTAAAAATTTAAATTATTTAAAAATGATGATATCCAAGCGACACCTAGAACTTAGATCAACCCAGACTCAACCAAGTGAAAGTGAAAGTCGCTCAGTCATAACTGACTCTTTGCAACCCCATGGACTATACAGTCCATGGAATTCTCTAGGCCAGAATACTGGAGTGGGTAGCCTTTCCCTTCTCCAGGGGAGCTTTCCAACCCAGGGGTCGAACCCAAATATCCTGCATTGCAGGCAGATTCTTTACCAGCTGAGCCACAAGGGAAGCCCAGACTCAACCAAAATTCATTCAAATATCTTGGGTATTCCATATTTACTGTCACTATTCTTACTATCAGGGATGCAGAGATACAAGATGAAAGAGATTGTCCAAGCTATCAGTAAATTGACAATTTGGAGAGGAAGGCAAGTCAAAAAGGTTATAAATAATGTGCTATGTGTACCTCTAAATTTGTAATACTTATAACTGTATCACCTATTTCATAGTAAGAATTACATGAAGTAATCCAAATAAATTATTTAGCAAAATTTCTGGCACATAGTAATTTAAATAAATATTAGCATCAGATAATGATGTCAACTATGGTGATGATGATGACATAGTGATGCCACCATCCCAAGAATCTATGGGAACATTGAGGACACAGAATGGAGATTAGTCAAGGGTCTTCATACCTCTGTTAGAGGTATAAATCTGAGCTACACTGTTAAAGATGGATATAAGATATAATCCAATAATAAAGAGTTAGGGAAGAGATGGAAATGTCCTAGACAGATAAAAGGCTTCAATGCTTTACCCCCTACCTTGACCAGTTTAAGATCATTTCTGAGTCTTGAAGCAGCCCTGTACCAGGCATCTAGCACCTGAATCCTCTCGGTGTGAATAGTCTCAATACAACCCTATGGACTATATATAGCCCACCAGGCTCCTCTGCCCATAGAATTTTTCAGGCAAGAATTCTAGAGAGGGTTGCCATTTCCTTCTCCAGGCAATCTTCCCAACTCAGGGATCATACCTGCATCTCCTGTGTCTCATGCATTGCGGGTAGATTCTTCATCCCTGAGCCACCAGGGAAGCCAGTATAAGTCATAGCTACTCTAAATTTCAAATAATAACTCTAAACTAACTTGAGTATGGTCCACTTGGATGCTTACAAACTTTCCACCCACCACCCATTCCACAAACACCCCAAACCAGCATCTCATCTGTGCTTCTACAGGACTATGAAATTAAAGCATTTTACATTGCTTCACAGTCACTTCTCAGACCAACTAATAAACTTACTCATTTGAGTCCTCAGCGTTTATTTAACAGGATATTAAAGAGAAATTTGTCTGCACAAATGCAACTGAGAACAAAAGGCAACTAAGAGGCGTCATCTCCGACTTTCACCCTCCCTTCACCTAATAAGTGGGGTGGGAATGTAAGCCATTTCCATAATTCATAGGCATCCTGTGATGTGCAAGGTTATTTTTGAATTTGTTTCCTGTAAGAAAAGATTTCCTTCCTAAAATTAGATTGTGAATCTACTTCCAAAGCCACTAATCAAACATAAGTTAAAGCTACTTAAATAAGGGAGAGAAAATTTTACAGCTCTAAAATCATTAGAAATAGGTCACCAAAAGTTTCAATAAAACTTCAGAAAAGGTTCCAATAAAAACTAGGTATTCTCATCAAGAAGCTGTAAAGTAATCTCACTATCAAACAGGAAAAAAAAATCACATATGCAGAAGCAGCAAAATACAGTCTATAAAGTCATTTAATGAAGCAGAAATTTGTATCTATGCCATATCTAGTGCACTTCTGGAAAAACCTTGGCATATTCACTAATTATGAACCATATATTACACAGTTATTATGGGTATTATTCAGCAATAAAAGATTTAAAGTTGGCTGTCTCCACCATAGTTAGCAAAGAAATATTGGCACATATATGATCTACTTAAATAGGTTAGAAAATAGGAGGGAATTTACTAACTAGCCCTTTAATTATGCAAACAGAGTTTCCATAATTCTGAAACTGAATTCTATGACACCCACAGATTTCCTTATAATCTAGCCATAAATAGTAATTACAGTGTTCAGAGTAGAAACTGCTGTATTTTAGGTTGCAAAGCAGTCTCTATTATTACCTTCTGTATTAAGTCATTTGATAACTGTCTAAAACTTTTCTAGTAGGGTGATTTTTATTTTCTTTGAAAGTTATATTTTTCTTTTTTTTCATGAGAAGTGTACGAAAAGTTTGTTCAGCCATTTTCAAATTAAAGGACAATGGGGAAGGACATTTGCTATTGAACTTTAAAACATTATATTTAGCAGGTCCTTCGTGGGTTGCATAATCAGTTCAAGACTATGGATTAACAATCAAAGGGAGCTCAGACACTGACCTACATTAGAGAAACCCTACACATACAACCATGAATTCATCATCTGCAGAGAACTGAAACCTTTTGTGTAACCTGCTAGTGAGGCAGCACCTGCCCTAGTATTATGCTGCTAGGGACCAGGAAAAAACTCACCCTGCAAAGCAACACATTAAAGGTGAGAAAAACAGTAGAAGTCCTACATAACTCAGCATTAGTTTTCAGACCTAGCTAATAGTGCTGCAAGGCAATGATCGTTTAACTATTTATTATGCAGGTTGAAATCTATGGCTACTTTAGGACTCACATTTGATAGGGCATTATGTTCATCCTCAGGACACTGAACATGTGAGTTGCCAAAATTGACTGAGCCACATCAGAGCAGAGATAATTTCAACTATCAGGATAAATTAAACTTGAGCTTAACACCCAAATGTTTCAGTCACTTCAACCTAACACAAGTACAAAATTTAACTTATACTGCCACCAAAATCTACTCCCTATCTTGTTTCCTGTCTCAGTGAATAGACTCTTTATTTACCCAATGGATTGCTCAAGTCAGAAAAGTAAGCATCATCTTTGATGGTTCCCTCTTCACATCTTGCACATCTAATCACAAGTCTTTCAATTTTCCTTATTCCCTTCATTTCTCTTCATCCCCTCTATCATCAGCATATTTCAGACTACCAAAAATCACTTCTCTGGATCTAGAGATAAATCTAGAAGACTCAAGAGTCTTTAGGTCCCTTCTAGAGCCTTGTATCTGATTTTACATTCAAAATTTTGTATTCTTTCTTAAAGAGAATCCCAAAATATGTAACCTGTGGACCCTACAAAAATTTATATCTTTTTCTATCTAAATTATCTGCAAAAACCTCCAATCTCCTTGAAAATGTAGATGAAGAGGTCTTTCTTAAACACAAATATGACTATGTACTTCCATTGCTCAAAAGTTTCCAGTTGTGGCATGTTTTTCTTAGGATTTCATATCAACTCCTTAAATTTAAATCTTTTGTAGTCTACATATATCTTATGATCTACAGACAATTTCTCCAGCTGCTTTACAGTCCTTATACCATATTCTGTAGACATACCAGAATGTGATCCCTTGCAGCTTCCCATTCTCTCTTCCTGAGACAGCAGAAACCAGGTCTTGTTTCCTGTTAAACCAGTAGTACCTAGCACCACTGTGTCATTTAGTAGACATTTCATAAATATTTGTTGATGGAATACATGAATGACTAATGAATAAATTTACATCACCAGTTCAAATCCAGGCATAGGGATCAGAAACCCATGAGGGATCGATCAAGCAAGAAAAGCACTGATTGATTCCTGCAACTAAATTGCAGTTGACTTCCCATGGTCATGAGTAATTATATGGGAAAGAATTTTTGATGAATCATATATCATGGGAATTGAAAGTGAAAGTATTAGTCACTCAGTTATTTCCAACTCTTTGTGATCCCATGGACTGCAGTGCCCATGGAATTCTCCAGGCAAGAATATTGGAGTGGGTTTCCATTTCCTTCCCCAGAGGATCTTCCTGACCCAGAGATTGAACCCAGGTCTCCCAAATTGCAGGCAGATTCTTTACCATCTGAGACACTAGGGAAGATATGTAGAAACAGACATTAAATCTCATTTTAACTAAGTTTCTCTCTCCCTTAGAAATTTGCATTTCTTCCCAATTTCCTATTGTTTTGAATGTAATGCCTGATATATGAGATTTTTCTGGTCTGGTATTGCCCTAACTACCAAACAATGAGAATACACAAAAAGTATCTAATCCAGGACCTGAACATAGATGATCAAATCTACTATTTTCTTACAGGTTTTTTCCCTATTCATCCACCAACATGTAATGAGGCTAACTCAAAAGTTTTCTCATCCATATTCCCCTACCTCTTCCAAACATATTCTTAGCAGATAACTAAGACGAAACTTTTCCCCAATTATCTTGACAATTACTTTCAATATATTAATACTTACTTAGATTGTATCTCATGCTGATAGAATTCCAATAACTGATTAAAAAATACCACAAGCTTTTTAATATTCATTCTTTTAAGAAACATTCATTGAATATTCACTTTATGTGCTAGGCAGTGTATAACAAGGTACATAAAAGAAATTTATATTGTCCTACAAGCCTTTTCCCATGTAGAAACATAACTTTGTCATGTTTTATACTACTCAATAAAATTCTTAGATCCTTTTATATGGTTCCTGCATATTTTCTTGGTAAATGTACCAAATATACACTGAGTACAGTGTAGATAGTATAGTATAGTGGATAGACACAGATTTGAATATTAGAATCAGGTTTTAGGTAGAATATAGGTAGGTAGGTAGATAGACATCTGAATATTATATCCATATACATGCTTACTAAAATTTCACATACTTATACATAAATTGGATTGACTTACAACATAGTTTTTAACCATTGAGTTAATGTAGTTTTTAATATTAATAGCTCATAGGTCAAAGCTTCTATCCATTACTTTTTTGGTCAATATTTTCTTAGCTCTTCTTGCTTTTTCTCTCTTCTAGGTGAATTTTAATATTATTTCATCAAGTTTAAGATACTGGTATTGAGATTTTAGGATAACTACATCAAGTCCATAAATTAATTTGTGAACAAATGGCATCTTTGACCTTGCACAATAATCCATGAAGCCTAATAAAAATGATCAGGCACATTGCACCAGTGTCCATGCTTTTTATTAGTGTATTGAAATCTCCACATTCTACAAAATATTCACATGGACTATCTATCCATTTGGTTGTTGATTAGCCAAAAAACAAAGAAAAGGGAAAAATACCACACTATGTCAAAATAACATACAAATTAATTTGATATCCCTATAGGTAAAGCCCTATGATATCAAATATTTAATTTGGTATCAAATATTTAATACAATTCACTGGCTGGAGGAAGTCATACTTACACAGAATTCAATGGAAATATGAACTTTCTACCCGGCATTCTTTTCATGAAAAAGTTATTGTGCATGAGCACTTTACTTCCAATCCCAGTAAAAGAGGTATTGTTCCTTAATACCAGGATAAAAAATAGTTAAAATCCTGTATACAGGTGTGTTTTAACTCTGAGAGGGTATGAAGGAAAAGAATAAATTAAACCAGCGGAATAAGCAGAAGCAGATAAGAATTAAAATTACCCACTGCGTTTCACTAGTCTCATGATTTTGAATCTATGCAAAGTGAAAAAGTAGCATATTGGCTTGTGAGTACCTTGAGAGCAGAGATATTCTCTTTATTCTACCACAAACTTGCACATAGAACATGCTCACATAGGCTCAGAGCTGGGAGATTTTTCTGAATAGCCTGGTGATAGATTTTAGATCCTAAATATTATTTTCTAAATATTCAAAGTGAAAATATTGTAGACCAAAGCTTACCTTTTGATTAGCACACACATACTACCAGATTTTGGCTTCCTAGTTAGCTCAGTAGTAAAGCATCCACCTGCCAAACAGGAGACATGAGTTCAATCCCTGGGTCAGGAAGATCCCCTGGAGCAGGAAATGGCAACCTGCTCGGTATTCTTGCCTGGAAAATCCCATGGACAGGAGCCTGGTGGGCTACAGTCCACGGGGTCACAAAAGAGTTGGACATGACTTGAAAGTGAAGTCGCTCAGTCGTGTCTGACTTTTTGCGACCCCATGGACTGTAGCCCACCAGACTCCTCAGTCCATGGAATTTTCCAGGCAAGAGTACTGGAGTGGGTTGCCATTTCTTTCTCCAGGGGATTTTCCCAACCCTGGGATCGAACCCAGGGCTCCCACACTGCAGGCAGATGCTTTACCGTCTGAGCCACCAGGGAAGTTTGGACATGACTTAGTAAGTATACAAAAAGAATCTCTTTAAGATCAAGATCCTTGTCTCGCTTATCTTTTCACCACTAGTATTTAACACTGACCAATTTTGCACACATTAAATCAAAATAGTGAGGAAAATGGCATCATACTTACAGATAAAGGTAATATGTAAATGTGAGCATACATATGTGTCTGTATATACATGTGTGTGAGTGTGTGAAGTCACTCAGTCGTGTCTGACTCTTTGCAACCCCGTGGACTGTAGCCCACCAGGCTCCTCTGTCCATGGGATTCTCCAGGCAGGAATACTGGAGTAGGTTGCCATTTCCTTCTCCAGGGGATCTTCCCAACCCAGGGATCAAACCCGAGTCTCCTGCATTGCAGGCAGAAGCTTTATCCTCTGAGCCACCAGGGAAGCCCTGTATGTGCATAGGTATGTTTTTTTATTATATCCCAATATAGAGGTACAAATGACCAGTATGACTTTATGCTCTGAAAAGTGTGAAAATAATTGGTTTGGAATTAACAAACTTACTGACATTTAAAAAGGCCAATGCTAAAGGAAAAGCACATTATTTTTTGACTAAGTTGCAGGGTGAGCCCTTAACAATTAGGCCTGTGCACATACCCACACAACTGTAGAAGTCAGAAGTTTTTTAAAACTAGTTAAGAAGCACTAGTTGACCTTTCCTTATCTTCTTTCGAGTGCACCCTCATTAACATGCCCTTCAAAAACTGTGAACTACACAAAGACATGAAAACAGTGCTCTCCCAAAGAATTAGAAATGGATGTAACTCATGGATGGCTCTAGCCTATGGCATATTCACTCACACCTTGCTCCTTGCATAGCTCTTCCTTTATTTTCAACTCTAGAAAACAAAGTAAGAAAAAAAAATTGTAATTTGACCTACAATTTTTAAAAAACAGTAGGATGCCACTGTTCAGAGATACACAAGAATGTTAGCATTAAAATCACCATATTACCATAGCACAGGCACAGAAGATGACAAAAATAACACAGCCTAGGAGAAATGGGTGCAAGGCCTCTGGGCAAGCCTCCATTTGTGCATTCTTTCTACATTTCCATCATTGGACCAATGGTTTGTGTTCACAGCAGTATTTAATTTGGAAAGTAAAGTAGCAGCACCAAAAAAAAAGAAAAAAAAAATCTAAAAGATGCCTATTCCGTAATGGAATATCTGCTGACAATACAAACATTATTGTCATTATGTTTTATCTAGTCATGGAAAAGCTCTCCACAAAACAAATATGCCAACAAGCACCTAAGTGGCCATGTTCTCCCTAAGAAGCATTAGCTATGTTTTCACAATGCCAAAAGTTCTACGATAAAATAGGGGAAGCCTCCTTCTTTCTTCCATATTATATCAAATGGAAGAGATATCAGTGCTGATTAAATTCAGGTACTGATAGTGATTCTGGGCTCAGGAGTGAATGGCAGAGAATAGTCAGAAGAATATTGAAAAGCAAGAAAGATCTGCATCTCTGTGAATAAATCGCTCCATATGTCTGCTATAACTACCCTGTTTTCTTTAAGAATTTCGTGGAATGTGCTTGTCCTAACCTCCTCAGGAAGCTAGCGTACTAAATAGCTATTTGTGAAACTCATCCAACGTATCAAAATGCTGAAGAAAAACAACAAGCAAGTTGGGGAAAATGTAGTAATATGTCAAAGGACAGTCACAGAGCACACAGATGTATGAAGAAAGAGTTATATCCTCCTCAGGCCATGGTCTCATTTGCTTTCCATAAAGGGGAGAAACATGAGATCAAAAAAGCATTTTAAAAAATAGTAAATTTCTATCTCACATTAGACAAAAAATCCATTCCAGGAGGACTGTAGTTTTAAATATGAAAGTAAAAACAATAAGGCTACCATAAGATAATGCAAGTGAATATGTTCTAGATGATTCTGAAGTTAAGAAATATTTCCCAAACAGAGGACAAAGGCACTAACCAAAGGAAAAAAAAAAATCAATAAACATGATTACATTAAAATTAACTTGTTTTCATTAAAAAATACTATTAGGAAAGTGAAAAGTCAACCACAGGCTGGGAAAAAATATCTGCAACCCATACAGGAACAAAGGACTCTTACTGAGAATAAATAGTCAAAACTCAATAGAAAAGGTAGGCAAGAGATTAGGAACAAGAATTTAACAGGAAAGGATATCCGAATGTTCAACAAACATAGGCAAGGAGGCTTAACCACATTAGCAGTGAAGAAAAGTTAAAAACACACCTCTACAAACTCATCACAATTCAATTGAATGAAAACACGAATAGCTAACTAATCTTAGGAGCAACAAGCAGTCACATACTACTGACAGAAATAGAAAATAGTTTTGGATATCTGCTGGTATTATCTATTCAGGTTAAAGATATCATAGTGAATGACCAAGTAACTCAATATGTGCAAATATTAACCAAAAGACATAGGCAAGAACACTTGCAACATTATTCATAATTGCTGAAAACTGGAAACAACCCAAATGCCCATTAACTTCAAAATAAATAAATGAACTATGATACAGTCATACAATAAAATATACTGCACTCATCAAAATAAAGAAACTATACTCACATGCACTAATATAATGAATCTTACAGACATAATTTAACAAAAGAAGCCAAGTACAAAAGAATACATTATCTATAACTTCATTCACACAGGCTTCCCTGATACCTCGGTTGGTAAAGAATCAGCCTGCAATGCAGGAGACCCCAGTTCAATTCCTGGGTTGCAAAGATCCCCTGGAGAAGGGAAAGGCTACCCAGTCCAGTATTCTGGCTTAGAAAATTCCATGACAAAGAGACAAACACAACTGATCGACTTTCACTTTACACTTCATTTACACAAAGTTTTTTAAAAAGCATACAAATCCAATCTAAGGTGTTAGAATTCAAATTAGTGCTTACTTCTGGGAGAGAGGGAGGTTTCAGTTATTGGGAAGGGACATGAGTGGGGCTTCTATGCTTTTGGCAGTGTTCTATTTCTTGAGTAGAGAGGAGGTTTCACAAGTGAGTTCATTTTGAGATAGTTAATTCAGCCAAGCACTTATTATTTCTGCACTTTTCTATGTGTGTTATACTTCAATTAAGAGGTTCTTTTTTATTTTTTTAAGTAGCCACATATAGTCTTTCTTTGGAAAATAAGAAACAAGCCATTAACATACTCAAACCCTATCAAACTACAGACTCTTTATCAAAATAATCTAATCGTCTTTCAAAAATGGGCAATTGTCCTTTTAAAATTTGGATTGTCTAATTTTAAAGATGAATAAAGCAATAGACTGAGTAATATGTCCAAAATGTAAAGGTCAGTAAGTTCCAGGATTGGGCACAGAAACTGGGATCAACTAATTCATACCCTGCTGTGAAAGAGCTGCACTCAATATGCCAGCAAATTTGGAAAACTCAGCAATGGCCACAGGACTGGAAAAGATCAGTTTTCATTCCAAACCCAAAGAAAGATAGTGCCAAAGGATGCTCAAACTACCACGCAATTGCACTCATCTCACATGCTAGTAAAGTAATGCTCAAAATTCTCCAAGACAGGCTTCAGCAATACATGAACCATGAACTTCCAGATGTTCAAGCAGGTTTTAGAAAAGGCAGAGGAACCAGAGATCAAATTGCCAACATCCACTGGATCATGGAAAAAGGAAGAGAATTCCAGGAAAACATCTGTTTCTGCTTTATTGACTATGCCAAAGCCTTTGACTGTGTGGATCACAATCAACTGTGGGAAATTCTGAAAGAGATGGGAATACCAGACCACCTGACCTGCCTCTTGAGAAATCTGTATGCAGGTCAGGAAGCAACAGTTAGAACTGGACATGGAACAACAGACTGGTTCCAAATAGGAAAAGGAGTACATCAAGGCTGTATATTGTCACCCTGTTTATTTAACTTCTATGCAGAATACATCATGAGAAATGCTGGGCTGGAAGAAGCACAAGCTGGAATCAAGATTGCTGGGAGAGATATCAATAACCTCAGATATGCAGATGATACCACCCTTATGGCAGAAAGTGAAGAAGAACTAAAAAGCCTCTTGATGAAAGTGAAAGAGGAGAGTGAATAAGTTGGCTTAAAGCTCAACATTCAGAAAACGAAGATCATGGCATCTGGTCCCATCAGTTCATGGGAAATAGATGGGGAAACAGTGGAAACAGTGTCAGACTTTATTTTTCTGGGCTCCAAAATCACTGTAGATGGTGATTGCAGCCATAAAATTAAAAGACGTTTACTTCTTGGAAGGAAAGTTATGACCAACCTAGATGGCATATTGAAAAGCAGAGACATTACTTTGCCAACAAAGGTCCGTCTAGTCAAGGCTATGGCTTTTCCAGTGGTCATGTATGGATTTGAGAGTTGGACTGTGAAGAAAGCTGAGCGCCAAAGAATTGATGCTTTTGAACTGTGGTGTTGGAGAAGACTCTAGAGTCCCTTGGACTGAAAGGAGATCCAACCAGTCCATTCTAGAGGAGATCAGTCCTGGGTGTTCTTTGGAAGGACTGATGCTAAAGCTGAAACTCCAATACTTTGGCCACCTCATGCGAAGAGTTGACTCATTGGAAAAGACTCTGATGCTGGGAGGGATTGGGGGCAAGAGGAGAAGGGGACGACAGAGGATGAGATGGCTGGATGGCATCACTGACTCGATGGACATGAGTCTGAGTGAACTCTGGGAGTTGGTGATGCACAGGGAGGCCTGGTGTGCTGCAATTCATAGGGTCGCAAAGAGTTGGACATGACTGAGCAACTGAACTGAACTGAACTGTACCTTATGTGTTATTGCTTTGAAGTTTATTAATAGGATTTTACTCACATCTTCAAGCCACCAAGAAGTCTTGTTTAAAGTCTCCATTGTGCTGCCAGGGAAGTATGCCATGTGGAAAAGTGCATGCTGGTGAAAATGTCCCCCCCAAAAAGCCTCAGGGCAACTATGCCTGAGGTGCCATTCTGAGCATGCCTATTTGCAAAAGGTCTCTGGACTTTGAATAATATAACCCTGAGACCTAACCTCTGTTGTACTGCAGCAGTTAAAGGAATGAATTTGAAGTTAGACAGAATTGAGTTTGAGTCCTACTTCTGTCACTATGAGTCTGATTTCCATACCTATAAAATAGGGAAAAGTATAAGCCTACCTTCCAGGGCTAAGATGAGCAGTAATGTAAACTTCTTTCACAGAGTAATTTAAATAATAGATAAATGATGTCCTTAGTTTATTATTCAATATCAGTATCAGACTAATCCAAGCCTATGCCCCAACTTGTAACGCCGAAGAAGTTGAAGTTGAACAGTTCTCTGAAAACCTACATGACCTTCTAGCACTAACACCAAAAAAAGATTTCATTTTCATCATAGGGGACACGAATGCAAAAGTAGGAAGTCAAGAGATACCTGGAGTACCAGGAAAGTTTGGCCTTCAAGTAAAAAATGAAGCAGGGGAAAGGCTAACAGAGTTTTACCAAAAGAATGCACTGGTCATAGCAAACACCCTCTTGCAACAACACAAGAGAAGACTCTACACATGGACATCAACCAGATAGTCAATACCAAAATCATATTGATTATATTCTTTGCAGCCAAAGATGGAGAAGCTCTACACAGTCAGCAAAAACAAGACCAGGACCTGACTGTGGCTCGGATCATGAACTCCTTATTGCCAAATTCAGACTGAAATTGAAGAAAGTAGAGAAAACCACTAGGCCATTCAGGTATGACCAAAATCAAGTCCCTTACAATTATACAGTAGAAGTGACAAATGGATTCAAGGGATTAGATCTGATAGAGTGCCTGAAGAACTATGGATGGAGGTCGGTAACCCTGTGCAGGAGGCAGTGATCAAAACCACCCCCAAGAAAAAGAAATTCAAAAGGGCAAAATGGTTGTCTAAGGAGACCTTAAAAATAGCTGAGAAAAGAAGAGAAGAGAAAGGCAAAGGAGAAACAGAAATGCATACCCAACTGAATGCAGAGTTCCAAAGAATAGCAAGGAGAGACAAAAAAGCCTTCTTAAGTGAACAACACAAAGAAATAGAGGAAAACAATAGAATGGGAAAGACTAGAGATCTATCTCTTCAGGAAAATTAAAGATACCAAGGTAACATTTCATGCAAAGACAGACACAATAAAGGACAGAAAAGAGTATGGACCTAAGAGAAGCAGAAGATATTAAGAGGTGGCAACAATACATGGAAGAACTATACAAAGGAGATCTTAATGACCCAGATAACCACGATTGTGTGATCACTCACCTAGAGCCAGACATCCTGGAATGCAAAGTCAAGTGGGCCTTCGGAAGCATCACTATGAACAAAGCTAATGGAAGTGATGGAATTCCAGCTAGCTATTTCAAATCCTAAAAGATGATGCTGTGAAAGTGCTGTACTCAATATGCCAGCAAATTTGGAAAACTCAGCAGTGGCCACAGGATTGGAAAAGATCATTTTTCATTCCAATCGCAAAGAAAGGCAACACCAAAGAATGTTCAAACTACTACACAATATTGCACTCATTTCACACCCTAGCAGAGTAATGCTCAAAATTCTCCAAGCGAGGCTTCAACAGTACATGAACTGAGAACTTCCAGATGTTCAAGCTGGGTTTAGAAAAGGCAGAGGAGCCAGAGATCAAATTGCCAACATCTGTTAGATCATAGAAAAAGCAAGAGAACTCCAGAAAAACATCTACTTCTGCTTCATGGATTACACTCAAGCCTTTGACTATGTGGATCACAAGAAACTGTGGGAAATTCTTCAGGAGATGGAAATACCAGACCACCTCACCTGCCTCCTGAGAAACCTATATGCAGGTCAAGAAGCAACAGTTAGAATCAGACATGGAACAAGGCTATATATTGTCAGCCTGCTTATTTAACTTATATCCAGAGTACATCATAGGAAATGCCAGGATGGATGAAGCACAAGCTGGAATCAAGATTGCGGGAAGAAACATCAATAACCTCAGATATGCAGATGACACCACGTTTATGGAAGAAAGCAAAGAGGAACTAAAGAGCCTCTTGATGAAAGTGAAAGAGGAGAGTGAAAAAGCTAGCTTAAAACTCAATGTTCAAAAGACAAAGATCATGGCATCCGGTCCCATCACTTCATGGCAAATAGATGGGGAAACAATGGAAACAGTGACACACTTTATTTTCAGTGGCTCCAAAATCACTGCAGATGGTGACTGCAGCCATGAAACTAAAAGACACTTGCTCCTTGGAAGAAAAGCTATGACAAACCTAGACAGCATATTAAGAAGCAGAAACATTACTTTACCAACAAAGTTCAGTCTAGTCAAAGCTATGGTTTTTCCAGTAGCCATGTATGGATGTGAGAGTTGGACCATAAAGAAGGCTGAGCACCAAAGAATTGATGCTTTTAAACTGTGGTGTTGGAGAAGACTCTTGAGAGTCCCTTGGACAGCCAGGAGATCAAATCAGTCAATCCTAAAGGAAATCAACCCTGAATATTTATTGGTAGGACCGATGCTAAGTGAAGATCCAATACTTTGGCCACCTGATGTGAAGAACTGACTCATTGGGAAAGACCCTGATGCTGGGAAATATTGAAGGCAGGAAGAGAAGGGGACAATAGAGGATGAGATCGTTGGATGGCATCACCGACTCAATGGACATGAGTTTGAGCAAGCTCTGGGAGATGGTGAAGGACAGGGAAGTCTGGCATGCTGCAGTCCATGGGGTCACAAAGAGTCAGACATGACTGAGCCATTGAACAATAACAATGTCCTTGGTACTGCCTCTGGTTTTAGCTATTGTTCTAGTCCAATTAACTGTTGCTGTTTTCTGCTCCAGGAGATTGTCCCAACCCAGGGATCGAACCTGTGTCTCTTGAGTTTCTTGCGTTGGAAGATAGACTGTTTACCACTAGTGCATGGCAGGGGCTTCCTTAGTAGCTCAACTGATCAAGAATCAGCTTGCAATGCAGGAGACCCCTGGTTCTATTTCTGGGTAAGGAAGAACCCCTGGAGAAGGAATAGGCTACCCACTCCAGTATTCTCAGGCTTCCCTGGTGGTTCAGATGGTAAAGAATCTGCCTGCAATGCGGGAGACCTGGGTTTGATCCCAGGTCTAGGTTGGGAAGATCCTCTGGAGGAGGGCATGGCAACCCACTCTAGTATTCTTGCCTGGAGAATCCCCATGGACAGAGGTGCCTGGCAGGCTACAGCCCATGGGGTCGCAAAGTGTCGGACACGACTAAGCACCTAAGCACAACACATGGCAGGGCACAAAAGCAGTGAGCACCAGGCACCTCTTCTGAGGGAAAAGTTCAGATTCACAATGATCAGAGTTGCTCTGGAGAGATTGCAGCCTTCCCAGGGGCAGGGAAGGAACTTAGGTTCCTTGCGAGGACTTTTCTGTAGCTACTGAGAGAAATCTCAGTTCTCTACACATCACATGATTAGGTTGAGCACATCTCTGTACCCAAAAGCCCTTCAACACCTGAAAGACCAGTTGGGAGTAAAAGTTAAATTATCTGTCTTAAATCCAAGTGAGCCAGAGTTAGATTAAGCAGAAGGATAAAGGTCCAAGTTTATACAAGAAAACACTTAAGTTTAACCTAGTGAACATTATTTGTAATCTTAAAATTGTTGATCAGAGACTGATCGGTCTGTGAAAAATCATTTCTAAAACTAAAGCATAATTCATAGAATGGTATTATCTGTCCATGCAAAGTAAACTTCTGGAATTGGTCCACTCAGCCACAAACTGAGGCATTATCGTAGTCCCCAAGTGGAAAACACAACCACAGAAGTAAAGTCTTCAAAATCTATCAAAGACAAACCAATCCAAAAAGTGATAGTAAATATCTCACAAGCTAAAAGATCTAGACTTAGACCAAGGCTTTAAGTACAACAGAAATACCATATTAATTACTCATGTTTTGTTTATACTAAGAAAACTCATGAAAAAAATAGAAATAAAGTTTCACATATAATGAAACACCAGAAAAATCTAAAAGTCATTCCTACCAGATATTGTAATGCTTGAATCACAGGGGCTGAAGTTTTTAATGTTAGATAGATATTTCCTTAGGCTAATATTTCAAATAATATTTAAACTATGCGAGCTCCTTTGGCTTTCATCCCCCACCAAGTAGGAAATGCAAATATGGCTAGACATTCAGAAAAAGTTGATCTGCAAGGTTATTTGAATAACTAGAGGTTCAATGTATTGTGTCATTAATTTCAAAGTGAGTATTATAAATTCTCTTCTAGATGTTTTCTTAGAAAAATTTTACTATTACAGACACCATTTGACAACTGATAATTTGAGGATCACATGATAAAAATCATATCTGCTACAATTTGGAAAAAATAGCAATAGGTTGTAAAGATGGGCTATGTTTACTTTGCTGTGTTTAGAATAAGGTAAGAGTGCCTATAACAAGTAAACAGTGGACAGGCTTTGTTCTGCTGGATTTAGATTAACCTTTACAAGCAATGCAGAATTAGATTATGAAAATAAATTGAAAATGGTCTCTCCTTAGAATCACTTTGTACTCTGAATTTTCTTAAGTTTTTATGTGACTGTCAAATATTAGTTCAGGGCTCCATTTGTATTTGCAGCATTGTATCTTTTTTTTTTTTTTCTAAAAAGATAAGCACCAGTCTTCAGAGAAAGCTTCTGACGATTGGATACAGAAAACAACTCTTTTCTGAATGGTTAATGTTTCAAATATGAGCACAGATACCAGATGGCAAAAGGGGGAAAAAAGAATTCAAGTTGTTTCATTGTTCAATGATAAAGATTTTTCCATCTGCTGGTTCAATACTAACTTGGTTTACATTCACTTAGAGCCAATACAATTAAAACTCTATTTGAAGTGAAATGTTTCAGAAAAATAAAACTAGAAACCTGAGAAATCCTTCTCTGGATTACATCCATCCCTCAAATAATGAAGCTTTTATATGTGGGTGAAAATGTGAGCGTATGAAAAAACAAAGATAACAAATACATTTTGAAACATTCTAAACTCACATGCATTTAAATAATTCTAGTGGAGACTACATGTGATTGAAATGTAAGTGGACATCTGCTAGAATTAAGAGTCATGATGAAATATAATGAATCTAAAGTAATAATATACTAGGGTAATGGTCACAAAGGATGAAATGGCAGGCTACTGGTGGCTGAACAATATGGTAGAAGTTAACAAGGAAACAGGTTAGAATGGTGAATCCACTGAGACCAAGGGCAGGTGATAAGGAGAAACAGCAATCACTAGCCACAGCATCTTACAGGATAGCAGAGGTCTTACACACTAAAATGGATATAAAGCAGAAAGGAGTACCCAGAAACAACTAGAATTCATGAGAACAAGCACTAAGTAAGAACCATAAGCAACAAGAGAGTTTTGGCGTCCCTCCGAGCAAGCTAACTTCACAATTCTTTTACATTAGGACATTTTCTCTGCAATCCTTTAATAGAAAGAGCTTCTACTCAAAATATAATATTCATAATATTAAGAAGTGCTTTTCCAGGGTAACCTTCCCTTCTGTCCTGAAAATACTGTTAAACTCAGTATCACTCCTTTGGTGATAAAAACTCTCCAAAGTTAAGGGCCATGAATTATTTCCATTATTCCTAATGCTTAGCACTTAGATATGAGAGATATTCTACAAATATTTGATAATCTTAATAGAATGGATCCAAGAATCCCAACTTCTAAACTGATATTGCTCTATTAAACAGCCATTCTTTTCAATCAGAGCAAGCTTATGAAGATCAGAGAAATATGTATATTTCTTTATCTTTTTTTTGGTGAACTGTTCACCATAGTGTAAACCTAAAATTACTCTTAATAAATGAGGACAAATATAATGGATGAAAAATAAAAGTCCCTTCAAGTCTGTAGCATGATTAAATTTGCTTCCTTCTCATCTCATCTTTTTAAAATGTTCTAATTCTGTGCATGATTTATAATACATGATGCATTAACCCATTAATCTATGCATATAATTCATAAATAATTAAGCATAGTTGACGTGTGAAGAACTGAGAGCACAATCAAAAACATTTGAAGGCCATAGAACCCTGAATTCTTACAACCAAATGAGAATTAAATAAATATTTACATAATTTAAGATATATTTTTGATAATATATTTATATTTTATAATTACTACTTAGATTGCTTTCATTAAACTATAATTGTGTGATAAATGGGCTTCCTATGTGGCGCTGGTGGTAAAGAATCTGCCTGCCAGTGCATGAGATTTGAGTTCAATCCCTGGGTTGGGAAGATCCCCTGAAGAAGGGCATGGCAACCCACTCCAGCATTCTCGCCTGGAGAATTCCATGGACAAAGGAGCCCGGCAGGCTACAGTCCATGGGGTCGAAAAGAGTCGGACACGACTGAAGGGACTTAGCATGCATGCACGCACGTACGTGTGATATATAATTTGGTTTGAAATGCTACTTAGACACAAAGCACTCAATCACTAATGTGGACCAAATACATGCTTGCTGAATCAATGGATGATGAATGAACAGATGAACATCCTGCCAAGACTGGAAAACACTGTGATAAACTGAGCTATCAGTACTGTAGTATTTTCCAAAGTAATTTCCATCGAGCATTGAGGAACTTTATTTCTAAAAAATTCAAGTTCAATTAGTTATTTTGTACATGCTGTACACTATAGCATACTCTTTCAGAACCACAGTATAGATGAGTATTCTAAAGGCTCTGGAAAATCCTGCAAAGTAGAAATCTCTTTAACTGTTTACTCCAGCATTTCCCATTTCCCCAGTTTATGTGACTAAAGCATTTCCCTCCCCCTGCCCCTCCATCCATGATATCCATCAATTACCCACAGGGAACAGTGTTCCTCAGAAGGCATTTGGTGAAATCCTATTTTAATGGGATTCAACCTGAAAACTGGAAACTTGACTGAATACGGGGTCATTCGTATCAGTTGTCTGTCAAGCTAAAGGACAACTCAAGCTATCATATGAGCATGTCTGTGCTATGTGATGTCATTAGTGATGACTTGAACTGTAGATACAAGTAAAGATGCTCATCAAATGCCCTACTGTCGTCTACAAGGATGACCTTCACAAGTATGCTATGTAGAGGAACTTGCTTTTACCTCAGTTATTTAGATAATTTAAGTATACAAAATCATTATTAAAAGGGGAAAATAAAAAGGGAAAGACCTATTTAAAATATTTACCATGTATCAGGTTTCATAGTAGAAGCTTTAATTTTTTAATATTTGTATTGGCTAGATATTGCTTTCCCCTTTTACCAATGAGGAAGGTGAAAGTCAGAGAGGCACACACGAGTAATTGATGGAGCCCGAGGTGACTATTCAAGTTACCATCTAAATTAGAACACTTTTGAAGATGCCCCACAGTTATTCTGGGACAACATTTTTAGCCTAACTTGTTTTTTCCAACACATCGTACAGGGACATGGCTTGAATCCAGATCTCAACTTATCTTCTTTCCATTACATCTTGTTGCTTTGAGATAAGAATAGTGTTTAAATGGTGTAGAGATTCCTTCACTATGTATACAAATATCAAATCACCAGGTCATATACTTTAAATACTTCAAAATTTTGTTTGTCAATTATGCCTCGATAAAGTTTGAAAAAAGAGAATAGAGTTTAAAAGCGGCTGATAAATCATAAACGACAAAAAAGAATATAACAATACTGCTTTAAAAATATTTTTAGCTGCATATACAGAAAAGGTAAAGGAATGATCAAAACAGCAAAGAAAATTGTATCTTCCACCAATACAGAGCTGTCTTTGAAAAATTCTCACGTGAAACCAGACATATCCTAATAGCAGTATAATGTATAATGGCTGAAAATAATCCTTTATACCAGGTGTAACATCACTTAGACTCTTTAAAATTACTATGTTGCTTTTTATTCATTACATATAAGGAAGATGTCAAGAAACTGGAAAAGATCCAGAAAATAGCAATTAAAATGGCTTAAAGGGCTGTAGCATAGAAGTTGTGAGGAAAAAAAAAAAAAACTAAATGAGATGGAATTATGTAGTCTAAAGTGGAAAGTCCAAGAGATAACTTTAAAATTGCCTTCAACTGAATCAAAAGCTGCTGAAAAGAGATCTTCGACACCAAAAAGATAAAACAAAAGGAATGAGCTTAATAACAAACTGTGAGATTTAATATGTGGAATTATGTCATGGTGGTTAAGACTATGAAATGGCACAAGTTACAAGGAGGCATTTCCCAGAGGCTTCTACTTCAAAGAAACAGTTACCAGAAATGCCTTACAGTGTTTGATTATTGCTTCTCTTGAAAACAGAGAGGGAGAAATAATAATTGCTTTTTGTTACACAAGTCCTATGATTTCTTGCTGTGATTTTCCTGATTTTAATGTTTATGGCATATATAAATTACTGGTCATTCAGCCTACCCCACCACTTATGGTATAAAGTTTAAAACTTTATGATGTCTTGAAAATGTTAATTTGTATTTCTACCTGTTCTTTCAGTATAATAAGTTGCCACGCCCTTAGCACATCCTATGATTCTGCCATACTACCCAGAAAAACACAAGGAGCACTTCAAGCCAAAAACTCCTAACATGGTTCTTTGCCATTATAAATTATTTCCTCTAAACAAAGTGTAATTCTTCCTCCCAACCTGCCAAGCCCTCAATCCATCCTACCAACCACACTCCTTCTCTACGATAAAAATCAAATGCCTTTTCTCTGCTGCTTTAGGAGGTGATAACATCTCTCTTGTCTGCATCCTTCTCCAACATACAAATTTAGTTTCTTCTTTCTGTACTCACAAAGTACATTTTTCCCACATTTATCATAGCACATATCACATTATTCTTAAAATTCTTTACTCACCTGACACCCTGAATAGACTGTGATGGATCTGATCAGTAACAGAGGAGGAGCTGAGAACAGGATATAGTTTGCCCTAATTCTTTTTGCTTCTCAGCTACCTAGCACATAGTAGGTTCCAAATTTTTTGTTGATGCCATTAAGTGACTACCTGTTGCTTGCAAAGAAATATACAACATTCAAACTGCTGCTGTGGAAACCCTCCAGAGGGACTTCTCTTGGTCTTTAAATTCAATGCATTTAGAATTTGTTTTCCAAGTTTCTTTTAAAAGCATTTTTACCTTCAAACAATAGAATCAATAATGTATGTTTAAATGCTCTGGAGCAAACGTGTGTCTGATCAACTCTATAGAAACTACAGAAATACTCAGGGCTCTAGGAGTAAAATAGAGAAGGGCATATCTGTATAAAAGGGTAGTGAGACAGTGTAAATTTTACTCTCATCAAATTAGTTCCAGAAAAAGCTTGTGGGAGACACACAGGCATCTAGATCCCCTTTCAACTTTATTTGTATATGAATAAGGACAGCAGGGTTTTCCATGAGGAGAAATAGTGCATAAAAATATTTTATTATTAATACAGACATAAAGCAATATCAGACATCTTAAATAAAACTGGTCTCTTGTTGCCATTTGTAAGATGTTTTCTCTTTGATGTAAAGTTAATTTATTTCTCTACATTGGCAACGTTTGTTACAGCATTTGCATTTTGAAGAAAATAAATATATCCAGTGCTAAAATGCATACTTCAAATGTAGTGTTTACCTTTATAAGACAATATACTTTCAAAATATTTCATTTTAATTTAAACATTTTTATTTGCAATTGGATTCATTTTAGATAAAATTATTTTAATTGGACACTTCAAAGAGCAAGCAGGAATCCCATATTTATACATTTTAATGCATTTGACTTTTGACTCAACATAAATTCTTTCAAAAAACTAAAAAGAGCTAAAAAGTAATAGCTTAAGGTAACCATATTTTGTTCTGTGCAGCTAAAATGAGTTCAAATTTCTAGCAGTAAATTCAAGAAAGTAGAACTCAGTTCCCTAATATTAGTCTCTTAAATATCTTCAACCTTTTCCTTTTGATTGCCACCTTGATGGCAGCATTTAGACAGGCACAAATCCCTCCCTTATTTAAAAACAAACAGACTAACACAGAAATGTGTCATATTCTGGTTATTTCCTTAGTTCTCTCTGCCCTTTCACAGATCACCTTCTTGATACTTGTTTTTCCTTCCCTTGACCCTGCAACCTGGCTTTAACTCTTCTGTTCCACTGAACTTCTTCCCGTCAAAGGTGCCAACAACCTGCTCATTACTAAATCTGAAGTTGTTAAGCTATTATTTTCTTAACTTCAGCAGTTACTGACCACTCCCTCCTGGAAGTAGAATCTTCTAATTGTCACAATGCTATTCTTCTCCCTTACTTTTCACTCCTCTGTCACACTCATGGGCTTCTCTGTCTACACCCATCTTTAAATGTTGTACTTTTCAGAGCTCTAGATTCTTCTCACTCTCATACCTTCTATGATAGATTATTGGAAAATTGCCCCCAGTGAATTGGTGAAATCACATTCCAGGCCCCTCCCACAATGGGATGGGCTTATGATTTCCTTGGACAATAGAACTGAGTGGAAATGACATTGCAAATTCTAGGGCAGCAGTGATAATCTTACAGCTCCTGCTTTCCCATTTTTGCTACCCTGAGATGCCATGAAAGGAATTTGGGGCCATCTTCCTTGAAGATAAAAGGCCACGTAAAGAAAAAGTCCTTGGAAGATGAAAGACCATAAGACAAGAGAAAGGTCTAGCCAGTCACATTCATTCCGACCATCCTAACACAGGTATCAGACATGTGAGTAAGGCTACACTGCATCCTTGGTCCCAAATGCATCACAAGCTGACTGTAAATGCATAAATGAGCCTAGCCAACACCATATGAAACAGAGACAGAGAATATACATACACATATACATATATATATATATATATACACACACACACATATATCTGAGTCACTTTGCTATACAGAAGAAATTAACAAAACATTATAAATCCATTGTACATCAATAAGAATTTTAAAGAAATTATAGAAACAGAGACAAGCTGCCCAACCATGCCCTACCCAGATCATAGAAATACGAGCAGGATTAGGCATCCTTGTTTAAAACCACTAAGTTTTGAGGTGGCTTGTTATGCCACAACAGTTAACTGCGACACCATCCACTGTTGTTCTTGTTCAGTCACTAAGTCATGTCCAACTCTTTGCAACCCCACAGACAGCAGCACGCCAGGCTCCTCTGTCCTTCACAATCTCCGGGAGCTTGCTCAGGTTCATGTCTATTGAGACGGTGATGCTATCTAACCATCTCATCCTCTGTCACCCTCTTCTTTTGCCTTCAATCTTTTCCAGCATCAGAGTCTTTTCCAAAGAGTCAGCTCCATAAGCAATCACAATCCCTTCCATGGCTTCAGTACCTGTCACTGCCTGAAGGCCTCCAAATCCAAAACTCTGGTTTGACCTTTCCTCAAATTCCAAGTCCAAGTTAAAAACTGCCTACTAAATTTTCATGCTCTAATGTCTGTAGAACTCCCAAATCCTACATTTCTAAAAACTACTTTATCTTACCTCCAAAGTACTTGTTTATCCTCTTACGTTGCATATTTTCAGAATGGCATTTCTGTCTACAATGTGGCCCCTAGCCAGAAACCCAAGATTATCCTTCACTTTTTTTCAGTCTTTTTCCTCACCAATTAATTTTTAAATATAATCATTTCTACCACTAGATATTCACTACTCTGTTAGAGATATTAACTTCATCTTCTACATGACTTTAGAACACAGTTATCTCTCAATGATGAAACTAACTTCTCTCAGAGTCTTCTGTTATCATTTCAATGCAATTCTCTCAGTAAAAACAGACCCAACATTTTAAAATCTAATTATTTGCCTGTGTAAAATTCTGCAACAGTTTCCCCTTATCTATGAATGAAATTAAAATTTTCTTACACAGCTAAAAAGACCTCCACCATCTATCTGTTTAGAGATACATGAAACCTATCTCTCTACTCTTCTCTCCACCTCCCATCACCACTCGAATCCAGTGCTTCTGCCCTCAAGATCCATACATGTTATCCTGAACGACAATGATGTCCTTCTTTTTATGACTGATTGGAAACCTATATGCAGGTCAGGAAGCAACAGTTAGAACTGGACATGGAACAACAGACTGGTTCCAAATAGGAAAAGGAGTCCGTCAAGGCTGTATATTGTCACCCTGCATATTTAACTTATATGCAGAGTACATCATGAGAAACGCTGGATTGGAAGAAGCACAAGCTGGAATCAAGATTGCTGGGAGAAATATCAATAACCTCAGATATGCAGATGACACTACCTTATGGCAGAAAGTGAAGAGGAATTAAAAAGCCTCTTGACGAAAGTGAAAGTGGAGAGTGAGAAAGTTGGCTTAAAGCTCAACATTCAGAAAACGAAGATCATGGCATCTGGTCCCATCACTTCATGGGAAACAGATGGGGAAACAGTGTCAGACTTTATTTTGGGGGGCTCCAAAATCACTGCAGATGGTGATTGCAGCCATGAAATTAAAAGATGCTTACTCCTTGGAAGAAAAGTTATGACCAACCTAGATAGCATATTCAAAAGCAGAGACATTACTTTGCCAGCAAAGGTCCATCTAGTTGAGGCTATGGTTTTTCCAGTGGTCCTGTATGGATGTGAGAGTTGGACTGTGAAGAAGGCTGAGCACCGAAGAATTGATGCTTTTGAACTGTGGTGTTGGAGAGATTCTTGAGAGTCCCTTGGACTGCAAGGAGGTCCAACCAGTCCATTCTAAGGGAGATCAGTCTTGGGTGTTCTTTGGAAGGAATGATGCTAAAGCTGAAACTCCAATACTTTGGCTACCTCATGCGAAGAGTTGACTCATTGGAAAAGACCCTGATGCTGGGAGGGATTGGGGGCGGGAGGAGAAGGGGACGACAGAGGATGAGATGGCTGGATGGCATCACCGACTCGATGGACGTGAGTTTGGGTGAACTCTAGGAGTTGGTGATGGACAGGGAGGCCTGGCGTGCTGGGATTCATGGGGTCACAAAGAGTCGGACCCGACTGAGCGACTGAACTGAACTGAACTGAATATACCATTATGTATCACATTTTCTTTATTCATTTATCCATTGATGAACTTAGGTTGTTTCCACATCTTGGCTATTATGGATAATGGTACAGTCAAAAAGAAAGTGCTAATATCTTTCTGAAACCCTGATTTCATTTATTTTGCAATAAACACCTAGAAGGGGGATTGTTAGAACATATGGTAGTTTTATCTTAATTTTTTAAGGAAACTTTATACAGTTTTCCAAAGTGGCTGCATCAATTTACATTCTCATCAACAGTGCACAAGGGTTCCAATTTCTCCACATCCTAGCCAACCCTTGTTAGCTCTTGCTTTTGTTTTTTTATAATAACCATCCTGCCAGGTGTGAAGTGATAGGTCACTGTAGTGTTGATTAGCACTTTTTTCCCTGATGATTAGTAACATTGAGACTTCTTTCATATACCTGTTGACCATTTGTATACCTTCTTTGGAGAAATATCTGTTCAGTCCTTAGCCCATTTTATAATTGACATATCAGTTTGGTTTTGGATTGTGTGTGTGTGTGTGTGTGTGTGGTTTTTCTGCTATTGAATTGTAGGAGTTCCTTATATATTTTTGGTGTTAACCTTTATCAGATATATGGTCTGAAAATGTTTCCTCCCATCCCGTGGATTGCCCTTTCATTCTGCTAATTGTTTATTATGTTGTTCAGAAACTTTTTAGTTTGAAGTAGTCCCACTTGTTTATTTCTGTTTTTCTTGCCTGTGCTTTTGATGTCATTTCTATGTAAACATTGTCAAGAAGCTTCCCCCCATGTTTTCTTCTAGGAGTTTACAGTTTCCAGCATTATGCATCTGCATTTTTCCTTTAATAGTGACTCACTTCCATTCAAACCACAAGACTAAAATTTTTCATTGTCCAAAGAGAGCATGTAATAAAGAAACCAGAGGAAAAAAGAGGGTCAATTCTAAATTTTTACTCTTCCTAGATGTCAGACAGAAAATTCAAGAATAGATAGTGATAGACTCAGGTTGTAGAGACAATTATTATCTGTATACCCAAACTAGATAGAAATCCCAGGAGTTTGAAACTGTAGGAAAATGAATTGGGTAGAAATTGTAAGTAGGAAATGGGAAGGCTTAGAAAGAAGGACATACTGGTGTAGGAACTGTGCATGAAATCCTGCTCCATGTCCTCACTCCTAGGTGAGCTCAAGGCATAAGAGAATTACAGCAACCCCAGAAAGGTTATGGGATTCAGATAAGACAGTATGTAAGCCTGGTTTCCTCTGTGGTTGTCCTGGAAGTTGTCAAACACTACAAAGTGTCCATGACAACCTGTCCCTTCAATAGTACAGAGAAGCTACAAGAAGTTCTATGGCAGATGGGCAGTTTGACAGGGCATGGGAAGTAGCCAAACATTTTCCCAAATGAGTTGAGTGGATACACCTCTGAATGCAAGTGGACCCGCAGGCTAAGAAGACAACACAGAAATAGCATGAGTTTGGATTTTGTATTAGTTTCCTAAGGCTGCCATAATAAAGTTCCACAACCCTAGTGGCTTAAAACAACAGAAATTTATTTCTTCAAAGTTCTGGAGGCTAGAAGTCCAGAATCAAGATGTCATAGAGCTATCCTTTCTTAAAGGTTCTGGAGGAGAGTCTGTTCCATAACTTTCTCTTAGCCTCTATGTCATCAGCAATCTTTGGCATCCCTTGCCTTATAGCTGCATAGGCCCAATCTCTTGCCTCCATTGACACATGACCTTATCGTCTCCTGTCTTCACTTTTAAGAAGGTACTAGTCATACTGGATTAGGGTTTCACCCTACTCTAGTATGACCTCTTCTTAACTAATTACATCTGCAACAACCCGATTTCCAAATAAAGTCACATACTGAGGTAGTGGGGGTTAGGACTTTGATTCATCTTTTAGGAAAATACAATTCAATCTATAAGTGATGCCAGCAGAAAATTCCAGTGAGGAGGTCTGGCCATGACCATGGACCAAACAGGGCTTCCCTGGTGACTCAGGCAGTAAAGAATCTGCCTGCAATGCAGGAGATGAAGGTTCCACCCCTGGGTCAGGAAGACCCCTGGAGAAAGAAATGACAACTCACTTCAATATTCTGGCCTGGGAAATCCCATGAACAGAAGAGCCTGGCAGGCTACCATCCACAGAGTTGCAAAGAGTCAGACATGGCTGAGTGACTAACACTTTGATTTTTTTCACTTTTCCAGGACCCTACAGGACTGTAGCATCTTATGGATACCCACTTAGAAGACAAATGGCCCTGAACCAAATATCTTTCCCAAATCTGATGCTCCAGAGCCCCTAGATCTTAGACTAACTCTTGGGAGAAAGGAGAGAAGTTAAAGAGGAAATCCTTACTTAAAAGACTTTAACCGTAACATGCCTGGGTTTATCTTGAATTAAGATTCTTTTTTCACTGTTGCAATCAGGTACTATGAGGGTTCCAAAAATAAAACTAAATGGAGGTAGACGTTTAAAAGGTGTTACAATCCTGGCACTATTAAATTTGCTAAAATAAATATCATAACAGTCATAAATCTATCCATTTTGACAATTCTAGGTGTGAGAGATATGATCTTAGAGGAAATGCTTTCAGTGTTTCACCATTGAATATAATGGTAGCTGTAGGTTTGTCATATATGGCCTTTATTACGTTGAGGTATGTTCCATCTGTGCCCACTTTCTGAAGAGGTTTTATCATAAATGGGTGCTGAATTTTGTCAAAGCTTTTCCTGTTGTTAGTTTTCTTAAACCACAAACTTTATAAAGACCACAAAGGGATTAATTAAGAGTAGCTAATGTAATGAAAACTACATACAAATTATTTACTTAGGTAAACTACAAATTACAAAGTAGTTCTTATATTTTTTCAATCCCACTTCATTAAAGAATTTGTGACCTTTCATGCCTGGTCTGACGAAGAAAATCCGCCCCCCCCCCCCACTCCTTTGCTTTCATTGTTCAGTTTCTACCTTATCAGCTTTATTGGCATTTTCCATAGTTCATTTTCAAAAATATATACCATCAATACTCAACCTTGAAACATTATAGTTTTTATTTTTTCTTCATGAGAAGTATCATTCTTACCAGACCCTAGACAGAAACATTTGTTTTCCAACATGTTCTGAAAATGCCTGCCACCAGCTCCTATGAACGTGGCAACAGCGTATCTGTGCATTCAGCACAAAGTGATCTACCTTTCTGGCTGAGCAGCCCGTAGTTCAGAAGCTGGAACATGACTTCATACTGCAGTGCATTCATTTGAATGTCACCTCTGCCACTCACTAGCAGTGTGACCTAGGACATATACTTAACCTTTCTCTGCCTTCGTTTTCTTACCTATAAATTGTGCCTACCTCATAATGTTGTGCAAATTATTGTGTTATCACTTATGAAGCACTCAGAATCAAAGTCAGTTGAAATAGTAAGCATTTGATGTTTGCTGTTATTAAAATGTAAAGAAGTATTTCAAATCATTAAGAAAAAGATAATCTAAAATGGGTTAAAATAGGAGTAGGCAAATCACAAAAAATGGAAATCAAAATGATCAATAAATAATGAAAGTATACCACTGCAATAGTGGTAAACAGAGAATATGCACATTAAAACAAGAGATCAAATCTTGCCTATTGGATGACAACCAAAAATCTATAACATTCAATGCTAATAACATTCATTAGAAAACCTAGAAGAACCCACATATTCACTGATTACTAGTGTCTTTTTATATTGTGAAAAATTTAAATAATGACATTAAAATTTTTTAATATGTATATATCCTGAGTATTTTCATTTCTGGGATACTAACTGACAAGGCAGAGAAAAAGAAAGAAAAAGAAAATAATCAGCAATGTTAAATATTCTTAAAACCTTAGTCAAAAATAACTCTAAAATGTTTATGAACATCTCTGTAAACAACTAGAATGCCCATATAGAGGGAAATGGTTGCCTAAATCATGGTATATTAATTCTATGAAATACTAAGCAGTTATTAAAAACAATGTAGATCATTATGAATTAAATTAGAAACAAGCCTACAATATGCTAATAAGCTATATATAGATAGATAGATAGATGTATATACATGTATCTATGTAGAAACACCAAGTCCCTACATGGAGTTGCTATATGTGTGTGTGTGTGTGTGTGTGTGTGTGTGAGTGTGTGTGTTTGTATTAAAGGAAATAGTAGTTTACAGTGATCATATTAGAAAATGGGATTAGAAAGGGAAAGTAAGAGACTTTCAGTGTCACTTTTGACTATGTATTGTTTGGATTAGTACAGTGAGTAGGTATTATCATTACACAAAAATGAAAAAATTATTAAGAATGAAGAAAAATAAATGAATATGTAATAAAAATCAACTACTACATATGTACTTTCTTCAAGGCACAAAGGAACTGTTCATTAGTTACATATAAAAATGTTTCCAAAATATTCAACAATGGAAAATAATTCCAAATTATAGAGTTCTTTTAAAAGTTTCAAGCAGAGTTAAATCAATCAATGTGAATTAAATCCTTTTATGCTCACTGTACCTATCAGCAAAGGCTTACATATCATCACGGTACAATGGAAAAAGGGAACATATACTGCTGTAAGTTGGAAACGTAGTTGGGATTTTTCTCCCTAAGATGAAAAAGTAAAATTAAATTTTCTGAACATTTATAACAGGCCTTGGGGTAAATACTAAAAAGCTGCCTAGAGTAGGGAAGGAACGTATCACAGTGGATAGAGGCACAGTGCACAGCAATATTTCTCTGAAGGATGAGAAGCACAAGAGAAGCAATGCCTTAAGAATAAAATAGCTGGGACCTGATCAGGATCTGAGAAGCAGAAAATAGAGGCTATCAGAAAGCATATTCAGTATTTCTTTATTTCACTGACTCCAAGAAGTATAGTTTGTCACCTTTTAATATCCCTGAAATTGAGTCTTAGTGGCATGTTGTAGCCATGCCAGCCACGTGACAGTTCTGACATGGTGGTCACTGCCTTGATTAAATTTATTCACATTGCCCTCATTTCCCGAGTCTTAAGTATTTTTGGTGCTACAAGTGTTTAGTTTATTCACCATTTAAAATGTTTTCTACAGGCTTGCATGATTTAGCATCGGAGCAGAAGTCATTATATACACAAAAATATACAGAAATAAAAGAGTGGGAATAAATTTGATTTAGTGAAGCAAACATTCAACGTACAGGAATGACTTGAGCCCCATATTTTCTTACTAATAATAACCATGTGTTTACAGACCTAAGAAAATACACAGACGTATATGTTGAGTTTTGTTATTAAGATGCATACAAAGGAATTAGCTATGACATGCCAAGCAGAGGAACTGAAAACAAATTGCTAAATGCCTTGGCATTGATGAAAAACAATGAGTGGCTGGTGTAAATGATCCATGTGTCAAGCCGGACTGTCTTTAAAACATTACATCATAGTTGATAGCATTTTTTTCTCAGTTTAACATAGTTCAATTGTGTATCTTTCAATCAATGGCATCATAGATTTACTAAAATATGGGTAAAATATATTTTTCAATATTGAAAATTTAAAAAAAAATATTGGCTTCTTGACAAGAAAGAAAAAGAGGAGGGAGCAAGGAAGGGAGAGAGGGAGGGGAGAAAGTAAAGAGGAAGGAGGGGGAAAGGGGAGGGAGAAAGAAAGCAGGCCAGAAACAATCTTTTAGGATGGCAGAAATAGAAATATTTCATAACTAAGCAGAGAAAAAGAGGTGGGCATGGGAGGATTGGAATCCCTTAGGAAGGAAGCAAGAAAAAGTTTGAGAAGCATTGGTTTAAGATACCCACATTACATTTATGGTTCTTCTATTGCTCTTTTGGTGCTTCCTAGGTGGCTTAGAGGTAAGAATCCATCTGCCAAGCAGGGGACACAGACTGGATCCCTGGGTCAGAAGATCCCCTGGATGAGGAAATGGCAACCCACCCCAGCATTGTTGCCTGGGAAATGCCATGGAGAGAGGAGCCTGGAGGGCTATAGTCCATGGGGTCACAAAGAATCGGATGTGACTGAGTGACTAACACACGTTTTACATGTCTCTGGGCAAGGCACTAACCTCTCTCAGCCTCAATCCCTCCTCTACAAAACAAAAAATAATAATACCTACACTAGAGACTTGGGAAGATTAAAAGTAGCAAAAATACATAGTCTATAAGGCACTTGACTTGTAACTGCTCATTAAATGCTGTGCCCTGTGTTGATCAGCCCTGGGATTTCTTTGGAAGGAATGATGCTAAAGCTGAAACTCCAGTACTTTGGCCACCTCATGCGAAGAGTTGACTCATTGGAAAAGACTCTGATGCTGGGAGGGATTGGGGGCAATAGGAAAAGGGGACGACAGAGGATGAGATGGCTGAATGGCATCACTGACTCGATGGACGTGAGTCTGGGTGAACTCCGGGAGTTGGTGATGGACAGGGAGGCCTGGCGTGCTGCGATTCATGGGGTCGCAAAGAGTCGGACACGACTGAGCAACTGAACTGAACTGAACTATATTTAAGTGAAATCTTGCTGGGAGATTTACGTCATCTGCCTATTAAGGAGCTTAAGGTGTTAAAATTCCAACCTTGAAACATTGGTATTTGAGCTGGGCAGTGAGCTGATTTGAGTAAAATATCTTGATTTGATGTGATGTCTCTTTTCTGATGTGCTTTAATCACAAATATTTTCCTGAATATAATTCTTGTCTTGGAAGCTGTCACTAGCTGAGAAGTAGTCACCCTCACCTGCTGTTTTCTCTAAAATAAGGAATTGGGAAGCAGCCTGGGGAAAAGACCTCTTCTGTCAGAAGTGATAAATCAGAGTGTATTTTTTCATTGATATCTTAATTTTCATCTCTAATTATAACTTAGAAAAGACTTTGGGAGGAAAGATCAAACCAAGGAAAAGTTTACTTTTATATATTTGAGAGGGAGAGATTAATCTCCAGGAAAATTAGAGGACACCATCCTTGTATATCCTGTAGCCTTTTAGTCTATGTTTAATTTCAACCACCACCAGAGGTGCTCATCATATTAAGGTCAAAATGTCAGAACATGTAAAAATGTCACAACAATACAATAAATTGGTTACTTTAAAGAACATAAAGTCATAAAGTTTTTAACAGTTTTATAACTGTCAGATGTATGATTGAACCCTTCTTTCCCAATTCTTATTGCAGAAGGATACCCATATAGGATTGTGGACAAGGATTATGCCTCTCTCTAGAAATGGTAAGAGACCGTTGCTTCCATTCTCTGATTCATCTTCCTCTTAGGATTCTCCCACCAAGATTATTACAACCAGAAAAGCAGCATTCAAGGAGGTGCTTCTCTTTCTTTTATGCACTGAACTAAGATTGCTAAAAGATCTCACATTTGGGTTCACTTGGAATCACTCCAATCCTCAAAATTCTCCAAGCCAGGCTTCAGCAATACATGAACCATGAAATTCCAGATGTTCAAGCTGGTTTTAGAAAAGACAGAGGAACCACGGATCAAATTGCCAACATCTGCTGGATCATGGAAAAAGCAGGAGAGTTCCAGAAAAACATCTATTTCTGCTTTATTGACTATGCCAAAGCCTTTGACTGTGTGGATCACAATAAACTGTGGAAAATTCTGAAAGAGATGGGAATACCAGACCACCTGACCTGCCTCTTGAGAAACCTGTATGCAGGTCAGGAAACAACAGTTAGAACTGGACATGGAACAACAGACTGGTTCCAAATAGGAAAAGGAGTACGTCAAGCCTGTATATTGTCACCCTGCTTATTTAACTTATATGCAGAGTACATCATGAGAAACACTGGGCTGGAGGAAGCACAAGCTGGAATCAAGATTGCCGGGAGAAATATCTATAACCACAGATATGCAGATGACACCACCCTTATGGCAGAAAGTAAAGAGGAACTAAAGAGCCTCTTGATGAAAGTGAAAGATGAGAGTGAAAAAGTTGGCTTAAAGCTCAACATTCAGAAAACGAAGATCATGGCATCTGGTCCCATCACTTCATGGGAAATAGATGGGGAAACAGTGGAAACAGCGACAGACTTTATTTTCTTGGGCTCCAAAATCACTTCAGATGGTGATTGCAGCCATGAAATTAAAAGACGCTTACTCCTTGGAAGCAAAGTTATGACCAACCTAGATAGCATATTCAAATAAAATTACAAGCTTCTGCACAACAAAGGGAACTATAAGCAAGGTGAAAAGGCAGCCTTCAGAATGGGAGAGAATAATAGCAAATGCAGAAACTGACAAACAACCAGTCTCAAAAATATACAAGCAACTCCTGCAGCTCAATTCCAGAAAAATAAACGACCCAATCAAAAACTGGGCCAAAGAACTAAATAGACATTTCTCCAAAGAAGACATCCAGATGGCTAACAAACACATGAAAAGATGCTCAACATTACTCATTATCAGACAAATGCAAATCAAAACCACTATGAGGTACCATTTCACGCCAGTCAGAATAGCTGCGATCCAAAAGTCTACAAGCAATAAATGCTGGAGAGGGTGTGGAGAAAAGGGAACCCTCTTACACTGTTGGTGGGAATGCAAACTAGTACAGCCACTATGGAGAACAGTGTGGAGATTCCTTTAAAAACTGGAAATAGAACTGCCATATGACCCAGCAATCCCACTGCTGGGCATACACACCGAGGAAACCAGAATTGAAAGAGACACATGTACCCCACTGTTCATTGCAGCACTGTTTCTAATAGCCAGGTCATGGAAGCAACCTAGATGTCCATCAGCAGATGAATGGATAAGAAAGTGGTGGTACATATACACAATGGAGTATTACTTAGCCATTAAAAAGAATACATTTGAATCAGTTCTAATGAGGTGGATGAAACTGGAGCCTATTATACAGAGTGAAGCAAGCCAGAAAGAAAAACACCAATACAGTATCAGATCAGAGAGAGCAAAAGAGACACAGATGTATAGAACAGTCTTTTGGACTCTGTGGGAGAGGGAGAGGCAGAGATGATTTGGGAGAATGGCATTGAAACATGTATAATATCATATAAGAAACGAATCACCAGTCCAGGTTCGATGCAGGATACAGTATGCTTGGGGCTGATGCACTGGGATGACCCAGAGGGATGGTATGGGGAGGGAGGTGGGAGGGGGGTTCAGGACCGGGAGCACATGTACACCTGTGGTGGATTCATGTTGATGTATGGCAAAATCAATACAATATTGTAAAGTAAAAAAAAAAAAAGAAAAGAAAAAGAAAAAAATTTTAAAAAAAGAAAGAAAATAATATCATGGTAATTTCTGGTATATTACATAGTAATTTGACATTTGCCTTCTTTATGAATTAATCAGCACAAGTCTAGTAAACCACTGTCCCTATAAAATTTCAGTGTTATTGACCATATTCCTTATGCTGTATGTTATACATCCCTGTGGCTTCCTTATTTCATTGGACATTTCTTTTTTTTTTTTTTTTTTTTTTATTTATTTATTTTTTAATTTTTTAATTTTTTTTTAATTTTATTTTATTTTTAAACTTTACATAACTGTATTAGTTTTGCCAAATATCAAAATGAATCCGCCACAGGTATACATGTGTTCCCCATCCTGAACCCTCCTCCCTCCTCCCTCCCCATTCCATCCCTCTGGGTCGTCCCAGTGCACCAGCCCCAAGCATCCAGTATCCTGCATCGAACCTGGACTGGCAACTCATTTCATACATGATATTTTACACATAAATTATATTTCAATTCAAAAAGCAATATACCTAATAATGCAATAAATATGATTATAAATGTTCAAAAAAAAAAAGAAAGAAAATAATATTAGAAGAAAAAATAAAAAAGCAGAGACATTACTTTGCCAATAAAGTTCCATCTAGTCAAGGCTACGGTTTTTCCAGTAGTCACGTATGGATGTGAGAGTTGGACTGTGAAGAAAGCTGAGCGCCGAAGAATTGATGCTTTTGAACTGTGGTGTTGGAGAAGACTCTTGAGAGTCCCTTGGACTGCAAGGAGATCCAACCAGTCCATTCTGAAGGAGATCAGCCCTGGGATTTCTTTGGAAGGAATGATGCTAAAGCTGAAACTCCAGTACTTTGGCCACCTCATGCGAAGAGTTGACTCACTGGAAAAGACTCTGATGCTGGGAGGGATTGGGGCAGGAGTAAAAGCGGACGACAGAGGATGAGACGGCTGGATGGCATCACTGACTCGATGGACGTGAGTTTGAGTGAACTCCGGGAGTTGGTGATGGACAGGGAGGCCTGGCGTGCTGCGATTCATGGGGTTGCAAAGAGTCGGACATGACTGAGCAACTGAACTGAACTGAACTGAGAATTACTAAAACACAGTAAAACTTTGAAGAAACTTTACAAGCAAAAATTAGAGAAAACAAAATGTAAATAAATTATAGCATGAGGGAAGAATAAAGTGTAAATCCTTTCTATTTAATTGTATAGACATGCATTGACTATCTAGAGCGCTATCTACACATTGCCAAGTGTCGGGGGTTAATGTTGCCGTGATGGAACTGAGGTCCAGTCCTGCGCTACCTGGGGTTGCTCTGAGGAGTTCTGAGATGGAACAAAGGGGATAAAGGGATTCAACGCGGCTGCCCCTACTGTTGTCCGGGGCCGGGGCTGCCCCTGCCGCCCGTTTCCCTGAAACTGGGAAAAATTACCTCCCTGTACTTGGAGGGATGAGCGTAGTCCCATCCTTATGAAATTTAGATCTGTAGTCCTTTGCCCAATGATGCCGTTTCTGGCATCAGGGGCAAAGTGCCTTTGGGGGGGTTGGTATTAGTCTGTATTGGCACGGCTTGTTGTCCCTGCTTGGCAGGACATTGCCGGCAAAAATGCCCCATTTGGCCACAAGAGAAACATTTTTTATTTGTAGAATCGTTTCCATTAGGATTAATCTTTTTTTTTTTTTTTAGCCTGGGTGAGGCCCCCCTGAGGGGGTTTCCTCCAAGGAGCAGGCTCTGTATATTGTGCATACGTCTGCTTTAAAAGCTCCTTCGTTTCAAAAAACTCTTTATCTTTCTCAGCCTTAGGCAATGCTCTGGGAGGCTTTGGAGGCAAAGTGGAGAACTCCTGGGCCCTGGGAGGCACAAGCAGAGGTGGCGGCGATCGCCTTAAATCAGAAAGTGGTGGATAAATTTTTAAAGGTTTGCGTAGACGCGGAGGGAGCTCCCCAGGACGCCCTACCGCAGCGTCCTGCAGGCCCTCTCCTTCCTCAGGAGGTAGAGCACAATCTCCCTCCTTTTCTTCGTCAATGGCAGAAAACATGATCTGCGCAGGAGGTGGAGACCCACCATCCACCGCTATAGCCTCCCCCATAGGCTATCTAACAGCCTCATGACGGGAGTCCAGGACATTTCTAATCATATTCCACAGAGCAAAGGCATCTGCAGGAACATTTTGTGGCCCATGCAAAGTATAAAACAAATGTAGAAATTTAGACAGTCTTCCTGTGCTTACTTTAACGCCTCTATGGGCTAACATATGAAGTAATATTTCAATAAACATTTGTCTATTCTTAGATACAGAGAAACCCATTCTTCTAGAGAATAGTCTTATTGATCCTGTACCCTCCTCACCCTGCCTAAACTGCAGAGGGGTGCCAGACACCCACAGGTACAATCCTAACTGTCCCGCGTTACAATCTCAGATTACTTACTCTTCAGTGTCCCCTGTTCTGGGCGCCACTTAGCCGCGTTAGGCATTACTGATAGCCAAGAGCTCAGAACTTAGTGAGTGAAGCAGATATATAAACGTATAGTTAATATCTAATATTGTTAGTGCTAAAACAGATGTGTGGAAACAGTTACACTCTTGTGCAAGCATGTTTTAAGGTTTTCTGGCCTTACCTCGTTCCTATTCTAACTTGAAACCTACATTTTTATTTTATTTTATTTTATTTTATTTTTAAACTTTACAACATTGTATTGGTTTTGCCAAATATCGAAATGAATCCGCCACAGGTATACATGTGTTCCCCATCCTAAACCCTCCTCCCTCCTCCTTCCCCATACCATCCCTCTGGGTCGTCCCAGTGCACCAGCCCCAAGCATCCAGTATCATGCATCGAACCTGGACTGGCAACTCGTTCCATATATGATATTATATGTATTTCAATGCCATTCTCCCAAATCATCCCACCCTCTCCCTCTCCCACAGAGTCCAAGAGACCTACATTTTTAATTCAAAGGACCTCAAAGTTTTCAGGACACATGCCTAACTCCATCACTTTCTAAATCCCAGTCCACCTCCACATTTAAAGTATCACTTCATGTACAGCATCAACAATTCCACTCCTAGACACATTTCTTTGCAGTCAAAATGAAGACTCTATTTCTATTCCATTTTCTCCCCACTTCTTAGAAAGTAGAATATAACAGTTAAGAATACAGGCCTGGGATTGAGTCCAGCCTTCATTATTTGATAGTGTGACCCCAGGCAAATTATCTCACTTCTCTGAACCTCAGTTTTTATTTCAGTATTAAATGAGATAATGGATAAAAATGATTTACTGAATCTATTGCATGATAAATTTTCAATAAGAGTTTGCAATTTATTACATTACTCTTCCCCAGTTAATTAATCCAAAGACAAGCTCATCATACAAGTAAGACCTTGTTCTCCCTTCTCAGAGAATGCTATTATCTTCAGTCTCGCGCAATAGTACCACACATTAATCATACCATTCGCTTAACAAGAGTTACATATCTACTATATCCTGGTTGTTATTTAACCATTATCAAGCATTTACTGAAAATAATAAGTAGGTTTTGGAGGAAACTAGCTTCTTGAGGACATTTAAACCTATTTAATAATAATAATAGCAACCACCTATTGGGAAATGCTTTTGTGCTACTGCCATATGGTCTTTCAGAAATTTAGTATTTCCACATCAACAAGTGGACCTTTATTTCCCTTCCTTTTGAAACTGAATGTGATATTGTGACTAAGTCAACAAGAATGTAGCAAAAGAAACATGACTTTTAAGGGTTGACTGTGGCCATCTCTGGGGATGCTTGCTTTTGGAACCCAGCCATTACTCTGTAATTAAGCCAAGCAAACACATGGAAAGATGATATACAGGTATTCTTACCACAGCCCCAGTGATGCCTTCAGTAACAGCCAATATCAATCCCCAAACAAATGACCAAATGAGCCCTGAGATGGTTACAGTCCCAGCTTTCAAACTAACCCAAAAGATTCTATGTGTAACAGAGGTTCACTGTCCCCACTGCTCCCACTATCCTCTCTTCCACTATTCTTTTTTCACACTAGCCATTTTTTCTCTAAATCTAGTTCTTTTATCACTCCACACCTACAGCATTTCATAGAGATCATAACTACCATCCCTGCTTCCCTCTACTCCCCTAAAACAATCCAACATATAACTAATAACAGATCAATCCTCCTGAAATATTAATTTTATCCTATCACATATCTATTTCAAAGAACTCAAGAGCTTCGCATATTTGGGTACAGTATGTACAACTGCATAAACTCCAAGTTCAATTCATTTGCTAAGTAGTATCCAACTCCAGAGAAGGCAATGGCACCCCACTCCAGTACTCTTGCCCAGAAAATCCCATGGATGGAGGAGCCTGGTAGGCTGCAGTCCATGGGGTCGCTAAGAGTCAGACATGACTGAGCGACTTCATTTTCACTTTTTCACTTTCATGCATTGGAGAAGGAAATGGCAACCCACTCCAGTGTTCTTGCCTGGAGAATCCCAGGGACAGGGGAGCCTGGTGGGCTAACATCTATGGGGTCACACAGAGTTGGACACGACTGAAGTGACTTAGCAGTAGCAGTAGCAGCAGTATCCAACTTTCTGCAAACCCATGGACTGCAGCACACCAGGCTTCCCTGTCCATCACCAACTCCTGGAGCTTTCTCAAACTCATGCCCATTGTCAATGATACCACCCAACCATCTCATTCTCTGTCATCCCCTTCTCCTCCTGCCTTCAATCTTTCCCAGCATCAAGGTCTTTTCCAACTAGTTCTTTGCATCAGGTAGCCAAAGCATTGGAGCTTCAGCTTCAGCAACAGTCCTTCCAATGAATATTCAGGATTGATTTCCTTTAGGATTGAATGATTTGATCTCCTTGCAGTCCAAGGGACTCTCAAGAGTCGATCCCAACACCACAGTTCAAAAGCATCAATTCTTTGGCACTCAGCTTTCTTTGTGGTCTAACTCTCACATCCATACATGACTACTGGAAAAACCATAGCTTTGACTAGACAGACCTTTGTCAGCAAAGTAATGTCTCTTCTTTTTAATATGCTGTCTAGGCTGGTCAGAGCTTTTCTTCCAAGGAGTAACCATCTTTAATATTATGCCTGCAGTCACCATCTGCAGTGATTTTCAGTTCAGTCCAGTCACTCAGTCGTGTCCAATTATTTGCATCCACATGGACTGCAGTACGCCAGGCCTCCCTGTCCATCACCAACTCCCGGAGTTTACTCAAACTCATGTTCATTGAGTTGGTGATGCCATCCAACCATCTCATCTTCTGTCATCCCCTTCTCCTCCCGCCTTCAATCTTTCCCAGCATCAGGATCTTCGCAAATAGGTCAGTTCTGCACATGAGGTGGCCAAAGTATTGGAGTTTCAGCTTTACTATCAGTCCTTCCAATGAGTATTCAGGACTGATTTCCTTTAGGATGGGCTGGTTGGATCTCCTTGGAGTGCAAGGGACTCTCAAGAGTCTTCTCCAACACCACAGTTCAAAAGCATCAATTCTTTGGTTCTCAGCCTTCTTTATGGTCCAGCTCTCACATCCATACATGACTACTGGAAAAATCATAACTTTAACTAGACAGATCTTTGTTGGCAAAGTAACATCTCTACTTTTTAATATGCTGTCTAGGTTGGTCATAGCTTTTCTTCCAAGGGGCAAGCATCTTTTAATTTCATGGCTGCAGTCATCATCTGTAGTGATTTTGGAGCCCAAGAAAATAAAGTCTGTCACTGTTTCCATTGTTTCCCCATCTATTTGCCATGAAGTGATGGGACCAGATGCCATAATCTTAGTTTTTTGAATGTTGAGTTTTAAGTCAGCTTTTTCACTCTCATCTTTCATTTTCATCAAGAAGCTCTTTCGTTCCTCTTCACTCTCTGCCATAACGGTGGTGCCATCTGCATATGTGAGGTTATTAGTACTTCTCCTGGCATACTTGACTCCAGCTTGTGCTTCATCCAGCCTGGAATTTTGCATAATATACTCTGCATATAAGTTAAATAAACAAGGTGACAATATACAGCCTTGCCGTACTCCTTCCCCAATATGGAACCAGTCTCTTGTTCCATGTCTGGTTCTAACTGTTGCTTCTTAGTCTGCATTCAGATTTCTCAGGAGGCAGGTAAAGTGGCCTGGTATTCCCATTTTTTAAAGAATTTTCCATAGTGTGTTGTGATCCACACAGGACAAACTCTACTTCAATTTATCTCTTGAATCTTGTCATCATCTTCACTAGACATGAAACTTCTGATGCAGCCATTCAGGATTATTTCCTGTCCCTTAATGGGACTTCACAAATCTGAACCCTTGCTCATAATATCACATGCTATAATGCCTTCATCCAGTGGTATGCAAGCCTTTAACTCAAATAGGCTCATGACTGTCAATTTTTAAATATTTAGGAATTTTTTTTCAAGCCAGTTGTTAAATCATTATTAGCTTAAAATTGGCTATGTTGAAAGCAGTATTTACACCATGGAAATTGGAAAACACTACAAATCAGGACATGGCAGAAGGGGGAGGGCAAGCTAGTTTACCAGCACACCATAGCCCTCAAATCTCCAAAATATGTACCCAAATCCATCCACATTTTGGATCTCAGATGAAGTAGAATTGAGATCTTTTTTGGCTGCTCAATGTGTACATTTTAGCCTCTGACAGCATCTGTAAATTTATTATTTCTCCTTAAAGTCCCACTCTTTATAGAAGACACTTCCTCAATTGAGGAAGGTGGCTATTTTTGGTTTGGTTTAGTTTAAACATAACTTATGGCATTTAGTGGGGTGCCAAGTGTTTTGTAAGTATCCAAGAATTCAGAATAGGCCTGATACATTGAATCCCTTAAGGATGCTGTAGAAATTCCTGAAGTAGGTCCCTGAAGACTTTACCACAACTTTACCAAGTAAGAAAGACAGTTGTTCAGGGAAGATATTGTAAGTCTATGTAATATTGATCTTTCAAAAATAGATTTAAAATTATTGGCATACAAACACAGATACACACCAAAAAAAAAACAATAAAATACAGACAGAAAAATCAGATAAAAGAAAAATGCATTTGTATTAAATGCTATATTTAACTATTGCATTTTTCCCTCAGCTTTCTGGCATCCAGGGCAAATAAGTGAGAATACATCGAGTTACATTATTAGAAATGTGAATTTCTCATTATAGAAAGGGGAAAACATTCATGGAAAAAGATAACATTTTCCTCTGTTAAATTCTATTAATAAAAGGCATGTATTTCTGAAGCTTTATATATGATATAATAAGTGATATAATGGACAAGATCTCCCACAATTTTACAAAAGAGGTCCAAAATAAGCTGTTTCTTATAGTGGGCCTCAGTCACAAATAAGGGTATAACCTCAAAGCATAACTCCTTCAAGGTGTCTTTGTAATAGGCTAAGATAACTAATCCATGTGTATAGACACCTAATGCTTTAATATACTCTAAGGGAGATGAAAGTAATGTATATATAGTAATCTGGTAAATTACAGAAGTAGATAATAGTATAATCCTTATACAACATCCCTATATGTCATTCCTTTCAAGAAGGCATTTGGTAGGAAATAAACAATTCCCAAGCCAGGAATGTTGCCATTCTGTAAAAGATTCAGGTCATATCTGTCAAATTTCTCTCTCCAGCAAGGGCAGTAAAAAGATATATGCCTTAAAAGTGGTGATTCTTATCCAGAGATTTAGAGGAGAGGTCAAATACCAGAATGGTCTTGCAGTCAGAGAGCTAAAGCGGAAACTTGTCCAAAAGAGGCCAGCACAGCCCCCAAATGAATCAGTAACACAGAAAGGATGAGCACAAGAAAAAGAAATCTGTCGTAAATTATGACAAGGAGATAACAGAGATGAATGTCAGAGCTGTAGAAGCTAAAACATGGCTGCACTTTTGCATGCCACCACCATTTGTTTGAGTAGATGAGGTAGATACATTTAAAGAGATTGGATGTGATAAAGAAAATCTACATTTTTTAAAAATAAGAAGGGAGTATGGCTACTATCCTTCCTATTAAAAATATCAAGTCATTAACCAGCTATTCCCTCTGGTGTGAAAGGTCATTCCAGTTTTCCATTATAACAGAAAAAGCATATCTGTTAGATGTTTTTGCAAGAATTTTTCTCAGCTCTGGACTGTTTGACCCAAGCATTTAAACAAGTGCTTGATAGAGTCTCAGGAGTATCCACTAGACCATGAGATAGATAGACATTTTTATTTTCGTCTGAAATAGTTTCTCACATGTATTACCAGTCACCTATTGTGGCAGGAATGCCTCTTTTATGCTCCAACAGATTAGCTGGCTCTAAACAAAGTACACATCATGGCACCTGCCAGGTAAAGTTAACTGCAGAATGACCCCCAGGCAACTGAAGGACTTAAGTTGTTCACTGATATTGTCCAAGCAAATTGGTGAATGTCTGCCATAGGCAAAGATCTTAACCTTCTAAATACAGAGCCATATTTTCTTTTTTTATCAAGAGGCAGATACTGGAACCTAGTCCTTCTTAAGGCCACCCCTACTATGAGACAATAAAACCAGGCCATCTCTATGTAGGATAATTTTTCTCCTTCTATGTATTATAATACATCCAAAAAACATGTCCTTTTCATTATAGGGGACAGGAATACAAAAGTAGGACGTCAAGAAACACCTGGAGTAACAGGAAAATTTGGCCTTGGCATACAGAATGAAGCAGGACAAAGTTTTGCCAAGGGAATGCATCGGCTATAGCAAACACACTCATCAACAACACAAGAGAAAATTCTACACATGGACATCACCAGATGGTCAATACCAAAATCAGACTGATTATATTCTTTGCAGCCACAGATGGAGAAGCTCTATACAGTCAGCAAAAACAAGACCAGGAGCTGACTATGGCTCAGAGCATGAACTCCTTATTGCCAAATTCAGACTGAAATTGAAGAAAGTAGGGAAAACCACTAGATCATTTAGATATGACCTAAAAAAATCCCTTACAATTATACACTGGAAGTGACAAATAGATTCAAGGCATTAGATCTGATAGACAGAGTGCCTGAAGAACTATGGATAGAGGTTCATGACATGGTACAGCGGGCAGGGATCAAGATCATCCCCATGGAAAAGAAATGCAAAAAGGCAAAATGGTTGTCTGAGGAGGCCTTTCAAATAGCTGTGAAAATAAGAGAAGCAAAAGGCAAAGGAGAAAAGGAAAGATACACCCATTTGAATGCAGAGTTCCAAAGAATAGCAAGGAGAGATAAGAAAGCCGTCCTCAGTGATCAGTGCAAAAAAATAGAGGAAAACAACAGAATGGGAAAGACTAGACATCTCTTCAAGAAAATGAGAGATACTAAGGGAACATTTCATGCAAGGATGGCTACATTAAAGGACAGAAATGATATGGACCTAACAGAAGCAGAAGATATTAAGAAGAGGTGGCAAAAATATACAGAAGAACTATACAAAAGAGATCTTCATGACCCAGATAATCATGACTGTGTGATCACTCACCTAGAGCCAGACATCCTGGAATGCAAAGTCAAGTGGGCCTTAGGAAGCATCACTACAAACAAAGCTAGTGCAGGTGATGGAATTTCAGTTGAGCTATTTCAAATCCTAAAAGATGATACTGTGAAAGTGCTACACTCAATACACCAGCAAATTTGGAAAACTCAACAGTGGCCACAGGACTGGAAAAGGTCAGTTTTCATTCCAATCCCAAAGAAAGGCAATGTCAAAGAATGCTCAAATTACTGCATAATTGCACTCATCTCACACGCTAGTAAAGTAATGCTCAAAATCTCCAAGCCAGGCTTCACTAGTACAAAGCAAAAATAGATGTTTTTTCTGGGATTCTCTTGCTTTTTCTATGATCCAATGAATGTTGGCAATTTGATTGCTGGTTCCTCTGCCTTCTTCTAAATCCAGCTTGAACATCGGGCAGTTCGTGAAAAGGCAGAGGAACCAGCAATCAAATTGCCAACATTCACTGGATCATAGAAAAAGCAAGAGAATTCCAGAAAAAAACATCTATTTTTGCTTTGTTGACTACGCCAAAGCCGACTGTGTGGATCACAATAAACTATGGAAAATTCTTAAAATCATGGGAATACCAGATCACCTGACCTGTCTTTTGAGAAATCTGTATCCAGGTCAGGAAGCAACAGTTAGAACTGGATATGGAACAACAGACTGGTTCCAAATTGGGAAAGGAGTACGTCAAGGTTGTATATTGTCACCCTGCTTATTTAACTTAAATGCAGAATACATCATGAGAAATGCTAGGCTGGAAGAAGCACAAGCTGGAATCAAGATTGCCAGGAGAAATATCAATAACCACAGATATGCAGATGATACCACTCTTATGGCAGAAAGCAAAGAAGAACTAAAGAGCCTCTTGATGAAAGTGAAAGAGGAGAGTGAAAAAGTTGGCTTAAAACTCAACATTGAGAAAACTAAGATCATGATATATGGTCCCATCATTTCATGGCAAACAGATGGGGAAACAATGGAAACAGTGACAGACTTTATTTTGGAGGGGTCCAAAATCACTGCAGATGGTGACTGCAGCCATGAAATTAAAACATGCTTGCTCCTTGGAAGAAAAGTATGACCAATCTAGACAGCATATTAAAAAGCAGGGACATTACTTTGCCAAGAAAGGTCTGTCTAGTCAAAGCTACGGTTTTGCCAGTAGTCATGTATAAATGTAAGAGTTGGACCATGAAGAAAGCTGAGTGCCAAAGAATTGATGTTTTTTAACTGCGGTGTTGGAAAAGACTGTTGAAGAGTCCCTTGGACTGCAAGGAGATCCAACCAGCCCATCCTAAAGGAAATCAGTTCTGCATATTCATTGGAAGGACTGATGCTGAAGCTGAAACTCCAATACTTTATCCACCTGATGCAAAGAACTGACTCATTTGCCAAGACCCTGATACTGGGAAATACTGAAAGCAGGAGGAGAAGAGGACAACAGAACTTAAGATGGTTGGATGGCCTCACCGACTCAATGGACATGAGTTTGGGTAAACTCCAGGAGTTGGTGATGGACAGGGAGGCCTGGCATGCTGCAGTCCATGGACTCGCAGAGTCGGACACAACTGAGTGACTAAACTGAACTGATGTATTATAATGGCAGAAAAAATTATTCTATGTTCCTTTCAACCATAAAATTCCCTACCTTAGTTATAACAAAGTTTGTAAGTTAGCATAGTAAGAGATCAACAGAAACAGATCACTCAAAACAGAACAGTTATACATATCCAAAGGTGGAATGGACTTAGTGAAGATGTAATAAATTAATACACAGTGGGGATTTTGTCTTTGGAAATAGGTACTACATGGAGCTGATATTGCAAAGTGATAATATTGGGAATAGGATTTAAATACTGAATGTGTGGATAGAATCGATGACATATATGATATCTTCCAATCCTAAAGTACTATGCTTCTTGATATTGGTACAGTCTTTTGTCCAAAATCTTTCCCTGGATTTCTGAGCTCTTTCTGCTAAGTATTCTTGGTTGGATTATTGATCTCTACAACCTTATTTATCCCCATGTTTGTTCTTATCCTACCCTTCCCACACATAGACATTCTCATTCTTTACTCCTGCGTTCAGTCATTTATGGCTAGTACTAATCTTTCTTTTTACCTGGCTGTGGCCTCCTTGTTTGCACATATATCCTACCATGGCCTACATCCCAAAATGATAATTGTTCAGACATGAGTCTAATTAATTTTTACAATGATGACTGATTCTATATAACTCTGAGTGACTCACTTTTCTTTAGGAAACAGAGATGAACTTTTCAAAGTTCAATATATTTAGAGTAGAGCTAAGGTTCCTTCTTCAGAGAAGGCAATGGCAACCCACTCCAGTACTCTTGCCTGGAAAATCCCATGGACAGAGGAGCCTGGTGGGCTGCAGTCCATGGGGTCGCGAAGATTCGGGTACGACTGAGCGACTTCACTTTCACTTTTCACTTTCATGCATTGGAGAAGGAAATGGCAACCCACTCCAGTGTTCTTGCCTGGAGAATCCCAGGGACAGAGGAGCCTGGTAGGAGGCCGTCTATGGGGTCACACAGAGTTGGAAATGACTGAAGCGACTTAGCAGCAAGGTTCCTTCTAGCTCTCAAATTCTATGTGTTGAGTTACGAGCTTGCCCAACCAAAACAATCCTCCAACTGAGTTCTGGAACAAATACAAAATATAACAAAAGAGTTTGACAGTTGTTACAGTAACATATCTCTTATACTGATAAATCTATTATTGAAGAATGTGATTTACATATTTGGTAAACTGGGATTCCTATTACTGGACATCAGATTTAGACACTTTTGCCCATCCAGTCATAGGCATCATCAGACCACTACAGGCTTTAGGACATAGAGTAGCAGAATAGAATGCATGCCCCTGGTATGGGTATGCTCCAGAAGGAAAAGGAGGGCAAGGAGATGAACTATGCTGGCTTAACTTCATTCCCAATCTCACAATCAGCAACTCTTACTTGCTACAAAGGGAAGTATAATGGATGAGACAAGAGCCCAGAAATAATTGGAAACCAGAGGAGGAAGGCAGAAGGGCCTCCCTTTCTCAGAACCAAGGATTATAATTAAATTAAGAGATAGCATGCAAGGATTTAGATTATTTATCCCTAGTCACTTGAGGGTGATCATATCAAGACTGGTGTAGGTGAACAGTGAGAGAGGTTCAGGGAAGAGATCTGTGAGAACAAACGTGTGTCACCAACCGCCTCCTACATAAATACTCTTACTGATCATTTAGCAGGACTATTACCTGTCATATATTATTCTATTATCTAAAAGTCATGTCCTTTTATTATCTTATTTAAGAAATTCTCACTTAGCACTTATTCTATGCCAGGCTCTAGGACACAGAACAAAATACAATGGGCCCTGCCCTCAAGGAGTTTATGCTCTAGAAGGCAGGAGCTATAAAGACAATTTTCAAGAAACAACTCAAATAAATCAGGAAAAGAACTATAACCAAAACAAGCACATGACATGAAGGAAGCCCAAAGAAGAACTCTTAAATCATACTACTAAAGGCTTACAGTGAGAAGGTGATATGTATCCTGGGCTTAGAGGATGATTTAGAGGCACAAACATAGGAAATGTGAAGGGAACGATACACAGAATGACAAAAGGGGCACAGGAGAACACAGGGCATCTGAGAACAACATTCAGTTCAGAGGGGCGTGGTAGATTTGCTTTCTTTTTAATTTTACAGAACCTAAAATTGGAAGTTGGACAGCTTCTAGTAATCTAGCAAATAATCTGGGCAAGAAATAAGGGGAACCTAAGACAATAAAATGCAAACAGGAAGAGGTAGATTTGGGTGATACTGAAGTGTTAGAATCAGTAGGACTTATGTCTCTTTGGAGGAAGCAACGTGGAGACAGAGGAGTAAAGGATTACTTCTAAACTGTTAAATCAGTTGCCGTGCTGGACTACTTAATCTCCTAAAGCAGAGTCTTTCCTCCAAAGCTACTTCACTCTGTTTGCAACCTGTACTCCCCCAAAAACTACTCACCAAAAAATAAAACGTTTCAGACAGAGAGTCTGGCATATGCAGAGTTGTATGCCTGTGTTGGGGAGAAGGCAATGGCACGCCACTCCAGCACTCTTGCCTGGAAAATCCCATGGACGGAGGAGCCTGGTAGGCTGCAGTCCACGGGATCGCTAAGAGTCAGACACGACTGAGCGACTTCACTTTCACTTTTCACTTTCATGCATTGGAGGAGGAAATGGCAACCCACTCCAGTGTTCTTGCCTGGAGAATCCCAGGGATGGGGGAGCCTGGTGGGCTGCCGTCTATGGGGTCGCCCAGAGTCAGACACGACTGAAGTGACTTAGCAGCAGCATGCCTGTGTGCTAGTATCACAGCCCTGCTGCTGCTGCTAAGTCCCTTCAGTCGTGTCCGACTCTGTGCGACCCCATAGACGGGAGCCCACCAGGCTCCCCCGTCCCTGGGACTCTCCAGGCAAGAACACTGGAGTGGGTTGCCATTTCCTCCTCCAATGCATGAAAGTGAAAAGTGAAAGTGAAGTCGCTCAGTCATGTCCCACTCTTCGTGACCCCATGGATTGCAGCGCACCAGGCTCCTCCATCCATGGGATTTTCCAGGCAAGAGTGCTGGAGTGGGGTGAGATCAAGAGTTAACTGCATTTACAAGGTCGGTGTGAACTGTATGCATCCTCCTTCCTCTTCGTGTCATATTATAATCACTCAGATCTTGATAATTAACATGACAACTGACCCTTTGACAATCATATTAAACTGTGTGACTTTTTCTACCTCCCATACAACATTCCAATTACATGTGCGATAGGGTATGGAAGGCTTTCTCCTTTATACACTGGCTGGGGCTAAAATATTTGGGGTGTCAGATGGCATCAGGCACTCTATTCTACATCCACCTCAACCTAATCCATACCCGCAGTGGAAAGGATGTCTGACAGAAAATCTATGGCTCAGGCTCTAGCATAGAAAACATTAATGCAAACATCCTCTGCCCAAAGGACTTGGCATTTACTACACTTTCTCCTGAAAGCACAAGGTTCCTGTGCCAAAGGTCAGGGGCAGAGGGATTAACTTTTCCCATATATTTTAGTAAACTGTCCATCACACCAGAAGTGCAAGCACACACACACACACACAGGCACTTCACTTATTGTAGCTGATTATGAAAAAGGTCAGCTGAGGGATTTTCTGCCAAACACACACACACACACACCTGCTAACATTAGGAAAACAGAAAAGGAACGACCAGCTTTCAGATTTAAAACAACAAAGAAAATCCAGTCATTCCTGTTAATAGATTCTACTGCTTTCAAAGCTTGAAATTCAAGGATATTCACTTTTTAGTTCAACAGGTCATTTATCCCCCCCAAAACTTTGTAAAGCAAGAAAATAAAACAAACTGTGTGTTTGCCAAATGTCAATAGATATTAATAAGTGAATTATTGGATAAATAATGCTTGATGATCACTTCAACACTCCAAATATATTCAGTTCAGTTCAGTCACTCAGTCGTGTCTGACTCTTTGTAACCCCATGAATCACAGCACGCCAGGCCTCCCTGTCCATCACCATCTCCCATATTACAATATGTTTATAAAAATCCCTGCGGTAATCTATATGTGCAGCTTAGCAAAGAATATGGCACTTGCCAAAAAATAAAATATTTCTTTCCTAGTTTTTCTGTTTGCTTGGGGATCTAGAACATTGCATATATGATATAAAGTGAATATACCTACATATCGCAAATGCTTTATATATTAGATAAACATTCATATATTCATACATGATATATCCCATGTTATAAATTATAAGGCACATGAAATGTAACATGCTGAAAATACATGAATATTTATATGTGTATATTTTTCTAAGTTATCATATGTCTATTCTTCCATTTTGTACATTCATTTTCCCCAAAATTAAAATCTGTCTAGGGTGATAACAACATACACCCAGGTGGAACATAAAGAAAGTTCTCTCATCACCACTCCTCCTTCCCACTGTCTTTTGAGTGCATTTTGGGAGTCCCAGGGAAGTATTTAATCACCAACCATGAGTGATGTCATCCCCTTCTGTGACATCCTCACATCTGTTACAAAGCACACACTGGGAATTTAATACAACATCTCCCATAGGGTCAGATAAAAAGGAAAACCTACTTTCCTCCACCAATAGGTTTGGATGATGCAAAGCAGGTCAGGTTGGAAAGAAAAAAAGGTGCTCTGTAAAATTCAGAGCCAAGAAAAAGTTCACGTTGAGTCTGTGACAGAGACTGCCTTTAAAGAGCCCTCCCATCAGTAGAAAGTGCTATTCTCCAGGTGATTTCACACGTATTTTTAATGCCAATTCGTGTCAGTATTGACACTATGTTTTGACGGTAAGAGGAATTAAAATGATTCTGAGTACCTGAGGTGGCTCTATTGACACATCAGATTACACTTAATGTTTTAACAGCAAAGCAAAGTGGAGCAAAGCAATCACCCTATCATGTCTGGCTTATTAAAGCCCTTTTCAGCCAGGACGGTATACCTTCAGAGGAAGAGACATCTCAAATAGAATCGGTAGGCTTTGAATGTAAAAAAATAAAAAGACTCAGAATAACAGATTTCTGACCCTTTAAAGGTTATGTTTCTTTTTTTCAGTGAGACTATACAAAAACTGGCTCTTTATCGGGCTCTCAGAATTTCCTCTGTCGGGAATTTCCTGTCTCAAGAAGGAGGAGAACAAGCATAGCAGCTGTGGCAGGACCTGAGCTCCAAAGCCAGAAGGCTCCTAAGGTTCCCCAGGAGAGCAGCAAGGATCTCTGGATCTGTGCTTTCAACAAGGTATGTTAGAGCAAGGGGTCTAAGGTGTGTAGGGTTTCATGAATTGTCACACGCGCATGCAATTGCACATCTTTTAATCATGCAGAAGGGCCTGCTTATAGAAGGTCAGTAGTACAATTTGTTAAGAATTATTCCCAAAGCTGAAGTCTACATGGAGAAAGTACAAAGAACAATGAAAATTTAGCTCCTATCAGGCCAATGGGGATGGTAATTCTAACATCCTCTTTCTCTCTTCTAAGACAAAAATATCACCAAAGCAGATTCTACCAAGAGGGCTGGGTATGGTTTCAGGAAGAATGAACTAATAGCCCTGTCCTTATCGTTTTCTCAAACTCCCCCTCAAAAAAAATATGGTGCTTTGGCAGGGAACACCTAATACTTCATACCAGTAGAATTACATCTTGGAATTCCTAGACTTAACAGGAATTAGCATTGAACAGGAATTTGTTACTAAGATGTAACGATTCTTATTTGTCTATTTACAACTGAATAGTTACTCTTCATTTTTTGTTTTTCAAGATTTTTTTTTCCATCTGATTCAGTGCAACCTAGAATAGAAAGTCTGTTCACACCCAGAACTATGGGATTTCCAAAACATTTTTTTTCATCCATGTGTTTATATATGAATCTAAGTGGGAGAAAGCTGATAATTCTCCCTAAAAGACATATTTTGAAGCTATCTGTGGAAAACAGGCAAGCCATTGCTCGCCTAGTGCTGGTAATCACAAAGCATTTTTCTGAAAGCTTTGTAAATGCTTTTTGCCCTACAGATAAGAGATTTAAAGTAGACAGAAATAAATGACAGGGCTCGCAGTGACTTCCCTCTATGGCACTGCTGCTTGCCTAGCAGGCTGAAAACTCCAGGCTTTTCACCGTTCCTGTCAGGTTTGACTCTCCTGCTGCAAGCCAAGATGTGATGCAAGGAAGGCAGTGTGGAGAAAAGAATGTGAACAGGATCCTAGTCAGCCGGACTCAGGGCTGAACCCAGCTCTACACTTACTAGCTGGGAAGCCCAGCTTCTTCTATGGTAAAATCAGGATGATAAATCCATGACTGATTGTTATTAGGAGTAAATTAAAGTACCTGGACTAGTGCTTGAAACACAGGAACTGGTTATATCACAACTGCCACATTGTGAAAACAATCAATATAACAACTTATATTTACACACCAAAGTAAGAAGTTCCACAAAGCATAACCTACTTATCACTTTACTTAGGCATGCAACGCATGGTAAGTCACTTCAGTCATGTCCGACTCTTTGCAACCTTATGGACTCTATGCAGTCTGCCAGGCTCTTCTGTTCATGGGATTCTCCAGGCAAGAATATTGGAGTGGGTTATCATGCCCTCCTCCAGGGGATCTTCCCAACCCAGGGTTCAAACCCACATCTCTGATGTCTCCTGCATTAGCAAGCGGGTTCTTTACCACTAGAGCCTCCCGGGAAGCCCCTTACTTAGGCATATATGCTTTCAAATTCCCAGCAGTATCAGCCAGCTTTTAACGAACTCCCCACTGCAGAAGTCATTGGCTATATTTTCTTCCCTAAATTCATTCTCTCTGAGAAAGAACCGAGATTGGGCTCACAGTGGAATGGATATCTAACATGCTGACTGCCGAATTTTCAGCCACGCTAAAGCTCCAAAGTATGAACAGAAGCTACTTGAAGTAGAAAAAAAGTTTTTGGTAATTCTCATGCTCATAATTAGTTCAGTACGATTTAAAAAATAAAAGACGTTCCTCCTATAGCCACGGTAGTTTCTTAGTATTCTCTCTAACCCAGAGGGATCCAGCCTTAGCTCTGTCCATGGTACCTCCACACCGAGTCTGCGGGACCAAGGCACACTCAGCCCAGACACCGTCAACTTTTGTATCCACCACTCCCCCCACTGACGGGCAGAAGAATGAAATTCTGAAGACCCATGTGCTCTGTTCCTGCTTTTTCCTCTCCCAGAGGCCCACTCTCAAAATATATATTCTAGCTTTACCATTACTTGATTTCCCTTCTCCATCCCCTGCCCCAAACTTCCTTTTTCTGATTACTACCCACATCAACATAGAACTGTTCAACAAAAAGGATTATACCACATTTTTTAAAAATTTTAGTTATATATGTAGACATATATATACATGCACTTATAGTCACATAGCCACCTTAAAAATAAAATATATATATTCTAACGTATTTATTTTATATCTCTTTTGCAAGAAGCTAGGAAGAAAAGGGGGAGAAGGCAATGGCACCCCACTCCAGTACTCTTGCCTGGAAAATCCCATGGATGGAGGAGCCTGGCAGGTTGCAGTCCATGGGGTCGCTGAGGGTCGGACATGACTGAGCAACTTCACTTTCACTTTTCACTTTCATGCATTGGAGAAGGAAATGGCAACCCACTCCAGTGTTCTTGCCTGGAGAATCCCAGGGACAGGGGAGCCTGGTGGGCTGCCGTCTATGGGGTCGCACAGAGTCGGACACGACTGAAGTGACACAGCAGCAGCAGGAAGAAAAGGTAGAAAGAGAGAGAGGAATTTATCTTTCTTCAGTTTTTCATGTAAGTGTTACTACTTCTATGCCCTATAGCACTCTCCAATTGTAAATCACTGCTAGCTTTCTTAGGATCAATATGTAACAGAAGTCCATATCAAATCTGAATTAGGATCAAATCCTCTTTCAGTTCTTATGTCTACACATGGCCAAATCCCCCAAAACAATAGAGATCACCTCTCCAAAGTGGTACCTCCTCAACCACCAACCAGATCAAGTTCTGCTTTTTACCATTGCATCCACATGTTGATTCAACAAATACACGTTGAATACCTATCATATATCAAGGGCTGTGCTGCATACGGTATACAAAAATATATAAAGCACTATTACTGACCCTAAAGAGCTCAGAATAAATAAGGGAGACAGAGAAACCAGCAGTTAAACTAACTGGATGGATACAATATCAATATTATGCGCAGGACACTAGGAGGGCTGGAGAAAAAAACATAATTTGAACCAAGAAGTAATGGCAGGCTTCCCAGATTCCAAACCAGGTTCTAAAGGCTAAAAGGTGTTCCCAGCAACGTGGAAGTATGAATTAGAACTACACATATGGAAAAATTGCTCTTCTTCATCTAGTGAAAGGACCTCAGAAAACAGTGGTAGGAAATAGGATTAAAGAAACAAGCACAGCTAGATCATGAAGAATTTGGGGTGCTAAATTTATCCTGTGGGCAATAAGGGCTGTCACAGAATTTTAATCAAGGAAGTGATGTAATCACATTTGCATTTAAAAAGCAATGGCCATGGGCTAAAGGCTAAATTAAGTGAGATAGATGGTAGAGCCAGGGAGCCAGAGCAGCTAGTAACCCAAACAAGAACTGCTAAAGCAGTTGACTTGGCTATAAAAGAGTAGGGAATGTGGGAGCTAAGACTCTACAGGCCATTTATAGCTATTAAGTGAGAATGAAAATGGGCAAAACAATTTCAGATGACTCTTAAGTGTCTATCTTTTGTAGAACGATTGTGTCATTCCTATGACAGGGACCGTGAAAGGATGAACATATTTGGAGGAAAAATGAGCAGTTCTGTTTGGACATTGAATTTAGGCACCCGTGAAATATAGGAGGAGTCATCTCTAGACAGTTAGATGTGTAGTTCTGGAAATCAGAAGAGGATCTAGGCAGGGGAAAAAAAAAAAACATTGACGACAGAGTTGATATTGAGTTTCCCGGATACTCACTATTAACAGAACATCTTTCTGCTTTTCTTTTGCCCTTCTTTTTCACTTCAGTGTTGTTTACTCTGTAACCCACAATCACTTTCAATCATTGTACAATTAATCAAATATTGCTTCCTATGGCCTCTACTACATACTAAAGCAAAAGAAAGTAAGAAAACTAATGAGATCAACCAATTTTAGTATAACCAATTTAGTAAAGTTTTGTTGTATGTAAGAGAGCAGGTGTTCCACACAAGTTAATGAAGCACTCTGAACATTAAGTTCTAAAAACAGTTTCATGTTTTCCTCCTTAACGTATTACCAAAAAGCATATCGCTTTATTTTATTGTTTACCAAATACCCACACACAATAGTAAAATAGGGCTTCATGTGCTACTTGCTCTTTCTTATCTTTTCCAGAATAATTACCAAGGATAATCATTTATATATGCAATACAGAAACAGTCAAGATAGGACTTTTGGGATTCCTGAGACATCAGTTGCGACTCTGCATAACACCCATCTTTGGATGAGAATATCCATGGCTCTTTCCACTGTGTCAGGTTCAGAGACGAAGGTGTGGAGAATCTACCCAAACTACAAATTATTTTGAATTGGACACACATGCTATGCATTTGTGGAAAGCCTAGCATTTGGCACCTGTCACATGTTCCATCAACAAATGTAGGAGAAAATGACTTTTCCCCCTTCAAGCCCTATGCTGCAGAAAAACCATGATGACCGTTCTTCTCTGGTATTATAGTTTGTGGGAGGAGAAAGGTTCATTTCAAATTAATTTATGATCTGTGAAAAGTGCTAAAAACACGCTTCACTGCACTTAGAAGCATGGAATGCACCACTCCCTTGTAAAATCCATTTGAGGGGCTTTCAGGGCAGGATGATGCTCCCCACTCCTGGGTCAGGCTGCCAGCATGAGCTACTGGTGTTCTGAGCCATGGAATCAATTTAAGGAGTCCAAAAGGCCTGTCACAGGGAGAGCCTTGGAAAGACAGCACTAAATGCCACTGCAGTATCTAAAGGCTAGGCCTAGAGGAATTTGAGTTCACCGGAGGTAACACTTGGGCCAGTGCACATTATGTATTTTTAAAAGAAACCAAGTCCCTTTCTTTCACAAGAACCTCATTTCTCATTACTGGAGTTGTGCAGGGCAACAGCCAGTTTTTCATCCACTTTTGCACTAATGTAACGCTTGTCAATAGTCAATTGGTCCCATTTGATACAGGGCTTACACATACCGAGGGACTTCGTTACAATCACCCAACGTGTCAGGCTCTGATTAAAGTTGTTTTTCCTGTGGGGCTTAGGGATCCATATCTATTTTGCTGCTCTCCAGCTGTCTCATAACTCAACTAAGAAGCTTTCCTTCAAAGCTAGGCTTTTTGGTTGGCACCTGTTTTTACACAGCAATATTACTACTACTCAATTACAAAACATTTTTTTCAGAGATTTATATATTTTTCTTCAGCTTCAAAGCAATTCACACCCACCATATCTAAACCAATGTTGTATTTCTCTGCTGAAAGAGAATAGAAGACTTTGGCATCAAACCCAAACATTCACACTTCTGTACTCTTATTTTTTTATATATAATATCATTGTATTGACAATCAGCCTTGGACCAACTACAAGGCAAAGAAATATTTATTCAGGGCTTCTCCATACAGAGGGAAGCAGTGTTGTTATGGAATCCAGAAGTGCTTTCCATAGGTTTTGGTAAATATTTGCCCTGAAACTGGAAGGCAAGTAGACTTCAGAGACAAGATAGGAAACAAAGAACAGGTAACCTACAGTGAAAGCTAGAGCTTGGGTGGGACAGATTTCAGAGTAGAATAATTCCAGGAAATCATTAGTTAAGGTAGAATCCAGGTACCCAGAAAAATTATATGCAGGTAGAAAAATAAAGTATCAAGTACCCACCCTAGAAATCAGGACACATCTTCATCAGAGTTTCAGGTAAGGTTATGGTTGGAAACAGATCAGTGATAATAATAAGGAAGCAAGCATCCAGGCAAGGAGACAAGAACCTGGGGATTGAGTACCCAGAGCAGCATTACAAAATCAAAAGATAAGGATGGCAAGATTTTTTTAAAATCACTGTGGTAGCCACAGGCTGCTACCAGGTAGAGAGAGCTTCTAGAGAGGCGATCATCTGCCCCAGTCAGGAACCTGAGCATTTCTGTGAAGGCCGAAACAATTCCACAGCAGAGCAACCTGTAAGAAGTAAAGACTGCATCTGGACAAATGAAGAAACCTGACCTGCAAATCCAAACAAATGAGTTTAACACAAGATGTTCCTTACCCTCTCAGCTTTGCCTTTTCCTTTTTAGAACTGAATTGATTTTAAATGGAAACTGTCCACTGATTTGTGGGTCCATTCTATGGATTCCATACAGGAGATCTGCCTGTATCTTTGAGTCATGCTACTTCCCCCAGCTTCTCTAAGTTCTTGGGGAAATTAGGAGTGGATAAAACAATGTAGAACAGGCAAAGGAAAGACTGGAGGTCAAGTCCAAGTTTTAACCTCCGCACAATGCACTCAGAGTTTGAATCTGGAGTGTCTTTAAATTTGGAGAATTGCTTTAGAATCCTCATTTTAAAGAAACCAGGGATGCCATGGAGATTTGGGATTAATCAAGGTGTTAATACTCAAATTTAAGAAAAGACTGCAGAACAAAATCTATTCTTTTCTTAGGAGCCAATTGCTTTAATAATATATATGGCAACAGATATTTTAAAATAATGTTCTACCAAAGATGAGATACCAATTTTTAGTAATATATTTTATACAATAGATATTGTCCAGGTGGAAAGCCTTGACTAACAGCCTTAACAAAATGCTTTTTATTAATTTTGGCCTTAAATGCCTCTTTCTGATTCTGGACAGCTTCAATATTATTACTACAATGACTCAAATTAGTAACAAAATATGCTACAAAAGCTTCCTGTTGCCTTAAGAGCTTTTTCCCTATCATTTTTTTTCAATTGTGATGAACAAACAAGTGTCAAATGATTCTTTAGGAGTTTGAAAGAACTATTAGAGGCTTGAAGATTGACTTGAATATCCCTTGTAGTACTGCAAAGCAAAATTTGATTTGAGGATCTCTTTTCTTTGTTGAGTCTTTGGTGCTGAGGAATAAAATTTAGTATTTAGCTTAGTTTCAGAGCTATGTTTATGGTCAGGTTAATACCAAGGAAAATACATATACTAGGAGCAAGAAAGGGAAATTTGCTATTTATCATATGAACTTTCCAGAGGAAAATAGTCATAAATAATGATGGAAAATCAACATTACTGGTATTCTAACTTTTTATTAATAAATGAAAGCAAAAAATTATTTCTAAAAAATATCTTGAAGACACATAAAAATCATTTTTAAATTTCGTTTCGAATCAGTCAGATATGTTCATGAAAAATGGGATCCTGCTGTTATTTCAAAACTTTGAAAAGAAATTTATTTTGCAGTCACTTTATTGATAAAATACTGCCAAGAGAAGCCTCTCTGACTCACTGCTCAGATTTCTCTCTAGAACCAAAGTGCCTACTCAGTCCCTAAGTCATGTCTGACTCTTTGTGACCACATGGACTGTAACCCACCTGGCTCCTCTGTCCATGAGATTTCCCAGGCAAAAATACTGGAGTGGGGTACATTTCCTCCTCCAGGGTATCCTTCTGACCCAGCAATCAAACACATGTCTCTTCTGTCTCGTGCATTGATAGCCAGATGCTTTATCACTTGAGCCAAATGGGAATGAACTATAGGAGGCTTATAAAGATTTAAGTGCCACCCAACAACAGTAAGATAATTCCCTTGTGAGCAGGGTGCTTAGCAGCTCAGACGTGTCCAACTCTTTGCAATCCCATGGACTGTAGCCTATCAGGCTCCTCTATTCATGGGATCCTGCAGGCAGGAATACTGGAGTGAGTAGCCATTCCCTTCTCTAGGGGATCTTCCCAACCCAGGGATCAAACCTGAATCTCCTTCATTACAGGCAGATTTTTTACCATCTGAGCCACCAGGGAAGCCCAATTCTCTTGAATACTTTCCCCCAAAAAATGTTCAATTATCTTGTTCTTTAGAAAACTAAAGAGGAAGCAAACTACATCCAAAGCACAACTCGACTGTGGTCAAAACTACTACACGTTGCGCTGCATGGTGGAATGTATGCTTAAAGCAAAAACTTTCAAGTAGCACCTTAGAAATTGAGGTGAGACATGGAGCTTAGACACCTCTATGCTTAGAAAAATCATTTCCAGCCCTACTGTTGTGTTTACTATTCAGACATTACTAAGCTCTTGGATTTGTAAGAATGAGAATCCACTGTTTCTAGAAAGAACTAGCAACTATTTTATCAATAGAACCATTTCACAATTTGTTGACTGTTGTAGCAGTGATCCCTGATATTCTCATGTAAAGAAACGAAAATTTTAATCCTGCTCCCGTGGAAGAGAAAACTGTTCTGTGAATGGTCGTGTTTAGTCAGTGGCATCTACTGCTGAACTGAGATCAAGCAGTAGATGTATAAAAGTAGTAAGAATCTTGTAAAAATTCTGTTTGATCCTATAAATGTAGAGACCAGTGACAAAAATTACCAAATGTTCTATAAAATATAGGTAAGATACAAATGTCACTGATTAACAATATCTTTCCAAGAAAGAGAAACCTCTTTCAAGCCATAAGAAAGATAAAACATCTTAGGATACAGTCACATATTCAGATATAAATTCCCTTTTCCTCTTGCATTTCTCTTAAATTATTTTCTACTTCATTTCCCCTTATATATTTTCTCCAGCTTTTGCACAATTTTATCTTTATCAAACTGCTTTTTTTACTCACTTCTCATTTCTTCACATGTTAAAGTCCCATCTCTTTGTCCTATCCTCATTTTTATTATAGATTTTTGGTTTGCAGTTACTGTGAGGCTTTCCTATAGCAGTCTATACAAATGTGATTATTTTTAGTTGCTGATGTCTTTAATTCCAAATGCATTTTTAAACACCCTGTATTTGTACTCTCCTCCTATCAAGATTACTGTTTTTATATTATATTTTCATCTAATTGTTTTGTGTATACCTTAACTGCTTATTGTGGATACAGATGATTTTACTACTTTTGTTTTTTAACCTCCCTACTAGCTTTATGTGTGGATGGTTTTCTACTGTTACTGTATGCTTGCCTTTACCAGTGAGCTTTTTCATTTTGTAGTTTTCTTGTTTCTAGTTGTGGCCTTTTCTTTTACACCTAGAGAAGTTTCTTTAACATTTGTAGTAAAGCTGGTTTCATGATACTGAACTCTTTTAGCTTTTGCTATAAAGCTTTTTTTTTTTCTTTTCTTTTTTAATTTTATTTTATTTTTAAACTTTACATAATTGTATTAGTTTTGCCAAATATCAAAATGAATCCGCCACAAAGCTTTTGATTTTGCCATCAAATCTGAACAGGAGCCTTGTTAGGTAGAGTATTCTTAGTTGTAGATTTTTCCCTTTTATCATTTTAAATATTTCCTGCCAATCCCTTCTGGCCTGCAGAGTTTCTGCTGAAAAATCAACGAATAGCCTTATGGCTTGTATACTATTTGTTGTTTTTCCCTTGCTGTTTTAATTTTCTTTTTCTTTAATTTTTGTCATTTTAATTACTGTATCTTGGTGTATTCCTCCCTGGGTTAATCCTGGATGGAATTCTCTGCTCTTCTTGGACTTGGGTAACTGTTTCCTTTCTCAGGTTAGGGAGGTTTTCAGCTATTACATCTTCAAACATTTTATTCAGGCCCTTTCTCTCACTCTTCTCCTTCTGACACCATTATAATGCAAACATTAGCATGCATGATATTGTCCCAGAGGTCTCTTAAATGGTTCTCATTTCTTTTCTTTTTCTGTTTAGCAGCAATGATTTCCACTACTCTGTTTTCCAGCTCACTGATCCATTCCTCTGTATCATGTAGTTTACTATTGTTTCCTTCTACTGTACTTTTCATTTCAGTTATTGAATTCATCTCTGTTTGGTTGTTCTTCATATTTTCTCACTCTTTTTAACTTAAGAATGTACAACTTCTTGCTTTGTTCATTCATTCATTTCCTGAGCTCTTTGATCATCTTTACAATCATTACTCTGAAACTCTTTCTTGGGTAGAATGCCTATGTCCACTTCACTTAGTTCTTCTTCTGAGGTTTTATCTCCTTCTTTTGTTTGGAACATGTTCCTCTGTCACCTTATTTTGTCTAAGTTGCTACTTATGTTTATATGTTGTTGTTGTTCAGTTGCTCAGTCGTGTCTGACTCTTTGCAACCCCATGGACTACTGCATTTCAGACTTTCCTGTCCTTCAGCATCTCCTGGAGTTTGCTCAAACTCATGTCCCTTGAGTCAGTGATGCCATCCAACCACCTCTGCTCTGTCTTTTCCAATTAGTTGACTCTTCACATCAGGTGGCCAAAGTATTGGAGCTTCAGCTTCAGCATCAGTCCTTCCAACAAATATTCAAGGTTGATTTCCTTTAGGATTGACTGGTTTGATCTCCTTGCAGTCCAAGGGACTCTCAAGAGTCTGCTCCAGTACCACAGTTCAAAGGCATCATTTTTTATGTATGTGGTAGTTATTCACATTTCTTTACCTTGGAGAAGTGGCCTTCTGTAGAAGATGCATTCCAGCACACACTTGCCTCTCATCACTCAAGTATACACTCTAGGGATTCTCCCTTAGAGAGTTACATGAGTCCTTCTGATGTTGTGTATTATACAAGTGGTCTGGTGGGCTTGGTAGGCTTCTAACCCAGTTGGTTGCCAGGCCTTACTTTGTACAGGTGCTGCTGGCTGCTATTTAGTAGAGCCTGGAAATGAGGCAGCTGGCTGCAGAACCCTAGGGATCCCCAGGGTAGCGTTTGCTCACTGGTGAGTGGAGTCAGTGTTCTGAAGACTCCAGGGCCTGCCCACTGGTGGGTGAAGCCAGGTCCTGGGGTTAATGTCAGACTACTGGCAGTCAGAGCCAGTTCCTGGAGTCTGACTGCAGGTTCCTGGGATCTCAGAGCTCATTTCAGATTTTTACAGGGGGATCAGCTCCTGGAACTGTTGGATATGGGCTCTGGGGTATTCTGAAACTTGTGTCTGCCTGCTAGTGAATGGGGTCAGGGCCCAGCTGGTTCCAGGGTAGGGTATGGCCTGCTGTAAGTGGGTTGGGTATGCAGGCTGCAGGACTGTAGTTTTCTTGAGTCTGGTATCTGCTCTCTGGATGATGAGACTGGTCTAGGGGGTAGTCCAACCTTCCTGGAGGGCAGGGCTGGTGCTTATCCATTGGTGAGTGGAGCTGGGTCTTGGTCCTCTGGTGGGCAGCATCATGTCTAGGAGCATGTCTAGAGATGTCTGTGGCCTCAGGAAGTCTTTAAGCAGCCTGTCTGCTGATGGGTGGGGCTATGCCCCCACCCAGGTAGTTGTTTGGCTTGGGGCTTACCATCAATGATACCTACAGGCTGTTGGGTAGGACTGGATTTTGGCACTCATGAGTAGAATGAGCATCTCAAGATAGCAGCCACCAGCTGGAGTGTTCAAGCTATAGAACATTCTCAAATATGACTGCTACCAAACTCTATGTCCCCAGAGTGAGCCACAACCCCTCACCACTGCCTCTCTGGGAGACTCTCTAAGACCAGCAGGTAGATTTGGTTTAGACTTCTATCAAGTTACTGCCTTCACCATGGATTCCCATGTGTATGAATTTGATGTTCATCCTTTAAGAGTGAAGTAAGTCTCTATTTCCCCCTGTCCTGTGGGGCTCCTGAAATTAAGTCCCTCTGGCCTTTAAAACCAAATGCTCTGGAGGCCCATCTTCCCAGTGCAGGACCCCTAAGTTGTGGAGCCCAACAGGGTGCTCAGAACTGTTACTCCTGTGGGAGAACTTCTGCAATGTAATTATTCTCCTTTGTGGGTTGCCACTGGGGTAAGGGACTTGATTATATTGCAAGTCTGCACCTCTTACCCATCTCACTGCAGCTCCTTCTTTATGTCTTTAGGTGAAAAATATCTTTTCTAGTAGGAAAAGGCAATGGCACCCCACTCCAGTACTCTTGCCCGGAAAATCCCATGGATGGAGGAGCCTGGTAGGCTGCAGTCCATGGGGTCACTAAGAGTCAGACACGACTGAGCGACTTCGCTTTCACTTTTCACTTTCATGCATTGGAGAAGGAAATGGCAACCCACTCCAGTGTTCTTGCCTGGAGAATCCCAGGGACGGGGGAGTCTGGTGGCTGCCATCTATGGGGTCACACAGAGTCGGACACGACTGAAGTGACTTTGCATAGCATAGCATAGCATAGTAGGTTTCAGCATTTTTCTTTGATGATTCTTCTACAGATAGTTCTGATTTTGGTGTGCTTGTGAGAAGAGGTCTTTCTACTCCACCATCTTGGCTGATAATCTGTTTTTTTCCTCATTTTTACTCATACCTGCTGTGAGTCTTCTTTAATATAGCACCAGACAAGGTTAAAAACTCTTCTGCTTTTGTTTAGAAATAGTATAAAGCATCAAGAAGGAGATAACTCAAATTTAGATAAGAATATGTGATATATTTGTAAAAATGAGTACTCAACTAGAGAGACCTAGAATCCAAAAAGAAAATCATAACAAAAAAATTTTAGAATGATATGGGGTACTGCCCAATAGAAAAGGAATTAGAAATTGCATGTCTTGATCATTCTACCAACTTTTGAATTCAGGGTTTGTCTTTGGGCCTCTAAGTCTGAGCATAGTGACTTTTCTGTAATTAGCACTTAGTAAATGTGTATTGAATTATATTAAAGTATATCTAGCTTGATTTAAGTTTTCAACCACCATAAAAACTATCTGGTTAATTAGATGTATATAGTTCTTGGGGTGAGTTTCTTGTATTCATGCACAGGTAAAAAAAAAAACAAAAAACGGCTATCTTAACACTGGCTAATTGTAATAATTATATTGTGTATGTCAATGTGCTCAAATAGTCATGTCCAACTCATTGCAACCCTGTGGACTGTAGCCCATCAGGCTCCTCTGTCCATGGAATTTCCCAGGCAAGAATACTGGAGTGGGTTGCTATTTCCTATTCCAGGGGATCTTCCTGACCCAGGGATCGAATTCATGTCTTCTGCATCTCCTGCATTGGCAGGCAGATTTTTTACCACCTGGGGAACCCTCAATACTTACATTACTGATCATCTACTATATTCAAGTATTTCCTATAAAGACCATTAGACTACTCAAAATTTCCCAACAATATTTTAATGCCCATTTTATAAATAAGGAAACCATCCCAAGGTTTTGAGTAGACCATATAATTCATCTAGTAAGTAAAGGAGTGAAGACCTGAACGGAAGCCTCTCTAGTGCTAAACCCATATTTTTTCATCACATCACACTGCAATTGTAACCTTAGGAACAATAGATAGGCTTAGGGTGATGCTACAGAGAGAAATAAGAAAAATTCTGAGCCTTAATACAATTGATACAGCCTGTAAAAATAACTCAATTTTTCCTTCCAATAAATCAGGCATTCTTGTCATTTATTTTTGCATGCAGAGGGCCATGCTGTTTGAAGTTGTATTCAGTCAGAAGTATGTTCCCCATGTGCCTGCTGTCATCTCTTACTTGATTACAGGAAAACTAAAACATGCAGCAAAGTGTGTAATCTTACTGGCACCGGTTACACTTGCTCCTTATTTACTGCTTGAAACTATGCCCTTTCTCTGGCAAACAATACACTTAGTTAAGAACGACTCTATTATCCTTCTGTAAACAGGACTACTGCAAAGGTGACACTCAGCTTCTGCAGCAGAGGCAAGCAGATGGCTCTTCATGGCTCCCCACTGACCAGGCCACACAGTGGCCTTGATGGCAGCCAGTGGCCTGCCCTTTCAGGGTGAGACATATGAATACAGCTGCTCTTTGGGGAGAGAACTGGACAAGTACAGAAGAAAAATGACTGTCTAGAGGAGAAAAAGTGAAGCAGGAAAGAGGAGGCCAGAACAACAGGCTCACTTAGAATTTGTTCATTTTACCAAATAATTGCTGCAGAGGAATAAAGACCATTGATATACAGTCTCAGTCATGTCATGGGACAAAGCATAACATTCAATCTGACGTCTGGGCTTCTTGCCCATAATAAAACGTTATTGCATAATGAGACTGATTTCCTGCATAAAAAAAAAAAGAGGTGAATAATATTTATTTCTGTATAAATTATCACCATTAGTTCACAAAATGCTTTCTTTGTTCAGGAATTACAGGAAGGAGGAGATGTCAAAACAGAACATAAAGGAGAAGCAAATTAAATATATTACTAAATCATAATACTTTCATGGAATCCTACAGTTTACCAAAAACTGCCACCATTATTTGGCTAAATTGGACCAAAACCAAACCTTGTAAGACAGGGTCTATAATCCTTCTATTATAGATGTTTGGATGACATAACCGACTCAATGGACATGAGCTTGAGCAAGTTCCGGGAGTTGGTGATGAACAGGGAAGCCTGCCATGCTGCAGTCCATGGGATCGCAAAGAGTTGGACATGAACTGAACTGAACTGATAATCCTTCTCTTATAGGTGAGAATTCTACTCTAGGTATCACTGGTTGTGATGGTTAATTTCATGTGTAGAGTGACCACAGGATGCCCAGATTAAACATTATTTCTGAGCATGTCTGTGATGGTATTCTAAATGAGATTATCATTTGAATGGGTACATCAGTAAAGCAGATTGTAAACCCAATGTGGTGAGAATCATCCAATCTAATGAGGACAGAAGAAAAGGCAGAGGAAAGAGAAATTCACCCCTTTATTTTTCCTACCTCACTGTTTGAACTGGGACATATCATCTTCTTCTTCTTCTCTTGCCCTCGGTCTGGGGTTTACACCATCAGCTCCTCTGGTTCTCAGGCCTTCAGACTCGATGAAATTACAACATGGGCTTTCCTGGGTCTCTAGTTTACAGGTAGAAGATTGTGGAACTTCTTAGCCTCCATACTTGCATTAGCCACATATTTTATATTTATATATATAATCTCCTTCCGGTTCTGTTTCTCTGGCAAACCCTGGCTAAGAGAAAACAAAGAATCCAGGACTTTACCAGGGACTTCAAATCCAAACTTCAGGAACACATTTTCCATAAGACTATACAACATCCAACTGTGCATTTTACTTTTGAAAAAGAATGTGTTGAGTCAGCTACCTCTTGTATATTTCCGCAGCTGGGGCACATAGCCTGAACAGTTGCTCAAAGTCCTACAACTACAAGGCCCTGCCCCTGGTTTTATACGCTGTTGTCACCATCTTGCCATCTGAACAAGATGTCCTACATTTTCATTCTGCATTGGGCCACAAATTACATAACCAGGGCCGTCCCCAACACCCTACACAAGCCTACCAACACAGATCACACAGTCTTTACTGCAGGTTTTAGTAATGTACTGTTGCCAGACGATGGCCACACCTTCTGAGTAGGCCTCTGAGACCTTCCATGATGGGCTTGTTACCTCTGATCTCATCTGGGCCCTTTACACTCTCCATTCCAGCCACATTGCCTCTTGGTACTTCTCCTTCTACATGAAGGACCATCTCCTTTGCCTAAAACACTCCCTCGCCCCTTCCCCAGATATTTCTGGGCCTCATTCCTTCTCTTCATTTCTCAGTTCAAATGCTATTTCAACAGATAGAACTTCTCTGACCATCCTGTTTACAATGTACCCCTTTCTCATCCCATCATTTATCCTGCTTAACTTTCCTTTACAGTACCAGGATAATATCTTAAGTAATATATACTTATATATAAGATATATACTTAATCAATAAGTCATTGATTTTATTTTCATTGTTGTTCTGGGCTGAACTGTGTCTCCATGACATTCATACGTTGAAGTCTTAACACCAGTACTTCAGAATGTGACCACATTGGGAGATAAGGACTTTAAGGAGGTGATTAAGTTACAAGAAGGCCATGGGGTGGGCCCTAATCAAATCTGACATAATGTCCTTATCAGAGGAGGAAATTTAGACACAGAGACACCGGGGGAATGCACACACAAAGGAAATACCAAATGAGAACACAGCTAGAGGGTGGCCCTATGCAAGTCAAGGAGAGGGTATTTAGGAGAAATCAAACTTGTTGACACCTTGATCTTGGATTTCAAGTCTCCAGAACTGGGAGAAAATAAATTTCCTTTGTTTAGCTTCCAGTCTGTGGTATTTTGTTATGACAGCCTTCGCAAACTAATACAGTTATCTTTGCCATCCACTAGAATGTGATGTTTCAGAGAGGGGATTTTGTTTCATCCACTGCTAAAGGCTCAATGCCAAGCAACAGACACAGTAGATAATTTTTAATTGTTGAATAAGCAATAAATAATTTCACAATTACTTAAGAGGAATCTGAACAGAATTTCCAAATACTCTGTGCTATCCAAATATTTTATTTTCTATGCTACCTGAATTAATTATGCCACAGGAAAACTTGGGAACCATTTTGTTAAACAAAGGTTCTCATTGTAATGGGACTTGACCAGCTCTGTACTTTTACCCAGGCATGTAATGCATCAACTAATGGATTCTGTCAGGACCAAGAGACCGAAGATCACAATCATGCTAGAAGGAAGGCTATCGTCACACAGTATTTGTTATTAGAAAAATTACAAAAAACAACCTACAGCAAAAATCAATCAGGAACTAAAAGGATACCCCAGAATCTCCCTCCCATGCATTTCTTTGATAGTCAAGATCAGTTGTAACTAATTACTTTTAGCACTTCTAAAGCTACATAACCACAGCTTTATTCCAACAAACAACACATTCAAATTGCTGCATGTTCTTCAGCTTGTGTCAATATCATCACAGCTTTCGTCCTCACATTAACAGGACAAAACAGGAGAGTAGCTAATTACCAATCAGCACATTGATTGACAGTCCCACAGTTCTCAACTTCTATGCCTAGGGTGGCTAGTATTCTCTAGGAGGTGACATATTGAGCTTTTCAGGCATTTCTGCCTCTGATGACGTTTTTGACATGGGCTGTTAGGCTCTGACATAAATATATTTTTTATATTTATATAGCCTGGGTAGGTAACTGGAGCTACCTGAGGGTCACAAGGCCCCAAAAGAACATAAGAAGTTATCCTCTTGGGCACAGGATATGTCTACTGCCTAACACAGTGCAGACCTATAGAAAAAGTTACATAGATGATGCTTTCCATTTATAAATGTGTAAGATCAAAAGGAAAGGGAAATTGTGGTAGAAATTTCAGAGTAATTCTTGTTTTACACTTGGCTTCCTCCCAAGTCTTATTTCCATGCTACTGAAAACAGAAAAAGAATTAGATGTACTAAGAGGACTTTATGCCAACTACTCAGAGAAGCTTATTAATACCTAAGGTTATTTAACTATCAACCTAAACCTCTGGAGGAACTATTTCTATCAATAAGGGGTGATGAATCTAAGGTTCAGAAATTCAAGAACTTTTCCAAGACCATGCACTTAGAAGTGACAGCAATGACATCTTCCAGCATATTCCAATTTCTAGTGAAAGAAGCTGACTCCTCCTTTTGGGAAACCAGCCCTCATCCTATCCTCAGCCTTTGAGGTTTGGTTGGGGCAGACCTAACAAGTGGTCCTGAGGAATGGACATGTAGCCCAGGTCCATGTATCTATAGCAATAAGAGAACAAGGATGACATCTGGGACCTTTGCCAGAATTGTTACATATATATTACACTGAACATACCACATCATCATAGGAAGAAAACCTGGCTAGAAATGAAGCAACCAGAGCAAAAAGCAAAGCAGAGAATGAAAAGCCCTGGTCCAGAGAGGGACTGGAAGAGAGAGAGAGAGAGAGAGAGAGATTACAGAAACATAATCTGACTCCTTCATCTAGCCATTCCACAGAGGTCTCACAGATCCATACCTTAGGCTTTTCATTTTGTCTTCCATTGACTTTTTTCCCTAAAGCAAATTTAAATATTTTTTGTTTTTGTTTTTCATCACATGCAATCAAGAGTCCTGCAGGACATCTAGGACAGGGCCATACACTATTTTTGACCAATCATTACTCATTTTATGATGTTCTTTTCCCATGATTGGCTCAATAGTTTAGGTTTTATTGATTTAGTTAGTTATTGAAAACTAATACCAACAAGGACAATCTGACTCTACTATCTTCATTCTAATAATAATCATCATAAGAATCTCTATGTGTTATACATCATAAGATAGTGTCAACCCTACCATGAAATGAGATAATAAGTATTTACTAGGATATCAATATCTTCTGATCCTTGCTCTACCTCCTAAGGAACTTCCAGATGAGACCAACACTAGGAGACCTAAAGAACTCGACCAAGATCACTCAGATAGCTAGTGGCAAAGATAGGTTGACCACTCATCACTCTCCTGTTACAAATACCTTTTGGTATTACAAAGACAAATAACCAGAAAGATAGCCTTTCCTGTAACTTGTAAACACTTCAATCAATTTAAGATGTGTGAAAAAGCCTCAGTACTACTAAATATCTTAAGAATGGGTGCCTCATTTCTAAGCTAAATAGCCAATTAAAATTTTCCCTGTATCCATGGTTTTAAACTTTATTTTGAGGACCCAAGGACTAAGAGTTGGGGTGGGCATATTTAATAATCAAAATATTTTGAAGTAAAATTGTATCAAATTTAAACATGGAATTCTTAAAATATCTCCACAGATTCTGGGAGAAGCTGTTTGAAAGTCACTCTCCTAGAGTAAATAGAAAATATTGCTGTTTGTTTACATTTGGAACCAGAGAATAGTCTGCAAATGGACAGAACAAGTCAAAAGAAGCTGAGAACCAGCTCTCTGAGAACCAGTTATAAGGTCCAGTTATCTGTATGGAATGCGAGTGAACGTCCTAGGGAAGAGAATACAGAGAAGGGTCACACCTGGAGAGAGCTGTTATAGAGCTAGCCTGATTGTCCAAGAGGCCCCATAGCAGGTAGCATGGTCAGAGAGAGGATTTGAGTCCTAGGTGGTAAAAGGTCACAGTCAAGAAATTGGAATATTAAATGAGTTATTCAATGAATAATTAATCAATTAATTATTAATGAATTAAATGAATTATCAAAGCAGGGATTAAGAGAAAGGACAGGGATTAAAACATGTTACTGAATCTGGGATACAAGCTATGGCTTAGTCTTGGGGTGTGCGTGTATGCTAAGTTGCTTCAGTCATATCCAACACTTTGTGACCCTATAGACTATAGCCTGGGCCTCTGGTAGCTCAGCAGTAAAGAATCTGCCTGCAATGCAGGAGAGGTAAAAGATGTAGGTTTGATCCTGGGTAGGGAAGATCCTCTGGAGGAGGACATGGCAACTCACTCCAGTATTCTTGCCTGGAAAATCCCACGGACAGAGGATCCTGGTGGCTACAGTCTGTGCATGTGTGCATGCTAAGTCTCTTTAGTTGCGTCTGACTCTTTGTGACCCTATGGACCATAACACACCAGGGGTCGAACTCGCATCTCTTATGTCTCCTGAACTGACAGGCAGGTTCTTTACCACTAGCACCACCTGAGAAGCACAGTCTTGGGATCCTAATTAATAAAGTAAGAAAATCAGACCAGTGAAAGGTCTATCCAAAGACCTCAGTGTAGGTCCTCCCAAGTTGTCTGTCTGAAGCATCTTCATTTTTCCAGAACGGGAGCAGGATTACCTCTAGAACCTGAAGCTAGACTAAGCTGTTAGTTGGGAAACTTTATTGATCCAGATGTAGAAAGGCTATAGGGACAGATGCTTTCCCATATAATACGCACATATTCCAAAAATCTGTGGAGTAAATGTTTACATTTGAAACACACTGTGACATTTAAAATATAGCCCTAATTACATAATAAAACAACCTTAAAAACCCTGATATTTATATAAATTCTGTCAAAGGCAGCCTATCAGAATCCCTTTATTTAACCTTTTCAAAAGTTAATCAGATAGGCAATTATTCCATTTATCTTCTGTGCATACCCAAATAAAAGTCATGCTATATTAAAATACAGTAGACTATTAATACCTTTTTCATATTCATTAGCTTCATGAAATCTGAAGTAGGCCCAGAGCAAACCCCAAACAGAAAGGACAGCTGCTTGGTAAACATTCAGCCACCACCTACCAAGACAATTTGCCATGGAGTATCAGATATGTCCAGCATGGCTTATGAATGAAAGACTTAACTAGCTTCTTCTCCCTCATCTTGACCCTCTCCAGTCCTCCAAAATGACGCCAAAGTAATCTTTCTGAGACAAAGTAAATCACTCTTTTGTTTAAATCTTTTCATAGCCCCTAGTGTCTCACATGATAAACTTTAAACTCATAGGCAAAATGTGAAAGATTCTCTATCCACTAATCTCTGTCTACCTCCAATACCTTGTGCTCCAGAACCAAAACTGCTCACTCTTCCCAAACATGGGGTTATTTTGTGTGTGTGCACTGCTCTTTCCTCTACCTTGAATCGTCTCTTCCCACTATCCCTGAAATCCAGTGAATTTCAACTCATCTTTCAAAGTAAAATTCAAATGTTTTCGTCTCTGAACTTGTTTTCTTTTTCTAACCTGCATACTTTAAACATACTTTTATTAGAGCCCACTATTCTAAATCTCATGTCTTACTCCATCTCTCTTCTGGTCTATCACAGGGCTAATTAAGCTCCCTAAGTTTCCTTAATGTATTTGAGAATAGAGCAGTTTAAAGAGAAGTATATTTCACCATTTTATGTGTAGGATCTTAGACAAGGTCAAACATTTCTGACATAACATCCTAGAAGAACCATTAGATAATTATGGTCATTTTTTAAAATTATAGATTATGTAATCAGTACATTTGAGAAACAATGGTGGCTTTTTCCAACATGCCCCTGAATATTACTCTAGGTTTTCATACATTGGTCTAAAATTTATACTTTTTAAAGTGTAATCTTTTTCATTCTGATCTACTCACAACTTCTAGTATTAAAGAAAAACAAATAGCACATACTAATAGTACTGAAAACTATTGACTTACTAATGCTTCTTACTACAATTTATTCTTACTTTGTACTCCTAGTATTTGATTACACTGAACTATATATAATGCAAATGCCTCCTTAGTTGCAAAAATGCATATTTGTATGATTCTGACCTTCACTTTCCTTCTCTAAAAAGTATTCCCAGATAGTCTTAGAAGTAGCCAGAGAATATCAAATATAAACTCATAAATAAATACACTCTCACTAGTCTGAATTTATGCCTGCTGGAATTATTGTTAGGAAATATTTCCTGCCACATCCAAGACACTGTAATACTCAGGATACGGAAGCTAATCAGCTAATTCAGCTGCAAAGTAGGAGAATATTGCTCTTTCCTTGGGTTTCTTTCTTCTGGATGAAGTTGTACACAGTGCTACAGATGCTTCTTACAGCAACTTCAGTATTGACCTCCAGTCAATCCCACTGCTTTCTTTGGGGTTCATACATAAATCAAGTCTTCCCAGGTGGCACAGTGGTAAAGAAGGTGCAAGAGCCTCAGATTCGATCTTCCTGGGTCAGGAAGATCTTCTTGAGAAGGAAATGGCAACCAACTCCAGTATTCTTGCCTAGGAAATTCCACAGACAGAGGAGCCTGGTGGGCTACAGTCCATGGGGTCGCAAAGAGTTGGACATGATTGAGCAACTAAGCACACGTGTAATTCAAGGACAGTGGTCTTAGGGAACAGATCTGAATGGGAGGCACTATGCTACCCTTCTTTTCTCCTCCAGCTGTACAGGTTTTCACTTTCCTTCAGTCTCCCCTCCTCTCAGCATGAAACTTTACTAAAGGCTCTGAGGTCTTCACACAATAGTTTTCTACCAGCCTCACCCCAAGTATCTGCCAGGCATACATAGGCAAGTCTAATTTTCACTTAGACTCAAGCTGCACTACTAGCTAAATATATAAAATTCCATGGCTGGCATACATTACATATCCAATAGAAAGTGAAAGTCGCTCAGTCATGTCCGACTCTTTACGGCCCCATGGACTGTATAGTCCATGGAATTCTCCAGGCCAGAATACTGGAGTAGGTAGCCTTTCCCTTCTCCAGGGGATCTTCTCAACAAAGGGATTGAACCCAGGTCTCCTGCATTTCAGGTAGATTCTTCACCAGCTGAGCCATGAGGGAAGCCCATTCAATAACTACATGTCAAATAAATATATAAGAATAAAGTCAGACTGGTACATAACTCATTAACTCAATCAGCAGCTCCAGCTCTTGATTTCCTCTTTATAGTGTCAGTGCTTAGGTATTTCATTCTTTTCTTGATGACCTCCAAAGTCATCCACTCTGTCATTGCTGGAAAATATTTTCTCCGCAGGCACACAGTGTCTGTATCAGTACCATATTCCTCCTATTCCTGTTAAAGGTCAGTTCAAGGTGGACTATGGCTCTTAATTCATAAAATGTGGATGTGGCCAACCACAACCTCTGAGTCTTCCCTGGTGGCTCAGAGGTTAAAGAATCCATCTGCAATGCAGGAGCACCAGGAGACACAGGTTTGATTCCTGGGTTGGGATGATCCCCTGGAGGAGGAAATGGTAACCAACCCCAGGACCCTTGCCTGGAGAATCACATTGACGAGGAGCCTGGTGGGCTATAGTCCGTAGGATAGCAAAGAACCAGACACTATGGAAGAGACTTAGCACAGACACACATACAACCACAACCTCTAGCCTTATGGATGTGATCCGAGCTTTCCTAATGAGAACCATAACCACCCAGAGGTGATTCATAGTCTTTTTTTCTGAGTCCAGCCCACTGAGTCTCAGTACTCTGAACTATGGCTGAGACCACTGAGAAAGAGACACTCTATTTTAAAAAGAGTTGCTAAGCTGAAAGGATATAAGCCTAGAATTACTGCTGACTTCTTTTTCTAAGACTTGAGGAAAGTCTGCCTGAGAAATAAAAATGGAAAAACAAAGCTGAAAGATGATGAGACACTGATTCCTGACAGCACCATTTGAGACCTTTCTTTATCCAGTTATAATAGGCATTATCTCCCCAAATTTTTCAGCTACATAAATCAATAAATTCCCTATTATTGATGAATACAATCTGAGTTCAGTTTTTGTCATTTGTAATAAAAATGTACCACCAAAATGACAAGAAAGTTATTGCTCATGTTTCCTGAATTCTTTGAAAAATATTATAATTAATGCATTCCCCCTAGAGTCAATATTCTGGGTTCTGTTTAACACTATTAATCATATTCATGACTCAGGCCACAAGTCAAAAAATTCCATATGAGTATATAATTTTAAAAATCTAACAAGTCTTCTTACACTCCATGGTGGCAGATTACATTTTCCAAAATTGACCACAACAATATTTCTGGTTCCACATGTGCTTCAAGCACTTTGTCACTCCCTATTAAGAGACTGATCCTATTTCCCCACCTAGAGACACTGGGCTGTACTTTATGAATACCAGCATGAATAGCGGTAGCAGAAGAGATAATGCATGACTTCAAAGCTAGGTCATCAACAGCATATAGCACTCTCTCTCTCTCTTCTCTAATTCTACTTTGATCTCTTATTTTGTCTTTATCCTTGGAATCCAACTACCTTTTGTGAGGAAAGATCAGGCCACCTGTATGGGTATTACCCTTTGACAAATTACGCTAGCCCCTACTCTCAATTCTTCCAACTGAGGCCCCAGATATTACTAAACATAACTCATCCCATTATGCCCTATCTAAATTCCTGATTCATGAGAGAAAACAATTACTGCTGTTTCAAGCCACTATATTTTGGGGTAATTTTTTGTACAGAGCAGTAGATAAGTAATATATTAATTTCTATCATTACTCTCTTAATTCACACAATTTTTATGAGACCTACTTTTTAAAACTATACTGGCTTCCCCATATTTTAAGGCACTTAACCCAGTTCTCAGTCTTTCAACTTTCATCATAGGGTCCCTTTCACTTTCTTTCCATGGACCTCATGCTATGAAAGTTTATCTACTTAATAGCTACAGTATATACATGTCAATTTGCTTTTATTTTTCTCATTAATCAGATATAAATTAATACTTGTTATTTTTTTATTTATTTTTATTGAAGGATAATTGCATTACAGAATTTTGCTGTTTTCTGTCAAACCTCAACATGAATCAGCCATAGGTAAACATATATCCCCTTCCTTTTGAAACTCCCAGCTCCCTCCCCATCCCACCCCTCTAGGTTGATACAGAGCCCCTGTTTCAGTTTCCTGAGCCATATAGCAAATTCCCATTAGGCTATCTATTTTACATATGGTAATGTAAGTTTCCATGTTACTCTTTCCATACATCTCACCCTCTCCTCCCTTCTTCCCATGTCCATAAGTCCATTCTCTACATCTCTTTCTCCATTGCTGCCCTGTAAATAAATTCTTCAATGCCATTTTTCTAGATTCCGTATACATGTGTTAGAATAACAGCATTTATCTTTCTCTTTCTGACTCACTTCACTCTGTATAATAGGTTCCAAGTTCATCCACTTCATTAGAACTGACTCAAATGCATTCCTTTTTGTGGCTAAGTAATATTCCATTGTGTATATGTACCACAACTTTTTTATCCATTCATCTGTCAATGGACATCTAGGTTGCTTCCATGTTCTAGCTATTGTAAATAGCACTACAATGAACAATTAGATACACGCGTCTCTTTCAATTTTGGTTTCCTCAGGGTATATGCCTAGGAGTGGGATTGCTAGGTCATATGGTGGTTTTATTCCTAGTTTTTTAAGGAATCTCCATACCGTCTTCCATAGTGGCTGTATCAGTTTACCTGTCCACCAGTGCAAGAGCATTTCCTCTTCTCCACATTTATTGTTTGTAGACTCTCCAGCATTTATTGTTTGTAGACTTTTAGATGAGAGCCATTCTGACCAGTGTGAGGTGATGTCTTATTGTAGCTTTGATTTGCATTTCTCTAATAATGAGTGATGTTGAGCATCTTTTCATGTGTTTGTTAGCCATCTGTATGTCTTCTTTGGAGAAATGTCTGTTTAGGTCTTTTTCCTACTTTTTGATTGGTATTGGTATTCTGGTATTGAGTTGTACCAGCTGCTTGTATATTTTGGAAATTAATCCTTTGTCAGTTGTTTCATTTGCTATTATTTTCTCCCATTCTGAGGGTTGTCTTTTCACCTTGCTTACAGTTTCCTTTGCTGAGCAAAAGCTTTTAAGTTTAATCAGGTCCCATTTGTTTACTTTTGTTTTTATTTCCATTGGGTCATAGAGGATCTTGCTTTGATTTATGTCATCAAGTGTTCTGCCCATCTTTTCCTCTAAGAGTTTTATAGTTTCTGGTCTTACATTTAGATCTTTAATCCATTTTGGATTTATCTTTGTGTATGGTGTTAGGAAGTATTCTAACTTCACTCTTTTACATGTAGCTGTCCAGTTTTCCCAGCACCATTTATTGAAGAGACTGTCTTTGCCCCATTGTATATTCTTGCCTCCTTTGTCAAAAATAAGGTACCCATAGGTGCATGGGTTTATTTCTGGGTTTTCTATCTTGTTCCATTCTGTTTTTGTGGCAGTACCATACTGTCTTGATGACTGTAGCTTTGTAGTATAATCTGAGATCGAGAAGGTTGATTCCTCCAGTTCATTCTTCTTTCTTAAGACTGCTTTGGCTATTCGAGATCTTTTGTGTTTCCATATGAATTGTGGAATTTTTTTTGTTCCAGTTCTGTGAAAAATGCTATTGGTAATTTGATAGGGATCACATTAAATCTGTAGATTGCATTTGGTAGTATAGTCATTTTCACAATATTCATTTCTCCTACCCAGGAACATGGAATATCTTTCCATCTGTTTATGTCATCTTTGATTTCTTTCATTAGTGTCATAATTTTCTGTGTACAGTTCTTTTGTCTCTTCAGGTAAGTATATTCCTAGATATTTAATTTTTTTGTTGCAATGGTGAATGGGATTGATCCCTTAATTTCTCTTTCTGATTTTTCATTGTTAGTATATAGAAATGCAAGCGATTTCTGTGTATTGATTTTGTATCCTGAAACTTTTTTAAATTCACCGATTAGCTCTAGTAATTTTCTGATTCTATCTTTAGGGTTTTCTATGTACAGTATCATGTCATCTGCAAACAGTGAGAGCTTTATTTCTTCTTTTCTGATCTGGATTCCTTTATTTCTTTTTCTTTTCTGACTGCTGTAGCTAGGACTTCCAGAACTATGTTAAATAACAGCAGTGAAAGTGGACATCCTTGTCTTGTTTCTGATCTTAGGGGGAATGCTTTCAGTTTTTCACCATTGAGAATAATGTTTGCTGTAGGCTTCTCCTATATGGTCTTTACTATGTTGAGGTAGGTTCCTTCTATGCCCATTTTTTGAGTAGTTTTAATCATAAATGGGTGCTGAATTTTGTCAAAGGCTTTTTCTGCATCTATTGAGATGATCATATGGTTTTATTCAAAAGCAGAGACATTACTTTGCCAACAAAGGTTCGTCTAGTCAAGGCTATGGTTTTTCCTGTGGTCATGTATGGATGTGAGAGTTGGACTGTGAAGAAGGCTGAGCGCCGAAGAATTGATGCTTTTGAACTGTGGTGGTGGAGAAGACTCTTGAGAGTCCCTTGGACTGCAAGGAAATCCAACCAGTCCATTCTGAAGGAGATCAGCCCTGGGATTTCTTTGGAAGGAATGATGCTAAAGCTGAAACTCCAGTACTTTGGCCACCTCATGCGAAGAGTTGACTCATTGGAAAAGACTCTAGATGCTGGGAGGGATTGGGGGCAGGAGGAGAAGGGGACGACAGAGGATGAGATGGCTGGATGGCGTCACTGACTCGATGGACGTGAGTCTGAGTGAACTCTGGGAGTTGGTGATGGACAGGGAGGCCTGGTGTGCTGCAATTCATGGGGTCACAAAGAGTCGGACACGACTGAGCGACTGATCTGATCTGATCTGATCACATTGATTGTTTTCCATATATTGAAGAATCCTTGCATCCCTGGAATGAACCCAGCTTGATCATGGTATTTGAGTTTTTGATGTGTTGCTGAATTCTGTTTGCTAAAATTTTGCTGAGGATTTTTGCATCTATGTTCATCAGTGATGAACAGTGATACTGGCCTGTAGTTTTCTTTTTTTGTGTTGTTTTTGTCTGGTTTTGGTATCAGGGTGATGGTGGCCTCATACAAAGAGTTTGGAAGTGTTTCTTCCTCTGCAATTTTGTGAAAGAATTTTAGGATAGACATTAGCTCTTCTCTAAATGTTTGATAGAATTCTCCTGTGAAGCCATCTGGTCCTGGGCTTTTGTTTTTTGGGAGATTTTTTATCACAGCCTCAATTTCAGTGCTTGTAATTGGGTTGTTCATAATTTCTATTTCTTCCTGGTTCAGTCTTGGAAGATTGAACTTTTCTAAGAATCTGTCCATTTCTTCCAATTTATCTATTTTACTGCCATATGCTAAGTCACTTCAGTCGTGTCTGACTCTGTGCGACCCTATAGATGGCAGCCCACCGGGCTCCCCCGTCCCTGGGATTCTCCAGGCAAGAACACTGGAGTGGGTTGCCATTTCCTTCTCCAGTGCATGAAAGTGAAAAGTGAAAGTGAAGTCACTCAGTCGTGTCCAACCCTTAGCATGGACTGCAGCCTACCAGGCTCCTCCGTCCATGGGATTTTCCAGGCAAGAGTACTGGAGTGGGGTGCATTGCCTTCTCTGTTATTGTCGTATAGTTGTTCATAATAATCTCTTATTATCCTTTGCATTTCTGCATTGTCTGTTGCAATCTCACCTTTTTCATTTCTAATTTTGTTGACTTGATTCTTCTCTTTTTTTCTTGATGAGTCTAGCTAAAGATTTGTTCATTTTGTTTATCTTCTCAAATAGCCAGCTTTTAGTTTTATTAATCTTTACTATTGTTTCTTTCATTTCTTTTTCATTTATTTCTGCTTGTATCTTTATGATTTCTTTCCTTCTACTAATTTTGGGGACTTTTTTGTTGTTATTCTTCTTTTTCCAGTTGTTTCAGGTGTAAAGTTAGGTTGTCCATTCAATGTTTTTCTTGTTTCTTGAGGTAGGATTGTATTGCTATAAACTTCCCTCTTAGAACTGTTTTTGCTGCATCCCATAGGTTTTGAGTTGTTATGTTTTCATTGTCATTTGTTTCTAGAAATTTTTTTACTTCCCTTTTGATTTCTTCAGTAACCTGCTGGTTATTTAGAAACATGTTTAATCTCCATGTGTCTGTGTTTCTTACACTTTTTTTCTTGTAATTTATATCTAGTCTCATAGCATTGTGGTTGGAGAAGATGCTTGAAATGATTTCAATTTTCTTAAATTTACTGAGGTTTGATTTGTGACCCAAGATGTGTTCTATCCTGGAGAATGTTCCATCTGCACTTGAGAAAGAGGTGTATTCTTCTGCATTTGAATGGAATATCCTGAAGATATCAATCTCATCTAATGTATCACTTAAGACTTGTGCTTCCTTAATTTTCTGTTTTGATGATCTGTCCATTGGTGTGAGTTGGGTGTTAAAGTCTCCTCCTGTTATTGTGTTACTGTCAATTTCTCTTTTTATGTCTGTTAGTGTCTGTCTCCTGTATTGAGACATATGTCTATGTTGAGTGCATAGATATTTACAATTGTTATGTCTTCCCCTTGGATTGATCCCTTAATCGCTATGTAATGTCCTTCCTTATCTCTTGTAATCTTTATTTTAAGGTCTATTTTGTCTGATATGAGGATTGTTACTCCAGTTTTCTTTTGCTTCCCATTTGCATGAAATATACTTTTCGATCCTCTCACTTTCAGTCAATATGTGTTACTTGAGGTCTGAAGTGGGTTTCTTGTAGATAGCATATATATGGGTCTTGTTTTTGGATCCATTCAGCCACTATGTGTCTTTTGGTTGGAGTATTTAATCCATTTACATTTAAAGTAATTATTGATATGCATGTACTTATTGCCATTTTCTTAATTGTTTGGGGTTGATTTTGCAGATCTTTTTCTTCTCTTTTATTTATTGACTATATAAGTCCCTTTAACATTTGTTGTAAAGCTGGTTTGGAGGTGCTGAATTCTCTTAACTTTTGCTTGTCTGAAAAGCTTTTTATTTCTCCATCAATTTTGAATAAGATCCTTGCTGGGTACAATAATCTTGGGTTGTAGACTTTTCCCTTTCAGTACTTTAAATATATCCTGCCATTCCCTTCTGGCCTGCAGAGTTTCTGCTGAACTATCAGCTGTTAAGCCTATGGGGTTTCCCTTGTATGTTACTTGTTGCTTCCCCTTGCTGCTTTTAATATTCTTTCTTTGTGTTTCAGTCTTTGTTAGTTTGATTAGTATGTGTCTTGGTGTGTTTCTCCTTGAGTTTATCCTGTATGGGACTCTTTGTGCCTCTTGGACTTGATTGACTATTTCCTTTTCCATGTTGGGGAAATTTACAACTATAATCTCTTCAAAAATTTTCTCAGACCCTTTCTTTTTCTCTTCTTCTTCTGAGACCCCTATAATTCAAATGTTGTTGCATTTCATATGGTCCCAAAGGTCTCTGAGACTGTCCTCAGCTCGTTTCATTCTTTTTACTTTATTCTGCTCTTCAGAAGTTATTTCCACCATTTTATCTTCCAGCTCACTGATTCATTCTTCTGCTTCAGATATTCTGCTATTGATTCCTTCTAGAGTACTTTTAATTTCAGTAATTGTGTTGTCTCTGTATATTTATTCTTTAATTCTTCTAGGTCTTTGTTAATTGATTTTTGCATTTTCTCCATTTTTTTTCAAGATTTTTGATCATCTTTACTATCATTATTCTGAATTCTTTTTTCAGGTAGTTTGTCTATTTCCTCTTCATTTATTTGGACTTCTGTGTTTCTAGTGTGTTCCTTCATTTGTGCAGTATTTCTCTGCCTTTTCATTATTTTTTTTAAGTTATTGTGTTTGAGGTCTCCTTTTCCCAGGCTTCAAGGAAAGTTGAATTCTTTTTTTGAAGAAGGTTGAATTCTTTCTTCTTTTTGGCTTCTGCCCTCCTAAGGTTGGTCCAGTGGTTTGTGTAAGCTTTGTATAGGGTCAGATTTATGCTGAGTTTTTGTTTTTTTGTTTGTTTGTTTTTCCTCTGATGGGCAAGGCTGAGAGAGGTGGTAGTCCTGTCTGTTGATGATTGGGTTTGTATGTTTGTTTTGTTTGTTGTTTAGATGAAGCATCCTGCACAGGGTGCTACTGGTGGTTGGGTGATGCTGGGTCTTGTATTCAAGTGGTTTCCTTTGTGTGATTTCTCACTATTTAATACTCCCTAGGGTTAGTTATCTGGTAGTCTACTGTCTTGGTGTCAGTGCTCCCACTCCAAAGACTCAGGGTTTGAGCTATTGTATCCAGTCTAGTACTTTTCACATATTGTCTCTTAAGCATAGACTAAGGAATCCAGAGAGCTGGGCTTATATTCCAGGTCTGCCACTTACTAGTACGATCTTGGGCAAATTACTTAACCTCTCTGTGCTTTGGTTTTTTATCAGATTCCTCCCAAATAAGTGACTATGCAACTTCCAAATGTTTTCATTCAATCACTGGATACTCTGCTGGGTGGGAATTTGTTCTTTAGACCTCAGACACAGCTTCAGGGTTTTGTGGAAGAAAACATTCACTTCCCTAGGGGCTCCCATCTCCATTGTCCAATACTTGTTAATTTAATAACTATTAATTCACTGATAAAATGAAGCTTTTAACCACTTTTGGAACGCATTAACAGTAATCTTTGAAAAGTTGTCTAATGTGAACCAGCAATAGGAAAGTATTGTCAAACTGACATCGACTGGCATACTATAATTTTATTTTGGCTATACATCCACAATTCGTTCCAACTTATTGACCAAACAGCTAGTCAGCTCACACAATTAATAACCTAGCTTTTAAAAATCAAATGGTTTTATTTGCCTGGATTGAGCAGTTGTTTAAATAACTAATCTAGTCAAAACTGTCAATAGAGCATGAGTCTTTCAATTTCATTCTTTACTTGCCCTTTTCATGATCTCTTTTCCCTGAAAGTGCTTTATATTCAATTCAGTTCAATGAATAATTATGTAACAATGGAAAAGGTGCTAGAGATACATAAAAATATAAGCCTGTCAAGGTCCTTGCCTCAGGGAGCTTATAGCTTAGAGGGTGATACAGATGAGGAAAGGCTATACCAAAGGACAAAGGAAAGCTACTTTGGCAGACTGCACAGATGGTCATAATAATTCTCATCCTGTATCACTCCCCTTTACAATATGACTTTGCCAATTCTCTCATTGGAAGTAACATCAATGTCTCAACCACTTGAATCTGGATTTATCCAGACTTCCTTTATCCCTTGGAATATTTGCAAACAATACTACAAGCAGAGAATTGAATGTGCTTCCCTGATAGCTCCGTTGGTAAAGAATCTGCCTGCAATGCGGGGGACCCTGGTTCAATTCTTGGGTTGGAAAGATCTGCTGGAGAAGAAAAAAAGCTACCCACTCCAGTATTCTGTCTGAGAGAAGTCCATGGGGTCACAAAGAGTTGGACAGACTAAGTGACTTTCACTTTGGGCTTCCCTTGTGGCTCAGCTGGTAAAGAATCCACCTGCAATGCAGGAGACCTGGGTTCAATCCCTAGGTTGGGAAGATCCCCTGGAGAAGGGAAAAGGTACCCACTCTAGTATTCTGGCCTAGAGAATTCCATGAACTGTATAGTCCATGGGGTCGCAAAGAGTCAGACATAACTGAGTGACTTTCACTTTCACTTTGATACTCATACCTCATACTCATACCTCTCCTAGCTGTTCTTTCAACTTTGAAACCTCTGTGTGAATGACCCCAAGCTAGTCTACTGGAGAAGCCACATAGGAACGAATCAAGGATGTGACAACTGGCCAAACACTAGACAGGTAAGGTCCTTAGACCATTCAGCCCCATTTGAGCTGTCAGATGATTTGTATTAGTGACCCCAGGCAAGACAAAAATAAAACCAACAGCAACAACAACAACAACAAAATAGTACTACCCAACCTAGCCCAGCCTAAACTGCTGATCCACAAGATAATAAGCAAACAAATGGTTATCATTTTACACATGAGCATCTCAGATGCAAAAAAGGCTTTTGACAAAATTCAGCACATATTTGTGATAAAAATTCTCCAGAATGTGGGCATAGGGCGTACATACCTCAATATAATAAAGGCCACATATGACCAACTTACAGCTAACATCATACTCAATGGTGAAAAGCTGAATTCATTTCCTCTAAGATCAGGAACAAGACAAGGATGTGCAGTCTCACCACTTTTATCCAACATAGTTTTGGAGATCTTAGCTACAGCAGTCAGAGAAGAAAAAGAAGTAAAGGAAATCCAAATGGAAAAAGAAGTTAAACTGTCATTATTTGTAAATGACATGATACTATATATAGAAGATCCTAAAGATGCTACTACCAGAAAACTACTAGAACTCATCAGTGAATTTGGTAAGGTTGTAGGTTACAAAATTAATACACAGAAACCTGTTGCATTTCTAAACACTAAAAACAAAAGATCAGAAAGAGAAATTCAAGAAATAATTCCATTTACCATTGCATCAAAAAGAATAAACCACTGAGGAATAAACCCACCTAAGGAGAAAAATACTTGTAGTCTGAAAACTATAAGATGCTGATGAAAGAAATAGAAGACACAAATAGATGGAAAGATATATCATGTTCGTAGACTGAAAGACCCAAGGTAATTTACAGATTTGACACAATCCCTATCAAATCACCAATGTCATTTAGAACAAAAAAATATCAAAATTCTTATTAAAACATAAAAGACCCTGAATAGCCAAGCAGTCTTGAGAAAGCAAAACAAAGCTTTAGGAATCAGGTTTCCTCACTTCAAACTTTACTACAAAGCTACCGTCATTAAAACAGTATGGTACTGGCACAAAAATAAAAATATAATCAATGGAACAGGATAGAAAACCCAGAAATAACCCATGCACTTATGGCCAATTAATTTATGACAAAGGAGGCAAAACTACACAATGTTGGAAAGACAGTCTCTTCAACAAATAGTGCTGAGAAAACTGGATAGCTACACATTAAAAAAAAAAAAAAAAAGGAAATTTGATCCTTCTTTAACACCATACACAAAAATAAGCTCAAAATGGATTAAGGACCTAAATGTGAGACTGGACACTATAAAATTCCTAGAGGAAACATAGGCAGAACACATTTTGACATAAATTGCAGCAATATCTTTTTCAAGCAGTCTCCGATTTATTATAATGGAAATAAAAACAAAAACAAATGAGACCTATTTAAACTCAAAAGCTTTTGCACAGCAAAGGAAACAATGAACAAAACAAAAAGAAAATCCACAGACTGGGAGAAAATATTTGCAAATGATGTGACCAACAACAGATTGTTGTTGCTCAGTAGCTCAGTTGTCTCTGACTATTTCCAACCCATGGACTGCAGCATGCCAGGCCTCCCTGTCCCTCACCATCTCCCAGAGTTTGCCCAAGTTCATGTCCATTGAATCAGTGATGTCATCCAACCATCTCATCCTCTGTTGCCCCTTCTCCTCCTGCCCTCAATCTTGCCCAGCATCAGGGTCTTTTCCAATGAGTTGGCTCTTCTCATCATGTGGCCAAAGTATTGGGGCTTCAACTTCATCATCAGTATGGTCAATGAATATTCAAGGTTGATTTCTTTAGGATTGATTGGTTTGATCTTGCTGCCCAAGGGATTCTCAAGAATCTTCTCTAGCACCACAGTTAAAAAGTATAAATTCTTCAATGTTCAGCCCTCCTTAGGGTCCAACTCTCACATCTATACATGACTACTGGAAAAACCATAGCCTTGACAATACAGACCTTTGTCAACAATATGATGTCTCTGCTTAACACACTGTCTAGGTTTGTCATAGCTTTTCTTCCAAGAAGCAAGGGTCTTTGAATTTCATGGCTGTAGTCACCATCCACAGTGATTTTGGATTCCAAGAAAGTAAAGACTGTTACTGTTTCTATCTTTTCCCCATCTACTTGCTCTGAAATGATGGGAACAGATGCCATGATCTTAGTTTACTGAATGTAGAGTTTTAATAGGTATTGGGTAGAGCCAGGTCTTGGCACTCATGAGTAGAAGGAGAGTCTCAAGATGGCAGCTATCAGCAGGAGTGTTTATGCTGTAGAATGTTCCCAAACATGACTGCTTGCAGTCTCCATGATCTTAAAACTCAACATTCAAAAAACTAAGATCATAGAGACTGATATTGGGAAACATTCTACAGCATGAACTCTCCTGCTGGTGGCTGCCATCTTGGGACCTGCTTTCCACTCATGACTGCCAAAACATGGCCCTATCCAACAGCCTATAAGTGTCAGTGATGGGAAGTCTCAAGCCAAATAACTAACTAGGTGGGGACATAGCCCCCCCAGCCACCATCAACAGACAGGCTGCCTAGAGTCTTCCACTGACACCTCTAGCCATGCTCCTAGACATGGTGCTGCCCATCAGAAGACCAAGACTCAGTTCCAAATAGGCAGGCACCAACCCTGGCCCTCCAGGCAGCTTGCACTACCCCCTAGACCAGTCTCATCATTCAGAGAGCAGACACTAGACTCAAGAAAATCACAGTCCTGCAGCCTGAATGGGCAGAAGATCTCAACAGACCTTTCTCCAAAGAAAACATAAAGAGGATCAAGAGGCACATGAAAAGATGTCCAACATTGTTAATTATTAGAGAAATACAAATCAAAACTACAATGAGATATCACCTCCCACCAACCAGAATGGTTATCATCAAAAAAATCCACAAACAATAAATGCTGGAGAGGCTGTGGAAGGAAGAGAACCCTCCTACACTGTTGGTGGAAATATAAATCGGTACAGCTGTTATGGAGAACAGTATGAAGTGTAGTGAAGTTAAAGACACTCAGTCGTGTCTGACTCTTTGTGACCCCACGGACTATATAGTCCATGGAATTCTCTGAGGCAGAATACTGGAGTGGGTAGCTGTTCTCTTCTCCAGGGGATCTTTCCAACCTAGGGATCGAATCCAGGTCTCCTGCACTGCAGGAAGATTCTTTACCAGCTAAGCCACATCCCACTGCTGCCACACCTTGAGGGAGAACAGTATGGAGGTTCTTTAAAAAACTAAAAATAGAGCTACCACATGACCCTACAATCCCACTCCTGGGCATATATCTAGAGAAAAACACAATCCAAAAGGATACATGCACCCCATTGTTCATCCCAGCACTGTTTACAATGGTTAAGACATGCTGCTGCTGCTGCTAAGTCACTTCAGTCATGTTCAACTCTGTGCAACCCCATGGATGGAAGCCCACCAGGCTCCCCCATCCCTGGGATTCTCCAGGCAAGAACACTGGAGTGGGTTGCCATTTCCTTCTTCAATGCATGAAAGAGAAAAGTGAAAGGGAAGTCGTTCAGTTGTTCGACTCTTAGCGACCCCATGGACTGTAGTCTACCAGGCTCCTCCGTCCATGAGATTTTCCAGGCAAGAGTACTGGAATGGGGTGTAATTGCCTTCTCTGACCTCAGACATGAAAGCAATCTAAGTGTCCATCAACAGAGGAATGAATAAAGAAGTTGTGATACATATATATGATGGAATATTAACCAGCCATTAAAAAGAATGAGACAATGCCATGTGCAGCAACATAGATGGACCTAGAGATTGTCATACTGAGTAAAGTAAGTCAGACAGAGAAGGAGAAATATTCTGATATCCCTTATATGTGGAATCTAAAAAAAAAAAAATGATACAAATGAACTTACTTGCAAAACAGAAAGAGACTCACAGTCTTAGAGAACAAACTTCCAGTTGCCAAGAGTCTGGGGGAAGATTGGGAGGAAAGGATAATTAGGGAGTTTAGGATGGATGGGTACAACACGCTGCTATATTTTAAATGGATAATTAACAAGGACCTACCGTATGGCACATGGAACTCTGCTCAATGTTATACAGCAGCCTGGAGGGGAAAAGAATTTGGGGCAGAATGTATACATGTATATGTATGGCTGAATTCATTCGCCATTCACCTGAAACTATCACAACATTGTTTGTTAATCAGCTATACCTCAAAACAAAATAAAAAGTGTTTTTTTTTTTAATGTTTGTTATTTTAAACCACTAGGTTTGGTGTGGTTTGTTCTGCAGTAACAATACAGCCTCCAAACTCAGACCAAGGGTGAAGGGATAGACAAGGGTCAAAAAGAAAAGACTTCTTAAAATCTATACACTAAAAAAACTGAAAAGAAATGGCAGAATATAGGCAGCAAAGGAACTTACATTCTGAAAGAGAGAAAGCCTTCATTACAACAACAGCAGATTTTGATTACTGCCATCATTCTAGGAGGATTTTTTCTAGGAGAACGTGTTAATCAGCCTCTAAAATGGCCCCTTATGATCCTTTGCCCTTTACAACCCTATGTGACCCCAACAGAGTATGGACAGGACAAGGTATTGCAGCTTCTACCTTTTGGTTTCTTGGATCATCATTCTGACAGAAAGCAGCCACAATGCCATGAGCAGACTCAAGAAGTCTCACAGAGAGGCTCATGTACAGAGGAACTGGGGCCTCCAACCCACAACCAGCACCAAATGGCCAATCATGTGAGGGAGTTACCTTGTAAGTGGATCCTCCAAACGGAGTCCACCCCTCAAATGCTTGTAACCCCAACCAACATCTGACTGGAACCTCATTGAAAATCCCTTAGCTAAAATCTCCCAGGTAAGCCACAGAAACCTTGACCAGTGGAAACCATGGGAAATGGTAAATAAGTGTTATATTACTACCGCAAGCCACTAGGTTATGAGGTGATTTTTTTATGCAGTCATAGCAAATAATACAAAGAACCTGGCCATTACACTGGCAAATCCTGAAGCAAGGGAGTATACACAGCAATGACCCCCCTGTTCACCATAATCCTGCCTCAATTCTTCAGAAAATGTGATCATAGATTACTCTCTAGTAAATCTACTGGGAAAGCTGAATTATTCCTACTAATTCAACAAATAGATACTAGTTTAATGAATAATTTTTCAAACGATTTTAATAATCAAGTCTAAAACAGTGTCTTTTTTTTCACTTATGAATAATTCAGAAAGTGTCAAGTAAGTAGTTGGAGGAAGACATTATGAAGTAGAGAAGTTCTGGGACTTACATCTTCAGTAATACTGTCATGTCATTATAAGTTATTTCCGTTCTTTCCTACTGCTTAAAAGCTCTATATCTTAGAAGTAGTGTATATTGGTAGAGTCTCTAAGGAAAATAAAATTCTTATAACAATGATAATCACTACATGATACAATGAAACATTTTTCCCTGGAGTTTTTGAAAAATCAAACAGGTTAATATCTATCTGAGAAAAGGGAAGTTCTTTCTGAGAGCAGGGAATATAGTGGGGACCTTTCAAGGTCAGCCTTAGTCCAATAACTTTCCATAGGGTTTCCTGGCATATGTTTCGTAACCCTCAAATTTATCATCTTAGCAAGACATAAAGGGCAAAGCATAGGCCATGGAGAACCATAGAGTTATATCCTATGTCTGCCTTTGCAACTTTGTCTTAGCTCTGCCATTATACCAGATGATATGATCTAGGTTATTGACCCTGCACCTCAGTTTCTCAGCTGTAAACAGGATAATAATAGAGAAGAAATGCTCTTATTGGGCATTATTATGTAATCATAAAATGATAAGTGCATATTAAATATTTTATTTTACTCTGACATGTATAAATATCCACTCAATGGTCAATCTTTTGATTTAGAACAAAGCTTTTTCTTTGAAAGCCTAGAATTTATTTAAAGTGAAAGTGAAAATTTAAGCACAATTGCAAAGCAACTGTTAGTAAAAATTTTATTCAATACTTTATTATTTTTCCCCAATTCTTTATAATGGAATCATTCACACCTAATTTAGGTAAAAAAAAAAAATTGCTTTCAACTTGCCTTATTCAGTCTTTCCATCCACTTTAGTTTTCATAGAAATAATAATTCTATTTCCACATTCATTTTCATTGGTTTATGTAGTCATTAAAATAACTATATAACATGGTCAACTGGCATAAACAGGTTTAGAAACTATACAACTGTAAACACACAACTAAACTATCAGGAGCAGAAATATGTAAGTATACTAGAAAGTAGCCCACTAGTCATGAGTACTGAAAATGAAGTTAGTACCAGTCTGCACAGTTTACAGAAGTGATGAAGGATATTAATTAGTGCATTAGGGTGTTTGAAAGTAGATCTACTGAGAGAGCTTCCACCATATCTAGTGTGGTCCTGTAAGTCAGAAAACCCTGAGTTTGCATGTCCCCTCATCCTCTTGCTTGGACATGAATTTGAGCAAACTCCAGGAGATACAGAGTGGGCTTCCCTGGTGGTTCAGATGGTAAAGAATCTGCCTGCAATGCAGGAGATCTGGCTTCAATTCCTGGCTTGGGAAGATCCCCTGGAGGAGGGCATGACAACCCATGCCAGTATTCTTTCCTGGAGAAACCCCATGGACAGAGAAGCCTGGTGGGCTAGAGTCCACGGGATCACAAAGAGTCGGACATGACTGAGCGACTAAGCACCAGGAGATAGTGGAGATCAGAGGAGCCTGGCAGGCTACAGTCTACTGGGACACAGAGTTGGACATGACTTAGTGACTGAACAACAGTCTGCCTCTTGATAGCAGTGTGACTTTGGTCAGATGCAATATGTCTGAATTTCAGTGGTCTTACTAATATAGCTGGGATAATAATAATGTCTGGGAACATTATTTAGAACTCATGCCTTGGCGTTAGGGCACCCTGGGTTCCAATCTATGCATTCCACTTACCAGGTGTATGACCTTGCAAGTTATTTAATATCTAAACTTCAATTTTCTTATTTATAAAAATGACAGGAAGAACTGTGCCTACGCTGTAGAGTTGTTTTGAGGATTTAATGAGAAAACATACACAAAGCAGTAAACTCAGCAACTGGTAATTTGTAGACACTAATAAATATTAGTTGCTATTGCTTTTGCTAGAAAAATTAAATTAGACTGGATTTAAAGTGCCTCATCAAGTTTCTAGCCCATAGTAGCCACTCAATAATTGGTGGTTATTAATATTAAACTGATATTAATAAGTGTTAATTTGATAATAATTGAAGAGTATTAGTATCATTCTTTTCATGGATGATATATTATAGCTTAGACACAAATTAAGCCTTAGAAATAACCTCTATGTTTGGAATACCAATTAAAATCGCTATTTTATACTTGAAAGCTAGCTAGAGAATTCATTTTATCACAAAGGAAAAAGTCACTACGTCTTAGCAACTGAAAGACACACTCCATCCTGAAAGTCATACATGACAATACTTAGCCCAGAAAGAATTTTAAGGCCAGGAGTGTATTGCAATGCTCTTAATAGAAAAAACACAGAGACTGTTTGCTTTAAATTATTTTTAAAAATATTTTAGGACTCTATGTATAAATCTAATACATTTCACTCTATGTTATACCATCATCATCTACAACAGAATTTAGAGTGCCTATCTATTGCTATTAATAGCTTATTTGCAAAGAGTAATTACTACTCTAATGTTCTTTCTAAAATAGCCAGTCCTATCAAATAGCTAATAAGCATTTTGTTAAACTGCTTTTGAAAACATTAATATAAAACAGCTCTCCACATCCCTTGTGCTTAAGGTATTTACAGTAACTCCACAAATACTCATCCACCTGCACTCACACACCACCACACCAAACAAAGAAAGGAAAAGGAATGTCTCATCTGAATACTTCAAGGGGGTTAATAGAGCCTTTTTAGGGGTTCAGAGTATTTAGATAATGGCATTTCCTTGCCCTCAACTTTCAACAATAACCCCCAAAATGGAAAAGGAATCTACACTGTTTCTGTAATTTTCTGGCCAGAGCTGAGAATGCTCATCCACACACAAACTGTTCACCTTGCAGCTCTCTGCTGAGTATAAGATTGATCCATCTATGCCACTTGCCTTATTATTTCTCTTAAATTGCTTACTTTCAAATTAGCCAAATATACACTGTACCTAAAACCATTAGACACTGAAATTAAAATATGTAACTAAGGTCTACCCTCCCCACCTCTGTTTCCACTAGAAAGCACTCCCAGCACTTGGTGAAATTGTTGCTTTTAAGTTTGCTTTCTGAAGAAGGATTTGGTGACTTCTGACCCTCGAGGGTTGTTCTTTGACCCATCACTTTTCTCCACCATCTGGCATGTTTACTTGATGCAAGTGCCTTGGGTCAGAGGGCAGAGCAGACATGTGGAGGGACAGCTTTGTCATAAAAGCAATAAAGAATGAGTAAGCGCTTCAGAATATAACACTGTGCATTCTGTTCAGCTGCTGAGCAGAATGAGGTAAGGTTAGTCATATGGATAAAAACAAAATAAATAAAAAGTCAGTTAGCACATAGTCCAGAAGACAGATAAAATGTGCAAGATGCCAGAGTTCAAAATCTGAGTGCTGCTTCTTTTTCCATTTCTGGGAGTTACTTTTTATGCTTTACTGGGCACATTACTAAACAATATGCTACACCAGACACAAGGGGGAAAGTGGTTTATAGGCTAAATTAACCAGATTGATTATTCAGGAAGAGTGTTGATAGTCCAATAATCCCCAAGCAACAAAATTAGAGACAGATAGAACAGAGTAAGGAACTAAAGATCAGGTAATCAATTTTTTTCATATCCAGGGCCCATGTTATAATGAGATAATAATGACGATTTTATTTTTGATAAATTGAAGCTTTTTTGAAAAGAACAACTCAGAAGTGAACATTGGCATCAACTGTGCACAACCACCTTAGATTCTAAGACAAAGAGCTCTGTACAGTAATCCCTACTCCCTTATTTAGGCATTTATCCTAAAAATTAGGACATGTCAATGAAGCTTGTAAAAATTTTTAGCACTAAAGTCCTTTAGTAAAAACCTTAAGCTTCATTTAGAAATAACTACCTCAGGTTCCCTTTATCCAACTTCCCTGGATTCTGAGGAACTTTCCAAAGTCTGTTTCTTCTCTCTAGTTTATAAAGATTATAAATGATCTTTGATTGATTCACATTGCTTTCCTGTTGCCAAAGACATTTTATTCTCTGTGACTCTAGAATGCACAGAAAGAAAAGAGATGAAACACTTCTGCTTCTGCTCAAGCGTTGGTACTAGTCTCAATTCGACTTTCTGTTGCTGACCTCTGCACAGTTCAGGAGAAAAACAATGTCCTGACATGAAAACTCAAAAAAGATTTGTCTTTATTATTATTGGAAAGGAGGGAAATTGCTATGAGTCAAGAGATAAAAATGATTAAAGGGAAGAGTTAGTCAGCAAAAGAAAATTAAAAAGGAATTTCCCCTCAGAAAAAAAATAATAAAAGAAAAAAGATTTAAAAGAAGCCTCCCTCTTCCAGTCTGATGGTCAGGGGATAGTTCTTCACATTGTGAATACACTTTGATCCTAGAAACTCTGCATCTTTAGTCTTTGCCAAGTTGGAAGATTTTCTCATATGGATCTTTTCCCAAAAAAAAATATTCATATCCATCAAGACTTCCATCCCCTGCAACATTTCTCTTGAAAAATTCATGGTACACAGCACAGCCATTCTCTTTCCAATTCCAGACCTTCTGTAAAGAGCAGCTATTTGCCTGTTTGTCCTTGCCAGTTTCAGAATTGATCACACTATAGAAAATTTATAGATGGACATGGAGATCATACTAATGTGTCTACTTACAAGCAGAGAATGGATTCCTAGACTTGCTTTGAGGAAAATGCCTTCTAGTGAAGACTCCCTCATTCATATTTAATAGCTTATGCAAGAAAGAGTGAAATGAGCAGGGGCCATGAAAACAGGACACGAGTACGAGCACCTGCAATTACTAGGGGGGTGAGCCTGGGCAAAATACTCGTTCACTTTGAGCCCCAGTTTCCTTTTCATAAATGCAAAGATAATCATCTCCACCTTTCAGAATAATCATGAAGATGAACTGAGATAATGTGGGTCAAAACATCCAGCACAGTGTACTCAACAAATGTTGCTTTCAGTTTCTATTAACTTTATAAAATCATCTGTACCTGTTTCAAATGATGACTAAAGTCAAGTTTGTCCCTCGAGAAAATGCCCTTTTCCTTAAAAGACAACCATAAGCCAAACACACTTTGTTCTAAAAAATGTCTTTTGGCCTAATTCCCTAATGGGACAGATTTTTGTTTTTTTCCCTTCAAATCCCTTACCTTTTATGCAGCCTCTCTGTGGCTCTTAGAGCAGATGCACTACCAATATTTCCCCTAAGTCACGTGTATTTCTTTCTACATATTACTATTCCTTGTGTGGTAACCACATTGCTTTCAAGGTTGAGAATGAAAGAGGACAGACATAGAGGGGATTAATGGGGATGGTGGTACAGAAAGAGATGACCTCTAGTTGGATGTAGTAGGAACTTTAGTGGAAAAAAAAAACCCAGTACTGAAATTCTGAAGGGTGAGAACATGACCACAAGCTGTATGATTCTGTATTAAGAAACCAGTATTTTAAAACCTGAACTATAAACAGGGAAAAGTGATAGATAAAAAATCATTTCTCTTTAAGAAACCATAGCATCCTTGTGCCAACTTGTAAACCTTTACTCCTGCAATCTGTATGAGGGCTCTATTTCTTGGTTCAAGTCATCCTTCTGTGTCATTCAGTGATCTCCTTCACAATGGCCCATACTCACAGGACATCTCAGTATCTGATTCTATACTCACCACCTCAGGTCCCACTACAATCATCAGAGCTGTTTCCTGGAAGGAACATGGACTTCAGACTTGGTAGGGAATGCCAGTCTTTCTTCTTGCCAGCTGTGTGACCCTTCATAAGCTGTATAACCTCTCTAAGCCTCAGTGTCCACATCATAAAATGGCGAAAACATTTTCTGTATTACAGTGTTTTGTGAGGATGAGATAAACTAACATAAGCTATGTTCAGTTCTAGGTCCATGGGGACTGGGTCATGGGGTGATTGGAATGGTAAGTACTCCATGTACCCCAAAACACCTCTCCTTTCTAAATTTTAGCCCACTGAACTGAAACCAAACTTCTGCATCTTGATTTTCCCTCCTTACTTTTCAAAAAACTTTTTTCTCAGCACTTTTACACATGTTAACTCATTTAAGACTAGGGAAAAAAAAATGAGGAAGGAAAAGCTATGTCCTGAATTACAACTGAAGTTTCTGAGGCATGGAGTGGTGAAGTAACTGGCCGATTGTTGTTCTTCCATCGCTCAATCGTGTCCATTTCTTTGAGACCCCATGGACTGCAGCACGCCAGGCTGCCCTGTCCTTCACCATCTCCCAGAGCTTGCTCAAACTCATGTCCATTGAGTCGGTGATGCCACACAACCATCTCATCCTCTGTCATCCCCTTCTCCTGCCATCAATCTTTCCCAGCATCAAGGCCTTTTCTAATGAGTCAGTTCTCTGCATCAGGTGGCCAAAGTATTGGAGCTTCAGCACCAGTACTTCCAGCTGGAAGTCCATCCAGTCCTTCCAGAATATTCAGGGTTGATTTCCTTTAGGATTGACTGATTTGATCTCCTTGTTGTCCAAGGGATTCTAAAAAGTCTTCTCCAACACCACAGCTCAAAAGCATCAATTCTTTGGTGCTCAGCCTTCTTTATGGTCCAACTCTCACATCCATACATGACTACTGGAAAAACCATAGCTTTGAGTAGATGGACCTTTGTTGGCAAAGTAATGTCTCTGTTTTTTAATATGCTGTCTAGGTTTGTCATAGCTTTTCTTCCACAGAATACTGGAGTGGGCTGCCATTTCCTTCTCCAGGGGATCTTCCCAACCCAGGGATTGAACCCAGGTCTCCTCATTGCAGATAGATGCTTTTACCGTCTGAGCCACCAGGGAAGCCCTCCAAAGAGCAAGCGTCCCTTTTTTTTTTTTTTTTTTTTTTAAACTTTACATAATTGTATTAGTTTTGCCAAATATCAAAATGAATCCGCTACAGGTATACATGTGTTCCCCATCCCGGAAGACATACAGATGGCTAACAAACACATGAAAAGATGCTCAACATCACTCATTATCAGAGAAATGCAAATCAAAACCACTATGAGGTACCATTTCACACCAGTCAGAATGGCTGCGTCTTTTAATTTCATGGTTGCAGTCACCATCTGCAGTGGTTTTGGAGCCCAAAATCACCTGCCCAAGGTTTCACATAAACAAAGACATTGACGATTAGAAAAGTATCTGAGTCTAGGAGTTTTGTAAGGTCAATATATAATCCTTGGGAATTTCCCAGAGGTACAGTCATTAAGAATCCACCTTAAAATGCAGGGAACATGAGTTCAATTCCTAGTTGGGGAACGAAGATCCCACATGCATACACATGTGCTAAATTGCTTTAGTCATGTCCAACTCTTTGCAATCCTGTGGACTATAGCCCTCTGTCCAGGGATTCTCCAGGCAAGAATACTGGAGTGGGCTGCCATGCCTCTTTTCAGGGGATCTTCCTGACCCAGGGATCAAACCCACATCCCTTACAACTCTTGCACTGGAGGTGGATTCTTTATCACTAGTGATACCTGAGATCCCACATGCTGAGGAGCAATTAAGCCCCACCTCCCTCCCCCATGCACCTAAAGGAAATCAACCCAGAATATTCATTGGAAGGACTGATGCTGAAGCTGAAGCTCCAATACTTTGACCACCTGATGCAAGGAGCCAACTCACTGGAAAAGACCCTGATGCTGGGAAATATTGAAGGCAGGAGGAGAAGGGGATGACAGAGGCAAGATAATTGGATGGCATCACCAACTCAATGGACATGAGTTTGAGTAAGTTCCAGGAGATGGTAAAGGACAGGAAGCCTGGTGTGCTACAGTCCATGGGGTTGCAAAGAGTCGGACACAACTGAATGACTGAACATACCCCACGGCAACTAGAGAGTCCAGCATTGCAATGAAAGATCCAGCATGTGGCAACTAAGACCCAACACAGTGAAATAAATGAATAAATAAATGTTTTTTTTAATCCTTCCTTCTATGCCTAAGTGTGTAGCAAATTCAGAGATAAACATCAGTCAGAACGATGGATTCCTGACAAAGAGCTAAATAGAAGGTAACTCAGATACAAAGAAACAGGCTGTCTTAATCATCCCTGAATTGAATTTACTTCCTCTGCCTATAAAAAAATTATTGGTTGTACTCACTCTCAGAGATAGAACCGGCACTTCCAAGGAACAGCTGAGAAAGCATGTTCTTTCCATTTGGTAGATCCCAAACAAAGAATCAAGAAGAAACGTCTAAGGCCATGATGACCAGCTTAAACCTCCTTACAAACAGATGTCAATCTCTTTATCACACAGAGAAGGAGAATCATGAGACAGAAAGTGATCAGAAGTAAGACTCTCTCCATGTGAGAGGACACATGCATATGGGGAATAAGCGTACCCCTCCCCAGCATATCTGATTCCAAAATCTGGGCTCCTACCACTACACAAAAGAGAATAAAAAGTAAAAAAAGTGAGTCGCTCAGCCGTGTCCAACTCTTTGCAACCCCATGGACTGTAGCCCACCATACTCCTCCATCCATGGGATTTTCCAGGCAAGAGTACTGGAGTGGGCTGCCATTGCCTTCTCCAGGGCATCTTCCTGCCTCAGGGATCGAATCTGGGTCTCCCGCATAGTAGACAGACACTTTACTGTCTGAGCCACCAGGGAATTAAAAACTACTAGGCATAAAATAAATAAGCAAACAAAGACGTAATGTTTAGTACAGGGAACATAACCAATACTTTATAATAATTTTCAATAGAGTATAATCTATAATGAATTACTATGCTGTAAAACCTGAAATTAATATAACATTGAAAATCAACTACACTTTAGTTTAAAAAATAAAACTATGACATTAAAAAATTCATTTTCAAGACAAAAAAGAGAAGCAGAATAATTCAGTGCACCTTATAGAATCTGATCTCATTTTTACCTTAATCCTAACTCTACCACGAGCTCTTGGGCATATTCCTTAATATTGAATGCTGTGATTTCCTCACTTACACATAACAGTGTCACATATCTAGGGCTGTTCTGAGGTTTAAATATATATTACCTGGTACATAACAATAGTTCAGTAAATGTAGGTGATTATTATTAATATTGCCTCACTGAAAAAAGAATATTCAGAGTGTGAGATTAGAATAGAATTCGTGAGATTAGAATCAGTGATTACAAACCCTCTCTTTGTACATAGATTCATTACTCAATATAAGTTTTAAGAGAAAGGAAAAATATTAATAAATTAATCTTATTAACAGTGCTTTGTCAATGTGGTGACATAAGACACGCAGTTTTAAAAAGTATGTCTAACGATTTTGAGTTTTTTTTAATTTCTTCTTTATGTTTTTATGTTTCTAAATTTTCTACAATGAATAAAATTATTTTTTTTTAATTTTATTTTATTTTTAAACTTTACATAATTGTATTAGTTTTGCCAAATATCAAAATGAATCCGCCACAGGTATACATGTGTTCCCCATCCTGAACCCTCCTCCCTCCTCCCTCCCCATACCATCCCTCTGGGTTGTCCCAGTGCACCAGCTCCAAGCATCCAGTATCGTGCATCGAACCTGGACTGGCAACTCGTTTCATACATGATATTTTACATGTTTCAATGCCATTCTCCCAAATCTTCCCACCCTCTCCCTCTCCCACAGAGTCCATAAGACTGTTCTATACATCAGTGTCTCTTTTGCTGTCTCGTACACAGGGTTATTGTTACCATCTTTCTAAATTCCATATATATGCATTAGTATACTGAATTGGTGTTTTTCTTTCTGGCTTACTTCTTTCTACAATGAATAAAATTATTTTTAAAGCAAGAAAGGAAAGAAAATGAAATATGAGTTAGCCAGTGGTCAATAAATACCTATTGATCATCTACTCAATGTCAGGCACTATATTAATGATATTCAGTTCAATAGGACTCTCTTCCTGGAACTATTATAAAGTTATGGGAAAGCCATCTTTACAATAACATAAAAATGAGAGGCTATTGACATTTTATTCATAATTAGAAAGAATACCTCTTTTCTCTCATTTTTGAGGTTTTCTTACTCATGAATATAGGCACACCTGACATTTTCAATTTTTTATGGATGGATATGTATCTCAAAATGGGAATTCTCATAAATAATAAAATGTATTATCATTTATTAAGTATCTACAAGATTTAAGTCTTTGAACACAGTTTACTGACACTGTCTCTAATATTCACAACAAACCTGCACAACAGAATAACAAAGTGGGCATTGTTCTTCCTTATTTGTGGAGAAGGAAACTGAGGCCCAGAGAGGTTGACACTTGCTTAGGAATCTTTGACTAGCAAGTGCTCCAGGTGTATTTTAAAGCGTATTTCAATTTACACAAAGGTGAAGGCACCCCCTATTTCACAAAGCAAGGTACACCTATAAAACCATACATACCGTTTGGTAGACCACAAGGTTTTTTAACAGCATCCCATATTTCTGTTTTGAGTCTCTTGCCGCTTGGGTAAACATTGTACTTTTCATTGGATATACTGTAAGTCATTAAAGTCAGTAAATAGCAAAAATGAATAAAACAGCAACTTAGATATTTTTAACACCTCTAAGTTAAAACCACTTTGCAGTGGGGAAGAAGAACAGATGCCCGCTTCTAAATGTGAGAGCCACCAACTGGGAATTTGCTAGTTGTAACTGCTGCCATCTGTTTTCCACTGTTCTTTTTACCTGCCTCTCTTAGATTTAGTATTTGAATTCTGCGCCATGGATTCTTAGTATAAGGAGGGGAGGACTGGGAGGGACTCCAATTTGAAATTTTCCCAGGTGCTCTCTCCTGCATTAAATCAAAGGTAACTTCTTGGCAAAAAATATCACGAGGGCGATTATTTAACAACTGCATTTTTATTCTTCTATGCACATTTTGTTCTATTTCCATGTGCATTTTTTTCTATTTAATCAACTTCCTGCTTTTCCTAAGGGCATTATGGAAATGCCTCTCTGATGCCAATTAGGGCACTGCTGTGTGAATTAGTTTCTTCCCTGACTGAATAAATAATTTTTGTCAAGCCATACGTACATTCAGAACTCACTTAATCAGCACTTAACTAACATTCGGCACCAGCGTGGTGGGCTTTTCCCCTTAAATTCAACATGTTGAGGGAGTTACTATTTGTGCCAAAAGGAAGCAAATGAAACAGGCAGATTAATAAGACTATAAAGCATAAGCGATTGTTCTAGCTCACTCTTCTGCCTTCAAGTAGAATTGGTTCTAAACCACACTAGAAAGAGAAAATCTGCCCTTTTCTTTTAGCAACATCTGTAGGGGAGTTTTCTTATCATTTGATTTCAATTCTGAATGCCATATATGCATGTGCATATAACTTCTGGCTAATGGCCAACAAAAAATAAGAATAATCATCCAATCTGTAAATGAGCTTCCTCTTTAAATCTACATGATAAAGGTGTACTTCCCATTTTCACAGATGAGGAACAAATTATGTTCCCCTCCCTACTTTCCGAGAAGTTATGGACTTCGGTCAGAGTAACATAGCTAGTTAGTGACATAAGATTTAGTGCCAACTCTGCCTAACTCTGTCTTTCACTCAAGCTAAAAAAGGAGTACATCAGAAGGCAGGGCACTAGCTTAGGAGCTTCTTCTTCTTTCTTTTCATATATTGAGTTAGTCTGAAAACATATAAGAAATAGAAGGTAGAAGGATCTATCAACTTATATGCTCAACTGAATTCCCTGATGGCTTCCTTGATAGCTCAGTTGGTAATGCAGGAGACCCTAGTTAGGTTCCTGGGTCAGGAAGATCTGCTGAAAAAGGGATAGGCTAATCACGCCAGTATTCTCGCCTGGAGAATTCCATAGACTGCATAGTCCATGGGGTCACAAAGAGTCAGACACAATTGAGCGACTTTCACTTTCACTTTTTTCACATTCAGTAACACAACTCTAGTCTACTTGGATGCTTCTTCAACAAATGTATAGTATGTCATACAGATGGCCAACAGGCCAGTAGGTAATAATCTTCTTTAATCTTTTATCATTTTTTATATCCCTTATTTTTCTATAGGCATTCGGACACACTTTTTAAAAACTGAAATATAGTTGATTTACCTTGTTGTGTTTATTTCTATTGTATAGCAAAATGATTCTGTCATACATATATGAAGAGAGAAGATTACTACCCACTTGAGATTATTTGAGGTTTATTGGAATGGGCCACCTGATTCCTAGTCTGGACTAGCAAAATTTATGTCTAATACAGAGACTCATTTAAGATACAAATATCACTGCAAACTTAGTTTGAGGCATTTTTGCCTTTAAAAAAAAAAAAAAACTATTCTTGTCTTACATTTACTTTTGGTCACTGCATGACTTCAGTGAAAACTGATATCATACTTAAAGGTTAAGCACCACAAACAAATTTGCCTCATGATGGGAGAAATGTCAGGAAAAGGAATTAATTAAAAGAGAAAACGATGTCCCTCAGTAACCAAAGTCCTCATCTGCAGTTAAATCAAGATCTTACCTTTCTAAAATGTCAAATTTATCTCTTTTGACTCACTCTATTTTTTTAAAGAAAGATTATTACCTCAGCACAAATTAATAACAAAACTTCTGTGAGAAATGATTTTGGCTTTTTAAGTAAAGAAGAGGGTTTCTATCACAAGCTGAATATTACAAGGAATAGCTGGATTCATCTCTTTTCACATATGTGTGTGTATATATATATATATGCTATGCTAAGTCACTTCAGTCGAGTCCGACTCTGTGCGACCCCATAGACGGCAGCCCACCAGGCTCCGCCGTCCCTGGGATTCTCCAGGCAAGAACACTGGAGTGGGTTGCCATTTCTTTCTCCAATGCATGAAAGAGAAAAGTGAAAGTGAAGTCGGTCAGTTGTGTCCGACTCTTAGCGACCCCATGGACTGCAGCCTACCAGGCTCCTCTGTCCATGGGATTTTCCAGGCAAGAGTACTGGAGTGGGGTGCCATTGCCCTCTCCAATATATATATATATATATATATATATATATATATATATAAACAAAAAGTTATACTCTGAAAGTTTGTGTCTATGAACAGAAACCAAATAACAAACATGCTTTTTTTTTTTTTTTTTTTCATTTTAGTTTTGCAACATCTTTCAAAGGGAAAAAAAAAGTAAGTCCAAATTCAGTCAGCATTTTTGGTTTTAAAATGACTGGCTACATGTCATTAAGCTCATGGTTTTTTAATACAAAATTATTTTGACTCTAAGGTGGAAAAAATATAGTAAAGTTTTTCAGTCAACAAAGAGAATCTATTCCAAGGTTACAGACTCTATTGTCAAAAATAACTCAGCAGAGAAAGAGATAATGAAATCCTAAGAACTGCTAAGGGATTCCCTCCCTATCAAACAGGGTATTCCACTAATCAAGGCCCCACCTACTCCAGGTGTCTGGTCTCCTTTCTGTCCATCATGAATACTCAGCTTCCTGGGGCATTTCTCCCTGTTCTCTACTTCCAAGGTAATTCTGTTAGGGGAAAGCCTTTATCCAGTCTCCTAGACCCCATTTCATTGAGAAAAGGTTGTCAAAGGCCAAAACCTAGCCAAGGTCTCCCTTAAGATTCTATAACAATCATTTCAATATACATCAAACAGATACCACATGTAGGGGGGAAAACAACATTAGTTGATAAAAGCAAATCATAGGACATGTTACTCCCCTATAGAGTGCACGTTGTTTGAAATTTTGTGACCTAAATCAAAAATGCCTCTACCTCGTCCACCAAAATGCCAATTGGAATCCAGAGGCCCAAGATGACTACATCAGAAGCAGTTAAATTTCTAGGATGTTTTATATAGTGGTCAGAAAAAAACGTAGAAAGGCTCTTGATAAATTTCTCCTGAACCTACAGAAAAATTAATTTCCAAACCCTGCAACTGAAATAACTGTAGGAAAAAGGGATGGCATAGTTCTTAAATGGTTTTTCTCCATCCAAAGGGGAACTAAAGTGAACTTTATTTGTAATAAAAGATAGTTTAGCAATAAAAACAAAGTCAGTAAATATAGGGTCTCCAGATATATCATTTGGGGCCCAAGAAATGCTATCTTTGGCATAAATATTATAGGTCTGTCATTTCTTACCTTGGCAGCAAGATTTTCTGTAGGTGGCAGGAAGTTGTTCTTGCTCACTGATTTAGAAGGTCTCTGCTTTAATCTTTTCAAGGTAGAAGATTCTTATATAACCCCGAAAGGCTTTAATAAATTGATAGAGATCTTTTTATAAAACATAGAAAGTCAGTATTTAACAGAATAATTTAAGTCTGAGAAAATACTATATCAGTGTAACATGACACCCTTTTTTGCAAGGCATCTCCTTGACTTTCCAATTATGTTGTAGTGTTGGGGTTGGGGGTTGGGAAAGGAGGTTGTTTCTTTGTTTTACCTTGCATAGTTCTTTTTTCAGAAGCCGGCAAGATAAACTCGGCACTCTCACTTCAGCCACATTCCCATTACAAATAAATCTCTAAAATGGGAATTTCGAGACTTAAGGCAAGTTGGTGGGAAGATACTGAAGAAGCCCTAGTTTCATACCTCATGTAATTCCTCATAGTCTTAAATTTATTTGCCGACTGCTTCCTGTCCAAGAGCAAGTGTGGAACTTACTCCCTAGTAAGACTCAGTTGAGACTCTTTCTTTTCCTCTTTTCACATATTTAATTATTTATTCATTCACCAAATACTGGCCTTTTCCAATTTTATGGTGAGCTGTGGAGCTGTAATGGCCCATCAGAGTTAACCCAGTTAAGGCAAGAGGACAAAGATTTTATACTTCCACTGGAGTGGTGCTGGGTGCAGGCTGCTTACAAAGACGGGCTGTGACTGTGGTAAAGATTACACTCTTTAGCTGAAGGCATTTTTCAAAGAGGGACTCACTTGAGACCTGTCAGTCACCAACATTTCTAACAGCTCGGGAATGAGTGCCTTGACCCTAAAGGGAGAGCTGGGAAGTTCATTATACCATCCATATTGTAAGTTACCTAAATTTTTCGCTAGTTAATAAGCTCATATAATATAGCACTATTCAGATCAAGGGAAAATCACTTTAAATTACATAGAACATGCTGAAATATTCTCTTATTTTAACATATTCTCATCTAAGGTAGAAATAAGAATTTCCAAACTTAAAGCCTTTTCAAAATTTGATGTGTGTTGGGAGGGGGGGATGTATACACACACTCACATGTGTGTATTGCATATTGTGTATCCTACAATCTGAATCTACTTATTTCCCTGATGAATTTCTTTTTAGATACAGCATGTGCAAACTTCAGCCCAATGTGAGTAAAATTCTTACAAATTCAGCCTTACTGAAGACTCTTTCAATAAAATCAGTTTCCTCATTACAGAAAAAGTACAAGTACTTTGCTTGAAATGAGAGAAAGAAGAATCTTTCCTCCCTAGTTAGTAGGACAAAACTTCTTAGACAAAGTCACATTTTAGTAGTGTGAAAAGTGGAATTTGTGGAGGTATAGAAGTTCTTAACATAGATGTAAAATGAGTGATTTTTTAAAATTCTGAAGATGGATGATAATCAGGCACATGAGAGAGTGAGTCAGTTTGCCTCAATGGCTATTTTAAGAAAGCCTGATTAACAGATTTAAACCAAGAGTTTTGTTCTTTTATCTAAGGTAATTAGAGTTTCCCACAAAAATGTAAAAAAAAAAAAAAATCTTATTATGGTGGAAGTAGTGTTCAGACAAAAGAAATGTGACAATTGCATTCAATACTAACTATAAGAGAGTATGCTGGGGCTTGGAAATCAATGAAGCATTCTATAAGAAAGCAACCAATACATGAGCTATGGATATACTCCAAAGAAAATTTTAAAAGACATGATGCCATGCTATGCTATGCTAAGTCACTTCAGTCTTGTCCGACACTGTGTGACCCCATAGACGGCAGCCACCAGGCTCCCCCGTCCCTGAGATTCTCCAGGCAAGAACACTGGAGTGGGTTGCCATTTCCTTCTCCAATGCATGAAAGAGAAAAGTGAAAGTGAAGTCGCTCAGTCGTGTCCGACTCTTAGTGACCCCATGGACTGCAGCCTGCCAGGCTCCTCTGTCCATGGGATTCTCCAGGCAAGAGTACTGGAGTGGGGTGTCATTGCCTTCTCTGAAAAGACATGATAGGGTGTTATATATCTAAATTCAGTATAAGTGTGAAGGATATTAAATTAAGACACTAAATTTAACATTTCTTTGAAAAAAAATGTAGTTGAATGAAACATTTTCAATTTGAAAGAGAAATAGAAGAAATTAGAGGAAGAAACCTCATGTTATTTTTTTTAAATAATGGCATTTATTTTTGAATTAAATGAAGAGAAAATAACAGGAACCATAATTGTAGTTTAAATACTGGAAAAGTATATCATAGGTATGCACAGAATCATAAGTTACAAAATTTTGAAACTAGAAATGACTTTAGATGATCCATCTAGGCAGAGGGATTTTAAACTAGTTTTAATTGTGAAACTTTTTTTTTAATAAATCTTCTCTAGTTTTATCATATTTTATATCATCTCATATCATAACTTATCATATTAAAATGATGGGTCATCGAAAAAGCAAGAGAGTTCCAGAAAAACATCTATTTCTGCTTTCTTGACTATGCCAAAGCCTTTGACTGTGTGGATCACAATCAACTGTGGAAAATTTTTCAAGAGATGGGAATACCAGACCACCTGACCTGAGAAACCTATCTGCATGTCAGGAAGCAACAGTTAGAATTGGACATGGAACAACAGACTGGTTCCAAATAGGAAAAGGAGTACGTCAAGGTTGTATATTGTCACCCTGCTTATTTAACTTATATGCAGAGTACATCATGAGAAATGCTGGACTGGAATAAGCACAAGCTGGAATCAAGATTGCTGGAAGAAATATCAATAACCTCAGATATTAGATTACACCACCCTTATGGCACAAAGTGAAGAGGAACTAAATAGCCTCCTGATGAAGTGAAAGAGGAGAGTGGAAAAGTTGGCTTAAAGCTCAACATTCAGAAAACGAAGATCATGGCATCTGACCCCATCACTTCATGGAAAATAGATGGGGAAACTGTGGAATCAGTGTCAGACTTATTTTAGGGGGCTCCAAAATCACTGCAGATTGAGACTGCAGCCATGAAATTAAAAGACGCTTACTCCTTGGAAGGAAAGTTATGACCAGCCTAGATAGCATGTTCAAAAGTAGAGACATTACTTTGCCAACAAAGGTTCATCTAGTCAAGGCTATGGTTTTTCCTGTGGTCATGTATGGATGTGAGAGTTGGACTGTGAAGAAAGCTTAGCGCTGAAGAATTGATGCTTTTGAACTGTGGTGTTGGAGAAGACTCTTGAGAGTGCCTTGGACTGCAAGGAGATCCAACCAGTCCATTCTGAAGGAGATCAGCCCTGGGATTTCTTTGGAAGGAATGATGCTAAAGCTGAAACTCCAGTACTTTGGCCACCTCATGTGAAGAGTTGACTCATTGGAAAAAACCCTGATGCTGGGAGGGACTGGGGGCAGGAGGAGAAGGGAAAAACAGATGAGATAGCTGGATGGCATCACCAACTCGATGGATGTGAGTTTGAGTAAACTCTGGGAGATGGTGATGGACAGAGAGGCCTGGTGTGCTGCAATTCATGGGGTCGCAAAGAGTCAGACACGACTGAGTGACTGAACTAAACTGAACTGAACTGATAGTGGGACGACCCAGAAGGATGGTATGGGGAGGGAGGAGGGAGGAGCGTTCAGGATGGGGAACACATGTATACCTGTGGCGGATTCATTTTGATATTTGGCAAAACTAATACAATTATGTAAAGTTTAAAAATAAAATAAAATTAAAAAAATAAAATAAAACAAACAAAAAAGGTAAATACTTGGCTTTCTTCCCTGAAGCGTGGACCCATCAGGGTCATCAGCTCATCTTTGAAATAAAATTCAATAATCCCTGGTCTAGTTTAATAGTCTTCAGTTTATATATAAAGATACAAAGAACTAAGAAACTCAACTCACTTATCCAAAATCAAATTAAATTCATGGCAGAGCCAACGCTGGGACCCAGTTACTAAACTCCTTTTACACAACTTACATTTTTACAAAATGTTCCATATATAGATAAGATTTTACTGTTATTGAAGGGGAAATACTGACCATATAAGAAACAATCTATATATTTTCTAATAACATTTAAATTTGCTAGAAAATATTTACCAAAAACCTTCAAAATGCCTTTCACCCAGCAATTCCACTTTTAGAAATGTATCCTGTAAATACATACTGATACAAGTTTACAGACATTTAAGCACAATGATGTTCATTGTATACCGTATGAAACAGCTAACAACTGGGAATAGTCTTTATGCTTCTAAGTAGGGAGTATAAATTTAAAATATGCTACACCTTTAAAATATAATACCATGCAAACATTAGAAAGATGGAGGTATATCTATGTGAGTGGATATGAAAAGATTACAAAACACACCGTTGAAGACCTGTGCTCTTTGAGATTTGATACGCTAAATATTCTGAAAGGTCTCATTTGTTACGAAACAACTAGATGCTGCATAAAACATATTATATTGATAGACTCTCAAGAAGCAAGAAATCTCCCAAGGGAAGAAAAAAATTCTATGACCTGAAACCAGATTGCTACTGCTAAGTCACTTCAGTTGTGTCTGACTCTGTGCGACCCCATAGACAGCAGCCCACCAGGCTCCCCCGTCCCTGGGATTCTCCAGGCAAGAACACTGGAATGGATTGCCATTTCCTTCTCCAGTGCATGAAAGTGAAAAGTGAAAGTGAAGTCGCTCAGTCGTGTCCGACCCTCAGTGACCCCATGGACGTCAGCCAACCAGGCTCCTCCATCCATGGGATTTTCCAGGCAAGAGTACTGGAGTGGGGTGCCATTTCCTTCTCCGAAAGCAGATTAGCAAATGGTAAACGCACATAAAAGGCATGCATACATTAATATCACAACTTAGAGACAAATGCCTTAACCCAAAGATCATAGGTATGAACCAGAGAGTGGAAGATTAAGCTGGAGATCCTGCATGCCACACTCTGTGGCCAAAATTAAGTAAATAAAAGTAAAAATATAGTTTTTTTTAGATACCCAAAAGCTGAGAGAATTTATTACCAGCACACTTGCACTACAAGGAACATTAAAAGAAGTTCCCTAGTTAGAAGAACTATATCAACAGACAGAATTTGGAGCTACACAAATAAATGAACAGTTATGGAAATAACATTAATGAATGTAAAAACAATTTTAATTGATCTAAAAAATAGTGAACCATCAAAACAAAAACCGTAGCAACTTATTATTTGTTATTATAGCATATGTGAAATTAAAATTATAACAACAACCCAAAGGATGAGAGGGAAGAATTGGAAGTATAACATTATAATTTCTTACACTATATATGGAGTAGCAAATATTACGTGAACACAGATTATGACTAATAAAAAATATAAACCCAAGAACAACTATGGGAAAAAAATTAAGAGGTAAATACTAAGCCAATTGTGTAGATAAAATGGAATCATCATACAAATAAATAATATATAAGAAAGTAAGAGAGGAATCAAAAACAGATGAAACAATAAAAGATAACTAACGAGATGGTAGGTTAATCTAAAAACATCAATTGTTACATAGAACGCCAAAATACATAACAATTTAAATACTAACATTGTTAGATTAGTTTAAAAAGCAAGAGCCAACTCTATTGTCTATAAGAAACTCACATTAAACATAAACACAGAACTTCCCTGGTGGTCCAGTGGTTAAGAATCTGTATGCCAATGCAGGGGATGCAGGTTGGATCCCTGGTCCAGGAAGATTCCACATGCTGCAGGGCAACTAAGCCCATGCACCACAGTTACTGAGCCTGCACCTTAGAGCCCACAAGCCACAGCTACTGAAGCCTGAACACCCTAAACCCATGTTCTATGACAAGAGAAGCCACCGCAGTAAGAAGTGTGTGCACCACAGCTAGAGAGTAGTCCCCACTCACTGCAACTAAAGAAAGGGCGAATGCAGCAAGAAAGGTCCAGTGCTGTCAAAAATTAATTAATTTCTTAAAAACACAAATACATAAGTAAGTTAAAAATTAAAGGGTGGGAGGATATAAGCCATGCAAAAACTAAAGTCATATATAAATAGGAGGAAAAAAAATAGACTTCATAAAAACAAATATTACCAGAATAAAGAAGAAAACTTCACTAGGAAAACTTAATCCTAAATGTATATGCATTTAATAACAGAGCATCAAAATATACAAATCAAAAACTTATAGAATTGAAGGAGAAACAGACAAACTGAAATAATATTGGAGACCTCAGTAATCTATTCTCAATAATCAATGAAAGAAGAGAACAGATACTCAGAAGGAATGTAGAAGACATCAGCAGTACAATCAGTCAACATAATTTGACATTTATAAAACACTCCACCCACCAATGATAGACTACATGTTCCTTTCAAGTGCATATGGAACATACCTTAAGATAGGCTGTATTCAGAACATAAAACAAAATGTTAACAAATTCAAGGCAACTGAAATCACACAAATATATTTTCTAACTATAATGGAATTAAATCAGAAATTAATAATGGGATGATAACTGGATAATTCAAAACTATTTAGCTAACAAACAATATACTTCTAAATAACTTAAAAATGAAATCACAAAGGAAATTAGTAAATATGTTTAATGTAATGAAAATGAAAATTTTGTCAAAATTTGTGAGATTCAGTTAAAGCCACATTTAAATCAATATTTATAGCATTAAAATTCTTATATTGAAAAAGAAGTAAAATTTAAAATAAATAATCTAAGAATACACCTTAAGAAACTAGAAAAAGAAGGTCAAATTATACCCAAAGTATGCAGAAGGAATAAGATAATAAAGGTAAAAATAGAAATCAATTAAACTAAAACACAAAGACAAAAATATATGAAACCATAGCTGTTGAGTTGAAAAACAAATGTAATCTTTTAGCCAAATTGACCAACACAGTAAGAAAGAATACATGACCTACAAATATTAAGAATTTAAAAGAGAAGACATCACTGCAAATATAACAGATATTTAAAAACACAAACTATGAAAACTCACTCGAGTAACACATCACATAATTAATCCTATATCTATTAATTAAAGTGTATTCCTAGTTTAAAAGTGTTCAACAAAGAACTCTCCAAACCCAGAGTGTTACATGGGCAGATTCTCTCAAACATTTCAGAAAGAAAGAATAAAATTTGACAATCTCTTCTAGAGTAGAAAGAACAAACAGTTGCAAAGTCATTTTTTGAGGACAGAAATACTCTAACATCAAAACCAGAGAAAGACAACATGGGCATCAGGTGTGGAGGGTGGAATACAGATCAATATTCTTCATGAATACACAGACAAAAATCAAGAAATGTGTGAAATACTAAAGCATCAGGTCCAAATGGTTATTCAAAAAATGCTGGATTTAAACATCTGAAAAGCAAACAATATATTCAGCATATCAATGGAAATAAGGAGGAAAATTCATCAACATCTCAGTAGATACAGAAAATTTGGCAAAATTCAACACTGATTCATAATTTTTAAAAACTTTCAGCAAACTAGGAATAAAAGGGCATCTACAAAATATCTACAGCTAACATCCTATTATTAATGAAAAAGTGAATGCTTTCTCCCTAATATCAGAACAAGACAAGGATCTTTGTTTTCCTATTCATCATCATACCAGAGAGTCAAGATGATACAATGGAGACGTGTCTCTATTAATGGAAAACAAGATTGTGTAGATTTTTTTAACCCAAAAATCTATTTTTCAAAAGCTATAAAAACTATTAAGTGACTTAATAGAGGTTTCAGATACAAAATCTATATACAAAAATAGACAGTATTTGTATGTGGTCAGCAATGACCAACTGGGAATTCAAAAGTACCATTTATAACAGCACCAAAAATCTAACACAACCTGTATGATGAAAACTGTATAACACTGATGAAAGAAATCAAAAATCAAATCAGTCAATAAATGAAGAAGTGTTACTTTCAATGGACTAGAGGACTCAATATGGTTAAGGTGTCACTTTTCATATTGTTCTAGATTCAATTTAATTTCAATCAAAATCTCAGTAAGTTTTTTGTAGAAACAAGTAACTTGATTCTAAACTTTACATGGAAAGATAAAGAAATAAATAGCCAAGATAATTTTTTAAAATTAATCACTCACATTCATATTGCATGATTTTAAGGTTTACATTAAAGCTACACCATTAAGGCAATATAGTATTAGTCAAGGAATAGACGTATAAATCTTTTTTTTCTCCCCCAAAATAGAGAGTTTAGAAGTAGATCAAATATATATATTCATTTAATTTTCAACAAAGATGCAGGGGCAATTCAACTGAGAAAGAACAGTTTTTTTCAACAAATGATGGTGAATATCCATATAAAAATATGAATCACAATATATTAAAATTAACTGAAAATGGATCACTTGTTTAAGCTAAAATCTATAACAATAAAACTCCTAGAAAAAAATAGAAAATCTTGTGACTCTGGTTTATAAAAAATTCTTAGATACAACACAAAAGCATGATACATAAAAGAAAAAATTGGATAAATTGGGCATTAACAAAATTAAAAACTTCTGTTCTTCAAAAGACTATTAAAAGAATGAAAAAAATAAGTCACAGATTAAAGATCAGATCAGATCAGTTGCTCAGTCGTGTCCGACTCTTTGCGACCCCATGAATCGCAGCACGCCAGGCCTCCCTGTCCATCACCAACTCCAGGAGTTCACTCAGACTCATGTCCATCGAGTCAATGATGCCATCCAGCTATCTCATCCTCTGTCGTCCCCTTCTCCTCTTGCCCCCAATCCCTCCCAGCATCAGAGTCTTTTCCAATGAGTCAACTCTTCGCATAAGATGGCCAAAGTACTGGAGTTTCAGCTTTAGCATCATTCCTTCCAAAGAAATCCCAGGGCTTTCCTTCAGAATGGACTGGTTGGATCTCCTTGCAGTCCAAGGTACTTTCAAGAGTCTTCTCCAACACCACAGTTCAAAAGCATCAATTCTTCGGCGCTCAGCTTTCTTCATAGTCCAACTCTCACATCCATACATGACCACAGGAAAAACCATACCCTTGACTAGACGGACCTTTGTTGGCAAAGTAATGTCTCTGCTTTTGAATATGCTATCTAGGTTGGTCATAACTTTCCTTCCAAGGAGTAAGCGTCTTTTAATTTCATGGCTGCAATCACCATCTGCAGTGATTTTGGAGCCAAGAAAAATAAAGTCTGACACTATTTCCACTGTTTGCCCATCTATTTCTCACGAAGTGATGGGACCGGATGCCATGATCTTTGTTTTCTGAATGTTGAGCTTTAAGCCAACTTTTTCACTCTCCACTTTCACCTTCATCAAGAGGCTTTTTAGTTCCTCTTCACTTTCTGCCATAAGGGTGGTATCATCTGCATATCTGAGGTTATTGATATTTCTCCCAGCAATCTTGATTCCAGCTTGTGCTTCTTCCAGTCCAGTGTTTCTCATGATGTACTCTGCATATAAGTTAAATAAACAGGGTGACAATATACAGCCTTGATGTACTCCTTTTCCTATTTGGAACCAGTCTGTTGTTCCATGTCCAGTTCTAACTGTTGCTTCCTGACCTGCATACAAATTTCTCAAGAGGCAGATCAGGTGGTCTGGTATTCCCATCTCTTTCAGAATTTTCCACAGTTGATTGTGATCCACACAGTCAAAGGCTTTGGCATAGTCAATAAAGCAGAAATACATGTTTTTCTGGAACTCTCTTGCTTTTTCCATGATCCAGCAGATGTTGGCAATTTGATCTCTGGTTCCTCTGACTTTTCCTTCAAATCATATATTTGTTAAATGACTTGTGTCTGTCTATGAAAATTCTCAGAATTCAATAAGAATATGAGAACCCACTTTTTAAAAGGGCAAAATTTTGGACACTTCACCAAAGACATATAGATGGCAAATAAGCACATGAAAGATGCTCAAATCATTTATTATTCAGGAAGTGTGAATTAAAACACAATGAGGTACTACTAACATCAGAATGACCAAATTTGAAACAAAAAATATAACATCTGATAATATTAAGTGCTAAGGAGGATGCAGAGTACTCTGAAGCTTTGATAAATTGCTTGTGAAAATGCAAAATGACAAAACCTCTTTGGAAATATTTGTTACATCTTGTAGAGTTGCTTATAAAGTTAAACATACAGTTGCCATACAACCCAGAAATCTCACTTATATTTACTCAGGTGAAATGAAAATTTAAATTCACACAAAGACATGTATACAAATATTTATAGCTGACACATTTGTAATTGCCAAAAACTGGAAATTCAAAACACTTTTCATCTGATGAATCAATAAACTATAGAAAACATGTCCTTATAATAGGATATTACTCAGTCATAAGAAGAACTTCTAATACATACAGAAACATCAATGAATTTCAGATGTATTATGCAGAGTGAAAGAAGACAGACTTAAAAGACCACATGACATATGATTCCGCTTACATGACGTTCTAGAAAAGGTGAAGCTTTTGAGACAAAAAAATTGCTCAGTGCTTGCCAAGGGCTGAGGTAAGGCAAGGGACTGACTTGATTATAATAATGTACATATTTGTCAAAATGGTAGAATTGTACACCATAATGGGTGAAACTGATACCCTAGTTTTGAAAAACAAAATAAAAAGAATATATGCTTATGTGATAAAATCATTTTTGAAAAGGAAATGATAAAATTCAGATTATTGGTTATCTATTGAAAGGATAAAATGAGACAAGATAGGAAAGAACCATAATCATGTAATGGCCTAGGTCCTAACTGAATGGTGGATTTACTGTGCTCAGTTATTATCATGCTTCATCACTTACATATCTGTCATATATATATTCTTTCATATTTGTTAAACATTATATAATTTTAATAGAGGATAAAGAGAAGTACCTTTTAATTGAAAAATCAAACAACAAGGAAGATACATTATTTAAGTAAGACAAGCAGGTGAACCTCACCTAATCCTTGATATGAAAATATCAGGTCAAACAACATGCACATTTTAAATGTCTGAGGTACATATTAGCAGGTTTATTTATCCAATGGTTTCCTCTCTATGAAAATTAACATATAATAGGCATTTTATTTTTTAATCACATAATACTTTGTTTCAACTCATTAATCCTTCAAAACAAAACATTCTTCCTTACTTTTTTTCTATCACTTTCGATCGGAATTTTAACAAATCTAACCCAATTTCAATATCATGACCTACTGTAACATTCCTAAAAGTTTACAGTCTTCCTTTGAGGTATATGTATGTGAATTGCACATGCAATGTTCAATGTCTTTACACAGACACACCCACCCCAAGAATGATGATTATTCATGATGGTGTGTACATTTTAAAAGCAGAACCCTGCTGGGTCATTCAAAAATTCACACTGGGATGTCTAAACCCTCCAAGTCTTTGACTAAATATTTCATATACTCTTTAGTAAGGGTGATAAAAAAGTGAATCATTTTCTCCTTAATTGTCAAAACATTACTGATGAAGATACACCTGCAATCGATATTCTGCTCTACCGCTTGCTGCTCAGACAGTTGGAATGGCAGCTGTCACCCTGATACTAGTGATCAGATGAGAGAAGCAATCAGGCCAGGCATGCAAATTCCATTATCTTCTCAGCCTCAGCCCTAATCCTGCCATCCCACTGAGAAGGGCTGGTAGAGAAGGATCCAGAAAGCACCCCAGCTGCAAGTTTGCCATTAGTTCTCCAATAGCTGCCACCAGTGACACTCCTCCATGGAGTCTCATGAGAAATGCTGGTCCACAGCTTTCATCTGCAGACATTAAATCAAGCAGTTACTTTTTTAGGTCTTCACAAATCTTCTCTCCCTCCTCCTCCCACCCTTTTATCCTTAATGTGACTTATTTATATTTTTAAAAGCTTCTGCAGACAGTCTTTCCAGTTTTTATCATGGACTAAAATCCATCTGAGTTAAAACTGTTCAAGACTTTATGCACGATGGGGGAAAGGGACTCTGCAAATTAATGTATTCATTCCAGATTGTATTTAGCTAACATCTTTCTTCACTTGAGCCTAACAGCTCGAGGGACTGCAAAATTATTGCATCAACTTGACTGTGACGCTTTGTTCATTTTTTAAAAAAAATAAATCTTTAGGCTATGGTATCACCCTACCTTAAAATGTTATTACAGTTTCCTAGTGGCTACATAGTCAAAAGGACTGTGTAGTTTCATTTAATCTCTGACTCTTCTGAGATCTGCATACCCTACCCGTCTCCATTACCTCAGGAATTATGATTGGATTTAATCTTCTGCTCATTGAATTACTGTCAGCTATCATTCTTAGTGTACATTTGTTAAATTCAATCTCTCCTATAGGGGAATGCCAGGAAGAGAACGATAAGTGTATTAAATAGCAAGAGAGGGAAGACTGCAGAAATTGGGACTTAGGAGCACTGCGCAGATAAAGAGAACTAAGTTCACATTGCTGCTTCATTTCTTTCAGGGAGGATACAATCGCAGCAGGAAGTGTAAGCCTTTATAGTCAGACTTCCAGAGTGTAAGGAATACTAAGTGACTCAGGACTTTCTTTTCCTTGAAGTAGAGGTGCTTTTTTGCAAGTCCATGTTAGTACAATTGGGAAAGCAACCATATGTAAACCCTAAAAATCAAGGTCTTCTGTTAATCCTCAAAAAAAAAAAAAAATTACAACAGGCAGTTACTGTGAACACTTCCCTCCAGCAAAGCACAGCATCTTCGACTGCTGGGTCAAAAATGAGGCAATTATATCCTGCTTAGCCACATGGCTCCCAATATGGAACCACTCCTGATCTACACAGGTCCACACCACAGCTGAGAGCACATATTCATTATACTTTCATGGGAAATCCCCATGTCTGTTCAAAGGCTGTACCCAAAATAAATCAATAAACAAAATACTAAGAAAATATGGGAAAACAAGCACAAATGAATAATCAAAATTTTAAAAACTGGTCAACAGAAGACATCATATTATTATAAGTCAAAAAGGAGAAAGCCAAATAAGGTTTAATGGAAAAAAAAAAATCTAAGCCAACACATCTGCAAAAAAATATTCCACTTGACGTATCAATCCTCTGAAGAAGTAAGGGCTGGCTGATTTAAGAAAGCTCCAGAACAGAAACTTCCAGAAGGCCCAAAGATACGATGAAAAACAAAGAAGTGACCAAACATACAGAAATGTTATCCCACATGCCTAGGGCAGAAAAGGAATCAAGGGATCCAGAACATAAATTAAACAATAGGCGTAAATGAAATTTAATGTAGTCTGCCTTTCATTTCATTTTTCTTTTCGTTTAGTTTTCTAAAGAATTGGTTCCTCAGGGTAAAACTGTATGTGTTTTAGCTTCAGGGAAAGAAAGAGATTTTAGCATCCTAATACAATGTTTCTCTAACATTTTCCTTCCCAACATTTAATACAGCAAAAGAGCCTGAACCTTTTAAAAAAATAAATAAATAAAGGAAAAAAAACCCCTCAAAAACTCAAAAAGGGCTTCAAACTCAAACTGTTAGAGAAATGTAAAACCACATTGCCGATACGCAAATACAGAAAACAACGTCTGGGGACCACAGGGAGAATAATGATGGGAGGACACATAAAGGCATCAAGACAGGGAATGAGCAAAGTCTGGGACAGGGATAAACCAGTCCTGCTCATACCACTAGGACAGGAAATCACGGTTTTTCCTGACATTTTTATGAAGGGAGGGGTAGTTAAAGAAATGAGAACATCAAAAATAATAGAAGCTCTGTAGGAATTTTTCAGTGTGTTCTTCCATCCTCCTGCTAGGAGATCATAACTATTAAGAATATGTGGTTTACCAAATGACCTGAAGGATATTGTATTTCATGATGGAAGAATTAGAGATAGAAAATAAAAATATAGCTATATACGGGCCTCACTGATGGCTCAAATGGTAAAGAATCTGCCTGCAATGCAGGAGACCTGGGTTTGATCCCTGGGTTGGGAAGATCCCCTGGAGAAGGGAATGGCAACCCACTCCAGTATTCTTGTTTGGAGAATTCCATGGACAGAGGAGCCTGGCATGCTACAGACCATGGGGTCACAGAGTCAGACACAACTGAGCATCAGAGCACACACACATCAAGAGAGAAAACATGTGAAATGCTTTAATCCAATAATGTTGGAGAAGACTAGAGAGTCCCTTGGACTGCAAGGAGATCCAACCAGTCCATTCTAAAGGAGCTCAGCCCTGGGTGTTCTTTGGAAGGAATGATGCTAAAGCTGAAACTCCAGTACTTGGCCACCTCATGCGAAGAGCTGACTCATTGGAAAAGACTCTGATGCTGGGAGGGATTGGGGGCAGGAGGAGAAGGGGACGACAGAGGATGAGATGGCTGGATGGCATCACTGACTCGATGGAAGTGAGTCTGAGTGAGCTCTGGGAGTTGGTGATGGACAGGGAGGCCTGGTGTGCTGCAATTCATGGGGTCGCAAAGGTCGGACACGACTGAGCGACTGAACTGAACTGAATAATGTTCTTCTGAGACTCCAAACTAAAGTTATAGCTTTGAAAATGGAAAAAGTTTTGTATTAAAAGATTTTCAATATGGTATTTACTACAAATGAAACTGTATCAGAAAACAGAGGATTCATTAAATAAATCCATGTTGTAGTATAATCTGCAGTCATGTTCATGCAGACTGTAATAGAAAAAAGTTTACAATATAACATTATCTAAAACAGCAGGATATAAAATTTTATATATGCTACTACCCCAACAGTGTTTTTACAGTTGTACGTTAAGAAAGACCAAAAAAGAAAAGACAAACTATTTATATCAGGTATCTTCAATGCACATTTTCTTTTGTTAGTATTTTAAATTTTCTCTAATAAACATAAATTTTATAATAAAAAACACTGAGCTAGAAAGTAACATAAGGGTAAAACCACACCAATAATATTTTTATGCCTGATTTTTTAAATTTTAGTTTGCATAACTGATGCAAAAATAATTGATGGAAGGTAAGGATGAAGCTGTGATCGAACTCTGGTCTCCTGCATTGCAGGCAGATTCTTTACTGTCTGAGCCATCAGGGAAGCCCAAGTGTCAAGCTGTTTTTTGTATTAGCATTTTACTGTGAAGCAAGCAGGCAAGTACTCATCTACCTAAAATCCACTAGCACACCCAAGGTGAAAATCTTTAGAATGAGTAAGAACATAGTACGCTAAGGAAATAAGATTGAGTCAGTAGTTATGGGAATAATAATTAAACATCTTAAACTCACATAAAGATTGAGAGGCGACTGTGATGCAAATAGGGATTTATTTCCTACATTAACTTACTATCAGAAAAGATTTAGTGGAGCACACGTGATAGGACTGCTGTTAGGCACTTTTATTATTTCATTAAATCCTTAAATTATATCTGCAAGATAGGTATTATCCCATTTTAACAAATGAAATAAACTAAGAAAGATTTTAAAATTTGCCCAAGGTCACAATGAATTTATAGGTTAGAGAACCCTTGTCAATTTTCACTGAAGTCAAAGCCAGGGAGATAAGGGTAGAGGAACAGGGTTTGAATGCCATCTCTAGAAACTGAGGTACAAACAGTTAAAAACAGGATAATGAACCCTCGTAACCTCTCAGGCCCCAAATTAGACAAAAACTGAAAATATTTTTTAAGTTTTGCATGCAAGATCTAAGAGCTCAAAAAACATGTAGAGGATATCCTCTAACTTATAAAAAAAAAAGATTATGTAATTCAGCATGTATTTTATACCTAAACCTGACATAGTTGCATGTTTAAATATTGGAGCTTCAGAAGTAGTCCTTTATTATGGCAATTTCTTTCCCAGCCTAGTCAAGGAAGTCTTTGCTTTGTGGCTTACAGAATAAAACAAACCCAGAATTTTGCAGGAAGATGCGGTCAACTATCTGTTGTGGACAAGATCAGAGAAAGGGGACCACGAGTATGAGCATGGCAGGTAGAGAAGGTATATGAAGACCCTGCATCAGGCCCAAGTTCATGGGTATGTTACCTGTGCAGCAGCACTGTCCCCAAGCTTGCTCTTTTGTCAGCATCTGAAATCTGTCATAATGTTCTTTAAACTTGTGTAATTGTAAGTGAAGTCCAATGGGAAAATCAACCATGTACCTGAACAGAGAAGACAGGTGCCATATGGTATTCACATTCCTTACCACCCCTTCACATATGAAGTTCAAATGTCCGATGAGCACAGAAAACCAGTGGATCTGGGATACATAAGAGTTCATCAAGATTCACAGTGAGTCAGTCAATTCAGTCCCTCAGTCATGTCTGACTCTTTGCAACCCTGTGGACTGCAGAATGCCAGGCTTCCCTGTCCATCACCAACTCCCAGAGCTTGCTCAAACTCATGTCCATTGAGTCAGTGAGGCCATCCAACCATCTTATCCACTGTCGTCCCCTTCTCCTCCTGCCTTCAATCTTTCCCAGCATCAGGGTCTTTTCCAAGGAGTCAGTTCTTCACATCAGGTGGCCAAAGTATGGGAGCTTCAACTTCAGCATCAGTCCTTCCAATGAATATGCAGGACTGATTTCCTTTAGGGTGGACTGGTTGGATCTCCCTGAAGTCCAAGGGACTCTCAAGAGTCTTTTCCAACACCACAGTTCAAAAGCATCAGTTCTTTGGTGCTCAGCTTTCTTTATAGTCCAGCTCTCACATCCATACATGACTACTGGAAAAACCATAGCTTTGACTAGATGGACTGCTGTCAGCAACATAGTGTCTGCTTTTTAATATGCTGCCTAGGTTTGTCATAGCTTTTCTTCCAAGGAGCAAGCGTCTTTTAATTTCATGGCTGCAGTCACCATCTGCAGTGATTTTGGAGCCCTGAAATATAAAGTCTGTCATGGTTTCCATTGTTTCCCCATCTGTTTCCCATGAAGTGATGGGACCAGATGACATGATCTTCGTTTTCTGAATGTTGAGCTTTAAGCCAACTTTTCCACTCTCCACTTTCACTTTCATCAAGAGGCTTTTTAGTTCCTCTTCACTTTCTGCCATAAGGGTGGTGTCATCTGCATATCTGAGGTTATTGGTATTTCTCCTGTCAATCTTGATTCCAGCTTATGCTTCATCCAGCCTGGCATTTTACGTGATGTACTCTGCATATAAGTTAAATAAACAGTGAAGCAATATACAGCCTTGACATACTCCTTTTCCTATTTGGAACCAGTCCTTGTTGCTTCTTGACCTGCATACAGATTTCTCAAGAGGCAGGTCAGGTGGTCTGGTATTCCCATCTCTTTCAGAATTTTCCACAGTTTGTTATGATCCACACAATCAAATGCTTTGGCATAGTCAATAAAGCAGAAGTAGATGTTTTTCTGGAATTCTCTTGCTTTTTATATGATCCAATGGATGCTGGTAATTTGATCTCTGGTTCCTCTGCCTTTTCACAGTGAGTACTAAAAGTATTCCACCTATGACAGAGAAAGTAGAGGGACTGAAACCCTTGAGAAGCCAAACTTTCCACTCAAATCAGAACTTGATTCAAATACAGAGAGAAGGTAAAGGTGTTCTAAAAAACACAAATGACCAAGAAATCCTATTTATCCTTTCTTACCAGTGTTAGATCCTTGTATCAGCCAATCTCGTGTACTGAAAATGATGACACACAAGGAAAGAGAAAGAAGGCAGCGCATGACATTTTTCCTTTCAGTCCTTTCTTATTCATCAAAAAGCCAAAAACTTGGAGTATCAGTAGAATGTGTGCACATGAAGAAGTGAAATAAAAGTAGCTGAGTTAGTTTTGTATAGAGTTTCCACTCTTCCGGTAAGAAAGAAATACATATGCATGTATGAGCTACGAAATATAAACTGCATAGTTTTGATGATTTCATATACAAGATAATTGCATTTAAAATTGTATTTAAAACTGGCATTACGCAGTATAAAGGTGAACAAAATTTATGCTAATAATTTAAATTTTCAGTTTTTGTTTTCTTAGAATGGCATTAAATAACAAATTAAAAACACATCTTAATCACATCTTAATACCTTTCATTACATTATTTTTTTTTCTTTCTTTATGAATAAGGGACTCAACATTGTCTTTTTGCAGTGGGCCTTGCAAATTGTGTAACTGGTCCTCCCTTATACCAACAGAGAATTGCTTCAAAATTCCAGGAAAGGGTAACATGAAGGGTAAGAAGAAAATCAGGTAAAGATGCATATATAAGAAATGGATGATTCCATTTAAATCAAAACTGTTCTAGTCCTGATTACCTGCTCTCTAGCAAACAGAATACACAGATTCATAATAGCAAGAGGTCACTTATTTGTTTTCTTAAGCATAACCTTTGAGATTTTGAGGGTAAAGAACAAGTGCTTGATCACAGCAAATGTCATTTAAAATTCATAACCTGCCCTACAATGTGCAAATCACCCCCTTGCAGTCATAAGTCAAGAGAAATGACAACTGAGGTCTCCCCTCAGTTACCAAGTTATCTCTTCACTCTTTCCCACACTGTCGATTAGGCCCACCTGACTTATTTCATACTGTTCATGGGTGAAAAGAAGAGAAGCGAAAGGCAAAGGAGAAAAGGAAAGATATACCCATTTGAATCCAGAGTTCCAAAGAATAGCAAGAAGAGATAAAAACAAAAAAAGGCTTCCTCAGTGATCCATGCAAAGAAATAGAGGAAAATAATAGAATGGGAAAGACTAGAGATCTCTTCAAGAAAATTAGAGATACCAAGCGAACATTTCATGCAAAGATGGGCACAATAAAAGACAGAAATGGTATGGACCTAACAGAAGCAGAAGATATTAAGAAGAGGTGGCAAGAATACATAGAAGAAAAAGATCTTCATGATCCAGAATCACAATGGTGTGGTCACTCACCTAGAGACAGACATCCTGGAATGCAAAGTCAAGTGGGCCTTAGGAAGCATCACTATGAACATAGCTAGTGGAGGTGATGGAATTCCAGTTGAGCTATTTCAAATCCTAAAAGATGATGTTGTGAAAGTGCCCCACTCAATAGGCCAGCAGTGGAAAACTCAGCAGTGGCGACAGGACTAGCTTTCATTCCAATCCCAAAGAAAGGCAATGACAAAGAATGCTCAAACTATCGCACAATTGCACTCATCTCATATGCTAGTAAAGTAATGCTCAAAATTCTCCAAGGCAGTCTTCAATAGTACATGAACTGTGAACTTTCAGATATTCAAGCTGGATTTAGAAAATGCAGAGGAACCAGAGATCAAATTGCCAACATTTGTTGGACCATCGAAAAAGCAAGAGAATTCCAGAAAAACATCTACTTCTGCTTTATTGACTATGTCAAAGCCTTTGACTGTGTGGATCGCAACAAACTATGAAAAATTCTTCAAGAGATGGGAATACCAGATGACCTGACCTGCCTCTTGAGAAATCTGTATCCAGGTTAGGAAGCAACATTTAGAACTGGACATGGAACAACAGACTGCTTCCAAATCGGGAAAGGAATACGTCAAGGTTGTATATTGTCACCCTGTTTACTTAACTTATATCCAGAGTACATCATATGAAATGCCAGGCTGGATGAAGCACAAGCCAGAATCAAGATTACCAGGGGAAATATCAATAACCTCAGATATGCAGATGACACCACCCTTATGGCAGAAAGTGAAGAGGAACTAAAAAGCCTCTTGATGAAAGTGAAAGTGGAGAGTGGAAAAGTTGGCTTAAAACTCAACATTCAGAAAACTAAGATCATGGCATCTGGTCCCATCACTTCATGGCAAACAGATGGGGAAACAATGGAAACCGTGACAGACTTTATTTTGGGGGGCTCCAAAATCACTGCAGATGGTGACTGCACCCTTGAAATTAAAAGACTCTTGCTCCTTGGAAGAAATTTATGACCAACCTAGACAGCATATTAAAAAGCAGAGACTTTACTTGGTCAACAAAGGTCCATCTAGCCAAAGGTCCATCTCCTGGTTTTTCCAGTAGTCATGTATGGATGTGAGAGTTGGACTATAAAGAAAGCTAAGCGCTGAAGAATTGATGCTTTTGAACTGTGGTGTTGGAAAAGACTCTTGAGAGTCCCTTGGACAGCCAGGAGATCAAATCAGTCAATCCTAAAGGAAATGAGTCCTGCATATTAATTGGAAGGACTGAGGCTAAAGCTGAAACTCCAATACTTTGGCCACCTGATGAGATAAACTGACTCGTTTGAAAAGACCCTGGTGCTGGGAAAGTTTGAAAGTGGCAGGAGAAGTGGATGACAGTGGATGAGAAGGTTGGATGGCATCACTGACTCAATGGATATGAGTTTGAGCAAGCTCTGGGAGTTGGTGATGGACAGGGAGGCCTGGCGTTTTGTAGTCCATGGGATCTCAAAGAGTCAGACACAACTGAGTGACTGAACTTAACTGACTGACTTATCTCTGAAAGAAATTAGATCTATTTACCTTAGCTCAGAAGGAAAACAAATGAGTCTCAACGATCTGACTTATTTCTGTCTTGATTATAATTTGAAAAATAAAGCTGAGGCAAGAAAATATTCACCTTTGCAAAAGGGAGAGTGTTAAGAAAGGGGGAAAAAAGCCACATCATCTATTTCTGCTCTTTTGACCCACTCTCCATTCCTTGGATTCTTTAACGTTTCCCTTGACGGTCCTTCTGCTCTTATTTTTTACTCATGTGTCCTCACTCACTGGAATGTAGAAATTTTATTTTAGCACTTAGGATAAATGGATCTCATTTCTAAGAGAGTTTGGAACATCAAAATGCTTTATTTATAGAAGAAAATACTCACTTTCTGACATGGTTGGTATATAAAGTATCAGGCACCTAGAACAAGGGAAATAACATTGTTTCTCTGACTCACTTTAGTTTAATTTTTTAATGGGAAAATTATATTTTTCAGGCAAACTTGTATTTATTGTAAATAAATTCTTGTGTTTTATCCTTGTGAGATGGGTAACAGAACAGAATTCTCTAGGAGAAAGTAGATGTAAAAATTATTTATGAACAATCTAGAATAAAGGTAGCAACGTTAAAACAGGATACACAAATAGCCACAGTCCTAATCACTTTTTAAAGTCGACATTAGGTTAACTTGCTAAGACTTTAAAGGATCCACTTTATAAAAACTTCTATCCGGTATACTTCAGCAACCTAACTGCACATTGGAATGGGTTGCTGTTGCTTGCGTGCTCAGACATGTCCGACTCTGTGTGACCCCATGGACTGTAGTCCACCAGGCTCCTCTGTCCATGAGATTTCCCAGGCAAGAATACTGGAGTGGGTTGCTAATACCTACTCCAGGGGAATCTTTCCAACCCAGGGACTGAACCCCAGTCTCCTGCATTGGCATGTAGATTCTTTACCACTGCACCAGCTGAGAAGCCCATTGGAGTGGGAAGTTTTACTAATTCATCTTTGACCAATATACTGAAGAATTCACTTCTTCATACTGCTATAAATATGGTTACTAATATTACAGTAAAAGCATCCTTTATCAGTTTCATAAAATCTAATCTGTTCCCTAATACCACCCTTACCTCCAAGTTTTCTACTTCAAAAAGATCCAACATTCATTGGAAGAATTATCCAGGAAATAAAAAAAGAAACTGTTGTTTAATCATAAAATTGACAGGCAAAATAACATGGACTCACCATCGGTCGAATTCTTTCAAAATATTTTTATTTTTTCATATCAGTGATAGATGTTCTTGGGTATATGGTAACAATAACTAGTCATTTCTAGACCTGACAGATGAACTCCTGGACAAAAATTTAATAACAGACTTGCTTTCTGCCTTCCTAAGAAAGCATCAAAGATACCATCTTTCCTTTGACTGTTATGAATAAGCTGAGAAAACAGCAGATTACTAAGATAGTATTCACACAGCCTCTGTGATAATAGCTCAAAATGAAATTAAACCTGTCAACAGATGCAGCATATATAGTGACCCTTTTTCCATCTACCAAAATCCCTAAACTTTTTATATAGCTAGGTCATCATTAATAGAACAATGTAGGGGACAATATTTCAAACTGATTAATTGCCAAGTACAAGTATCCTCTTTCTCTTCCAGTATTCTGATGATGTGTTAGTGGATTTCCCCTCTGGGATATTAAAGAAGCATTTGTATATCTTCGTCTTCTAAATAGGAGAGGGTTATGGGCTTTCTGCTTGTGCAGGCTTGCACAGTTGTTAATTACAAAAAAAAAAAAAAAGAAGGCTGAGGGATCCCAGAACCCCATAATTGATATTTATGCCTCTTCCTATAAACTAGAATTCAAGGTATAAAAAACAACACCAAATTATCTCCTTTGCAAAGAAAAACAGCTACCAATCAAAACTTTAATCTTTGATTTTCTTCTTTTTCCTTGGGGTTCACTATTATTTTCCAATTATTTCTTTAGGGTTTTATTATTGTAGAAAAAATAATACTATATTTTAATATAATTATATTAAGCTTAGAGATTAAAATGTCTAAACCAGTCCTGTCCAACAAAAACTTTGTGTGATAATGGAAATGTTCTTTCTGTATAAGTGCTGCCCAATAAGGACAGGTAACCCACCATCCACATGAAGCTATTAAACAATTGAAATGTGGCAGCACAACTAAGGAACTGAATTTGTAATTCCAATTAATTTGAATTTAAATAGCCCCATGTGGCTAATGGTCACCATATGAGATAGGACAGATTTAGACCAATCAACATTCAGATGGCTGAGATGACTTTGCAACATCCCTCTGAAGCTTCTGTGTCCAAATAGACACTAATAACTATTCTGAATTACATTTTGAATTGTATTTAATAATTCTTTAAAAAAAACAAAGTTCAGATTTGACTACTCTAAAATGTCAGTGGTGCACGGGTACATGTGAGGGGAGTGGGGTGCTGAAAGTTTTCTATTTGCTCAATTTGTATTTCACAAATGGGTGTTATAAGAAGCAGCATATGCCTATTCCTTACCAACTAGTTAAGAGAGCACATACAAATACAACCCTGAATAATCCAGAGCAATAAATGATTGGTCTGCATCTGTAAGTGCTAAAAGACTTGGAAGATTGGAAAGACTTTTTTCACTAACTGTAATCGATATGGCTTCCTAAAGAGAATAATAAGACACTTAAGTTACACTATGTGCAAAGTTACTCATCTACTCTCTGAAGAGGTTCTGGTTTTCATTTAGAAAATAATTGGATGGCCATAAAAGCAATATATCATCAAGAAAAATTCTACCAGTAACCAGGTGGTTAATCAACAGCAAATCATTAACTTCTGAGAACAGCATTTCAAATGTTTTATTGGTTAAATGATGATAAAAATATCATCTTTTTAATTTAACTTCAAGTATTATCATAAGAGTAAAAATATCTAAAAATGCTTTTGAAACTAACTATGAAAAATAAGTACAGTGCACTGTTTTAAGGATTAAGACTTGGTAAGACAATGGTACAACAAACCACAAAGTAAAAATACTTGGCTACTGGCTAAATTTTCAGAATTTTAGAGAAAAAAAAGATATAACTCAAAATAAAAATTTACCCTAGCCATGAAAGTACACAACTCTTTGGATGATTCTACCAAATGATTCAAATGCCACTTTCTCTAAACAATAAAAAAGCAATGTGGGTATTAATGAAGATCTGGCAGCTTGTCTGTACAGGCTACTCAACAAGGCAGACAACCTTCAGACAGAAGATACAAGCTGTCAGGTTCATCCAGCTATAATTGGAGTATATATTGACTTTGGTCAGTTTAGCAAAGAGAATATCAACTTACAAAGTGCTATGATGGAAATGTGATAAATGAAGATCACTGTTAATATGTCTGCCACTTTCAAAAAGATTCTTCTTCAGAAGTTAATAGGAATTTTAAATTGCAGCAACAATTGCATGTCAACATGAGCTATTTCTTGACTACTAAACATAAATTTATAACATATTAATTTGTTTGAGCATATCTTTTCTGTCATTTAATTCAATTAAAATTGAATAATTGTAAACATGTAAATCATTAGAGCTTAAAGTAATTTTCAAGTAAAAATTAACTAAGAAGATAAAAATTACTCATATTCAATCAAATTTTGCCATCAAGCTTATTTTTCTGATGAAATATTTTCAACAAATAACAACTTAAAATGAGGTGTTGTAATAGAATCACTAATAAATCCTTAACTTCATAAAATGATTAACACTTCAATTATGTATATTATACATTGTTTGGGTTAAATATATCACCGTATTTAGTTAAGAGTTCAACTGGTCCACTTTCTCATCAAGAAAATTGTTTCACAAAGAAATATATATTTCAGAAGTATAAAGACCTATAAATAATGGATATATTTGGAAGCATGAAATTGACAATGCTTCGGTTTGATAGACCCCAGAAATGAAAATGAAATTACAGTCACTCTGGATAAACTACCTATTGTTTTATTTGGTTTTGTTTCAAGCTTAAACATAAAGAGAAATAAAAATAAAACTAATTAAATTGTTTTAACTGAAGCAGTATAACATTACATCATAACTGAAATTCAAAGTTTACAGTGGACTGAAAAAACCTGATCAGGCTTCTTAGCTCAAAGAGCACTCCTAGACCACCACCAACTTTTGCTAATTTAGTAACAGGAAAACTGGGTTTAAAAACTCTGTTCTTTATTCTCATTTAAATTCAAAATATGATTTTCTTAAGGAATTCAGAAATCAGCAAAGAAAACTCAGTTATCCTGACCACATAATAAAAACTATCTTTAGTTTAGCATAAAGAACCATCCCTTTGCCTCAGTTTACTTCCTAGTTCATGAAATCACATTTTATACACCAGAATAAATGAAAAAACCCACTACTGCCCTACTGAATTAGACCATTATCCTCAGTAAGATACCATGAAACAGTTTCAGTAACATAATGCAATTAAAATAAAGTACTTTAAATCATGTTAACATGATCACTTTAATCTCACATAGAAAATATTGAGAATGTTTAATTTTCTACCTTTTAAGTATTTTAGCTTAGTAAATCCTATTACGTTTGCCATTAAAATACAACTAATGCTAAAAGGTGCGCAATACTTTTTCACTGTAGGCTCCATGTGACTACAGACTAGAGACTTGGCACTTGATGGCTCCAAGGGAATCACTAATGAGCTACAAAGCCTTCACACCTCTGGGTCAGGAGTTTGGATTAGACCTAGGTTGGGAGTGACAGAAAGTCATTACCATCTCATGATAGTTCAATGGTTTATGTGAAGGGAATTCATTGTTTCAGGCCACTTTCTAATGAACAAGCATCCACCTTACAAAAAGTCACCACTGCTTTTGACAGTAATTGGCAGAGACCTAAAGAATGAAAAATTCAACCAAGAATGTATTCCCTCCATGCTATGACTACCATATCCAAGTTAGGAATTTTTTTTTTTAATGGAAAAGATGCAATGCTTTGCACATATGTCTATAAAAAGTATACCTAGGAAAGATAAAGAGAAGGAGAAAAAGAGAGCCACCCAAAACAGAGTAAATCAAAATGCATAAGACTCATCATCAAAAGCTGTATTTAGTACTTAATATGACAAAGATAATCAATTCAGAAAAGGCACTTATCTATTAATCTGTTTCTCTCCTAGTAAGAAGGCAGTAAAATTTTAATAATGTTACTTGAGGTCTATAGATTAGAAAGTAAAAAAGATGATAAATGCCTTGCAATAAATAGTGTTTCCTTAGTAGAAAGCTGTCACTACACACGTCATCATTGTTCTCTTTAGAAAACCATATTGGTTAGAGTTCATCAAAGAAGCCTTCCCAGTCTTTCTCTTTCCAAGCCTTTTAGCAACTCAAAGATAAACACATTGCTCTGTATTGTTCAGGGTTGTTTTTATGTGTTTGTCTGAAGCTATTTAACAAGGAATTATTGCTTTTTTTAGTCCCTAAGTCATGTCTGACTCTTTGCAGTCTCATGGACCATAGTCCACCAGCCTCCTCTGTCTATGGGATTTCCCAGGTAAGAATACTGGAGTGGATTGTCATTTCCTTCTCCAGGGGGTCTTCTTAACCCAGGGACTGAACCTGTGTCTCCTGCATTGCAGGATTCTTTACAGCCGAGTCATCAGGGAAGCCTTATCAAGGAAGAGGCACATGCTTGTTCTTCTTAAGGCCCCAGTACATGAAATACAAATCTGAGCAAATAAAAGACAGTTGATACACATATAAACACACACAAAACTGATATTTTAGTTTAATAAAATGTGAACTTTGCTTTGTTTTAGAATTATATGGCAAATTCTAAATAGAATTCAAAATAGTTATTAGTGATCACTTGGAGAAAGAAGTTTCAGAGGGATGTTGTAGAGTGCTCTGAACCATCAAAGGTTAATTGGTCTAGATCTGTGTGCTACCTCAAACGGTAGCCACTAGCATGAGGCAACTTAACTTCAAATTAATTAAAATTAAGTTAAAAACTCACTTCCTGAGCTGTACTAACCACGTTTCAATTGTTCAAAAGCTCCATATGGACAGCGGTGACCTCATTGGGCAACACTTATACAGAACATTTGCGTCACGGCACAAAATTCTTTTGGATGGTACTGACCTAGACCACATTTTCAGCCTTAAAAAAAACATTAATATTAAACTGGTATATCACTTAAAAATCTTTTCAGATGCATGCAACACAAAACCTTACTCAGATCAATTTAAACAAAAGGTTCAAATTCTCATCAATGTAAGTCAAGAGGTAGGCTAGTCCTCAAGATAACTTTGATCTAGAACTTAAGTTCTATTTCTTTGGGATCCCCTTCACTCTTCTTTCCTCTGACTTAGTTTCATCTTCAACATATCTTCCTTCATGCCAGAAAAGTGGCTGTGGCAATTCCCAGTTTCTCTTCTGGGTCAGAAAACTTCAATTCCTTGAAGCTCCAAACACTCTTGTTTTTCTGTATTTAATTGACTCAAATTGGGTTCCATGGTAAAGAATTTGCCTGCAATGCACAGCCATGGGATATGTGGGCTCAATCCCTGGGTCGGTAAGATTCCCTGGGGGACATTGCAATTCACTCCAATATTCTTGCCTGGAGAATCCCATGGACAGAAGAAGCTGGAGCGCTACAGTCCACAGGGTCGCAGAGTCAAGAAGCGACTTAGCACGCACACACAGGCCTTCCTGCATAAGACGCTGACAGGCCACCTGGCTTAGGCCCATATCCTGAACTGCAACTGTGAAAAAAGGCTAAGACTGACAAGCCTTAGACCAACCAGGACTTACTCCTTGGAATCAGAGAGTGGTCACCTTTCTCTGAAGCACTTAGACAACAAATCAGAAGTACAGCTACATGAGAATTTGGAAGAATCCTTATAAGAAAGGAAGGGTGAAATGAAAGGTAGCCAAACAAAGGTGGTTGCAGATGAAAACATTGTTTTATTGGCAGATGAAAACATTTGTTTTATTACACAATTTTTATACATTTACTAAGACTTCCTTCAAAATTTGACAATTTAGGAGTCAGTATTCCCACCACTTGCCCCAAAACACCCAAGTACAAAAATAAGTAGCAGAAACATCTCTATTTTTAAATTCTATGAGGCTCTGACATTTGAGTGGGTAGAAAAAAGTGAGGCAAGTGACAAGGTTTGTGCTACCATGGAAGATAATTAAAATATAATATACAAAGAAAAAAACTTCTCATCTGGGCAGGAGGCTAGAGAAAGCAATCCAAATTAACATACCTAAAAAAAGAAAACAAGGTTTTGCCCCAAGGCAGATCTTTAACAACTCTCCTAACCATAATCTAATTTGGGTCCTCTAAAAGAACAAAAACAAATCTGAGACATTAAACAAATATCTAGAGATAGTCAGAGCCAGAGCCAAAACTCAAACTGGATCTAAAGCTTGTTCCAGATTGCCTTTACCAAAAGACAGCCTGTCTGAGCCAAAGCCTATATGCTATGTAGTTTCCTTAAGTTCCCAGGTCACATGTACTAAGAAGGAATCATGGGCAAAGCACTATGTTAAATACTATGGGGAAAATGAGATATAAACTTAAAATATATACATCAGTGCTTAAAAGCTTATCCTAAGTGTTCAATCAGTCATTCAGACAAGAAGCTCCACCTGAGCAGAGATGGAGAGAAAAGAAGAGAAGAAACCAGTAACTACAGTAATAAGCTAAAGGGAAAGATGGATCTATGAGCTGTTAGGGCATTAAAAAAGCCAAATGCATCTGAGGCGGATTAACATGAAAACTTTTCAGAAAAAGAAAAACCCTAATTCTTCATTTATAAAGCATTTGTAAATTTTAAAATACTTTCACATCCATAAATTTCAGTAACAGCTACTATATATCAACTACTCTACAATAGTATATCAATCCTAATTGTAATTGGTATAGAGAGGTCATATGATTTGATGGACCTCCCTTGTGGCTCAGCTGGTAAAGAATCCTCCTGCAATGCAGGAGACCTGGGTTCAATCCCTGGTTTGGGAAGATCCCCTGGAGAAGGGAAAGGCTACCCATTCCAGTATTCTGGCCTGGAGAATTTCATGGACTGTATAGTCCATGGGGTCACAAAGAGTCAGATACAACTGAGTGACTTTCATTTCACTTCTTCATGTAATTACAGTCACTGCATGATTGTAATTACACAGTGAAAAGCAGATAGGGACCTCAAACCCAGATCTGTGTGATTCTAAACACTGTACTCTTCTCACTACATTGTGATTTCTCTGTTTTATTTTACCTTCAAGTTGATATTTAGAGGTAGTAGAGTGTGAAATTTTATTATTTTAACTGAGCTGGGTTGAGAGTAGAGAGATAGATAATTGGAGAGAGTATATTCAATAAAATTTCATATGTAGGAAATAGAAAAAAATTGATTTTTTATTTTTGTAACTCACAGGCAGTCAAGGTAGACTATATTCCTGGGTGATGAAAATGCCAAAAAATCAACACTGATCCTCTAGGGGAATTTCAGAATTCCTTTCCTTGTGGAAAGGATGGAAGATATGTGATTTTATGATTGGTTTTGACTGCTCTTTCTATATCCAGCATGATATTCATCCACATAAGTGCATATATCACCACAAAGAAAATGTAGATTAACAAAGTACAGAAGGAATTATATTAGGATTCCAGACCATAGGATTGAGTTTTACAAGACAGGAGAAGAAAGAAGAAAACATTCAGAGAAATAAATGAATTTGTAAGTACTGGGTTACCTAAACTAGACTACCTACTCTTAGGAATGGACAGAAAGCAAGGATTTAAGTGTTTGGAAAACAATTTGCTATGAACATCAGGACTTTCTCCACTGAGATGTGGTAGCCTACATTAGCCCTAGTATTATGGCTTGCATTTCCCAGTATACCTGTCCTGGAACAACCACATGCCTGCTGATATGAACAAAACTAAGGGAAGGTACTAACAGGAAACCCCTTTCCGAGTCCTATTGTTTTACTATCACAGTTGATAGTTCTAACATTCCAAAATCAAAGCTATCAGACAATGGATATCTTCATTGGGGAGAAGAGAGCCCAACAGGAAATATAAGGATAAGACTTTCAATCTAGAATCACCTTTTCAAAGACAAGAGTAAACAAAATCAAAATGTCCACAAGTAAGCATGCTAATATCAAAGACTAGCAGACTATTATTTTAAGGACTATTTTAAGTGCCTTATATTTTCTACTATTAACATTATTTTGCTCATTTAAAAAATTTAAGACATATAGATACACATATAAGACATACATGGGCTTCCCAGATGACTCTGGAAAGAATCTACTTACCAAACAAGAGACGAGGGTTCAATCTCTGGGTAGGAAAGGTCTACTGCCAAAGGAAATGGCAACGCACTCCAGAATTCTTGCCTGGGAAATCCCATGGACAGAGGAGCCAGCGTGGCAGGCTACAGTCCATGGGGTTGCAAGAGCTGGACACAACTTAGCAACTAATCAACAATGACAACATAAGACATACATATCTTATAATACATAAATATGTATAAGACATATATACAAAAGACTATTAATATTTCACTGCATATTCTTCCAAATTATTTGGAATACTTAGGAGATATATACAGATTCTGAGATTTATATCATAACTTATAATGACTGGAAAAAAAGGTTTATATCTTTAAATAGAAGTTTGGGAATCACTGAAGTAAATTCTCTTAACTAAAATAAAAGTTAGATACAAGCTCCATTAATAATAAATGTTAAAAATACTACATGAATTTTAAGTAAGTCTAAAGGATGAGAGGAAGGATAAAAATCAAAGATCTTTTAGAAAGAAATTGTGGCAAAAATTCTTTTATGTTTGTATTTACAAACTAAATCTTAAAATTTTTATCATTAACATAGTTTTTAATCTAATGACAAATTTAAACTCTTTTAAGATAATGTTTTAATTTTCAAGATTTTTTTTCAAGAACATTAAAAAAATCAATTTTCTTTTAAAATAAAAAGTATATGTTACATTAACTCTGTGAGCTCATGTAAAGTGATATTTTCTATCTCTCTTCTAGACTCAATTGTTTATTTTCTATCTGGCTAGTTTTACTGAATCATTGCCTAATAATATATCATCAAGGGCTGAATTGAAATTTTAATGGGTTAAATAAGCACTTTGGATTTAAAGCATAAAATAATATTGCTTTCTCCAAAATCCTTTTCTTTCATATCCTTGATATATTTGCAAAGTTTTTAAAGCCATAGACATTTGCTATCTGAGATGCCCCAAACTGAGTAAAATGAACTCAGGAAAGAAAGGTAATCTACAGTAGGTACACAAAGCCAAGGTATAAATATTGTGCAGACTTTTTTACTCAGACTTTTGGGAGATCCAGTTGTTGTTGTTGTTCAGTCGCTAAATTGTGTCCACCTCTTTGTGACCCCATGGACTGCAGCATGCCAGGCTTCCCTGTCCTTCACTATCTCCCAGAGTTTGCTGAAACTCATGTCCATTGAGCCAGTGATGCTATCTAACCATCTCATCCTTTGCCTCCTCCTTCTCTTTTAGCTAACATCAATCTTTCCCAGCATCAGGGTCTTTTCCAATGAGTCAGCTCTTCACATCAAGTGACCAGAGTACTGGAGCTTCAGCTTTGGCATGAGTCCTTACAATGAGTATTCAGGGTTAATTTCTTTTAGGATGGACAGATGTGATCTCCTTGCTGTTCCAGGGACTCTCAAGAGTCTTCTCCAACATCACAGTTCAAAAGTATCAATTCTTTGGCACTCAGCCTTCTTTATGGTCCAACTCTCACATCCATACATGACAACTAGAAAAACCACAGCTTTGACTACACAGACCTTTGTCGGCAAAGTGATGCTTTGCTTTTTAATACACTGCCTAGGTTTGTCATAGCTTTCCTTCCAAGGAGTAAGCATCTTTTAATTTCAAGGCTGCAGTCACTGTCCCCAGTGATTATGGAGCCCCAGAAAAGAAAATTTACCACTGCTTCCACTTTTTCCCCTTCTATTCGCCATGAAGTGATGGGACTGGATGCCATGATCTTAGTTTTTTGAATGTTAATCAAGAGGCTCTTTAGTTTCTCTTTATTTTCTTCCATTAGAGTGGTATCATCTGCATATCTGAGGTTTTTGATATTTCTCCCAGCAATCTTGATTTCAGCTTCTGATTCATCCAGCTTGGCATATCACATGATGTACTCTGCACAGATATTAAATAAGCAGGATGACAGTATACAGCCTTGACGTACACCTTTCCCAATTTTGAAACAGTCTGTTGTTCCATGTTCAGTTCTAACTATTGCTTCTTGACCCGCATACAGGTTTCTCAGGAGACAGGTAAGGTGGTCTGGTATTCCAGTCTCTTTAAGAATTTTCCACAGTTTGCTGTAACCCACACAGTCAACAGTTTTCAAGTAGTCAATGAAGCAGAATTAGATGTTTTTCTGGAATTCCCTTGCTTTTTCTATGATCCAAAGAATGTCGGCAATTTGATCTCTGGTTTCTCTGCCTTTTCTAAACCCAGCTTGTACATCTGAAAGTTCTTGGTTCACAAACTGCTGAAGCCTAGTCTGAAGGATTGGAGAAGGAAATGGCAACCCACTCCAGTAATCTTGCCTGGAGAATCCTGTGGATGGAGGAGCCTGGTGGGCTGCTGCCCATAGGGTCGCACAGAGCAGTACATAACTGAAGCGACTTAGCAGCAGCAGCAGTCTGAAGGACACTGAGCATAACCTTACTATTGCTACCACTGCTAAGTCACTTCAGTCGTGTCCGACCCTGTGCGACCCCATGGACTGCAGCTTACCAGGCTCCTTCGCCCATGGGATTTTCCAGGCAAGAGTACTGGAGTGGGGTGCCATTGCCTTCTCCCTTAGCTCCCCAACGAGGAATCAAACCCACACTCCCTACATCGGAAGGCAAACCACTGGACCGCCATGGAAGTCCCCTGATATTTATATATCTTAATCCATATTTTGGGATTTTTTATAGGCTACAGACTCTCAGAAAGGAAATTATCAGGTTAAGTAAATGAATATTTTAAATATTTAAAACATATTTTAAGTCCAAAAAATATCAAATTGCTTTGTAAAAAGGCTGAAGCTACATACAATATAAGAGAATCTGGATTTCAGCCATGGCTTCTGGTGTGTTTGCTTCACTCTGCTAATCTGTCAGGTGACAGTGGTCTCTGGCTCCCCCGGCCCCATTCACCCTTACAGGGCTGTGAACAGGAGCCCTGGCTCCGGGGAACTTGAGCAGGGCCAATATCTGAGTCACCTTCAGGCCTCCTTGCCCTTAGGAATCCGAACCATAAATGACAGCTTATGGACTGCATTTACTCAACCAATTCATAAAACGGTGATGTTCGGTGTATTTAGAACCATGACAGTTCTGTCTTCTAGCTGCTTCCTCCTTGGTATCACACTTTCAGGTCTGGCCCAGGGCTGGCCTTGTGGCTGCCCTTCCGAGGGAGAAGACACGCAAATAAGAGGTGACCACTGGAGTGTTTGGGGTTCTGATAACTGAACTCATAGGACAAGCCTGCGGCCCTGAGGCCAGAGCCCCACACACAGGGGTGCCCTGTGGGCAGTGCTTCCCGTTCCGCTCCTGTCCTCCTCTCCAGTCAGGCTCCTGGTGGCTGAAGACGGTTAGTGGAACAAATGGCACATTCCAGCCACACAAGGCAGCCTCTGTGAGGCCACTGCTGCCCACAAACGCTCTGGCTCTGACGCACTTGTGCCAGAACCAACCCCGCCTGGGGCCGAGACAGCTGAGGTTAGTTATTTGCTCTTGATTCTGGCCCCACTCAGTGGAAGGCCCACCTGTGATGAGGGTGTGAACAGGCTGACCATGGACAGGGTCCATGTTTCCGTCCCAGCTCTTTTAAGAAGATGCTAGAAAGGCAGAACCTGGACTACAAAACCCCACGGAGACATCAGCGGGGTTCTAGGATCTTTACCACAGACCGCCTCTCCCCTCTCGTTTTCTGCCTCCCAAGTCCTCTTTCTGATTTCTCCTCTTTTGCATCTCTCCATTTGCTGTGATACTGGTTTTGGATGTGGCCAATCAATCCTTTGACATCCAGACTTATTTTCCTCCAAACAAATGTCACATCTTGTCCCCAAACCCCTCTCTCACCTCATCTACTTTTAAATCCATCTTTCTGCCTGCCAGAATGAACTCAGGACCAGCCCCTTCCCTCCATTTAAATCTCTAGGCAAATCTCTAGAAAGTATCTATGCTTTAGGGTTTCTCTGAAACATGCCAGCATTTATTTTTCCTTGGGGTCCCGCCTTTTCCTGAAGTTACTTCCGCTCTTACTCCACGTGGCCACCTCCTCCTGGTCCCAGAGCCAGTGACATTCCTTCATACAAGACCTGGCTTTTGACCCCAGTGGGCTCTTCAGCCAGATTATCCTCCTTTTGCAAAAGACAGGATCACCAATGACATTTGGCTACAAAAGACAAGGACTGCCCCCACAGAAGACATTCAGGTGAGAGACGCAAGCCCAAGAGCAATGCCAAAGAAGGGGCTCTGAAACCACCTGTACCCCGAGAACACTGCGGTGCCAGTGTGGGGGCTTCTGAGTGACCTCTGTGTAAGGAACCGCTCCCCATGCGGACAGACAGTGCCTGGCGTCCCAGGCTGCTGGCCCCTGCAGATCAGCACGCCGGGCCCTGGCTCTCAGTACCCTTCCTGTTTCACAGATGAGAAAGCAGACCTCCAGAAGGCTCAGCAACTAAAACCACACAGCGAGGATGCAGCAAGGCCGGGGCTCAGGGGCAGACAGCCTGACGTTGGGTCTGCTCCTGAGCCCACACCGCGGTCCTGCCTGCACCTCCCTGCCGCCGCCTCCTCGCCTCCTCGTCTGGACCCCGCCCGCACCTGGAGGACGTTCAGGTCAAATCCCTCCACTCACCGGCCGCAAGCCCAGGGATGTGGCCCTTCTCTGGAGAGCTCGAGGCTGCACCAGCGTCAGCAAATAAGCACAATTGTTTGGTAGCTTGAACATTCTTTGGCATTGCCCTTCTTTGGGATTAGAATGAAAACTGACATTTCCCAGTCCTGTGGCCGCTGCTGAGTTTTCCAAATTTGGTGACTCATTCAGTGCGGCACTTTAACAGCATCATATTTTAGGATTTGAAATAGCTCAGCTAGAATTTCATCATCTCCACTAGCTTTGTTCATAGTAATGCTTCCAAAGGCCCACTTGATTTCACACTCCAAGATGTCTGGCTATAGGGGAGTGACCACACCATCATGGTTATTAGGATTATTAAGACCTTTTTTGAATAGTTCTTCTGTGTATTCTTGCTCCCTCTTCTTAATCTCTTCTTCCTCTGTTAGGTCCTTACTGTTTCTGTCCTTTATCTTGCCCATCCTTGCATGAAATGTTCCCTTGATAACTCCAATTTTCTTGAAGAGATTGCTAATCTTTCACATTGTATTGTTTCCCTCTACTTCTTTGCATTGTTCATTTAAGAAGGTCTTCTTTTCTCTCCTTGCTATTCTTCAGAACTCTGCATTCAGATGGATATTCTTTCCTTTCTCCTTCGCTTTTTACTTCTCTTCATTTCTCAGCTATTTCTAGGGCTCCTCAGACAACCATTTTGCCTCTTTGCATTTCTTTCTCTTGGGGATGGTTTTGGTCATTGACTCCTGTACAATGTTATGAACCTCTGTCTATAGTTCTTCAAGCACTTTGTTTACCCTTCAAGGGATCTAATCACTTCAATCTATTCATCACCTCCACTGTATAATCATAAGGGATTTGATTTAGGTCAAACCTGGATGGCCTAGTGATTTTCCCTACTTTCTTCAACTTAAGTCTGATTTTTGAAATAAGGAGCTCATGATCTGAGCCACCATCAGCTCCAGGTCTTGTTTTTGCTGAATGTATAGAGCTTCTCCACCTTCGGCTGCAAAGAACATAATAAGTCTGATTTCAGTACTGACAGTTTAGTGATGTCCATGTGTAGAGTCATCTCTTGTGTTGTTGGAAAAGGGTGTTTGCTATGTCCAATGTGTTCTTTTGACAAAACTCTGTTAGCTTTTGCCCTGCTTCATTTTGTACTCCAAGGCCAAACTTGCCTGTTACTCCAGGTATCTCTTGACTTCCTACTTTTGCATTCCAATCCCCTGTGATGAAAAGGATGTCTTTTTTTGGTGTTAGTTCTAGAAGGTGTTGTAGGTCTTCATAGAACCAGTCAACTTCAGCTTCTTTGGCATCAGTGGTTGAGGCATAGACTTGGATTACTGTGACATTGAGTGGTTTGCCTTGGAAATGAATCAAGATCATTTTGCCATTTTTGAGACTGCACCCAAGTACTGCATTTCAAAATCCTTTGTTGTCTATGAGGGTTACTCTATTTCTTCTAAGGGATTCTTGCTCACAAGAGTAGATATAATGGTCCTCTGAATTAAATTTGCCCATTCCAGTCCATTTTAGTTCACTGATTCCTAAGATGTCAATGTTCAGTCTTGCCATCTCCCACTTGATCATGTCCAATTTACTGTGATTTATGGACCTAACATTCCAGGGTCCTATGCAATATTGTTCTTTACAGCATCAGACTTTACTTTCACCACCAGACACAGCCCCAACTGAGCATCATTTCCACTTTGGCCCAGCCATTTTATTCTTTCTGGAGCTATTAGTCATTGTTCTCTGCTCTTCCCCAATAGCATATTGGACACCTTCCAACCTGGGGGGCTCATCTTCTGCTGTCATACCTTTTGGCCTTTTCTTACTGTTCATGGGCCTCTCGTGGCAAGAATACTGGAGTGATTTACCATTCCCTCCTCCAGTGGAACACATTTTGACAGAACTCTCCACTATGACCTGTCAATCTTGGGTTGCCCTGTATGGCATGGCTCATAGCTTCACTGAGCTAACAAAGTTCCTTCGCCACGACAAGGCTATGAATACTTGCCTTTAATACTAATAAGATTAATGAGTGTCTTAAAAATTGTTTATGTTGTTTAAAGTTCCCTTTCCAAAAAAAAACAGTGGAGCCTATTATAAGTGGAACCAGAGTGAAGTTAAGTCAGAAAGAAAAAAACAAGTATATTAATGCATATATATGGAATCTAGAAAAAAGGTACTGATGAACCTATTGGCAGGGCATGAATGGTGACACAGATGTAGAGAACAGACTTGTGGACTCAGTAGGGGAAAGAAAAGGCGGGGCAAATTGAGAGAGTAGTACTGACATATATACACTACCATGTTTAAAATGGAGAGCTAATGGGAAACTCCTGTATAACAAAGGGAGCCCAGCCCAGTGTCTGTGACGATCTAGAGGTATAGGATGAGGGATTTGTAGTGGAAGGAAGGTTCAAAAGGGAAGGGAGATACATATATATATATATATATATATATATATATATATATACTTATGGCTGATTCACATTGTTGTACTGCAGAAAACAACACAACATTGTAAAGTAATTATCCTCCAATTTAAAAAAATTTTAATTGTATAAAAAAATAAAAACAAACAAAAAATTCCTTTTAGAAACATGCTGGTGGTTTGTTTGGGGCTATTTCCCTAGAACCCTCAGAGTAAGAGGTTTTACACTCAGCATTTAGGATTTGGGATAAAACAGTTTGAGAAGTGCCTCACAACTGGGACAAAGTGCCTTGTATAAAATTGAGGTTCAATAAATTATTGATTTGATTTGCTGCTAAGCTGCTGCTGCTGCTAAGTCACTTCAGTCGTGTCCGACTCTGTGCAACCCCATAGACGGCAGCCCACCAGGCTCCCCCATCCCTGGGATTCTCCAGGCAAGAACACTGGAGTAGGTTGCCGTTTCCTTCTCCAATGCATGAAAGTGAAAAGTGAAAGTGAGGTCGTTCAGTCGTATCCGACTCTCAGCGACCCCATGGACTGCAGCCTACCAGGCTCCTCTGTCCATAGGATTTTCCAGGCAAGAGTACTAGAGTGGGGTACCATTGCCTTCTCCATGATTTGATTTGAGGTGCCATCAGATACAACTTGGAAATCTTGGAAAGTTTGCTTTTAGACACTCTAGACAGCATATCAGAGGGAAGAGAAAGAAGAATATAGATAAAAAATAAATTCTGCTAAATGACTTCTTGAGCTTCCCAGGTGGCACTAGTGGTAAAGAACCCACCTGCCAATGCAGAAGACATAAGAGACACGGGTTTGACCCCTGGGTTGGGAAGATCCCCTGGAGGTGGGCATGGAAACCGACTCCAATATTCTTACCTGGAGAATCCCTTGGACAGAGGAACCTGGTGGGCTATAGTTCATAGGGTTGCAAAGAGTCAGACACAACTGATGCAACTTAGCACTCATGTACACACGCAAATGACTTCTTAACACTTCTCACAAGACAACAGGAATTCTCTGTAGAACACTGAATTTTCCAATGCTTAAATTAGGACCAACTGATTTCTCAACTGTAAATGGAATAAAATCCAAATTCCTTAACCTGTCATGCATCCAGAATCTCAACACATCCTGTTCCTCTTTATTTCCCCCACTTTATTCCTCTGTTTCAAGCCAAATTGTTCCACTCCCAGTTCTTCATACACATCCAAACTGTTCCTATCTATGTCTTCAGGCAGTCCATGCCCTCCCACTTCAATGACTTTACCTGTCCTGCCATTTTCATCCCTTAGGCACAGTCCAAATGCCACGTCTTCTAGAAAGCCTTCCACGATCTTGACCTTGATAAGTTATGTTTCTTTCTGATCTGAATAAGAAATGTATATATGCCTCTTTCATTGGATTTATTTTCTGCTTTATGCTTTACTTAAATAGGTCCTACTTTCCCTATTAAATTAAAAACTCTTTGATAGAAGATAAAATATATGTCTATGCTACAAATTCACTGCCAAGTTCCTTTTGGATTCTGTTGGCAGACTCTCAATTATTTTAATTTGAACGAATCATCCAAAAAATGTATAGCACTTAATATACCCACTTCTCAGAGATATGAAATTCACTTTTTCTTTATCTAATTTAATTGATAGTTCCAGATAATGTTTCAAAAAAAAAATTTACTGATGAACAGTTGTTTCTCATTTCATGGAAATCACCAAAACAAAAGTTGGATAAATTACTTTTTAGAGTTTTTGGTCTAAATACAGAACAAAACTCAGTAAAATAATACTTGCAAACCCTTCTCAGGACTGCTTATAACTATCATCAGTTCAGTTCAGTCACTCAGTCGTTTCCAACTCTTCATGACCCCACAGTCTGCAGAACGCCAGGGCTCCCTGTCCATCACCAACTCCCAGAGTTTACTCAAACTCATGTCCATTGAGTCAATGATGTCATCCAACCATCTCATCCTCTGTCATCCCCTTCTACTCCCACCTTCAATCTTTCCCAGCATCAGGGTCTTTTCAAATGAGTCAGCTCTTTGCATCAGGTGGCCAAAGTATTGAAGCTTCAGCTTCAACATTAGCCCTTCCAATGCATATTCAGGACTGATCTCCTTTAGGATGGACTGGTTGGATCTCCTTGCAGTCCAAGGGACTCTCAAGAGTCTTCTCCAACACCACAGTTCGAAAGCATAAATTTTTCGTCACTCAGCTTTCTTTATGGTCCAACTCTCATATCCATACATGACTACTGGAAAAACTAGCTTTGACTAGACAGACCTTTGTTGGCAAAGTAATGTCTCTGCTTTTTAATATGCTATCTAGGTTGGTCATAACTTTTCTTCCAAGGAGCAAGCATCTTTTAATTTCATGCCTGCAGTCACCATCTGCAGTGATTCTGAAGCCCCCAAAAATAAAGTCTATCACTGTTTTCATGTAACTATTATAGACTGTAAAATACACTTTGAACTGGTTTAAGTAAGGACAGGATTGTGACAAAATATATATTTGTAATTCTCCCAAGAATACACAAACATAAAAACATGTGTGTTGTTGCTTCAGAAAGGGTTGGAGGCATCTGATAAAACAATATAAAAATAAAAGAACCACCTCAAAATCTTCTTGTATAGAAATTGATAATAGGAAAATCTAAAATTCAGCTTAAACTTTGGGAACTAACCAAATGCTGAGAAATCTACAGAACTTATTTTATATAATCTTGGTTTTCTATTTGTTGAAGTAAGTATAATCTACTATAAAACAAATAGATATTAATGTGTATGATTTCAATAACTTTCTCTTTATTTCCAGCTTTACTGAGAAATAACTAAGGAGTTTCTTTTAGAGTTACTTTGAGAGCTCTACCAGGTAACTCCAAAAAGAACTCCTCAGTCTGATTGGCTAAGATTTATGCAAAACCGATTTTTGTTGGCGGTAGCTCTTTGAATTGCTTATTTTCCTTAATTGGAAATTATCATTTTCAAGGACCCTTGACTCTAGTCTTTCCTCCTCTCTTAGAATTTCTCAGCTACTTCATCCTTATCCATCATTCATAATATGCACAAGTATTTCTGTTGCACAAGAGCAAATAAGTAAGATCTTTTCTCAAAAGAAATAAATTATATTAGCTTACTCTACTTTTCCAGTAACATGCTATTCAGAAGTATAAATAATCTTATATCCTTTAGAGCTGGAAATTCCAAATAAGGTGAATTACATTGAAATATACCCAATATCAAAGTATATCATCAACAACTTCAAAGAGTAACTGAATATACATCTATTATGAAGTAGATTTTGCTGAATTCTATTTTTCCTTCTTCAAGTCAGCTTTATTGAAATACAATTATACATAATAAAACTCACTCTTTCAAATGTAGTCTGATGAGTTTCGACAAATATACACAGTCATGTAAACACTACCACTATCAAGAACCAGAACATTTCCATATAGCTCCGTTATTCCTCTTTGAGGTCAGTCACACCCCTAACTTCCATTCCTGGTTTTGTTTTCCATCCCAATAGTTTTGCCTTTTCTAGAATGTAATACAAATAGAGTCCTACAGCATTTAGTCTTTTGTTTCTGACCTCATTCATTTAGCATAATGTTTTTGAGATTTATCCATGTTGTCTGATATACTAATATTTGTACCTCACTCCTATTTGTTGCTAAATAGCATTCCATTGCATGAGTATAACACAAACTATTTAACCAGTTATCCTCTGATGGACTTAGGCTTGTTTTCAGCTTTTAGTTATTATGAATAAAACACTGATGAACATTTGACTAGAGTGGGCCTTTGTGTGGACCTGTTTATATTTGTTTTGATTAAACACCTAGAAGCAAGATTGCTGAATCATATGGTGTGTGTTTATAAAAAACTGCTAACGCTGTTTTCCAAAGTGACCTTATCCTTTTGTACTCTCATCAGCAACATAAGAGACTCCAAATTATACCAAAAGCCCATCATCATTTATTACTGTCAATCTTTTTTAATTTTAGTTACTATAATGAATCTATAGTGGCATCTCAATATGATTTTAACTTACATTTCCCTATAATATTGATCTCCAATCCCACTGCTTTCTTTGGGGTACATATATATTTTAAGGCTTCCTAGGTAGCACAGTGGTAAAGAACCCACCTGCCAATGGAGTAGATGCAAGAGACGCAGTTTCAATCCCTGGATCAGAAAGATCCCCTGGAGTAGGAAATAGCAAAACCCACTCCAGTATTCCATGGACAGAGGAAACTGGTGGGCTGTAGTCCATAGGGTCACAAAGAGTCAGACATGAGTGAGTGACTGAGCACAAACACACATAATAACTAATGATGTTGAGCATCTTTTCATGTGCCTGTTCGGTCAAATGTCTGTTTAAAACTTCTGTCTGTTTTTAAAACTGGATTGTTTTTGGCTGCCTTATGCAAAGAATGACTCATTAGAAAAGACCCTGATGCTGAGAAAGACTGCAGGATGGAGGAGAAGGGAACAACAGAGGATGAGATGGTTGGATGGCATCACTGACTCAATGGACACGAGTTTGAGTAAACTCCAGGAGTTTGCGACAGACACGGAGGCCCGGTGTACTGCAGTCCATGAGGCTGCAGAGTTGGACATGACTGAGCGACTGAACTGAACTACTATAAAAAAGTTCTTTATAAACTTCAAGTCCTTTATCAGATATGCATGTAGTATTGCTGAATATTGTAGTACATATCTTTTTGGATACTCATCCAATGACTTTATAGGTTAAATTAGAAAGGACTATACCATTCAAGATCAAATTCCCTAAGAACTGCACCATCCAAAGGTCAATTTCCATTAAGACTATATCAACTATTGGTCAACTTGCAAAGGACTGTTCACTACTTAAAAGTCAAATTCTATAAAGGCAACCAAATGGCAAATTCTCTGAGTACTGTACCATTCAATGTCTTAGGGATAGAATAGATCTCATTGATCATATTCTGAAATCAATCACTGTGTGTTTATATCAAAAATGATCCAAATATGTCATTCTATCAGATTATGTCTTATACCTTGAAAACAAAAAATGCTTAGAATTTATACTGAGGCAAATTTTTTAAAATATTTAGCAGTACTCCACCAAACTTACTTAAAGACTCAATAAACCTTACTAACTCCATTTCTCTTTTCCATGTCCACACTCATATTCAGGCACAGGGTTATATTAATTTGTATTTTTTTATTTCATTGGATATGTTATTTTGATGTTAGTAGTATCTCCTCCTCTAAAAATCACCCTCTGTTCTGTCTTAACTACAGAAGCTAGTATACAGTTCAGTATTTAGCTGTGTGTCAGTTGGGCTCCCAGGAGGAAGCAGATTTCACACTCAAAGGGAATAAGAAGGGACTATTCACAAAACGGTAAATAAGTGTTAAGGGAAATCAGCAAGCCACAATGCTATTACTCCTAGGTCTGACCAAAAAAATTAAAAAAAATGGAGAGGAAGAAGTTGCTGGAACCTGAAGAGAATAACTCTCGCTACAGGGGCAGTGGTCTTTTGTAGGTAGATTTAAGCAATCTTATGAAATCAGGAAGAAAAAATACTTCAGTCTTATTTTCTTTCTGCTCCCAATTTGCTAATGGGGACTACCGCAGAGAACCCAACAGAAAGGATGAGAGTAGGAGATCAAATTAATGTACTCCATAAATGTCAGCCTCCTAGGACATACAAGAGAGAGAAGAGTGAAGAGTGGATTTGGATTTGGATAGGCCACAGAAATCATTAAAGAGAGGATGACAAATGTGCCTTAATCACTGAATAGTTACTCCAAGTACAACTCTAAATGTACAGAAGAAATGGAATATGAAATATTAACAATAAGAATTATCAATGTTCCCACAAAAAAATTAATGACTTACTGAGTCAAATGTTCAATAGACTCTTTATGTTTGGAAACATGGCCATCCCACATACAGGAAATAGGACATATATTTAGGGTTTTTTGTTTTGTTTATGACTAAACATTACATTCTTAAAAGAGGGTGGGGGTATTGGGGGAAGAAGGATGACAGAAAGTAGCATTGGTTTTTATTTCCTTACTTATCAACGCCTGGGAAAAATATCACTGCTACAATTCTTGAACCACCTATTGCTATCAAAAGTTACATTTTAAAAGTTACATAAATGCACTCTTTAACATTTTTCATTTCATAAAAATACTTATTTGCCTCCTTAATCTAAACATTTACACCACATTCAAGAAAGTATCTTGAAAATGGCATAGAATTAGGTATTTGGTAGACCTAAGTTGGTATTTTGGCTCTATCTTTATTGGTGGTAAGACCTATGCAAAATATTTAACCTTTCTAAGCAAAAATTTCTTAATCTGAAAAGAAAAAAAAATAGTAATGACTTTAGGACTGGGATAAACTTTAAATAATGTATAAAGGACTTCTCATCACAACATCTGGATCACTGCAGTCTCTCCATAAATATTAAACTTCCTCCAATTTTTACTTGGGGGGAAATGTCTTTGGATCCTAAAGAAAGCATTACAGATTCCATTTGTCAAATAATTCTAGATCCATTTTCCTTGTAAAAGAAGGGATAGCCAAATAACGTAGATGACAATGGGAAGACTACTACCTATAATGTCTGTGTTTAGTACTCGTACTCCACTTACCTTTTTTTCTACACATACTCTTGGTTCACTCTCTAATTTTATTCAGGCTTGAAAAAAAATTAACATTTTGATTTCAGAAAATTCTTCAAATCATCTATAAAATATGCTGGAAATTAACTATTTCCTTAAATCTCTAACTGAATGAAGGCAGGAAGTAAAGAAAGAATATAAGGAAACTAATAATCTCTGAAAATGATCCATGGACTGGGTGAGCAAGTCACGCTTATAAACAGCAAAGACTGTCATCACCAAAACTCAACAAGAGGCACAGGATTAAACTAAGGAGATGCCTGGAAACTTCAGAAGAGAAAACACATGTGGACTGAAAAAATTCACACAGTTGTGAATTCACAAAATTCACAAAAGAGCAATTGCTATTTTCCATGTATTCTGCTTCCAATAAACTTCTATGTAGCAACTCAAAGTTCATTAGTAACAAAAATTATAATTTTACCTAAATATTGACTCATTAAGTACTCAGGTACTCAAATATATCTTAACAAAATACTTGAACATATTTATTCTGAGTCTCACAAGATCATGTAAACAAAAAGCTTCATTCTATTTAATTGAGAAAACTATGTATAAATAAATGCTTACGTATACACTTCGTGTTTATACTCAATTGCTCAGTCGTGTCCAACTCTTTGCCACTCCATGGGCTGTAGCCCACCAAGCTCCTCTGCCAATGGAATTTTCTAGGCAAGAATACTCGATAGGATTGCCATTTCCTCCTCCCAAGGATCTTCCTGATCCAGGGATCAAACCCATGGTTCTTGCATCTCTTGCATTGGCAGGCAGTTTCTTTACCAGTAGCACCACCTGGGAAGCTTATATACATTTACCAAATTTAAATTTTTGTTACTCATGTGTGTGAACACTACTGGATTTAATTTTTTGTTATTAATTATTTGTGTATGTGCTACTTAAAATTGGGCATCCAGTCCCATGACTTCATGGCAAATAGGTGGGGGAGAAATGAAAACAGTGATAGACTTTACTTTCTTGGGCTCCAAAATCATTCCAGAAAGTGACTGCAGCCATGAAATTAAAAGATATTTCCTCCTTGGAAGGAAAGCTATGACAAACCTAGACAACATATTATAAAGCAGAGACATCACTTTGCTGACAAAGGTCCGTATCATCAAAGCTATGATTTTTCCAGTAGTCATGTATGGATGTGAGAATTGGACCAAAAAGAAGACGGAGCACTAAAGAATTGATGATTTGGAACTGTAGTGCTTGTTAAGACTCTTGAGAGTCCCTTAGACAGCAAGGAGATCAAACCAGTCAATCTTAAGGAAAATCAACCCTAAATATTCATCAGAAGGACTGATGCTGAAGCTGAAGCTCCAATACTTTGGCTATCTGATATGAAGAGCCAAGTAATTGGAGAAGACCTTGATGCTAGGAATGATTGAGGGCAGGAGGAGAAGTGGGTGACAGAGAATGAGATGGTTGGATGGCATCATTGACTCAATGGACATGAATTTGAACAAACTGCAAAAGATAGTGAAGGACAGGGAAGCCTGACATCCTGCAGTCCATGGGATCTCAAAGAGTTCGACACGACTGAATGATTGAACAACAATAGTAACTGAAAATTATGAAAGTGGTATCTTTTCATTTTATCTATTGGATTAATTTAGTACCTGCTACTGGGTAAGAATCTGACTACCAATGCAGGAGACACAAGAGACATGGGTTTGATCCCTGGGTCAGGAAAATCCCCTGGAGTAGGAAATGGTACCCGACTCCAGTGTTCTTGCCTGGAAAATGTCATGGACAGAGGTGTCTGGCAGGCTATAGTCCATGGTGTCCCAAAGGGTCAGACACAACTGAGCGACTGAGTACACACACACTGGGAAGGGCATAATCTGATATTGGAAAATATCAGGAAGTAATATTTTGACATTTGGATGCTATTGCCATCTAGGACTGGTTATATTTACTTAACTAATAAGATAGATATGGGGCTTCCCAGGTGCATCAGAGGTAAAGAATTCACATGCAATACAGGAGACACAGAGATGCAGGTTCAATACATGGGTAAGAAAGATCTCCTCAAGAAGGAAATGCCAACCTATTCCAGTAATCTTGCCTGAAAAATCCCATGGACAGAGGAGTCTAGTGGACTACAGTCCATGGGGCTCTCAAAGAGTCAGACACAACTGAGTGACTAAACAACAACAAAAGATAGATAACATTCTGTAAAACATCTGTGCTTATCATTGGCATGCCAAGTTATATACCTAAAATTATTATGTTATATGAAGTGTTAAGCCTACTTCTGCTCAACTGACTGCTCAATCTAGATAGATAGTAACCTCTAGCACTTTTCTTGGCCCTTTGGTAAAAGCAGATAAGTGCAATTTATGGGGACACCATAAGAAGGAGGACTCTCTTGTGCTTTGGAATTAAAATACATAAATGAGATCCCTCCAAAAACCACAGCAGAAAAATCAGAATGAAAAATTTCAAACTAACCAAATGAAAGAGGTGGGAGGATATTAAATTTCTGTCAATGAATAAACCATCCCACCTACTAATTTCCTCCACTGAAATTATATCTAAAGTACCAGCTTCAATTTTAAATAATAATAGGTACCATTTATTGAAGAAAGAGCTTTACATACATTGTGTCATTCAATCTTCAGCATAACTCTATGAGGTATATATTACGGTTGCTATTTTATAAGTGAGAAGATTGAAAGTCAGAGACATTAGCAATATGTCTAAAGTCATACACTTATAAGAAAACAAATATTCAACCTATGTTTTTTCAGAAGACAAAGCTTGTGTTCATAGTGATAATCTTAGGTTGTCAATTATATTAAGTGCTTTCTACCTTAAGGTACAAAACTCTTAGGACAGAAACAGGCAAATAATCAAACCATGATATCTTTGTACTATTGATAGATTCCAAAAGATTACAATAGTTATTTTTTTAAATGTTATGAGAGCTAAGTATATTGTTATCTGTTATGTTTACTTATGGCAATCTCTGTATTAGTATACAAAACAACCAAATTCGAAAATAGATCAGCATTCAGTATATCAGAGCACTTCCAAAATGGCTGAGTTATTTAGGACTTGATAGCTGAAAATCTGCTTTTCTATAAAAGCAATGAGGAAAATCACTGGCAAAAATCATCAAAATCAACTTTTTCAGAACTCTGAAATTAACTAAAGATGTGCAACAATATAGTAAATGTATACTCAAGGAAAAGAGATGAACATTGATAAGAAAGCAAATTTAATGGCATTTTAACTCACCCTAATACCCCACGCCCGAGGCCAGGGGCAGCGGCCGGGAGGACCTACCCCACGTCCAAGTAGCAGTGGCTGCTCAGGCGCAAGAGGGCCTAGAGAAGCTATCCCACGTTGAACGTCAGGAAGGGTGGCGGTGAGGAGATATCCCTCGTCCAAGGTAAGGAGCAGCGGCTGCACTTTGCTGGAGCAGCCGTGAAGAGATACCCCACGCCCAAGGTAAGAGAAACCCAAGTAAGGTGGTAGGTGTTGCAAGAGGGCATCAGAGGGCAGACAGACTGAAACCACACTCACAGAAAACTAGTCAATCTAATCACACTAGGATCACAGCCTTGTCTAACTCAATGAAACTAAGCCATGCCCATGGGGCAACCCAAGACGGGCGGGTCATGGTGGAGAGATCTGACAGAATGTGACCCACTGGAGAAGGGAATGGAAAACTACTTCAGTATTCTTGCCTTGAGAACCCCATGAACAGTATGAAAAGGCAAAATGATAGGATACTGAAAGAGGAACTCCCCAAGTCAGTAGGGGCCCAATATGCTACTGGAGAGCAGTGGAGAAAGAACTTCAGAAAGAATGAAGGGATGGAGCCAAAGCAAAAACAATACCCAGCTGTGGATGTGACTGGTGATAGAAGCAAGGTCCGATGCTGTAAAGAGTAATATTGCATAGGAACCTGGAATGTCAGATCCATGAATCAAGGCAAATTGGAAGTGGTCAAAACAAGAGATGGCAAGAATGAATGTCAACATTCTAGGAATCAGCAAACTAAAATGGACTGGAATGGGTGAATTTAACTCAGATGATCATTACATCTACTACTGCAGGCAGGAATCCCTTAGAAGAAATGGAGTAGCCAACATGGTCAACATAAGAGTCCAAAATGCAGTACTTGGATGCAATCTCAAAAAAGACAGAATGATCTCTGTTTGTTTCCAAGGCAAACCATTCAATATCACAGTAATCCAAGTCTATGCCCCAACCAGTAATGCTGAAGAAGCTGAAGGTGAATGGTTCTATGAAGACCTACAGGACCTTTTAGAACTAACACCCAAAAAAGATGTCCTTTTCATTATAGGGGACTGGAATGCAAAAGTAGGAAGTCAAGAAACACCTGGAGTAACAGGCAAATTTGGCCTTGGAATATGGAATGAAGCAGGGCAAAGACTAATAGAGTTTTGCCAAGAAAATGCACTGGTCATAGCAAACACCCTCTTCCAACAACACAAGAGAAGACTACACATGGACATTACCAGATGGTCAACACCGAAATCAGATTGATTATATTCTTTGCAGCCAAAGATGGAGAAGCTGTATACAGTCAGCAAAAACAAGACCAGGAGCTGACTGTGGCTCAGATCATGAACTCCTTATTGCCAAATTCAGACTGAAATTGAAGAAAGTAGGGGAAACCACTAGACCATTCAGGTATGACCTAAATCAAATCCCTTATGATTATACAGTGGAAGTGAGAAATAGATTAAGGGCCTAAATCTGATAGATAGAGTGCCTGATGAACTATGGAATGAGGTTTGTGACATTGTACAGAAGACAGGGATCAAGACCATCCCCATGGGAAAGAAATGCAAAAAAGCAAAATGGCTGTCTGGGGAGGCCTTACAAATAGCTCTGAAAAGAAGAGAAGCAAAAAGCAAAGGAGAAAGGGAAAGATATAAGCATCTGAATGCAGAGTTCCAAAGAATAGCAAAGAGAGATAAGAAAGCCTTCCTCAGCGATCAATGCAAAGAAATAGAGGAAAACAACAGAATGGGAAAGACTAGAGATCTCTTCAAGAAAATTAGAGACACCAAGGGAACATTTCATGCAAAGATGGGCTCGATAAAGGACAGAAATGGTATGGACCTAACAGAAGCAGAAGATATTAAGAAGAGATGGCAAGAATACACAGAAGAACTGTACAAAAAAGATCTTCATGATCCAGATAATCACGATGGTGTGATCACTCACCTAGAGCCAGACATCCTGGAATGTGAAGTCAAGTGGGCCTTAGAAAGCATCACTACGAACAAAGCTAGTGGAGGTGATGGAATTCCAGTGGAGCTATTCCAAATCCTGAAAGATGATGCTGTGAAAGTGCTGCACTCAATATGCCAGCAAATTTGGAAAACTCAGCAGTGGCCACAGGACTGGAAAAGGTCAGTTTTCATTCCAATCCCAAAGAAAAGCAATGCCAAAGAATGCTCAAACTACCGCACAATTGCACTCATCTCACATGCTAGTAAAGTAATGCTCAAAATTCTCCAAGTCAGGCTTCAGCAATACATGAACCGTGAAATTCCTGATGCTCAAGCTGGTTTTAGAAAAGGCAGAGGAACCAGAGATCAAACTGCCAACATCTGCTGGATCATCAAAAAAGCAAGAGAGTTCCAGAAAAACATCTATTTCTGCTTTATTGACTATGCCAAAGCATTTCACTGTGTGGATCACAGATGGAAAATTCTGAAAGAGATGGGAATACCAGACCACCTGACCTGCCTCTTGAGAAACCTGTATGCAGGTCAGGAAGCAACAGTTAGAACTGGACATGGAACAACAAACTGGTTCCAAATAGAAAAAGGAGTACGTCAAGGCTGTATATTGTCACCCTGCTTATTTAACTTCTATGCAGAGTACATCATGAGAAACGCTGGACTGGAAGAAACACAAGCTGGAATCAAGATTGCCAGGAGAAATATCAATCACCTCAGATATGCAGATGACACCACCCTTATGGCAGAAAGTGAAGAGGAACTAAAAAGCCTCTTGATTAAAGTGAAAGAAGAGAGTGAAAAAGTTGGCTTAAAGCTCAACATTCAGAAAAGTAAGATCATGGCATCCAGTCCCATCACTTCATGGGAAATAGATGGAGAAACAGTGGAAACAGTGTCAGACTTTATTTTGGGGGGCTCCAAAATCACTGCAGATGGTGACTGCAGCCATGAAATTAAAAGACGCTTACTCCTTGGAAGGAAAGTTATGACCAACCTAGGTAGCATATTCAAAAGCAGAGACATTACTTTGCCAACAAAGGTCCGTCTAGTCAAGGCTATGGTTTTTCCAGTGGTCATGTATAGATGTGAGAGTTGGACTGTGAAGAAGGCTGAGCGCTGAAGAATTGATGCTTTTGAACTGTGGTGTTGGATAAGATTCTTGAGAGCCCCTTGGACTGCAAGGAGATCCAACCAGTCCATTCTGAAGGAGATCAGCCCTGGGATTTCTTTGGAGGGAATGATGCTGAAGCTGAAATTCCAGTACTTCGGCCACCTCATGCAAAGAGCTGACTCATTGGAAAAGACTCTGATGCTGGGAGGGATTAGGGGCAGGAGGAGAAGGGGACGACAGAGGATTTGAGATGGCTGGTTAGCATCACTGACTTGATGGACATGAGTTTGAGTGAACTCCGGGAGTTGGTGATAGACAGGGAGGCCTGGCATGCTGGGATTTATGGGGTCGCAAAGAGTTGAACACGACTGAGTGACTGAATTGAACTGAATCCTGTCTTCCCAACCTTCCCAAGCTTGAAAACCAATAACTTCACAACAACAGTAGCTGTGAAATCCCTGAGTCTGGAGAGCACAGAATGGTTTGGAACTCCTCCAAAAGCCCTAATCCCCTAGAATAGCAGTATATCACCTACCATTTCCCTAAAAAGTACCATTCACAAGGTATATCTTTATTTTGACCTGATGCAGAGGGTATCCTATGAAAAATGATTTACCTGCTATGCATTTCTTAAAAACAATCAACAATATTTAATGTGGCAAAAGACAGCTCTACACATGGACATCACCAGATGGTCAAAACCAAAATCAGATTGATTATATTTTTTGCAGCCAAAGATGGAGAAGCGCTATACAGTCAGCAAAAACAAGACCTGGAATGACTGTGGCTCAGATCATCAGGTCCTTATTGAAAATTTCAGGCTTAAATTGAAGAAAGTAGGAAAAACCACTAGGCCATTCAGTGTGACCGAAATCAAATCTCTTATGATTATACAGTGGAGGTGACGAATAGATTCAAAGGAATAGATTTGGTAGACAGGGTGCCTGAAGAACTGTGGACAAAGGTACATTGTACAGGAGGTAGTGACTGAAACCATCCCCAAGAAAAAGAAATGCAAGAAGGCAAAGTGGTTGTCTGAGGAGGCCTTACAAACACCCGAGAAAAGAAGAGAAACAAAAGGCAAAGGAGAAAGGGAAAGATATACCCAACTGAAAGCAGAGTTCCAGAGAATAACAAGGAGAGATAAGAAAGCCTTCTTAAGGGAACAATGCAAAGAAGTACAGGAAAACAATACAATGGAATAGAGATTTCTTCAAGAAAGTTAGAGATACCAAAGGAACATTTCATGCAAAGATGGGCTCAGTAAAGGACAGAAACAGCAAGGACCTAACAGAAGTAGAAGAGATTAAGAGGTGGCAAGAATGCACAGAACTGTACAAAAACAGAACTTAATGACTGCGATAACCCTGATGGTAAGGTCACTCACCTAGAACCAGACATCCTGGAAAGTCAAGTGGGCCTCAGGAAGAATTACTATGAACAAAACAAGAGGAGGTGATAGAATTCCAGCTGAGCTGTTTCTAATCCTAAAACATGATGCTCTTAAAGTGCTATGCTCAATATGTCAGCAAATTTGGAAAACTCAGCAGTGGCCACAGGACTGGAAATGATCCGTTTTCATTCCAATCTCAAAGAAAGGCAATGCCAAAGAATGCTCAAACTACCGCACAACTGCTCTCATCTCACACGCTAGTAAAGTAATGCTCAAAATTCTTCAAGCTAGGCTTCAACAGTATGTGAACCAAGAACTTCCAGATATTAAAGCTGGATTTAGAAAAGGCAGAGGAACCAGAGATCTAATTGCCAACATCCATTGGACCATAGAAAAAACAAGAGAATTCCAAACAAACATCTACTTCTGCTTCATTGACTATGCTAAAGCCTTTGTCTGGATCACAACAAACTGAGAAATACTTAAAGACATGGGAATACCAGACTACCTGACCTGCCTCCTGAGAAATCTGTATGCAGGTCAAGAAGGAACAGCTAGAATTGGACATGAAACAATGGACTGATTCCAAATTGGGAAAGGAGTACGTCAAGGCTGTATCTTGTCACCCTGCTTATTTCACTTCTATGCAGAGTACATCATGTGAAATGCTGGGCTGGTGAATCACAAGCTGGAATCAAGATTTCTGGGAGAAATATCAAAAACCTCAGATATGCAGATAATACCACTCTAATGGCATAAAGTGAAGAGGAATAAAGAGCCTTTTGATGAAGGTGAAAGAGGACAGTGAAAAAGCTGGCTTAAAACTCAACATTCAAAAAAACGAATATCATGGCATCTGGCCCCATCACTTCGTGGCAAATAGATAGGGAAAAAGTGAAACAATGACAGATTTAATTTTGGGGGGCTCCAAAACCAATGTAAACGAGGACTGCAGCTACAAACTTAAAAGACTTTTGCTTCTTGAAAGAAAATCTACAACAAACCTAGACAGCATATTAAAAAGCAGAAACATCACTTTACCAACAAAGATCCACGTAATCAAAGCTATGATTTTTCCAGTAGTCTTGTATGGATGTGAAAGTTGGACCACAAAGAGGGCTGAGCACCAAAGAATTGATGATTTTAAATGTTGGTGCTGGAGAAGACTCTTGAGAGTCACTTAGCAGCAAGGAGATCAAACCAGTCAATCCTAAAAGTAAATCAACCCTGAGTATTCATTGGAAGGACTGATTCTGAAGCTGCAGCTCCAATACTTTAGCCACCTGATGCAAAGAACCAACTCATTGGAAAAGACCCTGATGCTGGGAAATACTGAGGACAAGAGGAGAAGGGGGTGACAGAGGATGAGATAAATGTAATAGATGGCATCACTGACTCGATGGGCATGATTTTGAGCAAGCTCTGGGAGATGGTGAAGGACAGGGAAGCCTGGCATGCTGCAGTTCATGGGGTTGCAAAAAGTCAGATAGGACTTAGTAACTGAACAACAATGTAGGAATTGTCTAATCAGCAGATGCTCGAAGTGGTATTTCAGCTAGGACTACCAAGAGGACAGCCAAAAAAGTTTAAAAGAAAAAACTGGGTAATGTGTCCATAGGGGGCTTTGAAAAGCTCTGACATGTTACTGGAATCTAGAAGGCCACATCATGTTGAGGAATGTGTGCATGCCCAGTAAGTACCTAAGAACATATTAATCTCTCACCTCTGACTGAACTTGAGGCTCTGCACAAGCAGAAAGTTAAAGCCAAGGCAAAGTTATAAGTAATCCATTAGAGCACTCAGGCATGACCCAATATGCACATAGAGCCCTTTAGCAAAGATTGGAAGATTTACCTACACAAATTATTTAAGGAAATCTCTCTCCAATTTTGAGCTGACCACTAGGGTAACCAAGTGGAGACATCAGTGGTCAGATGTAACAAAGAACACAGACTTTATATAATTATTCCAGAAAAGTCACAAATAAACACAAATGTCAGCAAATAACAACAACAAACTCTGGAGGTGGTAGGAGTCTATTACTCAAAAGTATAGCATTGTATTATTTTAAATGTCAACATTTCAACAAAAAAGTATAAGATCCTCAAAGAAATAGGCAACTATGGCCAACACACAGGGGGAAAATCAATTAAAAAAAAAAAAACAGTTCCTGAGAAACATAGATTATAAAATTAACTAAATAAAGACTTCAAATCAGCTAATATAATTATGCTAAAAAAAACTGTTAAAAAACCATATCCAAAGGATGAAAGAAAATTATTAGAAAAATGCCACTACTTCACACCACACACAAAAATTAACTCAATACATATGAAGACCTGAATTTAAGAACTAAAATTTTAAAATTCTTAGAAGAAAAAAATAGAAGAAAATCTTTGTTAGATACGAAAGGCACAAGCAACCAAAAAATATATAAGTAGATGCTGCTGCTGCTAAGTCACTTCAGTCGTGTCCGACTCTGTGCGACCCCATAGACGGCAGCCTACCAGGCTCCCCCGTCCCTGGGATTCTCCAGGCAAGAACACTGGAGTGGGTTGCCATTTCCTTCTCCAATGCAAAGTGAAAAGTGAAAGTGAAGTCGCTCAGTCGTGTCCAACTCTTAGGGACCCAATGGACTGCAGCCCACCAGGCTCCTCCGTCCATGGGATTTTCCAGGCAAGAGTACTGGAGTGGGGTGCCATTGCCTTCTCCGATATAAGTAGATAGGTAAATAGATATCATGAATACTAAAAATGCTTATGTCCAAAAGAACACCTCAAAAAATAAAAAGACAACCCACAGAATGGAAGAAAATATTTACAAATCATATATATAACAACAGTTTTGTATCTGGAATACATAAAGAACACTCACAATAATAATAACAAAAAGAAAAATTCCCAATTTAAAAATGGGAAAGATTCTAAATAGACATTTCTTCAAAGATATATAAATGGCCAACAAGCACATGAAAAAACACTTAATAAGCTAGGTTCTCAAACACAATGAGGTACTGATTCATGACCACTAAAATGACTATAATCTAAAAAGATGTACAATAACAAGTATTGCCAAGTTTGTGGAGAAACTGGAAGCCTCATACATAGCTAGTGGGGCTGCAAAATGGTGTAGCCTCTTTGTGAAACAGTTTGGCAGTTCCTCAAAAATTAAACATAGAGTTGCCATATGAACCAACAATTCCTCTCCTGGGTATATTCCAAGAGAAAAGAAAACATAGTTCTACACAAAAACTTGCATATGAATATTTATAACAGCACCACTCATAAAAGTCAAAAAGTTAAAATAGTCCAAATGTCCATCAACTGCTGAATGGATAAACAAATGTAGTATAACCATGCAACAGAATGTCATGCAGCCATAAAAAGGAATGAAATACTGATGTATGTTACAGTATAGATGAACCTTGAACACATTATCCTAAATATAAGAAGCCAAACATAAAATAACACATATTGTATGATTCCTTTCATTTGAAATCTCCAAAATAGATGAATTCATCAAGGCAGAAAGTAAATCAATTGTTGCCATAGGCTAAACGGAGGAACAAACGTAAAGTGACTGCCAATACAGGGGGTTTCTTTTGAGAGTGATAAAATGGGAACTCTTCTGGGATTCCATAACGACAATGGTTGCACAACTTTTGAGTATACTAAAAACCACTGAATTGTACAGGTTAAACGGGCGGAATGTAGGCTGCGTGAATTACAGCTCCAAAAAAAAGCTGTGTCTTGTTGGTTTGTTTGTTAAGATTAGAATGCATTCAGGTTGCTGTCGGAAAAGGCAATGGCGACCCACTCCAGTACTCTTGCCTGGAAAATCCCATGGATGGAGGAGCCTGGTAGGCTGCAGTCCATGGGGTCGCTAGGAGTCGGACACGACTGAGCGACTTCACTTTCACTATTCACTTTGCATTGGAGAAGGAAATGGCAACCCACTCCAGTGTTCTTGCCTGGAGAATCCCAGGGATAATGGAGCCTCATGGGCTACCATCTATGGGGTCGAACAGAGTCGGACACGACTGAAGTGACTTAGCAGCAGCAGCAGCAGGTTGCTGTGGCCTTGAGCCTTGGCAGAGGACAAAAAGTGGACTCTGGTTTCAGAGACAGAGGCTGGTGTAGCTTCCCCTCCGCCCCCCGCCCCCCGGCCACTTCAGGCTCTGTGAAGACCAGAGTTTGGGGTCCCACTCAGGTGCCTTTGGGTCAAAGCACCTTGTCCCTACCTGTTCGGACCTCTGGGTTGAGCTGCCACTGCTCTGTGACTCTGACTAGAGGAGGTCAAGAAGCCCCCAGAGCTTTAGGCATTGTGCCGTAGGCGAGGTAAGCCAAACTCCTCACAGACAAGTCTGAAGGGAGGAACCTTCGGCATTGGGCACCTGTGTGTCTCTCATCCCAGGCTCCCCTGACGCGCACCTGTACCGCTACCGAGATCCCGCGAGATCAGACTCCTTTCTCAGGTGCGTCATGTCTGCTGCACCGCCTCAGGGAATCATTTTTCCATATTCTGAGCCACCCCTAGACCCTTGGCGCATCCCAGCCCAACCTGCCCCCCTCTTGGGACCCGCGTTTATTTCCCCCACACAGCCGAAGTCACGTACCTCACCTTGCAAGTTCCAACTGCACTGTGGTTTGCCTTCCTGGGAAACTCCACACTGCACAACCTCTGGGACTTGGCTGTGTCTCCAGCCCTGGCCTCATCCCTCATTCTTTGAGCATTCTGCTTGGTATTCAAACGAGACTATTTCCCGGAAGACTTGGGTGAAAGAGCCAGCTCCCCCTGATTCTGGTACTGATAGATGGACTGGGTCAAAAAGAGAGAGCAATGCCCTGAGGCTGCTCTTCAAGGTTAAGTGCTCTAGGAGGGACAGAGACCCCCTGCCACGAATTTTAGATGCTCCGCAGCTGCCACACAAGCAACTAGCTCTGAGGATATTGGTGAGTGTCTGGGAATTTTTTGTTGTGAGAGCGTGTGTGTGTGTTTCTCTTTTTATTCCCTACTTGGAGGATCTTGCTTTTTCTACAAAGCAGTGCCCAGATGAGGAGCCCAAGGTGCCTAGCGCCACAGTCTATGTGCTCCTTAGTGTACCCCTTGGATTCAGGGAGTAAGGGCCATTTATTCCCTTGGACTCAACTTCTGCTGGAAAGGCTGTTTCATTCAATGAGGTTGCTGGGTCTTGAAGTGAGACTGTTTGCTGTGTCATAGGTTCAGGGTATCAGGCTGTTGTTTTGAAAGGTTGTCAGTGAAATGTAGACATGCTATAGGCTGTAGGTTTAATGAGCCTTTCTCCAGGATATGAGAGTGGCGAGAGTCCCGCCAATCCTGTATGGGCCCATGGTCTGTGTGTGTTCAGGCAATCACAGAGCTTGAGTGCCCCTCCTTCAATTATTGGAGGCCCTAGGCAGGTGAGTGTGACATGGTCTGTGGTTTGCATAGACATATAGGCAAGTGGTCTTTGGAAGGCACTGTACTCTCGTTTATTGGAAGAGGAGAAAGAGATGGCAAAAGCTGACAGCATTGGGTATTATCAGGCAGGCTCCTGTTCAGGTCCTCTGACTGCCTGACCTAATTTTCTAATTTCAGAATAAAATGGTGCATTGAAGTTGCTATGGCCTTGGATCTTGGTAGATGTCAGATGGGGATCCCAGGGTTTCACACTAGAAGCCTGGGCCTGGGTGACTGTCCAGGGCCCTTCAGGGTCTTGGAAGGCTATATAGAATTGTGACCTGAGCATATACAGTTCACTCCCCAGTTCTAGCAGACCCTCCCGTATATAGCATTTGGGCCAGAGGTAGAGAGAGATTGTGTGTGTGTGTGTGGTGTGTGTATGAATGTTGGACAAAATCTAGTAGGGATAAGAAATCAAAGCCTCAGAAAGAGGCAAAAATCACAAAAGAGAGTACCCCACCATGCTAGTGAGTTTTTCTTCAGAAACACAAAACAGCTTCCTGCCTGTAAACAGTGAGTGCTGGGAGAAAAGGTGGGCCCTAGAAAGGAGGCTGATTCATTCATTACTTAGTTCTACTCCAGGAAGAAAACAACTGTGTCCTAAGACAAGTGAAATGAGACACTAGCCCAGGTAACTTACAGTCCTTACAAGGGACAAAGAGCTTCCTCATAAAAAAGAAAAATCCATCCAACAAAAATGCCAACCAGGCATAAAACTCAATTCCTACTTCCACAAAACTGCGAAAGCTCTAATAGAAACCTTCAATCACTGTCTAGAGACCCTCAGTCAGAGACTATCAGCATAGCTACTCATGAGATTACTGCAGGCCCTGATCTGTAAGTACAAATGAGCAATCAAAAATTACCAGTAATTACGATAGGCAAGCAATGTAAAAGAAAGAAAAATAAGCGATGAACAGAACTCAGAGAACTAATTGCCAGGGATCAGAATCAATGCAGGAAAAAGCAGAAATTTTTGAATTAAATTTTAAAAATATTCTCAGAAAATTTTGAGGATATTGCCTCTGTATTTTAAAAGTAAAAGAAAATATATAAGCCACAATAAAAGAATAATTGAATCTTTCAAAACGTATTTGCTAAAATTAAAATTTAATAAAATAGCTGAGGAACTTCCCAGGTGGCACTAGTTTTAAGAACCTGTCTGCCATTCAGGAGACATGAGACGCAGGTTCGATCCCTGAGTCAGGAAGATCCCTTGGAAGAGAGCATGGCAACCCACTCCAGTATTCTTCCTTGGAGAATGCCATAGATGGAGGAACCTGGAGGGCTACAGTCCATAGGGCCACAAAGAGTTGGACACAACTGAAATGACTTAGCATGCAGGCATAAAATAGCTGAATGACAGAATGGATTTAGGTGAAAATTAGTTATTATACTGAGGGATTCAAATATGGGGTTATCCTAAATGCAAGGTAAATAGAAAAATAAATCATAAGAAATAATGATTTTTAAAATGGTATCTAAATCCAAAAATTCCAAAATCTATTAGAACTTTGAACTGAAGAGGAAAAAGAGAATAGAAGGAGAAAATAATTAAATTACTTATTTCTCTTAACTGAAAATCCAAATCTTTAGATCGATAGGTCCCAGAAAGGCTGAAAATGAGAAATGAAACCATGTATAATGAAACTGCGCAAGTATATTGCACATTGTCTAATATAAATGATGAATTACCAATAAATGTTTTAAAAAGTTTAAAAATGCAAAAATTCTAATGAATGAGAAACAAACCAATGGTAAGGGAATGCTAACAAAAGAAAACAAAAGTGATAACATAACTATTGGAAAAATAGCATTGAAGGGGAAAAAGCATTAAATATGATATGATAAAAAATGATGTTTTATACAGATAAAAGATAATAAGATGTTACAACAGTAATGAATATTAATGTACTTAATTCAGTTCAATTCAGTCACTCAGTCATGTCTGACTCTCTGCAACCCCATGGACTGCAGCACCCCAGGCTTCTCTGTCCATCACCAACTCCCAGAGCTTATACAAACTCATGTCCATCGAGTCGGTGATGTCATCCAACCATCTCATCCTCTGTCATCCCCTTCTCCTCCACCCTTCAATCTTTCCCAACATCAGGGTCTTCTCAAATGAGTCAGCTCTTCGCATCAGGTGGCCAAAGTATTGGATTTTCAGCTTCAACAACAGTCCTTCCAATGAATATACAGGACTGATTTCCTTTAGGATTGACTGGTTGGATCTCCTTGCAGTCCAAGAGACTTTCAAGAGTCTTCTCCAGCACCACAGTTCAAAAACATCAATTCTTCGGTGCTCAGCTTTATAGTCCAACTCTTACATCCATTCATGACTATGATCATGGACTATGATACATGACTGGAAAAACCATAGCTTTGACTAGACGGATCTTTGTTGGCAAAGTAACGTCTCTGCTTTTTAATATGCTGTCTAGGTTGGTCATAACTTTTTTTCCAAGGAGCAAGCGTCTCTTAATTGAATGGCTGCAGTCACCATCTGCAGTGATTTTAGAGCCCAAGAAAATAAAGTCTCTCACTGTTTCCATTGTTTCCCCATCTACTTGCCATGAAGCGATGGGACCAGATGTTATAATCTTAGTTTTTGAATGTTGAGTTTTAAGCCAGTTTTTTCACTCTCCTCTTTCACTTTCATCAAAAGGCTCTTTAGTTCTTCTTTGCTTTCTGCCATAAGGGTGGTATCATCTGCATGTCTGAGGTTATTGATATTTCTCCTGGCAATCTTGATTCCAGCTTGTGCTTCATCCAGCCTGGCATTTCATATAATGTACTCTGCATATAAGTTAAATAAGCAGGGTGACAATATACAACCCTGATGTACTCCTTTCCCTATTTTGAACCAGTCTATTGTTCCATGTCCAGTTCCAACTGTTGCTTCTTGACCTGCATACAGATTTCTCAAGAGGCAGGTCAGGTGGTCTGGTATTCCCATCTCTTTCAGAATTTTCCACAGTTTATTGTGATCCACACAGTCAAAGGCTTTGGTGTAGTTAATAAAGCAGAAGCCGTGTACTTAATTACACATATTTAAAATATAAAACTCAAAATCTATTAGAAATAGAAGGTAGTTTCTCTTTCAGGGAGTATGGGGCAAAAGATATTTGAAGGACCCTCCACTACAAAACATTTAGATCCAGGGTAAAACTTTTTACTGTATTGTTGATCTTTCAGGAAAGTAAAGAAAGCTTCAAAAGGGAAAGAGAAATAAAGTTATAACTGAAAGAGAAGCAGTACGTTCTAGGAAAATCTGAAAGGTAGGGTTGCATGAAGGATAGATGATGTACCAGTACTGCACCAGGCCCAAGAGAACCAATGTGACTACATACTTGGTTTAAAGTAACTAGGATCCGCTAGTCTCCAGAAGAAACATCAGTAAATATATCTTAGGGGGAAAACCTCATCAATTTAGTCCCTTAAAATTTCTTACATTCAAATCAAACTTAGATGAGCCTACAGTCAAGGAAATGTGAACACTGAAGTATACAAGTTTCTGTAAATGAATATCAACATCAATAAATAATGAACAAATTTGAATACTCAAGAACTTTAGGTATTTAAAATTATCAGCTATATAGTATAAAAGAACTTTTATATTATAGTTGAAGAAATTTTTTTAATGAAAATACCAAACTGAGCAAGCAACATGAGACTATCTAGAGTGACCAGCTCTGCTGGACTGTGCTTAGTTCCTCAGTCATGTCCAACTATTTGCAACCCCATGGACTGTAGTCCGCCAGCCTCCTCTGTCCATGGGGATTCTCCAGGCAGGAATACTCAAGTGGGTTAGCATGCCCTCCTCCGGGGATCTTCCCAACCCTGGGATCAAACCCAGGTCTCCCGCATTGCAGGTGGATTCTTTACTGTCTGAGATACCAGTAAAACCCCAGAGTGACCAACAGATTTTTTTTTTTAATAAGCAAATAGAATTTTGAAAGTGTAAAATAAAATTGTTGCAATATATATATTAAAGAAGCGTTTTAGACACTGATGAATAACAACACAGAAAACAAAGAGAATAGATGATATGAAAGAGAAATCAAGAGACCTATAGGATATAATAAGAGGTTCAGTATGCATCAAATCAATTCTCAGGAGAGTATGAAGAATGAGGAAGATGGACACTACTTGAAGAGACAGTGATGGAATTTTCTTGAACTCAGGAGAGATATGAAACCACAAAGACAAGAAACACAATGCATTACAAATAGGACAAAAGAAATTCATACTTTGTAAGTTGAAGTGCATCTGCAGTACACCAAAGACAAAGAAAAAAGAAACCAATTAATGTGTAAACAAACATAACCACAATAGTCTATATTAAATAATAATAATAATGTCTAATTTTGAAGGTTAAACAAAGACACAGTTCTGAATTTTCTAGCATGTTATTCAAGAGGTCAGGTGTAGTTTAAATTTACAGTAAAAGTGTTAATATATGAATATTAGATTTTTGCTTAAATGTACATGGTAACGAAATAGAAAATATAACTCCAGGTCCCTAGAGGGAAAAAAATGAAATAGAAAAAAGAATTCTAACCAACCCTGAGAAAAGCATGAAAAGAGAAAAACTATAAGCATATGTAAAGCTGAATGATTGGAAAATAAATAGTAGAAAATAATAATTAGGAAAGATATAAACAGCTTGAATAACTATTTGAGTTTGATTTAATCAATCTACTTAGCAATTAAGAATTTTGAACCCAATAGTGAATTTCCATTATTTTCAAATAGAAATGGAATATTTACATATACCAGAGTAACAATCAGAATTAAGTCAGGAGACAGAACCCACACAGGCACACTAAGCCTCAAAGGAAATATCAACAAAATTTTAAAATGAGGGCTTACATCACATTTCCTACTCACAATTTGAAAAAAAAGCTATGATCTAAAAACAAAATAGTCCACTTCACTGCTTTAGGGAAGGAAAATTCAAGCATCAGTGTATTAGTTTTCTATTTCTGCTGTCACAAATCATCACAATTTAGTAGCTTAAAGGGCTTCCCTAGTGGCTAAGATGGTAAAGAATCTGCTTGCAGTGTGGGAGACCTGGGTTCGATCCCTGGGCTGGGAAGGTCCCCTGGGGGAGGGCATGGCAACCCACTCCAGTACTTGCCTGGAGAATCCCCATGGACAGAGGAGGCTGGTGGGCTACAGTCCACTGGGTCTCAAACAGTTGGATACAACTGAGTGACACAGCACAGTACCTTAAAACAACACAAATTTATTATCATACAATTCTAGTAGTCAGAAGTCTAACACAGATCTCAACTGGCTAAAATCAAAGTAATGGCAGGCTGCCTGCCTTTCTGGAGGCTCTAGGGAAGCATGTTTTCTCTTTATTTAGGTTGTTTGTAGAATTCAGTTTCTTGCATTTATTAGACCAAGGTCTTGATTTCTTCATGGCTGTAAACTGAGTGCAGATCCCCACTTTCTAGAAGCTACCAGATTTTCTGCCTCGCAGTTACCTACTTCCATCTTTAAAATCAGCAAGAGTTGGTCAAGTCCTCTTACTGCATTTCTCTGACCCTTTCTTGTGCCTCCCTCTTCCACTTTTAAGAGCTCGTGCAGTTGTATTGGGACTCACATAGATAGGAAAATGAAAAGAATATCCCCATCTTAAACTCATAACTTCAATCATATTTTCAAGGTACTGTTTTTTAAATTCTGAGAACTAGGGTGTGGGCATCTTTGGGGGCCATTATTCTGCCTAGCACAATCAGATTGGCACACATACACAAAGACCAATAACATCTAATGATGGTAAAATTAGAGGATGAGGGAAAACAGTATTATTGTGTGTGTGTGTACCTGTGTGCATGTGTGTGTGTGTGTCTAAAGACTTTTAAAACCCAATTGGATCTTATGGACCTAATTCAAAATGTAAGTTTTGACCCATGAGTCCCATTTTAGGGTGTTCTCCTGAAGAAATAGTTTCACATATGTATAGAGATACTGTATGTTTTTGTAGGACTCTTTGCAAGAGCAAAGTCCTAAAGAATCTAAATTTCCACCTATATGGTAATGATTAAATAAATTATGATACATCCATACAACTTAACACAATGAAATTTTTAGGAAAATGAGACAAAAGTTACTGAATGTACTGACTTGGGAAAAAAGTAGAAATATATCATGCATCAAAAAACAAATTGTTCAATATGTGTAATGAACAACAACTAAAATAAAATCTGTCTCTTTGAAACTTAAAAATAATCTCCTAAATTACTTATATTAAAGAGGATATTAGAGATTATTTTTAAATTACTGCCAAAATTTCTGTGATGAACAAAGAAGCACTTAGCCAAAAAATATTATAGACTTAAATGCATGTATTAGCTGACAAGAAAGAATTAAAAATAAATGAACTAAGTATTAAATACAAGAAGTCAAATTTTAATAACAAAACCAACTTATCATAGGTAGTTGATATTTATAAAGATAGTAGAAAAATTAATGTTAAAAATAGAAAAATAGCAAAAATAATTTTTTTTAATTTTATTTTATTTTTAAACTTTACATAATTGTATTAGTTTTGCCAAATATCAAAATGAATCCGCCACAGGTATACATGTGTTCCCCATCCTGAACCCTCCTCCCTCCTCCCTCCCCATACCATCCCTCTGAGTCGTCCCAGTGCACTAGCCCCAAGCATCCATTATCGTGCATCGAACCTGGACTGGCAACTCATTTCATACATGATATTTTACATGTTTCAATGCCATTCTCCCAAATCTTCCCACCCTCTCCCTCTCCCACAGAGTCCATAAGACTGTTCTATACATCAGTGTCTCTTTTGCTGTCTCATACACAGGGTTATTGTTACCATCTTTCTAAATTCCATATATATGCGTTAGTATACTGTATTGGTGTTTTTCTTTCTGGCTTACTTCACTCTGTATAATAGGCTCCAGTTTCACCCACCTCATTAGAACTGATTCAAATATATTCTTTTTAATGGCTGAGTAATACTCCATTGTGTGTATATACCACAGCTTTCTTATCCATTCATCTGCTGATGGACATCTAGGTTGCTTCCATGTCCTGGCTATTATAAACAGTGCTGTGATGAACATTGGGGAACTGGTTCTTTAGAAACAAAATTTTAGAAAATCTTTTTTAGAAAAAAGATATCAATAAATAAAATTAGGAACAAGAAAAGAAACATTGTGATATTTTTTGTGAGATAGTTTTTAAAGACAGAAACATAGATATTGATTTCAGTAGTATGAGGTGGGGATTATATGAAATGGACAATTATAGAATATTTCCCAGAAAGGCTGAAGCTACAAAATTTGAATTTAAAAAGAGATAGGAAATCCAAATAAAACAATAATGAAAAGAAAGTATTGAAAATGTAGTCAATATATACCTTTCACCCAAAATGCACAAGGCCCACTTTTCTGGTCCATTCTACTAAACTTATAACTTTTTTATTTAATAAACTAATAAACTTATAATAATTTTGTTATTTAAGTTTATTCAGAACACAAGAATAAAAATGAAAAGCTATCAAACATTTTGTCAGAATTATTGTTTACAAAGAAACCACATATTTCTATTGAAATAGAATAGCTTCCTCTTACTCATGAATAGAGATTTTAATAATGATAAATAAATATTGACAAATCAGACCCAGGATTGTATCATGTTAAAGTTTATCACAAAAAAGAAAAAAAAAGTACTTTATTAAAATATCTATTCATATAATTCAGATCACTGACAGATTGGCTTTAAAAATATGACAATCTTGCTAAATGATTGAATATTTTATGTGATTTCCCCACCTGGTGGGTCTAATCTGAGTTATCATCTGTACCCACAAAGTTCAGGATGAAGTCCACAATGTCACATCATACAGGTTAAGGAATATACTTTTGAGAGGAAAGGGGAAATAGTATGTCAGTAGTTAGCAAAGGGAGAGACAGCATAGTTAGACATTCCTAATCCCTCCAACACGTCACAGAGAGGCCAACCTTCCCAAGGCACAGTTATTCCAGTGGCGACACCTTAATTCCCCACCGCTACTACCACCTCCATATCCTCATCTCTCTTCCTTATAATTCAGTCATGAAAGTCTAGCATTTGGATGCAGATTACACTCAGACTGCCTAACATCAGCCTCTCTGGATTTGGAGCGAAAGCATTTTACAGAAATTACCTGGAAAGTTTAGTCATCTGTCTTACTGAAGTCCTTGAGACAATAGGACACGGCAGCCCCTCTTGCAAAGGGACAGTGGCAAGGGGTGAAAGCCAAGTTCTCTCCTCCTGAAGTAGGGGAGGCATCCTTATCCCAGATAGCCTGATGTCCAAGCAAGTCCACCTAAACAACAAGGTCACCTTTGCACAATTCTGCTTGTTGCCTCATAAAAATTCAATTCCAATGCATGACTTTTCAAATCTTCATAAACTTGAATAGAAAAAGAAAAAAATCTGTAATTTTATTAGGAAGAATCTATCAAGAACCTGAAGCAAGTCTCATGTTTAATAATGAAAGATCAATGGCATTCCCTTGAAAGCAGAAATAAGACAAGTAGGTCCTTGCTTTTAACATTTCTGGAGACTTTCTTAATACAATAGGAGCAAAAGAAAGATAGTATTTTTAAAAGGTAGAGTTGTCAATTTTTGGAGATGTAATTGTCTACCTAGAAAAGAGAAGTTTTTGAAATAGTGATAATTTTATCTCTTGACATAGCTGATTGTTATAATGTATGTTTGCTTTGTAAAAATCACCAAGCTTTTATATTTACAATTTGTGTACTTTTTTATATACTCTATCTTTCAGTTTTGCTTGAAAGATAAAGAATAAAACTCAAGAAATAACTATGCATATATATATGGATATTTAGTATTAGATAAAATCAACATTTCAAATTGATGGTAGAAATTTGACATCTCAGTCAATAATGTTAGATATCTACCAAGGGAAAATTTTATTTAGATCACTTAGAGTTAGGTAAAATTATATGGATGAATGATCCAAACATTAAAAATTTGTAAAACTACTAGAAGGAACTACAGGGAAATATTTTTATAATTTTTGACTGAAGAAGTTCTAGGTTGACAAGTAACAAAATCTAAGAGCCACAAAGAAAAAAAATAATAGATTTAGCTATAAGATAGTAGAAGCAACGTTGAAAGGTCAGTGACAATAGGAAACATTTACCTAGGAGAAAAATTAATGTCCGAATTTTTTAAAGAGCACATAAAAATCAATTTTTTGATTTTTATAAATCAAAATAAAGACAATTTTCTTTAAAGAGCAATGATGTGAACTGGCCATTTACAGGAAAATAAATACAAATAACCAACACATATAAGTAAATATGTTCAGCCTCATATATTGAATGAAAAAATTAAAAGTGGTAATGTAATATCATGTCTTACACACCAGATTAATCCAAATGAAAAATTTGGCAATATTCGTTGTTGTTGAGATATGGGGAAACAGGAGCTATTAAGAGGCATTGAAATTCATAGAACTCTTTAGAAAGCAGTTCAGCAATATGTACCAAATTTAAAATAGGCATACTCTTTGAGACAACATTAACATTGAATACTGTTCCACAGTATTCACTGAATACTATTCCAATACTTTGGCCACCTGATACAAAGAACTGACTCCTTGGAAAAGACCCTGATGCTGAGAAGGATTGAAGGCAGGAGGAGAAGGAGACAATAGAGGATGAGATGGCTGGATGGCATCACCAACTCAATGGACATGAGTTTGAGTAAACTCTGGGAGTTGGCGATGGACAAGGAAGCTCGGCATGTTGCAGTCCATGGGGTCACAGAATCGGACACAACTGAGCAACTGAACTGAACTGTTCTACAGAAATAGTAGTACAAATGAACAAAATATTTATTGTATCATTGTTTATGTTAAAAAAATATTAGATCCATCCCACTGGAAATAGTTAAATAATATATATCTGAGTTATTTTTAAAAAGGGAGCCAATATGTACAAACAGGGTAAGATGAAGACAGAAAAATGGTCAAATAAGATATAGTGTGTAGTCCCTTCAACAGTGAAAAAAATCTATACATATTGTTGAGGATTTTGAGCAGAGCCTATCAATACCGACTTTTTCCTGTTTACAACTCTGTGTGTGTGTGTGTGTGTGTGTGCGCGCGCACGCACACACACATGCGCACACTCCTCAATTGTAAGATATGATCAAAGAGATGTAAATAGAGAAAAAAATCATCTTTATGCTACAACTGTAACTGACAAGATATCAAGATGGAATTCCTATTGTATAGAGTGGTCTAGTGGGAAATAAATTGATGATGAAAAATAAACAAGATACCCTCAGATGCTGATGAGTTCTTTAAGAAAAAAAAAAAACAATAGAAAGCTTAAGGGGTAACCTTGGGACAGGAGGAACTACTTCAGATTGGGTGGTGTGAGAAGGTCACCTGAAGAATTGAAAATGCAAGGACTCCATCTTTGCAAGAGCTGGGAAATAGATGCAAAAGACTGAAGGCACAACAGAGATTGGTGGGTTGAAGAAACAAAACTAAGACAAAAGCAAAGTGAATAAGTTTGCTTTTCACTTTGATGAAAAGGGGTTGATGGTCAAATGATAAAATTCTTTTAAGTAAGCAGGAAACACACCCTATAGGGCATTTAGGTGTGCGTAGGTATTTGGATTTTATTCAAAGTACAATGAGAGGGTTTTAAATTCAGGCTTGATATGATCAGATTTAATATTCCAACAGGATCACTTGAATGCTGGGTGCAAATTATAAGGGGGCAAGAAGAAAATCCAAAGGACCAGGAGCGGAAAACCCCATTTAGTGGCTTCTGTATTGTGGAGGCAAAAGTTGATAGAGGCTCGCTCTGTGATGTGTGGAAATAAATGAAAATAACTAAGTGAGGTAAGCAAAGGCTGTTTATTCAGAGCTTTACATAGCAAGGGAGTTGGCCACCATCACTTTCATTTTGGTAGAGACTCAAAGGCAGGCAGAAGAATGGGAAAGCTTTGTAATCAGGAGAAGAGAAGGCTTCAGGAATGCCCCAATTGGCAGCTGCTGGCATGGAGAAGCTGAAGGTGAGCTAACGAGAAGCAAGTTATCCTTTGTGATTAGTGCTTATTTGGTTTTCTCTGTATGCTCAGTCACTCAGTCATGTCCAACTCTTTGTAACCACATGGACTATAGCCTGCCTTCTCTATCCATGGAATTTTCCAGGCAAGAATACTAGAGTGGGTTGCCATTTCCTACTCCAGGGGATTTGCCCAACACAGGCAACAAATCTACATCTCCTGCAATGGCAGATAGAGTCTTTACCACTGTGGCACCTGGGAAGCCTTTGGCTTTTTCTGGTTAGTCCTAAATGGAAAGCAGGAACAAAAATTAGGGACCAGCTCAGTTGTTAATGAAATCTTAGCCAACTGGGTTGATTGTCATAGAAGTTATTATTTATCTTATTGGATTGTGTCTAAAGATAGCAGTCTGGCTTCCTGCAAGTCTAACTTGCAGTAGGCTGGCTTACAGAGCTGTTTTTGTACCTAAGGGTGTTAGTTTCTTGGGCATGTTGCTTCAGGTTATGGGTCAAAGTTCTATTTTTATATTTGATTTGACTACTGGACAGTTTTATACTGTCTCTCTTGGTGGTGATTTAGTCGCTAAGTCGTGTCTGACTCTTGCGAACCCATGAACTGTAGCCTGCCAGACTCCTCTGTCCATGGGGATTCTCCGGGCAAGAATACTGGAGTGGGTTGCTATTTCCTTCTCCAGGGAATCTTCCTGACCCAGACATTGAACCCAGGTCTCCTGCATTGCAGGTAGATTCTTTACCAACAAAGCTACAAGGGAAGCTCATTGTCTCTCTAATGGTAATAATTGAATAGGGAAATGATTGGATCCATGGACCTGTCAAAACTTGTTAATAAATCAGCTGTCAGAGGGTTAGGAAAAAAGAAGAATCTGGAATCACTCTTCAGCAATTAAGTGTGATAGATAAACCCTTAGAATCAATGAAATGAAATATAGCTTGGGCCACAAAACTGAGCACTTACATTCAGAGCAGGGATCAACCAAAGTTTTTCTGTAAAAGCCTAGATACTAAATATTCAGCTTTGCAGCCCTGGTGTCTGTTATAACTCCTCAACTCTGCTATTGCAGGATGAAATAGTCATAGACAAAATATAAATGAAAATGGCCATGTTCCAATAAAACTTTATATATGAGCAATAAAATTTGCATTTCATATAATGTTCTTTTGGGTTTTTTTTTCAACCACTTGAAATGTGAAAAACATTCTTAGCTCACATGCCTTATAAAAACAGCCAACAGATAGGGTTTGGTCCAAGGGCTTCTCAGGTGGCACTAGTGGTACAGAACCCACTTGCCAATGCAGGAGACATAATAGACATGTGTTTGACCTCGGATTGGGAAGATCCCCTGGGGAAGGAAACGGCAACCCACTCCAATATTCTTGCTTGGAAAATCCATGGACAGAGGAATCTGGTAGTCTACAGTCCATGGAGTTGCAAAAAGTCAGACATGACTAAAGCAACTTAGCACACACACATAGTTTGAACTATGTGAATCCCTGAACTAGAGTCAAGGGTTGTTAAGCTAAGCATTGTATCGTGACTTAATACAAATTATTTTATAATTCTCACAGCTCTATGAAGTCACAACTCATATTATGACCATTTTAATAATTAAGTAACTGAGTCTTAGAGAAGATAAGTAATTTTTGTAAGGTTATTTGCCTAATAAGCAGCAATAACATTTGTTACTGAGCTAACAGGATTTGACTTGGATTCCGTGTAACAGCTTTCCTGTCATTCTCCTAGTAGGTAACTTCAACTCATTTGGCCTTATCTCAGTTTTAATTTCCACAAGATTAAGAATGATAATAATATATATTTATCTTTGTATGGTTGTTGTGGAACTCAAATAAAATAATACTTTTTGTAATGCATTTTATAAATTGAAAGGTTTTATTTCTCCTCTTCCCCCAGGGTGTGTGTACATGAGCACTTAATCATGTCCAGCTCTTTAGGACCCCATGGACTATAGCCCACAAGCCTCCTCTGTTTTTCCAGGCAAGGATACTGAAGTGGGTTGCCATTTCTCCCTCCAGGGGAATCTTCCCAACTCAAGGATCAAATCTGCATCTCTTGAGTCTCCTGAATTGGCAAGCGGGTTCTTTACCAGCTGAGTCACGAGGGAAGCCCTTCCCCCAATGTAGCCATATGGCTTACTCCCTCATTTCCTGGAAGCCTTTGTTTAAATTATACCACATTGAAGAGGTTTTTCCTGACCATCCTATGTAAGCTAGCACCCCCAATATTCTGATGTTTTTTTCTTCAAAACACTTTCATACTCCAATACATTATACATTTACCTCTTGATTATTGTTTGTCTTCCCCCACACAAGAACACCATAAAACACAACAAGAGAAAAATGACTGTTTAATCCCCTTGCTATATCCCCAATGCCTGAAACAATACCTGATAGAAATGGATACTTAAAAATAACTATTGGATTAATGAATATAGACATGTAAGACATAACGATATTTAGAAAAAACTCTAGTGGAAAAATCATTCTCACTGCACACAATCTTTTAAAAGAGGAGAAGGACAAGGAACATGTTATAAACATTGATTGTCCACTTTTATATATATTTGCAGATGTCCATAATAAAACATACATTTAAAAAATAAAATAAAATAAAATAAAAGAGGAGAATAGAGACAGCACTAAAGCAGCTATGAAAAATAAGCATTATAACCAATAGAACTCTCCTGATTCCAAAAAAAAAAGAACAAATCTACAGTTTGTTTTATTTTTAAGGAGAAATGCATTGACTTTACTTTGAAGAGTTAAAAGAACTCTTGAGTTTTAGGGACCTGTGTCAGATGAATTCATAATACAATAGTCCACCCTCATGCATTATTTCTCTTTCCACAGTTTCAGTTACCCACCATAGTCCAAAAATATTAAATGGAAAATTCCAGAAAGAAACCATTCATATGAGTTAAATTTTGTACCATTCTGAATCGCATGATGAACTTTCACTCAATCCTGCTCCATTACACCCAGGATGTGAACCATCTATTTGTCCAGCAAATCACTTGGTAGCTCTCCTTGTTATCTGATCTACTGTTGTGACACCAGTGTTTGTGTTCAAATAACCCTTCAGTCAGTCAGTCAGTTCAGTCACAAAGTCATGTCTGACTCTTTGTGACCCCATGGACTACAGCACTCCAGGCCTCCCTGTCCATCATCAACTCCCAGACTTTACTCAAACTCATGTCCATTGAGTCAGTGATGCCATCCAACCATCTCAGGAGTTCATGGTCTGTGCCACAGTCAGTACCTGGTCTTCTTTTTTGCTTATTGTATAGAACTTCTCCATCTTTGGCTGCAAAGAATATAATCAATCTGATTTCAGAATTGACCATCTGGTGATGTCCATGCATAGTCTTCTCTTGTGTTATTGGAAAAGGGTGTTTGCTAACACCAGTGCATTCTCTTGGCAAAACTCTACTCCAGGTATTTCTTGACTTCCTACTTCCAGTCCCCTATAATGAAAAGGACATCTTATTTAGGTGTTAGTTCTAGAAGGTCTTGTAGGTCTTCAGAGAACCATTCAGCTTCAGCTTCTTCAGCATTACTGGTTGTGGCATAGACTTAAATTACCGTGATATTGAATGGTTTCCCTTGGAAACCAACATAAATCATTCTGTCATTTTTGAGATTGCATCCAAGTACTGCATTTTGGACTCTTTTGTTGACTATGATGGCTACTCCATTTCTTCTAAGGGATTCTTGCCCACAGTGGTAGATATAATGGTCATCTGAGTTAAAGTCACCCATTCCAGTCCATTTTAGTTCACTGATTCCTAAAATGTCGATGTTCACTCTTGCCATCTCCTGTTTGATCACTTCCAATTTGCCTTGATTCATGAACCAACATTCCAGGTTCCTGTACAATATTGCTCTTTATAGCATTGGACTTTACTTCCATCACCAGACATATCCACAATTGGGTGTTGCTTTTGCTTTGGCTCTGTCTGTTCATTCTTTCTGGAGTTATTTCTCCACTGCTCTCCAGTAGCATATTGGGCACCTACTGACCTGGGGAGTTCATCTTTCAGTGTCCTATCTTTTTGCCTTTTCATATTGTTCATGGGGTTCTCAAGGCAAGAATACTGAAGTGGTTTTCCATTCCCTTCTCCAGTGGACCACATTCTGTCAGACCTCTCCACCATGACCTGTCCATCTTGGGTTGCCCTACACGGCATGGCTCATAGTTTCATTGTAACCTTTATTTTACTTAATAATGTCCCTAATGTGCAAGAGTAGTAGTATTGCAAGCAATTCGGGTATCCCAAAGAGAAGCCTTAACGTATTTTTTTTAAGTGAAAAGGTGGACTCTGTGGGAGAGGGAGAGGGTGGGAAGATTTGGGAGAATGGCATTGAAACATGTAAAATATCATGTATGAAATGAGTTGCCAGTCCAGGTTCGATGCACGATACTGGATGCTTGGGGCTGGTGCACTGGGACGACCCAGAGGGATGGAATGGGGAAGGAAGATGGAGGAGGGTTCAGGATGGGGAACACATGTATACCTGTGGTGGATTCATTTTGATATTTGGCAAAACTAATACAGTTATGTAAAGTTTAAAAATAAAATTAAAAAAAATAAATAAATAAATCAACAGTACATCAATAAAAAAATTTTTAAACAAAAAAAAAAAGAAGAAGAAAAAAATAATAAAATTGTATGCTGAGATTACTAATATCTATGATAAAAGCAAATCATCTATTCATGAAATTGTGAAAGAGAAAAAAGAAATTAATGCTAGTTTTGCAGTCACATCTCAAAATGCAAAAGTTGTCACAGTGCGTAAGTGCTTAGTTAAGATGGAAAAGGCATTAAATTTGTATTGTATTTTGAGAGAGACCACATTCACATAACTGCTATTACAGTATATTGTTATGATTGTTCATTTCTTTTTCACTTATTGTTGTTAATCTCCTACTGAGCTTTGTTTATGAGTTAAACTTTATCATAGGTATGTATGTATGAAAGTGAAGTGTTAGTTGCTCAGTTGTGTCCGACTCTTTGCAATCTCGTGGTCTGTCCATGGGATTCTCCAGGCAAGAATACTGGAATGGATTGCCATTCCCTTCTCCAGGGGATCTTCCCAACCCAGGGATTGAACCCAGGTCTCCTGCATTGCAGGAATATGCTTTACCATCTGAGAAGCTCAGAGAGAGCCAATTTCTGCTTTATTGACTATACCAAAGCTTTTGACTATGTGGATCACAATAAACTGTGGAAAATTCTGACAGAGATGGGAATACCAGACCATCTGACCTGCCTCTTGAGAAACCTGTATGCAGGTCAGGAAGCAACAGTTAGAACTGGACATGGAACAACAGACTGGTTCCACATCGAGAAAGGAGTCTGTCAAGGCTGTATATCATCACCCTGCTTATTTAACTTCTATGCAAAGTACATCATGAGAAACGCTGGGCTGGAAGAAGCACAAGCTGGAATCAAGATTGCCAGGAGACATATCAATAACCTCAGATATGCAGATGACACCACCCTTATGGCATAAAATGAAGAAGAACTAAAAGGCCTCTTGATGAAAGTGAAAGTGGAGAGTGAAAAAGTTGGCTTAAAGCTCAACATCCAGGAAACTAAGATCATGGTATCCGGTCCCATCACTTCATGGCAAATAGGTGGGGAAATAATGGAAACAGTGACAGACTTTATTTTCTTAGGCTTCAAAATCACTGCAGATGGGGACTGTGGCCATAAAATTAAAAGATGTTTGTTCCGTGGTGGAAAAGCTATGACAAACCTAAACAGTATATTAAAAAGCAAAAACATTACTTTTCCAGCAAAGGTTTGTCTAGTCCAAGCTATGGTTTCTCCAGTAGTCATGTATGGATCTGAGAGTTGGACCATAAAGAAGGCTGAGCACCAAAGAATTTATGCTTTTGAACTGTGGTATTGGAGAAGACTCTTGAGAGTTCCTTGGACTGCAAGGGGATCAAACCAGTCAGTCCTAAAGGAAATCAATACTGAATATTCATTAGAAGGATTGATTCTAAAGCTGAAGCTTCAATACTTTGGCCACCTGATGTGAAGAGCTGACTCATTAGAAAATACCCTGGTGCTGGGAAAGATTGAAGGCAAGAGGAGATAGGACAACAAAGGATGAGATGGTTGGATGGCATTACTGACTCCACGGACATGAGTTTGAGCAAACTCCAGGAGATGGTAAAGGAAAGGGAAGACTGGCGTTCTGCAGTCCATGGGGTCACAAAAAGTCAGACATGACTGAGTGACTGAACAACAACAAAAGTACAATGTAAATTTCTCTAGAAATCTGAGAATGTAATTTAATGTGTAAATTGATGTTGTCTATAAGAGAAAATCAATAGCAGAAGATTTATCACTGTCCTTTTTGAAATTTTTGAATGGGTAAAGCCATATTTTGAAACATCAATTGAGAAGTTGCATCTAGTGAAAGTATTAACTAAGTTAGAACATTACTTAAAAACCTAATGCTCAAAGTTTAAAAGGCATGAAAAGCTGTAATGGCTGTAATAACTCTGAGAAAAACCCCTCTAATCATGGTTATAAGGAGCAACAAAGGTATAAATATAGCTTCAGTTCAGTTCAGTGGCTCAGTCATGTCTGACTGTTTGCGACCCCATGAATTGCAGCACGCCAGGCCTCCCTGTCCATCACCAACACCCGGAGTTCACTCAGACTCACGTCCATAGAGTCAGTGATGCCATCCAGCCATCTCATCCTCTGTCGTCCCCTTCTCCTCCTGCCCCCAATCCCTCCCAGCTTCAGAGTCTTTTCCAATGAGTCAACTCTTCGCATGAGGTGGCCAAAGTACTGGAGTTTCAGCTTTAGCATCATTCCTCCAAAGAAATCCCAGGGTTGATCTCCTTCAGAATGGACTGGTTGGATCTCCTTGCAGACCAAGGGACTCTCAAGAGTCTTCTCCAACACCACAGTTTCAAAGCATCAATTCTTCAGCACTCAGCCTTCTTCACAGTCCAACTCTCACATCCATACATGACCACAGGAAAAACCATAGCCTTGACTAGACGGACCTTTGTTGGCAAAGTAATGTCTCTGCTTTTGAATATGCTACCTATGTTGGTCATAACTTTTCTTCCAAGGAGTAAGCGTCTTTTAATTTCATGGCTGCAGTCACCATCTGCAGTGATTTTGGAGCCCCCAAAAATAAAGTCTGACACTGTTTCCACTGTTTCCCCATCTATTTCCTATGAAGTGATGGGACCAGATGCCATGATCTTCGTTTTCTGAATGTTGAGCTTTAAGTCAGCTTTTTCACTCTCTTCTTTCACTTTCATCAAGAGGCTTTTTAGTTCCTCTTCACTTTCTGCCATAAGGGTGGTGTCATCTGCATATCTGAGGTTATTGATATTTCTCCTGGCAATCTTGATTCCAGCTTGTGAAGATATAAGCATCTGAATGCAGAGTTCCAAAGAATAGCAAGAAGAAATAAGAAAGCCTTCCTCAGCAATCAATGCAAAGAAATAGAGGAAAACAACAGAATGGGAAAGACTAGAGATCTCTTCAAGAAAATTAGAGATACAAGGGAACGTATCATGCAAAGATGGGCTCGATAAAGGACAGAAATGGTATGGACCTAACAGAAGCAGAAGATATTAAGAAGAGGTGGCAAGAATACACAGAAGAACTGTACAAAAAAGATCTTCATGATCCAGATAATCATATTGGTGTGATCACTCATCTAGAGCCAGACATCCTGGAATGTGAAGTCAAGTGGGCCTTAGAAAGCATCACTACAAACAAAGCTAGTGGAGGTGATGGAATTCCAGTTGAACTATTCCAAATCCTGAAAGATGATGCTGTGAAAGTGCTGCACTCAATATGCCAGCAAATTTGGAAAACTCAGCAGTGGCCACAGGACTGGAAAAGGTCAGTTTTCATTCCAATCCCAAAGAAAGGCAATGCCAAAGAATGCTCAAACTATCGCACAATTGCACTCATCTCACATGCTAGTAAAGTAATGCTCAAAATTCTCCAAGCCAGGCTTCAGCAATATGTGAACTGTGAACTTCCTGATGTTCAAGCTGGTTTTAGAAAAGGCAGAGGAACCAGAGATCAAATTGCCAACATCCGTTGGATCATGGAAAAAGCAAGAGAGTTCCAGAAAGACATCTATTTCTGCTTTATTGACTGTGCCAAAGCCTTTGACTGTGTGGATCACAATCAACTGTGGAAAATTCTGAAAGAGATGGGAATACCAGACCACCTGACCTGCCTCTTGCGAAATCTGTATGCAGGTCAGGAAGCAACAGTTAGAACTGGACATGGAACAACAGACTGGTTCCCAATAGGAAAAGGAGTACATCAAGGCCATATATTATCACCCTGCTTATTTAACTTATATAGAGTACATCATGAGAAACGCTGGACTGGAAGAAATATAGCTTAGATTAATAATTTTAATTTTCTAATATTCAGTCCCTGAGTATGTACACCATCCCAAGTCATCCTGAGTGCTATAGGTACATTTAGTTTTGTTTTTAAATGATGGCTATAAAATAAACAGATCCCAGTAGCTTCACAATGAAAGAAACTTAGCAAATGTATTCATCTTAGTCCCACTTATAGTTATACTAGGAAGAATAGTAATTTATTGACTTTAGGACTTCTCTGCTGGTACAGTGGATAGGAATCTGCTTACCAATGCAGAGAAAACGCATTTGATCCCTGGTCCAAAAGATTCCAAGTGCTGTGGAGCGACTAAGCTCAAGCACCACAACTACTGAGCCCTCGCTCTGGAGCCCATGAGCTGCAACTACTGAGCCCATGTGCCACAACTACTGAAGCCCGAATGCAGCTGCTGAGCCTGTGCACCTAGAGCTTGTGCTTCACAATGAGAGAAGCCTGTGCACCACAACAAAGCGTAACCCCTGCTCACCACAACCAGAGAAAGCCCACGTGCAATGATCAAGACCCAGCTCAACCTAAAATAAATAAATAAATAGTTGATTGATTGACTTTATCAAAGTCTTGTGCCTATTACACAAGATGGGATGCTAACGGCAAACAATGGATACTTGACCAAAATTCAAGTTCTATTATTTTAAGCATTCTGTCATTTGCTGTTAGACTGAAACACACACTCAAAAAAGACAAATTTCAACAGCTTGCTGCAGGACATTGGCAGATTAACATTTGTTTCCTGTACTTTTTGATGCTTCCTGGGCAAAGTGAAAATTTTCCCTTCATTATATTTGCCTCTAGGTTGATCTCATTCACTGATCAATATCACTGTTTAAAAAATTGACAAGTGAACAGAAAAATTAGAGATTTTTGATTGTTTCAGCAATAGTTTATCTGTATTGGTACTTATTTTTTTTTGTCTTCTGAGCTCAGATTTTTAATTTTCAATTCAAGTAATTTTACAGCCACTTTTTCTGATCCAATTAGATTCATTTGTCCATATAGTCATTCAGAAAACATTTGTTGGGGAGGGTCCTGATAGTAGGTTCTAAACATATAGAGATGAATTTTCCTGTTTCTGGCCACAAAAAGTATACGGTGAGAGGTGTGTGTATGTGTGTGTGTGAGTGTGTGTGTGTGCACACGTGCACACATGCATATGATTATAGTAATATAATATCGTGTGGTAATTATCAACCATAGTAACTGTAGAGAGCAAAAGATGTTTTTACTTGCACTGGAAGAATTGGGAAGATAACATTTCATATTGCCAGGCAAAAAATATTTTGGAAGTTGTGGAGGAGGAAAGAAGTTCAGATAGGAGAAGCAGTATGGTCAGAGGCATAGAAATGTATAGGCAAGAAAAAGAAGTCAATAGGTTTCATAGATGAAGTTGACAGAAAATGTGACTGCAAAGAGATGGAAGTGACCATTCATCAAAGATGTTCCATAAAGGACTCAAAATTAGGGAGGAGGCTTGAACTCCAAGATCCTGTTCCGCTCTATAATAATATTACCTTAATTATATAATGGGCTTCCCTTGTGGCTCAGCTGGTAAAGAATCTGCCTATAATTCAGGAGACCTGGGTTCAATCCATTATCTGTGTAACAATAATATATATTGTTCTTACCTCAATGAGCTATTTGTAAAGTGAATTATCAGTTTCTAATTTACTTGTTAGCAATTCACAAGTTCATATAGAATCTGATAACATTTTAAGTGCAAGTGGCTCAGACAGTAAAGCATCTGTCTACAATGCGGGAGACCTGGGTTCGATCCCTGGATCAGGAATATCCCCTGGAGAAGGAAATGGCAATCTACCCCATTACTATTGCCTGGAAAATCCCATGGACAGAGGAGCCTGGTAGGCTACAGTCCATGGGGTCGCAAAGAGTCAGACACGACTGAGCGACTTCACTTGACTTCACTTCATACTCATAATAATTGAAAATTTGCTACTATCTGTTGATGAATCTTGTAAACTGTTAAGAGCTGTTTCCTTTAAGATGTTTTTGGAAAGGACACACAGTTTGGTTACCATTTGCCTTAACAAAATGTCTCATGGATAAATGGGTTTAAAGTCCTGTAATGGCTATACTAAATAAAGAGATAAAAATGATTGTTTTTTTTGTTGTTGTTATAGTCAAAAAAGTGACTCAGTATAATAATAATAGCAGATTTCTCTAGAAAACTGATGTGATCATGATTATAAGAAGCCCAGATATTTTATTTGGACCCTCAAGTTCAAATTGTTTTATTCACAAAATTAAATGTTCCTGAGAAACCCAAATATTTATAAACATGTTGCTTAACAGTATCACAGAACTCAACATCTCTATTCTTAAGAACTATGTTTGTAATACTCACCAACCATTTTGTGAAAATAATTTCAGCGTATTCTACTCAGTTCATACAAAAATGAAATTTATAATATTATGTATTTCATTGACAAATTGAACTGTCTAGACTTGATCCCAATATCTTGGGAAATGAAACTCTCTAAGTAACAGTGGTCCTGCCAGCATTTTCACAATCTAGCCAGATCTCCAAGACCTGCCAATTTCTAAGTGTAGGAGCATAAACACAGGCACACCTTCATGGAGAGAGTGTGCCAGTTTTAATCATCCCTTTAATCACCTCCAACATCTGCCAGCTTTTCTCTTTCTGAAACTGCTGCCACTTTTAGCATAACCCCCAAGAGGCAGGTGCAATATAGAAAAAGCATGGTGTGGTGCTTTCCAATTGAGTCCCTCTTGGTTTTCAGTTGAATGATGTCCCAGTCTAGTTTGGCTGAGGTCAGATGGGTAATTCCTCTCCCCTACCATTCAAATTGACAACACCACAGGAGAAATGGAGTCCTGAAGGCTTTCTAGCAGTTCCTGAAATAAAATAACACAAAGGAAGAACATCTGAACAGGTGGTTCAGAATTCAAAATGACAAAAATAGTGTGACATAGGTGGACACTAATATCAGATCAGATCAGATCAGTCACTCAGTCATGTCCGACTCTTTGCAACCCCATGAATCGCAGCACACCAGGCCTCCCTGTCCATCACCAACTCCCGGAGTTCACTCAGACTCACGTCCATCAAGTCAGTGATGCCATCCAGCCATCTCATCCTCTGTCGGCCCCTTCTCCTCTTGCCCCCAATCCTTCCCAGCATCAGAGTCTTTTCCAATTAGTCAACTCTTTGCATGAGGTGGCCAAAGTACTGGAGTTTCAGCTTTAGCATCATTCCTTCCAAAGAAATCCCAGGGCTGATCTCCTTCAGAATGGACTGGTTGGATCTCCTTGCAGTCCAAGGGACTCTCCAGAGTCTTCTCCAACACCACAGTTCAAAAGCATCAATTCTTCGGGGCTCAGCCTTCTTCACAGTCCAACTCTCACATCCATACATGACCACAGGAAAAACCATAGCCTTGACTAGACGGACCTTTGTTGGCAAAGTAATGTCTCTGCTTTTGAATATGCTATCTAGGTTGGTCATAACTTTCCTTCCAAGGAGTAAGCGTCTTTTAATTTCATGGCTGCAGTCACCATCTGCAGTGATTTGGACACTAATATATACATGAACAAAATAAACAAATAGCAAGAACTATGTAAGACCCATCAACAAATCAGATGCCTTCATTTAAAATGGCAATTCTGAAACAAATAACCCAATCAAAAAGTGGGGAAAAAAAACCTGAACAGAAGACATACAGATGGCTAACAAACACATGAAAAGATGCTCAACATCGCTCATTATTAGAGAAATTCAAATCAAAACAACGAGATACACCTCACACCAGTCAGAATGGCCATCATCAAAAAGTCCACAAACAATAAATGCTGGAGAGGGTGTGGAGAAAAGGGAATGCTCTTGCACTGTTGGTAGGAATATAAATTGATACAGCCACTATGGAAGACTGTATGATATGGAGATTCCTTAAAAAACTAGGAATAAAATCACCATATAACCCAGCAAACCCAATCCTAGGCATATACCCTGAAGAAACCAAAATTGAAAAAGACACATGTATCCCATTTTTCATTGCAGCACTATTTACAATAGTTAGAACATGGAAGCAACCTAGATGTCCATCGACAGATGAATGGATAAAGAAGTTGTGGTACATATACACATGGAATATTACTCAGCCATAAAAAGGAACACATTTGAGTCAGTTGTAATGAGGTGGATGAACCTAAAACCTACTATACAGAGTGAGGGAAGTCAGAAAGAGAAAGATAAATATCATATTCTAATGCATATTTATGGAATCTAGAAAAATGGTACTGAAGAATTTGCTTACAGAGCAGCAATGGAGAAACAGACATAGAGGATAAACTTTTAGACATGGGGAGAGGGGAGGAGAGGGTGAGATGTATGGAAAGAGTAACATGGAAACTATATTACCATATGTAAAACAGATAGCCAATGGGAACTTGCTGTAAGGCTCAGAAAACTCAAACAGGGGCTCTGTATCAACCTAGAGGGGTGGGATGGGATGGGAGATGGGAGGGAGGTTCAAAAGGGAGGGGATATATGTATACCCTGATATACATATGGCATATATGGCTAATTCATGTTGAGGTTTGACAGAAAACAAAAAAATTCTGTAAAGCAATTATCCTTCAATAAAAAATAAATAAATAATTTTTAAAAGCGAAAAATAAAATAAAACAGCAATTCTAACTGGAAAGTCACTGGGTAGGATGAAGTATTGGAGACAGTTTGCAAATTAGATAGATTCAAGGAAGGCTCCTACTGGGGCTTGGCTTAGAATAAATCCTGCCTGAGTACCCTGAAATTCTGAGTTTAAATAATCAATTGCTATTGATTTTTCACTTGTGTTCTGCCAAATTTAGTTATTCCCTAGTCACATTGCCTTGTCATTTGAGCCAAATTCAGTAAAGAATTTATTCATTCATTAGAATCAGTAGAGGTAGAATGTAATGCTGAAAAATTGCATTTAAGATTTTCTACAGTAAATATCAGTCATCTTGTGTGAATATTAATTTGCTCACATATAAACAATCATGAAGTAATGTCATTATCTTCTTTATAATTCTTGAAAGCATCAGATACAAATAGAGCATTATGGTCTGGCTTCCATTGGCCAAGTCCACTTCAGTGATAAGCTATGGCTAAAGGCATAGAAGAGACACAAAAGGCAAGGGAGAAATGGAAAGATATACCAACTAATGCATAGTTCAAGAAAATAAGAAGGAGAGATAAGAAGCCCTTCTTAAATGAACAATGCAAAGAAATAGAGGAAAACAGGAACATTTCAAGCAAGGATGGACATAATATAGGACAGAAATGATAAGGACCTATCAGAAGAGGTGGCAAGAATACACAGAACTATACAAAAAAGATCTTAATGACTCGGAAAACCACAATGGTCACTCACCCAGAGCCAGACATCCTGAAATGCGAAGTCAAGTGGGCCTTAGGAAACATTACTACAAACCAAGCTAGTGGAATTGATGGAATTCCAGTTGAGCTATTTAAAGTCCTAAAATATGATGCTGTTAAAATGCTGCACTCAGTATGTCAGCAAATTTGGAAAAGTCAGCAGTGGCCACAGGACTGGAAAAACATTGATTTTCATTCCATTCCAATCTCAAAGAAGGGCAGTGCCAAAGAATGTTCCAACTACCATGCAGTTGTGCTCCTTTCACACGCTAGCAAGGTTATTCTCAAAATCCTTCAAGCAGGCTTCAGCAGTATGTGAACCGAGAACTTCCAGATGTACAAACTGGGTTTGGAAAAGGCAGAGAAATCAGAGATCAAATTGCCAACATTTGTTGGATTGCTGAGAAAGCAAGGGAATTCCAGAAAAACATCTACTTCTGCTTCGTTGACTACACTAAGCCATTGACTGTGTGGATCACAATAAACTGTGGAAAATTCTTAAGAGATGGGAATACCAGATCACTTTTCCTGTTTCCTGAGAACCCTGGATGCAAGTCAAGAAGCAACAGTGAGAACCATACATCAAACAACAACTGGTTGAAAATTGGAAACGGAGTATGACAAGGCTGTATGTTGTCACCCTGCTTATTTAACTTCTATGCAGAGTACGTTATGCAAAATGCCAGGCTGGATAAATCACAAGCTGTAATCAAGATTGCCGGGAGAAATATCAACAACCTCCTATATGCAGTTGATACCACCCTAATGTCAGAAAGTGAAGAGGAACTAAAGAGCCTCTCGATGAAGGTGAAAAAGCAGAGTGAAAAAGCCGGCTTAAAACTCACCATTCAAAAAACAAAGATCATGGCATCTGGTCCCATCACTTCATGGCAAATAGATGGGGAAAAACATGAAACAATGACAGACTTTATTTTCTTGGGCTCCAAAATCACTGTGGACAGTGACCAAAGCCATGCAATTAAAAGATTGTTGCTCCTTGGAAAGAAAGCTATAGCAAACCTAGACAGCACATTGAAAAGCAGAGACATCACTTTGCCAACAAAGGTCCATATAGTCGAAGCTATGGTTTTTCCAGTAGTCGTGTTTGTATGTGAGACTTGGACCATAATGAAGGCTGAGCATGGAAGAATTGATGCTTTGAATTGTGGTGCCAGAGAAGACTCTTGAAAATTCCTTGGACTGCAAGGAGATCAGTCAATCCTAAAGGAAATCAACCCTGAATAATCATTGGTAGGACTGATGCTGAAGCCGAAGCCCCAAGACTTTTGCCACCTGATAAGAAGAAATAGGAAAAGACTCTGATGCTGAGAAAGATTGAAGGCAAAAAGAGAAGGGGGCAACAGAGGATGAAATGGTTAGATAGCATCACTAACTCAATAGAAATGAATTTGAGCAAATTCCAGGAGATAGTGGAGGACAACGGAGCCTGGTGTTCTGCAGTACTTGGAGTCATAAAGCATTGGACTGAACAACAATAAGGGTATAGAAGTAAAGATTTCTATAGCAATATCAAAGTATCATAGTTCCCACTTTGTCTACTGGTTACAGCTAGTGCCTGTGAAAACGTCTTGAATAACTAGGAAAAGTTTATCCATTTCTTATTTATTACATTTGCTCTAAGTATTCTCTTTAATTTTTATGCAAAATACCAAAAACACCAAAGTGCTTTTCAATAAGCAGAAAGCTATAGCTCTATCAATCACTTCCAATAATAATATCAAATTTGTTCTTTTTAAGTATATGAAGATGGCAAATATTACTAAGAATATTTTGGTAAGTTATTGAGGTTCTGTTTCATCATATTATCTAACAATTGTTTTTTAAGACATTTAAGAGTCATTTGTTGATTTCTACCTAGAAACCTCTTTGAATGTAACCAATGGTATACACACATTCTTACTCGTTTCCATGATTTATTATGTAAAAGTGAAATTTGCTTAGTCGTGTCTGACTCTTTATGGCCCCATGGACTAGATAGTCCATGGAATTCTCCAGGCCAGAATACTGGAGTGGGTAGCCTTTCCCTTCTCCAGGGGATCTTCCCAACCCAGGGATTGAACCCAGTAGTCTTAAATTTATGATTTTGGATCCTTCTTGGATCTTCTATATCGTTCTTGCTATTAGATAACTTTTCTGTAGTGTTTTTATATTTACAGAATTTTTCTCATCCATTTTCCCTTCTGTCCTCACATCAGGTATTTCCTCACATTTGTATAAGTATACAAATACAAAAAACAAATACAAAAAAATTAAATGAAACCAAGATGTAAAAATGTTACTTGTAGAATTCAGTTAGAATCCATCACTTTTTCCAGTAGATCACAGCCTCCACTTGTCCAGCATGAGTTAAACTTTAAGGATAATTGGTCCTATATACTCATTTGTTCCAAACAATGTCCATAAATTCAGTGAAGTTTGGGTACAGAATCTCATTCTAGAACAATAAAGATGTGCCATTATGCTCAACTTTTAAAAATTAACTTATGAGTATTAATTTATAAAATTAACGAAATGCTCAGTCACATGAACAAGATAGTCTTAGTTCAAATAAACTTTAATGTAAAATTGGATTTTCCAAAAATGACCATATATCTTACATTTCCATTATAATTTTTTAAAGGATTTTAAGTTATGGAGAAAAGGTTAAGCCCTAAAGAAAATACATAAAACAAATATTTCTGTTAAATTTCTTTCTATTAGCAACCACTAGAAACCCACGTGTATGGACTTTTTTAAATCCATATCCCCTCACCCAAAGTGCATATTTTAAGCAATTCTTTAGATTCTTATGGATTTTTGTTCTTTTTCACACCAAGTAATTCATTCCTATATTAAGACTGACATTTTGAATCATAAGATATTTTTATCAAATAAAAAATTAAATGATTATCTCAACATTTTCATTTTACAAATACAGAATGTAGATTTCAAAGGTAGATTCAACAGTGTTTCTTGTGACTCTAAATGATATTTTCTTTTCCGCTTTTTCAAAACAGGAAAAAAAATTAAGTGAGGGTTTGTGTGGCATACAAGCGAACACAATTAAGGAAACCCTCATTGTTGTCTTCTGAATAGACTTGTCACATTACTATTCACAGCTTTGTCTAGTGACAGTGGAATATCAAAAAGACACTGAATAATATAGCAAAAATCTATTGTGCCACTGAGATCTAATCTCTGTCTGAATGTAATTGCCTTATTAAAAGATTTGCAAGCTTACTCTTTCTATGATTCTAAAATAAGCTAAGAAAAACTATGCTGTAAAACTGCAACTGTAGCCTCTATGATATGACAACAGCATGTACGTCAAACTGAAAAGTAAAACCCCATTCCACGGCTCCCCAGCAATGTCATGGGTGCTTCTAGCCCTGCAATTATCCATGGTGACGTGAATGGCATTTGGAAGACTTTCTTCCCATGAACTTAGCTTACAGTGCCTGAGGAACTCCTTATGTCAATATGAGTATCTCATTTAGATTGTAATTTATGTTATGTGGCAGTGTCTGCTTCTTCATACCTGTTCATTATAGCCAATAGATTCGGGATAAGCTCTTTTGTCTTTTTCCCCACCCCTTACCCCTGAAACACCTTGCTGTAAGCCTTCCTAGGGGGAGAACAGCTTTACCATGCAGTAGAAGTAAAAATGTAATTGCACATGCTGATGCCAATCCCCATTACAAATTGTCAGCCTTAGTCAACAGTGTAAGTGGATAATCCTCTTCTACTTTTTTATTTTTCTCCTTCAGATTATTTCTTTTTATATACTGCAGTTTTACTTTTATGATATTGTGAAAGGCATTGCTTCCCATTCCCCTTACTCCCTTCGTTGTTGTTGTTCAGTCGCTAAGTCGTGTCTGACTGACTCTTTGTGACCTCATGGACTGGGTAGCCTGCCAGACTCCTTTGTCTGTGGGATTTCCTAGGCAGGAATATTGGAGTGGATTGCCATTTCCTTCTCCAGGGGATCTTCCCCACCCAGGGATAGCATCGTGCGTGTCTCCTGAGTCTCCTGCATTGGCAGGCAGATTCTTTATCGATGAGCCACCAGAGAAGCCTTTACTCCCCTCACTCAGGTATAAGACATAATACATGCTCCAAAAAACTAACCATATTAATTCACTTCAGTTGTGGCCTCAAATCCTTATTCATAATAGAGAAATGAACAGCAACTCATTTCAATTTCCTATAACGCAGCTACCTCATTTAGGAAACAGAAGACATTTAACACAACCCCTTCATTAGAGTGGATTTGGATAGGAAAGAGGGTGAGGATTCCTGTGTATTTTAGCACTGGGCAAGACAGAAGAATCATTTGTTATGCATCTAACCTTTGTGGGTTTTGGTATATATTCATTTCTGTTCAGTCGCTCAGTCATGTCCGACTCTTTGCAACCCCATGAATCACAGCATGCCAGGCCTCCCTGTCCATCACCAACTCCCGGAGTTCACTCAGAATCACGTCCATCGAGTCAGTGATGCCATCCAGCCATCTCATCCTCTGTCGTCCCCTTCTCCTCCTGCCCCCAATCCCTCCCAGCATCAGAGTCTTTTCCAATGAGTCAACTCTTTGCATGAGGTGGCCAAAGTACTGGAGTTTCAGCTTTAGCGTAAGTCCTTCCAAAGAAATCCCAGGGCTGATCTCCTTCAGAATGGACTGGTTGGATCTCCTTGCAGTCCAAAGGACTCTCAAGAGTGTTCTCCAACACCACAGTTCAAAAGCATCAATTCTTCGGGGCTCAGCTTTCTTCACAGTCCAACTCTCACATCCATACATGACCAATGGAAAATATATTAGATATGTATAAAATCATATCATATGTAAATTAGACAAAGTTTTTCTTTAGTGTTCTCTTTGCACTTCAGTGGCATGGCAACAATCTTGTCACATAACTGTGAATTTATAACTGTGGTTTTTTGCTGAAATGAAAATATAACGTTAACTCTACTCAGAAACTATGACTCATCATGATGATCACCAGAAACATCAATTTAACACTGAAAATTCCAGTCAAACTGTGTTCAAAACATAAAAATTTGATATATCAACATGGGATTTATTCAGTGAAAATATTAGCAAAATTCCAAAAATGGAAACTTGTTTATAATAGTAAGCTTCTCCTTACAAAATCCAGATTTTTGGTTAGCTGTTATGGAAAAGAACAAATGTCCTTTAAAGAACACTTGTATTCCTATTATATTATATGAAATAAGACCAAATATATTTGCATATAATTTGCATGTGCCAATGTATCTGTGACTTTACTTCTAAATAGTAACAATTTAAACATAATTATTGCTTCCTAATAAAAGGCCACCTCTCATTTTTTTTCACTGTTTTTTCCCTCAAATCCTCACTAGATCTTCTACGTTTATAGCTTATGTGGGAAGTTGGAGGATAGAAGATGACTAAAATATATTAACAGTCTCACAAGTGCATGTCTGTTAATGTCCCTGAGCAAAAATGAGGCTAGTACTGCCTTCTAGTAAGATTAACCCAAGTCTGTCAAGTAGATAGTACACAACTGTCCAGTTAAAGGGAAATGAAGGTGATAAAATGCTTGACCTCTAACTCGATGCAATCCTGGCAAAGTTATTCATTCAGTCTCTCTCCAAAAATCTTTTGGATTAGCTGGAAGAATGTAAGCAAACAGGAACTATTCCCTCCACCTTGTCCCATCAGCCTGGTTTAACCAAAATAAACACTCAGTATCTTCAGGGACCCAGACTTAGATGGACATTCTGCATGTAAAAGAGGGAGCTGTTTATAATTAGATGAAGACAACAAGTGTAAACAGATGATTTTATGTCTTGTGAAAACTAGAAAGTATGTGTACTGTATTCATCGCCCCTAATCTCCCCTTTTCCAAGGTGGGATATACTCACACTCTTCTCTTAGGACAGAGGTGGTGGGTAATAAGGGATTCCCTGATGGCTCAGATGGTAAAGAGTCTGCCTGCAATGCGGGAGACCTGAGTTCAATCCCTGGGTCAGAAAGATCCCCTGGAGGTGAAAATGGCAACCCGTTCCAGTATTCTTGCCTGGAAAATCCCATGGACAGAGGAGCCTGGTGGGCTACAGTCCATAGGGTCACAAAAAGTCGGACAGGACTGAGTGACTTCACTTTCAATTTCAGTGTGTAATACATGTGATGTTATAATATTAACATATCTCAGATGATGAAGACTCAACTGCTTCTGGAGACATCCTTTTAAAGGCAAAGGGGAATAAACTGAAAAGTTTTAATCTTTTAGGATCTCAATTTTTCATCTGTAAAATGAAGATATTGGAATGGATCATTTCAAGATCTCTTCTCTGTTGTGATATTCTTAGATTTCTTATGCAAACTTGAAGTTCTAAATTGTTAGGAAGAGGAAAACACAGTGAATGTTTTGCTCCTTGTTTTAAAAATTTTAGTTATACATTAAACATAAGATAATACCACTTTTTTTTTTCTCTTAAATGTGAAATCCTTGAGGGCCTTTTTTAAGAGATGGTTCATGAGCTTGGTTCTAAAATCTTCAAGGGATGAACATCATTTTTTTTTCACTAATTTCTAAGTCTAAAGCAAGATCAAAAAATGTAAATGCTGCAAATATTATCATAAACTTATAATGTTTTAAATATTTTATAAGACAAATACTGGTAAATAAATAAGACTCTTCAAATTATGCAAAAATCCCCCCTCTTCTGAGTTTATCTCTTTTATATATAGCCTTCAACACCTTCAGTAGAAATTATTTTTTCTCTCTCATTTCTGAATGAATTACTTAATCTTTGAGATTTTGAGTACTCATTTGTTTCTCAGCAGACAAGAATCTTCCTTAAGTTTCATAGGGTCCTTACAAGCAAGTTTATATTATATTAAAGCTTTATTTAAAGACCCTTACTTTAGTCAGATGAGAATGATTTAAAGTTAAATCCTTAAAATGCATCCAATACAATCTCGTGAACACTCATAGTAAATTTTTCATTTATTGGCAGCAGTTGATTATGTATTTTGTCCATCTTTCATTTCTAATTTTACCTTCCATAATAAAAGTTAGCCTAAATATTTGTAGAATTTGTGCAGAAAAAAATGAAATGCCTAATACCTCTATACTATATTTACATTATTTTAGAAATCATTTTCTGTATCTAGCCATAATTCCTGGCTATAAAAAATTAGAAAATGTATTATATTGGGGGGTATAATTTTAATGTAAATATTTTTAGGAAACAATATTTTCACCTCTATGATATGATATTATAAGGCTCTGAGTCTTTTTTTTTTTTTTTTTTTTTTGTATATGTTATCTTAAACTTTATTTTCTTTTTTTTTTTTTTTTTTTTTTTTTAATTTTATTTTATTTTTAAACTTTACATAACTGTATTAGATTTGCCAACTGAGTCTTGATTTTAAATTGGAAGATATTCTACTGAACATTTTCATTATTGTCACAGCTAATATGACAATAGGTATCTCACTAATGAATTTCAGTTCCCATCTCATGTATGTAAAGTAGTCATACCAAATGTATATCTTTTATTAGTATTTCTTTAAAATATTTAAATACTGCATTTTAGACTCTTTTGTTAACTATAATGGCTACTCCATTTCTTCTAAGGGATTCTTGCCCACAGTAGTAGATATAATGGTCATCTGAGTTAAATTCACCCATTCCAGTCCATTTTAGTTTGCTGATTCCTAAAATGTTGATGTTCACTCTTGCCATCTCATGTTTGACCACTTCCAATTTGCCTTGATTTATGGACAACCAGGGCAATATTCCAGGTTCCTATGCAATATTGCTCTTCATAGGATCAGACTTTACTTCCATCACCAGTCACATCCACAACTGGGTGTTGTTTTTGCTTTGACTCCATCTCTTCATTCTTTCTGGAGTTATATCTCCACTGATGTCCAGTAGCATATTGGGTACCTACTGACCTGGGGAGTTCATCTTTCAGTGTCCTATCTTTTTGCCTTTTCATACTGTTCATGGGGTTCTCAAGGCAAGAATACTGAAGTGGTTTGCCATTCCCTTCTCCAGTGGACCACATTTTGTCAGAACTCTCCACCATGACCCGTCCGTCTTGGGTGGCCCTACATGGCATGGCTCATAGTTTCACTGAGTTAGCCAAGGCTGTGGTCCATGTGATCAGATTGGTTAGTGTTCTGTGATTGTTGTTTTCAGTCTATCTGCCCTCTGATGGAGAAGGATAAGAGGCTTATAAAAGCTTCCTGATGGTAGAGACTGACTAAGAGGGAAACTGGGTCTTGTTCTGATGGGCAGGGTCATGCTCAGTAAATCTTTAATCCAGTTTTCTGTTGAAGGGCAGTGCTGTGTTCCTTCCCTATTATGTGACCTGAGGCCAAACTATGGTGGAGGCAATGAAGATAATGACAACCTCCTTCAAAAGGTCCCATGCACTGCTACACTCAGTGCCCCAGGCATCAGGCAATTGCAAACCCAGGCCTCTGCCAGAGACTCCTAGACACTCATGGGCAAGTCTAGGTCAGTCTTTTGTGGGGCCACTACTCCCTTCTCCTGGTCCACACAACTTTCTATTTGTGCCCTCCCAGAATCTGTTTCCCAGTCCTGTGTAAGTTCTGGCATCTCTATGATGGGTTAATGGCAACCTCCTCCAAGAGGGTTTATGCCATACCCAGGTCTACTGCACCCAGAGCCCCTGTCCCTGCAGCAGTCCACATGCTGACCCATACCTCCTCAGTTCAGTTCAGTCGCTCAGTCCTATCTGACTCTGCAACCCCATGGATTGCAGAACACCAGGCCTCCCTGTCCATCATCAACTCCCAGAGTTTACTCAAACTCATGTCCATTGAGTCGGTGATGCCATCCAACCATTTCATCCTCTGTTGTCTCCTTCTCCTCCTGTCTTCAATCTTTCCCAGCATCAGGGTCTTTTCCAATGAGTCAGCTCTTTGCATCAGGTAGACAAAGTATTGGAGCTTCAGCTTCAGTATGAGTCCTTCCAATGAATATTCAGGACTGGTTTCCTTTAGGGAAGGACTGGTTGGCTCTCCTTGCAGTCCAAGGGACTCTCAAGAGTCTTCCCCAACACCAAAGTTCAAAAGAATAAATTCTTTGGTGCTCAGCTTTCATTATAGTCCAACTCTCACATCCATACATGACTACTGCAAAAACCATAGTTTGACAAGATGGACCTTTGTTGGAAAAGAGGAGACACCCAAACACAGCTCTGTCTCAGTCTCTGTGGGGTCTCAATCTCAAAAATGACAGAATGATCTCTGCTCATTTCCAAGGCAAACCATTCAATATCACAGTAATCCAAGTCTATGCCCTGAACAATAATGTGGAAGAAGCTGGAGCTGAATGGTTCTAAGAAGATCTACAAGACCTTCTAGAACTAACACCCCAAAAAGATGTCCTTTTCAATATAGGGGACTGGAATGCAAAAGTAGGAACTCAACAAATCCTGGAGTAATGGACAAATTTGGGATTAGAGAACAGAATGAAGCAGGGCAAAAGCTAACAGAGTTTTTCCAAGAGAATGCATTGGTCATAGCAAACACCCTCTTCCAATAACACAAGAAAAGACTATACACATGGACATCATCAGATGGTTAATACCAAAATCAGATTGATTATTCTTTGCAGCCAAATATGGAGAAATTCTATACAGTCAGCAAAAAAAAAAGACCAGGAGCTAACTGTGGCTCAGATCATGAACTCCTTATTGCCAAATTCAGACTTAAATTAAAGAAAGTAGGGAAAACCACTAGACCGTTCAGGTAAGACCTAAATCAAATCCCTTACTATTATACAGTGTAAGTGACAGAAAGATTCAAGGGATTAGATCTGATAGACAGAGTGCCTCAAGAACTATGGATGGAGGTTATTGACTTTGTACAGGAGGCAGGAATCAAGACCATCCCCAAGAAAAGGAACTGCAAAAAGGCAAAATGATTATATGAGGAGGGCTTACAAATAGCTGTGAAAAGAAGAGAAGCCAAAGGCAAAGGAGAAAAAGAAAGATATACCCATTTGATTACAGAGTTCCAAAGAATAGCAAGGAGAGAAAAAAAAAGCCTTCCTCAGTGATCCAAGCAAAGAAATAGAGGAAAACAATAGAATAGGAAAGTCCAGAGATCTCTTTAAGAAAATTAGAGATACCAAAGGAATTTTTTATGGAAAGATGGGCATAATAAAGGACAGAAATGGTATGGACCTAACAGAAGCATGAGATATTAAGAAGAGGTGGCAAGAATACACAGAAGAACTATACAGAAAAGATCTTCACAACCCAGATAATCACAATGGTGTGATCATTCCACTAGAGTCAGACATTCTGGAATGCAGTCAAGTGGGCCTTAGGAAGCATCACTACAAACAAAGCTAGTGGAGGTGATGGAATTCCAGTTGAGCTATTTCAAATCCTGGAAGATGATGCTGTGCAAGTGCTGCACTCAATATGCCAGCAAATTTGGAAAACTCAGTAGTGGCCATGGGACTGAAAAAGGTCAGTTTTCATTCCAATTCCAAAGAAAGGTAATGCCAAAGAATTACCGCACAATTGCACTCATCTCACACGCTAGTAAAGTAATGCTCAAAATTCTCCAAGCCAAGCTTCAGCAGTATGTGAACCATGAACTTCCAGATGTTCAAGCTGGTTTTAGAAAAGGCAGAGGAACCAGAGATCAAATTGCCAACATCCATTGGATCATCGAAAAATCAAGAGAGCTCCAGAATAATATCTAATTCTGCTTTATTGACTATGCCAAAGCCTTTGACTGTGTGGACAAGAACAAACTGTGAAAATTCTTCAAGAGATGAGAATACCAGACCACCTGACCTGCCTCTTGAGAAATGTGTATGCATGTCACGAAGCAACAGTTAGAACTGGACATGGAACAATAGACTGGTTCCAAATAGGAAAAGGAGTATGTCAAGGCTGTATATTGTCACCCTGCTTATTTAACTCATATGCAGAGTGCATCGTATGAAATGCCAGGCTGGATGAAGCACAAGCTGGAATCAAGATTGCTGGGAGAAATATCAATAACCTCAGATATGCAGACCACACCACCCTTATGGCAGAAAGCAAAGAAGAACTAAAGAGCCTCTTGATGAAAGTGAAAGGAGAGTGAAAAGTTGGGTTAAAAGCTCAACATTCAGAAAACTAAGATCATGGCATCTGGTCCCATCACTTCATGGCAAACAGATGGGGAAACAATGGAAACAGTGACAGACTTTATTTACTTTGGGGGGCTCCAAAATCACTGCAGATGGTGACTGCAGCCATTAAGTTGAAAGACGCTTGCTCCTTGGAAGAAAAGTTATCACCAACCTAGACTGTTTATTAAAAAGCAGAGACATTACTTTACCAACAAAGGTCCATCTAGTCAAAGCTATGATTTTTCCAGTAGTCATGTATGGATGTGAGAGTTAAATGTGCATTAATTTTTTTTAAACACCATCCTTGTAGAGAAGGGGAACAAAAAGAAGCAAATGTAGAAAAATATAGGAAACATATTGAAAGCTGAGTAGCAAAGAATTGATGCTTTTGAACTGTGGTGTTGGAAAAGACTCTTATGAGCCCCTTGGACTGCAAGGAGTTCCAACCAGTCCATCCTAAAGGAAACAAATCCTGAATATTCATTGGAAGGACTGATGTTGAAGCTGAAACTCCAATACTTTGGCCACCTGATGTGAAGAACTGACTCATTGGAAAAGACCCTGATGCTGGGAGGGATTGGGGGCAGGAGGAGAAGGGGCCGACAGAGGATAAGATGGTTGGATGGCATCACTGACTCAGTGGACATGAGTCTGAGTAAACTCTGGAGTTGGTGATGGACAGGGAGGCCTGGTGTGCTACAGTCTATGGGGCTGCAAAGGTCGGACACAACTGAGCAACTGAACTGACTGACTAAAATGTTTAAAATTAGTAAGTTACATTATTACTAACTTATAAATCAAAAAATAGCCTATTCTTTGAAATTCTTGGAATATTATTTTTATACTACATTTATGTGTGTACATGCTAAATCACTTCAGTTGTGTCTGATTCTTTGCGACCCTATGGACTTTAGCACTCCAGGATCCTGTCCATGGAGTTCTCCAAGCAGGAGTGCTGGAGTGGATTGCCATGCCCTCCTCCAGGGGATCTTCCCAACCCAGGGAATGAACCCTCATCTCTACATCTCCTCCATTGGCAGGCAGGTTCCTTACCACTAGAGCCACCTGGGAAGCCCATACTACACTTACACTATACCGTAACAAAAACTGTAAGGACCTAACAGAAGCAGAAGAGATTAAGAAGATATGGCAAGAGTACACAGAGGGACTATACACAAAAGGTCTTAATGACCCAGATAACCACTATAGTGTGTTTACTCACCTAGAGCCAGACATCCTGGAGTATGAAATCAAGGGGGCCTTAGGAAGCATTACTATGAACAAAGCTAGTGGAACTGATGGAATTCCAACTGAGCTTTTTAAAATCCTAAAATACAATGCTGTTAAAGTGCTGCACTCAGTACATCAACAAATTTGGAAAACTCAGCAGTGGACACGGGACTGAGAAATGTCAGTTTTCATTCCAGTCCCAAGGAAGGGCAATGCCAAATAGTGTCCCAACTATTGAACAAAGTGTGCAGTTGTGCTCATTTAAAATGCTAGCAAGATTATGCTCAAAATGCTTCAAGCTAGATTTCAGTAGTATGTGAACTGAGAATTTTCAGAGGTACAAGCTGGGTTTAGAAAAGACAGAGAAACCAGAGATCAAATTGCTGATATTTGTTGGATCATTGAGAAAGCAACGCAGTTCCAGAAAAACATCTACATCTGCTTCAGTGACTATGCTAAAGCTTTTGACTATGTGGACCACAACAAACTGTGGAAATTCTTAAAGTGATGGGAGTAACAGACCACCTTACCTGCATCCTGAGAAACCCGTATGCAGGTCAAGAAGCAACAGTTAGAACCAGACAGGAAACAACTGACTGGTTCAAAATTGGGAAAGGAATACGACGAGGCTGTATACTTTCACCCTGCTTATTTAGCGTCTATACAGGGAACATTGTGTGAAATGCCAGGCTGGATGAATCACAAGCTGGAATTAAAATTTCTAGACGAAATGTAAAACACCTCAGATATGCAGATGATACCACCCTAATGACAGAAAGTGAAGAGGTACTAAAGAGCCTCTTGATGAGGGTGAAGGAAAAGAGTGAAAAAGCTGGCTTAAAGCTCAACTTTCAAAAACTAAGATCATGACCTCTGATACTTCATGGCAAATAAATGAGGAAAAAATGGAAACAGTGATAGACTTTATTTTCTTGGCTCCAAAATCACTGCAGATGGTGACTGCAACCATGAAATTAAAAAATGGTTGCTCCTTGGAAGGAAAGCTATGACCAACCTAGACAGCATATTGAAAAGCAGAGACATCACTTTGCTGACAAAGGTCTATATAGTCAGAGCTATGGTTTTTCCATAGTCATGTGTGGATGTGAGAATTGGACCATAAAGAAGGCTGAACACCGAAGAATTAATACTTTGGCCACCTGATGTGAAGAGCTGACGTGTTGGAAAAGATCCTGATGCTGGGAAAGATTAAGGGCAGGAGGAGAATGGGGTGACAGTGGGTGAGATGGTTGGATGGCATCATTGACTCAATAGACATGAGTTTGAGCAAACTCTGGGAGATAGTGAAGGACAGGGAAACCTGGCATGCTGCAGTGCATGGGGTTGCAAAGAGTCAGACATGAAGAAAAGTGAAAGTAAAGCCACTTAGTTGTGTCCGACTCTTTGCGACCCCATGAACTGTAGCCTACCAGGCTCCTTGGTCCTTGGGATTTTCCAGGCAAGAATACTGGAGTGGGTTGCCATTTCCTTCTCCAGGGGGTCTTTCTGACCCAGAGATCAAACCCGGGTCTCCCACATTGTAGGCAGACGCTTTACTGTCTGAGCCACCAGGAAAGCCCATACATGACTTAAAGACTAAGCAACAACAAAACAACAACTATTAAATATTAACATGTGTCAATGTATAATGATCATTTCCTCTCAGAAAACTTAAGAGACATAGATGATTGGATTACAGGCAATCTTTTTCCTTAAGATTTCTGGATATGCAGTCAGCCCTCCATATCTGTGGGTTCCACAAATTCAGATTTGGTCAAATGCAGGTAGAAAATACTCAGCGAAAAAATTTTCAGAAAATTACAAAAAGCAAAACTTGGAATTGGCTGCAAGCTAGCAACTATTTACATAGCATTTACATTGTATTTACAGATATTTACATAACATTTACATTATATTAGATGTTATAAGTAATGTAGAGATGATTTAAAGTATATAGGAGAATGTGCATAGGTTATATGACAATACTAAACTTTGCATAAGGGACTTGAGCATCCTCAGGGTTTATTATCCCCGGGTCCATGGAGTGGTCCTGGAACCAATCCCCATACCAAGGGACAATTGTAATATGGAAAGAAAAAACAAAAAGATTTCTAATGTGTGTTCTGTTTTCTTCTCTTTCTCCCTATCACTGCTAAAAATAATTCTGTCATTGCCCATTTAGATTCTTTCCCTTCATGCTTAGAACTCCATCTTTGCCAGACCTGTTTTTTTGTGATGCAAAGTACAAGAGTGAGAGAGTGGGAGAGGGAAGGAGAGAATCCTTGGCAACAAAGGACACCTCTATTTATATAACAAAGAACTAGGAGAGAGGGGATGGGAAGGGAGGATTGGAAGACTCGGGTATCTGGGAGAGTTTAGGGAGGTTCCTAAGTGTGATCCTTCAAAGAATTACAAGATGAGTAAGGAGGAGTATCTGGGGCTTCCCTGGTGGCTCAGGTAGTAAAGAATCTGCCTGAAATGCAGGAGACCTGGGTTGGATCCCTGGGAAGATCCACTAGAGAAGGAAATGACAACCCACTCCAGTATTCTTGCCTAGAGAATTCCACGGACAGAGGAGCCTGGCTGCAGTCTATGGGGTCGCAAAGAGTCAAACACGACTGAAGTACTGACACTTTCAAGGAGTATTTTAGAGAGTACAGTTTGGTAATATACATTTGATCTCCTTTTTGTTCTATAGGCACAAGTAAAAATTGAAATCACTTCTTAGTGACCACTGAAGTAGTAACTAATGTTACAGGATTGGTCTTTGTTTATTTGTGACACACTTAAAAGAGTAAGCAACATAGAGCACTACAGTGAACGTGAACGTGAAGTCGCTCAGTCGTGTCCAACTCTTTGAGCATGTTCCATTTTTTTCCCAATATTAAAAGGAAAAATTACTTATTTAACCCAGATATCAGCTAGGGGATCCCTGTGTTTGTGACCTGAGCAAATTTGACTTGATCTGACTTACAAAATGCAAAACTCTACCCAAGATTACAGTAAATTACCGAAGGGTTCATGTTCTCAGAGTTTCTGTAGCCATCTTGGTTCTTGCTGCCCTATGTATTGTCTTTTGATGCAGAGCTTGAACTTGGACATGAAACTTAACCCTCACTCCAGTGTATACATACACACACACACACACACACACACACACGGCATGAGGTATTTATGAGTTTAGTAACTAATTACTGACTTGGAAGGGGAAGATGAGAAATGGGCTTTGTTCTTGTTTTTTAGTCACTCAGTTGTGTCCAACTCTTTGCAACTCCATGGACACCAGGCTTCCCTGTCCTTTACCATCTTCTGGAGCTTGCCCAAATCGTGTCCATTGAGTGAATGATGCCATCCAACCATCTCGTTCTCTGTCACCCTCTTCTCCTCCTGCTTTCAATCTTTCCCAGCATCAGGGCCTTTTCTAACGAGTTGGCTTTTCCCATCACGTGGCCAAAGTATTGGAGCTTCAGCTTCAGCATCAGTCCTTACAATGAATATTCAGTGTTGATTTCCTTTAGAGTTGACTGGTTTGATCTCCTTTCAGTCCAAGGGACTCTCAAGAGTCTTCTCCAGCACCACAGTTCAAAAGCATCAATTCTTCGGCGCTCAGCCTTCTTTATGGTCCCACTCTCACATCCATACATGACTACTGGAAAACCATAGCTTTTTCTAAATGGACCTTTGTTGGCAAAGTAATGTCTCAGCTTTTTAATATGCTGCCTAGGTTTGTCATAGTTTTTCATGGCTGCAGTTACCATAAGCAATGCTTTTGGAGCCCAAGATAATAAAGTCTGTCACTCTTTCCACTGTTTCCCCATCTATTTGCCATGAAGTGATGGGACCAGATGCCATGATCTTTGTTTTTTGAATGTTGAGTTTTAAGCCAGTTTTCTCACTCTACTCTTTCACCTTTCTCAAGAGGCTCTTTAGTTCCTCTTCACTTTCTGCCATAAGGTGGTATTCTCTGCATATCTGAGCTTATTGATATTTCTCCTGGTAATTTTATAAGCCAGAAATGGGCTTACATCTCAGCAATTCAAACAGTTTCTCATGGGATATTAAGTCAGAACTATCTAAAAGCCCTTCTGCCATTCTATTATAATATAACCCCAGATTTTCCCCAACTTCTAAAACCCCTGCCTTCTTTTCTCTTTCTCTTTCTCCATTCTTCATGCAGAGCAACTTTTTCTCTTCTGATGGTAAAAATAATGATAGCTAACTTTTATTATCTCATATATTTCAGACACTGTGCTAAGTGTTTTGTGTGTATTACCACACATTCTTCACAGCACTCCTAGGAAGTAACTATTACTATTATACTTTTTATATGTGAGGAAACCAAAAGGCCTAGTAAATTTTCCAAGTTTACGCAGCTAATCCATAGTAGAGATGGAATTTGAAAAAGTGCAGTTTGAGTCTAGAGCCTGTCCTTTGAACCACAATACTATGCTGCCTCCAACTATAATATGTGACCTTGCCAACTGCCACAACTTGCAACAAAATGCAATTTATTCCATGTGAGCTTTCTACTCAAAAATCTTCTCACCATTAGAGGAATTCTGAAGCCAATTGCTCAGATGATAGATTAGTTTCTCATCTCATTAAACTTTTTTTTTTTAACTTGAAACAAAAATTTGGCATGAAATGAATTAACAAAAATTATTATTTGATCACATTATCAATATTTATATTGACAAATCTATAGTCAGACTCAAGGCATAATGATCTGCTTAGGAAATCAGAAGATAAGAGGGAAGATGGGGAAAGGATTAGGAGCAAAGAGGATCTGAAATGAAACTTGTATTCTAAGTGCAGATAGGTCCTAGGGAAACTTACCTAGTTGTAAAAGTAGAGCCATATCAATAATGCTGTATCCTACAGGTATCGCTTTGGTATTCTTGGTACATTAGCTGGAGATCAGAAATAGGAAATATAGGAATCAAACAATAATTAGGCATTAGATGAGCTGGATGGTAGAAGGCAGAAGTTCATTGTTCAGTGTAAAGCTTTATCTTAGAGGTAGCTGAGGGGAGGAAACCTGGCAGTGTAAGATCTAAGGCAGAGGGTAACTGTATTGACACTACAAACACAGAGTGAGGGGGCCACAGAGGATTTCCTAAGAGCATTAGCCCCTAAACATGAGAGTGACATGAGCATCTGGAGGTATTTGTACCTGTCAGCGTTCTTCAAAGAATCAGAACTAATAAGAAACAGACAGAAGTTGACACTGATAGAGAGAGATTATTTATGCATCTTCAGTTCAGTTCAGTTCAGTTCAGTTGCTCAGTCGTGTCCGACTCCTTGAGACCCCATGAATTGCACCATGCCAGGCCTCCCTGTCCATCACCAACTCCCGGAGTTCACTCAGACTCACGTCCATCGAGTCAGGGATGCCATCCAGCCATCTCATCCTCTGTCGTCCCCTTCTCCTCCTGACCCAATCCCTCCCAGCATCAGAGTCTTTTCCAATGAGTCAACTCTTCTCATGAGGTGGCCAAAGTACTGGAGTTTCAGCTTTAGCATCATTCCTTCCAAAGAAATCCCAGGGCTGATCTCCTTCAGAATGGACTGGTTGGATCTCCTTGCAGTCTAAGGGACTCTCAAGAGTCTTCTCCAACACCACAGTTTCAAAGCATCAATTCTTCAGCACTCAGCCTTCTTCACAGTCCAACTCTCACATCCATACATGACCACAGGAAAAACCATAGCCTTGACTAGACAGACCTGTATTGGCAAAGTAATGTCTCTGCTTTTGAATATGCTATCTAGGTTAGTCATAACTTTCCTTCCAAGGAGTAAGCGTCTTTTAATTTCATGCCTGCAGTCATCATCTGCTGTGATTTGGGAGCCCCCCAAAATAAAGTCTGACACTGTTTCCACACCTATTTCCCTATGCATCTTATATATCCATATATATATTGAAAGGTAGTAATTTTATATATATGCATATATATATATGCACATATATGAAATTGCGTTATGCAATTGGGAGTGCTGGCAAGTCTGAATTTTGAAACCCATAGGGTTGGAAACTCAGGAAGAATTTCTATAATACAATCTTCAAACAGAGTACCTTCTTCCTGGAAAACATCAGTTTTTGGTCTTAAAGCAACTGACTCACATTATCTAGGGCAATCTCTTTAACTTAAAGTCAACTGATTGTAGACGTTAATTATATCTACAAAATACCATCACAGGAACAGCTAGGCTGTTGTTTAACCAAACAACTGGGCATTGTAGCTTAGCCAAAGTGACATAAAATAAACCATATCAGTATTTGAAGACTTTGGATTCTACATCTAGTTACTAGGGGGGAAAATACATGGAACTATATATTTAAGCAGTTGGGGATCAACATGTACACACTGTTTAAATTTATATTTAAAATGAATAACCAACAAGAGCCTACTATACAGCACAAGGACCTCTGCTCAATGTTGTGTGGCAGCCTGATGGTTGGTAAAGTTGAAGGAGAATGGATACATGTATATGTATGGCTTGGACTGCAAGGAGATCCAACCAGTCCATTCTGAAGGAGATCAGCCCTGGGATTTCTTTGGAAGGAATGATGCTAAAGCTGAAACTGCAGTACTTTGGCCACCTCATGCGAAGAGTTGACTCATTGGAAAAGACTCTGATGCTGGGAGGGATTGGGGGCAGGAGGAGAAGGGGCCGACAGAGGATGAGATGGCTGGATGGCATCACTGACTGGATGGACGTGAGTCTGGGTGAACTCCAGGAGTTGGTGATGGACAGGGAGGCCTGGCATGCTGCGATTCATGGGGTCGCAAAGAGTCGGACACGACTGAGCGACTGATCTGATCTGATCTGATCTGATATGTATGCCTGAGTCACTCTACTGTGCACCTGAAACTATCACCATATTGTTAATCAGCTATACTCTCATATAAAATAAAAAGCTTTTTAAAATGTATGGAGCAAGAAGGGGGATTTGCTTCAGTCAAGATTCAGGACTGAGAGGAGGGAACCAGCCTGGTGCTGGTTCTTTAAGGAGACGTTTCTTTGAGACACTAGTGAAATGGAAGGCAGTCCAAAATAACTTAGAGAATCATGGTTCTAAATGTTAGGTGAAATGGAAATCACCTAGGAAATGTACTAATCCCAGCATGTTTATCCTATAAATGTGTGCTGGTATCTATATCGTAACAGTCATCTCAGGTAATGCTGATGCAGTTCACACAAAGATGACACTTGGGGAAAAACTGAAGTTAACAATGACATTCGTCCCATGACTAAAGAGAAAGTGAATTCCTAAACATAGTCTCAGTGAGGACAAGCTTCCCCCATCAAAATAATAGAATGACCAGCTAGACCTGAGTCTTCTCATCCCACTGAAGAAAGATAAGCTCTATAAAACAAAAGGAAATGATAGCCTAGATATGCCAAGAGAATTTAATTTCAGAATAGCCATTTTTGAATGTACAAATGGAATCAGAACAAGTCACAGTTGAAAGCCAATTCAGGATATGGCCTGTACCCTGCTCCCTATCCCTACGCCTTTCATTTGTTTGTGGTAATAAAATTAGAGCATATCACAGAGAAATAGAACAAAGTAACTGCAGCGCTAAGTGAACAGTTTGTTCTCTGTACCCAGTTTTCAAAACTGCTGTTTTTGGAAAAAACAACTTCATTCTTCTTGCCAAATGAGACACTCACCAGTCTGAATGACTTACATAGGGTATATTAGTCTGCAAGCACACCAAAGACAAAGCTTCTAATAGAAGATGAGCTTGAAATAAAATCGTAATTGAATTACTGTTGGTAATAGAGAATGGAAAGTAGAATCAAACTTTCATCTTATGACAAAGCACTACTATTATCTTATGTTTGAAACCATTCTTGTAGCCACGCAAGTAGAAAAATAAAAACCTCTCCCACTTTGAACTCAATTTAATTCATAATTGCCATCCACAGACCTCTAACCAGTTTCCTATCATTTAGAATCACAGATTTCTAGAATCTTTCATTTGTAAGTGGGCTTGATACTGGCATACCGTGTATATATTGCAGGTTTGGTTCCAGACCACTACAACAAAGCAAATATCAAAACAAAGCATGTCACATGATTTTTTTTTATGCCAGGGCATGAAAGTTATGTTTGCATTTTACTGTAGTCTACTACATATGGTATAGCAGTATGTCTGAAAAATAATGTGCATGACTTAATTAAAACATAATTCACTGCCAAAAATACTAACCATCATCTGAGCCTTTCAATAAGTCCCAATCTTTTTGCTGGTGGAGGGTCTTGCTTTGATGTTGATGTCTGCTGATGATTAGAATGGTGGTTGCTGAAGGTTGGAGTGTCTGTGCCAATTTCTTAAAAGAAGTGTGCTCTGCTTTGTTGCTCAGTCATGTCCAACTCTTTGCAACCCCATGGACTGTAGACCACCAGGTTCCTCGGTCCATGGGGATTCCCCAGGCAAGAATGCTAGAGTAGGTTACCATGCCTTTCATCAGGGGATCTTCCCAACCAGATCTCCCACATTACAGGTGGATTCCTTACCATCTGAGCCACCAGGGACCCCCAAGAATACTGGAGTGGGTAGTCTATTCCTTCTCCAAGGAATCTTTCTGACCCAGGAATTGAACCAGGGTCTCCTGTGTTGCGGGTGGATCCTTCACCAGCTGAGCTAAGAGGAAAGCCCTCTTAAAAGAAGAGAACACTGAAATTTGCTGTACCGGTTGAGTCTTCCTTTCACAAACAATTTCTCTGTAGCATGCAATGACATTTGAAGCATTTTACCCACAGTAGATGAACGCCAAAGAATTGATGCTTTTGAACTGTGGTGATGGAGAAGACTCTTGAGAGTCCCTTGGACTGCAAAGAGATCCAACCAGTCCATTCTGAAGGAGATCAGCCCTGGGATTTCTTTGGAAGGAATGATGCTAAAGCTGAAACTCCAGTACTTTGGCCACCTCATGCGAAGAGTTGACTCATTGGAAAAGACTCTGATGCTGGGAGGGATTGGGGGCAGGAGGAGAAGGGGACGACAGAGGATGAGATGGCTGGATGGCATCACTGACTCGATGGACCTAAGTCTGAGTGAACTCTGGGAGTTGGTGATGGACAGAGAGGCCTGGCATGCTGCGATTCACAGGGTCTCAAAGAGTCAAACACGACTGAGCGACTGATCTGATCTGATCTGACCCACAATAGAATTTCTTTTAAAACTAGAGTCAGTTCTCTCAAATCCTGCTTTTGCTTTATCAACTAATTTTATGTAATATTCTAAATCCTTTGTTGTCATTTCAATAGTCTTCATAGCAACTTCAGTGTCTTCACCATGAAGAGATTCTATCTCAAGAAACCACTTTCTTTGCTCATCAATAGGAAGGAATTCCTCATGCATTCAAGTTTTTATCATGAGATTTCAGGTAGTCAGTCACATCTGCAGGCTTCACGTGTAACTTGGGTTCTCTTGTTATTTTCACAGCTCTAGTTACTTCCTCCACTGAAGTGATGAACCTTCAAAGTCATCTATAGAAGTGAAAACCAACTTCTTCCCAACTCCTGTTCATGTTATTGTGACCTCTTCTCAAAAATCACGAATGTTCTTAATGGCATCTGGAATGGTGAATCCTATACAGAAACTTTTAGTCATTTTGCCCAGACATATCAGAAGAATCATGATCCGTGGCAACTTTCAGTTCAGTTTAGTTCAGTTCAGTCACTCAGTCATGACTGACTCTTTGCGACTCCATGGGCTGCAGCAGGCCAGGCCTCTCTGTCCATCACCAACTCCCGGTGTTTACTCAAACTCATGTCCATTAACTCGGTGATGCCATCCAACCATCTTATCCTCTGTCGTCCCCTTCTCCTCCCACCCTCAATCTTTCCCAGGATCAGGGTTTTTTCCAAAGAGTCACTTCTTCACATCAGGTGGCCAAAGTATTGGAGTTTCAGCTTCAGCATCAGTCCTTCCAATGAATATACAGGACTCATTTCCTTTAGGATGGACTGGTTGGATCTCCTTGCAGTCTAAGGGACTCCCAAGAGTCTTCGCCAACACCACAGTTCAAAAGCATCAATTCTTTAGCGCTCAGCTTTCTTTATAGTCCAACTCTCATATCCATACATGAGTACTGGAAAAAGCATAGCTTTGACCAGACAGACATTTGTTGGCAAAGTAATGTCTCTGCTTTTTAATAAGCTGTCTGCTGCTGCTACTTAGTCACTTCAGTCATGTAAATCTCTGTGTGACCCCATAGACGGCAGCCCACCAGGCTCCCCCGTCCCTGGGATTCTCCAGGCAAGAACACTGGAGTGGGTTGCCATTTCCTTCTCCAATGCATGGAAGTGAAAAGTGAAAGTGGAGTCACTCAGTTGTGTCCAGCTCTTAGAGAACCCATGGACTGCAGCCTACCAGGCTCCTCCATCCATGGGATTTTCCAGGCAAGAGTACTGGAGTGGAGTGCCATTGTCCAGGTTGGTCATAACTTTTCTTCCAAGGAGTAAGCGTCTTTCAATTTCACGGCTGCAATGACCATCTGCAATGATACTGGAGCCCAAAATAAAGTCTGTCACTGTTGCCACCGTTTCCCCATCTATTTGCCATGAAGTGATGGGACCAGATGCCATGATCTTAGTTTTCTGAATGTTGTGTTTTAAGCCAACTTTTTCATTCTCCTCTTTCACTTTCATCAAGAGGCTCTTTAGTTCTTCTTCGCTTTCTGCCATAAGGATAGTGTCATCTGCATATCTGAGGTTATTGATATTTCTGCTGGCAATCTTGATTCCAGCTTGTGCTTCATCCAGCCCAGCGTTTCTCATGATGTACTCTGCATATAAGTTAAACAAGTAGGGTGACAATATACAGCCTTGACACACTCCTTTCCAGATTTGGAACCAGTCAGTTGTTCCATGTCCAGTTCTAACTGCTGCTTCTTGACCTGTATACAGATTTCTCAAGAGGCAGGTCAGGTGATCTGGTATTCCCATCTCTTTCAGAATTTTCCACAGTTTGTTCTGGTCCACACAGTCAAAGGCTTCAGCATAGTCAATAAAGCAGAAGTAGATATTTTTCTTGAACTCTCTTGCTTTTTGATGATCCAGCTGATGTTGGCAATTTGATCTCTGGTTCCTCTGCCTTTTCTAAATCCAGCTTGAACATCTGGCAGTTCATGGTTCATGTACTGATGAAGCCTGGCTTGGAGAATTTTGAGCATTACTTTGCTACTGTGTGAGATGAGTGCAATTGTGTGGTAGTTTGAGCATTCTTTGGTATTGCTTTTCTTTGGGATTGGAATGAACACTGACCTTTTCCAGTCCTGTGGCCACTGCTGAGTTTTCCAAATTTGCTGGCATATTGAGTGCAACACTTTCACAGCATCATCTTTCAGGATTTGAAATAGCTCAACTGGAATTCTATCACCTCCACTAGCTTTGTTTGTAGTGATGCTTCCTAAGGCCCACTTGACTTCACATTCCAGGATGTCTGGCTCTTGGTGAGTGGTCACATCATGATGATTATCTGGGTTGTGAAGATCTTTTTTGTATAGTTCTGTGTATTCTTGCCACCTCTTAATATCTTCTGCTTCTGTTAGGTCCATACCATTTCTGTCCTTTATCGAGCCCATCTTTGCATGAAAAGTTCCCTTGGTATCTCTAATTTTCTTGAAGAGATCTCTAATCTTTCCCATTCTATTGTTTTCCTCTATTTCTTTGCATGGATCACTGAGGAAGGCTTTCTTATCTCTCCTTGCTATTCTTTGGAACTCTGCATTCAAATGGGTATATCTTTCCTCTTCTGCTTGCCTTTCACTTCTCTTCTATTCACAACTATTTGTAAGGCCTCCTCAGACAACCATTTTGCCTTTTTGCAGTTCTTTTTCTTGGGGATGGTCTTGATCCTTGACTCCTGTACAATGTCATGAACCTCCATCCCTAGTTCTTCAGGCACTCTATCAGATCTAATCCCTTGAATCTATTTGTGACTTCCACTGTATAATCATAAGGGATTTGATTTAGGTCTTACCTGAATGGTCTAGTGGTTTTCCCTACTTTCTTCAATTTGAATAGTTCATGATCCATGCCACAGTTCGCTCCTGGTCTTATTTTTGCTGACTGTATAGAACTTCTCCATCTTTGGCAGAGAATATAATTAATCTGATTTCGGTACTGATCATCTGGTGATGTCCATGTTTAGAGTTTTCTCTTGTGTTGTTGCAGGAGAGCATCTATAACCTTATGAAATATATTTATTTATGAAATAATGACTAGAAAATCTTATTTACTCTTTATATCATGGGCTACAGAATGGAGGTTGTGTGAGCAGGCAAAAAAACAACATTAATCTCTTCATACACCTCTATCAGAGCTCTTGGGTGACCAGATGCATTGTCAGTGAGCAGTAATATTTTGAAAGGAATCTTTTTTTCTGAGCATTAGATTGCAACAGTAGACTGAAAATATGTTTTCATAACAGGATGTGCTGTCAGCCTGGCTTTATTCCATTTAGAGGGTAAGACAGAGTAGATTTATTATAATTCCTAAACACTGTAGGATTTTCAGGATGGTAAATGTGCACTGGCTTCAACTTAAATCACCAGCTGCCTTAGCCCCTAACAAGGGAGTCAGCTTTGAAGCTTTGGACCTAGGCATTGACTTTTCCTCTCTAGCTATGTAAGTCCTGGGTAGCATCTTCCTCAAATAGAAGGCTGATTTGTCTCCACTGAAAATCTATTGTTCAGTACAGCCACCTTTGTTAATTACCTTAGCCAGATTATCTGGATGATGTACCGTAGCTTCTACATCAGCACTTGCTGATTCATCTTGCACTTTCATGTTCTGGAGATGGTTTCTTTCCTTAAGCCTCATGAAACAACCTCTGCTCACTTCGAACTTTTTTCTCTGTGACTTCCTCACCTCTCTCAGCCTTCAGAGAACTGAAGAGAGTTAGGGCCTTGCTCTGGATTAGGTTTTGATATAAAGGAATGTTGTGGCTAGTTTGATCTTCTATCCAGAATCTTTTCCATGTCAGTTGTAAGACTGTTTTGCTTTCTTATCATTCATGTGTTCACTGGAGTAGCACATTTAACTTCCTTCAAGAACTTTTCCTTTACATTCACAACTTGGCTGACTGGGGCAAGAGGCCTAGCTTTCAGCCTATCTTGGCTTTTGACATGCCTTCCTCACTAAGCTTAATCATTTCTAGCTTTTCTTAAAGTGAGAGACTTATGCCTTTTCCCTTTACCTAAACACTTAGAGGCCATTTTAGGGTTATTGATTGGCCTAATTTTGACCTTGTTGTGTCTCAGGGAATAGGAAGACCTGAGGAGAGGAGAGAGACAAAGGAACAGCTGGTTGGGGTAATAGTCAGATCACATACAACATTTATCTTTAGTTTGTTATCTTATATATGTGCACTTCATGGCACCTCGAAACAATTACAACTGTGGCGGATTCATTTTGATATTTGGCAAAACTAATACAATTACGTAAAGTTTAAAAATAAAATAAAATTTTAAAAAAATTAAAATAAAATAAAATAAAATGATGAAAGAAAATAACCTACAGCCCAGATTATTGTACCCAGCAAGGATCTCATTCAAGTATGAAGGAGAAATCAAAAGCTTTTCAGACAAGCAAAAGCTGAGAGAATTCTGCACCACCAAACCAGCTCTCCAACAAATACTAAAGGATAGTCTCTAGACAGGAAACACAAAAATGGTGTATAAATTCGAACCCAAAACAATAAAGTAAATGGCAACGGGGTCATACTTATCAGTAATTACCTTAAACGTAAATGGGTTGAATGCCCCAACCAAAAGACAAAGACTGGCTGAATGGATACAAAAACAAGACCCCTACATATGTTGTCTACAAGAGACCCACCTCAAAACAGGGGACACATACAGACTGAAAGTGAAGGGCTGGAAAAAGATTTTCCATGCAAATAGGGACCAAAAGAAAGCAGGAGTAGCAATACTCATATCAGATAAAATAGACTTTAAAACAAAGACTGTGAAAACAGACAAAGATGGGCACTACATAATGATCAAAGGATCAATCCAAGAAGAAGATATAACAATTATAAATATATATGCACCCAACACGGGAACACCGCAGTATGTAAGACAAATGCTAACAAGTATGAAAGAAGAAATTAACAATAACACAATAATAGTGGGAGACTTTAATACCCCACTCACACCTATGGATAGATCAACTAAACAGAAAATTAACAAGGAAACACAAACTTTAAACGATACAATAGACCAGTTAGACCTAATTGATATCTATAGGACATTTCATCCCAAAACAATGAATTTCACCTTCTTCTCAAGCGCACATGGAACCTTCTCCAGGATAGATCACATCCTGGGCCATAAAGCTAGCCTTGGTAGATTCAAAAAAATAGAAATCATTCCAAGCATCTTTTCTGACCACAATGCAGTAATATTAGATCTCAATTACAGGAGAAAAACTATTAAAAAATCCAACATATGGTGGCTGAACAACACGCTGCTGAATAACCAACAAATCACAGAAGAAATCAAAAAAGAAATCAAAATTTGCATAGAAACGAATGAAAATGAAAACACAACAACCCAAAACCTGTGGGACACAGTAAAAGCAGTCCTAAGGGGAAAGTTCATAGCAATACAGGCACACCTCAAGAAACAAGAAAAAAGTCAAATAAATAACCTAACTCTACACCTAAAGCAACTAGAAAAGGAAGAAATGAAGAACCCCAGGGTTAGTAGAAGGAAAGAAATCTTAAAAATTAGAGCAGAAATAAATGCAAAAGAAACAAAAGAGACCATAGCAAAAATCAACAAAACCAAAAGCTGGTTCTTTGAAAGGATAAATAAAATTGACAAACCATTAGCCAGACTCATCAAGAAACAAAGGGAGAAAAAATCAAATCAATAAAATCAGAAATGAAAATGGAGAGATCACAACAGACAACAAAGAAATACAAAGGATCATAAGAGACTACTATCAACAATTATATGCCAATAAAATGGACAACGTCAAAGAAATGGACAAATTCTTAGAAAAGTACAACTTTCCAAAACTCAACCAGGAAGAAATAGAAAATCTTAACAGACCCATCACAAGCACGGAAATTGAAACTGTAATCAAAAATCTTCCAGCAAACAAAAGCCCAGGTCCAGACGGCTTCACAGCTGAATTCTACCAAAAATTTAGAGAAGAGCTAACACCTATCCTGTTCAAGCTCTTCCAGAAAATTGCAGAGGATGGTAAACTTCCAAACTCATTCTATGAGGCTACCATCACCCTAATACCAAAACCTGACAAAGATCCCACAAAAAAAGAAAACTACAGGCCAATATCACTGATGAACATAGATGCAAAAATCCTTAACAAAATTCTAGCAATCAGAATCCAACAACACATTAAAAAGATCATACACCATGACCAAGTGGGCTTTATCCCAGGGATGCAAGGATTCTTCAATATCCGCAAATCAATCACCACATTAACAAATTGAAAAATAAAAACCATATGATTATCTCAATAGATGCAGAGAAAGCCTTTGACAAAATTCAACATCCATTTATGATCAAAACTCTCCAGAAAGCAGGAATAGAAGGAACATACCTCAACATAATAAAAGCTATATATGACAAACCCACAGCAAACATTATCCTCAATGGTGAAAAATTGAAAGCATTTCCTCTAAAGTCAGGAACAAGACAAGGCTGCCCACTTTCACCATTACTATTCAACATAGTTTTGGAAGTTTTGGCACAGCAATCAGAACAGAAAAAGAAATAAAAGGAATCCAAATTGGAAAAGAAGAAGTAAAACTCTCACTGTTTGCAGATGACATGATCCTCTACATAGAAAACCCTAAAGACTCCACCAGAAAATTACTAGAACTAATCAATGACTATAGTAAAGTTGCAGGATATAAAATCAACACACAGAAATCCCTTGCATTCCTATACACTAATAATGAGAAAACAGAAAGAGAAATGAAGGAAACAATTCCATTCACCATTGCAACGGAAAGAATAAAATACTTAGGAATATATCTACCTAAAGAAACTAAAGACCTATATATAGAAAACTATAAAACACTGGTGAAAGAAATCAAAGAGGACACTAATAGATGGAGAAATATACCATGTTCATGGATTGGAAGAATCAATATAGTGAAAATGAGTATACTACCCAAAGCAATCTATAGATTCAATGCAATCCCTATCAAGCTATCAACAGCATTCTTCACAGAGCTAGAACAAATAATTTCACAATTTGTATGGAAATACAAAAAACCTCGAATAGCCAAAGCGATCTTGAGAAAGAAGAATGGAACTGGAGGAATCAACCTACCTGACTTCAGGCTCTACTACAAAGCCACAGTTATCAAGACAGTATGGTACAGGCACAAAGACAGAAATACAGATCAATGGAACAAAATATAAAGCCCAGAGATAAATCCATGCACATATGGACACCTTATCTTCGACAAAGGAGGCAAGAATATACAATGGATTAAAGACAATCTCTTTAACAAGTCGTGCTGGGAAATCTGGTCAACCACTTGTAAAAGAATGAAACTAGAACACTTTCTAACACCATACACAAAAATAAACTCAAAATGGATTAAAGATCTAAACGTAAGACCAGAAACTATAAAACTCCTAGAGGAGAACATAGGCAAAACACTCTCTGACATACATCACAGCAGGTCCTCTATGACCCATCTCCCAGAATATTGGAAATAAAAGCAAAAATAAACAAATGGGACCTAATTAACCTTAAAAGCTTCTGCACATCAAAGGAAACTATTAGCAAGGTGAAAAGACAGCCTTCAGAATGGGAGAAGATAATAGCAAATGAAGCAACGGACAAACAACTAATCTCGAGTATATACAAGCAACTCCTACAGCTCAACTCCAGAAAAATAAATGACCCAATCAAAAAATGGGCCAAAGAACTAAATAGACATTTCTCCAAAGAAGACATACAGATGGCTAACAAACACATGAAAAGATGCTCAACATCACTCATTATCAGAGAAATGCAAATCAAAACCACTATGAGGTACCATTTCACACCAGTCAGGATGGCTGCGATCCAAAAGTCTACAAGTAATAAATGCTGGAGAGGGTGTAGAGAAAAGGGAACCCTCTTACACTGTTGGTGGGAATGCAAACTAGTACAGCCACTATGGAGAACAGTGTGGAGATTCCTTAAAAAACTGGAAATAGACCTGCCTTATGATCCAGCAATCCCACTGCTGGGCATACACACTGAGGAAAACAGAAGGGAAAGAGACACGTGTACCCCAATGTTCATCGCAGCACTGTTTATAATAGCCAGGACATGGAAGCAACCTAGATGTCCATCAGCAGATGAATGGATAAGAAAGTGGTGGTACATATACACAATGGAGTATTATTCAGCCATTAAAAAGAATACATTTGAATCAGTTCTAATGAGGTGGATGAAACTGGAGCCTATTATACAGAGTGAAGTAAGCCAGAAAGAAAAACACCAATACAGTATACTAATGCATATATATGGAATTTAGAAAGATGGTAACAATAACCCTGTGTACGAGACAGCAAAAGAGACACTGATGTATAGAACAGTCTCATGGACTCTGTGGGAGAGGGAGAGGGTGGGAAGATTTGGGAGAATGGCATTGAAACATGTAAAATATCATGTATGAAACGAGTTGCCAGTCCAGGTTCGATGCACGATACTGGATGCTTGGGGCTGGTGCACTGGGACAACCCAGAGGGATGGAATGGGGAGGGAGGAGGGTTCAGGATGGGGAACACATGTATACCTGTGGCGGATTCATTTTGATATTTGGCAAAACTAATACAGTTATGTAAAGTTTAAAAATAAAATAAAATTTAAAAAAAAGAAAAGAAAAAGTCATTTAAATCAATATTCATTAAAGTATGTTTCACAGTCCATTTTATTTATGAGTGAATTATTACTTTATGATACCTAATGTAAACAATTTCACATTACTAATGATTTATCAAAAGGAGTTATTTTCTCCCCTTAAATTTCAGTCAGCCAGTTTAGTCAGTGTGTGAGTTAGACTACTACCAAACAAGTGAGTTAAGACATCCACCAAAAACAAGCTCAATAAATGCTTGTTGATTAATTGATCTGTCTACCAAATTTAAAGAAAACTTACCAACTTAGGTATATTGCAACTTCATTATTTTCAGCACATGTTCAAAAGCTATCCTGAAGAAAGTGAATTCTTCCATTTAAAAATGTAATATAAATAGATTTTAATTAATAAGGGATGAAGCTTTAGATGATAACAAGCAATCATGATTACATGAGAAAATGTCCCTGCTTTTAAGTGCTATATCCTAGAGTATGCTGAAGTAGCTAAAGCCATTATGACAATGTCTGGACTTTGCTTATATTTGGCAAAACTAATACAATTATGTAAAGTTTAAAAATAAAATAAAATTGAAAAAAAATAATAAAAAAATAATAAAATAGTTCAGCAAATGTATACAACAGAAATGCACACATGTATTCACCAAAAGACATGTACAAGAATGTCCATGGTAGCACTGTTTCTAATACCAAAAACTGGAGTAACCCAAATGTTCAACAGTAAAATGGGGAAATAATGGCCTATTCATACTATTGAATACCATACAAAAACAAAAATGAACAAACTCCAGCAAAGTATGAAAATTCAGGTGATTCTTACAAACACAATGTCAAATAAATGAAAACAGGGTCCATGATATATGATACCATTTATATAAAACTCCAAAAAGAGGCAAAACTAGTATGTGGTGATATAGATCATAATTACCCTTTAAATTGGGAGTAGTGACAAGAAAGGGGCATGAGGCAATTGTTGGGGTTTTTCTTCTTGATATTGATAACTGTAGGATTATATTCTTATAGTTTGTGTACTTTTCTATAGTTTGTTACTAATTTTTAAAAAAATTTATATTTTATATACTCCTGTAAAGTAAAAACTATGAAGCAATCATAATGTCTTGATAACTTGAATTTAAATGACAGGTATACAAGGATTCATTTTACTTTTCTTTCTATGTTTGTGTCTGTCTGAAATTTTTTCATATTAAAAAATTTAAATGTAATCTAAAAAATACTGTATCATCACCACAGAATTTAAAATGTATAAACCCTTCAGAGGTACAGATTGCAGATTTAACATGTTGATTTATAAATATATAGTATATATTAGCAGCAGCTTTGCTTTCCTGGAGCAGCCGTGAAGAGATACCCAACGTCCAAGGTAAGAGAAACCCAAGTAAGATGGTAGGTGCTGAGAGAGGGCATAGAGGGCAGACAGACTGAAAGCACAACACAGAAAACTAGCCAATCTGATCACATGGACCACAGCCTTGTCTAACTCAATGAAACTAGGCTATGCCGTGTGGGGCCACCCAGAATGGACGGGTCGTGGTGGAGAGGTCTGACAGAATGCAATCCACTGGAGAAGGGAATGGCAAACCACTTCAGTATTCTTGCCTTGAGAAACCCATGAACAGTATGAAAAGGCAAAATGATAGGATACTGAAAGAGAAACTCCCCAGTCAGTAGGTGCCCAATATGCTACTGGAGAGCAGTGGAGAAATAACTCCAGAAAGAATGAAGGGATGGAGCCAAAGTAAGAACAATACCCAGTTGTGGATGTGACTGGTGATAGAAGAAAGGTCCAATGCTGTAAAGAGCAATATTGCATAGGAACCTGGAATGTTAGGTCCATGAATCAAAGTAAATTGGAATTGGTCAAACAGGAGATGGCAAGAGTGTACATTGACATTTTAGGAATCAGGGAACTAAAATGGACTGGAATGGGTGAATTTAACTCAGATGACCAGTATATCTACTACTGTGGGCAGGAATCCCTTAGAAGAAATGGAGTAGCCATCATAGTCAACAAAAAGTCTGAAATGCAGTACTTGGATGCAATCTCAAAAACGACAGAATGATCTCATTTCCAAGGCAAACCATTCAATATCACGGTAATCCAAGTCTATGCCCCGACCAGTAACGCTGAAGAAGCTGAAAAGTTCTATGAAGACCTACAAGACCTTTTAGAACTAACACTCAAAAAAGATATCCTTTTCATTATGGGGGACTGCAATGCAAAAGTAGGAATCAGGAAGCACCTGGACTAACAGGCAAATTAGGCCTTGGAGTACAGAATGAAGCAGGGCAAAGGCTAATAGACTTCTGCCAAGAGAATGCACTGGTCATAGCAAACACCCTCTTCCAACAACACAAGAGAAGACATGAACATCACCAGATGGCCAACACCAAAATCAGATTGATTATATTCTTTGCAGCTAAAGATGGAGAAGCTCTTTCTATACAGTCAGCAAAAACAAGACTGGGAGCTGACTGTGGCTCAGATCATGAACTCCTTATTGCCAAATTGAGACTTAAATTGAAGAAAGTAGGGAAAACCACTAAACCATTCAGGTATGACCTAAATCAAATCCCTTATGATTATACAGTGGAAGTGACAAATAGATTTAAGGGACTAGATCTGATAGAGTGCCTGATGAACTATGGACAGAGGTTCGTGACATTGTACAGGAGACAGGGATTAAGATCATCCCCAAGAAAAAGAAATGCAAAAAAGCAAAATGGATGTCTGAGGAGGCCTTACAAATAGCTGTGAAAAGAAGAGAAGTGAAAAGCAAAGGAGAAAAGGAAAGATATACCTATTTGAATGCAGAGTTCCAAAGAATAGCAAGGAGAGATAAGAAAGACTTTCTCATCAATCAATGCAAAGAAATAGAGGAAAACAATAGAATGGGAAGACTAGAGATTTCTTCGAGAAAATTAGAGATACTAAGGGAACATATCATGCAAAGATAGGCTCAATAAAGGACAGAAATAGTATGGACTTAACAGAAGCAGAAGATATTAAGAAGAGGTGGCAAGAATACACAGGAGAACTGTACAAAAAAGATCTTCACGACCCAGTTAATCACGATGGTGTGATCACTCACCTAGAGCCAGACATCCTGGAATGTGAAGTCAAGTGGGCCTTAGAAATGCATCACTACAAACAAAGCTAGTGGAGGTGATGGAATTCCAGTTGAGCTATGCCAAATCCTAAAAGATGATGCTGTGAAAGTGCTGCACTCAATATGTCACCAAATTTGGAAAACTCAGCAGTGGCCACAGGACTGGAAAAGTTCAGTTTTCATTCCAATCCCAAAGAAAGGCCATGCCAAAGAATGCTCAAACTACCACACAATTGCACTCATCTCACACACTAGTAAAGTAATGCTCAAAATTCTCCAAGCTAGGCTTCAGCAATATGTGAACCGTGAACTTCCTGATGTTCAAGCTGGATTTAGAAAAGGCAGAGGAACCAGAGATCAAATTGCCAGCATCTGCTGGATCATGGAAAAAGCAAGAGAGTTCCAGAAAAACATCTATTTCTGCTTTATTGACTATGCCAAAGCCTTTGACTGTGTGGATCACAATAAACTGTGGAAATTCTGAAAGAGATGGGAATACCAGACCACCTGATCTGCCTCCTGAGAAACCTATATGCAGGTCAGGAAGCAACAGTTAGAACTGGACATGGAACAACAGACTGGTTCCAAATAGGAAAAGAAGTATATCAAGGCTGTATATCATCACCCTGCTTATTTAACTTATATGCAGAGTACATCATGAGAAATGCTGGGCTGGAGGAAGCACAAGCTGGAATCAAGATTGCCAGGAGAAATATCAATAAACTCAGATATGCAGATGACACCACCCTTATGGAAGAAAGCGAAGAAGAACTAAAGAGCCTCTTGATGAAAGTGAAAGAGCTTTAAGTTTTAAGTTTTAAGTTGGCTTAGAGCTCAACATTCAGAAAAGTAAGATCATGGCATCCAGTCCCATCACTTCATGGCAGATAGATGGGGAAACAGTGGAAACAGTGGCTGACTTTGTTTTTCTGGGCTCCAAAATCACTGCAGATGGTGATTGCAGCCATGAAATTAAAAGAAGCTTACTCCTTGGAAGGAAAGTTATGACCAACCTAGACAGCATATTAAAAAGCAGAGACATTACTTTGCCAACAAAGGTCCATCTAGTCAAGGCTATGGTTTTTCCAGTAGTCATGTATGGATGTGAGAGTTGGACTATAAAGAAAGCTCAGCACCAAAGAATTGATGCTTTTGAACTGTGGTGTTGGAGAAGACTCTTGAGAGCCCCTTGGACTGCAAGGAGATCCAACCAGTCCATCCTAAAGGAGATCAGTCCTTGGTGTTCATTGGAAGGTCTGATGTTGAAGCTGAAACTCCAGTACTTTGGCCACCTGATGCGAAGAGCTAACTCATTTGAAAAGATCCTGATGCTCACAAAGATTGAGGGCAGGAGGAAAAGGGGATGACAGAGGATGAGATGGTTGGATGGCATCACTGACTCAATTGACACGAGTTTGAGTGGGCTCCGAGAGTTGGTGTCGGACAGGGAGGCCTGGTGTGCTGCAGTTCATGGGGTCGCAAAAAGTTGGACAGGACTAAGCGACTGAACTGCACTGAAGTACATTGAATCTTGTGAAAAACAGTCAAGATTCTTCCCCAAATGGCATTCCCCTATACACCTAACAGACTATTGTTAAATTAAATTGAGTCACCCCCACTCCCTAGAGAAATTATCTAGCTAAGCCAAGAATAATCACATTGAACTCCAATGTTTCTTTTTTAAAAAGCCCTGAAGAATTTTAAATCAGTTGCCAACACTGTGAGAAAGTGGACATCTTCTCTGACATCTGAAAAAAATACCTATTCCTACATGATTTCTATTAATGTTTATTATGTGTATTCTAGAGTCTAGTTCTGAGCGATTTGGATGGGGTGGGAAGGGAAATAAGAAGGGGAGGTGAGTAACTTGACAGCAGTCTGCCTATAATTTTGAGCAAAGCAGCTTCAAATTTACATGCAGAGTTGGACAAAGTATCATTAAGCTATTGATTTAAGGAGGTAAAGAAAATTTAGCCTACAAGGAATAAATAGTACAATAATTCATTATGCTAACATGAAACCTCAGAAGTTTGCTAAATAGAACCTACTGAGTATGCATGGCCAACACTTTGTCTTTCAAATTAGGCCATTTTTATACCCCACCATGAAGAGTGCTCTTTCTGAGTTTGCTATTACTTAAGCTTTGCAAGCCTAAAAGGGTATTCTCATGGTATATGAAGAAATAATTGATTTCTTCCTCTTCTTTGTTTTACGTCTATGAATATGGTTTTTTTCATTATATGTAATCAGAAAACTCGATGTCTGAGGTGAGGCTGGAAATTAACAACAGCCAAGTATTGATTGATTTGTTTTTCATTTTGTAACCATTTGCTAGATTATTCCTACTTTTTTTTAATGTAACTTGAAGAAATGCTTTTACAGCAGCCAGCTACAACAGAAGTCAGTTTCTTTTTAAGCAGACTAGCTCTGCTTGATGCTTTTTTTTATGTTAAAGCTGAAAAGAAATTCACACCTAGTCACAGGATATATAAATTGTAGTTAATAAACCATTACTCTCTGTGAACATTATATTCTGGATTCCTACTATTATATATTCCTTAAATTAAAAAAAAATTTTAAATCTCTTTCCATTCAATGCAAGTAAAATAGGCTTAACAGTAATTGCTGATTATTTTTGCCAGATTTTTTTTTTATTAGAATTGCATGGTAACTATCAAAATGGGTTTGCATTTTCTTCAAGAACATTAATTTTCAGATTAAATAAAATACATGGTCTTATTTTAAAGCAGACTCACTTTATACAACAGACCAATTTTTTAAATGAGCTACCCTACACTTAATGTCATTAGTAAACAATACATTTATTCACACAGGAATACCAGGCTCATACATTTAAAACACTTTAGCATCTTGTTATGCCAGCTGAACCCCTACACAGTGATATAACCTAACAATAGATACTTATATAATCAAATGAGCATAGGAGACCAGATTTTCCAGCACAGATGCTGCCTCTTATCTAACCTGTCTAGGCTAATGTCAAAATAGTGATCATTATCTCTATATGTTGAATCTCTATTTGGTATTTTTCTGGAAAAAGTAAAAAAATTGATTATCATCCACATATTTTCACAGAATTCCATGGAAAGTCTACCAAGTGAAATTTCCCAGAAGAAAATAGCTCTAGGGCTTATATCATAAGAGCTATAGTATGTTACACTGCTTTTGCATGGTGGTAACAGTCTACAATGTTAACATCATTCTTTGTTACAGCTAACAATTATTAAGCACTTATAGGGAAATGTGCTATTTAAGTGCTTAATCTCATTAAATACAAAAGCCCTATGGTAGATACTATTTCCCCACTTTATAGTTAAAGAAGCTGAGATTCCAAACAGATATACAGTGCTAGAAGATGGCAAACTCAGGATTCGACTAAGTCTATTTAACTCTAAGCAGAAAATCACCTCAGACAACTTTCTGACTTTCTAAAATAGTGACTTTTTTTTGGTCTTACTTTATGCTTTCTGTTTTTCTTTAAAATAAAAGCACTAGCATTTGCTGGTAAACAGAAAGCTTTGACATTAACTTCAACACAGTTCAAATACCCATATAAGTTATTTGCAGGTAAATAACTTTCTTTATTTTAAACAATTGTCATATTGTGATGCTTCTAAGAGGTAAAATAATAAAAATTAGTAGATGCTCAAAAGTTGCATTAAATTCAATTTCTTACTTGCTATTATTATAAAGATGATAGTTTAGATTTTAAAATAATGATAAAAATATAATCAGTTTATAAATAAGGATGGAATTTTATAAAATATAATCAAATACAATCTGGGATAAAAATCTACAATAATCATCTGAGCCCTTATTGCCACACCATGGCCAGCTTCAATCCACTCTCTATCACATACACACTCAAACACACACAGCCATCAGATACTTCAGTACACCCCAATAGCATTACCACAATGGAGATTTCATCTCTTATTAATTGCCCTCCAATGATGAGCAATTCTCTATCTCATGAGAAAGTTTATTCCATTTTTAAGTTTCCTCCAATTGCTTCAGTTCTTCCAAAAGTAATGGTTGCTCCCTAGTCTCACCAAATTAGGTAACTACAATTCAAAATAATTGGCCAGAATAACAATTACAAAATTTAAAATGTTGTCTCCCTTCTCATTTTATTTGTCCTTGTGAATTTATATCTTTAACTTCTTGACTGTGGTTTTAATGGTGTTTCAGGAGGGAACACAGACAAATACGTGTCTTCAATGGTATATTTAAGTGGAAGCTCTTGAAATTTTTTCACTTGTACAACTAGCTCAAGAAAAGTCTCTTGTGATTTATTTATTCTGAGAGTTTTTAACTAGAATGCATATAGTGGGTAAGTTTTGCACATTAAATATTTTACAGTCAGTTTCCTTATAAAAATACATTTGCATGTAAGCATAGAGTTTTTACAGCTTCTCAGGTGGCGCTGAGGTAAAGAATCCACCTGCCGACACAGGAGATGGAAGAGACTTGAGTTTGATCCCTAGGTCAGGAAGATCCCCTGGAGAAGGAAATGGCAACCCACTCCAGTATTCTTGCCTGAAAAATTCCGTGGACAGAGGAGCCTGGAGGGCTACAGTCCATGGGGTGGCAAAGAGTTGGGTATGAATGAGTGACTAAGCACAGCACACATAGAGTTAAACACACAATTACAACACTTCAGTTTAGTGCAGAGTGGAGAATTTTGTTCTATGAGAATAAGTACTTAGAGGGAAAAATAACTTCATTCATAGTTTTTAAGTTAATTTAAATTGCATATAAATGTTTATATTATACATATGTGTACATATATTGTATATACATGTATATATATTTAGCATGGATTAATTTAGTTTATCGATTCATATTATGGCTCAGTAAGAAAGAAACTAGAAAAAGTCACTTACCTGTGTTGTAATCTCAAAATAAATCAACGAGGGCTTCCCTGGTGGCTCAGTGGTAATGACTCCACCTGCCAGTGCTGGAGATGCACGTTGGCTCCCTGTTCTGGGAAGATCCCACATGCTGCAGAGGATCTAAGCCCCTGTGCCACAGCTACTGAGCGTGTGCTCTCGAGCCCAGGAGCCACAACTACTGAACCTATATGCCTGCACGCCCTAGAACCCGTGCTCTGCAACAAGAGGAGCCACCACAGTAAAGCGTAGCTCTTGCTTGCCGCAACTAAAAAAAAGCCCACACGGCAACAAAGACCCTGCACAGCCAAAAATAAACAAATAAATTAACCAATAATAGTGACATCTGAAAGACTAACCTTCCATCCTAGAAAGTAGTCTGTAGTTCTTTTTGTTTCAAAATTTAGTATTATAATAATAAATGATTGCTTCCAATTACTTCTAAATATTCTGCAAGTGTTAGGATGATGAATAACTTTGTTTTTGTTTGTATTTGAAACATACTTCACAACTAGTAAGTTGTGGGTTAATGTTAACACTATTGCTAAAGTCCACCTGATATTTAAGAGACATCTATTTTTGTATCTTTGTGCATTTGAGATATTAGAACATCTTCATTCCAGATTGTTAAACTTGAAAACAAGTCCACTTACATTTTTTTTTTTTTCCAAAACCTGGATCCAAACAAACAAGACTAGCAATCTCCCATCCATTTACCACAGAAAACGGTTTCAACAAATTTTTATCAGACAGAACTCTGGCTGTGTGCATGTGGATCTTAGTTCCCTGACCAGGGATCTAACCCACACCCCCTGCGTTGGAAGCACAGAGTATTAACCACAGAACACCAGGGAAGTCCCAGGACTCTCAGTATTAAAGCAACAGCAAGCAGTGCTATTAGTAGAATCAAAAGGTTAACAAAGATGTCTGTTTTGGATAAATCTTAATAGCTAAATTTAGGTTAACACTTCAAAGCATTCCTGCTGTTAAAAGATACCAATACCAAAATTTATCACAAAATTTGAGAGAATACTTAATGTCACTCAAATGGTAACACAAATTTTTTGAATTATTTATTTTCAATTTAAGTTTCAATGAAAAGATAATGTAAAACATCCCCCTAAAGGAATAGTTTATTTTTTGTGAATCATGTCTTTAAGCATCTAATTATATTTAAATAAGTAAAACACATTTGTTTTCTATATTGCTTTAATTCCTCTACACCATCAAAAATAATTTGTATTGAATAGCTTGATGGACAAACTTCACACTTAAAAAAATTATACTAAAAATAACTAACCCATGTCTCTTAAGTATAAAGTCATAGAAATCATTCCAAATTTGAGATATCTCTGTGATCAGTGTATTTTCAACAAGTTTAAACCTTCACAGTTCATTTGTAAAGTTCTTTAACTCATGAATGCTGTATTTTATATTTTCTTTTTTGTCATGATATTTTGCTTTCGATGGTGGAGGAGAAAGCACGTTCATGAAGAAAACAGAGTGGAACAAGGAAAAGGTGATTAAGAATAGAAGGGCTAAGGAAACAAGGAAAAGGTGATTAAGAACAGAAGGGCTAAGGAAAAATAGAGGCCTTGAAAAATGAAGAATGAAAGAAAAGTAAGAGGCAGTTGTTATGTTTGGCAGTGGAAAAGGAGCCAGGAAACTCTCTGTGGGGAAAGGAAAATGGAGCAAATAGCACACTACAGTTATCTGTTTCGGGTGCAGGGAGAGGGGATTGAGAATTCTGCAAGTAGTATAATCCCACAATAAGCTATCATATTACAACAATAGAAATGGACAAACCACATCTATAAGAAACAACTTGGATGGATTTTATAATGAACAAAATAATACATATTGTATGACATCACTTCTAAAAGCACAAAGCAGGTACAACTAAATGATAATGTCAAAGTCAGGGTGGTGGGTAGGAGCGATAGTGACTGGGAGGGGGCACAGTTGATACTTCCAATACTTTGGTGCTGTTCTGTTTTTTAGCCTGGAAATGCTTTCATGGATTTCACTTTGTGTTAGGTCATTGAGCTATACGTTTGCATTTTGTACACTTCTCTGTTTAGGTGTTTAATTCAAAGTGGAACTAAACAAAGAAGTACTGAGGGAAAAGAAGTACTTCATTTTTCAAGGCCTCTATTTTTCCTTAGCCCTTCTGTTCTTAATCACCTTTTCCTTGTTCCACTCTGTTTTCTTTTCTTCATGAACGTGCTTTCTCCTCCACCATCGAAAGCAAAAGTACTGAGGGAAAAAAGCAACAAGATAATGACAAAGATGCAAAGCTAAATACTCCACTTCAGTCACATAATTATTAAGGCTCAAATACTAATACTATTTCATCTATATGGACATAACTACCCAGGAAAATATGTGTTTAATTAAAAAAAAATTAAACCAGTGAACTACAAAAAAATTCAGATGTCAATCTTTTTAAATCCTTTCATTGAATTAAACAAAACAAGTTTTAAGTAAACAAATGTTAACTACTGTACACAGCATAGGACTTAATGGGGGAACGATGAAAGCATTCTTATTAAATTAGGAACAAGTAAAATGCATTCTTTACCATCATTATTGTTGAACACTGATTTATTCATTCAACAAACATTTATTTAGAGTCAGCTGGTGCTAGGCACTATTCTAGGCAGCTGGGATAAATCTTTGTACAGGGCAGCTAAATACCCTGCCTTCATAAAGCTTACAGTATTAGGGGAAAACCAATAAATAGGCAAATAAATGTTAGATAGGGATAACTGCCATGGACAAAAAATAAAGCAGAGAAAGAGTGAGAAATAGAAACATTTGAAGAGAAAGAATTATCATTATTAGTAGATAGTAAAGTCATTTACTTAGAAAACCCAAGAGAATCAGCTAAAAAGCTATTCTAAATATCAGTAAAATGACCAGGAATAATATTAATATTTAATCAATAGCCTGCACATATGCAAGCAGCAACTTAGAAGATAAAATTTAAAGATCCAATTATAAACTCTAAGAAAAAGGTAAAACATCAAGAATAAAATTGACAAGTAATATATTAGTTCTATATGATGATAACATTAAAATATTATAAATGAACACAAAAGAGGAGATAGAAAGGCATACCATGTTCTTAGACTATAAAATTTAAGTTCATAAATAGTTTAATACTCTAATATTTAGTGTTCTCTTTTATCCCAGTAAAAATAGTTAGACAATATTTTTGGAATTTGACAAGAAGCTTATAAAGATCATGTTGAAAAACAATCAAGCAAGAATGGCCAGAGAATTCTGAAAAATAAGAGTCCTACTCATTTAAAGCACTAAAATATTCCAGGTGGAATGGGAATAGCCATTCCAGGTGTTAAGACATTGAAAAACTACATTAGTTGTAAGAGTATAGATTGGTCCATGAATGTGTGTGTCTGTATCAATGAAAAATTAATAAACCCAACTATATATGGGAATATTATAAACAATAAAGGAGGCATTACAAATAAGTGAGGAAAAAAGACTGGATTATTCAATAAATAGTGTAGAAAAAATACCAAGAAAACACAACTTTGTAACCATACTGCATACCTCATACTGAAGTAAATTCTAGGTGGATCAAAAATGTACTGTAGGAAAAAAGAGTCATAAAACTTCTCAGGCTGGGAAAAGTCTTTTAAAATATTATATTTAAAAGAAATGTATAAAAATATGTAAACCATATAAACTCAAAATTTTATGCATAATAAAAAAAGCATAAATCAAGTCAGATATGCAAATTCAGGAAAGATATTTGCTACTTGTATTACAATCATTTGATTTCTTTAATATATTTAATGATAGGAATCTTCAACTTTTTAGAAGTCATTTAACTTTTTAAAAATCTCCCCAAATGGGCAAAAAACATAGACATGCACAGAAAAGAAAAATAAACAGTCCTTAGATTATGAAAGGATTTTACCTTCGTTTATAGTAAAAGAAATGCAGGTTAAAATAGCAGTATGTGTGTGCTCAGTCCTGTCTGACTCTTCGCAACCCCTTGGGCTAAGGCCCACCAGGTTCCTCTATCCATGGGATTCTCCAGGCAAGAATACTGGAGCAAGGTTGCCATTTCCTACACCAGGGAATCTTCCCAACCCAGGGATCAAACCTGAAACTCTTGAGTCTCCTGCATTGGCCAGGCAGATTCTTTACCACTGTTCCATCTGGGAAGCACCTCCCCCCTCCCCATTCTACACTTGGTCTTAGCCAAAAGTCCTCAATAAGATACAGCTTTTAAAATTTATCAGAGTGAAAAACAAGAAAGTTAAGTACATACTGTATTGTATTGTCCTGTATGTCAAAAAATAGATACCTTCATAAATTACTAGCAGGGGTGTATGTTGATATATATTATCAAATTTTTTAAAGTGTAAATCATTTTATTCAGCATTCCACTTCTAGGCATGTTTGCTTGCACAGATGAAAAATGATGCCTGTAAAAATAAATACAAAATTGTTGGTAATAGCAAGATATTGGAAAAATCTTAAATGTTCATCAGTAAGAAACCAGCAAATAAATATTACAGGGTGTTAAAACTGAAGTTTCCTCCAGGACATATATGAAGTTCCAAAGACAGATTGTTATGTATTGAATTTACAAAGCACATTAATAAAAAATTTCATCAAATCTAAAAACTTGTTCATCAAAGAACACAATCAATGTGGTGAAAAGGAGAAAGTATAAGCAAACTACATACCAAAAAAGCAGTTAATATCCAGAATATATGAAGAACTCCTATAACTCAACCGTTGAAAATCAAATAACACAACTTAAAAATGGGCAAAGGACTTGAATGGACATTTCTCCAAAGACTGCATACAAATTGCCAGCAACCATATGAAAAGATGCTCAGCATAATAATCAACAAAAAATGCAAATCAGAACCACAAGGAGATATCTCTTCACACCCATTAGGAAAAGCAAACCAGCAAGTGTTCGTCCAAATTTGTACAAGTTGAAACTCTTGTACTCTCTTGATAGGACTTTAAAATGATTGCATCCACTGTGGCAAACAACATGATGGTTCCTCAAAAAGTAAAACTAGAACTATATGATCCGAGCAATCCCACTCCTGGATTTATAGCCAAAAGAACTGAAAGCAGGGTATCAGAGAGGTATTTGTCCACCCATCTTCACAGCAGTGCTATTCACAACAGCCAAGTAATAGAAGCAAATAGCAAGGATAAACAAAGTGTAGCTTATACATACAGTGAAATACTCTGCAGCCTTAAAAAGGAAAGAATTTCTGTCACATGCTACATGGATGAAACTTAAGGATATTATGCTGAGTGGAATAAGTGCAAATATGCAAATGCTGTATGATTTCACTTATCTGAGTCATCTAAAGTAGTTGAATTGATACATATAGAAAGTAGAATGGTAGTTACCAGGTTTTGGGTCAGGAGGAAAAGGGGAGTTGTTTAATAGGTATAGACTTTCAGTTCTGCAAGATAAACAAGTTCAGGAGATCTGTTCCGTAACAATGTAAATAAACACTACTGAACTCTACACTTGAAAATGACTAAGATGCTAAATTTTATGTGTTTTCTACCACAATAAAAATAAGTAATGACTAACACTTAATCCATCATTACTAACAAGCACTTTATTTGAGTTTATTCTTTTAAACCTTACAGGAACTCCATGAGGAACATAATGCTGTTATCTCAGTTTTACAAATGAGGAAATTGAAGTTCAGAGAGTTTAAGTAATTTCACTTGTAACTGAAAAAGAAGGATGTGAATCCATCCAATCCAACCAAGGATGTGATTTCTAGAGTCTATTTCTCAAAGAGTTAACTATGCTACTTCCTTACCAACTACTCAGAGCCAATTTCAAGACTGGTGGATGCCTCATCCAGATCAAGCTATAAAAATAATTCAGAGAGCCCAGAAGTAAACCCACACACCTGTGATTAACTAATCTGTAACAAAGAGAGCAAGAATATACAATGGAGAAAAGACAGTCTCTTTAACAAGTGGTGCTTGTAAAGCTGGACAGCTATGTGTAAAACAATGAAATGAGATCATTCCCTTACACCATATACGAAATAAACTCAAAAATGGTTTCAAGACTTAAATATAAGGCAAGATACCATAAAATTCCCATAAGAGAACATAGACTTTTTGATGTAAATTGTAACAGTACTTCCTTAGATCAGTCTCCCAGGGCAAAAGAAATAAGAGCAACAATAAACAAATGGGGCCTATTCAAACTTTGCACAGGAAAGGAAACCGTCAGTAAAACAAACAAACAAACAAAAAACAACCTATGGAACAAGGTGGGCAGTGGGGAGGCCCACAGGAAATATTGTAAATGATGCAGCAAACAAGAAGTTGATATTCAAAATATACAAATAGCTCATAAAATTCAATACCAAAAAAACAAGCAATCCAATCAAAAATTAGGCAGAATACCTTAATAGACATTTGCAAAGAAGATATACAGAGGGCTAACAGGCACATGAAATCATGTCCAATATCACTAATTATAAGAGGAATGCAAATCAAAACCATGATGAAGTATTGCCTCACACCCTCAGAGTAGATGTCATCAAAAAGTCTACAAATAATAAATGCTGGGGAGGATGTGGAGAAAAGGAAACACTCCTATACTGTTGGTGGGAATGAAAGTTGCTGCAGCCACTGTGAAGAACAGTATGGAGGTTCCATAAAAAACTAAAAATAGGATTACCATATGATCCTGCTATTCCATTCCTGAGCATATAACTGGAAAAAAATAAGCAAAAAGCCTAATTTGAAAAGATATATGCACCTCTATTTGCAACACTACTTATAATAGCCAAGATGTGGAAGCAACCCAAGGACTCATCAACAGATGATTAACTTAAGAAGACGTGGTATGTATTTTACATATATATATGTATGTATATATACATACATATATGCATATAATGGAATATTACTCAGCCATGAAAGAGAATGAAATAATTTTGCAATGATGTGGATGAAGCTTGTGGAGAATAATGTAATTAGTGACTTAGAAAATACTATATGATCTCACTTATATGTGGAACCTAAAAAAATAATACAAATGAATGTTTATACAAAACAGAAACAGACTTATAGGAAACAATCTTGTGGTTACCAAAGGAAAGAGAAGTTGGGGAGGAACAAGCTAGTGGTATAGGATTAACAGGTATAAACTACTACACATAAAATAGATAAGCAATGAGGATTTACTACCCAGCACAGGGAATTACACCCATTATCTTATAATAACCTATAATGGAATATAATCTGCAAAGAAACGGAATCACTATGCTATACACCTGAAACTAATTATATTATAAACCAACTATACTTGAAAAAAGCACTTCAAAGTATGAAACTACAGAAGAGTTTGTGAAGAGTTTTTAGGTTTTTTTTTTTTTTTGGAGAGAAGTGTTGGACTGATGTGGAGGCGAAAGAATGAGGGATTTCTTCTCTTTCAGCTCAAGGAAGGAGCAGGTCCAAATGCAAAACTTAAGGGAGCTATCTATTTTTTTTTAAGGGAGCTATCTTTTGTCTATTATGAATAATGCTGCAATGAATATTTTTTATGTGGGTATATGTTTTCATTTCTCTTCGGCATATCAATAGAGACAGAAAGTAGATTAGTAGTTGCCTAGGGCTGTGGAGAAAAGGGACTGACTGCTAATGTGTTTTGTGGGGTGATTAATGTGTTCTAAAATTGTGATTTAAAAACTCTGAGAATACACTAAAATTCATTCAATTGTATACTTTAAATAAATACTATGATGTGAATTGTACCTTAATAAAGCTATTATTTTTAAAATTTAAAGAGGATGCCAAACAGTAATCAAGATAAATAATAGTTAATGTAAGATTTTAGAAGTCAAAATTAATGCAGAACCAATCCACATTGAACAGGATATCAAAATTTTAAATAAAGATGAATTGTTTGTTTCTGTTTAGGATGTTACATTATTGTGCAAGGGAAGAGTCATTTCTAAACACCCCTCCTTTCAGACCAGCACAGCCATTGTGTTCTTCCCTCTAGGCATGTTTATGTGGGTTGGCAAAAGTATGCAAACACATTGGACAAAAGTGAGGCTTTGTAGGACTTTCCTGGAGACACAGTGGTTAAGAATCCACCTGTCAATGAAGGGGACATGGGTTGCAATCCCTGGCCTGGGAAGATTCAACATCCTATGGAGCAAATAAGCCCGTGAATCACAACTACTGAAGCCCATAGGCTCCAGAGTCCATGCTCTGCAAAAGGAGAAGCCACTGAAATGAGAAGCCTGCACACTGTGACTAGAGAGTCATCCTGCTCACCACAACTAGAGAAAGCCCATGTACAGCAATGAAGACCCAGCAGAGCTATAAGTAAATAAAAATTTTTTTAAAGAAAGTAGAATTAAAATTTTTAAAAAGTGAGGCTTTATGTATACTCATAAGGGGACGCTTTTCACTTTCTTTCACTTGGTTCAAAACATAGGCGGATAATTTGTTAACTGTATAGAGCGGTGCACATCTTTTGCCTCAGACTCTACTGTAATTCAGTGAAGTACTAGAAAAGAGCTTTGATTGAGGACAGTGGGACAACTTGAGATGTGTAGCCTGTAGAGGACCTCACGGGAGCTGAGAAGTCCACAGGATAAGAAATGGGGGTTAACCAACCACTTAATGATAAAGCCAAGAGAGGTCTGTTGTGTTGAGTAGACCACAGTCCCAAAATTGTCAGGGTAAAAGATATGATTTTCTAATGGACAAGTTATAGACATTAAAGAAGAACCAGGTTGAGACAATCTTTAGTTTGGCCTAAGAGGGCATCTAGAAACTGGCAGAGGGTGAGGGGACTCATCACTGAATAACTATGGAGGGTGAATTACCTGGCAGGGAAATGTAAGTTGAGGCAGGATAGGAAAGACCCTGCTGAAAGAAAAAGTACAGGGCCCATGTCAAGAGTGTAATATTTCGTGGGACCCTGCAGGGAACCTCTGAAAAGCCCACCAGAAAGTCACTTTAGACATATGTTTGGTCTAGCGGGCATGAATAATCCTGATGACCCAGATAACCATGATGTTGTGATCACTCACCTAGAGCCAGACATCCTGGAATGTGAAGTCAAGTGGGCCTTAGGAAGCATCACTATGAACAAAGCTAGTGGAGGTGATGGGATTCCAGTTGAGCTATTTCAAATCCTGAAAGATGATGCTGTGAAAGTGCTGCACTCAATATGCCAGCAAATTTGGAAAACTCAGCAGTGGCCACAGGACTGGTAAAGGTCAGTGTTTATTCCAATCCCAAAGAAAGGCAATGCCAAAGAATGCTCAAACTAGTGCACAATTACACTCATCTCACACAGTAGCAAAGTAATGCTCAAAATTCTCCAAGCCAGGCTTCATCAGTACATGAACCGTGAACTGCCAGATGTTCAAGCTGGATTTAGAAAAGGCAGAGGAACCAGAGATCAAATTGCCAACATCCGTTGGATTATCAAAAAAGCAGGAGAGTTCCAGAAAAACATCTGCTTCTGTTTTATTGACTACACCAAAACCTTTGACTGTGGATCACAACAAACTCTGGAAAATTATTAAAAAGATGGGAATACCAGACCACCTGACCTGCCTCCTGAGAAATCTGTATGCAGGTCATGAAGCAACAGTTAGAACTGGACGTGGAACAACAGACTGGTTCCAAATTGGGAAAAGAGTACGTCAAGGCTGTATTTTGTCACCTTGCTTATTTAACTTATATGCAGAGTGCATCATGAGAAATGCTGGGCTGGATGAAGCACAAGCTGGAATCAAGGTTGCCGGGAGAAATATCAATAACCTCAGATATGCAGATGACACCACCCTTATGGCAGAAAGTGAGAAAGAACTAAAGAGCCTCTTGAAAGTGAAAGAGGAGAGTGAAAAAACTGGCTTAAAACTCAATATTCAGAAAACTAAGATCATGGCATCTGGTCCCATCACTTCATGGGAAATAGATGGGGAAACAGTGGAAACAGTGACAGACTTTATTTTGGGGGCTCCAAAATCACGGCAGATGGTGATTGCAGCCATGAAATTAAAAGATGCTGGCTCCTTGGAAGAAAAGCTATGACCAGCCTAGATAGCATATTAAAAAGCAGAGACATTACTTTGCCAACAAAGATCTGTATAGTCAAAGCCATGGTTTTTCCAGTAGTCATGTATGGATGTGAGATTTAGACTATAAAGAAAGCTGAGCACCAAAGAATTGATGTTTTTGAACTGTGGTGTTGGAGAAGACTCTTAAGAGTCCCTTGGAAATCCCTTGATCAAACCAGTTCATCCCAAAGGAAATCAGTCCTGAATATTCATTGGAAGGACTGATGCTAAAGATGAAACTCCAATACTCTGGCCACCTGATGTGAAGAACTGACTCATTGGAAAAGACCCTGATGCTGGGAAAGATTGAAGGCAGGAGGAGAAGGGGATGATGGAGAATGAGATGGTTGGATGGCATCACTGACTCGATGGACATGAGGTTGAGCAGACTTCGGGAGTTGGTGATAGACAGGGAATCCTGGTATGTTGCAATCCATGGGGTCACAAAGAGTCAGATACGACTGAGTGACTGAACTGAACTGAACTGAGAGGGCATGAGGAAATATCGCTTAAAAGGGATCAATCCAAATATCTTGCCCTTCCACGTTCTCCCAGTTCTAACCCTGGAGGGCTCAAAGACTAGCAAATTTCAAGGGTTGGGGTAGGGGTTTGGAGGAGCTCCATAAGGAAGAAGAATTTCACATCAAAACAACCCTGTCCCTAAGCTTGGTGTGTTATATCAATTTTGAATTGATTATCTCTGAATTTTGACTAATCTCTAAGACGGTGCATTCTGATTTCTGAATTCAGTCTGTGTTTTGACAAAATGACTATAGGATTATATAATCTCTTAAAAGGGAGCAAAAAAGTCATGGAGAATCTGCCCAAGCTTCCACCGTAGGGGCAGGGGAAGATTATGCCTACCAATTATATCTTGTGAGTTTCAGTGACATAATTATTCATGGATATAAAATAAAATATTATGCACAATTAAAAAGGATGCAGCAGTTGTATATGTTTGTATATGGAACTACATTCAAGATATAATAAGTTTTAAAAAAGTATAAAACACTGTATGGTGTATGCTATCATTTTTATTTAAAAACTAAAAATATTTATGCATGCATGTATTTATATATATATATATTTATACTTGCATGCATGCTAGGTCGCTTCAGTTGTGTCCAACTATTGGTAACACTGTGGGCTGTGGCCCGTGAGGCTCCTGTGTCCATGGATTCTCCAGGCAAGTATACTGGAGTGGGTCGCCATGCCCTCCTCCAGGGGATCTTCCCGACTCGGCCCAAATCCACATCTCTTACATCTCCTGCACTGACAATCAAGTTCTTTACCCCTAGCACCACCTAGGAAGCCCATATAAACATGAACATATATATTTATTTTTTATGCACAGAAACCATTCATTTTTGGAGATTTACACTAGAACTGGTAATAGTAATTGTCTCTAGGGAAAGAATCCATATTGATGGAAGGCAAGAGTAGGAAGAATACTTACTTCTCACTGTACACACCTTTGTATATTTTGCATTTTGTACTGTGTATTGCCTATTCAAAAAATTAAAGTTAATTAAAAAGAAAATAAATGATTTCAGGCTTACACATAAGGATGGCCAAATGAAATCATATTACAGAATTGACTACAAAAATATAGTAAACACTAGACAAAAAATGTCATATATTTAAGGAAAGGGGCATAGCCTAAGGCCATTTTTTTAAAAAAGGAGGCACGGGAGGAAGTGGTTAAGACTCCATGCTTCCAATGCAAGGGGCACTGATTCTATCCTTGGTGAGGGAAACTAAGATCTCACATGCCATTTAGCGCAGCCAAAAAGTAAAAATTATTGAAAAAAAAAGTAGCCAACAAAATAAGAAAAGGATTTTGGAAGACAGCATGATATATCTCTCAACATCAGCCTCCAACCTGCCCTAACCCCACCTAAATTGCACTATTGAGGCCACTAAGGGGTTCTCTCTGGCCTTCCTGTTTTCTGAAAGGGAAAAATGAGAATTAGCACAAGGTATAGACAATCCATGGGGTCGCTAAGAGTCAGATACGACTGAGCATCTTCACTTTCACTTTTCACTTTCATGCATTGGAGAAGGAAATGGCAACCCACTCCAATGTTCTTGCCTGGAGAATCCCAGGGACGGGGGAGCCTCGTCGGCTGCCGTCTATGGGGTTGCACAGAATCGGACACGTCTGAAGCGACTTAGCAGGAGCAGCAGCAGCAGCATAGGCAGATGAGAGACGTAAATGTTTCATTTGTAGCTGAAAGAAGTTAAGTGGATGACACAGTTTAGAGTTAGAGCAAAATGAGCCACCAGCTAAAACCCAGAATTGATTATGTTTATGTACCAAATCACAGGCATCATTATCCATCAGAGAAGTAACTATCATCTTTGGCACAAAGAGTTAAGAAAGGTCAGAAAACAGTGCTAAGGGATCTCATTCAATAGGAAACATTCCATCAGAAGTAAGCAACTTTCCCTTTTCTTTATCCTGACTGGAGAGTAGTGGAAATGTTCCTAATGGAGAAGGAGATGATAAAAAGCAAGTGAACAAAGATGTGAAAGAAGTGAGGTCTACACTCAGAATTAAGAGACCACCTTAATTCCAAGTAAATTCTTCTTTAGGAGTGAGATATACCAGCACTGCCCATGAACCTTGGTAGAAAATGAGCAATGGAGCAATGAACCTTGGTAGGAAATCTTTAATATAATTTAAGAAGTGATAGCAGAACCCAGATGTTCACATAATCTTGAGTTCTCCTTCTTCCTCACTTTGCCATCTTGGTTTGAGGAAAAAAAAAAACAAAAAAAACCCTAGAACACCAAATTCCTAGCTATCAACTGTTTATGAAGAGAAAGCAAACTGGTTTTAGTTAAAGTAGCAAGTTATCAAAACATTCCTTTAATTACAAGAAAACAAATACATGTCCACACAGATCTCCATGCACATGCATAATGAAAATGAATAGAGGCAATAACACAAACATATTAGGAAGGGAGGAAAAGCATATAAAAGACCAACATTGAACCAAGCCTAGAAAAAAGTATCATGCAAAAAAAGTGAATTAATTTCTCTGCAAAGCTTTACCATGTAGAATAAACTTAAGGAAAACAAGAACTCAAAAATGAGTTTTAAAACAGCAGAATGAAGTAAAGAGGGATTGCAAACCTAAGGAAGTAGAGAGCTAAAACAATGTCATAACGAATTAATAATAAGTTTTAAAAGCAAGAAAGAACTGACCTGAGGTAATCATAGGAATGCAAATGAATAATAAAGAAGTTAATAAATTGGAAGGTCATGGCACAGTGGTAAAGAATCTACCTACCAATGCACAAGACACGAGAGACATGGATTTCATCCCTGGGTTGGGAAGATACCCTAGACTAGGAAATGGCAACCTGCTCCAGTATTCTTGCCTGGAGAATTCCATGGACAGAGGAGCCTGGTCAGGCCCCCTACAATCCATGGGATCGCAAAGAGTCTGACCCAATTGAACACGCACACATGCATAGAAGTGGAAAACTGACAAATTCCATGTAACAGAATTTCTAACCTAAGTGTCTTTTAGGTTAGAAAATTCAGAGAAACATAGCAATGTACTCAAAGACATAATTTCTTTCTTTTTTTTTCATCAAGGAGAATATTCCTTTGAATTGAAGCAAAAGTTTAATTTGCAGATTGAAAAGTAACATATTTTGATTAGGAAGACTCATCTCTGAGATAAATCCACAGTTAAATTACCAATCTTCAAGGATAAAGAATTCTTCAGGCACCTGAAAAAAGAGCAAATCTCCAGCAAAGGGAAATATCCATGCTGGTCTCATATTATTCCACAGTAATAATCAGTGACAGATGTCACTGGAAAATATCTAAGAAATTTTGGAGTAAAGGAATATAACAGTAATGTAAATGTCCAACATACACAAAGTATACATGTACACAAGATAAACAACAGCAGGATGTAGAACAGGCAGATGTTTTCAAACATGAAAGAAGTCTGAAAATACAACACCCTTGCACACTTCTTCACCAAAACCACACAAAACATAAACCAAAAAAACAGAGGAACACATGCTATTTGTTAACCAAATCCAACTACTTGAGAGATGATGGAAAAATAAAGAGAAAACACATAAAAAGTCTTGGGCAAACGCTGAATCAATTTAAAATATGTCTACATTATAGAACAGGATATAAATGTAAAAACCCCATCAATATATAAATAATACTATAAATAAGACAGAGAGGTAGGAAGGGGGCAAAGAGAGAAGTTAATATCTTCATCTTTCAGAGCAGGGAAACATTCAATGCCATCTACAAATTGAAATGGGTAGGTTTTAAAGCTATGACTCAACATTTGCTTGTTTTTAGTCATCTCTTCTTAACTTTAGAGGGATCTCTTAAGAAATAATAGAATTCGTATTGGATACAACGTTTATATGAAATTTAGCAGTCCATTCCAATTCATTTCTACTTCGTTTGTAAAAAGAGCAAGTATTATAAAATAAAAAATAGCAAGTATTGTGTGCTAATAATGGTTAAAAAGGGATTTGGGGTGATTTTTATAAAAAAGCTCTTTTTACTTTTCTGCATGACTTGAACTCATTAAAATGAGCAAGTGTTACATTTACAAAATCAATGAAGAATTTTTCTTTAAAAATGAACAGGAAAGATAAAAACAAGGAAACATTTCAGTTATTTTAATAAACTTATATTGAGCTCAATAGACACAGTGTTGTAATTTAATTATTTCTCAGACTTAAGATTTTCTGTGCACTCAGATATATCTCATCTTCAAATTCCAGATAAGCACTTCCATTTGAAAATCATTTGATTCTGTAAACAGAATTTAGCATGCAGGATAAGTCCAAACACTCAAATTACTGACTTGGCTGCTAAATCAACAGTATAGATGTGATTCAGGGTTGGGGCCAGAGGAAATGATGAAGGTTTGAGAGTGGAGTTATTACATTATAATAAGAATGTAAAAAACTGCTTCTGCTTTTATGAAGTCATCTTTTGTTCTGTTCCATTCTGCTTATTCCTCCACCCATTTGAATTGGTCCTCATTTCTTTGGGGGAAGCTCGTTTTTACAAATGCTGTCCTCACATACATAAGTATGATATGTTCAGGTTAAAAACAATACTCACAGAACATGAACTACAGAACTACATAGGCTTTTAAAAAATATATATATATTCACATAGGCTATTTATGGGGGGTGTGTGTGTGTGTGCTCAGTCACTCAGTCGTGTCCAATTCTTTGCAACCCTGTGGACTGTAGCCCACCAGACTCCTCTGTTCATGGGGTTTTTTCAGGCAAGAACACTGGAGTGGGTTGTCATCTCCTTCTCCAGGTGATCTTCCTGACCCAGGAATTGAACCCATGTTTCTTGCATCTCCTGCATTGGCAGGCAGATTCTTTATCACTGCATCATCTGGGAAGCCCATGGGCTACTTACTACATAAAAATTTCCTTCTCAGACTCCTTAGGATTTTTAGTTCATTACATGAGTTCCCTAAAGTCAAAGTGCCTGGCACAACTTCATTTGTCTTTGTAAATCCTAGAGAGTAGATGTTACAGATACCTGTTTACGATGAGAAATATTTTTTGTCACTACATGGATGTGGTAGGTAGAATAATGACCCTCCCCTAGGATGTCTATGTCCTAATCCCTCAATTTTTTAAATATACAGCAAAGGGAAATTAAGGTTGCAAATGGAATTAAGGTTGCTAATCTGATGACCCTGGGATGGGGAGAGTATCCTGGATTATCCAAGTGGGCCCAATGTAGTTGTAACAGTCCTTATAAAAGAAAGAAACAAGAGAGTCAGTATCAGAGGGATACGATGTGAGGAAGACGCCTCCACCATCATTGCCTTTGAAGATGTCAAGGGGCCACCAGTCAAGGAATGTAGGCAGTCTCAAGGAACTAGACAAAACAATGAAACATATTCTTCCCCTCAGCCTCCAGAAAGCAGGCAGCCCTCCTAACAGCTTGATCATAGCCCCAAAAGACCTGGGCTTATGACATACAAAGGTTTTGTTTTAACCCATTGCTTGTGGTAAGTTGTTGCAGCAACAGTAGACATCTAATCCAGTAAATAAAAGGTGAAGACACAGCAGAACCTTTCTCCATGGACCATGCTTCTGAATTTCCATGGATACAGGGCAGGCTTTAGGCAAAACAAAAAGTAGCTGTCTAAAGTAACTTGTTCCCTCTCAGTATCTTACTGCTCCTTTTGGGTAACCTTGCCTAATAAAACCATAGGATTTAAAAAAATAATAAGGGCACTGTCCGCTATATACCTATACTACACTGCCCTTCCAGGACCAGGCCATAAATCCTGTTTCACTTTCTGCCCCCTACCATTCATTTCTAAGACCTAGGTAGTGGGTGAAACAGCTGCAATGAGAGAGAATGGCATGCACAAAAAGACTGGGTGTCTGAACATAGAAACAAGGCAAGAGAGTCATTATCCAGAAGACAGGCATTCCAAGGAAAGAGTTCCATCTTTTGTCTTTCTGGGGAGAATGTAAGAGGGACAAGGAAGCAGAGCAGAGAGGACACAAGCACAGTTGGCAAGTAAATCCTGTAGCAAAAAAAAAAAAAAAAAAAGAGCAAATACCTAGGTAGGTAAATATTCCCTGATATTAAACAGGGAAGTTGAAAGGCAGGTATTGAACACCAGGACAGGTGATGAATAAGATCTGTGCATGGTCATAACAGGCAGTTAATTATATGAGAATCTAGTAATCCCTACTAGCAAAGAAAAGGGAAAACAAAGTAGGAGCTCTCTAACTAGAAAATTATGGTCAAAGTAACAGCAATAAAGTCTATAAATTGCTGGGCAATTCTTGAAACAATCTTTATAAACCGAATGTTAACACCTCAAATAATGTGATGTCTTAACCTTACTAAAGTGTTATCAATATAAAGCTTCTTAAGGACGGACTGGAATAGAATGTATTCTGTACTTTGGGTAGGTTGTGTCAGTTAACATACTGCTGCATAATGAACCACATCAAAACTCAGTGGCTTAAAGCAGTAAGCATTTATTATTCCTCATGTGTCTGTGGTCGGCTGGGCAGTTCCTCTCTTGGCTGGCATTATTCATATAGCACCTGTGGAACCTGCAGGCAACTCTCCTGATTTTGTCTGGGAGTTGACTGGCTGTTGGCTGGTCAGGATGTCCTAGTCTGGCATACCTGGGTTCTCCTCCATCATGTCTGAATACGCTACTCTGAGATTACTAAAATGGTAGTGTCAGGGTACCAAGGGAGAGGAAAAGGGCAAGGATTCTTGAGGCCAGGGTACACTGTCCCTACTGCCACATTCTGTTGATCAAAGCACTTCACAAAACCAGCCCCGATTCCAAGGGTATTGATAGAGACAACTTCTCTTGATGGGAGAAACTGCAGTCTCACATTATAAAGCACATATTCTTTTGCTCAAGCCTGCAGCAGAGGCTCTCAAATTTTCACAGTCATCAGAATCTTCTGGAAGGCTTCTTAAAACTTAGATTTCTAGGTCTACTTGGGTTTCTGATTCAGTAAGTCTGGAATGAGGCCCAATTATTTTGCATTTCTAATAGTTTCTCAGACGATGATGGTGATGATGTTTGTAGATCATACTTTGAGAACCACTGGTCTGTAGTTGACTCCTCTCTATCAAAAAAAATTTAAAGTTTAACAGACATGTACTTTTCTTTCTGAGTAAACTATTCCCTGCATAGCATAACATTTATTATTCATGATATATTTATCTTCTAGTAAAATAAGTAAGTGTTGGTTACTCGGTCATGTCCAATTCTTTGTGACCCCATGGATTGCCAGGCTTCTCTTGTCCATGGGATTCTCCAGGCAAGAATACTGGAGTGGGTTGCCATGTCCTCCTCCAGGGGATCTTCCCGATCCAGGGATTGAACCTGTGTCGCCTGCATTGCAAGCAGATTTATTACAGTCTGAACCACCAGGGAAGCCCAGTAAAGTAAGGAAAGTTTAAAATCTAAGTCCTTTTAGAGGATTTTGATTTTCCCTTTTTTCTGAAAAATATAATTTCCTTTTTGAGGTGGCACCCTAAACACACAATAAACTCTAGTCAATCAAAAACTATTGAAAGATGTTCTTTTATCTCTCTCCTTTCCTCTCTCTATCCGTTTTACTTTCCATTCCGCTTCACACAACTACAATTAGGTCAGTAAGGGGAAGGTCTTGATTCAAATGAGAAAATTGTGTTTTATATTTAAAATTAACTAGAAGCAAGTAACTGAATACCTTAAAAATGTATTCATGTTTCATTTTCTTATTTAACAGATGAAGGAATAGCCTCAGAGGAGTTGAGTAACTTCCATCCAAACCCTATTTTTGTTTAGTTACCTCTGTCTGACTGTCATAAACATGATCTAAATTAACTGCCATCTACCTTCTCTTTTTATCTTAAATCTCCAAGTAATGGGCAGGGGGTGCAGGGTGGGGCTTCCCAGGTGGCTCATTGGTAAAGAATCTGCCTGACAATGTAGGAGACAAAGTTTCAATCCCTGGTCAGGAAGATCCCCTGGAGAAAATCACCCCAGTATTCTTCCCTAGAGAATCCCATGGACAACGAGTCTGGCAGGCTGAAGTCCGTGGAGTCACAAAGAGTTGGATAGGACTGAGCAACTGACCAATCAACTGCAAGTAATTCTGGAGATCTTTGGTAAACTACAAGTTAATTGTGACTTCCTGGCTATTAGCAAATGCTCCCTGTTTTCTATTCTTTATTTACAAGAGGTAAAGAAGTAATTACTGCATTCTTAACTATTTTTTGAGAAGACAGAGATTAGTTACATTACACTGAAGAAATGGGACTTAGATTGTTTTATCTAGAATTATACACTGAAATAGGACTGCATCAAACAAAACAATAAAATACACAGATTAGTCCATGTTAACTATCCATGATAAACAATTAACTGACAATAAATTTATTGTGCACGTCTTTAGTCTTTTTTTCAAAGTGCCAAAGAAAACACCTTTATTCCATTAGTTAGCATATCCACTCCTTCCAGTTTTCTTTTCCTAAGAGATGTGGTTCTAGGTAGAGAACTGAAAGGGAGATCAGGGAAAAGTGAACTTAGTAAAAAGTATATTTTTCAGAAAGTCTTCAAAACTGTTGAAAATTAGAAGTATACAACTGCATGCAGTTCTTGGTAGAAACTCCTATAAATAACCTAATATTGTTTACCTTTTAAATAGGCTCAGAGGAGTTGAGTAACTTATATCCAATTCAAAGACTTCTCTCTTTGCCTAACATAGTCTAATCCTAAGTGATACTTGTTGATCACCAAGTATATCCCAATCATAACACACAAAGTTCATAAGTATTATTTTATTTAATATGCAGAATTCTCTAAGATATTAATAGATACTATTTTTATCTTCATTTTACAAATAAAAAGTAGGCTTAAATGATTAAATAAATATTCATTCAAATTACACAGCTAGTGAGTAGTAAGGTTGGAGCTCAAATAAAATTCTGTTTGATTCAAAATCTTACCAGTATTATTATTTTGTTTTGCTATTTGTACTTTTTAAAAAAGCAACTCTAGTAAAATTACAGTACAAAAATGGCTTTCAATCAAATGAACACTGAACTTGTTTCAGAAAAAAGAAACTTATGACAGAATGGAAGGGGAAAGATGAAAAGGAAACATCTGCTTTATCCAAAGAAATTCCACCTGAGCATAGCTATTATGTATTCTTGCCAGGGAAATCCCATGGACAGAGGAATCTGGGAAGGCTGCAGTCCATGGGGTCACAAGAGTCAGACACAACTTAGAGACTATACAACAATAACAACACAGTTATGAAACTGACGAGTTTAGCTAACATATATGACCAAGTGTGTAGAACTCCAAAGCAGTCATCTTCAGAAGACATGTTCATTTAAATCATGTCATCGTTGTTGCAACACATTTTAAACCTGATTATTTTGTGTACATACCAAATTGTTTTTTACAGTAACAAAAAATTTTTATTTTCCAGTTTGTGATTGCTTACTTAATTGACTAGATTTGACTCTGAACAATTTTTTGGATATTTTCCAAAATCAAAATCAATCTTAAGAGTACATATTTGTTGATCTTTCCAGCATGCCCTAAAATTATGATTCAGATTCTGAATATAATTCCTAAAAGAGGACATTTAAAATTGTTTTGGCTTTGCCGGTAAACTGGAGTCATCAATTAAATAAGTGTAATCTTCCAAGGTGAATATTCTGAATGTTGCAATATGAATACACTCCAAGGTGACTATGCCTATATGTTTATTTGAAAACAAAAGCAAAAAGGTATTTTATTATGAAAAGAAGGTGGAAAGACATCTGGATTAAATAAACTTTAAGTTCAATCTATTATAGACAGTTATGGGAATTCCTTAAAAAGAACTGTCAGTTGCAGGACTTCCTCAGAAAAATGGTCCTTACAAACCCACTCTTGGTTCAATCATTTGAGCAGATCATCCCACCAGTATTAGTGACCTGGTTTGGGTGAAGTCTCAGAGTAACCTTTACCTAGAATTCTTCAAAATGGCAGACATGCAGAGTCATTTGAATAATCAAGCAGATTTTATCTATAAGCAGGAAACTACAACAACAGTAGTAGATATGTCAGCTAGGAAAGCTTCAAGCTCCAGAATACTCAGCTAAATACAGATTAAATAAAGAACAGTATGTTTTTTCATATAAAACAAAAGTTCCAAAGTTAGGAACCCCAATTCTTCCCATCTTTATTTTCTACCATCTTTCAGAGATTGGCCTTCAACTTATTGCCTGATAACTGCAAGATGGTTGTTCCACCTCCAGACATCACATAATATTCTGGTAGGAAGAAGCAAGTAGGGCAAAGGGGCAAAAATGTGTTGGTAGATGTGTCTATTCCTCTTGCATCAAGAAAGTAAGTTTTCCCAGAAGCCCCCTCTGCAAATATGTATTAACTTTTAATTTTCCAGAAATACATCAAACGGCCACAACTAACTGCACGTAAAATTGGAAAAATCAAATATTCAACTTAGCCTCTAAATTAGAACAAGACAGGAGGAAGGAAGTTGAGATTTTGTGTTCAGTTCAGTTCAGTCGCTCACTTGTGTCCGACTCGTTGTGACCCCATGGACTGTAGCACACAGGCCTCACATCACCAACTCCCAGAGTTTATTCAAACTCATGTCTGTTGAGTCGGTGATGCCATCCAACCATCTCATCCTCTGTCATCCCCTTCTCCTCCTGCCTTCAATCTTTCCCAGCATCAGGGTCTTTCCCAGTGAGTCACTTCTTCATATCAGATGGCCAAAGTATTGGAGTTTCAGCTCCAGCATCAGTCCGGAAGAACTGAATGAATATTCAGGACTAATTTCCTTTAGGATGAACTGGTTGGATCTCCTTGCTGTTCAAGGGCCTCTCAAGAGTCTTCTCCAATACCACGGTTCAAAAGCATCAATTCTTCAGAACTCAGCTTTCTTTATGGTCCAAATCTCACATCCATACATGACTACTGGAAAAACAATAGCTTTGACTAGATGGGACCTTTGTTGGCAAAGTAATGTCTCTGTTAATATGCTGTCTAGGTTGGTCATAGCTTTTCTTCCAAGGAGCAAGCGTCTTTTAATTTCATGGCTGCAGTCACCATCTGTAGTGATTTTGGAGCCCAAGAAAATAAAGTCTGTCACTGTTTCCATTGTTTCCCTGTCTATTTGCCATGAAGTGATGGGACCAGATGCCATGATTTTGTGCTGAATGAGCCCAATTGCAATGGGGTTTACACTTTACTAGGTGGTGTGTTTTCATTCTTTGTACCATTAAATCATCACAATGGTAGTTTGTCCTTGCTCTTAATTTTACTAAAAGGAAAAGTGTAGTCTAGAGTGCTTAAGAGAATTGCCCAAGTCATCCAGTTTATAAGAATTGGAACCAATTTCTACATGACTCCAGAAACCCTACTACCTAACATGGGCAAAGAAATCTCAACAACACAAAAATAATGCTTTCCTAGAGACCGAGTATTGAAATTGCTCTTAAAAAGGCAGCACACAGGAGAATCTTTAGATTCCTTATTGGAGTCTTACAAGAATCGTCTTGTTCTTTCTTGTAACAAAACTCACTGAGAGGTTCCTAAAAGGGGAGAGTCAAAGTCACTTGGGATGAACCACTGTATTCCACGAGTCACTGAAACCTTGGCATGACTCTCAATATTTACCCACTGGTGGGAGATTTACAGATGGTAAATTACTTATTTAATACCTAGCTTATATATTTTCCAGACCTGGTTTGTGTTTATTGATGATAATCTCATTCTTGATGTATGTCAAAGAAACTATTTTGTCCTCTATTTTTCCCTGCTACATACAGCAAAGAAAATAAATCAGGCTTCTCATCGTAATAAAATAGATTTAATAAAAATAGAAAATAGAATATATTACCTTTTTCAGGTGTTAAACATCCTTTTTAAAGTGTACTAATGCTATAACATAGGTTATCATGGAATGGGCTAGAGAATTTTGGTAGGAGAAACACTTTTGCAGAATGGTAAGTTTTTTGTTTTAACATATCTACAGTTTTTCTTTGGGCTTGATATATCCTTCTCTCCTAGGAAAAAATCAATTTACATTTAGGCATATGATTCTTGCTAATTTAGTACAACTGTGTTCCACACTAGGCTCAAGTTCTCCTCATTAATGCTGAGTGAGTTGATGCGTCTTAATAATCTCCAACTGTGTTAACGTCTCCCAGGTGCAATTTCATGTTTTGCAAAGTTAATACATTTAATGCATACATTTACTGGAGCTATTTTTATCACATCTTAAAATTTTAACTTGTTAAAAGACCCAGTTTCCAAATTTATTGTTCATTTCTTTAGTCTGTTTTTCAAACTGTTAAGGAAAACACCTTTATTCCATTAGTTAGCATTCCCATTTCTTCCATTTTCCTCTCCTAAGAGTTGTAGTTCTAGGCTGGAGGAGCAGTGCAGGAGACCAGAGAAAAGTGAACTTATTCAAGTACATATATTCTAGAAGGTCTTCAAAACTGTTGAAAAGGAGTGTAGGGGGAACTTACCCAGTCACTTAATGAGCTATTCTTTGAAAAATGTCCTGGGTACCTTCAACCAGAAAAATATGCTAAAAAAGAAAAGTCCTTAGTGTCTTGCCCAACTAGATCTTTAGGGTAATGGTGAGTTTTAAGAACAGAATAAACTTTTATTCTTTATTATTACACTTATAATAATATAATACAAAAACCATTCAAGCTCTGTCTCCACTCACAACTGTTTTTATGAAGCCTTATATATTATGCAAATTATTAGTAAAACAATGTAAGAGGAAATATCTTTTTAAAAAGTTTTCTATGCTCTTTAAAGAGCTATTTACATAGAAACACTTATTTTGTTAATTATATATAATTCATATTCTTATTCATTAAGGTATATCGCTAAAAACTTCCAAGGGTTGTGAAAAGTAGTTGGTTAAAAAAGGGGAAAGTTTTTGTGCCCTTAAAGGTTAGGAACAGTAAAGTCAACACCATATCCCTTTTTTCCCCAGTATGCTGAAGGTCTCTGACAAGATCTCTGCTTGCTGTCACTAAATGTGGTTTCTTATTAGAAGCAATTAAAAGCTACCACCGGTTCCTTTACCTTCCCTTTGAATCAGAAGCTCTTTGAAGAGTGGCATAAAAATCGTCTTTAGTGCTCTCCCATGGCCTAGAACAGTCTGCAGAATCTATTCATATATGCACAAATTTTAAGTGATTAATAAATAAATAGCTGACATAAAAACGGAGAGATGCTTCATTAGACATAAACTTTCTGTTTTCTCTCTGCTTTCTCTTAACTGCTGTAAGGCATGAAGAAAATATATTAGTCGATTACAGTGTCAGAGAAATGGAGCTTCATTAACTCTAATAAAAATAGATAAATATGATCCACGCGCTTCTGGAGAAGTCGCTCAGGTTGTTCGAGACAGATGCTCTGTAGCCACATCAACTGGATAGCATCACAGTAAGTTGGGAAATGGAAAGTTGAGTGTAAAATAACAATCTATTTGTCCACACAGAGAAATAAAGTAGACCGTAAGGCTTTCCCATACTTGAAAAATCAGTGCTTGTGAACAGGAAAAAGTATCCGCGGATGTTTTCAACCGGGCAATAGGAAGGCAGCGAAGCAACGATTCAAGACTCTTCACAAAAAAGGCGAAAAGAGAGACGTTTTCAGGTGCTTTCTGCCTTCTGGGGGGTGCAGAGCGAGCAAGACGAAGGAGTGAGACTGGGAGGGGTGGCAAGGTTGATGGGAGGGGAGAGCAAGAGGCGAGGTAGAGTCGTGGAAGCCGAGACTTTGATGCGCACCTGTGAGGGCGGCGCTTCCGGACCAGGGAGCAGCGCAGAACTAGCAAACCGGACGGGGCGTCGGGCCGAGGTGCACCCCGCGGTCGGGGACCAAATCCCTGGCCCGCTCAGCGGGTCTCGGACCCGGAACTCACTCCATTACCCTGGCAGCCCCTTGCCCGGCCGATCTGGCTTTCAGTCCAGCTGTAGGGTTCCTCGGCTGCCGGCCGCGCGCGGTCAGGGCGCCGGGACCCCTTCTTGTAGTCTGCTCATGGGCGGGGACCCTTCGTGTGGGTTTTATCCCCACTTCTCCCTCTGCGCCCGGACCCCAGGTTGGTTCCGGGAGGAAAGCGGTGCGCTGGGAACTCAGTCTCGCGCCTCCCGAAGCCGAGCAGAGGTGCGGGTGCGACTGACTGACAGTTTTAAAGTATCCGCTCGTTAAAGTCCCGGGCGCACGACTGCTCCCCTCCTACCCCACCTAGCTGTTCTCCCCACTTCCACCTATGCCTGTATGTTTCGATTTTAGGATCTTCTCTTTCCTTAAGGACAAATTCGCTATCCATTATCTGTTCACATGGAAAGGATCCGATGGTTTTCATACTTTTTTGAACGCTGACAGTAGAAAATCCCAGAGGGAGGTGGAGAAAGACGGAAGTGTTCGTGTGTGTGTATGTGTGTGTGTGAGAGAGAGAGAGAGAGACCATCCGATCTAGGGGGCAGGGCAGGGGGCTTCCCTCTCCTGGAGGACAGACAGAATGATACATATTGTCATTAACAGTTTTGACCCACCCAGACCCCACCCTTCGGTTGCATCCATCACACAGTCATTACAAAGGGGCAGCGCTGTCACACTGCCTGCCCTGCTCCCGGGGCTCTCGGGCTGGCTTAATGAAGTGCATCCAGCCGGGGCTATTGTGCAGCGCGAATGAGGCCAGGACGAGACGGCAACGATCCTAGCAGCTGCTCCCTGCAGCCCCGCAGCAGTGGCCAAGCCCAGACCTCAAGTGGATGGATGCCTCTGGAAGTGTCTTCCTGAACGAACCCATCAGGCAGTAGAAGACTGTGGCGGGGCTAGTGAACTTAGATGAGGCGTTCGTCTCCTGCAGTTGAGCCGGCCGGAGGCAAGTGCAGTCACTTGGGTAATCGCGGGGGTGCTGGGGGCGGGGAAGAGAGAGAGAGTGGTGGTGATTTTAAGCCCGTCTTCTGTCTAAAGGCGGCTTGGACCAATTTCCCTTCCAACCACTCTTTACCTTTTGTTATGTTAGCCTGGCATTTCCCACCCCACCCCCTCCCTGGTGTGGTCTGAACCTTGCATCTTGCTCTGGGGGTTGTGCATTTTAATGTAATTCTGATTGGTGAATGTTCTCTCCTTTTTGTTGTGATTACTAGAGACACTTTAGTCCTGCCTTCCCAGTTCTGCGCCCTGCACAAGCAGTTTTGAAAAATTAAGTGCAAAAAGCATGACAAAGCAATATGAGGTTGCCGTGGTAAGTGAACTTTTAAACAAAAAATTACCATTTCTTCTCGTGTGCTCGGTCTGTGGGTGGTTTGAAGGGGACTCTTCACACACAAAGGGCTGGGGGCTGGGTGCTGGGAGCAGGGGGCGGTGAAACAAAAAACAGTAGTTTTAATTGTTTTCTCTTTACTATGGTCAGTCAGTTAACATGTTCCGTGTTGATCTGTTTGATAATCTTGGGATGGCAATGTACTTGATGCATTTAAAGTGGATGAGAGTTGGCAGTCTGCAGGGTCGAGGTACAGGGGAGGGAGAAGGGAACTAGGTTATTGTCTGGTTTCAAAAGAGCCGTGCAGTTCTGACTTCCTGAACTCTGCACAGTAGCCGGGTCATTCCTGATCAAAATCCTAAAGAGAAAAGGAACAATGGGGTCACTGCAAGTTACTACAACTATCTCTGTGCTGTCACCTGCAGTGTTAGACCTCCCTCTTTCTTCCTTGCACTAACTCAGGTAGCAACCTTAGAAGCCATCCTTCTTAGACAAATTTTAAATGCTAAATGATGATCAAATGATGCATTTGGAAAGTTATGATCTTAAAAGATTGGGTGCTGGAGAAGAGGATTGCTTGCTACCCTCCTTTCCACTTCTCCCTGCCCTCCTCCCGACTCCATCCTCTTTTTCAGCTAAAATGACCAGGTTCATTTAAGGGTCTTTCCTCCATCTCCTCTTCTAATCCCTTTTATTAGTTTTTTTTTTAATGAGAGGTATATTCCAGGGAAGGGTTTCTGAGTTTTGCCTCTGTATCTCATTTACTTTCCTGAGGATAAACTATCCAACTTAGTATTTGTGGCAAACTCTGAACAATTTTCAAGTTTGGTAAAGGGCTCAACCTTTCATCTAAAATTCTAAATTGTTTGGCCAGCTCTCAGTAGTCCTAATTTTTTCCATTTGTGAATCTAGTTGCCTTTTAACTTGTCAAGGGCAGGCCATGGAGATGACTGGGCCCCCCAATATTGGAATGGACTTGCACATTCTCTGATGAGGCAAGGGCATCCAAGTTTTCTCATTTGAAGGATGGGATGGAAGCAAAAGTACTCCCTTGAAAGGAATTGTTCTCATGTTTTGTTGAAGCCACTTCTAACTTTGATTTATATGTGTGTAAATATATAATTGTATGTGCTTACATTTCTCTCAAGATGTATTCTGAAATAAAGTTTTTTAAAGTTGTTATAAATGTCCTCTGATGAGAAACACATATAGTAACTTTTTTAACTGATTATTTTGCAATAAAGATTAAGTATTTTATTAGACTTATACTTTAATAACTTATTTTAACAACTGACTTATTTTTTGTCTATTCTACATGAAACTAACTGTCATTTACCAGTGACTATCACAGGAAAGTGACACCTTATGATTAACTTTCAAAGTAATCACTATTTGCAATTACTATCCTTAAAACAGTTTTCAGTTTGAGAGTTTAAATACAAAATAACTAAAACACTTATCTGTTGGTACAAGCAGAATCAATTCAGTAAAGTTTTGACTCTCAGAAAAGTTTAGGTTAGAATATAGTATTTTATATATTTTTAAAATATATAATTAAATCCTATTACAATTGGGAAGTTTGCTTTTCTTATGTATTGATATTCTTAGAGCATAGGTAGTCAACTAACAATCTTTTTCAATTGTATAATTTATTTTGGACCATACTACTCAACTTTCATACCTATTTAAATATATGGCCTGAACATATAGAAAATTAGATTGCTTTGACACTTGAACTGAGAAAAACATCTTTAATCAGATTTACTTTATCATACTCATAATCTCAAACAAATCCTCAACTTTACTGTAGTTTTTCATTTATACATTAAAACTACTATTTCAGCTAAGGATAATCATAAAAATTATTATTGAAATAAGTTGGATAGTTGAAAGTTGTCTTCTAATATTCTCTATATGCAAATTTCTTTATATCAGAATATAATATTATAATCATTTTTTTCTCAGTGTTCTAATTATATGTTATTGGCACATTGGAAATACAGTGGCCATGTTTTGATATTTTCCCCTAAATCTTGTTCCGTTAGAACAAATTTTACAAACAACAGAAAGCTTATAGTATTCATAAGAACAAAATTTTAAGTGCTTTCAACTAAGCAATATTTCTGTTTTCTCATAGAAATATTCATTTCCCATGACATTGACTCACTTTAAGTGAATAGGTATCATAAATAAAGGAGAAAAAAATGGATGAGATATAGGGAGTGGGGATGAGTGATAGCCAGGGTCATCTAATATTATATTGTAGATTTTACCTTTTATATCATATCTTGGACATAAAATGTTCCTGTAAGCAAAAAGTAAAGGTAAAAAAGAAATGGCTGAAGTGAAACTATGATTTTAAAAATGAAAAAATAACTTTCATTTATTATGTCTAATTAGCATTAAGCTTAGTGTGTATCTTATATCAAATACACAATGTAAAACAGCTAAGAAGTTAACTTTAATAGTTAATATTTGTTGTCTTTCTACCATGATCCAGTCAGGCATCCCATCATATATGTAAGTGATTTACCTGTATTATCTCAGTTCATCTTCAGAATGCTCTAGGTGGTAGGTCTAAGAACTGAGTAGTTAAGTCAGACAGCTCATAAACCATGAAGTGAGGATTTGAATCCATCTGACTCTAAACTTGGGTTCAATATCAAGCAAAATGAAAAGGAAATAATAGAAAATGTGAGCTCATTTACTAAATTTAAAGAGACCTTCCACATAAAACCCATGGTATCTCCCCAGATTCCAAACATAGGAATGACTACCTGTTACTCTTGGCACTTTCCTCAATAAAACATTTTGGAGAAAAAAAAAATCTTACTGAAATATTCCTATGTCCCCAAATTGGGTTTGGATACATTTTGCTGGTTTGGCTGGTTGTTTCTTTTTGAGGATGCTAATGGAAAATTTATTGCATCTTCTATCCCACCCCAAAAGTTAACAAAAGAAGAGGACGATTAAATTTAATGACAAAAGTATTTTCAAATATGTGCCAATATATTAGAAATGTACACAACATACACAAATATGTAGCAACAACTTCATAAAAGGAAAGACTAACTGAAAACCAGTTTCCCTTAAAAATAAGCGACTTAAAAAGAAGTCCCTTATTTAAATTTAACTTAAATAAGCAGTGATTGTTTTTCATTTTACCAACGTAAATAAGATTAATTTTTCATTTTAAAGACTTTTTTAAAAGAAAAAATTTCAGTTACAAAAGAAATTCAGTTACAGTAACATTTGCTAAAGTAATGAAATGTTATATGACTCTATAGGTAGCAAATCATTTCATGATTTTTTTTGCCGTATGTTTATTTTCTAAGAGTTTAATCAATTAAGTTTTAGCCTAATTATTCAGTGAATAGGGACCTCCATTTTAAAAACTACTTTCATTTAATGAACTAAGAGACTTAAAGATAGAAAATGATATAGAAAAATAAAGTCTTAAATGGTGCTTCATTTTGTGATTGTTTTTTAAATATTATAAAATGATAGACTCTAAAATACTAGGAAAAAAATCTTTTCTCTTTAAAAAGCTCCAATTGTTCATTTTTATTTATAAAATATTTGAACCTAAGAGATTGGGACATAGATACTGTATCTGCTCAGGCTTATTTATTTACTACCTTGGGACTGCAAAACTGAAGATGTTAAGGTTTTTGTCAGGAGCATCCACTCAAGCCCCCCTAAGTACTAGTAAAAAATCTTTAAGCACATCATGTCATTCAACAGAAAACTGCTCAGTTTTTTCACTTTCACCTGAGAAGAAATGAAAGCACTGTAACTGCATTTTTTGCAGTGGATAGAGTTCTAAGTTGTTTTGTGTAGACCCTTTTCTTTAAAAAAAAAAAAAAAAGAGTTGCTTTTATTAAATGCAGAGAGCAGTCATATTTAAAAGGGCATTTGAATTAGTGCTCCTACCCTGATAGCTCAGCTGGTAAAGAATCCATCTGCAATGAGGGAGACCTGGGTTTGATCCCTGGGTTGGGAAGATACCCTGGAGAAGGGAAAGGCTACCCACTCCAGTACTCTGGCCTAAAGAATTCCATGGACTACTCCACGGTGTTGCAAAGAGTTGGACATGACTGAGCGACTTTCACTAAGTAAAGGACTTTTAAAATGGCTTATCCACTTTGTAAGTTTGACTCTTAGAAAGCGAAATCATCCAGCCCTATCCTGTTTAAGCCTATGAAAATTCCAGTTACTTTTTAAAAAGTCTGATAATTTTGGACTTTTAAGAACAATGTTAACAGTCTAGGAGTCAGTCACATATAATTCAGTTCTGCCTCACTTTGACCTAGGAAACCATGCCTTAAAGACACTCTTGGACTTTTACCCCTGTTCCCCAAAATATTGCCTTATTTTAATTAAAATTAAGGCTAGGTTGTTTAACAGCATTAATAAAATATTTGTGTAATCTTTTATCTTATTATATATTTTGTATGCATAATGTATTTATCATAAACAATATATTTGTTATTATACATATATTTTAAAATACATGTATTATTATAAATATGTATCTGTACATAATAATATATATTTATTATTGTAATCTATCCTTGATTTGGAAATTCACATTGCATTATTACTGACTAAAATCATAGAGTTTTATATATAATTTTCTTTCCCTTAAAATTCATCAAAGTACTTAAGTCTGTATGTATAAATAATAACTATACAAAAGTTATATTAGTATAAAGCAAAAAAGTTATTAAAGCAGTTTTTCAGTTTCAGTTTGTGGGATAATGCCACAAAACTGAATTTTGTCTAATAATAATATTAACATGTATTATTCACTAAAAATCTAAGAGTATTTTAGGATAGGTTTGTGGCATCTCTTGCACCTTTCCTCCATCGCTGTCCCGTAACTTCAACAAAATAATAATTTCACTTGAAAAATTAGGAAAATGTGGACTCTGTTTAAATTAGAAAAAGAAATGAAAAGACCTTAGGATAGTTCCTGCATAGGTCCTGGAATCTTTAATGCTATGCATTTCAATTATTTAAATTCTTTCAAACATGAAATCTTTACATTTTGTGTTCAAAGTAAAATTACATGTTATGGATTTTCAAAGCCCTTCAGAACACGAAAAGTTTATAGCAAAGGGCTGAATAATACTAGCTGCTGCTGCAGCTGCTGCTAAGTTGCGTCAGTCGTGTCCGACCCTGTGCGACCCCATAGACAGCAGCCCACCAGGCTCCCCCATCCCTGGGATTCTCCAGGGAAGAACACTGGAGTGGGTTGCCATTTCCTTCTCCAATGCATGAAAGTGAAAAGTGAAAGTGAAGTCGCTCAGTCATGTCTGACTCTTAGCGACCCCATGAACTGCAGCCTACCAGGCTCCTCCATCCATGGGATTTTCCAGGCAAGAGTACTGGAGTGGGGTGCCATTGCCTTCTCTAATAATACTAGTTACGTACCGCCAAACCAGACAAAGTTTGACAATGGCTGAGAAGGCAGTATTAATGATTCCAACTTATAGAAAGAAAGACATGGAAAGCTAATGAAACCTGAAGTCATTCCCATTAAGAAGTGAGAACTCAGTTTTGTGAATGTTTCCATTAAAAAAAAAATTATCACTGGACATATTATATTTAATAAAATCTAAAGAATTACCCTTATCCTTTGTTAAACATAAGGAGAATAAGGAGTGCCACAGAAATCTAGACTGGAATTTCTAATTTCTCAGGGCTTTAGATCACCATTAGATTTGATGTTATGGTAGAGATAGAATTTAATATATGATTGATCCTTATTAATCACCCTAACAGTTTGATATGTCTTGGAGTACGGAAATGATAAACTTCACTCAACAAACATTATTGTATGTTTACTAGGTTTAAGGTACAGTGCTAGAGCCCAGGAATACCCTGCTGGAAAAAGATGGCTTTGCTGTCAGGCTATATAGAGTCTGTGTAGGAGAAGGGCATGTCAGTCTCCTTAAAATGCAGTGAGATAATTGTTATCAGAGGTGTGTATGAAGTGCTTTTAGACAGCAGAGGAAGCCATCGCCAATATGTCCACCGTTGGCTTTCCTGTGGGTATTCAGGAAGTGCTTCCCAGTGGAGGTGAAATTTTGCACACTTTTTTTTCCATTAATAGTGGAACTTCAAATAATATAAAGAAAGATGAAAGTATATATATTTCCTACTCTCTACATTATGATATGTACTTCTGATGAGGAAGAGCAAGTTTTCTATGTAGGATGCTGAATTTTTCAAGATTCATTAGTGTAATTTCTCAGATACACTGTTTTTGACAAATGCGCACAGCCAGGAAAGCCTTTACTCTATTGATTATGTTAGTGTTTTCTTGGTAGTAGCATAATGGATAATGCAAAGGCCTCATTTTTATTCTTCAATGCTCTACCAAAAAAAGGGTATCTTGTAAAACCTTGAAAGGCACACAAAAGCAAAAGTAATTAAATAACACAAATGGTGAGAGAGATTGCCTGTGATCTGGGCTACCATTAGAAAGGGAGGTGTAAGAAAGAGGTTATTTGAGAGGAAATAATAGGGAAATGTTTTAAAATAGGAAAAAGGGTTCTGCTTCATAGCAATTGGGGATCAACTTAAGCGATTTCACTTTCCTTTGTATTGCTTTCCCATTTACAGTGGAGGAGGAAAGTACTATTAATCTCCAATTTTCCTTATTTATGATTGTTTCATTATTGATCAGACTAAAACCACCCCATTTTCTTTCTTTAAATGCATGGGAAATCTTCTCTTCAGAGTGATTGGTACTTCCTGTGAATATCATGCTTACCGATGTCGTGACAATACTGTTTAGTCCCTTCCTTCTGGGATTCTCTCTTGGCAACAATTTTTTTTTTTTAATTTCCTTGGGTTCATTTTTAGGAAAATCCTCTCAACATTGTTATATGTATTATTTTATAGGAAGGAAGCATGTAAAATACTCTTGAACTCATATTACTTGTGAGTTTGAATAGCATTCAGATTAGAATGATTTCCCCAGAATTTTATAGGCTTGCCCAATCCAGCTGTATATTTTATATGCTAATGTAAATTCTATTTTTGTTCCCCTTGGGGGTTTAAGTGATTATAATTGTTGCTCTTCAAAAGCCAAACAGATGATGATTGCTGCTTCAGGAGTATACCAAAAGAAACTGGCTTTCATTAAACCTGCTCATCCACTTCATAATTATCTCCATTTTATCTAGCTAAGAAGCAGGAAAAAATGGCAAGTACAGTTCACTGAAGCCAGTTCAGTTATTTAAACATCGCTTTATTGAACTAGCAGGAGGTGTTAAAGTAGGGGAATGTTTTCATTCTAACGCCCATATGTAGCCAGTGGCCCAAGTCAAGAGTTAGTTGAACATCAAATGCCAGAGGCCACAGGGAATGAGAGGAGAGATATGTTGAGCCATTCTGAGAGGTATCCTCTGGTGGGTACAGTAAATAGTACTGCAGGGGCAGCTATTCTGAAATAGTCTTTTTGCTTGTTCTTCTTCCTATATGTTCAAAAGGGAGTTATTATTTAGTATCCATTGGAGAAGGAAATGGCAACCCACTCCAGTGTTCTTGCCTGGAGAATCCCAGGGACGTTGGAGCCTGGTGGGCTGCCGACTATGGGGTTGCACAGAGTCAGACACAACTGAAGCGACTTAGCAGCAGCAGCAACAGGAATACTGGGGCTCCCAGGTGGCTCAGTGGTAAAGAATCCACCTGCCAATGCAAGAGACGCAGGTTCAAGCCCTGGGTTGGGAAGATACCCTGGAGAAGGAAATGGCAATTCACTCCAGTATTCTTGCCTGAATAATCCCATCATTAGAGCAGCCTGGTGGGCCACCGTCCGTGGGGTCACAAAGATTTGGACATGACTGAGTACCTAAACAACAACAAACAATTCATTAAGAAGCACTCAGAAATACACCCTAAATAAAAGGGAAATTTCCTATAAAGTGTAAAAAAAAAAAAAAGCCAAATTCTGAGACTGGTCAATATCAAAAGTCCTTCAAGGAGTCTTTATGGTCACATAAGCCTGAGACCTAACCATGGGTCAGAAAGCAGATTTTTGTGGAGGTTGGTTTTCCTCAACTGAGAGAGTATTTCCCCTAGGTGACCCAGGGCTCTGAGTTATCTGTGCCTTTGTCCTAGGAAGAGGATTGGAAGGGTAGCCTTGGAAATGGGTTGGCATGGGATGTATTTCTGACCACATACATTGCTGACTGTCCTCCTAATGGCATAAGGAGGGTCCATGAACTCTCACCCAGAGGAATAGAAAAGTGCCAAGTCAACAGCTGTTCAAGTTTCCAGCTGTGAGAAAGCAATTCTCTCTGGTTAAATGAAATATTCTGAAACGGATCTCTCCTCTAAAATTTTAGAGAGCCATGTTTTAGAAGCCAATTGTCTAAGTCTAGACTTATATAAAACATTACATTCACAAACAACCAAAAAGGAAGGTTTCATTTTTTCCTACAGATTTACATTTCCATGTTAATTGTTCAGCAAGTCTGAGGCAGTTTCACTTTTTAAGGCGTAGGGTTATCTTCCAAGTTGATTTTGAAACTTTTGGGGGAATTAAATTGAAAAGAAAAGAAAAAAAAGCTTACATAATAAATAAAAGTAAATATATTCCTGAAACGCTTTGGATAATTTGCTAGAAAGTTATGTACATTAAAAAATAATTATTTTTCTCTCAATTCTTATGCCACAGCAATAAGTATTTTTTCCAGTTTTCATATATGTAATCTTATTTTGACTTCATGGCATCCTTATAAAGTAAGAAAAGAAAATATTATAATTTCATTTTACCCTTATAGAAACATAGAGATTTAAAAATAGTTTTGCAATTAGAATTTAGGGAAACCCACTTCTTGGTCAGTATCTTAATCAACATTTCTTTGATCTACCAACAGCTTGGCAAAACATGATGTTGAATTGTATCTAGACTATAGAGTCATTAGTGAACCCTGAGATGGGGTTGCAGGTAGAATGTTTCCAGATGTTTTCCCAGAGAGATCTTAGGTGGATTTTTGCATATTTAGATCCAAGGAAAGGGTATTGGCCTGCTCTCTAGAAACTCTCTAAAATCAAAATTCTTTTTGGGGGTATGGCTGTATTAGATTTTCTTGGATTCCTGTGTAGAGATGTACATGCATTCTAAGTCACTTCAATTATGTCCGACTCTTTGTGACCCCATGGACTGTAGCCCATCAGGCTCTTCTGTCTATGGGATTGCCCAGGCAAGAATACTAGAGTGGGAAGCCCTCCTCCAGGGGATCTTCCCAACCCAGGGATCGAACTCACATCTCTTACATCTCCCGCATTAGCAGGCAAGTTCTTTACCACTGGTGCCACCTGGGAATCCTGAATAAAGATATGCTAGTGTATAAAGAACTCTGATTGCCTACCAACAAAGAAGGCCTTAAGTCTGAGACCATACCAGCTGGACCTAGAGCAGCCCTAGGCAAAAATGGTGAAAAAATGGTGAATGACTTATCTCACCTCCCTATCACCTACCTTTGATACCCCTAGCACCTGGCTATCCCTTATTCCCCTAGGTTCTCATTGCCTCTTTACAGACCTTGCTAAAATCCAAGATCTACTAGGACAATCTCTCTTTCAACAGGGAGACAGTTTATAATCTAATAAACTAATCTCCAGTAATGGGACGATATTAAGGAGAGTCTTGAAAAGTGAAAGTAAAAGTCGCTCAGTCATGTCCGACTCTGAGACCCCATGGACTGTATACAGTCCATGGAATTCTCTAGGCCAGAACACTGGAGTGGGTAGCCTTTCCCTTCTTCAGGGTATCTTCCCAACCCAGGGATTGAACCCAGGTCTCCCACATTGCAGGTGGATTCTTTACCAGCTAAGCCACAAGGGAAGCCCAAGGAGAGTCTTGGTTTCAGTTAATATTTAAAAGTTGCTCCCAAGGAAAATGCCCTCATTTTTGTTAAACAATCATGGTGAGTTAACTCGTTGGGTGGTCATTTCAGGCTAAAATATATCTTTCTCTGGTAGTTGCTTTTCTTAATTGTGTGGCAGTCCTAATCTGTATCACTAAGGAGATTGCTCACTTGTCATGGAATAGGAGAGTTAGAAATGAACTCAACAGGAAAATATATCACTGGGAAAAATTGATTTGGTAGTATTGGCTTATCTGCTTCAGTGTGTTAAACAGAAGCAAAAGCTACAACAGGTAGTAAACACTAAAATATATCCATGCCAGTGGAATGACTGTAATTTCCCAGGTTTATCTCACAAGTCTGTTCTTTTATTATAATAACAGGAAAGTGTAGAAAATCATGCTTGCTCTGTGACCTCACAGACATCTGAATACAAATAGAACATTTAAAATGTCTCCCAGTTAAATCTCTTTCAGCATAATCCAGAATACAGATTTGTCAATTAGTTCATCTACTCAACGGAGAAAGCCAATCCAAAACAGTTCAAGCGAGAGTTTACAAGTCCATATTTAACTGAGCAACTGAAAAATCTGTATCATTTTTTGCTTTAAACCAGTAGCTCATGAGAATCATCCATAGAGGTTTTTATAAACATGTATTCTTAGCCCTCACCTTGGAATTACCGAGTAGAATTACTCCTGGGATCAAGACCAGGTATCTGTACTTTCAAAGGAAAAAGCCTCTGCAAGTGGGTTGAGGTATGAATGCACTTTCGTCTGATTAACTTTCATTCTCACAAGTTCTGTTGTTCATTGAAGACCCACTCTGTGCCAGGAACTCTCTTAAACACTTAACAAACATTTTTTCACTTAATGCTCACAACATCCCCCCTAAAAGGTAGCTATTATTTTAATTTTTTTATATTTATTTATTTTTCTGTGCCAGGTCTTAGTTGGGGCATGTAAACTCTTAGTTGCAGCTTGTAGAATCTAGTTCCCTGGCCACGGATCAAACCCAGGCCCCCTGCCACTGGATCACCAGGGAAGTCACCTATTATTTTTATACTCATTTTACCAATGAGAAACCTGAGGCTTGGAGAGATCAGGCAACACGGCTAGAGTCATATACCAAGGAGTGAGGAGAGGCAGGACCAAAATGAACGTCTGCTTGAGTAGTTTGAACCGCTACAACCCTGAAAAGGCCTTTTTAATATACAGATTGCAAATGTATGGCTGCATTTTATAGCTGTAATTTCCAACCTAGAAGCTTCCATTTTGCTGCTTTGATTATCCTAAGATTATCTGGAGCGTACAGGGATTGTTTCATTTTATGGCCTTAAAAGAGAGCCGCTATATTCATGTGAAAGGAGACATGGTCTAATAGGTAAGAGATACTTTAAAATTACAGGTAAAATGTTTTGCTTTCTTTGTGTAAAAGTCACAGATGGCTTTTTCCCTTAGTTCTTAATTCAGAAACTCAGGAGCTGCTTAAAACTACCTTTTAATTTTGTGGCTGAAAAATATTCAGAAGTAAGACAGTGTTTGAAGAGCGTGATTTTCGTTCCAGATCAATTTCTTATTTTAAAAATATTTTTAAATTGTATAAAATCATTGCTGAGAAATGCAGTTTCCAGTGTGGAATATGCAATTTTAGGATATGTTCTTTCTGATTTGGGACTGACGCCATTATTTAGAATAGTGATGACTCATGTCTAGGACTGAAATCTGTTTTTCATGGGTTTATACATTTTTCCCCTTGAATTGCACCAAAAATGGTTTTTTAATTGGCTTTAACTCATGCCCAATAAATTGGACGAAAATTGATTGCCGCAGTCATGTTTGGTTTAAAATTATTCAAGACTGCACCATGAGTCAAATGAGTGCTTGAGTGAGGGCAGAGGCATTTTATGTCCTCTATTTATGACGAATAACTTTTTTTCCAAAATGGTCATAATTTATGTATAAAAGTTAATATATATTCACATTTTATAAAGCTTAAAAGATAATAACAGGTCGACATTAAAACACACACATCATGTTAAAAAATAAAATTCTCTTGTTTTGATATTGTTTCTTAGTATCTTCTTTTTCACTTCTGTCAATACAAGTTTATTCATAGTATTCCTTTAAAAATAAATAATGCCTGCATGCAGTTCTTGTTAGATTCATGGTCACAATGTTAGATAAATGAGGCTGTTTGGACTGTCCCATCCTATAGAGCTGAGATAGTGAAGAGTGATTTTAGAGACAAAAATTAAACAATATGAAAATTGAATTAACTCAGGTAACTGTCTAGGGCACTGAAATAGCAATTCACTAAATGGTACCTGTCAGGAGGCCAGTTATTGTTCAATCTCATTATAATTCTTTACTGTATTAGAGTTTTCATTTATTTATTTGCCATAGAAATATAAGGGCTTTCCTAGTTGGGAATAAAGGTTCATTTTATGAGATTCTTCAGCAACTTGCACGAAAGGATAGAATAGGGAAAAAGAAATGTTTAATTAAATGAAAGAACATCCCTTGGTCATAGGCAGTGAATGAAGAAAATAGTTGTTCCTGTGTGCAATTCATACTGGGCAATTCTAATTGGACAAGATAGTTATATCTGATACTGTATTATCCTTAGAAACTGGTAGAGCAATTTCTGAGATTTTTTTCATTTTTTTCTATTATATTTATTTTTTATATACATTAAATCTCAGGATTTGTCTTTTATGAATTATTTTGTTTAAACTATAAAGCTCCAGAGCTATTAATATGTCCTTCTCTAAATCTACATCGTCTTTGAAGAGGTCACCAGTCCTCATGACCCCGTATCATACAAGGCTAAAACTTGACTGGAGCTGTAGAGATTTTTTTCCTTCTCAAAACTCAAAACTACCTGTTTTTCTGATTTGTAAAAAAAAAAAAGCTCAGAATTTTTACAAGCTCAATATTACAGAAAATGTTAAGAAAAACTAGAAGTCCAAAAAAACAAACTTTAAGTCCAACCCCTATTACCTCTAAATAGGCACCATTTAATATTTTAGTGACCATCCTTTACATGATATTTAATACTTTCAACAATATTTCATGAAAATCTTTGTATATCATCAGTCACCAATGTATACTGTCCTTGTAAATTTTTCCTCTATGGTTATGGAGTCAACATATGAACATTAAAATTTACAAAAGCTAAATAATTTTTTCTTTTTTTTTTTTTTGGCCTTGTCTTGTGGCTTGTGGGATATTAGTTCCCCAACCAGGGATCAAATTTGCAACCTTGACAGTGAAAACATGTAGCCCTAACCACTGGACTGCCAAGGAATTCCCTGAAAAAGCTAAATAATTAAGATTTCTTCAACCCCCCTGAAATTGCCAGTGGTTAGGACCTCCTAGTACATATTATGTAATATTTCTCAAAATTTTATTGCATTTGATCTGAATTGTAGAAGCAAATCATCCAATTATCACTTTTATCTCTTTTTCATTTGTCAGCAATAGGTAGCATGGCAAGACAGGAGTATAATTTTTTCATAATAAAAAGTAGAGTTTTGTTTGTCTGGTAACTGTAATATCTATTTTCCTTATGCCTTTGTTTTCTTGCACGTATTAAGTTCTGATTTGTTTCTTTAGAATTACTGAATTTTATATCTGAAAAGTACCTTACAAGTCATCTACTAAATAGTGGTTTCGGACTTGGACCATTCAAATGGTCTACTGAAGGTCAAATCCCAGCTCTGTCAACTTCTAGTTGTATGATCTTGGGCAAATTACCTAACTTCCTTAGTTACTTCATCTTTAAAATGATAGGATTGTTGTGAGGCTTAAATGATTTAATGCACATAAAGCATCAGAAACTTCCCAGGTGTGTAGTGGTTGTAGACAACACAAAAGATTCAGGTTTGACCCTGGGTCAGGAAGATCCCCTGAAGTAGGAAGTGGCAACCTCCTTCCTTCAGAAGAGTGAAGAAGCTCTTTGTCTAAAACTCCAAGGACTCCCTGGATGAGGTGGCAAGGTCAAGGGACAGAAATGTGGAGAAGACTGATATATATAAAAGAAGGATTTACACTGATAATAATGAAAATGTTTTAATGGTCAAAATATTTATAGCAGATGTTAGGGAAGTGATAGTGTTCTAAACAAATAATACTTTTGAGCCAAAAAAAGCCCAAGAAAGCTATGAGGAAGAGAAATCAGTAATCAGAGCCAATCATGTGGTAGCCTAATTAGCAGTGAAAGTGAAGTCGCTTAGTCGTGTCCGACTCTATATAGGGCTTCCCTGGTGGCTCAGAGGTTAAAGCGTCTGCCGGCAATGCAGGAGACCTGGGTTCCATCCCTGGGTCAGAAAGATCCCCTGGAGAAGGAAATGGCAACCCACTCCAGTATTCTTGCCTGGAGAATCCCATGGACGGAGAAGCCTGGTGGTCTATAGTCCACAGGGTCGCAAATAGTGGGACAGGACTGAGCAACTTAACTTTCAATATATATATATACCTTGTATCCAGTAGTTTTATGTCAGTTTTCCACTCTGCTGGCTATCTATGATGTGAGGCCACAAAACCTAACCAACCTGGTAATTCTGTTGCTCTGCAGCCTTCATGACAGTCAGCCTAGTCTTCTCACCTCTCAATCTCGTTTGCTCTGAACATACACAAACACACTCACACACACACAAACATGCCCCTGAAATAAAGTAGATTTATATAAAGTTCTTTTAAAACTAAAGAGTAAAACACCATAATATATTTCATATTTTCCTGTTTTATAAAATCCTTGTAAAGAGGCTCAAATTTTTCTGCATCCTTTTGATATGACTAATATGGAGCTGCACCTCTATTTTAGTAATAATTACATCTAGGAAATACTAGTATTCTGCAAGACAGTGCTCTTTGAGTTAAATAATAAGCCCTGACAAAAGAGAGACTTTTTTTTTTTATTGTTTGCACAAGAAATCAAGAAATTTCAGCAAGAAAAAAAAAGAAATTTCACAGTAAATTATGTCAAAATAATTCAAGGAAACGTCTGTTACTCAGACAACTGAAGCCGTCTGAAACACCATTCATTTATGTTATATCTTCCAACTCGTGTTTACAAAAACTGACATTTCAAACAACCTATTCTCTAATTTGTCATCCTGGAATGACAGTGACCAAAGACACCAAACATTATTTCTATTACAACAGTACTTTCAGTCTTTAAGATGCATATACCTGTGCTCAGAGACATAGATTTTCCATTTAGTCACATCAACATGAAGGGTTAAAAGGGGTTGGTGTGAAATGACAGTGAAGAGTAGCTCTGGCTGTTCTGTGTGTGTGCTTTTGTTTACTCTTGGCGGTAATTAGACTTTCTGGTAGAAGTCTGGCAGTCACATGGTTGGACTTGATTTTGAGTGGGTCAGTCCTATCAAATTATAAGATATATTTAGGCTATAGAGAGATGTCTACTGAAGTTTAAAGAACAGTAAGTTTGTTTTTCCATTGTAACCTATGAACTTACACATCCAAAAGTCTAAGTTTCATTCTTTTATCAGGCTGCAAAGTTTGGTTTCCTTTTGTTCTGCTTACTCACTGAAAGTCCGCATCTGTAGCTACATCTGTATCAATCCATGGCAAAGTAAGCCCAGGAGGGAACTGCACAACCATAAACCATACGCAAGGTTGAGTATTCTTTTGACATCTTATATTTTACAATGTCAAGTGGACATTATGGCTCCATTTTGTTTCATTCAAAACAAACTATTGTAAAAAGCTTAGTCTCCTGTGCCCTTTATAGAGTTTACCTCTGTGTTCCTTTGGATATTTATTTTAATAGATTTTTCAAGCACAGACAACGTAAGAAATACAAAACTAGAGCAGAAAGTACTGTTCACCTATGTAAATGGAATAAATATAATAGCCTATAAAAATATATGTGGAGAGAGGGAATGAGCCTGGGGAGAGGCAAGAGATAAAGAGGTGGAAACTGATTTCTTTCAAGGTCATAAATGACAGGTAACTTCTAAAAATCTTGCTGTAAAGGTAACAAGAATGGTAAATAAAAATGGATAATGTATGTATATATGTATTGTGTTAGTCACTCAGTCTTGTCTGACTCTTTGCAACCCCATGGAGTATAGCCCGTCAGGCTCCTCTGTTCATGGGATTCTCCAGGCAAGAATACCAGAGTGAGTTGCCATTCCCTTCTCCAGGGGATCTTCCTGACCCAGGGATCCAACCCAGGTCTCCCACAGTGCAGGCAGATTCTTTACCATCTGAGCTACCAGGGAAAGCATATATATAATATATATATATATATATATATGTGTGTGTGTGTATATTATACATATGTACACGTACATATACACTTACATATGTACATATACATATGTATATTATACATATATAATATACTTGAATAATAAAAGTTTCTCAGCACAAAATGAAAATATTTTGATTTGATTAGACTGTGATAATATATATTTGACTCATCTTGATTTCTGTGAGTATTTAACTGAATTATAACCTATACTTAATGCTAAACACTAACATTGGTAGCCTAACTAAAGGAACAATGGTTGCAATTAATGCCAAAGAGAGTAACATTGCAGAAAGAGTGGTATTCAGGAAACCTATTCTGTATTCCTATTAATCTTAGAAATGTTACCTAAATTCCTCGTGCCTCAGTTATGCCCTTGAAAATGAGAAATAATTTATATCCTTCCTTACCTCCTGAGTTACAATGATAAATATGTAAAAGTACATTGAGCTTTTTGTGATAAAAGTTACTATAAAAATCTAAGGTGTTTTTATTATTATATCAATCAAATGGGATCTCAGACTAAGTTCCTTTTTGAAGACCCACAACTTTTTTACAGATGAATCATGAAATTGTATTGGGAAATATATTGAAGCTACCTCATAGGGGAGACAGAAGATTTTATGCCTTTTGAAGCCTTTTAAACTTGGTTACAATTAGAAATGTAAGAAGCTATTTATCATAAGATATATCAGGAAATTAATGAGGGCAAATGAAAATGTTTAAGAGACAGTATATAAACACAGGAATTCTAATTCTGGCTTCATCAAATAAATGTGCTAAGTCACCATTTTGTTCCATAGTTGTAGTTACCTTGTATGGACTACTTCCTCCATGCCAGGAAGTCTGAGTACTTCACACTTACGGCTTCATTTAACCTTACAGTGATCCTAAATTAAACAATATCATTACCATTTTATGGATCAGAAAAATCAAGGCTTAAATGAGAGAAAATAACTTATCCAAGACCCCATACTGGTGGAGTCAGGTTCAGATTCAGATGTAGCTGAAGTGAAAACCCAAGCTCTTAAAATTTTCAAAAATGTAGCTCCTAATAAAGCAACATATCAATTTCTATTTAAAGGACTAATTTTTGGATGAACCAAACTATTAAAAAACTTATAAGAGATATTATACCAATATAGGCACTCAAAAGATGCTTAAAGCAAACTGAAATGGGTCTTTTGTCAAAGATTCAGGAATAGTTAGAAATAGGAAATGATTATGTACCACTAATCTGACCCTCACCTGAAGATAAATGTTATATCTGGGAAGATACAATTAGTTGTCTGGTTTTTTTAATAATAAAATTATAATCAGTTTTAAATAAAAATATTTTAACTTTTATATATTTCCAAAGCATCCAATATTTTGCCTTTATACATCATAGAGAGACTGTTTACCTTAAAAATCTGTGATCCTATTTCCCACAGAGAAGAATTAACATGGGGAATCATTTTAAAAATAAATTTTGCACTTAAAGATTTAAAATTATTTTTTATCATTCATAATGTATTGCTATGCTTTTAGAAACTATATATATCATTTGTGACAAAAATTAGACAGGAGTGGTCTTTATAATAATTTCATGCTAAAACACTTTTCTGTTCAATAGTGAAAATTTTCTTTTTAAAATTATCTTTTCATTTTGAAATGTTACAATAATTTATATTTATAAAATATATTTGTCTCACATTTCAAACTTATAATGCATCTTTTAAACCTTATGTAAATTTATCATCTTTAAAAAGTCCTACTTGTAGTGACAAAGAATAGGTTAAACAGTTCTTTGTATGCATATTTTCTATTTACTTAAGGAAAATAAAAATAAAACCCATAGCTTAAGAGACTCATTAAAGCTGGCAATTCAAATTTGTTTGACTATTTGTAACAAGCAGGGAAATGTCTCATTATCAGAAGATAATATAAGATTGCCTAAAACTCTGGAATTCATTAAAAATATTTCTTAAAATGTGTATATAGCCGTCATTATTTAAACTAATACCATCACATTATGGAAAGTGGTGTTATGGAAGGGAGAAATTGCTTAACATAAACTTAAATTTCTCTCTCATGGAAGAACCCTTGCAGCACTCATTCATTTGTGTGCTTGAGTGTTTTTAATACCTCTTGGTGTTACAAGGCATGAAGGATTTTTGCAAAAAATGTTCAACAGAAACATGTTTGAGATTCCATGGCTTATATTTATTTGCCTACTTCCCTATGAGTAATCAAATGGCAATTTCAAAGTTTAAAAGAAGTGTTTTTTAATATATCTAAGTAGTTCAGTAACTGGAAACATACACTAGCATCTTAAATTTTTTCTCATCATTTTTCTTGACAAATTTATTTTCAATTCTTTCTCACTCCAATGTGATTTATGCAGCCTTTATATTGTCAATTAAGTGCACTCTGACATTGATCAAAGTTTTGGGGTTAAACAAAGTAAAAACTGATCGATTTTCTAAAACTGTGTTAACCATGTCTTATCAGCTGAAGGTATCTTTTTAGAAAGGTTGCTAAACCTTAAAATATAAATGCTGCCTGGAAAATGTACTTCGTCCTCTCATACTTGCACACTCTCAAAAATGCACACCAGTGAATTTGCAAACTATTCAACAAAATAGAGAACAAGATACAGTGCAGAGTCATCAGTGAGTCAAGACAACAAGGTCACTGGCTATATTCTGGTTCTTTTACATTTGAAACTTTTTTGCCAAACATTTATTTAAATAATGCATAGAATTTCATGTCCCATATCCATAAAAGCAGAAGTGTGTAAATGTAAAGTGTGCTGAGAATCAGGTGATGTCCAAATACCTATGTGGAATTTCTTGAGTTTCCTGAAATAACCCATAGTGAATATCTGGGTAAAGAGGGTGGGGTGGATGAAATAGAACTCTTATTCTTGTAAGTAGCTAAAGCAGATTCGTTTCTGTGGTTGACGACTTCTTTGGCTATTCTAAAAGCCACCCTGGAATCTCTCCTGTGGCCCCATCACTTCAACAAAAAGGTCAGGTTTACCTCCGTTTATGGTACGTACACTCCTCTGTATCTGGTTAATCTACTTTTCTTACAACAAAAGGAAAATTTTAGAGCCCATTTGGAATCAGACAGCTTCTGATTCTAATACTGGAGTCAGAGAGCTTCCTCTATCCTATGCTCTGAAAAAGACGGAATCCTGTTTTTTTAATCTGATTGCTTTAAATTGGCCCTTAATCTCTATTTACATCAAACTTCACACAACTTTATTTTGTTCTAATTGTTTCTACATCGTAACTATGACTAGGAATCATGACTAAGATGTTGTGTCCCTTTGCAACTTTTCCTTACAGCTTCCTCTCCCCAAATAATTTTTAAAACCGGTGGACTTCGCTCACCGCTCCCCTCCCCCCATTAAAAAAATAGATCCCGTTCCGGGCGCCCCCTCTCTGCCTGCCGAAAGCATTTTAATGACAGTTTACTTTAGCGGTCTATCAGCCGACTGCTGCCTCTGCCACCTGAATTTCAATTTCTTAATTTACAGCCCAGATAAAACAGAATGGAGCAGGATCTGGACTGCTCTCTACATTGGGTTGGCCTTATCAAGCGTGAAGTTTGGCGCATTGCAAACGTATTCAAGTGATTATCTGTTGAGGACCTCTCGAGCCATCTCCATCTCTGCAGCGGGCTGATAAGACAGCTGTTTCTCTAGCCGCTGTCTCCCCGGGCCTCAGTCTTCTTCTGATACAAACTCTGCCTTTGTCACCGGGCTCCGGTGCGGTCACTTGCTCTATGGGGCAAGGGTTTGATCTGAACACACGTGGGGGAAAAGTGGGAGTGTGTGAGACAGCAGAGGAGAGAGGCAATAGGAGGGGGAGAGCAAGGAGAGCAAGATAGGGGGAGGAGGAAAGAAGGTAAGGGATCGAGGGAGGTGGGGGCAGGGCTGCGTGCAGAGCAGCGGTGATAGCTCTGATTGACTGGTTGCTCAGCCCGGCTTTATTATTTCAAATTAGACGTGCATCGCACACAAGTGGAAACATAAATCTTGAATATAAGAAAGAGTCTCCGAGCCTCGGAAGCAGAAAAACCGCTTCTTCCAGGTCCCGGCAAAGGGACCGCCGAAAAGACTGATTGCCACCAGCTGAGACAGATGGTTTCCTTTAACTTTGCAAACTGCTATTTTTAATTACTTGTATTAATTTTGCATGAGATGTATCGGCTCTAGGAGGAAGCTTAGAGAAGGCTGTTAGCACCTCTGGAAGAAATGGACACGAAGCTCTGATTTGCCCTTTCTCACCTCCCGTTTTTCTTACTTCACCCTCCCTGGTCGCCTAGATCACCCTTTGCATGCTCAGGAAAGACGTGAGTTTATCTTGCTAAAAGTTGGTCCCGAGTAAAATAGAGGAGGGAAAGAAATCTGAGGGTATTTGTAGGAGCGTTTACATAAATGATCGTTGACCCGAAGCTGCAAATAAATTTTCTGAGACACTCTGGGGCACATGCAACAGATTTTAGCCTGAATATCCGCTGGCAAATGATCTAAAGGAGAATGAACCTCATACAAATTTTGCCGAGGGAAAAAAAAAAAAAAAGCGATGGTGGTGGGGAGGAAGGAAAATATAGGCTGATCTTAAAATTTTACCGAGACACTACATTACGTTTATTTAAAAAATTATACAATTCATGTGTCTTTAAGTGTAAACAGTAACCTCAGAATTTAGGGTCAATTCTTGCTGAGGTGTTCCGTTTACAGCCTTTTCCATTAAATAGGAGTTTAAAGACAAAATTAAAGAGAAAGTAAAGGATGTCTGTGATCCTGGTCACTGCCATCTCTGGCACAGTCCCTAATGGAAAGTGTTTGCAATGTAAAGGGTTCCTTGCAAAATAGTCTCCGAGGTCACTCACCTTCTGATGGAAGGCTTTGCCCCTTTGCCAGGCGATGGAAGGAGCTGGGGGAAGAATTGGGGGAGGGGAGAGTAGACGTTTTTGTTGCGATTCCTCTGGGAATTTCGAGGATTACAAACTCTAGAATAGGTTTAGTAGACTTTTTGATGACTACCTGGATTTGCATTATTTTGTATGAACACATTGATGACTGGCAGACTCACTAAGGGAAGAAGTGTCTGAAAGGAGTAGAGTGGCGTGTGCACAGCCAGTTCGGGGCACATAACCTTCCTGGCGGTGTGTCACTATGGCCGAGTCTTAGCAAAAGCAAGCCTAATCAAAATAAACATGTTTCTATGGATAGGAGAGACTCTTCCTTAAAGTCTGTAGACATGAAATTTCCCCCAAAATTGCAGTTTCGGTGTCTCACTGGGAGGGACAGAAAACTCTATTAAGCTTTGCAAACGTGTAGTCAGGCTGGCTCGGCTTGTCTCTGTCCATGGTGCTAATTCCCGCCTCATTCTTTTGCCCCGCTGCCATGTTCTAAATTCAAGTAGCATCAATTTTCTCTACAACTTTCACCACCCATCCCCCCCCCCTCCTCGGCCCCAACCCCCCGCCCTGTTTTCTAAACAGTGGAAGTAAAGTTGACATACTTCCTTAGGAAGGATAAATAAAATAGTAATCATCAAGCTATATATTTCTCACGCAGGCAGTAAACTGTCACAGTTTCAACATTATGAACCACAGACATTCCCCTCCCTCATCCCAAACAGCCCAACAAATTAACACAGACAAATATTTTTACTTATCTGACAGGATATGATGTTTGAAATCACCTTAAGCCAAACATTGTAAACTCACTTAAATAGCTTAACTGCTTTATTTACTTAAAAAATGTTGTAATGTACAGTCACCTTTATCATAAAATCCTGAAAGTTTTAGAGGATACTAAAAGAGGATAGTATTTCTCCCCAGATCTAGTATAAGGGGGTTATTTATCATAAAAAAATTGCCACAATAGTTTATGACTATTCCTGTGAATGACTGTTCCTCTATAAAGATATTTTTGTAAAAGAATTAATTGAATTCATTATTTTTTCCTGCTTTGAGAACCATTCATTTTGCAGCTTTCTCTGTGTCAAACTTTTTCTCCAAGCTCTCAATGACTCCCCATACCTTTCCTCCTCTGCTGTAGTTTAAAATAATATCAAGTACTTTGAAGACATCAGAGCTAACAAGACAATCATAATTCAAATGCTTTTCTAATGCAAGACCAGATGCTCTGGATAATTCTTTACCCAACTATGAATGAAGAGGGATTGATTATAGGTGCTTAATGTACAATGTGATGTTTACACATGGTCTTTATTAATTGCAAGATAGAGTATATTAATATTTCAGTCTATAACAGTATAAATTCCAAAGTGAAATCTACATCCAGATATCATTTGTTTTAAAATGATTGTATTTCATTTTTTATTTTTAAAAGTTGGAAAAGTACAAGTTACTTATACTATATCCATTTAAAAGTTTTTAAATTTAAAAACATTTGTTTTATTGAGGAAATAAACTAGTATTTTAAGATATTTTCAATTTCTTACATAATTTAACTCCACGTTATAGAGAAAGAAACATGTTGAAAATGACATTTTGAAAAATATTTGCTCCTCTGAAAAAAACTGAAAAAAGCATATATACTGAATGAGTAGAGTTTAGCATTTTGTATTTGAATGGACAAGTTTACCATTTTTCAGGTAATTTCTTTAATGACGTAACACACATGCTGGATTTTCATCACTCCACACCACACCCAGCTTTCCATATCCACCCTCCCCCAAATCTTGGAAAAATATACTACTGTTATCTACAAAATCTTTCTTGTGGATACAAACATCACAAAATAAAACAAAGTATTAGTTTCCACAGTTAGACAAAACTTATGTAATTAGAAGTTAATGGTAAAGATTTTCTTCAAATTGCTGAAAATATTACATGATCAAATGCAACTCATTCAATATTAAGAGCATATTAACAAGGAGAAAAGACAATTTACTTCATTGGTAATTCTGACTAAACAGTATTACACTTTTACCCAATTGGCATTTATTATTTTATTTTTTGTACAGATCTAGTGGGGAAGGGAACGTTCGAAGGAAGATGACAAATGGAATCTTCCAGCTGTTTATTCATACATTGATTATTGTGGATGAGGTGGAGACTTTCTGTTTTTTTCCCTTGATTTGTTGTTCCCTCCACCCCTTGACTCTCTTTCTTCAAACAGCTTTGCTTTCTTCTTCCCCTGAGTTCCACGCAGGTCTAGAGAAGAGTCTTAAGTGAAATTATGACCCCAGGCCTGTTATGTAAAATGTAGGAGTGGGGATTACAGCATGATAATTATAAATGGTAGTTATATAGATACAGGCCTTGTTTCTCAACTCCCAGTTATTTTTATCCAAGGATCTCAGACATATTATATGGGCTATATGGGAAATAAACAGTTCTTCTGTTTTTTGTCAGTAAGCATTTATCATCACTCAAGGACACTTTCAAGGAACTATGATTTACTTCAACCTGACTTTATAGTCATTTTGCATTGTGACTATCTGTCTGTTTTCCTTTCATCCCACTCCACCCTCCTGCCCTCTCTAACTCTTACCTGTGACTCCTCTTTCCAGCATTCTCAAAGATAGTGGCTAGTAATAAACAAGTAAAGGAATTTCTTTTGGATAGGAATGAGCTGCTAGAGAAGATATTACATTGTGTAAGAATTGTAAGTACTGTGTAGGAAGCTGGTGCTATTTTTCAAGATTAAAAGAAGAAATTCAAGCTGGAAAAGAACCTAGGTCAAGTGGATATTGTTTCTACTTATACATCAAGTCGATCCTGATGACTACAGTTTCACTTGGAGGATGAAATAAATACCATGAATAAAACTCAATTTCAGCTTCCTGAATGTTATTAATATATGGAATTTAATAAAGTAGTCTTCATCTATAAAGCAGAAGGGTTGACAGCAAGCACCTGGTCTTCTGGTTAAACTTTCTAAATCCAGATAAAGGCTCGACTATCTTTACTGTCAGCAATACATGTGTGGTCCAAGAACTGTACCGCCAGCAAATGCAGAGGAGTGGCTTGTTCTAATTTTATATACAGCTGCTCTTTTTGAGAGTCATCATACACCTCAAAGTGAAGGACCTTAGTTCAACTCAGTGCCTCTTTCCCTGGACAGGATGTTTATCCTGCACTTTTCTATTGTAACATGAAGTGATAGGTAATTCAAACCCTGCAGCTTTATTTGAAAGCATTTCTGACTTCATTCTTTTCCTAAAAATCCAAACAGCAGCAATATGCATATATTCAAATAGAGAAACACATAAAATTGCCTACTATCTAATATAGCATACTGGAACACAAATCGAAAAAGACATGCGTGCAAGTAATGGATGTACATTCATCCCTTTCACTCAGATCAAAGACAGGGAGCTCTCAATGACTCATACATACCGGACAGAGTTTTAATGTTATAAAGAAACGTGCCACAGATGCGGCAGTGATGGCAAAGGAAATGAGTCTTTCCGAAGCAGAAAGATTTAAGAAGAAAGGAGGTCGTGCCATATCGCAAACTCTGATAGTACAGTTCCAACCCTCCCACGTTGCTCTCTCCCCATCTCTTTTTGCTTCTTGCATTTCCCTTCGCCGCCAGCGTTAAGTGTGTACCTCTCCGCACAACTTACCTTGAAACGGGACTCCATTGAGCTCTCGAGAGTGACACAAGCACCTAGCCAATCATATCGCGCGGCCTCGCTTGGGCGGACTCAATAGAACCGTCTAGGCCAATCAGGATCCTGGGGAGATGAGCAAGTTGCGTTGTGCAGCGACCTAGCGTATACTTCCGCGCGTGCTGCTTGGGATAGGAGCCTGGCAGAGCAGCTGCACACACGGCAGTGCGGAGGCAGAGAAGGGGTTGGTGATACCGTGCTATAAATCTGTGGTCCAGTCCACCTCCCTTTTAAGACGTCCTCCCCCCTTATTTCTGTTCTCAGTTAGAGATGCAGCAGCTTACTCCTGTAGCGACCTACTAAAAAGCAACAAGGAGAAAGACATCGTCTTTTTGAAAAAACGTTCTTTCGTCTCTTTCTTTGTTCCTTCGTTTGTTTTTCTTGCCCCTTTTTGTTTAGTTGAAAGGCAATAGGAGGGTAGTCTCTCCGTCTTTTTAAACTCTCTTTTTTAAGTTTCCCCTCCCCTTTCATATTTTTTTTTCGCCATTTCTTTTAGCGTTGGACTTTGGGGTCGAAAGCATTTCTTTTTATTTGCTTCTTTTAAGCCGAGCACAGTTTAGGTTTCGTGCTGTCTTAAGAGAACTATCCAGCAGCTTCTTGCTCATCCTTATTGGGAGAACTGCACCGTTACTTTAAAAACACACATACACAAAAACCTTAAGGGAGAAAGGTAAGTTTCGGTTTGGTTTCTTTAATCATTAGTTGCAGCGATGCGCTGGCAAACCCAGAAAACCTGTAAGTGAGCGGAATACAGAATAAGAAGTTAATTGCACATGTTTGTCTCATTTCAAAGCTACTGCTCTGCTTTTTAATTCTAGAGAGCTAGACTAAAAGACAGTGGACGCATGCTTGACGTATTGAATATTCGCAAATGTCAGGGGCAAAAACTTAAGTGGTAAATGTGGCCAGTGTATAACAGGGGTACAGTGGGAGTCTAGATGATCAGTGAGCTGGGATTGAGGTTGGAAGTTCATTTCGTGGGAAGAGAGGGATAACTTGGGTTTAAGGGAGGATGCATGCCTCTACTTTCGCGAAGCAACCGAAGGACCGTAGAGGCTTTAGAACCATTAAGGGGAATCAGAAGCCTGGACTTGCAGATTAGACCAGCGAAAACCCCATACTTAATTGCATTAACCAGATAACATGTGCTGGGGAGATAGGATTGCCAGATGGAATTTAGATGCTGCACCAGGCAGCGAGTTGTAGTTGACTGTAAAAAAGTACATGCCGCCCGAGGGCTGGGGCTGGGGCTGGGCTGGGGTGGGTAGAAGCTGTCAAAACTCATCATTGCGAGGTATGCGGACTCTAAATCACGGTCGCCAATTATCGTGCTTCTGTTTTAAAAGAAGATAGCCAATTTAGGGCCGAATTCTTAAGCCTGTACCGGATGTGAGATTCCCTTTGTTCAGAAAAGCGTAAATAAGATCCTTAGAGCTGTGTCTGTGGAGGGGCGGCTGCATGGAAGCTGAACTGTGCTGGGCGCTGGGAAGTGGATTCCAAGCCCTGTCCTTGGTCCTACGCGGCTGACTTCGCCTTCTGGGCGAGGGGGAACCCCTTAGCAGCCGACAAGGCTCCACAGCCACCTCAGTAGCCAACTCGGCTACACAGCCCTCACTCACCCCCTTCCTTGCTGCCCCCCCGCCCCCGTTTTCTCGAATAGCTATTGTTAAACTGACGCCTGAAGAAAGATGTTTGGGGATGAGACGCTGGGCAGACTCTTGCTTCATTTTAACTTTTGTGATTTGTCAGGGTTTAGGAGAAACCAGCTGGCTTTCTGCTGCGAAAAAGAGAACCCAGGGTAGAGGTGGGAAAGGGGGAGGATGTTCGCGCTGGAAGGGTGATCTTGGGGCGAGGAGGGTGGAGGGAGTGGTGGTGGCGCTGGCTTTGCCTAAGAGAAGTTTAAATTATTGGCACGAGGGGGTGTGGGTGAGTATGTGTGCGTGAGAGCGCCCGTGTGGTGCTTGAGAGGGAGAGGATGGGGAAAACATACAAAGCCGGCTGGGGTTAATTTTTCTTTGCTCTCCTCCCCACCCACCCACCTGGTTCGAAAAGCCAACGCTCGGCCGGCCTCCTCTGGACTCGACTCTGCCATCTCTGGGGCAGTGGGGGTTGGGGATTGCAAGGTGGCAGTGCCTACCACGGTATCTCAGCGGCGAACAGGACTTCGTGTGGCCATTGTTGCTTAAATTTATGCCCAGCACGTTGCCACATACCCACCTATTTCACGTTTGTAAAGAATTAATATGAGAGCTATACAACTGTGGGAAATTGGAGGTTGGATACATTTCCCGTTTTCCATTTTCAAGCATAGGTTAGCGAAACTGATGTCGAGGCTGGGTGTTTTCTCTCATAATTACCAACTGCAGATCTGGCTTTATTGTGGCCCGAGTGAGAGAAATAGTCAACCATTTAGAATTTACTCTTAATACCGCTGGGCCAGGATGGATGTTCCTGTACTTTCTCCGCGAACAGGTTCTTTTCCCTCTCTTACTCATGTACAAACACTCCTGTTGGTTAAGATTCTAAACCTTCAGCCTTTTCCTACATTTATTATACCCATCCTCTGGATGTTGAGAGTGCGAGGGAAGTCGAGGTGATTTATTTCTTAGGCCTACAGTGCAATCTATAAAATGTAGTCTTAACATGGCGGGGGGTGGGGGGTAAAGAGTGGACATTAATAACCTAAGAAATTATTTCCCGAACAGGAAATCAGTTCCTAAAAGTCAGGGGAAAAGGTGTGAGTGTTTGGGGGATGGAAGGATAGGAAGTCTGGGGCCCATAAAATGTCCTTGGTAAAATGGTTTCTTAAATGGGACATCTGAAAGATGTATTAGAATATGAACAAATAAGTCTGAAAAAAGAGAGACAAAATGCCGAGTGTTTAAATATCACCTTTTGGGGGATTAAAAAGTAACTATTTCTCTTAGTTATTGCTTAGTCTGTCCTACACCAGGTACTCCTGGGTTCCCCTTCCCTCTTTTAACCAAGTGATTGGCAAGCCTACTTTATAAAGCTTAACCCATTCTGGAGTTCTCCACGAAAATGCAGTGTTAGCCAAGTAGAAGCGCTTTGGAAGACTTGGGGAACTCTGTTGAGAAAGAGGACTCCCATAACTTCAAGAAGTCAGTTTCAGGAAGTAGGGCGTCGTAAGGCATTCTAAGAGTTTTAGGCTTGGATTGGCAAATTTGGTAGGCCCATTTTTGCCTGACGTTTCGAAACAGGCATTCTTAGCAATCCCGCCTGCCTGGGATGGAATATTATAATTGACTGTTTAGAGGGAGGTCAGAGAGACGCAGGCGCTTTGAGCCATTTTCCCAGGAACCCGTACAAAGTCAATTAAGGTCATTTAATTGCAAATCGTAACTGGAGTGACAACAGAAATGCTGATACAGAATCAATTAGCTCTTTCTGGTGTCCCTCGTCCGGGTCCCCCAAGTTGAGGGATGGACTGTCTCCATTTCGATCATGGCTGAGCCCCCTGCTTTACTGTGTCTGATTTAACTTCGCGCAAGAGGGCAATTTTGTCTCCCCTACCCTGGTCCTGGGTTAGATGAGTCTTTCCCCTCTTTTCCCCCAGCCCCGCCCGTCGCATGGGGGCGGGGAGCGCTGGCCGCCCTTAGCGGACCTTGCTGCATCAAACCCGCATCATGCCCTTGAAGCTGTAACCTCGGTCACGTTCTTGCGGCGACTCAGCCGCCCACTGCTCAGTTCCTTTCTCTTACTTCTTGCGATTACAGGTAGGTTTGACAGGTGATATTTTTAAATGTAGTTTTTTAAGGGGAAGGGTTAAAACGGAAGCTTTTGCAAAGAAAAAAACACGACAGGTGCTCTCGTAATTAAACGGCTGAGCAGGTGTAAAAACGTGCTTCCGCCGCGTGGCTTGGAGTCGGTTTTGACTCCCAGCCTTGGGTTTGAGGACGGGCACAGGTTTTTCCTGAGGAAAGAGATTGAGCTGGGCGTGGGGGGCGGGCCAAGGAAATACAGCGATGGGACGCCCCCTCGGTGAAGAGTTGGCCATTTCAGGGCTTCGGTGGGTGGCGTTGGAAGGATGCGGCGAGAGGCAGGCGCTTATACAGTCGAGTGCAGGATTTCCTACTTTTGCGTTTGAAGCAGAGAATGGCACCCCGCACAGGTACTCGGGGCTTATTTGAACATCAGATTCCATCTAGAAAGGCAGAGAAGGGCAGCGCCGGCAAGCCTTTAGTTTTTCGCGAAGGGACCGGACCCTTCCGCTGTGAAGTAGGAAAAAAGCCCTTTAGCTTTGCTTGCAAGATGTGAGTATATGTATGTATATATACTTGATACACATAATATATCAAAGTACCCCCGCGCAAAATCTCTGGTTGCCGGTTAGCGTCCGGAGCCTCGGGGTTTGGAAACTTGCACCTGGTATTTGAGGCTTCTGGGTGCGCGACGCTATCCGCGCTGCCCGGGGAACCTGGTCAGGGGGCCTGCTCGGAATCGGAAGCCGGGAGAGAAGGACGGGAGCGGCTGCAGTCAGACGTCTGCTCCCAGGCACCGACCCTCGGGGCGGCCGGGCAGGGCACGCGCCGGCGGCAGAAGCCGCGGCGCCGCGAACTCGCCGCCGGCCCCGCCTCCTGGCGCTCTTCCAAGCAAGCCCCTCCTCCCCGCCCCGCTACAAACGGCGGGACCGCGGCGCCCGGGCGTCACTGAGGCAGCTGCCGGCCGGCTGAGGAGGCCGGTCACCGGCACGCGCGGGTGGGGCGTGGGTTCCGCCGGGTTCCAGTCCGCCTTCCCGCCACCGTCAGAACTGGGGACGCCGCCGCCACCACCGCCTCTCCGCGGAGCCCGCCCGGAGCGAATCCTCCGCGGCTGTGTGACGGCCGGCGGCGCGAGCAGTAGTAGCTGCAGCTCCGAGTCGCAGCAGGCAAGTGCAGGGGGCGTGGGGTGGGGGCGGGCACGCCTCGCCGGGCCATGAGTCGCTTTCGGACGCCGAGGCTGAGGGCGGTGCGCGCCGCCGCGGCGCTGGGCTGCGGAGTCCGGCCTCGCCTCGGCGGGAGCCCTCGTCCGGGCTCAGGGCGGGAACGCTGGTGGGGGCGGCGGAGGTGGTGCACGGGAAGTTCCTAGAGCTCGGCCCCTGGCGGCGGGAGTCGAGGGAATTGGGCGCCTCGGGAGGTGGCACCGCCCCTCGTGTGGGCACGGGCTGGTTGGGGGCGGCGGGAGCCTAGCGGGACCAGTCGCGCCCGGCAGCGTGCACGGGCGTGGACGTGCCCGGGTACGGCCGCGTGTAGCGCGAGAAGCACTGCGCCGAGACGCAGGTGAGTGTATTGGAGGGAAAGTGGGGGAGGGGGCTTTTCTAGAAAAAGGGCAGGTTTCCTGTGGTGCACTGGCACCTCCGCCTTATGGGAGGTGGCGTGCACTGGCTACCCCAGCCGGGTGGTATCAGGTCGTGTGCCCTGTGGTCCGGCGCCCCAGCGCGCGTGGCCCCCGGTGCTCTCGGGGCGTCTCGAGACTTGCCGCGGTCGCGCAGTGTGCGGAGGTTTGGGACCGTGGGCGCCCGGGGCAGAGCGGAGAGGCTCCTTGGGCCGCTCTCCTCCCTGGCGCCGCGTCAGGTGAGGTCGGGTGCAGTCGCGGGAGGTCGCAGTTCGAGGTCGCACCCGGGTTTGCGCGCGAGCGGTGCGCTGGGCGGGAACCGCGGGTCGGGTTTGGCGGCCGGGTGAGGCAAGCTCCCGGCTTTGGCTCGCGGAGGTGGCAGCTGCCTCTTGCTCTGCGAGCTGCGCCCCGGGGCACGGACGTGTGAGCGTGCCCTGGTGAGACCAGTAGAGTCTCGGGCGGACCTGCCTCGGTTCACCAGCAGGTGCTCCTCCAGTGGTCATGACAATGACCAGCAAACAGCCTTCCACGGCGTTTCCTTAAAAGCCGACTTGTTATCCTAGAGGGCTGGAGCGCAGAATCCTGCCTCTAGATGTGAGCCACAAGCACGGAGTCGTAGTTGTCCAGTTGATCATTTAAATAGTGTGCATTTTAAAAGATCGTCTTTACGATAAAAATTTTTATCTCTTCTCGACGTTTTCTAAAAATGTGCAGAGACGAGGTTTTCTTACCGGCTCTCTACTCTCCTTTTTTCCTTTCCAAAGGATGGCGTTTAACAATGCCAAACGAAATATGTCCGGCAAGGACAAAGAGCTTTTAAAAACTTAATATTTCGGTGGACCTACCCATAATAATTTTATCTTCATAAAAATGTACCCTAGTCCCGAACTTACGGCAAATAAGTCCATTTAGGAACACTGCTAATACCAGTTGGGGTGTAATTTCCCCATCCCCTTAAGTTAAATAGGTTTGTTTGAAATACTGTTCAGTTGCCCTTGAAGACAACATTGTCCAGAATCCTTTCCCCCAGAGTCGTCTGAATTTTTCATTTGTGCTAAGGTCGCTCTTTTTTGCGGAAGCTGATCTCGAGTCTCCATTTTGGTGAGCGGGCGGAAAAGGTTTCCTGGATCTACTTTCTCATCTGGACCTTTGGCTCTAGAAATGCGAGACGGACTTGCTGGAGGAACTGCAAGGTTACTGCGTTTGTTTTTGAGCTGTTCCTTATAATAGGTTTGTAGGAATGTTGATGTAACACTTTTTAGGGGGCGGGGGGCGGGGGACGTACATACTTAGAGAATGTTCTCTTGGAAATGGAGGTAGAGCGATGAGGGGGCAAGAGGGTTCTGGAAAGTCAGATTTTGAAGGAACACATTACATTTAATTTTCTATGCTTCCTCTACTTTTCTTTTCCTTCTTGAGAGAACATTTTTGTGTCTATGTGCTCAAAACTGGCCCCTTAATGCCCTTTTGGGTAACTTTGTGCTGCCACCTTTAGGGGAATAAGGTTTTTTGTTTTCTCTTCAAAGACGAGTCGTAGGCGTTTAAGGCGTCCTTTCTCCCCGTTTTTTTAGGTATTTCCTTCTCTGTATCTTGTTTACTCTTAGAAATTATATCGGGTCATCTGTTTAAGCTTCACACACTCTTTCTCCATGGTTCAAGAGAATTTTAGTTTTAGGATATTCTCCTAGAATCGACCAGGTACCCCAAACTGGTCAATGTCCATCAGGCCTATTATTTCCTACCGAACCTAGTTTTCCTGTTCTAGGCTCAGGTTGTGTTAGTAGTTAGAGTTCCTTTTTTGGTTTTGGGTTTTTGGTTGGTTGGTTCTGGTTAATGCTTCTTCACCAGAGAAGCAAGATACTTCTGTCTGGTTGGGCGCTTTTAGGTAAGACCCAGCTCCCAGCCAGTTAACTGGAGAACAATGCTCTTAAGTGGCATTTCTGCTTTCTCATTTCTTAATCCAGCTTTTGGTTCTTTGTGTATAGACAGATGTTCCTGGCTGGATGCTTGTTGCCCCTTTCAGCCTTTCTAGCTTTCTGTGCTTTTCATGTTAATGTGATTGTTAAAAAATACTGCTTTACCTCAAACGTCTTTTTCTCTTCTAGAAGGAAGGTGCACAGTTCTCTTTAAGGACACAACAGAGCCATCCAGAATACCCCAGCTTGTAGGCTAGGGTCAACCTTTTCCTCTTTATTTGATTGGAGAGAAATCTTTTTTTCTAAAAAGTGTGATGCCTTTTAGGCCTCAGCATGGTGCAAGAGCACTACAGTGGCAAAATGCTCTTGAATGTTCTTTGTCCCGGAAGGCCTAAATACTCTGAGGCAGCATCTTACCAAGAGTGATTTTTCCCTCACCTCTTTGATGGTTTGGGCTGTCTGGTAGGGTCAGTTCTTTTTCTCTTACTTGAAATCTTATTAAATCTACCACATTATCACATTCTTATTGCCACCTTTCTCGGTGATCATGTTTACTTGGAAGTAAGGAAGGTTGGAGATACACAGTATTTAGCCTGGCTAGGTTAATTTTTTTTGATGGTGTGGAGCCGGGATGGTGTGCCACCCTATGGAAAACCTACCCTAGCGGTTTCTGATTCTTTGGAAAATCAGCTGAACAGGCCAATAATCATAATAAGCTACCGCGTCAAAATGGTGATGACGATGATGTTGTTTTCTTTAGCGTTAGTAGTTGGTTGGAGGCAGGGCCGCTGAATGGGCCCGTGAAATGGACTGAAAGGGGCCAGGCCTGCCCCTTGAAATTCTTGATTTTGAACAAGGGGACCAGTACTTTCATTTTGTTCTGGGTCCCACAGAGAATGCTGCTTGTCCTGCTTAGAGGTTGTCTCAATTGTTATATTTAGCTGCTAGCTTTGCTGCTTTGGGTTATAGAAGTGTTGGAAATCCAAGGCTTTATGCAGTGGTGATGCCACACCCAACTCTTGAATTAACTCTGTGGAGGACATTAGATGCGTAGAATGTTTACTTGCTCTGGCCAGTTTCCTTTTACAGATGTGGAAGTCTTCACTGGTTCTCGTTACTTCCAGAACCCACATGTTGTGTACTTGGATGCCAAATCCATTGTTTTGTTACTAATTTGGAAAGAACATTTATCATCTGTTTATTTGATTCTAGATACTGGTTGGTTTGCAACGCTTGTTGATTTTTCTTTGATTTCAAGTGCTAAGTATCAACAGAAGGCACTTAAGCTTAAAGGCAGTAATTTGTTTTAAGGCTTTTTTGTATTAAAAGATATGCTTTTTTTATGGTTTAAGTAGAACCGGTAACTTGAAGTCTGAACTAAAAATAGGAATTAGTGTAGCGTAAAATCTTACAGGGGTTTTATGGTATATTTGAGAAAATTTTCACTAACAAGAAATAAACAGATTTGGCTTTTAGCATTCGTCATGTATATCATGACTTTAATTTTAGTAAGGTCACAGGAATTTTTTTTTTCCCCTAAGATGACTTTCTATATCAGCAGCCTTGTTTGTAACCCACTGTATAAAACAAAACAAAAGGCGGCGACTCTGTAACACTGCGCTAGGTGCATCTCATATATACCAGCTAATACAAATGCTAAGTTTCCAGAGATTAGTCTATGTAAAAACACCTGTTTTTGGGTAAAGATGTTATTTATTTTCTCAGCGCTTTGGGTTAGATTTTGAATACATCAATTTTATTAATATTCTTAGCTGTGTATTTCCCTTTACAGGGTTGCTCAGTAGTTTTGTGTGATGACAGATAAGGGTTTTCCTTGTAAGCACCCTTTATGCAGAAGAAGATAGGTGCTTTGGCAAGGAGTGGGATAAGTAAAATAACTGAGAAGGTCATAGGAATAGGTGGTGTGGGATTGAAATCGAACCAATTTGGAGGTTGCCTTATTAATTGCAAGTAATTGTGTGTTTTTTTAATAAACTTGCACTTTCCTAGTATTTGTCTTTATTATTGATTTCATTATATCAGTTTGTGACTGAAAATGAGTAGCAAATAAGGTTTGGCAGTCAAGACCCTCTTTCCTGCTTTTAGAAATTATTTAAAAAAAAAAACGAATGCTTTTTCTCAATAGATTTATTTATCCTGAGACAGTTATAGTAAAATGTTAGGTTTTTTTTTTTTTTAAATCATGAAGGTTTTGTTTTAGCATCAGTTAAGTTTCAGACTATTAGGTTGAGGTATCTGTATGTTTTTTCTTTCTCTAATAGTGGTAGATTTATACCAGCCTTTTTCCTTGAATTAAATAAGGAATCTGTCTCATAAAAAGGAAATTTATATTTTACATGACTAGTGTTTCTTTTTCCCCAGAATTTTTGTTGTTGTGGGCTGTTGATTACTGGAGATTATTTCAACAGCTTTAAAGACTGTTAATGGAATATCACAAAAATCCTTATTTTCATATATATCAGACTGATTAACTGTTCTTTCAGGATGGATTTTCATTTTATTTTGTTTTGCTTTTAGTTGTCAGATTCACTTCAATTCAAGCTCAGTACTCCATTTGACTTATCTCTTTAGGAGAATATGGGCAATGGTTGCTTCAGAATTCTCAGCTTTCCTGTGTTTCCTTATTATGGAGTCACTGTAAAATTGAAACTTCTTGTCAAGATTGAGGAGTTTTGAAACTCTGAGCATCTGAAGAAAGCCCTGGGCCTTCTTTCACTGGAGAAATTCACATCTACAGAAATTTCCATACAGTTTTTTGCCATCTTGCCCTCTGGAATAAAGACTATTAAAGTTCTCTTTGGGAAACGGGACTTTGAGAATTGGAGCTGTCTTGTGTTGGTGAGAGCAGGAGGAAGTCACTCAGCTCTGTTCTGTGTGCCGTCGTGTTAGCGGTGTGGGCCTTCAGCTTTCATCCAAGACAAACGCTAAGCTCCCTTGTCTCCTCAGTTTGTTTTAAAATCCGTTCTGATTTTGTAAACAAATATTATACTTGTAAGGTGGTCTTGTGAGCACAGTGCTGCCAGTTTAGCTACTAAGTTGTCTTGCTTGAGTAGGTTTTGTCACTTCAGTTGAAATTCTTCATTTAGCAGAGCCGGGTGGAAAATACTAGGCTGGAATTTTGAAGTTTCCATTGTCTGATTTGGACTCAGTTACCTGTGTCCTTGGTTTCTTAACCTTTGAGTATAAAACGTCAACCCTCCACATCTCTGTGATGGCATGAAGTTGAGCATATTAAAGTATAAGGTTTCCGGCAGTGGAATGACAATGTTTACTGAATTGGAAAGGTGGTAATAGGTGGACCTTATAGATGACTTTTATATATTTGACTTTCAGTGTGTTTTATGAACCATTGTTTTTAGAACATACCATCCTTATAGCATACTGTCATATAATATATATTTCTGCCATGGAGAAAGAAAATTCCCAGACTGTAGGGAGGTTTTGGGAGAATTATGTCTTTGAACATTTCAATATGGAAATAGATATAAATACATCAGTGGAATTTGGAAGGGAAGTTTAAAATGTATTTTTTTCTTGAAAATATAAATAAAGTTAAGAGATTACATGTAAAATTATGAGAATTTAGCCAGTTGACATTCCAGGAATATAAATGTCTCAATTTAAATTTTCCATCTTTTTTTCAATGAGAAATCAAAGTCTAAAATTTAAGCATTTACATTAAAATAATCAGTCCATATTTTCTTGATTTGAATTTTAATCTCTTATCAAGGATCTATTCTTATACATCAAAAAAAATGAAATTTACACAGAAATAACATTTTTTTCCGTGTTTGTTTTAATACCCTCTCACACCCCAAGTGAAAAGTCATTGATGAATGCCCTGTCAGGTAAGTTATTGGAAATTGCTCACCTGTTCAGTTTTTAAAGGATGTTTATCACTTTTTTATCCTTTAGGCATCATTTGTGTATATCAGAAATAAAAGAAGTATGTCTCAAAGCAAATAAATCACAGCGTATTTGAAAATAGATTCACCAGATTAAGGTGGGGAAAATATTCCTGGAACTGATGGTACTTGGTCCTGAATTTCCTCTGAGCTGCTTTTCAGAAGTGAGCTTTTTCTATTTCTCCGTTGCTGCTGCTCTGCTGGAGGTACCTCTGGTGACGTGAGGATCACCCACCTTTATTGCAGAGCTATCTAGAATGTTTTAAATATACAAAGCTTATTATAGAGTGAGCAAGTTTCTATAATCTCTTCCAAGGTAAGGCCTATTTCTGTATGAGTTTACTCAACACCACTTTGTCTCCCCTAGGTGCTACTTACCGGTGCCTGGCTTATTTTGTTTAAACCCTTTGGGTCCTTTCTGGCCTGTGACTGTGAATGACTCATGGACTTTCCCCAAATACCAGAACACCAGTGCTTTAGGCCTTTATCCTTTCCTTGCCTTTGTTTCTGCAGAGAACTTGAACCACCCACAGCCTTCCTCTCTTCTGTGACACCTCTGTGCTGGCCCTTACTCACCTGTCTGTGCTGCTGAGCCCCGTGCCAGCTCTACTAGCCTGGCAGTTCTGGGTCAGGTGTAACCTACTCACTTGCCCTTTTCTTATTTGGCTTGCACTTTTGCATTGGCCCTTAAACATTTTGTTGCATTTTACTCACTGAAGACTCCCTTCTGTGACCAAGACAATTGCTATTACAAAACAAAAAGGAGAAATAGGTATCAACAGACAAGTGAATTCAGCCCCTGATTCCAAATGGTGGCCCATGGGTTACGTATTCTGAAGTTTTTATTTGGCCTGAATTATGTTATTAGAAAAGTAGTGAGTTGTTGGTTTAGGCTTTGGGAAATATCAAATAGAGATCTGGAGCCCTATTTGTGTTGTCTCGGAAATGTGTGAAGATGGAGCAACACTGAGCCCATATTCGTTATCTGCACCCTTTATGTGGAACCTGGTTTATTTCACTTCAAAATAAATTGCTGTCTGGCCTTTATGGGTATTTGAGCCTGTGAGTCTAAAGCTACAATTCCTAAAGTCATGGGAATTAAAAAGTTTATTCAAATATCTAGGCAAAGGCAGTAGTTCTAAAGGCTTTAGTTCTTTTGATTTTCTTTGTGTTTGCAAGTAATATTTGAATTATGTTAGGTTGTTCCTTACAAATATACATCTTGAAGTCTTTATTTTAGGTAGAGAAGTCTTGTCTTTGACCTCCTTTTCCTTAATGCCTCCTCCTTCCTTTATATATGCCTCCATCAGTTTATCTTACCTTTTCTCCCCTCCCATTCTGGGATTTTAGACCTGCCCCCTTGGGAGCAAAGATTTCTTTCTGCCTATTGCCTGCTTATATTCGTTCAGATGCTTCCAGGTCAGCAGAAGTTACTTGGTGCTGTGAAAACTAATAGGCTGTTCCAAACTGTTTAAAAGAGGCCCGTGGCCCACCTGCTAATCTCAGTGCTGATGGTGTCAGCTTAGAAAAGACATTCTCCCCTCAGAATCCTGTGAAGAAGAGCTGGTACGAGAGGTTACCAGGTGTGAGGTTTATATGTGTTGTTTTTCTCTCCTCCCCGCCCCCCCACCTTTTTTTTTTTTTTTTTTCCCCAGTCTTCAGCCTTTTTTCCTCTAGAAACAGCAGGGCAGCTCTGCAAAGCTTTCCCCCACGTGTGCAGTAGAGCAGGTGGATGCGCCAGCAGAAGTGGAAAGAGGCTCCACATGTCATGTTTGGACCAATGCTGTAATTTTATTTTACAATAAGGAAGGTGGATATTATTAATCTGCTCCAGAGCATAATAGCACAATTTAAATAGCAGAGAGCAACTTTGGTGTGTGTTAATGTCTAGTGAGATGAATACAGATGAATGCTAAGTAGGTAGAAAATGTCAGTGTAGAGCTTTCCTTTTGGTGACTTTAAGCACTTACATTTCTAGTTAACTTTTTGTTCAGCCCGGCACACAGATAACGAAGATCTATTTTATCAAGCCAGCATTAATGTGGCTTCTGAGGATGGAACAATGCCTATAAAGCCCTGCTCTCCTGGCAGCCTCTTGAGCTGGGCCAGTCATAACGAGGAATTCTGTATTGAACTTCGCAAAACCCTTCAGAATAATAGGAGCTTAATGCTGGCAGTTTTAAAAATTGGTGCAGTCTTTAGCCCAGCCAGATTTTTTTTTTTTTTTGATAACTTGGAGTGCGAATAAAAGTGTGTGCCTCATTTGAGAAAGCAACTACTTTTGAATTAACTCTGTGTATAGTTTAAAAAATACTGTAGGTCTATTCTGAACTTATTTTTCAGAGGCACGTAAAAACAACTCTTGATACCAAGAGTATCTTCTTGGTGTCATCTTCCATGATGATGATATTCTTTTAGATGGATATGTTGCTTATTTTGACATGCCTTGGAGTGTTTGGTGAGGGGCTTCCAGGGTGTCTTTCTTAGTGGGGGAATTGAGAAATTTTTTCCTTTTTTAATTGTGTTTTACCTTCCTAAAGGATGAGAATCATTGTCACGGAGCTTCTGCTATGCTATTAGAAAAGCTTTGGTTTTGGTGGGCTGGTGGGCTAGTCTACTTTGGAGACAATTCTTATTCCAATTCATCTGAAGTTTTTTCTTCCAGTTTTATTAAAGGATCTTAAGAAATGTCTTCAAGTCTTCTCTTACTGGAACTATGTTCAGAAGCCATGAAATTTGTGTAATACTTAACATTTCATCACACATCAGTCCCGAGTGCCTAGGTACTGAGAGAGCTTTAGAGGAATTTGTAAAGTAACCCTGTTTTCATTCCTTGGTCTGCTTAAGGAGATGAGGCAGAAAAGAATAACTTAAAAGATGTCACAGGCCTCTCCCTCCAACTTGAATAGTCTTTTGAGGACTTGAGAAAAGGGACATAGCTCTGTAGTCTGGGTATTAAGGACATGGCCAGGATACTGCATATTGTTTTGGGGAGAGGGTGTGTGGTTTTCTTGCTCTCCGTTGTTCTGCGTGTATATTATATTTGCTTAGTTTTTGTCTTTCCTCCTCCTCAGTCTGTCCCTCCTCCCCTCCCATGTCATTTGTTCCTTTTGGGTATATCTTTTGTGGCATGAATAATTCCTTCCTGGTTTGCCAGGAGTCCAGCCACAGGTAAAGAATGTCTGTGCAGTGCAGAACCTGCCAAGTGTAAGTTGTGGCTGAAGAGAGACACCACTGCGGCTGCCTTAATTCTGCCATTGTCCAACAAAGCTTGGAAACATATGTGTGTGTGGAAACACTTGAAGCCCCCCTAGTTTTTCCCCCATACTTTTATTCTCTTGCTAACGTGTTGTGTCAGGAGCTTCCTCCATGCATAACATTTACTTTTCAAAACACTTAGGAAAAAGTCGTGAGGATGATACGGCTTCTTTGACTCCTTCCCTGCTAGTGTAGTTGCAGTAGCTGTGAGTGAGTGACAGGCCAGAACCCGGGATGCTTTTCAGAGCACTAATCTCTGCCTTCTCTTTGAGTCTTCCTCATGCTGGGATCACGTCTCCCAAGACCAAGTGTCCTTAAGGCTGCTGAGTTACCTTTCTGATGCCCGTTCTTGGTATTCTCAGCTCTGCCTGTTGCCTTTCTCCATTAATGGCATTTGCATTATTTTTCTTACTTCTGAAAGGTGATGGGACAGCCTGTATGCTGCTTCATCTCCTTGTTTTCCTGGAGAGGCTCATTCCTTCGGGTGGAACTGGCTCTTCGGAAATATGTATTCTTGTTTCTTGGACTTCTTAAAAAAAATTTGGCTAAGCTACCTGTATTGTTCGTGGACAGTAGGGGGCAAAGTTTGATTTCATGGTGAGCAACATAGTTTGTCATCCAGAGAGGAAAAGTGAAGACGTTGATACAACTTTCATACAACTTGTAACGGTAAGTTCAGAATTACTGCCTTGTAAGAGTGCAGTGAGAGTAAGAAATTTTGTAGTGGGCAGTCAAGTTGGCATTGTATTGGGTGGTGGGGCAGCAAGAAGCTGCCTGTTTTTAGTTGCTCTAAGTCCTGGTTATTAGGGTAGAAAGACAGATGGAATCAGTACTGGAAGGTGGTGTACTGCGCACAGCGATGGAGCCGGGAGACAAGCATTTCCTCTAGGAACAGTGATGACACCTGGAGTTTCTCTTCTTCGAGGACCTTACTAGAGTTGCCTGGGACAGTGAGTTTATAGGTGAGGGAAATGAAGCTCAGAGCTCGGTGGTTTGTCAGATTCATCCTGCTGAGTGGGGATGAAAGTCTGTGACCCCTACCTAGTTCATGACCTATTACCCTGGAGTCCAGAATGATGTTCTTTCTACCTCTGGTAGTTCTGTTGGTTATAGTCTAAGGTGGCTGAGGACAGAGACAGATCCAGGAGGCACCTCAACAACTGTATATCATCTCTAGGTCTTCTTGTTTGGCTCCTCAGTGGTGGGGCTGTTGTAACAGGTTTTTGTTCAAAAAGCTTCACTCGGGTCTCTGTAGCAGTCCCAGCGGAATGCCCACACCTGCTTCCCCAGGGCCAGGATTCTGACCTTGTATTATTTTAGGTCTATGATCAGGGATCTTCCGGGAGAATTTCATCACAGGCTGGTGTCTTGATGCCGGCTAGCAGTCTTAACCTGCAGGAGTACTTTTTGGAACCATATGAAGTATGGATCTGTAAGCAAGGAAATGAAGACACTGTCTTTTTCAGACTTTCAGGATTCTGTTAAAATGAAGGGGGAAAAAAAAAAGTTGGTGATACTGTGTGCTGTATTCCTGGTGCAGTTGTCATTCCCCATTACCCTAACTCGTTGAAGAGAGTCTGTAAGGGATGCTCCTTAAAGTTGTTAGGTTTCTGAGACTAATATGTTCCAAATCTGGTGGGGTTTTAGAAATAGAGCTGTCTTTGTTCTGAGAGAAAGTTGCAGGTCAGGTACACCGTAGGATGTATGATGTATAAACCTGAATAAACAGAATAACTACCCAGTAAAGATTGTCACTGATTTATCTTGGTTCTCCAAATTAACTGTTAGAAAATCCAATTGGAGGGAGGGTGGATGGAGAAGAATACAGATTGAAGATAATCTTTTCGTTTTTCCGTAGAGAGGGGGCACCTGTCTTGTTTATTATCTCTTGCACCTAGTGTGCTACTCATTTGTAGTAGAAATTCGGAAAGTTTTTGTTTCAGTTCAGTTCAGTCGCTCAGTCGTGTCTGACTCTTCGCGACCCCGTGAATCGCAGCACGCCAGGCAGTACCTAAAAAAAGCTATCGATTGAGAAAGTTTTATTTGCATCTGTAGGTAAACCATGAATTATTAAAATTTTAATCACATTGAGGAAATTTTAGCAAAAAATATTGTTTTAACTAATACCATATTTCCTCAAATCCTTGATGTACAATTTTTACATGTTTTTGAATTTCATAAATATGTTCACTTAATGTAGTGATTTTTAATTCTCTTACAGCTGGGAAGCTTAGTGATGTATCTTTCGATCACAGTATTGGAGAATAAAATAGCTTCTTGGTTTCTTATCCTTATGTATATTTTACTTTTTCAGACTTGTAAATATTATCCTTGTGCTCTGTGAAGCTGTTGGAAATCTGAAAAAAAAAAATTAAAACTGTCTCTACATATTTCAAGCAAGTGTCTCTGGTGTAAAATTGGCCCAACGGGCTATGTACACAGCGAAAGTATAGCATAGCAGTCAGGTGGAATCCTGCCAAGGGTACTCCGTACTGTTTAGCCATATTTAGGACATCACAAGATGAAGCAGAAGTTAAGATAGGTATTGAGAATTCACAGCTGAATAGCTTTTTGTAAAATCATTTAATTGTAGAGGACACCACAGTCCTCAGCTTTGACTTGAATACTGCCTATTTAGATACCCCCTACTTCTTAATTTCTCTAGGTTTATTTTAAAGTTGGCCTTCACTACCAAAGATGTTGAGTGAAAGTGGTCTACAGTTCCCCAGTTCTCTGAGAACCTAAAAAAACATAAAGAGGCCAGGGGACTTGTGATCAGGTTTTGGGCATTTTATATTGAATTTCCCTAAGAATCTTTATGGAAGTTTATCTTATGGAATTTTTTTATTGTGACTGGCACTTCTTTCTCTTCCCCATTCCCTGTGATTATTTCCTGTTTCTTATTGCGTAAAGAAATGAAGCAAATTTGCCGACAATTTATTAAGTAGCTCATGGGTATTTGAATAAATCCACTATACCTTTTTGCTAAAAACTGGCTTCTTAAAACTTTAGAAGTTTTTTTTTTTTGCTCTGGACCTGTAGCTTTATAGGATTTAAATTTTTATGGTTATGTTGTGCCTGTCCTCCTGACCTTAAGGATATTTTGCTGTCTTCTTGATTTCTTATTCATTCCCATTTTTCTTGGATTGTTGATCAACCTCTTTTGCTCTGCAGTAGTTTAAAAACAATTATTTTTCCAGCTTATATGTGAAAATATCTTAGTTTCCTCAGTTTCATTTACTTGGTAAACATTTGATTCATACTGTATGCCACACACTACCTTAGATATTGAGACATAGTGGTGAATGTGATCTAGTCTTTGCTGACATGAAACTCAGAGTTTAGGAGGAGACACATAATAATAATTCTGGAAATTATTATTTAGAACTGTGACTTGTGCTATACAGGGAAAGAGTCTTTGGGGTGCCTAACTCTGTGGATGGTCAGGAAGTTCATTTGCTAACCTTATCTTCCATCCCTCATCTTCCTGCCTTACTCTCACAAAAGCAGACTTTTTTTTTTTTTTAAATTTCATAGGCATTAGAATATTAGAATGGAAAGGGGTCGTGAAGTTGAACTCTCTTCTCCCTGTTAAATTCATGGTGAACTTTGAATCCTGGATCTGATGTATTAGTAGTTTATATCTCACCAAAAATCTGTTCTTAAAAGAGTATACAGTAATTGGACAGCTTTCACACTATAACCTGTACAACCACTGCCAAGTCCAGCAGTGTTATCTGCATAGTCTGCATCCTTTATCTCTTTACTCATGGTTTTTAAAATATGCTGTCTTACCCAGTTTTGAAGTATAATTTATCAACATTATTTGATAATACTTTTCTGGTATAAAGATTGCATTTATAAAAACTGTAAAGAGGAATGTTTGTTAAGCTTTCTGCTTGGTCTAAAGGACTGGACCAACTTGCCCAAGATTATCATTTGTCATGGTTTGAATTATTTGGTTAATTTATAAATAAACTTTGTAGAATCTCTTATATAAATTCCTTTTATAGAATCTTTTATAGAATCCCTGCGCTAGATCAAGGAAACCCACCCCATTACTTCACAGTACTATGTTCCTCCCAGTATGCATTTAAATTTGAGCTAAAATCAAGTACCATATTATTTTGAAATTGTCTTTGAAACGTTTGTTGGGATGGAAGAACTTAGGTAGTTTTTTTTGTAGAAACCTTGGAAGACATTTATTGGGAAATACTTTTTTTCTTAAAATGACCTGAATGTCTTTTGGCCAGTCCCTTAATCATAAAGGGCTGTGTATGTTTGTAAGATATTGATAGTAGAGTCTGGGAAATTGCTCTAGGTAATTAGAAAAAGACAAGAAAAAGAGGTTAAAAGAAATGAGGAAGTGAATTCTCCATGTGGCTTATTTCCTCTCCTGCAAACATCATCAGAACAGTACCATAAACTTATGGCATGGTATTTTAAAATAATGTCTTACTTACCTATTGGAGCATTGTGTTTACTAGAGTATATATTTTTTTTAATTGGGGGGTAATTGCTTTACCATGTTGTATTGGTTTCTGCCATACAAGAATGCGAATCAGACATAATTACATATATATATTTATCTCCCTATATTATACATATGTATATGTATATATATCCCCCTCTTAAGCCTCCCTCCCCCCATCCCACCCCTCTAGGTCATCACAGAGCGCCAGCCTGGGCTCCCTGTGTTACACACAGCTTCCCAGTAGCTGTCTATTTCACACACAATACTGTACACGCGTCAGTGCTGCTTCCTCCACTGCTCTTACTCTCTCCTCCCCCACTGCCTCCACAAGTCTGTTCTCTACATCTCCATTCCGTCCCTGCAATAAGTTCATCAGTATTATTTTTCTAGATTCCATACATATGTGTTAATACACAGTATTTGTTTTCCTCTTTCTGACTTCACTCTGTATAACGAACTCTGGGTTCACGCGCCTCGCTAGAACTGACCTGTTTGTCCCTCTTCATGGCTGAATCATACTCCATTGTATGTATGAACCTCATCGTCTTTGCCCATTCATCTGTCCATGGACATCTAGGTTTGTTCCACATAGAGTGTGTTCTCTACTCATTGGTTTCCTCAGAGACGTGAACTCTGCTGGCTAAAACAGCTGTTTTTCTCTTGTTTTTAGTACTGTGTGGTCCTTTGGAAGGTGATCAAAACGTTTATACCCCTGTAGTTTACATCATCTAGAATTGTTTTTTTCTAGTTGGATCTTATTTCATCAAAGCTTTCAGATCTTAGTCCTTTTTTCTTTAGGTGGAGATTGATGTCACTGAAATGACACACGAATAATCCCCACTGTTGATTGAAGGAACATAGAAGTAAAACAAGTTTTAGCTCAGAAGAGAATCCTTGTTTTTTTCCTTCTTTTTTTTTTCAATTTTTTAATTGTGATAAAATCTACATAATGAAATTTGCTATCTTAATCATTTTTAAGTGTAAAGTTGAATGGCATTAAATACACTCACATTTTTGGCCAACCAGCAGCACCATACACCTCTGGAACTCTTTTCATCTTGAAAAACAGAAACTCTGTACCCATTAAACATTAATTCTTCATTCCCCCCTCTCTCCAGGCCCTGGTAACCACCATTCTGTTTTCTGTCTCATAATTTTAATTACTCTTCAGTACTTCATGTAAGTAAAATCATTAAGTATTTGTGCCTGTCTTGTTTTACTTGGCATAATGTTCTCAAGTTTCATCTGTGTTGTAGCATGTGTAAAAATTTCCATACTATTTAAAGCAGAAGAATACTCCATTGTCCATATATACAACATTTTGTTATCCACCTATGGGTGAAGACTTGTGTTGCTTCCACATTTTAGCTATTGTGAGTAATATTACTACAAACATGAGTGTATGAATGTCTCTGAGGCTTGAATTGTAATCCTTTTGAGTGTATACCAAACGTGGAATTGCTGGATCATATGGTAATTCTATTTTTAATTTTTTGAGAAACTACCATTCTGTTTTCCACAATAACTGTACCATGTCATTCCCACCAGCAGTGTACAAGGTTTGCAATTTCTCTGCATTCTCATCAACTATTATTTTTTTTTGTTTGTTTCGTTTGATAGTGGGCATCCTAGCAGGTGTAAGTGAAATGTGAAAGTCGCTCAGTGATGTCAGACTCCTTGCAACCCTATGGACTATAGAGTTCGTGAAATTCTTCAGGCCAGAATACTGGAGTGGGTAGCCTTTTCCTTCTCCAGGGAATCTTCCCAACCCAGGGATGCATCTCGCTAATGACCAGTGATGTTGTGCACGCGTGCTCAGTTGCTTCAGTTGTGTCTGACTCTGCAACCCCGTGACTGTAGCCCATCAGCTCCTCTGTTCATGGGATTCTCCAGGCAAGAATACTGGAGTGGGTTGTCATGCCCTCCTCCAGGGGATCTTCTTCACCTAAGGATCGAGCCCTTATTTCCTGCATTGTTGGTGGATTCTTTTCCGCTGAGCCACCAGGGAAGCCCAAGCGATGTTGAGTATCTCTTAATGTGCTTAACCAGCTGCAGATCTTCTTTGGAGAAATGTGTGTTCAAATCTCTTGCCCATTTTTGAATTTGATTCTTTGTTTTCTTGTTGAGTTTTAAGTGTGTCTGTGTATTCTGGATATTTATTTTTTATAGATGATTTACAAATCTTGCATTCTGTAAGTTGCCTTTTTACTCTATTGATAATGTCTTGATTCACAATAGTTTTTAATTTTCATGAAGTTAAATTTGTCTGAATTCTAATGTTACTTCCTGCATTACATGAACAGCAAGCATGAGAGTTAAGGGGCTGGTGACGGAAGTGGATTTGGGGGTAACAATTTCCCATTGCCTTGAGTATAGATTTGTTCTTAATGGCTCTTTGAATGAGTTTGCATTTTTAGGACACTTATATAATGTTTTCAGATCCATTGGAAGCTCCCTGATGTCAGTGGTTGTGTTTTACAGCTTTGTTCCTTGAACATAGTAGATCCTGTATTTTAAAAATAAATTTTAAAATTATACAGGCCAAAAGTACTGAGTATAAGTTTAATTTTTTTAAAGGCATACTCAGCCTTGGTACTCAGACTACTGAGAAGTTGCTGTATATAACATACATATTTGACCAGTTGGGATTAATCAAAATTCTTAATGTTTAAACTGAGCATTTTGAGGTTTTTTATAGACATTAATCATTACTACACAAAATTATTTTAAGTGCTGGATAGTACATAATACGAAAAGTCATCTTAAAATATTAAAGTAACAGTGCTGTTTCTCTTCATCCTTTCCTGTGAATAATTACGACTTTCCCAGTTCTCTTTGCACTCTCCTAGCTGGTAAGTTTAACAGTTTACTTGGACCACACAGGAAAAGACCTGGTGTGGTGCTTCTACAGCCACTTTGACATGACTGAGATTATGCCTTTTACATGTGTTTATGACCTTTTTTATATAGCTTCAAAGCATGCTGTATTAAAAAAAGTATCACTGCTTCAGGACTGAACTGAGGTGGCTGTGTTTGCCAGGAGTAAGGAGGCAGGCTCCAGGGATGACTGCCAGGCTGGTCTTGCAGTTTGAAACCTCCTCTGGCTGTTGGGAGAATGACTGCTTTCTGCTCAACACTGAGTCTTTGGAAGCAGAGATGCTGAGGTCCAAGGTGGAAGCTTTGATCAAGGAAGGCTAATCTTAAGAAGGGTTATTGGACTGGGTACTCCTGAGGTACGTGCTTGGTGAACAGACACACACACACAATCCAGGGTGCAGCAGCAGCTCCATCTGGTATGTTGCAGGCCTGCCGTGACATAGGACTGTTTGTTCTAAAGCAGCTCATTTTAAAACTGCAATATGTTAAATGGGCAGCCCTTCATTGGAGGCCCTGGTATGTTGGCAGTTTATCAGCAGCAGGGTTGTGATCCTGTCACTCCTTGTTAATGAAGGCTTTTATTTAGCATAGCAAATCATATCTCCTGTTTACATCCACTCTTTCAAATGGTAAACTTGAAAGGGATGTGTGTGACTTTTTATTAATTAGTAGCCATCAGGGTGCTGTGGTTGTCCCTTGTGATTGCCAGTTAGCTGCATTTCTTCTCCTGAGATGCTGCTTGTCTTGACTAGGAAAGCCTCCAGATGATTAAAATGATCCTTTTTTTGTTTGTTTGTTATTTTTGAAATGGTTTTTTGTCTTTCCTCTTAGGTGGCCATTTCCTCCAGTCTCAATTTCACTTCCATTCTAAAATTCCTAGCAGGGGTTTTATCAGAACATTTACTTTCCCAGTGCAACAATTTGACTTTCCCAGCACTTGTTTGCTTATTTCTGGGCAGCCCAGGAGAGTAAGTGTTTTGTCTTCAGATATAATGTGCATTTGTTATATACAGCAAATTCAAGAACATGGAGAAAATCAGAGCTGGAGGGGCTCTTATCCACAGTGTTGACCAGCACCTTCATTTTATACATGTGGAACTTACAGTAAGGATGTTGTCAGATGTCTTAGGAATAGTGTCAGCAGTTGGTAACTCTCCACCCACTGCTGGTTCCTGACATACTTTTCCTTCTCCCAGTTCCCTCTCCACATTGCTGCATTATTTCCACTTCATTTTTAAAAATGCAGGCAATGTCTTGGTGGGATTGTAAATTGATAGAACTTTAGAGGGCTTTTTGGCAGCAACTAGCATAATTAAAGATATAAATTGACTATGAACCAACAATTTCTGTCTTTGTATTTTTGCTGTCTTGTGTAGGGTATTTATTGCAAGTGTTTGAAATAGGTAAAGCCTTGGGTATTTGTCAGGGGATCTGTTATATAAATTTGGGCGCATCTCCTATAGTCAGCCCCTTTGTGGATTCAATGAACTGTGGACTGTATAATGTGTTTACAATCTGTAGATATGGAACTGAGACTGTGGATACGAAGGGCTGACCTTGGGGCTTGGGAATCCTCAGGATTTTGGTATCTTTGGGGATCCTAGAACCATTACCTTGCAGCTACGAAGAGACCACTTTATAGCTGTCCTAAAGAAAGCATTCTCGTATGTCTGATACTTAGATCTAAAAATCAAGTTGCAAAGACAGTTACAGGATGATCTACCTCTGTGAATGTACAGAAGTATTTGCTTTCTTCACCTGTGCTTGTTTATGTTTATATTGGCTTTGAAAATGTTCAGATTTTTAATGAAACTGTTAACCTCTGTTGTGTGTGTTGGAAGGATTATATTTCTTTTTCATTTTACAGTGTACGACAGTTAACAATCTTTGTGTCGTATATATATCTAATTTGCAAAAATATTAATGTGTAGTTACTAATTACTGCAGAAAATAATCCCTCATGTATTTTTGAAAGCATTTTAGCAGATTTTCAGTATTCTCTGCATCTCAACTGTTCATTAGTGGTTCGTGCCTCTGAGAGCCCAGCTTTGTGCCAGGTCTTTGGGAGTTTAGAAACAGTTGGATGTGGATACTCTCCTTAGGTTAAGTCTAGTGGACAGCCTGTCATCAGGAAATGTGATGAGCTGATTGTGGGAGAGGTGATTTGGTGAGGGCTGCCACTTCGGTGGGAAAAGGTTTGTGAAACTACGGAGATGTGAGTAGCACTTTGGGGAGGTTTTATATAGATAAGACTCTTCCTCAGACAAAAAAAGGGGGATTAAGCATAACGTGCTCCCATATTGAGGAAACGGTTTTGACTATTAGAGGGTGGTTAAGTTTCCAGAGAGCCTTGAAACTCAGGAAGGAACGTTTTTCCCTCTCTGTGTGGTGTAGGGTGTCTTAAGGCCTTTGGACTGTGGGCATAGTGGGATGAAAGCTAGAGAGAAACTAGATTGCGGACAGTTGCAGGATGGCCCAGGATGAGGAAAATGGAAGTAAAAGATGTCGGTTGCCACAGCAAAAGCAGCCTTAGAGAGGAGGGAGCAGGGCTTCTGGAGGGAAGTAGAATGTCATTTGGTGCCTGACTCTGGTTGAATTTAGCAAATGGAAAATGACCATCTGGTGTATTGTATACACTTAGTATTGTCTAAGCCAAAGTAAGTATGCAACATGAAGTATACCTTATTATGGTGCTTTATAAAGTGTCTTCTCTGAGATTACATTCATGGTTCCCCTATCATGGTTTTGTAGCGATTCTGTCAGAGAAGGCAATGGCACCCCACTCCGGTACTCTTGCCTGGAAAATCCCATGGATGGAGGAGCCTGGTAGGCTGCAGTCCATGGGGTCGCTAGGAGTCGGACAGGACCGAGCGACTTCACTTTTACTTTTCACTTTCGTGCATTGGGGAGGGAAATGGCAACCCACTCCAGTGTTCTTGCCTAGAGAATCCCAGGGACGAGGGAGCCTGGTGGGCTGCCGTCTGTGGGGTCGCACAGAGTCGGACACGACTGACGTGACTTAGCAGCAGCAGCAGCAATTCTGTATCAAAGAAAGTTGAACTGATTAAAGTAAGTACTGGGATAAGAAGTAGTTTACATAGTCCCAGGGCTAGAGAAACATCTCTTGGAAGATAAGGAGAGCTATAGGATATCATTGTAAGGTTTATCTGTATTTGCTATAAAAATTCACCATGGAAGAAAACTTACTTAGCATGGGATTCTCAAACTTACCAGAGATTCTCAAACTTTTTTTCTTTGGACCTCTTTTTACACTTAAACTGCTGAGGACTGAAAAGACATTTTGTTCATGTAAGTTACGTTATATTAATATTTTTATTGTGTTAAAAATTAAGATGAGAAAGTTAAACATAGATATTTAGCTTAAAAAATCCAGTAGTATTAACAAAAATAACATTTTTAAAATGACAGATATGTATATTTTTCTGAAACAAAAATAGTAGTGGTAAGAATGGCATGATTTTACTTTTTTTTTCATTTCTTTAATTAAGCTTAATAGAAGTCAGCTGTTTTCTTATATTGCACCGGCCTGAATGTAGAAGCAGCTATCACATATCATATAAAGCTTTGCTGTATGCTTATGAGAGGATGGGAGAAGAAAAGGTATTGTTTTGACCTCCTGAATCTATGAAAAGGTCCCTGAGACCTTCGGAGGTTCCCGGAGCACACTTTGAGAACTGCTGGGTTGGGCTAATGTCTTCCTGGGACAAATAGGGCAAGGCTTATTTGAGCCTTAAAGGAAAATTTAGAATCTGTATCATGGGGATTCATGGACAGTCATGTTTCCTGCGAAAGTGCAAATTTAAGAATAAAGGCATGAAATTAGAATAATGGAAGGTTGAGATTGTGCTGGGAATCGAAGCCTTGAATGGTGTAACCAGGTCTGTCACTCGCAAGTTTTACCTTGGTCCAAAGACTGGTTCTTATTTTCCTTACCTAAAACTTGAAGCTGTGACTAGCTCTCAGAAGTCCCTTATAGCACTAATGTTCCATGATTTATTCATTTTTTTTTTATAGTGCTCGCAACACTTCCTCTAAATACACACATGGCCACACATCTACGTGCACACGTTTGGAGCACCGTGGGAGGTCACGTGAGCTAAAACGCACGTGGCGCACCTCACCTAAGCCTGTTCTTTTTCCTGCGTTGGCTTCATTGTCCTCGTTTGTTTCTTAAATAGAAATTGACTAAATGGTACTGTGGGTGTATATAGAATCTTAACCTCTTTTGTCAGCTGTTGAACACACCTGCAGTTTTTTTAAACCTCCCACTGCATTTATTTACCCCCCAGTTTAGTCATAGGACTGGAGGAAGGTGAGATGTCCTCCAAACCACTGTGTCAGGCAGGGCTCTGCTTGCCCATTCCAGGTTGCTGAGGTCCTCACGAGAAGAGAATGGCACCAGAGTCCCTTCCTTTGAAAAGCAAAATGGGGCTGGTGGTGGTGAAGTGGTGCCCATTTACTTTTTTGTAATACCACATTCATTTAATATCCTGATAGAATTAATTTCTTCAAGTTTCAAATTTGTTCACTTAGACATTTCCTGGATTTTAATTTGCATAACAAATTCCTGGATGTTATGTTGTCATTTATTGAGGCCGTCATATACCCGGATGTGATCAGGAAATAGCCACTTATATGTGGAGTCTAAAAATTACAACAAACTAGTGACTATAATAAAAAATAAAACAGACTCAAAGATAGAACAGACTAATGGTTACCAGTGTGGGGAGGGGCGGTGGGAGGAGCAGTGCAGGGGTAGTGGGTTAAAGAGGTACAAGCTGCTGTGTATAAAATAAACCACAAGGATATATTGTACAACACGGGGATTATAGCTAATATTTTGTAATAACTATAAACAGAGCATAACTTAAATTTGTGAGTCACTGTGTTGAACACCTGTGACTTACATTGTGTATCAACTACATGTTAATTTTTTAAAAAAGCCTATTTTTAGCTAATAAGAAAAATCCATACCAGCATTGTCTAGCATTCTTAATGGTGTTGATTTCTGTTTAAAACCAGAGTCCCCTTGCTAGGATACCTCTGGTGGGTGGTGGTGAGGTTGATGGATATTTTGGAGTTTCAGGTTGCAAGAAACTTACTTCTCTGAAAACTCTGAAGTTCCTGAGGGCAAAATGACACTTGTATGTTCTTATGGTTCCGTGAACACAGAGCTTAGTTAGTATTTATTGAATGAATGACAGTGAAACTTTTATTTCCTTTCAAACACAAAATTCCAAACAAGAAGTATTAGTTCCTTTTTTATTTTGGAAATCTCTGTAGCTATAAAAATGAAATCAGTCTGAGAAAATTTCTGCCTAGGTTAAAAAGAAATAAGGTTGCAGTTAATATTATTTTATATGCAGGCACACACTCATATATATTTAAATTTGGAACTTTCCAGTAGTGCTGCTTTTGTATGTCGTTTGGGCTTTTATATTTCATCCTTCCGGGAGTCTCAGGGTAATGGTATCTCTACAGGTAAATTTTTGAAAAAAAAGTCTGGAGGACACCTGTATCTGTGTTATACAGCTCCAAAAGGAAAGGAAATGTGAAATTGGAAGGAAGAAAAGGGTGCTATACAGTTCATGATATTTTGGCTTGAAACTGGGGCCAACTCTTTTCCTGGTATGTAGTGTGTAAAAGCCCAAATGAGGTGCTCTTGCTTCGGAAGAGCATGTTAATGCTAGCTTTCCCGTGGCCTCTGCTTAGTAAATGAGAATGAGATCCTTTGAAGAGATTTAAGAAACATTGCCCTTGAAGGCACCCACATCCAAAGAATACAGATCTAAGTTAGTATTGGAGTAAGAATTTCAAATGTGATATGTTTCTCCAAACTAAATTTAAAAATTAGTTTTAAGTTGTTACTGTAACTAAGTAAGTTGAGTTTTTTTAATTTTGTAGATTCATTTGCTGAGAAGGATTCGCTTGCAGACAAGTCATCTGAAGTAGCTTTTCATTCTCACACCACTTAGGTCACAAGAAGTTAACCATTAGTCAGGATGGGGACCTAGCCCTTTGAAAGGTGCTTTAAAATTTCATTATTAGTTTTTTAAGAAACTGAATGGGGCTTCAGTCCATTTCAAGTTACCCTTGAATGAGAGAGGCTAGGGAGAAGCTGAATTGCAGGTTTCAGAGTCACTTGGTATTTATTGAGGCCTGCTCCTATATAAGGGCTTCCCTGGTGGCTCAGTGGTAAAGAAACACAGGAGACACAGGCTCGATCCCTGGGTTGTGAAGATCCCCTGAAGGAGAAAGTGGCAGCCCACCTCAGTATTCTTGGCTGAGAAATCCCATGGGCAGAGGAGCCTGGTGGGCTGGAGTCCACGGCTCACAGAGTTGGACACGACTTGAGAGACTGAGGAAGCAAACATGCTCATACCACCCTGGCAGAGCTGCTCTTTGGCTGCACCTTCTGGGGTTGGAGTTGACCTGTGTAGGAACTGACAACCTGGCTATTTCTGCCAGTGTTAGAAAAGCTAAGAGTGAGAAATATGAACTCGCCTATTTCAGAGCTTGATTGTTACACCTAAGGTTAGGAATTCAGGGTCCTTATTTCAGTAACCAACCTCTCTAAGCCTGTAAGTTTGACTTACAAAATGGAAATAGTGGTGCTACCTATGGCAGAAGGTTAACTGGGATGCTATAGTGATGCTCCCCTCCCCAAAACTGTAGCTGTTTTCTTTTTTCATTCCTGAATTGGAATTCTTTGGAAAACTGAAGATACTGAGATTTAAGGCTTCGAATCCTGCATAAAGATCACTTGTGTCCTCTGCACTAGAGTCCTTGGACAAGTAAGTTTAAAGGTACAGGCTTGGTATAGATTTGCTAGGAGACCTCTTGTAGCTTTTTGAGAAAGGAAAAAAGAAAGGAAAACTGAAGAGATGAAATTTCTTTTTGGTGATAAAGAGAGTCCTCTCAGGGTTTTCTAATTCTTTTTAGATTTTTGGCCAACCGTGTGTCTCTTGCTTGGTGTTTTAGGGCTGTGAAGAAGCTTAGTCTAGCCAGAAGGGACTTGGGTGTGGTAAGGCAATTACAGGCTCTCAATAGATGATGCACTAATTAGTGATCTGCATCCCTTTCAAACTAGGATGTTGGCTGCTGGGAGTAGCAGGAGTTGCTATTAAGCATCAGTGACTAAGAATTAATCTTATTTAGCTGGAAATGGGGATAGATATTGTAATTAGATGTAAGAGACACAGCTATCGGGCTTGAAAATGTAGGCCCTCAGAATTTCAGCTATCCACACAGTGGGGTAGAATACAAAACGCGTTTTTTTTTTTTTTAAACTGGAAGAGACCTGGGTTCTAGCCTGAGTTTGATCCTGAATGTCATAGGAGGGTACCAGTTCTTAGCATCCCTGTTTCTTATGTCTAAAATGTGGGGTGGGAAACAAGCATAGGGTTGTGCTTCTCCTTTGAGGGCCTGATTTGCTGATATCAGAACCAGGGTAGGGTTGAATGCTGTTAGCAGTGACTTTGTTTTGTTGTTCGGAAAGCACTAGATGAGAGTGAGATACTACCCTCTATTTTGGGCTTTTTGTGGGCTGTTGTTTAGAGATGGAGGTGAAAAATTTAAAAAGCTGTTATGAGATTGCATTGGGTTGTGTTATGCTCTCTATTCTCAGATTATGTCTGTCATAATTGGGTAATAATTAGCATTTTAGAAGGCCATTATGATAAGGGTTTTAATAGTTCTTCTGCCCTTCACTTTACGTGACCACCACCTGGGAGAATATTTTGTGCACCTATCAAGGAAGAAAATGATCAAGTTTTGGATTTAAGAACCCAATTGTTAAGTCTTGATTAAATGATGCCTATTAGGTTGTAATTATATCTACCCATAAAAAAAGATGATAGCAGATTTGATTGCTGGGTTTCCTAAAGCAGTCTTTTAAGATAATGAATTTTAATTACATATGTGTGCCTGGGAACCATTTTAAGCCATTGAGAGGGGAAAATGTGTGAGACATATTGAAAGAGGAAATGTTCACCTGGTTATATAGCCTTTGGCTTGTGGTTTTAGGGGAATAGGAACAGAAAAGTCTGTCTCCTCATGCTGTCCTCTGACACAAACTCCTCTACAAAGGCTCCTGGATCAACAGGCTTCCATTTTATAGGAACTGTTTTTATAGGTAACTTTGGTCAGATGTGAGAAGGGTGTGGCGCAGTAGAAGTGGTTGTCTCAACTTCACTGGGAGGCTTCTTCTCGATGCTCGGCATTATTGTGAGCAATCCTCATTCTTTCACTCCAGTGCTCAGCACTCTGAGGTGTACACACGCAAGATTCACCAGTTTTGCAGATGACAAATGGCAGCCCAGAGAGGTTTGTAAGTTACTGACCCGGAGACACAGAGTGGGAGGGCTGGAATTGGAACCCGTGCATACTGGCTTCCGAGTGCATGATTCTAACCATGCTAGAGTTCTCTGGGCCCAGGTTTCAGACCTAAATTGTGGATCAATTGGGAGTACTGTTCTACTTTTGTAACCTTTTCAGCATTGATTTTTATGAACCATCTCCTGGGATAAAAATAGCTCTGTAGGATTTAGGCACATTTGAGTTAGAACTTTGGCAAAAGACAGGTAAAGGGCAGCTCGGGCTGTCACGCCTGCTGGAAACCTTCCTTGGCTGTTGGTGGCCTTAAGAACAGATTTCAAGCACTTTCAGACATTTCAGGTTATCGATTCTTTTTCAGATGTAGTATTCGCTTTGTGAACTAGCCAAATATTCTTTTATTCCTTGAACGTGATCAATGACTTCTTAGCCCATAGTTTTTATTCACTCACATGTTTTTGGTAACCCTAAATCCTAGGCATGTTGCCTTTTTCATCTCCTCTCAGCCCATCTTTTATTTGTTCTGTCAACATCTCCTCCGCTTCTCTGTCCATCCCCCTGCCCCTGCCCCATAACACTGTCCTAAATCCTAGTGCTGGCATTCAGGTCTCCTTTATGTGTGATTTATATGATTTTTATGAAATTAAATGAATATATAAGTTTATATGAAATTTATGTTATTCATTTATATGAATAACATAAAGATGACTTACAAATTCTATTTACACTGCTCCTATCAGGGTCTTAAACTCAGGGTTCACACATATACTTTGGGTTGCTTTGGGTTTTTCATATAAATTCATATTCATTTATATGAATAACATAAAGATGACTTACAAATTCTATTTACACTGCTCCTATCTTATCAGGGTCTTAAACTCAGGGTTCACACGTATACTTTGGGTTGCTTATATTTTACAATTCAATTAATCATTTTCAGAAAATCTCTTTGCAAAGCGCTTTTGTTGGTTTGTATTGTGGGAAAATGCTTTTTTTAAAAAAAGATGAAGGCTCATTTTTGGGTTTAAGCAGAAAGTAGGATTTAGTCTGGATTTTGGTTCATTTTTGTCTCAAATCTTAAGCCATTTAATCTTACTGTTAGCAGTTAGGACTCAGCTGGGCAGATAGTATCCATTGTATAACAGTCAGAACATTGAAGCATAAAGGTCAGGTTAATTCAACCTGTGTCCACTTAGGCTAAATTGGCTACTATGTCATGCTTGTGGGTTGGTCTCTACATCGGCCAGCTTTACTTTCCATTATCGTATTCCTCGTCCTTTGTGGGTTGCTGTCAAATGCATTCTTACTTGATTCACTCAGCTAGGGAGAATGGGGTTAAAGTGAGTGGATAAGCAAGCCTAAATTCAGTCCCTCTGTTGTATTCTATGATTATGAAATTGAATCAGTAGGGAAATCTATGCAAGTGTAGTTATTCACAGAATACCTTTTGCGTATTTGCGACAGTACTCTGTTTTGAAGAGACTTAATTATAGAATTGTGAGTAAATGCCTTTCTGTTCAGGGAGCCAAATATGTAAGTAGAATTGACTGTGGTAGTGTCAAGGCTCCCTGTAACACCTTGCTTACGGAAATCATTGGCCCAGCAAGGGAAATCAGAGGTCTTTGGACCATAATGACTATGTAGCAGAATTATAATCTGGCAACTTTGTAGATTTACTGTTAGAGTGTGAAGCTGTTTTTGCCTTTTGGCAGTATTTTGCTTGTATCAAGATGATCTCAGCTTTCATTAAGTTTTCATCTAATTGAAAAGATTGATTTTTGAGTAGGTGAGAGTCCTTTTATGTAAAGTCTCAGAGGACAGAGTATGGGTCAAATCACTCTTCAAATGGATGGTAATTGTGAATGAAGAGTCTTTTAAAATGGAGCTAGCAAGTTATCCAGAGCTTATTGGAACTGAGAGCTTTTATATGTAATGAGCTTCCACATTTGTAACCTGAACCAAAATAACCCAGTGGAAGCCCCGAGACCAGGGCTTGAACCAGACTTCTGCTTTTCCGTTCCTCACCCTTAGAACACTCAGGTTTTGTATTAGGCACTCCTGTAGTAGGACCTGAAATGCTTGACATTCTTCCCTTGGATTGCTGAAGTATTTTACTCTTTGTAGTTTCGGTTCTTGTAAAGTTAAGACTCAGTAGAAAAATCCAAGGACCAAAAAGAGTACACTTCCTTTGTATGATATTCCACAATGTGATCGGGAAAAATATTGAGATCAAGTAAGTCAGTTAAGCATCCATTTAAAGCATTTCCCCCAGTCTATAAGGAGGTGGTGGTGCCACAGAGCAGGTTGTGAAGAGGAGTCAGTATTGAAAACTATTGCTTAAGTCTTGGAACTCCTTCCTTGGAGTAAATCAGCTTTCAGGAAGGAGACACGTTGGCATTAAATGTCTTATTTTTGTGTAAGCTTTGTAATGAACAAAGGAATGTTTTTTTCTTAAATACATGGAATCTTGATATTTTAAATGTCTTCCTAATACTGGCAATTGGAAACTTCTGCTCTGTGTAAGATGTTCCTTATTTTATACGTGTCCCGTTCTCTTTGGGGTAATTTTATATGCTGTTAAAGACTATGAACTTTTTATTGTTCCATATTTAAAATTCTGTCTTCTCAGTGTTTTAAGTAGTCACTGGTAGGGTAGGATCTTGGACTCTTTGGGAATCTTTATATAAAATGTAAACAAATAAATTACACACTTAATCATGAGCCTATTACTCTTCTGGTGTATGAAGGTAGGGGCTTAATTTGATTTTCAAGGTTGTTGGGTTTGAAAATACTGCTTAGAAATGTGTTTAATGTCTAAAGACTGATAATGTTATTTTATTCCTGCAGTTTATTTTGATAGCTGTTGATAGGTAAGGGGTGTGTGTGTGCATGCATGCTCATGCATGTGCTTTCCCTGTGTCTAAAAAGAAGAGAAAATTTGATTCAAGAGAACTGTTGGTCATTTTAACTTACATTAAGTATTATTTTTCTAGGAGCTATGTGTACCTACCAGTACACTCCTGACTCTGCTTATCATTGTAACAGTAGAAGGTGGAGATATTAATACTTACTTTGTCATGTTTTATCTGTATTTCATTGGTCAGGGATTGTCCCTGGATTTTAGAGAGCAGTGCCAAGTAGTTGATGTGCTGGCACTGAAAAGATTAGGTAGCTTTAACCACATGAATTTTGAAATGATTTCCTTAAACATTAGGGATTGATTGTACAAGCTTTGTGTAATTTTAATAGTCTGGTTTGACAAATGTATTTCTTTGATCTGAAGAGGATTGGTATTTTGGAAGTCTCAAATTATAGGAGTTTTTAAAACAGAAAGATATCTTATTAAGTCCTGAATTTGAGAAAGGGTGCTGTCAATCCAGTATGGGTTGATATATATCTTGTCACCTCTTTAAAAAAAAAAAAAAAAAAAATGTTGTCCTCAGGAGCTTTTAACCTCTCTGGCAGGACAGCTTGCCTTTTCTCCTTTGAGAGGCCTGCTGTACATGTGTTGAACAGTCAATCTGTCTTAGAAAGTGGGTGGTTCTTTCCCCCTTTCCATGGGAAGCTGATGGCCCAGCCCTCCTGGGCACGTAGTGTTCCAGGAAAGGAGGAAACCTCAAACAGTCGCTGAAGTCCCTGAATGTTACACTCTCAGTTTGCTTCCGACTCTGGAGCCGGATTGTAGCTCTGCTTGGTGTCGCCTCTGTCCTTTTCACGCCACAGTTAACGTGGGAAAGATAGGGTCCTCGGGCAGTCTGAGTGCTCCTGGCGTGCTAATGAGGGGCCCTGGGGTATCTCTGGGTACTGCTGACTGCAGGGTACTTTGATCTGGGATGGAGCAATAGCGCGTAGTTTCTTCTGATTTAAGTTTCTTCTCTGGTTAGGTTTCTACATGAAAACTACCACTTACAAGTGGAGTTATTGGTGGGGTCTTAAAAGGGTCTGTATTGATAGTGCGTGCTAAGTTAACAGGGTAATTTTTAAAGAGAAGGAGGGATTTGAAGGTGCATGAAGTTTTTATAGTGAGGAGCTTGCGTGTGTGAAAAAGTGGAGAAAATAACAGTTACGAGAGTATGGAAGAGAAGGTCCAGTGAGTGGGACAGAGGCTGTTTTGGTGCATATAAAATTACGAGCCAGGCATTCACTTTGTGTAAATCTTGGTATATTACTGTTTTTGTCACTCACATGATAAAAATCAATAAGATATAATAATGTAGGTTATGGAGCTCAGTTATATCCTCAGGAAAAGAAGGTTGATGAGGCCTGGGAAGTTCTTTGAAGAGTCTATAGGGGAAGGGATCATTGAAAATCAGGAAGATCTGACAGAGACTATTGATTAGAAGTTTCGTAGCTGGCATATAGGTGGAAGTGAAACTGGGAGAGAAAACAGTGGGTTTGAGAGAGGAGCTAGTTCAACCTGGAGATCAAGTTCGTGGGTGCCTCATGGTCTCCACAGACCTTATGTGATGCTTACTGGGATGGTAAGATTTAGGGGGAGTCTTTGGAAACTTTCTGAATTTAATTATGTATGATCTCCCCCATTTCCTGTTTATACGGAGCTGAAATTTTTATGTCTTGTGAAAGTTAAGCATCATTGACTTTAAGTAGAGCATGTAGTCTGTTTTCAAGGGCCAGTTAAAACCTCATGGGTTTTCTCCTCCCTACTCCCAAACCAGAAATAGTTGCAATATATTATGAAATGCATGGACATGATGTGGAATTTGTGATATCACATTTGATTATTTCTCTTCTATTGGATGTTACTGTCTTTCAGATCTTGTGAAAGACCTTGGCATGATGCCTTGCTGGGGCTAAAAGCCTATTTGAGTAAAAATAAACACAGCACCCCTGTATGCGAGACAGCAAAAGAGACACAGATGTATAGAACAGTCTTTTGGACTCTGTGGGAGAGGGAGGGGGGGATGATTTGGGAGAATGGCATTAAAACATGTATAATACCATATAAGAAACGAATCTCCAGTCCAGGTTCGATGCAGGATACAGGAAGCTTGGGACTTGTGCACTGGGATGATCCAGAGGGATGGTATGGGGAGGGAAGTGGGAGGTGGGTTCAGGATGGGGAGCACGTGTTCACCCGTAGCGGATGCATGTTGATGGATGGCAAAACCAATACAATATTGTAAAGTAAAAAAAATAATAAAAAAATAATTAAAAAAAAAAATAAACGGAGCAGCATTTTGGAGCAGAAAGTTTTGCCATAGTCCCTTCTATAATTTTCTTCGGTAACTTCTCTTCCAGCCACCACTAAGAAAGAGGAAGTAGAGCAGAGAGGTCAGTGTAATTTGTAACAATTAAAAAAAAGGAAGGAAAATTGAAGAGAGATTCACAGGATGGCGCTGGCTCATTTTGACCATGTGCAGGGTTTCTGCGTGAGAAGTTGGAAGGAAACATTAGGGCAGGTAAGTTGTTACAGAGTTGGAGAGGTCCTTGAATGCAGGCCTGTGTGTATGCAATTGATGGTATTTCAGCAGGTGATAGAGGGAGATGTTCGTGGGGAGTTGAGTTAAGCTGCGTTGGGATGAAAAAATGTAGGTGATGAGGGGAGACAAAACAGTAAGCAGTGTATATGGTGATAAGATTTGCCCTTGCGTTTTGGGAATTGGAAGATGGAAGGGTGGATGTCGTAGTGAGGGGAAAATTAATGGTTGTAAATTCAAAAGTAAAGAGGTATTGTTTAGTGGAGACATATAGATGTACACACATATACACACCCACGGTTCAGATGCCAAGAGTCCATAAAGGTTGGGCAGCAGCATTAGGAAGAAAAAGATAATGGAGAGAATGAATTAGCCGAGGGGTTGCATCAGTCTACTTGGGCTGCCATAACAGAATAAATACCGCAAACGGGGTTGCTTAAACTAAAGAAATGTATTTTCTCATCGTTTGGGAGGCTAGAAATCCAAGATGAAGGTGATGGCAGGGCTGGTTTCTGGTAAGGCTTTGCTTCTTAGCTTGTAGAGGGCTGTCTTCTGACTGTCCCCTCACACGATGTTAACTTGTGTACGCTTCTGGTGAATCTTCCTCCTTTTCGAGGGGCCACGGTGCTGTTGGATTGCAACCCACCTTTATGACTGCATTAACCTTTATTACCTGCATAAGGGCTCTGTCTCTCCATATGCAGTCACACTGGGGGTTAGGACTTTGACTTACTAATTTTGAGGAGAGGGGGGTAAAGGTATTTAATTCCTCTGGGGATGAAGAGAAATTAGTCTCTTTTCCTTGCATTTCTGATCTATACTTTGCCTTTTTTTTATTGTAGAAGAGAAATACTTTCTGATCTTTACAACTAGTCAAAGACTTTTTTCTTGCTCCTACGCAAGGGATTGGGCATTTCCATTGTGAAGTTTCCCTCCCCTTGCACCCTCTACAGCAGTTTCTGACCAGCTTTACCCTTTAAATTTGGTTTTTGACAGTTGATACGTAATTGATTTCTTATCTCTTCAACTTTAGAGTCTGACTTCTTACAAACTGTTTTAAAAGGCATGGTGCTTGCTTTAAAGCCGCTTCAATAGCACATGTATTTAAAAGAGACATGATGCTTTTGCCGCAGGTGTCAAGAGAGTCTTGGCAGTGTTTTCCCTGAACGTCTGCTGAAGTGCGGGTGCAGCTCCGAGACCCTCTGGGCCCCCTTTACTTGTAAAACATTAAGAGGTCAAGTGATATATTTGTTGGAAATGTTAAGAGACGTGAGGTTTGTGGTGCCTTCTCTTTCTTTTCTGTACTGAAACAGAGCACACATCTGCAAGTCACAACTTCTTAGTGAGACACAGGTTTTCAAACTTAGAGACAGAACGAATGGAACCCTGTTACAGGACAATAAAATCAAAGTTCGGGGATAGACAACTAGCACCTTTTTACATGGATAGCTAGCCAGTTGGTGGTTATTGGCTCCAACCTAACTTAACTTGTTGCTTTCCTGTCTCTTCAGGGTAACTAGGAGAGGGCCAAAGCTTTAACTTTCTTCTCTTCGGGGAGCGCAACAAGATTTTTAGCTTTCTTTGGGCTGAGGTTTATAGGTGTTAGCGAGATTGAGTTGTGAGAACAAGATGGTGCCTTAGATGGGTATTACCTCGTTTCCGTCAGTCAAGTTTTTAGTGTGGCCTCATTTTATTTGAAAGTAAACTCTCAGGGCAGCTGATATGCCTGAAATTAATCCTAAGTAGAAAATGCATTCCAAAACCAAAACTATTTTTGGTCATTTCATCCAGGCAGGCCTTTCAGTGTATGTGTGTGTTTTCCTCTACTCTTCTCACCACGAAACGTGAATTTCAGGGTTCCCTCTCTGATCTTTCCTGGTGTTCATTATAACTGTTAGCTCTGTTCTGTGTCCAGCACAGAGCAGGAGAACAGCAGTAGGGCGCTTCGCCTCTCAGAGTGCTTCTCTAGCCAAAGCATGATTTAGGAGAAAACGTCTCATTTGCTGCAAGACCATTTTTCCTTCTTCCAGAAACTACCATTTTATTTGTGTCTTAGAGTTACCCAAGGTGTTACAGTGTTTCTCTGGGAGAACTGGTTTCAGAAATGGAAAATTAATGTAGTAATTACTTCACTCTAGAGACGTGCATTCCTCTGAGTTGCCCTGTGTCTCTACACTCGAGAGGGTTAAAAGAACACAGCTCTTTAAAAACACCTTCAAATATCTTTTTAAAAATAATTTTTAAGCTATACTTAGTAGGCTTGACCGGAGAAGGCAATGGCACCCCACTCCAGTACTCTTGCCTGGAAAATCCCATGGACGGAGGAGCCTGGTAGGCTGCAGTCCATGGGGTTGCTAAGAGTCAGATACGACTGAGAGACTTCACTTTCACTTTCCACTTTCATGCATTGGAGAAGGAAATGGCAACCCACTCCAGTGTTCTTGCCTGGAGAATCCCAGGGACGGGGGAGCCTTGGTGGGCTGCTGTCTATGGGGTCGCAGAGAGTTGGACACGACTGAAGTGACTTAGCAGCAGCAGCAGTAGGCTTGAACAGTGAAGTTAGCCCTTTTTATATCTATACTCTGTTTTTTTCCTCATGTTGGGTCCTCTCATTTTTAAAAAAAATTATTTTTAATTGAAGGATAATTATAGTATTGTGTTGGTTTCTGCCATTCAACAGCATAAATCAGCCATAGGTATACATATGTTCTCTCCCTCTTGAACCTTCCTCCTACCTTCCCCTCCCCTCTTACTAAGAATATTTATTTTCTTGGAGAAGGAACCCAAGTTCCTTTCTAGTTACCAACTTAGGTTTTTATCGTAATGACCGCATATGATAGCTTTTATAATATAACATTATTAAGGAAGCAATTTCTTGCCATTCAGAGTGTGGGTTTAAAGGTCACTTAGGTAAAGGATCACCCACTAAGTGTGTAGAAAATCATCTTAAGACATAATAAGGTATATGAAAACAAAAGTTAAATGGGAAATCTTACAGACTCCCAAGCTTTATCTTGTGTGGCCTATTTTGACGAATAATTGAAAGTTTTAACCAACTCTTATTACTGGATTTGTTTCCTGAATATTTGTCTCAAAGAATCCAGTTGAGGACATACAGAGTATATTTTAATACATAATTTATGCAAAGTTAGTACCATCACTTAATATGTAAATTCAGTAACCATCTGTAAAATGACAGTCATTTTGCAGGTGGTGGGGTACATTCCACCTTACAATTAAGGAAAAATTTCCATCTTGAAATGGCTGCATCTTAGCTTCCTGGGTACTTGCTTGGACTGATATAGAGAGTAACTGAAAATAGAAACTAAGCAGGCAGGCCAAGCTTCTATTCTACATTTATAAGTCTTTAAAGTTATCAAGGCCATCTAAAGATGTACTGGTAAGAAGGAAAAAAATTGGGGTACTATTTTCTTATACTCCTGGAATATGGCTGCTCCAAGTCTGTTTTATTTGGATTATCCTCTCATTTATTCCTTCCAGTAAGTGGACAAGATGACATGATTATTTTCTCCATGTTCTAAATGAGGAAATCCAGGCTTAGAATGGTGAATGCTAGAAAGGATCACTGCAGAGCTTGTGGTTACAACCACCGTGCTGCATCTGATTGCTCAGCAAGCCCTGCTCATTATCCATCCCTTCCTGTACTTTGTATCTCTGCCCATTTACTTTAGATTAGTCAACTCTTATTTCTTATCTACCTAACATTCATAGGCCTTTTGTCACATTAGCTGTAAAAATTACGTTGTGCCCCTTTCCTATTGTAGTCTTGTGAGCACAGCCTTCCTGGCCTGTACCTTGCTTGTGCTGTCAGCAGACAGGTTCCAGTTGACTGTCCCTGGCCTTTTAGTTACTGCCCTGCTGAGACTCCCTGAATGACCTCTGGCCTGGCTCTGCCTCCACAGCTTCATTGATGCTCACAGTCCTGTGTTCCCCTAAAAGTTGGACGCCTTTCCCTTCTTTGCTTGTTTGACTCTTATCTGTTATGCATGTTCCAGCTGCTATTCCACTTGTTTTATGAAGGTCTTTGCAGTGGCTCTTAACTTTGGCTTCATGTTACAATCAAATGAGGTGCTTTTAAAAATCCCAGTGTCGTGGGTCCTTACGGGAGAGATTCTTATTTAATTGGTCTGGACTGAGGCTAGGCATTGGATGTTTTAACTGCTTTACTGAAGTGGTGCAAAGAGCATGTGCTTTACAGTCTGATAGACCTGGATTTGCAAGTTTTGTAGTTCAGGGCAAGTCGATCTTTTCTAAACCCATTTCCTCATCTGAAAAATAGGGATAAAATGACCTATTTCCTCAGGTTGTTAGGATTGTATGAGGATAGTGCCCCTGAAAAGGATTTTTAGTGCACTGCCTGATACATCCCGAGTTAAGCAAATAATCGCTGGTGTCTGTCTCACCCCATCCAGCAGTGTTGTCTTCCTTTTCTAAACGCCTGTACTCTTTGTCACATTTGCCATTTATATATTTGCCTCTCCACCATGCTTATATTTTTTTACCCATTAAAATTTGTTTACAAGTCCAAGGTCGTGCTCAGTGATGTTTTATTCCATTGTGTGCTTAAGTAAAAGCATACCTTTAAACTTTTAAAATATATTAGACATGAACATCTTCCAAAGAAAAATAGATACATAGCATCAAAATTCTTTGAATAGAAAAGTAAACTGGGTCATGTGGGTGTCATTTAAAATTTCACTGGCTTAGATTTTTAAAAGGCTTTCTTTTCCTTTTCTCTTGTCACTGAAGGCTGTTCCTGAATCCACTGCAAGTTTCCTGCTAATACACTTTTTGAACACTTACCTCTTACTTTTTTGTCTTAATAGGCTCCCAGTCCTATCCTCACCTGAAGTTTAAATTTTTTCCCCCCTAAGCTTCTTATAGCTTCAGGGTGACTTTCTGAGTGATATATTCTATCTCCAGTGATAAAGGGGAGATCAACACGAGTTGAAAAGGATAAATGTCTTTCCTGGGGAGCTCATGTATACCTGTGGCGGATTCATTTTGATATTTGGCAAAACTAATACAGTTATGTAAAGTTTAAAAATAAAATAAAATTAAAAAAAATGGGTTTTTATTGAACTGTACTTTTTTTTTTTTTTGAGAGTAAAAGATTTCTTCAAAACTCCCATTGTTATTTTTCTGATGTCAGTACTTAGCCTTTGGGTTGTCACCATTTTAGTTGCTCAGAGTCCATGTATGTTCCTAAATCATTCATGTTTTATAAATCTCAGTATGAAATAAGCATCTGAGTTCCTTGCCTAAAATAGTCTGAGCTATGTAGTTATGTAGTATATAATAAATTATATCTTTATTGCTTGCATTATTTTTATAAAAGTGGGTATCAAGGTTTTAATTTTCATAAAGTTCACCTTGACTTTCCTTATATATAATGGAAGAGTGTTTTTAAACTACTGTTCTATGTTCCTTTTTTTTTTTTTTTAAGTGCACATGATGTGGGCTTTCAAGGCAATTTTTTTGGAAGGTGACTTTTCTTCAGTAACGGAGATAAATGCTCTGTTACAGACAAAAATGTTTCTGATGTCCTTGAAAGATTTAGAAATCTCTCAAGTTCAGCTAGCTCAGACACTGTTCAAGCTAGAGTATAGCATCAGTGAAGACCAGCCAGGCTGTTCCTTACAGTAGACCAGTCCACATTCTCTTCAGGGTGACCTTAACTGGTGACCTTCAGGGCACCGAGGTCTAGAATTCTTACTTAGGTCACTGCTTTTCCTTTGGGGCTGTGAATTAATGTGAAAAGGTTGAGAGAAACCTGCCTTAAAAGGGACCCTGTATCTCGCCAGGGCAGAATGCTGTAAACTGATTGCTTTTTTTCCCATTACCTCTTCACTTTTAACCTCTTTCTTCTCAGGCTAAACCTGGTTGCACACTTTAGAAATGTCTATTTGCAAGTTAACCTGGACCTTGAGCAGCAGCTAATCGGCAAAATAGGTACAAACTTCTGTTTTAGGTCTGGTTGTGCTTGTGGTGGGAGTTTTTGGTTAACCAGGCATGAGACAGTGAGGGGTGAGTTGTAGCAGCTCCAATCCGAAGGGCATTTCTCCCCATGTTATTTTTGTTCCTATGTGATCTTTAAAGTATAATGTAAGAATGGAAAAACAGGTGATTGAAATGTAATGTTTCCTTTTTGACTATATGTGACTTCTAAGGACAGTTGTAATAACTTAAAAGGTTATAAATCCCTTTGTCAAACAGGACACAGAATTAAATTGATCGAAATTCTCAGTTTGTAATACACTTTCATCTGTGCGTGGGCCTTCTTATTTCACTGCGGAATAATACTCAGTTGTGTGAATGTAAATGACCATTTATTTATCTTCATGTCCTCCTGTTTATTTCCTTGAGAAGTACTGGAATTACTTTCACTTTTTTGCTTTAATGAACTTTCCTCTTAGGGACTCCTCACATTTTCCCAATTCTCTATAACAGTTGTTCCTCATAAAAAAGAAGTGTGTGGAGGGGAGGGGACTGATGGATTTGCCAACTCTTTTTGCCTGGAAAAGGCTTTGAAAAAAATCTGGCAGAATCACTATTATCATTTCCTGGATGCTTAAATACCTAAAAGTAGGATGCATATAACTTCAAAAGAGAAAATGAATACATTTCACTTTACGGAAAGCTGGCTACGTTTTTGATTTTGTTCTGATGAGGAAAGATGATTCCACAATGCATTCCTTGTACAGTATCAATTCACTTGCGTTCTGATCATCTGTATGAGTTTTCTGATAAAAAATCTAATGGGCAGTTAAGAGATTAGTGTCCCCACCTCTGCCGCTGCCTAGTTCAGGGACAGTCCCTGAGCCAATCTCTGGGCTGCATTTCCTTCATTAAAAAGAAAAAAGAAATGGTTACGCTGAGTGGGTTTCAGGATCTCCCGAGGTCCTTAAGCTTCCATCCTGGTAAAATTCAGTTTACTGGGCTTCTCCATCCAACATGTGCATGCTTCCCTAGGAAGAGATTGCTCAGGGTGTAGGTTGTATCTTATTCAGCATTCTCTCCATATCCCCAGCACCTAGCATGTGGCCTGGCTCCATCCCCTCCCTCCAAAGAGACAAGTATTAATACATCTAAACATGTCCCTTATCTTTCAGGTCTCAGTTTAAATGTCACTTCTCTAGAGACATTTCCTGATCACCCTTCCTATTTTATTCACATGGATGCTTCCCCCCCCCCCCCCCCCCCCCCCCCCATGGCATAGGTTGCAGTTTTAAGCAATAGTTTATCCCTTTTCTTGTTTGATCTCTTTCCCACCAAGTTCCCCAGGTGCCGGTCGTGTGGACTCTCATAGTAGGCATTTATTAAATGGCTGAATCCACGCGTGTCTCATCCCCTGTGTGAGCACATGGCAATGGATAGCTTAGTGCAAGTGTCCTTTTTGTTTTCTCAGCCTTTCTGATTTTTTTCCCTGTCATCAAGAAATAATCCCTGCTCCCCACACATGCCAGATTGTGTCCTCTGTTGTGGTTCTGCATGTGTTCCCTTCTTTGCTAGACAGAGTGGGAACTGATCTGAGCCATCTGAGTCATCTTGAGTATCCAGTACAGGACATTGCATGTTACAGGATTTGCATATTAGAATGAATGTGAATGTCTTTGTCCTTCACATATGTTTATTTGAGGCATATCTATTTTTTCTGTGTCCTTTTGGTTGTGACTCAAGCCTCATTCGAAAACTCCATCTCAAAGGATCCCTGATGCTATTTCTTATGTAATAAAACCTCCTGCTTTGCAGGCTGGTAATGCACGGCCACTTTGTAGTCCACGTCGTGTGAGTTTGCCATGCTGTCGGTGGTGATGTGTGTTTCTTCAGTTTCACTTTGGTTTTGCTTGCTGTCGTTCCATTTAAGGGCTCCTGGATCGTAAGCTGAGATCTTGCTGTTTTCCATCCTTGGCCCTTTAAGCATTTCCTTTTATGTTCACTTTAGCCATTTTCTTTTGAGCAGTAAAGGTTAACGGATGAGGTAAAGAGAGTTCTGCCCAATAGGTCCTCTGGGAATGGGATGACGCCATTCTCCAGGGAGTTTGGCTGTCTTTCACAAGTATTGGAATACATTTAGAGGTATTTCTTGCTTTTTGAGGTATGGGTTTGTTGGATGAGGAGAAAATGCATTTACTTCTCTCAAGCCAGATATTTACCAGTTAGTATCTTGTGGGTATTTGGGGACCCAGCTGAGCTCTAAAATGGGAAAAGGGATAAGGGCTCATTGAGCAGCAGAGATGAAAAGCTGGGAGGGAAGAGAAGAGGGTTGGTAAGGTAAGTGCAAGACTATCAGAGAGATTTGGCCCCCTTCCTGCTTTTCTTCCTATCCCACCCCTCCCCCGCTTCACCCCCTGTTTTCAGTGCTCTGGGGTTTCCATCTTCAGTTATGCTTATCCTTGTGCCTAAATCTGATTGTTAGGCTTGTAAGTAGTTTCTTTATCAGTTATTCAGGTAGGATTGCCTCATCAGCAGATTGTGCCAGAAAGTATTTGGCTGTGTAAAGTGGTTTTCTTAACATGGTACATGCTAAGCATATTTAGGCTTAATTTTAGTTCATAATTATAGCTCTCTTTAAATGGCCTAATCTTTTACATTTTAAAGAATAGTAAGCATTAAACAGTAACTGTCAATTTGTTAACCATGCTAAGACCCTGTGTCTCTTCTAGGCTCTGAGCAGATGCCTACCATGTACTTCAGTTATTAATTATCAAAGGATATCTGCAGTACATGGTCCCTAATTTGGCATCTGAACATCACCATCAGCTGTTTAGCAGGAAAGTGTTTTAACTCAGTGTGTTTAAACATTCTTAGGTTAAACTTTATTCAGATAGTCTGTTCTGTCTTCTGTTGGTAGTTTAAATATTTGGTACTTGAAACTTAGTGTATGAGAGTTCTTGGTCTGCTTGCAGGTAAAGGTAAATTTAAGGTAGAAACTGCCCCCCCCCCCTTTTTTTTTTAAAGCAAACCCAGCCTGGTCCATATGCAGACCTTTGTTAATTTGAATTTCCCGAGTTACAGTGATTGTGACAGCTTGACCTTAGCACAGATTAGAAGCAGCAGAAAATAGTTCTCTAGAAGGTTAGCGTCTAAAGAGCAATACTCTACATGGCATTTTACAATTTTTATAAGCTTTTCTTTTCAAAAATTTTTATCAAAGAATTTAAAGAACAACCTGTATATAAGTATGTATTAAAAGTATGGTGAAAACAATAGAATCATACATGTTCTGTGCTAAGTCGCTTCAGTTGTGTTTGACTCTTTGTAGCCTGCCGGGCTCCTCTGACCATGGGCTTCTCCAGGCAAGAATACTGGAGTGGGTTGCCATTCCCTTCTCAAGCTGTAAACTGATTACATCAGGTGAAGTCTGAAGGGTGGTTTTAGAGGACGACGTGGGGGAGAGATTTAAATTTGAATGTATAAGATATTCTTTTATCCATTAACTTATAAAAGCCCTGTTTGCTGGACATAGTGGGAAAAATCTATACTTTAAAGATGAGGAAAGTTACTAAGGTTAAAAAATTTTTCAAAGATCACAAACTACGAAGAAATACAGTTAGGACTTGGCAGCAGCCAGTTGCTTTACTTCAAATGGGCTTTTACTTTTATTCTTCACTGTTTCCATATCCCAATTAGTTGTCTGTTAGACTTGGACCTAGAAATCAGATATATATATGTGCCCCTAATCAGTCCCTAGCCCTCACTTTGTTTGATGGCGAAAGCTTAAATTCCAAAGTTCTAATGCTGCATAGAACTGAGACTTGTCTTTTCTTGACCTTAGTTTACCTGGCTACCTCTTCTGAAGAATTAAACTGAAACTTTTATTTTAATACAAATGAGTGCAATTTTTTCTGATACTTTAGGTCTGGGAAATAGTAACTATACTTGGAGTTACCATGTGTTATAATGATAATTTGATTTGAGTACAGACTGATCAATCACTGCACTCATTTCTGTAACGCTGGCCCTTAATGAAGACTATAGTAAGAATCATGGTGGGGGCCAGCATAGCTAATGTGAGCTGAAGGAGTGTAACTCTTATGTGCAATTCACATATTCCAGAGTTTAGCTTTTATAAGGTTATATTAAATTGAACAAAAATATAGTGAGAAAGTGATTAGACAAAGACCCATAAGGAATCAGTATTTAAAAAACTTTGTCAAATTGGAGGTTATTTAGTACATAGAAAATAATTTTCCCAATTTTCTTAGGCTGAAAGCATACTTTAAGAGTTAATGAAAAACAAACAAACAAAAAAAGAGTTAATGACAACCAGGTGTCAAGGGGAGAAGATAAATACTTGTTTAAATGTGAGGATTTCAGATTCTGTTCAGTAAGTTCTCTATTGTTGGACTGCTTTCTTGTTTTGAAATCTCATACTGGACTAGTAAACAAATAAATATTTAATGCCAAATGTTGATCTGTTCCCATTTTATGTTTTATAATACAGTCCTGGGAGAAGAGAGAGTCAACCTAAGTTACACATCTGAGGTTTTGGGGCTTCCCAGGTGGTAAAGAATCCGTCTGCCAGTGCAGGAGATTCAAGAGACACGGGTTTAGTCCTTGGGTTGAGAAGATCCCCTGAAAAAGGAAATGTTAACCTGCTCCAGGATTCCTGCCTGGGAAATCTGTTCTGTTAGACAGAGGAGCCTGGCAGACTACAGCCCATGGGGTTGTAAAGAATGGGCACACGACTGAGCGACTGAACACACACATACACATCTGAGGTTTATCACAGTGGGCAGTGTACTTTGCACATTTAGGAATTCATGCCTCTGACCTTATTATAAAGATTGGACTGGAAGTTCATGAGGGTTTTTTTTTTTTTTTTTTTTTAAAGGAACGTTACCATGGATTTTGGGGGGAAACAATAGCATTAAAGTAATACTCTGCAACCCTAAATATAAATATTGGCAGTTGATAAAGCATAATTTAATATGTCTTATAAAACCCTCAATTTTTTTTTTTTTTTTTAGTTCCTTTGGCTTTTTTAACTGTGGCTTTTAGTTAAGGAGAAGAGGTGAAAACTAGTTTTCTCTTAATCTCCCTCTGAAATTACCAAAACTTTGCATCCTTAGTTCAGGAGATCCTAGAGGAGACCATTATTAGGCATTGGGTGGTGGTATCTTTTGCTTTGTTCAGCCTTCTACTTCTCGAGTACTCTTTATTTCCGGAGAATTGGAAAGAATGGTGAGTCAATTACTTAGGATTTTAACGAAATTGTAATTGTTATGATATTGCCAAATGGGCCTAGGGACAGCTTTGCAGTTCCTTGAAAACTCACAGTGGAAACAAAATAGCAGTTCGGGCCCTAGAAGAATGCATGCAGCCTAGCCCCTGGCGGTTCATTCCTTCAGCGGCCGCCCAGGTTGGGCATTCACCCCCTGGGAAAGTGGCCAGTCCTAGGCAGGCTTTCTGTAGGCCCTGGATTGCTTTTGTCCCACTGCCTGCCCACTCTGCAGGGTTGAAACAGGTTTTCATGGGAATCTATTTGGGTAAACTGAAGGCAGCAGGGAAAGTGTGAAGTAAGACCTTTTTACACTTATGTTCTGTCCCTCCTTACCCTCTATTCTGCTTCCAAAATATAAATCGTGGTATGTCATGAGACAGTGTTTAGAGAAGATGACCTTGAAATTTGCTTGTATTCTGTCAAGGGCTTCTGGTAAAATGCAAGGTAATTTTTATCTTTTTCTGGGTGGATCACCCCCCTGCCTGCCCCACATCCTGGGGATAAAGCACCTAATATGTCCCTTCCATTCTTTATGGTCTCAAAATATTTAATTAGATCTGACTTTTTCCTTAGTCTCTGGAAAGGACAGGATATACTTAGTTCTATATGGACAGGATGGTTTTCAGTTAGTCTTAATCGGGGAGTATAACATGCCAAAATAAATGTCCTTTTAAGAGTGTTCTGAATGTAAGTGGCAGTCCTAATTAGGATGTATTAATACACAGAATTGGAGCCTTTTCTTGGGCCATGGCAATGTAGAATCTTAGTTCCCCAACAGGGATCAAACACGCGCCCCATGCACTGGAATGCCAGTAAAGCTTCAGTCCTTTTTATGCTTAGTCCTTGGAATACTTCATAGATAATTAGGTCCAAGATTAAAAATGCTGAGTTTTGAGCAACACGATATATCAAAAGTAGTTAAGATGAATTCATTCCACTCTAGCCCATCCTTGGTGCATCTCTGTGCAGTACCTACGGTGACATTTTCGCATGTTTTATACTAGGGATATTCTTGTCATTTCTATTCTCCCATGCACTTGCCAATATTCTGGTCTTCCGAACCTCTCTGTCACCATAGTAGAAAAGCTGTGCACCCTTCGGTAAGTTTGACCTTTAGGCTGTGATGATCCAGCCCTTGCAGCTCTTGCAGGGACCAGGACATGCAGGCCAAAGAGAAAAGCTGGTGCTGGAGAGAACAGTGGAGAACATGATCCATTTGAAGGGCAACCTGCTGACTCAGAGCTCTGTGGGAATATGGCCTCTGTTGCCAATCTGTTTATTTTTTATTTTTTTAAAGAGAAGCCGGGAATCTATTAAATAAATGTGAAATTGCTAAAATGGTAAAGTTTTATACGTTGAACACTACTAATTAAAAAAAAAGACATAAACCAAATAACATATATTTGCAGGTTAAGTCCACCCGCTGGTGTTCAATTGTGACTCTGACCTCAAGATCTTGAGCCTGACTGCTTGTTTCCGTCTACCTCTTGGCTTTCCTCCGAGAAGCATATGCATGATTGTATGTGGTCATTATGAATATTTTTTTGGATCCCTTTCCTTACAACGTTTAGATGTGATCCTATAACCTGTTAATAACTTTGTGTATGAATTAAACGAAGTCCACTGTTGTCTTATATTTTTCATTTTATTTAAGCATCTGACTCAGCCAGGTGAGAATTTGGGTAATACCTTAATTAGGAAAATTTTTGTCTACATACCGCAAATTTTCTTTCTGCTGGTCACAAGCACTGTTAGTTCCTGTTCGCCAGGCCACTGGTGTATGATGAACTGCAGACCACACAGAGCGTTAAAAGAGCCCTACCCCGGCTGTTGTCATTCTGTTAGCCCTGTTGATTAGATCTTAGTTCATGTGTAGCCAGTTTTAACAGATAAACAAGAGGATTCATTTGTTTGCCTTTTGGTCAGTTCCTAATGCAGGAGACCAGTCATTTTTAGTCTCAGCAAGTCAAGATATGGGTCATTTTCAGTCCGAACAAAGAGTACTACTGGTGAAATTGTATTGGTGAAATACTGCTGTGTCTTGGCCAGTGATGCATAGTAATTGTTCTTTCTTGATCTGATGGCAGTGAAACTCACTCTAATGAGTGTTCCAGCTCAGGGAAAGTTTTGTCCAGTCTTAATTTACTACTGCTGCTTCTACTTCAATGATTCCCTTCCTCTGTCATTGCTATTCTTGAAGTATGGAATGAAGAGTATCCTTTTTCCTTAACACACTTCTAAGGCCTGCAGCCTTTGTCGTGAATCTTGGGCTTTAGCCTGAGACAAGATAGCTGTAAAAAGCATGCTTGAGTATAGAAAATCACATTTGAAGCCATTCTACTTCCCTTATATTGATGATTCTCAACCAGAGATTGGCAATCAGAATCAAGTCAAGAAACTCTTTAAAATTTGTGTGAGAGTGTACTTGAGTAGATCTCCACTCTCTTTACAGAACAAGTGAAAATTTGGGTTTGGGGTTATAGTCTCAAGGATGGCTTGAGAATTTTGTTTGTTTGGCTTGAGGATTTTGTTGTTTTTTTTTTTAATCTATCTGTGAATAAAATAGTAGCTGATGGTAAAAATGTTTCCTTTTAGGCTGATCTGAAATAGATTGCAGTCATAATTGCTCTGGACTGGTATGTTACTTGTTACATAGTAGGTACTTTTCTAAAAGTCTTGTCTGAGGTAAAATACTGTGTGTATGCTGCCAAGCAATTTAAGCGTTCAATCTGCTTTAGTGAGAAAATTCTTGTAAAGAAACTTGCTCTTTATATGGGATAAAAGTATGGCAGAAAGTGGGTACCAGGAAACTCTTAGTGGTCCTAAATCAGGCAAATTTTTCAGCTTATGCTTCTTTGTAACTTCATATTTTCCTAATGAGGCAGAAATCCAGTTTAATGTTTAATTGGGAAAGCTGTATATAATCTCTTGTTATCCTTTAGCATTTTAAACACCGGGAAGCAAGATGCTTCATTTCTGCTCAAATATGTGTCAGGCTCAGATGTTTAAGTTAGCAGTGGTAGTTTCCATGGCAGCAGTGACTCTGCCCTTTTATCTTTTTCTTAGCACAATATTTAGCATAGGTTGTCCAGAGAGATTATTATTCCTGGCTGTGGGTTCTTAAAGACTTCTGCAGAGCCTTTGACATCTCTGGGTGAAGCTGTGGTCCAGTCCAGAGAAGGTCCCCGAGGGGTGGGACGTGAGTCTGTTTTGTGTATCTTTGCTTTCATAGCATCTTGTAGAGTATACCTGTCACATCTGGTGAATAAGGGGCGTTGCTTTTCTGCCCTGGTGGTTTCTTCTGTACTCCCAGCTTCCTGAGACCTTGGCTGGGCTGGAAGAGAGATATTAACTCTCGATGTGGTTTTGGTTTTTTACTTTCATGGTGAAGCCTCCTTTGTTTTTAACTGTGATGTGATGACAACGGACCACTCCTATAGTCCCCTCTCTTCCTTCTGAGGCTTGTGGTGTTTTAACAAAGGCTTGTAGCTAGAGATTTTTTTTTTTTTTTAAGCTGATTCAACTTGATGCTTGAGCTCATTATAGAAGAATTAGTAGGTGTATCTGGAAAGGGACGTGTGTGTTTGTTAGGGGTGGGGGACTACCTAGAATATGTCTACCTTCCTTCCCCTTCATTGACAACCTGAGGTGACTTTTGCTACTCCGGATGTATAGAGTTGCAATAGAAGGTTTCCTGCTTGGCAGGTAAGGTAAAACCGCATGAAAAAAAAATCCCATAAATAAGTGGGAATTTTTTTTTTTTTTTAACTCATCACCTTGAATTGCACTTCCCGGCACTGATGTGCTTTCTTTTATGGGTCCTGTACACTTTGATCGCAGAAGAGACTGAAGGTGAGTGTGGGCTAATAGCTCAGAGGAGGAGTATCCGTCTTGGGTCTCAGCTTAGCTGCTCACAGAAGGCTTCCTTCCTGGAGGCCTTGTGCCTCCTTTCATGTGCTGAGGATGTTTCCATTCCCAGGAGAAGAAAGGTAGTGAGACTCTTGAGGGTGGAGAGAGGAGCGTGAGTATCAGTGGGAAGCAGCCTGGATGTGGGAGGAACCGCTGGGAGATTGTTAGAGCCTCGTGTGTGATGGGGCGTGGTGGGTGGGCATTCCCCTGGAGAGGGAGGTGGGGACCAGCTCAAGTGCCGACGATGCCCCCTCTGCAGGTTGAGATGGTACTTTGTAGGCAATGTGGGGTCAGTGTGAAGGCCTGAGAAACAGAAATGGTCCTGGGATGCTTTTTTAGGTAGATCATAGTAGCAGTGGAATGGAGGATGGATTGGAGAAGGGACAAGCCCGGAAGCAGAGATCAGGTAGGAGGCTTCAGACACAGTCTCAGCACTGGTTACAAATCCTAGTTCTTCTTCTATTTAATACCTGGTTAGACTTTTGAAATTCTGAAATCCATTTGTAAATGGAAGCTAATGTATACAGCTCATAGTGCACGAGATGACTAAGTGGGATTTTTGTCTGTAAAATATGTAGCTTCAAGCCTTTCCTAGACTAAGGAATAAATGCCACTTTTCCTTCCTTGCTTTTCCTTATTTCAGTCATAGGATTCACTAAATTCTGCTTCAGGAGGTGGTCAGATCATCTTTCCTGTAGCAAAAGATTCCTAAATCCTTTGGAGGGTTTAAGAGGATGCCTTATTTATTTTTTATTTTAATTAAACATAAAGCCTAGTGTAGGCTTGTGCGTATGCTCAGTTGTTCATTCATGTCCGATTCTTTGTGACCCCATGGACTGTAGCTCACTAGGCTCCTCTGTCCCTGGGATTCTCCAGGCAAGTATACTGCTTTGCCATTTCCTTCTCCAGGGGAATCTTCCTGACCCAGGGATCAAACCCACGCCTTCTGTCTTCTTGTATTAGCTGGCTTAGGAAATGTTTAAATTCAGGTCATTTTGAAAATCATAATAGGAGAAAGATGGTGGGAGGCCATGGAGTTGTGTGTGGAAGTGTATGGAACACTGATGTGTGAATTGTAGAACCCGTGACAGCATGCAGCGCACCTCAGTGTGCAGCTTGTCGAGCAGATTCTAGAGAACCGCTGTGAATGAGGCTCCGTTCCCTTTCTGCCCTGTATTGTAAATAACTCTGAGTATGAGGAGAGGATGCTTGTGTCATCCTTGGAATTCTTCGCTAAAGTGAGGTAGCAGTTTCTAATCTTAAATAGTAAAGTTCCAAGAGACTGAGCAGCTGATGGGAAGACTAAGTTCAGGAGAGTGGAACCTGTGTACTGCTTTGCGGGTGTGTATGGGCTGTACTCTTTAAGATAAAATAGACAAGGCTGTAATTCCGATGTGGAACGTTTAGGCTGTTGGCACCGTATGTACTAATATATAGTATTTGGAGGTCGGGGGTTGAAAATTGCAGCATTTTAAGTAAAAATTCTAATCCTCCTCAGTCACCATTTGTGACCACGTGCTAAATATAGTTTAACGTAGCATGTGCGTCAGGGGTCACAGGAATTGACAGTCGTGACCGGGCAGTCTTCACACTGAGCTTTCTGTCCACCCGTATTCCCTTTTCATGTTAAGAAGCTCCCAGTGCAGCTCTGCACTCTGTTGCCCATTTAAACATGAAAAAAAAAACAACTGCGCCATAACCTAAAAGACAGGTAAGCAAGTCCTCTATGCCGGCGCTTTAAGATGCATCTTCCTTTGCCCAGCAATCATGATAATAGCACTTGAAAATTTGTAAAGTGCATGCACATACTATCTGTCTAAATTATATGCATATAATTGAAGCTTTTATAGAAAACAAGCCCCTTTACTTCCTCTACCTCTTACCAGAGTAGAAATAATTCAAAAGCTAGATTAAAACAATTTTTTATCTTGTTAAAATATAGCATTTTGATCACACACATGCCCCCCTTCCCCACCTCAAACCTATAGGAGATGTTTGTCTTCAATTTTGGAACTACGTATGTACATACGTAAACGGTTCTGTACTTTATGCTCACACATTTGCTTCATTGTCCATTTATACAACAGGGGGACTGGGCCCAGTGCACTTGGAGATACCTTCAAGCGTTTATTTCAAATGTGCTTTAGCTTAGTGATAAGATAACTTGTGAAGTGGGAAGTCTGACAGCAGTTGAAGTGACAGTCATTGGCGGGAAACCCAAGCACCTTAACTCCTTTTCGTGCTGGAGAGAGCTTTGAGTCCTTTGTTTTCTGTGTCTGAAAGTGCACACTTTCCAACATCTTAAATGTTGATCCCTGGAAAGGGCTGAATCCATCTGCTGAGAATTTTTTTTTTTAATTAATTTTTATTGGAATATAGCTGCTTTACAATGTTGTGTTAGTTTCTCCCGTACAGCAAAGTGAATCAGTTATACGTATACGTATATTCCCTCTTTTAGATTTCCTTGCCATTAACGTCACCACGGATCACTGAGTAGAATTCCCTGTGCTATAGAGTAGGTTCCCATTAGTTATCTACATAGTAGTGTTATATATAAACATTAACTCTTTTGTAGGCAGCAGAGTAACCAGAAATTTACTTGTGACCCTCTCCTTTCGGCCCCCTCCCCCAATTGGAATGTCTAGAAGTGAAAATAACACTTTATCTGAATGCAGATTCTTGCCCCTTCCCGAAATGTAGTAAATAACCAGAAGCTTATGTACTTGTTTTTCCTAGCTGGGATGTAGCTTTTTAAGAAGGCCATCTTTTGAGGAGGAGGGGAAGAGAAGATGGACCAAAGGAAATAAAGTATCTTTCTTAGTGTGAATCATGTTTTTTAAGATGCTCCAACTTTCTGTGCTAAATAATTCATAGTGGTGTTGCTAAATCAAATGTAGCTATCTCGTGGGAGTCTCCAGACTTTAACATCAACTGAAAAGAAAAATACATTGCATAGGTGAATACCAGTGAAGCGTCCACTTGCCAGGAGAGGAAAGAAGCTGGCCCTCTGTGCTGGCCAACGTTTACGCTCCCACAAATCCTACAGTGGACGGGGGAGAGCCCCTTGGTAGGTGTTCTGCAGTGCATTAGTGAATTACAAGATTTTATGTCTAAAGGTAGTATCTCGTATTTTCAGTTTCTTTAAAGTTCAACAGAGATATTTGTAGCCTCCCAGCATTATGAAGAAAACATTCCTTGTTCTGTTGACATTTTATTTTGTTCACTTTAGTTTGGTATAAGCTACTTGGGGTTAAACACTTAACTATAGTTTTTGGTTTTCTGTGTGTATGTTCTGCCAGATGACACTTAAGAGTAAAATAACCTTAGTGGCCAGATGGAGTATTGTGGCCCTTTATAACACTTCTGAGTTAAAAAACAATATTTGTGACTATAAACCTTCCTTGTCTTATATTCCCTTTAAGACTAGGCATACTTGTTCCTTTGGAGCTCGAATATGACAGTATTTTAGTGGCTGTATCCTACAGAGGAGCTATGTTTTTAACCTACCTAATGAAAACAGTCAACTACTGGGATTAATTTGAGGATTTCCAATCAGCCTTTCACAATTTGTACAACCCTGAGGGGGTTCTCCTTAGCTATGACTTTTGCAGAAGAATGTGAAGTTAATCCAATTTCTATGTTGATTACTACGTTAACTGTCTTAATTTAGCAATTCAAAATTATCTGCCTATTCCAAACAAGAACCCTGCTACAAAACTGTGGGAGTAGTTGATTTTCTTCTTACTATGTTCGTGTCCTATTTTAGGTTCTACAGCCAAATAATGGCGTAGAAATTAATAATGCCCACTGAGGTTGGAATGATTCATCACTAGATGGTAGTGTATTCTAGCCTGTAACCAAGATTAAACTAACCCCTGGCCTAACCTTGACCACTGTGGAGGTGTGTATATAGAGAATATAGATTTAAAGTTTAATTACATATCACAGAAATGTAAGTTATTCTCATTATTTTCATGTATCATCTACTTTTTTTTACCTTTTGGGGTGAACTTTTGAGGCTTTTCTTTTTGAACTCTGAGCCTTAGGGGCTGTTGTAGGTTACAAATCAATGGCTGACATATTACTGAGAGTTGCATCTTTTGAATTATTCTGGTTTTTATAAATTTTGCATTTGCTATTAAATGTTTCACTTGCAGAATTCTTTTAAAGACTCCATAGATAAAGGGAATAACTCTTGATTTAGTATTTTTAAACTCAGATTTTCAAATATTGGGTTTCTTTAAGGAGATCTTAAGTTAGCGTCTCCTAAAGTAAGGCGCTAACTTTCTATAGAAGTTAATCCTTTTCTTAATCATCATGTATTCTTAGTGGCCAGAAAGATGAATTGATTTGAACGTGAGTAGTTAGAATCTAAAGCAGTTTCTTGATAATGGATTCAAATAGTTTATTGTTGTTGTTCAGTCGCCTAGTCGTGTCCGACTGTTCGCGGCTCCATGGACTGCAGCGTGCCAGGCTTCCCTGTCCCTCACCATCTCCTGGAGTTTGCTCAGACTCCTGTCCATTGAATCGGTGATGCCATCTCATCATCTTTTTACTGATGTAATTAAAACTAACGCATCGATGACATGTTTCCTGCTGGGTTTGTCCACTTCTCCCCTGGTATCACCCTGATTGGAATCACTGTCATCCTGCATCTTGGTTACTACAGTTGTTTCTTGGTTGGCCTTCTTGTTTCCAAAGTTGCTGAGCTCTCCCACATAAACATGCCCAGTTTATTTTCACAGTAGCCACCTTTTCTGCTCAAAACCTTTTCTATGGTTCACTTTCTTGCGGCAGCCTTTGATGAGAGGATATACTGCCCCAAAGTATGTTACTTTGGCATATTAAATATCTTAAGCTGAAGGAGTTTGAGAAAATAGCAGAAGTAGAAAGGTCATTCTAACCTCCTCCCTCTCCTTTCTTCTCTGAAATAGGTAGTAAAATTCCCATGTTGAAAGAACCCTCCCTGTACTAAGAGGAAGGAAGGTGTTCTTAACATCAGTACAGTGACTTGGGGCCTGGAAATCTGAACAAGCATACTTTGTTAAACTAACCCTTATCTTCCTACTTTGGGCTTTCCTGGTAGCTTAGCTGGTAAAGAATCTGCCGGCGATGTAGGAGACCCCAGTTCAATTACTGGGTCAGGAAGTCCCCTTGGAGAAGGGATAAGCTACCCACTCCAGTATTCTTGGTCTTCCCTGGTGGCTCAGCCAGTAAAGAATATGCCTGCGGTGTGGAGACCTGGGTTCAATACCTGGATGGGGAAGATGCCCTGGAGGAGGGCATGGTAACCCACTCCAGTGTTCTTGCCTGGAGAATCTCCATGGACAGAGAGGAGCCTGGCTGGTCCCAGTCCATGGGGTCGCAAAGAGTCAGACGTGACTGAGCGACTAAGCACAGCACATCTTCCTAGTTTCATCCTTATCACTCACTACCCCCAACCCAAACCGCCTTGTCTAGTCAATTCTTTACACATCTGTTGTTTCTTTATCTAAGAGAGGTATATAAACTTCGTGCTCAGATTACTTCTCTTGTGAAGGCTCCCATGTACATGTATAAATAAATTAAATAAAATTTGTATGCTCTTCTCCTATTAATTTGTCAGTCTAATTTGCAGACCCAGCCAGAACCCTAGGAGTGTTGAAGGAAACTTCTTCCTCCTCTACACCTCAAAGGTCCTGTATGTCTGGCTTTCCACCTCTTAGACTCATCTCTCTCTAGCCTCCTCCTAGCTTCACCCTGGCTGGTCTCTGTCTGGTGTGTCTTCTAGATATCCCCATGGGGATGTATTTATTTGCTTATAAATCTTTAACAAACTAACCATGAACTTGGTGCTTAAAACAACACGGATTTATTAGCTTGCAGTTCTGAAGGGCAGAATCCCGTGACGTGGGTCTCTTGGGCTATCATCAGGGTATTGGCAGGGCTGCATTCCATCTGGAGATGCTGGGGGAATCTTTCCCCTTGCCTTTTTCAGCTTCTGGAGGCTGCCCACATTCCTTTGTTGATGGCTCCCTTCCATCTTCAAAGCCAGTGACTGTGGCTTGAGTCTTTTTCAGGTTGTATTACTCTGACACCAGCTCTCTAGCCTCCGTTTTCCATTCATGTGGACTCTTCTGATTACCCTGGGCCCAACTGATAATCCAGGTTAATCTTTCCATCTCAGGGCCATCTGATGAGCAACGTTAATTCCATATGTATGTTAATTCCCTGTCATGTAACATAGTCACATATTTCAGAGTTGAGGGTGTGGGCATCTAAGGTGAGCTGATATTCTGCCCACCACAGGGGTGCTTCAGATCAGATCAGATCAGTCGCTTAGTCATGTCCAACTCTTTGCGACCCCACGAATCCCAGCACGCCAGGCCTCCCTGTCCATCATCAACTCCCGGAGTTCACTCAGACTCACGTCCATCGAGTCAGTGATGCCATCCAGCCATCTCATCCTCTGTCGTCCCCTTTACCTGTCTTTTAAATCTTGCCTGAAGGCTCATCTTCTCACTGAGACCTCCTGTTTAATACTGGAAACTGTCCATTCTTCATCTCCACATTCTCAGCCCTCTTACTCGGCTCTACACTTTCTTTTATTCCAAAGCACACTTATTTCCAGCTAATACACAGTTTTATACATGTGTACACCTCCTGTTGCAGATGTACACTCCAGGATATTTCTTGATTGCTGCCTCTGAAGCATGTTGATAGTCCCTAGTTTGTGGGCATTGTGAACTAATGTTTGTTGAACGAATGGGTGAATGAACAGAGGGTGAACCTTAAGCAAATCGTTTTCACAGGATCTTTGCTTTCGTGTTGCCCGGCATGGAAGCCTGATACAGACCTAGAATGAAGGAAAGGACTTGGAACTGACCCCTAAACTCACACTTTACTCTCTCACCTCAAAGCTTTTAATTCTGCCAGCTCTAGAACTACAAAACCTCAGAAATCAGAAAGACTGGCGTCAGAAGGACTCTGTAGGAGCCATAAAGGGCCAAGAGACAGAGAAATGTTCGCATTCGCTGCCAAAAAACATTCTCCCTGTGAGTCCTGCAGCTGTCTGGGGCAGTGTCTCTGGCAGCTCTTGGACCCTTGTTGGCCCCAAGGCGAAAAATCTGAGCTCGACAAGGCTGAAGAATCCATGGAGCTGGAGGCAGCTAAAATGGTATGGGAGTGGGGCGGAGAGTTGACAGGGATTCCGGGATTGAGGATATCCCATGAAGTTTAAAGCTGCAAACCTTTATTCCTTTAGGAACCACATAGCAAAGTGAAGGGGTTTAAAGAAAACAAAGAAATGGCTTATTCTTGTAGCCAACATGTCAGCGCCATGATTTGAGTGCTTGGTTGACCCTTCTATTGTTTTAATTCAGCAAAGCCGAAATGTATCCTGAAAATGCCATTTTAGTGATTTGAATGGGAAAGATAAAACATTCTGTAGGCATGGTGTTTGCTAGACAGATGACCCACCTTGCTGCTTACCCAGCTCTCATTTGTGAACTCTCATTATTCACTTTGCTGATTATTTCGAGAGCTTTAGCTCCTTGCCTCGAGTTCCTCAGAGGAACATGCCTTTTGGCCATGGCTGCTGCCTTTTTTGGTAGTGGGTTCTGCTCTTAAACTAGAGATACTGTTTCCTTTCTCCTTGTGACTTGGCCTTTAGAGAGGTTTGATGTCTGAGGAAAAGCTTTGTACTATACTGATGCTGCCCTGGTTCTGTGTTAGTCGAGAACCCTCTTCCAGTAAACGAGAATCCAAGGTCACTCCATCCAAGCCAGACCTTTGGAGTATGAGATACTTGTCCTTGTCCCTAGCTATGATTCTTTTTATAGGTCTTACCTTTTATGTTTGCTTGTTATGTTTTCTAGTCTCTCTCAGTTAAAAAACACTCTGCGATCTGTAACTTAATCCCGATGTATTTTTTAGGTACTTTTGAGTTATGATTTTTTTTTTTTTTTCACTTCTACCTGTACTTCTGCCGGTTTGTTTGAAGTTAGACCCAGGTTCCAGACGCCACAGCTCAATGACGCTGTTGGCCAGAGGCTTGGAGCACATTTGTACCATGTTTTTGGATTTGTCTTGGTTTCTGGCTTTTTTGTAGTGGTCAGGTAGCCATAGCAGGCTCTTGAAAGGACAGTATACAACTGATCGCTCAAAAGATAGTTTCCTTTGTTGTGCCATTTAACAAGAATTTAGATTTTAATGGGTGAGGATGGCTAATGCAATACGCCAAAAAAATGAAAATATGCTTTCATAATTATCTGTGGTTCGAAAAACCTGAAGTGAGATAGAAAAACAAGCTACCAAGTTTGCATATTATTTACAGAGGTGATTGCTCTTTCATGCTCGAGTTTTTGTTTTTGTTTCCTAAAGGAACTGCTCTTGACCTTAAGTATATATTTGATTGCTTAGTATGTACAAATCCCGGAGCTGGATATGGAATAGGTGTGACTTGGGGGCCTTCCTGGCAGATAGAACTGTACAGGCAAAGCCAGAAGAAGGTATGGTCTTCAGTGTACCGTGACTGCATGGAGGACAAGGAGCAGTTCATATTTTTAGATGCTTGACTGAGGAGCCTGGTGAAAGCAGTTGTCAAGGATCTCAGATGTCTGTAGACTCTTCATATTAGCTGTTTGCACTTTATTTGCTAGGCAGTGGAGAACTATTGAGAGTTTAGAAAAGTCTGTTGGAAATAGTGTGACGTGTGAATGAGGATGATGAGGGAAGTTTTGGGAGGCTGTAATTTGGTGGTCCAGATAAGAGATGAGGGCCCAGATCAGGATGGTCTACGTCTCAGTGGACTGGCTGGTGCGGATAGATAGTCCTCATGAGAATTGTGCAGTAGCCTTTTCTGTGACTTTAAACCACACAGATCTGATCCCTGAATCAAGTGGGTTCTAGGTCTTGGAAACTTTTTCCCCCTTAGCAGACGGTGTACTTAATGAGAATTCTCAGACTGTCTTGATTAGCTGTCTGTCTTGTTTGGTGGCTGTCTGAAGGAGGTTTGAAAATAGGAAAGAAGCTAATTAGTTTTCAGAATTTTTTTATTAGGAAGTTTGGAAAATAGGGACTTTGCTTTTTTTCTTCATATGACCAGGAAGCTGTTAGTCCTAGCTGTGAGCAAACAGTAGCATTGGTTTCCCCAAATCCATTATTGTAAGAAACTTAAGATATTAAAGTATACAGAGGGCCATTTAAGTAAAAACCAGGGTGGGGGGCAGGAATTCCATTTAAAAAGTCTTTTTGGAAATTTGAAAGTAAACTATGAATGAAAACATAAAGGCCACTTCTTCCCCTGCCCTCCACCCCACCCTTTAAAATCCATGTTCCCACCAAGCTGACACCTCGAGGATCTTTCTCTCTCAGAACCAGGGAAAGTTTAGAATAGTCTAGGTCGATCTGTGCTCAGTGTCTTTTCATAAATGATTTCATGAAGAATGACAGGAGAAAAAGTAGTCTTAGTTGGCACAATTGATGTCTAAATTAAGAGGGGAACATACATTGAAACACTTTCTTTAAGCTTTAAAATTAATGGTTCTATGTTGCTGGAATATGGCCTTTTATTTTGCTTCCAAAGAGTTTCAGAGCCAGTAGAATCTATAAATAGTGCACAGCCTGGTTGTCTGTGGTAGACTGAGTAGAGCAGAATTGCCTGTCCTTAAGTGAAGGGGAAGTAGCTTTACATTTTTAGTAACTGAATTGTTGGCCAGCATAAAGGTAAGGGCCATGTGAGCGACTTATTTATAACTTCCCATAAAGGTATGTGTCTGCCTCAAGCAGAGAAACTGTCTGGGGTGCTTGAAATGAAAAAGTGCAGTAGAATCATTTTCCATACACAGCCTTCCTAGCTAGTTGGTGCAATAAAGTGATTGTTCGCCTCCCTGGGGCTTTCAGAAAGAGGGGTGTCAATAGATTAGCTCATTAGTGTCCACTTCCTGTGGAATGGAAGGGATGAGGCCATTAAATTTGAATCTGTGGTTTTCTGTAGTGATGAATGTTTAGATATTAACTCCTCAGGGTGTGGAGGACATGCATTTAAGCTTGATTTAACCTGTTGGGCGTGGTCCTCCTAAATGGTCTACCTGTGTAGTCTAACCACAATTAGACTCTTATCAAAATATCGATACTTCACGGCTATGAAAGCATCTTATTTTTTCACAGGTTCAGTTCAACTATAACTAGTGCTTTTTCTTTTTGTAAGATAAAGAACATACAATCAGACCGAATTCCCTGGTAACAGTGGGAGAAGGGAAGAAGAGTAAAACATTTTTATGGCATCCCGTAAAGAGTATGGTAAACCCTTTACGTAGATGCCAGAAAATGGAATCCATTGTCACATGTTATAAATTTCATCACATATGCATCAGGGGTAAATCATGTGCAGGCCAGGTTTAACTCGACGGATGAAATTTTTATAATCATAAATATGCAAGTAAAAGACTTTTTCAGCCCTCCTTTGTTGCTTATTTATTTTCATAGACCGAGTTTTTCTGAATATTACGTTGACCATTAAAGTAGCTGCATATGTGGCTAAAATGTAAATTTTGGTTTCTTTGCCAATTTTGTGACTCTGTTTAGTATTGGAGCAAGTTGTATTAAGTGGTAAATGGCCCATTAACCATATTGGGGTCCTCATAGCAGCACTCATTTCAAATTGTGCTGCTTTACAATTTACATATTAAAAAATGTGCACTTGATTTTGTTCAGAGACAAAGGTGACATCCTATATAAACATTACTCCAAACAGTCCTGTTTATTGGTCCAATTATTTCAATTGAAAGATGCTGGTTTACTGCATCTTAGTGTATGTGAAGGGAACTTCCCTGGTGGCTCAGATGGTAAAGCGTGAACAATTCTCAGCAAAACTGTTAGAGATCCCTTGATTGTAGTGGCAGAATAACCTCACAGGGAGGGTTTCAATTCACTTTTAATTTTAAGCTCCAGGATTAAGGATCATTTATAGTATAAGGTAACAGTGTGGGCAAATAGAGCTTTTCTCAATGCCCTTCTGATATTTGGGGGAAAGAATGTTTTTATGCAAGGCATTCACTAATGAATTACATGACTGCCTTTTCTCACTGTAAATATAATTTCATTCAGATTTCCTCCCTTCTCCCATATCCTTAAGAGATAGGATAGCATGCAGTGTTTTGCTTCATTTTATTATGAAAAAAAAAAAAAAAAAATTTTTTTTTTTTTTTTTTAAGATGTGGTTTAAGGTAGTTCTTTAGGATAGATGCCAAGGTAACTAGTTAATACTGTTTTAAAATCAGGCTCTTAATTAAAAATGCTTAATTTGTGCAAGAAAACTACATGTTAAAATGAATTTGGAAAGATTAGATTGGAATTGCCTCAAATTCAATTAAGCCACACTGCATGGACGTGCTGGGAATATCAATACAATCACTGTAAATTTTGTACAAACTGATTTGTTGCATTATCTTGCTCATCTAACATACGGTACTTTTTGTGTCCATATTGCAGACGGCAACTCCAAACTAACATGGCAGTCAGACTGTGTGATGTGGCTTCTCTGCTTAGAAGTGGTTCGTGGGCAGCAGAGCCTTGGACCGGGGTCTGTGGGATTTTTCTTAAATTCTGTAGGCTACTTTTTTTTAGCATGTTGCAGGAGTGCTGAGGCCATACCAAACACTTGAACTTTTCATTTGGCATACGAATTATTCTTACATTTAACCTATTGTGGTATGGCCATCATTAGGATGTAAAGCACATTGCAATTTTAGTGGTATATGTAGTATCAGAACCTGCTTTTGTATGTAACTTGTATTATCTTAATTAGGATTTAGTGCAGCCTCAAAAGAGTGACAAGCTTTTTTAAAAACAAAAAACAAAAGTTTTGGTATGGTCTGAATACTAAGTTACCATAATTTTTTCATTCTGTTTACTATGTATTTTTTTGGTTACTAAATTTTGAAGTTATTTACAATTCCTGATGCTTAAAAAAATGTCAAAATTGTAAATCTGGCTGAAAATTATTTGCCCAGTAACTGTTGAAAGAGTTTGCATTCTGTGAACAGTTGTGTTGAGCCTATCAATGGAATATGCATTATTTGTAAAATATAGCACATTAGTATCATTTTATTCTGAGCAGATGGTCCTATAGCTGAGAGATGCTGTAATTTTCAGCACACACAGCCTACTGCAGCTGTTCACTTGAATGTTGGCTTAGGAGCTCATTCTTGCCACCTGAACATGGAAATAAATGTGCAATTAAGTGAGGAGTGTTTGTTGTCCTTGCTAAATCCTGCTAATTTCAGTCAATGAACATTTTATATTTCAAATGCCATCCCAGTGAGCTTTAGTCCGAATCTTGTATTTGGGTCTCATGTAGTCTCCACATATACCCTAAGTTTTTGATTAGTGATTTGTTTTAATTGGCCTTGGCCACTCTCATCTTGCAGATCATTGTTTTCCTGACTGCTGGACAAAGGTTAATCTCACATACATTTTCCTGTGGAAAGAGTGACCCTGGGCTAATATTCTATAAACTGGAACGGTTATGCTTTATTAGCAAATCTGAAACCTCCTTTCACAGTTTCAGATAAATTGGTTAATTATAATAAAATGCATATCTTGAATTGCTTCCGGTTTTTTTTTTCCCCAATACAGATTTCCAAAGGTTTCTTTATTTCTCTTCACCTCCCTAAAGTATTCTCTGAAAATACATACTTGAGATAGGTAGTTTGTAGCTTGCAGAGTAAAGAACCCATTTCTTTTGAAAAGGAAATGAAGTTTTGGAAGGGGTTATAGTTGGTTTGACATTTCATAGATAGGCTGGATTTTTGTCTCCTGTTTTTTACCCTGACAGCACGGCTCTTGTCCAGTCTGACCAGTCTCAATCTGTTCAGTTGACCAGTCGCAATCTACCCTGTGCTGCCTTCTTTTATAAACATCTCTTGGCAGTAGAGTTCTTCCTGTTTGCTTATCCATGGTTATGCCCTTTTATTTTTCTTAGGCAATATGCTTTTTAAAAGACATTTTTCCCCCTCTTTTCTTGTAACAGCCTTTGCCTCTACTTTGCTTTTTAAAAAATTTTTTAAAATTTTACCTCAAATTCTTTGCCTTTCATGTGTTAATCCTTCCCTAAAACTAGCACCCTATCAATTCAGGATGGTCGGTTTTGTAGTTCTTTGTGGAACTGAAAGATGGATGGAATATGAAGGGCAATCCTTTCAGTGATGCTTGGATTTTTGGATTCCCCCACAATATTGGGTTCTAAAGTAGATTGTTTTTGGAAAATGGTTTTAGAGAATTTGGGGCTGTGGTTTGTAACTCTTGCTCAAAGAGCACAGAATTGCTTTTTAGGAAACTAGATCTAAATTTGCTTAGTAAGAGATTTTTAAAGTAGCCTGAACAATTTGAGGCCATTTTCCCCAACTGCTGTTTATTCTGTATTTGGAGTTTATAGAAGATACCTTATCACTTGTGTTTTCAACAGGCTTAGGCGCTCAAATGAAAATTCCTTGGGCTGGTCTGTTTGCAAAAGTTGACACATTTGCATTGTTGTTCTGGTGAACTAGATAGGTTTTTTTGTTTTTGTTTTTCCTTTTAAGTCCGAGTCAAGGCAAAATATCACTTGGCATTGTTTGGGGGATTTTATTTTGATGCTGTGGATCAGCTGCCTTGTTGGTGATCTTTAGCTGCCAAGGTTGACAAGAATGGCCTGTTAGATTGACAAGGTACACTAAGTACTCAGCTTATTCCCCAGGTTATCCTGCAAACCCTAACATAAGACATTTGCTATTTTCTTATTTCTTACCAATGATAGAGGTATGAGATACCGTCAATTAAAAACATTTTCAATATGTAACCAAAACAGTACATGTTGACAAATTTATAATTTTTCAAAGTACTCTTGCTCCTTGATTTTAATTAATGGATGTCTGTCAGTTTCGGAATAAACTCCTAGGCTAACTAAATATCTCTGCAAAGTTAGGGTTCTTTTTTTTTTTTTAACTTTGTTTCTGGTAGCATGTTAAACACTTTTATTTTCTGGTATTTTTAGTCAGGATTTAATTCTATGCCCTTTGCTACTAAATTTCCTCAACTCTGTGGACACAGCAGGTGAGTAAGGATTGTGAATAGACCTAGAATGGGGTTCTAGAGAATGTTAAAGATGTAAATTGTGCTTTCGTGCATGTGTGGAATATGTATGTCAAAAATACAGCTGTGATCTTAAATCGAATAGCTTAATGTGAAGTAAAAGTTAGCATAGGTGTTGTACTTTTTGAAGCTTTGTTGTCATTTCAGCAGGACGACTTGTGTTTAGTGACAAGTGTTTAAATTTTTGGATGGAATCTCAAATAGTTTGTGAAATATGAATTCTGACATTTCTTGTTTTCTCTGTTTTTAGCAGGTAATTGCTGCCATGGAAACACAACTGTCTAATGGGCCAACTTGCAATAACACAGCCAACGGTCCAACCACCATAAACAACAACTGCTCATCACCAGTTGACTCCGGGAACACAGAGGACAGCAAGACCAACTTAATAGTCAACTACCTTCCTCAGAACATGACACAGGAGGAACTAAAGAGTCTTTTTGGGAGCATCGGTGAGATAGAGTCCTGTAAGCTTGTAAGAGACAAAATAACAGGTATGCAGTTTTAGATAAGGTTCCTCACATGTAAATGATTATGTTTCAAGGTGTGAGAAAATTAAGTTTACTGCCTGTAAATCATTCAGTGCTAGAATTTTACACATCTAGATTTTCTCTCTCTGTTCTCTGGCTACATCAGCACTATGAAACTTTAACTTTTAGATAGTTTTAAATTTTTATTTCAAAGCATAAAATATTTTTTTATGAGCAGTATATATTTAACTAGACTTTTATATAATCTGAACTATACAATAACATTTTTGAAAATGTTTCAAAGTTGTACGTGTATCTGGAGCAGCAAGCATCATGTTAACCTTTAGTTTTGAGCTTGCATGGTTTAACATTTCAACAATGAAATAAGGGGAGAATTGTATTTAGCAGAGGAAAATGACCTTAAAATGTCCTTTTTCCTTAAGTCTCTGTAGTTCTGCTTATATATGACCAAGTAAATGGTAATACTGACATTGTCAGTGTATAAATATTTGTACAGATACAATTTGAGTATGGCAAGATCTTAGCTTCTGTCTGTTAACAAGGAAAGGGAAAAGTGGTATCTGAGTGCTCCTCTTAAAAGATAAGAATGAAAAGATGAGTAATTTGGATTTTAATAACAGCACATTTTGAATATTAGGTAGTAGAAAGTCTCTTTAGTATTTTGGAGGATTTGACTAAACTTTTAGAATAAAGCAAAATCTAAGTAAGTGTTTTTGGCCATAGATGGGTTGATAGAGGAGTTGTTTGCAGACACTGAAAATGGATGAAGTGTAGACAGACTCTGTAGCTTTTTCATGTTAAACATGAATGATGGTGCATATCAGGTGGTTTATCACCAGAATATTAAACTAAATATTTGAAATAAGTAAGCAGTTTGAGAAGTTGGACCAAGAATTTGAACTTTGACTGATCATGTGACCTTGGACATGTCAGCTGTTGGCTTCAGCTTCAGGTTTCCTTGGTAAAATGAACTAGAAGGCAGAGGAGGGGGTCCCTAGCTAATTTTTGGAGTCAACTGTGACTTTTTATAGGATGATACCTTTAGCTGTTCTTTTATCAAGAGAGAAGGGCTTATTGTCTCCAAAGTGACTTAGAGCTGTTAACCTGGGCTTGGCCTCGTGGTCGTATTTACTTGAGATGCAGATTGAGGTTCACAAAAAGAATTTATTTATTAAAATCAAGTAAAAACCAAGTAAGACTTGTTTATCATAAATCCATAATTATATTTTAACTAATTATGTTACTTAGATGTTCACCATGATAAGGTTTGTTTTTTGTTTTTGAATATTGATAATCAAATGAATAATATTTTTCCATTCCCCCCCAAATCAGTGTAGCAGTATACATAAAATTTGTTAAAAAAAAAAAAAAAAAGTTATTGAAAAGTTGGGAAAGATAGAGAACAAAGACTTTTTATTAACATGTGTCTGTCCTGATACTGAATTTTATGTTTTTAGCAAAACCGCATTTTTTTATGTGTGCATTTTATAGCCTCTTTGACATAAATGTGATAAATGGTATTAAGGTTTTGATATAAATGATGAGATTTCTGGTTTGATTGCTTAGTTATCTTATTTAAAAAATGATGCTTGAATTAGTTGTAAAGGTCACGTGTTTTGTTATGATAGATGAAAGCAGTAAACAAATCATACATCCAGTTGTTGAGTCATGCATTGAATTAGGCATTTTCCCACAGGAAACACCTCACAGATTTTCATCTCTTAACCTCTGGTCAGTCTTGAATTATCTTACTCTCTGTTAACCTTTTGCTAGAGCTGTTACGTGGCAAAGTTGGATAAATGTGATTTCTTTGTCTTCATGCCCTTAGCTTCTCTGGCTCTGTTTGGAGGGTGGTGGTAATAGAACCACAGTGTCGGGTAATATGAAGTAGTACATGGTTAGGTACTTAGGTGCTGCCAAAGCATGTTAATACTCGGTGTTCATTTCTTTCACTCCCGCACCCCTTGACCTTTTTATGGAGAGCTGGATAATGAAGGTTTCCATCCTAGTAAAATTCTGTTTAAAATCTCTCATAAGCAAACCGAGTACAAGAAAATGAATAGTAAGCACCAAACATCGAAAGCTGTTTTTGCTAAGCTTAGTTCCATGATATTTAGTCATAAATACTCCTCAAAACAAGTGTTCCACTAACAGACAAGTTTGAGAAAAACTGCACTCCATAGTTGACTACTTAAGAACCATAGTGCAGATCATTAACATATTAAAAATTATGTTAAAATCCTGCAGTAAATAAACCAGTTTGATTTACCATTCCACCCATCTTATTTAATCATAGAACTCTGGGGAGGGGGTGCTATCTCCACGACCCTAGAATTCCATTGAATGTGTTACTTTGGAAGTCATTTGCTAACTAGTTAACAGACAATCTGTATTTCTGCCATAAAACCTGTTCACAGCAATAAAATATGAACATGTTTCATGAAGTGAACATCCATGATAATGAAAAAGTTGAGTAGACACATTAGAATACTGAGGACCTCTTCTGTTAACCCTGTTTTGACTTGGACCACTAATATCTTATTCTTGGTATGGCTTAAATCAGCGTTCAGAAGGTTCTGACTCCTTTAGCTTCAAACATAGTTACTTTAGATTTTTTTGTAGTTGTGTTACTCTGAGTTTCTTAGTAAATACTTGTATTGAACAAAATAGTACATAGATTTCTGAAACTGGGTTTAGAATTGTTACACTTGGCAAAGTGGGCATATCTTCTGAAGAAGCTACTATTAACATATTTCTGAAAAGGTTTTGAAAGAATCTGTGGGGATTTGAACCCCACTCTGGTATTTAGCATTAGTCATCCTGAGCAGTTTTTCAGTATATGCTTTTACAGTCGGGGCAGAGTTTTTTCAGTCACTCTAATTATCCAACTTACTCTATTTCCTGGGGTAGCTAGTGGGCCAGCTCCTGCTATCTGATTTTGTAGGAGCATTTAATTGATCGGGTTGTAAGAAAACTGGGATCACTCTGTGCGAAGAAAATTTAAATCCCCCTCCCCCCACTTTTCACTTGTGTTAAGTCTTTATTTAAATAATGCTAAAATTAGGAAACTCTATCTTAAGTACAAAATAGCTAGTTAGGAAAGTGTGTGCCTCTTTCCTAAGTCCTAAAAGTATATAATTTTTAGGTTGTGTCAGTGTTAGCAGATTAATCCACTATTTTGAAAATATGAGGATTAGGGAACTACATTAAAAAACATCTTCGGTTTCAAATACAGTCATCTTCTCACTGGTCGAGATGCTGTTTATCATGTCGTTTGTCAGGCCCTTGCTTTGGGCTCATGCCAGCTCTGTGCTCTACCCTGTTTCCCATCTATAGGCATTAAATATGAGACACTTCTGTTGTTTGTACAGCATGGCTGACGTCGCTTGGTCCCTCTGAGTTCTCAAATGCACTTCAGAGTCCTTGACACCTGCTGATGCTGCATTCTAGAGGAGTGAAATGGATTTTATGATGCAAGGAATGAATAATAGAGCGTTGGAATTGGAAAAACCCTCGAGGTGACCTTAGCCAACTCCTGCACTGACCAGAGATGAGAGGCCTAGGTTTGCTGACATGTTGAGTTCAAGATTACACGTCCATTAAGTGGCAGAGCAGTGACCCTAATTCTGGTTTTCTCATTCTTTCTGAGCATGTCTCCTCTTGCCTTGTTGTTGGAGGGCCAGAACTCTTCAAAACCTAAGCATAGGGCCAGCAGTTGAATTTCTAGTGAAACGCATAACTTTTCTAGGATCACACAGGGGAATCATCTGGTGAGTGGTGAGTCTTCCACAAGAGGATAATGGAAGACTTTTGAGGGTCAAGGACTGAGGGATATGTAAAACTAACAACATGATCATCCATGCTTCTCTAGAAACTATAATCCCTGATTGTCAGTTTAGGTAGTCTAGCCCAGTGACTGCATGACCCAAGTCTGGCTGCACATCTTTACCTGAGGGAATTTTTAAAAATAAAGACTTTGGAGGCCTTGAAAATCTGTTGTCAAGAAGGCTCTCTCAGTGATTTGATGGGGCAGTCAATTCAGTATTTAAAGTCTGGTCAGTAGAATACCTGCTTTGGAGTCACTTGGGATGACTGTCAGAAATGCAAGTTCCAGGGCCCTGCCCAGACCTACCTAGGGAATTTGTCTATTCAGGGAGGGCCTGAAATGTGGGAATTACCTGGGAGTTACGGACGTCTTTTTCCTGAACATTTTGCAGGAGATGATAGAGCCAGGGATAGCCAGGTTTATCTTATTTCTGGCTGGAAGTGGGTGGGACAGGTGGGTATAATTGCAATGCCCAACTGTATGGCAAACAAGTTTCAGATGCTGTTCTCTCTCCAACTTTTGATCTCTTGGGTTTCAGGACTAGAAACATTGAGTGTAGAAGTCACTGGGGCTGTGTCTTTACTGAATACCCGACCTGTCCCTAGAAGAGTGTATGTGTGTGTGTGTGGGCAGGTATGTATGTGTGCACGTGTGTGTCTGTAAGTGTGTAATCAGTTTTTAAAACTCTAGGGTAGTTTGTTCTGTGGCTGTTAACTTTGCCTTCCAAAAGAGGAGGTAAGAGAATTACAGTTGAAGACCTCAGGAAATGAGTGCTGCCCTTTCACATCTTAATGTGATAGCTTCACTCTTAACCTAGGAATTGTTGAGGTAGGTCCTGTGCTGACCCCATAAGCTGCCAATTAGAAGCTTTCAGACAAAAGCAAAAAACAAAAGGCCAAAACAGACATAAAGAAATATAAATTACACGGGCTTTGCAGATGTAGATTATCTCTGGACAGGCAGTGCCTTGGATAGGAACACAGACCTCTTTTTTTTTCCTCCCTTCCTGAGATCCCATGTGGTGAAGTCGCATACAAAACATGAGGGATCTTAGCTAGGTTTAACTTATGTCTTTGTTGCTTCCTGAGAACTTGAAAGTTAGTTTTTAATGCTGGTTTATTTTATGAGGATTATATGATTTTCAAACTTTATTTTGACAGCATGGTATTTTCCCCTCTTTTTAAAAGCAATCTTAGCTCCTCAGGATTGAAAGAGATAAGTGGTATTTTATTAGTCTAATGCATACCTTCAAATTTAATAGCTTTTTTTTTTAACTGTGATGAAGTCAGTCACAGTGAGCCCAAGGCAGTGATGAACATTAATTTGAGAAATGTGGTTTTGTGCATCAGTTGCAGTCTTTAAGTCAGCTGATAGTTGTTAGGTATTCATAGTATCTAGAGGTTAAGAATCCTGATTCTTGCAGACAAGTGGTTGAAAAGAGCAGGATGGTTGAGTGAGTTGGTGGGTGATGATAGTTTAATAAATACCTCATTTTTGCTGACTCTGGGTGTATTTAGTTAGAAATTTGGCACAAAGGCTGGGCTTATGCCCAGGTGTTCACAAAACAAGAAAGCTTTGCAGCACAGGGTAAACGCATTGCTGCTGAGTATATTAACTGTGGAATATAATACATTTGAATATGTCCATCTTTAGATTTTAGTGGCTAAATTTGTATAAAATGAAATTCATATAAAATAAGATGAAATTTATTTTTTCATGGTATCGAAGAAACTATCAATGTGCTATTGAAGAAACTATTTATTAGTATATCTTAAAATTACTTTTCTGTGTACCCTTGTTTCTTCCAAAGGTCATGACTAATCAAGTCATTTCAAAAATCTGATATTGCTGATTGAGCTTTTTATAAAGTTTCAGGGGAAAACTATAAAATTTATTCTTTTAGCTTTGTTTTTTCCACTCAGACTTTTAACTTGGTGTTTTGTAGAATAATTTTCAAAGTGTCAGTATTGATTATAGGATTTAAGAAACTAAATACATTGGTTTTTAAATTTTAATTTTTTATTCATTGTCAGGGAGAAAAAACTTTTCCTGTACCCTCTTAATTTGCAAGCCCCCAATTACTGAACCTAACAAAAGACAGGTTACACAGTGTTTATATGTCCACTGTATCTCAATAAAATCAGGGAGAAAAGGGCTTACCAGAAGTGGCAATACGGTTTTTACTAATATTTCACATGCATTGGAAGTTCACAGAAAAGAAATGAAACAAAGAAGTGACTAGTCTCTGGGGCTTGTATGCCATTTTAATTAAACAGAGGGGATTTGGGTTCTGAGAGTGGATAAACTGCAGGTAATGACCAAGAAAATATATAGGGGGAAACTAATGGAAGATGAGAACGATTTTAGCAGGGTTTATTTATGCAGCTTCATCTTGGTGCTGGTTCTCCATCTCCATTGGTAAGAGTGGCTCTCCTTTTCCTGGTAGAGGAGAGGGGAACACTTTCACAAGGGAAGTTTATAACCTGTTTTTAAGGCAGAAAAAGCTAGGGGAGAGAAGAGTATCTGTTGATTCTTAATTGCCTTTAACTCAAAATAATCCTTGTGCCTATGAGTTTGGGGTGAAGGGACAGGGCATATTCTGACTCTCTTCACTATGAAATAAGTTTAATTCTCAGTTAGCAAACTGAAACAGAAGTTTCTTCTGATGTTGTTGTTCAGTCGCTACATTGTGTTGACTCTTTGCCATCCTATGGACTGCAGGAGGCTAGGCTTCCCTGGCCTTCACTATCTCCTGGAGTTTGTTCAAACTCATGTGCACTGAGTCAGTGATGCCGTCCAGCCATCTCATCCTCTGTCACCCCCTTCTCCTTCTGCCTTCAGTCTTTCCCAGCAGCAGGGTCTTTTCCAATTTTGGAATGTGGGGACAGGACATATTCTAACTCTCTTCATTATGAAATAAGACTAACTCTCAGCAAAATGAAACAGAAAAGTTTCTTCTTCTGACAGTCTGTGGTAATGAAACCTTTAAATGACTAGTTTCTGAAAGGAAAAACATCTATTGTGAGGATATGGACAAGTTTGGAAGAGAACCATTCTCAATTAATTTGTAAATTATCTGTATTTTTGTTTCTCTCTTCTTGATGGTGATCTTTGTATTGCTTTGTTTTATTCCATGAGGGGAAAAAAAAAAAAGTGTATTGTAACTCCCAAGAACAGGTTACCTAGTTTCTCAGCAGCTTTTGAGGAGCTTCCCTGGTGGCTCAGATGGTAAAGTCTGCCTGCAGGATCAGAGACCTGGGTTCGATCTTTAGGTCAGGAAGATTATCTGGAGGAGGAAATGGCATCCCACTCCAGTATTCTTTCCTGGAGAATCCCACGGAAGAGGAGCCTGGTGGGCTAACAGCCCATGGGCTCACGTCGAGTCAGACGCAGTCGGGTGACGGACACTTTCGCTTCCTTTCACTTCACTGTGAACATGAGGTGGAACCTGTTGGTTAAATAAAGTTGAGTTTTGACTTTATACTTTTTTAGTCCTTGTTTCCCCTGAGACTTACCTGTTTTGCCAGTAGATTAGGAACACAGTGTTTTAGTGCCCTTGACTTTTTCCCTTAATTAGTTTAATACAAAACACAACCTTTGTTAATGTATTCAGATTTAAGTATACAGTTGAAATTCTTCTGTGAGCATTTCTCCTGTTAAATTATAGCAAGATGTGAACGCCCTTGTTGTTCTTCAGACTTTTCCATGATGTTTCTTCTAGTTTTTGGCTACTTGTACTTTGGAAAAAGTACACATACATACATCTGTACCTGAAGTGATGTAAAATAGACCATTTTCAGTTGCATTACTTAGTAGCTGTCATCATAACGATGGAAAATGTAGAGGAGTAAAAAGATGTGAACTAAATGGGAGAATATACAGAACACATTCTGACCCAGGAATCCCTCCTCTGTTTTAATCCATAGAATGTTAAAATCCTGGTTTTCTGGTATGCAGTTGATTTATCAATCTGTTTTTCTTTCGATGGTTTTTTTTCTGTTATACTACCTTATCTATTGCACTACCTTATCTATTGCACCTGCCCTTGCTTTTTTAACTTTCTAAATTACGAGTACAGCAAAGTGTTTTTATTTTGCACCTGTTCAAGCATTTTAAGTATTTCTTGAACAGAATAGTTGATCATTGAAACTAAAGCTGTGCTTCAGAATACACCTCCTCCTTCTGCGCTTGTTTTAAGTTACTTGACTTTCACTTGAGTCCACCGCTGCTACTAGATTTTGAGAGCCGAGGAAACCATGAATGTCTTTTTACAACTAAAAGCGCTAACTTTAAAAAATATTTTCTGACATTTTACTTGTGAGTGTCTTTTGATCTGTCGGGCCTGTGCAGTGGTTTGGTTAGCATGTTTTACTTTAAAAAAAAAAAAAAAAAACAAGTAATTTTTTGGCTGTGCTGCCTGGCTTGCAGGATCTTAGTTCCCTGACCAGGGGTTGAACCTGGGCTGTGGCAGTGAAAGCCTCCTAACCACTGGACTGCCAGGGAATTCCTTAGTGTGTTTTACTTATTAATGTATCTGGTTTTGCTTCTTAAAGTATCAGAATGTCAATATTTTGACATCATTGGCTATCCCTTGATTGCTGATGGTATCTTCATACATTTTTTGAGGGACTTTAAGCTGCATTGGCAGCTCCTCCCAAGTATTATGAAGAGATGGAGTCTCATTTAAAACTACCTTTTTTGTGTTTAACTACCCAGTAATCTCTTATATCACCTTAGGTAATTGAAGGGTCATAGCAGAGGCCACGGTCTAGGACCTGCTGTCCTCCCTGTTGGAGGACCTCTGCCCATCCCAGAGGGTCTTAGGCATAGCCTCCCTTGCACAGTGCAGTCCTGTGACTCAGCCTGGACCAGCCCTGAGCCAGAGCACAGAGTAAGTCTGTTCAACCAGAAGAACCATTAGGGCTTTCCTATTTTTCAGATCAGCTGTGATCCACTCCTAGCATGCTCTGCCCATACTGACGAAGATCATTTGTTTGGAATCCAAACAGTTGAATATGGTGCCCTGAAGCCCAGAGCCCCTGGGGTAGGCTGAGTGTGAAGAGGGGACACAGCCATCTCAACCTCTTAGGGCTCAGGAGACTGCTTGGTCACTTCAAAAGAAGAGGGGAGAAGTTGGGGTTTTAGTTTAAACTGTGTTGTTAAGCGTTCCTTCCCATCTTTCCATGAAATGAGCTTTGAATGCAGTGGTAATAGGATTTACCAAATTCCTGTATATACCAGGGTTGTTATTAGCTCAACTTGGGATCAGGTTGTTGGGATTAACAAAGAAATGAGACAAAATGCTTGCTATCTTCAACTCCCTTGCTAGGGAGATAGGCTAAGGAGCACAGGTTTTCGATATTTTAGCCTAGAAAGAACATGTTGCATTTACATTCAAATACAGGCCTAGCCATTTCCTTGTGTTGTAGTGTTGAATTATTTGACTCGGAACTTGTTTCTTCCAATAAAGTGCCTAGCACATAAGGGTGCCTAGCACTGTTTCTCTCTCTCCCCGGTCCCTTATTCATTCAGTTAGAAGACAATTGCAGATGTTTTTTTCCTCCAGGCAAACTGGGGGAAAAAAAAAAAATCAAATCTTAGATTTTTCTCATGATGTGGAAAAGTTTGCAAAACATTTTCTCTTCTTTGCTTTCTAGATGACTTTACCAACAGAATTGATTTTCTAGGGATGGGACAGAGTGGGACTAGGAAGTACAAGTCGGGACTTGGGAGCCCAGAAAGATGATTAATGACATTACACCAGCCTCTGTGAACTGGAGCACTGGAGTGTAGAGTTATTGCTCTGTGTGGTATTGTGTAACTGTTATTCAGAATGAATTAGCTTGACTTAAAATATGAAGGTACTCTCAGCCAAGCTTCCCCAGTGGACTGTTAACTGGCCTGGAAGGTCAGCAGGTTGTTAAATTGAGCCATGAGGTATCAGATGAAAACTAACTGAGGCTTGTTTTCACTGTTACTGATAGCTTCTTCCTTAAGATTAATACGCCTTTAATGTAAATCATAAATACCAGTACTATATATTCTGATTTCATCAAGTAAGATTTTGAAGAAGAGAAATGAAGGGGTCTGTGTGTTTGGATGTTAAGAAGCCCAGTGTTCCTGTAGTGTTAGGAGATCAGAGGACTTAGGAAAAAAAAAAAATTGCTGTCTCTTGATTTTCTTTTGTTGAAATATTCACTGAAAATATTTAAAGCATTGCCTTATTCAGTCATCACAGACTTTACAGATTCCAGTTTGTGTAAACGGGGGGTGGCGATTTCCATGAGGGCATGGTTAACTTAGCAGATGCAATTTTACATCTTGTTTTCCTTTTTTTGTTAAATCCTTATGCATATTGTGAATTAGAGTTTATTTTTAGCTCTTAATGAGTTCTTTCCTCATCATTGTACTTTTTGTTGAAACTCTGTTTTCTACATAATGCTTTGATTTTGAAGGGGGAGTTTATATAGCTCACAAGTCCTGTATCTATCCCCAGTCTCCACTCCAGTTCAACTAGAATTTGTATTTTTTCATTTGCAGTAATAGATCTGGTTATCTGTTACTTTGTAGAGTAAGTGTGGTGATGCCATTGACTCTTCACCACCGGTTTGACCTTTGCGATTTATCCTGAGAAAGTTAGATTTAAAGGAGGCATAGCTGCTTGTAAACAGGTAAACCAGAATTATTTCATTGTATTCAAGGTCACTGGAGCCTGAGGGAGCAATTTTATTTCTTTATATTTTGATGTTTTACATTCAATCTTAAGGAGTCACTGGGTCATTAACACAGTAGCTTCCAAGATACTGTGTTCTGAATCCTTCTTCCTGACCCTGGTACTTGTCTCTGAGAGCTTTTTTCATACCACTAAAATGAATTACACTTTGCTTTCAGTCCACTTGAATAAAATGTACCTAAATAGGCTGGTTATGGTGTGTCAAATCAGTTGACTTCTCTCCTCCTGTAAAATAAAGATGCTTTCCTAAATGATCTGAAGTCTTACCTAGCCCTGGATTTCTGTGACCTTTCTCCTTTGTGAACAGAACTGCGAAGTTAACTCTTCAGCATAGTGCCGAGGGATTCTGACATGTATGGTGCAGAATCGTTCTGCTTCTCAGGCAGAATGATTTGGGATCTAACATTTAAGCTCAAGATATTTAACTAGGTTTTTTTTTTTTTTTTTTTTTAAACTCTTAGTATTCCTGGGCATTTATTTCAGGGGTGAATTCCCTTCTTTCATGTTATAATCAGGTTAAAATACAGAATTGTCAATATTGATTTGTTACTGTATTTTTTGTTAATGCATTTCGTTTTGTAAGTGCTGGAAATTGGAAGCCTTTGCAGAAAGGCATGATGGCGTATCATTGTTCAATGCATTAATGTCCCCCAGTTCCATATTTGAGGACATTAAAAACAGACCTAATGAGCTCTTAAAAATCGGAATGTGATATCTTCTGAGGTTAGGTTCCCTGATCTTACTTGAGATTTTAGTTTTCTGAGTGTTTACTGAAAACAACATATGTGGACATAGCCATCGGGGGAAGGAGGGCATCTAATATTCTTTCCTGGTTTGTAGGGCTGGACAGAGACTTTTTAAGAGTCCCTCTCCCTTTTTGGTGGGGCAGTGGTAAGATACTGCCAATGAACTTAATTTAGTGTATACAGTGCTTAGGTAGTTTTGGTTAGGTGAAAACAAACATCTGAGAGGGAAAGTGAAAGGAAAGTGAAGTCGCTCAGTCGTGTCCGACTCTTGGCGACCCCGTGGACTGTAGCCCACCACGCTCCTCTGTCCATGGGACTTTCCAGGCAAGAGTACTGGAGTGGGCTGCCATTTCCTTCTCCAGAGGATCTTCCTGGCCCAGGTATCGAACCCAGGTCTCCTGCATTGTAAGCAAGACGCTTTACCGTCTGAGCCGGCTTATCTGCTTCTTAAGACCAAATTCTGCCATAGGTACAGGCATCAAGCTAGCTGGCTCTAATTGACTGATAAATTACTTTGCAAGCTTGATGGAAGTGCTAGTACTCTGTTCTTTTTTGAGGTGCTTCCAACACACCTTTCATGAAGTGCTCACTTGTGGCTGACAGCATTCCAGGGGTGGGCATCTGTGCCCTCTGTTTGCGTCATGCAAAAAGAAATCCTTCTGAACAAAGGCTGAAGCCAGGACTGTGTCATATTCAGCTTCTGTCCAGAAGCGCACGAGTGAAAGACCCCTTGGATTCTCGTGTCCTGTTGACACAAGACCGGATAGTGTCTCTAAACTAGTTTAACACATCTGGAATACCTTTAATTTTACTAATGAGACTGCCATTTCTAATGCTCAGTACACTAATTAACAAATAAGTAGCTTAAGGAACAAAGAATGAATACTACTATTCATTATAGTAATTAGCAGAGAATTGGTTGTTGACTTAGATACAGATGGTAGATAGTCTTGTAACTAGGCACTTTTGGAGGTTTCTCCTTACTTGTGTTGGACGAACATAAATAACGTCACATTGATTCATGACAAATTAAAGAAAAATTAAACTGCAGTAAAATCCACATACCATCAAGTTGACCATGTTGACCATTTTAAGTATATGCCTCTGTGGCATTAACTATATTCACAGTGTCGTGCAGCCATCACCACTGTTTCTAGAACTGGTTAATCATTCCGACCTCAAACTCTGTACCCATTAAACATAACTCCCCACGCTATCTCCCTTAGCCCTTGGCAACCACCGTTGTACTTTTTATCTCTATGAGTTTGTCTGTTCTGGGTAAAACAGTGAAATTGTTTGGTATTTGTTATTCCAGGGCTTCCCAGGTGGCAAAGTGGTAAAGGATCTGTCTACCAGTGCAGGAGACACCAGAGAGACAGGTTCGATCTCTGGGACCGGAAGATCCCCTGGAGTAGGAAATGGCAACCCACTCCAGTATTCTTCCTGGAGAGTCCCATGGACAGAGGAGCCTGGCGGACTACAGTGCGTGGGGTCACAAAGAGTCAGACACAGCTGAGCACACGAGCAGAACATTATACCAAAGTGTTTCTTGTTTTTTTTTTGGTCGTGTCATGCAGCATGTGGGATCTTACTTCCCTGACAGGGATCAAACCCTTGTCCCTTGCATTGGAGGTGCAGCGTGTTAACCACTGAGCCTCCAAGGAAGTCCCCCAAAGTGTTTTAAAAGTAAATTATAGCAGTTGTTTTAAGAGATACTAAATTTTTGTCTTGGGCCATGGGTTTTTTTTTTGCATATTTTATTTCCTTTTATTTCAGTGTGCCTTAAGGCACCAACCCCTCCTTTTGAAATATTTTTTTGTTTTCAAACTTGGTTCTTGCCACTTTCCCCGTAAAAGGAGTATCCAGGAAGAAAAGAGTGAATTTGTACACTATTTCAGCAGATTGCCTGCTACTTGCAGAGACTTCATCTTGACCCTTTGCAGTGGTCCAGCCTGGTTCGGGCTTGTTTTCTTCTTTGGACGTTGCCTCCAAGCTCCATGGCGTATCGGCAGGCCACCTGGAGGAAGGGGTGATGGCACACACAGAAGATTCAGGAAAGAGAAGCAAAGCAGCTGTGCGCCCCAGCAGCCCTCTCTGCCTCCATACTCGTCTACTTCCCCTTCTCCTGGAGAGGCATGCCCTCCAGGGACGATCGCCTGTGCGAGGTCCTGGGACGGCACAGGGCAGTGGTCTCAGGCTTCTTTCTCTTTATCTTGCTTCATCCCCTCTTCTGCTGAGAACCTGAAGGCAGTCTTGGCAGAAAGTTGTTGCTCAATAGAAGGAGCCAAAGAGGAAAAAGTAGACTTTCTCTTCTATAGTTGTAGCTTGACCTTCCGTTTTTCCTCCTTCTCTAGCACTCCTTTTGCCCATCCCATCCCACCTCCCCTAAAACAAACAAACAAAAAAAACACACACACACCAAAAAAAAAAAAAAAAAAAAATCCAGCGAGGGAGATCCCTTTTTAGACCACTGGAACAATTGCTATAGTAAAGGAAGCCTTAAGCATCTTCCTGCTGCACCTTTGGGAGACAGATGCTGATGTAGGTTGAATGTAGAGGCAGGTGGTCGGTGGCCTATTTCCGCCTTTACATTATTTCAGATTCTGTGTTACTGAGTAGAGCAGTCTTCCTTTAAAATTTTAGGTCCCATTTCTTGGCCTCTTGCCTTCTCGATTGGCATCTGCCAAATGCCTGCTTGGCTACAGGAACATCATTCCACACTTGGTGACTGTATTTATTTTCAAATGCTGGCTATTGACAACTCAAGAGCAATTCCACCAGTTGAGACTTAGCAGAAAGCGTCCCCTGTGGTGGAGGTGTTAATAATTTTTTAAAGGTCGTCCTTCTTATGGTTTAAGGTCTGAACTGCTACAGGCTTCTCCACACTGTGTCCTTTGTGGGGAGCTTCCGAAGGTCTCTTTTTGTCATAGGGAAGAGCGACTTCTGGAGCTGGAAGGTCTTGTCAGGTGTTGGTGGTGAAGGTGCCTCACGTCAGCAGCTCTTGTTAACTGAGAACGTTGGCGCGCTGGAGAACGCCAGCCAGGGTTGAGTACCTGGTTTCAAGGTGGTGGCTGTGTCTCTTAAGAGATCCTGAGTCACAACATACTCTGCTAATCTAACTTCTTACTTTATTGGCACCTTATTTTTCAGGCGAGTCAGAGTTGGAGGGAACTGGACATAGTTTGCAGAGGGGAATGAAGAATGCTCTGAACCGTGACTTGTTTTTGAGCTAGGATTTAGAAGCAGTACTTCTTGGGTACTCCACATCAGGAGTGTGATTTGGAGAAGGTCTGGCTCACTAATGAGTTGTTGATTATTCCATTTGATGGTTGAATCTTTGAAGCAGTCTTTTATTTGAACAGAAATGAGAGAGATTTCTTTTCAGTTTGTATGGAGAAATCTATAAGACACTTCATGTATCCTAGAGCATTGTCTAACTTCATTATGACCATTCCATATTGAGATATTCTCTATCCTCCCTCTGTCCCTATTGTAAGTATAGGCAAGGGGCCAGTATGGGACCATAGTAAGATCAGTTAGGTGTTTTCTCCCAGAACCTCAAGGAAGTGATGGAAGGATGAGATGGTGATGGTGGCCCTTCTCATTAGACACCCTGTCTGTCTGACCTCTGAGATGATGGCTCTTTTCACTGCTTAGCCCACTGGAGCCTGGTTCCTAGCTCCTCTTGATTCTAAAAATTTCTGTGCCTCTTCCAATAAATTCCCTTTTGCTAGTTAGCTGAAGTCAGTTTATGTTACTTATAGAACTCTAGTGAAACAATTTTTGCTTAATTCACATTCTGTCTCTGTGTGTCAAAATTTACTTTTCAATACACCCAAAAGTAAGCTTACCGATTTTTTGGAGGGGCAGAGCTGGTATCACTTAGACTCAGAAGAGTAACTTTTGTAATTGCTTAGAAGTCCTTGTTTTGAACTTGTCATCTTTCCACAGAGGGCTCTCAGAAAAGGTGCAGATTCTAGGCCTCACTTTCTAGGTAAAACCTCGTTTAGGCCAGAATGTTTTCCATTAAGAAGTTATTTGAATCACAATGGGAGATTGAGCCCTTTTCTGGCTCAGGTCATAAGACATTTCCAGTTAGTTGGATACCTTTCACACCTGTATCATTCTAACCTGAACTTTCAGTTCTTTAACATAGCTAGCATATGTGTTGAGCTAGATTCTCTAAAGCATTTGTGATGTGAGGGAAATTAAGCTGCTGTCTAGAGTCCTCAGACTGCTTCGTGGTGACAAAGGTGTTGTGATTTTTTATTTTGGTTTGTTTGGAACAGCTTTTACCTTTGAGTCTGAGGTTTGTTTAAGGACTATTTTTCACTTCCAAGAAAACCTCTTACCCCTTTTTGAATAGTATTCTGCATTGCCAGTAATCCTCTAGGCTTTGCATCCTGACCGTTTTGCAGGGTCACAGTTTTCCCTCCTTTGAACCTGTTAAATTTGTCATGTCTGTAATAGATGAACTGCCCAAGAGAACTGCTTCCCCTCCCTGAGACTTAGCTTTGAGGAAAACAAAGGCTATCGGTAAAGATGTTTGTCACTGTTTTACGAGGTGTGTATGAATGTATATTTTATAAAGTCATTTGTCCCTGTCTTTCAAATAGTTGACTCGTATTTGATCCACGTTGTCGTTGTTGGAGGGAAACCAAAGTTCAAGTATAATTATGCAAAAATCATAGGTGCAGTGAAGCTAATTAATAATATTCCCTCCTAAGTAACATCTTGTGACTTCTCTCCCATTTCATTATGTTTTATGGTCAGCCCTTTCCTCCTTGAGTGTAGTCAAGAACTACCTGAAGAATGGCTAAGATGACCAGTAAGTAATGGCATTCTTAGTGATGACTCAGTTGATCTTTCTGGGTGTTTCTTCTCTAGCTTTTATAATCTTCAGAGGTCAGTGATGTTTGGTGGCTGCTGCTGTTTATAGCAGCTGATGAGAATCATAGACCTTATAGAAAAACAAGCTTACTTGTGAATGACCTCCATTTATTCCCTCTGCTTACTTAGTCATCATTTAATTAAAACCCATTGGTGTCTAGTCTTGTGGGAATGTAGGTATGCTTAGAGGTATTACATTTCTGTGTTCCATGGTGTCAGTGGTATACATCGTTAGTATCAATTTTTTTGAACAGCTTTCAGTTCTCTTTGAAAAGATCAAACTCTAGTTTTTAATCTTTATTTTAGTATATTTATTTCCAACTAATCATTGATGCAGAATCATAACTCTTGTTTGAAATAATATCCAATCAATTTTATGTCCTTACCTTGCAGCCTCTTAGGATATTTATGTAAGCTTAAAGGATTAGAATGGGATATCTGTTCAAGTAGCTTTAAGTGAAAACACAGCATGAAGGTGAGAAGAAGGATGGTTTGGCCAGGATATTACCAGGTTTTAGGAAATGATACAGAAAATCTTTGAATAACACCTTAATTAGGCGGTAGATTCTGCACTCTGAAAACAAAAATCCTGTGGGAATTGTTAAAGTTTAACTTAGATCCTGGTCCCTTGATTCGAATTTCCTTAGAAATTTTGCTTCACTTTTATTTTTTTTTAATCCTAGATGAAAATGATAGAAAATTAAAATGAAAGAACACCTTAGCTTTGTAAAGAATGATGAAATCTAGGGCTGAGGCAGCAGTCAAGATTGGGGAGTTGACCAAGGACAATTATTTGATGAATTTGATAACTAATATAATTATCACTAGGATTAACCTTTAGTTTTTTTATTTCTGAATATTTCTTAACCAGGAGTCTTGAATTGCTAGGGAAGAGAAGAAATTATGGGTTAATTTCCATGTTTTAACAGTGGAAGGGCTATAATTAAGATAGCCAAGTAGCATAGAATAGTTAATTGAATTTTTAAATTATATGTTTAATGTAATCTTTCATATGCTGGAGGCTTATGAAAAATAATTTGCCTTGGTTTCTTGTTTCAAAAGAATGCTGTTTAGAACCAATCAATCTTTATCTGAATCTTAAGTAAATCTCAGAGGGATCTGAGGTTTTTACACATATGCAAGTCACAACTGTAAGATGATAAAGCTTTTTAAACCATAAAACAAGTTCCACTTCCTTTAGTCTTGGATGTAGCATTTTAGGGAGGAGCAGAGGATCAAGACCCCAGATAAAGTATAGAAGGCTTTTGGGTTAAGGAGATGCATTGCAATTCAGAGTATATATGTGTGGTTTCTTGCTTGAAGATTGGTAATTTAGGTATATATGGACTACGTTAATAATGTTAGTATTTATTAAGAGAACTAGAATGAGCATTATATTATTTTTGGAAATAGGGCTTAAATAGTAAGTGATCTAGCAGCATACATAAAGTCTTCCAATTTTTCCCCCAAATAAAGGAGATTGGTTTGCAATATGTAATTATTTAGTACCCTGCCTCCTTTATAAATAGCAAGTAAGAAATTGTCAGCAACAAAACAGGAAAACACCTGGATACTGAGGGCTATTGAATACTGGAGTAAGGTAAGGACTAGTGTTTGGTGAAATGTTCATTTAAGTGTTGTACTTGTCGAACACCTAGTGTTTTGTATAACATTCTCCAGCATAAGATGCTCCTTTAATGAAAGTGGCTTACTCTATTGCACAGGCCTGAAATTATTTGTGAAACTTAACTTGACAAGAGCAAGGTAGATGGTAGAGTCATGGGGGTGAGCATTAGGGTGCACTTGTAGTCTGGCTTTTGTCACTGATGAGGTATCTTTAATGAATCTAGGTCTTAGACATAGCAGGAGGACATAAACTCCTTGGCCCCTTTTCTTTCGGGGACAGTTCAGTTCAGTCGCTGAGTCGTTTCCGACTCTGTGACCCCGTGGACTGCAGCCTGCCAGGCCTCCCTGTCCATCACCAACTCCCAGAGTTCACTCAGACTCATGTCCATCGAGTCGGTGATGCTGTCCAACCATCTCATCCTCTTTCGCCCCCCTTCTCCTCCTGCCTTCAGTCTTCCAGCGTCAAGGTCTTTTCAGGTGGCCAAAGTATTGGAGTTTCAACTTCAGCATCAGTCCTTCCAATGAATATTCAGGACTCATTTCCTTTAGGATGGACTGGTTGGATCTCCTTGCTGTCCAAGGGACTCTCAAGAGTCTTCTCCAACACCACAGTTCAAAAGCATCAATTCTTTGGTGCTCAGCTTTCTTTATAGTCCAACTTTCACATCCATACGTGACTACTGGAAAAACCATAGCTTTGACTAGACGTACCTTTGTTGGCAAATTAATGTATCTGCTTTTAATATGCTGTCTAGGTTGGTCATAACTTTTCTTCCAAGGAGCAAGCATCTTTTAATTTCATGGCTGCAGTCACCATCGGCAGTGATTTTGGAGCCCCCAAAAATAAAGTCTGTCACTGTTTCCATTGTTTCCCCATCTATTTCCCATGAAGTGATGGGACCAGATGCCATGATCTTCGTTTTCTGAATGTTGAGCTTTAAGCCAACTTTTTCACTCTCCTCTTTCACTTTCAAGAGTTTTAGTTCTTGTTCACTTTCTGCCATAAGGATGGTGTCATCCATATATCTGAGGTTATTGATATTTCTCCTGGCAATCTTGATTCCAGTTTGTGCTTCATCCAGTGCAGCATTTCTCATGATGTACTCTGCATAGAAGTTAAATAAGCAGGGTGACAATATACAGCCTTGTTGTACTCCTTTTCCTATTTGGAACCAGTCTGTTGTTCCATGTCTGGTTCTAACTGCTGCTTCTTGACCTGCATACAGATTTCTCAAGAGGCAGGTCAGGTGGTCTGGTATTCCCATCTCTTTCAGAATTTTCCTCAGTTTGTTGTGATCCACACAGTCAAAGGCTTTGGCTTAGTCAGTAAAGACCTACAAAGACCTTTAGGGGACACTTGGTGGCAAAAAGATGGATTCGTATGAATGAGAGCTCTTTTGTTAACTGTCTTTGCCCAATTCTTTAAATGTGTTTGTAGAGTTGCTGTGAATTTTGTAATATGGTCCCCAATAACCGAGAAGCTCTGTTTATAGATGTTACTTCTGCATCAGATGGTCCTTTGTACTAATCTGTTGCCGTGAAAATACAGCACCTTCCCCAGGAGTGAGCCTCATATGTGAGAATAAGCAAGTAGTCAAGCTTCCATGTGATATGAAGGTGGCGGCTGCAGGAGCTAACCCATTTTGTATCTCTCTTTAGAAACCATCTGTTAATTGGGAGAGAGATTGCGCTGGGGTCTCTGAGTGGTTTGCTGTAGCGTACCTGTCCCTTAGCACAAAACACAGTGGAAATTTATTTCTGTCAGGGTGCCTCTTTGACTTAATTATAGCCATGGCTCCCATCGGACCTGCAGCCTTTACCACTTTTACCATGTCCTGCTCAAGTTCCTCTATAGATTTTGTTCCATTGGGATTCTCTCCTCTTTACTGCTTCAGAGAGGGCCCTTTTAAAGTCCTTGAAGCTGTATCTGCAGTATTTAAATAGGTTTCCTTTATAGTCAGCATTTATACCCTAACCTGCCTAAACAATTGGTCTGTTTGGGGATTTCTCCCAAGTATAAAAATTAGTTCTTTCGTGTGACTATTTTAAATTGAGGGGGAGGAAAAAAAAACCACACTCCTCATACTGTCTTGGAAATGTAACTGCCTTTCTTTATTAAATATAGACTAAACAAAATGTTCTGAACAAAAAGAAGGAAAATCATATGTTATTTATACCTAAATCTTTGTGCAGATTGGGGACAATGGATGTCCTTTGGAATTTTACTTCCTTTGTTGTTGCTAAAAATATCACTGATTTCATTCTGGTCTGTCTTTTTAAAATAAAATGAACTAAACTGGAGAACTGTCCCCAGAAGGAAGCCTTGTTACTTGTATGAAAGTGAAAGTGTTAGTTGCTCAGTCGTGTCCAACTCTCTACGACCCCATGGACTGTACCCCGCCAGACTCCTCTGTCTGTGAGATTGTCCAGAGAAGAATACTGGAGTGGGTTGCCATTCCCTTCTCCAAGGGAGCTTCCTGACCCAAGGATCGAACTTTTTCAGGTCTCCCGCATTGCAGACAGATTCTTTACCACCTGAGCCACCAGGGAGTCCTGGTGTTATTGTTACTTGTATAGAGGATGCTTTATCAGTGATGCAGATAAGAAGGTGAAATGTTACCTGCTTTTACTTCATTTGAAACTTTTTGTTGTTGTTGTTTGTTGGCCACGCCATATGGCACATGAAATCTTAGTTCTCTGACCAGGGGTTGAACCCATGCTCCCTGAATTGGGAACGCAGCATCTTAACCACTGGACCACCAGGAAAGTCCCAAACCTTTTTTTAACTTGATGATATGATGCTATGCAGTGTCTCCTCTAAATGACACAGCCTTCCTCCTCCCTCTCTTTATTTTTTGACTTGTTATCACCATATTGTATGAAAAAGGACTTAGGTACATGTTTGAATTCAGAAGTCCTGTATCACTTTGTGATCGCTACATAGAGTGTTAGAATAAGGTTTGTTAACACTTTGTGCCCACTTAGGGTAGTTATTAACACTTTCACTCTTCGGATGTATGTGTTTTTTATAGCTTTGTAAGAGAGATCTAGGAAAATCATAAGCCTTCCTTAGGGCGGTCATCTTGGGTTTTGCTCTTTTTTGACTGGGGTTATCCTGTTAGATACCTGTGTGTGTGTGTTCATTCACTTCAGTTGTGTCTGAGTCTTTGTGACCCCATGGACTATAGCCCGCCAGGCTCCTCTGTCCATGAGATTATCCTGACAAGAATACTGGAGCGGATTGTCGTTTCCTTCTCCAGGGGATCTTCCTGACCCAGGGGTCAAACCCACATCTCTTGCATTGGAAGGCAGATTCTTTACCACTGAGCCAGCTGGGACACATAGTGAATGGGTATTTGAGAAGTTGTTGTATGGGTGTTCTGCATTAATGTCAGAGTATTAACCTAAGATTCTAAAGGTTCCTTGTGTCTTATTATTATGATGAAGGTGAGAAGTTATCACCAAGCGGCTTGAGGGGCTTGCCTTTGATACCCATCCTGGCCCTTGGTCTGAAAGGCCCTCTGGAGGGAAAACAGTACTTGTTCCTAAAGTTCAATTTTGGGTAAAAGGCCACTTGGATTGAATTAATTGTGCTCCTTTTCAGGTAAGAGTGTACTTGACAGAGGTTCAGTCAGTGGTAGCATAAGCAAAAGTTTTTGTGGAATAGACAAATTAGGAATAGAAGACTCGGGCTGGAATTTGTCCAGATGAGAAGTGAGCCATTTAGGATTGAGGCGATTTGTAGGGACTTGTGAAAGATATTATGGGTTTTTAGCCTCTCATTTTTGCCTCTTCAGAGATCTCTGGAACCTTTTTGAAAGGAATTTGGGGTCAGATCCCCATTCTGGGTTGTCGCAGCTTCTTGCCCAGTGTTCTCCTTGCTCTTAGGTCTGCGTTTCCTCTTGATTGTCAAGCCACCAGGGGTGGCTCCCTTGGTCTGTCTCGTGAGTTTCGTGGTCACTCCTGCTGGGTGTGTCCTGCAGTGTGGCCTCTGCAGAGCTTCTCGCGGGGAAGCCCCTGCTCCAGTGCCTGCTTCTCACCTCCACGGACCGCTTTGTGTTCAGTGTGTCTTTCGTCTAACCAGCTCCTCTGTGCTTCTCTACCAGTTAGCTCTTCTCCATATGCCTGTTTCCACAGTTGCTCTGTCAAGAAACTTCTAAATTTCATCTCTTCTATTTCAAATGACTAAATAAAGCCTTCTCTTCAGGTTCTTCCTGTTGAAGCATGAAATGCCAGTGATTAAATATAGGTGTTCTGTGTTTATTAAGTGCCATCTCTCTTGTTTCTTCTTTGCATCTCTCTTGTTTATCATTTTGCTTTAAATTTTTGAGCTAAGATCTTAGAGGGCAGACCATGTGGTATTGATCCCACCTGCTTTTCTACAGCTAGAAAACCATGCTAGGCGTGTGAACGCATTTTAATGCAATCTGCTGACGAGGGAAGCGTCATGTGTGGGAGACGATTTTGGCAGTAGCAGACATGTTTGGCTTTAGCCATAAGAATTGCTTTCTGAGTTTCTGGAAAAGAAGTATGTAAATTAAGTCCTGTTTTAAATGAATATTTTTACAATGTGGAGATCTCTAATCTGTTTTGTAGTGATGGATTTGTTTTAAAGGTTGAAGTGGTTTGTGCACCTGTGGGGTGATGAACCTTTTCTTTCTTTTTTTTTTTCTTGTATATCTAGTGTCTTGATGGATTGAGAAAGAATGGTAACATCCCAGTGAGTCAAAACATGACAGAGAACAAGCAAAACAATGCAGGTGTATTTGGAGACTATAAATATCCTGTTTGAAAAGTTGTGTACTTTGGATGCACAGGAGTCTGCCTCAAAATAATTCCTAAGCTTGGCCAAAGGCAGTGAAGTGTATGCTGAAAAGACTGGGTTTGGATAAGTCAATACTAGTTTCAAGAAGTAGCTTCCATGTACCAGCTACCTCTGTGCCTTTGAGCAAATTAGTTAATATACCAGGACCTGCATGTTTTTATCTTTAAAATGGGTACACGTGTATCTATACAGAGCTTTGCTTTGAGAATTAAGTACGATGACTCTATGTTAGTACAAGTCTCATAAGTTGCTTGTTTAGTTCAGTTCAGTCGCTCAGTTGTGTCCGACTCTTTGCGACCCCATGAACTGCAGCACACCAGGCCTCCCTGTCTATCACCAACTCCCGGAGCTCACCCAAATTCATGTCCATTGAGTCGGTGATGCCATCCAGTCATCTCATCCTCTGTGGTCCCTTTCTCCCGCCTTCAGTCTCTCCCAACATCAAGCTCTTTTCCAGTGAGTCAGGTCTTCGCATGAGGTGGCTAAAATATTGGAGTCTCAGCTTCAACATCAGTCCTTCCAATGAACACCCAGGACTGATTTCCTTTAAGATGGACTGGTTTTATCTCCATGCGAGGAGACTTTCAAGCGTCTTCTCCAACACCACAGTTCAAAAGCATCAGTTCTTCTGTGCTCAGCTTTCCTTATAGTCCAACTCTCACATCCATACCTGACTACTGGAAAAACCACAGCCTTGGCTTAGACGGACCTTTGTTGACAAAGTAATGTCTCTGCTTTTTAATATGCTGTCTAGCTTGGCCATAACTTTCCTTCCAAGGAGTAGCGTCTTTTAATTTCATGGCTGCAGTCACCATCTGCAGTGATTTTGGAGCCCAAAAAGTTTTCTTGATCGCAGTCGATAATTAGGTAGTGGTACTGTTTGCTTCCAGACACCTAGATAAAAGCACTTATGGGACAGTGAGAACAGACTTTGACCCCAGGCTTACCAGGCTTTCCCAATTGGAAGGCTGATGAACCTTGAACTTTTGGGTGAGTGAGAGAAAATCATGTGGGCCTGGTAGGATTTGCATGTTTCCCATTCTTCTGGATGAAACCCCACAGAGCTCTCTATAGTGGTCTGCGAGACTCTCATACAGTCTCAGACAGGGTACTGGGCTAGTTATAGTGTTTAGGGCCTTAAAGTAGTTTTATTGTAATACCTGAATAAAACAAATGTCTTACAAAGAGAGAAACACATAAGAAACTGTACTGGTTTTCAGTGACCTCCGTGTGTGTACGTAGGTGGACACCAGCTGGTAGTGGAAGCAGCAGCGGACACCCTCTTCACTGCTGCAGTTGGTAACTGGTTTCTCGTTTCCCTCTTTACTGCAATAATATTTTGAGGAATATAATTCCCTGGCCCTCACCTCAAATCATATTTATTTGAAGAACTCCATTGCTTTTCAAGTAAGCACAAGATAAAGCGGATTATGCAGCCCCTTTGTGTGTGTGTGTGGCAGGGGAGAGTTAATTATAATTAATAAAGCAACGAGACTATTGCAGCAGACTCAGCTCTTAACTTACGAGTTGATTTTGTCTTAGCTCAGGGTATGTTAATATCCTAACTTTTTTTGAACTGTAGGGTCTGACTTTCTGGCCAACTAACAGTTTTTTGGCTTTTGTTCTCACCATGGGGATAGCTCCAGCATTTGAAGGTAGGCTTGCTGATTTTTCTTTAGGAGCTACTATGTAAATAAATCAGTGAGTAATGAGACCTGGGCTTTTTTTTTTTTGATAATAGGCTTGAGATGCTGTAATATCTTAACTTTTTCTCAAGCTGGAGAACCTGGTCCAAGTTAAAATATTCCCCTAAAATGTGTGGACTAGAGGAACTAGTTTATTTTCCCACTTTAAATAAAGATCATATTTCCTAATCTTCTGGTCTTGGAAGCAAGACATCTTAGTATCCATGTGCACTACTTGAGAATTTAGAGGATTTAATATGCTCTACTCAGAAGCCTAAGACTGGATTATGTGGGAGTTCTTACTGTTGCCTAAAATGGTGATATATTAAGAAACCCACAGTTTTGCCGACTTAAGCAAGGTCACACTGCATTGCCAGCAGATTCATAATTATTGGGACTGGAACTATAGGAAAGTGGAGCTTTACCAGTTGTATAATCAGAGCACAGATATGGCCATTAAAATTAACTCAGTAGGAAAACACTGCTGCCGAGGCCATTAACTGCTCCCTCTCGAATTAGGAGTAGTATTTACCAAATGATTACTATTTACAACTTTGATTTCAGCAGAAAAGGTATGATTTAAACTCTTCTGTATTATCTCAGTATATCTGTGAAGTCCTGAAAACCATTTTAAATTTGGGCACTTAAGTCTCAGGCCAGCTTTATTAGCATTTGAGTGGAAGATGAGTCTTCGAGTGAGCCATCTGTTTTCTGTATTATGTGAGTATCTAGGTTGAATTCTCCATCCTGGTGATAATCCCTGTTAATGTCCTTTGGGAAACTGGTAAAAATGCTCCGAGCTTTCAAGGGAGTCTGGCTTGGTCTGTAGTAATAGGATCACAGCAGTTCTCTGCCTCATAGTTTGATCTTTCCTGTTAGAGGGTGGTGAGAAGGACCTGTTCAATTTGACCTGAGTTAGTTGAATGTTTAAATGGAAGGACTTCCTGCGTCTGGCATGCTGCATCTGAGGAGGCTTGGGCTAAGTCAGGAATTAAAATTTGGAGAGAAACGTGACTAGAGAAGATTGCATTCCTCTGTTCTCTAGGCTTCTCTCAAAGCTTTCCCCGGATGTGTGGTCCCCACATGGCTTCGTTCACAGGAGATCTGAGCTATTAAGAAGGCACCTTTGTAAAGTCTGGTGCACCTTGCTTTGGTGCCAGAGTTGCGGTGCACAGCCTGCCTGAACAGACACCAAGGCCAGTGCCCGAGAACAGAAAGCCCATCTGAAGCAACACAACACATTTGCAACTTTATTGTTGGGGGGGTGGCAGGGAAGGATGATGTTATGCTGTTAGAATGAGGGAAAGGGGTTTGGTCTGTCTTTAAAAATGAAAATTGTCCCCCTTGAAGTGAAAACTTGTTTTCCTAAATATCATTTTTTTTGTTGTTGTTTGTTCGTTAAGGGATTAAAGGATGCAGCTTTATATAGGGACCATGTTTAGAGACAGTGAATCTTCTCAATCTGCCTTTTTTTTTTTAAGTATTACATTATTGGACCTCAGCTTGCAAATAGTCTTGCTTGTCAGAGAGGACCATAGTGACCTGTTTCTGCTTCCTGGGGCATTTAGAAAAGAGTCATGCTGCTTTTGTCTTTTTTTATTTCATAAAACATTACTGCTGCTCTAAATAAAATAATAGATACACATCAATCAGCATAGTCACCTTTTATTGTTGATTCAACTACTAGGTTTTTACAGAATTCACTCTGCATTTTATTTGACTTGTACTTGAATAGTCTCAGCAGACTTAATTATATTAGTGAAAAAGCACTTTCAACAAAATTATATGCTGACATCCCATAATTCATACTTACAGATTTGTGAAACAGATTTATGTAAATCTATCAAATTACTCTAGGTGACATTATTTTTTTTTAAATTGAGATTTCATTTAAATAGTATTTGTAGAAAATTTTCATATGAAAAGTTTTATATGAACTGTTTGAAAAGGAATGTATCTCACATCACTCCCTTAGAAAGACAGAATTCTGTCACTTTTGAGCATCTTGTTTCCTTTTGTTCTGTAACCATCTGGTGCGATGTAGGGACATGGATGGGGAGCATGTGTATAAGGGCATCTCTCTTCACAACCATAAGTTCCTGGAAGGCAGATGGCTGTTTCTTCATTTGTTCATCCTCCCCCCACCCCCAATTAGCTTGTTCGTTCATTCATTGTTTCCATGAGCATGTTAATAATCTCTGCTGCTGCTGCTGCTAAGTTGCTTCAGTCGTGTCTGACTCTGTGCGATCCCATAGACAGCAGCCCACCAGGCTCCGCTGTCCCTGGGATTCTCCAGGCAAGAACACTGGAGTGGGTTGCCATTTCCTTCTCCAAATAATCTATGTTAGGGTCTTCTATATCAGGATCTATGCTCAACTTGCCCTTGCTCAACAGTCTGAGCAATGGGATGTCCAAATTGACTCAGTACCCATATGTAGTAAGATAAAGGTGGATAATACAAGGGCTGTGGAAGGACTAGGAAAGGGCACTGAACAGTGAGCACTGGGAGTGAAACAACTTACAACAGGAAAAGGTCTTAGAGAAAGCCTTCGGGCAGCGCTCCCCAACCTTTTTGGCACCAGGGACTGGTTTTGTGGAAGACAGTTCTTCCATGGACCTGGGTGAGGGGGCTAGTTTTGGGATAATTCAAGTACATTACATTTATTGTGCATTTTGGAGAGTTGGACCATAAAGAAAACTGGGAGCCGAAGAATTGATGCTTCTAAACTATGGTGTTGGGGAAGACTCTTAAGAGTACCTTGGACTGCAAGGAGATCCAACCAGTCAATCCTAAAGGAAATCAGTCCTGAATATTCATTGGAAGGACTGCCGCTGAAGCTGAAGCTCCAATACTTTAGCCACCTGATGCGAAAAGCTGACTCATTAGAAAAGATCCTGATGCTGGGAAAGATTGAAGGCTGGAGGAGAGGGGACAACAGAGGATGAGATGGTTGGATGGCATTACTGACTCAATGGACATGAGTTTGAGCAAGCTCCAGGAGTTGGTGATGGACAGGGAAGCCTGGCGTGCTGCAATCCGTGGGGTCGCAAAGAGTTTTGAACATGACTTAGTGACCAAACTGAACTTAATTTCTATTATCATTACATGAACTCTACCTCAGATCGTCAGGCATTAGATCCCAGAGATTGGGGACCCCTGTCCTAGAGGAGAAGATGTGTATTCCAGGCACAGGGAACTGAATATGAGTTTCAGCGTATCCATAGTTGTAGGAGTCCTAGAAGTAAGCAAGAAGCTGATGATGACCTTGGAAACCAGATTATGATTGGGATTTTCTTCTAGAAAGACTGGTTTTGGAGTTAACAGGAGTCTAGGGAAGGGATGATGGTTAGGATACTGTAGCAGTAATCCATGTTAGAATAATATGTGAGGACCTGTAATAATGCCTGGGGGTGGGGGATTGGAGGGGTGGGGCAGATTTAGCTGGTAGAACAAGTAGGATGTGATACCCCAATGGTAGAATGTGCACTGAAATGAATCTGCTTACACAGCCTCCCTAAAAAGACTATGAGCTACTTCCTTCAGTTCTTGGATCAAATGTTGCATTCAGGCCAGGCCCACTCTCATCATTATATTTAGGTCAGAGGCCCTCACCCGGCACCCCCAGCTCTCTAGTCTGCTGCTTTTTTCCTTTTTAGCCTTTATTTTCTTGTAGTATATACTGTAGAGCATGTTCTTTTCTTGTCTCCTAACCAGAATATAAATTGTATAAAGAGGAACTTTGTGTCTCTGCTGTGTTCTCCAGGATTAGCAAAAAGTAGCTTTTCTAAAATCATTGAAGAAATGAATGCTGAATGTTGGTGAAAAATATGTAAGATGACTTTTAAATACAGAACTTTATTTTTCACAATCCCATGTTGAGTAGGATCTCACTTAATACTGGTTGGATAAAATTAAATTAATGTACCAGGTTTGTAATCAAGAATTATGGTGATCTATTGCCTTTACCTTTAAACCTGAGGGGGTAATTTGATATTCGGAACATTGGTAGTAATTTGAAATAGAAAAGACTAAATAAAGTGACCTTTGAATTAAATGGGTTCAGAAGATTGTGTATTTTTAATTAAAATATGCAATTAAATTTTTAATTAAAGAGTGCTATTAAAAGCAATGTAGGTGGCAAGGGAATGGCTGCTGCTTTGAGTTATGCACAGTTTGGGATAAATTGGAGTTTACTGTGTTTCCCACTAGCACTCTGTCACTAAACAGATTCTCTTCCTGTTTTTCTCTTCCTGCTCTGACCCGCCTGCAGCTCAGTGCGCCTCAGCCCCATTCAGAGACGCTTGGAGTGTTTCAGCTCTGTGCTTTAGATCACTTGACCATGGTTCTAAGCAGCCTGTTTATAACTGTTCTCCTTATGCCAAGGAGCAGTTGATAAGGGATTTTTCTGTCTTTTGTGAAGAAGTCATCCTTCTCTGTGGCATGTATTTAGATTAAAAAGAAAGGTACGAAACAAAAGCCATTCACATTCACACGCTATACAGAATGCCATGTGCTGAAGTGCAGTATTGACCTGGAGTTTAAGGACCTGCTTGAAGTCATAGGCCTATGACTGTTCAGAAAGCTTCCTCTGTAGTGACGTTCTAGAATCCCTGCCACGGCTGTTAGGACCAAGGCTAGGATGAATGATTTCAAAATCTCTGAGGACCATGGGGCCACAGGTAGCTTGTGAGGACTAGTGAAGTTGACCTTATTCTTGATGTTCAGCTACCAGAGGAACTTCTTGACTTCTAAAGACAGGATTTATTGGTCTTGAAGGCTTTTTTTTGGGGTGAGCCTTGGCTTTGTTATTTTGTTCAGAATTTCTTTTGATCATGGTGGTTTCCAGAATTGTTATACTTGGAATTTAAATGTAGAGCTTTATAAGTTTTTTAAAGAAGTGATTTTGGGTTTTGAGATTGTCAATGTGCACATTCTAAATTCAGAATGACTTGAAAAATGGAATTGGAGGATATGGATAAGTGATGCTTGGTTTCCAAGCCTTCCTTGGTAGTTTATGACTATTACTAGCTGATGCATACAAAAGTGGGAGAAAGTGGTTCCAGGCTAAATATTTTTTTATTGATGTTTGACTTCCTTCTGCTTTTATTTTTTAAAAATCTGCACTCATAATAAATAACCTGAAACAGGCACTATATAAATCAGATGACTTTACACTGTCATAGGAATAACAGTGTAAAAACTCATATATACTGAAATTGATACTTGCACAAGAAGTACTGGAATTTAAGACAGTAGGCAGCTGTCTCAAAACAACTTTTTTTTGGTAGAGCTCTGTTAGAAAATGCGTGGTTACATTATATTTCAAGCATACTGAAGATGGTCCAGGTTCATATATAAACTAGTCGTGAATTGAGAGAAGAACATAGTGTTTGAGATTCTTGGATTCGAGTTCTGATGACTCCTTTCTGCTTGTTTGTTTGTGTTTTTTTTTTTCCTCTTTGGTTTGAGGATACTGATTGACCTTACCCAGCTTCAAATACCATTACTTCCTTATAGAAGAAGAATGAGTATCTCACAAGATCAATGTGAGGCTAAAATTAAACACTAAAACACCACACAGCTTAAAAAGAATGGGGAGAGGCTTGCCCATCTTCGTATCATTTGTGATGCCTTTATATGTTTTAAGCATTCAGTACATGTTTGCTGACTTGATTAGCTTGCTTGAAAATGAAAATCTGTGAAGTTACTAACTCCCTTATAGTTGCAGTGCCAACATGTTGGTGCATCTACTGCAGTGGATTTAGGAATGAAGCCGTTTAGCAGCAGTTATCTCCCTTTATATCATTTTGCTTAGGGTTGTGATAACATTTTGCTTACCTTAAATACTAATTGATGAGCGTTGCTCTTCCTAATACCAACACTAAAAAAGTTAGAAACTTTGTGTCAGAGAGCTCGTTTAGGGATAAATATTGTTTGAGTGTACTCAGTTTCCAATAGTTGAAATTTGGTTCAGTTCAGTTCAGTCACTCAGTCGTGTCTGACTCTTTGCGACCCCATGAATCGCAGCACGCCAGGCCTCCCTGTCCATCACCAACTCCTGGAGTTCACTCAAACCCACGTCCATCGTGTCGGTGATGCCATCCAGCCATCTCATCCTCTGTTGTCCCCTTTTCCTCCTGCCCCCAATCCCTCCCAGCATTATCTTCACATGAGGTGGCCAAAGTACTGGAGTTTCAGCTTTAGCATCATTCCTTCCAAAGAAATCCCAGGGCTGATCACCTTCAGAATGGACTGGTTGGATCTCCTTGCAGTCCAAGGGACTTTCAAGAGTCTTCTCCAACACCACAGTTCCAAAGCATCAATTCTTCAGTGCTCAGTGCTAGCTATGGCTGCTTGAGGGGGTCAGATCAAAGACTGACCTAGGTCATCGGATGGTGACATGGATGACATCAAAAAGTGTTAGTCACTCAGTGGTGCCCAACTCTTTGGGATCCCATGGACTGTATGTTGCCTGCCAGGTTCCTCTGTCAATGGAATATCCCTGGCAAGAATACTGGAGTTGGTTGCCATTTCCTTCTCCAAGGGATCTTCCCAACCCGGGGATTGAACCCTGGTCTCCTGCACTGCAGGCATATTCTTTACTGTCTGAGCCACCAGGGAAGCCCATTGATGACGTTGCCTTTGGTTAAATGAATAACAGCCACTGTGCTTCTTATTCGTGCATTTAGCAAACTTTTTGAGTGCCCCCAGCGTGCTAGGAGTAAGAGCTTAGAGGAAGGGCAAGAGATGGCTAAGCAGACAGGATTTTGACTTTACCCAGCAACACAACTCCAGCAGGCCCCTGCTGTGCCAGAGAGTGACTTCAGTAGGCAATGAACTGTTCCTCTGCATTGATGGATAACTTGAAGAATTTAGAAGAAAGACATCTACTAATATTTTAAAAATGCATCTGTTAAAAGGCAGGCAGTCTTCATTGCAGAGTCACTTCGTACCCAGACCATCAGCACCTTGCCCTTCTTAGGGCTCCCAGAATCCTTATTTGCAGTCTCAGATTCTCTCTCATTATTAAAACTGTGATTTTCAGCCTTGATTACATGTGTTAGAATCACTAGGATTTAAGAAACCTGGTTTGAAAATTGAAAAAAATTTTTCAATTGAAAAAAAAAAAAATTGGGGGAAAGGGACTGAGACACCACTTTTCTGTTTTTGTTTTTTAAGTGGTGTGGATGATTCCAGTGTACCAAGATTGAGAAAGGACTTTGATTAGAAACTGGTAAAATGTAAGCGAGGTGCCAGTAGATAGGAGAGATGGACTCGGTGCTTGTACAGTTGATAATTTGGTTTATTTTGTTATAGAATAGCAATGTGGAAAACCACACAGTGTTCACTTTGCCTTTCCTTCCCCTGTTATTTTGGTAGCATCTTGTCTGGTTTAATTTTAAATGAATGTGTATAAACTCCTTAATATGTAGTAGATATGTTATTTTTCCTTTATTTTTTCACTGGAGTGGTCTATCACCATCGATAGTGAAAGTTCTCATCACTGACTCAGCAGTCTCATTGGGTAGGAATTATCCACATTCTAGAAATAAGGAGGTTAATGACTCAGAGAGGTTAAGCTGTTTCTTCAAAGTCACACAGCTGGTAAACAGTGGAGCCAGGATTAGAATTTACGTGTGTTTATCTCCGAGCCCAGATTCTTTCCATCATAAAGTGCATCCTTGAGCAGCCTTTTTAATGTTCAGCCAGTTTGAATCCTGGTCAGTGATAACAGGACTGCAACACATTTCATGAGAGGCCACTGTGCATGCAGTAGGCACATGATAAATGTCAAGTTAGAAAAAAGCTGAGTGCTTAAAACTTCAGTGATTCACATACAACTTTAAAAAATCAGATCTTTGAGTAAAACACAATTTCTGTGAGTAGTGTGAGGAAAAAAATTAATGAACTGAGTTTTAGGTCTCCCCTCACCCCCTTTTATAAAAAGAGGAAAACATGTTTGATTAAAGAGTATAAGTTAGCAGTGATTATCCCCTCAAAATGATAGTGGTCCTGAAAATATAATCACAAGTTTTCATGGTTATTAGGTATTATATTTACTCTTCTCTCTCCCTCTCTCTCTTTGTATATGTGTGAGGAACCACATTAGGAAAACCAGAGTGGCCTTTCTAAATATCTGTATTCATAAATACTTAGACTTAAGGGTGCCACTTAAAAAGAAATATTCTCTCACTTTGCTATGAAATTGATCCAAAAATGATAGTTTATAGAAAGCATTTGGACCTTTACTGGGAATCTTGCAGGAAACCCTCAATTGGTTTGGTTTGACTTTTAGTAGACTAAACCTTTTAATGTCCTTTTTTGTCACCACCTTTTTAGTATTTTTCGTCTTGTCAAACTGAGAAACTTTCCTTTAGTTGAAAAATGGAGACCTTTAGGGTTGACTTTACTTGTCTGTGCATTCCATTGATTCCAGTCTCTTGTTATTTCCCGTTCCCTGAGAGTCGGGACACATCAGTGAGCCAAGGATGAGAGGTCTCAGATGATGGATAAAAGCAACAACAGACTCATGTAGAAGCAACTCTTATTCCGAAATTTTTCTGTTATTTTTATGTTTTTTCTTTGTTTTCCACATATTCTTACGGGCTTGTATGTCTTCAACCATAAATCTTTGTATTCATATTTCCCTTTATTCCTTAGCTAGGTTTTCAGACCCCTTTAGTAAATTGGATTTAGTTTATTTGAATAAGCTCTCCTCTAAAATTAATCTACTTATACACGCACACACATAGATTACACGTATACACACACATACTCATGATTCTCCACTATTTTAGACTCTGAAATAATTGTACTTGGTAAAGGCTGTAAATTTATCAGGGTAATGTGTACAGAACACTGACAGATTCTTGGTTGATGCGTTTCACTTTCCAGTTTTATGTGTAAGGAAACTGAAGCTGAGCAAGTCGTGCCCGTGAAGCCCACACAGCAGCTCCGTGGAGACTTGCACCCACAGTCGCCTTGCTGCTGGGCGCTGGGGCTTAGGCAGGGCATGTGCGATGGAACACTGGGGATGTGTGTTTTTTAAACAGCACAGCTTGCCGTGTGCTAACTGATGTTTAAACTTGAAGCTGTAATAGACAGGAGACAAAAAAGGCCACATGTGTATTTCTAGAATTAATGTAGACTTTTTACTCCTGAGAACATATGCTGGCGTTAATGACAAGACTTTATGCCAGAACGAATGTGGATGTCTGTCATCAGCGGTGGAGAACTAATGTATGCCTTTCTCCCCTTCCCTTTCATTAGGGCAGAGCTTGGGATATGGCTTTGTGAACTACATTGACCCTAAGGATGCAGAGAAAGCTATCAACACCCTGAATGGATTGAGACTTCAAACCAAAACAATAAAAGTATGTTTACATTTTTTTTATATCTACTCACAGAACAGAGGTTGAAAACAATTAAGGTCTCTTTGTAGTTCTTTCCTTTATTCATTTTGTGCCCATATAGACACTTCTCTGGGAGGTATAGCAGAATTTTTTGGTTTGTTGCCTGATGGGGGAAACTTTATTCATGAGGACTACATGTATGTGCCTGTGCTTAGTCCCACAGTCGTGTCTGACTCTTTGTGACCCCGTGAACCGTAACCCACCAGACTCCTGTCCATGGGATTCTCCAGGCAGGAATACTGGAGTGGGTTGTCATTTCCTTCTCCAACTACATATATTGCATTGGGCAAAAAGTTCATTCACATTTTTCCATTACGATTCACAGAAAACCCCCAATGAACTTTTTGGCCAACCCAATAATTACTTGTGTATTAATTAACAAAGGGACAGAACAGGAACTTTCTTAGATAAGTATCTTACTGAATTAAACTTCCATCCTTTATAGGGAATTACTTGCCTGCTGCTGCTGCTAAGTCGCTTCAGTCATGTCCAACTCTGTGTGACCCCATAGACGGCAGCCTACCAGGCTCCCCGTCCCTGGGATTCTCCAGGCAGGAACACTGGAGTGGGTTGCCATTTCCTTCTCCAATGCATGAAAAACTGTATCTGTTTCTCCTAGCACAGGGGTCGGAGAAGGCAAGGGCACCCCATTCCAGTACTCTTGCCTGGAAAATCCCATGGGCGGAGGAGCCTGGTAGGCTGCAGTCCACAGGGTCGCTAAGAGTTGGACACGACTGAGTGACTTCACTTTCACTTTTCACTTTCCTGCATTGGAGAAGGAAATGGCAGCCCACTCCAGTGTTCTTGCCTGGAGAATCCCAGGGACTGGGGAGCCTGGTGGGCTGCCGTCTATGGGGTCGTACAGAGTCGGACACGACTGAAGCGACTTAGCAGCAGCAGCAGCAGCAGCACAGGGATTGACAGTTTTGTTCTGTAAAGGGCCAGACAATAAATATGTTAGCTTTGCAGGCCATTATCAAATGTAAAAATCATTTTTAGTTCTCAGGTCATAGAAAAGCAGGTCCTTGAGCTATTGTTGGACTCTAGTCTAGCAGATTCAGCTTACTTGGAGGAGACTGACTAGGAGAGTGTATATGCCACACGGGTTATTTTTTTTCTGTTATAGTTTTCTTTTCATGACAAATGGTAAATAACTTTATGGATGTTTTCCCTGCCTTTTTGAGTTTTTGAAATTCTGATGTAAGTTCTCTCTGGATAAGAAGTTAATTCAGTTTGCTGTGTAGATTTCTTTCCCTTTAGAAGATAAAAGGGACGTTGCCTCTAGCAAACGCTTAGTACACGTGCCATCAATTTTCCCTCTTCTGCCCAGTGCAGACATTCCCGATCAATCATGGCAGCCTTTCTCACTGAGTCTGGATGTAGCTTCCAAATATTTGTCAAAATAGTGTTCCAGACAACCTCTATCAATTGACTGAAGTTGGAACCTATTTTCCACCCTTGATTTAAGAAGTCAGCTCAGACCATAGCCTGGAGTGGTGAGGGGAAGTTAGTCAAGGCTGACTGCGGTATCCATCTTGCTTAGAGGCTTGTCTAGGAGATTTCTGCTCATTTTTTCAGATATCTGGAAATGCAGTGTCATCTTTGTGTTTATAAGTTGCTTCTCTCAGAGTTGTCAGTTAAGGTAATTCATTAGCCTGGGGTAGTTTTGACATCTCATTCTTTATATTTGTTGGCTCGGAGGGAAGATGTCTCCCACCTCTGTCTCATCTAAAGGAAGCTGTATGCAGTGACCCCCAAATATACGTGAGTGTAAGATGTCTGAGATTCTACATGCTTCTTGGTCAAGAAAACGTCCTAAGTACGAAATGTCTAATTACTAGATTTCTAGTATATTCTAAGATCACAAAGGACTTGTTTGTTTTGACCTTAGTTTTTCAATCTGGAGTTTCTTTTCTAATTGTCTACTCTTCTTTGCCTACTCTCTGTGTTACAGAGTTGAACCTTTGAATAGTATTTCTAAGTGTAATGATCAAGTACCTTTAAAAAGAAGACATCCAGTGTCCAGTTACCTTTTCCTATTCTTTTGCGAACAGTCTGTCCTACTGCAGATTTTTATGAGGCTTCCCATTGTCAGTTGACTTCAGGATTGTTGCTCATGAATCGTGGTTAAGACTATGGAATATTGATGGTTGGATTGACACACCCTTTTCTCCATTCCAGATATAAGCACCCTTGTTTCTAGTGGGTCGGTTCTTTTGCTCTGCATCAGTTCTTTTTGCAGTAAGGTCCACACGAAGGTAGAAATGCAGGAGAAATGGGTCTCCATAGGAGAAATGTCCATGGCCTGCGGAGAGAGCACTGGTGACAGCTGCTTCCTCATTGTCTGTCGCCAGGCCTTCTCTTCCGGGCCCAGCTGCTCAGGCAGAATACGTGCAAGAAAGGACAGTCATGCCTTGTGGCTTTTATACCGTGACATCTGCCCCTTCTGTTCAGATTTTCTGGGGTGGGGGTGGGCTTGGTAGGTAAGCAGCAGGCTACTTCTTTCCCACCCCTCTCGTTCGGTTCCGACAGAAATATCAAATAACAGCTGGTAGCCTCAGTTTGGCCCCGATTTGTCTGAGGCAAAGCAGACCATTTCCCAAAACTGTATAGCACCATTTTTGTCTCTCTGTTCTTTCTGATTTTTTTCAATTAGATGTGTCGTGTGTTCTCATGCAACATCTGAACCAGGTTTTTCCTAGTGTTCACTGCTTTCATAGTTTTTTGAAGCTGTATTTAAGCCTTTCTGTTTTCTATTCTGTGAATCAGTTTCTTTTCGCTTTCTGCAGTCCATCCTGGTGGAGGCTCTGAAGCTAATCTTACAAAAACACCACTTTCCTCATATTGCTTCTCACTCAAAATTCTCTTCTATCCCCCTACTGTTTTACCATATCATTTGGCTTAACTTTGGAGTGACCCAGCATTATCACTGATGACTGTTCTCCACGGTAGTCAGACTGGCTCTTCCATGGCAAGCTCGTCTTATTCACAGCCTCTGCATATATGCTTTTATGGCTCCCCTGGCATATTCTTTCTCAGTGTAATAGCAGCCATCCTGTCTTTTGGAGTCCATCTGAAGTTCTTCTTGCTGCTGCCTCTCGGTTTTTCTACCTCAGGTTGGGTCTCTCCCTTCTTTTGAAGTAGTGCATGAGGGATCACAGAAGTTTGGGGATTGAAGGGAACCTGTAATATAGTTCAGACTTAAGCATTAACCTTTACCCGCAGTAAAAAAGTTGAGACCTATGTGGTAGTCACAGAATTTAGCTTAGCCTAGGCAGTTGAAGTCAGAGCTGTGACTCAGATCTTTGTCTTTTGATATCTACACTAAGACTGTTACCATGACACCATATTTTCCTTTAGAAAGCTGCAGCAGAGTAATTAATATATGTGTCATTTATAGGTATACAAGTATTGGTGCACTCCTTGAGCTCAGGTTTCTCTCATGTCTTCCGAGCCACCTATGCATTTGGTAGAATTCCTATTTATTGGAATATTGAAACAGTGAATCAAGTGCTGGGAAAGGTTTATTTAGCAGTTTTTCCTGGGGCTTCCTAATAGCATTAGCCCAGTGGGGTTTTGTGTAATAGATGGATGGTGTTGAATAGATGACAAATATTCACTATTTCTGCAATGAGTGAAGCAAGAGTCCCTCAGTCACTAGGAAATCTAAAGCAGTTATTCCCAAACTTGGTTGCAAAATCACAAGGAGGATGAGTTAGAAATACAGATTCTGGGACCCACTTCAGATCTACTCAGTCAGTGTCCAGAGGTAAGATGCAGGAATCTATTTTTTTGTTTTGCAGGTAGTTTTTGACAATGAGTCTAAGACCTAACACTTAGGAACTGCCAACATGTATGTGGGTTCTCTAAATACTTGGTACTTTTGCATGCAGAGATCCATTTTTCATCTTTTACCTTGATAATCTTGTGGATAATGCTCTTAACTGGAATATAAATCGTGGTTTTACTTTAATGCCAATTCAGCATTTGGACTAAAAAGAAGTTCATACTGTCTTCACTTTTTAAAAGGTGTGGCTTAGAAATTAGAAAAACTTAATAAGTTCACCTTATGTTGGAGATTTGTTATGTACAGTGGCATTTATAGGTTAAACGTTCAAGGTGGCAGTTCTCTTAAGGTTCAAGGTTTTTTCCTGGTTGAGTTATATGTCCCAGCAGCTTACATGGCTGGTGATAAGAGGCAATCATGATGAGTAAAGCCTGCCTGTGTTATCCCTAATAATGAGCTGGTAAGTAAAGGGTGGATATTACAATGTTTTTAGCTTTTGCTGCTAGGGAGGGTAGTAAAAAGGGAGTAAATGCACAATTTTTTCCACTCCTAAGGGAAAATGAATTTTTTTGCCTAAGTTAATGGTATCAGACCTAGATTCATGCTGAGTAAAACACTCATTTCTGAAAATACTTAGACTTCCCCCCCAACATCAAGTGCTGTGAATAAGAGAATATCACATATACAGTAAAATTTATATTTTGACTCGCAGCTTCTCCCATTTCTACAGTGGGCCTAGGAAGTTTTATTCCACAAAGTGGCTTTGCTTTATTTGAAAGTGGTAGTTGCTGTTGGGCTTCCCTGGTGACTCAGTGGTAAAGAATCTGCCTGCCAATGCAGGAGTCGCAGGTTCTGGCCTTGGGTTGGGGACATCCCTTGCAGGAGGACATGGCAGCCCACTCTAGTGTTCTTGCCTGGGAAGTCCCATAGACAGAGGAGCCTGGTCGGCTACAGTCCGTAGGGTCACAAAAGAGTCGGACACAACTTAGTGACTAAACAACAATGGCAAGGAGCTGTTATCTCAAGGAATAGAGAACTTTTCATCTTTATTGATAGGTTCCCTTGTGACTCAGCTGGTAAAGAATCTGCCTGCAATGTGGGAGACCTGGGTTTGATCCCTGGGGTGGGAAGATCCCCTGGAGAAAGGGAATGGCTACCCACTCCTGTATTCTGGCCTGGAGAATTCCATGGACTGCATAATCCGTGGGGTTGCAAAGAGTTGGACATGACTGAATGCCTTTCACTCTCACCCCTAGAAATCCTTGTCTCCTCTCTCAGAGCAGAAAAAAACCTGTCTGGAAATGCTACTAGCATAGAAAAACTGCCTAAATTTGATTTTGATTGAATTGATTTTTCTTAATCATCAGACATAAGTCAGATTAAACCTTACCTTTGCTTAAAAATTATTAATTGACATACATTAATGTGTAATTTCTCATTAAAATAATTAAACTGCCATTTCTGTCTATATGAAAAAGCTTAACAATAGGAATATTAATTGGAAATAGTAATGTCTATTCTGTGAAGTGTTCAGTTTAATATAGAGCAATTAAGTAAAGCTTAATACCCCTTTTTTCTGAGCTACTCTATTGCTTTTAATTTTTGTTAAATTTATACCTTTTCTACCTTTTCTTATCCTTTTCTCAATTAGTAAATGTCATGTTTGTCGACTGTTTTTCTGTTTTGTGTGAACTGTATCCTTAATATAGGAGGAATCTATACATTTCTAAAGTTTTACTCTCCCTGATACTGTTTAAGTGATTTAACTGGCTGTATAAGCTTGGATGCACTCGATTTTTTAACCATTTTAATTCTATTTATATCTGTAAAATCTTTAAAAATAATGAATCAGCTTATCACTGTATCACCGAGTCTATTTATCACCTGAGTCTCTTAACTTTCCATAGTGTTCCAAATTCTTTTCTAAGAAAAGGTGTAACTGTTTTTAATGAACTCATGGCTGTCACATAGGATGGTTTGGCTGAGAATGCATTTAGAGGGAAGTGCAGCACCCTGTCCTGAGGCGCTAACAGTTAACTCTTTACACTGTTGAATGTTTAGCAGCCACAGTAAAATTTGTACTGGAAAACTTGTCTGTCTCAACCCTCGGTTCATGATTATCTGGGATGGGGGTTGGTTTTTGTCTGTCATTTTAAGTTGTCATTTTATAAAATTTAATTCTGAACCTGAGGAAATACCTTGTGGCTGCTGCATAAATCATGTCTCCACTCATTAGTGGAGGAGAGGACATGGAAACAGGAATGGAAGTGAAGTTGGACTCTAGGCTTGCCTCTTGTTGGGTGCTCTGTTTAAAGTTTCTGCAGCACTCACTATTCTAGGGTATGGCTTTTATAACAGCAGGAAAGCTGAGAGTTGATACTTCTGCTGGGAAGTTTGAAAGCGGGTATTAGGGAAATCACATATAATTAGCTAGAGGAGAAAGCAGGGTGAGGAGTGGTGTGGAAATGAGCCTGAGAGCAGACAGGATCTGAAAATGTATGTGTGCCAGGCTGAGTGAGGAGCCTTGGTTTTATACTGTAGGTATAGGAGGACCAGAGTTTTCAGCAAAACAGTGACAGGATTGGATTTTGGTGTTTCTTAGGAGGGGAAAATCTGCCTTGGATTTAAACTCCGCATCCCTCTGAGCATCTCAAGCCACCTCCAGCTCTTGTGGCTTATTTACATAGTTGATATTTCTCATGAAGGTACAAAGTGTAAATGCTTATAGAAGAAGTGTGGGTTTCACAAATTTATAAGGCCTCTTCTGTAAAGTACCCATCAGTTCAACAAGAGTATAGATCATAATTGACTTTTTATCTTGACCAGACTGGGGAATTTTGAAAGTAATAGTCTGAAGGACAGACCTCACAGTAACTGACAACTTTTGAGATGTTATCCTAAATTTATTATTTATCTGATCAGGTCTCTGTGGAGAGACAAATGGAAACTTTAAGTAAATGATTTCTATACCTTTTTTAAGAAAATGAGATTGGGTGTATGTTTTTCTAATTTCATTTTTAACCCATGATCTGGAACTTTCTAGAGCCAAATTCTAAGTGTATTATTACTACATGTGATTATCAGAAACTCTTCAATGCATTTGAATAAACCTCATATCTATATTGAATCCAGTTTACATAGTCCTTATATGAAATGAGGAATAATAGTTTTTTTTTTTGAGTAATGTGTTTTTTGTGGAATGCTTTACTTTCAACTTTAATTTTTTCTTTTTTTTTTTAACATACAAATCTCCAGAGGTTGTTATTATCTAGGGGACGGTCTGGCAGGGTCCAGAACCTGGTCCTGACTTCAGGCCTGTTGTGTTATTTCTGCTCCTTATAAGCTTTGCCCATAGTGGGAATTAGACATTGGAAAATTCCCAGGGGGCAATACCTTGGCATTCTCTAAACAACTTTTCTGTAGAAGGTACTTCCCCACGGTTGCTGGAGCAAAGGCTAAGACTGCACAGAGGGAAGGTTGAAGAGGAGTGTTCCTGGGGTCAGTGTCCTAGCTCACTTCCTGTCCATCCCTGCTTGTGAATCACGGAGGGTGGCACTGGGGGTCTTAGCAGCTGGCCTAACCCATCTCCCTTGGGAGGGATTTTGTAGATCATTTTATTACACAAGCCTGGCCCTTCATTTCCTGCCTATTTCATACATGTACACCAGCAAAGGTATTTCTAATGCAAGGCACTGTTAGCACTTCTCTGCTTAACTTTTCTAGTGCTCTTTAAGGGTAGGGTAGGGCTTGTTGTTGTTCATGTATAACCCAGGAGAAGTGGTACTTGCTCAGTTTGGTGGCTTCAGCCTGTAGTTTCCAGACCGACTAGAGAAGTTACGTAGGTGTGCCGCCTTCTAACAGAGCCACAGTTCCTTGCTGTATCTGCTTTTGTGTAGGGTTTTCATAGGACTTTTATTCTTCTATTTGTCTGGATTCATGCCAAAACAGCAATAGTTTCTTGTAGCCCTTTGGCCAATGAAGTGAAGTGCAGGTTAAGGGGCTTGTTCAGAAGTAATATAGCTAATAATAATACTGCTAGGACCAGGAATGGGCCATGGTGGCTGATGCTGGCACCTTTTATGGTTTTCTTTCCATTTCATGTTACTGATGTTCAGATATCTATACCACTATACACAAATCGAATAGTCTCTTGAAGACCTTGATTTGGGGCTCTTAGTATCCTGAGATTTTCTGAACTAGTTTTGTTAGGTGCAGGGGAGTGGAACAGTGCCTGGTGATGGAAAAACTCAATTGTCTTTCAGGCTGAGCACTGGAGATAGCCAGACCTCCAGTTTGAGAAGAAAACTGCTCTCTGGAGATCCTGTTTAGCAGATAGGTGAATTAACATTTCAATGGTAATTGGACAGTAAAAGAATTATTTTAGTAACTTTCTCAACCTCTGTTTTGTAGGAGACCATTCATACTTCCAGAATGTTTTTCTGGCAGGATCCTTTGAGTCCTAGATGCTAGTTTAAAAATCATAGCAAAGCGCATTTCTCTGTCTCTAAATTTGTGTGGACTCTAGAAAAGCTTGTGTGGTCCATTTTCTTCTACTCCCACCTCTGCCAGGTTTTCCTTTAGCATCAGTTCTCAGCCACAAGTACTGCGTCAGAATTCCTGGTGGAATTTTTGCTTCAGAAAGTTTCTTGGCATGCTATTTATGAACAAGCAAGAGAGGCGGCTGTGTTTTGAAAACAATACAGGAAATCTGTTCCTTACTGTGCCCCGCCCCCCTTCTTTGAGAAGAGCTCGTTTGAATGCTGCATTAGGACATAGGGCCCCGAGTCCCAGATTCGTGTTCTGCTCTTGTCTGTGGGTCTAGTTTCCTCAGCTATAAAATGGTAGAAATGGTACCAGGTTACTCAGCTCCTGTGAAACATTTGGCCTGAGATCTAGAGGTAGAAAATACTTGTGTTGGCTGTTATTTTCAGAAACAGAAGATCAAGAATATTTCATTATTTTTTAGTTTGCATTTTCTATATTAAAGTGATATTTTTGGAAGTCTAGTTGGGAGGAATTAAGCTAGTTTTATTCTGAAGAAAGTAGTCACAGTGTTTTAATTCTTTAGTTTAATTTTGTTGGATATTTTAAAAATGGCTCTAGTTACTTGAGTTATAGAGAAGTGGATTGTGAACAAAAATAAATCATGCTAATAGGCTTTCTTTTGGGTCATTAGTACCAGGTTACCTCCTCCCAGGGGAGAGGGAACTTTAATCCTTCCTGCACAGGTTCTGGGCTTGCTAATGAGTCTTGAAATGACCCTCAGGTGAGCTGCAGGAAGGAAAAGCAGAGCATCTGCCTGGCCCCAGAAACTGATCATTCAGAAAATGCTTTCGTTTCCCCAGAGTGATTCTTCAGAAGTCTGGCCATTTCTGCTTGCTTCCCCCAAACAACCCTGTTCACATTCCTAGAAAGATTCTGGAGTCATATGGAATCAAGCATGGCAGCCTTTTCCAGAGACTGGCCATACTGGTGGGCTCCCCAACTCAATTGACCCATACATAGTGGGTCTACTTCTTGGAAGTAACCTTTGGGTGGGTTTTATGGACTTTGTTTTACTTTTGCATTTTTGTATTGGCTGGTGATTTATAGTCACATATGCTTTCAAGATACCTGGGACTTTGTCTTATTCAGAAATTAATGCTGGTAGATGGCAAAGAGGAGGGCTTGACATCTATAATTTTTATGAGCTCCTCAGGGAATCCAAAAATACACCCCAGACTTTGAGGATTACCTGTTTAAAATCCCTTGACATAAGAGAATGCTAAAACTTTAAGGTTCATCAGAATCACTGTGGTGCAGTGGTTAATAAAATGCAGATTTCTGGACCCTAGTCAAGACTTACTGAATATGATTATCTACAGAGTGAGGCCAGGAAAGTTGTAAACAGCCACCACAGGTGATTCTTAACAGGTGGTGGTCTAACCCGAGGGCCATTGTTTAGTGGTTTACACTTGGACAACTTTCTGCTGCTTGTTTTAAAACATGTAAGTGAGATTTTCATTTTGGCTTCTTGTGATTAATGGGTGTAATTTTAATGAATATAATGCCCTATCTACCCTTCCCCTTTCTCTCTCTCACACACCTTGTGCTCATGCACTCATTTTCAGAGCATTTGAATGTCATTAAATACTTCTAGCATGACAAGTACTTAAACATCATGTAGTACTTGATTCTGAGAGTAGGGAATTTTCAGCGTGGCTCTTCTGGGGCCCATTCGTTTAAAATGGCTATTTCATAGTGTAGAGATTGGGAGTTGAATTTTGTGATCCCAGATGGTTGTGAATCCTTAGATTAAGGAAGTTGCTTTTGTAGTACAATAAAAGTTGGTCTTGTTTTTATAAGTGCCTAGCCACACTCCTGACCCACCCTCCCTGATATCTGGATATTTGAACTTTCCAGGCAGGGTCCAAATAAATGGAAATTTGTGCTCTTATAAAGGACTCTTCCACATAGTGTGTTAAAAATATTTAAAGGAAAAAATTTATAGTATGCTGTTTTAATTTATAAACGTTTTGATCTATAAACTTTATTTTGTCTCAAAGCTGTGGGAAAGCAGTGTGTACATACTGGGATTAGTATGTGTCTGTTCTGCTCAAATTTGCAAAAAGGGTTAATAAGTACTTGTCACAAACTTGCAGGATTTTCCTTCGTGTTCTTCTTCATTAACCAGTGTTCTTGGGGGAATTGTGAAATATGCATTGTCTGCAAACTACTCTGAAGTACAAAGTCAAATGAACTGTGAAGGTGAGGGCTAAAAACACCCCTCTCACCTTTGTACTTTGTTCTTTGAGTATTAAAGAACATTGATCTGCCAAGTGGCAAAGGGGATACTATTTGGTGGTTTAATTACAGCCAGTGAATGTTATTGATGCTATCAATCAGTGAGACCCAGGGAAAGGGCATGGTGCCAGACCATTCTGTGCTCCCAACAGTGTAATTAAATACCGAAGGACTAGATTCTCAAGGTAAAGGGAGGTGCTTCTGCACATCTGAAGGAGGAGTACACTTTGTCTTGCAACTGAGGTAAAGGTGGCTAGCCCTTCCTTACGGCCACCTTTACATTTCTGGAGGAGTTCTGTGAATGGCAGTGGTATGGTCTCTTCTTTGTGTACGGTTAAGGTTGTTGGTGTTTTCCTTAAAAATCCTCTCTCTTTTCAGATCTTCACAACTGTCATTTTAAAGGCTCTAGGAATACAATAATTACTTTCTGTTAAAAGCTGTTTTGGGGGGAATATATAGCCCAGGTGTCTAATAGATATTTGGCGAATGAGAGATGGCCTTTGAATGAGACTATTGGTCCTGCAAATCAGTTCATTTAAAAAAGCTTTCCCCATGATTATTCTCTAATGTCTAATCATGTTGAGTGAAAAATATCTTGGTTGGTTTGAACTTATAAAGCATTCAGTAATATTTCAGGGGTTATTCCTTTTAAATCATCTATTGAGCACAGTTTTCATAGATGTATAACTTAGGTCAGGTCTACAACATCTATGTAGGTGAAACTTTATTTGGCTGTAGGGAAGGCTTATGATAACGTTTCTCTTATCCTTTTATCATATATTTCATACACACACACACACACATATGTGTGTCTGACACACAAATCTCTGTCTAGGCCTATTTGAGAGAGAAGAAATGCCATAGCTAATCCAAAATGTTTTCTGTTACTGCCTCTTTTTTTTTTTTTTTTTTCAACTGATGTATAGCTTGTAATGACAGAGGGTTACCAAAGACAATCTGCCCTTGAAAGAGATTGGATTTCTGATTTTTTTTCCAAAGGATATATGCATACACGTACACGCTAGATCCATGACAAATGAGTCAAATCAGGCCCCAGAACAACAAGTCTCAGCTATTGTAATGTACTTGTAATACAGGTTTGGGTTGTAGGTTGTTTATATTTCTCACAGGTGTTTGAAGGGGGATTGTTGAACTATCTTCTCCTTTGTTTAGAACAGGAAGATTGTTAGAATTTTTTTTTCAGAAGGTTGAGGAATAATTTTTTTAATATACATTAAAGGTTTACTAAAACTGCCTCATTGCATTATATAGAGCCGTAACAAGACCAGTGGTCAGCCTCCCAAGTTTGTAGGGAAGGTCATATGCTTTAAAAGTCTGTGTTCATCATGCATGTGCTTTTTCCCCTCTTCTCCCTCACCACCGAGGGCAAAGGTATTATCATAATGTTAAAATAATTGCAAATTATTTTAAGACTGTATAATCATGGTTTTACAGTCTTGGATAGGGGATATCTGTGAGTAATTAAATAATTCTGGGGGCATTTTGAGTGGCTAGTATGTCCAAGTCAGCTTTGCTAAATGTTGAAGCAGTGCTAAAATATAACATAATACAGTCTTGTCCTTGACATCTGTGTGTAGAAGGGCAGACAGCACTTACTTTATGGGACCGTCATGTGGGTGTGCGGTAAGTGAATGCAGAATGCAGTGGCAAAGGATGTGTCGCTGGCTGCTAAGAGGCCTCTGAAATGGTTTCAGAGGTGATAGGGTTTTACAAAATAGGATTATCAGGCAGAGAAAGAAGAATGGTATTACACATGAAGGGATGTCTGATCCAGAGGCACAGAGGCCATTGTGTGACGTGGACCTTTCTGGAGGAAACTACATCTGAGGATGATAAAGTGTGCTTATTCGATCAGAATGATTCTACAAAAATGATAGGTAAAAAAAATTTAATCCAACCTAGCCCTGTATTTTACATTTATCCTTTTTTTTTTTTTTTTTTAAGGGAAGACTTAATTTATAAGAGGAACTATAGGAATGAACTTGGGCAGATTAATTCATTCATTTATAGACACGTTATCTTCCTTGTTTTGAAAAGATCCCCTGTGACCTATGAGACAAATGGTACTGAGAAGAAATTTCTTTTTGGTGTATTTAGTATCCACACAAAGATAGGATCATTATATTTCCATTACAGTATGTGTACATAGGCCAAAGAAGACTTAGATATCTGAGCTATAATTGTAGTGAAGTAGTTTTTTCTTCTATAGAACAAAAGAAAACTTATTGTAGATAGTTTTCCTTTTTTTATTGCCACACTAATTTTTGACTGTTCTCCTCACCCAGCTTATTATCTCAATATTACATATGTGTGTGACATCATGTGTATTTCTGTAGCCCATTACTCCCTTTTTATAAAAGCTTGACTGTGACATTTAAGGCTGTAGAATTACTGTTCCAGTGTTGTCATTGTCCTAGAGAAATTTTTATCCTTTCACGTCTGGCTTCTTCATCCTCCAGGATTCTAGTCTGATTCTTGTTTCCTACCCTGGGTCATCCCTGCTATACTACTATATACCATTGTCATTACTTCCTAAGTTTTATTTGGCTAATAAAGCATTTATTTTTCACTGCATTTTATCTTTCTCTCCTATTTGGTGGTCTGCTCTCTGAGAGCAGGCAATCTTTGTCTTCAGGGCACCTCATGGAATACTTATGCTTTTGTTTATAATTTCTGAATGAGGAAGTTTCTATCCATTGACTCACAAGAAAGAGTGGAGACCTGCCCAGTATACTCAAAGATGGTAAAATTCGTAACATAAGTGAAATTAAAAGTGAACCTATCTCTTCCTGTTAGGTGTTCTGATTCAGTGAGGATGTGGTAAAATGATTAAGGGACTTACCAACTCTTTTTCCTTTTCTACAATAAATGAAGATTTAACTGCTTTTTTTCATGTGAGATTTTCTACATAATGTCCGTGACTCGGTGTCTTTGTCTATTATCTGTGTCTCTTTCGTAGATTCTGTTTTCCTCTCTCAAATCTTAGATGGAGTATGTGGAAGCCCTAGAATATTTAACCTACTGAAATTGATGTGTTGAGAATCTTTTTCTTTTCCCACACTTTACCAACCAGTAAAAAACAGCTTAGTTTTTATTCTTAAACAGCTCCACTTTACTTACATCAGCTGTAGTGTGTAGTCCCTTCTTTAGGTTTAACTTCTAACTGAGCTTTTTAATCCATCAACAATGCCTTAGACATACTAGATGCTCAGATACTACATAAATCATATTTAAAGTTTATTTTTGAAGGTAAAGTTGTGACAGGTATCCTGATAGTATGGTTTTTGTTGGAGATTGCATCTGATCATGTATCAGAATCTTGAAGAACCCTTTAAGAAGCTTTTACTGCAGAATAACTTTCTACGAATTGGAAGAGTACAGCTATTTTTCTATAAGCCAGTTTAACGTTTCCAACGAAGTACAAAATGCCAGGTGTTTGGACAAGCATCGTACCTTCTAGTCATCTTGCCTGAGAGGTACTTCAGAAATAACCCCTGCAGGAGGCCGTGGAATGGATTCAATCAGCAGATACTGGCATGCTTACTTGGTGGGTGGGGTATCCTTATATACACACATACAGTCAGCCCTGGGGTTCACATCTGCAGATATGGAGGGCTGACTGTGTTTGTTGTACTACACTGTTTTATATGAGGACTGTGTGCATCTGTGGATCTTGGTATCCATAGGGGCTCCACGGATACTGAGATGACAGTAAATGTAAGTTTCAACCCTCTAGGAGCTTAATGCCTAATACTAGAGAAGTTTTGTAAGTGCATTACAGTACTCCCAGTCACTTGGGGGCAGCAAGTGGGAAGGCTATGAGACAGTCTTCTGCTCTGGCCCTGATGAAGAAGAAGCCCATGCACTTCTGAGTATTGAGTCTTAAGTAGTGAGATTTCCCTTCTCTAAATCTCCCCAGTGTCCTTGTAGTATATTTAGTGAAAGTGTCTAAAGTGAAAACTTGACATTATTACCTGCTAGTGTAGCGTTCTTAGTGTTTTTTCATGCTGTGGATTCACATGGTGTCATTGGGCACTGGCTGCATGGTGATTTGTAACCATCTCATATTCAGGAACAAATGTGGAACCTATTCTAACCTGATGTTCGGCTGATTTCATGAAGTTCATTTATTGTGTCTGCTGTTGACTCCCCCAGAAGAACCCCTTTTCTCATTTGGCATTTCACATTAAGCTCTCAGAGACCTCTGAGAAGGGAGTGATAAAGTGGGAGGATTTGATATGTGGCACTTTCTTTGGAGAATTAAATTGGCCTTTCTTATCAGCCCATTTAAAGGTGCTGGATGGGAATTCCCTGGTGGTGCAGAGGTTAAGACTCACTCTTTCACTGCCGAGACCCCAGGTTTTATCTCCTCCCCACTGGTCTGGGAACTAAGATCCCACAAGCCTAGAGGTGTGTTCAGGCTAAAAAAAAGGATGCTCTATGTTGAGCCTCGAGGTACAATAGTCGGATGGCCTTTCCATCAGGGTTGGTTTCAGCCAGGCTTCAGGGTTTCCAAACGTACTCATCTGTTGCTCTTCTTATAAAATACTTGTACCATTTTGTGATGCTGTAACTACAAATTTTATTGTAATGATATGAATTTTGATAATAACTGCAATAGATTTGGAATAAGGCTTACTTGATCATTGAACAGTTTTTCTGTTAACTTAATCTTTGAACTGTTTTTCTGTTAAAGTACATCTGCTCTGTGCCAAAACTCTCTGTGTCATCTTCTCTGATCTCAGAGATAATGGTATTATTTGAGTCTTTTTCTTTCATAAATTGGGGCCTCTGATAATAATAGCCAATTAATACTCTGCTTAGGAGAATCAACCAAATTAATAAGTGTAACATACCCAGAACAATGCTTGGCACACGGTAAGCACTTAATAAACACTAAGAACTATCATCATCTATGTTGTTACATGATTTTACACATATGAAATCATTATATTATGATTAAAGCATTATTACTGTTCTCTAGCTCTGTACTCTTAGTTTTATTACTTCATGTAATCCATGTAAGGTCACTGTAAGGTAAGAACTCTCATTAACCTCAAATTACAAATAAAGACATAGAGGCTTCAAAGAACCTAAAGAAATATTCCCAAGTTATATAAATGGTGAGTGACAGAGCCAGGACCTGAACTTAGCTTGTGAGACCCCTGTGCCCTATGGTGTTACTCCTTCGTGGGTCTGGACAGTTAGTCTAGCACAAGCACCAGTTTCAGGGCACTGGTAGTTCAGAGTATGCTCTCTTGTGGCCTGAATTTCACCAGTAAATAGTATATTCTCTTTTGCCTTTAAGTTTTTTGACCAGGTACTAAATTAACTCATGTTTGTTTCAGTTACACCTTGTTCGTGTTACTTGACATTTCTAAAGATTTTGTGGCCAAATGAACACAGGCTCATTTTTCATTTTTAATATTAAAAGGAATCTGCTTTCTTAACCACTATTGAAGGTAGGAGTGGATTCTTTGGTGGTTACAGCTGAAACTCTCATCTGTTTTTTTTCCTGGTGGGCTTCCTGGTGGCTC